>NC_064836.1:44244832-46744832 GCF_024166365.1 Elephas maximus indicus | reverse complement strand
TTAGGGCTGCTGGCCTGAGGCAACAGTCAAGAGCTGCTCTAGCTCTCGTGCATGTCTTTTTTTCCTTCCGATTCATTCTCTTCCTACCTCTCCCAGCCTCTCCTCTCGTATGTTTTACTCTTTCCTCTTCTTTTTTCCCTTTTATTTATCAAGTCTTACATTAATTCTACCTGTATCACTTATGGACACTATTGGCATTCAGACCTACAGAAGTTCCTAATACTGACATGGAGGCCACATTTCCCAAGTTAGGAACAGTATTTAGGGGTAGGACGAGGGTGGGGTACCCTTAAGGAATCCAGTATTAACGCTCAACTGTGAGTCAGGCTAGGGGTGTCCAAGCCCTTGGACCTTGGGCAAGGTCCAAGGCTATGAAGACGAATGAATGAAAGAAAGGCAAGCTTACAAAGGGTATGCCTTTACCCAATACACAATCTAGGCATTGTGTCTATTAATTACATGAGGGTAAGGGTTCATGCTAGGGAGCTACAGCAGGAACCAGACGTGGTGAAATCTTAAGGGAGATGCTGGTATTCAAGTTAGTAGGTAGGGAAAATGAATTCCTAAAGTGAAACCTAGCACAAAAGGTGGATGGATGGTTATGTTAGAATTGGTAACCGAACAAAGACCAGATGGTTCTTGTTCACAGGGCTAGATAGCAAAATATCCAATAAGAATCTTGATTCAGCTAATTTCTAATGGGAAATGGGCATGGCATCTGATAGCAGCCATCACACTGTGCCAGCTGTTAAAGTTCATCAGTGAAGTTGGTTAGGAAGCAGGATTACACTGGGTTAGGTCGCTAGGAGTCAGAATTGACTCGATGGCACTGGGTTTGGTTCTGGTTTGGTTAGGTAGGGCCAGGTAATACTTAAAGGTTCCAGGTGATTCTCTTGTTTCCTCTGCAGCTGTACACTAAGGGATTTCCGCACATCTCCAATTCTTCTTGAATAAACTTTGATGGCTCCTGATCCTAAACTACAGCCCTGGACCAAAAGGTTTCAATCACAATCGCCTAAAGGAAGGAACCAAAAATAACAATTATTCCATGGTGGGATAATCAAGAAAAAGAGCCAGAAGGTCTCACTGCTATAGTTCTCTAACTACTTTCCACTCAATTCCTTTCTGCATATCCTGTAAAGTGCCTCCTCCTATTAGCAGGACCTGGGCAGGACTGGCAGGAAGAAGCCATTGACTCTGGTCATGTGGACCACTCTGCAAACTCTGGGGCGATGAGAGGTCCTGAAGAAAGAAAAAGTGACCATGGATTATTTTCTCTTTGTGTTTCACTTTACTCATTTAAAAGAAGGCTCAACAAGATTCCCTTTAAGATTCTATTTGCATCTCCCCAGGTTCTAGTTGTACTACCTTCCCACTTTAAAGACCTTCGTGAGAATGCTCCTGGTATAGCTAAACCTAATCACTCTGTCTTTTTTCTCCTCCACATCTTTTGGGACTGATTCTCCTTTCAGGGGTAAGTAGGCATTCCCACCATAGACGAAATAATATCACCTCCCTTCTTACCCACAAAAAGGGGGACCTTTACATGCATCACTCCAAAATGTTTTCAGCTGAGCTTTAGAGATAACTACCATCAATATCAAAAGGAAATGAAAATACTTGCAAAAACGCCAAATGTCAAAAAGTGACTAAAGAAATATCCTCCTCTATGAGAAGGAAGAAATCAAAGGAAATGAGGTGCTCACTGTTCCATTTAATTCCCCCATAACATTCTTAAGAGCCTAGGCATGTGGCAAAGATTTGCCAAAACATTCCTAGTGTCGAAGTGGCAGATGAGTAACAATACCGGCCATTTACAACTGAGATAGTAAGAGACCTCACTCAGGATTAAAAAGCAGGTTTTCCACAGGAAACCCTGGTAGTGTAGTGGTTAAGTGCTATGGCTGCTAACTATAGGGTTGGCAGTTCAAGTCTGCCAGGCGCTCCTTGGAAACTCTATGGGGCAGTTCTACCCTGTCCCATAGGGTCACTATGAGTTGGAATTGACTCGACAGCACTGGGTTTGGTTTGGTTTTTGGTTTCCTTTAATAACTTGTTTTCTTTCTTTCCCCTTTTCTGAGCAATGCTTTCTCCTCTATATTCTGAATGTCTTACAGAGCTACAGGAACCTAGCCTATTTTTGAAATAAACTACAGAACCAAGGATATCACTTAAACAATGTAACCTAGAAAATTCAGCTTGAATGAGTTTTGTGGCTTACATCATCTGTATTTCTGAATTCCATTTACATAAGAGAATACCATTCAAACTCTTAAAATAAAAAACTTATTATTTTCCCGCAAAGAATTCTAACTGTAAACATGGGTTTGCTACAAAATGATTACCAAAGTTGATTTCACAAGTGAGAAGACCCCCTCTCTTGCCAAAAAAAACAAAACAAAACACATTTATCCACTACAGGAACGTTCCAAGGAAGACTGACACAAAGAAAAAAGCAAACCTCCTTAAATATGGCTAAATGTATCTTCAGTGTCCTAAAAAATAATTCCCTATTGCCAATACTTTTTTCTAAACACATTATTCAATAGCATAAGCATCATGAAGTAGAACTGACTGGCTGGAACATATGTTCATAACAAAAGAGTTAAGAAGAGTTCTATATAACCAACAAAATAGAAAATTATGAGATTAAGACAAACACATACACACATGCACACACATATATACACACATACGTACATACGTAAAACCTACGTATTGAAACAAAGCTAAGTTACTAAGAATAATCTGGCAAGTATCTGGCATTTCTAATTCCTAATCAACAGAATCTGAAATCTAAAGTAGAACCAAATATTACATATTTTACTATGACATGGTACTTTCAATCATATGACACTGCTTAGTCACAAAAGGCCTACTGATTCCATTATCTCATCATTTACATCATTCAAAGCAAACTGCTTTGATGGGATATAAAAAATAAATTAATGAAATAAACATGCAAAACACTTAGCATTGTGTCTGGTATCCTCGAAGTACTCCTCCTAAGTTATAGCAGATTCTATAGCAAATGATTTTTACTTTTCCCTCTAAAATTAAAACTCTAGAACACAAAAACAAAAACTGAACTGTACTGATATTTCCTGCATTTTGTCAGTACTATAAAAAATAATCCAAAACCTTAAACCACCAAGTGGTAAAATTAACTACAAAAAACCCAAGATTAATGATTACTGCTCTAATTTCATACAAATTGAACAATACTACAAATATAGCTTTTGAGCCAAATAAAATAGCAAATTTAATTCTACACACACAATCAAACACACACAACACACATACTATATAAAACAAACACATAACAGGTAATCACAACATATATCTGAAAGACCTGTACCTTAGAATAGGTTCTGTCACTTGTTGTCGTTGTTAGGTGCTATCAAGTCAGTTCCGACTCACAGAGACCCTATACACAACAGAACAAAACCCTGCCCGGTCCTGCGCCATCCTCAAAATCATCGTTATGCTTCAGCCCATTGTTGCAGCCACTGTGTCAATCCATCTCATTGAGGGTCTTCCTCTTTTTCGCTGACCCTCTACTTTACCAAGCATGATGTCTTTTTCCAGGGACCAGTCTCTCCTGGTAACATGTCCAAAGTACGTGAGACAAAAGTTCGCCATCCTTGCTTCTAATGAGCATTTTGACTAAACGAGACAGATCTGTTAATTTTTCTGGCCAAAAACCCCCAACTGGTTGCCATTGAGTCGATTCTGACTCATAGCAACCCTATATAAATAATTACTTGACCCCAAAATATTAAGAAACTCACTGCAGGTCTGTCAAAACTCCTCAAAATCTTTAAAGCTATACTGACTTTAAAGTATTACTATCTCATGAATTATAGCATTGTCGAATACCGGTAGAGGTTAAATTTTGTAAGTATTTTAATATTCTATTAATGTAGAAGAAAGAGAATTTCTTAAATATTTTTAAACCTATAGCTTAAGAAATGCTATTAATTAAGACTAAGAAACTCATCAATGATTACAGAAATAATTTTTTATTTAACTTTATCTGACAACTGTTGTGATAACTGGTCTGGCAGGGTGTCTGTGTGGACTACTGTACTAGCTTCCTAATTGGCCATCCTCCAACACATTCTCCAAATTGTAGCCAATGCTCTTTGCAAAAGGTAAATCCCCTTGGCTACAAGCTCATAATGGTTTCCAATTTCACTGAGAATAAAATCTGAATTCCTCCCTGTGGTCTACAGGGCCCTGCATAATCTGGCTCCAGGGAATCCGACCAACTTTATCTCATGGCATTTTAATCCTTTGGTGATTAGCCCAGCACTGTCCAACAGAAATGTAATGAGAGCCACAAATGCAATTTTAAATCTCCAAGTAGCAACATTAGAACAGTTTTTAAAAGGGCAAATTTTATTTGACTATATTTTATTTAACCCAATATATCCAAAATAGTATGGTTAAAAAGTATGGTAGCAACATATAATTAATACATTAACATCCTTCATTCCCAGGACACGACCAGTTCATGCTGGCCCTACGGGCTCTGCACTCATGCTTCCCTCCTGGTGTGGCAAGCTCTTCCTGGGTCTTCTCACTACCCTTCCCCAACTCAGATTAAAAGCCACCTCCTAAAACAAGCCTTTCCTGTTGGCCTTAGGGAAACAGGTCTCCCTATTTATTCTGTAGCAAAATACCCAGGAGATCACAGTGGTTTTAGGACTTATGTCATTATGTAGGGACTTCTTTGTTTTTCTTTCTATGCTTGTTTACTGCCTATGTGCCACCACTGGTACTTCTAGAGGACAAGGGCTACATTTATTGTGCTCACCACTAATACAACTTAGACATTAAATTTGTAAATATTCTTAGTTTTTCTCTGACCACTTATTTCTATAACACAATCCTAGAAAACAATTGGCAGTATTATTTGCACATGGAAAAAAACACAAAACATATATACAATTATTTACATTAGCATGTAAGCCAAGTAAAGATGCTTAGAAGGTATGTATGCTTGAGAAATCCATTCTGATCTTCAAGAAATTAAAAAACAAAAAAAACATTGCCATCGAGTCAATTTTGACTCATAGAGACCCTATAAGACTGAATAGAACTACTCTATAGGGTCTTCAAGGAGCAGCTGGTGGATGTGAACGGCTGACCTTTTGACTAGCAGCCATAACTCTTAACCACTGCACCACCTGGGCTCCAACTTTAAGTCATAGCCTTTTATTAATATAAGAAGAAATAATCACTTCATTTAAAATTTCAAGTACTGGCTAATGAAAAAGTAAACATTTAAACTCAGATCACATCAGAAAGCATTTCTAATAGAGATATTTCCTACTTTTCAAAAGTTTGCTTTAGGCCGCTTCGCTTTTACCAAACCGGTTGCCGCCGAGTAAATTCCGACTCACAGTGACCCTATAGAACAGAGCAGAGCTGCTCCACAGAGTTTCCAAGGAGCGCCTAGTGGGTTCAAAATGCCGACCTTTTGGTTAGTAGCCATAGCTCTTAACCACTACGCCACCAGGGTTTGCTCAATGCATGTGTCGTTTTATTTCTTGGCTGCTGGTTCCACGGGTGTTGATTGTAGATCCAAGTACAATGGAATCCTTGACAATTTCAATCTTTTCTCCATTTATCATGTTGCTAATTGGTCTAGTTGTGAGGATTTTGATTTTCTTTACGTTGAGGTGTAATCCATACTGAAGGCCATACTGAATATTAGTCTTTGATCTTCATCAATAAGTGCTTCAAGTCCTCTTCACTTTCAAGAAGCATGGTTGTGTCATGTGCATATCACAGGTTGTTAATGAGCCTTCCTCCAATCTTGATGCCATGTTCTTCATATAGTCCAGCTTCTCGCGTTATTTGCTCAGCATACAGATTGCATAAGTATGGTGAAAGAATACAAACCTGATGCACATCTTCTCTGATTTTAAACCACTCAATACCCCCATTATTCTGTTCAAACGACTGCCTCTTGGTCTATGTACAGGTTCCATGTCGTGGAATTTCCATTCTTTGCAATGTTACCCATAATTTGTTATGATACACACAGTCGAATGCCTTTGCGTAGTCCATAAAACGCAGTTAAACATCTTTCTGGTATTCTTTGCTTTCAGCCAAGATTCATCTGACATCAGCAATGATATCAGCGATACGTAGTCAACAGACTACAGTGTATTTATCTGTGACTGCACTATTCACAATTACTCTAATACAGGTACATACAATTTTCTCCTTCGTTTTTAGACTCTCCTAAGAGACCCAATGTTTAAATATTAGTTTAATTTGTTTAAATATTAGCTAAAAAGTTTAGCCCATGGCATATTCAATATTCTTCTTTATTCACTGTCCAGCGTTCACATGCATATGAGGTAATTTTCTGGGCATAAACATACACTGGTCCACACAGACAGGAACGATCAGCAATAGCATGAATTTAAAATAGACAGATACATACGTATGTGTATAATGTGTGTGCATATATACATATATATGTATAATGACACAATGTCAGGTTTCTTTGTTTATATTTGATAAATTTTATTGTCACTATAGATATAAGATGTGGCTAACATCAACGTAGTCATTATTTGAGAAGCACAAAATTGGAAAAAGAGTTGACAGCATGCGAAAACTAATTGCTTTTTAAAAAATTAGGCGATAACATATTTTAGCCCTGGCTCAGCTATTAAGCAGTTTTATTACAGGGGCCAAGTAGCAACCCGTCTAAAACCCAGTTTTCACATCAGTTAAATGAACTCTTTAGGCTAACAAATTCTAAGGTTCCTACCGCTCAAAAACTCTGGTCCAAGTCTAGTTAAAGTTGGATCCCAAACAGTAAAAAGGCTTGCTTATTAACTGAGTTTTAGGAAATGTCACCTTCACATTTAGAGCTGTCCTAATGAATGACTTTCAGTTCAAGGCTAAAACTGACAAGTTACAATACAAGCCAGCTTTTTGTTTTTGCCATAGATTTAAGGTACCTACACCTCCCTCATTGAAGTTAACACGCAGTTTCCTCAGATGTTCAAAATAATTTGTTAATATTGGTTTAAAAGCATATTGTACCTAAGCTCACAAAATAAAACTACAAGAGATACATGTCAGAGCTTCAAACAATTCACCAGCACAGTAGGTGAACATATGAGAGAAAAGAATGGAGGCCATTTGAGGTGAAGAGCATCTCTAAGCACATATCTGGAGGGAGAACAATTTAAGGCACAGTTACTTGAACTACTCTGACTGGGAAACAATTCTTCAAAAACCGTTCTGTCAAGGATTGAATTGTGTCCCCCCAAAACACATGTCAACTTGGTTAGGCCATGATTCCCAGTATCGTGTGGCTGTCCTCCATTTTGTGATTGTAATTTTATGTTAGAGAGGATTAAGGTGGGATTTTAAGACCCTTGCTCAGGTCACATCACTGATTCAATGTAAAGGGAGCTTCCCTGGGGTATGGCCTGTACCACCTTTTATCTCTCAAGAGATAAAAAGGAAAGGGTAGCAAGCAGAGAGGGGAGACCTCATACCACCAAGAAAGAAGCACCGGGAGTACAGCACGTCCTTTGGACCCGGGGTAACGAGAAGGACTTTCTTCCAGAGCTGACAGAGAGAAAAAGCCTTCCCCTGGAGATGACACTCTGAATTTGGACTTCGAGCCTACTAAACTGTGAGAAAATAAATTTCTCTTTATTAAATCCATTCATTTGTGGTATTTTTGTTATAGCAGCACTAGATAACTAAGACATGTGTCAAAACTCTGTATTTCTGCTCCTTCAACACTTAGAATACTTTCTAAAGAGAAGCTGACATTGAAAACTCCTATCCTGAGCACAGCACAAACTGAAGTTGTAAAGAAACAAAAGAGAAAAAAGAAGTTATGTGTATTGGTGAAGTATCCTTCATTTACTAGATACGTATTTATTGAACAGTTATTATGGGCCAGGTAGAGTGCTAAGCACTGGGGATACTTTGGTAAATGAGACACAGTCCTTGTCTGAGAGCAACAATTTCACACTCCACCCCCGCCCAAAAAAGAAGACAACATAAACATCAATATCCTCTACTTTCTGACTTCATTAAATATGAAATAAATGCTTGCCATGCATTTCTTTTGAAAGGTTAAGAGATTCCAAAAAATTGAAAATTTGTATGAAATTAAAAAATTAAACACTAAAACTAAAACTAGAGTTTAAGAGCCATGTCTTATTCTAGAAAACGTAATATTCTGATTCTTAGCTCTATGCTTTCTTCCTCTAAGTTTTCTGATACATTTCTTCAATAAGAAAAAGCACCCACAAACTAGGTGTATAAGAATATTAATAATTGCAATGGCCTGTATTCAACTGAAAACTTACTGCAGTCTAATTTTGCCACTGACTTTAAAAGTTCTTTGAAAGCATCCGTTTTTCTTTATAGAACACGCCACCTTAAGTAGTTAATTTTAATCAGTGTATTACATCAAGGTTTGGTATATTTGTATTCTGTTAGTTGCAAATACTTAAAAATATTTCTCCGTGCCTCCATTTTCTATAAAAGTATCTGCAAGCAAGTCTAGAAAAATGTCTATGGCCTCTTATTATACAGATCTTCTGTATCAGGTTGTCTTTACCATGTAAAATAAGTATATACAGAAAGCTTATTTACATCTTTAAATGGAAGTAAAATATAACCTAAAAAAGTATAAAGTTAGATACAAATTTCAAGCATGTAAACAATGGAAAAACAATTTTAATTCTACCAGTGTATCAGCATGAGCTATTTTCCTTCCCCTCTCTTAAATCAAATGCTCTGACTGTAATCAAAGGATCAGGATGGGGACAGAGGAGGCAAAGGGCACGTGCAGTTCACATGTGGCAAGAGGCGTGGACAAGAGGCATTTCTTCCTTCTCTTCACAGTGCCAATTTATACGCAACCCAAAAAGTGTGGCTACAAGCACATTTCAAGAATGCTTGACACTATAGCAAGGGGCCAAACCCTAGTCACAGGTAGTTCTATCACTGCAAACTATTAAAATATTTATTCAATGCATACTAACAGTCTCAAATTGTACACTACCAGCCTCTATCTGAAAGACATTCACACACACAAACTAGAAGAAAATAACTGTTGCAATTTTCTTTCCCACAACAGAATCAAACCCTACAAGGTGTATATAAATGAAACTAGTAAAAGAATAAATAACACACTTCTTAATATCCTTAACAGCTTGAGGTATTATAGTTGCCAGTGGCTACCGTCTTTTTTTTTTTTTTAATAAGCATACCTCTTCTATCTTTGTACCATGTTATGTAGGATCTTTAACAATACAATAATATACACTGAAAAATAATTAAATATCATTTTCCGTACTAATCATGTCCATAACCACCTCCATCACTTCTCTCAGTCATCTGTGGTTAAAATCTTATATTAGCTTGAATTTCATTTCTGCCTGACACATTTCAAGCAGTGAAGCAGATCTGTGCCTCAGAATACCTTATAGGGTTTCGTTATCAATCAGGTTATGTTCCCAATGACGCTTTCGGCAAAATTATCTTATTAGAATGAACTCTCGTGGGCTGAAGTAAACAAAGCTGCAGCCCAGTGCTCTCATATACTTTCCATTCATTTATTTCCTTTCTCCTTACTTAGACTTACAGCACATGCCATAGAAAGCGTGCATGTTAAATATTCCTGGAGTGTCACAATATGTAATACAATAAAACAGATTACAACCCTACCTTTCTTTCACAGCAGTGGTGCCAAGCACAGGTACAACGGAGCAATCAATTTGTTCTGCAGACAGAAAGGCTTTCATAGAATACTAATGTAAAATCTCTTTTCTTTCTCCTTTGCCTTGACTCCCCAGTGCCCAGGTCCTGACCAATACAAGGAGGAGGGCGGTATGTCTTCTGCTGAGATAACCACAACTACTAATCAAGTATACGTGTACAAGGGCACAGGATTAAACCTCCACCAAGCTTGAGTCAGGGTGTGAGAGCAGCTAAACACAAGCACAGCACGGTCAAAATTAAACACACACACCCACCCCCCCCTACATGCACGTGTCATAAAAATACAGATGTTTGTACTTCAGTGAACTAATTCATCAGACTTTACCACTGCTGGATTTTTATCTCAGGGGCAGAAAATTACCTCCTGCTGAACTGAAGGCTTAGCCCCAACAGGACCCAACTATGATTGTTTTTCTCCAGGAATGGGATCATGATCAGTATTCTCTGCTTTAAAATGTTCGCTGCTTTTCAAACAGGGGTTTTTTTTTTTTCCTTTAAGTTGAACTATCCAATACAATTTTCATGGACTTGACACTTTCAAATATTAATATAGGGTTAATTGACTCTGCAAGGATTAAGATTTTGTGCTTAAAAATGGTCTGTAATAGCTCAAGTCGACTTCCTCCAGAAAACCGCACACGCTACTGATACTAAAAGATGTACAAGAGATTTTTCACACATCCTGAAGTTTTTACAATAAAGTACAATCCCAAGCGATTTTTTTAAAAAGGTTCAGGTCCCAAATATTATTTTACATTTTTAACACTTTACAACTATGGTAGCACAGCAGTGTATTTTAATCTCATAAATCCAGAGTTTCGAGATTATTTTCAATTTCATTGGGCTTATTTTTCTGCTATTCAAAACATGAAAGGTATGTCAATCACTGAGCAGGATGATGAAAGACGTGGTTAAATATTTTTTTAACACACATTACCTCATTTCAATTTGCCTGCTTTGATTTTCAAACAACTCTTGAAAAGTACCAAGAGGCAAGGGGTATGCAAACTAAGCAAAATAATTAAGAACAAAATACCCTCAATAAACAGAGAAACTTACTAGGAGGCTTCCTAAGCTGGCTCTGTTTTCATGTCAACAACTGGTTTAACACTCCAAAAATACCTGTGCCTTTTATCTGCACTCCTCCTTTGTCTTAAAAACTAAAATAAAAACAAACATCAGCAGGGACAATTAAAAAATACTAGGGACTTCAATGAAGTGTTGCAAAAAATGTTTAATCGATACGGATGCATTTGTCCTTGACACGCTGACCATGTCATCAGGCTATTGTCATGTGATATCATGTCATTTCCCCACCTGGCTCATGACCTTGTCCTTTAAATGACCTAAAGCTTCCCTCAAGTAGCAGGAGGCCCCTCCCCGCTGTCTCAGCAAGGTCGAATGGGTCAGTGTGTCCTCATCTATAATCCACCACCATTTGTCAGCAGGGAGGCTGGAGGAGGCAGGCTTGCTACAAGGGGAGAATGCCCAATTAGGCAGCTGTCACACAAAGCATAGGCTGCAAAATTATCCCCTGTCAAAAGAAAGAGCAGCTGCGGGTGCCAATTACAGCAACCTTTCAACCCTTTAGGTACTGGAAACTACACAGAAGTAAATGAAGAACAATTAGTGATAACAAATCGATGAATTAGGACAGTAAATTAGAAATTACTAGCAGGTGAGCTTGGGTCATACATGACATTAAGGGCATACCAGCCTCCAGACAAGGGCAGGGATGCACAGATACACACTAACCATTTCCTTGTATGTAGATTTCCCCTCCAACACTCTTTTTCTGTAAAACTCAAATCCTTTAAATACTCATACTTAAAAGCGTTGTCTCTTCATGTACACCCTCTTCCTTTTCATGAACCCAAATAAATTGCTTCTTAACAGGAGGAAAATCATTCATAAATAATAATTCTAAATTATTATTCTTATACAATCCATCATGTTACCCCCTCAAACTTAAATTTTCTAAGAGTGGCCCACAAAACCCAACGTATCAGCTCGAACAATCATACTTTAATACTACCTGTCGTCAGAAAGGGTTGGCCCTGATGCTACTTTAGTCACACTACATCAAAGTATCTCTTTGAGGTACCAAGTATGAATTCTGAGAAAACTGTTATGCTAATAACAAAGTTAAATCTCTCTACACGATGTGATTTTGTGTAGAAATAACTACAATGCATGCTTCTATATATAATACATACAAAGAAAATATCGACCATAAAATTACTCTCTCAGATTATTCTTCTTTAATTCTGCACAGGCGATATGCGCTAAGTCTCAAGCATAGAAAGCCAATTCACTTAGGATCTAGCCAACCAATGTATTTGGTAGTTAGCACTCAGAGGCAACAAAGGACGAATAACATGGGAAAACAAGCCTCACAAAGAGAGGGACTTCAATATGGCTAGTTATAAGGCTTTATAAGGTCATGAATGTTCAGAAACAACTTTCTTAAAGTCCATTTTCAACTAAAATTATTTTTTTCCTTAAAAATAAGCATGTCTTCCCATACAAATTCTTTAAAAGTCCAGAAGCCTGAATGGTATGCGCTATAATTTCTAAGGAAAAAAACAAGCAGGAGTTAAATTGCTCAACTAGAATTCTAAATCACAAATGAGTACAAGTGAGGCGGAGAAGGTGAGGGATAAGGGAGCACTTTACTCACCCCCTCCAACACATTATAAATACATCACAGTTGCCAAGGGGGAAAACTTTGAATTCCTAGTTCTTAAGTCAAGCTATTTGATAAAATTTCCAGAAGATGAATGTCATGGGTGGAGAGGGAAATTTCTCCATTAAAAGTTTATCTGAGAATCTGATTTATAAATTATGTTTCACCCCTCTCAAAACGGGCATTTAGAGATTTTCTTAAGTTTAGAGTGCAACCCTATAAAGTCAAACACAAATGGAACTCAAAGAAAGGAATGGCAAGCAGACAGTCATGAAGGAGTTAATGCCTTTAGAATTCAGCTTCCATCATACTTGGGTGACTATCTCTTTAAATAATTTAAACCCTTTCCATCAACTACAAAGCTGTTTTGAAGCCATTTAGCTTTGTTCTTTACATGTGTTCTAATTAAGAAATGACCTTGTCATCACACACACCAGAAATCCAGGATTATTTCCTACAGCAAAAATTCACGAAGCCCCTAAAAAAGAAAAGAAAAAAAAAAAAGACTTCTTCCTCAGTTCCTCACTAAAGGAAGTTGTTGGTTGGCTGAACGCTGAGGCAGTTTCACCGCATAATTTTTTTTTGTTGTTGTTGAATGTCACAGGGCGGGTTAGTGTGACCTTGAGCTGCATCAGCAGCACAGCAAGGGTCGAGATGCCTGCAGGCGCCCTTGTACTGGATTTGCAAGACAAAAACCTTCAAACTGGCTGAAGGACATCTTAAATCTCTTCAAAGGTTTTCTGAACTAATCTGGGCTGCTCTGAGCAGGATCTGTGCCAGCGTGAGAGGCAAAATTAAAAACAAGGTCTCTGACAGGATGCTGTCTCCTCTTAACCCTTCCCAAGCAGAACAACAAATCACGGGCATTCTGGAGAGACAGTTTACCTAGAATCATTCTCTCCTAACAAATTATGTACGCAAGCAATCACAAAAAAGGGGGAAGCTATTAGTTCTTAAAACTAAACAATCCTCCATGTGTGCTTATTAAAGAATTTGGGTCAAATGTTTTCTTGAATATATTTTAGCATATTGGATGTAAAACTTAGAGTACTATTTGTATTTTTTAGTTTTTCAGCACAGTGACTTAGGAATAGTTCCATCAACATTAATCCCTAGAATTTTCATTTTAAAAAAGAGTAAGCTTTTAGCTGTTAAAGTCACAGATTTCGTGTATATAGCATACAGCCCAGGCATATGCTATAAGAAATCAGAATGACATTTGTTATTATGTTTTCGCATTTCCAATGAGTGGGCCAAAAGAGAGAACCTAATAATACCAGCAGAGGGTATTTGATTCTTCGCTGGCAATGTCCTCAAGCTTTAGTAGCTACAGTAGGCAAGTTTTTCAATCACTAGATTTACTCTAGAGCCAAAACAACAACAATTTAAGTGTAAGAAAAGGTGATGTTTAGCAATTTAGCACAGGTCTTTATATCTTAGTTGCTGAAGTAACAGTCCTCATATGCTGGTAATGCAGAATTAATTTTTATCAGTAAATGGGAAACCCTGGTGGCGTAGTGGTTAAGTGCTACGGCTGCTAACCCAAGGGTCGGCAGTTCAGATCCTCCAGGCGCTCCTTGGAAACTCTACAGGGCAGTTCTACTCTGTCCTATAGGGTCGCTATGAGTCGGAATCGACTCGATGGCACTGGGTTTGGTTTTGGTTTTATCAGTAAATGAGTTTTCCTCACAAAACAGAGCAGTAGAGGATCCATTACTGGTCACTTCACTTCTATGAATCTCAGTGTTCTTATGTGTAAAATGGAGATGATGACGATGATATCCACTTTCCTTCCACAAAAAAGTGTAACGAAAGTCAAGTTCAAGTAATATCAAAACAAACAAAAAGTAACAGATAATACAACAGGTATTTGAATCCGTCAAATTGAGCATCTGTCCCCAGGCACATTTGTGGCAGTCACTTTTTATGAAGAGCAAAGAAGACAGCACAAACTAGATCACACCTTGCCTACTATCAGATCACATCCCTTCAAATCAGTTCTAGGTTATATTCACAATTTAAATGTAAATGATAACGAATTAGTGATCTTGATGTATGTTTCAATTTTTTTGTGTCAAGCCAAGATCCCAAAATGGATTTTCAAAAGTTGACTGAAGAATCACAGGAGGCCTATTAAAAAAGTAATGGGGGGTAGGTTGAGTTTGGAAAAAGGAATCAGTGTTGTAAATGAATTGTATACATTACCTAACTTACCCAGAACTTGAATTTCTTATCACATCATAAGTATTCATAAACAGCTATTGATTGATACAACAGCCACAGATGGCACAGGGTTGGGCAACATTTTGTTCTGTTATACATAAGGTCACCATGAGTTAAAGCTGACTTGATGGCAAGAAACAACCACCATATGGTAGGCGGGCAGTGGTGGTTCAGTGGTAGAATTCTTGCCTTTCATGAGGAGATCCGAGTTCAGTTCAGACCAACGTACCCCATGGGTAGCCACATCCAGTCTGTCGGTGGAGACCGGCATACTGCTAATAGGTTTCAGCACAACTTTCAAACTAAGACACACCAGGAAGAACAGCCTAGCAATCTACTTCAAAAAATCATCCAGTGAAAACCCCGTGGATTACAATGGTCTGATCTGCAACTGATCACGGGGCTGGCACAGGACCAGACAATGTTTTGCTCAGTTGTACATGGGCTCGTTGAGAGTCGGGAGCTGACTCAACAGCAGCTAACAACACCATATGCTAAGTGCTGAGGATTAAAAAAAAGTCCTAGTTCTCAAGAAATAGTCCAGTGGAACAAATACCTATGATATTTAAAATGCAACATCTTACAGTTAATGTATCGCCATCTATGATATGTTAGTTTGTCACACATGTAAGCTGTCATTATATTTAAAGTACAGAATTTAGTAAGGTCCAACAGGATGCAAATTATTGTCTTCAAAAAAATATAGATTACATAAATTCAAGAATATGATGAGTAACAACTATACTTTCACCCACTTAAATTCAGATATGCTTTCCCGAATGGGATAGGAAAAAAGTAATCTAGCAAGTAGATAACACAAGTGTGAACAGTACGTATGCATTTCTACCTAAACTGCTGTGCAAAAGGAGTCACAGTTTGTACTGTGCTAAATGCTATGGCTGAGTATTTAAAAAGTGTTCTAGGGACACAGAGTAGGTTGTAACTAGGTTTTTAGCTCATATGTGTGTGCAGATGGTGGTCAGGGATGGTTTAAAAGATGAGTAAGGGCTCGCCAGGCAGAAGAGAATGGCAGCACATTCTAGGTTACAGAAATAGCACTCAAAGGCAGGGGAGAGCTCAGTGTGATACAGGAAGGGAGATGGTCCAATGTGACTGAAGATTAAGCTGAAAGGCAATTGGGACCAAGCGCTTTGAATTAAGGCCATGCCAAGGAGCTGGCCTTTGTCTGCCGGACAGTAGAAGGTTTACAGGGAATGGTATGATTAAATTCATGTTAAAAAAAAAAAAAAAGAAGACAAAGAAAAACTGAAGAGTTCTTTATAGCTTGGAGGGGAGAAGAGATCATAGGCCAGTTAGTACAGAGAAGAAATGACAGTTAAAAGAAGGCAGGAACAAGAAGGTTGTAGGAAAAGACAGCTCTAAAATACAATGAAGACCGGTTTGAATATTTTGAAAACAATTTGTATTACACAAATAGTGCTATAAAATAGGGGGTTATTTAATAGCAACTTCATTAAATGATGAAAATAATTACCGTATCTCAAGCCTCGTTTTTTAAAAACACTGTGTTGACATGATTTGCACAAAGTTTCAAGAAAAATAATAATTCCTGTAGATGAAAAAAACCAAACCCAATGCCACTGAGTCGATTCCGACTCATAATGACCCTACAGGACAGAGTAGAACTGCTCCATAGGGTTTCCAAGGAGCACCTGGTGGATTTGAACTGCCACCTTCTAGTTAGCAGCCAAGTTCTTAATCACTGCACCACCAGGGCTCCAAAAAAGAAAAAAAAAAAAAAAAAGAAAACCAAACCCATTGCCGTCAAGTTGATTCCAACTCATAGCAACTCTGTAGGCCAGACCAGAGTAAAACTGCTCCCCTTCACAGGGTTTCCAAGGAGCAGCTGGTAGATTCAAACTACTGACCTTCTGGTTAGCAGCCAAGCTCTTAACCACTTCACCTCCAGGGTTCCACAGGTATTTAAAAAGAAAGCTTAGAGTCAGATCCTGCTGGAAATCTGAATGATATACATTTCAAATATCAATCTTCATTAAGTATGAAGTAAGTGTTTTGCTTATTAAGACAGTAACATGCAAGACTGAACCCAGAACAACTAGATGATGCTGGGTTACTACTAGCAACTGCTCCGATAGGGATCACAACAGAGGGTCCTGGACACAGCGGGAAAAGATATGGAACAAAATTCAAATTCACGAAATAAAACGACCAGACTTGCCGGTCTGACAGAGACTGGCGGAACCCCAAGAGTATGGCCTCTGGACTCCCTTTTAACTCAGTACTGAAGTCACTCCCGCAGTTCACCCTTCAGCCAAAGATCAGACAGGTCTATAGGGCAAACAATAACACATGTGAGGAATGTGCTTCCTAGTTCAATCACGTATGTGAGACTAATGGGCACATCAGTCCAAAAGCAAAGACAAGAAGGCAGGAAGGGGTAGAAAAACTAGACGAATGGAAACGGGGAACCCAGGGTGGAGAAGAGGAGAGTGCTGACAAATACAGGGTTGGCAACCAATGTCGCAAAAATAATTTGTGTATTAACTGCTTAATAAGAAACTAATCTGCTCTGTAAACTTTCACTTAAAGTGCATGTACACACACACACACACACACACACAAAACACAGCAACATGTAGCTTTTCAGAATAGTGTGAAGGCCTATTTCCTTTGGCTATAAGAGATGTCTGGCTTAACACTGTAATGTGGTTGCCGGAGCTATGAGTTTCATCAATATTAATAGGAAAAAATTAACTCGGCAAACATTTATTGAGTGTCTACCATGTTTAGGACATAGAATTAAGAAAATAAAAACTTTCCAACATTCTATCAGCTTTGTGCTTCTAGATTATCACTCATAATGACACTACGTCCCGAAAATCCAGCTCATACTATACACCATCACACATAAGACTATGAGTAAAAAGAACATTGAGCTGTCAGTGAATTAAGAGTCTGAATCAGCAGCCATCTTGGCATCCCCATCTAACTGACAGGTACACAATACATTTCCAGAACTCTCAGGGAAGACCCAGTACCCATGTAATTTGAAGAGACTTGTCAAATACTCTAGAGACTCACTGTCCTGCTAAGACCTCAAAAGGAATTTAACAGAGTATCAGCCAAGGCAAGAGGGTGGGGAATAAAAAAGAGCAGAAGTCACTGGGGCCAAGTAAATATCTGCCGGAGAGCAGACTGAAAAGGAGAGCCAGTATCAGGGATCAGGTTGAGGCAAGTGGAGGGGAAGGTCAAATAAAGGAGAGGGAGGAAAGATTTTGAAGGGAAGAATCCTTATTCCCCCCAAAGAAGCCGCAAACTTTATTCAGTGAAATCATTAAGAAAACAACCAAACCTCCAAATTCTCTGAAGTACAGAGATGCTTCATAAGAGAAGTATCTGGAAGTACACAAGTCATAAAAAGGGTAAGCAATTGAAAACCAGGGTATTTGACAGGGCACAACTAGGAATGGCCTTACTGAGTATCCACAAATAAAATGACTTCTCCTTGAGTAAGCATCTCTGTCTTATAACTGCCAAGCAAGCAAACACTGGTAATAAGTTCCAGCACATTCTATGTCTAGACATTAATAGAAGGATGGGTAACGTGATTAGTCTTACAGACATTTAAAAAAAAAAAAAAGCTTACCAATCCACAAATATAAAAGCTAGGTTACAACATTATTGAAATAAAATTGAAAATTGTCTACTGGTGATTAGGTAAGTGAATTCCCACAAGGTAGCAATTCTCAAAGTGCGGTCCCCACCACCCATTCAGGAAGAGCACAAGGTCAAAACTACTTTCATAACACTACAATGTTATTTGCTTTTGTATCTTCTCTCTCGTGAGTATACAGGGGAGTTGCTCAGAGACTACAAAACGTGTGTCATTACACTGATGACTAATGGAATGTGTCCTTGTGTATTCTTGTGCTTTAAAATTTTTCTGTTTACATTTCTTGTATGATAAATTTCAACTGATATGACCCTCATTAACAAAAGCTCTTTGGGGTCCTCAACAGTTTAAAAGTAAGAAGAAGTTTGAGAACTACTGCTGGTCTACTGAAGTAAGAGTCAAGTGCAATACTGGTTTTTATATCCACACAAAATCTCTTATTTTCTAATTCACAAAAATGTATACTGTAACTATGCTAGATAAATACTGTTCTTTGTGCAGAAATATCTCAAGGCCAGGTGGGGAAAGGAGCAGATTATTTTTTTTTTAAGGCAGATTAGATGCAATACTTGGGTATAAACCCAACAAAATATGTACATGATCTAAATGAGGAAGACTACAAAACTCTTGATGAAAGAAATCAAAGATTTAAAATGGGGGCAATATTTCACATTCATGGACAGGAAGACTTAATATAATCAAAGCTTCAATTCTTTCCAAACTGATCAATAAATTAAATTCAATCCCAATCAAAATCCCAGCAAGTTACTTTGGGGATATCAACAAATTGATTCTAAAGTTTATGTAAAAAAGCAAAAGACCTAAAATAGTCAACACACTACTAAAGAGGCACAGAGCTGGAGGACTGATACTACCTAACATCAAGACTTATTATAAAGCTGCATTGATCATGACAATGTGATATTGATGGAAGAATGAACAAATGGATCACTGGGACAGAACACAGAGCCCAGAAACAGACACACACAAATGTAGTCAATTGATCTTTGAAAAAGGAGCAATGGCAATTCAATGTGGATAGTCCTTTCAACAAATGACATGCAAAAATATGAATCTAGACACAGACCTTAAATCAATCACAAAATTTAACTCAAAATGGATCACAAACCTCATGTAAGATGTAAAACTCTACAACCTGCAGCAGATAATATAGGAGAAAATCTAGGTAACCCCGAGCTGGGTGATAACTTTTTAGATACAACACCAAAAGCATAATCCATCTGAGAAAAAAACTGGTATGCTGCACTTCATTAAAATTAAAAACTTCTGCTCTGCACAAGTCACTGTTAAGAGAACAAAATAATAAGCCATAATGGGAGAAAAGATTTACAAAACATCTATCTCATAAAGGACTTGTATCCAAAATATAAAAAGAATTCTTAAAACTCAATAAGAAACAACCCAATTAAAAAAATGAGCAAAAGAACTGAACAGGTACCTCACCAAAGAAGATATACACATGGAAACTAAGCATATGAAACAATGCTCAGCATCTTATACCATTGCCCAGTGCCCTCGAGTCAGCTCCAACTCATAGCGACCCTATAGGACAGAGTAGAACTGCCCCATAGAGTTTCCAAGGAGCGCCTGGTGGATTCGAACTGCTGACCCTTTGGTTAGCAGCCACAGCACTGAACCACTATACCACCAGGGTTTCCTACCATTAGGAAATTAAAACAGCAATGAGATACCACCACACACCTATTAACCAGCTGATGAGTGGATTCCAAATAATGGTGTCCCAGTGTGTCAGGGTGGAACTAGCCTCCACAGGGTTTTCAATGACAGGATTTTGGAAACAGATCACCAGCCTTTCTTCCAAGGCGCCTCTGCATGGACTTGAACCTCCAAACCTTCAGTTAGTAGTCAAGCATGTTAACCATGTGCATTATCCAGGGATTCCTATATCCCTAGCAGAATGGCGAAAACCAAAAACACTAACACCGAATGCTGGTGAGACTATGAAGCAAAAGGAACTCCCATTTACTGCTGGTCAGAATGCAAAACGGTACAGCCACTTTGAGAGATAACCTCGCAGTTCCCTAAAAAGCTAAACACGGGCTTAACATATGGTCCAGCAATCATGCTCCTACGTATTTACCCACATGAACTGAAAATGTATGACTACATAAAAACCTGCATACAAATGTTCACAGCAGCTTTATTCATAACTGCCAAAAATTGGAAGCAATCAGATGTCTTTCAATAGATGAATGGATAAACAAACCGTGGTACATCCATACAATGGAGTATTATTCAGAAATAAAAAGAAATGAGCTCTCAAGCTACCAAAAGACATGGAACAACCTTAAATGCATATTGTTAAGTCAAAGAAGCCAGGATGAAAAAGCTACATATTGTATGATTCCAACTATATGACATCTGGAAAAAGCAAAAACTACAAAGGCAGTAAAAAGATTAGCAGTTAACTTGGGGTTCAGGAGGAGGACTGGGATGAATAGGCAGAGCACAGGGCAATACTAGGGCAGTGAAATTATTCTGTATGGTACTATAATGGACACAGGATATTATGCATTTGTCAAAATCCATAGGACTGCACAATACAAGGAAACCCTGGTGGTATAGTGATTAAGTGCTATGGCTGCTAACCAAAAGGTCAGCAGTTCAAATCCACCAGGTACTCCTTGGGAACTCTACGGGGCAGTTCTATCCTGTCCTAAAGGGTCACTATGAGTTGGAATTGACTCGATGGCAACAGGTTTGGTTTTGCACAATACAAAGAGTGAACTCTAAAGTAGACTACAGATTAATTAATAATAATAATATATTAATATTGGCTCATCAATTGTAACAAATGTACTACAGGAATGCGAGATGTTAATAACATGGGAAATTGTGAGCAGAAAGAAACGGGTTATATGGGAACTCTACTTTCTGCACAAATTTTCTATAAACCTAAAACTGCTCTAAAAATTTCTATTTTATAAAAGTAGATTAGAAGACTGAAGAGAATATAAAGTTTCTCTTAACTTTGCATCACTACTATTCTGAATGTATCATACAAGTAATAACAAATTCACAAATATTTAAAAAGGAGCTGCTATATGGTAGGAAAGGAGCCCTGCTGGCACAGCGGTTAAGGCGATTGACTGACTGCTAACCAAAAGGTTGGTAGTTTGAAACCACCAGCAGCTCCGTGGGAGAAAGATGTGGCAGTCTGCTTCCATAGAGATTTATAGCCTTGGAAACCCTATGTTTCCAAGTAGGAATCAACTTGATGGCAGTGGGTTGGGTTTAGTAGAAGCTGATGACAATTAAGGTACTAAGTAAAAGACTTAAGGAAAAAAAAAATTCTTTGAAGACACCAAATTCAGAAGAAATTTTAATTATATGAACATTTTCCATTGTAAAGGTAAGTAGGGATCGATTAAGGAAGGCCTGTTACTCTTCTATGTTCATAACGCATTGCTGAATTATTCTTGATCAGACAAGCAAATTGGAGTTATGTGGAGGTCTGGTGGCTGTGGGAGAGCCTGGGGCAGGGACACCAGTAGGAGGCTAAGCAGCACAGGAGCTTCAGGTAAGAAAAGATGAGGCTGTGCACTGAGATGCTGGCTGTGGGAAAATGGGTGGAAGCAATGCTCGAAACCAAAGATCCTTCTTTTGAGCTGAGCATCCAGACCTTCTTGCCAGATTGTTCATAAAATACCAGTGAGGCAGATAGGTTAAACCCGCTGCCGTCGGGCTGATTCCGACTCATGGCCACCCTATAGGACAGAGTAGAACTGCCCCACAGGGTTTCCAAGAAGCACCTGGTGGATTCAAAAGTTTATGTAAATTAATCCCAACTAACATGACTCACCCAGATGTACAGATTAATCTGGGTTTCACTAGTACCATGTTCCCAATGAAAACTTTGTCTACAACGTTCAATTCTTTTTTACAAAGGGTTATTTCTTAAAGTAAAAACATGACTTTGAAGAATCTTTCATAAAGTCTGGGTAAGGCATTCAATAGAGAAAATTAGCCTTACTCTACTAACCTAATACCCCAACTTCCAGACCATTTTTATCTCTTCATATAAATATCTCTTCATATCTATTTATTTGAAATAGAAGTTTTAACACTTAAATCATCTGTTGAAAAAGTCACCAGAAATTTAATCAAAAAGAAAAAAAAAAAAAGGCACAATAAAGGACTCTCCCTGGTGTAAGATCATGAGATATAATAATAAAAACTCCACTTAAGTCGAAAAATGAGAACTGTATTACTGCTTAAGCTAAACTGATCTACAATTATCTAATTCTAGCCAAGACAGTCACTATTTTTTATTATCAATTTTATCAAAATGAGTTAATAAATGTTACCGACTGAGAATGAACAGAGCACAGAAAGTATATGGAACTGTATAAAATACAATAAAGTATGACATTTACTTTGTTAGTCACTACATGGGATGAGTGTATTCATTCAAAAGGGGGAACTGACAAGCGAGCAATGGAAATCTGGTTTAAGTCACTAACAAACTTAATAACACCTCATACTTTATACGGAGTGTGGCATTCAATTATTCAAATTATTTTCTTTTTTTTCCAATCACTTTCTTTGAGCTTTCACTCAGAAGGAAGTTACTATACTCAAAAATATATAACTTCATCAAAATAATAAACTACTGTGCATCAAAGGCCATTATCAAGAAAGTGAAAAGACAACTTACAGAATGGAAGAAAATATTTGGAAATGATATATCTGATGAGGGTTTAATACCCAGGCTATATAAAGAACTATACCTCCACAATCAAAAGACAAACCACCCAGTCAAAAACAGGCAAAGACTTGAATAGACATTTTTCCAAAGAAGATATACAAATGGCCAATAATTCCATCAAGAAGATGCTTAAAAACATCATGAGGAATTAGTGAAATGCAAGCCAAAATCATAATGAGATACTGCTTCACACACGTTAGGATGGCTATCATTTAAGGAAAAAAAACTGAAAATAACAAGTGTTGGGAGGATGTGGAGAAACTGGAATCCTCGTCCGTTGCTGGTAGGAAATGTAAAATGGTACAGCTGCTGTTTGGTGGTTTCTCTGAGTGTTAAACATAGAATTACCAAATACCCAGCAATTCCATTCCTGGGTATACACCCAAGAGTTGAAAGCAGGGACTCAAATAGATACTTGTAGACCAGTGTTCCCTGCAGCATTATTTACAACAGCAGAAAGCTGGAAACAACCCAAGTGTCTATCAATAGATGAATGGAAAAACAAAATGTGGTGTATTCATACAATGGAATATTATTCAACCATAAAAAGGAGTGAAGTTCTCATACATACTACAAAATGGATGAACCTTTGAAACATTATGCTCAGTGAAATGAGCCAGACACAAATTGACAAACGTAATTGTATGATTTCATTTATATGAAATACCTAAAATAGACAAATGTACAGAGACAAAAATTGGCTTGTGGTTACAATGGGCAGAGGTGCAGAGGAAATGGGGAGCAACTGCTTAATAGATACAGAGTTTCTGTGTGGAATGATGAAAAAGTTTTGGAAGCAAATAGTGGGGATGGTGGCAAAACACTGTGATTGTGATTAATGCCACTGGAATATACACTGAAAATGGTTAAATTTTATGTTCTATATATTTTCCATAATAATAAAAAAAAAAGAAGTGTAATAAGTATTTTTGGAATGTCACTGGACTGACAAATATAGCGAAACCTCGTGAAATAGCTCACCAGTTGAGAGTCTTCCATTGTGCTCTGAGGAACACTAGCCTCCTGAGTTACATGTAAGATACTCGCTTATGTGGAGACTGGCAGTCCATTGGCTAATAGAAGGCCTACTGAAAAGACATACTCTGACCCAGCATCTCCCAAATTAATTTGGCCATTGGCTCCTTATTCAAAAAGATAACATTTTAGAAAATATACACTTGATACAGTCACTTTTAAAAATCATGAAACATTTTTAATATATGTAAATGACATGAAAATCACTACTAATAATCAATTTTATATGCTTTTGAAGTTGCTCATTGTACATTCTAAATAATCTATTTTCTTTCTTCATCTGGAAGAAAGATCCAAATTTGATCATGTTTCATGAACAACTTATTGGCTATATATATTTACCAGCTGGCTTTCTATAAGTTATTTACCCAACTGCTTTAAGTGGTTGTTGCTCACCATTCTGGTTACTTGGTAAAAGATGGAAAACTTGGTAAAACAGTTACACCACTGGGGCAAAAGAAGTCACTGGAACATGCATGGTTATAATTTTCATCTTACTAAAATTAAAAGTTGAGAAATGGAGTTCAACTATGTTTCATCAAATGTAAGGCTTTAGACTATTAAACAGTTGCTAACACATAATTACACCTGAATGAAAGAACTTTCAGCATTTACAAACAAAATGTTCAGCATTTTAATCCCAATTCAGAGGTACAAATAATACATGATTATGTAAGAATGACTAGCAACCAAAAAATTACTAATAATTTTATCTAGCCTTTTCATTTAAATATGTTTTAAATATTTTCTTGGTGTAATTACAAGAAACAATAAGCAGTTAAGTGGAGCGATTAAATTAAAACTTCATCACTAGGTTTTCTCAATACAACCAGAATTGTGAAGAAAAAGGAGTTTGTGTTGTCACTGAGCCAAACATAATATCAAACCTACAAGGTAGAGAAAGAATTTGGCTCAAAGTTACTATCCCTTTTTTGAAATATCAGGGCCAGTCAAAACAATGATTTTTAGGATGTTCTGTAGTCCTCTTCTGCACAGAGTCTTCAGTTAGCTAATTGAAAGTGAAGTCTTCACAACTAATTACACGCACTATAATCAATCACTGTGCCTTTTCCTGGTTTACTTAGATTGTTTCTGCCTAGTTATAAGCAGTATAAGGTCCAAGAGCTTAAGACATGACAAATTCGTTTAAGTTGTAGCTCTACTCAAAATCAGGAGCGTTAATCCAAGTAGAGTTAATTACTCACTCATCTTCTGTTTCACTGCCCACCTACCTGTGTTAGAGTATTTTATCATTTCTCAGGAATGTAATATACTATTTGCCTTATAAGACAGTAACAATTTTACATAATTTAAAAATAATCATTGACCTATACTACCAAAACCTCTATTTTTTTCCCAAAACAGTAATTGACTTTTTTCTGAAATCAGATTGCCATTTCAGGTCTGTATTAACTCTGCCCATTTTCCCTGCTTTTTTGGTAAAAATAAATTATAGTCAATGTGAGTATGATCTTTTCTTTTGAGCTTCCTAATCCCTCTCTCCAGAAGTAACCTAGGCCTTTGGAGTCTCAAGAATACTCTTCATGTTCTTTCTTATGGCATTTAACCTCTTTCTACTGTTTGATTACATTTATTAATCTACACTTATTCTTTCCCAGTAAGTTTCTTAACTGTAGGATCATATCTTACTCATTTTTTAAATTTTACGACACGGACTAATGAAATAATTTGCACAAATAAAGCACAAAATACACATCCGGTGATTACAAGCTAATTTATAACCGACGAAGAATGGCCTGAAATATATTAAAGTCACAATGATTAGGCCTTCAGAACTCTGTCAGGTAATATATTCTCACCGTCTGTCTCCAAGGTTTGAGCCTCTGCTTTCAGAGAAAGAAAACTGAGAAGGCTGCTGAAAAGTTGCTCTGATGTCATCTAGAGTCTTCAGATTCCCTGGTACTCCTTCAGTCTAGTGGGCATCTTAGGAAGAGGAAAAAAGGAACTTGACATCTTTTCCAAACCAGATTCTGGAATATCTTTTGTGAAATTCTGAAAGCTTATCCCAGTACCTTTTTCAAGTTCAATACAGACATAGTCATTTGACAGGGGAATAGAAATTGTTTATGAATATTAGCTTTCTGAAGGAAAGCAAGACAGATTCTTGCTTTCTTAATAATATATTTACTTGATAAAAAGAAGATACTTCAAGAAAATCAAGTGTGAAAAATGTTGATAGTGCTTATTAACCTGTTAATTTCAAATTTCTTAAGCATGTTGTCAAATTACTAATTACAAACTAAGTTACATCTAAAAATCTAGCACCTCTAAAAGATAAATTTCAAAAATGAAACACTAAAAAGAGAAAAGAAAATAGTAGCTACAGTTTCTCTCATGTTAAACTTTTCCATTGTCATAATACCAATTACATAAACCTTTCAGCACAAAATTTGGTAATAAATATCAAACGCCTTATGTCCATGCAAAGAGTTGTACAAGAATATTCATAGCAGCTTTATTTATAAAAGCCAAAACCTGGCAACAACCCAAATGTCCATCAAAAAGCAAATGAATTACAGTATATCCAAATAATGGAAAACTTACTATTCAGCAATAAAAAGGAATATACAATTAATATAAACAAATGGAAGAATTTCAAAATAATTATACATGAAGCCAGACAAAAAAGAATACAAACTGTGTGGTTACATTTGCATTAAATTCTAGAAAATGCAAATTAATTTATAGTGGGAGAAAAAAAAATGTATCAGTGGTTATCTGGGGACAGAAAGGTGGAAAGGGGCAAGAGGGAGGGATTAAAAGGGGTATTATCTTAATTATGGTGCTAGTTTCCATGGGTGTGTGTGTGTATATATAAATCAAAACTTATCAAGTTGTACCTCTTAAATACGTACAGTTTATTAGATGCCAACTACCCTTTAATAGCTCTAAGAAAATATCAAATGCATTGTTTTAGTCATCTAGTGCTGCTGTAACAGAAATAAGTGGATGGCTTTAACACAGAGAAGTTTATTTCTTCACAGTAATGTAGGCTAAAACTCCAGATTCAGGGCGTCAGCTCCAGGGGAAGGTTTTCTCTCTCTATCGGCCTTTTCATCAATCTTCCCCCAGAGCAGGAGCTTCTCCACACAGGGACCCCAGGTCCAAAGGATGCGCTTTGCTCCCCTAGCAGTGCTTTCTTGGTATGAGGTCCCCCACTCTCTGCTCATTTCCCTTTCATCCCTTGTAAGATAAAAGGTGGTGCAGGCCACACCCTGGGGAAACTCCTTTACATTGGATCAGGGATATGACCTTAGCAAGGGTGTTACAATCCCACCCTAATCCTCTTTAACATAAAATTATAATCACAAAACGGAGGACAACCACACAATGCTGGGAATCATGGCCTAGCCAAGTTGATACATATTTTGGGGGTATAGAATTCAATCCACGACAAGCATTAAATGTTACATGACCCTTGATGCACCAATTCCAAGTTTAGAATTCATTCTAAAGAAGAAAAACATCAAGGATATATACAAATATTAAGTCATAGAATGTTTATTATAAACATTTCCAGTAGAAAAAAATTTACAAACAGCCATTAAATGCAAAAATTAAGAAGTGGGCACTCATTTATTAATTATGGTACACCACAAGGTTTAATACTTATGTAATTAAAAATATTATATAAAAAAGTTATACTAAATGATATATTGTCACTGCTACAGATTAAGTGATTAAAAACATGTAACAACCTTATGTTCAGCATAATAAGCTTTGTTTTAAAACTATACAAAAATAAATGCAGTAATTATTTCAGGAATTAGGGTGATTTTTACTGACTCATATTTTCTAATTTCTCTAAAATAATCACATACTACTCTTCTAATAAGCAAAACAAATTGAAGGGTGAAAAGAACGGCAAGCTAAAACTGTCTGCTCCCTAGTGCAAGTATAAAACAAACTTAGATTCCTGAGAGGTGATGCACACTGTACCAGAGTTCTGGGCTATCATGCCACCCCCACCAGCAACCTACCAAACAGTTGTGAGAAAGGGGCAGGTCTGACAAGACGAACTGGAGTAATGAATAAGCAAGCTACCTGCTTTACCAGTTACAAAGTGCTTTCATGGACATGACCTCATTTGAGCTTCATAACTCACTCAAATGACCAGAGAAGAAAGTATCCCATTTACAGAGGGGATCAGACACTGAGCAGAACTGCATACGTGACACACCCCAAATTATAGATCCTGGACTCACATGGAGCCTTGGTAAAATTCTGACAGGGATTCTAAGAGAAGTAGAGAACAATCATTTTCCCCAGGTCTTTGTAACTGGCAGCAATTCACATGAGAACTAAAAAATAACTACATTTACAATCACATTTACATTCTATTAGAACGTACCTGGAATCTGGGGAACTTCCTAAATTCCCAGGCCCCAACTTCTGAAGCTGTACCCAAGCCAACAGTATCTTGTCTCTTTCAATATTACCCACCAAACCACTCAAACTCAAGTAGAATTTAATTGTTTAATCGTATTTCTTTCCTTCTTGAAGAAAAAAACTATTACCTTTTATTTTTTAAAGCTGGAACAAGAAAGTAACCATAACTATATTTAAAAAGACTACAAAAAATGGCCTGCAAATTGATGTCAAAAGATCTGACTTGATGGGAATTTAAAATACCACCTTTCAGGCTAAGTCTTTTTTGGTACAGCTGCACAGAAGAGAAAGGGTCTGCAAACAGTGAAGAAAACTACCAACTCCCTTACAAGAGTAAAAGTATGCTTCTTCAGAAGAACACTGTTAACAGCTGGTCAGTATCTGCTGCTGACTCCTTGAAGAAGCTACCCTTACAGATACCACTCTCCTCCAAACTCCCAGAACTATGAGAGGCTTAGCAAGTAACGGTAATTATCGCTTACTGGGTAGTTACTATGTGTAAATCACACTTCAACCGTCACATGCACGATTTTTAACCTTTATAACTACCTTATGAGATAACTGGATCCCTGGTTGCCCAGCGGTTAAGGGCTCGGCTACTAACCAAAAGGTCGGCAGTTCAAATCTGTCAGCCTGTCTTTGGAAACCCTATGGGGCAGTTTTACTCTGTCCTGTGTGGCCACTATGAGTCAGAATAGACTCGATGGCATTGTGTTTGGTTTTTGGTTTATAGGGTCACTACGAGTCAAATAGACTCAACAGCAATGGATTTTATGAGATGACTATTATTCCTATTTTACAAATGAGGAAAATGAGCTCAGGTTCTTCAATTGCAAAACTAATAAGGTGTTGAAGTGTAATTCAAACCCTAGTATATTTTACTTGGAAAAAAAGACGAAACCTTAGCAGTTCTCTGATACATAAATTCTGCCCTTTCTCTAGAACTACACACCACCATTCAAGTGATGCAAAACACTTGGTATTGTTATATAAAGCTCGTGAGTCTACATTTTCCACAGAAGTAACTACAAATATCTGAAGCCCACAATTTGCGTCTGATATTTTGCCACATTCTAGACTTCTTTATTTTAATGATCTGCTCTATTAAAGTGTTATTATATCTCTTTCAAAAGAGCCCTGGTGGCACAATGGTTAAGCGCTTAGCTGCTAACCAAAAGGTTGGTGGTTCGAACCCACCGGTGATTCCATGGGAGAAAAGAACTGGCAATCTGCTCTCATAGAGATCACAGCCTAGAAAACCCTGTAAGGGCAATTCTAGTCTGCCCTATAGGGCTGCTGTGAGTCGGAAACTACTTGACAGCACACAACAAAATACCCCTTTCAAGCCAAACATCTGACAACATGAAAGATAAGGATACTTAAATAGCAGAAATTAGCAAAGGATAAAAGAGAATAAACTACTTACACAGATCAATATTTACAAACTGCCTTATATCAATAAAGGGACAAATGAGCTTTAAACTCAACTAAATAAAATGGAACATCATCAATGTTTTTTGAATCGTAAAGGCAGGAACTATGTCCAAGAATGAGAAAATGTTTAAATAACTTTAGTGTAATCACATTGTGGAGTACTACGTAATCATTAAAATGTATGCTTTCAAAGAATATTTAATGATGTGGTAAAATTACAAGAACACAGTGTCAAGAAAGCAAAGTACTAAACTACTCATTTGTTACTTGAACAAAATGTCACACAAATGAGGGACTAGGCATTACGCTAAGTCCTGGAATGACGAAGTGAACAAGCATAGTCCCTCACAGTAAAGAGGCCGCAAAAAAAACTCAAGGAAACAGAAAACAGATAAAATAATTGAAATCAAACAACACAAGAGATAGAAAGGAAGCAAGGAAGCTACTTTATATGAACTGATGAGGAAAAGTTTCTGGGAGGAAATGATATTTAAGATGTCTCAACAAGCTAAAGGTTCTAATGCAAAGAATGAAGTTAGCAGTTCCAATAGAAGAAACAGCATTTACAAAGGCCAAGAAACAAAAAAATACAAAGACTTGGCCTCCTCCAGGAACTGAAAGTGGACAAGAGTGACCAGTAGTGAGCACGGAAGAAAATGGTGGGAAATGAGGTCACAGAGAGACAAGAATAAAATATGATCTCAAATTTGTTTTTTGTAACATATATATGTTACTAGGAAACCCTGGTGGCGCAGCGGTTAAGAGCTATAGCTGCTAACCAAAAGGTCAGCAGTTTGAATCCATCAGGTGCTCCTTGGAAACTCTATGGGGCAGTTCTACTCTGTCCTATAGGTCCCTATGAGTAGGAATCAACTTGACGGCAATGGATTTTTTTGGTTTTATACATTGCTAACGAGTCAGAATTGACTAGAGTGCAAAGAGTTTCTTTATTTTTTTGGTTTTTAACATACACATATACATACAAGTGGTATACAGACTGAGACAAATATGCTGCAGGGACATTTCTAGTTGGCAGTATAAAGGGAGATTTTGTTTTTGTTTTTTTCTTAATATTTTCTACACAATCTAAAATAAACTGTATAAAGTTTACAGTGAGAAAACAATAGGATTAGAACTTTCAGCCAGGAGAACGTTGAATAGAGGTGAGAACAGACATCCTTAGCTTGTCCCTGCATTTTAGAAGGAAAACATTCAGTCTTTCACTATTAATTATGATGTTTGCTATAGGTTTTTGGTTCCCTTCTATACCTAGCATTTTTATCATTTTTTTTTTAAATCACAAATGAGGGCAGGATTTTGTCAACTGAGTTTTCTGCATCTACTGAGATGACGATGTGTTTTTGTTTTTTATTAATGAGGTGGATTAAATTAATTGTTTAAATGACTCTGCTTTTATGGATGCATACCTACAATTAACATCATACATAACTGGGAACATGGCAAGGATGTTTGCTCTCACCAGTTCTATTTAACACTGTACCAAGGTTCTACCCAGTGCAATAAGGCAAGAGGAAAAAAAAAACAAAAAGGCTGGAAAGGAAAATTTAAAACTGTCTTTATTCGTAAGTAACATGATCTCTTGTGGAGATTATTCTAAGGAAGCTAACAAAAAAAAATTACTAGAATCAATAAAGTTTAGTAAGACTACAGGATGTAAGATCAATATACAAAAATCAACTACATTTCTGTATACTAACCATAAACAAAAAAATGAAACCTAAAGTCTATTCACTCACAATAAGTAACAAAAAATAAATGACTTAGAAATAATTGTAACAAAAGACATTCAAAACCTATACACTATAAACTACAAAGCATTGCTGAGAGAAATCAAAGAAGACCTAAATAAACAAAGATAGAATCCATGTCCATGGACTGGAGAATTAAGATGGCAATTTTCCCCGAACTGATCTACAGACTCAACACAATCACTATTAAAATGTCATCTTTTTTTTTTTGGGGGGGGGGTAGAAATTGATCCTAAAGTATATATGAAAATGTAAAGGACCTAGAGTGTCCAAAACAATTTTGAAAAATACTAAAGTTGTAAGAGTTAAACTACGTGATTTCAAAACTTACTAGAATGCTACAGTAAGCAAGGCACCTGTATTGGTGTAAATAAAAACAGGCAAATAATGGAATAGACTAGAAAGTCCAGAATAAATGCTCACATGTATAGTCAACTGAGATTCAACACACATGCCAAGGCAAATCAATGAGGAAAGAATGGTCTTTTCAATAAATGGTGCTGGAACAACTACATAACCACACACAAAGACAGACAGATCATTTACCTCACAACATACAAAAATATTAACTTAAAATGGATCACAGTTTGAATTTTAAGAACTATAAAACTTCTAGGAAAAGACATAAGAGAAAATCATGTAACCTTGGGTTACACAAAGATTTCTTAGATATGAAAACAAAAGTGCAATCCATAAAAAAAAAAAATGAAAAATTCAACTTCATCAAATTCTTCAAGACATCCCCCAAATAGGAGAAAACATATGCAAATCATAAATGTAATAAAGTGATACCCACTGCCGTCGAGTCGATTCCGATGTTTTTTAATAAAGTGATAGCCAGCATATATTAAAATCCTTAAATCTCAAGAATAAGACAAATAATCCAATTAAAAAATGAGCTGAAGATTTCATTTCATCAAAGAAGGTACATGAATGTTTTGCAAACACATGAAAAGATGCTCATCGTCATTAGCCATTAGAGAAAATTAAAACAGTGAGTACCAGTACACACTCACTAGAATTGCAGTAATTAAAAAAAAAATCAAAAGCTGAGGAGGATACGGAGAAATTAAAACCCATATACACCGCTTGTGGGAATGTAAAATGGTAGTGTCACTTTGAACAACATTTTGGCAGTTTCTTAAAAAACTGAACACACACTATACACTTAACATATAACCCAGAAAGTGTACTCTTGAGTATCTATCAAAGAGAAATAAAATCAAAAATATGTCCACATAAAACTTGTATGCAAATGATCATGGCAGCATCTTTCGTAAAAGCCAAACACTACAAACAGCTCAAATACTCATCAACTGGTGAAGGGATAAATGAAATGTAGTAACCATAAAAAGGAATGAACTAATGATTCACGTGGCAAGGATGAACCCCAGAATCATAATCCTTAGTGAAAGAAGCTAGACAGGAAATACTTTATATTGTATGTTTCCATGTATATATAAATTGTTTAGAAAAGCCAGAATTACAGGAAGAGAAAGCAGGTCACCTCTTAGGGCAGGGGGTGGGAGCAGGTATCCACAGAAAATGGGCATGAAAGAACTCTTTAGGGTCATAGTTGCATCTGTATATAAATTGGCTAAAAATCATCAAATTGAACACTTAAATAGGTGAATGTATGGTATGTAAATTATACCTCAATAAAGCTATATGCAAACATATATATACTCCATGCAGAATTATAAATTGCTTTAAAATGAGTCTGATGTAAATAAGTTGCCATTAAAATAATAATTATAAATAAGCATAATGCATTGAAATTACCCTTTGGAGATTACAAAAGTAGACTTTAGATATGCCCATTTACCTAGAATTTATTAAAACATCAAAGGTAATTTTAGGGGCAAAAGCCTGGACATCTGATCTTATTTGCTTTTGAACATGTTTCATATTTATAATACTATCTGAACACGTTTGTTGGCATTCAAGTTATTCATTTCAACTAAATAAGACCACTTTTAAAAAATCAAGTGTATATTTACACACCAGTAACTGAAAATAACATTCAAAAAAATCCAATAACAACAAAACATATCTAATAAATAAAACTAACAAAATATAAGTTATACATGGAGAAAATATATTGGAAAACAGTAAAAAAGCCTAAATAAATGGAATGATATACCACGTTCATGATAGAATCATAAAAGCAAGCCTTTGAATCGCTTCCACCCCAGATATACTGAATGAGAATCTACATTTGAACAAGATCCCCTGATGATTCTTATGTATAATAAATTTTGAGAACCACTGCTCCACTAATAAGGAGCCCTGGCGGTACAGTGGTTAAAGCAACGGAGAAAGATGTGGCAGTCTGCTTCCAAAGACGTTTATAGCCTTGGAAACCCTATGGGGTCACTATGAGTAGGAATCAACTCTAGGGCACTGAGTTTGGTTTTCGGGGCTCTACTACAAATTTTTTTTTTTCTTTTTTACTACAGAATATGAGTCGGAATTGACTCCACAGCAACAAGGTTTTTTTTTTGTTGTTGTTTACTAGTGATTCTCAGAATTGGTCCCTAACCAGTACCATTAGCATGGCCTGGGAACTTGTTAGAAATGCAAATTCTCAGCAGGGGCTCAAACCAAAACAAACAGGCCCCAAGCCCTGCATAAAAGGACAGTTCTCCTCAAATAGAATCCACAGACTTAGTACAATGCCAATCAAAATTCAAAAGGTTTCCTAAGTTGATTCTAAAATGTACATGGACCAGTAAAGGCCCATAACAGAGAAGCCACTGAACCAGAAAAAGAATAAACAGTGGGTGGCTTGCCCCACCAAATACCAAGATTTAGCATATAAAACTCTAATGAGTAAGTTAGCATAGCCCAGGAAAAGACAAACTGATGGAAATTAAAAAGACCATCACACATAAGGAAACACGGTAACTGACAAAAGTTGAATTGCAGATCTCTGAAGAAAGGGGGACAATAAGTGCTGAAACAATTGGTTATTCTTTGGGGGGGGAGGGGAACTGCACTGCAATTTCCCTACATGAGAGCAGCCAGCACTGGGTGTCAGTGCTTGGGCAGGGGGAGGAAGGCATCCACAAAAAGGAAGGCTCCTGTGTGTAATGGAAGAGTCCCAGGGGTAAGAAGGGCTTCCAAGTAAAGTGTCTCCAGAACCCAAGTAGAAGGCAATGCAAACGGCAGATTTCCGCAGGGAGACTGATGTAGAAAGCCAACAAATTAAGGATCGTGGTAGGTGAGTACCTCACTGTCAGAGAACGAGGTACAAAAAAGGAAAGGGAGAAAACATGATTGAACCCTATGGTGTTAGAATGAAACTGTATGATCAAACAATGACAGGGACACATTCAGAGGACACAGCAGTGAACTTGAAGAGGATCCCACTGGCTAAATCAGGGACGGGAGGAGTACCAAAATAAATAATGATAGTAATGAGTAATAACTCACCAAAAAAACACAGACTCCTGAGTCCATACTGACACTAATTAATTAATTAATTAAAGTTTGATCAGGAAGGGGATATTTACATAGTTTCCAAGTATCTCCACGCAAATAATTATTAGAGAAGGAAGATGAGTTTGTAGCAATTTGTAGTGTAAATTTTTCACAAAATTTTATAAAATTTAGAGTAGACCCAGCAGACACCATCTTAATCAAGTAATTCAAGTGATTATCAATAAAAAGTAACTGACTAAAATGAAGTTAACTGGGCACCACAGGATAGGATGAAAAGAGAAGGTGCAGCATCACTTCTGTGATATTCCTGCCACATATCCATAGGCTGCATCTAGTCATGAGGAAACAGCAGAAAAACCAAAATAAAAGAGACATTCTGTAACGTAACTGTTCTGTATGATCTTCATAGTGTCAAGGTCTCAAAAGTCAAACAAAGACTGAGGAACTGTTCCAGACAGAAGGAGACTAAGGAGACGTGACAAGTAAAAATGCAAGACATGATTCTAAACTGGATCCTTTTGCTATAATGGACATTATTGGGATATTTGTCAACTTGAATAAGACCTGAGAATTAGAGGGTACTAACGTATTAACGTTGATTTCCTGATTTTGATGGTTTTACTGTAGTTTATAGGGGAATGTCCTTGTTTCTTTGTAGAAAATTACACACTAGTTTATTCAGAAGTGATAGGACATTAGGTCAAACGGTTTGGGAAAAAAAAAAAGTCCTCCGTATTGTACTTTTCTGTGTTATTTTAAAATTAAAACGTATTATAAAAATTAAACGTATTTAATGCATTTTTAAGTATATAAAAGGAACAAAAGACATGAACAAGCATTTCATGAAAGAAAAATACCAGTGGCGAATATTCACGTGAAAAGATGTTCAGCTTCATCAGCAATCAAGGAAAAGCAAATTAAGACCACAACGACGTGCTATTTTGTACCCACTAAATTGGGAAAAGTTAAAAAGTTTGACAACTCCAAGTTTTAGCAGTATTGTGGTTCAACGGGGGCTTCTGACAGATTACTAGTAGAATGTAAACTGGTCCAAGGACTTTGGAAAACAATCTAGCATTATGTGATATAACTGAACATTCTTTGCCTTTCTACTGTTGGATACATATCCTAGACAAAGTCTTCTACATGTGTACTTCTGTAGTGAAAACTGACATCAGCAATGCTTGCAATAGCAAAATACATACTATGTATTATCAATGTATAGATACATCGATAAAATGAACAAATAAACAAACAAGCAAGTAAAAAATCCCAACAACCCAAATGTGCACCAACAAGAGAATGAATATACTCACACAATATAATATTACCCAGCAGTGAAAGTAAATGAACTATAACTAAATACAGAGCCCTGGTAGCAGACTAGTTAAGCGCTCGGCTGCTAACCAAAAGGTCAGCAGTCTGAATCCACCAGCTGCTCCTTGGGAATATATGGGGGCAGTTCTACTATGTTCTATAGAATTGCTATGAGTCAGAATCGACTCGATGGCAAAAAGTTTGCTTAAAACTACATAAACCCAAAAACCCACACCCACTGCCGTCGAGTCGATTCCGACTCATAGCGACCATATAGGACAGAGTAGAATTGCTCCATAGAGTTTCCAAGGAGTGTCTGGCAGATTCGAACTGCTGACCTCTTGGTTAGCAGCCATAGCACTTAGCCACTACGCCACCAGAGTTTCCTATAGCTCTTCAACACTGTGCCACCAGGGCCCGGAGGTACAGTGGTACAGTGTTGAAGAGCTCCGCTGCTAACCAAAAGGTCGGCAGTTCAAATCTACCAGCTACTCCTTGGAAACCCTATGGGGCAGCTCTACTTTGTCCTATAGGGTCACTATAAGTCAGAATCAACTCAATGGCGATAGGTTTTTTGGTTTAAGTATTTACACAAATGAGTTGAAAATGTTTGTCCACATAAAAACCTGTGCACAAATGTTTATAGGAGCTTTATTCATAATCGCCAAACATTATGCCCACCAGATTTCTTTTAAGAGGTGAATGGATAAACTGTGGTACATCCACACAATGGATTATTACTCAGCAATAAAAAGAAATGAGCTATCAAGCTACCAAAAGACATGAAGAAAACTTAAATGTATATTACTAAGTGAAAGAAGCAAGTATGAAAAAGCTGCATGTTGCATGATTCAAATTACATGATGTTCTGGAAAAAGCACAACATAGAGACAGTAAGAAAATCACTGGTTGCCAGAGGTTTGAGATAAGGGAGAGGGATGAACAGGTAGAGCACAGGGCAATGAAACTATTCTGTGTGATGACGTATTGGAGGATACATGACATTATACACTTGTCCAACCCCACAGGACTGTACAACCCAAAGAGTGAACCCTAGTGTAAACTATGGACTTTAATTAATAATAATATATCAATACCGGTTCATCAATTTTAACAAATGTACTACACGAGTCCAAAATGTTAATAATAAGAGGAACTGCAATGAGGAGGAGGGTATACAGGAACTCTGCACTTTCTGCACAGTTTTTCTTAAGCTTAAAACTCCTCTAAAAAATAAACTCTATTAAAAATAAAAAGCAAATCTCAGAAGACTATACACAGAATGACATCAATTTTTATAAAACTAAACAAAATTAAACTAAAAAATAAAACAATGTTATTTAGGGATATACACGTGATAAAGCCAGTATTAATAAAAAGCAAGTAAATGATTAACATGAAATTGAAGGGGTGGTTGGGGGTGGGGAGAGGCAAAACCATAGGAGCTCACAGGACCTCATGTACCTGAGACCAGAAGAGCTAAATGGTGCCTGACTACGAACCAATGACCTTTCTGAGCAGGATCATAATACGTGGTCCCAGAGGGAAATGTAGAACGAAAATCAAATTCTTAAAAAAAAGTCAGACTAACTGGACCAGTTGAGACCAGAGGACTCCCTGAGACTATTACCCTGACCAAAAAAACCAAACCCATTGTCATCAAGTTGATTCTAACTCATAGTGGCCCTATAGGACAGGGCAGAACTGCCCCATAGGGCTTCCAAGGAGCACCTGGTGGATTCGAACTGTTGACCTTTTGGTTGGTAGCTGAGCTTTTTAACCACTGCACCACCAGGGGTCCAACATTAACTACAGGCTGCACAATACTGAGGAAGTCAGGGTGGGAGAAGATAACCAATTTTTTAATAACACGTATTCTTTCGAAGGATCACTGCATCATGTAACAGTGGAAACAGACTTTTTTATAAAGCTAAATCCATACCATTGGCCCATACAGTAAATCTCTCTTTTTATGTACATTTTATACAAGATTTGAGGCTTCAACTACAAGGTATAAATAAGAATGAGAATAAATGTTAAATATGCAATTTTTGAAACTAGACTTAGTCTAACATGTGCTAAATAAATGTTCAGTGTTTAAATGTTTCATTGAATATTTTAAAATTACTGCAGCAGTTTCACTGTATTTGCTCAATGGAACTAAAATGTCCCTTCCCCCATTTAGCATTTTATTTCTCCATTTCCTATTTTCTCTTTACTGTTGTTATTATTATTTTTTTTTAATTTGTATTCCTTTTCTTTCACCTCTTCCCTATGGGCATTTCCCTTTTACCCAAACTTTTTTAATCTTTATATTCTTTTAAAAGCCATTTTCTTTTCCGAGTAGCCAACGTCATCCTCTTTAAGAATATATACTGTTCCATCTTTGAGAAATGCTTATTTAAAATCCTCATTTGGATATTTACTAGCATCTCAAATACAACATGTTCAGAACTGAGTCCCTGCTCTTCCTGCAATCCTCCCAATCTCAGATAATAACTCCACTCTTTGAATTACCCAAAGTCAACGATCAGTAAGTAAGAGGTGAGTTAGGAGTTTCACCTAGATTATCTGGTCTTATTCCAAACCACAAAGCACAGCATCTCCATCTTTGTCAACTTTAACCCATCTGCCTACAAACACTGCTTGGACTCAGACGTGGTTTCCAAAAATTTCTCAAGAAGCTTCAAATATATTTCTAAACTAATAATGACTTTCAATATGGAATGCAAGTTTAAAAAAAAAAAAACTATTTGGTGGGTTTATTCCCAGTTATTAAGAATAGTTTATATTAGCTGGATGGCAAGTTATTGATAATAAGATAAGGCATTGTGCTGTCTGTCAGATATTATCTCATTTCACCATTATTTAGAAAATAGATGTCACCCCAATTTACAGATAAAGAAAAATTAAGGCTCAGAGAAGCTAAGTGACTTTCCCAAGGTCATTCAGTAAGTTAGAGGTAGATTCAGGATTCAAACCCAGGTCAGTGTGCTTCTATAACATACTCCCCAAACCACTTCCCGATAAAGCCTCCACAGCGTCAGAGGAATTGCTTTGGTCAACCAGTCTCCCGATAATTTCATGAAAGACTAATAGTCTATTTTTAAATCACTGGTCAAATTTTCTGTGGTTAATAGCTATGCTGAAAACACAAATACAATTACTAAATCCTTGCAACTCCTACTAGCCTTTTTTTTTTTTTTTTTAATACATCCTCTCCTACGGTTGACTAGTTTCTCAGCAATTTTTAGTCACCAAGTACAACGATTCTGTTACCACCATGTTTGTTGTTAGCTGCAGTGGAGTCGGCCCGCGATACACGGTGACCCCGTGCACGATGGAACAAAATATTGGCTGGTCCTGCACCGTCCCCATAAGCGGCTGCAGATCGGACCATTGTAATCCATAGACTTTTCAATGGCTGATTTTCAGAATTGGATTGTCAGGCCATTCTTCTACTACCCTGCATCTGCCGGTGCTTTGTGCCATTAAGTCGATTCTGACTCAGAGCAACTATAGAGGACAGAGAAGAGTTGCCCCTGAATCTTCTCTGCTGGCTTAAGGCCTGTTAAAACTTTTTGCAGGGAAAGCTCTAGGACTTTTATGAGTCTCAAGGAGCTGAGGAAATGTTGATACTTTAAAATAAATCTTGACCCAGTAAGAACTGGCACTAGGCCTTTTATTTTCTTGCAGTCAGCAAAACTACAAAACTTATAAAAATTCACATAGTAGTTAAGGGCATGCATTTGGAAGTAGAGTGCCTTATGTGGTGAGTCACTTCACAAAATCATACTTTCTACCGAAAACTTTTTTTAACCTGGATGTGTGGGTTTAAGTATTACTGGCAGAAATCACTTTTAAAACCTGTAACTGCTATGCAACGAAAGGAAAAGCAAGTCCATGTGGGGCTTTACTAATTGTTTTCTCCGAAAACTGTCTTCCCTGGCGGGGGGGTGAGGGGGGATGAGTATTATTACTGACACCTATGCACCACATGGAAACCCTGGTGGCGTAGTGGCTAAGTGCTACGGCTGTTAACCAAGAGGTCAGCAGTTCGAATTTGCCAGGCGCTCCTTGGAAACTCTACAGGGCAGTTCTACTCTGTCCTATAGGGTCGCTATAAGCCGGAATCGACTTGACGGCAGTGGGTTTGCTTTTTTTTTTTTTTTTGGATTATGCACCACATAACTTTACAGGTCAAACAAATTCAGAAGCTGCTGTTTCTAACCCTGTCCTAATCTGGATCTCTGAAAAAATGAAATGAAGGCCAGTTTAATCACCCAACAACAAATAAGAAAGTGTGTCTGTTGGGGAAAAAGGGGTTACAGAAGAGCAAAGAAATGGTTCAACAGGTGGCAGATGTTAACTGGTTCAAACTTCACAAGAATTCAGAAGCATGAACCAGGGTTGTGAGAACTTGGAAAGGGGAGTAGAAAGAAAGAAAAATGGAAAATGTGTGGAAGAGGTCCTCGGGTAGATGTGCTACTGAGTAAAACAATGGTCATCCAAAAGTCTATTTGATTTCCTTGGAAAAATACATTCAAATTAACAATATTGCCAACAATATTGTAACACATTAACATTCTAGAACGTTACACCAGTGAAAAGGCACTTTAAAGATTTCTTCACCTGTTTCTCATAATATTCTTAGGAGGTAGGTTGCATCCTCATTTTACAGATGGGCAACTGAGGTATAGATTAAGTGATTTGCTAACAGAGTATATGGAGACCCAGGGCTCAAGTATAAATCTTATGATTCTAAGACCAGCATTTTCCACTCTATATATTGAACTGGCAATAATGATGGCTGCTCTTAGTGTCTACACAAGTGATAAAGTACATTTGGGGTTGCAATTTGTCTTTAAGTACAAATTAAAACAACTAATTCTGCCTTGTCTCAGACAAACACAAAACCCTTCTATCTTTAATAAATGTTCTCTTTTAAAATATAAGCTTAGAAGCTAAGGACTACTGATCATGTAACAAGCCTATCGGAAGCAAGTCTAACTCCTTGTAATAGTTTTAAACAGTTCACATATATTCCTTTCAATTCTGGTGTTGAAAGAAAGCATTTTACTTTAATGTAAAATGGTAATCTCCATTTTACATTCAAGTAACCAAGATGAAGACAAGATAAACTGTAAAATGCTTAAAAGCTAAGCAAATCGCATTCTACGGTCACCAGACTAGGTTTAAATGGTATGTGACTTTCCAATAAATACTATAATTATGTTTTCCTGTCCTTAACAAAAACTCATGGGAGTACTTAAATAAGATAAAAACCTTACCCATTTTTTATTTCTTGAATATTATTGTGAAAAATTAGCATTAATTTGGTCAAGCACCAATATTAATACAAATTGCACATTACTTTCAATACATTTGTCAAAGATAACATTAATAACATTCACTCTCAGGTTATATCCATTCCTAATAGAATAAACATTTAAGCTTTCTTTTGTAATTTTCATCTGTAATATAAAGGCAAAAGATCAATTTCTTAGTCAATATTTAAAAAAAAAAAAGGCTAAATATTTTCTAATCTTTATGCCCTAGGTGATAAAATAAGGACTCTGTTCATTGCTTAAATACAACTGGGTAGCCTATAGGAAACCCTGGTGATGTAGTGGTTCAGAGCTATCAGTTCAAATCTACCAGGCACTCCTTGGAAACCCTATGGGGCAGTTCTACTCTGTCCTATAGGGTCACTATGAGTCGGAGTCTACTAGATGGCAAGGGGTTTCGTTTTGTGGGTTAGCCTATAAGGTTAGTTTCCCAAACCTATTAGCAAAAGAATGCTCTCTAAATTGTCTATCATAAAAAAATATATATATATATATCATAAAAAAAAAGTTGGTTATAATTAAGGAAAATTTAGAAATAAATTCAGTCTCTTTTACCACTTGGTGTCACCAATATCTGAGCATTTAAAGATGTAAGATTATAACAAGTCCCCATTTTTAGGACATACCCTATGTGTAATGATAACAGTAGTCATCTTTGTTTACCCGCTGAAACTACTTTCCTCTCTGAACCGAACCATCTCTTACTGTGAATCAATTTATAGCCACCATTCACAGGTACAAGGAGCCCCGGTGGCACAGTTGTTAAGAGCTAAAGCTACTAACCAAAACGTCAGCAATTTGAGTCCACCAGCCACTCCCTGGAAACCCCACAGGGCAGTCCTACTCTGGTCTATAGGATTGTTATGAGTCAGACCGACTTGATGGCAAGAGGTTTGGTTTTGGCTATCCATATATACATGATCCCCCAAATATGATTATAATAGAAAAATAAATCTCTGAAAGTCAGAAACTTATTCTATTCCTAAGTCCTGTCCTTAGCACCCCATTCAAACCAAAATGTTTCCGTCATCCCAAATTCAGTCCCAGTTAGTCCTTCACTAGCCAGATAAACCATTTCATTTTAAATATTTCCAGGTAATAGAATCGGCAGGGACGGAGCCACTTTAAGAAGTTTATGGAAATCTGTGAAGTGCCCTTCAAAAAATGAATTTTATCACAATTTAAATTAAATATGAAGAATTAAGGATCAATTTTGGAAAGTTAACAAAACTTTTAAAGACATTCAGCTTTAAAAACATTTGTATTCCAAACAGGTAATTTACTACTTTCACCAAAGACATCTGTATTTTCCTTCTTGGTCCAGGCGAAGAGTAAAAAAGGCACTCTGTGGCAGACACTCAGCTAGGAGATTTCAAGGTCTTAAATTAGAGCTAAATCAATCTGGCTTATTATTCAGGTGAGGAACAGTAAAAAAGCATTCTATTTCGTTAGACTAAGCCAAAGAAATGCATATACTGAAAAAAACAGAGCTTGGATATGACTACAAATAATTGTATCACACCTTGGAACCTGCAAATTTCTAACACATATGCTGTAATTTCACCTTCACAAAAAAAGTCATGGAAAAAATTGAGTCACAGGAAGTTTCTAACTTGGGTAACACAATACAGCATGAATTTTTATTCTTGTTTTGATTGTTTCTAAATCTTTCAAAAGGTACCAAGATACACTCAGGCGTTTTTTGTTTGCTTCATCAACACTCTGATTTATCACTGTGTGTGAGGCACCAAGCTAGGGCCTTTGTAAATCACAAATCTATAAAAGATAAGGTTAATTAGCGGTTTACAATCCTGTTAAAACTTTGTAAAATAAAGGCAGTGCGAATGGAACGCCACCAACTGCTACAGGAGGCTGCAGGAGAGCAGGCATTCCTTTCTGTCAAAACCAAAAAACCAAACCCAGTGCCGTGAAGTCCATTCCGACTCATAGCGACTCATCAGGGATCCCATAAATCACAGGACAGACAGCATTTTGGTAAAAGAAAACAAGCGGGATCGGAAGACATCTGAGACGAAGATGGCAAAAATCTGATGGCAGAATAAGAAATGTGCAGTTACCAAGCAGGAGGTTGGGACAAATGGAATATGATGCTGGAGTAAGCAGGAGCCAAACAGAAATAGGACTTGACCTTTTATCCTGGAGGCAAAGGTCTTTGTTCAGGGTAGTGATACTTTCTTTATAAAGTTTTATTTTGCTATAATACATGGAATGTATTGGGCAGTAAAAACTAAAAGGCAAAAGACCAGTTAGAAAGTTACCACAGTAACTGCCTAATATCCATGAAGTACTAAAAGTATGAATTTCAGAGATGACAGTAGAAAGAGGAAAACAGGCAAAAACTACTAATTCTTCCTTTTGTAATAAAAATGATTACTGATACAGTCATATATATGGTTGTCTGCAATCATATGCTGAATATGTAAAGCCATAGTAGGAAATTAAAGACTTGCAAGTAGACTTTCGGTAAAGACTTGGCTTAAAGTCAGTACTACAAAGTTATCTATTCTATAATGGAAGAAACATCTATAGTATCCCCTTTTGAATTAATTCTAGGGTAGCATATACCATCTCTTAATATGTCTTTGGCTATACTTTGTACAATTTTTAAAACTTTATAGATGAATTGAAGGTATAAATTTTCAAAAACGACAATTAGAAAGATGAAAGATAATCCGTACTTTATAGAGATGGCTTAAAAAATGATCAAGATCTGCCCGATCCATACAAATTTGAAGGTACAAAAATACAATGGACAGAAGACATCTTATAAATGCACCTTTCAAATTCATTATCAACATTATTTGACGACCCAAACGGAAACACACACACATATATATATACCTAAAAGATAAACTGCCTGACCATAATGATAAACTCTATTTTTGAATCTTTATTTACATATTACCTTTCAAAAGGTTTTGATGAATAAACTTTCAACTTATTCAGGTTATCAAATGTATTTTTATACTTACATGTGAAACTTTTTAGTTTCTCTTCCTTTAAATGTTCCCCACCTCAGAAAAAGCCCATTAAAGCAGTTTCAGGAATAAAAAAAGTGTCCTCTGTGCAGCCCATAAAAGTTTAGTCCACAAATACATATGAGCTTCTTCTAGACATCTAGCACTATTCTAGGTTCTTCAGATATATTAGTGATGAACTCAATGGAAAAAAGATTCCTGTCCTCAAGGGATTTTACTTTAGCAGGGGGAAAAAAAACAACAATCAATATTTTACAAATTTAAATTTCAGTATTTTAAAGGTGTTAAGTGCTTGGAAAAAGAGAGCAGAGCACCACAAAGGAAAGAAGATAGGGAGAGTTTTCAACTCTGAACAGAGATCAGCAGGCTAGACTTCACTGAGAAGATGCCGTGACTTGTCAGCTAGTGGAAGGACTTTAGTTTTCCTTCAAGTGAGATGGACAGCCACTGGAAGGTGCTGAGTAGAGGAATGGTTATATTTCTGTCTGTCTGTGTTAACAGCCAATAACATGTACTATTAGAACAAAGTGTCAAAAAGTATAGTTGGTATCATTTAAGAGGGAAGGGTATTACTATCAAAAATGTTGTGTGGGAGGCGGATGGATGCAGAGGAGGCTACAAAACAACTACCTCAGATCTGGGACCCATAATAATAGCTAAATGTCTGTATATCAAGCATTGTTTGAAGTGCTTTACTCCTCACAACAACCCACCAAGCGACCAAGGCGACCAAGACCCAAGACGACGGTAGCGCCTTTTCCACATTCCAAATTCTGAATATCAAAAAGCTTTAAAAAAAATTTTGGTGGCAAAATCTGACCCAAACTCACATGAGACAATCTATAATCTTAATTTATCTCACTTAGCAAATACGTATGTGAAGAAACACTAACCCACAAAATCCACGTAACCTTTAACTATTATAGTTAATAAAAAACAACGCATTTCTTTATCTATAAACTTTTTTTAAAAACTGCCCCATTTTTCTTAGAAGATAGTGGAGTTACTACCCATGCTTTACAAAAAAAGGAAGAAAGAAAAAAAAGTACAATTCTACCCACAGTAAGATGGAAGATGCAAAACTGTTGCTACAGATTTTGGTTTTACAGTTTTAAAATATGTATTTTTCATAAAACATGGCCCCTAGACACAAGCTAATTGCTTTATGTGGTGTCCAACAAAAGAAAAATGTTATTTATTTCAAGACTGAAAGAGTAACAGGCTGTTTGAGACCTTCTGAAAGGCTGTATATCAGCATCCAACACGGTATCTTTCTGTAGGGTTTTTTAACAAATTATTTTAACTAGACACAAATTTGACTAAACCCTGGTGGTGTAGTGGTTAAGTGCTACGGCTCTTAACCAAGAGTTCGAATCCACCAGGGGCTCCTTGGAAACTCTATGGAGCAGTACTACTCTGTCCTATAGGGTCACTATGAGTCAGAATCAACTCGATGGCACTGAGTTTTTTTTTTTTTTTTTGACTGTCATTTCAAATCCAAGATGTAGCTCTATAGCTGCACTGTCTAGTACCATAGGCACTAAACTCAAGATACCTGTGGTACTGAGCTCTTGACAGGCAGCTAGTCTGAACTGAGACATGCTGCAGGTGAACATACACACCAGATTCAAAAGCTTAGTACGAGAAGAAGATTGTAAAATATCTCATAATTTTATACCAATTATGTATTGAAATGATAATATTTTGAGTATACTGGGCTAAATAAAATATATTATTAATGTCTCCCTTTTTTTACTTTTTTAATGTGGCTACTGGAAAACTGGAAATGATATGTGTAGCTTACATTATACTTCTACTGGATAGCGCTGCTCTATATAGTAAAGACTCAAAAATAATACAAAATTTCTCAATTATATTCTAGAATGAATCATTTTACTTTAAATCACCAAACAGATTGATAGGAACACAGATAGAGTCACTGGCAAGCAGCATTTATCAAAAATGCTCAAATAGGTTTTTTTGTAAACAAGAGTATTATTTTAGATATTTAAGAAAGGGTACTCATCCAAGTATTCAATAAGAAAAAAAAAAAAAACTCCATTATATGAAATATTTGATTTTTTTCAAAATCTATTTTCAGTATTTCTAAAGTCATAAATATGTATAGGAGGGTTTCATGTCTTATTTTCCTTCAACAGGGTTAGGACAGATCTAAGTTTTGTGGCACAATGTATTTCACATATTTTTAATATGTATTAAAATGGTATTAGAAAACAGGCAACTTATTTTTTAATAGAGGGAAAATTTTATAACTCTTCAAAACATATTAAAGAGTTTGCGCTGACTGACATTTACCAAGTACTTTTAAAAGCACTCCAGTATCTACCACACTAAAGCTGAACCTATGCACACCCTACAGCTCAGGAGTTCCACCCCTACATACGGTCATCGGAAATAAGTGTTCATTTCTACAAAGAACATTCACAGCAGCATCATTTGTAGTCCCAAACTGGAAAGATAATAAATCTCCGTTTGTAGTAGAATGGATAAATAAATGGTAGTGGTACAAATGGTTAACATGCTCCGCTGCTAACCAAAAGGTCTGAGGTTCAAGTCCACCCAGGGGTACCTTAGAAGAAGGCTTCAGGATTTCCTTCTAAAAAGTCAGCCATTGAACATCCTGTGGAACAGAGCTCTACTGTGACACACATCGGATCGCCAGGAGTGGAAACCAACTCAATGGCAACTGTTTTTTCTGGTTAAATCATACAATGGAATATATATAGATGGATTGGGGGGAGGGCAGATTCATACAACATGAATGGCACTCACAGACGTAATTCTGATAAAAAATATTAGACAAAAAAGAATTCATACTATATGATTCCATTTTTATAAAGTTCAAAACAAGGCAAAACTAGTCTACGGTAAAAGACGGCAAAATTTACCTTCTGGCGAATGAGCCTTCTGGGATGGAGTATGAGTTACACGGCGTGCACTTACATAAGAAATCATTGAGCTAGCACTTAACAGCTCCTGCTTGACCCTACAAAAGTTATACTTTAGCAAAAAGATTTTTAAAAAATGAGTTAACTTTTTTAAAGGCTATACCAACGAACCGCTTGCCAACCTCGACATCACGTATGTTAGAGTGTAACTTTGCCCCCAAGGTTCTCGATGGCTGTTTCTTCTGAAGTAGGTTACCAGGCCTTTCTTCCGCAGAGCTTCTGGGTGGACTGACCACCACCCTTTCAGTTCGCAGTAAGTGCATTAACAGTTTACACCACCCAGAAACTCCACAGGGCTATACACACTATAATTTATTTTCAGAAGAATTACTTAAAACCAATTCCTATTATCGATTTACAAGAGAATTTATCTACTTAATCCTTCAACTAAACAATTTCTTTGCAGTTTCTTTTTAATAAAAAAATTTTTAATTCAGTTTTAGTATATACTCGGAATTTTGTGATTACACGATCAACTTTCATAAGTAGACAATTCAAAATAGTTTTAAAAAGTAATATTCTTTACAACTAAGCTTGAATGTTTATTTCTTCAAATATTTAACTGCAATAGTAATTATCTGCAATTAGAAAACATAACATTAAATTCCACAAAATTCGGAAAATCTGATCATATAATTTATTTAACTAATGAAGTATAGTAAAAATTTCGTATTTGGAGGTTCATTTACAATTTCTTTTACAGTCCTAATGTGCATATTTAAATTTTTCATTTGCCTTCCTCTTCTCATAACTGACAGGAGCAGAGGAAGAAACGCTGCTTTGCCAATAGTGAATGGCTGTAAACATCAAGAGAGGAGGTTCTATTTCAAAAGTGCAATATAAAGCGCTATGGAACATAAATGACAACATTCATCCAATCCTACAGATTCATACTCCTCAACAAGTGATTACTGAAGATAATTTTAAAAAGTAACCTTTGCACTATTTCACATGAACACTTATCACAAACATCCAGTTAATAAAGTAAATGTGTATTCAAAGAAGTTGCCCTGTTCACTATAACCCTAAAAAAAAAAAAACCTCATTATTTGTTAAAACATATTTATGTGCCCATCCTTCATGTTTCTATTCCAAGTCAGACACCCGGCAAAAGTTTTTAAAAAAGAAAACACAAGACGTAGGAAAGGTATAAAATTGGATACCGAGAAGGAAATCTGGTATATGACTGAAGGGGACTTTAGACAAATCGGATGGCCTATCTCCACATAGGGCTTGGGGGTTCAGAAGACAAAAGCACATAATAGGTAAGATTCTTGACCAATGATGATCTTAACGTGTTTGCTTCCCAGTAATACATCACATGTCCTCAGATTTTGGGTCTACAAGCAAATGAATTAGTTTTCAACATTAACCTAATCACACTTGATAACACAGAGAGGGAAGTTAGCAGATGGACATTCAGACGCAGTACCAGGCGGCCTAGTTGTCTATGTCTGCGGACGCTCATGAAAGACTGATGGAAACACCAACCACAGCTCATTCCTACGCTAGAAGGTAGAGCTGGCGGAGGCATGAAGGACTTTAAGCTGCCTGAATGATTAATATGTACTTTGCACTGCCTTACCTATACAGGACTTTTTTATATCTTTTTTTTTTAATCAAAACATTCTTTACAATAGTTCTGTAATGAAAAGGTAAAATGTAAATACCTAAAACGTTTAAAATAAGCAAAAGTGGTTAGAGCTAAACCAAATAATTTTTTTCTCTCTTACATAAAATTCAGAATTTACCAACACTAAAACTGATTCCTCTCCTCTGTGACAAGTGTCAAACAACGAGCTTATCAGTATCTGAAAGAAAAATTCAACAACAAAATCTGACATAGTATTCTTACTTTTCCTGTAACTGGAAAGGCTTGGCTATGTTTAAAAAAAAAAATGGAGCAATGAGACAAAAATACAATACCTTCTGGATGTTTTTCTCCAAAATGTTAAAATAATGGATCCTAAGAACAGAGTTCTGAAATAGCTCACAATCCAAATACTTCCTGAAAATTAAGAGAAATAAGTGTTACTTCAAGTACATCTGACCTGAAAGAATTTCAATAGTATGATTTACAACAGAATTTTAACTAAAATAAACAATCTCTTAAAAACAAACAAAAAAAGATATTGCCAGGTAAGACATCTCAATTATACAAGATTTCCTTAAACATAGTTTCTGAGCACATCTGATGAAACAACCTGCACTACAAAATTATTTACCAAAATACACTACCTATTCACCCTGTAAAGCTGATCACTTATTCTCAAGGCTGTGCAAAGTTAATGTCATAATAAAAAAAAAAATTTAGATCAAGGATTTTAGGAGAAGAAGTATTAAAATTATACGATAGCCATCAGAGTTTCAAATACCTCATTCTTCTAGACAAGCAGAAATAGAAAATCTTAAACTCAGAACCACCCTAGATTTAGAAAGACACTGACATACGGGAAAGTTTATGCCTTCAGTAATAAAAAAGTGGGCGAGAGAATTTTTGCCCAGCAGGAGATACAGCCTACAGTGTAACACCTTCTTTTGGGGAGGCAGGGGCTGAGGGAGCTACATGTTAACAGGCCAATGGACAGTGAAGGTAGCTGGCAACAAGGAGCATATGATTCAAACGCCCCGATTCCACTATCGCAGTATTTATTTGTACCAGCCACTGCACTTATATCTATCTGGTTTACACTTCTAGAATTCTCAAACCCTGTCCCATATCCCACAGTCAGTTCTCACAGCTTACAGCATTGCCCAAAAAATAAATCCAAACCTGGAACTCTAACTTCCCAAAAATAATGTAGGTTTTTTTTTTTTTTTTTTCACTATCACTGCGTTACCAGGGCCCTTCAGTTTCCTTAAAGCCATATGCAGGTACTTCATCTTTTTGAGCAATTCCTCCTTAATGTTCCTGTGAAGCAGGCTCTTTGACCACTCTGCATCTAGGTCACTTTCTCAGTCTCTGGTTTGTTATTATCCCTGTGACTGTGCGCCCCTCCTTCATCTTTGAATCCCCCAATGCCTAGCATCATGCACGGTGTATAACTCATGCTCAGGAAATGTCTGCTACATGAATCAGTGGATCTTAGGACTTTCACAAATTTATACACCATGCTGAAGTAAAAAAAAATAACACTATAGATGGAAAACCCAGTGCTGTCGAGTCAATTCTGACTCATATCATAGGGACCCTATAGGCCAGAGTAGAAAGAAGGTAGTTATTAGGAGCCAGCTATGAATACTTCCTTACTTCTCTCTCTCTCTCCCTCCCCACCTTTCTCTCTTTTGCTTCCCTCCTCTCTTACCTATGTCAGCACTATCCCAACCTCCACACACAATCAGCCTGGCTGGGTGGCAGGTCTCCCTTCTGGCCAGGTAAGTTGGGGCTCACGTACTGCTGTCCGAGGTCCTGCACCAACATGGTAACTGAACATCGATAAAATCCCTTAAGCACTTAAAAGGAGCCTGGGGGCGCAGTGGTTAAGTGCTGCTAACCAAAAGGTTAGTGGTTTGAGCCCCTCAGCTGCTCCATGGGAGAAAGATGTGGCAGTCTGCTTCTGTAAAGATTTACAGCCTTGGAAATCCTATGGGGCAGTGCTATTCTGTCCTATAGGGTCACTATGAGTTGGAATCAACTCCATGGCAATGGGTTTTTAGTGGTTTTTTTTTTTTTTTTTTTTTTTGGTTTAAGCACATGAACGAGTAGCTACCCTATATCAGCAGCAGGGATTGTCACCTACTTATGTAAGTCAGAGGTACCTAGAATTATAGCTAAGGCAGAACGTTCCCAAGATTCTAGAAGAAGACAGAAGGCATCTCCTTAAAACAGAGATTAAAACTATTAGAGAGGGGGGAAAAAAAAAAAAAACTTGAAGCAGACCTCCTTGTGATTAAAAATATACACACACACACACAATTTTCTATTAGAAGAGTACTTTTTCAGCAACTAAATAAAAAATTACCAAATAATCTTATGTAATACACGTTAACCTTACTTTGACCTTCCTCATAAAGCAAGCAAGCCTCTCCATCCAATAAGGTTCCATCTGAACTATGTACAATGATAAAGCAATACCTTAATTGCATTCATTTACATGACTCTGAAACTATTCCGGGCTGAAGTCATTGACTGCAAGGTCACAGAATACAAAAAAGTAGAATATAGACATTCTAAGGAGGGATGGCCCACTCAGACAATGTGACTATACCCTCTCCCTGCCTCATGAGGAGAATCCAAATGCTGAATGCAACCAACAGGTGCAGAAATCTCAACGTGAAACACAGCATGACCACACACACAAACACACACACACAGATTTTAAATGTATATAGTATAGTAAGAGTATACCTTTGAATAAGTTCATCGCATATTATGGTTTTCCTACTAAAATTAATCTCCATGAACAGAGGCAAAAACAAAATTATTTTATGTCCAAACAAGCATTTAAAAATCGAAACACGAAACAGGGTTATTATTTTTTTTTTTACCCTAACTCATAAAATTTTCTAACAACTAAGATTCATGTTATGAAAGCCATAGTTTTAGAACCAAAAATTGCAAATGCCAAATGCTAGGTATATTAAGAGTTTCTGCTTTCGTTTTTTATAACCTAAACAAGTGTACGTTCAACTAATTTACTTAGAGGAAGAAGAGATTTTACAGGTCTCAAAGTCAATAACATCACGTTAGTAAAAGAATTTAGAGTCCAGAAACTGACTACCATGGAGTGTAGAGGACAAAGTGTATTCTTCAGAACCTCAAAACACACAAAAACAAGTTAATCCTATAGAAGATTTCACTGTATTAAGATGCAATTCTAACACAAATTAGATAATGTGGGCACTTGAATCTACTAGAGAAAAGGGAAGAGAATCAAAAGGACAGCATCTAAGGTACTTTTAAAAGGTTTACAATATTAGTGCAAACGCAGAGCACAAGGTATTTGTTTGAGGTTTATTATAACATCACTGTGAGATTCATTTAAGATGTTTTTGTCTATTAAATTAGATAAATCTCCCACATTTAATTTACTACCCAAGCACTTTCACACTACTCAAGCCAGTATTTTGCAATTTAAGAATGAGTTAGCGTAAGAAAAACAATGAATATTATAAAATTTATGCTTCTTCATCTTCTCTCTCTAAAGAGGAGGGCAAGACTTTATGTAAATCTGTATTAGATCCAAATCATTTCAATTGATGCTACCCCACAAAGAACACAAGGATGGATCATATTTATTTAAGTACTGCATTACAAAATAAACTCCAATATCATAATGTCACTTTGTCCTTTCCAAAGAACACTAAAATAACTCCATCTCTATAAATTAAGCCAATTCACTCCATAATAGCTTATCAGTAAAATAAATGCATTAAAAAAAATTTACTCGAGTATCAATTACTCTTACGATCCACATACAACTTTCAATGATTATCTTCTTTAGATATTTTCATTTTCTTTCTATAAGAAGCAATTCAGGGTCTAATAGGATATATACAATTTGGGTAACTACATGACAAGGATGAGGCCATGTGGTGTCTATCAGAATCTCCTAATATTTTTTCCAATGTTCTTGGTTATATTTTGACTTGAACTCAAATCTGAGGTTGAAGATAATCTTGTGACAAAACTTATAACTTTTTGTTATTTCTCAAACACTTCCCTCTGTTCACCCAAAAGACTGAATACTTTATGTTCCTGACATTCACTGATTATGATCACGGTATCTGCAGTTCTAGTTCATCCACATAAAGTTAGGACTTCCCTTCCCTTGAATATCAGAAGATGAAGCCAATTTTGATAACCACAATCTAGCCTTTGTGTATCTTTCACTGGGCTACAACCTTGAACTGCAAATGAATCGCATTAACAGTATCACTCTTAGAGCTTTCAAAGCTGAAGAAAGAAATAAGTCCTAGTCTAGGTCCAGACACACTTCATTTTAACAGCATGCATCAATATCAGGTGAGTACTGTAAAACCTAGCCACGAGGTGTGTGTCAGGGGGCGTTACGTCTGGACGCCTCTCTCCATTTCCTGCCTTTGCCCCTTCCCCTTCTACAGCAGGTCAATGAACAAAATATTACGATAGATGATTGATAGATAGACAGATAGATGGATACAAACTATTCAGTTGCTTGAAAAAAAAAGTGCCTAAATAAACCTACCAATCTTGTATGTAAAATCAAATCCCATTCCAAACTAACGTAAGTGCCCCAAGAGCACTCAAGAAAGAACACCGTGACTCGAACTGTAAGGAACAGGCCAAAATACACGCCATACAATCAAGTGCCTCCAGAATAGGTCATATCTCCACTGGAAACACCTGCTACAGAATATGTTAATTCACAATTCCATCTAGGAAAGGCTCTCCCTCCTCCCTCACCTGCTCCCCCACCCACCTCACATTCAACTCCATAAACAGCAGTTATCCCCCATTATAAAACAGTTGACGGTTAAAACAATGAGCCAACCAAGAAAGCACAATATTCTGTAACTGACATTTACTGCATTGGCCTTGGACTTCTAATCTTTACCAGACTGGCACACAAATCAATCCATCAGCTCATAAAGGTGTGCTTTTTTAACCTCTAAAACAGATGGGATTGGCCAGAAGTGTCTGGCATGTCAAGCTGCTAATCACTGCTGCCCTTTGCACAAAATAACCCACTTAAGTTGAGGCATGGTTGCACTGTAACCGACATTAGTCTGTGGGAAACCCATTTAACTGTCACACACTCCTGCCACTCCTGCTCTCCCTTAATTAAGCCTAATGCCTTATGCTTTGACCTTTTGTTCTAGCCTATTAACCCTATCTAGTACAAGTTCAATTATGTTCCACTAAAAACTTTGCTGTAAAATATTAAATGCCAAGCTCAAAAAATCATAAGGGACATCCTCCCAGCCCTCAGTTCTATGCACCCTGTTACTCAATGCATTGGAAAGTAAAACCTCGCTTTTGAAGTGACACTGATTCTTACAGAGCTGAGAGGAGGCAAACCATCGTTCTAGTCCAGCTGCCTCATTTTACAAAGAAAACTGACCAGGAAACATTAGATGACTCGCCCACTTCATAGCTTTCCATGGCGGAGCCACGCTAAAACCTATCTAATCCCTAGGTCTAATTCTTTATTCTCCATGTGTCTCTGATTAATAGTTAATCACTCAGCAGCATGTTAAGGATACTAACATTTTCACCACAATTACCTTCTACCATCCTCTAGAATCTGCTACATAAATAGGTGTAAAGCAAAATAAATGACCATGTCCATGTAATTAGAAGCAGTTTCTCTCCCCCCCCCACCCCCGCACACACACCATAACTTCCAATCCTCTCACTGCTTTTTCTTTTCCTTTTAAAAGCAACCATGGTCACTGAGAATTACTAAACCCTACAACACTCATAATGCAATACGTATGAATGAACACAAATTTCTTCTTCTCTGATGTTTGATAAGTATTCAACAGAGCAAATCACTTAAGCTACGAAAAGGAACTACAATTTGCTACGTATCCCCATTGGGAAAACTAAGTCAAGTATCTTATAAAATGTCCTTTTTTACACCTACAGATATATGGATTGCTGTTCACGTTTACCAGAATTCAACAAAAAACTTTAAAATTCACTGTCAAAGAATACAAAATATAATCCAAACTAGTATGTTATGATCACACAAGTATTTTAATTTTAGCATATATTAATGTATGCTACTGAACCTCCCCTTTTACTTCTTACAACTAAAAAAAAAAAAAAAATTACCATGCTCACTGTGACACAGTAAATAATCTAAAGATCAATAGCATAAAACAAAATGTTTCTAATTTCTTCTGACTTCTGACTGGTGTGAGGAAATGCATGTTAACTTCAGATTTTCAAAAGATTTAAAGTCAGATTTTAATTTTAGAAGAATCACAATTTATCTTTTCTGTTGACTGCCCAAAGGCCAATTTTTACCTATTCTCAGTAGTAATTAATATTGTTACCTTTTGCCATTAGCAACCCTGAATCTTAAAGGTTTAAGGTAACATGCCAATAATAATTTTTCAAAAGCAAGCTCATTTAGAGTTGTGCTAAAATGATGAAATAATTCCATGCCAGAATTAACTACTTCTAAAGAAAACATGGTACAGGAGTTTCAAACGCAAAGTGTGTCCATGTGACTGGAATGACATCTTCAAAGGGAAGCATATTTTGGTACTACCAGGAGGAATAGAAACAAACATGTGTCAAATGTAAAACGCACAGATAAATGACTAGTCAGTCAGAGCTAAAGCCAACACTCAGAGCACGGACAACTACCAGCCAATTACCGACTCAGAGTCTCATTTGCCCATTTTACTGCAAAGGATAACATTAACTGAAATAAGACATCATGCCTTAGTTACAAGTGTCAGTTCATGAAAACAGAAATTAAGTTTGGGTCTCTGCTGAGGAATCCAACAGCGGAAAATTCACACTACCCTATGGCAATTCACATGCTTTGACACTAATGAACAATGAAAGGAAAAGGCAGTGCAGGTACCCACAATAAGTGCAGATGAAAGTTCAAATTAGAATATACCACGTAAATAGTAACTGTGCCAATTCTTCTACGCTTTTACTTCGGACATTAGTTCATTAGCTTGTATATGTTCTTTTGGTATGACTTACAAGCAGTGGATACATAAAAAACTTTTTTTTCTGACATTTACTTCCAACCACTCATAAAGTTATAAAGTTAAGATACGTGAAAATATTTTTCCTTACAAAACAAGAAACTAGGTTACAGATATTTTAAGGGTATTTGTTTAAGATTAATGCTGTAAATATATTTCACGAATGCTTTACATACTTCTTTAGCATTTGAAAGTACTGGTCTAGAAATTTCTGAGCTCCCTTTCAAAATAATTTCTTTCCTGCCTCCCACCAGCAATTATTAATCTAGTTGGACACGATGGTGTTCTAACCATCAAAAAACTCACCAGGACAGTGGGTTTGGTTTGGGTTTAGTGAAGAACAAATCCTAATTTTTAAAATACAACAAAAACAAAAACTTAACAAATTAAGTTTCCAATCAAGTCTATCTTGATACCCTTTAACTTTTCGAGATAACTGAAGGCCCAAATTAATTCTCAACATGAGATTCTGGAATGCCTCCACCATAACAAGCAGTCAAATTAAATGCAGTGTGCGGGTGAATTCTCCTGACTTCTGAAAGTGAAGCTAAGGAAGCTATCTAGAAGGCTTGAGAAAAAAGAAATATTGTTTCGTTTCCTTAAAAAAAATAATAAAATGCAGTTCCCAAAGATTTTGCTAAACTTGTTTTCTATTATAATTTTTGTATTTTTGAGAAACTTAGCATTACAAAACAAATTATTTCAAGTGTCAATTAACTATAATGTCACCAGCAATTTTACTTTTATCCTCATAATTAATATGCCTGTAAAGAAGATGATAAATTTTAAGAAATATTATTCCATTAAGAATTCTTAATTAAGAAAAAAAGAATTCCTTATTTAAAAAGACTAAAGAAAAAATGCAGAACCGCAGCTCTTATGCATAAAAACCAAAACCAAATCCAGTGCCGTCTAGTCTATTTGGACTCCTAGCGACCCTACAGGACAGAGCAGAACTCCCCCATAGAGTTTCCAAGGAGCACCTGGCGGATTCGAACTGCTGACCCTTTGGTTAGCAGCTGTAGCACTTAACCACTACGCCACCAGGGTTTCCATTATGCATAAGATATACATAATAATTAGCCATTATGTATAAGGACAAGGAGCCCAGGTGGTACAGTGGTTCAGGCAGTTTGAACTCACCAGCTGTTCTGCGAGAGAAAGATGTGGCAGTCTGCTTCCACAAACTTACAATCTTGGAAGTTGTATGGGGCAGTTCTACTCTGTCCTACAGGGTTGCTATGAGTCGAAATCGACTGAACAGCAGTGGGTTTGTTTTTTTTTAGTATGTTTATGTATATAAAGGCTCCATCCCTGACCTAAAACAGCCAGCTTTCCCAATAGTTGGGATTGGCAGAGTTCACTTCAACAAGTGTTTAGATGGCCCGGCATTTACAGCTCAGACAATACACTGATGAATAAGTTCCTGTTCACTGAGCTACTAGTGACTGCTGCAATAAGGGGGGTACAGAGGACTGTGAGGGATAAATCTGACCTTGGGATAGATTTGAGGACTATAATGAACATCTGGCCTCTCTTGCCCATTACAGCCCATGAGTGACAACACCCCTTCCCAATTTGCTTCCCCAAGATCTGGAGCATGGTCAGGCTGTGGCCCCGCCTAAGGGACCACACTTAGGTTTCTTTTCTTGCTCTTTCTGTAGAGAGATGGACTTAGGTGCACTTGTGTCACGATGGTTATCATCACTGATCCAGCCAGTGCTCCCTCACCACTACCCTTCCACAGAACAACAGAGGAATGGGGTCCATAACCTTTGCGTTATGTTCCGAATTAGACCAATAGACCCAAGACCCTTCGCTGATGGTTTTAAACTTCACTCTTCAGTAATGTACATGTGGCCTGTGAATGTGCTGGTCACAGGAGTCAGATACCTGGTCCTGGTTATCTATGAATGGGAAACTCTTCTATTAAACTGAACTCAAAATCTACATATAACACGTAGAAACAAAGCTGCTGCATTAAAAAGCACACGCCTGTATCCTTTAAATTCCACCTTTTAAATTCTCAGTCTAGAAATTGCATTGCAAATACTAAAATATCAAATGAACCATAAGACTGCTTTGGAAGCCATATTTCAATAGCACGAGAAGAAAATAACAAGGGAGATTTAGGTGGCCTTTTCTCACTTCACTCCTCAAGACTCCATTACTTCTGATTATCATAGATCCTTCCTGGAGGTTAGCTTGGACTTCACTCCTGGACCCACCGACCAAGGTTATTAATTATTCCTTAACACCTGACACACGACCCACTCTTTCTGAAATTGCTTTAGCAAAAGCAAACAAAAGGATGAAATAAATCAAGATTTGATTTCTCATTCTGGGTCTAGCCAACAGCAGCTGTATCACTGTAGAAATCTACTTAAAACCTTGGAGGCTCAATTTCCTACTCTGTAAAGTGAAGACAATAAATGTTTCGGAAATTTTAAATTAACAATGACAAAAACTGATGGAAGTTAATTGTTTACCCCATTATATCACATGATTCCCTTGAGGACTGAAAAAAAAAAAAAGGAGGGTGCAGAGAAGCAAAGGAAAAGAAAACAAGGAGGACCAAGAGTAAGGTAAGTGAATATAAGCACTAACTGGTAGCATTTTATCACTACTTGACTTGTCGTTGTTATCGGCTGTTGATTTGGCCTTTTTTCCTAGTCTGTCTTAGTCTGAAAGCTCCCCTGATACCAGTTCAGCATCATAACAACAAAGCTTCCACATGTAAAGCAAGGACTCTACTGTTGAACCACCAATGCCCCACTGGATTTGTAGTCCACACTAACTAGCTACCAGCTCTTATATTAAGCAAGGTGCCTCTTCTATAAACCAACCTGCTTAAAAATGGGGAGTAGGAAAAGTACCTCTAAGACAAGTGTGCTTACATCCAGAGAGCATTCAGAGTTTTTATCAAATTGTTTTCCAACCTGGAAATCCAAGGATTCTGGGAAATGATTTCTATTTGTGAAACCTCCATGTAAAAGAAATTCTGTGTAATAAAACTGAAGGAAAATGCAACTTTACTGCAGGTCAATCAAGCATTACCAGACTAGATAAGAGTTGGCTTTTAGTAATAACCTAGAACTGCTTCAGTTTTTCCCTCCATAACACCAAATATCCTGATATTGAGAAAGAACCAGATGGTGAGTAAAAAATTTCCACCTTTAATCCATATGCTTGTTGTCATGTAGATCGTATACTTCAATTAAATTTTAAAAGATGGCATGAATGGGTTAGGAAAATAATACAAATATGTATCTGAACTCCAGAATGATTTTCTTTTCTGATTGTTCATTTTGACAGTTCCTCTCTTTCCTTTCTTGGCCACAATAGATTGTACTTATTACGATCTACTCTTTTCTCTTAATATAAGATAGTAGTAAAACATTTCCTTTGCCGCTTTTATATGAATCGTTTGTTTTTCTAACACTTACCTTAACAATTCAAAAATCAAAGCACAACAGAAAATACTACATACATGAGCCTTATTGCTCATTCTTTGTATCTCCAACATAGTTTCAATTTGATAGTACCTTTTAAGTCCAGAGGAATCACTCAGCTTAATTCTTCTGGGCTCCAAATTCCATAAATTTTAAATGAGGCAAGTAAAAAGAGCAGAGAGGTTTATACCTCATTTCTCATCACCTCGACAATAAAAGCACATGCCTGATGTGTATTTAAAACTATACATGTGCCACAAACCTCAACTCAAAAATCTTCCTGACCGTGGTCTACTCCCAAAATGAAGACAGCTACCCTTCATCTCTCTACTTCCACTTCCTTCCAATAAACTCCCAAATGCACTGTCAATCGTCCTCTTTGTTTTACAGAGACTAGTTTATTAGCTTACCACAGTCTTTAAAATAAAGTTATTGTGGGTGAAGATAAGGTAATTTAAAAAAAATCAGATTAAGAACTGTACTATTCAAGAGTTTTAACTTTTCCAATGGGAAGAGCCATGGGCTGGCATTTGCTACAACTGCTCTTTGAACTGGCCAAACATAATTAGCTTTGGGAACACCTGGATTAAGACCATGACAAGCAATTTTAATGAATTGTATCAAGAAACGCTGTTGCTCTCTCTGCCTGAAAGAACACTGCCAGTAATTCTGCGCCCACTTCACACCCTGGCCTGTTGGAGGGACAGGAGGCTGCTAAGAGCAGGGCACAGGACATCAACTAGCACCAACTGCTGCAGAATTATCATTTGGAAACAATATGCCACTCCAGTAAGATGAGTCTTTGAGAGCTCAGGCTGGGAGGAGTCTACCTGCTGCAGCAGTTGTGTGTCTATCAGGTTCAGAGCAGGGTTTTTTGACAATTTCCTGAATATCAGATGGACGCGGGTTTTCTCTTCAAAAGATGGCATATTCTCATTCAAAAGCACGTTATTATCAATGAAATTAGCTGTGTGACCTCAGGCAGGTTACTCTGGAATCTCTCAGAGTGGGTTTCTTTATGTGTGAAACAACCCGGATAAGACTTAGGAGAAAATGATACCTACTTCACAAAGGAATTGTAAAAAATTACAAGAGAAAATTACTTAAAGCAGCCAGTACAATGCCTGGCACAAAATAGTTGTCCCAAAAATGTCGGTTCTCTTTCCTTCCCCTTCTCCCAATAAGAAAGGAAAAGGCAAGTGACTAAATAATACCTTTTTACCTTCCCAATTTTGACCCAACCGTCTCTACGCCTAAACCTCAGGCTTGAAATCTTTACTGTCAACAACAGCATATACTGATGTATAACAAGAATGACAACAAGCCCAAAGTCCGTTACCAATGCACAGACTTAGAATTTTAGAATTTAAAAATCAAATCTAATCCCCTTGTCCCACAGATTCTACAGACTTTGTCCAGAGAGATAAAAGGACTTTCCCGGTATCTCATGTTGATTTCGCAGCAGAAACTAAGCAAGAAAAAATGTGTGGAACAACAAAACAGAAATATGTTTTTTAAATTATGTTTTTCAAAAAATCAAACCTGAGCCTGTTTGTATAACTCATTGTTCAAATATCCCCTCTATGGGGAAAATTGCAACTGTGATTAATTCATTTTGAGGCTATTTCTCAGATCCAACTTGGGATGTTTCACATGCTTTCAAGTACTCTTACTCAATGTCCTCCACCTTCTTTCGTCCTGTCTTCCTTCCCTTATTTCTCATCCAGTTTGTAAATCTACTGCTCTAGAGTAGATGACTATAAATGCATAAATTCAGGAATCTAAACAAAACCGTAAAAAGGATGCTGTTCACAAACCAGTTACAATCCTTTAAACAATCCATATCTCTTCATAGATTCCTCAAGACAGAAATCCCTTTTTTATTTTTAATTTCTAATTCTCACACTTTTATTCTGTCCAGTTACATGCCAAGCTCTTACCCACATTATATCATTAAATTGCAACAATTATAATACTATTCTCATTTTAAGATTGCTTATAAACTTAATATCTTGTCTTACCACTGCATGTTAAATTATCACCTGGCTTTTTAACACAGTAACATATTTAATGTCTTCACACATTGTACACAATATAAACTAAAAAAAAAAAAAACCTCATTGTGTTCAAATCCATTCCAACTCACAGCGACCCTATAGGACAGGGTAGAACCGCCCCATAGAGTTTCCAAGGGGCGCCTGGTGGATTTGAACTGCCAACCTTTTGACTAGCAGCCATAGCCCTTAACCACTGCACCACCAGGGGTTCCATACACAGTACAGGTGCACTCAATTATTAAAAGCATATAACTACAAGAAGCTAGGGTAGCTCCTCTATGGGACAAGCTTTTCTCTTAACTGTCTGAAGCTAATCCTGTGCATCTGACTTTTACCTAGTGTCCTGATAGAACTAGTAGAGGATATGAAAACAAAACAATCCAAGCAGACTACTATCAACACAAGCTCTAAATTCTTTAGTTCCTGAGTTGTCCTCAATCCATTAGCAAATTATAGGTTTCAAAACAAGCAATAGCCCTGACTATCATTTAACAGGTGACTGAGAAATGACTTTCTTAATTAGAAGTCCAAGGGTGAGAGACTCCTTTCCACCAAAGCTCTGAATAAACACCGACATCAGGTCAATCAAAGTTGTCCTGGTCCCAGTGGTATCTTAAGCTGATGACTCAAATTCCCAGCAGGCTTCTAGTTTAATATTTCTTGAAACTCTAGGCTTAGTCACACAGTGACCTGAAATTTAGGGCAAAAAAGGGTCGATTCCTCCCATTCTTAAAGGTATTGTAATCAAATAACAAAGTTAAAGAAGCAAGATGGGTTTTAATTTCTACCTTTTATTCCCTGAGGTGTCTAAGTTAAAAATTTTCTGGGGAGAGTGAACCATGAGAGCTTTGAATTTCAAACACAACTATGAACCCTTCAGAGAAGGAATTCCATTTCCAAATTTCTTAACAAACCCTTTTTTTTTTTTACCTTAGCCCTATTTATTCAAAATACAGGAAGAAAGGGGAGGAGGAGAAAAGGAGAGGGGAAGGATGGATGGATGGACGATGGATGGATAGATGGATGCATGATGGATGGATGGATGATGGATGCCACAATCAGCTTTTGAGCCAAAGCTTCAATACATTCTGGAGTTCTTCTTGAATTTAATGCAATAAAAAAAGAAATCGATCAATCACATTTTTTAACAGGCAATCTATGATTTATCCATCATATATTCATGATGTATCCATAAAATTATCTTCGAGAATAATCTATCTTAAACCTCCCCCACTATATTTACATAGTAGTCATAAGATTTTTTTATTTTTTTTGGTATTAAAAAAAAAATCTTAACACTGTTAAGTAAATACAGTAGGTGGCTCCTTTTTCATAACTCAAATAGTGACTTTTTTTCTCCATTTTTGAGCTGTCGGTCTTCCAAATTCCTCAAATTCACTTCTCATTATATTGGTTTTAGGCTAAATATTATGCCCAGCATGGTTCAAGGTATTAATCTTAACAAAGTACCAATACAACAGTAAAATGTATCACATTTATTTTTCCCCATTCCTGTTTTCTATGTTTTATGAATCAAAAAAAAAAATCCTGTGTTTCAGGTATATTTATAACCTGAAATACCACAAATTCTGTAATGTCTTATTTGTGGTATTTGCAAGACAGTGTAGAGATCAATTTGAATTTCAAGGTTCAAGATACAGATTATGCACCAGGACAATAACAAACCAGTATAACTTCCTATTCATCTCACTACCTACACATCTGTTACGAAACATGAAAACCACCCTTCATATCTGTAGTAAAACTAAAGGAAAGTTCTGTTCTGTTGTAACTGAGCTCTAATCTTTAAAAGCCTAAGTACTCAGAATCCATTAAATTGAACATTAAATCTCAAAGAAGAAAAAAATGACAGACAGGCATCCATATTTTATACTTAGTTTGCAAAGAAGCCCTGATAAGACTTCAGAGATCTCCTCGGCCCCAATTTTTCCCCTACCCTTGAATCATAAGATGACATGCTTGAAGAAAGCATTTTTTGCTGTATTTATTTACATCATGTTATCTGTACCAGATAACTGCAGCCTTCAGTATGGATTACACTTCACCATAAAGAAAACAAAAATCCTCACAACTGGACCAATAAGCAACATCATGATAAATGGAGAAAAGATTGAAGTTGTCAAGGATTTCATTTTACTTGGCTCTACAATCAATGAAGTCAAGAAATCAAACGATGTATTGCACTGGGCAAATCTGCTGCCAAAGACCTCTTTTAAAGTGTTAAAAAGCAAACGTCACACTGAACTAAAGTAAACCTGACCCAAGCCATGCTATTTTCAATCGCCTCATATGCATGCAAAAGCTAGACAATGAATAAGGAAGACCAAAGAAGAATTGATGTATTTGAACTATGGTGTTGGTGGAGAATACTGAATAATACCACAGAAGAATGAATAAGTCTGTCTTAGAAGAAGTACAGCCAGAGTGCTGCTCCTTAGAAGCCAGGATAGTAAGGCTTTGTCACATGTACTTTGGAAATGTTATCTGGAGGGACCAGCCCCTGGAGAAGGACATCATGGTTGGTCAAGTAGAGGATCAGCAAAAAAAAGGAAGACCCTCAGTGAGACCGACCGACAGACTGACACAGTGGCTGCCACAATGGGCTCAAACATAGCAACAATTGTGAGGATGGCACAGGACTGGGCAGAGTTTTTCTCTGTTGTGCATGGAGTCCCTATGAGTTGGAACTGACTGGACCCGTCTGGGGGAAAATGAGCAAACTTAGTGCCCAAAATGGTGTTCTATTTCTTTGATTGTTCTGTTATCTAAAGACTGCAGAATGAGTTTTCCCATCCCCCCCCCAACAGGCCCCTCAACAACAATGTCTTTATCAGAATTCCTAGGAAAGAGTTCTCCAGTTTACCACCCAAACCTCAGCACTCAAAACACTGTTTTCCATGTTGAAAAAGACCCTTGAAAATCTTAACCCTTTTGTGCCCGGTAGTACATATAGCGACCACGAACTTTTTCATCCTCTGGGGTTTACTGAGAAGCTGGTATACCGCTAATACTACATGCTGCCACAAGGCAGAAACCTTTATGACTGTGTGAAACCAAAGAAATGGGCGTGTGCCACATATTATTGTTTTTACCAGGTAGTATATGAGGCATCTGAATTTTTGGTAGGAAAAATAGAAATTTTGAAATTTTTTATTTGTACCAATTGACCCTGTTGGAGGCTTTGGGGTATAATTAGTGGCATTTCATATATACCACTAAACATCTAGAGTAGGCTTGTGGGAGGAGGCAAGAAAAAAAAAAAAAATCCGTACTACGTACCAAAAATTTAGACACACTCAATGATTCAGCATGCTTCCATTAATAAAAACACATGATAGCAACAAAAAACTCAAAGCAGAAAATAACTGGGTCACCAAAGGGTCAAGATAATAGATTAAAGAAAAGACTATCTACTACCACCACATTTTCTTACAGATTGTAACTCCTAGTTCCATTCTAGTTCCCGGTTTTGATCCTCTACTCTAGACAATTTTAAGAGAGTAAAAAACAAAGTGGGCACATGCACAAATGGGGAACTTGTCATCCCCCCCAAACAACCACTATTTATGTAATATTACTGCCTTCATAAAAGGAATCCATTGCCATCAGCAATTCATGTCCCTGCTTCAGCATCAGATGCAAACAGGATACGGAAACAAGATCTCGCTCCTCCATTTACTTTTTGTTCATTCCAACCTCTGGACATAATCCTCAGCTCTATTCCATTGGTCTGCTTCATCATCTGACACTCCTGGTTTTTACCTTTGCTGGCCACCCTGGTGGTGTATTTCTTTGATTGTTCTGTTATCTAAAGACTGCAAATCAGTTTGCTTGTTTTCTCCCCAGACAGACCCCTCAAAAACTGCCACTTCAGAGAATGTCTCTTGAACAACTTAATTCACAAATTCAAACACCTACATCGTGAAAGTTTCTCCCTCATACTCTGACAGAAATGTTCTTTTAATTTTTCAGGAGTCCTCAAAAGTTGCTTTTAATAAAAGTATTTCTCTAGTTGCAAGACAAGGTACACAGGGTCTTTGTCACTTTTTCCCCAGTCTTCACCCATGTAAGAGTAAATCACTAGTAAAAAAAAAAAAAAAAGAGAAGCACACCCTGATTGTGAATCAGCCACACGAAGGGACATGCAGAAAAAAAGTACAACAGTCGAGCAACTTCACGTGACCACAACCAAGAAGGAAAGCAACAAAGAAAGGCAACTTTCAAGGAAGAAAACATCCAAAGATGCAGAAGCTAGTAAAAAAAGGAAACGAGAGAAAGAAAAAGAGAGAAAAACCAGGATTATTGTTCTACATCACCTATACTTTAAAATCTAACTGTATCTGGCAAGCTAAAGTTTGAAAAGTAAAACATAACTTACCACCATTTCACATGAACAATTTCCTCCTAACAAAAATTAAGTTTGTAATTTAATGTGAGCAATGTTATCTTTAAACTTGATTAAAAAAACTATTGTTTTAGTAAAACAACAATGAAAATGAGTCTTTAACTTTTACAATCTTAAGGTTTTAAAATTAAAAATCCTATTCCTTTAACTTCTTCTATATCTTAAGACTGATTTAAAATCACTTACATGCCATCATCTTCCAGTGCTCATTTGCACTGTACAATTCAATAATAACCTCCCTCCCTCATCTTTCCAGAGAGCCAAGGATGGAGTATCTCGTCTCCCTACTTGTTCCATTAGATTGACATATTTTGCCTCATCTGTCACCTTCCATAAAACTCTGCTTTCCGATATGAGTTAATTCATTTTTAGTTGTCCTCAATGTTCTAAAATAGTGATGTCTGACAGAATTAATACAGTGATCTAGTTCTTTCTGTCCAACTGGTATTTAATTAAAGATCTTGGAGGCCATCTTTCTCTCAGGCTACACCATTTTAAAGCAGGAACAGTACTTCCTCCATGGACAACATGATAAGCCACATGGCAACAGACAACTCCCTAAGGTCTCCCACTTAAGAGATTGCTTTAAAAACGCCCATGTATAAATGACCAGCAAGACAGACTACCACGTTATTTCACCCTGATTTAACTTTTCACATCTCTGAACCACAACTCTACTGTAGTCTACATTCTCTCTTACCTTTCTGAGTTTCCAGAATTTCTGGAGTTGTAACGCTCCCTTCTACTTTTATTTATTTTATCATTTGTTTTTGTTTCACCTGGACCTCAAAAAGTCCTGTTGGCATTTAATTTGTAAGGTTTCCTGAATCTCTCCGAACAATCTAGAAAGTCCTTTTAAGCAACCAGAGCTACCTTGGAGCACCAGATGAAAATACTCTGTTTTAAATTCTTCTGAATTAATATCTTTTGGAGAATAGTCCATTCAACTTGGTATGACATAATTTTCCATTCTAAAGGTGGCGCCGAGCATTTAAACTGGCACTCGCTTTTATTACATAAATAACTCTATTCTGTTGGATGGCCTTTTGAAAGCCAGAACTTCTTCATCATTTCTTTGGCTATATCTGAACCACAAGAGACATGTCAATTTAAGCAAACTTCAAGAGCAATAAACTAACAAACAGACTCTAGGTGGTGGTATAGGTTATTTTTTATCATCATGTTTTGCTCTCAAAATTGCAAGAGTCAGAAGAGCCTTTAGCCTCTTCTACAGACACTTTGTATTGCAAACTTAAGTATTTTAGGGTGTTGAAATTAGTAAATCCAAGTTCCACAGAGTGTGGAGAAGCATGCCAGAAGTGGTTCTAAGTCAAATTTTCCCATAGGCATTAAACTCAGCTTCCAATTACCTCAAATACACTATTGGGAACTCATCTCAGTAAAATCAACAACAAGCAGTCCTCTCATTTTTTTAATACATATTTTACTCACACTCCTGAGACCCTTTTTTTTTTTTTTTGGAAAGAGGTCTTTCCCCAGCAGAGTGTACAACACAGATCTAGTAATCCTGCAGCCTGCAGGTTAGCAGCTGCTCCATAGATCAACCCTCCTTCTTTTGTCTCTAAGAGCTAAGAAGAGGCAGAGAAAAGTTACTGTTAGTGCTAAAGCCACTGCTCCGTGAACCAGTGAAACCCCTACCTATGTCACCAAACCACTGTTACCAAACCGCCAGACAAAAGCAGAGTAACTTGCTTGGAAGTTGAAAAACATTTCAATACACTCCAGGGAGCAACCCACACTTAGGTGCCTGACAGATGAAAAGCGCCCACTTGTTTTTAAAAGTCCACTTATTTTGCTCTCTTCAACAAAGGTGGCAAACTGATGATTAAACATTGAATAATCTCATCTGGAAGATGCCGCCCACTTGCTAAACCTATGATTCACTAATAAGCGGCTTCAACGCAACTCATAACTTTAAAGAATGAATTACCAGAGCCCCTGACTTCACAAATTCCCTAAGAAATGAAAAGAGTACTCATCGTATATAACCGACAACCATTTTTACTTTAGACACCTATACACGGTCGTGCTTCCTGTAAAGAAAATATTTCCCCACAACCTCACATTTAATCGCTTGCATTACAGGCGATAGGCTCCAACTGAGTTCTACCAACTGAGTTACAAGTCAATTTTTCTCCCAAAATAAAATGTCCCGTTAAAAAAACATTTTAAAACAAAAGTGCTTCTCATTCTCCTATTTTCCTCTATTTACGAACCAATTAAATTACTAACGTGGTAAAAACTAGAAACTCCTGTAATGCTTCAGCGATCAACATGTGTCAGACTTCCAGCCTGTTCTCTAAGACACAGTTGATTCCTTTGTTCCTACTGACTGGAGATGAACTCCTGATTAAAATTTTAAAAACTACTTTGGAACGGATAGGCGGGTATGTAAAACGATTTGCATGGAAAGCCTTCATAAATCAACGATATTCAAAAATAATAGGGAGGACACATACCTAAGGAGAGAAAAGGAGGCTCCTCAAAGCTCCGAGGACCTTTCCGGGCTCACCCTAAATGAAAGCCAGTTTCCTGGCTCCGAGGTAAAATGATGGCTGAGGCCTCGGGTCCCAGGGGCCTCGCCCTCGGGAGCGGTACCGGCGGGGCGGGCCTGGGGGCCCACAGAGCTGTCCCCTGTCCTATTCACTTTTCGTGGCTCGGAATCGGGCGAGCACAGCCCAAGGAGGCACCGGGGCGAGAAGCGGGGAGCAGCGCCCGGCGCCGCCCAGGACGCCGCGGGGCAGCAGGACCGAGCGCGGCGCGGCGAGAAGCGCCCGGGACTCCGGGCCGAGGGGGACAGCCGAACCGATCGCGACACCAGCCCGGCCACCCGCCCCCCGGGCCCGTCCCGCCGCCAGGGACCCTCAACCGCCCCCTGCCCTGGCCCTGAGCCGGCACGGGCGGGCTAGCGAACCCAGCTACAACTCCACAACTTGCCAGCCTCGCCCCCCGGGCCCCCGGGTTCCCGGGGCGATTCGAACCCGGGAGGGGCGGAGAAGCAGAGGCGGGATTTCCCCGGAAACGATTCCTCCCCGCCGCCGAGCCCACACCGCTGCCTGCGTTCGCTCCGCCACCAGCACCGAGGCCCCCGACGCCCCCGCGGCCCTGCCCGCCAACGCCGCGGGCCGCGCTCCGGGGCCGTTTCCGGCGACGCGAGCGGCCGCTCCTCGCAGCCCCCCGGCCGCGGCCGCCACTCACCCGAAGCCGCTGCGGCTCGGAGCCTGCGGCTCCGTCAGGCTCAGTCCGCGAGGGCGCCCTGCCGCCTCGTCCTCCGTCTGCGCCCCGGCGAGCTCTTCCCCGCGAGCACAGCGGCCCACGCGAGGCCACGGCGGGCACGCGCGGGCGGGCGGGCGCGAGGGCGCGGGGCCGGGTTGTCCCTCCGCCTCGACCGCCGCCTCCGCCGCCGCCGCCGCCGCCGCCTCCCGAGTTCGGGGCTCTGCTGCAATGTCTGCGAGGCTGACTTTGAGCGCCTCGCTCGCCGCCCGCCCGCCCGCCCGCCCGCCCGCAGCCGCGCTCCTCCCTCTGCCGCCGAGTCCTCCGCGGCCCAGTCCCTCCCCTCGCCGCTCCACGCCATTCAGCTCTTCAGCCAAGTTTCTTAACCCTTTTTTCCCCCGTCTCTCCGGGGCGCTCGGGTCCAGGAGGCTGCAGGAGCTGGGGAGACCCCTCTATTTTGTTGTTTTCCTCCTCGCCCGCCACCCAGAGGGCCGGGCCGGGGCTGCAGGACCGGGGGGAGCGGGAGGACCGCGTCGGCAAGGAGAAGTGGGTGCTCGGCGCGTCCCAGCCGTCCCCCTCGGCTCCTGGATCTGTCCAGCCGCCCCCGACCGCCTCAGGCACCTGGACAGCTCCTCCCCGGGGCCTGGGGGCATAGTTCCTGTTACGTTAGGACAAAGGGCTCGCGTTCGGGGCGCAGCCTGGGCGACCGGGCACCCTAAATGCTTCCAGGGTCCCTGCCTGGCTGTTGGCGCCGTATGAGTCTCCCTCCTCCCATTTCACCCCACTACACGCGTTCCCGCGGCACCTTTCACCCACCCTCCAACTTCCACATCCTTTTAATCTGTGCGTCCTGCTTTAATCTTGAGGGGCGAGGGCACTAACACTAGGTTACTTGGGCCCCTTGGCCAGCTCGCAGTAGGCACCCAACGATAAATGTGGAGTGCCTCCGAGAGGAAAACTGGGAAGGAGACCTGAGGAGCGCCCCTTTCAGCTCCCTGGACGGACGTAGGACCCAGGAACAGGGTTTATCTTCAGTTGCTTTGTCACTGCGAAGTCTCCAGCGGAGTCTGTCAGCGAATCCACATCATCCCCGGAAAGCCTTTGACCCGACAAGACAAGGCGAAAAGAACAGGGCTGCCACTTCAGCAGCTCTCTTCGGTTCTGTCTCCGAATAAGAAATAACAATTACATCACGAGGCCGGGGCGGCAGCTCTGTGTACCTCGGTTTCCTGCAGCCTAATCTCGCTGAACACGCCTCTCAGTGTGTGTGTGTGTGTGTGTGTGTGTGTGTGTGTGTGTGTGTGTGTGTGTGTGTGTGTGTGTGTGTGTGTGTGTGTGTGTGTGTGTGTGTGTGTGTGTGTGTGTGTGTGTGTGTGTGTGTGTGTGTGTGTGTGTGTGTGTGTGTGTGTGTGTGTGTGTGTGGTGGGGGGGAGGGTTATAGATTGGTGAAGCGAGAAAGTGTAGGGAGGAGAGAGTCATACGAAACCATAATTTCCCCCTTCTCTTTACGTTTGCTGTTCGCACATCTTATCTTCAAAGCTCCCCAAACCTCTAACTAGAACTATTAACACTCCCTCAACACATCACCTATGTCAGGTTTCTCTTTGGCTCTAGCTTTAGTAACTCCCCCTGAAACAATTATCAAGGGAAATGGATGCCACTGCTGAAATTGTGTTTGCTTGGCACAAAAACGCTGAAGTACAGCTTAGCCTCACCCTAAACACCGAAATGGCACACTCGTGTTAAAACACTTCTTACACAAATGAGTCAGGCACTCCACTCGTGTAGATTTTCATATCCTTACCAATTTGGTAGCATTTGAAAATAGAGTTGCTAGTGCACTTTAAAAAAAAAAAAAAAAAACTATCCAAGTTATAAAACCGTGTTCCATGTCTGTTATGTAATGGTTGTATTGTGCATTTAAAATTTCACTTAACCTTTAAAAATATGAATGAGAGTTTCGGAATGCCTACACAGTCTTGAAAGCGAAAGCCATTTTTGAAAATAATTCTTCATAAATCTAGCACCTAGCACAGCACCTGGCACATGGCAGGAATATTTTGCTTAATAGTGATGGTGCATTTTAAAACTGTTTTACATCAGCCTGGTGATTCAACTATGCAATCTGTTGCCTTCTTATACGGTTTAAACTTCATGTAATAGTTTATTTGCATATACCACGGTTCGAAATCTGCTCCAGGTGAATTCCTTAGTAAAGTCTGCTGTTCTGTAATACGTCATTTATCCAGGACTGATACAAAATAAACTGCCCCAGTGAGTGATGATCAGCATAATTAGAGTTTGTCCCTTTAAGGGGCCAAACTTTTTGGTAAAATATGCTTTAACTTTTATGGGAAAGATTTTCCAAAATGTATTATAAATGTTTCTGTTTTCTCAAGCACTTCATTGAACGTCATTTAACATTTTCTTGAAAATCCGAGGTCAATTTTATTAAAATGAATTATTGTAGTAGATTGTAGTGGATTCCACAAACGCATCGATTTCCTATTCTATATCAGGTATCTTCCCAGGTGCTAAGGATGCTCCCAGAGGCTAAAGAGCTATCAACCTGTTGCCATCTAGTTGATTCTGATTCCTAGCAACCCTATAGGACACAGTAGAACTGCCCCATAGGGTTTCAGAGGAGTGGCTGGTGGATTCGGACTGCAAACCTTTTAGTTAGCAGCCTTAGCTCTTAACTACTGCATAAAAAAAAAAAAATTCTATCCAGTCGATTCTGACTCATAGCGACCCTATAGGACAGAGTAGAACTGCCTCATAGAGTTCCCAAGGAACGCCTGGTGAATTCGAACTGCCAACCTTTTGGATAGCAGCCGTTGTAAATAACCACTACGCCACCAGGGTTTCCTAACCATTGCATTCAAGACATCAATGGCTGAATAAAGGACTTTGGAATGCTACCACTTAGATACTAACTCGGCCTTTTGTAGTTTCTCCCCCTTCACTAACTGACAATCTGTTGTCAGTTGTCTCTCTGTTGCCAGCATTCCTGCCTCTAACATTCCCCTCCTCTTCTGATTGGCAGCTTCTAGCCTGGGCAGACTGGGAATTCAGATAGCCTCGCTTGTCACAATCCTGTCTAAAGTAAAACTAAATAGGTTCCATGTCAGAGACTTACGTACTCACCAATGAGTAAGGCACATTTACCTTAGTGCGTAGACTCTAGGACAGATATTTGGACAGCTCGAATGTTGCTTTTGAAACATTCTTTTTGCTTCTCGTTGAGGCTGTTAGATAAACAACCTCTTAAAACCTGAGGTTACATAATTAACCCAACAAGCTAAGTCTTGGTCCTGCCCTTCAACACTACTTTTAAAAAGTCCACTGCCATATGTTAGATGACTGAACAAAGGGGGAGCAGAACTGCTAGTTCCTTGTAATGAATCTGCCTTCTCAACACCAACAGAAAGCCAATCATTGAAGTCTCAAACCCTATTTGACAGTGCACTCATGTTAAGTAAATTGCACACCTTTTGTGGAATTCATTTTTACTTAATCCTGCTTAATTGTGTTGGGATGATTTTGTTGTTCTTTTTTTTTTTTTAATCAATACCCAAATTCCAGGCTAAGAGTCATCACAGGGATCCTGGGGCTTGTATGTAATAGAAGCATGCCTATTTAGTAATTTGTATTTTGAAGCCAACTCTCATTTTAATAAATTGTGATGTGAAAAAAATTTTTTAACCATTTACACACTTGGGTTTTTTTGTTGTTTTGTTTTTTAAGCCCAGGGTTCCTGTGGGATCAGATACTTATAGTTCAGGCTCAATATGCTTACCTACCACAAAAAAATAATCTGGTGAGGTATGTCTCAGATGTGCCACCTGAACCTCTCCTGTGATAGCACTTTTCACACCATTTAGTGATGGGGTGTTTGCTTGTCTGTACTTAGCACTTAGCACGCAAACACTATAGGCAGGGAACCCATATCCCTAACACTCACATCTGGATATCTCCACCACCTAGCCCTGTGCTCTGCAAACAGAAGGCATTCAGTAAACACTGGGGCAGATACTGTCATAGCCTAGAGGACAGAATGTTTATTTCTATTTGGGTGTGGAGCAAGGGAGATCAGAGAAAATTTTACAGAGAAAGTCATGCTTCAACTGGCTATTAAATGGTGAGAAGAAATTGCCAGGTAGACAAAGTGGGAAAGGAGTTCTCAGGAGAAGATACAGACTGTTTTACAATAGAGAAGTAGGAAGAAAACAAAAACATGCTTTGAGAATTATTGAACTTACACACTATGGAATGAACTATTACACTTTGGGGGGATATATATATGTATATGTCCATGGCAGTGGGTTTTTATATGTATATATATTATACATAATAATAATGGATATATTATATACAGATGGAACTTCAGTGTAGCTATACCCTTAGTTACAGCCCCATAACCTCTAGCGTGGCACAATTAAAAAAAAAAAAGCCACAAATATGAGCTACACATGTCATTTTAGATTTTCTGGTAGCCACATTTAGAAATGTAAAAAGAAACAGGTGAAGATAATTTTAACAATGTACTTTAACCCAATGTGTCCAAAATATTATCATTTCAATGTGTAATCAACATAATGCTATTAATTAGATATTTAAAATTATTTTATTTGTACTAAAAAAACAAAATAAAACCCGTTGACGCCGAGTCAATTTCTACTCAGAACAACCCTATAGGACAGAGTAGAACTGCCCCATAGGGTTTCCAAGGAAGGTCTGGTGGATTCGAACTGCCAACCCTTTGGTTAGTAACCATAGTTCTTAACTGCTACAGCACCAGGGTTTCTTTATTTGTACTATGTCTTCAAAATCCACCATGCATTTCACACATGCAGTGTATCTCGATTTGGACTAGCCACTTTCCAGTGCTCAGTAGCCACATGTGGCCAGTGACCAGTGTATTAGACAGTGTATCTCTAAAGAACTTGTGAAACTTTTAACTAGGTAAAGCCAAAAGGAATTTTCTCTTCTTATTAAAGCTTAGATTTAATTTGTGCCGATTACCAGTGTTTAACTAAACTGCATTATAAAGACTATTTTCTTGAGTCTAGGCTTTTATACCAATTAGAGAATCAACAAAGTTTACACTTTATGTACTGTGTCTTCATTAATCGTATTATAGTTACAACTACCCCATCTCTATCATCTACGGTGGTGGACTGTAAATGTAAACTGGCTCTACGGCAGAAATGAAATGCTAAAAATTTTGGGTTGAGTAAGCTTAAAAAAAAGTCCTCCCTATTTTTTTTTAGAGCACAGACTTACCTCTATGCTAGTTACTGTGAAGCATCCCCCTAGCTGTAGAAGGCCAGGTTTTGCTCTTCAACTACTCCATGCTCAGTTACTTGTGGACTACAAAATTTGCCCAGCCTTTGTTTGAGGCAGCCACCTACCTAAAGCTGCGGCAATAAGGATGTGCTACAGCTACCTGAGCGTTGAAGGAGGCCTAACAAGCTCAAATGGAGATGTTCAGACACCCTTTCTGCAGGTTACTATGCAGCTTTCCTTTAATGAAATTGGAGCTTTTTATTTTGGGTGGGACTGAAGTACTAGGATACTAAATTTCTACACTAAAGGGAGTCATGAGGACTAGGGTTAGATCTTTAAAAAAAAGAAAATCTGAAAATAATTGAGTCCAGGCAGCTGGAAGTGTACAAGGAAATGACAAATAATAAAATGCAAATGTATGGTGATGCCTTTTTAGTCCCCAAACAAGAAAATGTCTGGGATACCTACGGAGTCCAAAAAGCCGTGATGCCATGGTCATTAGGCACCCAGATTGCTCCTATTCTGCTCTCATTGGCTCTTGGTTTTCACCTGAAAGGTCATCTTATGATCTTAGTTAGCTACAGAGCTCCAGTTATCAAGTCTACCTTCCATACAGGAAGAATGTCAGGTGGTCTATCTATCACCCTTTCAAGGAGCTTTCTGGGAAGGACCGACCATTAATTCCTGCTTACATCTCAATGCCCACCTTCTCCAGAGAGAGTGTGGGAAAGTCAGCACATTAGCTGAGAACTAAGCTCAAATAGAATAAGGCTTGTTTCTAAGAAAGAAGATGAGAATTGATATTGAGTGGGTATATTAGTTAACTAACGCTGTATAACAAATCACCTCAAAACTTTGGGGCTTAAAACAACAAACACCTATATCTCATAGTTTCTAGGGATCGAGAATTCAGGAACTACTTAGCTGAATGGCTCTGACATCAAGTCTCTCGTGTGGTTGCAATCAAGATGTTGGCAGGGGCTGCAGTCATCTGAAGGCTTGACTGGGCTGGAGAGTCTAATCTAAAGAAGGCTGCCCCACATGACTGTTGGCAGGAGGCCTTGATTTCTGTCTGTCTGTTGGATGGAGGCCTTAGGTCCTTACCACATGGTCCTCTCCGTAGGTTCTTGAGTTTTCTTACGAAATGACAGCTGATTTCCCCCAGAGCAAGCTACTCAAGAGACAGCAATGATTATGTCACAGTGTTCTTCATGCCCTGGTCTCATAATTAACACACAATGACTTCTATTTATTTGATTCGTTAGAAGTATGTCACTTAGTGTATTCCACACTCAAAACGGTATTATTCTTGAAGGGAGGAATATCAAATAATTTATAGACATATTTTAAAACCACTACAGTAGGCTATTAGCATTTTTGGCCATGGTCTGCCTCTCTGGTTTCTCAAACAAACATGCATGCCCTTAATTTCATACTTGGAACACTGGCTCTCCAAAAGAACTCACTGACACTCCAAAAGAACACCACCAAAATTTCTTCCAGTTATCGCATAAAATCTATGCCCAAGGTCTGTAAATGACATGCAGCTATCTCCAAGAGGCCCAGATACGGTTCCTTGTAGGCTGGCAATCAATAAATGAAAGACATGTTTTCACCCACCAGAACATTTAACTTTTCTGTGGTGGAGAATAAGTACCAAGTACCTGCCCATTTGGAAAGAAGAGAGTGAGAAATACACATTAGCCACCACTCCACAATAATTATCAAAACCTACTCAATAGAAATAGCTAGGACTCCTTGCCCTAACACTGAAGGAAATTCCTTGACTGACCAACGTGACAGCCTCTGGTTCTTTCTCTCAAATGTTGTCTGTGTTGTGTTGCCTTCTGTTGCTTCTGGATCTGTTCCTGGGAAGTTCATCCTTGTTAATTTTCCTCAACAAATACATCTACAGTGGTCATTGGGTAAGATGTTCTTGGAGACCTCACAGATTTTGAAATTTCAAGGCACATCGATTGTTTTAAAGTTTGCAATCACAAATTGTCACACACTGGATTCAGGGTTTCTCTGGGCAAATAATTCCTTCAAACACTTAGCAGCCTTGATCTGTGTCCATTCTATAAGACTTGCAGCTATCATAGCCAAAAGCCTTGCTCAAACACGGTTTTTAAGGCTGCAGACTCTCATTTTTTATTTGCTGGACTCTGTGTTCTGCACATTCCTCTGGTCCTTATATTAATGATGGCTACCTTGAGATCATCTGAACAACAGGCTTACGTGAGGAGATAATATTATTCATCACCTCTTGCCAGCAATATCACTGTTGCTTTATGATGGAGCAAGAGTCTTACCTCTTGCTAAACCTGCGGTTTCATAGTCACAGTTTAAAATTTCTTCAATTTCAGGTGCAGAAGAAGATAACGTCCTTAACATCGCAAGGCCCAAATTACTGGGCTCTCCATCTATGTAGTTACAGCCATAAGCAGTGCCTCACTTAGCAAATCTTTGCTTCCTTCTGTCTCTGCTCACAGAATATCTGGTTCTACTCTGAGTTCATCTAACTCATACGATTTTGCTAAAAATAGCAAAAATGAGCCATCACTTGTCAATATTATGAATTTATCCTGCTACTTTCCTTAACATTACAGCCTCAGTCAGCAAATGGTCTGCTTTTCAAGGTAAGAAAATGACAGTTTAACCAAATATTTTGTCACTATTATACAAGTGAACCCTTACCACTCACTGCCCATCTGCTTACACTAAATTAGTGTTAAATTATAGCTTGAAGCACCCCATTTCTGGTACTAATTACTGCATTAGCCATAATTCTTGGTTACAGAAAACAAAATCCACTTTTAACAGTTTAAGCAGAATAAGATTTATTATAAGACAATAGGTAGTTTACAAAATTTTTGTGGGGATCTAGGAACCAAGCTTGGATGACTCTTGGCTAGGAGAAATACCCAGCTGCACTACGAGAGTGCCAAGTGGAAACTCTACCACTTATCACCATCTGCCACACAGAACCAATGAAGATATAGACCAAACACTAGAACCTCCATTACAGCTTCACAGAAGAACTAAATACCTCAGCCACCTTCCATGCCAATTGGTCTTATAAATTCTACCTTACCGTATTCATATCCGCCTTCCATGTCTTACATAGGTGTATCTGCTTGGTGGAATCCAGGTAACATGTGGAACTTTAGCTGAGACTCAGAAATGTATAGAACATTCACCTATCCAGCCTCTAGTAACCAGAAGGAAGGATATAAAAGTGTTTACTGTGTTGTTCTGCGATATCTACTACAGTGGTCAAAGGGTTATTTGTGAGTTTTATTTTTTTCATTAATATAATTAAATTTAAGGACAACTTTGACAACATAATTAATAAATAGCATAAATTCAATTCACCTCATTTTCCCTTTCCTATAGGGTTCTTTTGTTTGTTTGATTTTGAGTTTTGTGTTGGCCTAGATTTCTATTTTAGAGTCACTTAATAGCATTCTAGGAGCCCTGGTGATGAAATGGTTTAGTTCTTGGGCTACTAACCCAAAGGTTAGTGGCTCAAACCACCAGTGACTCTGTGGGAGAAAAGACCTGGCGACCTACTCCTATAAAGTTTACAGCCTAAGAAACCCTATGGGACAGTTCTATTCTCTCCTATAGGGTCACTGTGAGTTGGAATTGACACCATGGGTTGCAACAACAACAACAGCACTCTAGGGGAAGTTGTGGCTCTATGGTAAAATTTTCACCTTCCATGTGGAAGATCTGGGTTTAATTCCCGGTACCTCAAGCACAGCCAGAACTTGTCTCTCAGTGGGAGCCAGTGTGTTGCTAGGATGCTCTATAGGTTTCAGTGGAGTTTCCAGACTAAGACAGACTAGGAAGAAAGGTCAATTTACCTCCAAAAACTCAGCCAATGAATATCCAATGGATCACAACTGTCCAGTCATGTTGTACATAAGATCACCATGAGTTTGGGGAGAACTTGATGGTAGCTAACAACAGCAAGAGTATTACAAAATTTTTGATACACCCGCCATTATGCAGATGAATCAATAAATTAGTTCTCTTCCCATGCTCTTCTTTTCTAATAGGTGTACCTCTTTGTACCAATCACTTCCCTGGTGTAGATATGGGGCAATAGTAAAGCTGAGATGTACGTCCAAGGACCAGGATTGCTATGAGGCGAGAGAAAAATCTCATCTGGAGCTAAAAGTGGGTTAAATTCAAGGGAAAATGCAAAGTCAAGAACCTGGTAGAAAGCAAGATCCAAGCTTTTGAAACACGTAATGTGTTTTTTAATTATAAAATGAACAATAACTTATCAAAAAATCATTAAATTTCAGTGAATTTTACATTAATTATATTTCATTGTATTCAAGGTCTTTAAAATTTGCCTAATCAATGATAACCTGTATTTTATTACCGTTTTCATGTGATCTATTCTGACTCATGGTGATAGCCAGTGTACTATATGTTAATCTTGTTGGGTTACAAAAAAAATGCAATTACTTTTGGATACGGTATCTTCGATTGTAAGGAAGAAAGACTTACACCAATTAACTTGAGAGAAAAGAGACTTTTAATGTATGTTGTTGTTGTTAGTTGCCACCAAGTAGATGCTGACTCATGGTGACTCTACATGTGCAGAGTACAACTGTTCCATAGGTTTTCTGGGCTGTGGTCTTTAAGAATCAGATCACCGAGGTGCCTCTGAGTAGGTTTGAACCACCAACCTTTCAGATAGTAGTGGAGCACTTAACCTTTTGTGCCACCCAGAGACTTCTAAGGTATAAACTCACAAAATCTCAGGAAATGCTGTCCCATCAGTCCTCAGGAGACCATAGCCCTTTATCTTAGTACTCTAACAATAATGTACCTTAGTTCTTCACTTACTTACCTATTAAAACCCATTGCCGTCAAGTCGATTCTGACTCATAGCAACCCAACAGGACAGAGTAGAAAGTAAGCAAGTAAGTAGTTCACTTACTTAAAAAAAAAAAAAAAAACCCTGCCTATTTGTCCAGTTCTCAAAAAAGAAAATCTCACTGACAACTGGCTAGCTAATGGTCTACCTCTTTTATGGGCATTCATCCCTGAGCTAACCAGTTGTGGCTACAAATGAAGGGTCTGGGAAAGTCCACTTAGTACAAAGGACTGACCCTCCCAAAACTGTGAATAGGGCTGGTAAAACCAGAAGGATAAGGTAGGTGCAGTAGATCAACGAACTGATGTCTCTACTACAGTCATTATCTTTTACACCACATAAATTAAGACTTGTAATATTGTAACAGCATCATTCATCTTATTTATAACTGTCTGCCTACAAATTAATGTTTGTGATTCTTATATACCAAATAAATCAAACATATTTATTCTTTCACCAATTACTTATTGATTGCCTACTAAGTGCCCAGTGGTATGCTGTATCAAGTTCTTTTGATACCAAATAAAAAACTATGATTACCTGCTTGTGGCAGCCAGAGGAAGTGACAGTTAATTTTTAGTTTGATATATTCTTTAGCAGAAAAAATGATTAAAATGATGCTATAGGGGAAGGAGGTTTTGAGTCCTGCTTTGGTGTTTCCAGGAACAGCTTCTTCCTTAAAGGAAGTTATTTTTGAACAATATCATGAATGATGAATTTACCAACAGGCTTTTTTTTTTTTTTCCTTATGGCTGTCACTGATTAGCTTTTATACACATACTATAACATCTTGTCATCTATATATCAAATCATATTTCCAGGTGTTATTATCATTCTAGGAAGCTTCACCGATTCTCAGTGTGTCAATACATAGAGCTAGAATGTAATTTTATCAATTGGAAGCAGACACAGATTCCTCCTCTGGGGTAAAATCTGTTTTTCTGTTGGCCCAGTGCTTTGCATGCATATTAGAACTTTTCAGGTTTCTTTTGCAGTAGTAGTGGTTGTCATTTCCATGATATTTTCATTGGTATTGAGGCTAGCCTTAAACAAAGTTGTGAAATGTGCCAACCTTACCTTTGGTACCCATATGTACTCTTGTTCTAACTCTCTTCAGTGCAACCTCCATTAGATGCTCAGTGACTTCAGAATAACATTGTATATTTACGTACCAAGTTTCTTTGACTCTAACACACTATCAACTGTTTCATGTACTACTAAGAAAGGAAATTGCAACCAATGAAATTATGACACAATCCTTTCTTAGCACATAGAATTTTAATCTTATACTTATTGGAAGATTCCTTTTAAACATATTTAACACATAGGTTTTTAATCTTATAGCATTCTTGTATACATAAAAGAACAATATAAGTGAGATGAACTCTTTAAAGTAGTCCTAAAATGTTGTCACATAAAAAATAAAAACAAAAACACTATATCCAAACAGAATAGTATCCATAGGTACAGGGACCAGGAATTCAACACATATTTTAGGGGGACACAATCAATCCATAACATTCCTCAAATTAAGCAGCTTGCCTCAACTACGCAAAGCTTAGAAGGAGTAGAGCTGGTACTACATCTAGTAGAAAGGAAGAATTTTATTCAAAATCCAATCCCCTTTCTACCAGCTCATGCTACTTCTCATCATGCTTCTTGGATATTCATAGACTTACATGGTGATTCTCAACCTCCTCCCTACCTATCAACCCTATAGGGCAGTTCTGCTCTATCCTACCCAGAACCCACCCAGTGCCGTCAAGTCGATTCCGACTCGTAGCAACCCTACAGGATGGAGTAGAACTGCCCCACAGAGTTTCCAAGAAGCGCCTGGTGGATTTGAACTGCCGACCCTTTGGTTAGCAGCAGTAGCACTTAACCACTACATCACCAGGGCTACCTATAGGGTCGTTATTAGTTGGGATCAACTCAACAGCAATGGGTTTGGTTTGAGTTTTTTTCTCACGTAACTATCACTTATCCACAATCATCAGAAAATTTAATCCAACAGTTCACAAATTATGCTCTGGAAAAACACTAATGTTTCAAGATTTCCTGCCTTTCAAAATTGATTAATAGTTGCCTTTTCCCAATTTTTAGGAAAAAATCATCTATCAGTTTTCTGAATCAAATTTTTCTCATATTTTTTCTTTAACTCCAGTTTTTGCTACCACTTGACCATACTAAAATCTTACTTGATATGGTTTTGAATTTTACAAAACCTATAGTAATTTTAAATTTAATATAGCAAAATTTCAGAGTGTTAGCAAAAAAAGCTCTGCCATAGATGTTTCACTTGAACAAATATGAAAAACCCTGATTTCATTCATCTTCATAGCAGCCTGTTCTCTTCCAGGGACACAGATACACCAGTGGGTCAGACACACTAACCTGCACTAATGACTTGGCTACGTATGTGTTGGGTTCCTTAGAAACTTCCTTAGAACATTCATGAGAGGTAAACTGAATAGTGGAAATTTTAGGCACTCCATAGGCAAATGGAGGAGCTGTTTTTTGCCAGTCAGGATTTTTCAAGTTTCTTCAATTGCAAAATGTGACGAGCCATTCTAATTTGAGGATAGCCCTTTTTGTGATCAACCCTTTACTCAACCCATTTTTGGGGGAGTATCTCAACCCTGACTCAAAGAAACAAATTTACAGCCTATCCCCGTGCCCCGCCCCCCGCCACCAAAGGAGCTGATGCAGTTAATTAATCTTTTCAGGAAGTCAGGCTGACTCTCTTTACTCCAACACATTGTATGTTTAGAGCATGTATAATTTAATCCTGTTTGACTGATGTGTGAAAGAGAATTGACATAAAACAGCAGGAAAGCTCTGAAGTGAACTGGGTTATATAACTTGGGCATGAGCATTCACCTTTAAAGAAATAGCACCTTTAAAGAAATTTGAAATTTGATGGCGGGAGAAATTTTTAGCATAGTTTTGAAAACTATCAAACAGCATCTGTTGCCTTTTCCATTTTGATTAAAACATGCTGACAGGGAAAACAGTGGTTCGTCTGTTAAGTCAAACACTAATGAAACATTTGCTAAAATAATCTCTTTAACTTGGACATTTGGCAATAACGTGTGCTCATTGGATCATTTGCTTGTGTTTTGATCCTTCAGAGTTAACTGAGCACAGCTAAGTTTAATACGGTAATGAGGTCTTTGTTAAAACCTAGGCATATGCATTTCTCATGCTCCGTTGTGTTCTTCCCTAGTGAAGAAAGATAAGAAATGTTATTGTGATGGCATTAAAGGTTTCTCATTGACATATCTAAATACCATGAGCCAGAACAGTCTCATTTAGTCGTGTCCTGTTTCTATATACCTTAGGGATCAAAGGCACCAGGACTGTAAGGCTCAGGTAAGTAATAAGGATGAGTGATATTAATCAAGTCATCAAAAAAAGAGCTGGTAATTAACGTTTAAATATTGTGCATGTGCTTTTTGAACTAGTCTCCAGTAGTTCAAATGAAAACACAAAACTCCTGGCATGTGAAACAAGATTAATCTAGTAGCTAATGCAAGCAGAAAATAGAACTAGCTCATACTATCATGGCATACTATTATTTTATAAAAATTAAAATAATTATTTTAGAATTCAGATTAGTTCCTGTTTCTTAATTACTGCATTAAATTTTATGTATGTGAGTGCATTCCTGTGAATATGCAAATACACACCACAGCCCCTCTACCTCCACACACCTTATGTATTAGAATGGGATTTGTGTTAACATGTGCCATTTGCATTAAATTAAGCAAGCAACAAAACAGATGTTTATCTATCCTTTCACTTTCTTCTCGAATTCTGCACAACCCAAAGCTTTCCCATAGTCCTCCAGACCTTCACTCACACTTGGATACTTACAGAAACTGATCTGAATATATCCTTTTGGAACACGTAAGCGGCTAGATCATTGTGTTGAAAGTCTTCATTGGTTTGGGGTTATTATGCTATTAAAATAACAACAGCAAACTGATAACTTTTTGTCATTACCACAGCCTAAATGGTCTTTTATTATTTGTCCATCAAAATCTTTTTTATACAGTTGGAGTCAGTTCAAATACCAACCTCTACAGAAAAACTTTTCTTTCCTCTATGTTTCTGATACTTCTTTGTTAGTACTCCTTTCATCCAGGCTTGAATATGGCTGATTTTCAAAATGCCCCCATTAGACTGTAAGCTCTTGGAACGCAGGAACTCTGTTCGGTCTGGAGCAGCTATGAGACAGTGGGCAGGAACTCTGTTCTGTCTGGAGCAGCTGTGAGACAGTGTCAATGGAGGCAGTGTTTGAGGTGGAGGTGAGATGACTGGTGGTGCGAGTGGCAGAGGCTGCCTGAGACAGAGAAAAAGTTACTGACAGCAGCTATTACGGTGGCCACAACTGAGGCAGCAGGGAAGATGTAATAGAAGTGGAGCCAGAGGAGACGTCAAAGAGATTGGCCTTAGGTCCCTCCAGCAGTGGTAGACTCAGGTACTGGAGTCCATTCCCGTGTCTCCTCCTACATCATTGCTAACAGCTAGGATTAACTTTTTGATAACAGCTTGTATTTATGCATTTTTAGAACACCTTTCTTGTCACAAAGGTGGTGCAAATGGTTAATATGCTCACCTACTAACTGAAAGGTTAGTGGTTCAAGGCCACCCAGAGGCACCTCTCAAGAAAGTCCTGCTGATCTACTTCAGAAAAATCAACCACTGAAAACAATATGGAACACAGTTCTTCTCTGACACACATGAGGTCACAGATGGGTCATCACGAGTCTGAACTGACTCAATGGCAACTGGTTTTTTAAACTGGTTTTCCTGTCATAGAGATGTTATTAAACTCTACCATTTAACATTGTTTCTCCAGGTAAACCATTTCTTACCTCTAACACTGGATGCCAGAAACACAGTTTGCAAAGGATCTTCCTAGTTGAGGGTCAAGGACACTAGCAGATTGTTATCAGACAATTAAAATGTCAGAGATGATCCATAAAACTCAGTTAATTGTTAATTCAAACAAATACTATCATGGCATACTAGTATTTTTTCTTCTTGGCCTAGTATTCTCAGGGATTAGCACAGTGCCTGGGACATATTTAGAAATCAGTAAGTATTTATGAACTGAATGACTAATAATAAGTATATTTATTTGGGACTTATATATGTCAGACACGGAGCAAAAGGCTTTACAAATATTATGTCCTTTAATGGCTGTTACTATTATTCTTATTTTATAGATGAGTAAACTGGAATTTAAGAGATTAAATAACTTGTTCAAAATGTCACAGCTAGTAAGTCGTGAAATTGGGCTTTGACCTACATCTAGTGTCAGAACTCTCTATCAGTATATTATCCTATCTCCCTATGCTGAAAGCATACATGGGTGAATGATGGAATGCGCCACCCTTGCATAAGAAACAATCATTCTCTAGGTAATGGTGCTCCAAGAGTACAAAGTTAGTTAACGCATGTGCAAAGGCTCAGGGCACCAGCTATCATTATAAAGATCTTGCTTACGAAATGTTAATTTTTGCTTTTTTTTAACTCAAAATTGGAGGAATTTTTCCAACTTAACACTTATTTTTAAACTTAACACATCTACATAATAAAAAAGAAACTTAAGAGTTCGACTACTTCAGCAAAGAATGATAACTGAAAGACCAGATGCTACACATTTTCTACTGCAAAAATATCACTGGAAGCCAGCTGTATCTTATAAAATTTCATGATGTCATCTTATGGTTTCAGGATCTACTTAGTTTGTTCATAATCTTATTAGCTTATCTCTGCTTGCAGCTATGCAGTAGGCCTTAATTGCATAGGTTTGTTTATAACGTTGTTAGAAAGAGAGCTCTGGTCTCATATTTCATGCAAGAAGCATCTTACAGGATAGTACACAAAAACTTGCACCCTGCACAATACCTAGTGAGTGGCCCACTGCAAACTGATGTCACTGTCGCGTTTTTCTGAAAAGGTCATCGCTTCCTGGCATTGAGCTATCACACTAGTGACTCAGAGTTTTGATCTTGTTCAACTTTTCCCAAGGATTCAAGCCTAGGATGATGATTTCAAAGTATGATGGAAGCAAAGTGTTTCAGTTCAGCAAGTTTCAATGTCACAGTAAAATTTACCATGTTTTCCAGTTATCAGTTACACTACCAGGTTCAGAGAGATTTCCATTATGTTAGGAATGGAAATGATTTTGTGTTTCTCACACTTCTGTAATTCACTTGCCCATCTCTTTGCCCAGTTTTATTCACCTTTGTATTGTCTCAAATCCACAATCTTTTATAGGTCAATATTTTCTCATTACAGAATTTTAGGAAATCCAGTGTCAGGTATTTTCTCAGTGATCCAACAGATATAACTGGGGTCCACCACTTTCAAAATTTCTGAAAGCGAATCCGCTAGCATTTATTGTCTAATGGAAGAGCTCAGTTCCCAAAGTCCCACTAGAGCTTGGCTGGGTCTCACAGGGAATGGATGACAAGGTATCTCCATAACGACAAGACCCTCACCGGTAGCTACCGGTTAGCGAAACGACTGTGATGAGTTCATTTTCTCGGTGCCATGAAAGAAAAGAAACCCATTATTAATTAGGGCTCTTTTCTGGCAATGAAAACTCAGTCTAAACTCATTTAAGGAAAGAACAGAACAACCAAATTGATTAGCTTATATAATGGAGAAGTTAAGGAGTAGGGCTCGGTTCCAGAGGGGCTGATTTAGGCGAGAGTTCAAGCAATGTCCGGCGGGTACTGATTCCTCAGTCCTCTTGGCTGGACCAGGCTCTCCACTCTGAGTGTGTTAGTTTCATTTTCGGCTTCCTTCTCAGAGGCAAAATGGCGATCAATGTATGTGCCACCAAAGTGGCCTCTCCTGACTTTAATTTCTCCAAATTCCTAGCCAGGAAACAAGGACAATTCTAACCCTTCCACAGCGCGATAAAAAGTCCGCAAAAACAGTATCATTGACTCTGATTGGCCTGACTTGGACCATAGGCTCACTGGGAATAAATTATTGGTTCGAGGAGAAGGTGATGCTCTGATTGGCCAAAGCTGAATCACGTGCCCTCTGGGACATTTTTCTCCATTAGGACCATGAGAACTGAGACCAAGGAGGAAGGGATTGGTGCGTAGGTAAATTGCAAACGGTAAACAGAATAGCATGAATGCATAGTGGGACCTACTACACAGTTAATGTCCATTATAGTGCCATTTCAGTTATCCACTCTCCTCCTTCCTAGTTTTGGATTACTTTTCAGTTCTCTTTTTCCAGTTTTCTTAGCAAGAACAGTGGATGGTCATTCTTAGTTTTTCTTTGTGATTGTTTCTTCCTGAGCAGGCATCTTAGATCTGGCCTTTCTATATGCATTCTTGGGTTATGTTGACAGCACTGTATTTTCTCCATTTTACATGTTATTAAATTTTGTTGGTTTCTTCAGTTATTACCCTGAAACATCTCCTTTCAACTCCTACTGTTTTTTTGTTTTCTTTTCATTTTATATTGTCCATATTTGGCGATAAATGTTGGAAAGTTGAATGAGTGATTAGTAAGCATCCAAGTAGACCTTCATATGATTATATATATACATATGTATGTGTGTATATATATATATATATATTTTTTTTTTGGTAGCAGCCACAGAGGAGAAATGCCAGAGGTTGAGTAGAGTGAAAGAATTAGTAATGAAAAGGAAACAAATTAAAACTATTGAAACAGTTCCTTTTTAATCACTAAACTCAACCTTTTCCTCATGCAGGCTTCTTACATGTGTAGTTAACAATAGCACATGTATTTGAGTTTGTCTCCCCTTTATGCCCATGCCCACTGGAGCTGTTAAGGAGTAGATGAACGATTAAGAGGCAGGTGGCAGAGGAGCTAAAGGATGTGAATCAAAGAGTCTAGATAATGCAGACATTCAATAGTGAATACTAAATAATTGACACATGGATGTACACAATACATAGAGCAAAATACTATTGTTCCTAATGATCTCAGATTACCAGCTATCACCCACCAACAATGTCTTTTTGTATTCACTTTTTACAATGATATAATTCATGTTAAAACAGCAGGTTCTAAAATGAATTTTTCTGGAAGCCTTTAGATATATCTTTTTCACCTGGAAAACAATAGAATGAGTACCGGTGTCTGTCACATTTATTTCCACAAAACCATTATATATCTCAATAGGCATAGTAGAAGATTATTAGTAGAATGCAAGTTTTGAAACCGATAATGTTTGCATGTGGTACTAAGCTCAAAAGCTAGGAAAGAGATGTAAGGAAAGTAAGTCTCTCAGTGTCCCCAGCTACGCCGTTCTCTTCTAGAGAAAAAAAACCACTCTTACCAGTTTCTTATAACCTACTAGGGTTAATCTAAGGATTTGCAAGCGTGTGTACATCTACAAACATAAATATATTATTACATATGTATTCATAACACATTATACACCTTTTTCACTTATTAATTGTTATTTGTTGGTTCATTTATTAATATATTATATCTTAAAAATTTCTAGTGGTTAAATTACTAACAAGAATTTTGAAGACCACATTTCTAAAATGAAATTTACCATTTGGAAAAATGGTGTAACCTCAATTCAAGTAAGTCTAAAAATTATTAAACCAAAACACAACCTTGACCAATAAGCATATGACAAGAAGTGTAAATTAAAGGTCAAATAAGAAAATCACTCCACCTTTTAAATAAGCAAATAGCAACAACAACAATAATAATAAAACCTATAAAGCTTAGCGCCAATTGCTGAAGCCAGAAACCTGGGAATCATTTCTGACTTCTTTTTCTGCTTTGTCCACATCGAATCTTTCACTAAGCCCTACCGATTCATTCTCTGAATATACATATTCTCTTCAGAAGACCTAGTTGCACTGTACCCAGACTCCTGACTCACAGAATTTGTGAGATAATAATTGTTTTAAATCACTGTTTTGGGATAACTTGTTAGATAATAATATATAACAAATACATACCTAATAGCACTTTTTTTTTATAGTAATGGTAGTCTCCACAGTTGCAATTGATTATTGTGATATTTGTTTAATGTCTGTTCTACACCCCACCCCCTTTAAGCTATAAACCCTAGGAGAGCAAGGGTCTTGTATGTTTTGCTCCCCAGAGTATCTGCAGCATTTAGCATAGTTCCTGAACTTCATTTGTTGAATAAAAGAATGAATAAATGAATTGATATTCTGGATGCAGTACTGACTACTGACGGGAGAGCGTAAACTGGTATAGCCTGTCTGCAGGGGAGTTGTTTGCTTTGTATCAAAGGTCTTAGCTCTGCAAACTCTTTGATCCAGCAAGTCTAGTGTTAGGAATTTATCCTAGAAGATAACAATTTAACTAGAAGAATGTTTGCTTTAGCTGTGTTTATAATAGTAAAATAATATAAACCACTTGCATCCAACAACAGAGGACTACATTTTGGTGCATCCTACTATAAGGTTGCTATGAGTCAGAATTGACTTGATGGCACTGGGTTTGGTTTTTTGGTTTTATGTATCCGTTAAAAATCATGGTATAGAAAAATGTTTGTCAACATGTAGAGTATTTGTTATATGATGCAGAGTCATGTAAACAAGTTATAAATCAGAAATAATAACAATAGCTCATGTTATTCCACATTGTGTGTGCCAGGCACTGTGATACACTTTTCATGTGTAATTTCCTATATGTGTATATGTATCTGTATAAGTATGTATATACACACACACATAAATATGTATGTAGTATATATGTATGAGATTATATGCACATACATGCAGAATTATCATAGAGAGAGACAGTGTGTGTGTGTGTATGTGTAATGGACCTGGGAAACATTTACAGGGTATACCATTATAGTGGTGTCATGATTACATTACAGTGATTATGAAAGGTTGGATATTTTTCTTATTTTTGCATTTCGTTTTCCCCCGTTAATATTCTGTAATGAGCAGGAACTTCAGGCCCAAAATGCCAAAAGGAAAGTTGCCAAATGATAAGGGTCATAGATACCAAAGCTAGAAAATGGAGCCAGAGAGACAAAGAGCAAAGCAATAGATCAGGGGTTGGGCAGGGATCCAGGACATGCCTAGAATAAGGAGCTATTGTTAATGGTTCTACTGGAATACGATGCCACTCTTCTAAGATAATAGGGACCCTCTAAAGCCTGGGAAAGACTCCGAGCAGTCCCTTGGCTAGGCACTGACATGATCAGGCATTTACATGCTGTCCAAACATTTGCAGTGTAATTACACAGTTGCAGTGTAATGACCACAGTTGTAGTGTGGTCTGGATGGGCAGAAGGCTCCCAGGTCAGATGAGCTTTCAGAGAGGCGTCCGTTCCACCAAGCCCTGCTGGTTTGTGTGACCTGGTATCTGCTTGGTGCTGACTGCCCAGGGTTTCAACAGCATGCAGCTTGAAGCATTTAAAGAACACAGCCCACTTCACCTATCTCTTCTGGTTTGCCTCAGCATTTCTAGGCTGCAGTGTTCAGATGCCTTGTCATCACTTGCCTGGAGTCCTTAACTCAAACTTGGCATCACTTGCCAGAAATTCCCATTCCATAAGCAGTGTTGATTTCAACCAGGGCCACGTTTCTAGAGAGGTTTCTTTTTTTTTTTTTTTTTTTTGCCGGATGCTCTTGTAGCACCAGCTGTGGTGGTGATAGAAGGGTAGGTGATGTCAGGATAAAGGTCAGAGTTTTCTACTCATGGAATGCTGCAGGCTCATCCAGGGACCAGACTACCTATTTCTGCTCCTGAGGAGGTCTTTATTGGGGTACTTTTTGTGGAAAGGTAAGGCATGAACCATTGGTTGTATTTAGAAAATCCCAGGAATTGTTGGACATTCTTGATTGGCTTGCTCCATGATTAGTGATACTTATTTTATGAATTCCGCCTCCAAATTTGTGAATATATATTGTTGGTATTAATGCAGAGGTGATATGTTCACAGTCTTTTTAGAACAGTCCCAACAGGAACTGGCAGGGTACCCTCTAGCTTTGATTCCATGGCTTGCAGAATGTTTGCCTCTTTTTCCCAACAGGGTATGAAGAGGGTATGAAACAAAGCCTGCCCTGTGCCCTTCATTAGTGGGCTGGGCAACTCCTGGATTGGGCATCTACACACAAAGTAGCCTATCATCACAGTTTTACCACTTCTAGCTTAGGCCGTAAGTGCGGTCAGCACTCTCTAACCTTTATGTCTTATCCTCTAGTGCCACAGACCATAACTACCAGGCATGAAGACTGGCCAGGACCGCAAGTCTCTAGCTTGAAGAGCACGCAGGGGGAAAGGATACAGAATGGACGTGGAAAGAATGGGTGATGATATTCAGACAGGACTGACTGAGATATGTAACCTTATTGTCCATTTTAGTATTGCATACCAACAAGGGGTTGCTAGTTAAGCCATTTAATATAACTCATTCAACCCTTTCAGGAGAAAATACCATTCTGTGCAAATTGCATGTATGGACTAAAGAGAAGGGCAACAGACTCTATGAATTATTCATTTTAATCTGTGCACAACGCTGGGAGCAAAGAACCACCTATTATTAATGCAAGTATGTCTTTTGGTAAATTTTTTTCCATAAAAACAAAAGGAAATTAAATACAGTACTAACAATTTATGTATGAAGCAATTAAAAGTTAAATGATTGTTCTACAGAAAATTAGTGTGCCAGAATTAGGCCTGAAACTAAGCCCCCAAGTATTTAATATTGAGTTCTTTACCTGGCTAGATTATTGACAACCGTACAGCTTCAATTTATCTTATTGATCTTCTAAGATAAAAAACAGATGAAATTTCCTGGAAAAGGATGGCTACTTCTTTATTATCAATATTTTCATTTGACATTTGTCAAATGAAACCCACATTTGTTTTTAGTCATTCCAAGTTACTAAAAAACTATTGTTTTATGCTATCATTTAGGAATGTAAAACCATCGATCTTTCTAGAAAAATTACAATAATGCATATGTTTGATCACCCTTTCCCATGACCCATCTCTATCCATCTCGGGTAGGGGGTGGAACTCCTATAAAAAAGATCTAGATCATTATCAAGAAAAATGGTTCTTCAAAGCCCTAATAGTTGCCAAAAAAACTATTACCGTGAAAAGAGAAATCTTCAACTACTCCAAAAATAATTGACTGGACATATGTTATATGTGACCCAATGGCACTAAAAAGAATTTCACTTAATCAACAAAATAGATTTTTCACATAAAAGTTGGCCTTCTACAATTACATACAATAATCACCAATATTATAGCGGGTTCCGATATTAAATAAGCCTTTCTGAAAGCAATTGGCTTTTAAGTGGTCTCTTTTTTAACATCATCAGATTCACCGGCTGTCCAAACTGAATTGTCTTGGTCAGTTGCAGTGGCTGGATAGCCAGAAGGTCCTCCAGTCAGAAGAGCTTTATAGAGGTATTTCTTCCAGAAAGCCTTGCTGGTTTGTGTGAAGTGTCATCTGCTCGCTGGTAACTACCCAGGATTTAGACAGTGTAGTCATTTCTCAGAGCTCCTGTAACAAAGCAACACATATTGGATGGCTTATAGGGAAGAGGAATTTATTGTCTCACAGTCCTGGAGGCTAAACCCCCCAAAACCCGTTGCTGTCGAGTTGATTCTGACTCATAACAACCCTTAGGACAGAGTACAACTGCCCCATAGGGTTTCCAAGGCTGTAAATCTTTGGAGAAGCAGACTGCCGATGGGTTTGAACCACCAAACTTTCAGTCAGCAGCCAAGCTTTTAACCACAGCACGACCAGGGCTCATTAGAAGTCCAAATTCAGGGTCAGCAGGTCCATGTTCTCTCCTGGCTCTACAGGTTGATTTTTTCTTGTCTGTACCAGCTTCTGGTAGCCCAGGCATTCCTTGGCTTGCAGCTGCAACATAACTCCATCTCACATAATGGTCTTCCCTCTGTGTCTCTCTGTCTGCTCTCCTCTTTTATAAGGACAACACTCAGATTGGATTAGGACCCACCCTTTCTGGTATGACTTCATATCAGCTGATAACATACTTAAAGATTCTATTTCCAAACAAAGGTATAGTCTCCAGTACAGGGGCTGGGACAGGACTTCAATGTCTCTTTTTTGGGGACACAGTTCAGTCCATACCAGACAATATTCAGGCTGAACAAAAGGAATGACCACATACCTACTTGGAAGAGGTGTTTTTGGAAAAAGCAGTAGATGAAAATTTAGGAGCCTCTGGTTTTAGTCATAAAACCAAACAGGCCAGAATCTGAGCAGGTCTAAAAATTGAGGAAGGGAATGAATTAAATAGTATTTAATTTACCAAAAAGACTCTCTTAATTTTATTATTAGTAATACTCATTAATGCTTGTTGAAGCCCTGGTGGTGCAGTGGCTAAGAGCTTGGCTGCTAACCAAAAGGTCGGCGGTTCGAATCCATCAGCTGCTCCTTGGAAACCCTGTGGGGCAATTCTACTCTGTCCTATAGGGTCGCTATGAGTCGGAATCGACTTGACGGCAGCAGGGTAATGCCTGTTAGTGTGTTAATGGGTGACAGTGTGTTTAGGCATGCTAATCTGTGGCAGCATTTCATTTTCACCCAAGATGACATCTTAATATGACTTTCAACCTAATTTTCATTTTATGAATGATTTTTTCCACTCAGTTCTAACTCCCTAGCCTTCCACATAGAGTTATCAGAAATAAAAATTTTGTGAGCAAAAATTATTTTAATAGCAATAAAGTGAAAGAATGTAGGACAATGACTTCTCCCTTGTTCACAGGAAGCGTTTTGACAGCCTGGCCCTCCCAACCCAGCTGAGAGTTCGGGGTTTGGGTAGTGAGAGAGGGAATGAGGGAGGGATGTTGCATTCTCTGAAGTGATTTACTCTCTTTAACCGCTCAAAAGTAAAGAAGTGAAATTAAAACACAATGTCAGAACAGTAAATGTAAAAACATTTCACCTACCATCAAGGATTATGTAGAATTATTCAATTTAAAACAATTAGAATAATCGTTGGGGTTGAAAAATCAGAATTATCCATTCTAGTTCCAAAGCACATTTGAATAAGTTTTACAAAACAAGTATTTACGGTGATTTTCTCCTTATCTTGACCCTGACATTGATTCTTTGTCTACATGTGACTACTGGACAAATTACTTTTAGTTGTATCTCCTTTTTCATCATCCTAATGATTCCGTTATGCTCAGTTGATCACATTGGTAACCTGATTCAGTGAAAAGATGGTTGAAATCACAAAATTAGCTGTTTTGCAAGTGGACCTTCCTCCATACAAACCCGGCATAAAGGCCCACTTTGCATCCACTCATTTAAACTTATGGAAACTTCTCTGGCTTTCATGACTGTGGACCACGGATTATAGCTCTCAGGGAAGCTGGTTTCTTCTCAGGTTAACAAAGGAACGCAAAAGTGTCCTTCCTATTAAATTACTGTAAAATATTAAATCTATCTCTAACTCCACTTCTTTCTTACACACACATACACACACATAAAGTTATTTCAAGTAATATGTGCATAACTATAAAATTTGGGGACAGAGATTAAGGAAAGAAAATTTATTGGTAATCATATATCTCAGATAAACATTTTTAGCATTTTAGTTTATTTTCCTCACCTTTTTTCTAAGACATAAACATGAACTGCTACAGTTCATGTTGCCATCTATGAGTTGACTCCAATGCATAGCAACCCTGTACGGCAAGGAGCAGCTGGTGGGTTCAAACTGCCAACCTGTTGGTTAGCAGCCAAGCTCTTAACCACTGAGCCACCAGGGCTCCAAAAACATAAACACACACATAAATACAAACAAAATGACTATCTATCTTTCTATTTGTCATCTGTCATCCATCTGTTTGCAACTATGGATATGTATGTACATATATATAGATCACACTATGTATATACTTCGTCATTTTTTCCTGTTTTAAAAATTTCAACATTGTGTCATTGGCATTTCCCCAAATTTATTAAATGGTCTTCAGAAACATAGGAGCCCTAGTGGTGCAGTGGTTAAGCGCTCAGCTGCTAATTGCACGGTCGGTGGTTCAAACCCATCAGCCGCTCAGCAGGAGAAAAATGAGGCATTCTGCTTCTGTGAATATTACAGCCTTGGAATTAAAAAAAAATATTACTTGTAATCATATTTCTCAGACAAACATTTTAAACATTTCAGTTTATTTTTCTAGTCTTTTTTCCTAAGACATAAACATAAACACACATGTATATAAAATACAAACAAAATGACTATCCATCCATCCACCCACCCATCTATCCACCCATCTATCATCTATCTCCATCCATGAATATTATGGTTTTTTTTATATATGGATTGCACTATATATAAATTATATATATACAGTTTATCATTTTTCCTTTTGTAGTCCTTTTTAAAAATTTCAGCATTGTTATCAGCATTTCCCCATATATATTAAGCAGTCTTCAAAAACATAATTTTATAGCCTACCTAATATTTCCTCAAAATATTGACCATATTTTATTTAATTTTTTTTTTTTTATTATTGAACACTAACATTTTCATTCAGAAATTTTTATTTCATTTTTGAAGACTGATCCAGATTTGCATTTCTGATAAGCCTGGGACTCTAATCAACTAAGCTGTTATTTATGTCCTAATCTTTACATTTGTTATGTTTAATAGCTCAGTTGTTTCCTTGATATAGCCCACTAGTCAGGACTGGAGGAAGGGGGCTGCCTAATGTCAATCCATTTTGATGACTCGACATATCAGTAAGTTAACAACTCTTTTGTTCTAAATACACGGTCTGTTCTTTTTATTAGTGTTCAACTCAGCATCTTCTACTCTGTATCTACTACATGAATGAGAAGAAAACTGATTGACTCAGAAAAAGGAGAAACAATTAGTTGTTTCCTTTGTCTGTTACTTGGTTTATAGAAAATTAAAGCATTTGCGAACAGCTTTGATAATTTGGAAACCCTGGTGGTGTAGTGGTTAAGAGCTACAGCTGCTAACCAAAAGGTCGGCAGTTTGAATCCACCAGGTGCTCCTTGGAAACTCTACGGGGCAGTTCTGCGGTGTCCTATAGGGTTGCTATGAGTCGGAATGGACTCCATGGCAATGGGTTTGGTTTGGTTTTTATGTTAGTTTAGTTCATTTTAATATGGAACTGGCATATATATAGACACACACACATACATATACATATGTCATCTCCATATATATGTCCATATATGTGTGTGTGTCTATATATATATACACACACACATGACCTTTCTCTTTTTCTGCATAAAAAAAAGAAATTAGTTGCTCACTCCCTGGAGTGTTGTTGGAAGGTTAATCTCTTCTTGCCCTTTAGGAAATTCAGTAGTTTAGTCCTTACAGTCTGGGCTCTGGATCTTAATGGGTCATCAGGTTGTATTATACTAGTGTTGGGGAAGTCACAGAAAAATGGAAATTTTCATACACTATTGTGGGAGTATGAATTAGTATATTTTTTGAAGATTAAATCAATGATATCTATTAAAGACGTATATACCTTATAACCAGCAATTCACTTCTTGCTCAGATGCAGAATGAGACAAATATATTCAGTGGTGTTCATCACAGTGTTGTTTGTAATAACAAATATTGGAAAACCTAAGTGTCTATCCGTAAGAGAAAGGACAAATTGTGGTATATTCGTATAACGGAGCTCTATGTGGTATCTGTGGGGATGAGCTAGATTTACAAGTGACAATGTAGATAAATCTCAAAAACATAATAAAGGCTGATAAAAGCAAGTTGCAGAAGTATGTATGTAAAATAATCATTTTCATGTAAAGTTTAAAAGCAAAATAATGCAAAATATTGTTCATTGATCTATGAATGTAGTAAAAGTATAAAAACGTAGATGGAAATGACCTACACTGCCTCAGGATATCAGTGATCTCTGGTGAGGGAAGAAGGGATGGGAATCGAGTGAGAAGTGGTACAAAGGGACTTTCGTTTTATTTCTAACATTCTATATAAAAAGGAAACAAGATCTGAGGCACTTTTTACAAAACATTAACATTGGTTATATCAGGGTGGTAGATATGAGAGTATTATATCAGTCTCTGTATGTTTCTGTATGCTTGAAGTGTTTCCTAATTTTAAAATGCCTTACAATAATATATTTTTAAAAGTTCTTCTGTAAAACAACACGGAGAGGAAAGTGTTTTGCTATAGGGTGCAGGTAGGGAGATGGGAACTGAGGAGAGGACTCTGTGGGGAGGGAGAGGAGAAGCCTGATTGCTGATCCTACGAAACTCCCCCTGAAGGAAGGGGACATCACCTCGAGAAGGACATGAACATGTGAGCAAACTTCCAAAGAATGCTGGGAAGGCACTATTTGAGTGTCCACCCTCTGACACACAACCTTCTCTTGAAGGAAAGCTTCCTTCTGCCTGTTCCCAAGCCGTATGACATGAAGAAGAGGACGTGAGAGGAATCCTGCCCAGACACTTGTCAAAATCCAGGCATGAGTGACATAGACTTTGCTTGGTCCCTGTCTGATCATGCCAGATGGACATCTCCCAGAATGCCCCAGGATAGCTGGAAATATCACGGCCCTGGTCATCTAGTACAAATGTCACCGGAAAGTACCCTCCCCTCTGCCCCCACTCACTGCAAACCTATTCCTAAATCTGTTACCTCTGGGACACGTGTTCCCCATGGTTAGCAAAGAATCAAATATAAAAGCTAATGGTTGGCAAAAAGCAGTTGTTTATCTTATGCTGCATGTTGGCAGTGCTGGTAAATCTGGCACTTGTCTTACTGCTAGTAGGATTGTAAATTGTGACAATTTGCCAGTAAGTCTCCTGTGCCTTAAAAGCACTCTACTTTCTGACCTAGTGATTCCTTATCCTGAAGAGTCAGAAATTCGAACCAATTGTTCATAGCAGTGCCATTCATCACACAAACTATTAGAAGCAGCTTGAATGTCCAACAGTAGTGAAATGGACAAATGAATGCCATTCCATCCGTACAATGGAACATTAAACAACCATTAAAAATAACGAAATACTTCACAGCCATTAAAAATCATAGTATCAAAGCATACTTATTTGCATAAGAAAAATATTCACAATATATTTTCAAGAAAAAGAGCAGGATGCAATATAGTATACACAGAACAGTCCCAATTTTGTAACATAGGTATGCATATTTATATATACAAATGACAGAGGAAACATTTCAAAATGTTATTACCTCATAATTTTTATTTACTCGTCATTCATTTTGATTTTGTAAATGTTCCACGATAAACATGTTTTAATTTCTATAATAAAAAATAAACTTTAGAAAAAAATGGACAATAATATCTTAAGCATTCCGCAGGCTTCCATTTACTTGTATAACAGGCATTTCATGTAGAAAGAGAGCTAGTTTAGAACTCAAAACTATAGGACTCTTGTCCTCCTAATATCAGCTTCCTAGGTGTCTCTCTGGGCCCCAGATTTGTCATCTGTAAACCTGGGTGATAATACCCTCCCCTATCTACTTTATAGAGTTCATGTGGATATTAAAAAAAAAGAAGACAAAGTTAACACTCAGCAAATGAAATGAAGGTCTACAAAATCTGTATTCAACTTTTGTTTTCAGTTTTTTCTTCTTCCATTCCTCCCACTGCAGCCTATTTTCCACCCTCTACTGTGGAGCCCTGGTGGTGCAATGGTTTTTTTTTACTGTGGAGCCCTGGTGGTGCAATGGTTAAGTGCTCAGCCATGAACCTAAAGGCTGACCGTTTGAACCCACCCAGCGACTCTGCGGGAGAAAGACCTGGCAATCTGCTTTGTAAAGATTACAGCCAAGAAGACCTACTCTGCCACATGGAATTTCTCTCTGAGTCAGAATTGGCTCGGTACCCAGCAACAACAATATCTGTGAACCTCACTCACCAGCTGTGTTTCCCAGCAAATGTCCTCCCCACGCCATGTAGAAAACACTGCCTACTTTTTCATAGATCCTTTCATGTCATGTGATATTGTAATTGTTTGTTCATATCTCTCCCACTAGACAGTGAGCCTTTTGAGGTCATTTATGTTATATTCACATTTATCTCATCAATACCCAGCACAAGTCTTGATAAACCATCAATAAACATTTGTTGAAAGGACGAATAAATGAGAATGTATATTGTGAAAACAATTTGTAAACTGCAAAGTGCTTTACGTATATCTAAAGTCTTCTTTATTATATATATGCAAAGCTCTTAACATTAAGAACATATTAGCAAAAAATGCAATATGTAGGATTTGTATAACAAACACAAGATTGTAATGACCATTTGTAAAGTTGACTAAATATTCTGGAGTTTTACAATGAATGAGAATTTTGCTTAGCCTAAACCACAGGAAAAAGTCAAAACAAATTTAGTGTTTTTGAGATGCAGTTAAAACCAAACCAAACAGGAATAGCATATTATGTGAAGTAATTAAATATAAAAAATGGACAATATCCATACCTAGTGGGAAATGCTTAGCTGGTCCACTATCACAATATCATGGTTGTTAAGCATCCTGACAGTATGCGAGTGCAAATTATAATAAGCCAAAGAGTGAGGTCATTGGTGCCAGTCTATTGTTATGGAAGCTAATAAAACATGGGGATGCACTTGCATACACCACTAAACATAAAATGCTGCAGTGGCCAGCAAACCTTCTAGAAGCTCAGACTAAGCCAGGCTCTCAGAAGACTTTGTCCCATTTGGGGCTGTATATTTTTTAAGTGATTTGGAAAGTTGGAAATGAACCAGGGAAGAGCAAAAGAAAATAATTAGTGTTGGCAAATGGACCTGTGGGGAACAAAAAGGAAAAGAACTTGGAATTATTTGAATTGGAGAAGAAATTGCTGCAGGGTGACTGCATAATCATTTTTAACTTTCAAAAGGGGCATTGTAAGGATAATAGGCATTGGGGTTTGAGGGTGCCGGTTAATTATTTTCCTCCACACTTCTGATTTCTGGACCAAACTGGGAACAGACACAATCAACCAGGTGAGGACTGAGGGATAGAACCAGCTTTACTACCCTAAACAGAACAAAGTAAGGTTTTCTATTACTTTGCTTGCTTTCCTTCCTCCACTTACAACTCTACTAACACTACTTGCCATCAAGCCGATCCCAACTCACGGCGACCCCATGTGTGTCAGAGTAGAACTGCTTCATAGAGTTTTCAGTGGCTGATTTTTTGGAAGAAGATCTCTAGGCCTTTCTTCCTAACGGTCTCTGGGTGTTCTTACACCTCCAGCCTTTCAGTTAACAGCCAAGCACATTAACATTTGCACCATAGCACTAGGTACTAGGTTAGGAACGTCCTCCTACCATTACTCTCTCCCCAAAATCTTAATTGTGAGCCAATGAAGGGACGAGTTGGATTTACAAAGTAGATAACACACAGCCATGTGGACTTTGGTATTGTCTACACCACATGTAGTTCAAGGCATAGAACTAAGAGACCAAGCCAGGCCAGAGCAGTGATTTTGCCCCAACATCGCCAGTAAGATAAACAGTGACAAAGCCAGAGAAAGAGAAAGATGGGAAGTGTCCTCCTCTAGTGCTTGCTTCTTCCAGGAAGAGCTCTCTAGAAATAAGCAGGAAACAGAGTAACAAGCAATAATACCCTTTCCTCTCAACAACGGGGGCCAGAAATCCCAATTTCTCCTACTAAGTAGACCAATTTGCCAAAACAAAGATTTCTGTTGAAAACAAGAAAAATGCTAAATATTTCTGAGAAAGCGACCTAACTCTCTGAAGGCTAGTTTAAGATTTTCTCTGGAGGTCTTCTGGCAATTGCAATCTTCTGATCAACATCATTTGAAGTCTGATTCTGTGAAACAGTGGTTCCATGGGATGTCCACAGCGATCGCATGAAAAAAAGGGTTCTTTGGTCAAATCCATGAGGGAAACACAAAGTTAAACCAATTTAAATCGTTTTCTATACTGAAGGTCATAATAAAGCCTTTAATATTATAACATTTATTATGAATCCCCACATTTTCCAGATTTTTTTTTGGCAGAGTATATTGCTTGGCTGTGTCTCATGAAATATGCTTTGGAAAATGTAACTTTAGTTGGTTTCATTAACTTAACGTAGAGACAAACAATAAAGCGGGATCTCATCTACAAGTCTCTTCTAGCTCTACTACTCCATGACTAAGTTTGGTGTGGTGACTCATGTTTTTACAAACGGTAATTACAGCCTTTCTACCAAGCTTAAACTTACAAGTAATTGGTGATACTTGGACCTGGCAGACCACATCCCCTTAGTAGACAGTACAGCTTTGTATAAATATTGCATACTGACTAATGTATGGGAAAACACATTCCAAATTCATATACAAATGTTTTCTTTGTTTATCTGTATATAGTAGCAATCCAGTTGTTGTTCACATGGTTAGAGTAGGGTGCTAGTGAGCTTATATTTAGTAATATTGAACCCAAAAAACCAAAACCGAACCTGTTGCCGCTGAGTCGATCCCGACTCATTGCAACGCTACAAGACAGAGTAGGGTTTCCAAGGAGCCTGAGCTGGTGACCTTTTGGTTAGGAGCCTGAACCCTTAACTACTGTGCAACCAGGGCTCCAATAATATTGAATAGTGTCCCTTTATCCCATTGCTATCTATAACTGCATTATGCCTGTACTTAAAAGGGGCACCCAAGCAAGAATGCGGTTAGAGGAGGGAAGACTCTTGGTTGCTTCCGCATAACAAATAACGTTATGGCTTTTCTCACCAAACTAAAGACAAAAAAAAAAAAAAGGTTTCTCCCTGATGAAAAAAGGGTGTTATTAACCCAAAAGGGCCCGTGGTGTCCTTTGCTGAGTTTTAAATAAAAGAGCCTTGTGTCAGTTTTCAGGTTCCGAAAATGTTCAGTTTAAAGTTTTCTGTTCTTACGGATAATGAAGTGGCTCCTGGAACAATACACTCCGTTCAGTCCCGGTGCTTTGGCAGGAAATTGCTGATAGAAATTGCTTCCATCGGCAGGGAAACCTGCTGAGGCTGCAGGGCAATCGGGAAGGAGGGCCCTCTCAGCTGCTTTAAGGGTTTTTGCAGCTTGGTTGGTTAGTCCCGAGGATGGTAATTAAAAGATCCCTTCAAGGGAAAGAATTGCTTCGAGAAAAGCAAGATTTATGAGTAAATTAGGAGAACTTTGCACTCGGTGCCACAGGCTTCAGGTAGCTGGGAGGGCAGACTGTCCCGTGACTGAGAGCCATACCTGAGCGCCTCTGAGAAAACCCAGGGGCTCATTTTATTTCTCGTGCAGAGGTCCGAGTTTCTTCAAAGTAGCTTTGCTGTCAGCGTATGTGCCTGCCACCTTTTTACAAGAGAGCACCGGGAATGAGAGACATATTATATTTCCAGCTCTGACGTACTTGTTCTGGCCATATTGTTTGGAATCTGCCATTTAGACTGAAGATTTATCATCCACTTTCTGTGTCGGCTCTTGTCGGTAAAGAGCCGGGTGTAAGCCTGTCTTGGATTAAGCGATCAGAATGAGGCATCTGAAGATAAATGTGAAGTCAAACGTGGACACAGGCGTAGATAGTCTGGTCACATATTGCTAAGATCCAAGATAGCCAGGTCTGTGCTTTGAAGTTTGCCAGAACAAACAGAGCTAAATATACACATATTTCTGTTGCTCACATAGCCCCCAAGCCTTTACCTACTTTGCTGAGAAACTTACTTTCACACAAAGCTACAGACCTGAAGCATAACCCACATCTACACAAATGTCAAAGCTTCTACACAACTGTAATTCATCTATCTGGTCTCCAATGACCTGAAAGAAATGAAAGGAACTGGGTCATGCAAGGTCCCCTATACAGCATATTTGCAACCAACAGCACTTGAAGACCGCCAGCCCAGGCTGGGAATGTGTCAAGGAAATATTCATAGCTTCTTCTAGGGGGCTCTTTGGAAACCCTGTAGGTCATTTATAATCTGTCCTATAGGGTGGTTATGAGTCAGAATTGCCTCGTGGCAATGGGTTTAATGGGTAATGACAATTGGTGCATAGTAATATTATCCAAAGGTAAGGACAGCATAAACCATTTTCACCTAAATTGACAGTTTTCAGAGCTCTCACAGAAAGAGTAAACGTGGCTAAAGATGCAACAGTTGGCCAACTGCGCCACATGTACGGAGAGATGCTGACGTCAGGAAAGACAAGCACGAGGCTTACACTGTCCTTTAGGCTCTTCAATGGACCATCACTGTGATTTTAATGGTAATGTAAAATAAAGACAGTCTAGAGAAATATCGGCAAAGGAAATGAATAGACATTCCTCAGACCAGGACACCTAAATGGCCAATAAATATTGGAAAACAATATATTTCATCAACCTCCCTAGTAGTTAGGGAAATAGAAAATAAAGTAACAATGAGATATCACTACTCATTCATCAGATTATACAAAAAGAGCAGCTTATGTCCAGTTCCTGGGTGGGTTGTGGGGAAAAGAACAGCCTTATGTGTTGCTGTAGACACACGAACTGCTCAGGCTCTCTTGAGAAGTGCTTTGGCAAGACCTATTAACATCAAATAACTAGCTCAACAATCCTACTTTGAGGCTCTAGTCTATAAAAATAAAAGAACATATAAGGATGTCTTTTGCATCATTTTTTTTTTGTGACTGGAAACAACCTGAATGCTCACAAATAGGGGAATAATTGACTACATTGTGGTATGTTTCCACTAGGGTTTATTATACAGCTGTTAAAAAGAATGTGTTAATTCTACTCAGTTGCCCTTGAAGTTGATTTTGACAATGAAGCTAGGTGGGAAAAGCAAAATGCAGAGAAGTATGTGTAAAACGAGTCCATTTTGGAGGGAATATAGCAAACCTTCAAGTGAGAATGTATATTTGCATATACTTGATCAGGAGAAAGATGTGGAAGGGGGACAGATGTGGAGGGGCCAATGATGTGTATACAAAAAAGCTGTTTATGGAATTTAAGAAAATTATATTGTTGTTTTGTTGCAAGTTGCCATCGCGTCAGCTCCAACCCATGATGGCTTTATGTATAACAGAAGAAAACATGACCTGATCCTGTGCTGTCTTCCTGATTGTTGGTATGTTTGAGTCCATTATTCCGGCTTTTAAAATCATGTTACTATGATCATGTTTAATGTACGACATATATTAATGTAATATATATTTATGTAGGTTGGTATTTAATACATAAACCAAAGACCAAAACCAGTTGCCACTGAATTGACTCCAACTCATGGTGACCTCATGTGTGCAGAATAGAACTGCTCCATAGATTTTTAAGGCTGTGATCTTTTGGAAGCAGTTCACCAAGTCTGTCTCCCGAGGCACCTCTGGGTGGGATTGGCTAGTAGTCAAGTGCTTAACCTAGGTTTTAAAAGCTTATTTTCATACATAGATATGTATATATAAATAGAAAGATGTTCAAGGATGGTCACGAAAATGTCAATAGGCTTTAGAGTGGGTAGAACTTTGCTAAATTTTACTTTTTTTCCTTATACATTTCTATATTTCTTTTATGATAAAAAAAGAGCATGCATTATTTTTTATCGGAAGAGTACATAAAGATATGTTTTCAATTAGGTAAACACTTTCATATAAAGCACCCCCATTGTTGCTAGAAAATGCTTCATGCATTAGTACGACTTGTGCAAATTACCAGTGAAGGCAGTGGGAGAAAGCTTGGGGAGAGGAGCATTTTCACCAAAGCCTACATTTTTTTTTATTTCCAGCACTTTGGATCTATTCAAATCTCCTCTCCTGCCGAGGGATTCAGTGCAGAACTAAAATATGATGACTTACTTGGCAACAGCAGAAAAAAGAGCATTTACTCAAATGCAATAAAGATAAGCGATAAGTTTCAGTGATGCATATAGTATGTTCTCTGCTCGCCTGCTTGTTCTTTCTTCTCTCAGCAGAAGTTCAACTGAAAATAAGCTCAGACAGCATTTCGCCAAATTAGCTAGTCACCTCACTTGTGACCACATCGCATCCTACAGAGAGATGCTGAACCCCAAGCTTTCACTTCCTGGAATGTGTATAATTTGAAGAGATGTCACTTAGCACGTGAAGGGGAAGCCAGGCAAGTTGCAGTTATCTGCCTTTGCGAGAAGGAGATACCATCTGCGCCTGATACCCACACATGATTCCCAAGTTACCTCTGCCCAAACTACCCTCCTCCCTTGACATGGCAGTGCAAAAATACACATTTTTCCTTTTTCTTGTCCTTTCCCCCACCTCAAAAGAAGGCGCAAATAATAAGTGCTTAGTGAAATCCTAAAAAAAGAAAGCTATACGAAGAAAAAGGATAGTACTTAAAGCAGGGCCTGGGTGATCAAGAATTTAACGCTTTTCCAATCGCCCTTTACCTACAGAGCCTAGAGAAGTATCGAATTTCTGATTCTGTATTTCCTCCCTCTTGCTGGTTAATCCCTTGATTGACTGTGCTTTGGACCTTTGCTGGACGAATCACTGCGCACAGAAGTGACTATGTATAGCGGTTTGGCGAATTCTGATTGGCTAGCCTGAATTAAATGTTAACCCTTCCAGAGGAAAAGGCAACCTCGTGTGAACTGACCCATCAGGACGATTGACTTCTCCCAAAAAGAAAAAAAAGAAAAGCTAGACAAACCAAAAAGTGGTACCTGTTCACTGTGTTGAGATATCCTTGAACAGTAGTATTCTAGGTGCTACCCTCTGCCATAAGAGTGCATTGGTGGTTCAGTGGTAGAATTCTTATCTTCCTTGGGGGTGACCCGAGTTTGATTCCTGGCCAAGGCACCTCATGGGCAGGCACCACCCGCTGTCAGTGGAGGTTTGTGTGTTGCTATGATGCTGAACATGTTTCAATGGAGCTTCCAGATTAAGATGGCCTAGGAAGAAAGGCCTGGTGATCCTTTTCCAAATATTGGCCAAGGAAAACCCTGTGGATTAAAACAGTGGTCCTATTCATAGCTGATGGCATAGGACCAGGCAGCATTTTGTCCTGTTGTGCATGGGGTCACCTTGAGTCAAGGGCCAACTCGATGGCAGCTAACAATAACAACAACAACCCTCCCTGATGTAATGCTTTTTTTCCCCTGCTGTATCTTTTAACTTATTTGACCAAAACAGCAATTTATAAATGTAAAATAATAGATTCTTTCCACAGGCATTTACAGGAAAGATTTTACAACATATGTTTATTTTCAAAATTATTTCTAGAGGTAACGTCTGTTTTTTTCTTTGCTGGCCACTGTTAGCACTTCCATCACCCTCAGAATGGTTGACACTTGTTCTTTGTAGTAAACCTTTTTTATATGCTATCAGGAAAATCAAAATGTTCCTTTTTAGTAAACCCAATTATCGATTAAATTTCTCCCACAAGATTTCACTGCAGGCAAAAAAAAAAAAAAAAACCCAAAATGTCCTCTCTTTTTGGAAATTCACCTTTATGATTAGAACAGGTATTCTTTATTGATACCAAGGCACCCCTCAGACTGCATGTATTAGTTTTTTATTGCTTTGCAACAAATTACCATACTCTTAACTGGTTAGAACAACACCTATTTATTATCTCACAGTTCTTGAAGGTAAGTAGTCCACATGGAGTCAGCTTGATTCTCTGCTCAGAGTCTCCCAAACCTGAAATCAAGGTGTTGGCCTGGCTGGACTGTTATCTGGAACTTCTCAGAGAGAATCTGCTTCCAAGCTCATTCTGGATGTTGGCAGAATCTATTTCCTGCTGTTATAGGATTTCCTTGTTGGCTGTCAGCTGGGATTCTCTTTCTCGAGGCCACTCACACTCCTTTTCACATGGCCCCCTCCATCTCATACTTCTGATCTCTCTGACTTCCTTTTTTGCCACCACCTAGAGAAACTCTTTGAAGAGCTCATGTGATTGGATCAAGCCCCTAAATATTCTCCCTTTCTTTAGGTCAACTCTGCCATGTAACACAGCATAATCGTGGAAGTGATATCTCATCAAGTATGTATCTCAGGGTCCATTGTGGAAATCCTGCCTACCACACTGCCAACTACTACTGCTACGACCAGCCAACATTTATTTATTCAGTGCTTGGTGTGGGGGTGTGCTGTGTGTCTGCCAGCCTGTGTGCTAGATGTGTCATATGGATTATCTTGTTTAACATTCACAGCACCTCTACAAAGTGAGTACAGATGTCAGCTCCATTTTCAGATGAGGAAACAGGTTTAGGGCAACCAAGCACTTTGCCCAAGGTCACAAGTTACAGAGTGATGGTGCCAGGATATAAGCCCAGGCCTGACTCTAGCTGTGTCAGCCTTAGCTGCCTCCCTAGTTTGTCATATCTGACCTCTCAAAGGTGAACTTTTAAAATATCAAACCTATAAACTTACCTTAAAAGATCAAAATTTCAAATTCAAATTTAGGCAACAGTTAATATGTTAGAAGTCTTAGCTGCGTTATCTCATGTAGACAATATACAATAGACTCTTAAGTATGTTGTAAGCCCTAAAAAATTACTTGCATTTTCAATAATAAGTACATTATCATATTTTAAATGCAAAACAGAAGTTACTGGCATTTTCATGACATGCACTTTGAATGGTATGGAAATGGTTATATGTACCCAGCCAGGAGCCCTGGTGGTGCAGTGGTTAAGAGCTCAGCTACTAACCAAAGGGTCAGTGGTTTGAACCCACCAGCAGCTTCTTGGAAACCACATGGAGCAGTTCTATGCTGTCCTATAGGGTCGCTCTGAGTCGGAATCAACTTGACGGCAGCGGGTCTTTTTTTTTTTTTAGGGCTGCAGTTGGCACAGTGTCTTTGTCTGTGAACTATAAAAGGCACCACTTCTGACCTTTGGGCAGACCAATCAGAGAAAAGGGTCTCTCTGGGCGGATGAATTAGAAAAACTCACCTGGTCTTCTGGGCTGACACTTGGGTAGTGGAGTGTGGACTGGCTTTCACCACCACCCACACACCCTTAGGGGGATGCCCCGTGCACACACAGCTCAGACAACCATAGTCAAAGGCCCACTCCAGTAGCGCTCATTTAAAAAACTTCTAGATAATGATTCAGTCTCTTGCATCGGCCCTAAATCGCTGGCCTGTGCAGGACTGAGTATTATCTGTCCAGTGCTTTCCATTAGATCAAATACTGAAGAAACTGGCCCGAGATACCAACGGAAATGCTTTACAAATTACACTGTAGCTAATGAAATGAATTTTATGGTTATCAATTTAGGGAGACTTTTGTGCTGTATCTGTGATTAGACTTTTCACATTAATCTTTTTCATTTTATGACTTAACTATAGAAACACAGAGATGGAAAAAAGTTAGAAAAATAATCTTTTGGGCATTTCTAAATTACCCAGTTTACATTTTATAATCAAGTCCAAGTATTAAAACCCAAATGACAGAAATAAAGGGTTTATTGTGCATACAAGTCAACGGTTATAAACACTGTCATTCAAAAGTTAGGCTGCTTTTTCACATTTAATGTGGAATTTATGAATTCCCATAAACCATTCATGTTTCACTTAGCACTCTTTTGAGTGCTAAAACATTTGTTTTAATGCGGCACATTAGTGTCAGAATTTCCAAAGTAAGAAGCTAAATTGCTCACTGTCTTGAAAGAAAGTATATTTGTCTTCATTTTACAGCATGAGGTGGTAATGACAAAAAAACAAAACTCAAAAACTTTAGAAAGTCACTGCCTAAGAAAATACATCTCTTTTCTTCACCACACAGTCTGTGACTTTCCTTTAGAATGTATTTTGCTCCTAATCTCAAACTTTACTGTAACAGTCACACATTTGGGATATGAATCCCCAGGGGCCTGAGTTCAAGTCCAGGTTGACAGATTGGTACTGTTGTCCACAAGGCAACAATAAAAGTTGAGTGACTTGCCTTACATCTAGTACTTGAACCTGATGTCTTTATTTTGAGTTTAATCTCTAAATTAAACTTTCAATGATCCAAAAATTTCCAATGATATTTATACATTCTATTTACTTTGCCATTGCTCTTTAGAAACGTGTGATTCACTATTTCTCTTTTGATTAAAAAAAAAAAACACCATAGTATTCACCATGGATGACACTGCCACCCAAAGTAATTTCTCTTGAAACAAAACCACCATTGATACACATCAAAGATTCATCTGCTGAACCCACACAAGTAGAAGACACACAAAATATCATTCATTCTAAGCCTAAAAAATAAGAAGATGATAACTCAGAAAGCTTAGTTAGGAGGAATTTATATCCGGTACTCAGCAAGTAAAATCAACTGTTACTATGGATTTATTCTTCAATCCCCTCCACAGGAGCCATATAAGTCACATATGGTGATTAACCCCCGGTTAGATTAATCTTCCACACCTTCTTTGTTTGCTGTGGTGGTTGTTTAATAAATATTGGTGTTCAGAATACCAGTGCAAAGGTGCCGTCTGCTTAGTACTATCAAAGAAAGACTCAAGAATCCATGAGTTTCAAGAGTAAATAAAACAGAATAACCCATTGTATAAGCATTCCACTTGAGTAAGGGATCTAATTCTTTGTTTTGATTTGGACCACGTGAGGAGGAGATTTTGCGTATTTCCAGTTGATAAACATGCTATCAAGAGCCACTGGATTTATCTAGATTAGGTGTCTATACTGATCTAATTCAAGTAAATGAAAAATACCTATATTGCCCTATTTGTGGTTTTGTGGTTGGTCTTCTGGATATAAGGTGCATTCCTTATGCCACTCCTTGGCCTTTCAGAGGTATGAGGTAGTGAGAAGAGGACACTATAGAATTTTTCTCTCCCTGTCAGAGCATGGTTTTTCCTTCCCTGTGTTTATCTAGAAGATGTTTTTGTAAACTTTATTCAGTTTATATGTTACATTCTCTAAAGTTAAAGACAATGGCTGCATTCAATTTTTCACAGCTTTTGGGTTTTATACTAGATTGGTAAAAAGAGAAGAGACATGGCTATACAACCCAATGGAAGACCCCACTAGAATCTAGATTACTGAATACTGGCAGGTCTATGGTTCTTTACCCAGTAAAGAATTATACAATCTCTTACAGACTCTAGCTCTGTGAACTTGGGTTCACAAAGTATTATGCAAGGTCATCATTGTTCTTATGAACATATATTTTTTGTTTATTGTTGCCCTTTAGAATTTTTTAAAAATCTGCAAAGTTACTCATAACATAAACATAATTATTTTATAAAAAGAAAATCAGTAAATTGACTCGAGTCTTTCAGGGGAATAGAAAGTGTGAGGTGAAATTGAGTTGTGACTTAAAAAAGTGTTAGGTAGCAAGTAATGAAGCTAATTAATGAGCCAAAAGATAGAATAAGTTCCAGAATGAATAGATGCTTTCAAAATAGCAAAAATGTATGTTGAAAGGGTACTTAACAAAGTGCCTGGTACATGGTAAGGGGTATATGTGTTTCTTCTTTTTCTTTTTCTTCTTATCATAATTATTATGAGAGAATTTGAGAAAGCCAGTAGCTTTCCATCTAAAAATGTACATAATGTTGTTATGTGCCATCGAGCTGGTTCTGACTCATACTGACTCCCTGCATAACAGAATGAAACACTTCCCGGTCCTGCGCCATCCTCACAATCATTGCTATGCTTGAGCATATTGTTGTAGCCACTGTGCCAACCCATCTCATTGAGGATCTTCCTTTTTTTCACTGACCCTCCCTGTACTTTACCAAGAATGTTTTCCTTCTCCAGGGACTGAGCCTTTCTGATAACACGTCCAAAGTAAGTGAGATGAAGTCTTCCCATCCTTGCTTCTAAGCAGCATTCTGGCTGTACTCCTTCCAAGACAGATTTGGTAGCTCTTTTGACAGTCTATGGTATGTTCAGTATTCTTCATCAACACCATAATTCAAAGGCATCAATTCTTCAGCCTTCCTTATACATTGTCCAATTTCTCATGTCTATGAGGCAACTGAAAATACCATAGCTTGTGTCAGGTTCACCTTAGTCCTCAAAGTGGCGTCTTCGCTTTTTAACACTTTAAGAGGTCTTTTGCAGCAGATTTTCCCAGTGCAATACGTCTTTGATTTCTTAACTGCCGTTTCCATGGTCTTTGATTGTGGATCCAAGTAAAATGAAATCCTTGGCAACTTCAGTCTTTTCTCCATTTATCATGATTTTGTTTATTGGTCCAATTTTGAAGATTTTTGTTTTCTTTATGTTGAAGTGGAATCCTTACTGAAGACTGTAGTCTTTGGTCTTCATCAGTTAGGTGCTTCAAGTCCTTTTCGCTTTCAGCAAGCAAGCTTGTGTCATCTGCATATTGCAGGTTGTTAATGAGTCTTCCTCCAATCTTGATGCAGCATTCCTTTTTATATAGTCCAGCTTCTAAGTTTATTTGCTCACTATACAGGCTGAATGAGTATGGTGAAAGGATAAAACCCTGGTGCACAAATTTCCTGATTTTAAACCATGTGGTAGCCCCTAGTTTTGTTTGAACGACTGCCTCTTTGACTATGTACAGGTTCCTCATGAGCACAATTAAGTGTTCTGGAATTCCCATTCTTCACAATCTTATTCATAATTCATTATGATCCACACAGTTGAATGATTTGCATAGTGAATAGAACACAGTTAAACATCTTTCTTATATTCTCTGCTTTCAGCCAAGATCCATCTGACAACAGTCATGATATCCTGCCTTCCATGTCGCCTTCTAAATCTGGCTTGAATTTCTGACAGTTCCCTGTCAATATAGTGCTACAACTGCTTTTGAATTGGGGAAGCTCAGTGTTATCAGTCAGAAGAAGGCCAAGGGGCTGACTGCAGAACAGATCATCAATTGCTCATATGCAAGTTCAAGTTGAAGCTAAAGAAAATTAAAACAAATCCATGAGGGCCAACACACAATCTCGAGTATATCTCACCCGAATTTATAGACTATCTCAAGAAGAGAATTGACACATTGAACTCTAATGATCCAAGACCCAACAAGTTGTGGAATGACATCAAGGACATCATACATGAAGAAAGCAAAAGGTCATTAAAAAGGGGAAGGAAAGAAATGACCAAAAGGGATGTCAGAAAAAACTCTGAAACTTGCTCTTGAATATAGAGTAGCTAAAGTAAACGGAAGACCTGATGAAGCAAAAGAGTTGAACAGATTTTAAAGGGCAGCTCTAGAAGACAAAGTAAAGTATCATAACAAAATGTGCAAAGACCTGGAGTTAGAAAACCAGGAGAGAAGAACGCTCTTGGCATTTCTCAAGCTGAATGAACTGAAGGAAAAATTCAAGTCTAAAAAAAAAAAAAAAAAAATTCAAATCTGGAGTTGCAATTTTGAAGGATTCTCTGTGCAAAATATTGAACAACACAGGAAGCATCAAAAGAGGATGGAAGATGGAAGGAATACACAGAGTCACTGCACCAAAAAGAATTGGTAGATGTTCAACCATTTCAGGAGGTAGCATATGATCAAGAACCAATGGTATTGAAGGGAGAAGTCCACACTGCACTGAAGGAATTGGCGAAAAACAAGGCTCCAGGAATTGACAGAATACCAGTAGAGATGTTTCAACAAACGGATGCAATGCTGGACGTGCCCACTCGTCTATGCCAAGAAATTTGGGAGACAGCTACCTGGCCAACTGACTGGAAGATATCTATATTTATTTCCGTTCATTTCAAAGAAAGGTGATACAACAGATTGCAGAAATTATTGAACAATATAAAAAATTTAGATAAGAATATATTTTTCATACTAGGTCCCTAAAATGAAGTAAGTACAAAATTCATTATAGATGAATGAGCTCCTACAAAGCTAAAAATGCTAAACTAATGCAAACGTAGGTTCTGCCTAATTTAGAAATTCCTCCTTCACATAGAGCTACCAGGTACACCTCATTATTTATTCACTCAAAAGATATTTATTGACCAAGTGGAGTATGCCCGGCATTGGTCTAGATGGAAGGGATGTAATTATTACCATTGCCTGAAACAATGAATCTGTTTTCAAGATATAAGGTATTTTTTTTTTTTTTTTAACGTGGAACATGTGGTTTGTAACGATAAATCTGTCTAGATTTCTATAATGTGGACCTTATGGAGCAGTGTAGATTCTACTGCCCGGAAACCAAGAAAAAAAAAAAAAAAATGATGGAGGGGCGGCATAGGGGAGGTGGCAGGAGGCCAAAGACCAACATTCTTATTTCAAAACCTATGCAAGCCTGTAAAGGGCAGTAAACTTTTCCTCTTTCACCCATCTTCTTCCTCCTTCCTTCTTCGTAGGGCCCAGAATGCATTTACATAGTGTGAGTTTCATGGTTCTTTTCTAGATGAACTCAGTAGGCATTTACAACTGTCTTGGGGGTCCTAACCATGATGTAGACCACAGTTTCTATTTTAAGTGTTAAGTGCTGTAAACAACCTCCTTGCAAATAAAATTTTGGAGTACAATCCATCTTTCTGTTGGAGTCTGTATTTTTATTATTGTTATAATGATTTTCTGATTCTGCAAATGAGTGCCATGGATGCAGTAGGATAAATATTGAAATTTTCATTTTCTTTGTGTTTCTGACATTTTTTTTTTTTTTTCCTAGTAGGTTAACAGTAATAACTTTATTTTCAAATATGAGTTCCAAAATGACTTGAGGGGGGGAGGACAGATGGGTGATTTTTACTTGAAAAAAGATTAATTTACTTGAGTAGCTCAGGAATGAAGAGATTTTCACCTAAACGAAAACAGAAAATAACAGAGAGGAATATGGTCTTTCTCTGTGGTTGGCTACTGTAATGGATCAGTTCCTGAAAATACTTTCAAACGTAATCCTTGTCTCATCCAAATGAAAAATACCAAGGGAGAAATGAGAAAAAGTCAATTTCCTATTCTAGGAGAAAAACATTTTCTGGAAAATTCTGATTAGCAAATTTATTTTGATTTTCCTTTCCCATATTAATCAACAGTGTTGTTCTCCAACATTAGCCTTTAACTGGCTCCACCACCATCTGAAATGATGATTCAAATAACTGGCAATAAAAATGTTATGTAATTTTTATAAAGATCACAAAATGTTCATTTTATGATATTAAAATAATGAGATCTGAGAAAGGAGTGGTGCTTAACGGCAATTGTTATCTAGCTAATCCAAACTAAATCACCAATAAAATAAAATGAGGGTTTCTTACATAAGTACTATTTCTTTGCCATCCTTGACTTCCTATAGGATTGTCTTTTTATAGAATTCTAATCCTAGTATTGTTTGGCATTTGCTTTCTGCCACTAGCCTGATCCTATGTAGCTCTGAACAAATTTTGTAGAGGGAGGCCGAAATCTCATACACATCTTTTTGTGTACTTGCTTCCAGCACACACACATTAGCATTGCAAATTTTTGGCTATCCAGATGTCTCTCAAACTTTTCATTTGATTTGTAGCTTCAGGGTTGAAGAACTTTCAAAAGCAAACTGCCATGTTCCCATCCCTCTCCCTGTTCTTCTGGTGTCTGCAGGGGGAAGGGAAGGTGACAATGAGCTGGATTAAATAGGTTGTCCTGGAAAAACTGTTGTTTCAGTTAAAATATAACTCCTCTTTATTGTTTTAGGGATTCATTCTTGTTTGTTAATTTAATCAGTTTAGTCTGATTTATTTCCTCTATGGATTTACCTGAACACTGAGGAATTGAGATTTGGGGGAGAAGACACGGGAAAAGGAAAGAGGGAGGTGTGTGTGTGTGTGTGAGAGAGAGACAGAGACAGAGATACAGTGAGAAAGAGAAAGAGAACATGCCACAGTGAAGATATTTAACATCTAGTACAGAATGAAGAAATGAGACACTTGGAGTTGAGAGAAACCAGGTTCTGTAAGGCAGAACCTGTCCTACCTTGACTATACCACCCATCTGTCGGTTCATCATACGGTAGTGGCTTGCACGTTCCTGTGATGCTGGAAGCTATGCCACTGGTATTTGAAATACCAGCGGGGTCACCAATGGTGGGCAGGCTTCAGTGAAGCTTCTAGACTAATATAAGCTAGGAAGAAAGGCCTGAGGACCTACTTCTGAAAATTAGCCACGGAAAACCCTATGGATCAGAACAGAATATTGTCTGATATTATGCTGGAAGATGAGCCCCCTAGGTTGGAAGGAACTACACAATAGCTGTAACAATAGACTCAAACATACCGGTGATCATGAAGACGGCACAGGACGGGGCAACTTTTCATTCTGTTATAGATAAGGTCACCATGAGCTGGAGCTGACTCCATGGCAACTAACATCAACACAAGGTAGGAGAGGAATGGAGAAAAGGAGGTGACAGAGCATCAGTGACCAGGTGTCTCCTTGATATTTTATCCAGGAACTGTGAGCAGAAGCAGCTTTGAAGGCTACTGAAAACCATGCTTCGCAGAAGCTTGACATGGAACATTCCTATTATCAATATGTTTTCTAACCTGTTTTGCTGGGGAAATACCTCAGAGGGCAGAGAATATAGATGGAGTCTGTAATTACCAATGCCAAATAAAATAGTAAAACAATTCTTCTTGACAAGATAGAAATTATCAACTAACCACATTGGCTAAGGTTTATCTTTAAATGAACGGACTGTTTGGCATGATGTGTGTTAATATTTATACTCTATATGGTAACAGACATCTGTATGAAAAGTGAAGCACTTGTTAGCTATGTACTGGCTTTCCCCATGATCTCATCTTCATATTCCAACTGAAATTCCTCAGCTGTGACTTACAGAAATGCTTGCTCACAGGCTGTGTCATTCTCTGTCCTTCTTTCAACAAATATTTACTGAGCACTTACTGTGTTTTAGGCAATATATTCAGGTGCTGAAGATGCAGCTGTGAACACAGTGCCTTTATTAAATTTATAGTCTGGAGGAAGGCAGATGTTAACCCTCTATTACAGTAATGGAATTATTTAATAGCTATTGTGATAGCTGAAGAAGAAATATGAAGTTCCATGAAAACATATAATAGTGGGAAACAAACTTAATCTAGGAGCCAAGGAAGACTTTCCTGGCAGGGATCAGGGGGTGAATCAGGACACTGATGGTCTTAGCAGAAGGGAAAACATGGGTGAAGATCTTGATTTTTTTTTTTTTTTTTACTTTTGAGATAATTATAGACTCCCAGGAAGTTACATAAATAGTACACTGAGTCCCATGAACATTTTACCCAGTTTCTGCCAAGGACGATACCTTATATGACTGTAGCACAATATCAAAACCAGAAAATTGACATTGATACAATATGAATAACTAAAGTCCTTGTTCAGTTTCAAACATTTTTACACGTACTCTTTTGTGTGTGTGTGTGTGTGTGTGTGTGTGTGTGTGAGAGAGAGTGTGTGCAATTCTGTGCAATTTGATCCCATAAAAAGATTCATGTAACCAACAGGGTACAGACCTGTTTCATCATCACAAAATACCTTCCTTATGCTTTGCCTTTGGAGTCACACCAGCCCCCATCGCTGTCCCTATCCTCTTGTAACCACTCATCTGTCTTCCATCTCTGTAGCTTCCTTTTTTTTTTTTTTTTGAGAATGTGCTATAAACTGAATCATACGGTATACAACTTCTTGAGATTGGCTTTTTTCGTTGAGCATGTTGCCCCTGAGACCCATCCAAGGGATCGGAGGCATCAATAGTTGGTTCCTTTTTATTACTAAATTTGGATATACCAGAGTTTGTTTAACCTCTTACCCATTGAAGGACATTTGGGTTACTTTCTGTTTGTGGCTATTATGGATAAAGCTGCTATGAACGTTTTTGTACCCTGATGCATTTGAGAAATGAGAAAAAGGCAATTGTGACTCTAGCATAAAACGAGACTTGTTTGTAAAGCATCCTTTCTGGACATAGACCTTGATGGTACAAAAATGAATGAATAGATAAGTAAGACTAAATGGAATATGAACACAGAGCATCATAAGGACCCTTGCTGTTTGATGTTATATCAGATATTCAAATGATTGCCTTTTTTTTCCCCATTTTTTAAGTCTAGCTGATTGCATATAATGAGGTGGTCAGATATGAATGGTCATTTATAGGTGGATGAGGGTACTCTGTAGTTGAAATAGCTAATTAAAACATAATCTGTAAAAAAAAAAAAAAGCATGTAAAAAATTTTTCCTGTCTGTTCACTTAGGAAAACAAACAAACAAAAGCACTTGTATTTAGCATAGAGATTTTATTGGAAGCCCCCAACTGAAAACTGTTAGCTCAGATTCTGCAAGCTAGGGAAGACTCTGTCTAGTGGTGTGTTGATTAAGAATGCAGAAAAACAAATGGAGAAAGCAGGAGAGTACTGGGTTTCCTTTAACTCAGCAGGTATGTCATAATAGGTTATGGGAGTTCTGATCAAGCCAATGGTCTGCAGAAAGCAGGTGGTCTTCTACTAGAAGAAATATGTCTTTGAAAGTTAAAAATGTTACCTATTTTATTCACATTTACTTTCTTGATAAATAATATTGAAATCAATATTTTTTTGGAGGGGAGAGGCAGATGCCTTCAAATGCAAAGTATGAGTTTCACTTTATGAGGGATGGGAGAAGACAACCACCAAGGAGTCTAGAGAATCAAATCATACAGCCAGCCTTACCTGATTGAATCTGGCTTGTCAAAGCAGTTGTTCGCAAAAGGTGTTATACTCACTTGAATCTCTGAGTCTCTGCCTGTGCTTTTCCTGTCTTTAGAATGCTACCCTATCTCCTCTTTGCCAACCTGAATCCCACCAGTCCTTGAGGATGTAGTCCAGAGCTCATCTTTCAGTGAAGGAAATTATTAATGGGATGGCACTGATTTAGTGCTAGGATCACACAGCTCGATACTTAGTGGCTGTCACATTATTGCATGTCTTAGTCATATAGGCCCAACCACATTCAATCCATTTGAATGTAAAAGTAACATAAAAAAAAAAAATAAAGTTGGAGAATAGGGAGAGGTGATGGAAAGACCCGTAATACCATTACCCAAATCTCCCCTTTCAAAAATCCCTCAGTGGTAATGATAAGGCTCAATTTTTGAAAAGGAAAGGTGAAATCAACACACTGATACACAGTTGACAGGTATTTCAGCTGGGACTGGTTTTTTGGGAGAACTATTCCCCCCCAAAACTTAAATGTTTTTATTTCCTTCAACTCAATAAACTCACTTCTAGAAATCTCTGTTAAGATCATTATTAGACATACAGACAAAAAGATACATATAAGATTATTATTTGCAGCATTACTTATGATATAGAAACAAAACAAAACCAATGTAAAAAGGGGATTTAAAAATAAATAAATACATTTCTTTGCAGCCATTAAAATTAAGTATTAAAAGAATATTTAGAGACATGAATAAATGATCATTTAGTAATCTCACATCGAAATACAGAGGACACAGCTGTATGTTCCCTGTTAGACCCAACTCTGGCTCCTTTCTGTTTTTCCTCCTTTCCTGCTTCTATCAGCAATTTTACAATAAACCTTTGCTCCTGGAAGATTGGCGAATGCTTTGAAAATTCATATTCTGACTTCCTAATGTAACATACATCAATGATCAATTAATTTTCAAATAATTAAACGAAATACACTTAACACTAAACACATGTAACTTTAAAAACTATAGAGAAGATAAGTCAATCTTTTGTCAGTTATTTATTATAAATGTCAGTTATCGTTGCATTAATTAAAAGAGATTTCCGCTGAGAAGTTGACAAATTAACCAGCTTTGTTGTACCACGAGGACAGTATATTGTATATAAAGCCACATTATTCTCACTAGGTGCCTTGGAAAGAATATTGTACCTGTATTTGAGTCATATTATCACTCTTGTTCTACCTGAAAATAGTTGTGTGACATTGGACAGTGTTTGTAGCTTTCTGGTTGCCAGTCTTGTTATCTGTGAAATGAACATAAGTGGTCTGTCACTCTCCAGAGTTTATCTGTGTGTGCGTGTGTATTGTGTGAAATTAATGGGATGCAGATTTTGAATGATAAATGAGAAATTTGAAGCATACCACCTTTAGCCACCCTTCAAGTTGTAAATATTTTGACTCTGACTTCATGACACATATTTTGCTCCCTGTTATATTTTTCATCTCTTTGTAACTGGTAACATGTCTTCTACCATATTCCTCACAGGTTGCCTAAACAATCCCAAATGCTTGTGGCTAAAATGAACCAAAAACAAAACCAAACCCAGTGCTGTTGAGTTGATTCTGACTCATAGTGACCCTATAGGACAGAGTAGAACTGCCCTATAGAGTTTCCAAGGGGCACCTGGAGGATTCAAACTACCAACACTTTGGTTTGCAGCTGTAGCACTTAACCACTATGCCACCAGGGTTTCCAAATGCTTGTGGCTAAAATGAAGTCCCATCAAATTGGCAACGGTTTAAATGTTTGGGAATACCCACTGTTGTAAAGGGTGTGAGGATACAGGCAGCATGGTTGAAGGGAATGTAGATTAGCCCAACTCTTTTGTAGGACAATTAGGCCATAATCTACCCAAGTTTAATATATGTACACTCTCTACTTAGCAATTCTATCTCTAAGAATATCCCACAATTTTACTTGTAAATACGGAAAGATTTATGTACAAGGATGTTCTTTGCAACATTCTTTATAACAGAAAAAAAAAAATACACACACTTTAAAATGAGGACTGGATAAGTAATGGCTTAGCCATATAATGGAAAACTAGTCATTTAAAAGAATGAGTTACAGCTGCATGTACTGAAATGGAAAGATATCTAAGATACTATGGTAACTGAAAATACCAAACTGAAGAACAATTTGTGTGGTGTGACCTTGTGTAGTAAGAAATGTGTTTAGCATAGACCTGCAGAGAAAAATTTGGAAGGTTACATAAGAGGTTAGCAGTGGTTACCTCTTGGGAGTGGACCTGGAGGGTGTGTTTTGTTCTTACATGTGGCTTAAATTGTTTATTATGAATATGTATTGTTCTTATAATAAGAAATAAAAAATTAGAAGATTAGAACTATAAAAGAAATGCAGAAAGCTGCAATGATAAGGACCCTTTTATGCACTCTTTTATTTGAGGGAGATTCTCAGAAATGTGATGCTAGGTCATAAGTATAAAAAGTTATGCATCAAATTGTTTTTCAAAGTTTGTGCAAATTTAAGATGCCACTAGCAATGTATAAGAGTAAAAAAGTAATAGCTTCACTAGTGTTATCTATAAAACAATTGATTTTGTCAAGTTAAAATGCAGATTAAAAAATCTGATAACTTTTATTTTATTAGGTTTACATTCCTGCCTTTCTCACATATTCAGTCTTGACAATCTATGCTAAGGAAATAATCCTAAATACAAAATATAACAGAAGCTTTATGACAAAGATCTTTATTCCAGAAATGTTTGCAATATTGAAAAATTAGTAAGAACTTAAAATCCAAAGAAAACGGTTAATAATGGCATATCCACTCCACACCAAGGGGTACTATTTAGCTCTTAACAATATGTACAAATTATAAACAATGCAGAAATAAAACCAGTTGCAGTCAAGTCAGGTGACCCCATATGTCAGAGTAGAGCTGTACTCCATTGAGTTTTCAATGGCTGATTTTTTGGAAGTAGATTGCCAAGCCTTTCTTTCAAGGCACCTCTGTGTGAAATTTAACCTCCAACCTTTTAATTAGCAGTCAAACGCATTAACTATGAGAACCACAATGCAGAAATAGGTTATGCTATATAGGAGCCCTGGTGGTGCAGTGGTTACAGCAGTCAACTGCTAACCAAAAGTTTGATGGTTCGAAACCACCAGTGGCTCTGGGGGAGAAAAATGTGGCAGTTAGCTACCATAGAGGTTTACAGCCTTGGAAGCCGTATGGGGTCACTATGAGCTGGAACTGATTCAACAACAGTGGGTTTTGGTTGGTTTCTATATAGGTTAAGCAAATGAAAAAAGTCAACATACAAAATTATATACTGATTTATTAGAACAAAATAAAAATTGTATATCCATTCATAGAAAAAATAATGGAAGAAAAGTCATCAAAATGGTAAAAGGGAGGAAATTCATTACATGGTAACAGTGAAAGACATTTTCCTGTCTTTGCTAACTCTTCTTTTATATATTTATATTTATACACCGTATATATATTTATATACTGTATATATAAAATAACTTCAGGACATTACCTGGCAGAGATATTTTTAGGATTAAATTAAGTAAAAACTATGTGTCTGTTAATACATTGTCAAGGTTGATAATTGGTAAATGTTAGGGTCTCCTCTACATCTACTTGTCAACCACACACCTCGTATTCTTCCTAACTTTTTTATATATTGGGAAAACCAAAATTTTCCATCATAAAATCTGAAAATCCATGCCATCAAGTCAATTCCAACTTATAGTGATCCTATTGAACAGAGTAAAACTGCCCCATATGGTTTCCAAGGAGTGGCTGGTGGAGTAGAACTGCTGACCTTTTGACCTCTTAACCACTGTGCCACCAGGGGTCCTTTTCATCATAGAGGTAAAGATATACTCCTTTCATTCCCTTTTATTTTTCTTTTCTCAGCCCATACCCAATAGAATAATACTATACACAACTATCACGAAAAAAAAAAAAATCTCTCCAACAAATGCAGAGAGATGTAGGATAGAGGGTAAAGATAGTGTTGACGTTGCCCTATAAAACTTTCCAGGTGTATGTAAGTTTCTTTTGACAGTAACACCATATTTGGGGTGGAAAGAAGTGATATGGACGTCTTCTGTTTTGATGGATGATTGAAAACACAACTTCTCTTCCCTCTGTAAAAACCCATGAATAGTTACGTTTGAGTGAATGCTATATGCTGGCCTGTGGAATGGAGACTTGTATTCAAAAACACTTAAGAACAACACATTTTTTTTTTTTAATCAAAATTAGCAAGAAGAGATTTTAAAAACTTTAATGAACTAGTTTTAGTTATTTTGCCTGTGCAATTTGCAGTTATTTTTCCTAAACCATGTGAGACTCTCAAAAAGAAACAAAGAAATTGTGTTTGGGGGACTGGACATGTGGGGACTGAACAGTCAAACCCCTTCTAAAAAATATATGGCAGTCAAAGAAATAGCTAAGGAGCAAGATAAAAAAAAAAACAGTCCCTAGAGTCTGAAGTTGATAACGATAGAGCAAACTTGTATAGGAGGAATCAAGAGCTATATCCCTTCTGAATGCATGTATATCTCATTTGTTAAAAACTGGATATAGAAAAACCTGAAATTTCCTATTGTAACATAAGGGAGGTTTGAGTTCCAAAAGAATTCATCACAGAGTCAACTACACACTCCATATATTTTCTTTAATTCATCAGCAGTAAACATTATTTCTAGCATAATTACCTCCTCCTATACTTTATTTATTTATTTTTATATTCAAATGCCCACAGTGCTTTCTTTAGTTTCTATCATTTTGTGTATGACATGTAAATGTACTAAAATCGAAATGCAGTTTAGAAATTTGTCATACAGTAACATCATAAAACATAAAATATGACCTCTAAATAAATATTTTGGTTTAATGGGCCTCGTGTTCTACTAGGTAATTTATTTTAACTGACTCATCAAGTGTCCAGTAAAACACAAAAAACTGTTTTAATTCCAAATGTAGAACTGTTAATTTTATGGCCTAATATCTGATTAAGTTCAACTATGTTTCTGAGCGTTGTATAGATTCCACCCATTCGATGGGTTGACTGTTTAATTCCATCATTTTAAGTGGAATTGAATCCCATCTTGCCAAATATAATAATATCTTAGAGGAGGGAGAAAGGGAGGAATAAAACGCCAGGATATGTCTGACGGCTCTGTGAATTTATGGTCTCCACTTGGGAGGCTAACTGAAGCATTTCAATACCTGAGTAACCACTTTTTTATCTTATTGGAAAAGAGAAAGGAAAGAGCTTTCAGTGGCTTCTTCTGCGTTGATAAACCTGTGTAAGTTTCATAGTGTTTAAACAGAAAGTCTGGGTGCCCAGGCATAGGCTGTGGAGGTGGACTCTCAGGCTGTATAACTTCCAGACGACAGTTCTAAGACTATTTCCCAAAGGTTAGCTTTTGAGTTAATGGCATTTTTAGTCTGAGAAAAAGGACACAGGCAGGCTTACACTCCAGGCTCTTGAGAATCCTGCTGACTGGTTCAGTAAACACAACTGGCAACTGACTCCTAAGATAAAAGTTCTTGGTGGTTTTCCAAGCAAGAGAAAAGATGCTGAGTGACACATATTAAATATATGGGAGAAAGAAGGGTGAGCTTGAATGGCAGTGACCTTTTCATGAAAGGTTTTTAGGAGAGATACTAGTTATAAGTCCTCAGGCTGCATTCTGCAGAATTTGTTTACCACTGAGATGATCTACCCCAAAGAGAGGAGTTTGGGTATCCTTTTTTACACATATGGTAACACCACTGAAAATAGTGTGGTCTTAGAAGTGGATCATGATACTGGACTATTGCTTATGTCCGCTATTAACTTTTTTTTGCTTATGTCCACTACTTGTGTGAGATTTTAGGAAAATTCCTTGAGGACTCTTTTTAGTGGGAATAACCACTTCCATTATTTTACCTCTGAGTTTTCTGTGAGTATGTTCTCAATAAGTATTTGTTGATTTATATTATACATATAATAAAATACCTGAGTTCTTCAGGGGAAATGTGTAATGTAAATAAATGATATTTGAAATTAGGTGTTTTAAAGATACAATCGAGTAATTTCTAAGTAGTGACTTCTATTTTCAAATATACCTTTTTTAGGATAAATATATCTCAAAATCCGTATGATAATTTACCTGAATTATCCCTTGCCCTAATTTTGCACCAACTAAGTGATTTAAAAATTTTTAATTGGAGATTTCAGGTGACAAAAGTATTATAATAGATCCTATGTCCTCTCGGGTTAAAAAAAAAGAATATGCTAATATTTTAGTATTATAAGTCTTTGAAAGAGGTTTTTAAGAGCAGATTTTCTAAAAAAAAAAATGTAATGATTAAAATTCAACTTTCTGTAGAGAGAATGTTAAAATCCATATTATTTAATCATTAGTAGCATTTTTATGTAATAAAATTAAATCTTTGATATACGCCACCAGTTTCTCCAAGCATTTTACTCTTTTCACTAAAAATTAATTTTTCACAAGCATTATAATTCAATTTCTAGTACCTATCAAATTTTTGCTATGTTACTAGTATATACATCATATAATATGTAAAAAAGTCTTTAACATTACCCCAATTTCTAAAAAAATATTTTAGAATGATTTCTAATTGTAAAAATTCAAATGCTTTTAATGAAACATTTAGTAAGATAAACAAAAGTCTTTATTCTTTTAAAACTTAAAGGAGAAACAATGATTATATTGTGTGTTTCAACCCCTTTTGATATTGCATCTCAAATGCTTTTCCATTGTGTTCTAACTACGGAAGAATGACTAGCTTAATAAGTTGAATTTTATGTGATTCTGACAGAGCATTTATCTAACAACCTTAACAGGACTATGACAAAGCCACAATGTAATTAAAGCTTCATAAATGCACATGATCTAATTAGCTATTTATATTTAGGTAGTTCCAAGTAAGAGAACCGGGGGTAAGCCCTAATTCATATGGGAAGAGTGAGTAGAGAGAATAACAGGAAAAAGAGAAGACAGTTTCAGAGAACAAAATTAATGTTTGTAGATAAGGAGTTCCCTGTGGGAAGAATAACTTTAAGAGTAATTTTCCTATTTAGAAAAGAAAAATATGAACTTTATAAAATATTTATGATTTAGGAGCAATTTTCTTTCAAAGGAGACATTGAAAAGGAAAGCCATATGCTAAAACAAAAGAAAATAAAAACCAAAAAATTTCAAGATGAGAGCGTATATCATTATACCAAACTGTGGCAATTAACTCATATAATATATGTGAGCAAATGCTTTCATCAAGTTGCATGTAAAATTAATGCACAGAACAATTTTTTAAAAAAGATATTTTTAGGAAAAAAAATGCACACAATAGAATCCCAGATAATTAAGTGATTGAAACCATGTAAATCAAATCTTAGTAGATGGTTTGCATTTTCTTTAATGACTGTGTTTTCTGGTAGAGACAAAAAGAGAAAAGAAAGAAAGAGAGGGGAAGGGAACAATGAAAGAATTGGAAAGAACCATGTAACTTAATAAAAGGGAACAAACTACACTATGTTTCATTCTTACTGAATCTAATAATATTAATGTAAACCCTTTTTAGCCATATAGACATTTCCTAATAGACATTTCCACTTGGCTCTATCACAGTCACTTGAAAGTCAGGATATTCCAGACCTAATTCATTAAGCACCTCCCTACCTCCTTGTCCCTCCCTCTACGTTCCCAACTGTGGTTGCCATTTCCTGGATTTCTCAAGCTAGATACATGAGTGCTCTTAAGGACACCTACCTTTGCTGCAGACACTAATTTCTATTGGTTTGTTGTCATGAGTGTTCCTTGGTGTGCTATCTACTGCCTCAAATTTCATTGCCTCTGTTCATACCCATGCTGCTAAGTTGTCTCTGTAAAAATGAATTTTTTCATGCCACCTTCTCACTTAAAAACCTACCATATGTAAGCAGTGATTAGCTGCCGCCCCGCCCAATCCTTGACTTCTAAATAAAATTGGCAAAAAACTGTTCCTGTCCCCCAATTCCATGGCCTTTTGATGACCAAAGTCTTTCCAAGAGTTTTATATATGCCTGTGGGGGTTAAATTCACAAGTCACCTCAGCCTCTGGGGTCCTGCTTTCATAACATGATCTATACCACATTAACCTAGACACGAAACTCAGCCCAGCTCTTGATTTTCACAAGCATAAAAAACCTAGTAACATAAATACAAATTCAATGAACTTAGAGATAAGGAGAAAGGCTGAGGAGTGCTTTCAACATTAGTAATGCAAATAACCAAAAAGAGCAGAGAGATAATTGTTCTTAAAATATCCTTCATCTTCCCTTACACCATGGATATTCACTAACTTCTTTTATTAACTTGTTTTTTGGTACTCTTTATTTTGATGGTCCCTCCCATGCCCTCATTTCTCTGTTCCTGGTCTTTTCTAGGAACCGCAATTTCTTCTTTTATTTTGCAGAATAATTCTGCTAACCCACTTCTCGTTCTCAACTATCAGAATTGTACAAAAGCCCATCAAGACATGGAAAAAATGGCCCTCCATTTAAGTTGCACCACACAGCCCCCAACATTCTAGTAATAATAAAGAAAAAATAGATGAATTTAAAAATAAACAGTATGCAAACATCATGAGGATTCATAGTTAGTTTCAGATAAAATCCATACTCTTTAGTTTGGCCTACCGGAGACTTTCAGAACCTACTTTTGGCTCATGTCTTCAGTCTCTCTCTTGATAGCACCTCCCATTTTTCTTATTCTCCAGGTGCAGGGAACTTATTACTTTTCCACAAACGTAACCGACTCTTTATGCAATCTATTTCTTCTTCCTGGATGGTCTCTGGCCCCTTTCTCTGCTAATGGACTCCTACTCACACTTCAAAATCCTTCTCAGGTGATCTTCACCCCACATCCCTATGTACAGGTGGTTTCAACCCCATGAAGCACAGGTATTTTAATTATTTAATTTTAATTGTTTGATAACATATCTGCCTTCTTCACGAGTCAGGGGCTGCGTCCCGGAAAAGAGAAATATTTTTGGTGCTCAGTAAGTATTTGTGGAACTGCTTTCCAATGAACAGGGTCAATATGACAATATCTTTTATATATTTTAGTCAGAGTTCCATAATTTCCTCTCCCTAAAGTGATAATATTTTCTATAAAGCATAGCCCAGGTTTAACTTTCAGAATCTCAGTCTCTTGAAAAAAAAAATCATTAAAATTTTTTATTCCAGTGATTTTCTTTAGGTGAAAACACTGTCCTTGACAATATCCTGGAGATCATCTGCTCCAGGAATTTTCAACCTCTGTAGCTCCTGGAGCTTACCTGAGGGTTAACATCATTGCACCACACATATTTTCTGGCTACAGAAGCTCATGATAGGAAACATAGGCTGGTATTTGGCCCTGTAACTTGTGTCTGAACTGGAACTCCACATTCTGACCCGAGACATGCCATATGGAGCTGACAGCTCCTGCTCTGGTCCAATACTCCAGTTTTACAGAAAGGGAACTGAAGCACAAAGAAGTTAGCTGACTTTCTCTGAGTCATCCAGTTAGTTAGAAAGCTCAAGTCTTTTGAGACCTAAGCTTTAGATAGGACAGTGAGAGCTAAGATTGATGTCTTGAGAAAACCCCTACCACCACTGCTTATGTGACCTCTACTTGGTCTCTTACGCATTCTGGGTTGAAATGTCTCCATTTCTGAGATGTTTTCTTCACATCAAAGCTGACTTGATGGAATTTAGCTTATAAAAAGTAGAAGTCATAAAAACATATTTTTCCACACATGACGCAAAACGAAGGCTGTGATAACTTTTTCCACATTGTAATTTGTTGTCTGAAGTTTACATAGACTTAAGGTAACATGCTATTCACCAGGAATTTCAAAGAACCTAGGTGAATGTTAACTGCCTTCAGTTTTACGGCAGCTGCACTTGTGACACTGCCTTTAAGCTAAGAGGATAGCTACTAGATTAGTGCCCAGAAAAAAAACATGGAAAATGGTTGAGGCTCTGGCTACAAAAACAGACTCATGGATCCCAAATAATTTCTTAAGGTAGATCTGTTTATTCACAAAAAAAAGTATAGTCATGCTAAGACAGGTGAAGAATGGTTGGGTATCTCTGCACCACACTCTGTGTAGACACAGTAAGGATTTCGCATGAGATGAATCTTGGTAATCAGTCTTTAGGGCAGAGTGACTGATACAGAATTAAGGTAATCTCGCTGGATGAAGGTAAATGCATGAATGAGCAATAGCAAGTCAAAATTACCCACTTCTTTCAACTAGCAATAGGATGTCTTTTTCTTTTAAAGGAGATATTGAAAAGGCACTTCTTACACCAAAATAAAACAACAAAAAAACTACTCACAGAGGCAGAACAATTTTTAGCTAATGTTTATGGGTTGAATTTGTAAGTCAGAATAGCAGTTCAAAGAGAGGGGGTAAAAAGAATCACTTGCTTTTAATTTAATGGAAAAAAATGGATGCACACTTTTGTATCAGCACCAACTTGTAAATGTGACTGAAAAAAAAATACTGTTAGAAATTACTAGATTAGCTGAGAAATAGATTTTTGAGTTGCCATAGGAATGAAACCAATATTGTGCCTGGGAATAGCTCTAGCCACAAAGCAGCCTTGATGAACTGAATAATGATTAAGGCCGGATTGTAGTCCTTGGAAGCGTTGATGATAAACACACTATGGCGAAAGGACACAAATTACCCTTGGAATTGTAATGCAGGTACACTGGATGTAAGAATAATGTGATTCAAACTAATATAGGACCGTGCCAAGCAGGAAGAGAAAGTCCTTTGGGCATTCAAGAAGAACATTTAGACAAAGCAAAACAAGAAGAGGAATTTGTGGTTAGCAGGAAGCTGTTGCTCATTTATATTTTATCAAAGATTTTAAATGTTAGGCAAAAAAGTGTACCTACAGCAGGAAGAAAAATAAATTTTGGAATATGCATGGTTTATAAATAAAGAGCCAAACTAGAGGAAACAATAAACACCAGGAAAACTGAAAAGGGTTCTCTTTAGTTTCCTAAAAATATGCATGTAGTTCAGAAAATCTGATGGGTTAGAAATGTCAACATAGGCTTCTATCTCTCCATATGATGCCTCAGATGACTTACAGCTCTTCTACATAAATCAAAGAGGATTCCTTCCAATTATACTGATTGCTTTGAAAAATCATGAGACATTACATTTACTAAGTAGGAAATACTATTGATCTATCAAGATCCACTGAATAATGGAGGTGGTCCATTTCTTATAACATACTCCCTCTAGCAAAGTTGAGCAAATATACTGAAGAAAGATGGAAGAATAAATTGACTTTTCTACTTTCAGATAACTACATAGTTTCAGAAATATACATGGTCATTTGTCAATACACTCATATTATAGTGGTGAAAACTGTTTAGAATATGCTGAATATAACTTAGAAGTTACATTAAAAGACTGATGACTGTCATATAGAGAAATACATAAAAGGAGTGAGAACTTCGCAAACCCAAATGCAAATATGTTCAAATATAAGTGCTTTTGGCCAATTAGAAAAGTGAAACAGGTGTCCTTACAATGAGATGAAAAGAAAATATCTTTTGTTATGAAGTAAGACCTTAGTGCTAGAAGAATCTATTGAACAATTTTTTCAATATTGTTAGAAGTGAATTTGCTGAGCTCTCTATCCCGTCCGTCCGTCTGTCCGTCCAACCATTTAATCTCTCTGTCTGTCTACCTACCTACCTACTTACCTTTCTACCCATCTATCTCACCATCTATCTACCCACCTATCATCTATCTACCCACCTATCTACCCACCTATCATCCATCTATCTGCCTGCCTGCCCGCCTGCCTGCCTATCATCTATCTAATCTATCTATCTATCTATCCATCCATCCATCCATCCATCCATCCATCCATCCATCCATCCATCCATCCATCCATCCATCCATCCACCCATCTATCTATCTATCTAACATCTACCCACCCATCCACCCACACTATGAGAAAAGATGTAAACCAAAATGATCATAGAAAGATAATAGTAAACAGACACATCACCCAGGAGATGTGATTTTGGGCCATTCAGAGGACATCTGAGAAAAAGAGCAAAAGCTAGCTAGTAAGCCAATTTGAAAAATTGAAATGAAAGATCTCACAATTGAATGAAAGGATATTAGATACGATTTATAGCACAAATTAAAAAAAAAATTATATGGCCTCAGAAAAATCTGGCATAAACAAAATGAGAGGTGAGAAAGATAACTTTAGAAGAAGAATTGAAGACTTACAGAAAAGAAATATTGTAGCTGAAGATTCTGGAAGGGATGAGTCTATGGTCATCCAAATAAGAGATGAAGGATTACATGTCAACCATAAGACAAATTTAACAACTTATAGACTGAAATTCCTGTTTTTCATTGAAGTAACAAATTAGCTTTGGTATCACCTATGAGAGGGTACGATTTGGCCATTAGATGACTAAAATAAACAGACAATGGAACAGATCATTCATTTATCTGACCCACCTTAATGATCAAGTTGAGAAATAATATACATAATCTAGTTTGTATAGACATCACTCAACAAATATTAATTGACTGCTCTTTGCAATACATTAGGGGAAATAGCTACTATACAAAATGCCAATTAAACACAGAGTGCATTTTATTTATTCTGTGCAAATATTGTAAAAGTCCATTGGAAGGATTGAAAAGAAAGCAAACCAGATTCAGAAAATGTCATAACTGAAAAAGCATATTCAATTAAGAAGTGAAAATAGAGACTGAAGAACAACCAAGAGTCAGTGAGGCATTTTATTTGGGCGCTTGTTACTTACCAGTGTTCTCTACTGACACATGGGTGTTGGGTGTGGGAAAAGTTAATGAAGGATGATAAATTTCTGTTTAATATGAATTGGTCATCTGACTTGTCTTGCATACTGGTCATGCAACTTGTCTTGCACTCACGTACAATATATAGGACACAAGTAGATATACAAATGGATTTCTTAGACATGTACACTGATTTCACAGTTTTTGGGCCCATGCCATTTTGCAAGTGCTGTCCAGGCACTGGGGTTCCAGCATGGGTAAGCATGGTCTCTGCCATCAGCGAGGTAGCTGTGCTTGCAAATAACTAAATTGCAATGCCATGGGGGTACCTCCATGAAGAATGGAAGCTGGGAGATGAGGAGTAAAAGGTCTCTAAAGCAGATGAGTTTGAGAGGCAGACTAAATGAGGAAAGAGTCGCCAAAGCCAAGAAGAGAGAGTTGTGTAATTGGTTATCAGCAGTGTCAAATTCTGTACACAGGTCAAGGAGCATCACAATGGAGAAGTGCCATTTCATTTTGGCAGTGAGCATGTTACTGGAGACCTTGGCAAGGCTAGCTTCTGGGAAGTGGTGTGGGTTAGAGCTGGACTGGATCAAGTTCAGGAGTATTTTCACTGAGGAACTGAATGCATCTGGTGCACTCTAGGAGTTGAGAAGGAAGGGGAGGAAAGCAGTTGTTAGAGGGTGTGTGGTTTCTTGAGGCCCAGGGATATCTTATTCTCAGCAGGAACTCCGAAACACAAATATTTTTAGTTGTATTTTGTGAAGAATCTAGCTTTCACTAGCAATAAGGAAACAGCATTTACCTCTTGAAGCAACCTTTATTGAGCTTGTTTGTTCTATCCAGCAATGAGTCATCACTCTGTAACACTGACCCTGCCATTGAAGTCAGCAGATTCTATTTGGAGAGCATTGGTGATTGTGAGGGAAGTTGTTATAAAATATTGACAGAAATGTTTATTCTCCCTGATATGTTAAACACCTGTGTGCGTTCGTTTTGACTACTCAATAGCTTGGGAGCAGTTGAATACTATACGTGAGTTAACGAAAAGGGAAGTCTCATCTTTGGGAGTTGCTCAATGTACACAGGAAGAAGTTCTCATACTTTCTATTTTGTTTTCCTCTGGTGTGAAAAGAGTTTTAAAGAGAAAAGTGGTTCTGCAAACGCCACCCCCAATTAAAATGCTGAATAGCAGTTGCAGGTTCCCCACTCTGCCAATGGGAATATGTCCAATATGACCAGCCACCTGTTTCCCTTTATAAGAGCTCAAGGCAACTGCCTCATCCAGCATACCCCTCCCTGACACTAAATATCAGCATGATGATGAATCAAAAGTCAACAGCGGCAGAGCTTTATTTACCAAGATATGACACTTGGTAAGGTCATCTCTTTTCAAAAGGACGTTGCAGTCATTAATTAAAGTTGAAAAAGATACCCTGAGGTTCCTTGAGCCCAAATTAGGTATGAGGGAAGTATGTTCAGGGAGGTACTGGTCCCAGGTATTTCCAACTTCATGATCAAATATATTTGTGACCAGACTGGCTGAAGATGTTTGAGTAGATACTAATGGTACGCGGTCTGTGATGACTTAGCTAGACACAGTGAAGGTTACAGAGCTAGAAATTTAAGAATTAATTATGAAATAGGTTGAAGTGCCCATCTTTAACAGAGCAGGTTTGGAGTGGAGCTTAATGACATTTGTGCCACTTACTAGCTGTGGACCCCACTAAATGGCTGAAATTTCTAAGCTTTAGTTTCCCCATCTGTAAAAGGGGAGTATAGAGCTGTTTTGAGGTTGAGATGACATAGTGCGTAGAGGTTAACCCAGAGCCAGATATATAATAAATGCTTTGTGAATAATGGCTATTATCTCACTCAAATCAAACATCTTTACTTTCATGTTGATCAAAAAAAAAAAAAAAAGCAAACCATTAGCATTCAGTTAAAAATAGGAAAGCAAATGTAAAAATAAATATATGAAACAGCTTGCCATCAGAATGCTACACTTTAAAAATAATCGAGATGTCTAAGAGAAAAATCATGAGCATCATAAAATTCAATCTAATTTAAACGGATTGAAATGAGATCATTTTAATCGGCAAATAGAACTGAGGAAGAAAATCTTGTTATAGAAGTTTTATTCACTTCTAAAATTTAATAAGTTTCTGATTTTACTAATGTTAAAAAATGAAATCCTCTCTATTAAATGGAGAAATTAGCTTTATTATGCATATAAAGAGTCTCAGCACTCTTGCTCAAATTAATAGTAAAAAGTGATTCTAAGCAGGTTCTATGGGACATATTAGCAACATAGATAACAATCAGAGCCCTTCTCTCCATGTGTAAAATACTCTACTCCAATTTTAAAATAACCTGATGGCTGAAGCTCTTCACCACATTATGTCTTTTATGGTCCCAGGTCAATCATTGAATGTGGAGGCCCTTGAGCCCTGGCTGCCATCTGTCAGATCCAGACCTTCTGCTATTTCTTAGACCTCACGTTTAATCGGAATGCCCTGGCTCACCAACTTTCATCCATATTACTCATTTTTCCCGTTCTTCGGGGCACTTTGCCAGTTTGAGACGTGTCATCCTACCTGCAAATAGAACCCAGAAAAAAAAATCTTCAAGTTATAAAAAACGGATGGGTACCATTTTAAAGAGTGGTTGGTGAATTGCCAAATTGCTCAGAATTTCACTGAACCCTGGGCCTGAATTATATCCTCAAGGAGAACCCAGAAATTCATCTTGCTAGACCTCAATTTGGTTTGCTGAGAAAAAAGTAGACTCTTGCCTTTTACCAAATGTAAACTATTTTTCTAGGGGAAAAAGAAAGCTGCAGAGACTCAAGGCAGTGTGGAGAGCCTCCCACTCACTGCAATTTCACTTGACAAAGGCCTTCTTAGCCTCTCTACTCCAAAATGGCCTCTCCCTCCACTGGTTTACCACATATCGATGTCTTGCCATTTGTGCACATACAACGGTGAACTCAATCATACTAATGATCATAAAGATGGCACAGGACCAGGCAACGTTTTGTTCTGTTGTATATACAGTTGCCTTGAGTCACAGCTGACGGCAGCAACTAAGAACAGCAGAGCTACATACATATCATAAAGACTTGCTCCCCTTTTCCCTGACTCTCTTCAGAACCTAATTCAGATTTCACTCCTCCCTGAATCCTGAGGAAACCTTGGTGGCGTAGTGGTTAAGAGCTACAGCTGCTAATCAAAAGGTAAGCGGTTCAAATATGCTCCTTGGAAACTCTATGGGGCAGTTCTACTCTGTCCTTTAGGGCCACTATGAGGCAGAATCGACTCAATGGCAAGGGTTTTTTTTTTTTTTTTTTAAAGTCCTGAAGTCTGACAGTTGAGGAAGAAGGAAGGGGGGTGTGGGGGTGGGGGTGAGAATTTAGGGTTCTTTTTGCCTTTGTCAATCTCCTTTAAGTCATTAGCCTCACTTGCAAGTCCTACAGCCTTTTTCTCGTGCAGTTAGTCTTTTGTAGAATGGAGGTAATTATAGATACCGGTTGGAAAAGCTCTTTGATATCCTCAGATAAAAGAGCCTCTAAAAGGGCAGAGGATGATTATTATTAGCAGCTCAATGGTTCATAGGTTTTTCTGCATGCGGTTTCCTCCAGGGAAGCTAAATCCATCAAAATAAAACCAGTTTGAGAGAAAAGGTACAAAACAAAACTATTTAAACAAGGAAAATGACTTCAAAAAGATGAGCCACATGAAACATAAAAGTGAAATAAAAAATTAAAGCAATGATATGCTTCTGAAGAAAATCTCAGCACTATTGTCATGAATGAGCTTAATATCATACAGACGTTGTGGTAGCAATAAAGACGTCTGTATTTGTACAATGCCCTTCCCAATAAGCTTAAAGCTCTTTTGAGAGTTTAAATGATACTTATTAAATCTTCAGGATGCTAGCAGGCTCGTTTTTTTAGGTGAGACAATCGAAGCTGACCCAGCCCACATCATAGAATGAGTTAGTAGAAAAGCGAAGATTTAGAATCCTGTTTTCCCAACCCTCCAATACAAAGAAAGGAGCTGGAGTTTCTACCGACTCATAGCATCTATCAAAGATGTATCTACGGAATCTAGTCAGCTAAAAGGTGCAGATGGAATTTTCAGCATTCATTCCAGGTTTTGTTCTACCATTTAACCAGTATTAAACAATCATTTTCTTCAAGACTCAGTTTATTTTTACTGTAGTAAGTATCTAGATAACAAAACATTTTACCATTTCAATGTATTTTTACATGTACAATTAACGTGTGTCATGTTGTACAGACTTGATTCTTTACTGCTTAATTTTTTTAGAAAATTAAATACACATAATCTTAAGATTTTATCTAGCCAGGCAGTGGTTATGTAACACAGGTATTCATTGTATTATTCTATTCTTGTCTATTTGTTGGAAGTATTTGACAATATAGATTAATGGTAATCAGTTTTATTTATTTTTTATTGTGCTTCAGGTGCAAGTTTACAGCTCAAGTTAATTTCTCATTCAAAAATTTATGCACACATTGTTTGTGACACTGTTTGCAATCCCCACAATGTGACAGCATGCTCTCCCTTCCCACCCTGTGTTCCCTGTGTCCATTTGACCAATTATGGACAATTATGTATGAAGGGCCTCCTAGGCAGCTAATCCTTGCTAAGAGAATAAAAGACAAGGAAATACAAAAAAAAAAAAAAAAAAAGAAAGGAAGAAGTGTAATATCCAGTCTCTAGTCACAAGAAGATTATAGTGTCGCTGAGAAGATAAGACATACACAAAAAGCAATTGATGGACATAATATTATTTTATACTTTGGTATTAAATGCCATCTTCACTGAAGAGCTTTCCATGATTACACTAATGGAAAGTAATCTTTTTTTTTTTTTTTTAATCTCTTTTAGCACTCCTGGAACTATATTTCTTATAGAATTTATAAGAGGCATATATTATGTCATATATTCTCCCCAGCATCAGAGCTTAAGCTTGTCAAAAGCAGGAATCATGTTTTATCTTCGGTTTCACTCTGTGCTTTGTACCGGACTCATAGTAAATGCCCAGGAATATATGTTAACTGACATAGTGATATAACAATTTTTTAAATCTAGAGAATTAACTTTATTACACAAACAATATGTGCAACAAAATTGCTGAGCATGTTTTCATTCATAATTAAAATCAATTAGACTCAAAACAATTAGGAAATAACCACTCTAGTCCCGATACTCTTTTAATGCCTTGATCGCACTTACAAATCAGTAGATGGTTAAAAATTCTTTACAATTATTTTTTCACTACTTTTCAAAACAGTATGAACATAATTTAGTTTTGCTTTCCTGAATAAACAGATGGCATAAAAACTAAAGTAAGGGACTTCCATTGTCATCCTATCTTCAGAATTTCCTTGCGGTCTTTGCAGCATGAGTCCCCCTTCCTTTAGCTTTCTTCTGAGGTTCCAGGTTTCAGAGAAGTTAATGTTGTGAGACATAGAGAATGGAACCAACTACCACGGGAATAAAACCAGTTGCCATCGAGTTGAATACAACTCGTAGCAACCCCATGTGTGTCAGAGTAGAACTGTGCTCCAAAGGGTTTTCAGTGGCTCATTTTTCAGGACTAGACCACCTTTCTTCCAAGGCACCTCTGGGTGGACTTGAACCTCCAACCTTTTGGTTAACAGCTGAGTTCGTTAACCCTTTTTCTCACCCAGTGACTCCCTCATGGGAATAAGGGGAGAAAAAAGAGACTGAGAGGGAGGACAGGACTCAGGAGTTTCAAAATGCACACAGAAGGCTAGCTTGTATTCCGATTAATTTTTTTCCACAGGCAGCAAGTAAGCAGAATGGCCAGCTACTTGTGTGCCCCTGAATAAAGGCAGGGTCAGAGGTGGGGTAGAAGACTGGGGCAGAATTGCAAGAAAGCTTTTCCACCTCACCAGAGGAAAGATGGGGAAATAATTGAGTGACACCTGACTATATTCTTTGTTCACTTCTTTCTTCTATTACTTTGTTCTTCGCAGAAAAATAACATATACTTGACAAGAATGTCTGACATCATATGTTCATGTAAAATGCTCCTAAATTAATTGTCCTTTCATTCTCTGAGTACAAAATAATGTATGTTTACATATTATACACTGACATAGAGAAATATACATGCACAGTTAGATATGCCAGCCCCTTCCCTTTAAGATGTTCTCGATCTTAGAAATGATTTGACCCGGATACACAGGACTTTCCAAAAGAACCAAACAAGTAACTAATCTTATTTTGAAACAGATTGGTATGTTATTTACATTATGATACACTTAGAACCACCTTTGACATCTTGTTTAGCTCACCTTCCTCTACCACTTTTGTGAGAAAAGGAAAGAGGTAAGGGTTTCCATTCCTAGGATGATGTAAAAATACCTTTTTTGAGAGGTTCTAGATTTATTTCAGCCATCCAACTCCATGCCCTTTGCAGGCAACTCTCCTCATTGTTTTCAAATTGCATCGCATAACTTCCCAAGGGAAGCTATGATGTCTGTGCTACCCAGGGTCAGTCAAGGTCAGCTACTGTTCCTACTGTGGGAGACACTGGAGTTGACTTAGCCCAAAAATAGCATGTGTCCAAGCCGTGGCATTAGTTTGATATCACGAAGCCCCAAACTTGGAGCCAGAAGTCCTGCTTAGAGGGAAAGTACTTCCAGCTCTTTAACATTGCTATTATGCAAGTTTTTAATTAATCAGGAGGGCACTCGTATCCAGGGCTCTGGGACAGTATCATGATGACCAGGGTGGGTGCCTGAAGAGGATGCCAGCAAGATGAAGGCTCCTGTTTGGGAGAATATTTTCTTTCTACCAGTCCTGAAAGGAATCCAAGTAATATGATCTTGGATTTCTATGGTATAGGGTCATTTTTTCCCCCACCAAATCCCTATAATTCACCATAACTTATTATGGCATTTCCACTTCCCTTGTTTTCCAAGAAGCTGGTCATCTCAACGAGTTAATCCAAGTAATGACAAATTTGATTGATAGGTGAAACCTCCACTAGACTAGTGGACTTTCTGCTTTGATCCTTCTCTGGCACTCGAGCACATGCATCAAAATTGGGTAGAGGAAATTTTATCTGCAGAAGAAAAGAGAAAATTCAGTTGACTATGTATAGAATGCTTATTATTCCCCTGAATCTGTACTCAGTAAAAATCTTATTCTTACAAGACTTTTGCTAAACTATTAGTGTGTCATAAGTAATGATTTATAAATGTTGCCTAATAAATCACTCCCCTGGCTCACAGCTAAATATTAGTATCCCTTTTATCCTTTCTGTTTTTACAGATACTCAAAATGAAAATCAGATTGAATTAATGGAAGGAAAGTGAACTACAGACCATGGTTACTTCTACTTTGGCAAAGTGAATTATTCATGAAAACTCTGTTGCAGCCTTATAGTGCCAAAGGTAGCCCTCAGGATAATTTTTCTCAGTCTCTGGACCCTGGGAGTAATTGCAAAGTGGGTAGCAATTACTTCTGGCATCTTCCCACCTTGTATCCAGTGTTCTCCTACCTCCTTTCCTGGAATCATGTATTTAGTGGCTTTATCAAAGCCATATGGCTTTCCAAACTCTTCTGAATTGTCCCACTCATTGCTACTCTGCACTGAAGGGTCACAGCATCCATAGTTATTTTACACACACACACACACACACACAAAATCAAAGGAAAGCTTTCTTACTATAAGCCTGAGATGATTCATACTGAGGTACGAATGAGTGGTAAAGACATGAATTTTAAGCAAAGCTTGTAATTCAGAAGAAAGGTTTAAATGGATGTGGTATGCTGGGAGAAAGTCTCCATCACCTTGTTTATACCCTAGTGACCCTGCCACCAACTCTCACCCTCCAAGCAATATTGAGAAAAATCAGTTGGCAATTGGTATTCTGTTTCTGAATAATTCCTTTATCCCCACCTGTGAGAATATATACTCTGACACCACACCTCAGGAGGCCTGAGGTCTCTTAAAACAATCTCTTTTCATGAAGTTTGAGAAAGTGCTAGGAACTAACTTTCTGCTCCCTAATTCATGACAGGTTCTATAGTATAGGAGTGTAGGGCAAGGACCTTGGGTCTAACTTCCAAGGTACAGATACTAGCTCTGTGACATACTATAAACTCTGTAACTGACCCTAGTCAATTTGCTTAACCCATTTCTAAAATGGGGGCACTAATAGCTATTACCTTGTCAGATGATTTTAAGGATTCATTGATATAATAAGCCCGCATTGTAGTACTTGGCATAAATTAAGTTCTCAATCAACGTTAGCTATTGTTATTAGTTCAAGCATAGCCATTTTTATGTACTATAACATCACCTAACCAAGAATCACAAAGTGGGCTCTTCAGGGGCTACCTGTGGCCACATCCCTCCCTAAGCATCCTGACTCTTCACACTTAATATCTGAGTTTCCTACCTTCGGTCATTTATTGTGCTGCAGGCACTGTGCTAGGAGATGGGAACTGCCACAAGCAAAACAAATATGGTTCCTTTCCTTATGGGACTTTCAGTGTAAAAGGAAACTAATTACAAAAGCAATTTCAATGACCATAAGGTCTGTGCAAAATCCAGGTGCTATAAGAGAATGCAAGGTTTAGGGGGTGGAGGAAAAAAAATTCCATCTCAAAGAATGAGTAGGAATTAGATAGGCCAGAGGTGGGGGCAGGGGAGTAGAGAAGTAAGTGTAAACATGGTGGAAGAATGCATTTGAAGAGATAGAAGGAAGCTGGTATGGCTAGAGAATAGGAGAATGGGGAGTTGAGGGGTTGCAGAATTTGGCAGGAGGCAGGGCAGGGTTTGAATAGAGCAGTGGTTCTCAATTTGGGGAAAAAATTTAGCAATGTCTGGAAATATTTTTGATTGTCACATCTGGGGAGGGGTGAGGAGGTGTCCTACTGGCAGCTAGTGCGTAGAGGCCAGGGATGCTGTTAAGCAACCAACAGTGCACAGGACAACCCTGTACCACAAAGTTTTAGCAGGCTGAAAATGTCAGAAAAATTGAGAAACACCGGGATAGACCATGCAGGATCTTGAAGGGCAAGTTAAAGGTTTTCTGCTTTATCATAATAATAAGGGAATCCATTGGAAAGTTTTATGAAAACTCCTGAGGCAATTATATTTGCATTCTTAAAACCGCCTCTGGCTGCTGTGTGCAGAATGGACTGGAGGACTGGGTGGGAGAAGAGCAGCGGGGAGACCTTTTGCAAAAGTCAGGTGGGAGATGGTGGTGTCTTGGATCAAAGTTGCCTTAAAATGTATATTCCACCGTTCCCTAAACTTGGAACTGCAGGGTAAGTTAACTAGATGTGGAGAAAAAGCTGAGTCAATAATTGGACTCCAGAGAAAGGGAGTTGTGCTTTTCTTCAGGATTTCCTGGCTCTTGTGAAAGTACCTCCTCTTTTCTTCCTGGTGGGTATGAGCCACTGCTGACTCTGCCCTGGCTGGTGGTTACCAGACAAGCCTCCACACCTGCTCCACCTCCTACACCCACCTGGACCACTCTGCACTATCTATGGAGAATCATCTCTTACGGGATTCTTTGCCCAGTAAGACTTACTCTAGAAACATATGTGTGCAAACTGTGCATAGGTTCTCAGAGCCTTCCCCATCCCAGTGCAAAATCTTACGTCTTCCAATGGTGTCAAATGCTTAGACAATGGAACATTTGTCTTCTGCTTTGAAACCATACTTTCAACAAGTTCCACAGAACGGCAGCCCCCATGCCTGACGTCTGCCATGCATGTGGTTTCAATATGGCCAAGATTTTCCAAGATTATCCATATTTTACGTTATTTTATGTTTTTAAATGAAGAGAATTCATCGTAGATCTTTGTAACTACATTGAATAATCATCTTGAATCTTTTCTGGAAAAAAGGTATGGTGTAAATAAATGTAACTGTGGTTTAAATTTTAAGATTTTTCATGTACCTGAATTCACAAATCAGAAGAAGTTCTGATTGAGGAATGAAAAATAAGGTTGCTGTATTCATGAGTCATGTTCTCACTCCATGGGAACAACAAAGTAAATGCCTGATATCTGTATATAGAGGCATCTAGAATTGGGTGTCCCAAGGTGCACATATTAGCCAGGTACTGATGAGACCAGGATCTAGTGTATTGGAGGCCAGCAAGTCAGGGAAAATAAGTGTGAAAGCAGCCAGAAGTAAGAGAATAGGGCGTGGTGGAATCTACTGGGAACTGGAGAGCACATGTCCGCTTAAAGGTGTTCCAATAAAAATAAATAAGTAAATAAAACAAGGTGCCGACAAACAAAACATGTCTAAAAGCCACAGTTGGCTAACTGCTGTCAGCTTGCAAATTTTGGTTTCAGGACAAAATAAAATCCAAAGCCTAAAAGCCTCCACTGGAAACCTGCAATGCAATTCAAGACAAAAATTGCTATTATTTACATTGCTATTGAATTAATTGCTATTGAGATAGTATTTCAGAATAGCAAAGGAGGAAAAAAAATGATAGGCAGTTGAGACATGGTGGACAATTTTTAATAGCACTTTACTCCCTTCTTCCCTTGGATGTGGTATGATTTATAGTGAGTCATAGAAATATAACATTATTTTCTTTTACTGTCTTTCTCTCACCAATTCCTGGCCATCTTTCTCTTTCCCCTTCAAACATAAAACATCACCAAAACATTAGGGGTGTAAGGTCAATCTATGCAAGCAAGGAAACTCAAAATCCTTGGTGAGCTGCTGTCCTTAATGTGTATTGTACTGTGGCATCTGTAAGCCTGGCAAAGTAGGTCATCAGAACCTGAAGGGACATATTAACTGTAACGCCTGGTGCATAATAGTGCACATTAAAGACAAACTTTCAGCCTTAACTCTTAATCTCTTTTGCAGCTTTGGTAGATTTAAAAACCTGATATTCCCAGGCCTACACCTGCATTGCTTTGTATCTTGGGTCGAAGGAAATGCAACACAAGGGAAATGCCATTTTAACAAATTTCAAGGGAGGGGAAAGGGTGCTCTTCTTTTTGCTGCGATGGAACTTTGCTGGAGTGGAAATGTATGGCTATCAAACAGATAAATAAGAATAGAATTTTCAATTCATTTGAACTTCAAACTTCAGTATTTAAATACTTGATTTCTATAGTTCCATTCATTCTTTAAGAATCCAAAGGCCTTTACACACATACAGGGGCACCTTCCTTAGCCCCCAATTCTTTCTCATATTTTTCCAGTTTCACTCTGGCAGATGGGTGGAGGTGGGGAGAGAGAATCAAAATGGAGTGAAGGGTAGCTTTTTCAGTGGTAAAGGATAACTTTTTCAATGACAAAAAGATGATGGAAATATATATCTTGGGCCCTTTTGTGCATGTTTCACAGATTTTCTTTAAGATTCAGATTCATTGGGCCCTTATTGGTACCTTAGATTCTACATTCAACAAATATTGATGAAGACTGGACACTGTTCTAGATACTATTAATGGAGCCATAAGCAAAACAGAGAAAGTCCCTGTTCTCATGGAACTGACATAGAGAGGGACATAGACAATGATCAAAGAAACCAATAAAATAACATGTACCACACAGAGAAGTAACTGGAGGCCTGGGTGACTCCTTAGATGATGTGGTCAGAGAAGATGACGCCTAGATGGAGACGTGAATGACAAAGAGGAGCCAGTTACGTAATGATTCCAGGAAAATAGCAGTCCAGCTATGGAAACAGCAAGTGCAGAAGCCCTAAGGTATGTGTATTTGCCAGGGTTCTCCAGAGTAACAGAAGCAACAGGATATATGTGTATATATATATATATACACACACATATGTATACATACATATATATATGTGGTCGCTATGAGTCGAAATCGACTCGATGGCAGCAGAGTTTATATATATATATATACACTCGGTGATACTGGGTTGGTACGAGTAGGAATGGACTTGATGGCAATGGGTTTGTGTGTGTGTATATATATACATATATATATACACACACATATATAAAAATGTATATACAAATACTGTGTATACATATATATACTATATATATACTGTGTGTATATGTGTATGTGTATAAATGTACATAAAATCCAAAAAAACCAAATTTGTTGCCATTGCGTTGATTCCGATCCATAGCGACCCTATGGGGCAGAGTAGAACTGCCCCATTGGGTTTCCAAGGAATGGCTGGTGGATTCAAACTGCTGAGCTTTTGGTTAGCAACTGAGCTCTTAACCATTGCGCCACCAGGGCTCCATATATGTATCTATAACCAAACCAAAAAAACAAACCTGATGCTGTCAAGTTGATTTCAACTCATAGCAAACGTATAGAATAGGGTAGAACACCTCCTAGGGTTTCCAAGGAGCCGCTGGTGGATTCGAACGGGTTAGCAGCCAAGCTCTTAACCACTGTGCCGCCAGGAGTATATGTATATATACTCTCATATATATGTGTGTGTATATGTATATACACACACATATATATGAGAGTAATAAAAAAAACCGTAATATATATGGGTTTTTATATATCCTGGAAACCCTGGTGATATAGTGGTTAAGTGCTACAGCTGCTAACCAAAGGGTCGGCAGTTTGAATTCGCCAGGCGCTCCTTGGAAACTCTATGGGGAAGTTCTACTCCGACCTATAGGGTCGCTATGAGTTGGAATCGACTTGAGGGCACTGGGACTGGGTATATATATCCTACATGTCTGTCAGTTTGTCATACTGTGGGGGCTTGTGTGTTACTGTGATGCTGGGAGCTATGCCACTGGTATTCAAATACCATCAGGGTCACCCATGGTGGACAGGTTTTAGCTGAGATTCCAGACTAAGACAGACTAGGAAAAAGGACTGTCAGTCTACTTCCAAAAAGAATTAGCCAGTGAAAACCTTATGAATAGCAGCAGAACATTGTCTGATACGGTGCTGGAAGATGAGACCTTCAGGTTGGAAGGCACTCAAAAGATGACTAGGGAAGAGCTGCCTCCTCAAAGTAGAGTTGGCCTTAATGATGTGGATGGATTCGAGCTTTCAGGACCTTCATTTGGTGACGTGGCATGACTCAAAATACGAAGAAACGGCTGCAAGCATCCAGGATTAATTGGAATGTGGAATGTATGAAGTATGAATCTAGGAAAATTGGAAATCATCAAAAATGAAATGGAATACGTTAACATCAATATCCTAAGGATTAAACCCCAAAGCCCAGTGCGTCCATTAGTAAGCTCAAATCGACTGGTATTGGTCATTTTGAACAGGACAATCATATGGTCTACTATGCCAGGAATGACAAGTTGAAGAGGAATGGAGTTGCATTTATCCTCAAAAAGAACATTTCAAGATCTATCCTGAAGTACAACACTGTCCGTGTTAGGATAATATCCAGATGCCTACAAGGAAAACCAGTTAATTCGACTGTAATTCAAATTTATGCACCAACCACTAAGGCCAAAGATGAAGAAACTGAAGATTTTTACCAACTTCTGCAGTCTGAAATTGATCAAACATGCAATCAGGATGTGCTGATAATTACTGGTGATTGGAATGCAAAAGTTGGAAATGAAGAAGAAGGATCGGTAGTTAGAAAATATGGCCTTGGTGATAGATACAATGCTTGAGATTGCAGGATTGAATTTTGCAAGACTAACGACTTCTTCATTGCAAATACCTTTTTTCACCAACATAAATGGTGACTATATATGTGGACCTTGTCAGATGGAATACACAGGAATCAAATTGACTACATCCATGGAGATGATGGAAAAGCTCAATATCATCAATCAGAACAAGGCCAGAGGCAGACTGTGGGCCATCAAATACTCATACACAAGTTCAAATTGAAACAGAAGGAAATTAGAACAAATCCATAAGAGGCTAAGTATGACCTTGGGTATATCCCACCTGAATTTAGAGACCATCTCAAGAATAGATTTGATGCGTCGAACACTAATGACCAAAGACCAGATGAGTTGTGCAATGACATCAAGGACATCATACATAAAGAAAGCAAGAAGTCATTAAAAAGACAGGAGAGAAAGAAAAGACCTAACTGGATGTCAGAAGAGACTCTGAAACTTGCTTTTGAACGTGGAGTAGCTAAAGCAAAAGGAAAAAAAGATGAAATAAAAGAGCTGAACAAAAGATTTCAAAGGGTGGTTCAAGAATACAAGGTAAAGTATTATAATGACATGTGCAGAGACCTGGAGATAGAAGACCAAAAGAGAAGAACACACTCAGCATTTCTCAAGCTGAAACAACTGAAGAAAAAACTCAAGCCTAGGGTTGCAGTACTGAAAAATACTACAGGGAAAATATTAAATGACTCAGGAAGCATCACAGCAGATGGAAGGAGTACACAGAGTCACTATACCAAAAAGAGATGTCAAAGTTCAACCATTTCGGAAGGTAACGTATGATCAAGAACTGATGGTACTGAAGGAAGACGTCCAAGCTGCACTGAAGGCATTGGTGAAAAATAAGCCTCCAGAAACTGGTGGAATACCAACTGAGATGTTTCAACAAACATATGCAGCACTGGAGGTGTTCACTGGTCTATGCTGAGACATTTGGGAGACAGCTTCCTGGCCAACTGACTGGAAGAGATCCATATTTATACCTATTCCCAGGAAAGGTGATCCAACCAAATGCAGAAATCATCAAACAATATCATTAATAACACAGGCAAGTAAAATTTTGCTGAAGATCATTCAAAAGTGGCTGTAGCAGTATATTGACAGTGAACTCCCAGAAATTCAAGCCGGATTTAGCAGAGGACGTGGAACCAGGGATATCATTGCTGATGTCAGATGGATCCTGGCCGAAAGTAGAGAATACCAGAAAGATGTTTACCTGTGTTTTACTGACTATGTAAAGGCCTTTGACTGTGTGGATCATACCAAATTATGGATAACATTGTGGAGAATGGGAATTCTGGAACACTTAATTGTGCTCGTGAGGAATCTGTACATGGATCAAGAGGCAGTCGTTTGAACAGAACAAGGGAATACTGCATGAGTTAAAGTCAGGAAAGGTGTATGTCAAGATTGTATCCTTTCACCATACATATTCAATCTGTATGCTGAGCAAATAATCCAAGAAGCTGAACTATATGAACAACCAGGCACCAGGATTGGAGGAAGACTCATTAACAACCTAAATTATGCAGATGACACAACCTTGTTTGCTGAAAGTGAAGAGGACTTGAAGCACTTACTGATGAAGATCAAAGACCACAGCCTTCAGTGTGGATTATACCTCAGCATAAAGAAAACAAAAATCCTCACACCTCAGCCAATAAGCAACAACAGGATAAATGGAGAGGAGATTGAGGTTGTCAAGGATTTCATTTTAACTGGATCCACAATCAACACCCATGGAAGCAGCAAGCAAGAAATCAAAAGATGCATAGCATTGGGCAAATTGACTGCAAAAGATCTCTTTAAAGTGTTGAAAAGCAAGGATGTTACCTTGAGGACTAAGGTGCACCTGACTCAGCCCATGGTGTTTTCAATCGCCTCATATGCATGTGAAAGCTGGACAACAAATAAGGAAGCCTGAAGAAAAATTGACACCCTTGAACTGTAGTGTTATAGAAGAATATTGAATATACCATGGACTATCAAAAGAATGGAAACCCTGGTGGCGTAGTGGTTAAGAGCTACGGCTGATAACCAAGGGGTCGGCAGTTCAAATCTGCCAGGCGCTCCTTGGAAACTCTATGGGGCAGTTCTACCTCAGTCCTATAGGGTCGCTATGAGTCAGAATCGACTGGACGGCACTGGGTTTTGGTTTTATCAAGAGAATGAACTAATCTGTCTTGGAAGAAGCACAGCCGGAACGCTCCTTAGAAGCAAGGATGGCGAGATTATGTCTCACATACTTTGTACATGTTATCAGGAAGGATCTGTCCCTGGAGAAGGACATTAGGCTTGGTAAAGCACAGGATCAGCAAAAAAGAGGAAGACCCTCAACGAGATGGATTGACACAGTGGGTGCAACAATGCCTTCAAACATAGCAACGATTGTGAGAATGGCACAGGACCAGGCAGTGTTTCTGTTGTGCATAGCGTTGCTATGAGTCAGAACTGACTTGACGGCACCTAACAACAACAACAAATTTAGGGTCGCTATGAGTTGGAATCAACTCGACGGCACTGGGAGATATATATATATATATATTGGCAAGGATTTGTGGGGATTGCCAAGTCCAGAATCTATAGGTCAGGAGATAGGCTGGAAACTCTTATGTCTGAAGTGGGTAAGCCAAAAACTAAAACTGAACCTGTTGCCTTTGAGTTGGAATGAAACTCCGGCAAGATATGTATGTTCTAGTATCCTCTTCCTCGGGATACTTCCATTTTTGGTCTTAATGTCTTCAACTGATTGGGTGAGTCCTATCTACATTATGGAAAGTAATCTGCTCTACTTAAGGTCAACTGATTAAACACTTTCAGAACAACACCTATACTAAAAAAAAAAATTGACCAAACAAATGCGTACCATACCTTAGCCAAGTTCAGACATAAAATTAACCACCACAGTAGGTATTTTATTTTCCTATCGCCTCTATAACAAATTACCACAAACTTCGTGGCTCGATACAACATAAATTTATTGTCTTAGAGTTCTAGAGGTCAAAAGTCTAAAATGGGTCTCACTGTGAGTCCTGGTGGCACAACGGTTAAGAGCTTGGATGCTAACCAAAAAAGCAGACAGTTCGAATCCACCAGCCACTCCTTGGAAACCCTATAGGGGCAGTTCTACTCTGTCTTAAAGGGTCGCTATGAGTCAGAATCAACTCAATGGCAACAGGTTAGGGGTACAATCAAGGCGTCAGCAGGGCTGCTTTTCATCTGGAGGCTCTTGGAGAAAAGCTGTTTCCTTGCCTTTTCCGTATTCTAGAAACCACCTACATTCCTTGGCTCATTGCCATATCCTCCATCTTCAGAGTCATCTGTGTAGCATCTTGAAATCTCTCTCTGAACCTGACTCTCCTGCCTTCCTTTTTTGCTTATAAGGACCCTTGTGATTTACATTGGACTCACCTGGATTATCTAGGGTAATCTCCCCATCTCAAGATTCTTAAGCACATCTGCAAAATCCCTATTTCAATATAAGATAACATATTCACAGGTTCTGGGGATTAGGACGTGGACATAACTGAAGAGCCATTGTTCTGCCGACCACGGTGAGAATTTGCAGGTCTGAGGGACAGAAAGAACCAGTGTGGTCGCAAGGTACTAGTATAATAGAAAATGGTCAGGTGAGGCACCGTTCTGACTTCCCAGTGGCAGTAATAGGTGCTATTATCAACACTGCACTCAGTGTTAGATTTGACTCCCCAAAGATCTGATACTGTTCGGGGAGTACAAGGACACACAGGCCTTGGAATTGCTGACCTTCCCTGATTAATGATAAACCAGTTTAACAATCCCTTAGTCTCATTCTCCAGCTGTAAGTACCACAAAATTTTAGAATTTGTTATGCACTGTCTTGTACTCTCATTCATAAAATCATAGAATTTCATGTTTCAAGACAATTTGAAAGATTACCTAGTTGGGATTTCAATTTTTACAGAAAGGGCCATTGAGACCCAGAGAAGTTAAATGTCTTTCCAGAGAAGATGGACCTGAAACCAGAACCTGGCTCTGCTGCATCCCCATCCATTTCTCTTGAGCATGATTGCATTTTAGACGTGTTAGCCGCCCTAACTGCAGCTGCCTCTGTGTGGACACAGGGTGCTATGCTGGTCTGGATGTTTCCCAGGCCAGTCGCAAACTGCTCTGCACGCATAGAACCAACCCACTGCCATCCAGTCGATTCCACTGATAGCAACCTATAGGACAGAGGAGAACTGCCCCATAGGGTTTCCAAGGAGCGGCTGGTGGATTTCAACTGCTGACCTTTTGGTTAGCAGCCATAGCTCTTAAACCACCAGGCCACCAGGATTTCCATGCACAGAACAGTAGGTGGTAAACACTACTTGTTGACTGAAGGGTTGATTCAATCCATTGCCTTTTCTTCCAAAACAGAGTGGCGACATAGAAACTTCCTGATTTACAGCAATACCTGGGAGCATGCAACATTTTTATCACTTGCAAGATACTGTAAATGGATATTATGCCAATTGGAAAAGATAAACCAGTCATATGTAAATGTACTTGAGGCTTTCCTAATTACTTAATACTCTTGTGTGAGGTTACTGACCAAAACTAGGCACCCCAAACGTTGATCAGTTGGAGTCTATTAACCAATAGGATTAATTTATAACAGGGTTTCTTTTACCTCTACCATAGATTTTTACACAAATGGCTTTGTAGCTCAGAGAAGTTGATGCTTTCCAACCCTCCCTATCAATCATCCTCCTCCGAATTTGACCTGTAGCAAAGGATATGCATATAGAACAGTTAGCAAAGCAGTGAGGAAAACACAAAACATTGTGAAAGGAAGGAAATACCCTCAATGAATAATAGAAATTTGGTTATATAGATTAGAAAGTAGATTGACACCAGCGGGTAAATTTTACACTTTAGTTTTTGACTCTGGGCTTTGTAGATAATGCAATAACTACCAGCTACTTCCAACTTGCTCCTAAAAATAACCTATTGAAGTAACTTCTGAGAAATGCAGGAAATGGTGAGACAAATTGATTCATACAAAGAGGAACAAAAGAGTTTCTTACAGCCTGTCCTGTTAAGAAAGCTGGTTGGGGCAGGTCTTAGGGGCAGGTCTTGGGTGTGTCTCTTGGGTGTGGATCAAGCCTGTAAAATTCGGGGAGGAAGGTTATTCCAATCTCTAAACAGGTGTGTGAGGACTGATCCCCATTTTGGATTTCACATGTCACCACCCTTTAACTTTTCTCAGGACTCCTAAAGCGGAAACAAAAACACTTCTAGACCCTTCTTTAAACTGTGTAATGTAGACATCACTTTAAACTGTTAATGTATATCTTACCAAGTGCAATTTATAATCTTGAGTGTGCTTTGTCAGTTGGTATATTGAACCAAGAGCAAAACCCAAGTTATTTATTTAGAGGACCACTTTCCAGGACACTTGGTTGATGCATTTCATTTCAGTATGAAGTTAATGGGAAAAAACCTACAGAGAACATTTTCATGCTAACATAGGGCTTTTTGTATTGCTGAAAGGAATGCTAAAGGGGGCTGCCAGTCTAATTTTCTTCCAGGTTTAGTAAGTTTTTATAACATGCTAACCCATATATCAGAAGACCTGGTGGCACAGTGGTTAAGAGCACTGCTGCTAATCAGAAGGTCAGCAGTTCGAACCCAACAGCTGCTCCTTGGAATCCCTATGGGACAATTCTACCCTGTCCTATTCTTTTTTTTTTTATGAAGTCACTATGAGTCAGAATCGCCTCGATGGCACGAGGTTTGGTTTGGTTTTGTAACCCATATACCAAGTATTCTAAACAATAGTTTATGAAGGCCATTAGACTACGATGCACATTTTCCACAGTAACTGTATTGTGTAATTTTAAGTTATTTAAAATTCAGAGATTAGAGCACACTGACCGTGGTATGACGTTATAAAATATGATTCCAGGACCTAGGAAGCTCAATAAGTACAAATTCTCTGAAAAGATTAGAATTTAACAAAAACTAATTAATTGTTTATTGAAGGTCCAAACCTGTGTTACAACAGAGACATATAAGATTTGGCCTTTGCATTCAAAGAATGTAAGATCTGGTTTGTGCAGTGCACAATAGTATATGATTGAGTATGAAATTGTATTAAGAAAATAACTCTAGATTTGAACTGGGAGTGAAAATGGTTTCAAAGAGAAATTGAGTATTAAACGGTTGTTGAGTAAGATTTAGAAGACGATGGGGAGAAGACGACTTTCAACAGGAAGCGTAATGATATGTAATGACAATTCACTGAGTGGCTCCTGCATGCCAGGTATAAGGCTGGGCCCTTTACGTACATATACTATCTCCAAGCCTTATATTAAGTCTGCAAAGTATCATTAGCCCCATTTTACAGAAGAAGCAACTGAAGCTCAAAAATATGTCAGCTAGCTAATGACAGGGCCAGAATTCAAACACAGACTTAGCTGGTTCCAAAGACTACATTTTCCCACCAAATCGTTAAAGAGCAGAAGTGCAGGATTAAAATGTTGTGATGTGCTGCTTGAGAGAAGATCCATTATGCGTAATAATGGGCATATGGAGCTAAATCCTGGAGGAATTTGAATTCCAGGATTAAAAGTTTAGACAGGCTCCATTACAGAGTTAGGGAACCACTCCGGGTTCTTGGCTTAATCTCTAATTCTGACAAACGCTACAGGTTCTTTGCAGATTTCTGACTCGCCTTTCTCTCCCAGGGCAGAAAGAGAAATAGAAACTCTTTGAGCCTAACACTGTGCCTGATGTATAGGACAGGCTTACTAAATGTCAAATTTCCTTTCTTTCTGTCAACCCCAGACTCCTCTGTTCTTCCCTCCCTTTAGAGGCCACTATAGTGCAAGCAGGTCAGTGACCCAGCTTGTCTTTTCACTCATTCCTTCCCACCAGACACAACCACCTCAAGCTCAGATTTTTGTTGCTTTCTCTGGCTCCTTAGTGACAGCAGTAGATTAAGCCTTAACCAAAGGTCTTTCACTACTGCAACATGGACAGCTCTCACTCAGAGAGATGTCCATCAGCAAGGAATGGAAAGCATGCATTTGGAAAGAGGAGAAACTATTCCAAGAACTAAGCCAGTGAATAGGTGGTTCGAGGACTTGAGGTGAGAAAAGGATGCACACACGGGAACAGAGCTATTACCTACCTGCCTAGGAACGAAAGATAGCCTGGAAAGGGAATGGATTGAAAGTGAGGATGTGGAAAAAACAACGTGAAGTATATAAGAAATGAAGTAGTGAAAGAGATGAGAAAACATACATGGGGTTGTTTCGTTTCTTTTTATAACAAATTAATATTGGAGCACTTTTTTAGGAGCTCTGGTAGTACAGTGGTTAAAGTACTCATCTACTAACCGAAAGGTCAGCGGTTCAAACCCACGAGCCGCTCCTTGGGAGAAAGATCTGACAGTGTGCTTCTGTAAAGATTTACAGCCTTGGAAACCCTATGCGGTCGATATGAGTCAGAATCGACTTGACAGCGGTGGGTTTATAGGTTCTTTCAAAAAGTATGTTCTCTTCTCCATCTGTAGCAGCTCATCTTAGATAATCTAAGGCAGTTAACCCTCATTTAGTCCACAGATAAATACAAAATCAGCACCAGGAAGAAATTGCGGGTGGAAATTAGGGGTCTGTGGAGTTGACTGATCACGTCAAACAATAATTAATTGGTCTAACTGTGTACTCTATCTAAATAGTTAATAGTCGGCAAAGTTTACCTCCGCATTTGGTCTAGTGTACTCCACTCCTTTTTTTTTTTTTTTTTTTAATCATATTGGTATATTTTCTACAAAAAGGAAATCTGAACATGATAAGAGGAAAGGAGATTTGTCTGGAGATTGATTGCAGGAGAGCTTGGGATGACGACTCAGAGAAAGCAAATCAAAAGCACCCTTCTTTACAAGACATTCTCTGATCATTTCTCTGCTTTTGCTATGGCAATGCCTCTGTCCTGTCCAATTTCCCTTTCTTCCCTTCCCGCTTTTACCTTTTTAGTCCCAAGATTCTTAGATTCAGAAGGCAGAAACCGGTGACTCTATCCTCTAAAGCATCATTGTACAGATGAAAAAAAAAACAAAAACTGATTCTTGAACGTTTAAGTGAACACCCTATTACTCAGGCAGTTGATAATAGATCCTGATCCAGACACTTCTGGTTTGCTGACCTGTCTAGTGCTCTTTCCATTTTATAGCAAGATGACTGTCCTTTTTCCTCATCTCTTCCCTCCTATTCCCGTGTGTGCCTGTGCTTGCATGTGCGTGTAGTGAGAGAAGAGACGGAAGGATATGGAAAATTAAAAGGAGTTACTGTTATTTAGAATTTTCAGGAAATACTGAAATCAAATTAAATTGTAAATTCTCAGTTGGGAACTAGTAATCAAATGTGATACTTAGGTTTGTTTCATTGAATTTATCTTTATAAAGGAAATTCAATAAATTGCATATTTCTCAGCTTTGAGGTGGTATTATATCAAAACCAAACCATTGCTGTTAAGTCAATTCCAACTTGTAGCAACCCTATAGGACAGAGTAGAGGTGTGTAAAACTTTATGAAAGCAGACAGCCACATTTTTCTCCTACAGAGTGGCTGGTAGGTTTGAACCACTGACCTTTCAGCTAGCAGCCAAGTGCTTTAACCATGCAACACCAGGGCTCCTTTCTATTATTATAAAACCCAAAACCAAACCCATTGCTGTCGAGTTCATTATGACTCATAGTGACCCTATAGGACAGAGTAGAACTGCCCCCATAGGGTTTCCAAGGAGTAGCTGGTAGATTCGAACTGCTGACCTTTCAGTTAGCAACCAAGCACTTTAAACACTATACCACCAGGGCTCCTTTGTAATATTATACAGGATATAAAATCAGGCCATTTTTTTTGTCTTGCATTTTACAGCTATCAGCAATTAGGCTGCAATAAACTTTGTTTGCACTTTGTTAAACCTTCCTGCTTGGAGCAGGTGGTAAGATTCTGGGAATACGAGGCAGGTGGGGGACTGGGGGTGGATGGTAAAACAAGGTTCAATTACACGTCCTGTTGGGAGCAATTGAGACTGAATTCAGAGGCTATGCCTGCAACCCTGGCGTTCTAAGCATGCCTGCCAACGTGTCCAACTGCGTTGCTTGCAAGGCAAAGGTCCTTATGCATTCTGGAGGAGCACTACTCTTTTTCAGATTGAGTAAATCCTAAACAGGTGCAGCCCTAATACAGGACCTTGGGAGGAGCTGTTAGAAAGCCAGCTGCGGGTGTTGGAGTGCTTCAGGAGGAAAGCAGTAAGCAAGAGAATGCTGCAGGAGGGAGCCTTGTGAGGAAGCCCCCAGAGCCAAAAGTGTCATATTTTAGTTCCCAAAACATGGTGGCCATGGGAGTAGTGACACTCCTGCTGCTGCTCTGATCTGTTTCTCTGTCACCCTGCTGTACAGTGGGGTGGTACCTGAATAGTCCCTAGGTGGTGCAAAGGTTAATGAGCTCAGCTGCTAACCGAAAGGTTGGAGGTTCAAGGCCACACAGAGGTGCCTTGGAAGAAAGGCCTGGTGATCTACGTCTGAAAAATCAGCCATTGAAAACTCTAGGGAGCACAGTTCTACTCTAACACACATGGGGTTGCTATGAGTCAGAACCGACTCCACAACAGCTGGTAACTGGAACCTGGAAAGCCAAGCACAAGGATAGTGAGATAGATACGGTCTGTGGGTCAGCCAGGGGTGTTGCTGAACATCAATGCTGGAGACTCGGTGTTTCCAAAGGGTTTATTTTTGTTTTTAATTGCCCTTTACATCTTATAAATAATCCAAACCCAGATACCAGGATAAATGCCTGGGTCTCATCCCCTTTTCCCAACAGGCTCGCAAAAATACAGTAGGATTGAGAGCAATATACATAATGAAGCCAGGCCTGCTCCTCTACATTTTCATTTGTGCCCAAATGATAAGTTTGCAAACTATGTATTTGAGCAAGCTAATGAACAAGAAAAGAGTGAAGAGAAGAAAAGAGAAGGGGAGAGAGAGGGAAGGAGAGAGAGAAGGAGGATAGGGGGATTTAGGGAGAAATAAAAGAGAAGAGTAAGGCAGGGAATATTAACTTAGATTCTGGCTTTCAAAATAGTTTTGGTCAAACAGGGTCAGCAGAGATGGATTTGGTGGCTCAGGACAGCAACAGAGAGAGGGGTGAGGCTGAGCCACCCAGAAGGGGATATATGTGTAGGAGGGTAAGAAGATGGGAAGTTATTATTGGATGGTGCCCTGACAGGGTTGACCTCAGAGGTCACCCCTTGCTGAATGAGAGCTAGACACACAGACATTTTTAAACATAACAAGAAAAATGAGGAGAGAATTATCATCTGAACTAAGCTCAACTACTCCCAAAATAGACAAAATAGCTGAATGGCAAAAGGTTAATTTCTGGGCCCCCAAACCCTCACACAAACTTCAGAGATGGCTCCTTTGGTTCTTGTTAGTTACTAAATGAACGGCCTCTAGTCACTGCCTCCTGGGTTCCAGAAGCTATTTATTGATCAGTATTGAACAAAATTTAGCAACGCTGGTTGAGGGGCACGAAAGTCTGACTATTTTCAGTCAGACTTGTATTTATTTTATAGATGGTAACTCCTATTTAGTTCTCGAACAATCCCACTCTCCCTTTTCTAGAGCCCAGACCCCCTCTTTAAGTAGCTACACCTTCCAGTTTGCTGAGTATCAGTTACGGACGTGTTAAGTCCAGGGTGTTTATTTGGGAAGGATACTTGAACTTACACTTTCTTTGATTTCCAGCTGACATAAAACACGTCTTGGCTTCACTGGCCAGGGGAATAATGTATACGACAAGGGTCACCATCATTTAACCCCCCTGCCAAGGGAAAGACTGAACATATGGAAAGAAAGAAGGAGAGGCGGGAAAAAACAAGGTAAGAAAATGAGCCTAAGATGAAGAATAAGTGCAAAAATAAATAAATAATAAGGCCAACAAGGTGGAAAGAAGTAAGTGACACCAGCTGTTGCCTGGCATGACAGGTAATGGCACCGGGACCCTGGGTCACCTTCTCTGAGTGTGAACCAGAGAGCAGTGTGTCACATCTGGAGCCGTAATCACAAAGTGGCACCTCCACGAGGGCCTGTTTTGAACAGAGAAAAAGCCTTCCCCAGGGAAAGACGAGTCCACGTCAGTAAGCATAGTGCAAAGGGGCACAAATGCCCACCCCCGCGGCAGGAATAAGCACGGAGAGGGAGCCTACTTTAAAGCCCCATTAACAAAGAACTTTACTCAAGGAGGAGCTGTTAATAAGTAATGAAACAAAGTGCCTGTTATGGAGATTAAATGCCCCTGTGTCTAGGTACAAAGTTCATGCTGCAAAGTGCAGCTGTCACCCTGTCCATAACCCCACCGCAGCCTTAGAACTCCTGGTTCAAAGTGTGTCTTGCTGCCTTCCTGTTACCCGGCTGCGCAGTACAAGGTCCGGCCCGGGTCAGAGTTCAACGTCTGAGGCGCTGCTGACTGCCTTCTTTGTTTAGCTCGGGCGAGCTTTAGATAAGCCACCAACTGCTTATTTAAGGCGGTTATTACAGACAACTGACAGATTATTTCCTCCAAGTCTTACTCTTATTCTTTACTGTCAAACTTGAATGGTACCAAACTCTGATTTCTTGAGGATTTGTGTGTGTACAGAAGCAAACGATATAAGGATACATCAAAGTCTTGGTCAAAAAGATACCTCTAAGGAGTAACTAGGTTCCAAACAGACACACAAAACGAGGCCTTTTAAAGTGAATTCTTGTAAGGGCCATCTCAAGACAGGTCAAGGAATTCACCCTCCAACTATCAAAGATTAAATAAATACTAGATTTAGCCTTCAAAATCAAGCAATCCCCGTTTATATATGATCATAGATAAGTGTTAATTTATTTCTGGGTGGAGCCTCCCTCTTTATCTGTTCTTCTTATTTATCTGCTAAAGATTCAGAGGAAAACTCATTTTTCTAAATAACGGCCATTGTTTAGCTTGATCCTAACAGGAGTCTTGGAAGGGTGGTACAATATGTGTTAGGATTCTTATTTTAGAGATGAAGAAATGGAGTTGAAGACAGAGAGGTGAGCAACTTGCCCAGCGTGCCAGAGTTGATGTAGTGCAGAACCAGACCACAATCTACCTCTTTTGGGTTTCCTTTTGGTGCTTTTCCACTTCTCTTTATGCCCTGGCACCTGCTTCCTTTAAGTAGGAATAGTTCTTTTTCATTTTTCACCTTTGTGTAAGTGAACAGAGTTGAAATAAAATACAAGAGTCAGGTAGTTTGGTAAATGTGACTTTAAAGAGTGCTTAAGGTAAGGTTGGAAACCCTGGTGGCGTAGTGATTAAGTGCTACTACTGCTAACCAAAGGGTCGGCAGTTCGAATCCACCAGGCGCTCCTTGGAAACTCTATGGGGCAGTTCTACTCTGTCCTATAGGGTTGCTATGAGTCGGAATTGACTCGATGGCACTGGGTTTGTTTTTTTTTTTTTGTTTAAGGTAAGGTTTAAGGAGCCCTGGTGGTGCAGCGATTAAACACTCAGCTGCTAACTGAACTCACCAGCTGCTCTGTGAGAGGAAGATGTGGCAGGCTACTTCTGTAAATATGGAAACCCTATGGGGCAGTTTTACCTTATCCTATAGTGTCGCTATGAGTCAGAATCAACTCTACAGCAACTCTGGCATGGATGGAAGGTAAGGTTTTAGGGAAATAGAGCCTGACTCAGTGCTGGCTTAATGCCAGGTACTTGTGTTCCCACTCCATCTGTTAGCCAAAAGTGACAAAGATGCTGGATTTTAGATTAGTTACCCAGTGGCAGAGTTAGGGTACTGCTTCTTCTGGTGATAAATACACAACCACACAGCATGGATTAATATTTTACCTCAGAAGGGAGTGTAGCCCAGGAAAACCTATGGTGATGCACCAGCACCAAATGCTTAGAATTTAGAGTGTATTACTTTCTTGCAATTCATAGAATCAAGATTTCCTTATTCCACATTTTCTTTACATTAGAACGGAGTTTAAAAATTATCTACAGGCTTTATTCCTTTGACAGATATTTATCGAGGCCTAAAATGTTCCAGGCATTTACTGAGATAATTATTTATAGGTGTTTGTTGGAGCCCTGGTGGCACAGAGGTTAAGAGCTTGGCTGCTAACCAAAAAGTCAGCAGTCTGAATCCATCAACTGCTCCTTGGAAACCCTATGGGGCCGTTCTACTGTGTTCTATAGGGTCGCTATGAGTGGGAATCGACTCGATGGCAACAGGTTTGGTGTTTTTTAGGTTGTTGTTAGGTGCTGTGAAGTCAGTTGAAGGAAACACTGCCTGATCCTGAGACATCGTTATAATTGTTGCTATGTTTGAGCCCATTGTTGCAGCCACTGTGTCAATCTATCTCGTCAAAGGTCTTCCTCTTTTTTGCTGACCTTCTTCCTTACCGAGCATGATGTACCTCTCCAAGGACTGGTCCCCTCCTGATAATGTGTCCAAAGTAATGAGATGAAGTCTCACCATCTTTGCTTTCAGTGAGCACTTTGGCTGCACTTCTGAGACAGATTTGTTGGTTCTTCTGGCAGTCCATGGTATATTCGATATTCTTTGCCATACCATAATTCAAAGCCATCAATTCTTCTTTGGTCTTCCTTATTCATTGTCCAGCTTTTGCATGTATATGAGGAGCTAGAAAATATCCTGGCTTGGGTCAAGAGCACCTTAGTCCTCAAAGTGACATCTTTGATTTTTAACACTTTAAAGATGTCTTTTGCAGCAGATTTTTCCAATGCAGTATGTCATTTGATTCCTCGACTGCTGCTTCCATTAGCATTGATGGTGGTGATCCAAGTAAAATGAAATCCTTGACAACTTCAGTCTTTTCTTCATTTATCGTGATGTTGCTTATTGGTACAGTTGTGAGGATTTTTGTTTTCTTTATGTTGAGATGTAATCCATAGTGAAGCTGTAGTCTGTGATTTTCATCAGTGTTTCAAGTCTTTTTCACTTTCGGCAAGCCAGGTTGTGTCATCTGCATATTGCAGGTTGATAATGAGTCTTCTTCCAATCCTAATGTTACACTCTTGTTCATAGAGTCCAGCTTCATATAGTCTTGTTCATATAGTCCCACTTGATCTCTAAATTCAGGTGGGATATACTCAAGGTCATATTTTGGTTCTTGTGGACTTGTTTAATTTTCTTCAGCTTCAACTTAAACTTGCATAGATGTCTACATATATAAATATTTTCACAGTTTTTTACTAAGCCCGTACTGTGTACTATGAAGAGGGCAGATTCATTCCATTATTAGCCCCTAAAGAGCTTGAACTATAAACCCATTACTGTTGAAGTTGATTCTGACTCATAGCAACCCTATAGGACAGAGTAGAACTGCCCCATAGGGTTTTCAAGGAGCAGCTGGCAATTCAAACTGCTGACTTTTGGTTAGCAGCCATAGCTTACCATAGCTCTTAACCACTCCACGACCAAGGCTCCCTTGAGCTTAAGTAGGAAGAAAAAGGTAAGGATGTATATAACTAGAATCCAAGTGGGATACGGTAACAGAAGAGAGATATAAACAAAACACTCAGGGATAGGGAAGAGCAAGGAGAATTGGTATCAGGTCTTTACTAATTTCCTGCTCAGGACCAGGCACAGGAATGGGTGTTTGAAGTATGTTAAAGTTTTTAATCCCCATGACTACACAAGGAAGTGGATATTATCTCTATTTTATGTATAAATATTGTTGGTGTTAGATGCCTTCGGGTTGGCTCCAACTCGTGGTGACCTTATGTATAACAGAATGTGTAACACAAAAGTTGCCCCATCCTGTTTCAGCTTCATGATCATTGGTATATGAGAGTTACTATTGTGTCACTCTATCTTACTGACGTTTTACTTCCTTTTCACTGACCCTCTATCTTCCCAAACACGATGTCCTTGTCTAGTAATTGGTCTTTCCTGATGATGTGACCAGAGTAAGTGAGCTGGACTCTTGCCATCCTTACTTTCAAGGAGCATTCTGGTTGTATTTCTTCTAAGGCTTCTTGGTTTGTTCTTCTGGCAGTGCACAATATATTCAATATTCTTCACCAACACCACAGTTCAAATGCATCAATTCTTCTTCTGACTTCCTTTTTCATTGTTCAACTTTTGCATGCGTATGAGGAGATTGAAAAGACCACGGATTGGGTTGGGCACACCTTAATCATTAAAGTTATATCTTTGCTTTTTAAAGCTTAAAGAGGTCTTTTGCAGAAGATTTGCCCAATGCAATATGTTGTTTGATTTCTTGACTGCTGCTTCTATGTACATTGATTATTGATACAGGTAGAACGAAATCATTAACAACTTGAATTTTTTCTCCATTTATCATGGTTTTGTTTATTGGTTCAGTTGTGAGGATTTTCATTTTCCTCACACTCAGGCAAAATCCATACTGAAGTAGTCTTTATATATAGCTGTACTGAAGCTCAGTGAGGTTCATCCAAAGCCACACGGCATGTAAGGGACAAAAAAACAGGGTTTGAAACCAGTTCTCCATCCAAAGCCCATATAGAATTTTGGGGAAAAAAATAAAGCCAGTGAAAGAAAGGATGAATTTTTAGAAAGTGAGGAAGACAGTAAGAATTTTGTCATGTCCTGGGTGACAAGATAGAAAAGGGTCTCTAGCTGACGATGAGTGTTTAAACCACAGACAAGAAAATCAGAAAATAAAAGGTAAGGCAGTAGGTGGGTGATGAAGAGTATAGAAAACAATCTGGAAGGTCCAACTATGAACTCCTAATGACTTTAGCACATGATGATGGAGAGAAACAGGTTGAACAAGAGCATTTCTAATGCCATCTTCTACTGGCTCTCCCTTCTCTGTAGCCACCTTTAGAAAAAGCATTTGTGTACTTTTCTCTTACACCCTAATACGCTCTTATACCCTACTACGATTGCAACTGTTACCTGTGCTCGGAAGACAATCCCTGACCTAAATTTCTGACCCATATCTTTTTCTTCAGTTACTGACTTGTATTTCTAGCTGCTCATTCAATGTGTGCTACTGGACAACTCAGTAGACACCTCTGCTCCAGCAAACTAGCTTTTCCCCCTTCATTCCCTATCTTAAACCATAAAATTTCTTCAGTGTCTCAAACTAGAAATTGTGACATTATCTTTGACTGCTTCTACACCCCGTAAATTCAACACATGAACAATCCTCAAAGTTTTACCTCTGAAATGTCTCCACTTCCATCACCTCCTCTCAATCCCCTTGCGCATTCCTCAGATCAAGTCTTCATTATCTCTTGTAGGTATAAAAACAATGGTTGACACAGCTCACTGTCCCTGAATTCTCTTCACAGTCCTGCTCCACCCATCATTCCCCACTCCTATCACTAATAGAAATGATTTGTAAAACACAAAGCAAACATAGTCAAATCCTGTAATGCCTCATTCTTGCTTTAAAAGCTTTAATGATTCCCATATATTTATAAAAGACTTTGCAAACTGGCAACCATAGAGTAAAATTGGCTCATTGACGTATTTTTTTTTTAGGCCCACACAAGTGTGGAACTCTTGTGTTTTACATTTGAATTATTGTTGGAATCTAAAGCTTAGAGATTTCACGTAAAGTTTGACATTTCTGGCTTCTGTTGAAAACCAAGATCAGACAATGCTGGCAGGATTCCCACAGAGTAGCCATCAGATGGAGCTCAGTAGCAGCTGTCCATTATAGACATCCCTCACCACTCTCCAACCCTCTGTCATAGACTGAATTGTCTATCCCAAAAATATATGTTGAAGGTCTTATACCCACTACCTGTAAATGTGATCTTGTTTGGAAATAGGGTTTTTTTTTTTTTTTTTTTTTTTAATGGATGGGTCTGTGTCCCCCCAAAATATATGTTGAAATCTTAACCCTTATACCTGTGGATGTAATCCTATTTGGAAATAGAGTTTTCTTTGGCATGTTAATAAGCCCATATCATGTAGAGCATGTCCTAAATCTAATCATTTCTGAATGATGTAAAGAGTAGGACAGAAATGGAGACAAGAAAGTACAAATGGGGAAAGATAGATGCCACATGAACACGTGAAGATTGCCAAGGAACCAAGGATTTCTGGCTACCAGAAGCTGAAATAGAAAAAGAGGGACCTCTCCCTAGAGCCACACTCTGAATTCAGATTCCTAGTCACATAAACTGTGAGGAAATAAATTTCTGTTCTTGAAAGTTACCTAAGTATGTTATTTCTGTTACAGCAGCACTAGATAACTAAGGCAGGGAACGTGAAGATGTTATCAGTTAAGTTAATGTGAAATTATACTAGAGTAGGGTGAGTCCTAATCCAATATGAGTGGTATCCTCATAAAAAGAGGAGAAAAGACAGAGAGACAGAGAGACAGAGAGGGAAGAATACCATGCGATGCTGCAGCTGCAAGCCAAGGAATGTCTGGGGCTACCAGAAGCTGGAAGAGCTGAGAAAGAATCTTTTCCTAGAGCCTTCAGAGAACATGGCCCTGCTGACACCATGAATTTGGACTTTCAGCTCCCAGCATTGTGAGACGATAAGTATTTGTTCTTATAAGCCACCCAGTTTATGGTACTTTGTTATGGCAGTCCTAGTAAACTAATACACCCTTTAACACTACTAGGCACCATCTAATTTGACCTGCTTCTCTCGTTTACAGTATCTGCCTGATCCATGTAGTATTTGAATTTGTAGTTCTGGGTTAGTGAAATAAATACAAACATTTTTTCAAGTCATAACCATCTGCTTTCAAACTATCTTTCAAAGCAAAACTACCACTACCCTCCAGCCTCTTCGTATCTTTGCACTTTCCTTAAAACTCTGCATGCACAATGCCTTTATTCCTCTGAAGTGGTGGACTCCTGCCTAGTATCCTGTGCCTTCTCACCCTGCTCCTCTTATTTCATCTGTTGTTTTCAGATGAACTCCTCTGTTTCTCACAAGCCCTTTTTGGAAAGTTTTCATATCCCAAGGCAGCTAAATGCTTCCTCGGTGCCCTTGTAAGCCTTTGTTCATGTATCACAGTAATTTATTTTCAGATCTGAAAATAATTTTAAAAATGAGTGCATCAGTGCATCAACAGGGAACTTCCAGAAGTTCAGACCAGATTTGGAAGAGGATGTGGAATGAAGAATGTCCTGGCTCTGGTCAGATGGATCTTGGCTGAAAGCAGAGAATACCAGAGAAATGTTTACCTGTGTTTCATCAACTACATGAAAGCATTCTACTGTGTGGACCATAACAAATTACGGGTAACATTATAAAGAATGGGAATTCCAGAACAATTAATTGTGCTCATGTGGAGCCTGTACATGAATCAAGGGGTAGTCATTCAAATAGAACAAGGGGATACTATGTGGTTCAAAATTGGAAAAGGTGTGTGGCAGAGTCATATCCTTCCACCTAACTTATTCAGCCTCTATGATGAACAAATCATCTGAGAAGCTGAACTATCTGAAGAAAAATGCAGCATCAGGATTGGAAGGAGACTCACTGACAACCTGTGATGTTCACATGACACAACTTTGCTTGCTGAAAAAGAAGATGACTTGAATAGCTTACTATGAAGGTCAAAGACTGCATACAGCCTTCAGAATGGATTATACCTGAATGTGAAAAAAACAAACGCCCTCACAACTGGACCAATAAACAATATCATGATAAATGAAGGAAACAATGAAGTTGTCGTTCTGCTTGGATTAAGAATCAACCACCATTGAAACTGCTCAAGAAATCAAATGACGTATTACCCTGGGCAAATCTGCTGCAAAAGACCTGTTTAAAGTTTTAAAAAGCAAGGATATCACTTCAATTATTAAGGTGCACCTAACCCAGTCCATGGTCTTTTCAGTATCCTCACGTGTGTGCAAAAGCTGGACAATGAAAAAGGAAGACAGAAGAAAAATGGATGCACTCAAATTGTGATGTTGGCAAAGAATATTGAATATACCTTGGACTGCTAGAAAAATGAACAAATCTGTCTTAGAAGAAATACAACCAAACCCTTAGAAAGGAAGATGGAGAGACTTGTCTTGCTTACTTTGGATGTGTCATCAGGAAAGACCAATTACTAGAAAAAGATATCATGTTTGGTAAAGGGCAGGGTCAATGAAAATGAAGGAAAACCTCAATGAGACAGGTTGACACAATAGCCACAATGGTGAACTCACACATACCCACAAAGATCCTGAAGCTGAAACAGGACTGGAGTAAGGTGTACCTAAGGTTGCCATGAGTAAAGTTGAAGCTGACTTTAAACAACTAATGACAACAACAACAACAACAAAGGGCTAAAAGCCTTTAAGACCTAAAGGAACACATTTCTGATAGTGAGAATTTAAGTCATTGTCACATCTGAATGAGGAAGGTACATTATGGCAGGGACTGACTGTTAAGATATAAATAGAAGTAAAAAGACAAATGGAAACAGCCTAGTCTGTAGAAGCTGCTAATATCACTTTCCTTATGGATATATACCATGTGGCATTGAAGAAGTGGCAAACTCATTAACAAGTTCAGTCATTTCCTCCCCATCCCACTCCATAGAGATGTTTAAGTTACAAAATAAGAGATACTGCAATAATCCATGAGGAAGGAAAAATATTCGTGATCCTCAGAAATGCTCAGATTTGTACAACACTTTATTTTGTTTTCTTAAGTATTCACCTTAAGCAATGCATTTGTTCTTTCCTCAGTTTTTCAAGGTGAAGAAATTTTGGCTGGAAGAGGCTCACTGACTTTCCAGAGGTTATCTAGGGATTCATTAACAGAATAAAAATTACGCTCCAAATAATGTCACTAAGCCATCACTATCCTCTGCATCTTCCTGCTTCTTTCAATCCAAAGAGGCTCTAAATAAGGAGATAACATGATTAAATAACTTTAGGGAAAATGCAAATGAATGAAATCTGGGGAAAAGATGAAGATAAATTAATCAGACCAAGTGAGATAGCTAAGGAATGCATGGTGTTCAGGAGATAGCAAATTAGATTGCCATTCGTAAGTAATAAGATAGGGCAACGAGAAGGACCAGGGATATTCTGATCTGTACTCAAAGAGGGATAACATGACCTGATGAGAAAGAGGGCACCGACAGCCCGACACACTGAGATCATGCCATTCTGGGAGATTAATGTAGGGTCTATGAGCGCCAAACCTGCAGACTTTTTGGAAGAACTCCAAAAGGAACAACATATGCAGATGAAAGGAGAAAAACACTCAGCTCCTCTTACTGTCCACCAAGTTCTAAAAACAAAATTCAGATCTAAGGCCTGGTTTGATGTAATTTATTCTTTTTTTCATTGTTGTTGGCTTCAATTTTTGGTATAGTTGCCTCCATTTGGATGGGGATAAGTGTGAATATGTATTATAGGTGACTTACCGCCTATACATATGGCTTGTGAGATTTTATAGGCCTGCCAGCCTGAAAAGCTCTCTCCCACAACCCTGTCATGATGCTACCATTTTTCTTCTGCAGTTTGATATTCCCAGGATGAAAGAAGGAAAGCCCAGGGAATGGGGAGATTCACTTGGCTCATTCACTAAAGAGTATTTGATTTCTAAAAAGGCAAAGTTAAAATGCCTCTGTATTATTGGAGCAGAAAAAAGCTCCTCTGGCTCTCTTCTTTAGAGCATCTTCATGGGTTCATTTATGAAGTGACCTCCTCCTTGTCATTGTGAAATTCGTAGAACAGTCCCTGGTCTAAGGGAATGACATTGGTATTACGCCTGGATGACCAAAGATTGGTTAGTCCCTTCCAGTCAATATTTTTTCCAGCTGACAAATGGGGAAATATCCATCCACCTCTTAAGGGAGGCAGATCTAAGCGAAGTAGCCAGTAACATCTAATCATTACTAGCTCATGGTAGGTGGGAGAAATCTAGCCCAGGTCAATGCGATACCCATTAAAGTAAGTAAATTCTGTATTTGTGGACAATGGCTGCTGAATGGAGACAAGTGAAGTTTCTGCTAGGTTGTTATTGTTGTTAGTTGTTGTCAAGTTGATTCTAACTGATGGCGATACCACGCACAACAGAATGAAGTATTGCCCAATTCTGCCCCATCTTCACGATCATTGATATGCCCAAGTTCATTACTGTGGCCACGGTGTATTTTGAGTGTCTTCCAACCTTGGGAGATCATCTTCTAGTACTTTATCAGACAATAATTCTGTTGTGGTCCGTCGGGTTTTATTGGCTCGTTTTTGGAAGTAGATTGCCAGCCTTTCTTCCTAGTCTGTCTTAGTCTGGAAGCTCTACTGAAACCCGTGTACCATGGATGGCCCTGCTGGTATTTGAAATGCTGGTGGCATAGCTTCTAACATCATAGCAACATTCAAACCATCACAGTACAACAAACTGACAGAGATGGGAGGTGGTTCTATTGTGTAGGTAAGAAGAATTCAGAAAGTAGCTAACTTTGCCTACTTCACTCTCCCTTAACACTGATGACCAAGGTTGGTAAGATTCGTATTCTTACCTTTTCCATCTTCCCACCTTTCTCCCTTCATTGTCAATATGATCTACACTAAAAGTCAGTGAGCACTGAGAATTACAAAGAAATACTTTCCAGTCCGCTGCCCCTACTCTAACATAAACCATGAATAATTTGCTAGTAGAATTAATGTTCTAAACAGATAAATTTGTACCTTATGCACATAGCACTGTTGGAATAATATTTAGCTGTTGGAAAAAGTTAATTAATCAGGCAAAGAAATGGTTTCAAAAAAGAAATACATAAACCACCACAACTTGAGATAGTTCCAGTTAGATCAGAAAGGCGACCAAGAAAATAATATAAAATGTTTGAGGAGGAATAGAATGCTGAAGTCTTGGCAAGTGTGTTTTGACCCCAGAAAAGGTATGAGGGAAGGAAGTTTGTTTTTTTTTTTTTTTTTTTTAATTAACCTTTATTAAGCTTCAAGTGAACGTTTACAAATCCAATCAGTCTGTCACATATAAGTTTACATACATCTCACTCTCTACTCCCACTTGCTCTCCCCCTCTTGAGTCAGCCCTTTCAGTCTCTCCTTTCGTGACAATTTTGCCAGCTTCCCTCTCTCTCTATCCTCCCATCCCCCCTCCAGACAAGAGTTGCCAACACAATCTCCAGTGTCCACCTGATATAATTAGTTCACTCTTCATCAGCGTCTCTCTCCCACCCGCTGACCAGTCCCTTTCATGCCTGATGAGTTGTCTTCGGGGATGGTTCCTGTCCTGTGCCAACAGAAGGTCTGGGGACCATGGCTGCCGGGATTCCTCTAGTCTCAGTCAGACCATTAAGTTTGGTCTTTTTGTGAGAATTTGGGGTCTGTATCCCACTGATCTCCTGCTCCCTCAGGGGTCCTCTGTTGTGCTCCCTGTCAGGGCAGTCATCGATTGTGGCCGGGCACCAACTAGTTCTTCTGGTCTCAGGATGATGTAGGTCTCTGGTTCATGTGGCCCTTTCTGTCTCTTGGGCCCTTAGTTGTCGTGTGGCCTTGGTGTTCTTCATTTTCATTTGTTCCAGGTGGGTTGAGACCAATTGATGCATCTTAGATGGCCGCTTGTTAGCATTTAAGACCCCAGACACCACATTTCTAAGTGGGATGCAGAATGATTTCATAATAGAATTATTTTGCCAATTGACTTAGAAGTCCCCGCAAACCATGTTCCCCAGACCCCCGCCCTTGCTCAGCTGACCTTTGAAGCCTTCATTTTATCCCGGAAACTTCTTTGCTTTTGGTCCAGTCCAATTGAGCTGACCTTCCATGTATTGAGTGTTGTCTTTCCCTTCACCTAAAGCAGTTCTTATCTACTGATTAATCAATAAAAAACCCTCTCCCACCCTCCCTCCCTCCCCTCCTCGTAACCACAAAAGTATGTGTTCTTCTCAGGTTTACTATTACTCAAGATCTTATAATAGTGGTCTTATACAATATTTGTCCTTTTGCCTCTGACTCATTTCGCTCAGCATAATGCCTTCCAGGTTCCTCCATGTTATGAAATGTTTCAGAGATTCGTCACTGTTCTTTATCGATGCGTAGTATTCCATTGTGTGAATATACCACAATTTATTTACCCATTCATCCGTTGATGGACACCTTGGTTGCTTCCAACTTTTTGCTATTGTAAACAGAGCTGCAATAAACATGGGTGTGCATGTATCTGTTTGTATGAAGGCTCTTGTATCTCTAGGGTATATTCCGAGGAGTGGGATTTCTGGGTTGTATGGTAGTTCTATTTCTAACTGTTTAAGATAACGCCAGATAGATTTCCAAAGTGGTTGTACCATTTGACATTCCCACCAGCAGTGTATAAGAGTTCCAATCTCTCCACAGCCTCTCCAACATTTATTATTTTGTGTTTTTTGGATTAATGCCAGCCTTGCTGGTGTGAGATGGAATCTCATCGTAGTTTTAATTTGCATTTCTCTAAATGATCGGGAGCATTTTCTCATGTATCTGTTAGCTGCCTGAATATCTTCTTTAGTGAAATGTGTGTTCATATCCTTTGCCCACTTTTTGATTGGGTTGTTTGTCTTTTTGTGGTTGAGTTTTCACAGAATCATGTAGATTTTAGAGATCAGGCGCTGGTCAGAGATGTCATAGCTGAAAATTCTTTCCCAGTCTGTAGGTGGTCTTTTTACTCTTTTGGTGAAGTCTTTAGATGAGCATAGGTGTTTGATTTTTAGGAGCTCCCAATTATCGGGTTTCTCTTCATCATTTTTGGTAATGTTTTGTATTCTGTTTATGCCTTGTATTAGGGCTCCTAGGGTTGTCCCTGTTTTTTCTTCCATGATCTTTATCGTTTTAGTCTTTATGTTTAGGTCTTTGATCCACTTGAAGTTAGTTTTTGTGCATGGTGTAAGGTATGGGTCCTGTTTCATTTTTTTGCAAATGAATATCCAGTTATGCCAGCACCATTTGTTAAAAAGGCTTTCTTTTCCCCAATTAATTGACACTGGTCCTTTGTCAAATATCAGCTGCTCATACGTGGATGGATCTATGTCTGGGTTCTCAATTCTGTTCCATTGGTCTATGTGCCTGTTGTTGTACCAGTACCAGGCTGTTTTGACTACTGTGGCTGTATAATAGGTTCTGAAATCAGGTAGAGTGAGGCCTCCCACTTTCTTCTTCTTTTTCAGTAGTGCTTTGCTTATCCGGGGCTTCTTTCCCTTCCATATGAAATTGGTGATTTGTTTCTCTATCCCCTTAAAATATGACATTGGAATTTGGATCGGAAGTGCATTAAATGTATAGATGGCTTTTGGTAGAATAGACATTTTTACTATGTTAAGTCTTCCTATCCATGAGCAAGGTATGTTTTTGCATTTAAGTATATCCTTTTGAATTTCTTCTAGTAGAGCTTTGTAGTTTTCTTTGTATAGGTCTTTTACATCCTTGGTAAGATTTATTCCTAAGTATCTTATCTTCTTGGGGGCCACTGTGAATGGTATTGATTTGGTTATTTCCTCTTCGGTGTTCTTTTTGTTGATGTAGAGGAATCCAAGTGATTTTTGTATGTTTATTTTATAACCTGAGACTCTGCCAAACTCTTCTATTAGTTTCAGTAGTTTTCTGGAGGATTCCTCAGGGTTTTCTGTGTATATAATCATGTCATCTGCAAATAGTGATAACTTTACTTCCTTCTTGCCAATCTGGATACCTTTTATTTCTTTGTCTAGCCTAATTAACCTGGCTAGGACTTCCAGCACGATGTTGAATAAGAGCAGTGATAAAGGGCATCCTTGTCTGGTTCCCGTTCTCAAGGGAAATGCTTTCAGGTTCTCTCCATTTAGAGTGATATTGGCTGTTGGCTTTGCATAGATGCTCTTTATTATGCTGAGGAATTTTCCTTCAATTCCTATTTTGGTAAGAGTTTTTATCATAAATGGGTGTTGGACTTTGTCAAATGCCTTTTCTGCATCAATTGATAAGATCATGTGGTTTTTGTCTTTTGTTTTATTTATGTGATGGATTACATTAATGGTTTTTCTGATATTAAACCAGCCTTGCATACCTGGTATAAATCCTACTTGATCATGGTGAATTATTTTTTTGATGTGTTGTTGGATTCTATTGGCTAGAATTTTGTTGAGGATTTTTGCATCTATGTTCATGAGGGATATAGGTCTATAATTTTCTTTTTTTGTAATGTCTTTACCTGGTTTTGGAATCAGGGAGATGGTGGCTTCATAGAATGAGTTGGGTAGTATTCCGTCATTTTCTATGCTTTGGAATACCTTCAGAAGTAGTGGTGTTAACTCTTCTCTGAAAGTTTGGTAGAATTCTGCAGTGAAGCCGTCCGGGCCAGGGATTTTTTTTGGGGGGAGTTTTTTGATTACCGTTTCAATCTCTTTTTTTGTTATGGGTCTATTTAGTTGTTCTACTTCTGAATGTGTTAGTTTAGGTAGGTAGTGTTTTTCCAGGAATTCATCCATTTCTTCTAAGTTTTCAAATTTGTTAGAGTACAATTTTTCATAATAATCTGAAATTATTCTTTTAATTTCATTTGGTTCTGTTGTGATGTGGTCCTTCTCGTTTCTTATTCGGGTTATTTGTTTCCTTTCCTGTATTTCTTTAGTCAGTCTAGCCAATGGTTTATCAATTTTGTTAATTTTTTCAAAGAACCAGCTTTTGGCTTTGTTAATTCTTTCAATTGTTTTTCTGTTCTCTAATTCATTTAGTTCAGCTCTAATTTTTATTATTTGTTTTCTTCTGGTGCCTGATGGATTCTTTTGTTGCTCATTTTCTATTTGTTCAGGTTGTAGGGACAGTTCTCTGATTTTGGCTCTTCTTTTTGTATGTGTGCATTTATCGATATAAATTGGCCTCTGAGCACTGCTTTTGCTGTGTCCCAGAGGTTTTGATAGGAAGTATTTTCATTCTCGTTGCTTTCTAAGAATTTCCTTATTCCCTCCTTAATGTCTTCTATAACCCAGTCTTTTTTCAGGAGGGTATTGTTCATTTTCCAAGTATTTGATTTCTTTTCCCTAGTTTTTCTGTTATTGATCTCCAGTTTTATTGCCTTGTGGTCTGAGAAGATGCTTTGTAATATTTTGATGTTTCGGGCTCTGCAAAGATTTGTTTTATGACCTAATATGTGGTCTATTCTAGAGAATGTTCCATGTGCGCTAGAAAAAAAAGTATATTTTGCAGCAGTTGGGTGGAGAGTTCTGTATAAGTCAATGAGGTCAAGTTGGTTGATTGTTGTAATTAGATCTTCCGTGTCTCTATTGAGTTTCTTACTGGATGTCCTGTCCTTCTCCGAAAGTGGTGTGTTGAAGTCTTCTACTATAATTGTGGAGGTATCTATCTCACTTTTCAATTCTGTTAAAATTAGATTTATGTATCTTGCAGCCCTGTCATTGGGTGCATAAATATTTAATATGGTTATGTCTTCCTGATCAATTGTCCCTTTTATCATTATATAGTGTCCTTCTTTATCCTTTGTGGTGGATTTAAGTCTAAAGTCTATTTTGTTAGAAATGAATATTGCTACTCCTCTTCTTTTTTGCTTATTGTTTGCTTGATATATTTTTTTCCATCCTTTGAGTTTTAGTTTGTTTGTGTCTTTAAGTCTAAGGTGTGTCTCTTGTAGGCAGCATATAGATGGATCGTGTTTCTTTATCCAGTCTGTGACTCTCTGTCTCTTTATTGGTGCATTTAGTCCATTTGCATTCAGCATAATTATAGATAAATAAGTTTTTAGTGCTGTCATTTTGATGCCTTTTTATGTGTGTTGTTGACAATTTCATTTTTCCACATACTTTTTTGTGCTGAGGCGTTTTTCTTAGTAAATTGTGAGATCCTCATTTTCATAGTGTTTGACTTTATGTTAGTTGAGTTGTTACGTTTTTCTTGGCTTTTATCTTGAGTTATAGAGTTGTTATACCTTTTTGTGGTTACCTTTTTATTTACCCCTATTTTTCTAAGTAAAAACCTAACTTGTATTGTTCTATATCGCCTTGTATCACTCTCCATATGGCAGTTCAATGCTTCCTGTATTTAGTCCCTCTTTTTGATTATTGTGATCTTTTACCTATTGACTTCCATGATTCCCTGTTATGTGTATTTTTTTTTAATTAATCTTAATTTGTTTGTTTTTGTGATTTCCCTATTTGAGTTGATATCAGGACGTTCTGTTTTGTGACCTTGTGTTGTGCTGATATCTGATATTATTGGTTCTCTGACCAAACAATATCCTTTAGTATTTCTTGTAGCTTTGGTTTGGTTTTTGCAAATTCTTTAAACTTGTGTTTATCTGTAAATATCTTAATTTCGCCTTCATATTTCAGAGAGAGTTTTGCTGGATATATGATCCTTGGCTGGCAGTTTTTCTCCTTCAGTGTTCTGTATATGTCGTCCCATTCCCTTCTTGCCTGCATGGTTTCTGCTGAGTAGTCTGAACTTATTCTTATTGATTCTCCCTTGAAGGAAACCTTTCTTTTCTCCCTGGCTGCTTTTAAAATTTTCTCTTTATCTTTGGTTTTGGCGAGTTTGATGATAATATGTCTTGGTGTTTTTCTTTTTGGATCAATCTTAAATGGGGTTCACTGAGCATCTTGGATAGATATCCTTTCGTCTTTCATGATGTCAGGGAAGTTTTCTGTCGGGAGTTCTTCAACTATTTTCTCTGTGTTTTCTGTCCCCCCTCCCTGTTCTGTGACTCCAAACACCCGCAGGTTATCCTTCTTGATAGAGTCCCACATCATTCTTAGGGTTTCTTCATTTTTTTAAATTCTTTTATCTGATTTTTTTTTAGCTATGTTGGTGTTGATTCCCTGGTCCTCCAGATGTCCCAGTCTGCATTCTAATTGCTCGAGTCTGCTCCTCTGACTTCCTATTGCGTTGTCTAATTCTGTAATTTTATTGTTAATCTTTTGGATTTCTACATGCTGTCTCTCTATGGATTCTTGCAACTTATTAATTTTTCCAGTGTGTTCCTTGGCTTTTTCTGCAGTTTGCCTTATTTCATTTGTGATGTCTTGAAGCATTCTGTAAATTAGTTTTTTATGTTCTGTATCTGATAATTCCAGGATTGTATCTTCATTTGGGAAAGACTTTGATTCTTTTGTTTGGGGGGTTGGAGAAGCTGTCATGGTCTGATTCTTTATGTGGTTTGATATGGACTGCTGTCTCCGAGCCATCACTGGGAAACTAGTTTTTCCAGAAAATCCGCTAAAAAAAAAATGCAGTCAGATCCCTATCAGAGTTCTTCCTCTGGCTCAGGCTATTCGGATGTTAATGAAGCCGCCTGCGTCCAGTCCAAATCCCGGCGGGACAGTTCCCCGGCTGGGACGTTGCTCTCCCCGTTCCAAAACCAGTCACTGCCTCCCGGGGACTTCTCCTACCGGCTGCGTCCCACGCCGCCTGCGGAACCGGCTGGTCCCACTCCCGGGGTTAGTTCAGGCGGGTGGAGCAGCTCTCCATGTTTATGCCGTACCTGCGTCCAGTCCAAATCCCAGTGGGACGGTTCCCCGGCTGGGACGTTGCTCTCCCCGTTCCAAGACCAGTCACTGCGTCCCGGGGACTTCTCCTACCGTCTGCGCCCCACGCCGCCTGCGGATCCGGCTGGTCCCCCTCCCGGGGTTAGTTCAGGGGGGTGGAGCAGCTCTCTGTGCTTGTGCCGTACCTGACTGGTACGCTGGCTCCAGGCTCTGAAAACAATCGCTGCTTCCCCATATTAGTTCGTTCTCCGTCTCTAAATCTGTGTTTGTTGTTCAGGGTTCGTAGATTGTTATGTATGTGATCGATTCACTTGTTTTTCCGTGTCTTTGTTGTAAGAGGGATCCGAGGTAGCGTCTGCCTAGTCCGCCATCTTGGCTCCGCCTCCCAACACCCTTTCTTGATGAAAACCCCTCACTTCCAGGTTCCGCTCCGTCCGCCCACGGGTACTTCCGGTTCCTGCGTTAGGTGACGCAGAGTGGAGCCAGGGGGCAGTGAGTCCGCATCGCGAGGGCCCGCGTGGCTCCCGGAAGCACGCCCTCGTCAGGGCGACACCTGGTCGGGGTGGCAGTGGGCCGTTATCCTTCGGGTCATCACCGAACGTTCCCAACAACCATTTCCCTCAGAGGTCGGCGCTCTCAGCTCGTGGGTGACGTCACTTCCAGGGGCGGGAAGGAAGTTTTGATGAAAATTTGAAAGTTAGAGAGACCTGTGGGCTTCTGAGATGGAGAAAGGCTGAAGAGTTTATCAAAGCAAGAGGCTAGATGAGTTGCTTTGGAAAAAGAAAGGAAACCATCCTTCTCCTTTGTTCTGGGCCTGGAATGAGGCAGAAACTCATCCCTCAAAGAATATGAGCGTAGTTATTTCATGTTTCTATTCCATTTTTTTGTCCTTTTTAGGGCTAGCAGCTTGCTCGAATACTTCTAAAAATCCACCCCCTTCACTCCAAGATATTAATCCTGTGTTTTGGAGTTTGAGACTAAAGATGCCTGGAAGGCAAGGGCTCATGGTATTTCCTCATGCAGGACATGACAATATCAAGAAAATAAGAACTGCATCTACCATACGGAGAAGGTCAATAGGCTTATGTTTAATATCTGATTTCTTTCACTTGCTAAGTTTTTTAAAATTTTAATCGACACTGACATTATTTTACGCAATAACGGTCATAGGACTACCCTAACTGGATTGAATCATGTCCTCCCAAAATTGTGTTTATCAATTTGGCTGGGCCATGATTCCTGGTATTGTGTGATTTTCCTGTATGTCATAAACAGTGCCTCTATGATGTTAATAAGGGAGGATGGGCAGCAGTTGTGTTAGTGAGGCAGGATTGTGTCTTAAGGCAATCTCTTAAGATATAAGAAGGAAGCGCGCAGAGAGACAGGGGGACCTCATACCACCACAAAAGCAGTGCCGGGAGCAGAACGTGTCCTTTGGATCCAGGGTCCCTGCATGGAGAAGCTCCTAGTCCAGGGGAAGATTGATGAGAAGGCTGACAGAGAGAGAAAGCCTTCCCCTGGAGCTGACATGCTGAATTTGGACCCTTAGCCTACTTTACTGTGAAGAAATAAATCTCTTTGTTAAACCCATCCACTTGTGGTATTTCTCTTACAGCAGCACTAGATAACTAAGACACCAACTTTACCACAAAGTATTTGGCTGGCTTTGTACCCTGAACCCCTGACTTCTCCCAGTACCTGAGATGTGGTACAATGCATGAGGGGCTTCCTAACAGTACAGATTAACTGAAAGCAAGACAGGCCTCTTGACTCACTGGTGCTGGGAAGATTTATATTGGCAATTCTCACTGATGCTAACGGGAACTACATGAATCAGTCCTTCAGGTCAGGATAGAGCCCAGACTGAGTAGCTAAGAGCACACTGAGAACAGAGTGACCCACCAAGTTTGCTCAGAATCCAGAACTGAAACACAGACAAAGACTAGACACATTCATCAAACGTGTAGGAATTCATTTGCAATAGCTAGCAACAGCTTTACACAGCCAATTTATACAGCTTGTTCATTAACTAGTAACTAAAATATTGTGCAAAAATGCCATGGTAGATTTATTTCCAAAATACATTTGGTAGCACTGAATGTACCTTGTTTGTTGATAGAATGTAGTGAATTATAAAGGTCAAAGGCAAGATGGCATTAGTGAGAAAGTGAATAAGCATTCAAAGAGGAGGGATGATATTTAGGACAGCACTGTCTAAGAATGCCACCACTAGTCACATGCAGTTATTTAAATTTAAATGAATTAAAATGTAGTAACGTTTAAAATTCAGGTCCTCAATCACACAAGCACATTCAAAGTGCTCAACAGCCACTGTCTATCAATACTGAACGTTCTAGTGTCCTGGCTCATCCAGACCCTTTCATTTCTGACTCCACTCTTACCACGCAACATGCATGATTTAAAAATCCTGTTCAGCTTGATTTCCAGATTCAGAGTGGCCCCAGAAGAAACCAGAAAAAACACCTACAACATGTTGCTGCCATCACTTCTTGGGAAGCTAATGAGCTAATGGGCACAACTTTGGGGCCAAAGTTTTTCTGCACATATGAGAAGCTCCAAATTGACCCTAAAGCTATCCAGCTAAAGTCACCTTCCCCTTCTGAGTTTATGGCCATGCATCCATGTGGACAGTCTACATTTTATATCAACGCCTGACTGCTCTTCTAACTAGAGAGCCAGTGAGATGAACATGTAGGAGAAACAGCCCTTTGTGGCCCAGGCCCAGACCTTGCCCTAGTCCACCCCATCACTTGGTTGCCTTATTCATGTCAGTATTGTCGGTCAAAGTCAAGGCTCAGGGTCTAGAAAGAGAACATGAAGTGTAATGAAAGACCTCAGAATTACTGAAAGAGTAACATACGAGTGAGTGAGTACGTACAAATGATATTTCATGGTCGGCAGGGACACAGGAAAATTCATCTCATGAAATAAGCTTAGTTGCCAATACCACATTTAGACCACAATCGTTATTTGCAGCCATTGGCATGTGATTTTTCAAATTGTCTTTATGTGTATAAGGAATTAAAAGTTAAGAGGGATAAAAAAAGCAAACAGAAAAAATAAACAGTGAACCACTCCCTCCTCTTGTGAACTCCCCTTTCTATGACTAAAGCGCCTCATTGAACCTTTGCTAGAGCAGGTGCCCCAGGAGGGGACTGCAGCGACTGTTTACAAAATCCTCTGTAGAGGAGCGTGGACTGATGCTTTCTCCAAGACCAGTTATTTCTCTGAAACCTGTTACTTTTAAAAAGAATGGATTAAAGAATCAATTTTAAAATAAACACAAGTGATTCATCAACGTCATCATCATCATCATTTTGCTTATTCTTCGATTGTGTACATGTGGTGGATATCAGGAGCATTCTCCTTAGTCAGTTGGACCTGCTCTCCAGAAAAAACTATTTTCGAGCAGTTTGCTCCTTAAAAGGTTAATGTAGGAAGGCGCTCTCCTTCATCTTAACATCTGTTTCTGAAGACCAGGCAAAGACAATTTAGTAAGAGAAGTAAGAGCTCTATTGACAATATGGTTCCAAGGAAATTCTTGTGCACCGGCCTTATGCACATCCCGGAAATAAGAATGAGCAAACAGACTGAACATTTAAAAAAAAAAAAAAAAAAAAGAGCTTTTTTCTTTTTTCACCTGGAAGGGGTGGGGAAAAGCCTTGGCTCCCTTCAGACAAAGGTGCTGCATTCATCTGAGTTCATCTTAAAGTTCTCTCTAGATTGGCAAGGGGAGTTTTTAGTTTCAATTCGGTGACTGCTGTTTAAACTGCAGAGTTGATGCACAAGTGATCCATAACACATTTTGGCATATTAAATCATCTTCACAGTTCTAATATGCCATGAAACCCAATTTACATATAACACAGGCATGGAAGATGGAAAGCTGAGAAGAGACTCCTGTTTCAAAAGGCATTAGGAACATGAATTTATTTTCTTGAAGCACAACTAACTTCCATAAATCCATTGCCCGGAAAGGTTATTAAAGTGCTGGGCCCTTCTTCTTTCTTCTCAAATCCTTAATTCTCCTTCTCTTCTCACATGCCATATGGAAACTCTCCTGTCTCCCCCTCCAGACCATCTTTTTTTTCTTTTCATCTCACAGCTCTTTTTCATTTCAGCTGAATCTCTTAGTATGTTCGGACCACAAGGTGTAATTCATCTCTTTCTATTTTGACTTGTAATACACTTGGGGGAAAAAGAGTCACCTATAGCATCCGTGACATAGTAATAGAAGATGCAGCAGACAAGGAGATGGCTTCATCAGATCCTAGACCTGACCTCTAAAAGGTAGCACCTCGATAATAATACAAGGATAGGGAGTAACCAGTGGGTATGGTGTGCCCTTTATCACAATACTGATAGCTCTTGTCACCCTCCCCTTCCAACTCACCATCCTAATTATTAGCTACGTGGTGTCCAGCCAAAAACACCACAGTATGGACATATTGCAACAATGATTCTTATCGTACCTCAAAATATATACTTTCTTTGAATGAGGTCAGCAGATACTAAAATACAACTTAATCATGTCTCTTGGAAAAGTAATGAGAATATTTTATGTTATATTAGAATTAAAATCAATGTCCTCAAACTCCATTGTCAGTTACTTGGCCCAGGACAAAAAAGACACTGTGGCTGCCAAAGTTTTGCTTTCTTCCAAAGTCCCTAGAACAGAATTTCACAACCTTAGCACTATTGACATTTCGGGCTGGATAATTCTTTACTGTGAAGGGTTGCCCTGTGTGTTGTAGGATGTTTAGCAGCATCCTTGGCCTCTACTTACCAAATTCCAGTACTGTCCCCCCGATGGTGACAAAAAGGTCTCTACCAGTAGCAATTGCCATCAAATCAATTCCATATGTGTCTGAGTAGAACTGAATGCCATAGGGTTTTTAATGACTGATTTTCCAGAGGCAAATGACCAGGCCATTTTTCTGAAGCAACTCTGCATGAACTTAAACCTCCAACCTTCTGGTTAGCTGCTAAATGAGTTAACTGTTTGTACCATCTAGGATCACAAAAATGTCTCTAGACATTGCCAGACGTTTCCTGGGGTGCAAAATGGCTCTCAGTTGAGAACCACAGCCCAAGACCCATAAGGCATCCATCTTTCCTTTCCTATTTTCCTTCCCTCCTCTTCCTTCATGCTTCAGTCCCGACCCCTCAGTCCCCCAGAAATATATCCACTTCTACCCAAATACAACCCCTCCCCATACCTTCTTTCTTCTCTGCAACTGATTCTGCCTTAGTTACCTGAAAACATCTTCGAAATGCCTGTGTAAACCAGAACATACTCCCTTACTTCATGTCATGGATTGAATTGTGTCCCCCCAAAATATGTGTCAACTTGGCTAGGCCATGCTTCCCAGTATTGAGTGATTGTCCACCATTTTGTCATGTGATTTTCCTGTGTGTTATAAATCCTACCTGTATGATATTAATGAGGAAAGATTGCAGGTGATTATGTTAATGAGGCAGGACTTAATCTACAAGATTAGGTTGTATCGCAAGTCAATCTCTTTTGAGATATGAAAGAAAGAAGCGAGCAGAGAGGCACAGGGACCTCAATACCACCAAGCAAGAAAAGCCAGAAGTGTGCATCCTTTGGAGGTCCCCATCTTGAAAAGCACCTAGACCAGGGGAAGATTGTTAACAAGGACCTTCCCCCAGGGCCAACAGAGAGAGAAAGACTTCCCTGGAGATGGCACCCTGAATTTGGACTTCTAGCCTCCTAAACTGTGAAAGAATAAATTTCTCTTTGTTAAAGCCATACACTTGTGACATTTCTGTCAGACAGTTCCCCAAAATCACATATGATTCAATAGGAAAACCTGAGGCAAAACAAACAAAAGTAATAACAGAATAGCCAGAAAGCATGTGGAGTTCATATTCAGCTTTCCAGGTCTCTGTATTGAGGAAGGAATTTTATACTTACTGCTTATAATTTTGGGGTTGATTACCTGGGACAATTTGAAGATGATATAGTGGAGTCGGCCTGCAACACTTATGAAGGATAAAGGACCTGAGTCTACATTGAAACACAGAAGTTCATACCTCTTATTGATTTCCTCTGAAAATTATGCATCATGGTTTTTTCCATAACTTTTCAAAATCTGCTAAACTTTCAGACCCATCACCCACCCATCAGCGTCCTCAATTTCAGCAGGTACTGTGCCTCTGACTTTAAATTATGAAAATTAATGAGAAGATCTAAACCATCTGATATGAGATTTCTCTTTAAAACCTCCTCCTTTCTTCCTTAAAACATCTCTCCTCCTTACACTGTCAGTTGCACAAATGATTTCTCAATTTCTTTCCTCAGCTTTTCTTATTGCCTTTTTTGAATTGCTCTTTGTGGCCCCCCAAAAAGGCATGTTTTAGTCCTAGCCCCAGTATCTGTGAATGTGAACTTATTTGGAAATAGCATCTTTGCGGATATAATTAGTTAAGTTAATATGAGGTCTAACTGGAGAAGAAAAAAACAAAAAAAATTTGTTGCCATCAAGTCGATTCAGACTCATAGCAACCCTATAGGACAGAGTAGAACTTCCCCATAGAGTTTCCGAGGAGCGCCTGATGGATTCGAACTGCCGACCTTTTGGTTAGCAGCCGTAGCACTTAACCATTAAGTCACTAGGGTCTCTAACTGCAGAAGGGTGGGCCCTAATCCAATTTGACTAAACAAAAAAAAAAAAACAAAAAAAAACTCATTGCAGTCAAGTTGATTCCAATTCTTAGTGACCTTATAGGACAGAGTACAACTGCCCCCATAGAGTTTCCAAAGGGCAGCTGGTAGATTCACACTGCCAACCTTTTGGTTAGCAGCCATAGCTCTTAACCACTACACCACCAGGGCTTCAGCCTGACCAGTGTCCCTATATGAAGAGGTAAAGAGACACGGAGACAGAGGAGAGAGAAATGTAGAGGGAAGATGACCATGTGAAGATGGAGACAGAGACTGAAGTTACACTGCCTCAAGCCAAGGAATCTCTGGGACCACCAGAAACTAGAGGAGGTAAGGGCATATTCGCCTCCTAGAGCCTCAGAGAGTACGGCTCTGCCAACAACTTATTTTGGGCTTCTAGCCTCCAGAACTGTGAGAATTGTTGTTTTAAGCCACCCAGTTTGTGGTCCTTTGTTTCAGAGGACGTGTTACTCCTCCTTCTGAAATTAACTCACTGACTAGTGCCCAGAACCTTGAGCCCCTGATTACCTACTTTCTTTGCATCTTCAATATCTTATTTTCTGTTAGCACCTTCCACTCTGTTTGCAAATATCACCACCCCCTCTGCCCCTTGCCCTGCCATTGTTCTTCTCTGTTCATCTCTTATTCTCGGTCCTGTCTTTCTCTTCCTCGACTCAACAGCAGTGGGTTTGTTTGCTTGTTTGAACCACTGGCAGGCTTATTTCCATTTTTACAGCTCTGCTGAAACTGCCTTTTCTGTTTAGCAGTGACAATTCAGTCATTAAATCCACTGGGTTTTGGACTTCAACTTTTGAGGACTTGACACTATTGGTTACTCCCTGAAATTTGCAATATTCTTAGCTGCCATGCTACTGAGAGCTCATAACAACCCTCTTACCATTTGTTTGTTTTGGTGCTACTCGTCCATGTTCTCACCTCCAACTACTCCAGGAAAATGAACTTAAGGCTTCAAATGTCTCACTTTCTATGTATCCATTCTCCATGACACACCCATTCGAGGACTCCAATGCTATGAAAGTACATCAGTGACTCCTTTTAACTTTGAGGTGGCATCCATTCTTCTCAAATGAGCTCCTCTTTATGGTCTGTTCATGGTAGGACAAGTTCTTCAATTGCTCTGAGTAGAACGAATCACTTATAGACCTGTTTGGCCTAGGCAACAGGACTATCATTTCATGATCCTACCAGGCCTTTTATAATAAGCACTGATGCCAATCTTTAAGGATGTGAAAGGCAGGGAAAGGTTAAGAACAGGAATTTTTGCCACCAAGAGTTTATTATGCAGGTAGAACAGTGTGCATCCGGGGAGGGTGGAAGAAGGGGAAAGAAATTGGTAAATCATAAATAAGGTTTAAAACAAAAGAGTAAAAAAAAAATTATATAAATTTTCTGTTTAGAAATGAGTAGAAAGAGTTGATATTAGATCCTGGGAAAAGAAAATGGAAGGAGGAGATGGAGCTGTCTTTATTGTAATAAGTACTAGAATTGAGTAACCCTTTAAACTATGCGTATATAAACAAAGACCAAATAATACCATCAAAAGAAAGAGTTAACTATCAGTGATAGAGAAAGAGGCAGAGTATAATATAAAGATAGTTTCCTGCTATGTGGAAGGAAATAAAAGCCTTCCTGGGCTAAAAAAAAGAAGCCTAAAGGAGAGGGAAGAGAGAACAAATGAGTTGAGATGCTAGCGCGGTGCCAATTCTCTGTTGCACTTCAAAGTTTGAAGTGCGCCGGAGCAGGTAGAGACTGCCAGGTGGCTTGAGAATCTCGGCACAATGGGAGACTGTGTTCCATTCTCCACCAAGAACTCTGAGTGCCTCTCACCAACCTGGAGCAGCCATTGTGAAGTAGAAATGGCAGAGAGCAAGGCGTTGAGATAACCCATTCAGTTGTCAAGACTTGTTTGTACGATGGAAGGGAATAGTTCCTTAAATCCTGCTCTGGGCCTTACACTTTAGAGGGCTAAATATTAGCCCTCCTCTGACCAGGTCCTTTCCCACAGGGCTAGGGGTCCATGGGGCCAAAGGAATATCCCCACTTGAAGCTCACCCCTTGCCCATCTCTAGACCATGCTCTGCAGGGATCATAGAAGTCCCAGCTAAGATTGCCCTAAGCCTTCAGCCAGGCTACGTGAGCTTTTCCTGGGTCTAGGATCTGGAGGCAGGCCACACTACCAGTGTACACCCCTAAATCTGAAAGGTGGCCAAGAAGTGGCTGTTTGCATATGCAGAGGGTGAGTGTTGGGCATGGATGAGAGCTTGGATGTGTGAACTGGGATTTCTACACTTGTGTCCTCAAAGCCATGGGAATGCAGCCAGTTGTGGGAAGAGAAGAGGGAGCAAGCCATAATCTGGGAGTTGCTTTTATTATGCCAACACATTTCGGTGTGAAATGCCAAGGAGTCCAAGAAGTCTAAATTCAAACCTGACTTCCTAAACCGTTATAAAAGTATGTTTGCCGAAGTAAAAGAATAGAATATATTTTATTTAATGGTTTGTCTGCGCAGTTTATAATATCCAAATTATGTAGGCCTCCGTTTATACTCCTGTCTTGGGCCCTGCCCTTGGAAGGCCCTGGGAGGAGATTTAGAAGTTGTTCCAGAAGTAAGTGAGGGGGAGGAGTAGGTGCTAAAAATGGCGAGAGGGTCAGTGGACTGCAAGATGTTGGGATCAAGATAAGGGAGGAACAGTGTTCAGAACATGTGACTGGAGGCTAAGACAGAGACTAGTTGTTAGGAGTGAAGGTCAGGAAGGGCCAGACATACCGGCAGCAGTAGATATAGCAAAGACAGAAACCAACCGCCAGAGGTCAAGCAGCATGAGACATTTCAGTATCTAGCAAGAATCTGAAAAAGGAAATGCAGATTAGACCACTCCTTACACACACACACAGAAAACACAACACCATGGTGTTAGGTGAACTCCCCTTGCTCACTCTAGGCAGGAGGAAGTACAAAGGAAATCTTTCGAGAGGTGTGAACAGCCATGCTAAGAAGATTAAGCTATGAATTGATTAGTCTTGGGTATGAGCAAATGTTTTACCTTAAAAACAAACCCAGTGCCATCTAGTTGATTCCAACTTATAGCGAATGTGACAGAATAAACTACCTTAAAAATACCTTAAAGATAATATTCCTTTAATGTAGTTTATGTCTATGTATATATATATATACTCACTCCTCATTTAATCTACAATCTTGTTATCTGACGTTTTGTATTTATGACAATAGTAAAAAAATTTGCTGACTATTTTGTTTATCGGTGATGTACGTCTGGCAATAACGAACACTGAGGTGCAAGGCAGGACTAATGGTGGCTGTGACAGTTAAGGTTATGTGTCAGCTTGGCTGGGCCATGATTCTCAGTGCTTTGGCAGTTATGTAATGATGTAATTTGGTAGTTGCATAATGACCCTTCATTTTGTGATCTGATGTGTTCATCCTTCATTTTTGCATAATATTGATTTTCTCATAATGACCTGGACTTTGGAACCTAACCATGTTGATAAGTGAGGAGTAAGTATGTATATATATGTGTGTGCATGTGTGTGTATTTTTTTTTTTTTGCTAGTTATCAAAAGATTCACAGGTAAACTGAGATCAGATACTGAAAAGTAACTGTTACATTGCTGTACTTTTATTAATTCCATAAATTAACTACCAATAGCCTGAAACGTACATTCACAGATAGCTTCCGGGAGAAACTTCCCTGGGCCCTTTTCAGGGTATGGTGTGAGGGCAATCCTGTGACTCATACACACTTGTAGCTCATTATACCCAAGCTATAAGTTGAAGTCTAACTTCAAAGGATGCAGAAATGCTCCAAGGTGTGATGTACCAAACCATGTCTTAGAAAGTAAAGTCAAAAATTAAGGCTTTTCTTAGAAGGCATCCTAAGAGTGTTTTACTAGTCATTATTAATTACATGGAGCCCTGGTAGTGCAGTGGTTAAGAGCTATGGCTGCTAACCAAAAGGTCAGCAGTTGGAATCCACCAGCTGCTCTTTGGAAACTCAATGGGGCAGTTCTACTCTGTTCTATAGAGTCACTATGAGTTGGAACTGACTCGATGGCACTTAACAACAACAACAACATTAATTTCATGGAGTTCCTGGGTGGTGCAAACAGTTAATGTGCTGAGATGCTAACCAAAACATTGGAGGTTTGAATCCACCCAGGTGCACCTTGGAAGAAAGGCCTGGCAATCTACTTCTGAAAAATCAGCCACTGAAAACCCTATGGGGCACAGTTCTACTCTGACACACATAGGGTCGTTGTGAGTTGGAATCCACTTGACAGCAACCAATTTGATTTTATTAATTACATGACCCTGGACAGTCCTTGCTACCCCAAGGCATACTATAAGCTAAGTGATATGATAAGGGGAAAGATCCGAAGTCTTTGGGTAGAGAAAACAAGGCCTTCTCAAGCAGATTTATTGCATTACTTGAACTGGATCTGATCAATGGGGAACCGTTCTGGGTATTCAGCTACATGGTTCCAGGTATTAGAAACATCTGAATTTTTTTTTTAAATACTCTCCAATAGATCTGATTTCTTGATTTGATGAGACAGGCCACAGAAGAAGGGAAAGTAACCTACAATTATGATTGCCTGATTTTTTTTCCTCTTGAGATGGCTGAGAATGTAAAAAACAGGTATGTGACTTGCTCTTACAGTATTCCATGAAAGACTCTGAAAACTCAAACAGCTTTGGAACCCATACATAGGTCTAAGCCCTAGACACTAGGAATAAAAACAATAAAAGAAAAAATACAGATCCCTCCCATCATGGAGTTTACCCTCTAGTGAGAATAGCATGTAATACCCAAACCCAGTGATATAGAATAGGTGTCATTATTTGTAGAATGCATTTGTTTAATATATGTGTATTAAACACACACATGAACATATGTGTTACCTTAAAGTCAGACATAAAAAATCCGGGTGATCAATTTGGAAAAGTAGATAACCTCAAGATTATTCTATCAGATTTTTGACAACCTCCGCAAATGCTCTAACACCACATAGAAGGTACATTTTTCTGTGTGTGTTGCTTGCATGTATTTATTTTGATCAGGGAAGGGACTACAGAAGTCCTCCATTGTGGAAAGAGTTATAGTTGGCTAATATACAAGAAGCCAGAAAATCAATTTCATAGCAATCCTACAATATGAAAAGCTTTTCTTGAAAATGCTGAGATGCTACTATCATTTCATTTTCATTTGATGGAAGGAGCTGGGGAATATCACAATATGAAAGATATCAAGACTAGGGAGAGTGAAGAAGGCTTGGAGCCATTTTTGTGGAACATGGTATTGGTTGACGATAAGGTCTCATTGAAGAATTGTCAAGCAGCCTCAAGGGCCCAAAAAGGAGGGAGACTACCAATCTATGGTGGCCCCATTTCATGTGGCTGTGTGTTTTTTTTTTCCGACATTGTTCAGCAAACTGGTTATTAGGGCATTGGAGACGGACTATTGACTTGAACTAGGGTTGAGGTATTGCTGGTTAGATGTATTAGAAGTTCTAGGGGAAACAGATGTGGCTTGTGGTCTGGCATGACAGGAAGGTGCTGGCTGATTGAAATAAAATAGAATGGTCAAGGCAGTGTAGGCCTGCATTAGATCAAAAGTAGGTGCAGTGAGACTAAGGGAAGGAGAGAGCTGAAATGATAAGTGGTTATGGTCCATGAATGGGATTCTGGCACTTCAGTTTTCAGACATGGAATAATCCAGAATGATTTTAAGGGCTGGCATGGCCATGTGTGCGAGGTGGCTCATGTAGAATGGGAATGGAAGTTTTGGAGTTAAGTCAAAGATTTTATGGAACTGTGAGGAAAATGTATCTGAAGTATCACCCATCTCTGGCTTTTGAAGTCATGCAGGATGATAGCAGAAGCTGGAGTTGAGAAGAAATATATAATCCAGGTGTCAACATTTTAATGATTGTGGATGAGTAAAAGGAAGTGAGTAAAAGGAAGTTAGTAAAAGGAACCAAGAAGGAGGAAAGGAGGGCATATACCTAGCAGACATCAACCCCAAGGGGCAGGTTTTAAATGAAAGTAGAGGAATAATGGTTTTGTGTAGAAGTTTAATGATGGAAGAAGGAGATGCTAACACTCCCTTTCTTCACTAGAAAGGTCTGCACAGGAAATGCTGTCCTTGTGGATGATCAGATGCCTATTAAGGCAAGAAGATAGAAGAAGTATTCTGTGAAGAGGTTTACAATATAGAGATTTTGTTTCAAGGGATAGGGACTGCAGAGGCTGCAACTGGAAAGGGCAGGATGGAATGGACAGCAGAAATGAAGTTTGGGAATGAGAGTAGGAGAGAACGTAGATGGTCAAAGGGGCTTGAATGCTGGGCAGAAACTGAGAATAAACGGGGATGTGAGGCCTGGCGGGATCAGCTGCTCTCCAGGTTCCCAGTGGAGCAGAGATATGAAGTGGTTTCTGTACCAGTGTTGGCTCAGGCCCCAAGGGGTGTTGTCAGCGGCTTCACAATATTAGAAAATTGTGAATTTTCTCAGTTCTCCAAACAGAATCTTGGTGGGAAGCTCTTGTGGTACCTCTGAAGAGATCCTAGTTCCGGCACACACAGATAAAAAAGAGCAAGCATACCCTGGGGATGGGACGATTCTGAACCGTCTTAAAAATCAGCTGAGACCTGAATCAACAGACCTTTTGAAGAAATCCTAATCAGGGTGAAAGGATAAATCTAGCTCCCTAAGTCACTGTGAGTTGGAACTGACTCAACAGCAACCGGTTTGGTTTTGGTTTTAAGACCAGCTTTTAAGCCGATATCATGGCTGCTCAATATTGTGACCAAGGCCCTTCCAAGGAGACCCTACCATCACTATCAGTTTTGAAGTGTGAGTTAGAACTTGGGCTCCTTGGCTGAACTGGAGCCCTGGTGCCACGGTGGTAAAGAACTCGGCTGCTAACCAAAAGGCTGGTAGTTCAAATCCATGAGCCACTCCTTGGAAATCCTATAAGGTAGATCTACTCTGCCCTATAGGGTCACTATGAGTTGGAATTGACTCGATGGCAATGGGTTTGGTTTTTGTTGAACTACTATTGACTAAATTATTTTAACTATATGGAAAAGATATAGCAGCAGGGGATGTTCTCCCCAACAGACAGGATTCACCTAGCTTTAAGTTTAATAGGCATGTGGAGGCAAAGTTGAAGCTGTAGTACACAGGATTGATAAAAAGAGAGAGAGCGAAAGTTTGTCACAGGGTGGTATCTATAAAGAAACAACTATATGTTTGGTGTAGGGCTAATTCTTGGAAAACGCCTTTTTCAGTCTTGCTACCGACCCAGAAGCTGAGTGAAAAATGAATTCTTTGTTCTGCAGGTTAACTCAATTTGAAATAAATATACATGGATTTAAAATAATACATTATTATAAATTCTCTAGGTGGAACTACTTTGATGGAAATTTCCCTAAAAAAGCAACAAATGATTTGCCTGTGCATCTAATCAACCAGTCAGGCACCCCCATGCTGATTACTTAATGAACTGGAATTTTAATGCAAAATTTGTGATTAACAACAATTCCTCTACCCCCCAAAAAACTTTGTACTTATAATTCTTAACAAATTAGTTAATCTTTTCTTCAGCCATATAACAGAATTTGTTAATCAAAACTGAATTCCTGGCCAAATATCTCAGAGCAGCTTGCAAAGCATGCAGTCAAGCAGATAAGAACAAGTTGATAACTAACCAAGTGGTTCTCTTTTTACTAGTCAAGAAAAAAAATAATGCAAGTAGCTGTATGAAAAGAAAATAAAAGCCCAGGGCCTATTACTGAAGTCCCACAGCAAAGACTAAAGAAATAATTCAATCACATGATACCATGGATTTTATACCATTCCTGTGTGCTTCTGTCTGCCTGTCTATCTATCCATTCATCCATCCACACACACACACACACAATATTTTTACATATTCTACCACCTGTCTGTCAGTTTATTGCACTTTGATGGCTTGCATTTATTATGATGCTGAAAGCTTTGCCATCTATCTGTATTTCAAATACCAGCAGGGTCGGTTTCAGTGGAGATTCCAAACTAAGACAGACTAGGAAGAAAGGCCTGGAAATCTACTTCTGAAAATTAGCCAAAGAAGAGTGTATGAATCGCAGCAGGATATTATTCCATATAGTGCTGGAAGATGAGCCCCATATGTTGGAAGGTACTCAAAATACACAGTGGTGGCAACAGCAGACTCGAGCATACCAACGATCCTGCAGATAGCACAGAAATGGGCAACGTTTCATTCTGTTGTACATGGAACTGCCATGAGTCAGAGCCAATTCAATAGCAGCTAACAACGACGTGTGTGATTAATGCAAATTCTAAGGGAGTATCTTCACAGTGGGAACACAGGTCTAATTTTGGCTGAGAAAGTGAGGCAAGGTGGGTGGTTTTGGATAGAATTTAGTGAATTGTCACCTAGTCTATCTGTCTTGATAGACTGGATGGTAATTTAGGTTATCTCAGAGTTTTTTCTTATTTCTACCATCTCTTGGATGGAAATCAAGTGTGGAGTAAAACTGAGGAAGCATGGGGTCTAGTGGGGGTTAAAATAGCCTTTAGGGGCTAAATCGTACCCATGAGATTATTCATGGAAAGGGTCTATGTGTGCCATACGGATATAATTTGTTTTCCAGTGAAAGGGTATGTCAAATACATAATTGATTATTTACAGAATTACTTTTAAAAAGTTTCATGAAGTGAATGAATCCTATCTAAATGTCATTTTAAAAGTAATAAACATGATTCTTTTTTAATCCATGTGTATTGTTTAAAATGCTTTTAACTTGCAGAATAACAGCCCCTGTTTCATTGAATTGGTGTGAGAAGTCATTAAGCTGATACATATAAAGCATGTGAAACTGCATGTAGTACTTGGAGGTGTATGGTAAACAGTATCTATTATTATTATTACTATTTGGGGCAGCAGTAGTTCATTGGTAGAGTTCTTACCTTCCATGCCAGAGACCCGGGTTCGATTCCCAGCCTATGCACCTCAAGTGCAGCCATCACCTGTCTGTCGGTGGAGGCTTGTGTGTTCCTAGGACGCTAAACACATTTCAGTGGAGCTTCCAAACTAAGACAGGCTAGGAAGAAAGGACGAGTGATTTACTTTGTGAAAAAATTATCCAGTGTAAACCCTATGGATGACGACAGTCCATTGTGCTTGGGGTTGCCATGAGTCAGGGGCTGACTTGACGGCAACCAACAGCAGCAGCATTATCATTGTTACCAACCTAGATGGCAAATGATCTTCCTGTTACAGAAAAGAGCTTGAATTTCAGAGCATTCTAGTGACTTTCATTAGATATAAATTAAATCATCAGATTGAGAGTGCTGCCAGGTCATACTGAAATGATCTGAACTATTGGCCTACTCTTAAGTCTATTTCCAAAATCATAAATACAAAGTCATAATTGAAATAGACTCACTTCCAGGTGGTCAGGACAGATATTGACCAACACATTATCAAATCACATTTCACAGTAAACACTGATGCCATAAGAGCCAATTTTCATCCCAATAATCCAGACTTTTCACCGATGTCTGGAGAATTGCAAGAAAGACCCTTTGAGGGTCCATTGGCATGAGCATCCAAAGACTACTTTTCATCCTGGGAGGAATTCACCCTGAGAAAACAGAGATTCAGGGTGCACAAAACTAGTTCCATACTTGGTTGTTGTCAGAGGGGAGGGAAAATTTTTAGAATAGCCTAGTGATCACTGACCAGTCTGTCCTACAGATCTGACCTCCCCACTCAAAATTGTGCCCAAGAGAAGAGATGATAAAACCCAGGATCAGAAAAATCTCTGTGAGGTAAGGGGAGTAAAGCCAAGCCAAGCATACTTGGTAATGAAGTATGTGTTTATAGTATTTAACCTAAGTGGGGTGAAGTATGTTTTTCCCACCTGGAAGAAGTGGTTGTAGAATATATTGGCACTTAGAAAAGGAGAAGTAAGAGCAGACAAAACAAATTAGAAGGCTATCAAGAGAGATCCTCAGAACCCTGGACAGGAAGCCAGCCTGTGTTCACCATCAGGATAACAATACAGAAGCCTGGGACCCCTGAAGTCCACTTTCTAAGAAGGAAGGGGAAATAGTACATACCCCCTGTTATGTAGAAGGGCTGTGTCCTAAAAAAAAAAAAATTCTAAAGCACACAAAATTGAGACTTCCTTAACAGATTGGAGTCATTTGAGGAAGATTGGAGTTTCTATGATTCCTTAGATGGAAGATGAATCAAATTCTGTTTAAATGTTACTATGATTCAGTTTTTCCTATATAGTGTAGTCCCACAAATTAATTTTTATTTTAACTAATTGCACAGAACCATACTGGGCACTGCACATACGACATGGAATAAAAGAATTACAGTTCTTGTTCTTAAGGGCTTACAGCTTTGTGGAGGAATGTACGCTCAATGAAGCAGAGGTTTCATTTATTTTGTTCATTTGTGTACTCTAAGACCTAGAGGAATATGTGCACAGAAGAGGCACTTATCAGATATTTATTGAAATAATTTAAATGTTAGTTCAAAAGGATTTTAAAGAGTGATACCTACTTCAAACCTAAGAGAATGGAAGACATACACACAAAAACTTGTACATGAATGTTCATAGCAGCGTTATACCTAATAGTTAAAAGTGGAAACAACCCAAATGTCCATCAATTGGTGACTAATTAAGTGTGGCATAATATCAATACCATGGAATACTATTCAACCATAAAAAGTAAGTACTGATATACACAACAGCATAGGTGTACCTTAAAAAAAAATTATGTTACATGAAAAAAGCCAGTCACTAGAGACCACGTACTGTAAGATTCCATTTATATGAAATGCCCAGAATAGGCTCAAATTAATAAAGACCGAACATATATTAGAGTTTGCTAGGGGCTAAGAGGAGGGAGAATGAGGAGTGACTCCTAACAGGCATGGAGTTTCTCTTTGGCATGATGAAAATGTTCTAAAATTGGTAGTGGTGATGGTTTTACAATTCCTTGAATATACCAAAAACTGTTGAATTGCACACTTTAAATGGGTGAGTTGTATGGTATATGAATTACATCTCAATAAAGCTGTCACAAGTAAGAGAGAGAGAGATTGATCAATTGATATTGTGGGATCTACAGGATACTACAGGGAACATATAGAATATACCACTGCAAAGGAATGCCAACGTAAATTATTCCTATTTCAGCCTTACTTCATTCACCCATCTAAAGTATGTTGAAATGCTGCTCTTTTAGAGATTTTTGGTAGATGCTAAACGAAAGAAAAATTTCATTCAAGAACAAGTAGTTTTCTCAAATCTTTCTTCCTCTCATCTGGGATCATGTAGCCTCTCTCTGCAAACTCAGTCCTGTCCCAGGATCTGAGATCAATCTTGACCTTGATCCTGGGACATTTATTGGACTCTAATTCAGTATTCCAAGGATTTAGCATCATTTCTATCTTTCAGCTAGTCTGATTCAGATCTAACATTTGGACCGAAGTTTATTCCTGGGTCTGAAGGCCCATGTTGCCCTTGTAGCTCTGGGTCCATGCCTTTTTCTCTAATGCTTAAGCAGTTAGTCCAAGGCCAGGTCTTTTTAAGCCGGGGTTTTGTTTGGATTTTCACATATTTTCCAGGTATGAGCATCTATCTGCTCCTTGACTGTGCTTAAGTCCTGGCCAGGCTTCTCAGATGCTGACCCCTCTTCAGCATTTCCTCTTGCCACAACCTGTAGCATCATTGGAATTGAATGATACAACGTGCTTGGCCAGATGCCCTCCTCCTGTTGAGGCTATTAAGACACTGCATTCCAGAGGTCTGGCTGAACTTCCTTCTGCCAGTTTTGGACCTTCATTCTTCCTTCCTCCCAACTTCCTCACTTCCACAACATCCTGTGCATGAAGGTCCAGAGCATCCCAGTGACACCATTCCTGGTACTACTATTATTTTTATGTCTAGATGTATCAGCAGAATAATTCTGGTTTTGACAAAAATTTATGCCTTTTCATTCAATTCATCCTTTTTTAGAAATTCAACAAATACACATTTGTTATTCAACATTGAGGGAATACTATATGAGAGGTATTGTCATAGGTGCTGAATATACAAACCTAAAAAGCAGAGTTCCTACTTGAAATGATGATGATGATGATGACTAATGTATTTGAATGGTCACCAAGTGCTGTCACTAGATGAAGTGATTGATATAAATCCATCAACTTATTTTCTTCTCACAAAAACTCTGTATTAGGTTCTAATATCATCTATATTTTAGAGATGAGAAAACAAATATCTGGGGAGTAACATGCCAGGATTCATATCTAAAGCAATCTGTTTCTTGATACTAAGTTCTTAATCCCACCATGCGTCTGTCAGTTTGTCATCCCGTGGTAGCTTGCATGTTGCCGTGATGCTGGAAACTGTACTACCAGTATTTCAAATACCAGCTGGGTCCCCCATAGTATACAGGTTTGAGGGGAGCCTCCAGACTAAGACAGACTAGGAAGAAGGATCTGTGGGTCTACGTGTAGAAATACTGGCCAGTGAAAACCTTCTGAATAGCAGTAGAACATTGTCTGATATTGTGCCAGAAAATTAGCCCCTCCAGTTGGAAGGCACTCAAAAGATAACCAGGAAAGACCTGCCTCCTCAAAGGAGAGTTGATCTTAATGATGTGAATGGATTAAAGCTTTGGGGACCTTCATTTGTTGATATGGCATGACTCAAAATGAGAAGAAATAGCTGCAAACATTCGTTAATAACTGGAACATGGAATGTACAAAGTATGAATCTAGGAAAATTGGAAATCATCAAAAATTAAATGGAATGCATAAAAATCAGTGTGCTAGGCATTATTGAGCTGAAATGGACTGGTATTGCCCATTTTGAAGCAGACAATCATATGATCTACTATGCCAGGAATGACAAACTGAAGAGGAACGGCTCACATTCATCATTAAAAAGAATAGTTCAAGATCTGTCTTGAAGTACAATGCTGTCAGTGATAGGAAAACATCCATACACCTACAAGTAAGGCTGGTTAATATCACTATTATTCAAATTTATGCACCAACTACTAATGCCAAAGATGAGGAAATTGAAGATTTTTACCAACTTTTGCAGTCTGAAAGTGATCAAACATACAATCAAGACACATTGATAATTACTGGTGATTGGAATGAGAAATTGGAAATAAAAAAGGATCGGTAGTTGAAAAATATAATTGCCCTGGTGATAGAAACGACTTGAGAGATTACATGATAGAATTTTGTTAAACCCATGACTTATTCATTGCAAATACCATTTTTCAACAACATAAATAGTGACTATATATGTGGACCTCACTGGATGATAAACACAGGAATCAAATAGACCATATCTGTGAAAAGCACAGATGGAAAAGCTCAATATCATCAGTCAGAACAAGGCTAGGGGCCAACTGCGGATCAGACCATCAATTGTTATGTGCAAGTTCAAGTTAAAGCTGAAGAAAAGTAAGGTCAGCGAGAGCCAAAATAGTACCTTGAGTATATCTCACCTGAATTTGGAGACCAAAAATAGGTTTGATTCATTGAACGTTAATGACTGAAGATGAGTTGTGCGAAGACACTAAGGACATTGTACCTGAAGAAAGCAAAAGGTTATTAAAAAGACAGGAAAGAAAGAAAAGACCAAAATGAATGTCAGAAGAGACTGAAACTTGCTATTGAATGTAGAGTAGCTAAAGGGAATGTAAGAAATGATGAAGCAAAAGAGTTGAACAGAAGATTTCAAAGGGCGACTCGAGAAGACAAACTAAAGTATTATAATGAAATGCGCAGAGACCTGGAATTAGAAAACCGAAAGGAAAGAACATACTCAACAGTTCTCAGGCTGAAAGAACTGAAAAAATATTCAAGCCTTGAGTTGAAATATTGAAGGATTCTATGGGCAAAACAGTGAGCGATACAGAAAGCATCAAAGGAAGATGGAAGGAATACACAGAGTAACTGTACCAAAAAGAATTGGTAAATATTCAACCATTTCAAGAGGTAGCATATGATCAAGAATTGATGGTACTGAAGGAAGAAGTCCAAGTAGCACTGAAGGCATTGGTGAAAAACAAGGCTCCAGGAATAACAGAATATCAATTAAGACATTTCAGCAAACGGATGAAACACTGGAGGTACTCATTCGTCTATGCCAAGAAATTTGGAAGACAGCTTACCTGGCCAACTGACTTGAAAAGATCTGTATTTGTGCCCATTCCAAAGAAAGGTGAACCAATGGAATGGAGAAATATCAAATAACAATATCATTAATATCACATGCAAGTAAAATTTTCCTGAAGATAATTCAAAGGTGATTGCAGCAGTACATTGACAGGCAACTGCCAGAAATTCAAGCTGGATTTCGAAGAGGATGTAGAAACAGGGATATGGCTACTGATGTCAGATGGATCTTGGCTATAAGCAGAGAATACCAGAAAGATGTTTACCTGTGTTTCATTGGCTATGCAGAGGCATTTGACTGTGTAGATCATAACATATGGATAACATTACAAAGAATGGAAATTCCAGAACAATCAGTTGTGCTCATGAGGAACTGTACATAGACCAAGAAGCAGTTATTTGAACAGAACCATGGGATGCTGTGTGGTTTAAAATCAGGAAAGATGTGTGTCAGGGTTGTATCCTTTCACCATACTTATTAAATCTGTATGCTGAGCAAATAATCTGAGAAGCTGGACTATATGAACAATAACGTGGTGTTGGGATTGGTGGAAGATTCATTAACAACTTGGAGATGACACAGCCTTGCTCGTTGAAAGGGAAGAGGACTTGATGCACTTACTGATGAAAATCAAAGACTACAGCCTTCAATATGGATTATTCCTCAACATAAAGAAAACAAAAATCCTCATAACTGGACAAATAGCAGCAACATTATAAATGGAGAAAAGATTGAAGTTGTCAAAGATTTCATTTTACTTGGATGCACAATCAATGCCCATGGAATCAGCAGTCAAGGAATCAAACAATTTATTGCATTGGGCAAATCTGCTGCAAAGGACCTCTTTCAAGTGTTTGAGGTCTAAGGTACTTGTGACTCAAACCATGATATTTTCAATCACCTCATACGCAGGTGAAAGCTGGACAGTGAGTTAGGAAGACTGAAGACGAATTGATGCCTTTGAATTACGGTGTTGGAGAAGAATATTGGACATACAATAGACTGTCAGAAGAATGAACAAGCCTGTCTTGGAAGATGTACGACCAGAATGCTCTTTGGATGTGAAGATGGCGAGACTTTGTCTCACATACTTTCAACATGTTATCAGGAGGGACTAGTCCCTGAAGAAGAGCATCATGCTTGGTAAAGTAGAGGGTCAGTGAAAAGGAAGAAGACCCTCGATGAGACGGATTGACATAGTGGTTGCGACAGTAAGCAACAGCTGTGAGGATGGCACAGGACTAGGTGGTGTTTCATTCTGTTGTTCATGGGGCCCCTATGGGTTGAAGCTGACTCAACGGCACCTAATAACAACAACAAAAGCTCTTAATCAACATTTTATAATGCCCAGACAACTTAGAATCTAATGAGAATTCAAATATACTGACTTTCAAAATCACAAAGCGGTCTGAAAAAGATTAAAATAATATTCAATCTTAAAATGTCTGTTGAAAGAAATATCAGTGCATTTCTAACTCTCACTCCTAAGATGATTGATTCAGGGTCAAGAACTAGAGTTTCACAAGTCAGGGACAAAGGCCAGAGGCAAAGTCCAAGGATGTTATTAAGGCAAGGAGGAGCAGGTGAGTCCTAAATGTTCAAACAGGCCCTCAGTTTCACAGCGCAGGGAGTTAAGGTGCAGAAATATGAGTGAGGAATCCACGGGGGAAATCACCAGCCAGTCTGAGCTATAGTAATTCTGCATCTAGGCAGGAGCCCTCAGTAACAGACTCTGGGTACTAGGATTAATAATGAGTATGATGGTAATCCAAGAACTCTGCAATGTGAGAAACCTTTCAGAATTCCTTCCTGGACCTAGTGTGATCGTCATGAGGCAAGCCACAGGCAAAGGCCAGTGGACCACCTGACTGGAGCAGGGAAGTGAAAAAAAAAATATTTCTAACAAGCTGTGTATCTCCTGGAAACCCCGGTGGTGTAGTGGTTAAGAGTTACTGCTGCTAACCAAAAGGTCAGTGGTTCAAATCCACCAGGTACTCCTTGGAAACCCTACGGGGCAGTTCTACTCTGTCCTATAAGGTCATTATGAGTTGGAATCAACTCAAGGGTAACAAGTTTGGGTTTTTTTTTTTTTTTTTTTTTTTTGGTGTATCTCCTACCATCTGATAACACAGCCTCACATGGAGACTAACATAATCGGCAAATTGGATTTTGCTGAGTGACCCTATTAACCAAAAAAGAAAGAAAAATGAACGTCCAAAGAACTGAAGGGTCTCAAGTGAGGTAAAGCAATCCTGAGAATATTATAGACTATTCAAGACCAGAAATAGCCTAAGCAGTTTTGAAGTTCGTGCGGAGTGGTATTTAACTCTTAATGCATGTCGTATTTTCCAAAGATGGCCATAAAATATCATTTAGACAACACATTCTTTTAGAACGTGCCCTTCCTCTTTCAAGAAGTGAAGTCTAAGTCCTCTCACATTGAATCTGAGTGGGCCTCTAATTTCTTTGTAACTGATAGAATGTGGCAGAAGTAACCATGTGTGATTCTTGAGGCTAGGTCATAAAAGGTGATGTGGCTTTTGCCTTGTTAAATGGAACGGTCATTTTTTAAAACCCTCAGATGCCACATAATAATACTATGGCTCTTTTACTGGGGACCTGCCAACATGGGCAGCATTCACACCAAAACTGTGAAGAAGGCAGCCCAGGTCATCATTGAGAGGTACTACTCGTGCCTGGGCAACGACTTCCACACCAACAAGCATGTGTATGAGGAGATAGGCATTATTCCCAGCAAGAAGCTCCGCAACAAGAGAGCAGGCTGTGTCACACATCTGATGAAGCGGATTCAGAGAGGCCCCGTGAGAGGTGTCTCCATCAAGCTGTAGGAGGAGGAGAGAGAAAGGAGGGATAACTATATTCCTAAGATCTCAGCCCTGGATCAGGAGATCATTGAAGTAGATCCTGACACCAAGGAAATGCTGAAACTCTTGGACTTTGGCAGTCTGTCCAACCTGCAGGTCACTCAGCCTACAGTTGGGATGAATTTCAAAACGCCACGTGGAGCTGTTTGAATCTTTCTGCTATGCTGTAATATTTTCAATAGACTTGGGGACACCAAAAAAAAAAAAAAAGAATACTGTGATCTTGAGTTTGCCATGTTGAAAAGCTCCATGCAGACATTCTGGTCAGTAGTCCAGCTGAGCTCCCTGACGTCCAGTCCACTTAAGCCTTCAGATGACTACAGGCCTAGTTGACATCTGAGTGAAATTTCAAGAGACCCCAAGCAAGAATTACCTAGCCAAGATCTTTCCAAGCAAAATAAAATGGTTATATTAAAGTGCTAAAGTTTAGGATAATTGATCATACAACAAGAGTAACCTGAACACCACAAAAGAGAAAATGTTCACTGATTTTCTAAGACATGAGATTCTTCTCCTCACACTGCAGTTATGAGAATCACTGCTGGTGCATGAAAGGGAGACAACAGTGTGGGGAGAAGGAGCCAGAACCCCCAGGAAGTTAGTAAAGGGTCACAAGTGAGATAATCAGGTTTCAGAAGTCCATTCGCTATTCATACCATCAATTAAGCTTTCTGAGATTTGTAAAATAGTGGATTAAAAGATTGTTTCTCAAGGTCATTTCATGTTTATAGATTGAGGGTCTCAATTTTTCATCTAACTAAGTATTCATGTCTTGACTTCAGTTCCACAGAAGGTCAATAAATCTTCAAGATAGAAGCATGGAATTTGCCATAGTGATAATGATCAGTGAGTCAGTTGTGATATATGTATTTTGTGCATTTACCCTCAACTACTTAGCCAAATGTTAATGGAGATTGTGAAAGTGATGATAAAAAGAAAACCCAACCAAACCATTTGCCGTCGAGTTGAATTCCAACTCATAGCGACCCTACAGGACAGAATACAGCTGCTCCATAGGGTTTCCAAGGCTACAAATCTTTACAGAAGCCGACTGCCATGTCTTTTTCTTGTGAAGTGGCTGGTGTGTTTGAACCACCAACCTTTTGGTTAGCAGGCTAACACTTAACCACTGTACCACCAGGGCTCCTTCTGTAAAAAGAAACCTATTTTTTTTTTCCTGCTTTACTCACAAGGCTACTAATTATAAAAAGACATTAGAGCAATTGTTTTTAAACTACAAGTCGTTATTCAGCAAACTGTAAGTCAGGATTCTTGGATTCTGTTTCCTCTTCCCTTTCACCTCATGATTTAAATTTTTGCAAGTAATGTACCTTCTTTCTATTTCAACTTCACTTCCAACCAAAGACTCCCATAAAATATGCCATCTACAGAATTCTCAGGAGAAAAGAGAACAATTTTAGGTATAACCTCCCAACCCATTCAACACACCCTCAGCCAGCAACCTCATTCCCCTTTTGGCTTTCAGGGGACTCTGGTATATCCTTTGCCCTCAAAAATGCTATCAACATAATGAAAGTTGAGATGAAAATTAATTGTTTAGTGAGCTTCCTACTGCCTCTGTTTTAAAACCTTCTAGAGGGTATCTATAGAACCATGACAGTCTGTGCTGGGATTCACTTTGTATTGTATTGGGAAACCTGAGAAAATCCATGAGGACTGTTTATTAGGGAGAAATGGAATGAAATTGTTCCTCAACATTTTAAACCAAGAACCTCAAATTGGGACAGGTGTTCAGCCTCTAATTTTCCTTAGCATTCTGCCCATAGTTGTCTTCCCATTTACCACTTTACATTTTCTAATTGGCCTCTTACCCTGACTTGACTATAAAATGCTTACTTGTCATTGCATCCCTGTATCCTTAGTGCCTAGAACTGGATCAGGATATAATAAGGACTCAAGGGACTTTTGATGAATTATGGTGCATCTGAGTTACTGGAAGTGCAGGGGAGACTCTGAAACCCCACTTTAAATGAAAAAAAGAGGTCAAGAATCCAACAATGCTTGGAGATATACACCTGGGAATCCTTAGGGAGGCTCAGTTATCTTTACACCAAGGTTTGGCGTCTCAGCTCTTTATAATAAATCAGTTTGGACATGTTCTCAAATCTCCTCACAAATAAGGGATGGGATAGTCATAATGGTACCTGTTATTTTTATAGAACTGTTGTGCTTATCATATTGATTTTTTAAGCAATTTTAAAAATAAGCTATTTGGCAAAAACAATTTTTTTTTTGTCATTTTAAAGATTAAGAAATTGAAATTCAAGGAGGTAAAGTTTGTTGCCTAGTTACACAGAGAGAAAGTGATAGGTACAAGACAAGAATCTAGAGTCCAGAACTCCTGATTCTTAGTGTTCTTGCCAGTAAAACCCATTGTGAAATTCTAGAAAAAGGGAAAAATTACCATTTATATTAAAAAAAAAAAATCATCTTGGGATCTCGACCAAAATTTGATATTCTGGGCTTCTGCAATCCACCTTAGCTGAGAGGTAGTCATTTTTCATTTAGGGGTTAGCACTTCTTTAACTGAAGCAGTCTGCACATTCATGTGAAATGAAGGATGCGAAGTTCCCTGAAAAGGTTTGAAGGCTTAATTCAATTGATATTGGCACAGTCAAGTCTTGGACTCATCCAAATCCATTACTAAGGCTTCTCAGGCCAGCAGATTTGCAAAATCTAGATGTGAAATTGCATCGATTTCTTTCTGCTATGTGTTTTAAGGTAAAGTAATACAGATCTCTTTTCTTCACCTGAGAGTTGAAGGGTGTGTTTCCTCAAAAATGGCCTTCCTGTATGGGCGACACCGTTAGGAAAGACGAAAATGAAATACCCAACTCTTGGCTTAACTCTTGTAGTGTGAATAAGCAAGCTTCCTGATTCTTCACGGTGGAGTGGGAGATACACATACAGGGAGTCAGGCTCACTGCACATATAGACCTAGAAATGGGGACTGGAAGATTCCATTGTTTCTTATTCCCATGGTTTTTAATCAGGAGTTATATATAAAAAATAGGAAAAAAAAATTTACTAGCTGTTGATTTCTAAAGTCAATCTTTTGAAAATGTGTAGGCTTTTTAAGCTAAATATTTTGATTTGGTCACAGATGTTTTCCCTCCGTTTATCTGTCTTGAAGAAAGTACAGCCAGAATGCTCTTTAGAAGCCAAGACGGCGAGACTTTGTCTTGCTTACTTTGGACATATCATCAAGAAAGACCAATTGCTAGAAAAGGACATCATGGCTGACAAAGTAGAGGGTCAGCGAAAACGAGGGCAAACGTCCATGAGACGGGTTGACACTGTGGCTGTAACAAGAGGCTCAAAGATACCAAAGATTAAGAGGATGGTGCAAGACTAGGCGTTGTTTTTCTCTGTTACACATAAGGTCTCCATGAGTTGGAGACAAGTGGATGGCAACTAACAACAATATGCAAACATAACCTAATTCTGACTCACTCACTACTTTCTTCCAAGCTTTCTACAAGACCTAAGATCCTGTGGAAGGACTGAATATACTGGTTAAAGTCTTGTTTTTAGATATTCCAGAAAATAGAAACGTAAAATAATTTTCTCTCAGTTTGATTGCAGCTTTATACATAACAGATAACCCTGATTCGGCTTGCATAAACAATAAAGGAATTAATTACCTCTTGTAAGAAGAAGAGCAGAGATTGGGTGGCTCTATAGTGTGAGGTCATCGAGGCCTGACTTTGAACTCTGCTGTGTCTTGAATTATCCTGTGGCTGGCTCCTTGTCAGAGTTCAAGATGGTTGTACCAGGTCTGTATGTCACATTCAGCTACAACAATGTCTGGGGCACAAAAACGGGGCCACCTCTTCATGTATTGCTTTCAGGAGTAAAGAAAATTTTCCCAGCTGAAGTCCTTTAATAGCTCATTGGCCCGACATATGTCACATGATCATGCCTGTACCAGTCACTGGCAAGATTATTGGGACCATCATGTTTAGCTTAGACTAGTTAGGATCTGCCCTTGGAACTGGGATTGGAGTCAGTTTCCTTCAAGTATATGGCTGCAGACAAAAATGGATATCGGGAGGTAGGAAGAAGTTGATGTGGTGGGAATTGGGAATTGGTGTTGGACTGGTGAACAACGGAGTTTGATATAAGGCTTCTCCAGGGCATTTACTACTTTTTACAAACTTTGCTTACAAATTCCAGCTTTGTCACTTCCTAGCTGTGTGATCTTAGGTAAATTAATTGATACCTTTGGGCCTCAGTTGCCTTATCTGGAAAGTGGGGACAATAATAGTATCTACATAGGATTATTATAAGGATTGAGTTAATATATATGATAATACAGTTCAATGCAATGCAATACAATATACTATATATACAAATATATGTATGTACTATACAAAAACAAATACTATATGCAAATACAGTGTATCGTATTACATTGTATTGAATTATAATATATATATAACTTAGAGCACCACCTGGTACAATAAGTATATACTGTAGCTATTATTACTATTATTATTATTAGTATGACCTGCACTAGGACTAGAAGACATAAAAATGAAAAAGGCAATATCTCTGTACTAGAAGGAAACAGTTTTTTTCCACACTAAAAAGAAAAGATGATTAAAAAAAATAAGGAAACTGTGAGGTTGTCTATCTTCTAAAATGAAGAAAGGCTAAAAGTCCTGCTGTTCTACTAATTACCAAAGGTAAATTGTAAAAATTCTATCCAAGGGAACAAGAGACTAGAGTTGTACCTATTTTCATAAGTGCATCGTTTAGTATAAATGCAGGTGGGCAGAGAGGAGAGAAGTTAACAATAAGGTTCCGTTGGCTCCATATGAAGCCTAATAGTATTATAGGACTAAGGAGAGCTGAGTTTTTAATTGAAAGCAAGGTAAGTAATTATCTTTAACTCTTGTTCTAAGAAGGTAGTAATTAGAGTGGATCCCCAGTCCTGGGCCAATATTCCCAGGTCTCTACCTGATAGAACTCCTCAGCTTGATGTTAACATAATAAATAGAATAATATATCCCCAAATCTGTAGGGAAGGCAAGACGATTGGGGATCTTATTCCTATAATCATTGTCTTCAGAGGACAAGAAATGCAAGTAATTTTAATAAGGAATCCCCTCTATTGGAATCTATAAAACCCTAGGGTGTCTTTCAGAAAGAAAAAAATGGGCCTTATTAGTGGCTCAATTCCATACTCCCCTGGAAAACTTGAAGCTTGAAGATTCAAAGTGTGGAAAATAACTCCATAGCTAAGTAATAGTTTAATCTGGAAGAAATATATTATTTAAAACAGAAATTCTCAACAGTGCCAAAATCTGGAAACAACTACTCAAAATACAGAGCAACAAGAAAGAGTAAAAGAAAAATTACAGATCATGCATGTTTCCCAAAGCAAAAAAGATAAGAATGTGCTTTTTAGAAGATTAGTCTACGCCTTGTGTTTTTATTGTTGATGAAGAACAATGCTTAAAGGAAAGAGCTCTATCTTTCTTCAGGGCCATATTGTTTTTGCATTCCTAGGTCAAGGTGTTTACACTGACTGGGTGCGCTAGAATGAATAGTTGAAAATAACTTGATCCTTCATCATATTCACAAACTAGTACTAGACTTTGAAGACTCATATTGAGAGGAAGATCCTGAGAAAAGGGCAGGTCTGATTTTAAGAGCCAAAGTAGATATGTAATTACCTGTTGCCATCAAGTCGATTCTGACTCATAGCGACCTTATGGGACAGAGTAGAACTACCCTGTAGGGTTTCCAAGGAGCGGCTGGTGAATTCAAACTGCCAACCTTTTGGTTAGCAGCCAAATGCTTAACCACTGAGCTACCAGGGCCAGATATGTAGACATGTAGTTATGATAGTTAAATTTTGTTTTTGATTTTGTTTTTGTTGTTGGTTTGAGACTTTGGAAAGACCCCATTTGTTACAGAGTAGAACTGCTCCATAGGGTTTTCTTGGCTGTAATCTTTTAGGGAAGCAGATCACCAGGACTGGGCCTATTCCTTCCCAACACTGCTGTGTTGGTTCAAACTGCCAACCTTTTGGTTATCAGCCTATTGCAAACCGTTTGCACCACCCGGGTGTCTTGGTAGTTAAACTTTGACTCTCACAGAACATTGGGGTAAGAAAGACTTCAAATGTCCTCTAGTTCAACCCCCGAGTCCTTAAGCAGAGAAAACAGCCTGGGAATCCGAGATGACAAGTGTTCTACTTTATAGGGGGCTCTGGTTCTCTATTTGTTAGCCTTCCTGTGAAGGTCAGTATGAGAATCTGGGTAACAAAGGAAGGAAGAAATAAAATGAGAAATTGCTTCTGAGAAACACTATTGGATATCAGTTAAATTTTCTATGGCTTGGACTGGGAATACTTAACACATAGGTAGCAAGGAGGCCTCCACATTTATAACCTCCTGCACAGAAATTTTAAAGTAGCTTCCATTGGATCAAAGAATATATAGTAAGTTATATCTTAAAAAACAAAAAAAACACTTTAGTTTCAGAATCAGAAAGCCTGTTGGGTCTTGGTAAAAGCATCAATTCAATTTGCATTTTTATTTCTCTTTGAATTTTATACAAAAGACATATTTTCCTTAGAGGAATTAGTTAGCTAGTTCTCTTGGACAGACTCAGCTGTCACTGAGTAACATAATCTTTTCCTGCCCTCCTCCCTCAGTTGGCAGCGACTGGACTCAGCTAATAGTGGCTCTGGTTTGTTGGGACGCTTCGGGCTGCAGTGACAGCTGACAGGAGAGTAGTAACAGCTAAGGTGTCAAGCCATCCCTTCCCCAATTCCATTTGCTTTGGGAACGTGTTAACTTGAAAGTCCATAAGGGTCATTTAAGAGCAAGTATTAATAGATAATATATATGATTCTGGCCTGCCACCTAGTCCACTTTAAGAGAAAAATGATGTTTTCTTTTTTAAGGCCATAGTATTTAAGTGATTTTGTGGTCAGTGGTACAAAGCACCCTGGTAAAATATCCCAGTGCATGTATCATCCTGATGTTCAAGAAACACAAAAGAATTAAGCCTGTTTACAAATTTATTCAACTCTGCACCTAAGAGATAATAGGTAAAAATGTTCTTTCTTCAGTACGGGATCACAAAGTCCTAGTTTGATATCAGCAGTAATAAAACAAAGATTCACCCCAAGAGTATGGTCCCCAGACACTCTTTTAGCTCAGCCAAAGATTAGACAGACCCATAGGACAAAATGAGACTAAAGGGGCACACCAGCCCAGGGGCAAGGACTAGCAAAGGTAGGAGGGGACAGGAAAGCTGGTAATGGGGAAGCCAAGGTTGAGAAGGGAGAGTACTGACAAGTCATGGTGTTGTTAACCAATGTCATAAAACAATATGTGTACTAACTGTTTAGTGACTATCTAGTTTGTTCTGTAAACCTTCACCTAAAATACAAAAAAAAAGAAAAACATAGATTCAATTTCCAGTGTGTGTTGGGAGTGGGGGGCAGAGATGGCAGTGTATGTTGTCAATGGACTTTGAAGAAAATACTGCTCATAAACATTCCCTTTTGATCTTAGATGTGATAATGTGCCCAGGAAAGGTTAGCTAAAATCCACAAATAATATACAAAGCATCTCTGAACTGAATTAAGCAATGTGGGGAATCAAAGACTTATAAGACATGATTCCTACTTTCAAAGATCTTACTTCCTGATTGGAAAGACAATTACATGTAAGTGCCACGTCATGATTATACTCACATGATAACAATTTTTACCTAAAAATGAAATGAGGACTTTTTCATTTTACAGAGGCAGCATTGTTTACCGTAATGAGTACTGGCCTTGGCGTCAAATAACTGGATCCATGTCCAGACACTGATACTTATTAGCTATGTAACTTTATATTTACTTTCTTTATCTATAAAAAGGCTGAACTAGATTATTTCCATACTCAAACATTCTGTGATTTCTGATATTTTAAAAATGTGTTCTATATTTGTATCGTGGTTTATAAGACATCTGAAGTCCTTGAGTGATGCAAATGATTAACATACTTGACTGATAACCAAAAGGTTGGAGGTTTTGAGCCCTTGGAAGAAAGGCCTGGCAATCTACTTCTGAATTATCAGTGGCTGAAAACTCTGTAGGGCACAGTTCTACTCTGATACACATGGAGTCATCATGGGTTGGAGTCAACTCGACAGCAACTGATCTTTACAGTACATCTTAAGGAGCAAATTAGTAAATTATCAAAAATACTACCCAAGATGTAAGTGAATTTAGGTTGGCAAAAGAAGTTCCACATTCTAAAAATGTTTTAACAATGATTTGAAATTAGAATGTCATTGCTGTGGGTCTTCCCACTAATGTAGTTAGGATATTTATGAATGAGTATACTCCCTGTTATTTTAAAATAAGACAAACTGAAGTTCTCTGTATGGTGCAACTATTTATACACGAGGTGTTTGCTTTTTGGCTTATCCCATTTATTTCCGCCAACCCCCAAGTGGTTTTAACTGAAAGCAAGGTTATCTTGCCATCCTTGATTTGGGGCAATCAGCCATCACAAGACAATTCCTGGTAATAAACATTAGAAGGAGAGGCTGGCAAACAGCTCCAGAATGATAAATAAGGATATAGTTTTCCAAATAGGAAACAGGAGGAGGTTAATTTAAAATAAACCATTATGAGGTTTCTTACAGAGTTATCATCACCTGCCTTTCAAAATAAGAGCAATCATTACACGTGAGGGCAATTGTGCATCAGGACATCTTGTTTACGTGTCTGATTGTTCTCCCCAGGTATAATGCTTTTCAACAGGACAATCTGTGGTTTTAAGTGATTTTTCAAGACTATTTAGCAGGGTAATTTGGTCAAATGGCACATGGTATATAAATTGCTCTGCTGTCCTTTCCCCATCATAGACACATGAAACTCAGGAGTTTCACATGAAACTAAAATGAGGAAATACACATTCTGCTCATAAACACCCCCTTTTGATCTTAGATGTGATAATGTGCCCGGGAAAGCTTGGATGAAATTCACCAATCAACAATACACAAAGTATCATTGAACTGAATTAAGCACTGTGGGGAATCAAAGACATGTAAGACATGATTCTTACTTTCAGAGATCTCTAAAGAACCAGGAAGCAGAAGCTAAAAAGACATGGACCATCGCCCAGAGCCTACAGAGAAGAGAAAGCCTTCCCCTAGAACTGGTGCTCTGAATTGGAACTTCTAGCCTCCTAAACCACGAGAAAATAAATTTCTGTTTGTTAGGCCCATCCACTTGTGGTGTTTCTGTTAATAGAAGCACTAGATAACTAAGACAATAATAAATACTGGTCTCTCTTTATGTATGTATATATGAGAGTCCTGGCGGTCTAATGGTTAAGAAGCTTGGTTGCTAACCAAAAGGTCAGTTCGAATCTACCAGCCACTTCTTGGAAACTCTATGGGGCAGTTCTACTCTGTCTTTTAGGGTCTCTATGAGTTAGAATCAACTTGATGGCAGTGAGTTTTTTTTTTCTTTTTCTTTATATATAGAATGCATTCCTCAAAAGCGAGAGGCAAACAAAATTCTTTCCACTTAAAAATCTCTAATTTATCATGGAGTTACATTATAAAACTGGAAACGTGTTCTTCTTGGGGTTGGGGGATCAGCTCTAATCTCGACGCATCACCCTTGTGGCAGAGCAATTCCATCTGGTAGTTGTGATAATTGGTTGAGTTACTTATTGACCTCATTAGATAGAAGGAAGTAAAAACATGGGGCAGCGCAAGCAGGGAACACCTATTGGTGCTATTGAAGCAGGTTATTGTAGCAGAGAAAGAACAGGAGAGAACAAGTAACAAGGACAAAAAGTCCTCTTGGGGGCCAGCAATCAAGGCTCACCATGGCCAGTGTAGGCAAGGTATGAAGGCTGGAATGTTGTTCAGGGGAGGGGAAATGAGGAAGAAATTCAGAGGTTTCTATGAGTTACTTTATATATACAGAGTTGAGATGCTTCAGATAGGATGCCCAACCATCTGATTTGTCCAAGTGAAGGATATTCTGGAATTTGGGACTTTCAGTCCTAAAACTGGGACGGTCCTAGACACCTACTTTAGGCTCATTGGTAGTAAAGAGCAAAGAAGACAGTGATTCTAGCATTTCCTGATAAAAAGCAAAAGTGAAATTTACAACTGTTGGACTACGTGTAACCATCGCAAACTGGAGTTTAGTTTTAGGATGCCAAGATTAGGCGCTCTGTAAGTTTAAAAAAATTTTTTTTCAATATATTTTCTATTTACCATAGCTATTACCTGATGGTATTTTAAAAGGCTAGCTCATAATAACATAGAAATGTAATAATAAACAGACAAAAAGATTGCTAGATAACAATAAATCTGGTTTGCAGCCAAAACCTTTGTGTCTGGTTTAAAATTAATAGTTAACAGCACTTCATTTATGTGTGTTGAGCTAGCATCTTTCAGTTTTCAAATGTTTTTAGTCTTTTAATAACATGGCAATTGAAATTTCTGACTTTTTTAATTGACTTTGATTTCCAAAAGAAATTGGAAATTTCACAGGTTCATGTGCAACCAAAATGTTCAACATTAATTACAGATTTATTTACACTTTTCGAAGACCAGTACTAATACAGACTATGTATGCTATCAAGTTTCTGTTGTGCATAGCAATGAGTGGCTAATTAATAATTTGTTTTTGTAGAAGAGTAAGTTTTTATCTCAAATTTTAAATTTCAGGGATTGATCAAATATTAATCTAAATCCCTTTTTGTTAAACAGAAATAAAGGCATCAAATATACATGTTTTTCAAGATGTAGAAGGTTCTAGAAGGCTAAAGAAATAAGTTGGTTGACAGTAGTTATTGAGGTGAAAGAAAACTTGGTTTTGTCCAACAGCTCACCTATTGGAATTAATGTCAGCCAGTGGTGAGTCCTGAGTGGTACCAGAAACATGCAGGTTAAATCAGATAATAAATGCTTAGCCCTTAGCACAGCACCTGCATAGGCTGAAAATATTAACGGCGATGATAATTTAACAACTCTTCTCAATTAACCACCCATGAATTCTTTCCTTTCACCTTAGCTTATCCTCCTGGTCATTATTTAGTCCGTCATCTGTTAGCAAATGGATCAGAAACTGAAATAGCAGAAGGGAGAGGAGGTAAAACTAAAAATCTGTTAGTTTTAGTAACGATTAGCAAACTCATAAAATCAGAATGGCGATTGTTGTTGTTAGCTGCTGTTGACCCTGACGCATAGCAACCTCATACACAGTGGAATAAATGGCTGCTCGTTCCTGCACCATCCCCATGATGGATTGCGGATCCGACTGTTGTGATACGTAGGGTTTTCATCAGTCCATTGGCTGATTTTCAGAAGCAGATCGCCAGGTCTTTCTTCCTAATCTACCTTAGTCTTGACACTCTGCTGAAATCGGTTCAGCATCATAGCAACATGCAAGCCTCCACTGACAGCGGTAACTGTTCATGAGGTGTGTTAGTTGGGAAGTAAACCCAGGTCTCCCTCATGGAAGGTGGGAGAATTCTACCACTGAACCGCCAAATCATAAAAAGGGGTGTAGGTTGACCCTAATAGTTAAAATCACGACTAAAAAGTTTGTTTTTTTTTTTTTAATGATTCTATCAACGCCATTTTTTACTCCTTTTGTACTGTTTAATCAAGAACTGGCTGCAGTGGCATTTTTGGTGTTAAGAAATGTTGAGAAAAGCAAAAGGTGTGTGTGGTTTTCTGCTTCACTTGGTTATCAGGAGAATTGCAATAAAATAACCATTTAAAATCGAGAAATGGAGCAGTAGGCCCTACTCTGAAGAACACGCTGCTTTCAAGGTTTTCTGAATGTTATGGGTCATAGGATCAGCTACTCAAGGTGCTCCTTTCTTGAAGACTGGGAAATTACAGGCAAGAAGGAACTGAAAAAATAAAATTGATCCTCCTATGATAGCTTGTCTTTATTCCCTAAAACAGTCTTTCTCCTGATGTTCTAAATCAGTGCCCCTTAAAATTTAATGTGCATTCAAATGGCCTGGGGGTCACGTTAAAAATGCACATTTTGATTTGTTGGCCTGGGTTAAAGCCTGAGATTCTGCCTTTCTAACAACAACAAAAAACCAAACCCATTGCTGATAAGTCAATTCCAACTCATAGTGACAGAGTAAAACTGCCCCATAGAGTTTCCAAGGAGCACCTGAAAGGATTCAAACTGCTAACACTTTGGTATCAGCCATAGCACTGAACCACTATACCACCAAGGTTTCTAGTTCCAGGTAATACTCAGCCTGCTAGTCTAAGAACAACACTTTGAGAAGCAAGATTCTAAATTACTTCCATTTAGTGATTGTACATTCTGCACTTTTCAGGATTGCCTCAGTATCATTTGTAGTTCATCATTATCAGTAATGTCAATTTGTTAACTAAATTGATTTGATTCTTATATTTCTGGAAGACTGGTCATATAAAAGATATCCCTTATAAGAAAATACCACATCCAGCTAGATATCTTGGCTTGGGGTTTAGAAAATAGACCTGCCACAAGTGACCTAGTAAAATTTTCTCTCCCTTTTTTGAGAGTAGGCTTTCTGTCTTATTCCAGCATTCCTCTTTGTATCTGTATAACAACTTGACTAGAACAAAGTAACCATTATTTTCCACCAGTGAAGACAAAATGAATCACCCGTGAAGGAAGAACTGCTGGGACAGTGGGGAGCCCAGGGCTAGGTATTACAATTGGGAACAAGTAGAATTTTGACTTAGGGAACTTTCTTGATGGTCATTCATTCCTACTCTACCAAAAAATAAATTGAAGAAAATCTTTTCTTTGGTCTCTAGACTCAAGCTCTAAATCTTGGTTTCATGCATTAATGAAAGTATACTACACTCAGGAGAATAGAGTTGTTTTCTTGCACAGTTACTTACTAGCTGTTTGACAATGGACAAATTATTCCCTCTTTCTGAGCCTGTTTTCTTCTTCCTCTTCTTTTTTTTTTTTTTAATGGAGGAATGGGCTTAGGGAGGCAAGTAAATGCCCTCTAAACTATTCTCTACCTTTAAAAAGAAAATATGAGTATATGGGCACCATGTTTAAGCTCTTAACAAATTTCTAAGGGCTCAAAATGTTGAGAACCATTAGTTTGATTATGATAATTTACCAAACAGTTAATAATAATTTGTTATATGTAATCCATGTTGGATCTTTGAAAACCTCATGCCCCCCAAAGATTATAAGAAACCAAGACTATCCTGGCCAAAGCTGGCCAATATGTCTCTATTAGGAGTCTCTGTGTGGCACAAATGGCTAGGCACTGACAACTGACTGAAAGAGTGGTTGGTGATTGGAACCCACCCAGAGGCACCTCGGAATCTGCTTCGGAAAGGTCAAACCAAAAAAAAAAAACTCGTTGCCATCGAGTTGATTCCAACTCACAGCAACCCAATAAGACAGAGTACAACTGCCCCATAGGGTTTCCAAGGCTGTAAATCTTTACCGAAGCAGACTGCTGCCCTATCTTTCTCCCCTTCAACCGCTGGTGGGTTCAAATCACCGATTGCTTAGCCACTGCACCACTAGGGCTCCTCTTTCCAAAAGACCACAGCCTTGAAAACCCCATGGAGTGCAACTCTACTCTTCAACACGTGGGTCACCATGAGTCAGAATTGACTCAACAGCAGCTGACGTGGTTAGTTATTAGACTTAATGTTTAAGCTGAATGCTAATTTTAGAAACTCATCTTGGCACTCTTGGCCCCAAAGCTTGTCATAATAATGAGGATGAATGTTTTTAGCATGATGACTAAAGTCTCTTTTTCCAAACCCTAAATCACTGCCTCATTAAAAGAGGAGAAAAGAAGCCACATGGGCATATATGTGAGTCTGGTTTCTTCAAGATCTGAGAAACTGTTCAAAAATAAAATCAAATTATGGAGATGTTCTGGGAAGGCTATAATGGAAGATAAACTTCTCGGCACCTAAATTAAAGGAAACATACTCTAATCTTTCTCTGGGATTTGAGTCTATCCTTTGAACTCACATTTTTTTTAAGTGACATTGTATCAAAATTTTATAAAAATTCAAAATCTGGGCAGAAACATACATTACTATGCAAAAAAGTAAGAATCAAACACTTACAAACTACCCCTAGAAAGCATTTTTTTTTTCAGTTTATTTAAAGTGTGTATTGAAAGGAAGAAATATTGATAAGAAACACCCAGTGAGCCCCCCAAAATTCTTGAGTCCTGTAATTATATGGTCCTGTGCAAACAGCTCCTCATCAGAATAGATTCAATAGTAATGGGCAACGGGTTTACTCAAACAACACCAACCAGATGAAAACCATAACCCTACACAAATACAACATTTCCTACCCACTTCCACCCCCAACTCACAGCAAATTCATGGATTTGTACTGAAGATTTCATGTATTAATAGTCCTAATATTGTAGGACCTGTCATTGTGTTTTTCCCATAGCACCATGAAACATGGATGTCTGTGTATTTGACTACAGGTCAAAGACTTCATTCCAGGAAGCGAAGAAAAACTGCTTTAGCTTTTAAGTGTTTGAAATGTAAAAGAAAATCCAAAAACTGAAATTCGCTTGATGAATTTGTTGCTTTTTTCTAATACTGATTTCCAGATGAAAATAGCTAAAGTGTGTTGTTTTCAAGAGTCCTAATTAGAAGGCCATCCATAGTAGCTGCATCTACTACTAGACACCAAGAAATATACGGCAAAGGATTTAAGCAGAATATGTGAGCTTTGGAATTAGTGTCTTAGTGGGGAAGTAACTTTGAATCAAGTTGTTGTTAGCTGCCATTGAGTTGGCCCCTAATTCATGGCAACCTCACGCACTGTGAAGTAGGACCATTTCATCCATAGGGTTTTCATTGGTGATTTTTTGAAGTAAAATGCCAGACCTTTCTTCTTAGCCTGGTTTCATCTGGAAGCTCTGCTATTCAGCGCGTCATAGCAACATGCGAGCCTCCGCTGATAGGTGCTGGCTGTGCTTGAGGGGAATTGGTTGGGATTGAACCCGAGTCGCCTGCATGGAAGGTGAAAATTCTACCACTGAATCATGACTGCCCTCTTCAACCAAGTAGCCTTACCTATATTCTATATTTGAAAAAGCTTTCCGTCCAAAATCACATGGATTATGCGCAATGAAATACACATAGAAAATTTATCACTCTGTCTTGTATCTATTATGCTCTTTTTATCTCTAAGCTCAGTTTTTAGGTAAGAAAGAAAATATTCTATGTTTTAAAATGTGGAGATAGTTGCCTTGGGTACAATCTCTCTTCGTAAGGTATCCAAGGGAGAAGAAATGGATTCTTCCAACACTAACTTTAATCTTAAATTTTTTCTAGTCACTTAGTTTTCTGAAATCAGACCATGGAGCAGTCTTTCATACAATGTCACACACTTAATCTAGTAATAAAACAACATTGCTAGATAGAAGAAATACGTATAGAGAATTTAATTATTCTTTTACTATCCATGAATTAATAATAGATGTATTATTTTTCTCACTGCATTTCTAATGAGTGAAGACTGACAACCCTTTCTCAAGACATATTCCAGCAATTCAGAACCCTGATGATACTCTGAAGAATTTTAAATATTTCCCACACTTTAAGAATCACTGTTTCAAAAAGACTGGACTCTTGGACAAATTAAAGATTGTCATTAATGCTCACATAAGACCTTTAAGGAAAAATATCTGAGAAACATAATAATTCATCTGAAAAATTTTTGGTGGTTTACCATGCAGATATAATCCTCCTCTTGGTATAGTGAACATTCTGCTACCCAGAATCCTGTTGGTAAAACTCTTTATTAGCCAAAACTTATCTAATTCACCCCCTCTACCACCATGATCAAAATGTTACAGTATAATATTTAATACTAACCCTAAACTAAAAATGAAAACTTGGAAGATTCTGAAATATTTTATGAAACATCAAAAATTATTCAATGTATAGATCATGTGCCTCATTTAGATTAACTTTCAGTTGGCTAAGACATTTTTGGAAATAGAATACTCAGATCTCCCTCATTTTCACAGAATTTACCTTGCATGATACCTAAAAAATATAAAGAACATCTGCAACATTTTTGAAAAGGTACCTAGAACCAAGTGGGACGATAACAATATAAATCTTAATGATACTCTCAAGTTTTTGACTAATATTTATTAATTTAGATAATTATAGATTGTTCAAGACCTTAAGTGAGAGTTAGGAGACTTTAAAACTAAGTGATAGAAAGATCTAGAGAATATCATGTCCAGACCCTTCATTTTATAGATGGGAAAACTAAAGCCCAGAGATTATGTGATTAGACTGGAACTAATATGAGTCTGATTTCCCATTCTTTGCATTTTCCATAACAGAGTATTTAAAAAAAATAAACAAAATGAAGACTAAGGGGTAGGGGACAAATACACGGATAGGCAGATATGAAGGTTACTAGCATTTAAAGAGCCTCTTAGTAAGGCAAAGCATTGTGCTAGGCACTTTTGTGCGTTTATCGCATTTCATTTCATAGCAACACTATGAGGAAGGCATTATGCTAGGCTTAGACCTCAGAGAGGTCATCCTGACTCCAAAGCCTATGCATTTCCACTACATTCACTCCATCCACAGATTGGCGGGATGATTCTGACCATTCGCTAATTTCTTGCTGGTCCATTAATAACCCATTCATTCAACAAATGATTGTTGAACCTCTTCTCCATGCCAAGCCCTGAGCTGGGAGTTGAGTATGCTGAAGAACAGAGGTGGTTCAACGCCTTCCCTCAGAGAGTCAATGGACTCATAAGCCAGCTCTGCCATTTCCTCCAACACCAGGGTCTCCTTCACTCATCACCAGGGCTGGAATTCCTTATGTCAAACTACTTTTTGGAAATTCTTATAATGGTCAGACCCTCAGTAAAATCAGTTGAAAGCTTAATATTAGCCTCCTTTTTTCTGCTTCTCTGAAACATTGTTAAGGCACGTGGCTCAGTAACACCTGGCAAACATCGTACACAGTGGATTTGCATAGTATGGAAACACCAAATTTCAGAATTGCCTCAGGGTTAAATATGTTCTTACATTTTTTACTTTTTCATGGGACCCATTAATTCAAATGCACTAGAACTTAAACATAGTGACAGATTTTAAGCTGGCTTTGTTTTAGACTCCATTCAAGGAAGAGTGATAAGGAAAAAAGTAATTGTAAACCATAAAAAAAAAATAAATAAACCATAGCCAATAGGAATTATATTACATGGCGGTGCAGGTAATGTTACCGAACACCAACTGTGAAAATGTAACCTATTCTTCTATCTTATTTAGTAGATGGTCTGTGAATAAAATAAGGGCACTCTCAAAAGAATTAATAGTCTTGGAATATGGTTTTTCCAAGCATTTTATGAATATTCACTGTCTGATACATACATAACTGTGTTTTTGTATTTGAAAACAGTGCTAATCATTCAATCACAAACCAGGCATGTATACGTGCAGCCCAGATAAGAATGATGCATGGAGGAGAGGCCTGTCTACACTGCCTCGGTGAGATTGGCCCTTGATTTGTAGCCACAGCTGCTAACAGCAAAGCATACAGTTATTTTCAACCACTCCACTTAGATTCACATTCTTCTCTGCTCTAGTGTTTTAAAAAGCACCAGGATGCTTGCCTGCTTCCACTGTGTCCTGGCAGGTCATCATTACGGAATGATTTTAATTTGAGCTCAGGCATGTCATCACAAGTTTGTGGCGAGTCCTCTAAAATCTTCAGAAGCGCGATGACTGGGTTCTTGAAGCACACATGCGGGATGTCATGCAAAAGATTATGGATCACTTTGAAGAGTTCACACTGTGTCCCCGAGTGATGATAAATCCCAAGAAGATATGCACCTCCACAGAACAAAGATTTTCCATGGTAATGCAGGCATGAAAAGTGCTACCCATCAACGCTCTGTCCCATGACACGTTGTCAAGGAAGCACAGCGATATGTCAATTCACAAATCACCTGGAAACAACATGCTTTGGGGAAAGTAGACCTGGGAGGAGGAAAGTTGTGATGGGTTACACAGCTTCCAAATAAGAAAGCTGTACTCATTAAATAGGGGGAACAAGGCCATGCAGTGGATAAAAGGAAGTAAGAAAAGAGGGCCTTACAGTCGCTGTGGGTTTAAAGGATAATGTACAGATATACCTACTCGCACCTTCCATGCCAGGTCTAGGTTTAATTCCTGGCCAGTGTACCGCATGCTCAGTCACCACCCTTTTGTCTGTGAAGGCTTGCGAATTGCTATGATGGCAAACAGGTTTCACCAGCGCTCCAGACTCAAATGGGCTAGCCAGAAAGGTGCACAGGCTGTCATAGCTGCCAGGGCCCTATGTCCCAAACTCCCCTATTTGACATTGACATTATCTCTCTTTCCTGCCTGTGCCTTTAGATGACCCTCATACTAGAAGGTAACAGATGCATCAGGGACCCCTTACTGCCCAGGTAACAGACACTCCTCCCAAGACCACCCTCACTTCCCTGAAGTGGTCTATTGTCTACAGTCGCCTTATTGTCTCTGTGTTCCAACTAATTCTCATAATTTCTCTAGAACCCTGATCTCAGATATCCTATTTGATGACTAAAATGATTTAAAATAAGTTCTGGATGACAGGGTGTATTTGCATGTTTTAAGCTGTTTCAGTTTAATTTAAATAATTAGTGGCCTAAATCACACTTGAGTCCCTGGATCTGGGGACCTTCTCTAAGCATCCCTCTTCTGGTTTTATAAGAAGAGTAAGGACCAGTAAATGGTTTCTCTATTTTGGAACTACATTAAGATGAGTGTAAAAACAAGCTAACTTGCTGCATGCTAGGGAGAAACAATATTATAGAATAAAATCTAATGAAGGAAAGGTTTAGCTATTGAGAAAATTATCTGTGGAAAGAGGTCACATAAAACTCAATTCTTAATTAATTGAATTGAGCTCATTCTTAAATGAGGGCCATTAAACTAAATAATGGAGTTGTCTCAAATCATTTTTCCATCAGAGGCTATATAAATAATAAATAGAAAAAATGATAGCATGTACAGTTTCTTAAGTATTGGGTAGGGTGGATTGTACCATCCTTAGCCCAAATGACTTTCCACTGAACTCTGAGGGTAACAGAGATTGCCCTGGAAAGAACAAAAGAATGCTCAAAAGAAATGGAAACTTGTTACAACAGAAGGACTGCAACCATAATTCCAAAGAAGAGTGGTTTGAGTGATTACCAGTAATTCATGGGAGAAAGTAGAGCAGCGAATATAATCTTAGAACCAGATAGGACGGGACACAGAATTTACGAAAAGGGATGGAAGAGTGTACCTTTAAGAAAAACACGTCTTTAAAAATCTACAAGGTAAGGGGGAAGCACCTTTGAGAATATTTGCAGAAAAAGGAACAGAATACCAATGCTGTAATTGTGGGGGCATCCTACAGCCACCTGGACAGTTCAAGGGTATGGAAGATATTACCTTGTCAACTGTTTCAGAGATAGAATAGAGGTGAGAGAGAAGATTTGAGCTATCCTTTTAGGTGCTTAAGTCTCATCATCTAAGAACAAAACAGAGCAATAGGAAAGCTCTTGTTCCTATGACTTTCAAGCCAAGTCTGTCCACAAGGAAAATGCTACTTCTTTCCCTCCCCTCCCCTCCCCTCCCCTCCCCTCCCCTCCCCTCCCCTCCCCTCCCCTCCCCTCCCCTCCCCTCCCCTCCCCTCCCCTCCCCTCCCCTCCCCTCCCCTTCATCCTTACTTTCCTTCATTCTTGCTTTCCTTCCCCTCCCTTCTTCCTTCCTTTCCTTTCCCTTTTTTCTTCCCTTCCTTTCCCTCCCCCTTTTCCTTCCTTCCTTCCTCCCCCCACCCCCGTCTCTTCCTCCCTCCCTTTTTTTTTTTTTTATTAATTCAATCAGTACCTAGTGCATGCCTACTTTGTTCTAAGAACTAGGAATGTAAAAATGAATAAGGAAAAGTCTTTGAAAGTAAATTAACATTTGAAAAATATTTGTAATTAGTGCAAGAATAGAGGTATTCAACAAATGGTGCTGTGAGAACTTGGCAGGGTGGAGTCTATGAAGGTCTATGAAGGAGGCTACAGGGAAGACTTTGCAGAAGGGACTGCTAAGTTAGGACCTGGAGGATGGCTAGGCAAAGAGATTGAGGTATGAAGGAAGAGTGTGCTGTAAGAAGGAAGAGAACATACAGAAAATGGAGAGAAATTTGGTGTGGCTCAAACCTCTAGAGATGGTGTCTGGCAAGCAACATGTCTGAAGAGGTAAGCATGTTGAATTTGGAAAAGAAAGGTAGTCAAAAGCATTAAAGAAAAGGTAACATAATAAGATCGAATTTTAAGAGGATCTCATTGACTAAGATATGGAAAATATATTGGAGGAAGGCAGGACTGGGAGTGGTTAGTCATATTGACTTTGTTTTCTTTTTGGTAAGGTTGTGAAATTGCTAGATCAGGGAAATTCAGTAGACACAATGTTTTTAGATTTCATCATGGTACTTTATGAGCGTTCCTGTCAACAAGCTCTAGAAATATAGACTAGATGATAGTACAATTAAGTTGATTAACAACTAAGCTTCAACCTACCTTTCCAGACTTTTCTTTCACCATTCTCCGTATCTCCCCATGCTTCAGTCATTAAATTCCTGTTGTTCCCTGCACACACCCCTATGTGTTCCTACGTCATTGCTTTGGTTCACAATGTTCTGTCTACCCGGAGTTACATCCTTTCATCTCTTAACTATTGAAACCCTTCCATTGTTTAGTAGGCCACCTCCCTCATGCTTATTTTTGCACCTGTCTTGTGATACTTTTCTTACTCCACCTTGCATTACAGCTGTTGTAGTAACTACATGATATTCCCCACCACATTTTAATGTATTTGAGGGTGGGGAATTTTTCATATTCCTTAACGATGGAAACCTGGTGGCGTAGTAGTTAAGTGCTGCAGCTGCTAATCAAAAGGTCAGCAGTTCAAATCCATCAGGCACTCCTTGGAAACTCTGTGGGGCAGTTTTACCCTGTCCTATAGGGTTGCTATGAGTTGGAATCGACTCGATGGCAAAGGGTTTTAGTTTGGTTTTTAGCATAATGATAACGATACTTACAATAATACCACCTACAATGTCTTTAGTGCCTTGTGTCAGATACCTTAGAAAGTGCTTTGCATACCTCCTTGTCTTATTTTTTTCCAAGAGGCAGTTCAATGTACTACTTAAGAGCAAATGTGTAACAGTCACCCAGACCCAGGTGAAGTCCTGGCTATAACACTTATTATCTGTGTAACCTGGGGCAAGTTATGTAACCCGTCTGAGTTTAAATTTCCTCGTCTCTAAACTCTTAGGGTTCTTTTGATGATTCAAAGGGATTCTTGTATAAAAGACACTGTACAGTGCTTAACACACAGCTCAGTATACCAAAGTCAGTTGACAATGGCTTCATTCTGACTCAAGGGGCCCCATGAGTGTCAGAGTAGAACTGTGCTCCAGGGGCTTTCAATGGTTGATTTTTTGGAAGTAGATCACCAGGCCTTTCTGCGAGGTGCCTTTAGGTGGACTGACACTGCCAACATTTCTGTTAGCAGTCAAGCATGTTAATCCTTTGCACCACCCAGGATCTCTTGCTTAGTATACAGATAGTCTCTATAAGCTCACTGCTAAATGCGTTACACAGATGCTGTTGTTGTTGTGTGCTGTCAAGTTGATTCCAACTCATAGTGACACTATAGGACAGAGTAGAACTGCCCCATCTGGTTTCCTAGGCTGTAATCTTTACAAGAGCAGATAGCCAGACCTTTTCTCCCACCATGCGAAAACAACAGAAAAACACTATAAACCCTTCACGTTCATATTGCCACTATAGGTAATGCTACATAATAGCTAAATTATTTTTCTAATCTGATACACTTAAATGACCCCATGTAGCACATTCTTACTTTACACAAAACATTGTGATGACTCATAAAACCTATTTTTAAATGATGAGGGAAAAATCACCCTAGGAATATATCAAGAAAGAAAAGAAACAAAGGTGTTAAAAACATTTTAAAGCTTTTTGAAGTAATATTCAATTACTTTTTTCAGCTGTTCATTTCCTCTTCTTGAAATGAAATGTATAGAGTAAAGGGAAGATCCACAGAATCTTGGCATTGACACTTCACTGCCATTTAGCCCAGAGAAGAAAGTAAAGGTTCAAGGTCATAAGATTTCAATTATGGCAGGATGCCCAAGATCTAATACCCATGATGGGCTGGGTGTTTTCTTTTTGCTGCAGATCATCTCCACCCTTCTCCGCCTGCACTCTGCCCTGGGAAGCTGACCTGTAAGGGCTGCCTCCACAAACTCTCTTGTCCTCAGGTTCCTGGTTGGCTTTGGCCAATGGGAGGCACGATCAGCAGATGTGAAGCTGGGCAACAGTGAGATTCACCTGACTCCTGCTCTACTGAGCTGTGGGCTGGCTGGGTGCCTCAGTGGAATTCCCTAGTTCCCATTGGAGCCATCTTCCACAGTTGCATCTACTTTCTACAGCTAGATTCTGTCTCTTTTACCTTTTCAGAACTTATAGTTGTTGTTAGTTGTCATCAAGCCCACTCTGACTCATGGCAATCTTAGGTATAACAGTTGCCCAGTCCTATGCCACCTTCATGATCATTGGTATGTTTGAGTCCATTGTGACTCTTTTGTCAACAAATTTCATTGATTGTTTCCCTCCTTTGTGTCGTCCCCCTACTTCACTAACCATGATGTCATTTTCTAAAGATCGGTCTTCCTAATGATATATCCAAATTAAGCAAGTCGAAGCCTTACCATCCTCCCTTCTAAGGAACACTAACCCCTTAGCATTTCACTGTTCCTGCTGGTTGCTTTTTACTTTGCCTACACTTTTGTAAATTGCCTCTTCCTTAAACTCTTCTCAGTTACCCTGCATGAATCTGCCACCTGAGACACTGGTGGGATCCTACCTAATATATCCTTAGTTTTTAGCTCAGTACTTTGCCCCCACCTGATGCTGGGTAGAAGCAATAAAATAAGAAGATTGCTTTTGAACCAGACAAGGATGCTCTTTATCACCGCTCTTATTCAACATTGTGCTAGAGGTCCTAGCCAGAGCAATTAGGCTAGACAAAGAAATAAAGGGCATCCGGATTGGCAAGGAGAAAGTAAAATTATCTCTAGTTGAAGATGACATGATCTTATACACAGAAAACCCTAAGGAATCCTCCAGAAAACTACTGAAGCTAATAGAAGAGTTTGGCAGAGTCTCAGGTTATAAGATAAACATACAAAAATCACTTGGATTCCTCTACATCAACAAAAAGAACATCGAAGAGGAAATCACCAAATCAATACCACTCACAGTAGCCCCCAAGAGGATAAAATACTTAGGAATAAATCTTACGAAAGATGTAAAAGACCTATACAAAGAAAACTACAAAGTACTACTGCAAGAAACTAAAAAGGACCTACATAAGTGGAAAAACATACCTTGCTCATGGATAGGAAGACTTAACATAGTAAAAATGTCTATTCTACCAAAAGCCATCTATACATACAATGCACTTCCAATCCAAATTCCAATGACCTTTTTTAATGTGATGGAGAAACAAGTCATCAACTTCATATGGAAGGAAAAGAAGCCCCGGATAAGTAAAGCATTACTGAAAAAGAAGAAGAAAGTGGGAGGCCTCACTCTACCTGATTTTAGAACCTATTATACAGCCACAGTAGTCAAAACAGCCTGGTACTGGTACAACAACAGGCACATAGACCAATGGAACAGAATTGAGAACCCAGATATAAATCCATCCACATACGAGCAGCTGATATTTGACAAAGGCCCAGTGTCAGTTAATTGGGGAAAAGATAGTCTTTTTAACAAATGGTGCTGGCATAACTGAATATCCATTTGCAAAAAAATGAAACAGGACCCATACCTCACACCATGCACAAAAACTAACTCCAAGTGGATCAAAGACCTAAACATAAAGATTAAAACGATAAAGATCATGGAAGAAAAAATAGGGACAACGTTAGGAGCCCTAATACGAGGCATAAACACAATACAAAACATTACCAAAAATGACCAAGAGAAACCAGATAACTGGGAGCTCCTAAAAATCAAACATCTATGCTCATCTAAAGACTTCACCAAAAGAGTAAAAAGACCACCTACAGACTGGGAAAGAATTTTCAGCTATGACATTTCCAACCAGCGCCTGATCTCTAAAATCTATATGATTCTGTTAAAAACCACAAAAAGACAAACAACCCAATCAAAAAGTGGGCAAAGGATATGAACACACACTTCACTAAAGAAGATATTCAGGCAGCTAACAGATACATGAGAAAATGCTCTCGATCATTAGCCATTAGAGAAATGCAAATTAAAACTACAATGAGATTCCATCTCACTCCAACAAGGCTGGCATTAATCCAAAAAACACAAAATAATAAATGTTGGAGAGGCTGTGGAGAGATTGGAACTCTTATACACTGCTGGTGGGAATGTCAAATGGTACAACCACTTTGGAAATCTATCTGGCGTTTTCTTAAACATTTAGAAATAGAACTACCATACAACCCAGAAATCCCACTCCTGGGAATATACCCTAGAGATACAAGAGCCTTCACACAAACATATATGCACACCCATGTTTATTGCAGCTCTGTTTACAATAGCAAAAAGCTCGAAGCAACCAAGGTGTCCATCAACGGATGAATGGGTAAATAAATTGGGGTATATTCACACAATGGAATACTACGCATCGATAAAGAACAGTGACGAATCTGTGAAACATTTCATTACATGGAGGAATCTGGAAGGCATTATGCTGAGTGAAATTAGTCAGAGGCAAAAGGACAAATATTGTATAAGACCACTATTATAAGATCTTGAGAAATAGTATAAACTGAGAAGAACACATACTTTTGTGGTTACGAGGAGGGGAGAGAGGGAGGGTGAAAAAAAAAAAACTAGTGGTGGGAGAGGGTTATTCACTGATTAGTTAGTAGATAAGAACTACTTTAGGTGAAGGGAAGGACAATACTCAATACACGGAAGGTCAGCTCAACTGGACTGGACCAAAAGCAAAGAAGTTCCCGGGATAAACTGAATGCTTCAAAGGTCAGCGGAGCAAGGGCAGGGTTTTGGGGGCTATGGCTTAAGGGGACTTCTAAGTCAATTGGCAAAATAATTCTATTATGAAAACATTCTGCATCCCACTTTGAAATGTGGCATCTGGGGTCTTAAATGCTAACAAGCGGCCATCTAAGATGCATCAATTGGTCTTAACCCACCTGGATCAAAGGAAAATGAAGAATACCAAGGTCACACGATAACTATGAGCCCAAGAGACAGAAAGGGCCACATGAACCAGAGACTTACATCATCCTGAGACCAGAAGAACTAGATGGTGCCCGGCCACAACTGATGACTGCCCTGACAGGGAGCACAACAGAGAACCCCTGAGGGAGCAGGAGAACAGTGGGATGCAGACCCCAAATTCTCATAAAAAGACGAGACTTAATGGTCTGACTGAGACTAGAGGAATCCCGGCGGTCATGGCCCCCAAACCTTCTGTTGGCCCAGGACAGGAACCATTCCCGAAGACAACTCATCAGACATGGAAGGGACTGGACAATGGGTTGGAGAGAGATACTGATGAAGAGTGAACTACTTGTATCAGGTGGACGCTTGAGACTGTGATGGCATCTCCTGTCTGGAGGGGAGATGGGAGGGTGGAGAGGGTTAGAAACTGGCAAAACCGTCAGGAAAGGAGAGACTGGAAGGAGGGAGTGGGCTGACTCATTAAGGGGAGAGTAATTGGGAGTGTGGAGTAAGGTGTATAGAAGCTTATATGTGACAGACTGACTTGATTTGTAAACTTTCACTTAAAGCACAATAAAAATTATTGAAAAAAAAGAGGATTGCTTTCATGGGAATGGGTTTTATTCTTTTATTCACAAATTATATTTTCTTGGAAATATTTTGATAGTTAAGAATTGAATGCAATCTCAGTCTCTTTTGTGATGACCTTGCAATTTCTTTTCTAGAACAGTTCAGGAAAAGATTGAATTTTTTCACAGGTGAATTGCTGATAGAACCACATCCCTTTCCTAGCTCTTGTCCTTCCTCTGATGAAAATGAAAAGAGGTTATTCTTTGTGATATTGGAGCCACAAAACAACCAGATAAACTCATAAATAAAATCCATCTTAAGAATAAACCAGGGGTCCATGAGTGCAGTATTTCAACTATAACAGTTTGAAAAGAGGGCAGGTGGAAAGAAAAAAAGCCAATGTGAATGAGTTTTCTTTACATGTTCTACAATAGTTTTTCTTTAATAAGAGTCATGAAAGAATAGGTTGGGGGAATGGGGAAGAATAGGTGGGAAGATAAGACACGCATGCCTGAAGCTGAAAAAAAGATTGTACCTCGTACATTGTAGAAATTGTTCAGGAACAGTTCAGCCATGTAAAAGCACAACACTGTAACAAAGCCAAGGTCAATCAGACCCATGATGATTGACTTAGAAAGAGGGCATTTACAGGATATCGTTGCTCAAACTTGCTATAATTTTTACCCCCAATCGTTGTCATTTGGAAGGTATTTTTGAAATCCTGTGAATTTGATTGTACAGAAGCTATGATATAAAACTCATATTTTGTTATTTCCTAGTGGCTAAGACCTTCAAGAGATATCATAAAATTCTAAAGTAGTTACCCAGTCACTCTATCACAGGAGCCTATTTTCATTGTTTATATAGTAGTTACTGCTGTCTGATATTTTTATTGTTTACGTATTTGTTTGTTTGGGGCTCTATTTCTCTAACAGACTTTAAGCTCCATAAGAACAGATATCTTGTCTTTCTTATTTCCTGCTTGTTGACTAAAGGAATTAAATATTGACTCTTTTCTAAATAACATGCAGGAAATTGGCCGTTAAACTTTAAATCTATGTACCTCAAAATGAACAATCAAAATGCTTATGCACTATGTAAGAGTACAACGTATGCAGAGAGTATGTTTGTTTTTATTCCATTTATGCAAAGGAATAAAACTCTTTTTTTCTCAAAAAGAGGTTTCTTTATGCGCTGTGTTATATGTTGAAAAAGAATACGTGTGTATATTAAAAAAAAAAGTACAAGTCTAGATACCAAGCTGTCATCAGTTTTTTGTTCAAGGAAATCAGGTTTGGGAGAATTTTAAATTTTTTAGACTTCTAAATTGTTCCATTTTATTACAAGAAGCAGGCATTACATTTGCAGTGCATTAAAGAAAAAAAAAAAACCGTGAAACAAAATGTTATAGCACAGTGACTTTGGAGACAACTATTGCCCAAGCTCCGATTTGAATTTATAAAGAGTAATGATTTTCTTTTTTCTCTCTCCTTTCTCTGTGTTTCTGTTACCAGAGTAATGGAATCCCTTTCAGATTTTAGCTCATACCCCTAATCCACTCTAACAGTATGTTTTGCAACCACCCTGCTACCTATGACCATCCACCCTATTAAGATTGTTTTGCCCAGGAATATTTTCAGGCTGAACCAACTTTCAGGTTATAAAAAAAAAAAAACCTAATCCGTTGCTGTTGAGTCGATTCCGACTCATAGCAACCCTACAGGACAGAGAAGAACTGCCCTATAGTTTCCAAGGAGCACCTGGTAGATTCGAACTGCTGACCTTTTGGTTAGCAGCCATAGCACTAAACCACTACGGCACCAGGGTTTCCAAAGCATAGCATTCCTGGGTGGGCTCGAACCACCAACCTTTCGATTAACAGCTGAACGTGCTGACTGATTATGCCACAAAGCCACAGAGCTCTTTTTAGGTTATAAAAAAAAAAAAAAAAAAAAGGGAAAAAGGAACAATCCTGAGGTATAAGACTAAGAAGAACAAAAAGCAGGCCAGGGAAAAGGTGGAAGGACCCTAAAATTATCTCTTCTGCTTTCTACATTCCCCCCCCCCAAAAGCAGAGTTTTTAAATGTCTTTTTTACAGAGATTATTAGAGCCAGAAATACTGGAGGATCAAGCATCTTAAAATCTGAGCATCTTAAAATTTTGTCCACTGATCCACAAACTCTCCGATTAGGTACATGCTGAAGCCTTCTTGGTGGTTGCAAGTCATAAATGTGCATGATTAATTGCCTATATTGAAATCAAAAATAATGTTGATTCCAGAACATTCATACTGAGAGTGAGCAAGATTCCAGTGGGTGTCAGGAGAAGACTCTGCTAGGGAGGCTGATGATGATGGCTGAAGAAAGACTGAGCTCCTTGGGGCAGGCTGATAAATATTTCCAATAGGTAGAATGACAAAAGGATAAGACGACTGTCGTGGATTGAATTGCGTCCCCCAATGATTCCCAGTATTGTGTAGTTGCCCTCCATTTTGTGATTGTAATTTTATAGTGAGAGAATTAGTATGGGATTATAACACCACCCTTACTCAGGTCACCTCCATGATTCAAGGTAAAGGGAGTTTCCCTGGGGTGTGGCCTGCACTACCTTTTATCTCTCAAGAGATAAAAGGAAAGGGAAGCAAGCAGAGAGTTGGGGACATCACACCACCAAGAAAGTAGCACCAGGAGCAGAGCACGTCCTTTGGACCTGGGTTCCCTGTGTCTGAGAAGCTCTTTGACCAGGGTAAGATTGAGGACAAGGACATTCCTCCAGAGGCAACAGAGAGAGAAAGCCTTCCCCTGGAGCCAACGCCCTAAATTTGGACTTGTCACCTACTATACTGAGAGAAAATAAGTTTCTCTTTGTTAAAGCCATCCACTTGTGGTATTTCTGTTATGGCAGCACTAGATAACTGAGAACAACAATAGGAATTTGTTTCAGATTGTGAAACGCACCTAATAAATTACAAAGGACACAGGCTATACTACAGTGAGCTAGGTAAGGCAGAAGAGAAATACGTAAAGTAATTCTCAAGAGAAGTTCACAATTTAGTTTCTAAGTAAAATTCACCCATTAGAATGGGAAGTAGCAACAGCATGGTGTCTTCCCTATAGGTATCTACCACCTGTGGGTAAGAAAAAATAATTCATCATTTCCCTCTTCTGGTTTATGAGCTACAATTTCCCCTTGGAATTGTGACTGTGTACACAAAAACCTGCACTAAATATATTGCCTAAGGTCTGCCCAGAACCGAGCAAAAGAGAGCCCAGCACTGTCTTTGATTGAGGCTGTATAATCTTGGAGACCTCACAGCTGGTAGATTGAATATCAGAGAGCATGGTTTAAGATTTCTTTGAATACCCAAATCCTTCTTTAGCAAATGAGATTGTGTGTTCTTTCTGTCCATCCATCCGTCCATACATCCCTCTATCCATTTATCTATAATAGATATATCATTATACATATATCCATAGCTATGGATGTCTCTAATCAATAGAAACACAAATTCTGGTACAAAGACAATCACAATCACTTTTACCTCATTTTCAATTAATTGTTAAAAGATTCATATGCCTTCTTAACAGGAGGTCTAGTATTTTCCTCTTGAGGTCCCTTGCTTCTCTCCCTCAAGGCTCATCCAGTTCAAAAGGAGGCAATTCTGGCTGCTGCCAAGTAGAAAAAGAAATGGAATCAGGACAGAGTCCCACTACTGCTGCTTCTTGCTGTAGAAGACTGGCTCTACACAGTTGAAACAATGATATTAGACTTTTCCAGGAGCTCACGCTGGTCTAGAGAGCTGCAGCCATTCTACTTCCTCAGTTCTAAGGTTGACCAAAGACGCTCCATTTTTGGAGCCCCAGGAATTGCTGTTATATATACATATATAACCAATTTCCGAACCACAAGGTAGTTCCAGGAGGACTGGGGTTGGTCCTGGCCTTGGACTACCATCCATTGCTCAGTGTTTGAAGGAGTAACAGGTCTTGACTCTTTCCCTACATCTTCCAGATTCACCTATGCCCACTTTTCTCGAGAAACAACCCACAATGATTTAGCTAGGCGATATATCCTTCTAAAGGAGGTTCCCAAGTAGTTTCAAGGTACCATATTTCTACTTTTCTAGAAGGTTGAATGGTGACTCCAAGGTGACTTTTTACCCTGGCCTAAATTGTGAAGTTGCTGGCACTTATCTCGCTAAAGAAAAACACAAATTTTATTTTTGATTTGTCACTGTTGGGTAGAACACCCCTATATATGTGTCGCTGCAGCTTTCAAAATTATAAATAGTTGTGGGAATGCAAAAACTACTAGCTTTAAGCTTTAGATGTCTTAAAACCTCGGAGCTTCATGATTCTCTGTAAAGCAGAGGTTCTTTTGGATGTAAATTACAAATTCAACAGCACCTAGCAAAAGCAAAAAAGTGAATTTATTGGTTAATCTAACTAAGAATTCCAAGTAGTAGGCTCAAGCAATGTTGGCAGGGCTGTCTTTATCTCTCAGATCTGCTTGACTGGATTTTGCTTTAATTATTGACCTAATAACTTCCTAGCCTAGACAGAGTCTCTCTATTGGCAGGGAATCTTAAGTGACACCAAGCCCACACCCTTACAGTGTATGATCCAAAAGAAAGAAAGACCCTCTTGCTCCTAGTTCTCATATATCAAATCGAGTGAGTGCTCTGATTAGTCCTGCTTGGGTCACACATGAACCCTGTAAAACAATCATTATGAAGAGGGGAATGGGTTTCCATGACTGGCCAAGCTTGATCATGTTTCCCCTTTGGTTAGAGGAAAATCGTGATTGACAGTCCTACCAGACCACATGGAAAAAGGATAGATATTTCTCCAATGGCAAAAGAAAGGCTGGACTAACCCTTTAAGACCCAGTTGTTTTCACCTTTGAATTTCTTGTTGATACTGTGTGTTTTCGCTAATGAAGACACGCTGATTAAAGGACCAATTCAGAGTTTTTGTGGTGAGTTGTAGATTTTGATACCCATTATCTGAGATCACATGTGTCCTAGTGGCCCCTGGACAACATAAATCCTGCTGATATACATCAATGATAAAACCTTTTTGAAATTTTTTCAAGTTCTATAGCTTGAAAATTTGCAAAACATGAGGTAAAACATGAAGGCACCCAGCAATGACGGTAATACATTTTATTCTAGTCCTCTTCTTAGCCTCTTAATTATTTTTCATGAAACTTTTTAAAACATGGTACAATGCATTCTTCCTTACTGCAAAAGCAGTACTTACAGCCCAAATAAATAAAGCCAAGGGTTTTTTTTTATCTCAGGAGAATTACCACAATAATATATCCTTCATTACTGCGAAAGCAGTACTTACAGGCCAAATGAATAAAACTAAAGGAATTTGAATCTCAGGAAAATTACTACTACAATGTATTTTTCATTATAACAAAAGCAGTACTAACAGCTAAGAAGCAGAAATAGCTGCCCTGCAATGCTGCAGAATTGCTCACAGTGGTTCATTCCACCTGTTACATGTGGGAGTGATGATTGGGCCCTAAGATTGAATGTAGGGTAAGAATAACTTACAGGAGTCCCAATCTCTTTATGAGTACCACTGCGATGCATTACTTCTTATTTCAAAGGCATTATTTACTTTTCAGAAGCTAGAAAAGCAGGGAGCCAGTAACATCTAGAAATGATGAAAGGCTTCAAGGAGAAAATGGCCACTATGACTGAACGAAGACTGGCAATAGCTTATTCCTACGATAAGTATATTTTCACAAGAACATGGTAACTGGGAAACATAGGGAGGAGGCTTATCTCACAGAAATAAAGGCAAACCTGTCAAAAGTTTAGAAAATTCATACGATCAGGAGACATTAGCTGAGATAATGCTCAGCCTACACAAAAATGAGGATGAAGCTCAAGGTTCTTGAGTTTCATGCATTTCAAAAGTCTTCCATCTTGCAGTGTTAAAAGCAGAATACCTCCTTTCTAAAGGACTCCAGAGGCATGAAAAGTAAGTGGGATGCCTTATGTTCCACAGGTCTTGAAAGGGATTATTAAAAACAGATTGGAAAGAGAACATTAAAGTGGCTTTCCTCAAGCCTGTTAGTTGCTCAAATCACAAGACTTTACTCAATGACGGTGTATTCAGTCCTGTAAGTGGCCTTATCAGAAATGCAGATGAGTACAAAAGACTCAATACAAACCTTTGACCTGATGTTCATAGATTTGAACCGGGTCTTTGGGGCTTACCTGTAAACTCTTTTAATAAAATGGGCTGTCACTGATGCAAACTGGAATGTCAGGAATAGCTTTACTGACTTTTGTGCCAGAGTATAGGATCTGAAAAGTTATTTGTTCTCCAATCTTTTTGAAGGACAAGGGCTATGTAAGATGATCTTCTACTGTGGTATTACTGGAAAGAAGACTGGACTTCTATTCTAGCTCCATTTTATGCTAATATGTAGTTGTGACCTAGGGGAATTTATTTCACCTCTTTGGAACTTGGTTCTCTAATGTGTTAAATAAGGTGGCTATGCCAGTTGATGTCCAACGTCTTTGATCTGCCAGCTTTCAATTTCTTACATTTATCTTTTTCCATTGGTTTTCATCTGAGGCATGGGCTGGAAAAGGTGAAAACATGGTGTGAGGCAAAACTCATTGTATCAGACAATTCGGAAGTGACGCCTAAAAGATAATCAAAAGACAGGTGACTATCTTTTATTTAACTTCCCTTTTTAAAAAAAATCAACTCCACTTGACACTCTGTTATACGATTATTTTTTTAAAATTACTCTTTTAAGGAATATTTAAGGACATTATAAAAGTCCAACAAAGCAACTTCAAAAATAAAAAGGGACTTAATGCAATGAGTAGACCTTGTTTGGATCCTCAGTTGAACAAAACAGCTGTAAAATATATGCTTTGTACAATTAGAGACAATTTGAATATGGCTTGATTATTAGATGATATGAAGGAATTATAGTTTACTTAGATGTGATAATGGTAATATCACTGTGTGGGAAATTGTCCTTATTTTTCATAGCTGCATACTTTAAACCATCTAGAATTAAATGTTATGATGTCTGTAATTTGCTTTAAAATACTTCACAAAAGAAAAAGATATATAAAATAAATATGGCAAAAAACATTAGCAATGATACCTAGGTGAAGGTTCTATGGCTAATCCATATACTATTCTTGTAACTTTCCTGTAAACTTGAAAATTTTCAAAAAAAAAATAAAATTAGAGACAATTAATTGCATTATAAACCCTTAAGCTGTGCCTACCTTATGTCTTTATTTCAAATACATTTCTAATTTTTAGTTTGCCCAAGTGAAATCGCACTTGAACACCTTCAGGTCAGAAACCCCGGTGGAACAGTTGTTAAGAGCTACAGCTGCTAACCAAAAGGCCGGCAGTTTGAATCCACTAGCTGTTCCTTGGAAACCCTATGGGGCAGTTCTACTCTGTCCTATAGGGTCGCTATGAGTCGGAATCCACTTGATGGCAATGGGTTGTTGTTGTTGTTGGTATCTTATCTTTAAGTCAGTTAAAATATGGCACTTGACACATGGGGCTTTAGCAGTGTGGGTTATAAGGTAATACAGTGGCAGCTTTATTTCCTACGAAATGGCCTTGAATAGAATCCTTAACCTTAAACACATCCACATAGACTCTTGAATTCTTGTAGCTTTCATTAATTACGTGGATGAAGACATAATGTAGTGAGTATGCGTTCAGACTCTTAAGTAGATTGCCTGAGTTGGAATCTTCCCTTCCCTGCCACCTATTATTACTTGTGTGACCTCAGGAAAGTTACTTCACACCGGGTGCTTCAGTATCCTCAGCTATAAAACGGGAAAATGCTATCATCCATCTCATGAGGTTCTTTTGACGATTAATAGTATAATGCACTTAGCACAGTTCTTGCCACTTTCTAAGTGTTAATTATTATTTACATGTAGTCCCCGGATCATGCAAACGGTGTACGCACTTGGCTGTTAACTGAAAGGTTGGTGGTTTGAGTCAACGCAGAGGTATTTCGGAAGAAAGACCCCTGATCTATCTCCAAAAAATCAGCCATTGAAAACCCTACGGAGCACAGTTCTACTCCGACACACCTGGGATTGCCATGAGTCAGAGCCAACTCTATGGCAACAAACATATTTACATATTTTGTTACATATATATACACACACACACATACATTTAAAAAAATAAAAAAGAAAGCCAGATAACGTTTGAGTCAATGTTTAAGGGCAGAAATACTTTTGCATTCAGCTCATAAAATTTGTTCAAGAGATTCACCCTGCTTTAGTGTTAACAGAACTGAGATACCCCCCTCCCAAAAAAGCATTGCCCTCGAGTGGGTTCCAACTGATAGTAGCCGTATAAGACGGAGTTGAACTACCTCATAGGGTTTCCAAGGAGCAGCTGGTGGATTTGAACTGCAGACCTTTTGGTTAGCAACCGATCTCTTAACCACTGCGCCACCAGAGCTGCAAGCGGAGATAGGCTTAAAAACAGAAAAGGCAGCGGGCATCGTGGCTTCCATTCCTTCATAGTAAACTCCCATTCCAGGCGGCTTAGTTAAGGGCTTCTCAATATGCTAGAAAACTAAAAAAAAAAATTTTTTTTTTTACTAGCATCTGAGAAAATGAATTTCTCAAGAATCTCTAAATATAACTACATTTTCCCAACAACTTCAGGGTGGAAATATAATTGATAGATGCTTCCTTGTACTTGGCAGGCATATTAAAACGATGGTGTGGTTGTTATTGCAAAAGATCCTGCCATCATCTATAACCAAGAAGGACCCCTTCATTAGCTTATGTACCTGTTATAAGGGCTTATCGAAAACCAAGGACTTGACCTCTTTTTAATATGTGAGTTTCCCATTATCTACCACCTTGTAAAATTAAATATTGCCCAAGAATGTGGAAAAAAAAAAATGAATGCCTAGTGGCTCAGTGGTTAAAGCACTCGGCTGCTAACCAAAAGGTAGGTGGTTTGAACCTACCAGCTGCTTTGGGGGAAAAAGATGTGGCAGCCTGCTTCCATAAAAATTTACGGCCTTGGAAACCCTATGGGGCAGTTCTGCTCTGTCCTATAGGGTCACTATGAGTTGGAATTGACTCGACAGCAGTTTTTGGTTTTTTTTTAATTGTCTTTTAGGCGAAAGTTTATAGCTCAAGTTAATTTCTCATTAAAAAATTTATACACGTATTGTTTTGTGACAATCTCCACAATACGATAGCACACTCCCCCTTTCCACCCTGGCTTCCCTGTGTCCATTTGACCAGTTCCTGCCCCTTCCTGCCTTCTCATCTACTTTTGGATAGAAGCCACCCACTTGGTCTCATGTATCTGATTGAAATAAGAAGCACATTTCTCACATGTATTATTTTTTGTTTAGAGTCCTGTGTAATCTTTGAAGAGTGAGCTTCAGGAATGGTTTCATTTCTGGGTTAACAGTATATCCAGGAGCCATAGTTCTGGGGGTTTCTCCAGTCTCTGTCAGACCATTTAGTCTGGTCTTTTTACGTGAATTTGAGTTCTGTTTTACATTTTTCTCCTGCTTTGTCTGTTGTGTTCCCTGTCAGGTTGGTCACTGGTGATAGCCAGGTACCATCTACTTCTTCTGGTCTCAGGATGGTGGAGTCTCTGGTTCATTTGGTCATTTAGTCCTTTGGGCTAGTATCTCTCTCATGTCTTTTTGGTTTTCTTCATTCACCTTTGCTCTGACTGGGACAGGGCCAATCGATATATCCGAAATGGCCACTCACAAGCTTTTAAGACCCAGGTGCTGCTCACCAAAGTGGGATGTAGAACATTTTCTTTATAAACTATGTTATGCCCATTGACCTAGATGTCTCCCGGAACTATGGTCCCCAGGCCCCAGCGTCAGCTATTTTGTACCTCAAAGTGTTTGGATGTGTCCAGGAAACTTGTTTGCCTTTGCTTTGGTCCACTTGTGCTGAGAGCAGTGAGTTTTTATATGAGAAAAAAGGTATTCTTTTCAGTGGAGTTACACAAATATCCTTTTTCTTGCTGGTTCCTGTTATGAAAATTCAATATTATTCAAATTTATCTAGTTAAACTTTACAAAAACTACCAACACCTTGGATTTCATTTTTGTTGTCTGTTTTTAATAATGGTGTCTCCATTTTACCCAGAGCAAATCTTTTCCCTTTTAGAAAAGGAATGACTTCTTTATAGAAGACTCTTCACTGAGGCCCTGTAAGTCCTCCGCATGCCAAACACACTTTTTTGCACATCTCAGAAAACCATTTAAAATAATTTGTCTAATTGAATTTGTTGTATACATAGAAACTGTGTAAAGAAATTCTTTAGTGCCTTGGAGCAACTGCAAGAAGCTACTTCTAAACCAGTCCTTCAAATCCTTTTGTCAAGGAGAAACCAGGTAAAAGGGACAAAAAGACTTAGACCCATGTTATCCTTCCGAATTCAACTTAAATGGGGGAAGTTTGTTCCTCTCAGGATACTGTTGGTAGGCTGTGGGAAATGAGTTCATCTCAGTTCAGGTCCTATCATCGTCTTTGCAAACAAGTCCTACTGCAGTGTAGCGTGAAATAGGAGCTTTTCAGGCAGGCGGAGTTAAGGGAAGAAATGGACTTTCGGGGTTATCTTGGTTCCAGTGACTGAATATCTGGTTGGGGTGGACATGACGGCTCTTCAACTATGAGTCACACAGCTTTGTTAAGGGCTTGATTCCATCTTCAAAGTTAAGTTTTAAAAATTTTTTTTTTTTTAAAATAAACAGTACCAAGGTAGATAAACATGCGTACTGAACTTCCTGGTAAATGAAAGTCACCTGGGTATGATTAATAAGTCTTCTTTACCATTTTCAACAACCATTATCACTCTCTTATAACCCCTTTTAACTTCCTAATTTTCTGCCTAGGTCGTAGCACTAAAAAGCACACCCACACCTCCAAAGTATCTGTCCAGCACTGCTTGACTGGGAGGGCATTGATATGACCACTTCTCAAATTACTACTAAGTATTTCACCCTCCTTTTTTAAACTCCTTGTGATATCACCATTTTCAACCATCACTACATATAATACCTACATATTTACAAACATCTTGGGAATTTGTGCCATTTCCTTAATTTCTCTAGGCTCATTTGTCCTTGAGGAATGTGTTTCTGTCTGACCCTCTCACTTAACTCTAGCCCTACCTGGCTACTACATAGCTTTTGCAAATCTAATGAAGATGTGAAATAACCCCGGGCTCTGGTCCATCTGTGTGTGTGTGTGTGTGTGTGTGTGTGACAATCCATGCCTATCAGGTCACAGTCTCTAGGTGCTTGTTTAGCAGTCCAAGAACCCCTACGAGGAGTGTGATTCCGCTTACTACACTCTCCAGTGATGAAGCAGGCAAATTTGGACGCAGCAGCTGTCTAGTCCTGAAGACAGCTGGAAATAACCATGCCCGATAGGATCAGCTATCAGAGGCTGGGTGGCACTGTTGTGTATAAACAGCATGCTATCTCTGAGGCTGTGAGACAATGACACAAGCCGCACCAGGGTTGACCTGCCCTCAAAATAGCAGTCAAGACACTTTGCATGCAGCCTTGACCACATAGAATGAGAACCAAATGGTTTTAGATTTGAGAAAACACCTTAGAGATCATGTCATACAACCCTCTTGTTTAGCAGATTTTAAAAAATAAAGTACCTGAGACAGGGTAGGGGTAGGGAGTTGGAGATCTGTGATATTTGTAATTGTCACATGTGCGTGTAGGGATATATAACTAAGCCATCGCAGATTTATGTAACATTATGTTATGCTTAAGCTAGTACATTTAGTTTCCTTCTAAACAGCTAAATCTGCACATTGACAAAGTTTCATAAAATTTAGCCTTAGATATTAGAGGAAATATTTTAATCCACCTTCACTCTAAATATGCCCTCAAAACAAGTGACCTCATTAATCATATGGTCACAATGTGCCAGCCTTTGTCTGCAGACACTAATGCTACAAAGACAAAAGCCATGGTGATCTAAAGGTGTTCATGTCTAGCGCTGGAAACAGATATATAAACAAACAATTAAGAGACATTATGACAAGTGCCATATGGGAGATTTATGTAAAGTACAATGTTAGCAATATCATAAAGGAGCCACACAGGAGATGGGTAGAAAATCAAGTAAAGCAGCACAGAAAAACTCATGTTTAAGTTAGAGTAACATTTGAATTCTAAGAAGGGAGTGAGAAAGATGAAGTGAGAGTAAGGAAGAGAGACGATTTCAGGAAAGAGGAAACAGCATTTTAATTACTATGAGTTGGATTCTAAGCGCCATCTTTTTTCTTTCTAATTCTTTTAGTCTATTATCTAATGCAGGCAAAGTTTGATAAACTAACTTGGTTTTAAGGGTCTGCTTTGTTTGTTTTTTTTTTTGGAGCAATATGCTTACACTTAATGACTGTATTTTCTTTCTTTAATGATCATTATTAGCAGTTGCTGACTAGCCAGTTTTGACTGATGCTGATCCCGTGTTTGTCACGGTAGAGCTGTGCTCCACATGGTATTCGGTGACTGATTTTTCAGAAGTAGGTCACCAGGCCTTTCTTCCAGGGTGCCTCTGGGTGGACTTGACCCTCTGGGTAGACTTGAACTGCTGAGCAGCCAGGGCATTAGTCATTTGTACCACACAGGGAATCCCCTTCATATCTTGTTTGTTAGTTGGTATTCATGTTCTGTTTGATTGAGAGGCATTCTGGGTTATAGGCAACCAAACAAAGAATAACCAAAAACCAAACCTACTGCCTTGATTCCAACTCATAGTGAATCACCCAGGTAGTTAAGCTAAAAGTGAAAGTTTCTGGGCACTCCCAATTTTTCTAATTCAGTAGGTCTATAGCAAATATGGAAACCCTGGTGGCATAGTGGTTAAGTGCTATGGCTGCCAACCAAAAGGTCAGCAGCTCGAATCCTCCAGGCGCTCCTTGGAAACTCTAGGGGGCAGTTCTACTCCGTCCTCTAGGGTCGCTATGAGTCAGAATCGACTCGACTGCAGTGGGTTGGTTGGTTGGGTTATAGCAAATATGGGGAGAGTGCCAAGTGTCAAAAAATGTGGATTTAGGATATGTGTGTGTGTTTGTGTATACACAGATGAATTTCCACTTATGCTAACCCAAAGGTTGGTGGTTGGAACCCCCCAGAGGCTCCACGGGAGAAAAACCTGGCGATCTGCTCCTGTAAAGATTCCAAAAAACCTGTTGCCAGAGTCATTCCTGACTCATAGCTCCCCTATAGGACAGAGTAGAACTGCCCCGTAGAGTTTCCAAGGAGCTGCCAGTGTATTCAAACTGCTAGAGTCTTGGTTAGCAGCATAGCTCTTAACCACTGCATCGCCAGGGCAGATTTTCCAAACAAATAGCTGCTGGTAATTCCTAATCAGGAAAGGACGTATAGAGACTGGAGTGTCATAAGAACAATCCAGAGAAGAATGACTTTCTCTATGACCTCAAGTTAAAATGAAAAGCAAAGACACTCACAGATGATAAAATAGGAAAATCACCCAAAGTAAGGCAATAGGATTGTAATGTTTGCCTACAAATTGACTGGACTTTAAAGTGCAAGAAAGTAAGAGAAAATACACTCTTTTATTGCTGGTGGAAGTAAAATAGGTAATTTATACTTTTTTTTCTTTTTTTAATTGTGAAAATACATATTATGTATATGCCAATTCAACATTTTTCATGTGTACAATTCAGTAAACCCACATACTTCATTCCAAGAAAGTAATATGTATGTGCCTAGACTATGATACAAAGATGTTCATGGCAGACATGTTTATTAAACCAAAAAAAAAAAAAAAAAACTCAATCTTAATATTTGATAATAGGTGATATTTCAAATATGTTATAATATGCCAATATGAGATACTATGTAGCCATTAAAAATCATGCTCTTCTAGAAATAATAATGATTAAAATAGTTAATAGAAATAAAGATCATAGTACAGTATCTGGTACCTAATAAATGCTCAATGTTTGCTTTTTCATTGTTAGTAGTAGTATATAAGGCATAGGAAGATGTTCCTATATGTAAAATAAAAAATTGCAACAAAGAGTATGTACATCATGATGCAGCTTTTTAAATGTTTGTAGAATACTTTGTTTTAAAAATATTATTGTGTGTGTATGAACTTAGCAAAAAGATGGAGAGTATGTATTGGGATTATGGTTGGCATTTGTTTTTTTGTTTTTCTTGTTTAATTTGTACTGTGCTTTAATTTTTTTTTTAAGTGAAAGTTTACAAATCAAGTCAGTCTCTCATACAAAAACTTGTATACACCTTGCTATATACTCCTAGTTGCTCTCCCCCAAATGAGAGAGCACACTCCTTCTTTCCACTCTCTTATTTTCGTGTCCTTTAGGTAAGCTTCTGACCCCCTCTGCCCTCTAATCTCCCATCCAGACAGGAGCTGCCCACATGGTCTCATGCGTCTACTTGATCCAAAAAGCTCACTCTTCAGCAGTATCATTTTCTATCCCATAGTCCAGTCCAGTCCCTGTCTGAAGAATTGGCTTTGGGAATGGTTCTAGTCTTGGGCTAACAGAGGGTCTGGGAACCATGACCTCTGGGGTCTTTCTAGTCTCAGTCTGACAATTAAGTCTGGTCTTTTTATGAGAATTTGAGGTCTACATCCCACTGCTCTCCTGCTCCTTCAGGGGTTCTCTGTTGTGTTCCCTGTCAGGGCAGTCATCGGTTGTAGCCAGGTACCATCTAGTTCTTCTGGTCTCAGGATGATGTAGTCTCTGGTTTATGTGCCCCTTTCTGTCTCTCAGGCTCATAATTACCTTGTATCTTTGGTGTTCTTCATTCTCCCTTGCTCCAGGTGGGTTGAGACCAACTGATGCATCTTAGATGGTCGCATGCTAGCATTTAAGACCCCAGATGCCACTCACCAAGGTGGGGTCCAGAATGTTTTCTTAATAGATTTTAATATGTCAATTGACCTAGATGTCCCCTGAAATCATGGTCCCCAAATCCCCGCCCCTGCTATGCTGAACTTCGAAGCATTCAGTTTATTCAGGAAACTTCTTTGCTTTTGGTTTAGTCCAGTTGTGCTGACTTCTCCTGTACTGTGTGTTGTCTTTCCCTTCACCTAAAATAGTTCTTGTCTTCTATCTCCCTCTCTCCCTCCTCACTCTCATAACCATCAAAGAATATTTCCCTCCCTGTTTAAACTGTTTCTCAAGTTCTTATAACAGTGGTCTTGTACCATATTTGTCCTTTTACAACTAATTTCACTCAGTATAATGCCTTCCAGATTCCTCCATGTCATGAAATGTTTCATGGATTCATCATTGTTCTTTATCAATGTGTAGCATTCCACTGTGTGAATATACCATAATTTATCTATTCATTCATCCACTGATGGGCACCTTGGTTGCGTCCATCCTTTTGCTATTGTAAACAGTGCTGCAATAAACATGGGTGTGCATATATCTGTTCGTGTAAAGGCTCTTATTTCTCTAGGATATATTCCAAGGAGTGGGATTGCTGGATTGTATGGTAGTTCTAGTTCTAGTTTTTTAAGGAAGCGCCAAATCAATTTCCCAAGTGGTTGTACCATTTTACATTCTCACCTGCAGTGTGTAAGTGTTCCAGTCTCTCCGCAACCTCTCCAACATTTATTATTTTGTGTTTTTTGAATTAATGCCAGCCTTGTTGGAGTGAGATGGAATCCCATTGTAGTTTTGATTTGCGTTTCTCTAATGACTAATGATCATGAACATTTCCTCCTGTATCTGTTAGCTACCTGAATGTCTTCCTTAGTGAAGTGTCTGTTCATATCCTTTGCCCCTTTTTTTAATTGGGTTATTTGTCTCTTTGTAGTTGAGTTTTTGCAGATCAGACACTGATCAGAAATGTCATAGCTAAAAACTTTTTCCCAGTCTGTAGGTAATCTTTTTACTCTTTTGGTGAAGTCTTTGGATGAGCATAGGTGTTTCATTTTTAGGAGCTCCCGGTTATCTAGTTTATCTTCTGGTGTTTGTGCATTGTTAGTAATGTTTTGTGTACTGTTTATGCCATGTATTAGGGCTCCTAGTGTCCCTGTTTTTTCTTCCATGGTCTTTATCATTTTAGATTTTTATATTTAGGTCTTTGATCCATTTTGAGTTTTTTTTTTTTTCTTATCTGCTATTTTCTACAGTTGATTAGTACCACTAAAAAAATAAGAAATAAAAAGTTTTTTTAAAAAAATTTCATCTCTCAGAAAACCAGAATACAGTGTTTAAAACTTAAACGACAATACTTTTAATTCCTCCAGTATTTCCCTACTCATTTTTAATATCACCCCCATTTTTACTGTTGAGGACTAAGCATAGGGCTTCCGAAGAACAGTTAATGTTTCTTCTTCCGAGAAGTTTAGAGATTGAGAATCTGGATATTCAGATTATTTGTACTATGTATACTACATGTGGGGCCCTGGTGGAGCACCAGTTAAGTGTTTGGCTGCTAACCAAAAGGCTGGCAGTTCAAACCCACCAGCCTCTCCTTGAAAACCCGATGGGGCAGTTCTACTCTGTCCTATAGGGTCACTATAGGGTCGCTATGAGTTAGAGTTGACTCCATAGCAATGGTTTTTTTTTTTTTTTAAATATATATACTAAATGTATTTTAGAGTTCAATGTTATTATTTGCCATTGGAGTTTTTGTAAAGTTTCTGTTTCACTGTGAAGTCCTGAATTGCATTAACTTAGGGTAAAATAGATGATTATATAGCTTTCAAGAACTGTCTTTTTGGAGGGATGCTTACTCCCTTGCCTGTTTCAGGGCCTCTCAAATCTAAAGCCAACGTTGCCCATTTTCCCTCAAAGATGCATTGCTATTAATTAGGAATTCTGCATGTTGAAAAGGTTATAGCAGAGGTGAAGCATGTTTTATACAGTAGCCAGGCTTCTGAGGAAGTAATCATTGTTACAGAAATCGGATTACAGAAACCTTAAATACAGCAGGATAACTTTTACTTTTACAAATAAAGAATTAATTTGTAAGGCAACGAAGTAATAATTGATTCATATACATTTTTAAACTTAAGTGCTGAATTCATCTTTCTTGAAGCCAATGCTGTGACTTGCTTGTAATCATCAAATTGCTGGAATTAGTATATCCAACACAAGGACAAAAAAAATTTCGTATAAGAAAAGCATACTCTCAAAAATTGTTTTCAAATCTATTGTTTGAAAGTCCTAGATTTTTGACCTTAAGCTTCAGAGCTCATTTATGGGTGGAGAATTCTGTAAAATCAATTCATTGTCTATAGTTAATGTATATCACCTGCATATTATGTTAGGTGGCTTGTGTGGCTAATGTTTTATCAGCCGTAATGACTGATCTCATTTCTTGAAATAAATGAGATTTAAAAAAATCGAGTTGTTTAGTAATATTCCCGGTGTGCCGTAGAATTGCAAAAACAAATTAGTGAAGAAAGTTTGGTGGCTAATACCTTAGAGGGTGAGAAAATTGCTGTTCATTATGTTAAGTAATGTCTTATATCAGCATGTAAATAACTTTAGTGATTGCATGGAAAGAAAACGATTCCAAAGAGAAAATTAATATATCTGATTTGTTTATTTATCCATCTAATTTAGGGCTGAAAGATTTTTGGACTGAAACTAGATATGAAAATGTGCCACTGAAATTTATCCCTGTGCTCAGAGGTTTGGTCATTACCTATAAATATAAATAGTTGCATGCTTGGTTCTCTCCAATAAGTTAAATCAGATAAGATGTTTAATATATAATTCTCCATTGGATGTTTGAAGGGATTCTACTCATCTCTCTGTTTCTGTCAGTTGTAGCTTGGATGGGAAATTAAAAGTTAATTTTATCTTTGTCCTTTTGTCTTTTTCTTATCAGCAGTGGCTCCAAGGCATGGTAAAGTATGCTGAAAGTGACCTTCAATTGACTCGCATCATCTTGGCATAAGTGAGTCAGGCTCTGCACTTGTAATTTTCATTATTAGGCCAAGAGAAGAGGAGCTTCTCTCTCTCAGTAGGAAATATATATCACCCAAAAATATATAGGTATTTTATGTATCTCGTGTGTGATTGCTTAAAGACAACTGCAGGGGTAGCAAATCAATAGAGAAGGTGATGTGTGAAGGAGAGAAAATGGTAGCAGAAACTGCCACCATGCAGAGGGTGAAGTGATTTACTCAAGGTTTACCCTTCTGTTTAAGGGCACAGTCAAAACTAGAACCCAGGGGTCCTGGTTTGGGGTGCAGAAGGCCTTCTCCTTCCTCAGCCTGCCTCTGAGTCTGCAGAAAAACAAATGAGCTTTCTTTCTCCTCTGGGATAAGTGGCTTAGGCATGGCCTAGCCACTTCTCAGTGTATCATGTTGTTTCTTTACCTCTGCCCTATTCATATTTTTGTCTCTCTCAGCCCAAGTCAGAAGGCTCTGGTTGGAAGAACACGATGTGGCTCCATGTCAACTTTCCCCCTGTAAATTATTTTTATGAGCATACCAACCAAGGGCATATCTAAAACACATGATTGCTTTTGGCATTTAACCAACCCTTCTCTTTTTTTCCACCATTTTATGGGTAAAAAGGATTTTTCTGGTCGTTCTTCTTAGATGGGGTCCTTGAAACTACTGCAGTGTATAATGTTGATACGTCAACTAGCAAAGACAAAAAAAAAAAAAAACAGCCTGATGAAAGTAGGCATTGGGGAGCTCAGGGCCCTGAAATCTACTTGCATTTTTGAGATATATGGAACATGTGACTTCAGAGCATTCCTGCATCACTTTTTACTCCCTAGTAAAAGAGCTGATTTTAGAGGAACGTTCTGGTTAAAAGTTGTTACATTAAAAATGTTACAATTACAAGTTCCTTGCATCTGTGGCTGAGCAGTGCAGCTTCTAACGATTTTGTCAAGTGTTAAATGGAAGGTGCTGCATAAAGATCTTAACCACCATGTGTTCGGTAAACACAGGCAAAACATTTGAATACAGCAAAGGACACAGAGCTGCAGTTCGTGCCCTTGAGAGCCTTCATTATAAACATGCTACAGCAGAGATAGTGACCTCATGCTTCCCAGGCAGCATCTTCACCGGGTTGTCCTGAAGTTACCTCAAACTCAACATGTTCAAAATAGAATACACTTCTACACTCGTGGGGTCACATCATTCTCCTGTTTGTTAGGACTAGGAATCTCATTTTCATGTTAATGACGTATTTGTTCTGGGTCTGCATTGTCTCTTATGCCTTCCATCTCCTCCTCAACACCGCTACCTTGATGCAGGCTTTCAGTCATCGGTCCTCACTCAGATTCTTATAATGGCTTCGCAGATGGTCTCTTCCAATGCAGACCAAACCCACTGCCGTCGAGTCGATTCTGACTCACAGCAACCATATAAGACAGAGTAGAACTGCCCTGTAGAGTTTCCAAGGAGCGCCTGGGAGATTCGAACTGCTGACCTTTTGGTTAGCAGCCGTAGCACTTAACCACTACTCCACCAGGGTTTCCCCAATGCAGAGACTTCCTCATTATTCCAACTTCCCTGTTGCTAAAGAGATGGCTTCCTAAAACATCTGCTTGGGTTAACTACCTTCTCTAAAGCCTTCTGTGGCTCCTTGCTGTATACAGAGTAAATTTCAAACTTCTCAACCTTGAAGACAAAGCTCTTCCACAATCTAGGCACAGCAAATCTTTTTCACAGGGCAGTGGTGGCTCAGTGGTAGCCTTCCCACCTTCCATGTGGGAGACCTGCGATCAATTTTTCGCCAGTGTGCCTCATGTGCAACTGCTCCCCCCATTTGTCGGTGGAGGCTTTCATGTTGCTGTGATGCTAAGCAGGTTTCAGTGGAGCTTCCAGACTAAAATAGACTAGGAAGAAAGGCCTGGTGAGATACTTCTGAAAATCAGCCAATGGAAACTCTCTGGATCAAAACAGTTGGATCTGCAACCGACCGTGGGTATGGTCAGGACCAGGCAGCATTTGGCTCTGTCGTGCAGGAGGCTGCCATGAGTCAAGGCAACTTGAAGGCAGCTAACAACAACAGCATCATGCCTTTTTCGGTTAATCTGGGGCTAGATCATCAGTAAAATAAATCAGTTTCCTCCAAATATGCCCTGTTATTCAACCTCCAAGAATTTTCTCATGCTATCTCCTCCTAATAGAATTCTCTCCCCTTTTGACCACTTTTCAAGATCCTACCAAACTTTCATATCTTTCTCAGGGGTCTGGAGAAGGTGTCAACATTTGAGTTGCCATGTGTCAACCCAACATAGACCCCTAGCAGGCACTCTATATACAATCAAATCCTATGAACTCAGAAAGATGAGAGACTATGATGTGAGAATGATTGGCGGGATACGTGCAGGCAAGATACGGCATAAAGCCACATATCCTGAGGACAGTCTCAAAATAGAAGCAATTACTCTTCATTGGTTGTATTATAGAAAGAACCACACAAATATTTAGTACAACAACCAGGGTTGAGAGTTAAGGGTCATGGGAGGGTGGATGAGGATGGAGAATTGAAAGTCTTCAGTGGTGACCTTTATTTTACAATTAACCTGAGGTGGGGATTTTTTAAATAAATAAATAAAACTCAAAATTCAAACCATTGTGTAGAGAGGTGAGACTTAGAGAGCAATATCAACTTTCCATGTTCTTATACTTCATGTTGATTCTTCCAAACATATTTACTAAAACATTTTAAGGGAGGGGAGGAAATGCCAGTTACACAAGAAAGACTGTCCTCTGCCCGACTGAAGAAATTGTTCAAACAGAGTGCATCCTTTCATAAGCAAGGCTTCCTACTGTAGCCAGAGTCAGTAAGGGCTTAGGTTATTAGTTACGTAATCCCTAGTTCCTCAAACTGCAGTTTTGATTTGAACATACAGTTTCAATTAGCTACTTCAGTTTTTGCCTGTATGCACATTTCATTTTTAAAATGAAGAGAAACTCAGATAACCATAGCATTTTAGAGCATTTTGCAAACAACACAACTGATTCCTGAGAGGGAACTTTACCTTTTGGTGCTCTTTCCACCACGACCAGTTTAATCCTTTTTGATGACTTATTGATATTTTATCATGTTCTTTTTGTGGTTGTTGTTAGTTGCCATAGAATTGGCTCCCATTCATGGTGACCCCATGTATAACAGAACAAAACTCTGCCAGATGCCATACCTTCCTCTTGATCACCTGCGTGCTTGAGTCCGTTGTTGCCTTCCAACTTGGGGGACTCATCTTCCAGTATTATATCAGATAATACTCGGTTATGGTCCATAGGATTTTCACTGGGTAATTTTTGAAAGTAGATTTCCAGACCTTTCTTCTTAGTCTGTCTTAATCTGGAAGCTCCATTAAAATCTATTCATCCTGGCTGACCCTGCTGGTATTTGAAATACTGGTGGCATAGCTTCCAGTGTAATAACGACGTACAAGCCACACAGTACGGGGGAACCTTTAAAACAAAATAAGTTGGGTAGTGTTTGGATGCCAGAAACTACAGTTAACCTTGAGTAAATTTTCAAGGCCCTGTCCCCACACGCTGGTTCTAATGTTCATATTCTTTTGGCATTTGGGGCCATTATCATCCACAACTGCCTATCAAATCTTACATTAGCCAGTATGGTTTATCCAAAGATCTGTTTAAATTCTGAGCTCCTAATGCTTCTATAAGCCACGGGATGGCATGGTGGTACATACTCATAGTGGGACTCTCTGGTTTGCTGTGGATATAATGACATAAAAATGATTTCAAAGGTATACTATTATTAACTAATATTTATTTAAAACTTATTATGCACCCAGATTCACTGGATGCTTTACATATATTGTCTCATTCAATCATCACAAAAAGCTTCTGAGGTAGGTGCTCAGGACATCATTATCTAAGTCCATTTTACAGATAGGAAACCAAGGCACAGAGAGGTTAAGTAACTTGGCCAAGGTCATATGACAAGAAAATGGAAGAGCTGGGATTTCAAGCTAAGTCCAGCCAACTGCAAAATCCATGGCTTCCCCTCCATACCACAGTGCAGGCAGAGACTTTAAACTGTGTACTCACTTTAGAAACCCCCGAGGTCTGGGGACCAGCGTTTTAGGGAACATCTAGGTCAACTGGCATAACAAATGTATTAAGAAAACATTCTGCATCCCACTTTCGTGGGTGGCATCTGGGGTCTTAAATGCTAGCAAGCCACCATCTAAGATGCATCAATTGGTCTCAACTCACCTGGAGCAAAGAAGAATGAAGAACACCAAACACACCAAAGATACAAAGTAATTACGAGCCCAAGAGACAGAAAGGGCCACATAAATCAGAGACCACATCAGCCTGAGACCAGAAGAACTAGATGGTGCCCAGCTACAACTGATGACTGCCCTGACAGGGAACATAACAGAGAACCCCTGAGGGAGCAGAAGAGCAGTGAAATGCAGATTTCAAATTCTCATAAAAAGACCAGACTTAATGGTCTGACTGAGGCTAGAAGGACCCTGGAGATCATGGTCCCTGGACCTTCTGTTAGCCCAAGACTGGAACCATTCTTAAAGACAACTCTTCAGACAGGGATTGGACTGGACTATAAGACAGAAAATGATACTGGTGAGGAGTGAGCTTCTTGGCTCAAGTAGGCACGTGAAACTATGTGGGCAGCTCCTGTCTGGAGGTGAGATGAGAGGGCAGAGGGGGACAGGAGCTAGCCGAAAGGATGAAGAAACACAGGGTGGAGAAGAGGAGTGTGCTCTCTCATTAGGGGGAGAATACATAACAAGGTGTATATAAATTTTTGTATGAGAGACTGACTTGATCTGTGAATTTTCACTAAAGCACTGTTAAAAAAAAAAAAGAAAAAAAACTACCAAAAAAACCCCCCAAACTCACTTAAGTACCTTCAAAATGTAGCTCCAGACTCTTTCCCAGCTTCATCTCTTGTCATCACCCCCCACCACACCCGCCCACCCACGCACATACACACTTTTACTCCAACCACAGAACAATCTTCCCCTTTCCTGAAACATACAAACTCTTACATCTCTCTGCATGTTTCACATTCTGCACTTTTGACCCCAAGTGTTTGTCTCCCATGCCCTTTCCATATTATGAACATCTTCTTACTCCTCGTAAATCAGATGAAGCATAGCTTCTCTGGAACTCTTCCCGGGCTCCCCATAGGTGCCTGCTTCCTTCCCACAGCACTGCGTTGAAGCCTACACTCTAATCCTGGGCAGGAGCTAGAGTGAGGGGACTGAGTCATCCAGGGCACACTGTTTAAGGAGGCTCTCATTCTCAGGGTTCCAGGGGAAAATAACTCACTGAAATATTAATTTGTATTTGTTCTCTGAAAGTATGATCTCCTGGAGCAGATTCTGCTGAACAGGGAGAGACGGCAATTGCTGCCTAAGTCTGAGAAGAGAGTGGAGTGAGGCGGGTCCATTGGGCAGTAGCACGGTCCGTGCATGCTCTGTGGCAGAACCTCAAGGAGGAATGCCTACCTGTGTACCTAGGGAGGCTGGCATTGGGAGCCAGTTTCCCCAGTCTTCAGGGATCCAGTGGCCCAGGTGTCTCGTCAAAATAGTGAGGCTTTCGAAACTAAAGCTAGCATCCAGGATTGGAACAGAGACATCCAGGAATAGTCCATGTGGATCCAAGATTGAAGTGGGTCTCCCACATGCTTTAGGCTATGAAAAACCATAGTCCCTTTGCGTGACAGAAAGGCAAAGGGGAGAGTGACTCTCAAAAATGACTGCTATTGAACATTCCAGAATCCCAGCAGGATGAGAGCTCAGAGTAGCATTAATCTCCTTTAAAGAAAATAAGGGCACATAATGTTTTTTGCATACACACCTCAGTTTGTGAGCCATAATTCAAACTCAAAACATTTGTTTCCATGTCTGCTTTTGCCTGAACCATGAGCTTCTCCTTGGCAAAAAAAAGTTATTCTTTTTGCCTTTGTATCCTTGGCTCTTGCGCTGTGTCTGTTACAAAGCAGGGTCCAACCAAACGCCTGTTAAATGGATGAAGGAGTAAATGAACCAAGCAGTCAAGTAGTCAGCTAGTCTCTAAGGACTCTTCGTTCTCTTTGATTCTAGGAAGGAAATGTAAAAAGTACCAGAGTCTCCAAGTCCGTCTTTATTTGGGAACGTAGATGAGGTTGAGCCCTCCCCACCAAAAACAAAACAAATTGGAAGATTTTGAAGGAGAAGGGAAGAGAGGTTGCTAACTTGCCAAGGCTTCCACCCTTAGGTTTTTGATTCAGGAGGATGAATGAGTAGATTTTCTTCCTCTTTCTTTTATGCAGGATAAATGACCCCCAGACAACGGGAGAAATCTAAAAATTGGATTGGGCGCCTACTATATAGGAAGTCCCTGGATAGTGCAAATGGTTAATACTCTTAGCTGCCAACCAAAATATGGGAGGTTCTAGTTCAACTAGATGTGCCTCGGAAGCAAGGCCTGGCAATCTACTTCCCAAAAAATCAGTTGTCGAAAATCCTGTGGAACAGAGTTTTACTTTGACACACATGGGGTTGCCTTGAGTCAGAATCACCTCAAAGGCAACTGGTTTACCTACATCGGAGAAGTCGATAAGGACTGTTGGGAGTCATCAGGGAGTGACTCTTCGAGGAACGCCCTTAGGGAAACAGTGCTGCCTCGGGGCTCTGTTTTTCCTCATACCTACTGACACCTTCACAAAACTACTTCCATCCTTCCAGGTGTGGCCATTCAGGAACGCTTGGGCCAGGATAATTTAGTTGACGAACTCCGCGCACAATGGGGTAGCTACCAGGCTTTTGAGCACCCAGGGCACCAAGACACAAGAGAATATTCTATGATAGCCGTCATTCACAAGATTTCTTCTAAATGCAAGTGTTGGGAGAAAAAAACTACATTGATCTGAGCGCCAAACATCTGTAAAATATTCTGATGTTATTGTTGTTAGTTGCTGTTGAGTTCAGCCCTGACTCACGGCAACTCCATGTACCAGGAGATCGGGCTGTTGTGATCCATAGGGATTTCCCTGGCTGAGTTTCAGAAGTAGATTGCCAGGCTTTTCTTCCTAGTCCATCTAAGTCTGGAAGCTCTGCTGAAGCTTGTTCAGCATTACAACACCACACAGGCCTTCACTGACAGACGGGCAGTGCGTCACTTTAGGTACACTGTCTGGGAATTAAACCCAGGCCTCCAACATGATCGGTGAGAATTCTACCACTGAACAACTGCTGCTTCTGTAAAATGAGTCGATTCTGACTCATAGCGACCCTATAGGATGGTGTAGAACTGCCCCATATGGTTTCCAAGGAGCTCCTGATGGATTTGAACTGCCGACCTTTGGATTAGCAGCCATAGCTCTTAACCACTACGCCACCAGGGTTTCTGTAAAATATTCTAGGGGACAATAAAAATTAAAAAAAAATCTCATGTGAATTAGCAAGCCAGTAGATTGCTTTTCCCTGTCTCCCCAACCTCTTGAGAGAGTTGCCCACTCTGACGAAGTAGGGTGGGAATTTCCAAAAATCCCTTACGAACAGTGGGATTTCACTCTTCTTTCCATTTTTTGGGCTCTTGAGAGTTCCCTTTTCTCTCCTCTCCTGGCCGCTTTAGCTGTTAATTAACTTTTTTTCCTCTAAGATAAGCTAACAAGCTGACTATTAGTTCTCAGTTCCAAAGATCCTATCATCCTATTAACCATCTAACTTTATAGAGCTTGGTTCTCCCAAGAAGGGAGACATGGAGACCAGGAACCTCCATTACCCTTAGGGTTATTTGGCCATCTTCCCTCTTCTTCCTTCCGTGGCCCTTTTTTTTTTTTTTTTTGAGGTAAGAGTCATCCAATTGCTACTCCTAGGTTCCACTGGAGTCAGAGGGATTAGGCAATGGGTGTGGACTGCAATTCTCCAGCCCCACCCATGGGTCAGGGCTCAGGGCCAGGTTACTCACACAGAGGTCACTGTGGCTGTCTCCAGCACTCAGCCCAGGCTGAAGCCACTAGCCGGGGATCTCAGCCATTCAAGGGTGGGGAACCAGGGGTCTGGCTCTGGGGCAGACACAGACTGGCATGGGGACAAAGTAGGAGTTCTGCAGGCTGAGCCTCCCACCTCACCCCACCCCTGCCTGGGTTCAAGCCTAGAGACACAGGTTCTGAAAAGAAACAGACCATAGAAACCAAGAGAGAACCAGGGAGAAAAATACTGTAAAATTTAGAGACTAGGAAAAAAAAAAAAAAAATTGCCTCTACGAGAATATACTTTTCATTTCTGATAGAAATATTATCTATTTATTGTATCTGTGAGCCAGATATTGATCTAACCACAGCTTTTAATAATAGTGTTAGGATAGACCTATATCAAAGAATAAAGTTAAATGTAATTAGACATAAATAAAATCAGTGTATCTAACCTTAAAATACTTCTAGATGCTTAGGATTCACTTTTGAATTTAACAGCCCTTGGTCTAGCTTCTCATCATTCTCCCTAAAAAAAAAAAAAGCCTGCTTTCCCTCAAACATAAAGATTCATGATGCATTACATTTGTTTTTCCAACTTTATTTCTCGGATTTTCAGTTTTGCTTAATTGATCATGTTTTTATAAACTGCAAATTGACTGTATTTCTCCCAAGTCATTCTTGACTCACCCTATGTGTTTAAATGGGCACTTTGGAAATGTAAGCTTTCATTATAACACTGTAAGGTTTGGACAAATTCACCATTGCATTTGGGTGGAAAGGAGCAGAACCCTTAAAATTCTTGGACTTAAAAAGTGAGAGGAAGGTGAGAAGTGGTTTAGGGCTCAAAACACCTTTTTTAGTTTGTTTTTGTTTTGTAGAATGTTCTTTGGTGCTGAAGCACTTCCTAAATATTGTCTGTACCAAGATATGCCTCAATACCCTGATATAAAAGCACTTCCAGATGACCTAACCTCAGACCATTTGATTCTATTATATTCTTCAGCTGCTCATAGAATACATTTCAAACAAAAGAAAGAAATCACAGAAATAGGCTAGGTAATGGAGAAGGAAGACAGAATGCTTACAAGCTACAAACTGAAAAAAGAAAACAGGACAACAGGGCTTTGGAAAGGCTGCAAACACACTCGTAAACAAACAAAGCTGCCCGGGGAGCAACCCTGCTGTTTGTCTTTGCCCTGATGGTGTAATGCGGGCTAGTGGTTCAACCAGCTGGGAACCGGGCCTGGGTTCTCAGTTTTGCCTCAGACTCACTGTTCTGTACTGAATGGCCTTGGACTGAATGGCCTTGGACACGGTTTCCTGATCTGAGAGATAGGCAGATTTCCCCACTGTGAGACTCAAGGTTCATAAGTGGAAACGTTGCCACAGGGGGAAGGGCACTACTAGGTGCAAGCAAGGACACCAGATATGAACAATCAAGGCAAGAAGTTTTATTTTTACCTGTCCTTTCGGAGTCAAACACCAGTCCTCCCTGCCCTCTGCAGTTGGTTGGTTGGCTGGTCAATTTGGTTTTATTTTACTAAGGTCTCTGGCAGCCTAGAGAGTTTAGAAAGGGATGGGAGTGTGTGTAAAGAGCAAAGGGAATCATCTAGTGACAGTTTTTGATAGTTTCCTGTGTTTTTGGTATTCCCTCTCCACTTCTCCCACCATTTTTTTTTTCTTAGGAATTTATATTGTAATACACGTTTTGGATTTTATAACCAACATGATTAGCCCATCTATATTTTTCTCAAAATGATACCATATTTACATATCATAAAGCAAGATAATCATTTGTATGTTAAGTTCTCTTTAAAGGAAACCATATTAAAGAAAAGCCCATGTCTGTCAAAATCTTGCCCTACCAAGAGTAGTTCAGTTTAGCCCAGCTTGCTGATCGGTGAAATCCATAAATAGTTAAAAGCCTCCAGTAAAGAGGAAGTAAAAAAGACTGATCTCATGACCCAAAAACACATCCCAGGTGCAAAATAATTAACTTTTTACTTGGCACTTAGACAAAATATAATAAAGAATTTGGTTATTTCTAAATCGGTTTTTTGTCTCCCAACATTGGAGTCAAATAAATTTGGAAATAATTATACTTTCCTTGATTTCAAAGTGCAGACTTTAATAAGTAAATTATTGCTTTTGTTTTTTAAATCATGTAATTACTAGAGAGGAACTGTATCAACATTTTTTGCTATTAAGCCTCACGAACAAGTTACAAAAAATAAAAGCTAATTCTTTAAAATTTATGTTCCATGTTTAGTCATTTTATTTCCTTCTGTTGAGCACTGTTTTCTGTATTTAAAGCTCATGGATCTAAATAGTAACAAGCTCTGTTCATCTGGCTGTAGAGAAGGAAAAAGAAACCTATTCTTGCTCCCTGCTTATCCTAAATTGAGGTTGAAGAAATCTAATTTATTCTAGGCCCTGACTTAGAAAATCTAGAAAAATGATCTGGCCAGTGGTCTTTTCCCCTCACTTCCTTCTTACCTTCCTCCTTCCTTCCCTTCCTGTCTCCCACCATTCTTTCTTTTTCTTTCTCCTTCTTTCTCCCTCTCCCTTTCTTCCCCCAACATATTTAAGTACCTCCCGTGAACCCAGCATTAGGATGCGGAGTTCCTTGGATTTAAAGACAAAGAAGACCTAGTGTCTTCAGAGAGCTACTCAGGAAGACAGAGGAAGAAAACCCCACTCACACATACCAGAAGGTACTGAGAGCCTTAGCAACACAGAGAGATGAACCAATCTGTGGGTTGTAGCTTCTCGGAGGAGGTGAGGCTTGAAATGGTACTAAAGGGCAATTAGCAATTAGCCAGGTACATGAAGAGAGAGAAAGCAGGGAACAAAGGCACAGAAATATGAAAGAGAATCCAGGTCAGTGGGTACAATGTATTTGGTGGGAGAATAGGACATGGGAGCAGAAGATGAAGCTGGAGACGGAGTCAGGAACAAGATGGAGAAGAATTTTCCATGCCATACAGGAGAATTTAGATTGATCTTGTGGGGCAAACAGGAGCTACTGAAGGAGATAAGATAGAAGGTCATGACCAGATCTGCATTTTAGAACGATTACCCTGGCCTTAGTCTAGAAGTGGTGTGGGATGAAATTGTGAAATGGAGAGCTCCTGAAATTAAGATCTACAAGATATCATGTCTTACGAATGTGAATTTTTTTCGCAGAATAAACCTGGGTGCATGCATTCATTCACTCAGCAAGCCCTTAGGGAACAGCTATTTTATACTCAGCGCTGTGGTAAATACAAAAAGGGATAAGACACAGTCACCTCGACATTCTCAGCATCCCACACAAAGGCCACCCTTGTGTACAGCAGGGTTGTTGCTGCCTGAACCTCAGTAGTGAACCCTATACATAAATACAGCTACTTATGTCTATAGCACTCATTTTGTGTACAGCTTAATTACATTATTCTAAAACTTGTTTCTTTTGTTTTTGAAATGCAGCAGCTTCAATAAGTTTGTTGTGTTGTGTTGTTGTGTGCTGTCGAGTTGACTCCAACTCATAGATAGCCTATAAGTTAGAGTAGAACTGCTTCACAGAGTTTTCTAGGCCTGTAATCTTTATGGTAGTATATTGTCAAGTCTTTTCTCCCAAGGAGCCACTGGGCGGGTTCGAACCTCCATCCTTTTGGTTAGTAGCCCAGTGCTTAACCATTGCATCACCAAGGCTCCTTTCAGTAAATTTAATAGCAGCTATTCTTCCTCTTCCTTAAAGACTGCTTTCAATGCCAATGACATCTCCCCTGGTAGTAACCATTAAAAGACAAACAAACAAACTGTACCAAAACAGAGAGCAAAATTTCAGTTTTGTAAATCTGCACAATTCCCTGGTCTAAGTGGCTGAATTTCCTTCATTTCTGTCTTAGTTATCTAGTGCTGCTATAACAGAAATCTAACAAGTGGATGGCTTTAACAAACAGAGATTTATTTTTCTCACAGTTTAGGAGGCTAGAAGCCTGAATTCAGGGTGCCAGCTTCAGGGGAAGTTTTTCTCTCAGCTCTGAAGAAAGGTCCTTGTCATCAATCTTCCCCTGGACTAGGAGCTTCTCAGCCCAAGGACCCCAGGTCCAAAGGATGTGCTCTTTTCCTGGCACTACTTTCATGGTGTTATGAGGTCCCCCTGTCTACTCTGACCACTTCTCTCTTTTGGATCTCAAAAGAGATTGACCCAAGATACAACCTAATTTTGTAGATTGAGTCCTGCCCCACTAACATAACTGCCTCTAATCCTGTCTCATTAGCATCCCTGGGCTAGGATTTACAATACACAGGAAAATCATATTAAATGACAAAATGGTAGACAATCACAGAATACTGGGAATCATGACCTAGCCAATTTGACACACATTTTGGGGGACACAATTAAATCCATAACAATTTCCAAGAACTTTCAAAGCCCTGAGAGTTAATTCGGGGAAGGAAAAAAAAAAAAAAGGCAGGGTAAATGTTCTCACTCTAATTCGACTTGTAGGAAATATAGAAGGATAGAAATTAGCACCTATCTCAGTGGAATGTCATGAGAAATCACTGTGTGAAAAGACAGAGCGTGATCGCAATCAGAAGCCGCTGCAATGAGAGTTCAGGACCAAATATAGCCCCCACAGGCCGGCTTGGCTCATAAGTGGAAACAATTGATTCTGCAACCAAATTTCTGGGGCTTTTAGACAAAAGGAAATCCAAAAGAATCTTCATTCACAGCTCGAACGAATTTTTTTTTTTAGGTTTAAGGAATTACAGCGCTTGACTCAGGGCAGTCTTTTCTAAGGGCGCTTATACAAAACAATCCCATTTTCAAAAATTAAGAAAACCTTTTATAATAAAATGCTTTGAGGGAAAATGAAAAATTGGAAATCTAGGTAGCACTGGAAATAAGACCACAAGCAGAGTAAAAAGAGTGTCACACAGGAGCAGTAATAGAAAGCAAAATGCAGCACTTGTAGCTCACGTATTAATAATGCAAGAACCATATACATTTATTCATAAGAATTGACTGAAGATAATTTGCAGTGGGATAATTGGACCAGAACTAATTGTTGCTCTGCTCATTTTATTTTAATACTCTAGCCTGATATTACAAAGATTTTCGTGCAAAAATTTAATGTTTAAAATTCAATGCAATATTCATGTCTGATTTTTATTTAGACATATACTATATGTACTATGGATATTAAAAAAACTGAACACAGAAACACTTTTTAAAATTGTCTTTGATTTAAAAAAATACCAATTACATAACAAGTCATTAAATCATTTTGGATCACCAATTACTGGCAGAGGTTTATTCTGTGGGGGGGAATATAATTCTGTTTATTTCTTTGAAGAAAGCTTTAGAGATAATATTGGAGCCTGGAGAATCTATAGACATAATATGGAAAGGAGGTTGTAAGCTCTAGTGTGTGTCTCAAACTGCTTGAGGCCTTCATTGCCTTCCAGGTTCTTCCTTACAGGAGATTTGGTGCCACAGGACAAATGGAACGCAAGTGAACGCTAAGAATGGAAAATGGAAATCAAGCCAACATAATTAACATAAAACCATTGGTGCTGTTCTTGATAGCAAGAGATTGGACCTCACATCTTGCTTCCACCTGTAACTAACTTTGAGACTTTGACCAGGTCACTCACTTACCATCAGTCTCAGTTTCCTCATCTGGAAAATGTAGATTATGATACTGACCCTATACTTTTTCTGGTTGTTGTGAGTAACAAAGAGAAACAGCGAGAAAAGAATGACCCTATATTTTTTTTTGGTTGTTGTGAGTAACAAAGAGAAACGATGAGAAAAGAAATGCATAAGTGCTTCTCAAATTTTAAGAGGTGAAAGCCTCTTCAGGAGTCCCTGGGTGGTACAGGTGGTTGACTCACTTGGCTACTAACCACAGGGTAGGTGGTTTAAGTCTATGCAGGCCTAACTAAAAAAACAAACCCACTGCTGTCGAGTCAATTCTGACTCATAGCGACCCTACAGGACACAGTAGAACTGCCCCATAGAGTTTCCAAGGAGCGCCTGGCGGATTCGAACTGCTGACCTCTTGGTTAGCAGCCGTAGCACTTAACCGCTATGCCACCAGGGTTAAAAAAAAAAAAAAAAATCTGGCAACTACTTCCAAAAATCAGGCATTGAAAATCCTATGGAGCAGAGTTCTACTCTGACACACGTGTGGTCTCCATGAACTGGAATTGGCTTCACAGCAACTGGTAAAGCTTTTGCAAGTAAGCGCCACTCTTTCTGGACAGTGTTCTTGCCTCTAGTGGCTTCTTCCCTTAGGTTCTGAGGACACACAGGCTTGTCTACAAGTAACTCGCCCAGAACACTGTTGAAGTAAATATTAAAAAAATTCCTTGAACATCAGAGAAGATCTTTCTCTAATATTAGTCTATTCAGATATTAATCTATTCAGATGTGGCCCCTTTCCGCATTACAGAAGGCTCAAAGGCTTTTCATTTCAGTACATCTGTAAACTGAGAATTTCTATTCTACAAAATTCTACCTGCAATGTTGACCTCATATATTATAAATTCCTTGAGCATAAGATTTTGTTAGGATAGGCTTTCCAATGCCCACGTTACTAGGATTATGGTAAAACAGAAAACAGGGTACTAATGAGATTCCGCTCTATTTAAAAGCTATAATTCAATCTAATTTAGAGCAATTCAGAGAACATTTATTTAGTGTTAAATCTAGGCCAGGTGCTGTGCTCGGTGTGGGGTTATTTGACAAGGCTTTAGATAAAGTCCAGGCCCTTCAGAAACCCCCACTGCCTGTGAGATACAACCCAACTCCATGGAATGACATTTGGGCTTTAAAAAAATCATCACCTGTTTAATAAACCAACCTTGAAAAAGACAGTTTTGAGACAAATGGAGAAATTGTAAAACGACCTGCTGTTAAATGATACCTAAGAATTATCATTAATATTATTTGTGAAAATGGCCTTGTGATTATATCACAAAATGCCCATTTTTTAGTAACACATATTGAAGTTAGAAGGGTGAACTGATAGATATCTGAGATGTGCTTTAAAATACCTCAGAATAAAAGGAAAAAAAGAAAACAAGGTATATGAAGCAAGTGTGCCAAAATGTTGATAATTGTTACATGTGGATGATGGGCATTTGGGGGGAACATCTCATTATCCTTTCTTTTTTGTGACTTTTTTAAATCTTTCATTAAAAAAAAAAGTTGGTGACCCCAACTTCTAGCCTCTTCCATTCTTCCTCTTCACCCAGGATAAGCCCAGCACCTGCAGCATAGGCTGTGCAATGCTGTTGCTGTTTTGGTATTGTGTCCTCAAAGTGTCTCCTCAATCTGGCAAACAGTGCCTCCGGTCCCCTACTTGATGAATCCTTGAAGGCTTCAACATCTTTTGCATGCGAAGCCTTTGCTTAGTCGCTCAGACAGGATTGATTTCTCCTAACTTTGAGTACTCATAGCACCTTGTTCATAACTCTAAGAATACTGAATATATTATATACCATGGACTGGCAGAAGAACAAACAAATCAGTCTTAGAAGAGAAACAACCAGAATACTCCTTAGAAAAGAGGATGGCAAGACTTCAGCTCACTTACTTTTAGACACATCATCTTTGGTGAAGTAGTGAAAATGAGGGAAACCTTCTATGAGGTAGGTCGACACAATCACCTAAACAATGGACTGAAACATACCAACGATCATGAAGATGGTGCAGGGCTGAGCAATATTTCCTTCTGCTATACATAAGGTCATCATGACTGGAAGCTGACTCCATGCCAACTGACGACAACAATCGGTTTATTACATGTAATTGTTAATTTATTTTCCTCCTGCTGGAGTGGAAACTCTTTTAGATTGGGCACCAATATCTTAACCGTCTTTCTCTCCTCTTACTTATTACTGGATCATACACAGAGTCTGCTCTTGATTGAATAAACCCCTTAAAAATGTCTTTAGGATGGTGGAATGAACACAGTGGTTATAGTGCTCAGCACATAGCACAAGGATCATTTTGTAAGCTCAATAAGGATAGCCCCAAAAGTATATTTTAGCAGTTAAACTGCAAATTATATTTTGACTGTAGGAATATGGAGCTATGCAAAACTTAGGTGTACTTTTTTAACTTAACCTAGTTACTATAGCAACTTCTGAAGCCTCCTCATTCATTTTAGGTATTAGATATTTGATTGACTGGAGCCAGCAGAAACTCATTTTGGAGAGCACTTGATAACTAGGTCTCGTTCTGGTGTAATGCACTCTATTCCTATCCATAAAGTGCTTTACATTTGCCAGGAAATCTTTTGACAAAGCTCTTCTTCCTTCAGGGAAGTGTTGGGGGCGGCCTTGGTGCAGGTCTGAGGAGGAAAAAGAGCCTTTAAACAAAGCAGTGAAGTTTTTCTCTGTTGTTCTAATGCAGCCTGGTTAAATAAGGCAGATTTGCTCTTTATATTTGTTTCACAAAAAATTAATTCTACAAATCTTTGTAGAAAGGAGCATTCTAAAAGTGAAGCAAACATATAAGCTTAAGTAACACTTTCTAGAGGCCAACTCTATATACAAATTTAAGCTTTGCTAAAATAACTACTTAGTAAGTAATTCGATCTTACACAGGCTTTTTTAAATCAACAAGGGAAATATATTTTATTAGTTTAATGGGGGTATCAGAATCTCATCTTGATACACGATTTACTTGGGCACGTGGCATGTGTTTTGAAAAATCAGCCTCCTTTGGGGATTGTTCTTTTAAGATATTTGTTCAGTGATGTTCAAGGTCTCAATTATAAGACTCTTGAGCCAGAAACGGGCAAGTCTGGGTAAAGTACAGTTGTTATGTAGTTTTTCTGTGTGTATTTGACAGTTATGGCCAAATATGTAGGTGTCATCTCCCTCAAGTAATCTTTACCGTCTGTTGCCTTAGCTCATCTTAGGGTTCATAAATTGTGTTGATTCTCATAGGACCAAGTTGAGAGTATAATGCTAAGCTTAATATAGACCTGGAAGCAGCCTCCCCTCTTTTTGTTTTCTCTCATAGTCTAACCATATGTGCTTGTCCAAAGAAGGCTACATAGAATTTTATAACATTTGGCTACAGATTACAATTTCCAACTTTACTTGTTTCCTTAGCCCATGCCAAAGGTACATGTTCTTTATCCATTTAACCTGCAAATTCACCATGGCTGAAGGTACATAGCAAATAAGCCACCTCTTCTGGAGGAACAGAAGATTAGTTAGTATTTGATAAAGGGTTTATTACTACTATTATTGTCATTATATATTGTTGTTATTGTTAGTTACCACTGAGTTGATTCGAACTCATGGCGACCCCATGTAGAATAAGCAAAATTGTAAATTAAAAAAAAAATTTCCCTAGAGATCTATAGATTCAGTGCAATTCCGATCAAAATTCCAACAACCTTCTTTACAAACCAAACCCAGTGCCGTTGAGTTGATTCCGACTCATAACGACCCTATAGCACAGAGTAGAACTGCCCCACAGAGTTTCCAAGGAGCGCCTGGTGGATTCGAACTGTCACCCTTTGGTTAGCAGCCGTAGCACTTAAACACTATGCCATCAGGGTTTCCAAACTTCTTTACAGAAATAGAAAAACCAATCCTCAACTTTATACGGAATGGCAAGAGGCCCCGAACAGCCAAAATAATGTTGAAAGGGAAGAACATAGGAGGACATACGCTTCCTGATTGAAAAGAAAAAAAAAAAAAAACATAATACAGCTACTATAATCAAAACAACCTGGTATTGGTGTTACAATAGATACATAGATCAATGGAATAGAACTGAGTTCAGAAATAAACCCATACATCTATGGTCAACCGATTTTTGACAAGTGTGCTAAGTCTATTTGGTGGGGAAAGAAGAGTCTCTTCAATAAATAGTACTGGGAAAATTGGATTTCCACATGCAGAAAAATAAAACAGGATCCATACCCCTCACACGACACAAAAAAGCTAATTCGAAATGGATTAAGAATCTAAATGTTCAAAATGAAACCATAAAATTCTTAGAAGAACAAGCAGGGACAATGCTGTCAGGCCTAGCTTTCAGCAGTGGATTATCTAATACGATAACGAAAGCACAAACAGCAAAAGACAAAATAAATAAATGGGACCTCATAAAAATTTAAAACTTTCATTCATCAAAATACTTTACCAAAAAAAGTGAAAAAACAACCTACCAACTGGGAGACTATCTTCAGAAACCATATATCCCTCCCCCCAAAAAATTCTAATAACCAAAATGTATACAAAACTTTGACAGCTAAACAACAAAAAGACAAGTAACCCAATCATATAAAGGGGAAATGACTTGCAAAGATATTTCAACAAAGTGGACATTCATATGGATACCAAACACATGAAAACATGCTCACTGTCATTGCCATCAGAGAAATGCAAATCAAAACCACAATGAGATACCATTTAACTACCAAAAGGATAGCTAAGATTTAAAAAAAAAAAAAAAAATCAGAAAATAACAAATGTTGGTAAGGATGTGGGAAAATTAGAAAACTTATCCATTGCTGGAATGAATGCAAAACGGTAAAGCTGTTGTGGAAAACAGTGTGATGATTTCTCAAAAAAAAAAAAAAGAAATAGAACTACCAATTCCCACTCCTAGGTATATACCCAAAAAACTTGAAAGCAGAGACTCAAAAAGAGACTTGTACACTAATGCTCATTGCAGCACTATTTACAATAGCCAAAAGGTGGAAGTAACCTAAATGTCCATCAGCAGATGAATGGACAAACAAAATGTGGTGCAAACATACAATGGAATACTAGTCAGCCAATAGAAGAAATGAAGTCTTGATACATGCCGTAGTTTGGGTAGAATTTGAAGACATTAGGCTAAGAGAAATAAGCCAATCACAAAGTGACAAATATTGTACGACCTCACTTACATAGGAGACCTGGTGGCACAGTGGTTAACAGCTTGGCTGCTAACCAAAAGGTTGGCAGTTTGAATCTACCAGCTGCTCCTTGGAAACCCTATGGGGCAGTTTTACTCTGTCTTCTAGGCTCGCTATGAGTCAGAATCAACTGGACTAGATGGCAATGGGTTTGAGTTTTTTGATTTTCACTTATATAAAAAGACAAGGCAAGGCAAGGCAAATGTATAAAGATCAAAGTTTATTAGTGGTTGCCAGGGGTGAGAGGGAAGGGGAAAAGGGGAGCTAATGGTGATGGAAAAATGGCATTGATTACGGGTAGGTTTGCATAGCTGATTATTGTAATTGCTGTCAATAAGTTGTACATCTGTACAAAGTTGAATTGGCAAAAGTTGTGTGATATATTTACAACAATGAAAAGAAAAAAGAGTAGCTGCTGAGACTGCTTATGTACAACCAAACACCTCATAGGATTTGGTTCCTTGGTTTGGAGGTTTAGTGCAATGGTTTTATGGAACATCCCAGTTGGCCTAATAACGTATTTAGTGCATCTATTCAACATCCTAGTTTGTTGTGTAGTTCCTGAGGTCTTAAAAGCTTGCATGCAGCCATCCAAGGCACAACAAATGGTCTCTATTCACCGGGAGCAATAAAGGAAGAAGGAGAGAGGAGGATATGGAATGTGTGGCTAATTGTCTCCATGAACAACTGCCTCCTTTGCCATGAGACCAGAAGAACTGAATGCGCCCGGATACCATTTCTGAACATTTTGATCAAAGATTCCATGGAAGAATCCTGATCAAAAGGGGAAAATGCTCAACAGAATTTCAAATTCTCATGAACTCTAGTCTTTCTGGATCCATGGAGGGTGGATTGACCCCTGAAACTATTGTCCTGAGGTAATCTTTGAACTTTGAACCAAAAATATCCCCTGAAGTACCCTTCAAACTGAGCAACCATTTAGCTTAACTAGTAAAAAAAAAGGTCTGTTTTGAGTATTATGCTAGTTTAAGAGCTATCTATTTGGGATCAAACTGACAACAGCAGCTTGGAAGACTGGATGGGAACCTTAGGGGGCAGTGAGTATATGTTAATCAGAGAGGAACAACACAGAAAAGGAGGGTGAGAATGGTTGCCCAACTAAAAGACTATAATCACTGTCACTAAATGGTACTTGTAGAAACTGTTTAAATTGGTGTATGTTTTGCTGTGTATATTCTCAACAACAAAAAAATAAATAAAATTTAGAACCCCCCCCCTGCCCCCCAGGCAAAATCTATTAGCTTCACTGTACATTCTTAATAAATATTCCTGGGAGTAAATTTTCTTTAGGGTAAAAATGAAGCCTCTAGTTTCTTGATGGAACGATGTGCGGCAGAGTTGAAGGACTTTAGCACCACCAGAAACTTAAGCTAGCTGAATCTTTTTGCTACATTTAAGTTGAATTCTCTTAGGAATAGCCAAGCCCGCTGCCGTTGAGTCAATTCTGACTCATAGCGACCCTACAGGACAGAGTAGAACTGCCCCATAGAGTTTCCAAGGAGCACCTGGTGGATTCGAACCGCCAACCTTTTGGTTAGCAGCCGTAGTACTTAACCATTATACCACCAGGGTTTCCCTCTTAGGAATATAAACTCTGTATTTGTTATGGTATTTATTTATGGATTTGCATAGTCTGTAGGATCACTACAAATTGGAATTGACTTGATAGCAATGGGTTTTTTTTTTTTTTTTTTTGGTATAATAGGTTAATCTTTATTATTCAAACCACTCTTACTTTTATACTTTTATGGGAAGTACTGTTAGGCTGTACTCTACAGGGTTATATAAGTTATGCAGCCTAACAGAAGAATTAGCATTTACTCTCTCATCTTATGAATAAGAACATCCTTTTAATAACAATATATTCAGACCCACAGAGACCGACAGGAGTTTACATTACTGTTCAAGCTTCTTTTATTGAACAGAATAAGGCTGAAACACTGTTTAGAAATTCACCGAAAATGTTATGAAATATACTCTTAATCTATAATTTAAGCATCGTGTGTACAGCATCCTTGGGACTATGCAATGAAAACAGTGACAAGTAAACAATGAAATAAAAAGTAAAGCAATTTACCAAACCTAGGAAGGTGAAAGCAGTTGATGAAACAACTCCACCAAGAAATATGAAGTGCTGACAGAGCTGTTATATAACCTTCAATTTATTTTAATAACACTGGAAGGGCAGATGTCATAGCTGTTCCTGGAAATCTTTTTGAGGCTTCCAGGATGTGTTCCCATTAATTTTTTCTTTTCTTTTTTTAAAGTACCTACGATATTGTGCAACCTATAACCAGCACTGACTCACGGGTTTCCTCTTGAGGCCGGCTCAGGTTCTTTCTCCTAAAAGGGTTTCAATTGAGCAGCTTGTAGGCGTCATATGCAAAGAGGCTTCTTGATGCAGGACAGAGCTGAGCCTCGGGAAGGTCACACAGGTCAAGCTGATTACCTCCTCCAGCTCTGGCAAGCAGAGGGCTCAGCTGGGTTACCCAAGTTCACAAGACGCTATTGACATTCAGCTGTAGCTCTCACTCATTACTGGATCAACAGGGGACTGTCTGGGCCTCAAATAAACTCTTTTGTGCCCTGTGACAAGATTGCAGGGAGGCCAACCAAAGAAGATGTAAAGTAGCTTCCTTTCAATGTTCTCCTGTTGTTTTTCAAGAAATGAGCCTTTTAAACCAATATTTAATAAACAACCTCCTACAAGTGGAAGGAAAGATCCACTTAATCATATTGCAGGTGGTAGATAAAACACAAGACAACATATTTTTGTCCCTTATTTGTTCATTATGTGGTGAATGCTTATTTCTGAAGGCGGGCAGTTGGGATATGTTTTATCTCCCCATCAAAAAGACTCCCTGCTTGTCTTTAATAAAGAAGGCTGCATAGGATTTCTTACAAAACAATAGCAATTCTTTGTCACTTAAAGTGCACCCCCCCCACACTCCACCCACCAGTTTCCTGAGTTTCCCATGTAAAACAACCCCAGGGAAAACTTAAACAACTCATCATCTGAGAAGTGAAGTCATAGTTTTAGGGAAGTTTGGAACCTCTCTGTTAGGTTACACACACAAACCACAAGCTCTAAGTGGTAAGCCTGTTCTGCCAGGCTTTGATCTCCTGCTGACACATCGTGATCTTCTAGAAGTGACTTAACCTGTCTGCCTCTGTAAACCCATTTGTAAAATGAGAATAATAGTTAATTAATCCATGAAGCATGTCGTTACGGTAGCTATGGGAAGGCTGAGTCATCGTTAATCCAAGAATCTCTAAATCATCTCTGTCATCACTAGCTCTTCCTTCTTTGGTGTTCTGCTGGCACTGGAACAAACATTATGCTGACTTCTTGGTTCTCTTCTTTTGTTCCTATTTACTCCTTCAAATGGTTGAAGATCTATACACAGTTGAGACCAACTTTCGTTCAACTACCGTATTGTAGGTTTGCTATGAGTCAGAATCGACTTGATGGCAGTGGGTTTGGTTTTGGTTTGTTCACTCTATTGATCAAAAAATGTTTAAGCTTCTTTTAAGGGCCAAACACTTGTATGACCAAAACCTACCCTTAAGGAGCTTGGAGTTTAGTGAAAAGATAAGAAGTTATAAAACAATGTGGTCAATTTAGAATAAATAATTCAGAATTCAGACTTCTGGTGGATTTTGAAGTTAGGATCTATTGTTTGTTTTTCTGTCTCTGTCAGATGACCTAGGTAAATGCCAAATCTACACTTCACTTGAGGAAATAAAAAGGCTATAGATTCTCTCAATCGTGACTTTAATCACAAGCTCACACAGACATTCCCAGAACTACCTCTTTCTTTAACATTGAATGGTATTGACCACTCCCTCTATGGAGTGTTCTGAAACCTCTTATGTAGATTCTGGGAGCTGTGACAGGCTTAATGCTTTAATTTATCTTAAATGAATTAAATAAGGTAATGATAGTCCTGAATAATTTTTAGCTCTCTTCCTGTCAACATAGTCATTCACTTGATTATTTCAATCACCCATTATGGCTCTAACCATTATTTTCCAAATCTGTAACTTTAACTCTTTTGAGTTCCAGCTCCATTTTTGCAATTGCCTCTTCTGCATTTCCTCTGCTATATCCAAGTTGGCATTTTTAACTCAACAAGTCTAGGGTGACTTCTTTTCCCAAACAATCTCCTTCTCCTGCCTTCCCTTTTGCTGTATGTGGACTTATCATCCACCCATTTACCCAAGTCTCGACTTCAGAGTCGTCTTTGGTTTCTCCCTCTCCGCTGAGCCCCACAATTTCTTTCCCATGAGTATCACACTAACCTTATTTTCAGCCTTTCTTTAATTTATTATATTTTGTACATAATTATCAGATCAGTCTTCCTAAAACAAAACTAGTTTTCTCACTTCTCTGTTACACTTTCAGGGATGGTAGGGTAAATTCCAAACTCCTGAATCTTGCATTGAAACTTCTATAATCTGGCACCAGTTTACCTCTTTCAGGCTTATGCTAGTGATATGCTACATTGTTTTTGGAGTCCCTAGGTGGTGCAAATGGGTAAATGCTCACATACTAACTAAAATATTGGCCAGTCAAATCCACCCAGAGGTGCCTTGGAAGGAAATTTGATAACCTATCTCCAAAAGATCGCAACCATTGAAAACTCTATGGAGCACAGTTCTATTCTGACACACATGGGGTCGCCACAAGTTGGAATCAACTTGAGAGCAAATAGTTTTTGGTTATATGGATTTTATAGCCATCCCCAAAAGTTACTCATCACCCCAAATATACTCCATAGAGTACTGCCACCTCCCATCAACCCTTGCCTTCTCTATAATCAGTGTTGTACACTTCTTCAAGAACTAGTTCAGAGATATTCTTCTCATGAAACTGTCACTGATTTGTCTTACAAATGATCTATTTTTAATAAATACATTTTAGGTTCTACTTTTCCTTTGGAACTTAACATCTACTATTGGGAACATAGCTAATTATGAACTCATCTTACTTCTAAGACTCATGAAGGTAGAGATTGTATCTCATTGATATTTCAGTTTTCCCCAGTACTTAACACAGTGTTTTGTAGATAAACTAAAAACCAAATCCATTGCCTTCGAGTTGATTCCAACTCATAGCAACCCTATAGAACAGAGTAGAACTGCCCATAGGGTTTCCAAGGAACAGCTGGTAGATTTGAACATCAGCCTTTTGGTTAGCAGCCGAACACTTAACCACTGCATCACCAGGGCTCCCTTTTGTAGATAGTAGATTCTTATTAATATTTTCTCTCAAAACAATATGAACAATTGAAATAGAATAAATGTTATCTTTTCTGAATAGTTCGAATTTTTTAAATTTTAAAACATCAAACTTTACTGAAACCTATTTTAGTGTTTTAGTTCATCACTTTTTTTTTTTTATTGCGCATAAGGTAAAAGTTTACAGAACAAATTAGTTTCCCATTTGATAATTTGTACATAAACTGTTTCATGGCATTGGTTTCATTCCCCATAGTGTATCAGCACTCTCCTCATTTCTGTCCTCATTTCCCCATTTCTTTTCGTCCTGATTTTCTACCCCTTTCTGTCTTCTCATCTTTGCTTTTGGGCAAATGATACCCTTTTGATCTCATATATTTAATTGATTGTTCTAAGGAGCACGTTCCTCTCAGCTGTTATTGTTTATTTTATGGGCCTGTCTATGGTTTGGCTGAAAGGTAGTCTCCAGGAATGGCTTTGGTTCCAATTCAGACGGGTGCCTTAAGGTCATAGTCTCAGAGGTCATCATTTATTTCTTCTATTCAAATTGCCACAAGAGGACATAGGAAATTAAAAAAATTTTTTTTTCTTTATTTTTTTATATAGTTAAGGGCAACAGACAGCTATTAAATGAGGAGAGTAAAAAAAATATATGTGAAGAGATAATAACACCAATTCAAACAAACCTTTGGATTGCAAAGAGAATGGAAAAATCATATAATATAATCAAGCAATTCTCATTAGATTGTCAATTAATATCTTACAGTAACCAAGTTCTCCTCAGGAATATTAAAAGTTATATTCACGCAGGAATGTTTCTATGACTGAATCTATGCAAGAAATGAAGAGAAGGAAATGAATTAGAAAAGATGGTTCCTAGAAAACACGGCTAATTTATTACCAATTATTGTGAGATAATTAGGAAATTAAATATTAGTAAGTCAAACGTGAAGAAAAAAAGAAGTCTAAATCTTTTGTATAAAAAGAAAGACTACTTGTGTGCCTTTGGTACAGGCTGTAGGGAGAAGAAGTTGCTGATGAGGGTGCCAATTACCTTTATTTAAAAGGAAAAGTAACAGACCTGGCAGTAGGGTAAAACCACTGCAGTGAAAATATCCTCAGAAAATACTGTAGAGATAAATGTAAAATGCTGTAGCCTCAGTGGAAAACAGTTGGGCTGTTCCTCAAAAATGTAAACATAGACGTACCATAACCAGTCACAGTCAAGTTGATTCTGATTCATGGCGATCTCATAGGTGTCAGAGTAGAACTGTGCTTCATAGGATTTTCAATGACCGCCAGCCAGACATTTCTTCTGAAGCATCTCTGGGTGGAATCAGGCTTACAGTCTTTTAGTTAACAGCTGTCTGCGTTCACTATTTACACCAAGAATATATATTAGGATATTTATATACATATGTATAAAATAGTTGCCATTGAGTTAATTCCAACTCATGACGATACCATGTGTTACAGAGTAGAAATGCACTCCATAGGATTTTCAAGGCTGTGACCTTTTGTAAGCATTTGCCAGGCCTTTCTTTTAAGGCGCCTCTGAGTGAACTCAAACTGCCAACCTTTTGGTTGGTAGTCGAGCACTTAACTGTTTGTACCACGCAGGGACTCCTACTAGGGTATATAAAGTATATACTCCTAAGTGTATACCCTAAAGAATTGAAAGCAGGCATTCAAACACTCGTACCAAATGTTCACAGCAGTACTACCCGCGATAGCCAAAAGGTGGAAGTAACCCAAATGCTTGTCAATGGGTGAATGGGTAAACAAATTGTGGTATATCCATACAAAAGTATATTATTCAGCCATAAAAAGGAATGAAGTACTGATACATGCTAAGATGTGGATGAAGCTCAAAAGCCTTATGTTGAGTGAAAGAAGTCAGATGCAAAATTTCACATATTATATTATTGTGTTTATTTGAAATATCCAAAATAGATAAATCCAGAAAGACAGAAAGCTTTGCCGCGGGCTGAGGGGCTGAGGAATGGGGGAAATGGGACTGACTGCTTAGTGGGTATGGGGTCTCATGAAAATGTTTTGGAACTAGAAAGAAGTGATGGCTGCACAGCATTGTTAATGTCTAAATTCCATCGAATTGTATACTTAAGATGGTTAATTTTGTTATGTGAATGTCAACTCGATAATAAAAAAAAAATATATTGTAGACATATCCACCACATAGATGCACACTTTCTGTGTTTGGAAAGAATAAAAGGAGAAAATTGAGTTTTGTCTAATCAATACTTCTTATTTTCCTATTGAGTCTGTCACTCCTAAGTCATTAGAAATGAGCTCATTTTTCTTGGCATAAAACCATGGGATTCCTATTGGGTATTTTCTCTCCTGTGGCAGTTAAGTTTTCATTATTGTTCCTATTCTAAAATGAAGAACTGCTAGATAAGCTTATGGGCAGTATGTGTGTAGTTCATGAGTCTAATATGTGACTTTCTCACAATATCACTGAAGTGTTATGTGAAGTGTCTGGTCATGTTTTCTATATTCTATTTTCACCTGCAGTCTGACCCAGGACTTTTACTCAACAAAGGTGACATCAGAGGAGGCTGATCTATCTGCCCTCTGTTTCCCAGAAGATCATAATTATGTTGCAATGGAAACTATGCTTCAAGGTACTTTAAGTCATCGCTTTCCAGACTGCTTGTAGTCATCCCCGCTCAGACAAGTGCACCATTGTGTTACCTTTGCAAATCTGGCATATCACCCATTCTTCTGACATCTTCATTTAATGTAGTCAAGTTCCAGTAAGCATTGCTTCAGTGCTGGCGTGTGGTATTCTTAGTATTAAATCACCTGTGAGTGACCTATTTTAACAAGCCCTTCCGGTGATTTTGAAACGTTTTAAATTGGAGAACCACTGGTTTAGGTAATTAATGATAACTGCTATCACAGACAAACTTCACAATCTCAATAGCTTGACATGACAAAGGCTTGTTTCTTGCTGACATCACAGTCTGATATGGGTCTACCTTTTAGGTAAGACATCTTGAATACCTGGATTCCAAGTTGCTGAGGAAGGGGAAGAATCAGCTGAAGAATTGCTTGGAAAGAGTTTATGGGTCAAGCTTGGAAATGGCTTATGTCACATTTGCCTACATACATCAGCTAAAGTCTAGTCATGTAATTGTAATACGCTTCAAGGAAGGCTGGAAAATATAGAGGAGCACATGGTTATTTGTGAGGCGAATAGTCTGCTACAAGCAGGATCAGAGAAACTTTACTTCAACCAGTCAGATAGGTTGTTCTGACATTTTTGTTTTATTATTTTTTGATAGCACCCATGGGCTCCTGGCCCTGAACCATTCCCTTGAAAGCCATTTTCCTGCTTGTACTTTTCCCCTTGATTAGTGTAGGAGTCTCTTCATTCCTTCTGGAGCTTTATATCTGAATAAGTCTGTGGTCAAGGCCAAGGCCAGACTACACAGTATGAACACTCTTCGAAAATAAAAGGCCTAGTTCAAACTGTATTGCAGGGTAGAAATGAAAGACGATTATCTCCCAACCTTCTCATCCTTGATCCCATATCCTGGGGAAATCAACCTTGAGCCGTGTGTAGTACCTCTGGTATTTAACTCTGTAACTCTCAACGAAGAATCACAACCTCCAATCTCATAGAGACCAGGCAGGCAATATAAACAGATAAAGGAGATCACTTATAACATACCTGGGGATTGGGGAATGTGGACAATGGAATAGGACAGCCTCCATCCAAGGGAAGGCTGCTCCCCAGATCTGGCCAATTCCTCCCGCTCAGGAATGAGCACTCTAGCCTCAGTGATGCTAGATCTTTCTTCCAATTTTTTCAAGGAAAACTAGAAATCTGTTCTTTTTTTTTCTTTAAATTAAGTTTCTAAGTATTTACAAACACTTCATAAGACACAAAATATGAACAAACAAGCCCATTTTGCAGAATTGGCCTGTTGGCCACCTACTTTCAACCCTTGCACTAAACCATACATTCATGCCTCCATTTTCTATTGAACAACTTTAAACTCTTCAAAAATTGTAAGCTTCCAGATTTACAACTTAAAATGGTACCTATTTTTTCATATAAAAGCTGATTAGTTTGTTCACTTATACTTCATCCTTACTTCTATTTGATTTCTCTCACTTAAATAGGATAATTCACTGTGTTAGTTATGTGATTAGGAAACCTTATGTTTGTGTTCATCCAAGTTGACATTGACTCCTTAGATCCCATTATTAAGATAAGAAAAGTAGTGCTTCTGTACATCTGTCCTCTTCCTCCTCAATACCTCTATAACTCTGTTAGCTGTGCCATTGTCTTTACGCTGATAAGGCTTAAACTATTTAAATTTTGTGCTAATATTATAATTGATTAAATACTTAATGTGCATGGAAGCACCAGTCAAGAAATCAAATGACATATTTCATTGGGCGGATCTGCTGCAAAAGATCTCCTTAAAGTTTTAAAAAGCAAAAATAGCACTTTACTAAGATGCTCCTGACCCAGGCCGTGGTCTTTTCAGTGGCTTCATATGCATGTGAAAGTTTGATATTGAAAAAAAAAAAAAAAGAAAGAAAAAGAAAAATTGATGCATTTGAATTGTGGTTCTGGTGAAGAATATTGAGTATACCCTGAACTTCCAGAATGTTCCTTAGAAGTGTGAATGGTGAGAGTTCGGCTCTCTTACTTTGGACACATCATCAGGAAAGACCAATCACTAAAAAAGGACATCATGTTTGGTAAAGTAGTGGGAAAACCTCAATAAGGTGGATTGACACAATAGTGGAAGCAATGGACTCAAGCACATGAAAGATCACGGTCATGGCACAGGACAGGGCAACATTTCACTCTGTTATACATAACGTTATCATGAGTTGGAGCCAACTTGATGGCAACTAACAAAAAGAAACACTTAATGCTTTATCTCTGGTTTGGATTCTAAAATCCAGAACGAGTAAATGTCTTCAATACTACAATTATAGTAATTATTAATCACCACAGAACTGAATAGAGTGATGTAACCCTATTTGATTGAATCTGGGCCACTCAGTGAACGATGTTCCAAAAGTGATGGTCAGGTGTATTCTCTTATATTTTTTTCTTATGTTCCATGAGTAGCTCAAAATCACTTCATGTTGCACTTTTTTTCATAGTTAGCCCATGAGTTCCTTGTACAGATTTTTGCCCTGTCAGGAGTTTCTAAATTCCTTTTTCTTTTCCTTATTGCCAAAAGAAGCATAAGCCTTTATTTTATTACCAAAATAAGACTACATTTTAGCTACTATATGTTGAAGTTATTCCATTTGTTCTTGAAAACATCGTGGTCACAGCTCTCTAAATTTGTGTTACATTTTGACCATTTTTCTTTTCATCCACCTACTCCGAAGGAATTTGTTTTCATTGCACTCTTATGGTGGGTACATTGTTTTTTATTTTTTGATTTCATGGCTTCTTCTTGTATTCATTTTTTGTTGATTTGAAAAAATATCTGCAATTATTTTTTGTCAGAAAAGATAAATGGAAGATGACTCATTGTGTGTTTGAAAGTATTTTTATCTTATACCCTCATATTTTTACTTGCCTTCACATTCAGAGCTCTAAAGGATCTCTTGATTGCCTTTTCATGTCATGTCTAGGTCTGGTTGTTGTCTAGATATGGGTCTTTCATCCTGGATCCCAATTAGCACATTGGCATGTCTTCAGTTCTAAGAAGTTTATGCCTTCTCCTTCTTCTCTGCCTCCTACATTTTCTTTTGATTCAGTTTATTTTTGTTTTCTCTATTCTAATTTTGGAGCCCTGGTGGTGCAGTGGTTAAGAGCATGGCTGCTAACCAAAAGGTTGGCAGTTCAAATCCACTAGCAGCTCCTTGGTAACCCTGTGGGGGAGTTCTACTTTGTTCTGTAGGGTTACCATGAGTCAGAACTGGCTCAATGGCAATGGATTTGATATTTTTTGTTTGTTTGGTTATTCTAATTTTGGAATTAAATGGGAATGTTTAACCTCCTGATTGAGAACGCCATATCTATTAATATGTTTTTCATATTTTTTTATCTTTGCAATTCTATGTTCTAGAATAAGACTTACTTTACTTGTATTCCAGCACTTCTATATATATTTTTTTAATTTGCTGTTCATACATTTAATTTCAAAGAAATTTCATTTTCTAGTTGCTCCTTTTTTTTGTTCTTGAGTATGTTTGTTTTTTGAGGGCAACATATTCTTGAATATCTCTAAAAGAGACCAATTATAATTCTGTTCAGTGAATTATTTCTGTTTTCCCTGGGGTCATTTTTTCTGTTTGTCCATTCTACTCTTTTTGTTTTGTTTTGTTTTTAACCCTCTGGTTTTCTTTACATGAATTGTGTTCTTTGGTTGTTCACTCATTGTTGTGAGTAAAATAAAAAACGTAAGAATATTGAAGTGGGTTTTCTCTGCTAGGGACTTGTGAGAGTTGGCATGCTTACTGACAACTCTTTATAGTAGAGTAGATTTTACATAAAGAATAGCATATATACTTTATGGTATGTAGGAAGGGGGTAGGAAAGGGGTAAGCAGGTAGGCCCTCTTTTCCCCATTCCTGGAAAAAAAAAAAAAAGATAAGAACGAGTCTTTGTTCCAAGGTACTGACTCACAGTGTAACCCCTAGTTCTCTCCTGTCAGAGTGTTAATTTGTTTGGTTGTGTGCTCTTAGATCTATTCCCCAAAATCTTTGTGCCTTGCTCTATATAAGAGGAACTGTATTTCCCACATTGCCTGGACAACTGGCTAGTGTTAGCCAATGGGATGCGTGCATACCCAGTTTGTTGCCTAGTAACAAAAGTTTTTGGTCAGCTAGCTTTGAGGGGTTGCTTATCTTAAGAAAACTGAAAACTTCAATTTTTGAGAGTGATTTTACTTTTACAAACTTATTTACATAAGAAGTACTTAGTTTCAATGTAATGGGCTTTCCCTGTTTTTAAAGGCTAAAGGCTAATTGGAGCCCTGGTGGCTCAAGAGCTCGGCTGCTAACCAAAAGATTGGCAGTTTGAATCTACTAGCTGCTCTTTGGAAAGCCTATGGGGCAGTTCTACTCTGTCCTATGGGGTTGCCATGAGTCGGAATTGACTGGACAGCAAGATGTTTGGTTTTGGTTTTTGGTTGAAGGCTAATTATTTTGAACTAGGAAAAATTGTAGAAAGGTCTGGACATTTTTGCCATACCCCTTCTTCTATGTCCAATTATGCCTTTAAGTAAGAGGCTCTTCTTAAGTGAAGTCTCTGTGTATTGGAGCATGTCTCTCCTGAGGTTACACAGTTTATTCTGTGAACACACCAAAATGATTCAATTTGTTAATTTGTTGAGTATGTCTCTTTCATTTAGCTGCTGTGTTATGACACAAATATGATTATAATGTAACAAGAAAATACATTTCCTCTGCAGAATTTCTTTAGTTCTGGTTTCTTTGAACTAAAAATGTTACCCTGCTTGGAAAAGTGGAGAAAATTACATAACAACCAGAGTAGAGGTGGCTTCAATCACCCCTAATGACTTTTATAGTGACTAGAAAACAATGGTCTAAATTTTTAAAATTGAATCTAACACAAACTCACTGGGAAATTGATTCTTCTTAATATTGTATATTTTGAATATCTGATAAAATTATAACATATTGTGGTAGAGTAAATTGTTTTTCATATGGCCTTTCTGGCCATGGTCTTATAACTCCCACAAAATGATTGGCTGGGGCTTTGCAAATAAGGTTCATAAAACTCTTGCAGGGATTGGACTATGCAAATAAGGTGACTGGGGTCTACCAAGGGGATCGGTCAGTTTTGTTATCCTGCTAGGCTTGTAAGAACTAATCCCACAGAGGTTAAGGAGAAACTCATTGCCATCAAGAAGAAGAGTCTAGAGCAGAGGGAGTCCCTTGGACCAAGGACCTGGAGTCCCTGCTCTGAGAACCTCCTAGACCCAGAAGAAAGGGCAAATGCTGAAGGCAGTGAGAGACAGCAACGGTAGGCCTACCCTGCCCACTGAGCTAGAGCTGTAACACTTGCCCATGCAGGGAAGAGGCCTGAGTGTGCCACTTGCGGGGGTTGCCTTGGATAATCCTGTGCAAGAGTCTTCCTATAGCAGTGTGGAGCTGGATGCCTCTGGGCAGGAAACTTGCCGGGGCGGAGCTGAAAGAGCTGTATCACTTGCTTGTGCAGGGCAAGAGAGGCCTGAGCATGCCCTGTGCAGTGGTTGCACACTTCCCCCCCACCCCTTCCTGCAGCAGGCGCCCAGGTAGTATGGTGACAAGAGAGCCCTGAAGGCCCAGGTAATGCGGTGGCAGCCAGCAGCAGAGCCTTAGAAGGACCCGGTATCAGAGGCTCAGGAGATTGTGTGGGGGTCTTCCAGCCAGCAAAGCAAAGCTGATTGACGCCCAGCAGCAGAGCAGAAGCCCTGGAGCCACGCAGGCCCCCGCACAGTGTGGTGGCTGCTGGGGGCAGCAGTGATATGAACACAACATCTGACCTGAACCACAGTATAGCTTCCCAACAACATAAGAATGGACATGGGGAATTAAAGGAACGGGCAGGATTGCCCCCTTGAGAATCTCTTGTTATTGTTTAATGTTTACTTTCTATAAATAGCCCTGATGGCTCCTAACTGAAAGGTCAGTGGTTCAAACCCACCAGCTGCTCTCAAGAGAAAGATGTGGCAATCTGCTTCTGTAAAGACTATAGCCTAGGAAACCCTGCGGGGTAGTACTACTCCCATAGGGTCACTGTGAGTCAGAAGTGAATTGATGGGAAAGGGTATAGAAAGCAAACCCCTCAGAAAAACCACTGCCGTCAAGTTTATTCCAACTCATAGTGACCCTGTGGGACAGAGTAGAACTGCCCCACAGGGGTTCCAAGGAGTGGCTGGTAGATTTGAACTGCTGACCTTTTGGGTAGCAGCTGAGCTTATAATGGCTATCACTTTGCCAACACTAGCATGAATGAGCATAGCACCCGCAGAGTGGTTGATGCCGGTGGGTGTATGTGTGTCATTCCTAGCAGTCTATAGTTGACTGGAAGTTTGAGGCACAACCTGTCTGCTTGTGTGACACAGATAGACATGTGCATACACATATAGACCCTCTGTTTTCTGTCTTTGAACAAATGTGGCTAAGAACATGTATGGGGTAGGCAATTATTAGGGTGACTGCTCAATAGACACCTACGCTCTTCTCTGAGAAATGTACGTCTAGGTGTCCAAACCCCAAACCAAACCCACTGCCATCAAGTCGATTCCAACTCACAGCAACCCCACAGGGTTTCCAAGGCTACAAATCTCTTTGGAGATAGGCCGCCGCATCTTTCTCCCACAGAGCCACTGGTGGTTTCCAACCACCAACCTTTTATAGCAGTTGATTGCTTTAACCATTGCACCACCAGGACTCCTTTGTACTTGTCTGCCTACGCTTTTTTTGCTGCAAGATCTTTGCCACTTTGGTTGCTGTTTATCATCTCTGGGTGGACACCAGACCATTGTGAGCCAGTCAGTACAGGCAGTCCCTGGGTAATGAATGAGGTCCATTCCTAAGTGTGTCTTTAGGTCAAATTTGTAGGTAAGCCCGAACAGGTGCATACGATTCTTATTTAGCCTTACTTTACTGCAAGAGGAAACCCTGGGGGCATAGTAGTTAAGTGCTATGGCTCTTAGCCAAGAGGTCGGCAGTTTGAATCCGCCAGGCACTCCTTGGAAACTCTATGGGGCAGTTCTACTCTGTCCTATAGGATCGCTATGAGTCCGAATTGACTCGACGGCAGCGGGTTTGGTTTTTGGGTTTTTACTGCAAGAAAAGGCTCGAAGTCTTTTCAGTGACTTTTAAGCTGCATATGCAGAGAGGGAAGGCAAATAGGGGTCTGGTTCAATTGTTCCACAGTGAAGGCAAATTTCCATAACATATTAGAGGGCAAGTGTGATTTGTCCCTAAGTTGGATGTTTGTAACAGGGGGACTGCCTGTATACCAAGGAACTGATATTCAGAGTCATCTAGTTAGTCTCTAAAATGACTGGGGATGAGTGACATGCAAAAAGTCCATAGATGTTGGGTAACCACCCATCTCCCACCATGTGGAAAAAGAAGCAGAGAAGCAACCATGAGGAATGACACAAACAGGCCAAGAGAATCAGAGACAAGAGACCGTATACTGACAGTGTCGCTGACTGGGTTCCTAACAGCTTTTATTATTAATTCCAACTCCTTTAGATGCATTGGTTTGTGAGGCTCTCTTGAATTCTTATAATAAAATCTCCTTTTGCTTAAGCTGACTTGAGCTGGACTATTACTTGTAACCAAAAGAACCTAAAATACTACAGAGAACACAGCAAAACAGGGAGACTGTTTCCCTCCAAGTGCCTGAATAAAAGAAATGCAGAGACTGCTGGGTTTACATCTGTGCAAAGAACAAATTGGCTGCACTTACTGCCTTTGCTCTCTGATTTTAGCTCTGATTTTTTTTTCTTTGTTAATAAGACCCAAGGAAGAGAGTTGCACTTTCGATAGTCTGTACAATAAGTCTTCAGCGAGCATCTAATTCTTGAAAGTTTAAAAGGTTCGCTTTATTTGGCAAAAGTATTGTACATTCGTGTTATATTCTATGTTATTTATGTAACCTTTTTTTTTTCTATGTAACCTTAGGAAACCCTGGTGGGTAGCGGCTAAGTGCTATGGCTGCTAACCAAACGGTCAGCAATTCAAGTCCGCCAGGCGCTCCTCGGAAACCCTATGTGGCGTTGCATTTTTTATGTAACCTTAGGGAGTTTTTATAAAATTCATTAAATAATTCTTCTTGCATAAGGTATGTAGAATCTAGCACAATGCCTGGTAAATAGCAGGTGCTCAGTAAACGTTTATGTTTGCTTTCCTTCTTGAATTAGTAACTTTTTCATTGGTAGATTGCTTCGGTTATTCAGGAAACATTTGAATATCGAGAAACATACAAATTCTGGGAATTTGGAGTTCTTAATCTCAGGAAGGAATCCAAGCTAGACCTGCAGGGGAGACACATACAGACAGATACTTTCAGGGTTAGCTGCTAAGAACTACAATAGGGGATGAACAGAGATGTATAGGAGCACAGAGGCAGAACAACTGCTTTGGCTGAAGGCAATTGTGACAAATTTGCCAGTTCTGCCCTCAAGCAAATCCTTAATATTCCATGGCTTTCAACTTATTTGTAAAAGGTTGTTGTTGTTAGGTGTCATTGAGTCAGTTCTGACTCATAGCGACCCCATAGGGTAGAGTAGAACTTACAGGGTTTCCAGGGAGTAGCTAGTGTATTTGAACTGCCAACCTTTTGTTTTTTAACAGCTGAGCTCTTAACCACATCACCAGGGCTCCATTGGTAAAATGGGACTGGGTTTTTGTCATGATTAAATTAGCTAATAAAAGAGAATCTATATATCTATAAAAAATATACATAACCCCATTACTGCCTAGTTGATTCTGACTCATAGTGACCTTATATGCCAGAGTAGAACTGCCCCATAGTGTTTCCAGGGAGCAGCTGGTGGATTTGAACTGCTGACCTTTTGGTTAGCAGTCTGAGCTCTTAACCACTGTCTCACCAGGGATCATCTATACCCATGCTATCCTGTAAAACCAAACCTGTTGCTGTTGAGTTGATTCTGACTCATAGCAACCCTGTAGGACAGAGCAGAGCTGCCCCATAGGGTTTCCATGGAGCAGCTGGTGGATTTGAACTGCCAACTTTTCGGTTAGCAGCTGAACTCTTAATCTATACTATACCTATATATATATCTGAAGTCCTGGTGGCCCAGTCTTGGGGCAGAATTTCTTAACTTGGGAACCTCAGATTTGCTCTTAAGGCCTTCAACTGCTTGGATGATGTCTACCCACATTATTGAGGGTAATCTCCTTTACTTAAAGTCAGCGGATTGTAAATGTTAATCCCATCTACAAAACAGCTTCACAGCAACATCTAGACTAGTGTTTGACCAAACAATTGGGCACCATAAAAACCAAAAAACCAAACCCAGTACCGTCGAGTCGGTTCCGACTCATAGTGACCCTACAGGACAGAGTAGAACTGCCCCACAGAGTTTCCAAGGAGCGCCTGGCGGATTTGAACTGCCGACCTCTTGGTTAGCAGCCATAGCACTTAACCACTATGCCTCCAGGGTTTCCACTGTTACAGTACTCCATTAAAATTTCTCCCAGTTCTTTGGGTAGGTTGTGATTTTATTTTTCTTAAGTCCTTGCAGGAAATGAAGAAGGACAAACTATAAGAGAAATAATAAGAAAATAATAACTAATATTTACTGAGCACTTCTTATGGTCCAGGCATTTTGTAAATGTTATCTTATTTAATCATCACAGATACCTTTGAGATACATACTGTTATCTTCCTAAGTTGGTGGAGCCAGAACCAAGGCAGTTTTAGACCAGAGTCCATGATTTAACAACTCAACTGAGAATGTGCTGCAGTCTCCTTCAATGTTAAGTCCCTGGATAGAAAGGAGGGGAGAGTAGAAAACTTTATTAAAAAAAAACAAAAAAAATCTCACACACAAGTGGACATTATTGCTATCTCACGATACTTCTCTGAATCTATGAATTGTACCCTTACAAAAATGAGAATAAAATTTGCATGAATATGAAAGCTAGGTTATGGTAGATGGACAGATCTGTACTAATGGCTAATAGAATTAAGCAGAAATAATAACATCTATGGGAGGGAGGAAGACCCTCAACAAGGTGGATTGACACAGTGGCTGCAACAATGAGCTCAAGCATAACAACGGTTGTAAGGATGACTCAGGACCAGGCAGTGTTTCGTTCTGTTGTGCACAGGGTCGCTATGAGTCCGAACCAACTCGACGGCACTTAACAACAACATGGGAGAAATGGAAACTCTGGTGGCATAGTGATTAAGAGCGATAGCTGCTAACCAAAAGGTTGGCAGTTTGAATGCACCAGGAGCTCCTTGGGAACCCTGTGGGGCAGTTCTATTCTGTCCTAGAGGGCTGCTATGAGTAGGAATCGATTCCACTGCAACAGGGTTTTTTTTAATGGGATAAATAGGAGCCCTGGTAGCACAGTGGTTAAAGCGCCGTGCTGCTAACTGAAAGGTCCGTGGTCCAAACCCACCACCCACTCCCCTGGAGAAAGGTATGGCACTCTGCTTCCATAAAGATTTTAGACTTGGAGACCCTATGGGGCAGTTTTACTCTGTCCTATAGGGTCGTTATGAGTCGGAATCATCTGGACAGCAATGGGTTTTTGGTATGGGAGAAACCGACCTTTAAATATGATTTTTTTTTTCAAATAAACAAGATTTTTTTTTTTTTAACACTAATTGTGTCCTGCATTTTGGAAGTTATAGAAAACATGTAAAACTTTGAATAGTGTATGGTTATCTGAGATTGTGTAAGTGTGTAACATATTGCATGGCTTACAGCAGGTTAATTTGTGTGGCTTTCCTTCCCTATTCTCCTTAATGAGTTTAGGATCTAGTGGGGGAAGCATGGCAAACACATGTGAAACAGAAGTAGACTAGTGAAATATGGCTAGTATAGGTGATGCATGCTATATTTTAAATGGAAGTGAGTAGTTAAGTAAGACTTCCCAAGTGAAATGGGCTGTGAATGGGGATTTGGCCAGTTGTTAAGAGGTATATAGGTAGAGTTGGAAACTTATTTTAGGAAGATGAAATAATTTATATGTATACAAGATTGAATATGAATTTAGGGAAACATTGATTGTATTCATATGGCTGAGTTAGACTCTTTAAAACTGAAAAAGCAATTCCATAAATATAAAATGGGAAGATTTTAAACCCTTTGGCTATATTGGGTTAAACAGTATAATATGAAGAATTCTTTGGTGGTACATTATCCCAGGTGAATTAAGCATCATGAGTGGAGACATCAGATGAGCTTTTGAAACAAAGCAAACGTACGTACCAAATGTCTGGTGTTACTCCAGAAAAGCCTCAGGCTCTGGCTAAAGGGAAGCATCTTAAACACGTTTCTGAGGACAAGAGCCCAGCTTTTAGAACTCTTCTCAGTTATTTGGAAACGGAACTGTGACAATAAAAACATCATTTTTCAGGACTCTCTGATCAAGAATTAATTTGCTCTTAGAAATATAACTTTTCTTTTTGTGGTGTAAATATTAATCATTGTGTGAAACTTTTACCACTGAGTAAATTACACTGAAAGTCACACACAGATGGGAATGAACGGTCTGCATCAATGATTAATGAAACACCAGCTTCTTAGAGGGCAACGGTTGTATTTATAGCCCCACATTTTTGGTTTTTTATAGCCTTAGCATTTTATGTATAATTTTTAAGGGAATAATTGTGTTTCTTGTGTATTTTTAAGGGAATAATTTTGTAAACGAAAAGTCTAAATCTTGGGAGTGACTTTTTACTTTAGAGGGGAAAATTGGATCTTGTTGAAGCTAAGATATATTGTCAATTATTCTGCTGTACTGTATCTTGAAAAGATAACAGAATTATATCTCAGTGTTTATACTGCTGTTTGTATTATGAAAACTTGCAATATTCTGAATGGTACCTGGTACATTCCAGAGGCAGGAGGAACCAAAGATGATAACATTATATAACATTAAGTCATATGGGTTTATTTTTGATACAGTACACAAAAGGTTAAATACATAATCTTATTAGAGCTAATTAAAATCACATGCCAAGTACCATTTAATACCAAAAGTATTTCACAATTGACTTGATTATTTATATATGGTATGTTGCATCTGTTGTTACCTGTGGCTGCGTTGGCCCCCAATTCATGGGACTGCCATGCACAAGGGAAAAAGATGCTGCCCAATACTGGGTTTCGATGTTGTGATCCACAGGGTTTTCATTGGCTGATTTTTGAAAGCAGATCACCAGGTCTTTCTTCCTAGTCTGTCTTAGCCCAGAAGCTCCACTAAACTTGTTCAGCACCATAGCAACACACAAGCCTCTACTGACAGACAGGTGGCAGCTGCACATGAGGTGTGTGGAAGGCAAGAATTCTGCCACTAAATCATCAGTGGCCCGATTGTATCTAGTGGGCATCAAATGGAATAATGATAAAAAAATGCTCTGTAAACTGAAAAGTATCCTAAAAATGTAAGGTTGTTACAATAGTTATTTTTGGCCAATGTTAGGGATTGAATTGTGTCCCCTCAAGATATGTGTCGTAAATCCTAATGCCTATACAGGCATAAAACCCACTGCCGTCGAGTCGACCTTATTTTACTGCACTTCACAAATGTTGAGTTTTTTACAAATTGAAGGTTTGTGGCAACCCTGTGTTGAGCAAGTCTATTGGCGCCGTTTTTCAACAGCATGTGTTCACTTCGTGCCTGTATCACATTTTGCTAATTCTTGCAATATTTCAATTTTTTTCATTATTATTATACCTGTTAGGTGATCTGTGATCAGTGATCTTTAATGTTGCTATTGTAATTTTGGGGGGGGGCACCATGATTGCAACCATATAAGACAGCAAACTTAATCAATAAATGTTATGTGCATACTGATTGCTCCACTGTCTGGCTGTTTCCCTGTCTCCCTCCCTCTCTTCTGGCCTCCCTATTCCCTGAGGCATGAAAATATTGAAATTAGGTCAGCTAATAACTCTACAATGGCCTGTAAGTATTCACCTGAAAGGTAGAGTTGCACATCTTTCATTTTGAATCAAAATCTAGAAATGATTGAGCTCAGTGAGGAAGGCATGTCGAAGACCAAGATAGGCTGAAAGCTAGGCCTCTTGCCCAAACAGTTAGCCAAGTTGTGAATGCATAGGAAAAGTTCTCGAAGGAAATTAAAGATGTTACTCCAGTGAACACATGAATGGTAAAGTGAATCAGCCTTATTGCCGTATGGAGAATGTTTTAGTGGTCTGGATAGAAGATCAAACCAACCACAACATTTCTTTAAACCAAAGACTAATCCAGGAAAGGCCCAAACTCTCTTCGATTCTACAGAGGCTGAGAGAGGTAAGAAAGCTGCAGAAGAAAAGTTTGAAGCTAGCAAAGTTTGATTCACAAGGTTTAAGGAAAGAAGCTGCCTCGATAACGTAAAAGTGCAAGGTGAAACAGCAAGTGTTGATGGAGAAGCTGCAGCAAGTTATTCAGAAGATCTAGCTAAGATAATGGACGAAGGTGGCTACACTAAATAGCAGGTTTTCAGTGCAGACGAAGCAGCCTTACATTGGATGAAGAGGCCATCTAGGACTTTCATAGCTGGAGAGGGGAAGTCAATGCCTGGCTTCAAAGCTTCAAAGGACAGGCTGGCTCTCTTGCTAGGGGCTAATGGAGCTGATGACTTTAAGTTGAAGCCAATGCTCATTTACCATTCTGAAAATCCTAGGGCCCTTAAGAATTATGCTAAGTCTACTCTGCCTGTGCTTTATAAATGGAACAACAAAGCCTGGATGAGAGCGCATCTGTTTACAGCATGGCCCACTGTTGAGAGCTACTACCGGAAGAAAAGATTCCTTTCAAAATATTACTGCTCATTGACAATGTACTTGGTCACCTGTCATGGATTGAATTGTGTCCCCCAAAAAATATGTGTTAACTTGGTTAGGCCATAATTCCCAGTATTCTGGGGTTATCCTTCATTATGTCATTGTAATTTTAGGCTAAAGAGGATTAGAGTGGGATTGTGACATACTTACTAAGGTCACATCACTGCTCCAATGTAAAGGGGGTTTCCCTGGGGTGTGGCCTGCATCACCTTTTATCTTACAAGAGATAAAAGAAAAGGGAAGCAAGCTGAGAGTTGGGGACCTCATACCACCAAGAAAGCAGCAGCAGGAGCAGAGAGCATCCTTTGGACCCAGGGTCCCTGTGCCTGAGAAGCTCCTCAACCAGGGAAAGACTGAGGACAAGGAGCTTCCTCCAGAGCCAACAGAGAGAGAAAGCCTTCCCCTGGAGCACCCTGAATTTGGACTTTTAACTACTTTACTAAGAAGAAATAAATTTCTCTTTGTTAAAGCCACCCACTCATGCTATTTCTGTTACAGCAACACTAGATAACTAAGACAGTCAACTAAGAGCTCTGATAGAGATGTACAAGGAAATTAATAGTTTTTATGCCTGCTAACACAACATCCATTCTGTAGCCCATGGATCAAGGAATAATTTCAACTTTCGAGCCTTATTATTTAAGAAATACATTTCATAAGGCTATTCATGCCATTGATAGTGATTCTTCTAATGGATCCGGAAAAAGTAAGTTGAAAACCTTTTAGAAAGGATTTACCTGTTTAGATGCCATTAAGATTTTTGATGCATGGGAGAAGGTCAAAATATTAACATTAACCGGAGTTTGGAAGAAGTTGATCCCAACACTCATGGATGACTTTGAGGGATTTAAGACTTCAGTGGAGGAAGTTAACTGCAGATGTGGTGGAAATAGCAAGAGAACCAGAATTAGAAGTAAAGCCTAAAGACGTGACTGAATTGCTGCAATCTCATGACAAAACTTTAATGGATGAGAAGTTGCTTCTTATAGATAAGCAAAGAAAGTAGTTCCTTGAGACGGAATCTATTCCTGGTGAAGATGCTATGAACATTATTGAAATGACAACAAAGGATTTAGAATATTACATAACCTTAATTGATAAAGCAGCAGCAGGGTTTGAGAGGATTGACTCCAATTTTGAAAGAAGTTCTACTGTGGGTAAAATGCTATCAAACAGCATTGCATGCTACTGAGAAACATTTCATGAAAGGAAGAGTCAATTGATGCAGCAAACTTCATTATTGTCTTATTTTAAGAAATTGCCACAACCACCCCAACCGTTAGGAGCCATCAGCATTGAGGCAAGGCCCTCCACCAGCAAGAAAATTAGGACTCGCTGAAGGCTTAGATGATGGTTAGCATTTTTTAGCAATAAAGTATTTTTTAATTAAGGTATATACATTGATTTTAGACATAATAGTATTGCACACTTAATAGATTACAGTATAGTGTAAACATAACTTTTATATGCACTGGGAAACCAAAAAATTCATGTGACTCCCTTTATTGCTATATTCTCTTTATTGTGGTGGTCCGGAATTGAACCCACAATATCTCCGAGGTTTATTATGCCTGTAACTGTGATGATAATCTCATTTGGGAATGGGTTTCCTTGTTATATTAGTGATACGGTGTAAGGTATGTCTTAAATCAAACTCTTTTGAGATAAAATAGACTAAAGAAGCAACAAGAGGTGGGAGAAGAGAGATACTGTTATGGATTGAATTGTGTTCTCTAAAAATGTGTATCAACTTGGCTAGGCCATGATTTCCAGTATTGTATGGATGTCCACCATTTTGTGATATGGATGCAATTATCCTATGTATTGTAAATCCTTACACACGGAAACCCTGGTGGCGTACTGGTTAAGTGCTACAGCTGCTAACCAAGAGGTCAGCAGTTTGAATCCGCCAGGCGCTTCTTGGAAACTCTATGGGGCAGTTCTACTCTGCCCTATAGGGTCGCTATGAGTCAGAATCGACTCAATGGCAAGTGGGTTTGGTTTGGGTTTGGGATATTGTAAATACTAACCTCTGTCATTTTTTTTTTTTTATGATAACCCTGGTAGCATAGTGGTTAAGTGCTACAGCTGCTAACCAAAGGGTCGGCAGTTCAAATCCGCCAGGCGCTCCTTGGAAACTCTGTGGGGCAGTTCTGCTCTGTTCTATAGGGTCGCTATGAGTCGGAATTGACTCGATGGCACTGGGGTTTTTATGATGTTAGTGGAACCCTGGTGGCACAGTGGTTAAGAGCTCAACTGCTAACCAAAAGGTCGGCAGTTCGAATCCACCAGCTGCTCCTTGGAAACCCCACTGGGGCAGTTCTACTCTGTCTCATAGGATCACTATGATATTAATGAGGCAGGATTAGAGGCAGTTATGTTAATGAGGCAGGACCCAGTCTACAGATTAGGCTGTAGTCAATCTCTTTTGAGGTAAAAGAGAGGAGCGAGAACCAAAACCATTATCATTACCACCTATCAAGAAGAGGCAGGAGTGGAGCATGTCCTTGGAATCCAGGGTCCCTATGCTAAGAAGCTCCTAGACTCAGGGGAAGATTGATGACAAGGATCTTCCCTCAGAGCCAATAGAGAGAGAAATACTTCCCCTGGAGCTGATGCCCTGAATTCAGACTTCTAGCCTCCTAAACTGTGAGAGAATAAACTTCTGTTTGTTAAAGCCACCCATTTGTAGTATTTATGTTATAGCAGCACTAGATAACTAAGACACAAACCCAAAAGCAGTATATTTTTAAAGCAAAATGTGGTGTATGTCTACAGTTTTTATTGTAAACTTCCATCTGGTTGTTTGTTAATGAACAATTTCAAATATATTGTCTCTAACCTATTAATATGCAACCTTTAGAATAAAAAGTTAAATAAAAAGAAAAGTAGGCGTTAAAACATAAGACAAAACTGTTTTAAGTGAAATTTATATGTATTTAAATACAACATCTTAAGGTAGTTAATACCTCATTTTGATTGCTGTAAAATATTATTTGGAACAAGATGCTAGGAAATTGTTGGCACTTGGGTCTTAATGTCGTCACTTTACAGATTCAGCTTCTACAGAATATCCTTATAGCTAAGCACAACCCAGAGAAAGTGGTACAAGTGGACTGGTGATGTCTTGGGAGATGGAGACAAGCACAATTTTCTCCCACTGAGATACATAAAATTCTTACCAACACAACTAAATTTAAAGTCGTGTTTCCAAACATGTTCAGGTTCACCAGATTCCATGGCCCATTAAGCAGTCATAGCTCTTAACCACTAAGCCACCAGGATTTCCTTAACCCTGGCCAAAACCAAAAAACCAAACCCATTGCTGTCAAGTTGATTCTGACTCATAGCGACCCTATAGGACAGAGTAGAACTTCCCTATAAAGCTTCCAAAGAACGCCTGGCAGATTCAAACTGCTGACCTTTTTGGTTAGCAGCCACCATAGCACTTAACTAACCACTACGCCACTAGTAACCCTGAGATAAGCTTAATTATCTTTCTCGTGCTCACCCATGGGTTTCAACCAATTCCACATTCTGGTTGCAGCCTATTGGCAGGATTTTCAGACCATTGCAACCCAGATCTTAGTGAACTGACCCTCTTGGTGAGGGACTTTCGACCTTTGGATCCCAGCCTTTCAAGTAAGGCACTTTTTATTAGAACTTCAATACCTGCCAATTTTACAAACACCTTTGAAAGGTCATCTGGAACTCAGGTGGGTAATATTTTGCTTAATTAATAACACTCTAGCTGCTTCATTTTCCAAAAGGAAAAGCAGATATACTGGTCTGAATACAATTTCTCCCCACTCCAAATTCTCCACTTTCAGGAACTTCTGTCCTTAAATTCAAAAACTAGTTAAAGGGGTGAGCAAACCCAGCCGGAAGTCCCCTGTGATGTGTAGAAGCTCAGATATGCAAAAGTCTTGATCAGCAAGTGCTTGAAAAGTGCTTACTCTTCTCTCCTTTGGGATTGGCCATTAACTTGCTTCTGGGCATTCTCCTGTAAAGCTGTTTTTCTGGTTGCTATAACTTCAGAACCAATAAATGGCTTTTCTTCAGCAAGTGTTAATGACGCTCCAAAAAAAGTTGCGAACGTGAACTCATTTAGCATTACCTTCTTAACATTTTTTTTTTATTAACATTTGTAAGGGAGAGCCATCTAGTATCCACATGAAGTTCCTGGATACTGCTGTCCTTCTTATTTGTTCTCTCTGCCCTCAAATCTCTCCCTACTTCAAAAGGTCCTACACACAACTGCACAGAAAATCCTCGATACTCACTTTAGTCCATGGTTCAAGAGCTTTCACTGAGGTCCGTGTCCCATCTTGGTTCCTCTGCTTGTTGTTCAATGTATCGCATCATTATCTCTCAGCATTGTTATTTTGTCACCTTCTTCAATAGGCTTAAGGAGCTCTGATGATGCAGTGGTTAAGCACTCGGCTGTTAAACAAAAAGTCGGTGGTTCGAGCTCACCAGGTGCTTCATGGGAGAAAGATGTGGCAGTTTGCTTTCATAAAGGTTTACAGCCTTGGAAACCCTATGCGGCAGTTCTCCTCTGTCCTAAAGGGTTGCTATGAGCTGGATTCGACTTGATGGTGTGGGTTTGGTTTTGGTTTGTTTTTCCATAGGCGTCAATGTTAATCTGGTCATTTATCCACTCCTATTTTTTCTTTTTATTAGTGTCATTAGTTCTACCTTGAGTATTTTTTTTCTCCCTCCTGTGACTTTCATTTGCAATATAGCCTTATATTTTAAAATCCCCTTCCTCCAGAAAGCCTGATGTGATTTACCTACATCTCACTCATCCCTTTTCTATTCATTACATCCTCAAAATACAGTTATATGAAATTTTATTATATTTTAACTATTCCTTACTAAGAATGACAAAATTAATAACCACAATTTTTTTTCAAGTCTTATTTCATTCCTTCAAACTTTTCATCATCACAACAACCCTCTGAAGTGGGTATTATTATATTTATTTTGTAGAAAACTAAAGCTTAAAGAGATTGAGATTCTCAAGGACACACAAGTAGTGATTGCCAGGTTTGGGATGTGAACCCGGATTAGTCTAAGGGCAAGCAAACCCAGTGCTGCCGAGTTGATTCCGACTCATAGCGGACCCATAGGACAGTAGAACTGCCCCGTAGAGTTTCCAAGACATAAGCACTTAATTACTCGGCTGAGCTCCTGGCTGCTCAGGCACCTGTATTAAGCACCTAGTAATTCAGACTAGGAAACCCCGATAGCATAGTGCCTAACAGTTATGGCTGCTAACCAAAAGGTTCTAATCCACCAGATACTCCTACTTCCCAAACCTCAGCCACTGACAACCATACCAAGCACACTCCCACTCTGACAAATACGGAGTTGCCACGAGTTGGAAGTGACTGTACAGCAAATAGCAAAGTTAAAGGCACCTGACTCCTCTGCTAAGTGCTGGGACAATCGGAACAGAATCCCTGCTTTCCAGGTCGCTTCTCACAAGCTGGTGGAAGACAGAGCATGGGTGTAGTTAGAGCAATGTGACTAATGTTCAAATGTGTGCACCTGGGTAAATAAGGAAGACTTCCCAGAGGAGTACCAGCTGAAAGTGAAGGGGGAAGGAGGAGCTTGCCAGGCAGACAAAGAGGTAATGGCTCTCCAGGTAGACGAACGTGTCTGCACAAAGGAGGAAAAGCAAGAAGCGTCTTGACACATTCAGAGAGCCCGTTGTAGCTCAGGTTGGCCGGAGTGTGGGGACTGTGTCAGGGCAGCTGGAGAGGATCAGGTTGGCCAGAGCATGGAGACTGCGTGTGCCAGGAGCAAAGGCTGGGAGGATCATATCACAGAGAATTTGTACAAAGGCTAAGGGAGTTGGACTTTATCCTCTGACATTTAGTTGGCTCTACAGCATGTTCTTTCTGTCTCCATGATTTTTCCTCTTGATTAAATCTTAAAGCTTTGAGGACAGGGTCAGTAGCCTTTAAATTCTTTGTATTCCTACCTGTGTCAGAGTAGAATTGGGCTCCGTATGGTTTTCAATGGCTGACTGTTTTTGGAAGTAGATCACCAGGCCTTTTTTTTGAGGTGCCTCTGAATGGACTTGAGCCTCCAACCTTTCGGTTAGCAGTAGAGTATATTAACCAGTACCCTTATCCTGGAAAGTGTTAGATGGCTCCTGAAGTTATAGCTTTAATAACTGTGTAATCTTTATTCCAAAGCAAGTTAAATGGCAGTTTAAGCAGTCTGATGTATGTAGAACCTGTATTAAAGCTGTGGCTCCTTATGCTTAGCAAAGGAGAGGTCCAACACTGGCTTTAAAATGGGAACGAGACTGGAGAAGACAAAACAGAAACACAAAGAAATAGAATTGGGAGTGGGGGTGAGGGAGGGGATTATAATCAATATTTATTAGCTTTGTTGCTAACCAAAAGGGTGGCCGTTCAAATTCACCCAGAGGCAGCTCAGGAGAAAGACCTGGAGATCTACTTCCAAAAGGTCACAGCCCTAGAAACTCTAAGGAGTGCAGTTCTACTCTGCAACGTATGGGGTCATTATGGGTTGGAATGGACTCAACGATAATTATTTTGTTTTGTTTTTTCAATTGTTTGTTTTTTAACCTTAAAAATAAGATCATTCCTATGCTCAAAAAATGCTCTAGGCCAGTGTAAAAAGAAAAACCTCGGGAAAAAGGTGATCGAAAATTAAAAGTGAGAGAAAAATCCAGGAGTTGGATCAGTAATTCTCTGAAGAGATGCATAACATGGATGTGTTCCTACATCAATAATAGAAATGCTATCCTTTTTTGTTAATGAAAAAAGATAGGTAGTCTGGAATATTTATAACCATGTCGTTTGGAGTCTGTGATGTTGTAATCATGAAAAGAGATCCCTTAGTGCTTTGAGTTCTGTAGGGAATTATTAAAAGAACCTGGAAGCGTCAGAATTGCAGCATTCCAGAATGCACCATGGCAATCTCTAGTGTCTTTGTCTTTTCTGTTCTTGCAGAACTCGATTCTAGAAAATGTGACAAAGGTCCTCTTTTACTCTAGAGCCTCAAGACAGGTTCTATTTAATGATAACATCCTTGGTAGGTCAGCAAAGAAGGAAGCAGAATCCTAAATCCAAGCTCATCCGTTTAATATGTGGCTTAATGTAATGTAGAAAAAATAAAAGAACTTTGTATAATTCCCTTATTCTACAAAAAAAATCATATCAAAGCTTAAAAAAGGTCAAAAAATGTAATCACAGAGAGCAAATGTTTGAAAGATGCGGTGTTGCCTGGTGTTGAGTTCCCAGGGCTGGCTGCTTGAGTTCAGACACCTGCTTACTGCTCACTAGCAGTGTGACCTTGGGAACTTGAGCAAACTTCTGGCCTCTTCCCTCATCCATAAAAGAGTGGATAATCATGACATCTACCTCATAGGGTTGTTGTGAGGATTAAATATGTTGCCAGGCATAAAGAATTTAGAAGAGTGTTGGCTCACAGTAAGACCTCACTAAATGTTAATGCCTTCTATTCCTTTTAAGTCTGCAAATTTCTTTCAACAGTATAAAGGTTTACAAAAGAGATATCATTTGTATGTATAATGCAACTGTCTTCAAGATGATTAAGATGATAGGTTGATCAAAATTTTATATTTAATATTTTATAACTCTATAAATTGGTAACAGGTGTTTGAATCTCTGTATCTATATATGCACATATCATCTGTGTCTACATTCTTCTGTCTTCATCCTACCCTCAAACCAAATTGTAACATGTCATTGTGTTAGGTGCTGTGTAGTTGATTTTTGACTCACAACAATCTCATATGACAGAGTAGAACTGCCCGATAGGATTTTTTTTTTAAAATCTTTACAGGGAAGCCCTGGTGGCACGATGGTTAAGAGCTTGGCTGCTAACCAGAAGGTCAGCAGTTTGAATTTACCAGCTGCTCATTGGAAACCCTATGGGGCAGTTCTACTCTGTCCTATAGGGTCACTATGAGTTGGAACCAACTAGATGGCAACGAGTTTTTTTTTTTTTTAAATCTTTAAAGGAGTAGGTTGCCAAGTTTTTCTCCCATGGAGCTGCTGAGTGCATTCGAATCACCAACCTTTGGGTTAGCATAAGTGGAAAATCATATATTTATGCATAAACACACACATATCCTAAAGCCACATTTTCTGACACATGACACTCTCCCCATATTTGTGCTTAGACCCATATTTGTGCTTAGACCTACTGGATTAGAAAAATTGGGAGTGCCCAGAAACCTCCACTTTTAACTTACTACCTTTGTGACTCTTAGGTACATACATGCTGGAGAATAAATGATTTAGAATCTTAGGCAAGGTTTAATTAATGCTTAGTAACCAATGTTTCATGTGCTATGTTTTACAGTATATATTTGGCACATAAGAGTACAAACTACAAATTCTAATTGTTTTATTTAATTAGAATTTTTCTTTTTATATATTGGACTTCTGGTGGCAGGTGGAGTGCAAATGCTAAACCAAGTAATAAGACATTTTTATTGGCTTAATCATTAAGACCCATCCACCAATCTTGTCAGGGTTTACACAATAATGTTGACCCAATGATATGGCCATTTTCCTACTAAAGGCCAAAAGAAAATATATCTCAAAGAGGTGGACCCCCGTGCTGAGTTTAATTTCTGTGTATTTTAACTCTGGGTCATTTCCTCTTGAAACACTCCCAAGACGAATATTTGCTTGCAAGGCCCTCCTCTGACTTGTCCTCCGGTATGAACTTCAGCACTATAAAACAGGGCACTTTCCACAGAAGCCTTCAACCTCAGAAAGAGCTGTCTTTCCTGTGTCTCATGAATATGGTCTAACTGCTTCAAGCTCTCCCCTGTGACCTTTGTCCTATTTAGTGGAGTTCAATTGTTTCCCCATATTTATTTATTTAAGCTAATGATAGAAGCATTAAGTAAAAGTTGAAAAATGGGACAAACGAATTCATCATGAAAATGCACTGTGCCATAAAAAAGTCCATACACCAAGATGCTATTCACAGTAGGAAGAAAATTTATGAAACTCATTGCCTCAAGATTTTTTTTTTATTATATATAAATAGGTTCAAGAAGGACTATAGCAGGTTATTAAACAAAATTGTGATGCCAGAGGTGGAAGTAGCAGGCTCACCCCTTGCCTTTGTGAATGTTGTGGAGGCTGGCAGAACACTGCTTAGTACCTCAGTCAGAGAGTAGCTCAACTGGGGTGTATTAGTTTCTTGTGGCTGCTGTAACAAATTGCCATAAACTTGGTGGCTTAAAACAACATAACTTTTATTCTCTCACAGATCTGGAGGCTAGAAGTCTGAAATCACAGTGTTGGCAGGGCACAATCCCTCTGGAGGTTTTAGGGAAGAATATATTCCTTACCTTATTTTAGCTGGTGGCTGCCCTGTATGCCAATCTCTGCCTTTGTCTTCACATCACCTTCTGCCCTGTTTTATAAAGATTCATATGATTATATTTAAGGCCTACCCAGATAATCCAGGATAAGCTCCTCCTCTAAGATCCATAACTTAATCACATCTTTTGCCATATAAGGTAATTCTTTTGCCATAGAAGGTAATATTCACAGGTTCCATGGGTTAAGACATGAACACATTTTTTTGGAAGCTATCATTCAACCTCCTTCATGGGAGATAATTTTACCAAGTGCTTTATTTTATTTTATTTTTTATCCTTCTTTGTCTTTATAGTCAGAGGGCTACTCTACCCTAAACCTTTAATTCTATTAAAGTACTACCAACTTTACCTCTTTCTTACTATCCCCTCTGTTCCCTACATCGGCAATGAACACAAGTTCTGCTGGCTGTTAATAGTTACTTGAAGACAAGAGTAGCTGAATATGTTTGGGAAACATTGCGTTTAAAACAGAGTTTAATAGGACTTCTCATAGTCTTATTATGCTGATCTGTGATATTCTAAGAAATCAATATAGTATGCTAAGTTTTCAAACTCTTTTAACCACAAATCCTCTACCTAGTGTTCCTTGGCATATACTTTAGGAAACTATGCTCTGAAACAGACGCTCATCAGAATATTTGATCAAATACCTTTGTTGCTTGCTTCCCTGGGACCAAATGTAAGTCTACGGTCCTCCTTGTTACATTTATAGATTATGTTGCTGTTGTTAGCTACCTTCCAGTTGGCCTTAACTCATGGCAACCTTATGCACAATGGAATAAACACTGTCCTCTCCTTCATCACCCCCACGATCAGTTGTGTATCAGACTGTTGTGATCCATTGGATAATTTTTGGAAATATATTGCCAGAACTTTCTTCCTACCTCATCTTAGTCTAGAAACTCTGCTGAAGCCTGTTCAGCATCATAGAAACACAAGCCACCACTGACAGACGGGTGGTGACCGTGTATGAGATACATTGGCTAGGAATTGAACATGGGTCTTCTGCATGAGAGGTGAGTATTCTACCACTGAACCACCAATACCTCATGAAACAGGTTGTAGTTTCTACATAATTATTTGAATTAATACAATAAAATTGAGCCCAGTTGTTCTTTGACATAACAAGTTCCTTCCGAAATTGAGATTTTCTTTCTTTCAGGTTTTATATGAAAGCCAACAATTTTCTCTGAAACCACTCAATTACTATAATTTATATATATGCATTGTCCAAGAAACACAGTATATAGGGTTCTGTGATTTTGCTGGCTCATTCTGGGTAGAGAGCCAATGCTGTCTGAATGAAACTTGTGTGTGTTCATCTTGACTCTTTCAAGTCAGGCTGCCAAGTTTACATCTTGTAGAGATTGAGCAGATCTTAAAGAGAACACAGCACCTGCTCGCACACTATCTATTAACTTTTCTTTTGGCAGGTGGAAGAGGAATATTATTTTATCATTATAGGCTGATATATTTCATCTTCGAATTCTCTTTTCTTTTGAAAAAATTCTTTATAAATACGTTGGTACTTTGTTCATCTGACCATTCAATAAATATTCATTGAAATCTGATGATGTGCCAGTCCTGTAACTGGTTCAAGGGTGGTGGATGTGAATCTGAATCTGAATGAAACATAGTCCCTTCCTTAAAGGCACTTCGGCAGAAGACATGTGGCTTGAGGAAGATGTATATATTGCATAATGCACTTGCGTTAGTTTCCTAGGGCTGCCTTAACAAAGTACCACAACCTGGGTGGCTTATAAAAAGAGAAATTTGTTGTCTTACAGTTATGAAGGCTAAGAGTTTGAAGTCAGGGTGTCAGCCATGTTGTTGATCCTTTCCGAGGGCTTTGCATAAGAGTTTCTTCCATGCCTCTCTCCTAGCTCTGGTGATGGGCAGTGATCCTTGGCTTTCCTTGGTTGTAGATCACTCCACTGTCTCTGTCTTCACATGGGCATCTTCCCTCTGTGTGTCTCTTCCCATTTATGAGTATATCACTCATATTGGATTAGGACCCACCTGCTCTAAAAATTTTTTTTTTTTTGCTCCAGTGTGACCTCATGTTAACTTAACTGATAACATCTTCACTGGCCCTATGTCCATACAGAATCACATTTACAGGTACCCTGGTTACAACTTCAACATATCTGTTTGGGGAATACAATTTAATCTACAACACCATTCTAGTAGCTGTGTGAGAAATATGTTACAGCAGCGTGGAGGAGAGAAAGAGGAACTCTGCTTGGAAAAGTTTTGCAAAAGTAGCATTTGAACTAGATTTTGAAGGATGAATAAAAGTACATTAGTTGAGGGAAAGCACTATCCAGGATAGGAAAAAAACAAAACAAAACACATGGGAGGGACGGTGCTACAGACGGTTATGGTCTACCTGGACAGTGGTGAAAAGCATTGAGTTACGGGACAGAGATCAAAGGGACATGAGGCTGGAGAGAAGAGAGGTTGAAGAGGTAGAATAGTGTCTGCTGAGAAGGGATCTGAATGCCCTGACAAGAAGCTTAGATGTTATTGTGCAGGAAATGGCGATCCTTTAGAGATTTTTGCATAAAGGAGTAACATGATAAAATTTTTATTTTAGAAAGACAATTCTGAAAGTAAACATACATGGAAGATGGCTTTAGAGGGAATGTATCTACTAGATGACTAGTAGAGAAACTTAACGATAATCTGTTTAAAAGGTGAAGAGGACCTGGAGTAAGGCACTGGTATCTGAGGTCGAACTAACCGGCTCACTCAACCTGCATTCCACCCCCTTTGAGTGTGCCTTGTGTACTATACTACACTCTAATGCAGTGCTGCTAAAATCTACATTCCTCAGCCTCCCTTGCAGATAGAGATCCAGTCATATGGACACCTTTGAGATTTGGAAGGTGGACGTGGACATCCTGAGGCAGATACTATGGCCCTGCTTAGGCTGTTTCTCCTGGCAAGTATGGCCATGGGCTATACTTATGTGACGGCTACAGTAGTGGTTCCAATATCTAGTTTTTACTTATGTGACAGCTACAGTAGTGGTTCCAATATCTAGTTTTTACTTATGTGACAGCTACAGTAGTGGTTCCAATATCTAGTTTTTACTTATGTGACAGCTACAGTAGTGGTTCCAATATCTAGTTTTTAGGTTTACAGTATTGAAAAGTGCTGTGTGGAGCATTCATTTTTTCTGGCAGAGTTTGTGGAAGAGATGATGGTGTAGTAGTCCTGGAACTAGCAACCTCTTGCTTCTCCAACTCCTTGATCATAGAGGCAGCATGCCCCATGGAGGGCTAGTTCTAGAATGTTGCTCTGGAAGTCGTTCCTGTAAGCTCTACTTAAGGCCTATTTTTCCAGTCTTTGAATTATCTTACAGCACCAAAATTTCTGTCTAATTTTTAAGCTCAGTAGTTAAGAGCTTGGCTACTAACCAAAAGGTCAGCAGTTTGAATCCACCAGCTGCTCCTTGGAAACCCTGTGGGACAGGTTTACTCTGTCCTTTAGGGTTGCTATGAGTCGGAATCGACTCAATGGCAATGGGTTTGTTTTTTTTGTTTTAACCTAGCTAGAATGGCTTTAGTATCTGCTTCTGATCCCTGACCAAGTCACATTCAAACAGAAAAATATTTTATAAGGGTATTTTTTAGAGATTGCTCTATTTATAAAAATGCTCTGTATGCTGAGTTGGGGGGGCGGGCAGAGGGTAAAAGCCACTGATAATATAGCAACCTCCTCAATTGTGGATTATGGAAGACATGACTTTGTCTTAAATGCCTTTGAATGCTCAGTGCCTAGAACAGTGCTTTGCACTTGATGGTGTCTGATAAATTTTTTAGATTTCATTGCATTTAATTGAGTTGCCTGAACAATTTGTGCTGCTCCTAATAGTGTCACGTAAGATAGTTGGCAATCTCCCAAACTCTGATAGTTGTTTTATATGATAAATTACCTATATTGTTAGTGTCTAAAATGCTTTGATCTTAAATTTCTTCAGAATTCTCAAATGCATGCCATCTGGCTTCAGTGAGTCATGGAAATTTAATGCCTTGAATTGCATTCACCACCTGTTGTTTTCTTTGTCCGTATTTAGGCTAGCGAATCATATTTGCTTTCAATGAAAAGAAATTATTTAGTAAAATTCCACATTTATCTTGTCAGTGATGATCACTGATAGATGGTAGAAACAATTCTACCTTTCCTTGATACTTAAATGCTCCTGGTCTCTCCAGTGAGTATGTGATTACATTTTGAATTCATCAGCCCCAATCGGACAGGAGTCACTTTCAATCCTCAAGGTATTTTTATAGAGGAGTGCTTTTCCTCCCATACGTTTACATGAATTTCATTGTTATTTCAGCTGGTTGTATATCTGGTGTCCTATGCCAATATTTCCGCCTTTTCCGTGGGTCGGGTTTCTTCTTATGCACACATGTGATTTTAACTTTCTATAGTATGGTGCCTTTCAAAGGTTCTCTTCATATGATAGACCAACTAGCAGACATAAGGAGAGGGGATATAGCTGGTCCTTCCTGTACCTGTGAGAATGCTTTTGCTAGCAAGCACAGAAGCCCAATTCAAACTCAATCAAAGATATGCCAATTTGTACACCAGTTGCTCTGCAGTCATTTCCAGCTCATGGGGACCCCATGTGCGTCAGGGTAGAACTGGGCTCCATGGGGTTTTCAAAGGCTGGATTCTTGGAAGTAGATCACCAGACATTTCTTCTCAGGTAGCTCTGGGTGGACTCGAACGTCCAACCTACAGGTTAGCAGCTGAGCTCATCTACCATTTGCACCACTCAGGGACTCCAATAAAAGATAAGTGGGGTATTTTAGCTCATAGAACTGAGAAGTACTGAGACAGAGAATGCTTCAGATGTGGCTCAAGTGGAGGGAGCTCTTGCTTGATTTCCTGGTGATTGCCTTGGCTGTGCCCTCACCTACATAGCGGCTTCAGCCTTAGACTGGTTTCTTCAGAGTTGCAAGACAGTCTTTAGCAACAACAGGGATTATATGCCTCCTGGTCAATCCTTGGAACAAAATTCCTATGCTTTGCTGTGATTGGGCTGCTCTGGGATAAGGCGGACAAGCCCATCCCTGGAACAACCTCATGAGCTGCACTTCTTGAGTCCTACACAATGAGGGATGCTTGAATGAACATGAGGAAGTAAACCATTGTTTCCCTGCTTCCTATGATCCAGTTTTGCTTGTGTGTGGTCAGAACTAGGCTTCGTGATGGGCAGGGGCCCAACTGGGCATGGTTTCCACTGTTTTCAAGGCCAAAATAACTCTTGTTACGTTATTTTTACTATACGTATGTACCCTGTTTCTTCTGTTAACAATGCAAAGCTTGAAAGCAGATTTCATCTTTTTTTATGCAGTTATTATTGATGTTCATCAGCTACTATAAAAGCCTTCTCACTGTAGGAAGCCAGTAAATGTTGGCTTTCAATACGTCACTCTGATTACCTGGCCTTGGAATAACATAATTTCTAGGTCCATTTTACGCAGCTTTGGACTTAGGCCTTGCTTCTTGAGTTGTATTGAGCAGAACTAGGCAGTCCATCAGCCAATATATATTAAATTCTGCTGTGTGCCACCCATTTGCTGGGGTTCAGGGTGAGAGAAATAGCAAGGAGCAAACATATAGTATCTCATTAAAATATTTCAAGGCTATATAAGATTTTAACTTATAAGGTTGCCTTGAAATATTTTAATGAGATACTGCCCCTCCCACCCCCACTTTGGGAGTTCTTACTCTCTTTGTTGCTTCTCACAGGTTCCTGGTGGTGTTGTGTGAGTCATTGCCATGTCCATGGCCTTCTACCGTTGCAGCTCACCAGCTCTGGGAGGGCTTCTTCACTAGTTCATCAAACCATTATTGAACACCTATGAGGATATCAAAATAATTGAAGCACTTGAGTTGCTTTGGAACTTCATATTCTAGTAGACGGCAAGAGCACAAATTGTAATGTGATGCATGCCAGGAGAGAAATAAGCATCAGCTCCAATCATAGCACATAAGGAAAGTGTCACACCCAGAACGAGGGAGTCAAGGAAGATTTCTCAGAGAAAGTGATGCCTGTGAATCCTAAAAAATGGTTAAAAATCAGCCAGGTGAAAACGCGCTATGGTCAGAGGGAACAGCATGTCCGTAGACAATGTGAAAGAACCTGGCTTTTAGTGAAGTATAAGTAGACCTCCGTAGCTGGATCATTTAGTGCATATGAGAAATTGTTATGGAATTACGCTAGAATGGAATGCAGGTGCCAGACCTGGAACAGCCTTTATGACTTGGCAATGCAGTTGGATTTTATTATAAAGGTGAAGGAGAGCAACTGAGGTATGTAATGTGGCGAAGCAATCAGATATGCCTTTGAGAAAGATCACTGTGCCAGTAGTGTGGAAAATGTGCTGCAAAGAGACAAGTTGGGAGTCCAGAAGTCTGTCACCATTCATTAATTCTCCATCCATTCAAGAAATATTTATTTAGTGGCTATTATATACCAGGTACTGTTCTAGGGATTGAGTAATGAGCAAGACAGACAGATCAGTCTGGATGAAAAGGACGTTAACAGTGATATTATCTTTCAATATCACAAATGTGAAAACAAAAATGCAATGCACTATTCTAAGTGCTTTACCAATTTTATCCATCTAATCCTATCAACAACCCAATGAAGTGGGGAAGGTGCTTATTATCTTCATTTTATAGAGGAAGAAACAGAATGTCTGAAAGGTAAGTAGCTTGGCTAATGAAACAAAGCCAGTAAGTGGTAGAACAAGAAATTGAACGTGCTCATTACAACTCTAGACTGCTTGTTCTTAAATATTGCTCAGTAATAGCGTTCATTGAGTTGGTATCTGTGGGGCATGGTCATAGTCTCTGTGCTGAAGTTCCAAAAACAAAAACATGGTCCCAGCTTTAGAGAAGTTTATGATCTACTGGGATGACAGGCACACAACAACAATGGTAACACAGACAGTATTTGCTATAATGATACTACACTTTAGCGGTGTAAGAATGTGTCAATGACATCTCAGCTACTTTTTTTTTCTTTTTGAGGGATTTCATGTATCAGAAAGGATGGCAACATTTTAACAAAACTAATAGAGAAGAACTCAAGAATAGTTCAGAGAGAGTAAAAATAAATTCATAAAAATACTTAGATATTGAATGTATTTAGCTTAAAAAAGGGAAGACTAAAAAAGTAGATTAAAAAAAGGAGTGGAAAGCATTTAGATAAACCATTTGGTGTCAGATAAAACAAATATTAAAACTGTGTAGTATTAACAAACACCAAGAGTTTCAGTAGTTTTCTTTTAGAATGGCCAAAAATTTAAAATAAATGAGCTAAAGGTCTCATTTTCCTTGTTCTGGCTCAAGTGACATTGTTAAAATTATCAGCGATCCTTACATGACTCACTAGATGACACCAAGGGGAACAATTGTCTTCATGAATATATGGAGAAGGCTACATTTTAAAGTCAGAGCCGGGAAAAACCTGAAAGTATCTTTCTTCACAGTAGGAGGTGCAATTCTGCGTCTAGGTCCAGACCTACAAAAAGGGGTAGGGGCTTAAGGCAACTCCTTGTCTGGTGTGACTTGAGAGAATCTCTCAGAAAAGCAACTTCCCAGTGGGCTCTCCATCCCTCTCCATGTGGCCACAAATTCTCAGCATTAACTTACTAACTGGAGACATCAGTGAAAGTGGGGCATCCTCTTCTCAGAAAGTCTCTGTGATAATGCAGCTCCTAAAGAGCACATTAGCCTAGATTATCTCATTGTCTTTGAGATGAGCTTGAGAGCAATTTCCCTTCAGTGAAGAAAAGAAGATGAGATCATAGGGTGCAAGACTGTGGGAGGCAGGGTAGTGAGAGTGGCAGCTGGGTCCCCAAGAGGAGAAAGTAGATCAGACTCTGCGTTTTGCTGTCTCTTCCATGGTTAGTTAAGTCCTGAGGTTCTGACCTCTTTCTCCACTTAGAGTTATTTCCCTCTTGTGGTAGGCAGAATAATGGCCCCCAAAGATTTCCATATCCTAATCCCCAGAACCTATGAATGTGTTACTTTGTATGGCAAAGGGGACATTGCAGATGTGATTAAGTTGAGAATTTTGAAATGGGGAGGTTATCCTGGATTCTCCAGGTGGGCTCAATGTAATCACAGGACTCTTCGTAAGTGAAAGAGAGATGCAGGAGAGTCAGAGATAAAGGAGGAGATGTGATAATGGAAGAAGAAATATAATGTGTGTGCCTTGGTGGCATACTGGTTTAAGAGCTTGTCTGCTATCCAAAAGATTGGCAGTTTGAATCCACCAGCTACTCCTTAGAAGTCCTATAGGGCACCTCTACTCTGTCTTATATGGTTGCTATGAGATGGAATTGACTCGACTGCAATGGGCTTGTTTTTTTTGTTTTTTAAGTCACTACATTTGTGGTAGTTGGTTCAGCAGCCATTGGAAACTAATACACCTAACTACGCCCATGATGTCTTGTTCCTCCCCACCCCTATCCTCCCCCACCAAGTCTGTTAAGGGTCTCTTATTCAGTGGAATAATGCAGGTATAGTGTCTCAAAGTCAAGCTTTCACCTTGACTTCACTCCAATCAGTAGTGGAACATAAGCCACTTCTCATGGAAAATGGAGTGAAGTGGGTCCGTGCTCAAATTTGAGGCACACCACCAAAAAAGTGTCAGAAAAAGAAGCAAAGCCAAAGAAAAGCATGGACGAGCTATGTGCAGGGTTGGACGATGGGCTGTAAAGCATAGACAGCCAAGAACATTTTCAGGTCTAACTGTGAGACGTGTGTTTTGATGGCTTCCTATGGGAATCAAGGTATAGCGATCCTGGGTTCCATTGCTGGTATAGCATCTTTAGATGAATACTTGCAAGATGTAGAAAATGAAAATAACCAAGAAACAAGAGTTTAAAGAAACAACTCTGTTTTAATAGATAGATAGACACATGGACAGGTAGATAGATAGGCAAGCAGACAGATTTTTGTTTGTTTGTTTGAACAGTTGATGGAGGCCCACATTATGCCCAAAAACACCTATTAAAATTTGTCTTACAAGCTTTATTTTCCACTTTAACATGACACAGAGCCAAATTCTAAAAGAAGGTAAGCTAAAATGACTCAAATTATCCTCTTAAATGCTTAGAGGGAGGTTTCCTTTGGCCTTAAAAAAAAAAAAAAGGTATTTTGATTTTAAAAAAGTTCTCAAAGGTGTAGAATAAAACAAGATTTTAAAGGATATTCACCTTCATGAGTTCCTAACTACCACCTTGAGAAGGGGCTTGGGAAAGCAATATTGCTGTCATTTTGGAGGAAACTGAGGCCCAGAGAATTGAGTTGCCTGAAACATAGACTTGTAGGTAAAATTTAAATTGTACAAGTTATTATTACCTCATTAAATCCTTACAGAGTGAGATGAAGCAAGTAAATGGTATTTCTCTTACTTTAATATTTGGGGAATTAAAGCCAAATGGGTGAAGCAACCTACTTAGCAAAATTCAGCAAAATGGAAGATTTTATGACTCACTGCCTTTTTCATTCATAAGTGCTTGAGATGCCAAAGAGTTTTCTTCCCTTTAAAGACACGATTTGTAAGATGTCCCTTATAAGGACCATCTGCAACTGAATCCCAAGCAACATGGCTGATGGAGGGTCCAGCAGGAGAGTTCTGAGGCTCTTGCTCAGCTGAGGGGCCACATGAACACCTGAGACAATGCCTGAAAGAACGTTCTCCTGGATTAACTGAGATGTCCCTTCTCCAAGCACTGACTCAGAGTCTGTATAGATAATGGAAGTTCTGTTTCTGAAGTCACTGGGAACACAGTCAATTGTCCAGCTTTCACATGCATACGAGGTGACTGAAAACACCGTGGCTTAGATCAGGCCCATCTTAGTCCTTAAAATGACATCTCTGATTTTTAACACTTTAAAGAGAATATTTGCAGCAGAATAATTCAGTGCAGTGCATGGTTTGATTTACTGACTGCTGATTCCATAAAAAAAAAAAAAAAAAAAATCTTTCTTTTTTTGCTTCCATGGGTGTTGACTGTGGATCCAAATAAAATGAAATCCTTGGCAACTTCAATATTTTCTCACTTTATCAGTCCAGTTGTGAGGATTTTTGCTTTCTTTAAGTTGTGTTTCCTTATGAAGGTTGATGTCTTTTATCTTCATCAATAAGTGCTTAAAGTCCTCTTCACTTTCAGCAAGCAAGGTTGAGCTATCTGCATATTAAAAAAAAAAAAAACCCAAACCCAGTGCCCTCGAGTCGATTCCAACTCATAGCGACCCTATAGGATGGAGTAGAACTACCCCATAGAGTTTCCAAGGAGCGCCTGGCGGATTCGAACTGCCAACCCTTTGGTTAGCAGCCGTAGCACTTAACCACTACACCATTTGCAGGTTATTAATGAGTCTTCCTCCAATCCTGATACTGTGTTCTTCATATAGTCCAGCTTCTTGGATTATTTGCTCAGCATACAGATTGAATAAGTAAGAAGAAAGGATACAACCTTGACACACACCTTTCCTGGTTTTAAACCATGAAGTATCCCCTCATTCTGTTTGAATGACTGCCTCTTGGTCTATGTAAAGGTTCTGCATGAGCACAGTTAAGTGTTTTGGAATTCCCATTCTTCTCAATGTTATCTGTAATTTGTTATGATCCACACAACTGAATGTCTTTGCACAGTCAATAAAACACAGGTAAACATCTTTCTGGTATTCTCTGCTTTCAAGCCAAGATCTGCCTGACATCAGCAATGATATCTCTCATGCACGCCCTCATCTGAATCTGGCTTGAATTTCTGGCAGTTTCCTTTCGAAGTATTGCTGCAACCACTTTTGAATGATCTTCAGCAAAATTTTACTTGTATGTGATATGAAAGATATTGTTTGATAATTTCCACATTCTGTTGGATCACCTTTCTTTGGGATGGGCACAAGTACGGATCTCTTCCAGTTGGTTGGCCAGGTGGCTTTCTTCCATATTTCTTAGCATAGACAAGTGAGTGCTTCCAGTTCTGCAACCATTTGTTGAAACGTCTCAATTGGTATTCCTTCAATTCCTGGAGCATGGTTTGTCACCAACATCTTCAGTGCAGCTTGGACTTCTTCATTCAGTACCACTAGTTCTTGATCATATTCTACCCCTGAAATGGTTGAATGTCAATTAGTTCTTTTTGGTATAGTGACTTTTTATCACTACCATCTTCTTCTGATGTTGTTTAATATTTTCCCCATACAATCCTTCAGTATTGCAACTCGAGGTTTGAATCTTTCTTCATTTCTTTCAGCTTGAGAGATGAGAAATGCTGAGTATGTTCTTGCCTTTTGGTTTTCTAACTGAAGCTCTTTGTACACTTCATTATAATTCTTTACTTTGTCTTCTCAAGCCACCCTTTGAAGTCTGTTCAGCTCTTTTACTTCATCATTTCTTCCATTAGCTTTAGGTGCTATACTCAAGTTTCAGAGTCTCTTCTGACATCCGTTTTGGACTTTTATTTCTTTCCTGTCTTTTTAATGACCTCTTGCTTTCTTCTTGCATAGTGTCTTTGATGTCATTCCACAACTCTTCTGGTTTCTGTCATTAGTATTTAATGAGTCAATCCTATTCTTGAAATAGTCTCTAAATTCAGATGGAATGTACTCAAGATCATACTTTGGCTCTCGTGGACTTGTTCTAATTTTCTTCAGCTTCAACTTGAATTGCATATGAACAATTGATGGTCTGTTCCACAGTCAGCCCCTGGCCTTGTTCTGACTGATGATGTTGAGCTTTTCTGTAGTCTCTTTCCACAGATGTAGTCAATTTGATTCCTGTGTATTACATCTGGCGAGGTCCGTGTGTGTAGTCACTGCTTACGTTGATTAAAAAAAAAAAAAAGAAAAAAAATCATTTGTGAGTTAAGAATTGGTCCTGCAAAATTCTATCCTACAATCTCCGGCATCATTTCTATCACTAAGGTAATCTTTTCCAACTACTGTTCCTCCTTCTTTGTTTCCAACTTTGGCATTTTAATCACCAGTAATAATCAATGCATCTTGGTTGCATGTTTGATCAATTTCAGACTGCAGAAGTTGGTAAAAATTTCAGTTTCCTCATCTTTGGCATTAGTAGTTGGTGTGTAAATTTGAAAAATAGTCATATTAACTAGTCTTCCTTATAGGTGTATGTGTATTATACTATCACCGACAGTGTTATATTCCAGGATAGATCTTGAAATGTATCTCTTTAAACTATTTTTTTTCTTATTGTACTTTAGATGAAGTTTTACAGAACAAACTAGTTTCTCATCAAACAGTTAGTACCACATTGTCCTATGGCATTGGTTAACAACCCCATGACATGGCAACACTCTCCCTTTTCAACCCTGGGTTCCCTATTACCAGCTTTCCTATTCCCTCCTGCCTTCCAGTCCCTGCCCCAGGGCTGGTGCTTTCCTTTAGTCTTGTTTTGTTCCGTGGGCCTGCTCAATCTCTGGCTGAAGGGTGAACTTCAGGAGTGACCTCATTACTGAGCTGAAAGGGTGTCCATGGCTGTATTCTCAGGGTTTCTCTAATCTCTGTCAGGCCAGCAAGTCTGGTCTTTCTTTATGAGTTAGGATTTTGTTCTACATTTTTCTCCAGCTCTTTCTGGAACCCTCTATTGTGGTCTGTGTCACAGTATTCTGTGGTGGTAACTGGGCACCATCTAGTTGAACTGGACTCAGTCTGTTGGGGGCTGTACTAGATGTGGCCCATTAGTCTTTTGGACTAATCTTTCCCTTGTATCTTTAGTTTTCTTCATTATTCCTTGTTTCCAAAGGGGTGAGACCAGTGGAGTATCCTAGATGGCCACATATAGGCTTTTAAGACCCCAGATGCTACTCACCAAAGTAGAATGTAGAAAATATTCTTCATAAAATATGTTATACCAGTTGAGCTAGATGTTCCCCGAGACCATGGTCCTCACAGCCCTTGGCCTAGCAATTCAGTCCCTCAGGGGGTTTGGATGTGTCTATGGATCTACCATTACCTTGCCTTGTATGGGTTGTGCTGGCTTCCCTGGTATTGTGTGCTATCTTACCCTTCACCAAGGTTTCCATTTATCTACTGTTTGTTAAGTGTTTTTCCTTCCCCACCCCTCTGCTTATCTTCTAGCACTGTATCAGAAAATATTCTGCTGCTATTCATAAGTTTTTCACTGGCTAATTTTTTCTTAAGTAGATCATGAAGTCCTTCTTCCTAGTCTGTCTTAGTCTGGAAGCTCTACTGAAACCTGTCCACCATGGGTGACCCTGCTGGTATCTGAATACTGGTGGCATAGCTTCCAGCATCACAGCAACACGCAAGCCCCCACAGTATGACAAACTGACAGACACATGGGGGAAGGCCCTCAATGAAGTAGATTGACACAGTGGCTGCAACAATGAGCTCAAGCATAACAATGATTGTAAGGATGGCTCAGGACAGGGCAGTGTTTCATTCTGCTGTGCATAGGGTCACTATGAGTCAGAATCAACGTGAGGGCATCTAACAACAACAACAACAACAACAACAACATACCAGGGGGATATAACCATACTAAATATTTATGCTCCCAATGACAGGGCTGCAACACACATAAAACATATTCTAACAGCATTGAAAAGTGAGATAAACGGCTCTACAATAACAGTAGGAGACTTCAACACACTACTTTTGGTGAAGGACAGGACATCCAGAAAGAAGCTCAATAAGGACACGGAAGATATAATTGCCACAATCAACCAACTTGACCTCATAGACATTTACAGAACACTCCACCCAACAGCAGCCAAGTATACTTTTTTTCTAGTGCACATGACATTCCCTCAAATAGAACATGTATTAGGTCACAAAACAAGCCTTAGCAGAATCCAAAACATTGAAATATTACAAAGCATCTTCTCTGACCATAAGGCCATAAAAGTAGAAATCAATAACAGGAAAAGCAGGGAAAAGAAATCAAACACTTGGAAACTGAACAATACCCTGCTCAAAAACGACTGAGTTATAGAAGACATCAAGGATGGAATAAAGAAATTCACAGAATCCAATGAGAATGAAAACACTTCCTATCAGAACCTTTGGGACACAGAGAAAGCAGTGCTCAGAGGTCATTTTATATCAATAAATGCACACACACAAAAAGAAGAAAGGGCCAAAATCAAAGAATTATCCCTACAACTTGAACAAATAGAGAGCAACAAAAGAAACCCTCAGGCACCAGAAGAAAGCAAATAATAAAAATTAGAGCAGAATTAAATGAAATAGAGAACAGAAAAACAATTGAAAGAGTTAACAAGACCAAAAGCTAGTTCTTTGAAATAATTAACAAAATTGGTAAACCATTGGCCAAACTGACACAAGAAAAACAGGAAAGGAGCAAATAACCCAAATAAGGAATGAGATGGGTGATATTACAACAGACCCAGCTGAAATTAAAAGAACATATGAGATTACTATGAAAAATTATACTCCAACAAATTTGAAAACCTAGAAGAAATGGATGAATTCCTAGAAATACACTACCTACCTAAAATAACACAAACGGAGGTAAAAAACTGAATAGACTCATAACAAAAGAACAGATTGAAAAGGTAATCAAAAAAACTCCCAACAAAAAAAAGCCCTGGCCTGGATGGCTTCACTGCAGAGTTCTACCAATCTTTCAGAGGACAGTTAACACCACTACTATTAAAGGTATTTCAGAGCATGTAGTTGTTGTTGTCGGGTGCCGTCTAGTTGGTTCCGACTCATAGCGACCTATGCACAACAGAACGAAACACTGCCCGGTCCTGCGCTATCCTTACAATTGTTGTTATGCTTGAACTCATTGTTGCAGCCACTGTGTCAATCCGCCTTGTTGAGAGTCTTCCTCTTTTCCGCTGACCCTGTACTCTGCCAAGCATGATGTCCTTCTCCAGGGACTGACAACATGTTCAAAGAATGTAAGATGCAGTCTCGCCATCCTTGCCTCTAAGGAGCATTCTGGCAGCACTTCTTCCAAAATAGATTTGTTCATTCTTTTGGCAGTCCATGGTATATTCAATATTCTTCACCAACGCGCCAAAATTCAAAGGCGTCGACTCTTCTTCGGTCTTCCTTATTCATTGTCCAGCTTTCACATGCATATGATGCGATTGAAAATACCATGGCTTGGGACAGGCGCACCTTAGTCTTCAGGGTGACATCTTTGCTCTTCAACACTTTGAAGAGGTCCTTTCCAGCAGATTTGCCCAATGCAATGCGTCTTTTGATTTCTTGACTGCTGCTTCCATGGCTGTTGATTGTGGATCCAAGTAAAATGAAATCCTTGACTACTTCAATCTTTTCTCCATTTATCATGATGTTGCTCATTGGACCAGGTGTGAGGATTTTTGTTTTCTTTATGTTGAGGTGTAATCCATACTGAAGGCTGCGGTCTTTGAAAAGTAAAAAATACTCCCAAACTCATTCTATGAAGCCAGCATATCCCTGATACCAAAACCAGGTAAAGACACCACAAAAAAAGAAAATTATAGGCCTATATAGGTCATGAACTGAGATGAAAAAATCCCCAACAAAATTCTAGCCAATAGAATTCAACAACATATCAAAAAAATAATTCACCATGCCCAAGTGGGATTCATACCAGGTATGCAGGGATGGTTCAACATTAGAAAATCAATTAATGTAATCCATCATATAAATAAAACAAAAGAAATGAATTCCTTGATTTTATCAATTGATGTAGAAAAGGCATTTGATAAAGTTCGACACCCATTCATAATAAAAACTCTCAGCAAAATAGGAATAGAAGGAAAATTTCCCAACATAATAAAGGGCATCTATACAAAACCAACAGCCAACATCATCCTAAATGGAGAGTCTGAAAGCATTCCCCTTGAGATTGACAACCAGACAAGGATGCCCTTTATCACCACTCTTATTCAACATCGTGCTGGAGGTCCTAGCCAGAGCAATTAGGCTAGATGAAGAAATAAAGGGCATCCAGATTGGTAAGGAAGAAGTAAAAGTATCTCTATTGGCAGATGACATGATCTTATAAGCAGAATACCCTAAAAATCCTCAAGAAAACTATTGGAACTAATAGAAGAATTCAGTGGAGTTCAGGATACAAGATAAACAAAGAAAAATCAGTTGGATTCCTCTACACCAACAAAAAGAACATCGAGGATGAAATCTCCAAATCAATACCATTTACAATAGCCCCCAAGAAGATAAAATACTTAGTAATAAATCTTACCAGAGATGTAAAAGACCTACACAAAGAAAACTTCAAGATACTATTTCAAGAAACCACAAAAGTCTATGTAAATGGAAAAACATACCTTGCCCATGGATAGGAAGACTTAACACTGTAAAAATGTCTCTTCTACCAAAAGCGACCTATAGATACAATGCAATTCCGACCCAAATTCCAATGAAATTTTTTAATGAGATGGAGAAACAAATCACCAACATCATATGGAAGGGCAAGAGGCCCTGGATAAGTAAAGTATTACTGAAAAAGAAGAACAAAGTGGGAGGCCTCACTCTACCTGATTTTAGAACTTATTGTACTGCCACAGTAGTCAAAACAGCTTGGTACTGGTACAATAACAGATACATAGACCAATGGAACAGAATTGAGAATCCAGACATTAATCCATCCACATATGAACTGCTGATATTTGACAAAGGCCCAAAGTCAGTTGAATGGGGAAAAGACAGTCCCTTTAAAAAATGGTGCTGGCATAATTGGATATCTATCTGTAAAAAAATCAAGCAAGACCCATACCTCACACCGTGCACAAAAACGAACTCAAAATGGATCAAAGACTTAAATACAAAATCTAAAATGATAAAGATCATGGAAGAAAAAATAGGGACAACATTAGGAGTCCTAACACATGGCATAAACAGTACACAAAACATTACTAACAATGCAGAAGAAAAAGTAGATAACTAACTGGGAGCTCCTAAAAATCAAACACCTGTGCTCATCCAAAGACTTCACCAAAAGAGTAAAAAGATTACCTACACACTAGAAAAAAGTTTTTAGCTATGACATTTCCGATCAGGGCCTGATCTCTAAAATCTACATGATGCTGCAAAAACTCAACTACAAAAAGACAAATAATCCAGATAAAAAATGGGCAAAGGATATGAACAGACACTTCACCAAAGAAAACATTCAGATAGCTAACAGATATATGAGGAAACACTCACAATCATTAGCCATTAGAGAAATGCAAATCAAAACTATAATGAAATTCCATCTCACTCCAGCAAGGCTGGCATTAATCCAAAAAACACAAATAATATATGTTGGAGAGGTTGTGGAGAGACTGGAACACTTAATAACTGCTGGTGGGAATGTAAAATGGTACAACCACTTTGGAAATCAATTTGGCGCTGCCTTAAAAAAACTAGAAATAGAATTACCATAGGATCCAGCGATCCCACTCCTTGAATATGTCCTAGAGAAATAAAAGTCTTTACACGAACAGATACATGCACACCCATGTTCATGGCAGCACTGTTTACAATAGCAAAAAGATGGAAGCAACCAAGGTGCCCATCAACAGATGAATGCCTAAATAAGTTATGAATACTACGCATAGATAAAGAACAATGATGAGTCCATGAAACATTTTACAACGTGGAGGAATCTGGAAAGCATTATGCTGAGTGAAATTAGTATTTGCAAAAGGACAAATATTCTATCAGACCACTATTATAACTGGAGAAATAGTTTAAACAGAGAAGAAAATATTCTTTGATGGTTATGAGAGGGGAGAGGGAGGGAGGGAGAGGTGTTTTCACTAATTAGATAGTAGGTAAGAAGTATTTTAGATGAAGGGAAAGATAACACACAATACAGGTGAGGTCAGCACAACTGGACTAAACTAAAAGCAAAGAAGTTTCCTGAATAAACTGAATGCTTTGAAGGCCAGCGTAGCAGGGGCAGGGGTTTGAGGACCACGGTTTCAGGGGCATCTAATTCAATTGCCATAATAAAATCTATTAAGAAAACATTCTGCATCCCACTTTGGAGAGTGGCGTCTGGGGTCTTAAAAGCTAGCAAGTGGCCATCTAAGATGCATCAATGGGTCTCAACCCACCTGGAGCAAAGGAGAATGAAGAACACTGAGGACGCAAGGTAATTTTGAGCCCAACAGGCAGAAAGGACCACATAAACCAGAGAGTAGAGTGGCCTGAGACCAGAAGAACTAGATGGTACCCGGCTACAACCGATGACTGCCCTGACAGGGAACACAATAGAGACTCCCTGAAGGATCAGGTGAGCAGTGGGATGCAGACCCCAGATTTTCATAAAAGGACCAGACTTAATAGTTGAACTGAGACTAGAAGGACCCTGGAGGTCATGGACCCCAGACCTTCTGTTAGCCCAAGACAGGAACCATTCCCAGAAGCCAACTCTTCAGACAGGAATTGGACTGGACTATGGGATAGAAAATGATACTGGTGAAGAATTAGCTTCTTGGATCAAGTAGACACAGGAGACTATATTGGCATCTTCTGACTGGATGGGAGATGAGAGAACAGAAGGGGCCAGAAGCTGGCCGAATGGACACGAAAATATAGTGGAGGGAAGGAGTGTGCTGTCTCATTAGGGGGAGAGCAATTAGGAGTATATAGAAAAGTGTATATAAATGTATGAGAGATTGACTTGATTTGTAAACTTTCACTTAAAGCACAATAAAAATTAAAAGAAAAAAAAAAAATCCTGTAGGGCAGCTCTACTCTGTCCTGTGTGGTTGGTATGAATCAGAGTCAAAGGTCATGGGTTTGGTTTTTTGTTACAATCATAAGGTAGGAAATTTTGCCCTAGTCCATCATTAGGGGATTTTCTCCCAACAATTTTTAATAGAATTTTGGAAGAACAGTTTAAGGAGCAAGAAGGTGATGTGGGGTTCTCGCCTTTCTATTGGAGCCTGTGGTTGTTGTTAGGTGCTTTTGGGTTGATAATGACTCATAGCTAACACATGTGACATAGTAGAACTGCACGCACAGGGTTTTCTAGGCTGTAACCTTTACAGGTACAGGTTGCAAGGTATTTCTCCCCCCAGAGCTGCTGGGTGGGTTTGAAACACCAACCTTTCAGTTAGCAGTCCTGCACTGAATCATTGCGCCACCAGTGTTCATTCTATTGCTTTCTAGGAGAGAAAGTCATAAAGCATCTTCAGGTTTTAGGTTGTCAATCCATAAAAGGTATATTTGCCTCTGTTCACTGTTTTGAACATGTTGTGGCTATAATTAAATTTTACTGAAGCAATATAAAAAACCAAACCAAACCCACTGCGGTCAAGTTGATTCCTACTCTTAGTGACCCTACAGGAAAGAGTAGAACTGCGCCATAGGGTTTCCAAGTAGTGGCTGGTGGATTCGAACTGCCGACCTTTTGGTTAGCAGCCTATCTCTTAGCTATAGCTCAACCAGTGCTCCAAAGCAATAAAAACTAAACAAAAACCATTCAAAACACTAAGCATTTTAGAAAAAAGTGAGACAAAACTATTTATTTTTCAGAAATGATCTTAGCGAACGGTATCTAAAGCTTTGCATATTTAAAAGATCAGAGAGTAGTATTATTCATGTTTCTTCAAATCTGAGGTGGTGCTTCATGTTTTAATTTCGTATATTAAGGTATGTATAGAATTCAGAGAGGGAACTAGTACTTCCTAGTAGGGGGAAAAGAAAAGACCTCTGAAAGATGAATGATGTAAAAACCATGAGAATATAGGCAGTTTATTTTCTCACAACCTAAGTATATTAAGTTATTTTTTAAAGACTGGTCTCATGAGAGAAGTAAAAATGTATTTATTTAACTGCTATATATAGGATAACATGGAAAATATATTTCTTGGGATACTGAGTCGCCTTCTCAAGATTGCCTTCATATGTCTACAGACTATTAATCATATTAGCTAGTTTGAAAAATAACAAGTAGTTTAGGATAACAAGTAATTCAGTAGCTTATACCTTCGATTTTTATCTTTTGATATTTTCTTTGCATCTCATTTGCTGAGGTGGGGGATGGGGCATGGCGTATGAAGAAAGCTTGTACACACTTCACTGTTTTTGAAATGTTGACCACCTTATTCATTAGATATTTTAACACCCACCCTGAATTTTCTCTGTGTTATGATTGATACTCTAGAGAAAGAGCCAATAAAATCATCAAAATTTGCCTTAGATTGTGTCAAAGTACTTAAAATAAATCCCCGAAGACAGACACCCAGAAAGTTTGAGAGTAGTATCTTTTTTTTTTTTTTTTAGGTCTAATCATAGAGAAGCAATATAGAGCATAAGGAGCCTAGGTGGTGTAAGCAGTTTGCAATTGGCTGCTAACCTAAAAGTTAGTGGCTTGAAGTCACCCAGAGGTTCTGCAGAAGAAAGGCCTGGCAAACTGCTTCCATAGGAATTGCAGCAAGAAATTCTTATGGAGGTGTTCTACTCCATAACATATGGGGTCCCCATGAGTTGGGAGTCAACTCGATGACAACTAACAACAACAATATAAAAAAATTATATAGAACACATTAATTCAAGCTGTTATTTTCAACTTCTAATGCCTCCCAATTGCTTACAGGATGAAATAAGAACCCTATGCCCTTGCATTTAAGACCCAGCACAATTGACTCTCTTCCAGGCTTAACGTCCATGGCTCTGAAGCATAAAGGCTTTACTGGGGCCAGCATCCCTCAGATACACATCACTCCTGCCTCCACTTCTCTGCCCATGCCTCCCCTCTACAAACGCACCTCCAGCTATCTGAAACTCATAAAAAACTTGCCCTAGGCCAACTACTGAGGAACGGGGAAAACCTCAATTCAAAACCAGGCACTTGGCTTCGAGAGTCTTAACCACTTCATACCACCGAATTTATAAAATACTGAAAGGGAGGCAGAGCCAAGCTTGACTCCTGGCTCTGTGGTTTCTAGTTGGGAGACTGTGGGACAGACATTTGGCCCTCTAAGCATCAGTTTCCTCATCTGCAAAATGGGCCAAATGACAGACCTCCCTGCATAGATGGCTGTAGACGTTAAATGAAATTTTCTCTGTAATCGGCACTTGACGCAGTGCTTGTTCTATAGTGAGGACCCCATACAGAGCAGATTTTTGATTGACAATTTGTTTTTTGCTAAAAATTTCTGGTTGCTTATTGAGAGCACTTATTCTTAAAGGCTTATGTAACGTAATAGCTGCCTATCCTGTTATAAAATGGACACTTCCTAGTAATTAAACATTTTAAGTGATCGTTTGGTATTTAGCTGCCATTCAGTAGATATTTTTAAATGTTTCTTCTTTTGATAAATAGCATAGCCTAACAACATTTATGTTTTTAATCTTCCATCTTTTCTTCATTTCATAGGAAATGTTTTGTTAATATTTTATCTTAGCTGTTTAAGTATGGCGAATTAATTTAATATTCACGTGGATACCGCATGTGCTTTTCTAGATGTTTCGCTATCATTTAGCTTTAGTTAATGGGCACTTAAAGTCTTGCTGATTTTTCCCCAAAGACCCATAGTCGTCTATAACATTCTTGAATAATTGAGCTTTAAATGGAAGTTAACAGGGTTGACTACTTTGAGAAATATGCCAAACAATTTTTACTAGTTTAAATTTGAAATTTGTGATAACCCTTAATATGTCAAGTTTTGAAATTCCTCTCAATAAAAACTGAAAGGGAAATAATAAATCACTGGAATGACTTGAGTTTTTGTTATTAGAAGTTATGTTTAGAAGTCTTACTTCATAAAAGTACTGTTCACTATATTTTAGATACAGCATTCAAACAACAACAACAAAAACATCTGGAACTCAAAAATTACTGACAGGATAAATAAAATGTATCATTAAGACTTTTTAGAAAGCCTTATTTTCAGGATATTCTCATTTTAAAGTCAACTGTTAATCCATCCTTTAAAGCTGTTTCCCTTTTTTTAGATGAGAATGTATGTGTTGACCTTGATTAATTGTCTAAGAATTAGTTGGCATATAACATACTGCCTTTCACTTACTTAACTGTTTTTAAAACCTAAGTCGGTGTTTCCTGCCGTGGTGACTGTTTGGATAAAGAGGAATTGGAATGTTTCCCCACCATCATCCTTTCCTCACTTTGAGGGGTGGTTTCAGCAGAGAGTGAGTAAAAGGCAGATGGTAGAAGGAAGGAGAAGGCTGGAGAATATTACAGTCTAGAATCTACCCACTCATAAGAAATATCTTTTTTCTTTTCTTTGTTTTAGGGGGAATGGCCCACCATGCCCTCAGAACAAAATATTAATCCTCATATGTGTCATCTTTTATATCATCTTTTCTCATATACTGAATCTGGCTTGACTTTTAAATACAGCTACATTTAGTGTTTCTGGCACCTGAATTTTTGTTGTTAGGTGCCGTCGAGTTGGTTCCAACTCATAGCGATGCTATGTACTACAAAAGGAAACACTGCGCGGACCTGTACCATGCTCACAATCGTTGTTACGCTTGAGCCCATTGTTGTAGCCACTGTGTCAATCCATCTCGTTGAGGGTCTTCCTCTTTTCTGCTGACTCTGTACTTTGCCAAGCATGATGTCCTCTCCTGACAAAATGCCCAAAGTATGTTAGATGAGCCTCTCCATCCTTGCTTCTAAGGAGCATTCTGGTCATATTTCTTCCAAGACAGATTTGTTCATTGTTTTGGCAATCCATGGTATACATAATATTCTTTGTTAACACCACAATTCAAAGGCATCAATTCTTCTTCTGTCTTCCTTATTCATTGTCCAGCTGTCACAGGTATATGATACGATTGAAAATACATCATGGCTTGGGTCAGGCTCACTTTTGTCTTCAAGGTGACATTGCTTTCAACACCTTCAAGAGATCTTTCGCTGCCAATTTGCCCAACACAATGTGTCTTTTGATTTCTTGACTGCTCGTGTTAATTGTGGATCCAAGTAAAATGAAATCTTTGACAACTTCAATCTTTTCTCCTTTTATCATGATGTTGCTTATTGGTCCAGTTGTGAGGATTTTTGTTTTCTTTTTGTCAGGTTTAGCCTTTGATTTTCAACAGTAATTGCTTCAAGTCCTCTTCACTTTCAGCAAAAAAGGTTTTGTCATCTGCATAATGCAGGTTGTTAACGAGTCTTCTTCCAGCCTTGGTGCCCCGTTCTTTTTCATACAGTCCAGCTTCTTGAGTTATTTGCTTAGGATACAGATTGAATAGGTATGGTGGAAGGATAGAACCCTGACACAAACAGTTCCTGAGTTTAAACCATGCAGTATCCCCTGTTCTGTTTGAACAACTGCCTCTTGATTTCTGTATGGGTTCCTTATGAGCACAATTAAGTGTTTTGGAATTCCCATTCTTCACAATGTTATTCATTATTTGTTATGATTCACACAGTTGAATGCCTTTGTGTAGTAAATCACAGGTAAACATCTTTCTAGTATTCTCTGTCTTCAGCTATGGTCTATCTGACATCAGCAATGTTCCAAGTCCTCTTTTGAATCTGGCCTGAATTTCTGTCAGTTTCCTGTTGATATACTGCTGCAGCCACTTTTGAATGATCTTCAGCAAAGTTTTACTTGCCTACGATAATTGATGATATTGTTTGATAATTTCTGCATTCGGTGGGGTCACCTTTCTCGGGAATAGGCATAAATATGGATCTCTTTCAGTCAGTTGGCCAGGTAGCAGCTGTCTTCCAAAATTTTTGGCATAGATGAGCGAGCGCTTCCAGCACTGCATCGATTTGTTGAAACATCTCAACTGATATTCCGTCAATTCTCGGAGACTTATTTTTTGCCAGTGCCTTCAGTGCAGCTTGGACTTCTTCCTTCTGTACCATAGGTTCCTGATCATATGCTAACTTTTGAAATGGTTGAACGTTGACCACTTCTTTTTGGTATAAAAAAAAAAATAGTAACTGTGTATTCCTTCCATCTTCTTTTGATGCTTCCTGCGTCGTTTAATGGAACCCTTCAGTATTGCAACTCGAGGCTTGAATTTTTTCTTCAGTTCTTTCAGCTTGAGAAATGCATAGCGTGTTCCACCTTTTTGGTTTCCATCTCCAGGTCTTTGCACATGTCATCATAGTATTTTGACTTCTCAAGACACCCTTTGAAATCTTCTGTTCACCGATTTTACTTGGTCATCAAGAGCAAGTTTCAGAGTCTCTTCTGACATCCATTCTGGTCTTTTATTTCTTTCCTGTCTTTTTAATGACCTCTTGCTTTCTTCATGTATAATGTCCTTGATGTCATTCCACAACTTGCCTGGTCTTTGGTCATCAGTGTTCAATGTATCAAATCTATTCTTGAGATGGTCTCTAAATTCAGGAGGGATATACTCAAGGTCATACTTTGGCTCTTTTTCTTCAGTTTTGACTTTGACTTGCATATGAACAATGTCTGTTCTGCAGTTGGCCCCGGCCTTGTTCTGACTGATGATATTGAGCTTTTCCATCATCTCTTTCCACAGATGTAGTCCATTTGGTTCCTGTGTATTCCATCCGGCAAGGTCCACACGTATAGTCACTGTTTATGGTGGTGAAAAAATGCAGTGAATAAGTCGTCGGTCTTGCAAAATTCTATCATGTGATCAGCAACATTTCTATCACCAAGGCCATATTTTCTAACTACAGATCCTTTAACCCACCTGGGAAGAGGGTAAAGGAGCAAAGTAAAAAGCAGCTAAGATTTCTTTCTGGGCCTGTGTCTAGTGAGAAGAGTCATGCACAATCTGGAGTTGGGAACCTGAAGGCAATAAAATTTCATTTTTTCACCTTCCTATTAGAGCCTATAGATGGTAGACTACACACTGCAATAAAGATAGACCACGGGCTGGAATCAAATCTAGTGTTCTTTTAGGGCAGGCTAGCAGAGTGCCTGCACCAGTCACAGGGTATTAGTTAGGGATGTTTCATTTTAGTATTTCAATAGTGTTTTTCTCTTAATCCTTTTAAGTAAGAGATGATGTCTAGAGGGTGAGGAGAATAGGTCTACCAGAGCTGTTACTAGGTAAGATGAGAAAGAGGTTTGCTTTGACATTTCACCTTAGCTTCTGTGCCTTTCCCTTACGGTCTCCCATTTCTCAATCTCTTAGGGTGACTAGAACCTTCTTCCTGTCCTAAGTCCCTCCTTTCATCACCTTGAAGATCTTCTGTTGCCCAAAGTGTTTGAACCTCACAGAAAACTCCCAGTTCCGTAATATAGATGAGGGTCAGCAAACTTTCCTGGTAAAGGACCAGATTGTAAATAGTTTTCGTTTTGCAGGCCAGATAGTCTCTGTTGCAAGTTCCCCTCTGCCACTGCAGTGGGAAAGCAGACTCAGACAACACGTAAACAAATGGCATGGCAGGTGCTGGGCCAGATTTGGTCCAAAGGCCACAGTTTGCCGACCCCTTGATACAGACCATCTCTCTCATTGTACTGTTCTCTAATGTCAAATTAATAAAGAGAAAAAAGGTAAAAAATGACTTCTTTTCCTTGTTCAGTCACTTATGAAATACACATATACACATATACATATCATAAGTGACTGAATGAAGAAGAGAAGTCATTTTTATACATATACACTTATATATGTTTTATTATATATAATTATATATATAAATATATATGTGTATATGTGTGTGTGTATATATATATATATAGAACAGTTGCTGTTGAGTTGGTTCCAGCTCATGGTGACCCCATGTGTTGCACAGTAGAACTGCACTCTAGAATTTTCAAGGCTGTGACCTTTCAGAAGCAGGTTGCCAGGCCTTTCTTCTGAGGTGCCTTTGGGTGGGTTTGAACTGCCATCCTTTTAGTCCAGATGTGCCAAGGCATTTACCATGTGCTGAGGGTTAACTCAGACTTGGGCTCTGACCTCATACTACTTCCCCTAGCAGGAAAAGGGCTGGGCTACATGGGCGCAGAATGGCAGTATTTCAAATTAGTAATCCTCTTCTTTTGCAACTGTATGTGACTGTATGCATACTCTGCCAACAAAGGTCTTGGTAAACTTGAAAATTAGACAAAATTTGCCTGTCCACCTTCACTTCTGAATCCTATCAGGTGCCTTATCTCTCATCCTCTGGACAGTCAGATACCTCATTCTATTCTCTAAGTCTTTCTTCTCCTCTCTCCTCTATATTCTGCACTTCCTCTTCCATCTTCCTCCCTCTTCATAAAATACCATCTTGCTCTATTCAACACAAACACAATACGCTTAGAGTCTTGAACTTTACAAATGAAACTTATTAACACCATGACATGAATGACACAGATTTTCTTATTTAAAAGTTAAGCTTGTTTAACCCAAATGATACAGCAGCTGGTGGTAAAATGAATATGGTCAAGTTAGGGATCCAGCCTCTCTTTTCCACACTCAGTAGAAATTAAGCCAAATCCTGAATAAGGAGGGCTTTCAGTTGTTTTCTCAGTTTTCTGGAAGAAGAGAGAAAAGACTTGGAGGTGCTTATTATTGAATATACAGACAGCTCAGGGCTTACCTTGTTGTGCCAGCTCAAACAAAAGGTGTGTGACAGATGAATTTAGGCCAATGCACACCTTACTGGGAAGGACTCTGTGATGGTTAATGTTATGTGTCAACTTGGGTAGGCTATAATTCCCAGAGGTTTGTCAGGCACTGTGTATCACCTCCATTTTGTGATCTAAAGTGAGCAGCCAATCAGTTGGAAGAGGAATTTCCTTGGGAGTGTGACCAGAATTCACGATATAAAAATGAATGAATGTTCTGGCAAAGCTTGCTCTCTCTCAATCCTGCATACATCTTGTCATCCTCTGACCTCAGGTTCTTGGGATGTGAGAAGGCTTTCAGCCTGCTACCTGACCTGTAGATTTTGAATTCACCAGCTCCCACAAACCTGTGAGCCAGCACCCTGCCACCTGACTTGCACATTTTGATTTACTCAGCGCCTGCAACCACCTGAGTCGGGAGAAGTTTCCAGCCTGCCTCCTGACCCACGGATTTGGGACTAGCCAGCCTTCACAATTGTGTGAGCCATTTCCTTGAAATAAGTCTCTGTATATGTACACTTTACTCGTTTTGCTTTCCTGGAGAACCCAGCCTAAGGTGGATGCACTAATATAAGAAAGTGGAATTAAATATTTAAATGCATCAAAATACAAAACGCATGGTCTCTACCCCTTTCTCATTTCTTCTCTCTTGATTTTCCAAGGATAGCTTCTGCTTAGAAGTCTAGATAGTCAATGATGACTCACTTGTAACTTTTTTGACTGCAGTCTAGGTATTGGAAAGTGATGTTTGAGCTATTTTAGATTAGCAAAAAAAAAAAAAAAAGAGTGAATATTTATGAATGCAAATATATAACAAGCAGTTTTTGTTCACAGAAAAGAGGGGTGGGATGCTGTGCTAGTCTGAAGAGAAAAGTCAGTGGTTATGGAGTGAGAGGCAAAGGATAATGATGTATATAAAACAAGAAAGGAAGTCTATAAAATTGAATCAACTTCTATAAGGTTGCTTGGGACAAAAAAACTGGAGAAGCTTGGACTAGCTCTCTAGTCAGCAAACATAATGGATTTTGGCCTTCTGCCTACTTTGGTGCGTTTATTTTCTCTAGAGAGTTGTTTTTATAGCCCAAGAAACTGGTCTAAGAGGAGTTGGGGTTACTTAAGAAGTGATGATTTACTATTTAGTTCTGGAAAGGCTGTAATGGCTTGGAGGTCTAATCTGTACCTGATTTTACCTCAGTGGATTAATCTCTCTTGTTTGATAAACAAGGTCATTGGACAAAAATGAAACAACTGGGCTAATTATGTTATAAGCTGAAACTCTGGCAGTAAAAGAGCATCTTAAATTTGGACTGAACCAGCTTAAGCAAAATGGGGACTGTATGGAAAATGGAAAGTAGAAATTCATCGGAATCTCTCCAGAGGTATATGTGCTCTCATCTCTGCTTCTTTCTAATATCTGCCTCGTCTTTCCCTTCTTTGTGGTCTAAGGATTATTAGATATTTTTGTGCGAGTGCTCTTGGCCCTTTGAGGGAACTTATAAAATATTTCTCTGAATATGCTTTCAATGCATAAAATAAATAGGATTTTAAAGAAACATCAAGAATATTAAAATTCAATTTTAAAATACTAAAATTTTCGGAATTTATTACCATATGTGCTTCTTTACAACATACTTAATCACAAGATCCAGCAGTGTGTCTAGTAACTACCATAATTTCAAAGTAGTGGTGGGTGTTCATATTATTTGAGGGTTCTGATATAAAAATATGTATAATTTCTCCTGAAGATAAAATAACAGATACTGCTAGTAGTACTATTGTAGTTTTTGCCTAAATTCACAATATAGTTAGAGGCTGGTGAAGAGAAAAAAATACACCTACTCCTCACTTATTGACTGTCTTATTATCCGACATTTCTCATTTACGACAATAGTAAAAATCTACTATTTGACTGTTTTGCACATTAATGACGTATGTCTGGCAGTAGCAGACACTGAGGTGTGAGGTGAGAGTAATGCTGGATGCAGCAGCCCCATTAGTGTTGGTATCACCCAGTGCGGTAACTCATGGTGTCACTCCCTGCCATGGGTTTCCTCCTGTACCAGCCCCAGCTATTGCAGGGGGAGTGCCCTGAGTTCCTGGGACTCATCTTCTGGTGGTAGGTTCAGGTGTCCAGCTCTCAGCAGCTGGTGGCAGCTCCTGGCTCTGGGCAGCACAGAGCCATGGGGGTGAGCCAGGAGGGTGGGTGGCCCATTTGGGAATGGGACGGCTGCTCAGGAATGACACGTGGCCATTTTTATATCCAAGTTCTTGGGTCACCTGAATTCTACCCCTGTATCTTTGGAAGTACCTAGGCTCAGGTTAGGAAGTTCTGCTATTGACTACCTCTCTGTACAAATTGGGAATTGACATCCCAGTTTAAGAGCTACATAGTCCCAGATCCAGAGCCCCAAACAACTGTCTCATGCCTAACTGTTCGAATGCCAAATCTGGAAAAGAGTTCATCTGATTGGTCAGGGATAAGGTCTGCAACCCTATTCCAAAAAATGGAAGAGTGGAGGTAAAGGATGTAAGGCAAACATATCTATGGCTCACTTTTGAGGGGAAGAAAGGGGGAGAGCATTTTCAAACAAAAGGGATATATAAGGCAGATACTCCAAAAGGAATCTTACAGATTTAGGAACCCAAGAGTCAATATTAAATTCCCTGGCATAGCCAACCTTATAGATGTGAGGGAAAGTTATTCCCAGGGTGAAGAGCGATTGTTGTTCATTGGGAAGAAAAGTTGTCTGTGTGAAATTACAAGTCTAGTCTTTACGTATTTTAAGTTCTAAGGTGGAACTGTCCAATGGAACTTTCTGCAGTAATGGAAGTGTTTTATACCTGTACTGTCCAAAATGGTAGCTACGAGTCACAAGTGGCTTTTGAGCACTTAAAATGTGACTAGTGTGATTGAGGGATTATGTTTTAAATTTTATTTAATTTTAATTAACTACATAAGGTCACTATGAGTTAACTCTACAGCAATGGCTTTGGTTTTTGGTTTGACATTGAAATTTACATAACCACATGTGGCTAGTGGCTGCCAAACTGGACAACCCAGCATCTAACATGACTCACGGTGTTTCCATCATTTTTCTATAACCACGACACTCTAACCAAACCAGCAAAAAAAAAAAAAAATGTCTACCTTTCTGCTTCTGACCCTTCTGAGGCTCTTTCCAAGCTAGGCATGAACTCACAACTTCTGTCCACTTCACGCCTTGTATGCCTGACTTATAGCTCACCTCCTCTGGAAACCTTCTGTCATCAGCCCAGCCCTCTGAAGTCTTAAGATGTCTATCGCTATATCATCACTTGGCACAAATGACATGCCATTTTGGCACCAATTACATCTCTTGGGGGGCAGAACAATTTCTCATATCTCTTTAGTACCTAATCTTTGCATGTAGGTGCTCAGTACATCTATGATGGTACTACATGCCTTGGAGATATAGATGATGCAAATAAAGAGATGAGTCTACCGGGGCTAGAGTGCCTGAAAGTAGAAAACTGCTACACGGAAAAAGCAAAAGATCAATGAAACAGTTTAAAATGAAGAGAGCTTAAGAGTCAGAGCACATGCGAAGGGGCAAGAGCAAGGATGCAAAACCAGGTAGTCGGACTCCATGCGCCAATGCTCTTAACCTCTGTGCTTTAGTTTACACTTTGTATGCATCCATACAATAATCTTTTTTTTTCTCTCAAGTTTAAATAATATTCAGAGCTCTTATAGAAGAGAAATTATGTGAGAATCCACAGTTTGAGAAACAAGGATTTCGGAACCTCCAGTCACATTCTATGAAAGAAGCTTTAAATTGCAAATTCTGACTTTCAACAAGAAGTTATGTTTTTATAATCTGCAAAATGATTTTTAAAGATAGCCATGGAAATGAAAATCTGAACTTCAAAACTTTTCGTAAAACTCATTAAACCCTCCCCCTAAAATATGTCCTGGATTCCTAGTGTTTTAGTGTCTTCCATTGAAGAAAACCTGGGCTAACCATTACTTGAAGCCTTGGAAAGAAAAGTTGCATATTATTCTTCCCACATTCTAAAATTAATTCTGCCAAATTATTTGTAAGGAGAGAAGTAAATAAGTACATGCATACCTCACTTGCATCATTTTTGAATGTGTGAGGTAGGACCCTCTCCCTTCTTTAAAAAAAAAAAAAAAGTAGTTATAAGATTCTTCTGAGAAATGAAGTGTCATATTTAGTTAAAATAGAGAGAAATTTTGTATCACTCTGAGAATAATTTTTGAAATGTAAATTTCCCTTTCAGTTTGCACAAATAGATTAATGTTATAATTGGAGATTCATGCATAGTTAGTTGGAGATTAATGTGTACTTAATGTCTAGTCCACTGGAATGTAATATTCAGTTTCTTCTTTAAATAGAGATGATGTTAGGTGTTGTATGTTACAAGCGGCCATTATGAGCATGGAAGAAAGTATTGCAGTTGAAACCTTGTACACTGTTAAGTTCTATTGAAATGTCGAGTGTAGCCTTATTGAGTCTTTTAAGTAGCGAATATCACATTTGGAATTCAATTCCTTTGGTACTTTTTAGAAAAGGCATAATAACAATATATATTAAAAAAATATATATATGTTTAGGAAACAAATTCAACACCTTCTGAATGACCATACCTAGTAATTTTTTTTTCAATTTTGTTGGGCTTTACGTGAAAATTTATGGTGCAGATTAGTTGCTCATTTAAAAATTTATACACACATTGTTATGTGACATTGGTTGCAATGATTGTGTCAGCGCTCTCCCCCTTTCCCTTTCCACCCTGGGGTTCCCCATGTCCATTCGTCCAGTTTTCCTGTCCCTTCCTGCCTTCCTGTCTTTGTTTTTGGGCCGATGTTGCTCATTTGGTCTCCTATACTTGATTGAACAAAGAAGCATGTTCCTCACGTGTGTTACGGTTTGTTTTACAGGCTTGTCTAATCTTTAGCTGAAAGGTGGACTTCAGGAGCGCTTTCAGTTCTAAGTTAGCAGGGAGTCCAGGGACCATAATCTTCGGGGTTCCTCCAGTCTCTATCAGACTAGTAAGTCTGGTCTTTTTTTGGGGGGGGGGCAGAATTTGAATTTTGTTCTACATTTTTCTCCCACATACCTAGTATTTTTAACTACAGTGTAGTTAGAACATTATTAAATTTAGTTTGGTGACAAAAACATCCAAAATAAATACAAGCTTTCTCAAGAATCCAAGAAAATATTGTAAACCAGGCCGTTGAAGAATCTGCTTTATGGGTAAAGTGGTGATTATAGGATTCATAACAATTTAATAGAGCAGATTTCTACAGAAAGGAGATATTCAATTTCAATTCAACCAACATACCGTGGGCACCTGCCATGTGTCTGAAGCTGTGCTGGCTTCTGAAATACAAAGAGAAAATGGTTGCGTAGCTGCTCTTGAGTTGTTTTGTGTGATGAGATTTTTAGAGGTGGATTTTTAGAGGCATTCGATGAAGGGATCTGTTCATTTATCTGCAGTATGCAATGAGGAGATAAATTCAGAGGATAAGGCAAAGCTTATTGAAAAATGTAGTGGCATATCATCCTTATATACCTACAATATTGGATTGTCAGTCACAGGCCCGCTCTTAAAATATACAGTTCACACAGCAAGCAATAATCCTTTCTTTTTAATTCTTGGTACACCAAACACCCGGTGTCAATAAACAATAGAGGAAAGCCATATGTATACCTTTCCTCTGTAATGTGGAGTATTAGGGGTGACTTGAATCTGGCTGCTGTACAACTATTCCAATTTTTATGCAAAAGAGGAAGGAAATTACTTTCATAGGGAGAGAAATGAAAGAAGAAGAAAAATATTTAAAAATTGTTTTGGCATAGGTATATATAATTTCTATACTGTCACCTTTGTTTTGCATCCAGATCTCATTCTGTGTTCTCAGGATCTAATTGTCAGTGGACTGTGCTCAGAGTCGGAAAAGCCGTCAAAGCTTTATTTTTTTGCATTTCTGACTTCCAGCTTACGGAGGTAGCATGCTTGGGGGAGAGAAGGGTCATTTCCATAGTTCTCAACATTGCTTAATTTTCAGTCAATATGCATTTATTTTTGTCAATCAGGTCTAAGTGGGTGACTACATCCTCCAAATCTGGGTACCATTAACAAAGCAAAAGAAACCAAACTCCTACGATGGTTGATTTTAAAACACTGAGTGCCCAAAATCAATAGTTGAAATTAAAACTATCAGTTTTGTTAAATGAAGGAGTTAATTATGTACGGTTCTTATGCCAGGAATTTTTTCATATCTGTCAATTGAAAATATGCAGTGTTGTAGCTGGAACATGAATATTTTAAAGTAACAGCAAATGCTTATAACTCTTCTTGGCCAGCAGTTCCAGGCATGTCCGTTACTGGCAGTGAACCACATGCAGGGAGAGCCTACTGATGCCAAGGAGTTAATTACCCTCTCCTTAGACTCTCAGGACTTGAGTGACTTTATTACACTTTTTTCCCCACTTTTGCATAAAGTGATCCAAATCTTTTCTCATACCCCACTAAATTGTTCCATTTCCCCTGGTGCAATTTTGATTTTTCTCTTTGTATTCATGATTACCACCACTCCTCTGTCAGTTTGTCATAATGTGGTGACTTGCATGTTGCCGTAATGCTGCAAGCTATGCCACCAGTATTTTAAATGCCGTCAGGGTCACCCATGGTAGACAGGTTGTAGTGGAGCTTCCAGACTAAGACAGGCTAGGAAGAAGGACCTGGCATTCTGCTTCTAAAAAACTTTGGCCAGTGAAAACATTATGAATAGAAGCAAAACATTGTCTAATATAATGCCAGGGATGAGCCCCTCAGGTTGGAAGGTACTCAAAATATGACTAGAGAAGAGCTGCCTCCTCAAAGTTGAGTGGGCCTTAATGATGTGGATGGAGTAAAGCTTTCTGGACCTTTATTTGCTGATGTGGTACAATTCAAAATGAGAAGAAACAGCTGCAAACATCCATTAATAATCGGAAAGTGAAAAGTATGAAGCATGAATCAAAGAAAAATGAAAAGACGAAAAAACGAAAGATAGATATCCTAGTGTCATGGATTGAATTTAGTCCACCCAAAAATGTATACCCCAGCATAGTATACCACACGATTGTCCACACGATTGTATTATAATGAAATCTACAAAGACCTGGAGTTAGAAAAACAAAAGGGAAGAACACGCTTGGCATTTCTCAAACTGAGAGAACTGAAGAAAAAAATATGAAGCCTAGAGTTGAAATAGTGAAGGATTCTATGGGTAAAATATTGAATGAGGAAGGAAGCACCAAAAGAATATGAAAGGAATACACAGAGTGCTTCTACAAAAAAGGATTGGTCGACGTTCAACCATTTCAGGAGGTAGCACATGATCAAGAACTGATGGCATTAAATGAAGAAGTCCAAGCTGGACTGAAGGCATTGGTGGCGATACACAAAACTCCAAAAACTGATGGAATACCAATTGAAATATTTCAACAAACAGATGTAATGCTGGAGGCACTCACTCATCTATGACAAAAAATTTGGAAGATGGCTACCTTGCCAACTGACTGGAAGAGACTGGAGTGCATTGTCAGGAAAATGTCAGAAATTCAGGATGGATTCCGAAGAGGAAGCGCAGAGAGGGGTATCATTGCTGTTGTCAGATAGATTCTGGTTGAATGCAGAGAATAGCAGAAAGATGTTTACCTGTGTTTTATTGATTATGCAAAGGCATTCTACTGTGTGGATCATAATAAATTATGAATAACGTTGCAAAAAATGGGAATTCCAGAACACTTAATTGTGCTTATGTGGAACTTGTACATAGACAAAGAGGCAGTTGTTCAAACAGAACAAGGGGATGCTGTGTGGTTTAAAATCAGGAAAGATATGTGTTAGAGTTGTATCCTTTCACCATACCTATTCAATCTGTATGCTGAGCAAATAATCTGAGAAGCTGGACTATATAAAGAAGAATGTGGCATAAAGATTGGAGGAAGACTCATTATCCACCTGCAATATGCAGATGACACAACCTTGCTTGTGGAAAGTGAAGAGGACTTTAAGCACTTACTGATGAAGATCAAAAACCAGAGCCTTCTATATGGATTACACCCCAACATAAAGAAAACACAAATCTTCGCAACTGGACCAACAAGCAACATCATGATAAAAGGAGAAAAGATTGAAATTGCTAAGGATTTCATTTTGCTTGAATACACCATCAATGCCCGTTGAACCAGCAGTCATTATATCAAATATTTTATTGCACTGGGCTGATCTGCTGCAAGAGACCTCTTTAAAGTGTTAAAAAAACAAAAATATCACTTCGAGGACTGAGGTGCACCTGACCCAAACCATGGCCTTTTCAATTGCCTCACATGCATTTGAAAGCTGGACAATGAATAACGAAGACTGAGGAATAGTTGATGCCTTTGAATTACCGTGTTGCTGATGAATATTGAATATACCAGAAGAATGAACAAATCTGTCTTGGAAGAAGCACCTTAGAAGAGAGGATGGAGAGACTTTGTCTTAAGTACTTTGGACATATTATCAGGAGTGATCAGTCCCTGGAGAAGGACATCATGCTTGGTGAAGTAAAAGGTCAGCGAAAAAGAGGAAGACCTTCAATGAGATGGATTGCCACAGTGGCTGTAAGAATGGGCTCAAACATAGCAACAACTGTGAGGATGATACAGGACTGGACAGTTTTTTGTTCCATTGTACGCAGGGTCTCTGTGAGTCAAAACTGACTAATAACAACAAAAACAATTCATGTGTAGTGTTTGCAAAAACAAATCAAAGAATAAAGACTCCAAATTATGTTCTCCTTGTACTTTGATATTTTCCCTAAGGATTATAGGGTGAGCACAACTCCAAACCCCGGGAAGACTATTTGCAGCAGTGCAATGGAGTTGGGCACCATCCACTCCAAACGATTTTTGTTTATACAGTTTATACATTAAAGGAAATACATGCAATTGAGAATGGCTAATGGAACTGTCTGGCACATGCTACAGAATGGTACTTAAATATAATCTGATAAAAAATTAAAACCAATTTATCAAAATGGCAAAACATTTGGTAATTTGGAACACTCTTAGGGGCTGTTTTAGGGGCTATTTAAAGTGCAATAGTCAGTAATTTATTCCATTTTGGAGATTTCAAGTTATCAGCATTTAGTACAATTTATAGCTCATTCTTAATTTTGCTATTATTTACTTTAGCAAATATGGGAGCCTTACTCTGCAAAAAAAGTGCTGATTCTCATCTTGTCAAATACCTCAGTGTAACAGATTTAGTGTGGAAAACAAATCGACAGCTTCCAAAAAAACAGAGTTTTAAACTTATTTCATGTTAGTTTTTAGGTGGGTGGATCTCACACTTTAGTAGAAGAATCAACCAGGGAGCTTGTTAAAATGCAAATTATTGGCTTCTCATCCCAGGGGTTCAGATCAGAATGTTTGGAATGGGGCCAAGTAATCTGCCTCAGAAAAAAAAATGCCCTATAAATTATTGTGTTTTTGGTCTAGGACAAATTTTGACAAATACTGACCGAGATAGAAGAATCCGTAATTTTATACATGATGTCATTTTGTATATGAACTACTATTCATAGGTATACTAATTCTAAAACTAACCAGGTTGTTGATTATATCCAGCTTCGAGAATTTACATGATATTTTGAAAATTCAATTTGGGAAATTGTTCTGTTTTTGTATTAACATTACAAGTTGTGTCCGTAAGAGTGAACCAAATTTATCAAATCAATAATTTGCTTAATGTGTTGAGGTGTACACACTCAAAGTTATAAATGTTTAAATGTGTAAAGTGCATTTCCTTCTCTTAAATAACATAATTCATGGGGAAATTCAGACAGTGAAACATATCATCAGAGAAATAAATATAACGAGCTGCTAATATTCATATACACTAAGAAGTATGGGCTGATCTATTAGAGGTAGTATCCTGTTGTGCTCCAAAGACTTCCCGAGGAATATGGCTTTTGGGAATACACTCAATGGTGAGGTCTCATTCTGGCTCTATATTGCAATAATGTTCATTCCTATGGATCAGAGACATACTTCACTGTATTTTGGTTTCAGAATGGACTATATGATTAAAAAAAATCATTTTACATAATAGTGTCATTTATTCAGCCAATGTACTAGAGATAGTGTTGTTATAAATGAACAGTTCACAAAGTAAAGGGGATAATCCATGCTCTGATCATGGGTAAGAAGGGGTGACCAGTAAGTGCCTTGGAACTACTCATTCCATCTTGAAATAGTTCCCCAAACAGAAAAGGCAATATTAGGGAATATTAGTTGTCAGCCATTAGACATCATCTTAGATTTGAAACACCAGCCTAAGAAGAAACTAACCAGTTGCCATAGAGTTGATTCTGACTCATGGCAACCCCATGTTTGTCAGGGTAGAACTGTGCTTCACAGGGTTTTCAATGGCTGGTTTTTGGAAGTAGACCACCAGGCCGTACTTCTGGGCCACCTCTGAATGGAATTGAACCTCCAACCATTCAGCTAGCAGCTAAGCATATTAACTGTTGACACCACTTAGAAGAAATTACCAGAAGCCCTCTCTTCCTGGTCCTGTGTTCTCCGGGGAACGTAGAAGAGAATCAACCTTCTGACAAGCAAAAATGGAAATACCACACATGTCCTCAAGGACATGACAATGTAAATAGAACAGTCTCTAGAAAAGGAAAAGCAGAAAAGGAAATAAGCCCATGCACCATCAAGGCCGAAAGCCTCAGAGTAAAGTTTCATCTCTAAGTCTTGGCATATTTTGGCAGAGGAAGACCGTTCCTGGGTGATGAGTGACAAGTTGGAGGAAAGGAGAAAGTGACAGGAAGTGTCTAAGGAAATTGGGGCCCAGGGCATCCCTAGTCCTTGATGATGATACTGAATACGACAGGGACCTTAACAGTTCTTTTTCTTTCTGATATGCCATCTGAATTTTAATAACTTAAAGCAAAAGAACAAGAAAATTAAGTAAGGACCTAGTTCTACATCCATTTCCCAGGCAAAAGGCCATAGAATCCAACCTATTGCTGCCGTTTATGTTTGCCAAATGAACCATTTCAAATATTAAAATGACATCAATACAAGTTTCTGGAGAAGCTCACTGACATTAACAGCATTGCCAAGAATGTAACAGAAACTTCTGAACATTTGTCATATTTAGGAAGTTTCATTTTTCAGTTCGTTTTCACAGTGCTAGAGAAAGGAAACGTAAATTGCTGTGGTAGTACCAGAAGGAAACCAACATTTAACGAAGACTTATCGTGAGCTTCACATTGTGTTTTGTACCTATATATTATCACATTTGGTAAGTTTATGATATATACGAAGTGTGATAAAGATGCAAAAGATAGCGTTGCTTGGTTTACAGGCATTTGAGGGTTTAATAATGAGCACGCAATTTCAAGTTACTTTAACAGTTCAACTTACGAATCATTAAATTTAAAAGTCATTTTCACCCCAAAAAAGCTCGAGAATCTGCAAATATACACATATACACACAATTACATACATAAAAAACCTCTCGTATTTTCATTTGCACTTTTCTGGGGGCCTATACAATTTTAATTATGTCTTGGAAGAACAAAAATGATTGCTCAGAATTTTTCTGTAACTGTCAGTGTGGAGGGCCCTGGTGGCACAGTGGTTAGGAGCTACATTACAGCTGCTAACTAAAGGTCTGCACTTCAAATCCACCAGCAACTCCTTGGAAACTCACTTATGAAAATAGCGAGGGTAGATTGCATGATTGGCAAAAACTGTATAACACATGCATTATTTGCATAAAAATACAGTATATGAGGTTATAGAGTCCAAACATTTTATTTAATAAAGAGAAGGTCACATCTGTTGAACGTCACTAGAGTTACAAAAGGAAGATGTCTATCTACCTATTTCTTTTCAACAACTGTTTCTTGAATCATAATATGCATAAAACATTCTTTTCTGTGCTGTGGGATATTATAAATGTAAAAGACAAAAAACTTGGGCCTCCAAAGCATCCACACTACTTTCGCCAACCCCATTTTGTCAAGTAATTTTTGGTGTGGGAAATAATCAGTTGGAAAGCAAGTGGGGAAAGAAAAATAAGTAGTAAGACTCTGAACAGATGTTCAACACAGCAGGAGATAGCATTACAGAGCTGGGATCCAACTTGTGGAAAGAAAGTGTACAGTGGCTTACATTTTGAAAAGAACCCCAGACGGGAAAAGATTATACTTTGTGGTAAAGGCGCTACAGGGAGATCTAAATAAGATCATGACTACTTTCCTAGTGGAACCACAGAAAAGAAGCTGGGGTTAGGAAGCTCATTAGTGATGACATGCCCAGGAGCAACTCTTAGCCACTGCCTGGGCACTTGTGGTGGCCTGGTGGACTGTTTTTATGTATGTAGCCTACAAAGCTCTGCATATTCAACTCATTGCCGTTTGTTTAGCATCTTTGGTGTTGAAATTTTTTTACCCTGCAGTGTCATTGTCACCCAGTTTTTCAGAAAGTCAGCTCTTCATTTATTTAAAAAAAAATTAGGTTATGGTAATTGCATAAAAAACTTAAAGTTAAACAGCAAGAATACTTTTTAAGATTTCCTCATTTTTAATGAAATCTAGTGTTGATATTATAAAATCCAGAAGAATAGAATTTATTTTGCTAATAAAATGGATGTGCAAATGTTTTAGAGTTCCTTGGGGATAGAAGTTCAGTAAGAATTGAAGCTACGTCACACTGTATGCTGGAAAGGGTTGAAGACCACACGGTAAGCTTATGAGTATTCTCAACCAGCAATGGGAAGCAGTAGGAAAAACGCTCATCAACTTGCAATAAGAGAACTATTCGGTTGCCATTCAGAATGCAGTTCTTTGGGGTCATGCAGAAACACAATTCCAGGTCATCAGACAAGTTGAGCTCCAAAAGGGATTTTGCAAGAATGAAAAGGCATGTGAGCTGGGTCGTAAATTAGGAGGTTGCTGTCTAGGTAAAGAGTGTGGCAAAAATAAAGTCCAGATGAAAACAAATGGAGAGTCAGCAGTTCAGACTCTCTGAAGAGAAAAATCCAGAAAACAGGCCAAGAAACGCTTTCTGTGTTGGATCATGGGAATAAAACGACAACTTGTTTACTACGTAGGAAAAAGAAGAAGAAGAAGGAAGTCCTCTGGCCAGGATCATGGGCTCTATCAGAAGTGCTACTAAACCAAGTGAAGTAACTGAGCCACACATTGCTCTGAGGTTTTCTTGACACATTCCTTTTAAATTGACACCTTCATTTCCTGTGCTGTATTTTACTTATAGTGGTTATCTTTACCTGAAGATTTTTTTTGATATTTATTTGTTGGCTTATTGATCATTTGTTTCTGCTTGTTAAAATGCGAGCTGTTGAGAGAGAGGACTTTGTCCTCGTCATCATGTATCACCACCCATGGCGAGTACTTGATACATCATAGAACTCAACAAGTATGTGTTAAATGAATGAGTACGTGAAATGAAAATTTTGCGATTATTGTTGCATGGCATACACAACTGAATGGTTGAAATTGGATACTATTGTTGATTAAAGTTTGAGTGATTTTGGCAGACAGAGTTTAGGAATAGAGACACTGCTCGTGCAGGTGCACAGTGAATTTTAACTCACCTTGCTTTATATAGGAGCCGTGGTGGCGTCATGGTTAAGAGCTTGGCTGCTAGCCAAAAGATCAGTGGTTCAAATCCACCAGCCACACATAGGGGCAGTTCTATTCTGTCCTATAGGGTCGTTATGAGTCAGAATTGACTTGATAACAATGGGTTTGTTTTTTTGTTTGTTAATATAAGAAGGCTGTAATATTGAATATTATTTTGGCATAGACTTTGAAAAATAACAGCCACAGTATATTAATACATTAATATTTCTGATTGTTATTTGATTTCTCCCAAAACAGAATTTAATTTGGGTTAAGTTAGGATTAATCCGCAAAACCAAACCCACTGCTGTCAAGTCGATTCCTACTCATAGCGACCCCATAGGGTTTCCAAGGCTGTAAATCTCTACAGAAGCAGACTGCCACATCTTTGGGTTGGTGATAGGAACTACCGACCTTTTGATTAGCAGTCGATCTCTTTAACCACTGCGCCAGGTTATCATAAAATGTTTAAAAGAAGCGTGTTTGAATTCCATGTCCAAATTTTTAGGAATAGTAACTTGTGTTCTCTTTTTCTTCTCAGTGAGTTTATCATAAAGTTTATGTCGTATGTTCTTAAGCAAACAACACTTCTCTAAAGATTTGGATATGTCTATATTACTCACTGGGTTGGGTTATATTACTCATATTAAAAACGTATTCAATTTTAAGGGATTACACAGATCTTAAAATTATTTTCTACCAATCTCATTTGTTCCATCAATCCTCTTCAGGCAGCTTTCCCTCTCTTCCTTTCTCTTCTTCCTTCCCTGAATTAAGTTTCATATTTTATATCTAAAATGTTATAGACTGGATATAAATTTCATGAAGACAAAAGTATTTTCTTTTCAATCCTCGTCTAGCTCTTGGTGACATAGTGAGTGCATAATTAAACAAAAGTCAAATAAATGAAAGAGAAGGTAGTTGGCTGTTTCAAGCAGTCCTCCCTGGGTATCAGTATTTTGGTAGGATTCAGAGTCTGGTTCTTGACTTTTCACGTTTAGAAACTAGATTTAGTTTATGTTTTTGTTTGTTTTAAGTGAAATCATCAGCTGTTAGTTTCCTAGGGCTGCATATCTTGATTACCACAAAGTGGGTTGCTTAAAATAATGGAAGTTTATTCTCTCACAGTTCTGGAGGCTAGAAGTCTGAATTCAGGGTGTTGGAAGGGCTATGCATTCTCTGAAGGCTCCAGGGGAAGACCCTTCCATGGCTCTTTCAGCTTCTAGTAGCCATAGGCATTCTCTGGCTTGTAGCAGCAAAACTTCAGTTCCTGACAATAGATAAGTGGTAACTTTGGTGAGGGGTAAGACAGTACACAATTCTGGGGAAGCCAGCACAACTTGTCCAAGATAAGGTCATGGGAGCTCCATAGACACATCCAAAGTCCCTGAGGGACCAAATTGCTGGGCTAAGGGCTGTGGGGACTATGGTCCCGGGGAGCATCTAGCTCAACTGGCGTAACATGGTTTATAAAGGAAATGTTCTACATTCTACTTTGATGATTAGCATCTGGGGTCTTAAAAACCTGTGAGCAGACATCTAGGATATGCCACTGGTCTCACCCCCTCAGGAAGAATGAAGAAAACTAAAGATACAAGGGAAAGATTAGTCCAGAGGACTAATGGACCACATCTACTATGGCTTCCATCAGACTGAGTCTAGTACAGTTAGATGGTTCCCGGCTACCACCACTAACTGCTCTGACAGGGATCTCTGAGCTGGAGAAAAATGTAGAACAAAATTCTATCTCAAATAGAAAGACCGGACTTGCTGTCTTGACAGAGACTGGAGAAACCCTGAGAGTATAGGCCCTGGACATCCTTTCAGCTCAGTAACGAAGTCACTCCTGAGGTTCACCCTTCAGCCAAAGATTAGACAGGTCCACAAAACAAAACAAGGCTAAAGGGGCACACCAACCCAGGTGCAAGGATGAGAAGGCAGGAGGGAACAGGAAACCTGGTAATAGAGAACCCAAGGTCAAGAAGGGATCATGTTGATATGTCGTGGGGTTGTTAACCAATGTCATAAAACAGTATGTATACTAAGTTTAATGAGAAGCTAGTTTGTCCTGTAAACCTTCATCTAAATGATATTTAAAAAAAAAAAAAAAAGAGAGAGGAAAAAAAAAACCCAAAAAACTCCAGTCTCTGCCTTCATCTTCACATGGCTGTCTTCCCTCTGCATCTTTTTTCTTCTCTTCTTAGAAGGACACCAGTCTTACTGGACTAGGGCCTACCCTGCTCTAAAATGACCTCATGTTAACTAAGTACATCTGCGAAGACACTATTTCCAGATAAGGTTACATTCACAAGTACCAGGGATGAGAATTTCAACTTATCTTTTGTGGGGACCCTTTAACCCATAACATAAATTTTCTAAAAATTTAATTTTAATTTTTATCAGAAGTATACTGTTGCTAATAGGCTGAGAACGGTGACCTCCCCCTTACTGATAGTCTTCACCACAGTGATCCCCTTTGAAAGCAACAAACGTTATCTCTCTTAACACTTCTGGCACTTAACTCTTTATTTCTAAACGTGATGTAATGTTGCTTAATTTTTATTATCAATTTTAAAGATATCCAACTATATCACAGTCTGGTAGTAAATCCATAGTGTTATCATTATCATGTATATAATGTATAAAAAAAAACCGTATATAGTATTTATGTCATAAATAATGTAAGTACTATACATCACTGAGTATGCAGTATTTATATTGCATTTTTATGCCTTTTTTTTTTTTCCTGGAGTTAATAACTGAAATTTTTTTTCATTTCCTTAGTTTACCTTGAAATTACTGCTAAGTCATTATATACTCTGTAAATACTGCCTCATTCAACTTTCCACCCTGTCAAATCTATGTGATAATTTATCAATTTCTTCTTCATCTTTATTTCCCCTGGGAAGCATCCCCCCTGGGATCTTCTGCCCTACTCCAATCTGGAATGGCTTTTCTCTGTGTAATCTAGGTTTCTGCCCAACTGTTATCTTGGACTCTGCCATCTCCTGGGAATTCCTTTCACCTCCCTTTATTTTGGATCCCCTGTTTTCTGATCCTAAGTCTTCCTCTCCTCTTCCTTTTCCTCTTATGGCTTCTTATGGGTAGAGCATACCATTAGCTTCCTGAGAAACAGAGCAGAGAAGGTAATTTTTTTTTTTGAGACACAGCATTTCTGAAAATGTCCTTATTCTGTTTCTGTATATGGTTGATAGTGTGGTTGGATTTAGACTACTAGGATGGATATCATTTACACCGAGAATTTGAAATGCTTTGCTCTACTATCTTCTGGTTTTCTATTTTGCTATTAGAAAATTAATGCAGTTATTTATTCCTTATCTTTTTTGTGTACTCTCGTTTTCTCTCTGGAGGGTCTTTTCTTTATTTCCTGCTATTTTATGATGTTTTTTATTTTTTTTATTTATAGTTTTAGGCACTTGATGGTGGGCTTTTTTCAATCTGGAGGCTTACGTTCTTCAAAGGTGGAGAATTTTATGGTTTTCTCTATGGAATTCCTGTTAGATATTGGATCTCTTTGATCCTTTAATTTTTTTTCTTTCATATTTCCTCTCTTATTATCTCCTTGTAGTTTTGATCTTCTAACTCTTTTGTTGAATTTTATTATTCAGGCTATTATTTTTTTTTTTATTCTTTAATATCATTTTCTTGTTCTTCAAATGTTCATTTTTACAGCCTTTTTGTTTTTCTTGTTCCATTAGTTCAATACCTTCCCTTATCGCTCTGAGGATGTTAACTGCAGTGTTTTTTGGCTCTCTGAATTTGTGTCAGTTCTTTTCTCATTTTGATTTTGGAAGTTTTCTGTGATCTTTGGTTTTGTTTCTAATTAAGATGAAGGCCCTAAAAAGTGAATGGGAAGCTCTTTGGGTATGGGCTAGATAGCTGCACTGTGGAATCTTCTGTAATTACCAGCCAGCTTCTGTGTGGTGGACCCCCAAATGTCAATATTTGTATTGGTGTTTTCTCTGAGGCAGTACATTCTCTCTTATACCTACCTGGGGAGTGTTAGCTTGGCTACCATCTTTCTGGAATTTGGTGAAAAAGGAAGGCTCACGGTTCCTAATTCAGTAAGCCAACATTAGCTTAATTCTACATTTTTCAGTATGGCACCTTGCTGTCCTTCGTGCCTGGTGCCTGCAGGTATAGTCATCTGAAGAAGTCATCTGAAGGTACTCAGGCTGAGGTGGGGACCAGGAATGGGGGACTAACTGCTTCCTATGCAATTTTCCAAACAGTCTCCATGATGTCTTCAAATTGTTCTTTGTAACTGTAATTCTAAAGCCTTTTCAGAATTCTTGGTGAGCAAATATGCTAGTATATCCATCTATAAGATCTTTTTTCTGTTATTGCTGTAAAGATATACACATATAACAAAACATTTGCCACGTCAACAATTTTCAGGTGTACAATTTAGTGATATTAATTACATTAAATCATGTGCAAACAGCACCATAATCATTTTACCAAATTTCCCATCATCATAGACAGAAACTCACTGCTTCCTAAACAATGACTCTGCCATACCCCCTCCTTCCCACCTCTGGTAACAACTAATAAACTTTGGTCTCTATGCATTTGCCTATTCTCGTTATTTCATATAAGTGAGCTCCTACAAATATTTGTCTTTTTGTGATTGACTTATTTCACTCAGCAAAGATTTTCAGGGTTCATCCATGTTGTAGCATGTATCAGAACTTCATTTCTCTTTATGGCTGAATAATATTCCATTGTATTTATGTACCACATTTTGTTTATCCATTCATCTGTTGATGGACATTTAAGTTGTTTCCACCTTTTGGCTATTGTGAATAGTGCCACAAAGAACATAAGTGTGCATATGTCTGTCTCACTGTTTTCAAATCTCTTGGGTATATACCTAGGAGTGGAATTGCTGGGTCATATAGTAGTTCTATATTTAACTTTTTTGTGGAACTCCCCAACTTTTTTCCACAGTAGCTACACCATTTCTTGTAACCATTAGCAATGGATAAGGGTTGTAATTTCTCTACATCCTCACCAATATTTGTTGTTTTCCATTTTTTGTTTTGTTTTGGTTTGGTTTGGTTTGTCTTAGCCATCCTAGTGGGGGTGAAGTGGTATCTCATTGTGGTTTTGATTTGCATCTCCCTAATAACTAATGATGTTGAGCATCTTCTCATGTGCTTGTTGGCCATTTATATAGCTTCTTTACTGTAATGTCTGTTCAAGTCCTTTTGCCCATTTTTTGATTTGGTTGTCTTTTTATTATTGTTATACAAGTTCTTTATATAACAATATAAAGAACTATTATTTGTTATTCCTCCATTTACTTTAATCTTCAAACACTGTGGTCCACCTTCATATGTCTACTAACTTTTCTTCAAAGGTATTTAAGTCATTTTGGGTTATTTGTTTTGTTTTTCTGAATTTTAGGGAATTGTATTTTAAGAGAAGAAAAAAAAAAAAAGAGGGGGATAGAAATGCCCCCCAACTTTCAATCATGAATCTGATGATCAGATTTTGATGGATAGATTCTCATTAACAAAATGTGTCAGGAATTTATTTTCAAGACAGAATAACAATTTATTAATTAGCACTTGGAAGTATTATTACTAAGTAAATTACAATTTATATTGGTTTTTGCAAGCAATCTTATCCCACTAGGAAAGTCAACTTAAGAAACTAACTGAAGATACAAAAGTCTAGTGAGTATTGATTCAGATAGGAGGAAGTTAAGTGATCTCTATGGTTAACATTATCATATCTTCCTAGCCTGAGTTCACCATATAAGTACTTGCTTGCTAAGATTAAACAAAAAACTTGTTTTGGCCAGTTAGGCAGTCTTCACCTCTGGACAGCTATAGTAATACACAGACAAATTTTCAGTTTTCTTTCTCTATTCTTCATCCAAAGTGCTGGTATCTATTATTACAATAATACATTTTATAATTATTTGGGGGAAGCAGGAACTAACATTGAGTGCCTACTCTGCATCATGTACAGTGCCAGATGATTTATGCATTTTTCCTTATTATTTCATTATACTTTGTCAGATATTAGTTGCATTTTAGATTTACTTCTTTTTGAGGAGACTTTAGGAAAGCACCTGGTTTCTTGAAGAAATCTAAGGAATTCTCATCATTTACTTGAATTATTTCTGGGAAGACTTTCATACATAGCTAACTACATTCATTTTAATGATTTTTGTACTTTTTAATTGTTGCATTTTTCTGACTCTGTTCTAATTCTGTATGTAAATCTTTTATTTGCCTGTATCATACATTAACAATGTACTCAACATTATACAAAATCTTCATTGTTTATTTTCCCACAAAAATCATATTGTATTTGCGGTAATCCCAAAGAGGCAGTTACATAGTCAAAAACTTAATACAAGCCCTGAGGTTTCAAGTTTGGTGAAAAACAAAAATAAAAATAGGGAAAGAAAAAACAAAATGCAACAAAACACCCATTGCTGTCAAGTCGTTTCCGACTCATAGTGACCCTATATGACAGGGTAGAACTGCCCAACAGAGTTTCCAAGGAGCACCTGGAGGATTCGAACTGCCACTCTCTTGGTTAGCAGCTGTAGCACTTAATCACTATGCCACCAGGGGTTCCCAACAAAACACACACATACACAAATAGAAAAAAAAAAAAAAATCCAACTGTGCACATTCTTGTACTTCCTGGAAAGTCCAGCAGCAACAATGCAGCATTTTTCCAAGGGTGGATGCTCCCCTGCATTTTGCACCAGCTCCCGAGGTGAGCCAGATTGGCAGGAAGAGAAGGCAGGACTGATTCCCAAGTGTTACTTCCTAGCTAATCACCAGAGCGACAAATCCTCAGGGTGAGCTTGAACCACAGATGCACCTTAGATGTTCATCCCTGTGTTAAAAAAAGATTTAGTGAAAATAGTGCCTGGTCCTGAGCCCAGCAAGCATGGATCAGAAGGATGATAAGTTATCTGTTTATAGATATTTTATACATATAGGACCTGCTTAACACAGAATGCTGACCTTGAGTTCCCTTCTTATGAGTATGTCAGTAATTCTAAAAGCAGCCCCAGAAGGCTGGAAAACTACTCAAAAATTCTCTGTTAATAAACAGTGGTATGAACTTTACAGTTTTCCAGTGTGTAGAGAGGTGCTTCTCTTCAATATTGAAATGAACTGTTGAAGACGTTCAGGTACTCAGCATCCACAGCTTTGTCTGAACACTGTGGGTATGTGTGTATTGTGTGTACCATGCACATCTACTTTCGAAGTACTCAACTTTTGTGAGTACTGCATCCCGCCGTAATCAGTAAACCAGTTGCCATTGAGTTGATTCCAAGTCATGGTGACCCCATGTGTATCAGAGTAGAGCTGTTTTTCTTAGGGTGTGTAGTGACTGATTTTTCAGAAGTAGTTCAGCAGACTTGTCTTCCTAGACACCTCTGAGTAAAGCTGAGCCTCCAGTCATTTGGTTAGCAGCTGAGCCTGTCAACCATTTTCACCAGCCAGAGACTCCCGTTCTACGGTAGATCATGCTTATTAAGGGCATGGTACAACTTAAGTCAATATAGCAATGATATACTTTCTAAAATCAATCCAGCGTTTCTAGGTTTTCAGCAATGCCAATGGATATACTTAATAAGACAATAATGTTGGACCAGTATATTTTAATTTTTTTGAGAATGAAGTTAATGAAATTAAGATTGGTTGTTGTTATTGGTGTGTTAGTGGCCATTCAGTCAGCTCCCAACTCGTGGAGACTCCATGTACAATGGAATGAAATATGTTGTGATCCACAGGGTTTTCACTGGCTGATTTTCAGAAATAGATCTCCAGGCCTTTCTTCCTAGTCTGTCTTAGTTTGGAAGCTCTGGTGAAACCTGTTCAGCATCCTGGCAATATGCAAGCCTTCACTGACAGATGGATTTTCCAATCTCTTGGGGAAAAAAAAATGAGGTCTTCTGAGCTCATATCAAAATAGAACGATATAAACAGTCTATTTCCTGAGGAGAGTTGGCTAATACCATCTTGATAGCTGGGGAATGATATTACAATATTTTATTACAGTAGCCTGGATCTTACATGTACCATAAATAAATGGAATTAGAAGACCAAATAATTTGACACAATACATGCATTAACAGTAAGGGTCTATTGATGAATTTCCTTTTTCATCTCAGTTTCATTTCTGGATTTATCACATTGCCTCTCTTTTTATTTTAATTTCTTTTATGACCATCCTTTTCCTCCCTAACACTTCCCCTCAGTCAGTCAGTTTATGAAATCCAATGTGAAGACCGTCTTCAAGAAATTATGTCTTATGGTTTTCCTGAAGGTAATTTAAACTTGTACTTGGCCAAAAAAGAACTGTATGCTAAATTTATGTATGTTCCCGGAGACAGAGAGAAACTATTTTTTCTCTGTCCCCTTCATGAGACATTTAAACAAGTGAGTAACAGGTGCTACACGCCTGGAACACACTGTCCTCTGAATATTCTCGTGAGGAGGGGTTCACTCTGGGGAAAGCATTTCATTTCTAAGTTGTTGTGAACACCACCTGTGCTTGGCCAGTCACTGGAAGGATACCCCTTGGTGATGAAAAGGGATTTTATTGGGCTATGGATAGAGCTGTTTCTCCAAATACTTGGGGAGGAATCTGATACATTACTTTATGCCTACCAATTTCGGTAATAACCATAAGTACTTGGGCACAAGATATGTCACCTGTGCTTTGAAGGGGGAAAAGAATGATGAAAGACAAACAATGCACTAAACCAGTGTATCACTCTTATTTGGAAAAAGAAGTTTACTTTTTCTAATGTGAAATACAAAACTCAACTGTGCCAAGATGATGTTAATGAAGGAAGAGAAAGGAAAATTTGAGCTAGAGAGAAGGAAGTATTGGTGAGTGGGATTAAAAGGAATAGATCTCCGTACTTTTTACATTAACCTCAGAACTAGTAGATATATCTCATGGACTTGGCCTAATAAAGACAATTTACACTGCACTGTGGATAAGAAAAGAGCCCCAGAGACAATATTTGTAAGCCATAAATTACTAATACATATGTACTTGTGATGAATAAATTATTTTGCAATATGATGACGGCGATCCTGCTTTGGAGAGAAAAATTAAATTGAAGTTTTCGAAGGAGCATTAACTCCATCAGGCCCTTAGGATACATATATTTTTTAAGTAGGTGCTTGGCCACTCACCAAAAGTTGGTGGTTCGAACCCACCAGCCCCCTCCTTGGGAGAAAGGTGTGGCAGTATGCTTCCATAAAGATTGTTGTTGTTAGGAGCCCTTGAATCAGTTCTAACTCGTAGCCAACCTGTGTACAACAGAGAAAACACCACCCAGTCCTGAGCCATACTCACAATCATTACTATGTTGGAGTGCATTGTTGCAGCCACTGTGTTAATCCATCTCATTGAGGGTCTTCCACTTTTTCACTGACCCTCTACTTTACCAAGCATGATGTCCTTCTCCAGGGGTCCCTCCTGATAACATGTCCGAAGTACATGAGATGAAGTCTTGCCATCCTTTGCTTCTAAAGAGCATTCTGGCTGTATTTTTCCTAACACAGGTTTGTTCATTCTTTTGGCAGTCCATGCTATATTCAATATTCTTCACCAACACTATAATTCAAAGTAGATCACCAGGCCTTTCTTCCTAGTCTGTCTTAGTTTGAAGCTCTGCTGAAAACAGTCTACCATGCGTAACCCTGCTGGTATCTGACATAATGTCGGCATAGGTCCCAGCATCATGGAAAAATGCAAGCCCCCAGAGTACGACAGACTGACAGACAGGTGGTAGATGATCATGGATAAAATCGTACAATCCAAATCTTGGGAAACATTAATATCAGATCATTTTGAGATGATCTCATTGGTGCTCTGAGGAGCCCTGAGAGAAGTGATTCTTTTCCCCCCTTTAAAAATAATAAATATTATCAGCATTAGTCTTCTGAGAAATTCTTCAATATGGGGTAAGAAATAAGGTGTATCTTGTGCTGTGGGTTGAAGAAACTCCTTACTTTCTCAGAATTAGGACTTCCAGGGAATGAGATTGACCTAGTGACCTTGGTTAGGTTCTCCTGATACAAATTCTGAGGTAGGATTATTTGTATTTATTAAAGAAGTACTCCAGGAGAAATTGGAAAGGGCATGGGAAAAGCAGGACATTTGAGGAGAAAATGCCAAGCAAAGATGTGATTTCAGGTGAAGCCTCTGCCTGGGCTTGATACTGAGAGGACCTCTGGAGTGTGAATTATACCCCAAAATTATCTTGCCTTCTTTGGTGAAGGGTAAGACAGCACACAATACCGGAGAAGTCAGCACAACGTGACCAAAGCAAGGTTGTGGAAGCTTCACAGACACATTCAAACTCCCTAAGGGGCTGAATTAGTGGGCCGAGGGCAAGGGACCATGGTCTCGGGGGACATCTAGCTCACTGGCATAACATAGTTTATAAGGATAATGTTCTACATCCTGCTTTGGTGTGTAGTACCTGGGGTCTTAAAAGCTTGTGGGCAGCCATCTAAGATACTCCACTGTTCCCACCCCATCTGGAGCAAGGGAGAATGAAGAAAATTGCAGATACAAGGGAAAGATTAGTCCAAAGGACTAATGGATCACAACTACCACAGCCTCTACCAGACCAAGTCTGGCACAACTAGATGGTGCCTGGCTACCACCACTGACTGCTGGAACAGGAATTAAAATAGAGGGTTCTGGACAGAACTGGAGAAAAAAGTAGAACAAAATTCTAACTCATGAAAAAAAAAAAAAAACCACCAGACTTACTGGTCTGATAGAGGCTGGAGAAACTGTGAGAGTATGGCCCCCAGACACTCTTTTAACTCAATACTGAAGTCACTCCTGAGGTTCACTCTTCAGCCAAAGGTTGTTGTTGTTCTGGGCCATGCAGTCAGTTCCAACTCATACTGATCCTATGTACAACAGGATGAAACACTACTCTGTCCTGAACCATCCTCACAATCATTATGTTTGAGCCCATTGTTGCAGCCACTGTGTCATTCCGTCTCTTTGAGAGTCTTCCTTTTTTTTTTCACTGACCTTTATCAGTCACGATGTGCTGCTCCAGGGACTGATCCCTCCTGATAATATGCCCAAAGATTAGTCCGGCTTATAAAACAAAGCAAGACTAAATTGGGCACACAAGCCCAGGGGCAAGGATGAGAAGGCAGGAGGGGACAGGAAAGCTAATAAGGGGGAACCCAAAGTTGAGAAGGGGAGAGTGTTGACACATCGTGGGGTTGGCAACCAAAGTCAGAAAACAATATGTGTATTAATTGTTTCATGAGAAACTAATTTGCTCTGTAAACTTTGATCTAAAGTGCAATAAAAAAATAAGAAAGAGTCTGACCCAGCTGGAGTGACGAAGACTCACAAGGACTCACAAGGAGACATCAACTTGGCCCCGAGATGGGGGGGGGGGACATTGTCTCACCTTGAGGCAAAACGCCTGAGATTTCTTCCACTCGCAGCAGCAGGCAGTTGTTGACTACCAACTGGGCAAAGGGGTTAGGAATGAGGATTTGTAAACTCCAGGGAAGTCCAGCTCTGTTCCTGTAGTCCAAGAGCAATCACCTGAAGGCAGCTGCAGGTGTGAGCAGTTAGAGTGGAACACAGAGTTTGGAATGGGCATACAGGACCAGCAACTGGGATGAGGCAGGACACCAAGAATATCCAATATGACTGGTTATGGAGAACAGACTAGGGTCTAGAATCAAAGCAGAACATCCCTTTTCGGCTACCAGTGGCATAGTTGCAAGAGCATCAGCACAACAGAGAAGAGACAGTTTTTTGAGCAAACATCTTCTGGAAGCAATGGAGTCCTCTGGCCTCAAATGGCCATGCCTAGTCCCACTAGCAAGTGAGGAGAGGTGCTAAGACCTGGACACCTGTGTCCCAAGTGGAGAAATCAATAGTGGTCACTGGTGGCCCAGTGTGCCCGACAGAGCAGAGGCTTTGTGAAAAGTCATTAGCAGCAGAGCAAGGGCATAGTGTGGCAAACTGAGAAGGCCAGAGGGAACGGCCAGACAGACTAGCTTGAAAATGTGTGCAGAAGACTATCGGTATCATGGGAAATAGAAGTAACTGAGAAATGGGAAAGACTCTGAGAGAAATAAGTCGGTGGAATGTAGGAAGCCAATAAAAGTTTGGGCTCTACTCCTTGCTGGTAATAGGCTAAATATATGAGGCTCTAAACCCCCAACAGCTGCATATAGTTAATCAACTGGCTAGCCAAAAACCAACCCCATTGCTGTTGAGTTGATTCCGACTCACTCATAGAGACTCTGTAGGACAGACTAGAACTACCCCATAGGGTTTCCAAGGAGTGCCTGGTGGATTCAAACTACTGACCTTTTGGTTAGCAGGTGTAGTAGCTCTTAACCACTACACCACCAGGGTAGTAGCTCTTAACCACTACACCACCAGGGTTTCAAGAGATAGAGCAAAAACAGCCTATCTCCTCTGAAGCCTTCAATACGCAGGAACAATGTTCCAACTTGGATGAACTCTTTCCTAGACTCAGCTTCTCCTTCCTCTGTAATTAAGAGCGCTCGATTATTTTTATTGCAGAATTTCCCGCATTGTCATGTGGCAGTCTGTGTAGATGTCTGTCTAACCAATAAACTTCAGGAAATGAAATATTCATCTTCGCTCCTCAGTATTTAACATAATGCCTGGCAAAGAATGCCGTTTTAAGTATTAGTTGAGTAAATGAAGCACCTAGAACTGTGGTTTTCATGCCTTTTGGGCACAGAAATCTCTTCTGAGAGTTTAATGTAAGCTATTTTTTTTTTTTCTGAGCCTTTCTTTCCAGAAAAAAAAAAAAATCACAAAATATGCAGAATTTTCTATACACTAACCTAGAAGAGAAGCCCTGGTGGCGCAGTGGTTAAGAGCTTAGCTGCTAACCAAGAGGCTGGCAGTTCAAATCCACCACCGACTGTTTGGAAACCTTATGGGGCAGTTTTACTCGGTCCTATTTTATAGAATTGCTATGAGTCGGAATAGACTCCACTGCAACAGGTTTGGTTTTTTGTTTAACCTAGAATGTCTCGAAACGGCAAAAAAAAAAAAAAGGTAATCATTCTTTACTTGGAATAAAGCATGTCTTTGGTGGCATAGTGGTTAAGAGCTACAGCTCCTAACCAAAGGGTTGGCAGTTCAAATCCACTAGGTGCTCCTTGGAAACCCTAGGGGCAGTTCTACTCTGTCCTATAGGGTGGCTATGAGTAGGAATTGACTCGATGGCAATGGGTTTGGTTTTTTTGTTGTTTTTCAAACTCATGAGTGATAGTTGAGATTCCAAAATATACCAGATCCTCTTGCGTCCTAACTTTTGCACTAAACTGTTGAGAAATCCAAAATCAATCCCAGCATCAGGAATTTAGGGGCTCCCCTCCGGATTACACGCACTGACTACTTTGGAGGCAGTTCGTAAGAATTGCAAGTAGTGTGAAGTGAAGCACTGATGCAAATCAAGCAAGAATACAGAAGGAAAGGAAATGGAGAAACCTCCAATGAACAACAAAAACAGGGGCAGGAGCAGCCAAGTTTGCTGGGAAAATGCATGTGGGGGAGGGGTACTATTTTTCCCTCAGATTAACGTTGCACTCTGGGCCGCTTCATTCTACTATTCAATGAGTCATGTCTAAGGTATCTCAGCTAGACGTAAACAAAACCTCCAACTTCATACACCCTATCTTTTCCAAGTGCCCCCAGGAGACTTGTATTCCCGTTTCGTTCCTCTGCTCTTGAAAAGTTTTTACTTTCTAGATGTTGGCTCTACAGCCAATGGCGTTGGTATCATTTGATAAAAACTAAAGGGAACAATTTCCAATGTTCCTGTTTGATGTGTTAATATTGCCAATTTAGAGATTAAGTCATTTGGTGCTCTGTTACGTTTATACATTTGATAAAAGTGTAATGAAATATTGTACCTATGGTGGATCCAGAGAATAATTATTGGTTAGCTGATTGTTGATTAGGAACAGATTTATTTAAATGGGTATCGGCCTATAAACTTTGCTTCCAATATTGGTATGTTTTTGACTCTATTCTATCTTTTGCTTTTCAAAACAAGTCACATGCACAAAATATTTGACCGTACAATTTAAGCTAGACCCCCAACTAAATGTGTGAGGGGGAAGTAGCCAGAATCCAGACAGAATCAGATTTTGATAAACACTTATTTAAAAGTAGATTGAAAATATGATCTACCAAATAATGACCATACTTCTGACTTTGGAAACTTATTCCTTCTATTCTGCTATGGTGCATTTCTAAATGTGTGCAAAGAGCTGGAAGTAAAAAAAAAAAAAAAATGTAAATAATATGTTTGAGAGTTTCTTTAAACGTATCCACAAAGATGAATTGAATCAAAACTAGTATTTTACTTTCAAATTGCCCTGTTCATATATATTTGTTTAAAGTATATTAAAAACTTAAACTTCTGATTTACATTAAAATAGCACATTTCCCTTGATTCTAAGACTCCAATGTTTCACATATTAATGTTTCTGAAATCAGAATATATCTTAAAATACACGTGGACATTTAATGTCAAAGAAACCAGCCTATTACCATCGACTCGGTTCTGACTTGTGCTAACCTGATGTGTTACACAGTAGAACTGATCCACAGGGTTTTCTTGGCTATTTTTATGAAGCAGATCACCAGGTCTTCCTTCCATGGACCCACTGGGTGTGTTTGAACTGCCAACCTTTAGGTTAGCAGATGAGTGCAAACCATTTCCTCAATGGATTCTTAGAATTCAGGAAATGTACTAAAATAAAACTCTGTAGTGTTCCAAAAACATTTTTTAAATACATTTTTTCATGTAGCCTCTGTGTCCAGCTCCATTATTATTATCTTTTTTTAACATTTTTTTGTATTTTTGGTGGAAGCGTACACAGGAAATTAGGTTCTCATTTAACAATTTCTATGTATAATGTTCAGTGACAGTGGTTACACTCTTCACAATATACCAGCACTCTCGTTATTTTTATTTTGGTTGTTCTGGATTTCCATTAATCTAGCTTTCCTGTTTCCTCTAGCCTTCTCATCTTTGGTCTAGGAGATGTTAATCATTTGGTTTCATCCAGACTATTATTTTGAGGATCACAGTACTCATGGGTGATATTACTTATTTTATGAGCCAATCTGTTGTTTGGCTGAAAGGTGACTTCAGGGAGTAGTCACAGTTCTAAGTGTAAAGAATATCTCAGGGCGATAGTCTCAGGGGTTCATCTACTCTACCGGTCTAGTAAGTCTGATCTTTTTTTTAGAAATTTGAGTTTTGTTCTACATTTTTCTCCCATTCTAGCTATCAGGTCTCTGGTAGGAACAGTTGATAATGGTAGCCACGCACTATCTGGTTCTTCTGATCTCAGGGTAGATGATGTTGTTATTCATGTAGGCTGCTGGTTCTGTAGACTGGTTTCTTCTTTGAGTCTTTTGTTTCCTTCTTTCTCTTTAGCTTTGATGAGTAGAGACCAATAGTTGTATCTCAGACAGCTGCTCGCAGGCTTTTAAGACCTCAGATGCTACTCATCAAACTAGGATGTAGAACATTGCCTTTATGGATTATACCATACCAGTTGACTGAGATGCCCCACAAGACTACGGTCCTAAGCCCACAAACCAAGTAGACCAATCCCGTGAGGTGTTTGGTTATGTCTGGGAAGTACCCATAACTGTGTCCCCTATGTGCTTGATTTTTTACTTGAAAATATATGCAGAACACATAAGCATGTATATACGTAGGCCTACAGTTATTCATGTATACTTTCCTATACATATTTACACATACTTATTTTATATATATATATATATTTTTATATATATCTATATGGAAAACTTGGTGGCGTAGTGGTTAAGAGTTCAGCTACTAACCAAAAGGTCAGTAGTTGGAGTTCACCAGCTGCTCTTTGGAAACCCTATGGGGCGGTCCTACTCTGTCCTATAGGGTCATTATGAGTCAGAATCAGCTCTATGGCAATGGGTTTTTTTTTTTTTTTTTTTTGGTATATATCTATGTTATCGATGTTTGGTATATATCTATTGTTATTAGTGCTGTTGCACAATTATATATCCACCAATAAAATTTTTTGTACAAATTTCCTGATAAATAGTTCATTGACATTAGTGACATTTATCACAATTTGTCAGTGTTCTCTTCGGCTGTGTCTACATCCTTCTATTTGTGCTCAAACCCTCGTTTTTACTCTGATTGTGCTATGTTCACTACTTCCACACTCAGAGCCACATTTTGAGATGGATACTTTTAATTGGCATTCTATGGCTTATAACTTCTCTACGTATTGTTATCTTTTTCTTCTTTCAGAAGCTAATTTATCCAGGAAACAATTAGACAAGGCTCTTTGAGAAAGGGGTAAGAATTAGAGTACATTTGGCTTTCCAATTCTGTTAGAAAGATCCATGCATTATCAATTTATTGATGACAAAAAATACGTCCCTTGCCACTGACTTACAAATCAGCTTTATTAATCACGTTTATACCTTGCAATGTTGCCTTATGGGGTCTGCTGAAGCATTTTGGCTGTACGTTTTCCCCAGATTCTATTTGTGTTGCAGTTGGCCAACGGGTTTGTCTCATTACATTGTATTCAATGGAAAGGATTTTATTAGTGATGAAAAATAAAATGTTATGTCAATGTTACTTAAAAGGTGATGGGGGAATGAAAGTCATTTCATGAAACAATGTGAAAAATGAAAAAGCTCTTTTTGATCACAGTTCATAATTGAAGGTTATTTCCATTTCCTAGGTAGTTATTTTGGCAATTAAATCTACTCAGAACTTTTAACTCTAAAAAAATTAATTGTATGTTGAAAAAGTGAATGGAAATAATGTACTCTGCAAAGGTTAAAAGAGGTTATTCCAAATGTTATTTCAGTAACAGTAGATTTGTTACCCTATGCAGAAAAGTTTAAGATATTGAAAAAAGTATAAAATGCTGAAAATGTTCTCTGTATGGGAAAAATATTCCTCAATTTTATTTGTAAGAATTATTCTGAGTGCAAATATTTACTATCCCAAACTGGCAATTTAAATTGGTGCTTGTAAGGGTGACACCAGTTTATAATACTGTTAAGTAGCATGTTGTTTATAAATTTGCCTTGATTTTTTGGCTAGATTATAAATTCCTTGAGGGAAATGACCATGTTTCATATTTTTAAATAACTTTATTAAAATGTAATTGACATATTGGATATATTTAAAATGTACAATTTGATATATACACAGCTCATTAATGCTTTTTGATCTGTTTTTCTTTATCTGTATTTCCTTTTGGGTAGTTTTCATTACCATGTCTTCAAGTTCACTAGTCTTTTCTTCGGCAGCATCTAGTCTGCTGTACATCTCATTTTACCTTACACATTGTTGGGCTTTTTTTTGTTTGTTCTTTTGAGAACATCTCTAGACATTCAATTTGGGTCTTTTTTATATCTACTATATTTCTTTTCAACATTTTGAATGTATGGAATACAGTCATAATAATTGTCTTAATATAATTGCCTGCTGTTTTAACATCTACATCAGTTCCGGGTCTGTTTATTGATTGATAGTTCTCATTATGAATTGGGTTGTATTTTCCTGCTTCGTATTCTGGTAATCTCTGATCAAATGCCAGATATTGTGGTTTTACCTTGTTGGGTGCTGGGTATTTTTATACTCCTATAAATGTTCTTGAGTTTTATTCTAGAACATAGTTAAGTTACTTAGAAACAGTTCTATTTTTTCAGGTCTTACTGTTAATAATTCTTAGGTGGGATCAGAATAGTGTTTACTCATTTCCTCACCATTGAAGCAAGATTGTTCTGAGTTCTCCACCTAGTGCCCTATGAATGTTAGGTTTTCCAGTCTGACTGATGAGGTCACTATTTCAGAACCCCAATGAACATCAGATACTGTTTCCTTTCATCTTTACAGATGATTCTTTCCTTGGTCTCAGTTTCCTCGCAAGCATGCTCTGACCAATACTATGCTGGATACTACTGAGGGAGACCCTCTTCAGACTTCTGGTATTTTTCTCTGTGCGTCTCTCTCCTCTTCAGTGCTCTGCCTAGTGAACTCTAGCTGCTTCGGTCTCCCCAGTTGCTCAGATTATCTCTTCATCATGAAGTCAGCCAGGCTTTCCCTGGGTCCCCTCTCCCCTGTGCAACAGTTTGGAAAGTCTCTCAAAGCAGTGAGCTGAGACAATCATGGAGTCCACCTCTCTGTGATCACTTCCTTCATTGGCTGATGTGCAGGGTTATGGAAGTCATTATTTCAAATATTTTGCCTTTTTGTTTGGTTGTCTAGGTTGAAGGGTGAATTCAGTCCTTGTTACTCCATCTTAACTGGAAGTAGGAATCTAAACTTCTGTGTTATACATACATACATACATATATATATATATACATATATATATCTCCTCACTGTTTCCTTACTGCACCAAGCCAGGGGGTCAGGGAGTAGTAATTGATATATTATTTTGATCAAATTTATTTTTTCAGGTTTTTTTTTTTCTCCCCATCCTCTTATTGATCTTTTTGTTCAGTTCTCTCTTGCTGGAATTGACCCTATAGGACAAAGTAGAACTGCCCCATAGGGTTTCCACAGCTGCAGTCTTTAGGGAAGCAGACTGCCACATCATTCTCCTGTAGAGCCACTGGTGGTTTTGAACTGCTGACCTTTCAGTTAGCAGCTGAGCACTTAAGCACTTCACCGCTAGGGCTCCCAAAGGTATTGAATCCCTTTACAATTAATAATAACAGAAGAATTTATTAAACATAGTTTAGTGATACAGCTGCTAACCAAGTCAGGAGTTTGAATCCACCAGCTGCTCCTTGGAAACCCTATGGGACAGTTCTACTCTGTCCTATCGAGTTGCTATGGGTTGGAGTTGACTCAATGGCAACGGATTTTTTTTGGTACCCATTTTAGGGCCTGGTTTCATGGGTTGTCATGAGGACTACTGAACTTGAGGACTATCAAAAGATTAAAAAAAATTACTGAAAATAAATTGGAAAACATTTCAGTCATTTTAAAAATGGACTCTTCATGCAAATCATTTTCCCGTGCCACATACAAAAGATATCTTTAATAAGGTACTTGTTCTTGAGACTCACTGTTAAAGGATACAAAAAGTATTCTTTTTTCAAGAGTAGTTAAGTGTGGCTTCTAGGGTTTGATAATAAAAGCAGGGCTATTTCATGCATAATAGAATCTGCACATAAGAGAAACTCAGACTTTTTTTTAAGCAGGCCTTCCTTTGCTATTCTGGACAGGAGTTTCTATGGTGCAATTTAAACTACAAAAATGGCTCATAATTGCCAACACCTAATTTAACATTCTGAAGCTAATCATAAAACAACCTCCCCTTTCACAGGGGAGACAAAGTCTCAGCTGGGCTTTAAATCCTGATTATATGACAAGGTTCCAATTGAAATTTTAGCTATCAACCAAGTGACCTTCAATGACCACAAGCTGGGAAGCTTGGTCACCAATCTAAACAGATCTCTAGGCAAAACCCCCACCCCAGTGTTGACTTCCAGACTCTTGCATTATTCACCTCATGAAAAAAGGCAAGCGGAATATGAAAAGCAAATCATTGTAGCAGCTTTCAACCCTCAGTTTTTGAGGCCTACAACAAGCTGTGAAAATATTCCCATAACCTCACTTCCTGTGTGGGGGCTTTGGGCACTGATAAAATGTTTATAGTGTCAGCCCACGTACAACCATCAGCAATTCCTTTGCCTTTAAGAAAGTGCTATTTTGAAGAAATATTGCTCACATTAAAATAAAAGAAATCCTATATTTGTAGCTACTTTCAGGATCATAACAAAGTCATGCTTATATTTTACTTCCCATAATCTCCAGCAAATAACTCAGTTTGAGGGAAGCTTAACTATTAATCATTTTGTGTAGGTTTTCCTTCTCTTAATAACAAAATTCCTCCATAACAAAATTTTATTTTATCTTTACAAGACTTCTAACTTGATTAAAAACAGAACAGGCATAGGATGTTGCTAGGCTAGAAATATCTCACATTTCTCTTAATTGCTGTACCATTAGTTTCTTGAGAATGACCCATTTTCTGATCCAAGTTTGTGTTCTCCACAGTGCACAAAGCTAGCTCTATTAAACGTTTGTCAAACAAATCCTGAAATTTACTCATACGATGAATGAATGAATCAACTTCTACTATGGCTGTGGTGATTATGCCTCTGAGCTTTTTTTCCCCTTGATTTAAAGTTTTATGTATATAAAATTTTGCCAAAAGCATATGATTAGATTACATTTAATTATAGATTTAACTAGCTGTCTATATGGAATTCAACAGCATTTTATGAAACAAAACAGAAAATACATAAAAAGCTGTATTAAGAAAAGCAATATATTTTAAAAGTTTTATTTCAGTATACCCAACCTCTTTCTAATGCAGATTTTAGCTGGCTTACATAAAGAGATCTATACAATAATGTCATTGGAATAAATTAGAAAAAAGAAGGCTAATGAAAAAGAAAGAAGGAAATATGCCAACCAGAAAGGCCAACCCAGTGGGTATGATCATACATAAAAACTGGCTGTATGTTTTTTGGCAGCCAAGACAAAAAAGGAAACACAATGGGTTACATAACTCAATGGTAGAAAAGAAGGAAATTTACTACTTTCTCAAGGAAGGCACTTTTTATTTTCCTGGTACTAAACTCAGAGCAAGTTCTCATGTGGGCCTTAGGTAGGGAACATTGAGTAATTTAATGGACAATGTCCTTATGCCAATTTCACAGCAAATGCAGAAATGGGCCTCATGTGGCTCTTTCTTGAAAAGGCCTTCAATAAAAGTCAAAGGCACAGTATTAAAACATCAGGGAGCAAGACAGTTCTTGGAGGGACTCAGGGAGTGTGGTGACAGTGTGTGTTCAATCCCCATTCCAGGACCCAATGTGAAATGCTGGTAGGAGTGAAATGCTGGTAGGAGTGAAATGCTGAACCCAGTTTTTTTTTTTTTTTTTTTTTTACATATCATTCAAGGGAACACTTAGGTGAAGGACTTAGGCTGAGGTTTTTATGTTGATGATTAAGAATAAAAAAAAAAAAAAATTTGGAATCCAGATGAACTATTGAAGGATCTATGTATAACAAGAGAATTCAAAATCCTAACCAGTGCTGTGGCCTGAATTGTCTCACTCCACGCGATGGTGGAACGAGAGGGTGCTATCCAATATGGCTGAGCTTCTCAAACTTTACCATCAAGGTACTTCTAAGTTTACCTGGGAACTACCAGGCTTTGGGAAAAATTCTAAAGATCTGTGCCATAAAGTTTTACTTTCTTTAAAATCTCAATTGAGATTTCAAAGTATATACATATTTTACATTCTAATTTCATGAAATACTCACATTTGTTTTAATATTAAAACAATGTTTTAAATAAACTCAAAGTAGATGAGTCTTCTGTATAGACTAGCTTTGAGTGCTACCTGGCCCACCTCTCCCAAAGGTAAGCTTAACCCTGTTTGAGTGGCATAGCCACCGAGACTGGCAAGAGTAATTATAACCTGAAAATTTTTTCAAAGTGCAATTCCACTATAGACCTAAAAGAACCCAATTAATAGTCATGTGAAAGTCTGAATTTTGAATAACAGGATCTCCCTGACTGTTTGCTGGAAATTATCATTAGTGAAGCATAACTTAAACAATTGACCTGCTACAGGAACTTATATGATATATAACATATATGATACCCAAGCTTAAATGTCCATCAAGGGAAATGGCTCATTTTTTCAAACATAATACTGAGTTTCTCTTTCTCAGAAATAGGTGAAATACTCAGACTTTTGGTCTTTGGGATTCAAAAAAATGTAAAACTTATATTGAAATTTGCATTAAAAAATTAAAAAAAACAATAACACGGGATGGGAAGATAGAGAGAGAGGGAAGACGGCAAAATTGGCACGAAAAAGAGAGACTGAAAGGGCTGACTCAATAGGGGGAGAGCAAGTGGGAGAAGGGAGTAAGATGTATGTAAACTTACATGTGACAGACTGATTGGAATTGTAAATGTTCACTTGAAGCTTAATAAAAGTTAATTAAAAAAAATAAAAAAGAATAACATATAGCTCTTGGTATGTTGCAGTGCAATTGATTAATTTTGTGTGGCTTTTCTAGCCATGGTGTTGTAATTTCCACCCATGTGATAAGGTAATTGTGGCCTACCAATGAAATTGGTCAGTTTTGCCTTAAAAGGGAGCCAATTCAAGAACAGAGAGGAAGATCCTACCACCACCAGGGAAGAATATAGCCAGGAGCAGAAAGCGTGTCCTTTGGATCCAGGATCTCTGTGCTGAGAAGCTACTGGAGTCAGGAGACTGAGAGAGAGAAAGCAAGCTGCAACCCTGAAGACGGAGAGAAGCAGTGGCAGGAGACACCTGGGAGCAGAGACCTGACAGCAGGAAATGGCGTGGTAGGCTTCCCACAGAGAGAGAAAGTGGAATGTCTTTGGGGAGAGGCCTAGAGCCAGGGAGAGGTGTGCCTAGAGCACAGTTGGGAAGAGGCTGTCAGGATGGAAGAACTGTATCCTGAGTGTTCCTGAGCCTGCACTGTAGCTGTTACTTCCCTAAGAAACCCCACAATTGTGAGTAGATCTGTGAGTTCTGTGTAGTCATTGCAGTGAATTATCGAACCCAGGAGAGAGTGCTATGGAAGGGATGGTTGGTGTCAAAATTGGTAAAGATGGTGGAGAGAGGAGGTTTGTCTGTTCTCTGCCTCGTGGAAGTCAGCCTCAAGCTACTGATCTTGGTCCTTCTTCCCCCTTGTGGGATTGGAGAAGGTCGGACACCGACCCCATGCTGTTTTTACGTATGTGGATGTTTTACACATATAACTCATTTAATTCTCACAGCTACCTAAGACGTGGGTACTATTATTATACCTATTTTACAAAGGTAGAATTCGAAGCAGAGAAGTAACTTGCCAATGGTCATACAGCTATTAAGTAGATGAGCAGGAATTTGAATCAAGCAGCTTGGTTCCAAAGTGTTTCTTTTAGAGATTATGCTAAACTATCTCAAGATTGTTCTACTCTATTGCTAAGCTAACTTGAAGCTTGGGTTCCTTCAAGTCTATACAGGGCCTAGAACCATCACTGGAAATGTATACGGGCCAAAGTACCCCCAGATACAGGCTATGGTGAAGCAGCCACTCTCATTCTCTCACTTGCCATTGTGCTTGGCTTTCTCAATTTCTTTGACTTTCTCTACCTATTCAAAATTCTCCCACATGACCATATGAACTCAGGCATATCCCATCATGCTGTCTCACGCATGTCCATCTCTTTTAGGTTTAGCTCCCATTTCTGATTGGTTCAGTCTCTCAGTGCTTTCCAGTGCATGTTTCTGAAAGGAAATATATTTTTTTACATCAGGCCACACTATAATTTCTGGCCAGCCTTAAGTTTGGTGCCCAGGTCTGGTCTAGACAGCAGTGGGTGGGAGAACTGGTATCTAGTCTGGAAAACAGGATTGTTTAAAGAGCAGTGGCTGTGGATGAGGTGTTTCCTTTAGAAAACGGTGAATATGAGCAACAAGCTTTCTCATACTTGGCCTGTCCAGCACAAAGTTGATGTTGTATTGTTCTTTTGTACTTCCTTGAAGAACTTAGCTTGTTCAATAACCACTTGTTCTTCCTTTATCAAATATATCTTGGCAAGACACTGTTAATTCATTTCTATCATAAAAAAGAGGTTATATGGTTTCAAAGTTCATTTATGGCTTTTTCAGACCCCCAAAGTTCTTAATCAGTAAAAAATGACTTCCTGGTTGCAGTGAATGGACCCTTTAATGTATTTTTAAATGTTTTGGACTGCTAGCGTTAGTCAATTTGAGTTTTCACATGGGCTCACTCCCTGTATACTGAGTTCCTAGTTAAAAAAAAAAAAAACTCTTTCTTTGTTATGCCAACTTTTCCTCCTTTTCTGCAGCTACCATTATGTCTACTTCCTCTCTGGTTATATTCTGAGTTCACAAGTACCATGCCTATACTGTTATCTTACTTTGTTTATTTATGTCCCGTGTCACACTGTCACCATCCGCATCCTTCACTATCACTGTTGATTTCAAACACCTAATATCCTGCTGGGGATTTGCTGTTTAAGTGTTTCACATCCACTTACGTATGTGCGGATTTACTATAGCAATGACTTTTGTATTTGCAGATAGACAAATCAGTCATAACAATGAGGTGAGTGGTTTTGTCTAACGCTTGCCAGAAAAATCTTCCAGGCTGTGAAAGCCATGGTTTTCTCACAGTTGTTTTGCTTCTGTGCGGGCTGCTGAGATTTTAGTTTCAAATAATGAAAAAGTAAGATTAAAGGTGCATGCTTAAATCTGCAACTCTATTTTTAGAGGATAACATGCAATTACATTTTTCTTTATCAAAACCTCTTGTTAAGAAAATTACTTTTTATTCAAAATTCTTATGGATAAAAGACCTGTAAACTACAAGACTTGAGAAGTAAAGACTGCTTCTTTGATGGGAAGAACACTTAAACTGATGTCACATTTCCAGCCAGAGCCCTGCTTATCTCGCTAATATATTAGGTGTAAAGTACTGTTAAATTACTGTATTTCTTTAGAAAAAGATACTCATTTTCCTTGAAAAGTTTCTTCGAATGTGTCCTTTCTCTTGTTCTTTTAGACAGCTTTTTATGGCACTAAAAACGGTAAGTTAAACTATTTTGAATAAACGGCAAACTTATAAGACCAATAACTAGAATGACACCTTGCAGTATTTGCTCTATCAATTAATCAGATTTCAAGGGCCATGTGTTTTAAAAAGCATTGCCAATATGCATTCATACATATAAATATTGTATCTATCTCTATAAACATACACATATATAACTAATTTGGAAACCCTGGTGGCATAGTGGTTAAGTGCTATGGCTGCTAACCAAAGGGTCGGCAGTTCAAATCCACCAGGGGCTCCTTGGAAACTCTATGGGGCAGTTCTACTCTGCCCTATAGGGTCGCTATGAGTTGGAATCGGCTTGACGGCACCGAGTTCTGGATATATAACTAATTAATTATATAGCTATATAGAATTATTCAACTCTATATAGTTATACATAACTAATTATGTATCTAATATATTAAAACTAATATGTACATCTTCTCTCTGTTTTGTTCCTCTGAGTATTCTTTATTTGCATTTTTAAAAATTTTAATACTTACTAGCTTGAATAGGAAACCCTGGCAGCATAGTAGTTAAGTGCTATGGCTGCTAACCAAAAGGTTGGCAATTCAAATTCAAATTCAACAGCCCCTCCTTGGAAACTCTATGGGGTACTTCTACTCTGTCCCATAGGATCACTATGAGTCAAAATCAAAGTGACTTGATGGCAACAGGCTTGGTATTTTTTTCAGTTTAGCTTGAATAAGGAAAACCAAAGAAGAATTGACACCTTTGAATTGTGGCGTTGGTGAAGAATATTGAATATACCATGGACTGTGAAAAGAACAAACAAATCTGTCTTGGAAGAAGTACAACCAGAATGCTCCTTAGAAGCAAGGATGGTGAGACTACGTCTCACATACTTTGGACATGTTGTTAGGAGGGATCAGCCCTTGGAGAAGGACATCATCCTCGGTAAAGAAGAGGGTCAGGGAAAAATAGGCAGCCCCTTGATGAGATGGATTAACACAGTTGCTGCAACAATGGGCTCAAGCATAACAACAATTGTGAGGATGGCGCAGGACTCAACGGTGTTTTGTTCTATTGTCCATAGGGTCCTATGAGTCATAACCAACTCAATGGCACCTAATCACCATTTGCCAAAATATTGTCACTTCAAGAGCATTTCTCATGTCTTACGGGGTCAAAGAAATAAAAATTAAAAAATCAAGTTCAACTTGGGAAATCTGGCATATATGATAACTTTTAACAGTGAGTTTAAAATTAAGTTTTAAAAATAGATTTATTCCTGTTGAAATGAGATTCGATACATGAAATCCCACACATCATAGCAGTAGTTTATAGTAACCTCATTTTAATTATTTTCAGAATATGAATTATTCTGCAAAAGATATGTGATCTTTGTAAGAGCACGTGTAGGGTAGGAAAGTTGGAAAACACTTTTAGATTGCCTAAGAGTAAAGGGCTGTGGTCATTTGGTAATGTATTATTGAACACTTAATCCCAGTCATGAGATGGGAAAGGGAATTGCACAGGCCTTTTCCAGAAGAAATAGAGAAACAGTAAGGTCAGAAAGCAGAAGAGAAAGAGGTTTAAAGCAAGGCACATCTGGGGTTGTTAAGAACAATCAGCCGCCATAACATAAAGAAGACAAAAGGTCAGTACGCTCACTCTGCACACAGCCATCTGGTTTCACAGACTTTAAATATTTAGCAAGCATTGTTTCAAAGGCAACTTTTTTTTTTTTTCTCTGCCTTCAGCTGCTATAGAAAACTATAGTTTAATGTGGTTTTGTAAAATCTCCATTCCTTAAGTTGGCATCTATTTGAAAGATTTCCAATTTATGATCATCTTAACCTCCAATTTACTAAATTCTCAATGTCCAAGTCAACTTCTGGTTCACTAAAATTCCATGTAGATTAACCCTATTATTTATTTAAATAAGGAAGCTTAGTGGTTTGCCTTAAAAAAGTCAGTAGTCATTTTGAACTGAGGAATAGGAAAAACGAACAAACCGGAATGGTTTCTTTTAATATTAAGGATGAAAGCTTAAATATGTATATACAATCTGTGAAGGAAACAGATCTATTTTCCTTGAGAGGGGGAAAAAAATAGATTCCTATTTTTGTAAAACTAGTGTGAACTAAAGTATAGGAGAATAATTTTTTTTAATATGCAAAATTTCCATGATCAAATACAGCAACGGAAGTAAAAATCTATGTTTTAATAAAACTGAATATAAAAAGGATGTTTATTTCTGATGCATAAGATCATTAAATGCAACAGAATCGCTTTTAGTCAGTAAAATTTTTGAGGCCCATTTGCATTTTCCAGCACCGCGAACACCCCTCTCAGTCATGCCCAATTCCTTTCATTACCCATCTGCATTACTTGGACCATCTGCTGGTGTTCAATAGGCTAGTACGCCCCCATTAACTAGAGAAGTGGGCTGATAATCAATATCCCATGTATCTCAAAAGGCATGAGAATTTGTTCTACTCTTCCTTGTCCCTTCAAATTGCTCTCTTCCCTGTTCCTTCTGACTTAAATATCAACAACTTCATTTGTTAGAGCTTTTTTTTGGGGGCGGGGGGAGGCTCAACCATGAAATTTTGGAATATTTACTGTGGATATTCTCTATGCATCTTGATGATTAGCTGTTTCTAGAGTTCTCCACAAATACAAATTTCCACTGAAATGAAAAATACGTGAAACTAAACAAACAAAGGAAATTAGGAAAACTTACTGAATTTTTCATTGGATCTGATGTCTCTAATTTATATCCTCCCTAATATGTACTGGAGCATGGTTGCTTAAATGAACATATATATATATATATATTTTTTTAATGGCAAGTTATGTATCATTAAAAATTACCCTGACTTGAAATAAAAATTAGTTTTTAAAATTAATCTGTTTTTCATGTACTTAAGACCTGAAACATATAAAGCAGTAGCTTCTGTTTTCATTAGCAAGAACCAGTTATTTATGCAAGTATTCCTTGAACATATGTTTGAGAAACCCATTGGAATGATCTAAGCAAGGCTCCCTTATAACCACATTAGACTGGAATAAATTTAGTATACTGGAGATATAATTGAATAGTATAATTAAAACTTCATCTTTCTTCTAAATAATTTGCTTAAACAGAAAGACATCTTGTAAAATGGTCCAGTATTTTGGATCTGCTTCCTTTTTCTAGGAACCACATTGATTGCAGTTTTGGAAATAAAGCTATTTAAATGAAATCAATTAAAATGATATTAAGAAGGTCAGGCACGTATTTATAACAATCAAATGCTCTCTTAATTAAAAAGTACAACCCATTAGTAACATTGAAGCTGAAATTTCCATGACAACAGTTAAAAAATTTAACAGCACACATTGTATTTACTTTGCAAAAGAGAGCGATCCAGTAAAACATGCCGATGACCTAATGCAGTGGGACTGAGAGTGGCATATCTGAGCAAGTCAGTAGAGGAAAGGTGTCAGCAAGACTGGCAGACTTAAAGCCACAGCGTAACGGATATTACGTTGGGAAAATATATACAATACTTAATAATCTATTTATATGTACTTTTGCAAGTTTGTAAACTTCTACATTCTTAAATTAGCAAATGTCTATTATTTATACAAATACGGAATTGCCTCCACATTATCACCCTTCTGCCGTATCTTCGGGTTGATCGCTGAGAAGCTGTATTGTCTTTTTCATCACTGGCATTTGAGGGCCTCCCCTCCCCCACTTTTGATTCCTTCGTATGCATTACAAGTAGGGAAAAATGGTTTCATTTACTTATTTAGCCTTTATTCTCAGTTTTCCTTTCAGCCAGGTATTGTATTCTTACCTCCCCCGCCAACCTAGACAACTGCAAACTCTGCTTATGTTCAGATTTAGTCTGACTAGAATTCATGGAAACCAAGTGTGCAAATAACTCAAAGTATGCATGTCTATAACACGTTTTCTAAATATTGTTCTTTTAGTAGTAATACACATAAATGCCCACAAAGCAATGATGCTTTTGTTGTGGAAAAACCATAAATGTAAAGATATATAAGTTGTTTGATAGTCTGAGCTCTTAGGAGACACGCGATTTATTGGGGCGGATGACACAAATAGAAATGAAATTATAATAACACGAGGCTCTGAATAATCGATGCTTAGAAAGTAGTGCAAAATCAGATAGGCAAGACAGTACAGAGGAGGGAGGAGTGGTTCAGGACTGGACGGTCAGGGTAAGTTCTGACCAAGGAGGTGGGGTTTGCTTTGGGCCTTGAATGATGGACGAGACTTAGGTATCTGGGGAAAAAAAAAAAAATTTTTTTTTTTTTTTAAGAAGGAGGAAAATGCATTCCTGGCAATGAGAATGGAGTAAAGTAGAGAGAAGGTATGAAAGTTCAAGGTGTATTGGGAACATGGAAGAGATGGGATCAGAGAGTTCACATAATGCATTAGTGAGAGATAAGTTTGCAAAGATGGATGAAGACCAGAATTTGGCAGGTCCTGTACTGCAGGCCAAATGGTCCTATTTACAAGCAGCGGACCACGGTTTCATGGGTTTTCAGCACAAGAAATGTTGCTGTTTTGACAGATTAATCTCACGGCAGCATGCAGACTTCTTTACCAGAGGCAGACTGAAGGCAGGGAGTCAGTTAGTGGAGCTATGGAAGTCAGAAAGAGGAAGTTGCTGGATAGCAGGTAAGATGGGAATGGCCATAGCGATGATTAGTTTCAATACTGTTGAGTTTGAGGTGAATGTCAGAGCAGCCAGTTTAAGTGGGAATGCCTATTTACAATTTGCTATTAGAGAATTTGCATTTAGAGTCATTAAAATAGAATATTTTTATTAAACACCTATCTTTGCTTACAAAATGGGACATCTAAAAGTAGGACATTGAAGGTAATGGCCACGAATATAGATGAAAACTCCAAGGGAGATAAGGTATAAAAAGAGAACTGAGAGCTGAATCTTAGGGAACCCTTTGTCTAAGGGAAGGGTAATCATAAAAAGAGATGAACAAGTTGTCAGAGAAGTAGGGGAACCAGAATAACGTAGCCTTCTGAGGGTCAAGGGAGAGAAGGGTTGATCAACCCAATTAATGCTACTGTCCACCTATCAGGGATTATGGTGGAACATTTGTTTAGTCATGATTTTTCACTGCATAGTTCACACATCACTAGGAAATGCTTCATGTAACTGAGTATACTCTTTCTCTGCCAACAAGTATCAACATACTCTGTGAATTGTTGCAGGGTGATTTATAGTGCTAAGAAGACCTAGAAAACTTGATTTTGTCATGTTCGTGGATACACGTCAGTCAAGACATTCAAAAGCACACCCTCAATGGTGTCAAAAAACATAACAGCCACTTTTTCTTCTCTTTCCTTTTTGCTCATTACAGAAATCAGTTCTTAATCACAGAGAATATAATAAAATGTGATCAGATCTCTTCAATCCCTAAATCCAAAAGGACTGAAATTTTGCTGAGGGCACTTTCTCTCTGTGTTTGGCCAGATGCAGATGTTGCTGGCTATAAGAAGGTGAGAAATCAGTGCAGCTGTGCATAAAGAGATGGCTGTTGGCAAGCTCAATCGACGCACCTGTGCATACTAGCACAGAGGGAGAAGTTATGAGAAGAAAGCAGATTTGGCATCTGCAGTACGGGATACTGTGTGATATGATCACTGGGGTTGGCCTCATTCGTTAGGCCCAGAATAGTAACTGCTATAATAAACCATCAGCCTTTAGAGTGTAATGTACAATACCAGCCAAGGGGCAGTTGCTTCTTGAAGTAATGTATTCATCCCTTGGGTTAAAGGTAAAAGGGGAAAACTTGCTGAGGTTAAATTACTGTCACTTTGCCCTGATGACTTAGGATACTGGATGAGAGCTGTTACTGGCCAGCTCTCCTGCTAACGTTGCTGAATCCAGATCAGAACTTGGAAGGCTTGTGAAATAACGGAGACTGTCATTGCAGTTGAGCTGGGTGAATCCTGGACCAGTCCGAGTCCTCCTTCTGCCTCTGGCTGAGCGGTGTGATCCTGAGCAAGTCACTGAATCTGCTTTTGCACTTGGCTTTCTGTGGGAAGGAAGAGATGATACCCCTCTCTCTATTTTGTGATAAAACATGAGAAGGTTCTTATAAAAAGCAGGAAGCACTACAGGAGAGAACGATTCAAAAAAGCGTTCCTGGGTCTAGGAATCTATACATGAACTTACTGTCTTCCGGGTTAATTTCAGTTTGCCAAATAACAATATTTTTGAAAAAAATTTTAAGACCTCTTCAAAGAGAAATTTGTCATTTCTGGAGGTGAAACCGGTTCCAAATTTGAAATCACATTTTTAGACACCGCAAGTTTCCCACAAAATTCTCCTAGCTTCTTACAAGCCACTTTTTTTTTATGCTTCACTTGTTGTTGTTTTTTCTCTCTTTTTTTTCTTATAGTCATTCATTCATTATTCTCTCTCTCTGCTTTCCTGTTTCTCTCTCTCTCCTTCTCTTTTTCTTTTGTTTAGAATAGTTCCTGTTTTTAAACCAAGGAAGTTCTTCATTTCACCTGAATGACATTAAAAAAAAAAAAAAAACTCTATAGGATAAATTCTGAAGACCAGAGGTCACTGTGTGATTTAATGAAAGGCAGATCCAGCAGATGCTGGTTAGGGTCAAGTGAACATTATAGTGAAATTGTCTGAGATTTAGTTTCCGGGCTGGCTGAAAATTGGTAGAAGGGGGATAGCAATATATTGGAGCACATCTAGACTTGGAGAGTGTTTTTTTTTTTTTTTTTTTTAGCAAGCGATAGTTACTATTAATGCTGGTAATGGACTTGATGGAAGATAGATACGTTAGCCTAGAACATAGTAAATAGTAAAAGACACCAGACCTTCAAAATAAATAAATAAACCTGCTAACCACAGATTTCTCATCAGAACTAACAGAAATTTGGAAACTTTGAAAAAGTACTTTCATTCCTAAGTAGTAGGAGCTACATTCATGTAGAAGACTGTCAGTTGGAAAGGCTTCAAATCGTGTAATTTAGTAGACATTAGGCAAAATTAAATATAAGCTGATGCCCTCTTTTTCAGAGAAAGTTCCAAAAGGGGGTTTCATTTTACTCTATTTTTTTTGTTTGTTTTGCTTTGTTTGCCAATGATGGCACAATGGTTAAGCGCTTGGCTGCTAACTGAAAGGTTGGCAGTTCGAATCCATCAGTGGCTTTGCAGGATAAAAGACCTGGCGATTTGTTCCCATAACGATTTGTTGCTGTTAGGTGCTGTCGAGTCTTTCCAACTGATAGCGACCCTATAGGACAAAGTAGAACTTCCCTGTAGGGTTTCCAAGGAGAGTCTGGTGGATTTGAACTGCGGATCTTTTGGTTAGCAGCCAAGCTCTTAACCACTACACCACCACGGCTCCAGGCTAGGAAACCCTATGGGGCAGTTTTACTCCATCACATAGGGTTGCTCTGAGTCAAAATGGACTTGGTGGCATACAACAACAACAACAAAAACAGAAACAACAACAACAAATACATATGTGTATATATATATATATACACACACACATAAAAAAATTTTTTTATACGTATATATATATATATATACATCTTTTAGGATGCAGTATGAAGATCTATTTATAAAATTTAATTATTTTATTTAGCTACACCCAATCTTAAAATCACACATTGTTTTAAAAGATACACTAACAAATGTTGCTATTTTCCATGCTGTTATTCCATATGCATGTGAGAGCTGGACAATAAATAAGGAAGACCAAAGAAGAATTGATGCCTTTGAAATATGATATTGGTGAAGAATATTGAGTATACCGTAGACTGCTAGGAGAATGAGCAAATCTGTCTGGGATGAAGTACAGCCAGAGTCCTTGGAAGCAAGGATGGTGAGACTTCGTCTCATATACTTTGGACATATTATCAGAAGGGACCAGTCCCTGGAGAAGGTCATCACACTTGGTAAGGTAGAGGGTCAATGAAAAAGAGGAAGACCCTCAACAAGACGGATTGACTCAGTGGCTGCAATAGTGGGTTCAAACATAACAAAGATTGTGAGGCTGGCACAGGACAGGGCAATGTTTCCTTCTGTAGTACACAGGGTCACTATGAGTTAGATCTGACTTGAGGGCTCCTAACAACAACAACAATATTCTATGAAACAACAATATTAAACCTTGTCACCTGCCTAAATATTTTATAATGCCTGAATATGAGGAAAAGTATTTTCTGAAAAGTGTCCTTTGGACTTCAATATTTTTGTTAGAATTATAATCACTTTTTGAATCATCTAAAGCAAGGAACACATTGCCTTTCCTTCCATTTAAGTTATTGAAATACAGTTATTTTACAATTTGTGGGAAAAGAAACTTTACCCCTAGTCACAAATGTCCATTTGATAGTCATTAGTTCCATAATTTTGTCTTTACTACTTGCTTTTTTAAGTCATATCTAACAGATATGTTTATATTCCAAACCTTGAGATTATGTGGTCATTGCCAAGGAATAACTATTAAATATACATTAATGTATTTGCCTCCATTTAAAAATTTCATTTCATCATTAATTCAGTTATATTGAGTTAAAGGGTCCTTCCCAAATAAAATTTTATTATGAAAATATGAGCATAGCATTTAACATGAAGGATTCTGTAAGGTGATTTTCTTGCTTCTGAAGACTAACTGTGAGAAAATAATCACCTTATATCTGAGAATAAAGACTTCTTGTGCTTTTAGTGATTGGGTCTACTGAGGGTAATTTGATAGAGAAAATACATATTTTTAAAATATTGTCTGGCATATTTCTTCTTCTTGGTAGCTTCTTGCCTTCCCCATGGCCCGTTAGCTAATATTGTCATAGAGTAAGGGAAGGTGAATACCCAGGACTGAAGAAGAAGAAGCGCAGAGAAAGCTTCTACCAACAATAAGAGAAATAAGAAAGAACTTATGATCCTAGAAAGGAGTAAAGAAGAGAGTGAAATGAAGCTAAGCACAGGATATAAGACAAAGGACCCTCTTGCTCCCATCTTTGGTCAAAACTCAAAGACTGAAGGAAAAAGAAATACCCATACAGATTTGGGGAGCCCCCAACATAGGCTGTGGGAGACTGCAAGACTCTTAGAAAAGCTATCTCTTTGGCATGGAGCCACATTCAATATAGCACGAGGCAGTAGATTAGAAAAGACCAAGGAAGATGACCCGGAGGAAAGCTTCACAGAGCTCTGTGCACTTCAGGTGAGAGTGAGAAAAAGCAGCTGAGAGCTTCACATGGAAATGAAGAAAAGTTGAAAGAATCAGAGGACATAGGGTCAGGCTGTATAGGCTTCAGCAGCAGGTGCCAGCGCCATCAGCACCATTCCCAAAAAATCTCATCAGCATCAGCCATTCTCTAGTCTCATCATTGCCAGATGCCTTGGAAAAAAACCAGAAAACCCACTACTCTAATATGAAGCAGAGTCACTTGGGGAAGAGCACATAGACCTACAGCCTCACCCCTTCACTAAAAGTAGGGAGAAATATGTTCTCTAGGGATTTAAAGTTTGGGCAGGCTGAATATTTATTTCCACAACAGAAACTCAATTAACCTAAGGAGATTATATTAAACAGGAAAGGCAAAATGACTTCTTACTGGCAAGTTTCAATATTTTCCGCTACCATCTGTGGCCATGAGCTCTTCTGATCAAACTATGATCTATTTTAGAAGTAGAGAAATCACATTTATATTTTACATATCTGAGTTATAGAGTTTAAGTACTTTGCCCCAATTTACATATTGAGGTGCCAGTCAGCATAGTTCAGGTTATGTTGTAGTAACAAACAACCCCCAAATCTCAGTACCTTAAAATATTGTTGTTGTTAGTTGCTACTGAGTTAACTTCAACTCGTGGTGGCCCAATGTACAACCGAGTGAAACGTTGCCCAGTCCTGCATCATCTTCATAATTGTTGGTATGCTTGAGTCTATTGTTGTGGCCACCGTGTATTTTAAGTGCCTTCTAACTTAGAGGGCTTATGTTCCTGCACTATATTAGACAATATTCTGTTGTAATCCATACGGTTTTCTTTGGCTAATTTTCAGAAGAAGGTCACCAGGACTTTCATCCTTTTCTGTCATAGTCTGGAAGCTCTGCTGAAAGCTGTCTATCATGGCTGGTGTTGCTAGTATTTGAAATACCAGTAGCATAGTTTGTAGAATCATAGCACCAGAGTAGAACAAAATGATGGGTGGTGAACCTTAAAATAACAAAAGTTAACTTCTCATTCATACTACATGCCTCTTGCAGTTGGCAGGGATTTCTACTTACAGTCAGTGAAAGGTCCAGGCTGGTGGAGCATCCGCCATCTCAAATGTTGCGCATAACAAGCAGTGGCAGAGGAAAATGAGATCATAATAAGTCATACACTGGCTCTTAAACTTCTGCTTTTAAGTGACATATGTCCTTTCTGCTCAAATTCTATTGGCCAAGACAAGTCACATGGTCATATCTAACTTCAAGGGGACTGTAGAAGTGCAATGTTATCAAATGCCCATGAGTAAAAACAGAAATAATTGATGAGCAGTGCTAATAATGGCCACCACAATTTTGTAAACCCTTTGTAACTTTCTGGATTAATGTTTCAGCATGGAAAAACATCTGACTAGAACCACAAGAGAGAAATAGAAAAAATATTAATAACTACAATTTCAATACAATTAATATGCTGTTTAGAGTTTGTGCCACTATTTTCTTACATTTCTGAATACATTGGCGTCTACGTTACTCACGGTTCAGTTGAGCCAAGAACATTCACCCTGGATGAGGGATTGGCAACATTTTTCTGTAAAGGGCCAGATAGTAAATATTTTAGGCTTTGTGAACCACCCATCGTTTCTGGCTCAACTACTTAACTCTGCCGTTGTAGTGTGAAAACAACCACAGATAATATGTAAATGAATGGGAATAGTGTGTTTCATTAAAATTTTATTTATGGACACTGAAACTGATTCTCATAATTTTCACATGTCACGAAATATTCTTTTTTTTTTAACCAGTAAAAATGTAAAAAACATTTTTGGCTGGCAGTCTGTACAAAAAGAGGCAGTGGGCCAGTTCTGGCCTGTGTTCTATAGTTTACTGAGTATTACTCTAGGTATTTTATGTAGGGAATATAGTGGGAATTTTGTTTAGAAAATTTGGTACCTAAAAAATTATTGGAAGGAATGCAGGGGCAGTTTAGCCTTAACACCCAGGAACAACTCGTAGCTCCCAGAACAGCCCTGCCTCTTGTCTTGATGAGGAAAACCTTCATCACAGAAACAGAAAGCTGACAGATTATGAATTTGCTGCTAGTACTGCTGACTTCAGCCCCAGTCTACTCTGCCATGATCCAGAAATACGCCACTGCTGCTCTAGGAAGCAGCTGAATCAGGAATCCACTCACCACATCGGGAAGTCAGTGCTGTAGCTGCTACCTCGGCCTTGCTCCTCGGCAGCAAAATGTGTGTTGCAAACTTGGCCTTTTCCTCCATTTGACTCAGTTTCTAAATATTCTCACAAGAGTATGGTGGAAACTTAATCATGCCTAGCTCCAAAAGAGCCTGAGAAATGTAGTTTTTAACTTTCCAGCAGCTGCAGGCTAGCAGTTAGAATGAATTTTGGACAAAGTAATTTTGAGTATCTGACAAAACCTACTAGCAGGGAGATGGATACTCTAAGAAAGTAATAGACCTGATCAAGATGACTTCTTTGGCAGTTTGAAAACCTTCTGTCTACTCTAAGAAAGATAAAGTCCTCTGTATAACTCCCACAAAGTAATATAAAAATTACTTATATACATGTTTGCCTCCCACCTGGGTTACCACCTGCAAAAAATAACTTATTCCATGCACTGCCTTGTGAAAATTCCCAACTGGTACAAAGACTTTTGTGTAATCATGTTCATGGCAGCGTGGTTTGCAATAGCAACAAAAGAACTCATTAATAGAGAAAAGTATAAAAAATCTTGGTACACTCCTGCTGTGCTGTAATTAAAAGAAAAGATGTGGTTACAGATAGTGAGGACTCCCTGGGTGGTGCAAATGATTTATGTGCTCAGCTGTCAACCAAAAGGTTGAAAGTTCAAGCCCACCCAGAGGTGGCATGGGGGAAAGGCCTGGTGACCTTCTGGAAAATCAGCCACTGACAACCAATGGAGCACAGTTCCACTCCACACAAATGGGATCTCTCCGAGTCAGAATCAACTTCATGGCAGCTGACGGCAGTGGAGAGATACTAATGTAGGAAAAGACCTAAAATACATTGCCAACAAAACAAGGTAAAGGATAATTTGTGACGTATGATCCCAGTTTTTGAATGATAGACAATTTTTTAAATGTGTTAATATCTTTATTTTTTCTGATTTGAAATGTAACCCAAAATTATAACTATATACCATCAAAATGTATACATAGAAGGTGAAACTTCTCCATAATCCTAATTTATGAGGTAACCATGGTCAATTTTTCTGTACCTATGCTTTTTTTTTTTTTATGCTAACTTTTTTTTTTTTTTTATGCTAACTTTTTTTTTTTTTTTTATGCTAACTTTAGGTAACATTTTACAATGAATTTAGTTTTGTTTAAGGCAGCCATTTTTATTTTTAGGAATAAAAATTGTTACATCAGGGCTGTAGAATATAGGAACTTTTATGGCACACTACTTTCCACAAAAAAGCTATGGGGAGGGGCAGGCACTGTTCCTTCACAGGTATAATTTCTACCTGCCAACACAGAGGGATGGAAATTTGGGTTCCTCAGTTTTATACAATTTTAACTCGTATCCAGTTTCAGGGACAATTATTTTTCACAAATAGTATAAAGTGCTATTATTTTCACTTCATTTAATCAATCTAAGACAGGAAAGGTATTCCCAAGCCTTAAAAACAAAAAAAAAATTGATAATGTTTCTCTGAGAAGCAGTACACTCCATTAGGTCCTCCTTTGTGAACACTTGTTGGAAGTCTCAAAATTTAAGGCTTCTAGACAGAGTATAAAGAGCCCTGGTGGAGCAGTGAATTAAACACTGGGCGGCTAACCTAAAAGGTGGGTGGTTCAAACCCACCAGCACTCCACGGGAAAAAGATGTGGCAGTCTTCTTCCATAAAGATTTACATCTTTGGAAACCCCCTGAGGCTGTTTTACTCTGTCCTGTAGGGCTGGAAACCCTGGTGGCAAAGTGGTTAAATGTTACCGCTGCTAACCAAAAGGTCTGCAGTTTGAATCTACCAGGCAGTCCTTGGAAATTCTATGGGTCAGTTCTAATCTGCCCTATAGGGTCACTATGAGTTAGAATGGACTTGACAGCAACAGGTATAGGGTGGCTATGAGTCGGAATGGAATGGATGGCAACAGGTTTTTTTTTTTTAATGAGTCGGAATCGACTCAAAGGCAATGGGTAAACAGAATACTTTGTGTTCGTATTGTTATATAAAGAGAATCTATGTAAAATAAGTATAGGAGTTATTTCAATTATTACTTAATATTTTAATGAGAAAATCTCTATTGTGATTTCACCCATGTATATGGCTCCACCATTGTAATCCGTGAAATAAGCTACATAATTTATAACGAGTTTATTAGTTCTGCTACTACCACACATACTTATTTTCAACTTGAGAGATACTTACATGAATGCATAAGCTATGTCTTTGGAACTAACTGCAAAAACAAAATGCTCAATAGCAATTAAGTCTAGAGGTAACAAGTCACATACAGTAATTAACTATAGTGAAGCCTCACTAATTCTATGTATAAGAAAAAGGAAACACAAAATGGAAAGAAATCTAAGCTGCAGAATGCATTAAAGAGTGAGTCTCATACCTTTTGGTCTTAGAAACCTTTACACTCCTAAAAATTCTTGAGAATACCACAGTAGGCTTGCTGAATAACATATAGGATGCCTGGTTAAATTTGAATTTCGATGAATAATGAATATTTGTATAAGTATGATCTAAATGTTACATAGGAAATATGTATACTAACAATTATTCATTGTTTATTTGAAATTCCAACTTACTGGATGTCCTATGGAAACGCTGGTGGAGTAGTGGCTAAGTGCTATGGCTACTAACCAAGAGGTCGGCAATTCGAATCTGCTAGGTGCTCCTTGGAAATTCTACGGGGCAGTTCTACTCTGTCCAATAGGGTCGCTATGAATCGACTCGACGGCTGTGGTTTTGGGTTTGGGTTGGTTGTCCTGTACTTTTATTTCTAAATCTGAAAACCCTACATCAGTTTCATTTATGTGGGTTGTATCCGGTATTTACTATATTATAAATCAAAACTGAGAAATTAAAAAAAATAGTAGTTAATTTAAAAGTAACAGTAGTAGATACGTTACATAAATAACAAATTTATGAAAAATAACTATATTTTCCTTTAAAAAATAGGGGATGGTGGCATTGTTTTACATGATTACCAATCTCTTTAATGTCTGCCTTCATAGAACACAGCTAGATTAGTATACCTTCTTCTGCATTAAATCTGTTTCACTATATTGTTTTGATGAAATATATTGTTTTGATGAAAGTATATATAGAAAATCTGACCTCATTCGGATATTAGTTAGGAAAACCAAAAAAAAAAACACCAAACCCCTTGCCGTCAAATTGATTCCGACTCACAGCGACCCTATAGTACAGAGCAGAACTGCCCCATAAGGTTTCAAAGGAGCGGCTGGTGAATTTGAACTGCTTAAGTTAGCAGCCGAGCTCTTAACCACCATCAGAAGAATATCCGTGATTACCTGTAAAGGCATTAAAATGTCCTTCCTTTTCCTACTAATATCTGAACGCGATATTACTCGGCGAAGGAAGAACATTTTAATGCCTTTACAGATAATTGTGGATATTCTTCTTTGATGCTGCACCCGAACTCAACAACTGATAATTTCTTAAAGGTTAGTTCCAGTGAATATTTCTTGCTTTGTCACATTAAAATCCATTTGTCCGTCAACCCCTGGTGACACAGTGGTTAACAGTTCAGCTACTAACCAAAAGGTTGACAATTCGAATCCACTAGCAAGTCCTAGGTCAAGCCCGTGGGGTCTCTATGAGTTGGAATTGACTCGACACCAACAGATCTTGCCCTTTGAATGGATCTTTTACCCCTGCATGATTTTCTAACATCATGGATGTCTCAGTTAGCTAGTGCTGCCATAACAGAAATACCATAAACAAGTGGCTTTAAAGACCAGAATCTGGAGGACAAAAGGCCAAATCAGATCCTTTCTCTGGGACACTCTCCTAGTTTCTGGTAACTGTCAGCAATCCCTGGCATCTGTCTTTCCCTGTGTGTCTGTGTCCATTTTGCTCTGCCCTGGCATGACTTCATTAACTTAACAAGTGAAAACCCCTATTTCCAAACAGGGTCATATTTATAGGTAAAAGGGCTAGGGTTTCAAGACATGTGGGGGGGGCGGGGGAGCAATTCAATCCATAGCAATGGATAGTGACCATTTGGAAAATAGTTGATTCACTGAGTTATGCAGGCCTTCCAAATTATTTTTATACAATATCAAAAATCACATTTGATACTCTTCTCACCAGTCTCATCAGAAGAATCTCTAAACATTAGGAAGCTGTCCAGCTGAGGGTGATGGATAAAAGTTTTCCAAAACTCTGATTTTTGCTTAGAAGGGCAAATTTCATCCTTGGCATCAAATACTTTCAGTGTTTTCCTTGAAGAAACGGACTCATTTTGTTTATTTTCAGAAGATGGCCACCCAACACTAAAGTCTGAATAATCATCATTTCTCTATCAGTTATTTTTTTCAAGTAAAGATGCTGTTCTGTTGAAAAGGCAGTTGGTTCTTCTTGCAACACAAACAACAGTATTTTCCTCAGGACAACTAGCGCACTCTGGCAAAAGTCCTCAAGGGCGTTCTTTCTTTCTTTCTTTTTAATTGTCCCTTAGATGAAGATTTACACAGCAAACTAGCTTCTCAATAAACAGCTAATACACGTATTGTTTTGTGACATTGGTTACCAGCCCCACGACATGTTAACACTCTCCGCACCTCAACCTTGGGTTCCTCATTAGCGGCTTTCCTGTCCCCTCCTGCCTTCGCATCCTTGCCCCTGGGCTGGTACGCCCATTTAGTCTCGTTTTGTTTTACGGTCCTGTCTAATCTTTGGCTGAAGGGTGAACCTTAGAAGTAACTTCATTACTGAGCTATGAATGTGTCCGGGGGCTATGCTCTCAGAGTTTCTTTAGTCTCTGTCAGACCAGTAAGTCTGGTCTTTGTGTGTGTATGTATGTATGTGTGTGTGTGTGTGAAAGAGAGAGTTAGAATTTTGTTCTACATTTTTCTCCAGCTCTTTCCGGGACCCTCTAGTTGGCGGTGGTAGCCAGGTACCATCTAATTGTGGTGGACTCAGTCTGGTGGAGGCTGTGGTAGTTGTGGTCCATTAGCCCTTTGGACTAATCTTTCCCCTCAAAGGCATTCTTAAGTGAAACTTGATTTTTTTTCTTCCTATGAATGTATGGCAGTGAAGACTACAATGACTACTACTAGTACAGTTTTGTACCACTGCCTTGATTCTTGCAAAAGTTCCAGAACCATTGCTTTTTCACTATCAGTTCAAATGTCAATACAATGAAAAAGGCAAATGGGGTCTCAGTGTTATTATGAAAAAAGTTTTAAGTGAGCACCGATTTTGCATCTGTTTTTGTTGTGGCACCACTTTCTCGTTTGCTTATCTCTTGAGAGCATCACTGAGATGTCTACTGGCATCTACACCCACAATGAAATCAACATATAGGTGAAAAGAGGGAAAACTCACAATGATTATATTTTCAGACTTCATGGGGTGGTCTTGGTTTGTTTAGGGTTACCAGTCTAGTTGCCATCAAGTCAATTCTGACTCATGGCAACTCCATGTGTGTCAGAGAAGAACTGTGCTCCAGAGGGTTTTCACTTGTTGATTTTTCCAAACTAAATAGCCAGGCCTTTCTTCTGCAGTGCCTCTGGGTGGACTTGAACTTCCAATCTTTTGATTAGCAGCCAAGCACTTTAACTGTTCGTACCACCAAGGACCAAACCTGTTGCCATCGAGTTGGTTTCAACTCATAGAGACCCTATAGTACAGAGTAGAACTGCCCCATAGGGTTTCCAAGAAGCGCCTGGTTAATTCGAACTGCCAACCTTTTGGTTAACAGCTGAGCTCTTAATTGCTATGCCACTAGGGCTAGCCACACCTCAATGTCGCAGCAACATAGCTCCAAACTTATCATTTCATTGCTAAAAACTTGTGATGTAGTCTCATTGCCCTGATGCAACCCAACTTCCTTAGCAAGATAAGTAGGGGTTTTCACACCTTAGTCCCCAACCTTCATTTTCAGCCTCTTCTTTCCCTTTTTTTATCAACTCCAGACACATGCACACACACGATCGAGCCCCACAACTTGCTGTTACCTAACATTGTGCTTGTAAGCTTCCATGTTTTTGTGTATGTTGTTTTCTCTGTCTCAAATATGTTTTCTCCAAACCCTCATTTTCCTGGCAAGTTTCCACCCCAAACAGGTCCTTACTCACAACTCATCTTCTCAGGGAGGCTGTTTATGAATACCTTTTCAAAAATGTCACCACCTTCAACATTTCATTTCCTTCTCTGCTTCATCTTTCATTGACGCTTCTTACATACAATGCATTTTACTTACATATTTTGATTAGATTAATTTCTGTATCACTTGCTAGACTCCAACACCATGAGAGCAGCTTTGTTCACAATTGTGTCTTTTGTACTTACTAGCAGTTGTCTGATACTTGTAGGCGCTCAGAATGAATGAATGAATGATTTCAAATGGCACCTCCTCTATTAACTTCTTTCACTTCGGAAAGGCAAATTCAGTCTTTCTTTTCTCTATTCCCACGGTGAGTTATACATAGCACTGTTTCACTTATCACTTTGTTTTGAATGTATTTATCTTTAAATGTAGCATTTCTACCTGGTTGTCGTAGGCTGGGTTCTCTAGAGAAGCAAAACTGGTAAAGAGTATAAATATGTATAGAGAGATATTTATATCAAGGAATGGCTAATGCGGTTGTAGAGGCTGAAATGTCCCAAGTCCATGGGTTAACATAGAATCCTTTCCTGATTCACATAGCCACAGGGGCTGGTGAACCCAAGATTGGTAGGTCAAAGAGCAGGGGTCTTGCTCACAGGCTTCAAAGATTGACAAATCCCAAGATTGGCAGGTAAAACCACAGGTAAGCTGCTAGCTCAAGTCCCAAGACCTGGAGGTCAGACCAATAGGAGCCAGCTGCAGGATCTAGAGTGAGCAAAAACCCATAAGCCTTGCCAGAATGTTCACTTATATTCGATGCAGGCCACACTCCCAAGGAAACTCCCTTTCAAATGATTGGCTACTCACGGCAGATCCCATCACGGAGGAGATCACATTATATCAGATCTCATCATGGAAGCGATCACAACACATACGACTGACAAACCACTGAAGATCATGGCCCAGCCAAGTTGATACACAACCTCAACCTTCACACTGGCTATGAACCCTTTAAACGTACATGACTTTGTTTATTCATCCTCAGCTCTTGGCACAGCGGTGATGCATACTAGGCATATTGTAACATTTGTTGAGTTGACAGTTGAGAGACATTCTATCAGGCAGATTAAACTAAAAAGGTAAGATAATTTGGGGTTTGAACAAAATGGAATGCCTGATACAAGCAGCCATCTTAAGTAAAATCATAATGTTGAATAGCCTTTGAAAATATGATTCCGAACTGCTGTTTCCACGGAAACAAACTGAATATATAATACCCCTTTCTATAAGGTCTATGTCCAAACACAGCTGATAGTAAACTGGCATATCACGAACCAGAAATTGTCCAGAGATGCTATCTTTGAAGCCGGCAGCCTCCTCTGGCTTAGCCATCCTCCTTCTGAATTTGTCTTGATCTATTACTTCCTCCATAGAAGATGTTCTGATCTCAATCCATTGTCCTCTCACTTTGGAGTGTTAAACTTTTAGTCTTTCATTTCTAATTTATTTAAGGAAAAACTTTTTCTTCTTTCAAGAAAATTCAGGCACCAGCCACCTTGCGAAGGAAATATTTGTCACGATCTTTCCTTAAACAGTGAAGTCATACCAAATGAAAGCTATTCCTGAGAATGAGTCTAATTTATTCAATGTATTAGTTGCAACAACATGCCTGTATCTTCAAAATATCATTATTTACATCACAGTTAAAAACAGAATCCAGAATTTTAGTTGAAGGTGTGTAACAAGCACACTTATCGCTCAGTTATTTAGTTACTGCAAGCTCTCCCAGGATGTGGAATCCAATGCTGGGGTGAAGGTGGGATGAAGAGGGGCTAGGCTACAGAAGGAGCAGCTGTTTGCATACCCGATGGGTTCCTGGGGTCTGAGAGGGGACTGGGGAGGTGAAAAGGTAGGAGGCAAAGTTCAGGGACTGCCAGCCTGGGGCCAAAAGGGTCAGATCCCTGGCCTTTTATTTTACCATGTGTCTGTGGGAAAGAGTCTACAATGAAGATCAAAATAAATGGTTTGCCCTCCACCTCGAACCTGATATTAGAATGGAAGAACTCACAGTGAAAATTTTAAGGTGTGGTTGTACAAAATTAATGGTTATTATAGTCATTTTTATTTTTTTATAGTCATTTATGTAGATTCTGTAGTTTGTTGTCTTTTGAAAACTGTTAACAGTTGACAACTTTATGACAATAACAATGTGCTTATTATTAAATGCGATTTATTAACCACTATAAACTTTGATTAAACTTGTTGATGCCTTGAAAGTCCACTGTTAATAAACAACACCATCATCTGCATAAAACTTTAAAGAATAGGTGAATTGTTACAAAATAGTTGATGGTTAACCATCCACACCAGATCAAAAATTGATATTCTACCGGAAATGTTACCAGTGACAAAGAGCAGAGTTGTTTAAAACAGAATTTTTGTATGTTGTTTGCTTTTTATCATACCTGGTGAAGGTATTCCCAACAAACTTTCAGATCTTGCTTTTGAGAGCTTTAAGTTTCACTGATTCAAGTCATTGAGAATGCATACTTATGTCTAAAGTGATTTCCAAGACATCTTCTGCAGAGAAAATATGGCCTGTTTTTATAATATGGCCTTTGTTATCCAGTGCATAAGTCTGAAGTTGAAAACGGGAGACTTCAATTTTCACATTCTTCTCGTACAACTCGGCCTCTGTAACTTCTACCATCAGAAATGTGTGGTATAAAATGCCATTTCTGCAATCACAACCAATCTAGCATGGTGTGTAATAACACTACTCAAGTTCCTTATCAAGGCAATAAATATAATCTCCTCATAACTCCAGGGAATGTTAAAAGAAAGTGTTTAAATTTTCAGAGACCAGCTTTCAGCTCTGAACGTAATCTTGGTGGCATAATAATGATGGAGTGCATTGGTTCATCAAGCTGTAACCTTCTGTCTGAAGCAGCTTTTCATTTGCATATTGACAAAAAGGATGACCTTGTGGCCTGGCCTTTTAACCCCAACCAAGCTAATCCTGCCTTTATTCCCAAAAGGTGGGGGAGCAGTGAGATCCTACTGCTTCAATTGTTTCCCAAATTCAAGAACAGAGCCCTAGCTGTTTTAACAAAAATTAAGGTTATTAACACAATTTAATACTTAACAACTCAGTATTCTGTAAAATATTTCGCATGTTTGATATGTTTTGCTATATAATATGGTACGAGAATCAATGATCATAGGAGTAAAAGAGGCACATGAACATTATTGCCCATCAGATCAAGAAACAATAAAAGGAAATGGTGGTATGTAAAACATTGTCTTTTACTAAATCAAGCAAGCTTGATTTTCTCCCAACAGCCCTGTTAGACTACTGAGCCCAAACATAAGCTGACCTGGTATCTTAGTTGTAGTTTAAGGATAAAAGGTAAGAATCCCTCCCATCCATCCCTGACAATTTAACCTTTGGAGCCTATAATCTGAAATAGGACATAATGCCCAGGAGAGAGAGATCTAGGGTCATCTTAGCTGAAGGCTGAGGGTCACTCCCAACAAAGCAATCAAATATCTAACAAAGCTTTAAGATCATATCTATGGTGTATAAAAAAAAAAAAAATTAGGCAAGGAGAAATACACTAGATAAGAGTGAAAAAACTTAGATCCTTTTCATCTGTAGTGAGGGAAACATAAGGAGCCCTGGTGGCACAGTGGTTAAAGTGCTCGGCTGCAAACCAAAATGTCAGTGGATCGAACCCATCAGCTGCTCTTAGGTAGAAAGATGTGGCAGCCTGTTTCCCGTAAAGATTTACAGCTCTGGAAACCCTATCTGGCAGTTTATACTCTGTCTGATAGGGTCACTGTGAGTTGGAATCCACTTGACAGCAGTAGGTTTAGTTTTGGGAAGGGAAACATAGCCACGGAATTTTGTTCCTTTCCTATGCAACAATGTGGAGTTTGGCAAATGCTCATTAAGGCTGAATTTGCTTAATATAACTAATAACAAATTTATACATTGAGATTGCATCAATTTATAAAATGGAAAGATAAAAATGTTTATTACCTATTATTGAAAAAGCATATTTTAAAAAAATGCTATAAACTTTTCCCATTATTTTGCTTAATTTGACTTTCTAACAGGCTCTGCAAAGATTATCTCTACTCTAACTGCAGAAAAAATTAAGCTCCTGTGATTGAATACATTAGTATTTATTGGAGAACATGGAAATAGGTATAATAAATTTTAGTTTATACAAGTCAACACCTTTAGAAACAAAAATAAATTTGCTTAAAAAAAAAAAACTTACATTCTTTCTAGGTTTGAGTTTTTGACCAGTGCAAATTTATTGTTCACATCTGCTGACAATTTGGAGACTTCAAATACTCAATTTAGAAAAAGTTCAAAGAAAATCTCTGAATAGATGATTATTTAAAATACATTACATGTAAATGAATTCAATAGGTAGCCCATATTTTCTTTTTCATCATCAGTCACTGAATATTTTAATCATATTATGTCTCTGTTATGTGCCATTGAGTCTATTCCAACTCACAGCAATCCTATGCACAACTGAACAGAAACACTGCCTGGTCCTGCGCCCTCCTCACAATTGTTGTTATGCTTGAGCCCATTGTTGCAGCCACTGTGTCAATCCATCTCGTTGAGGGTGGCCCTCTTTTTCGCTGACTCTCTCCTTTACCAAGCCTGATGTCGTTCTCCAGGGACTGATTTTTCCTGATGACATGCCCAAAGTATGTAAGATATAATCTCATCATCTTTGCTTCTAAGGGGCATTCTGGTTGTACTTTTTCCAAGACAGATTTGTTCATTCTTTTGGCAGTCCATGGTATATTCAATATTCTTCGCCAACACCGCAGTTCAAAGGCATCAATTCTTCTTAGGTCTTCCTTAGTCGTTGTCCAGCTTTCACATGCATATGACGCGATTGAAAACACCATGGCTTGGGTCAGGTGCACCTTAGTCCTCAAGGTGCCATCTTTGCTTTTCGTCACTTTAAAGAGGTCTTTGGCAGCAGATTTGCCCAATGCAATGTGTCTTTTGATTTCTTGACTGCTGCTTCCATGGGTGTTGATCATGGATCCAAGTAAAATGAAATCCTTGGCAACTTCAACCTTTTCTCCATTTATTGTGTGTTGCTTATTGGTTCAGTAGTGGGGATTTTTGTTTTCTTTATGTTGAAGTATAACCCATACTGAAGGCTGTGGTCTTTGATCTTCATCAGTAAGTGCTTCAAGTCCTCTTCACTTTCAGCAAGCAAGGTTGTATCATCTTCATAACACAGGTTGTTAATGAGTTTTCCTCCAATCCTGAGGCCATGTTCCTCTTCATATAGTCCAGTTTCTCAGACTATTTGCTGAGCACGCAGATTGAATAGGTATGGTGAAGGGATACAACCCTGATGCCCACTTTTCCTGACTTTAAACCAGTCAGTATCCCCTTGTTCTGTTCAAACGGCCGCCTCTTGATCCACATACAGGTTCTTCATGAACATAATTAAATGTTCTGGAATTCCTATTCTTCACAATGTTATTCATAATTTGTTATGATCCATACAGTGGAATGCCTTTGCATTGTCAATAGAACATAGGTAAACATCTTTCTGGTGTTCTCTGCCTTCAGTCATATTATATAGCCTGGCATTAACATTGCAGTCACACACACACACACAAAAAAAAGAACTTCAAATCCTACTTTAACTTTCCCATAACATCCCCTCTTCTCTTCCAAAACCTTGCCTAAAACAAAATTTCTGGAAAGCCTTTAATGGTAAATGTTGGTTGATTAACTGTTCTTCTCTTCTGAATTTTCAGTGCTAATTTATATTTATTGATACATGTCATTTGTAGTGACTTCTCCCGGCCCCCCACCCCACCACCGAGACAGTCTGTGCCTTCTCTTACCTCTGTATTTCATTGAGACTTCTATTTGAGTGAGTGCTTTGGAACACCTTGGTTATTGCTAGATAATTTTGCACTGTATTAATAAATGTCTAATTAAGTGACATTTACTAAATTACTGCCTCAGTGCCCCAAACTATACAATTCTGTCTCAAAGAGAATAAAATCGCTTTTACATTATAACATTCATAAGTTTTTTGATTGTTTAACGCCCCTTTGAAGTTGGTGATTAACTAGGTCATTTTTAGTCTGGATCTTATTGGAAGGTAGATGAATGGTGTGCACCATTAAGTGCTTTTCAATCTTTAGTCAAGAATAACCACTTAGCAAAATCCTGAAAAGAGATGATTTTTATATTGGTAATTGTGCCCATATATCCTTGAACCTAGTCTTTGGTATTTGCAACTCATTATTTTTTGTATTAATGTATTTTTTCAAGATATTGGAATTTGAAAAAAGAAACTTTTTGTGAAATGTGATCATTTACACTTAAAACACATTAATTATTCTGGTGATAACGGAAAAAGAGGAGTGTTTGCTCTTCTTCCTAAAATTTTGACAATTCTATTCAGATACCCCACTTAGAGTTACCTTTGTTATTATAAACTATAATTACTGAATGACTTGAGTTTGAAGAAGGGCACTTAGAGAGATAGCAATTGGTACTACATGTTTCCTGGCTTTGATTTTGATACTAGTCACTCCAAGCATGGGGTGATGTTCCTAACAAGTAGGTTCAGAACTGAACATCCTATTACCATAAAAACTAAATCACTTTCATAGAACATGGAGATGTTCCAAAAACTTTACGATCGTATATGTAGTGGTTTGAGTTCTTAGCCATGATATCCAGGGCTCTTTGTAGAACAGTGTAGCAGACAGAGATCTCACTAAGAATTTATCGTCATAAACTGAAACGTGATTAGTTGTCTGCTGCCTGACCTACAGATTTTGGAACTGACAGTCTCACAATTGCATGTGCCAATCCCTTGAAGTAAATCTCTCTTTATATATATATATGTGTGTATATATACATAGAGAGAGAGAACAGCCCTGGTGGCTTAGTGGTTAAGAGCTCAGCAGCTAGCATATGTATATGCTAATATATATATGGGCTCGAGCATAACAATGATTGTGAGGACAGTGTAGGACCTGCCAGTGTTTTGTTCTGTTGTACATAGGGTCACTATGAGTGGGAACCAACTCGATAGCACCTAAGAACAACAATATATAGATAGGTGTAGATATAAACGTATAGATATATGTATGTCTCACTGGTTTAGCTGCCCTAGAGAGCCCAAACTAAGACAGACTCTAACTGATACTAACTGACCCTAAGCACCCTACTGAGAACACAATTTTATGACTTATTTATTTCATGCCTACATAGTGTGACTATCATTATTTTGTGACAAAATTTTTTAATGGCAGCGTAGTACACTAGTCCCCCTTATCCATGGTGGATACATTCCAAGACCCCCACAGAAGCCTGAAACTGTGGGTAGTACAGAGCCCTATATATACTGTGTTTTGACCTACACATACATACCTGTGATAAAATTTAGTTTAGAAATTAATCACAGTAAGAGAATAACAACAATAACTAATAATGAAATAGAACAATTATAACAATATACTGTAATAAAAGTTATATGAATGTGGTCCCCAGGCAGGACAACACTGGAGACAGGTTTCATCACAGCTACTCATTTCATATTTTTGGTCCGAGCTTGACTGTGGGTAACTGAAACCGTGGGAAGCAGAACTTCAGATAAGGGGGGTGTGTGCCACTGTACTTCTCCTAGGATACACTGTTTTCACAATAAACTATACGTCAGTGAGCATCTTTAAACATAAATATTTGTGAACATCCTTGATTATTTCTTTAGGTCGCATTTCCGGAAGGAGAAATGCTAATCACACTATGCTAGTTTTTAAGGCTTATTTACACTGACCAGTTGTTCCAGAGAATAGTAACACCAATTATGAGAATGTCAATGTATTCACACTTCTTCCAAAACTACTTTTACTATGACAATTTGATAAGAGAAAATATTACCTCGCATTTTGTATTTAACAACAAAAAAAAAACCCACTGCCATCGAGTCAATTCCAACTCATAGTGACCCTAAAGGACAGAGTAGAACTGCCCCATAGAGTTTCCAAGGAGCGTCTGGCGGATTTGAACTGCTGACCTCTTGGTTAGCAGCCGTAGCACTTAACCCACCAGGGTTTCCATTTTGTATTTACATTCCTTAATTATAAATGAGGTTGAAATTTTTCATGTGCTTCTTGGTCATTAAAATGTCTTCTATGAATTATTTCCTGTATTTATTCTTGCCCACATTTTTTCTATTGGCCAATGTGTTTTTATCTTATTTAAGGGCTCTTTCTATATGACTCGACGGCACTGGGTTTTATATATGAAAGACATTAACATTTAGATTAAGCATGTTGCAAATATTTTCATAGTTTGTCATTTGACTTAATATTTTTAAGTGTTTTTTGGCATACAGAAGTTTAATTTTCTTTAAATAGTCAAATTTCTGAATCTTTTCGCTATATGTTTTCTATCTTAAGGGCTGGTCTCAGAAAGCCTTTAGAAGGGCCTGAGACTGCATAAAATATTTCCCTTCATCTAGTTTAGACAAGATTTGCTTGTTACCGTTGCTTTAATTAACTTCACTATCTTTAATACTTATTTTAGTATATCGTATGAGGTAAGGATTTAATTGTATCTTTTATTAATGGTTAATTAAATATCCCAATAATATGTATTACATTATCTTTCCTTTTCCACTAATTTAAAATGTCCCGATTATCATACAGTGCCTCGATACACGAGGGTGGCCCATGGAGTATCACCTGAGAACTTACTAGGCTCTGCCACAGTTCCACTGGATCACAATTTGCATTTTAACAAGATTTAAAAGACCAGTATGTACATTGTTTAAGTACAAGATCCACTCTCATTCATTCCTGAGCCTTTCACTAGGCAAATAATATTCATTTACTGTTCCTTTATTATTTTCATTATTTAATGGCTATTTTTGTTCGTTTTTTCTTTGAGATGAGCTTTATACTTATCAAGTTCTAAAAGGAACGACTTTACATTTTATTTTTTATTTTTTTTGAAACTGCAATGGCAAAACATGGATTCTTTAACATATTCAGGAAGTATGCTTCTAATTCTAATTTGCTAAAATATTTTTGTTTCAAGCAGGAATAGGTCTGGGTTTATTAAGTGCCGTTTTAGGATCTATTTAGATGATGATGTGATTTTTTTTCTTTGACTCAGTGATGTTACATACTTATCACTGCTGTTGTGAGTTGCTACGGAGTTGGCTCTGACTCAGGGCAATATTAACGTGTAAATGAATGAAACCACAATTCGAATACATTGATTCTCGTTCTGTCTTACTTTTCTTCATTGTCCAGCTTTTGCATGCCTGTGAGGTGATCAAAAAGATCACAGCTTGGGTTAGATACACCTTAGTCATCAAAGTGACATCTTTGTTTCTTAGAACTTTAAAGAGGTCTTTTTTCAGCAGATTTGCGCAGTGCACTATGTTGTTTGATTTCTCGACTGCTATTTCCGTAGGTAGTCCAATAGTCAACACTCACAGAAGCAGCATTAGGTAATAGATTTCCATATATTAAAAGACCTCTGCATTCCTAGGATAAAATTACCCGGTCATGATGTTTTTTGTTTTGTTTTTAAAAAAAGTCTAAAGTTTCTAGTATTTTCTTTAGGATTAAAAATATTTTACACACAAGTAAAACTGGCCTATAGAACATTTGCTCTGTGTGTGTACATTATTATTATTGCCAAGTTTCATTCCCAGGGTTATTATGGCTTGTTAACATTTGTTGCATTTTTCTTCTTTTAATATGTTCTACCCCAGTATTTTATTATGAAAAATTTTCAATACACAGAAAAGTAGAAAGAGTTGTATAGAAGCACTAATATACCCACAGTCTAGATTCTACAGTTAACAATTTTTCTGTACTTGTTTTATCACCTATCTACTCATTCATCTGTCCATACTTTGATTTTTTACTCATTCATCTGTCCATACTTTGATTTTTTACTCATTCATCTGTCCATACTTTAATCCTAGTTTTTTTTTTTAATGTATTGCACATAACTCACTTCATTCCTAAGCATGTCAGTATGCATTTCCCTAGATAAAGTTCAATTTTCATCTATTTTTTTTTCATTCTGTGGTAAAATGTACATACAATAAAATGCACAAATCTTAATTATTCCATTCAATGAGTTTTGACAAATTCACACACGGGTGTAAACCAATTCCCTAAAGTCTATATCAAGATATAAAATATTATCATTACTCCAGAAAGTTTACACCTATCTCTTTTCAGTCAATCTCTGCCTGCCCCCAAGAGGCAACCACTGTTCTAATTTTTTTCCACCACAGATTTGTATCGCATGTTTTAGGACTTTACATAAATGGAATCATAGAATATGTATTCTTTTGTGTAAGTCTCTTTCACACCCAACAAGGTTATTTTTGCAATTCATTCTTGTTGTATCAGTTATTCTTTTTTTTTTTTAATTTATTCTGAATTAGTCACTCATCGTTTGACTAAACCACAGTTTATTTGTCCTTTCTGTTGATGGACACAGGGACTATTCTAGTTTCCAGCTAATAAGAATAAAGCTGCCACGGACATTCTTGTAAAGTCCTTTTTCTGAACATATATTCTCATTTCTCTTGGTAAATATGTAAGATGAAATTAAAAAAAAATAGATGTATATTTAGTTTCACAAAAAACTGCCAGTTTTTTTTTTTTTTTCACAAAGTAGTCGAAATGTTTTACACTCCCACCAATAGTGTGGAAACCCTGGTAGCATAGTGGCTAAGTGCTACAGCTGTTGACCAAAAGCGGTTTGAATCCACCAGGTGCTGTTTGGAAACCCTACGGGGCAGTTCTACTCTGTCCTATAGGGTCGCTGTGAGTCAGAATTGACTTGACGGCACTGGGTTTGGTTTTTTTGGTTTGGCAAGAGATTTCTAGTTGCACCGTATCTTCCCAAATTTTGTATTGTCAGTCTTTTAAATTTTAGCCATCCTGATACTATTTACAAAACTTTTTTAAACAACTAACAGGGTTTGAATTATACGTCCCTTGGAAGTTTGAAAAAGTTTCCCCAGAAATGAATGGACCTAACAGCATTTCTTGTCAATCTTTACACATTTTGAAGATAAATTGAATATTCTTGCACATGTTTTTCTTCCCCCCTCTTCCCTTAATGTCTTTTGGGATAAATTTGGTAATATTTCTTTTCATAGAAAAATCTGCTTTTATTCAATTTCAATTTATTGGCTTTGATTTGTACATTTTATTCTCCCACAGTTTAATCATTGTTTATTAAATTTAATTTTTAAATATTTCTTTCCCTTAACTAGGCCCAACCGAAATTTTTTTTTTGAATATCAGTTTTTTTTTTTTTTTTTAATTTACCAGTTATGTTCTATAGAGTAGTGGCTAGGAGCTCTTGCTTCTTAATTAGAGAGACGTAGTTTGTACTTTATCAATTTTTAAACGACCTAGGATAACTTATTTACCTTCTATAAATACCAATTTTGTCATCTATAAGAAGAACATAACATCTCGTGTCTTGAAGGATTGTTGTATTTACTGAGACCAATACCATTACAACATTCAAAAAATGTTATTTTTAATATAACTATTTTTGTTTTTTGATTCATATATTACTGCTTTTATCTTTAACTTCATATAGTTTTTTTATTATTTATATTCACTAACATTTTGAAATGAGTGCATGGTTAATTTATATATTTCTTGTTTATTACTGCAAGCATTTAAGTCTACAGTTTGATCGCATCCCATAAATTTTGAATGTCATTTATTTATTAACTTTGTGTAATTTCTGTTTTAATAACCTCTTCGAGAAAGATTGGAGAGGTGGTGTTATGAATTGTAGCCTTTATTGAATAAAATGAGTATTTTTTGTTTTTTCAAATTGATTTGAGTATCGATATTATGACTTTAATCTATTTTCTTTATTGTTTACCTAACATTTTAAGCATATTCCTTTCAATTTTTTAAAACTGTTTTCTCTTAGGTGTACTCTTAAAAACATCTTATATTTTAATACTTTCATTCCTTTTTTTAAAAACTTCAAACCAAGTGTTTGTCTTTTAATAAGTGAGTTTAATTTAGTTATATTACTGCCATAATGATGTGTTCAGTCTCCTGTTATTTATGCTTCCAAAAAAAGAAAAAAAAAATTTATTTTTAGTCATTAACTAAGGAGCCCTGATGGCACAATGGTTAGCACTTGCTAGGTGAAGGTCAGTGATCTGAACCCACCAACCACTCTGCAGGACAAAGACATGGCTGTCTACCTCTGTAAAGATTACAGCATTGGAAACCCTACGGGGCAGTTCTACTCTGTCCTAAAGGGTCGCTAGGAGTTAGAATTGACTCAAAGGCTATTAGTTTTTGTTGGGGTTTAGTGATTATCTTTTCTTTATTTTTAAGATTTTTTTTGAGGATCTTTGTTTTGTTGAAATTCATTTGCAGAGTTGAGTGTATCATGTCTCAAGAAAAGCACACTCTCCTTATTGCTCCTTGAAAAGTCACTCCTTTTTTTTCTATTATTTTTCTCATTCAAAACTTTCATCACCAATCACCAAGTTTGCTTTGCAAACCATATTCACTCTAATGGACAGAATACATGTTTTTGGAGAAGTATGTATTTTTGTAAAATGGAAAGGGATATTTCATGTCTGCATTCCACTTTGGTGAGTGACATCTGGGGTCTTAAAAGCTAGCAAGCAGCCATCTAAGATGCATCAATTTGTCCCAACCCACATGGAGCAAAGGAGAATGAAGAACACCAACAATAAAAGGGAAATATTAGCCCAAGATACAGAAGAGCCACATAAACCAGAGACTCCATCAGCCTGAGACCAGATGAACTAGATGGTGATCAGCTACCACCAATGACCGCCCTGACAGGGAACACAACAGAGTCCCTGAGAGAGCAGGAGAAAAGTGGGGTGAAGAACTAAAATTCTTGTAAAAAGACCAGACTTAATGGTCTGTCTGAGACAGGAGGAACCCCAGAAGACACGGCCCCCAGACTGTCTGTTAGCCCAAGACTAAAACCATTCCTAAAGCCAACTCTTCAAAGACTAGACCGGAATACAAGACATAAAATGGTATCTTAGTTCAAGTAGATACATGAGACTAAATGGGCAGCTCCTGTCTGGAGGAGAGGTGAGAAGGCAGAAAGGGACCGGAGCTAGTTGAACGGACACGAGAAATCCGGGTGGAAAGAAGGAGTGTGCTGTCACATTATAGGGAGAGCGACTAGGGTTACATAACCATGTGTGTATAAATTTTTGTTTGAGAAACTAACTTGAGCTGTAAACTTACACTTAAAGGACAATAATTTAAAAAAAAAGGGGGGATACTTCATAGGTGGTAAGTTTTATGTAGTTTGTTGTATAATTTATGGGCATGCATGTGCTTGCAATTTACACAATTGGCAGATTTAATTCCATTTCTTACTTTTTTAAATCAACATTGTGTCTTTTAAAGATGTCTTCATCTTGCTTTATGTACTTTTAGTTTTTTGCTTCTGAGAGCTACATATTATTCGATGATATTAAGCAAATTTGCAATATCTTTCATCTAGTGATGAACACAAAGTACTCCACAATTTATGCTCTTCTGTCCTGGACTTAGAGAACTTTTGCATGTGTTTACAGGAGTGAAATTGCACAGTGAATGCATTTTCTTCTTTTTAGTGAGTAATGCCATCTTGTCCTCCAGGATATCTGTGCCAATTTCCATGTTAAACAGTAATACAGAAGGGTTTCTGTTTCCCGATGTGCTGACCAGTGTTTGGTATTATCTCCTTGTTACCAGTGTGATAATGATTATATGCGTTTTCCTTTTTTATTTAATTTATATTTTTGTGAATGCTAACAAGGTTGAGAACTTCTTCAAATGTTAGCCATTTAGGTTTCCCCTTCTGTGCATATTCTATATCCTTTGTCCATTTTCTTTTTTCTAATACGTTTCCTGACTTTTTCTTGTTAATTTGTGGTTGCACTTTATGTACTGTAGACTAGATAATAATTCCAGCATGTTTTAGAGTTTTAAACATGCCTTGTCCAAGACTGTTACCTATAGGTCGACTTTTTCTTTGATTTCTTTTTTTGGACCAAATCCATCAGTTTGTGGTGTTATTTTGTGCTTTTCAGCTCTAGTTTAAAAAACATTTCTCCACCCAATTGTTATAATAATATTCTCTTATATAATGTAGTATTGCCATTCTGACTTGCCTAGTACATATAGGTTTTTGTGTCTTTGAAGCTCACCTTCTTAAATGACATGAGGAATCTAACTTTATTTTTCTCTAAAGTGAACCAGTTTTCCTAGATACTTGTTACTACTAGCTATGCCACTGTATCTCCACTGGTTAACAGTGTCAACTTTACTGGGCCTGTGCCTGCTCTATATTCTGTTCCAACGGTATTTTGTCTGTTCTGGGCTAATATTTCAGTATTTTTGTTATTATGGTCTTTAAAGTATGCCTTACTATCTGGTAGGACAATAAGTTTCACTTTGCTTTCTTTCTTGGCAATGCATTAGCTCCTAATTTGCATTTAGAAATACATATAAATTTAGAATAAGTTTGTTGAATTTCTCAAAAAGTTTTGGTGGAATTTTGATCAGAATTGCATTGAACATGGACATTAATTTGGGGGAGAATACACATCTTTAACATATTAAATTATTCTATCCATGTGCATGGTTTTTCTATTTATTCATCTTTTATGTTCTTTCATAGAGTCTAATTCATTTCCTCTTACATGGCGTATGGGTTCTTTATAGTTTAATTCCTAGATAGATCTTGGTAATCTTGTGAATTGTATGTTCTTTTTTTTTTAATTTTTTCCCAATTGGTTATTTTTGTACTCAATTGTGAAAGCTCTTCATTTATGTGGCTCTTAACTGAATTTTGTCACAGCTTTTATAGTTTGATGACTCCTTTGGTTTTTCCATATAGTTGATCATAATACTATGTTTGTCTTTCCTACCAATACTTATAGCTCTATTGTGTGTGTGTGTGTGTGTGTGTGTGTGTGTGTGCACGTGCCTTAATGCAAGGGTGAAAATATCTAATTCTATGCACACAGTAGAGATGTGAGCCATCAACCTCTTGTTCTTGGTCTTGTAGAGATTTCTTCTAAGGTTTCTGTCATCATGAGATGTTTGCTTTTGGTTTTGTTATGTTGTCTTTAAGTTATGGGTGCTTCCTCTATGCCTGATTTTCTGAGAGATTGTATCAGAAACGTGGACTGTAATTTATTTAATTTTCTTTCTGCATTTATTGAGATAGTCTTGTGAATTTTTCTTCTTTAATTTGTTAATGTGCTGAATCACACTGACAGGTTTTTCTGATGTTAAAACATCATCGCCTTCCTGGGACAAGCCTTATTTATCATAATGTATTATTATTATTGTTAACTCTGAATTATAGTTAACTATTATTTTTTTTTTATTATTTTAATTAGGACTTAGTATCTTTGTTTATAAGACTTACAGGCTCATATCATTCTTTTATAGGTACTACCATTATCTGGCTTTGAAATCAAGGTTACACTAGTCCTTTAAAACGACTTGGCCAAAGTTTTCTTCTTCTCTATTTTCTGAGTAAATTCGTAATAAAATATGGATTATGTGTGTCTTAAAAATTTGATAAAACTAACCTGTGGAACTGTCTTGTCCAGGAGTTCTTTATTTTGATGGAAAAGAGAGAAACTGTTTGATTACTGTTTCAATTTTTTTGTTATTAATCTATTCAATATTGTGCTACTTCTCTGCCAGCTTTTTGCATCTTATAAGAGGCAGAAATTTCTCCATCATGTAAATTTTCATATGTATTGGTTTACAGTTCTTGACATTTTATTTTATTTTAAATCCCTCTCATATGGGTATTTTTCCTTTTTTATTCTTATTTTGATTTGTACCCTCTCCATTTCTTCTCTCCCTCTTGCCATTGTCTACAGTGCAAATTCATTCAAAGAAATGAACTTTTTATTTTATTTCTCTCTCTGTCTCCTTTTCTCTCTTTCTTTCTCTCTGTGTTTTTCTCTGTCTCTGTGCCTCTCTCTTTTGGTTTTCAATTTCATAGTTTTTCTGGGTATTCCTTCCTGAATAGTTTGTTGTTCTTTTTCCAAAATTGTTCAGCTAATTGTTTATCTAATCTGTTTCTCGTCTTTTTTTGTTTTATGATAAATGTACTTAATATAAAATCTCCCTCTAATTACTTCTTCACCTTTGTTCTATATTTCTATTGATATTTTCTTCTACATGTTTAAAAAATATCTCTTATAAATTATTCTTTAACCTAAGGGTTACTTATTGTCTCTTTTATTTTCTAGGGATATGGGATTTTTAACGATATTCTTCTGTTATTAATTTTTAAGTTTTATTACATTATGGTCAGAGAATATAATCTCTAAAATATTCATTAGTTGGAATGAAATATTTCCTGTTACATGGAAAATGGTACATGGACTATTTTCCTGATTAAAAAACTGTATATTTTCAGTTTGTTGGTTTAACTGAATATATTTATGTACCATATATACTAGTTCAAGGTGATAGATAATTCAAAGTCTTTGTAGAATTTTTATGTATAGCTCTATTGGTTTCTGAGTAAGACATGTTATAATTTCCAACTATAATTGCTGATTTATCTGCTAGTTGTCATAGTTCTAAGGAACCCTGATAGTACCGTGGTTAAGCACCTGGCTGCTAACTGAAAGGTCAGAAGTTTGAACCCACCAGAAGCTCCGTGGGAGAAAGATGTGGCAATCTGCTTCCATAAAGATGATAACTTTGGAAACCCTCTGGGGGCAGTTCCACTCTGTCCTATAGGGTCTCTATGAGTCGGAATCAGCTCAATGGCAACTGGTAATGGATATCATACTTTTGTCACTTATTGATGTATATAGACAGGGAGGGGGAAAGGAGAAAGAGAGAGAGAACACGTCAGGTGCGTATATTTTGATGATCATTATATCTTCTTAATCTACTTTTCCTTTTGCCAGCATCCTACCTTGTGGCTTAGCAACCTACTTTGTGGCTTAGCATCTTACTTTGTGGCTTAGCATCCTACTTTGTAGCTTAGTTTAACTTTTTTTTTATTGAATACAATTTTTTTTTCTACGTTAAAAATTGCTATTCTCACTTTCTGTTGGTTCATATCTGTCTGGTATATCTTTCCCCAGTTCTTTATTTTCAGCCTTTTTATATCTTCTGTTTCAAGAATGTCTCTTACTGATAATATATTATCAGATATATTTTTAAAAATCCAATCTGAGACTCTACCTTTGCATTTATGAGTATGATCTATTTACATATTTTGGCTTTGCCAGTTAATAATCTACCCAGAAATGTTTTTAAAGGTAAAATATTAATTTTTTTTTCAGTTAAGGGGAAAATGCTGCAGAAGCAAGTGTCTTAAAAAAAGGACAGCTTATATTTGACTAGTGTTATGGAACAATTTGAATGGTGAAACTGAATTAGCAAAGAAAAAATCTGGAGCAGGAAGCAGAAAATGAACTACTTTACTCCTTCTAACCAAGGACTTCAGTTTGTAGTTACTAAATATGTTACTTAATTATCGCGAATTCCTAAATATACCAGTCCTCAAAATACAAAAATAAAATGCAATTTAAAATATAGTATTTTACTATATAGTACATTTAGACTGAACATTTTCCCTCTAAGATGAGGAACAAGACAAGGAGGTTTGCTCTCACTGTCCCTATTGAATTTTGTACTGAGGTCCTAGCCAGGACAGTTAGGCAAGAGAAAGAAATAAAATGTATCTAAGTAGGAAAGGAAGAAGTAAAACGATCTTTATTTACAGATGACATGGTCTCATATATAGAAAATCCTAAAGAGCACACATACACACAAAATATTAGAAGTAATAAATGAATTCAGCAAAGTTTCAGAAAAAATCAACATGCAAAAATGAGTTATATTTCTATACACTAGAAATGAACAATCTGAAAATAAAATTAAGAAAACAATTCCATTTACAATAGCAACAAAAGGAATAAAATACGTAGAAATAAATTGAACAAAATAAGTGCGAGACTTGTATACCAAAGACTACAAAACATTGTTGAAAGAAATTAAAGAAGATTTACAAGAATGGATTGGAAGAATCACTAGTATTGAGTGGGTGATATTCCTTAAATTGGTCTATAGGTTCAATGCCATCCCTATCAAAATTCCAGCTACATTTTTTTTCAGAAGTGGACAATTTGACTGTAAAACTCATGTGGAAAATTGAGACCAAGAATAACCAACACAATCTTGAAAAAGAAGAACAAGTTTGGAGGAATTCCATATCCTGCTTTCAAAACTCACTACAAGGCTACAATAACCAAAGCAGTATGGCACTGGCATAGGAGATATTATGGCAGTATGACACTGGCATAATAAAATTGAGAGTCCATCTATACATCCATGTGTCTATGGTCAATTGATTTTCTACAAGGTACCAAGATTATTAAATTGGGAAAGAATAATCTTTTAAACAAATGATGCTGGGACAACTGGATATCTACATTCAAAAGATTTTTTTTTTTTTTTAAATTTGGACACAACTCACATCACATAAAAAAAATAACTCAAAATAGATTAAAAAAAAAACCTAAATGTAAGAGTTAATATAGTAAAACTCTTAGTTCCCTGAGATGACACCAAAAGCACAAGCAACAAAAGAGAAAATTGGTAGTTTGGATTTCATCAAAATTAAGAACTTTTGTTCTTCAAATGTCACTATTAAGATGAAAAGACAACCCACAAAATGGGAAGAAAATATTTGCAAACCGTATTTCTGAAATGGGTCTAGTATTCAAAATATACAAAAAGGTTTTATAGCTCAACAATAAAAAGACTAATAACTCAATCAACACATGAGCTAAAGATCTGAATACACATTTATTCAAACAAGATATACAAATGGCCGATTAACACATGAAAAGATGCTTATCATCATCAGCTATGCAAATCGCAGCCACAATAAAATACCACTTCATACTCACTAGGTTTATTATTATTATTATTTAAAAGGGAAGATAACAAGTGTTGTTGAGGAGCTGGCGAAATTAGAACCTCTGTACATAGCTGGTGGAAATACGAAATGGTGCAGCCACTGTGAAAAACATTTTGGCAGTCCCTCAAGAAGTGAAACATAAAATTACCATATGACACCGCAATTACGCTCCTAGGTATATACCCAAGAGAATTAAAAACATTTTCGCACAAAACTTGTGCACAGATGTTCATGGCAACATTATTCATAAAAGCAAAAAAAAAAAAAAAAACAAGTGGAAACTACTCAAATGTCCATCATCTGATGAATGGATAAGCAAGATGTTTCCATACAAGGGAATATTATCAGCAAGCACTGATACATGCTACAACATTATGGTCAGTAAAAGAAGCCAGACAAAAAAGGCCGCATATAGTATGATACCTTTTATGTAAAATGTCCAGGATATGAAAACCCATAAAGACAGAAGGATGATTAGTGGTGGCCAGGGCATAGGGGGAGGAAGGAATTGGGACTGCCTGACTATAGGTTCAGCCCCGGTGGTGCGGTGGTTAAGAGCTACGACTACTAACCAAAATGTCGGCAGTTCGAATCCACCAGCCACTCCTTGGAAACCTTGCGGGGCAGTTCTACTCTGTGCTATAGGGTCACTATGAGTTGGGATTAACTCAACAGCAACATTGGGGGCATAGATGCAAGGATTTCTTTTTGGTTGAAAATTATATTCTGGAATTAGATAGTGGTGATGCCTGTACAACATAGTGAATATTTTAAAAACCACTGAATTGTACTCTTTAAAACAGTGCATTTTAATGTTACCTGTTTTAGTTGCCTAATGGTGCTGTAATACAAATATCATAAATGGGTGCTTTAAAGCAACAGAAATTTATTTCTTATAGTTCTGGAGGCTAAATCCTTGGCTTGTAGGTGATCTTCACAGGGTATCTGTCTTCCCTTTATGTGTGGGTATCTTTGTGTCTAATCTGCTCTTTTTATAACTCAGAAGTAATTAAATTTAGGACCCACCCTAGTTAATTAACAATCTAATTAACATAACAGAGAACACTCGATTTCCAAACAGAATTGTATCCATAAGTATAGAGTTAGGATTCCAACACGTATTTTTGGAGGGCACAATTCAGTCCTTAGCATTGTGTGAATTGTTGGTGTTGTTAGGTGCCCTCCAGGTCGAGCTCCTGCTTATAGTGAACCTAAGTACAATAGAATGAAATACTACCAGGTCCTGCACCATTTTTCGTTGTTATGCTTGAGCACATTGTTGCAGCCACTGTGTCAATCCATCTTGTTGAGGGTCTTCCTTTTTTTCGCTGACCCTCTACTTTACCAAATGGATTTGGACTATCGACCTTTTGGTTAGCAGCTGTAGCTCTTAACCACTGAGCCACCAGGGCTCCGTACCTGGTGGTCCCTCCTGAAAACATGCCCAGAGTATGTGAGACAAAGTCTTACCATCCTTGCTTCTAAGGAGTAGCCTTCTTGGATTATTTGTTCAGCATACAGATTGAATAAGTATGGTGAAAGGATACAACCCTGATGCACACCTTTCCTGACTTTAAAACATGCAGTATGCCCTTGTTCTATTTGAAATATTGCCTCTTGACCTATGTACAGGTTCCTCATAAGCACAATTAAGTGTTCTGGAATTCCTATTCACAATGTTATCCAAAATTTATTATGATACATACAGTCAAATGCCTTTGCACAGTCAATAAAACGAACGTAAACATCTTTCCAGTATTCTCTGCTTTCAGCCAGGATCCATCTCACATCAGCAGTGATATCCCTTGTTCCACATCCTCTTCTAAATCCAGCTTGAATTTCTGGCAGTTCCCTGTAGATGTACTGCTGCAATTTTTTTTGTGTTATATTCAGAAAAAAATTTGCTTGGATGTGATATTAATGATATTGTTTGATAATTTCTGCATTCAGTTGGCTCACCTTTCTTTGGAAGAGGCATAAATATGGGTTTCTTCCAGTTAGTTGGCTAGGTAGCTGTCTTCTAAATTTCTTGGCATAGACAGGTGAGTATTTCCAGCACTGCATCCATTTGTTGAAACATCTCAATTGGTATTCTGTCAATTCCTGAAGCCTTGTTTTTCGCCAGTGTCTTCAGTGATGCTTGGATTTTTTTCTTCACTACCATTGGTTCTAGATCATATCCTACCTCCTGAAATGATTGGACGTCAACCAATTCTTTTTGATGCAGTGACTGTGTATTCCTTCCATCTACTTTGAATGCTTCCTGCATCGTTCAATATTTTGCTCATAGAATCCTTCATTATTACAACTCAAAGCTTGAATTTTTTCTTCAGTTTTGTCCACTTGAGAAATGCTGAGTATGTTCTTCCCTTTTGGTTTTCTAACTCCAGGTTTTTGTAAATTTCATTATAATACTTTGCTTTATCTTCTCCAGCCGCCCTTTGAAATCTTCTGTTCAACTCTTTTACTTCATCATTTCTTCTTTTTGCTTTAGCTACTCAACGTTCAAGAGCAAGTTTCGAATCTCTTCTGACATCCATTTTGGTCTTTTCTTTCTTTCCTTTCTTCTTAAGGACCTCTTGCTTTCTTCATGGATGATGTCCTTGATGTTATCCCACAACCCGTCTGGTCTTTGGTCATTCATGTGCAATGCGTCAAATCTGTTATTGAGATGGTCTCTAAATTCGGGTGGGATGTACTTGAGGTCGTACTTTGGCTCTCATGGACTTGTTCTAATTCTCTTCAGCTTCAGCTTCAGCTTGCATATGAGCAACTGATGGTCTGTTCTGCAGTTTCCTCCTGGCCTTGTTCTGACTGATGATATTGAGCTTATATATTGTGTGAATTATGGCTCAGTAAAAAACTAAAAAATATTATTGGAGTTGGAAATTTCTATTTCCAGTAATTTTTCCATCACTCTGTCCATTAATATTTTCAATTGATTAAAAGCTAGAATAAATACCTTTTTTTAAAAATTATGACCCTTCCTCAGAATACACTATTTAAAACTCCCTTCAGAGTCTCATTCTTCATTCACAAAGAATAATTTCCTATCTTTGAATAAACAGTGTGCATATAGATTCCAAGTTACTTTAACATATCTAATATATTTTTATGCCACTTATTGAAAGTTCAGTGATGTTTAGAATTTAATTTCTGAATAATTATAGGCAGTTGCCTATGCTAAGTTTCAGTAACATACTTCTTAGCCATGTTGGCTATCAACAGTACTACTACAATAAAAGTTAATGCCATAGAATGATGGAATGATAGAATACATTTCATTTTTTTAATTTGGTTCAGAACCAAATTTATATGTTTCTTACAAATATTATAAATATTACAAGTATTATAAGAATTATTTTATCTAAGAAAATATTCAAAATGTTTAGGATTAAGAGGATAAATAATACATTAGGAACAATGACTCAACTTTACTCATTTTAACTAAGAGTTGAGTTTCCTACTTTCAGGCACTAATAGTTGAATGCTATGGGGAAAAGAGTATAAGATTATAAAACTGAGATCAAAATCTGACGCAAAGGCACCTATTTATCCAATAACAAACCCTTTATTCTCTCATTCCTCCACCAAAAAAACAAAACCCAAACAAAACCCATCCCTTTTCTAGCATTTTTTGTCTTAGGGAGTAACATATCATAGTTATCCATCATGTCTTGATCTCCATTACCATCTACGTTCATTCCAACGCTGTAGGGTATAGTCTTCGCAACTCACATGATGTGACTATCTTTTCAATGAGGGCAATCTTTCACATCTTGGGCACCTGTAAAAGGCAGGGCCTATCACCAGAGCCCACCATCCAGTGAAAAAGGTGAAGGGGGCAAATACTTCCTCTCCTTGCTCCCAAGCCATTGGGGCACTGGCCCAGGCATTAGGCTCAGGTAAGTAGAAGCTCTAACCTGGGACTTTGACCCTTGAGAGGGTGATGCAAAGCTTCAGGGGTAGCTAGAGATTGTCCACAGTGGCCAAGGTGGAGCAGGGAGTCCAGTACCATTGTGGTGAGAGTCCAGTATGGTATTCTTATTAGCCTATTTCTGTGTATTGACCTTGGTATGTTCTTGGCTGCCTGCTCTTCTTTTGTTCTTGCCAGTTTTCAAAGCTCAGTTGTCCACTATTTCCATCAATTCTGCTGGCTTCCTGATATCTTCCCAGTGAATTTCTCTTCTTTTAGAGTTGGTTTCTATTGTTTTCAACCTAGAATCTTTATCAGCATGATTACTAAATACTTTGTTTTATTTCCTAAATGCTTTTAAAACCATCCACTTGTCAATATCTTTTACCACCACCTCCCAAATCCAAACCATAGAATCTTTTTTCTCACACCAAAGCAATAGCTTCCTAACTCTTCTACCAATATCCACTCTGGTCCTTTTGTTATGCATCCTCTAAACTACAGCTGGAGGGAGCTCTTAAAAACATAAATTGATGATTTTACCTCCCTGTTTAAATCCTTCAATTGCTCCTCATTGTTCTTAAGATAAAGATCAAATTCCTGCATGGCTTGGTCCCTACCTACTTCTCTAGATTCATCTCTGCAGTAACCTAACCCTTTGCTCTTTTCATTCCAACTTCATTGACTTCTGTTCAATTTTTCAGGTGAATCATGCTGCCTCCTGCCACAGGACAGCTATGTGGAATGTATTCTCATTCATTCAACAGATATTACTTGAGAGTTCCCCCTTCACTTTGTTAATTTCTATTCAACATTAAAACCTAAGTTTAAACATTCCCTGAATCCTTCATAAAAAACCAGGTTTCTTTGTCATAAACCCCTATTCTTTTTCTTGAGAGTCCTTGGGCATAATTTTTAATTGTACATTCTCCAGTGTGATTTTATGATTGTCATCCCCACTGGCCTGTAAACTCTAGGAGATCAAAAATCCTGTCTGCTTGCTTTTCGTTTCATTGCATGTACAGCATCTTGTACAGTTACAAATAGTCAATATTTCTTAAATAAAATACTCATCAAATAATTCGTAATATATGACTTAAATTTAAGGGGCTATTGAGGAAAATATATTCTTAAAGTTAAATATATATAATACAATTCCATCTTTGTTACTGTGCCTTGTTAAACCTTGTGGTTTGCCATAGCTTTCCAGAAGTACATGTTTCTTTGCCATTTATGTTCTCACTCTTGCTTCCTTTGCTAATTATTTCTCGTATTTTGCTTCTCAGAGAAAGCAATATTTGAGAGCACATGTCTCAATTTTATTGATGTTACTCAGTTTAAAGCCAATCAGCCAAAATCCTTCTAAAGTCTTCTGAATTGACCTTCCACTAAGGAAAAGAAAATGCTTCTCTGAAGAAAAAAAAAAAAAAAGGCAGTCTTCCTATTGAAGATGCTTCATCCAAGCTTGACATATAGAAGTATTTTTTCTCCCCCTGAATTTTACTTAGTCATAAGTTTTTAGCTCAAGTTTCAGTTATAATACCTGACAAACATTTAAGGCTGGAAAAAAAAAAAAATGAATGGCTGCTTCCAAATAACACACTGTTCTTTGAAAAAGATCACTTAAAATATCAACTTTATCTCAGCCCCGTTATCAGTTATTCAGAAAGTCTGCTTTGGTTCATTTATCTTCTGTGATCATTACTTTGATCCATATATTGGCATTTAGACAGGGGGGACAGATGGACAGTATCTAAAAAAAACATATACATAAAAATACATCCATTATACCTCTACTAAAATAACTAAATTTAATGTGTTCATTTTTATAATAAATTTAAAGAATTCATGTTTAATTAAAAGTGATATATAAATCATGCTGTTTGCTAGCATGATTGTGCTGTTCCCATACTGCCAAACTTAATATAAAATTAATTGTTAATTTTCAGGCCAGTAGTCTGCTCTTCACCAAGACATATGCTGATTGTTTAGACATGAGTCAATGAAATATTAAACTTCATAATGAGGGCTCATGATGTCCTAAAGTAATTGTCAAGGTTTGACACTTCTCTCAGTGCTTAAGATTGCCCCTTCTATCTGTTGTAAAAAATGCTCTGAAATAGAACTTTCAAAACATGTCTATGCACCATTTTATTTCACATTCAGTGGAATGGTTACTATTTCAAAAAGTGTATTTAGTAAGAGTAGCGTGACCTTGTAGGGTGACAAAGAATGGCTTATCTTTTGCACAATCACACACACACAGTGGACCAATCTAAACTTTTCTTATTTTATAATACTTGAAGACCTCTGGGTTAGTCTGACCTTACATAAACAAATATAGCATTTCAGCAGCCTTTCACATTTCTGCTCTGAACAAAACTCCAAGTCAAAATAGCCACCAACTCTAAAGTAAGTGATGATTAACTCAGGGAGTACTTGGCTCTATCTTCAAGAAGGTTAACATGACCTCGAACGACAAAATGATATTACTTACTTATATTGTATGCATTTCATGCGCTGTTAGGATAAGATCTATTTAATTTTTGGAGGAGGCTTGTCTGAGAAACTTGACCAACGAATGTTTCTGTGATGTTGCCCTCCCTGAACCAGAGCCTCCATCCTTAATGAATGGCCTTTTATGTCTATTATTTTTTGCCTGGTAATAAGATACACTGACTGTTTCATTAAATAGAAATCCAACTCCCCCTTTCCAGGTGAAGAAAAAAAGCATATTTTCCAATATTTTCACCCCATAAGTGAGAGTAATGAGACCTTATCTTGTCATATCTCTACTGCATCTCTGCAGAACATTCCATCCTGCTGAACTGGGCTAGTGTATGTTCTCTCTTATGCCAAACTCATTTCAGCTTCAGTGCTCCTATCATATACGTTACCTGGTGTTGTTGTTATCTAGTGCTGTTATAACAGAAATACCACAAGTGGATGGCTTCAACAAAGAGAAGTTTATTCCCTCACAGTCCAGTAGGCTACAAGTCCACTTTAGGGTGCCAAATCCAGGGGAAGGCCCTCTCTCTCTGTTGGCCCTGGGGGAAGGTCTTGTCATCAATCCTTCCTGGTGGAGGAGCTTCTCAGCACAGAGACCCTGGGCCCAAAGGACATGCTATTCCCCTGGCTCTTGTTTCTTGGTGATACGAGGTCCCCGTCTCTCTCCTCACTTCTTTCTTTTATATCCTAAAAGAGATTGGCTTAAATTGTAGATTAATCTTGTAGATTGATTCTACATAACTACCACTAATCCCATCTCACTGACATCATAGAGGATTTACAACACATAGGAAAATCACATCAGATAACAAAATGGTGGACAATCACACAATACTGGGAATTGTTACCTAGCCAAGTTGACAGATATTTTGGGAGGACACAATTCAATCCATGACACCTGGGATGCCTCCTTCCCACCTGTAATTTTCTTCTGCCATATCTCTAGCTACTCAACAATTTTCGTGATACTCTTTGTACCACATTATCCATGATGGACAAAGCCCGTGTTTGTATGTAGCCATAGTTGTGTATAGCCAGGGTTACTTACACTCCTTAGAAATTTAACTCTAGATCTTCCTATTTATCTTTCACTCAGGAAAGTACATTGGAATATGAGTGACAATGTAGTCATTATACACCATGAACTCACTTCAATCTATTAAAATGAAGTTATTGGCAAGGTTTTATAAATTATTTTTAGCAGGGAATTATGTGTGGCCCTTGTCATGAGTAGTGTGTACTGACATTGGTTGAAAAGTACTGACCCAGTCAAAATGTATCGTGTTTATTCTTCGAGGCCCAGCTCAAGTCCACTGTAATCCAGAGTACATCCATTAATTGGTTTATTCATTTACTCAACGGTTATTCATTCCTTGGACCAGACACTGCACAAGTTGTCGGAGGTATAAAGACAAATGGAGTGAAGTTTCTGTTCTCAAAATGACCATGCTGTCTGTACTCCCGGGTTCTTTGCCTATAACAGGTATTTGTAGCACTTTTGAATTGAGCTTATGTGAAACCTCAGAATTCTTCTGAACACAGCTCTGCAAACAACTATTATCAATTTATTGGAGATAGCATAGAGATAGATATCTCCATTATTGTAAACAGACATGTATATGAATAGTTAATCAGAAAAATGTAACTTCTAGAGTTGGGTAAATATTATAGGAGAAAAACTTTAATATCTTTTCATTAGTTTTAAAAATATATATTTTTTCTAGAACACTTTTGGATCCTGTGTGAGAGTCAAGAATACTGGTTTCTGAATAAAAAGAATAAAAGACCAAAAGCCAAAACCAAACCCGTTGCCATCAAGTTGGTTCTGATTCATAGTGAGTCTAAGAATGGCCCCATAGCGTTTCTAAGGAGTGGTTGATAGATTCGAACTGCAGATCTTTCGGTTAGCAGCCAAACACTTAATAACTGCACCACCAGAGCCCCAGAATAAAAGATGGGAGATGAAATGCACACCTAAGTAAGAAGAATACAAAACCCAGTCTTCACAGATATAGTCTTCATGTGTTACGTCCATTTTCTCACCTCCAGGTCATTATTTAACCTTCTCCCTTCTGAGTTCTGTTTTACACCCTGGTCTCAGATCTCAGGGGAGCCAGCAATCATCTCCTCTTTGCCAAGTGCGAAGAACCCTTTAAATTCTGAATTTTACTTGATCTTTTCAGAGAATGTAACATTGTAGACCTCGGCTCCTTTGAAAGTGGCTCTTCTGTTTACAAACATCATACTTACGGTTTTCCTGTTACCTCTCTTACAATTCCTATTCACGTTTATTTTGAATTTCTTTCCTTCTTCCACCTTGAAGTTTGGTGTTCCTTACACCAAAGTCCTTTAGCCTTTTCTCTCTTCTCTTAAAATATTCTACCTAGTTTATGTTCCTTAATCTCAGGGTAGTTACACTGAACAATTCCAACAAGCACCGTTCACTTCGTAATCTAAGTGAAGGGTGTCTCTACGATTGTAGATCTATGTATATGGTCTTATGGGTTCAGGTCTCCGTTTTTGACCTGTTCTCTCTGGTTGACTTCATTAGTTCCATGGATTAGCCTCTTGTATGATTCCACCTATACGATCACTCCCAAATCTGTATATCCAGTCCTGATTCTCCAAAGCTCCTGATATGTGTTTCTGAATTTCTACTGGACATCTCTACTTATATGTTTTAGAGATTCCTCCTTATGTTGCTCTTAAGCTATAACCATCACACACCTCTTTAAACCTGATTCCCCTACTGTATTCAGTGTTGTAGTTATGAAAGCCATCACATTCAGTTCTCCAAGCGAGAAACTCAGGAGTCGACTTTGATTCTCCCATTCTCTCCATCCAAATGCAATCTGTTACTGTGTCTTGTCAACTGTTATTTTAAATGTCTTTCAAACCTATCATTTCTTCCCCATTCATACAAAATTTTGTTTGTAGAGCACGTGCTCTCCTCTCCATTTTTTATGTGGATTGTTTCAATAGTGTCCTGAAAAGTCTCCCTGCCTCTCCTCTACCCTCAACATATCCATCAGAGTTACTTTTTTAAAGAATAGGTCTAATCCTGTCAATCACTGTGAAGGCTTCTTAGTGCCTAGATATTGATGGCCAATCAAGGTCTTTCTCAACCTAGCCTCAGTGTGCCTTGATGTCACTAAGCCTTCCTACTTTGTGGTCTATTCTCACTATTTCGTGAAAACGTATTGCTGCTGCTATTTTTTTTTTTAAACCAGGAGTGGTGTTTCTTATCAAACTCTTATAAAAAAATTTTTTTTATGAGGTTCAAAGCAAGTTTTACAACCTTTTAAAACTTTTACTGATACTTTTCTTGTTTGATTCTCCTCCTTGAAAAATTACTCTTTCCCTTCCTCAGGTTCCTACACTGTTTTGTTCATGTTTACTAGTAAAACACCCTTCATAATAATCACTATTTGCAAAATGCTTATTTCCTCTGGTAGACTGTAAATTCCTTCAGAGAAGGAACCAGGAACATTATTCATCTATATGTCCTTAGAATCTACTTAGTGGTTAACACATAGAAGATACTCAATACAGTTGGGGGAATTAAATTGCATTCCTAACATTTGGGAGTCAAAGATCTAAACAAATTTTCTGCTATATATGTCTTTGTTACTCTCACCTAAAAGGAATGAATATTTTGATGCAATGCATGTGGCCCCAAGAAGCTGGGAAAGGCTAGGAAAAGGCTTCCCCCCTAGAGCTTCCAGAAGGAATGCAGCCTTGGTGACACCTTGATTTTAGCCCAGTGAGACCCATTTCAAACTTCCGACCTGTAGAATGGTAAGATAATAACATGTGTGTTGTTTTCAGCTATGAAGTTTGTGGTAATTTGTTTAAGCATCAATAAAAAACTATGTAGTGTCATGACATTAAAAAAAAAATTATCTCACTTGAATAAAAACAACCAAAATGGTGAATTTGAAAATTTTAGATTAGAGGACATATTTAAGTGATGGTCTGTCTAGATCAGTCTTAAGCATTCCCGTTCCAGGACCTGAATACTATTCCCTATTGTCCAGGAAGGTGGTATTCATTCCCTTGCTGCAGAATAAAGAGCAGAAGCTCAGAGAGAATAAATACATTAATAACCCATTGCCACCGAGTCGATTCTGACTCATAGGGACCCTACAGGACAGAGTAGAACTGCTCCACAGGGCTTCTAAGGAGCACCTGGTAGATTTGAGCTGCTGACCTTTTTGGTTAGCAGCTAACCAAATGTTCTGTAGCTCTTAACTATGTACTAATAAGAATGATCACCATCACTAAAATCCACTTTTATTTATTTATTTTTTAATCTCAGTATATTGCTTCAAAGGCTTTCCAACATTCTCTTGTCCATATATGCTTATAAAATCCAAAAAAAATCGGAAGAGGGATGATTACGCACAATTTCCTTTCAGCTGCCTGGTTTCCTCCTGGCCTTGTGCAGTTAGGAAGTGGGTGCATTTGCAGGGTCATCTTAACACAAGAAAGGAACAAACCAATATAGTATAATCTCTGTAGCGTGTAGCCTTCTGAAGTCAAAACAAAATCGTCTGGCCTTTGAGAGTCTCTGCATTTCAACTAAGAGCAAATCCAGTGATTTGCTTTTAAAAAGTGATGCAATAGCAGCCAAGCAGAAAGATGACAGCTAAGTGTCCTTTTCTACCTTTCCTTTCCCTTTGATTTTTTTGCTGGTGGGGGAGAGGAAATAATCAGGGGCATCAGGTGTAAGTTGCCCGTTAAACTAATTAACAGTCCTTTAGGGAGCTTCTCTAGCCCCTGTCTTTTGTCCAATAACTGGCAGGAAACTGGGTGACCAGGTGGTTTTCAGGTGCTGTAACTTAGCCAAGAGCTGCTAGCCCCAGAGGGGGGCTTTAATTTCCCTTTTCTAAATGCTAGGGTTCAGCCAGCTCAGTGTCTTGGCCCAAGTTTTTTTTTTTTTTTTTTTTTCTTTCTCCCCTTCCAAAAACAAAACAAAACAATTGCCTTCAAGTTGACCCCAACTGATGGCGACCCCATGTGTGTCAGAGTAGAACTGTGCTCCCTAGGGTTTTCAGTGATGGATTTTTCAGAAGTGGATAACCAAGCCTTTCTTCCAAGGCACCTCTAGGTGGATTTGAACCTCCGAACTTTTGGTTAGCAGCCAAGCTTGTTAACTTTTTTGCACCACCAAGGGAGGACTCTTTCCCCCTTTGTCATGACTATGTTTGATGATGAAGAATTTGGCTAATGTCAGCCAAGTCATAACAAAACCTGGTTATATTGCTTTAGTAGTAGGAAGCCTAGTTCAATTTAATTAAAACATAATTGCCTTAACTATGAGGTCTTTGAAGAATTGCAAGAACTGACCCAGAGTTAGCATCTCTTTGTTGTGTTGCTTACTGAGTGTGATCCTCCATGGAAGTGACTTGTCTTTCACTGCAGGCAGAACACTGCAGGGCTGTTTATTTCCTACATCTACAGACTATAAAAAACAGCTCAATGAAAGGAGTAGTTGGGAGTGAGGCACTTGATGGAAAGGAAATGAGAATATTTGTTTGTTTGGGCTATGAGCTGAGTTCAAAGATGGAGACTTTTGTTTTCTGGACCTATGTTGAGCAGCTCGGGTTTCATGTCAAACATCAGGGATTCATGCAGGATGTAAACATTTCCTGCTGGCCAAGTCTGTTTCTATAATGGTAACCCCGTTGCTTCTGTGCTGCTTGAACTGTAATTGTGCCAAGATTTCCTGTATTCAACAGGGGAGGTTAAAAGTCAGTCTGGTTTCACAGCTGTTTTTGGTCAGAATTGGCTTTCCAGCACTCTAGAAATGTACTCCTCAGACAGGCATTTATTAGTGGCTATCTTTTTTTTTTTTTTTTTATCATCTCATAGGGATTTTTTTTTGTTTTGTTTTATCTGGAATGAAACTGGAAATATGGCTGTCTATGTGTAATGGTGGTGTGTAGGGGGTGCACTCATGGATGTTATTTTTAAGGTGGCCTTTAAAAAGTGTAGGTAATTGCAGAGTTTCATTTCGTAATTTCTTCAGGCACACAACAAAGTGTTTCTGGAAATGAACAGAAACTGAAAGTTTAAACTGTGCATCTTACTTTCCCTTTGAGTAACAGAGACGATTTAGTGGTGGTTTATCTCCATCTTTTGATTAATCTCAATTTGGTACTGGTTGCCAACACTATAGCTTTCATTTTTTTCTTTTCTTTATACTCTCTTTCAAGTAGTTATTGATTTATAAACAAATACTTAAATGCAAGGAAGACAGAAAGGCTTTGATTTAAAGCAGTCCTGTGGTGAAAAGAAGAATCATTTTGAGATGTAGAGAAATCCCCTCAGATGGATCTGTCTAATGAGCTTGGGTTAGCATACTTATACTGTTTTTAAACTGGGGGCTCCCTCTATTCCCTTATCATTTTTCTAATCCATGCTCTAAAGGATAGTATGAGCTGTCTTTGATAAACCCATTTTAGAGTTTGCTCTGTGATTTGGATCACAATGTTGACATTGGAAATTATGTTCTACCTCTTGATAAAGAGAACAAGAAATAGAGGAACACACGTAAGAGATTTTAAAAATACTTGAAAGAGAGAATGCCCCGTAGGCGTTTCTGACTAATAGGGTATATTGTGCACACCTCTTCTCGAGAGGCAGAGGAAAGCATTAAAAGGAGGACAAGGCACAAACCTAAATAGTTCAGGTGGACCATAGCATGCTAAGGATAGCCAAAGTTTTACTTTCTTTAAACCAAAATGAAAAGCACCAACATAAATGGTGAAAGCTGCATTTTTGCAGCATGAATTATCCAAGTTTTTTTTTATTCTTCAGGGAGAGCATAATTGAGATACATGTGTGTGCAGGAGTCCTTTTTGGTGAAGTCAGGTAAAGCAGCTTCAGAGTTTGCTACCATTCTGCCCTTGTCCAAAAATGAATGAAGAAGAAACATATTTGGTGTAAGCACATAGATGAAGGTGTTTAGGTACTTAATACAAGAGATTAAGAGCATCCATCCACCCTTCCAAAGGAAGTAATATTTTTCAAATAAACAGTTCAACAACATTCTAAAGCCCCATGTATGCAGTGGTCAGTGAGGAAGATAGGTTCCACAGTGTCCAATATGTGTACCCTTGACCTAAAATTTACACTTCCCTTCTTTATTAATGGAAACTCTGGTGGCTTAGTGGCTAAGACCTAAAAGGCCGGCAGTTCAAATCTACCAGGGGTCCCTTAGAAACCATATGGGGCAGCTCTACTCTGTCCTATAGGGTTGCTATCAGTCGGAATCAACTCAATGGAAATGGGTTTTTTTTTTTTTTTTGGAGGTTTAGCCACATGTGAAGGAACCCTGGGGGTACAATGGTTAAGCACTCAGCTGCCAACCAAAAGGCTGATGGTTTGAACCCACCCAGCAGCTCTGCGGGAGAAAGACTTGGCGATCTGTGTCTGCTAAGAAAACCCTATGGGCAGTTCTGCTCTGTCACATGGGGTCACTATGAGTTGGAATCAACTCAACAGCACCCAACAACAACAACAAGCCACATGTGGCTAGTGAGCACTGGAAATGAGGCTTGTCTGAATCGTGATGTGTGATGTTTGTGATTTTAAACAGTATCCAAAAAAAAGGTAAAATATCTTAATATTTTTATAGTGATTAAATGTCAAAATGACAATAATTTGATATATTGAATGAAATAGATATTATTAAATTGTTTCCCTTTTCAACATGACTACTAAAACCAAAAATCCATTGTTGTAGAGTTGATTCTGACACAGAGTGACCCTATAGGACAGAGTAGAACTGCCGCATAGGGTTTCCAAGGCTGGAATCTTTACAGAAGCAGGCTGTCACATCTTTCTGTCACAGAGCAGCTGGTGGGTTCAAACTGCCAACATTTGGTTAGCAGCTGAGCTCTTTAACCACCAGAAAACTTCAAATTACAATTTAAAAGTACATAGGTAGCTTGTCTTATATTTCTATTGAAAGGCACTAATCTAGAGGCCAGTCTTAGATATTTGTCTCTCTACAAGTTTATGTATTGAAGTAGTTTAAAAAAAAATTAAAGAAAACAAGAGATTTAAAGCCTAAGAGGTGAAAAAAAAAAGGACTTTAACTTGGATATGTGGGAAAGAATGTTCAAGAGAAAAACAAAGACAACAAAGGGTGATTTCAGAAACAACATTTAGTACCAAAGGAGAGAGAATCCAAAAGATTGTAGAAAGCAAGGGAAAAGGGAAAATGAAACGTAAATGCAGAATAACATTAGTGGCATAGTACACAAACACGTGCACATAACTTCCATCCACTTGCTTTCTTGCTCTGGTCCTCAAGTCTCATTTAGTTTTTATCTAAGCAAATTCTTACCACCTATCTGTTAATTTGTCATACTGTGGTGGCTTGTGTGTTGCTATGATGTTGGAAGATATGTCACTGGTATGTCAAATACTAACAAAGTCATCCATGGGGGACAGGTTTCAGTGGAGCTCCCAGACTAAAACAGACTAGGAAGAAAGACCTGACCATCTATTTCTGAAAATCAGTCAACAAAAACCCCATAGATCACAACAGAAATTTGTCCTACATGGTGCTGAAAGATGAGCCCCCTACATTGGAGGCCACTCAAAATACACGGCAACGGCAACAGTGGACTTGAGCGTATCAAAGATTGTGAAGATGGTACAGGACCAGGCAACGTCTCATTCTGTTGTACATGGTGTTGTAATCTGGAGCTGCTCTACAGCAGCTAACAGCAACAACTAAGCAACTCAGTAAAGCCAAGGACTTGGCACTTTTGTTGCTGGAATTTCTTTCTCCAACTTTAGGTAGACTCACTTTAATTGTCCCCAAATTCACTTTAGTGGTAGAAGTTATTAAATATATCTCCAGCATTTATATCTACTAAAGCGGTCATTGCTCAGTTTTTTAGTTATTCTTCTGTGTTGTCATCTACTGTGTATCAGCCAAAAAGTCTAGGTCTGAAAAGTCAAAAGTTATTTGACAAATCTACAGGCTCCTATCTTGTCCCAGTCTGAACCTTCAATGTTATATGGAAGAGCTATAGCAAAAATTGATCCACAAAGATACCCAAGACCTTACATTTCCTTACATGATCAGGGTAATAAAAAGATATACACCATCCAAAAATTAAACTTCCACTGTTCCCCCTGGCCTTGGATGAAGGAAAAACCAGTTTTTAACCTTATAGATCTCCTAGCTTTCACTAGCACCAATGTTGAGGAAATTAAACAGTTAATCTCTCTTTTAATTATACAGGAATGTCAGCGAAGTAAACACAACTCATTCCACTCATGCTCAATGAAAGTTATCTACTGTGAAGGATTAGCTGCCACGTTCAACAATAACAAAGCTCTTGTTTTCCAATAAAGAGGTTAATTGGCTTCAGAGAAAATACATGTACAGAGCACATAGGTCTAATGTTGGTTTTGCAAAGTCCCTGCGTGCGGGAAGCTAATGTTTCCTGTTTATTAGCTGTTGGACAACAATCTGCCCTTGACCAATAATTATGCTCACATAACTGATGCTAATGTGTCCACGCAATAGCTGCTTAAAGTGTCCTGTGCACCTGTGCACGATTGAGTTTGTCATCATTCCATGGGTCCTCAGTGCTCCCTAAAGCATCCCGTGCACGATTGAGTTTGTCATCATTCCACGGGTCCCCAGTGCTCCCTTTTTTGGTGGTGTTTTCTATCTGCAAATGGACAACTGGGCCTGGGTGTTGGGAATTCCAATCTCAAAAAAAAAGAAAAGAAAAGAAAAGCAAAATTGCTTTTCTGGGACTTTTTTTTTTTTAATTGTGTTAATAGTAAATATAACAAAACATTTGCCAATTGGACAGTGTTTACATGTACATTTCGATGACCGATTGCGTTCATTACGTCGTACAACCGTTCCCACTATCATCCCACCATCGTTAACAGAATCTCAGCGCCCTCTAAGCAATGACTCTTCCTCCTCACCTCCCTGTAACTCTTGGTAACTACTAATAAACTTTGATCTGTGTACGTATGCCTGTTTCATATAAGTGGGATCATACAATATTTTTCCTTTTGTGACTGACTTATTTCACTCAGCATAGTGTTTTTAAGGGCTATTAATGTTGTGGCAATCATCAGGACTTTATTTCTATTTATGGCTGAATAATATTCCATCGTATGTGTATACCACATTTTGCTTATCTATTCACCTGATGATGGACATTTAGGTTGTTTCTACCTTTTGGCTATTGTGAATAGTGCCACAAAGAATATTGGTGTACAGGTCCAGAACATTTTTTAAATCTTATTCTAATGAGTCCCTGGGTGGTTGTCATGGATTGAATTATGTCCCCCCCAAAATGTGTGTATTAACTTGATTATGCCATGATTCCCAGTACTATGTTGTCCTCCCTTTTGATTGTAATTTTATGTTAAAGAGGATTAGGGTGGGATTGTAACACCCTTACCAGGTCACATCCCTGATCCAATATAAAGGGATTTTCCCTGGGGTGTAGCCTGTACCACCTTTTAACTCCTGAGAGAGAGGGAAGTGAGCAGAGAGTTGGAGGACCTCATACCACCAAGAAAGCAGTGCTGGGAGCAGAGTGCACCCTTTGGACCTGAGGTTCCTGTGCTGAGTTGCTCCCAGACTAAGGAAAGACTGATGCATCCCAAGGACCTTTCTCCAGAGCCGACAGAGAGAGAGGGTCTTCCGCTGGAGCTGATGCCCAGAATTTGGACTTGTAGCATACTCGACTGTAAGAGAATAAACTTCTCTTTGTTAAAACCATCCACTTGTGGTATTTCTGTTATAGCAGCACTAGATGACTAAGACAGTGGTACAAATGGTTAACACACTCGAATGCTAACCAAAATTTTGGAGGTTTGAGTTGACCTAGTGGTACCTTGGAAGAAAGACCTGGAGATCTATCTCAGAAAAAGCAGCCAACAAAAACCCTATGGAACATAGTTCTACTCTGACACACATAAGGTCGCCTCGAGTTGGAGTTGGGGCGATGGCAAATAGTTCTAAAGTGATATAAATGTAACCACTAATTCTTCAGGTTTAACTTTGTGGCTAAAAGTTAGAATAAAGAAATTAGACGATGCTTTCTAAACTTTTTCAAGGAAATTTACACAGGAATTCCAAACATGTCCGTGGGAGGTACTTCTTGAGTTTTAAAAGCGTGTGAAACTCTAGAGAGTCTTGTTAAATTGCAGATTCTGATTCTGTGAGTCTGGGGTGGGGCCTAATTATGGATTGAATTGTGTAACCCAAAAATATGTGCTGTAAATCCTAATCTTTATGCCTGTGATTATAATCCCATTTAGGAATGGGTTGTCTTTGTTATGTTAATGAGGCAAGATTAGTATAGAGTGTGTTTGGAGTCAATTTCTTGTTGTTGTTAGGTGTCATCGAGTTAAGTCAATTTCCACTCATAGCGACCCCATGTAACAGGGTAGAACTGCCCCATAGGGTTTCCTAGGCTGTAATCTTTTTTTTTTTTTTTTTTTTGGGAGCATACTGTCAGGGCTTTCCGCAGAGGAACTCCTGGGTACGATCGAACCATCAACCTTCTGGTTAGCAGCCAAGCACTTAACTGTTGTGCCACCAGGGCTCTCCTTTGAGTCAATGTCTTACAAGGTACAAAAACAGCAGATTAGGACAAGCGAGCAAGCAGAGATAGGGGAAGAGAGATGCCAAGCCACAAGAATATCGCCCAGGAACAGAAGCTCAGAAGAGACGAGGACCTTCCTCCAGGGTCAGCAGAGAAAGAGAGATTCCCCTAGAGCTGGCGCCCTGAATTTGGACTCCCAGCCTCCTGAACTGTGAGAAAATAAATTTCTGTTTGTTAAAGCCACCCTGTTGTGGTATTTCTGTTATAGCAGCACTAGGTGACTAAGACAGCCTGATAATCTGCACGTCCAGCAAGCTCCCAGGTGATGTTACTGTTGCTGGTTCATGGAACAAACATTGAATAACAAGACACTGGGATTCCTGAGGCCTGTAGTCATCATGATCATTACTCACAGGTATTTACTGAGATCCAGGGAAAGTTAGTACTTTCTAGATAGCAATCATGCTCTCTATTTCCTTTGAAATGTCTCGTCAAGCTTGGGCACAGTGTGCCTACGAACACAGAAACCTCCTGATACATTTTTTGAAGGACTGACCATTAGGTGACAATTCACTGAGACCTATTTTGTCAATGAATATGTTCATAGTTGCGTACAGCAGCATGCCTTGAAACAGAAATCTAAGGGCAATGACTTAAACGTGGCAGTGAAAGTTCCCAAATGGAACAGTTAGATTCATTAATTCCTTCCTTTCCTACGTTTCACCTTACCTTGAATTTTCTTACTCTCCCATAGAATATAGAAACCCAAACAAATAAACAGAAAATCAACAACAAAAAAGCCAATCAGTTGCCATAGAGTTGATGCCAACTCATGACGATCCTCTGTGTTTCAGAGTAGAACTGCGTTCGATAGGATTTTCAATACCTGTGACCTTTTGGCAGTAGATTGCCAGGTCGTTCTTCTGAGGCATCTCAGGGTGAATTTGAATGTCCAACCTTCCAGTTAGTAACTGAGCACTTAAACCTGGGACTCATAGAATACAGAGGGAAGGTTTCATTCCCCTGTGCTCAGCTCACCTCATTCTGAGTATATGCTAGCTAGGTTCTAGGTGGCCCTTTAAAAAGCATCCTATCCCATAATACGGCACAAAAAAATTAATTGATGGCAAGAAACAAGAATCAAGAACAGTAATGATCTCTGAAACTTACAACTTTTTTTTTAAAAATAGAAGAGAGTACTTGCCCTTGTTAAATATTTTTGATGGCTTTGGGAAATATTCGCATTGTTTGTTAAAAATGGTTACCAGGATAAAGAGGCTATGAAAAAATAGATTGAAGGACAATCACCAGGCTAATTTTATTTCACCATGGAAGTTTTCAGCTCTAAATTAGTAACTTTTCAATTAAATCCAATCTGTCATGGTGGGGGAAACAGTGTGGCCAACAGGCTCTGCAGAGATTTCGCTGAGAGTGGCTATGTTAGCACTTTTTAACTGAAGTACGCTATATTTGTTTAAACCAGTGCTTAAATAGTACTGCATATTTTTATTCCTCTGTCAGCACCCATGCCATTAATTTATACAGTACACAATTAGGCACTGCAAATTCAATATTGGAATCTCTGTTTTGTAGCCCTTCTCGTGTCTCTGTGTTTGCCTGGGTGGATGGTAAAGCAGAATGATAAAATAATCTTTTTTTCCCATCTTGTTCTCTCTCCCACTGGGGTGGGGTGGGGCAGTTTTTGTCCTTGAGAGTATTAGGTGTCCAAATCATCTCTGAGCCTAGTTCATGGCCAGCTTGAAGGGAACAGTTTGAGACAGCAGGAGTCTCTTAAGCCATCCCACCACAAATCTATTACGATATAAAAAGACAGGAAATAATGCATCCCTACCTGCTTCAAACTCTAGTAACGTGATGCCATCTTTGTAGTATTAAGTACTTTCTCTTCAAGGTTGTTCTTAAGAGCTGTGGAATTGTATGTTTCAAGAGACTTTGCATTATTAACAAGGTTATATTATAAAAACACAGAGGTCATAAATTAATGGCATCAATATCCCCTGGAACTAGACATTAGCTGTGTTTGGTTAGAAACATTCTTATTTATGTTGGTCTAATAATCAGCCCTCTCTCTGCTCACCACCTTTCAGCAATCTGGACTGACTGCATCATTCGTTCAGTAGAGCGAGTGTTAGAATCTGGTTCAAGGGGCACATCAGTCATCTCGCCTTCTTCTTCACCACCCCTCTTCTCTGTCCCCTCTACTTTCTCTCTCGTTTTGTGATTTAAACTGGAAAGCTTGAGCTTTTCTGGCAAATAAGGTTACAAGTAAACTGAAACTTGCCAGTGGTACCTCTGTTTCTCTCACTCTCCTTTTTCACTCAGTGTGATGGGATCAGCTCTTACAAGAGGAAGAGGTCTACAAAAACCAGTATTTTACTGAGGACAGCTGTCTTGCGTTCCTTCAACTGTTGGGTGTCCCTTGATTTAATTCAGAAGTGAATCAAGGGCATGTTTTCCCTTCCATTTATGAATTCTCAATTTCAGGGAATTTTCTTTCTTTTTATTTTTTTTTATTGTGCTTTAAGTGAAAGTTTACAGAGCAAATTATTTTCTCATTAAACAGTTAATACACATATTGTTTTGTGACAAGGGTTGCCAACACCGTGACTAGTCAGCACTCTCGCCTTCTCGACCTTGGGTTCCCCATTTCCATTCGCCCAGCTTTCCTGTCCACTTCAAGAAATCAATAAGATTTTCTTACTGTTCATGTGCTAATTATAGTGAGTGTGTGTCTCTTGAAGGTTTAAATATGCCTTTCTGAGACTCTCAGCATGTACCCGCAGTTGGCTGTGCTGGGACAATGATTGAAATTTTTATGACTAAAGTAATGACCAGCTGGCCCATGTGGATGAACACTGTTCTGTGGGACATAGTATAGCTTGTAAGTGAAGCATGTAAGTAAACCAGAGGGAAAAAAAGTTAGCTCTGTGTTGGTGGCTTTGAGTTTGGTTAGTCGGAGAACAAACTGGTCACCTCACCGAGACTGACTTGAGCTCTGTTACAAACATCAAAGTGAGGAAATTGCATGTTTTTCTGGCATACTTCATAAGGCACCATAAGGTCTATTTCAAGTGACATAACAGTGGGTGAGGCTAAATGCTACTGAGGAACTTGCAATATTTTGCACATATGGACTGACTGTGTGGCAGAATATATAAATATTTCATTTGCTAATTGTACTTACTTATCAGATTGCACATGAACAGACAGAATGAAACATGAGAAGTTCCAAGAACACTGTGTAATAGGACACACAGTTGAGATACAGTTTTCCCACACTTGGCGAGCTCTCCAGCTCAGCAAACACAACTTTTACTTTATTTATTCTTTAAGTGAAATTAAAGTATTTTAAATCACTAAGTGGAGAGCATCATTATATTGTCATGTTTGGGAACTAATGCCAAATGTTAGGTGCTAAAGCTCAAAATTCATCAGCTTCACAAATTGCTTGGAGGTATTTAGAATCAATTGACACTTGAAAGTCTGACTTCCCCAATAGGTAAATTAGGTTCCCAATGCCTCTTTTTCTTTTTGGAGCTGACTTGATGAGCTAGTTACAAAAGAGAGAAAACAGAAAGCAAAATAATCAAAAAAAAAAAAAAAGAGTGGCAAAATCAACAATTGAGATCTCAAAGCAGGCTGTTTATAATTTTCAAGGCAAAAATGAAAAGATTAGAAAAGTTTAGAACTGGAAGGGAAGTAACCATAAAAAATGATTTAATAGATTCCCTATTTTATCAGGGATTCATTCACAAATCCCAATAGAAAACTGTCTTTCCCAATATCATTAAGTCTAGTTTGTGAAGGCCAGGGCTAGAATTCCTCCCTCCTCGGCCTCTATTCTTTTCAGCTTTTTATGTTGTCCTGATCATTAATAGACCTTTTTAGTTTGTCTTTAAAAATACAATTTATGAGGCAGAGCAGATTTGTTAAAAGGACTTGGGTTTTTTCAGTCAATGATACCAAAAAAAAAAAAAAACAACCAAACTCGTTGCTGTCAAGTCAATTCTGACTCATAGTGACTAGACAGGACACAGTAGAACTGCCCCATAGCGTTTCCAAGGAGTGGCTGGTGGATTTGAACTACACCACCAGATCTCCCAATCAACGATAGTTAAGTGCAAATGCTAGTTTAGCCTGTTTTCCCATCTATAAAATAAGGGTAACTAGACCTTTTTCCTAGAAAGGATTTAAAGATTAGAAATAAAGTATGCACAGTGCCACAAAACTGAAGTTCAGAAAATGGCAGCTATTATTGTTATCTAATGCCTGGGCACTTAGCAGGTAGTCAATAAACATTTGTGAATAAATGAACAAAATGAAAGCATATGTGAATAAAATGAACTAAGTGACTGGATGACAATAGTAAGTAAGAATTGCTAAAAGATAAATGAAAAAGAAATCTGTGAATATTTTCTTTGGGCTCTCTCAATATATTAGAAATGTTTTGTTTCTCCTTTAATTTCTTGTTTTTCTCAAGCGTGTTCTTTTGGCTTCCATAGTACTTGAAAACCTGACCCAGAAAATTAGAAAATCACTCAAAAATGTATATCAGCTCAGCTCAGCCCAAATTGGAAAATCTAATTGAATACGTATCCAAACAGAGATTTGTAAATCTTACCTGTGCTAACTATTCAAACTTAAGCAGAAAACCTGTCTTGGGAATAGGCCAATTTAATTAAATTTACTAAGTAGCAGAGGGCAACATGGCCTTGTGCCTGGGTATTCCTTTTATTTCTTTAATTAATATACACAAAATTACCCCTGTATCATTTCAACAACCTGCTTAATCAGACGGCCTGTAAAAGTTGGGAAACTCTAATATTAACTTTGCTAAGACCCACCCCAAACCTGTTGACTCAGAAATCTCTGGGGACCAGGGACCGGGTGATCTGCATTTTTATGAAGCACCCAGGTGGGCCTGATGTACTGCTGCAGAGCAAGAAGGATGTCCTGAGCTGTTCAGAAGCAGCTGTGGGTGCTGGGGAGTCAGGCCCAGGGCTGGCTTCAGGGAGCTTGTGGGCTGAATGGCCTCCTTCACCTGGCTCACTTTGCTTACCTGTCTCCGCCTCCTGCTCCAGGAAGCCGATGCCAGTGGAAGATTCCGAATGCAGCTCTGATGACACCAGCATCTCTCCCATCTCATCCACCTTGTTGAAGCCCATCAAACTGGCCGTTTTTTTTTTTTAAGTTGTCCCTAAGACTGAAGGAACAAATAGAACAAGGAGAGGTTAGCAGTTCCCTGTGGGAATGCTTAAAAGAAACACAATCCCTTATGTTTCAAAGAAGTTGAACTTTTACTACAGAGAGGTCAGGATGAGGCAGTGGAGTGATTATTAGCAATAGCTTTGCTGAGCTCTCCAGCCCACATAATTTTCTAGCAAATAAAACATGTAGGAGGCCTTGCGTGTGAGTTTTTTACTTTAAGACTGTCTTGCCTGAAGATGGGAAGCAAGTTAGATGTTCTCTTTAATACTCTTTGAACTCTCCACTTTAGTTTTGCTTATTTGTTTTTTTTTTTTTTGGTAAGGCAGGATAAAGTGCAATAGAGCAAATCTGTATAGAAATTTACATAAATACATTTTAAAAGATTGATACTTTTTCATTACAGGAGAAATACACACCCACTAAAAAAAACTAGGGATGAGAGTTGAACATGTAAAGCAGGGGAAAAAAAAAAAAATCCCTCACTCTGGTCCATCAACACAAAGCTGATCTTGATGTTTTTTTAATCTTTTTTTAAAAATCAGCTTTATCGAGACATATTTTGCATATAATAAAATGTCCTTCTTCAAGTGTATAGTTTAATGGGTTTTGACAAACGTCTATACCCAAGTATCCACCACCAGGAGTCCTTGGGTGGTATGAACAGTTAAGTACAGTATAGTCAGCTACTAACCAAAAGATTGTGAATTTGAGTCCGCCCAGAGGTGCCTTGGGAGTAAGGCATGGCAATCTACTTCTAAAAGATCACCATCATTGAAAACCCTATGGAACACATTTCTACTCTGAAGCACATGGAGTTGCCATAAGTTGGGATCGACTCTACATTAAGTGGTTCGATTTTTTTTTTTTTCTTTTAAATCTACCATTAAGGTGAAAATTTTCCTCATGTTTCTTGAAAATCAACCCACACCCTCATCCTTAGTCCTAGGCAGACAGTCAGTGATCTGTTTTCTGTCATTATAAATTGATTTCCCTTGTGTAGAATTTCATATAAGTGAATTTCATATTCCTTTATGTCTGTTGTTTTGCTCAGCATAGTTTTTGATATTCATTCATATCATTGAGTATATCAGAAATTTGCTTTTTGTTTCTGAGAAATATTCTATGGCTATATCACATTTTGTTTATCTATTCACCTCTTGATAGACATTTGGTTCCTAGTTTTGTATTGCTATGAATACTGTTGTTATGAACATTCATACACAAGTCTTCATGTAGACCTGTGTTTTCACTTCTCTTGGGTAAGCACCTAGGAGTGGAATTGTTGTGTTATATGATAAATGGATGTTGAACCTTAGGCTGCCAAATTGTGTCTCAAGATGATTTTGAAATTGTAGTTTTCCCATTGCAATGGTAATGGTTTCAGTTGCTCCATATCCTTGCTAACATTTGTTACTGTCAGACTTTTCAATTTTAGCTATTCTAGTAGATGTGTAGCAGTATTTTATTGTTGTTTTTAATTTGCATTACTCTGATCACTAATGACAAAGAACATCTTTTCAGGTGCTTATTGATCATTTCTATATTTTCTTTTGTGAATGTTCTGTTTAAATCTTTTGCCCACTTTTTAAAATTGGGTTGCTTGTCATCTTCTTGAATTGTAAGAGTTCTTAATATATTCTGAACATAAATAACTTATCATAAATATGTAGTGTCAATATTTTCTCCCAGTCTATGGCTTGCCTTTTAATTGATGTCTTTAAAAGAACAAATGTTTATAATTTTTATGAGTTTTTTTTCTTTTAAAGCCCATGTTTTTTTATGCCATTAGAAATTTTTGCCTATCCTAATGATAAAAGACTTTTATTCTATATTTTTTCTAGAAGCTTTATAGATTCAGTTTTTGTGTCAAGGCCTATGACCTGTTTTGAATTAATTTTGTTAATGGTAATAAAAAAAAGGTTAAGGTCCTTTTTTTCCCCCTCAGAGATTCCATGTTTTTCCAGTACTGTTTGTGGAAAAGACCACAATTTTCCCACTGAATTACCTTGGCACATTTGTTAGAAATGAATTGAACAAATACGCATGAATCTATTTCTATACACTATACCTGTTGCCGTTGAGTTGATTCTGACTCACAGCAACCCTATAGGACAGAGTAGAACTGCCCCATAGGGTTTCTCTAAGGAGTGGCTGGTGGATCAAACTGCTGACCTTTTGGCTAGCAGCTGTAGCTCTTAAATACTGTGCCACCAGGGCTCCTCTATATACAATATTTTATACTATATATTCTGTTCCATTGATCTACAAGTCCCTGTTTATATGATTGTAACACTGTCTTGATTTATATAGCTTTATATTAAGTCTTAAAATCTGCTGGTGTTTGTGCTCCAAATTTGTTCTTTTTTCAAAAATGGTTGGCTATTGTACTCCTTTCCATTTTCATATAAATTTTAGAATTGGTCTGCTAATTAGCTACAAAAAAAAAGTTTACTGAGGGTTTGATTGGGATTGCATTGACTCTGTAGATTAATTTGGAGAGAAATAACATCACCTGTAGCTATTGAATCTTGCAATCTAAGGACTTGAAGTAACTATTAATTTAGATCTTTAATTTTTTATCAATAATATTGTACAGTTTTCAATGTATAGGTCATGAACATATTTAATTTTATCTGTAAGTATTTCATGTTTTTTATGCTATTATAAATGAATTTATCTTATTTTTCAATTGTTTGTTACTTGGTTTTTTATACTGACCTTGTATCTTGCAACTTTGATAAATTCACTTACTACCTCTAACAGTTTTTTAGTAGGTTTCTTATGATTTTCTACATACACAATCATGCCATCTATTGAAAAAGATAGTTTTACTTATTCTTTTCAGATATGAATGCCTGTTACTTCTTTTTCTTGCCTTATTACATTAGCTAGGATTTCTAATACAATATTAGAAGAAGTGGTGAGGACAGAAATCTTTGCCTTGTTCCCAATCTCAGGAGGAATACATTCAAGTTCTAAGGTTACATATTAATTTAGCCTTAATTTTATATTAGATGCTATTTATCAGGTTATAGAAGTTATCTTCTATTTCTCGTTATCATAAAAAACTTGAATTTTGTCAAATTTTTTTTACATCAATTGAGATAATCATATGAATATTCTCCTTTATTGTATTAACATTGTAAATTTTATCATGTGTTTTTGGAATGTTTAAACAATCTTCTATTTCTGAGATGGGCCACACTTAGTCATGGTGTATTATTATTTTTATAAATTGCTCAATTTGATTTGCTAACATTTCGTTAAGAACTTTTGTAACTAGCTTCATGAAGGATTATAGTCTATACTTTTCTTGTAACATCTTTGTCTTATTTTGCTGTCAGGATAATGCTGGCCTCATAAAATGAGTTGGAAAATGTTTTTGGGAACAGTTTCCGTAAGAAAGTTTTTTTTTTTTTTTTAATTACAATTTTGATGTATTTACTCGATAGATGGCTAATCAGGCTTGCAACTTCTTCTTGGGTTAGTTCTTCTAATTTGTGTCTTTCAAACATTTGTGCATTCTATTTAGGTTGTCAAATTTATTGGATAGGCTTTTTCATACTGTTTCCTTTTACAATTTAATACCTGTAGGCTCTGTAGTGGTGTTCCCTTTTTCATTCCTTTCATATTGGTAATTTCTGTCTTTGATCTTTAAAATTTTTTTTTTATTATTATTGTTTTTATCAGTCTAACTAGTGCTTTTTACTTAATTTGGTTTAATTTGCTCTTTTATTCTAGATTAGTAATGTGAAAATTTATTTTGGATCTTTTTAAAAGTTTTTTAATATATGTGTTTAAAGTTTTTCTTTTCCTCTAAGTGCTGCTTTAGCTATATCCCTTAATTTTTGATGTTTTATTTTAAGGATTCCTGGTGTTACAGTGGTTAAAGTGCTTGGCTGCTAACCAAAAGGTTGGTGGTTTGAACCCACCAGCCCCTCCATGATAGGAGGATGTGGCATTCTGCTTCTGTAAAGATTACAGCCTTCTTTTATTCATAGTTTAGATTTTCAAATATTTGGGGATTTTCCAAATATCTTTTTCATATAGGCTTTTAGTTTAATTTTGTGATTGGAAAACAAACTCCATATGGTTTTAACCATTTTGAAATGTTAAGACTGTTTTATGGCCCTGCATATGATCTATCATGGTGAATACTATCTTAGTAGAAACAGGCTAGGAGAAACAGAAATCTAGATCTTTCTGTTTAACTTTCTAGTAGGAATCTTTTTGTTCTAATCAGAAATATACTTTATAAAACAACAGCACAAAATTAAAACTTCTCCAAAAACATATATAAAACTTCTAAGAATAAGAAGTTGATCTGTAAATAGCACTATAAACCACCAAACCAAACCCAGTGCTGTCAAGTCAATTCCGACTCATACCGACCCTATAGGACAGAGTAGAACTGCCCCACAGAGTTTCCAAGGAGCGCCTGGTGGATTCAAACTGCTGACCCTTTAGTTAGTAGCCATAGCACTTAACCACTACGCCACCAGGGTTTCCAAATAGCACTATACATGATAAATATTTGGAGCTTTATCATGTAATTCCAAGGAATCAATAAAATTTACTTTGCCAGATTTAATCGCACATTCAAATTTATTGACTATTTTTCTGTATGGTATATAATTTCTCACATCTCTTAGTGATAATATTATTTTGCCAAACCTATCTTAAACATAACTCTTAAAAGAAAAAATTCTGAACATTTGGCAGAAAGTGTAGGCAATATGAATCCAAGAGGAAGATAAGCTAACCAGGGTAATTGCAAGTTGGCCAAAAAAGTTTATTCCATATGCTGTGCACTAAAATTCTTTCCATGTCAAGAAAAGGTCTTAGGAAAATCATCTGTCATGTAACTGAAAAGTCCTACCTCATCAAAATGTGCTAAAAATAACAAAAATCTGTGGTTGAGAGAGAACACTATTAAATTCCCAAAAGCTTTACTAATCAAACAAAAAGACTATAGGAAATGATGAGTTGTAGGCAGAAGGATGAATTTCCAACAGCAGACAGTAAAGTCTTGCAGAGAATAAGGTTCTATCTCTCCAACACTTGGCAGCTAAAGGTGTAATTTCAGACAGAGGATTTTCTCGGTGAACTCTAGTGGAGTAACTGATAGAACATTGAAACAGTATGGTAACCAAAAGCTACAAATGACCACCATGGGAGGTCAGATGAGGCAGCCCAGAATCGAGCTTGGGTACCATGTTGGAAGAGGGCAAACCTTGCCCTATCTGACCAGCAACAATGTCATTTGCTTTTGCAATGAATTAGTCTGTGATTCCCCTTCAAAATAATGGTAGATTTTTTCCCCCTTTGAATATTCATTTTGAGTGCTCTATTGATGCTATGCTATGATATCTGTTAGGAGTCAGCAATATTAAAATTCTTATACAGCAAGAGAGAAATGAGAAAGGACTTTTGTTTTCTTTTAAATTCAAATAAGCTTCCTCAAACCACAGCTGGAATAGATTATTTTTGACCTTTCTTTAAATCATAATTTATTTCTTTGCAAATTGCCATCATCAAAGTTGTCAGGCAGCAGGAAAAATGTTTCTGCTTCACATAGTAGAGGACATGATTCCATAATGATGGTGGTGATGAACGTGGGCTTCTTTACTCATAGTTTCTCAAAATCATCAGGCTGATCACAATTATATTCAGCTGGTAAATATGCCTTGATTTCAGCCTCTTTCACTCTTCTCTGGACTACCTATAAATTGGTACTTTTTTTTGTAGCCAGTCTAATTATTATATAAAGTAATGCCTAGAAGATAATAATCTACATGGTTTTCAATTGCTACCTATATGCCAGGTACCGTGCTCTGTTACTTAACTCTCACAACATCAGCAGGCATATACCTGGTGAAAAAACTGAGAGATACTAAACTATGTGCCCAAGGTCACTCAAATAGTAAGTGAAATAACCCTGTTTTGGACTAAGGGCTCCTTGAATCCAGTCTGTTAAAATCTATATGTGATTAATTCAGTCTTTAATTCACTCAACTTTCTTTTTCTTTCACATTGAACATTTATTACGTGCTAGATATTTTTCAAAGTATACAAAGTGTCCAAGGGCATATAAAGATGAATTAAAAACCAACTCTTTACATCAAGGAGTTCACAATCTGTAATTAATTAAATGAGAATAAAATATTGTCAGTATTGCTCATGTAATGAACTCACCTCCTATTGCTGTTTAATATACCGGATTAGATTTGTCTAAATGTATTTTTCAAATTGTGTCCTGGTTTAGCTTACCATTGTGCCAGAAAGAGAATGGTCAACTTTTTAAAACTACAGAACTATTTTATCTGATTCTGTGAATAGTTATTTTGGGAATGGTTTAATATAAATTTTATTCTATTATGTCCAAATAAGCTAATGATTATGTGGGTGGAAAGATGCTCAGTGCCATTTCTCTGACAAAATAGAAAAAGGAAAGATGAGAACTCCAGTAAATAGTGGTGACAATGTTTTTCAGTCCATCAGCAGAATGGCCTATAGTTGAAGTCCTGAATTCACTGTGGAAGTGTGGGACAATGCAGCTCAAGAATCCAGTTGAGAGGATTCAACTGGAACAAAAAGAAACAAAAAATGGATATAAGATTAAACAACACCCAGTGTCTTTTGTATGGAGAAGCTGTGTCCAGAATCTTCATGTCAGTAAGATGTTGAGAGCTCACGATACCCTGTCTTGGCAATATATTTTGTTTTAGATTCCCAGGCAAATCAAAGCTGATCAAACTCTTTTGTACCTTCCAAATTACTCATCTCAATAACTGGAGTTCTGGGTCCTGAGAACTAGGAAGACTAATTGAAGAAAGGAGAAAGGACACACCATTTGAAAGTGTATGCTTGTTTGTTCTGTAACAGCTTTATTGAGATAGAATTCACCTACCACACAATTCATGTATTTAAATTGTACAATTCAGTGACTTTTATTGTATTCAAAAAGTTCGGCAACCTTCACCACAATCAATTTTAGAAAATTTTCATCACCTTATTTGTTTATCTACTTTGGAGAACCCAAACATCGGTCAGTTTGTAGTCCCATGGTGGCTTGCGTGCTGCTGTGATGCTGGAAACTATGCTACCGTTATTTCAAATACCAGCAGGGTCACCCATGGTGGACAGGTTTCAGCTGAGCTTCCAGACTAAGACAAAGAAGAAGGATCTGGTGGTCTACTTCTGAAAAAATTGATCAGTGAAACCTTGTGAACATTGTCCGATACAGTGCTGGAAAATGATCCCCTCAGGTTGGAAGACAATCAAAATACTGCTGGGAAAGAGCTGCCTCCTCAAAGTAGAGTTGACCTTAATGACATGGATGGTGGCCAGCTTTCATGACCTTTATTTGCTGATGTGCCTTGACTCAAATTGAGAAGAAACAGGTGCAAACATCAATTAATAATCAGAACCTGGAATGTACGAATTATGAACCTAGGACCGGGTAGTGTTTCCTTCTGTCGTACATAGGGTCGCTATCAGTCTGAACTGAATTGACGGCACCTACAACGACAACTTTGGAGAAATGTCAATTCAGATTCTTTTTCCATTTTTAAATTGGGTTGTTCATCTTTTTACTGTTGAATATTAACAGTTCTTTACATATTCTAGTTACCAGTTCCTTATCGTATATAATTTGCAAAATTTTTCTCCCTTTATTTGGGTTTTCTTTTCGTTTTATTGATGATGTCCTTTGAACCACAATTTTTTGTTGCTGTTGTTATTTTGATGTAGTCTAATTTATCAACTTTTTTTTCTTTTGTTATTTATGCTTTTGGTGTTATATCTAAGAAATCATTGTCTAAGACATGACCATGTAGATTTATACTTAGTTCTTACATTTAGGTCTTTGATCTGTTTGGAGTTAATTTTTGTACATGGTGTGATGTAGGGCTTCAATTTCATTCTTTTGCATTTGGAAAGCCATTTGAATGAGCACTCTTTGTTGAAGGGACTACTCTTTCCCCATTGAGTGGTCTTGGCATTCTTGTAGAAAAATTAATTGATCATAAATATGAGGGTTTAATTTGAACTCGCAATTCCATTTCATTGATTTGTATGTCGATCCTTACCTTAGAGTATCACACTGTTTTGATCACCATAGCTTTGCTGCAAATTTTGGGAAATTGAGGAATGTAAGTCCTCCAACTTTTTTCTTTTTCAATATTGTTTTGTCTATTTGAGTCTCTTGAGTTTCCATGTGAATTTTAGGGTCATTTTGTCAATTTCTGAAAAGAATCCACCTGGATTTTGATGAAGATTGCATTAAATCTGTAGATCAACTTGGGGAGTGTTCCAGTCTTAACAATATTAAGTTTTTCTCTTCAAGAATATAATGCCTTTCCCTTTAGTTTGTTTTCTTTCAATAATGTGTTGTAGTTTTCAGAATATAAGTTTTATACTTCTTTTGTTAAATTTATTCTGAAGTATTTTAATCTTTCTGGTGATATTATAAATGAAATTGCTTATTCAATTTCGTATTTGGTTTGCTTATTGCTACTGTAAGGAAATACAGCTGTTTTTTTTATATTCATCTTTTATCCTGCAACCAGGGTGAACTGATTTATTACTTGTAATAGTTTTTTTTTTTTTTTGGTTGACATTCAACCATTTCAGAAGGTGGCATATGATCAAGGACTGATGGTACTGAAGGAAGAAGTCCAACCTGCACTGAAGGCATTGGTGAAAAACAAGGCTTCAGAAATTGTCACAATACCAATTGAGATGTTTCAACAAATGGATGCAACGCTTGAAGTGCTCACTCGTCTATCCCAAGAAATTTGGAAGACAGCTACCTGGACAACTGACTGGAAGAGATCCATGTTTGTGCCCATTCCAAAGAAAGGTGATCAACAGAATGTGGATATTACCAAACAATATCACACACAACAAAAATTTTGCCAAGGATCATTCGATAGCAGTTGTAGCAGTATATAGACAGGGAACTGCCAGAAATTCAAGCTGGATTCAGAAAAGGGTATGGAATGAAGGAAATCATTTCTGATGTCAGATGGATCTTGACTGAAAGCAGAGAATACCAGAAAGATGTTTACCTGTGTTTTATTGACTCTTCATAGATTTTTGACTATGTGGATCATAACAAACTATGGACAACATCGCAAACAATGGGAATCCCAGAACTCTTAACTGTGCTCATGTGGAATCTGTAGACCATGAGGCAGTCATTCAAACAGAACAAGAGGACAAGCATGGTTTAAAATCAGGAAAGGAGTGCATCAGTGTTGTAACATTTCACTGTATTTATTTAATCTGTATCCTGAGCAAATAAACCGAGAAGCTAGACTGTGTGAAGAAGAATGGTGCATCAGAATTGGAGGAAGACATATTAACAACCTGTAATATGTAGACGTACTACTTTGCTTCTGAAAACGAAGAGGACTGGAAGTACTCACTGACGAAGACCAAAGACTACAGCCTTCAGTATGTATTACACCTCAAAAAAAAAAAGAAAACAAAAATCCTCACAACTGGGCCAATAAGCAACATCATAACAAATGGAGAAAAGATTGAAGTTGTTAAGGATTTCATTTTACTTGGATCCACAATCAATGCCCATGGAAGCAGCAGTCAAGACATCAAATGACATGTTGCATTGGGCAAATCTGCTACAAAAGACCCGCGTAAAATATTTTAAAAAAGATGTCACTTTGAGAAGTAAGGTAAGCCTGGCCCAAGCCATGGTATTTTTAGTCGCCTCATATGCATGCAAAAGCTGGGCAATGAATAAGGAAGACTGAAGAAGAATTGATGCCTTTGAATTATGGTGTTGGCAAAGAATATTGAACATACCATGGACTGTCAAAAGAAAGAATGAATCTGTCTTAGACGAAGTACAGCCAGAATGCTCCTAAGAAGTGAGGATGGTAAGACTTTGTATCACATACTTTGGACATGTTATCAGGAGGTACCAGTCCCTGAAAAGGGACATTATGCTTGGTAAAGTAGAGGGTCAGTGAAAAAGAGGAAGACCCTCAACAAGATGGATCAACACAGTAGCTGCAACAGTAAGCTCAAATATAGCAACAATTGTGAGGTTGGCACAGTACAGGGCAGTGTTATGATCCACACAGTCCAATACCTTTGCATTGTCAATAAAACACAGGTAAACATCTTTCTGGTATTTCTGCTTTCAGCCAAGATCCATCTGACATCAGCAATGATATCCCTTGTTCCATGTCCTCTTCTGAATCGGGCTTAAATTTCTGGCAGTTCCATGTCGATGTACTGCTGCAACCATTTTTTAAATTATCTTCAGCAAAATTTTAGCTGTGTGTGATATTAATGATATTGTTCAATAATTTCCATGTTCCATTGGATCACTTTCCCTTGGAATGGGCATATATATGGGCATAAATATGTCCAGGTAGCTGTCTTCCAAATTTTTTCGCACAGATGAGTGAGCACTTTCCGTGTTGCATCCATTTGTTGAAACATCTCTATTGGTATCGTGTCAATTCCTGGAGCCTTGTTTTTCGCCAGTGCCTTCAGTATGTCTTGTACTTCTTCCTTCATTGCCATCAGTTCTTGAAATGGTTGAACATCAACCAATTTTTTTTTTTTTTTTTGGTACAGTGACTCTGTATTTCTTCCATCTTCCTTCGATGCTTCCTGAGTTAATATTTTGCCCATAAAATCCTTCAATATTGCAACTCAAGTCTTGAATTTTTTCTTCAGCTCTTTCAGCTTGAGAAATGCTGAGCATGTTCTCCCCTTTTGGTTTTCTAACTCTAGACCTTTACACATTTCATTAAAAAACAATAGACTTGAAAATATAAATTGCTGTGTAATTGTAGGAAACCAGGATTATTATTCTTATGTTTATTCATCTGTTTAAAGAATCACTATAACTTTCTTACTCATTTTTCAATTTTCTTTCATTTAACTCTCTGTTTTCTAAGATGTTTGTTTATTATTCCCTAATTTTTTAATGAATTACTCTCACCACATACCAAAGAACCCAATGTAAGATATGTGTGGTTAATTATTCACAATGCTGCTATAGAATATTTATGGATGAAGAGCTCCTGCATTTAATAACGTAGTTTCCATTTGCAGACAAGATGTAAGTATATTTTTAGTTAGGACAATATTTGCCTTCAATTTTTTTCTCCTACTATACGTGCATCAACATTAAAAACAAAAACAAAAAACAAACCCGTTGCCGTGGAGTCAATTCCTACTCAAGGCGACCATACTGGGCAGAGTAGAACTGCTCCATAGAGTTTCCAAGGAGTGGCTGATGGATTGGAACTGCTGACCTTTTGGTTAGCAACCGAGGTCTTAACCACTTCACCACCAGAGTTCTGCGATCATCAATATGAAAGGTGTCAATAATACTGTGCTGATTGAAAATATCCTTACAGTTGATTCTTTGTCATCATTTTGTTTCCCTCAAAAAAGTCTGAAGCAGGTTGCATTTTGCACATTTCCAAAAGATGTTTTTTTAGTTTAAACTTTTGTTGGCTTGAGTCACCCTCACTAAACAATCACAGTATGCCTCTTTGGGAAAGATTTCCATTTGCCCATTGCTTTGCAGCAACCATCCCAGTCCTCCTCAGACTTCTTTCCTTTCTTTGGACATCTCTGACCATGGTTGAAAAAACCTGTGACAGAATAATATAACAACTGTGGTGTGGCTGAGGCCTGCAGTGAAGAAGTCATTGTACGAGTAGATTGTTTGGCCGCCCTTTTACATTTTCTGGAGGAACTAGGTTAGGGAGAAAAAAAAAGGAAGCAAAAACCATGTATCTCTTTTGTAGGTTTGGCCTTTTTAAACTGGCTTAGTATCTGTTGGAGATGACAGACATGAGAGGGCTGATCCAGGAAGAATCGTTGTTTCTATAATTAAAAAGAAGCAGAATCACCTAAAATTTTAAAGATCATGGAAGAAAAAATAGAGGCAACACTAGGAACCCTACCTAATACATGGCGTAAATAGAATATGAACCAAAAATAAGAATGCTCAAAGAGCGGAAGATAAACTAAAAATTAAACACTTATGTTCATTATAACTCTTCACCAAAGGAGTAAAAAGAAAACTTACAGTCAGGGTTTTGGCTAAAAATTTTTGGCTACAACATATCCAACAAGGGTCTAATCTGTAAAATCTATAATTCAACAACAAAAAGACAAATAATTCAATTAAAAATTGTTCAAAGGGCATGAACAGACACTTCACCAAAGAAGACATTCGGGCAGCTAATAGACACAGGAGGAAATGCTGGTGATCCTTAGCCATTAGGGCAATGCAAATCAAAAGTACAATGAGATACCATCTTACCCCAATATTACTGGCACTAATCAAAAATAAAATAGAAAATAACAAATGTTGGAGAGGTTGCAAAGAAATTGGAACTCTTATGCACTGCTGGTGGGAATGTAAAATAGTATAACCACTATGAAAAATGATATAGCACCTCCTTTTTTAAAAAAAAAAAAGCTAGAAATTGAAATACCATGTGATACAGCAATCACATTCTTACTAACATATCCTAGAGAAATAAGAACTGTGATACACATAGACATATGCACACCCATGTTCATTGCAGCACTATTCACAATAGGAAAAAGATGGAAACAACCTAAATGCCTACCAACAGATGAATGGATAAGCAAATTATGGTACATACACACAGTGGAATACCATGCAACAATAGGGAACAAGGACAAATCCATAAAATGTCTCACAACGTGGTTAAATCTGGAAAGCATTGTGCTAAGTGAAATAAGTCAGTCACAAAAGGACAAATACTATATGAGGCCACAATTATAAAAACCCAAAAAAAGGTTTATACACAGAAAAACATAATCTTTGATGGTTACAAGGGAGAGGGGAGTTGGGGAAGGGAAATCACTAACTAGATAGACAAGTGTTAACTTTGGTGAAAGGAAAGACAACACACAAATAGAGGAAGTCAGCACAACTTGACCAAGGCGAAGTCATAGAAGCTGAGAGCTGGGAACCTGGGTGTTGGGGGACATCTAGGTCAATTGGCATAACATATTTCATAAAGAAAATGTTCTACATCCTGTCTTGGTGAGTAGCATCTGTGGTCTCAAAATCTTGGCAGCGGCCATCTAATATACATCCATTGGTCCCATTCCATCCAGAGCAAAGGAGAATGAAGAAAACCAAAGACATAAGGAAAATATTAGTCCAAGGATCTAATGGACCACATGTACCACAGCCTCCACCAGCCTGAGACCAGAACTAGATGGTGACCGGCTACTACCACCTAGTGCTATAACAGGGATCACAACAGAGTCCCAGGCAGAAGGGGAGAAAAATGTAGAACAAAATTCAAATTCACATACACACACACACACAAATAAAAAAAAAAAAACAGAACAGACTTGCTAGTCTGACAGAGACTGGAGGAACCCCCTAGGCTATGGTTCCTGGACACCCTGATAACTCAGAACAAAACTCATTCCCGAAGTCCACTTTTCAGCCAAATATTAGACAGGCATATACAGCAAACAATAACACATGTGAGGAATGTGTTCAACTAAGAGTTTAGTCAAGTGTGGGAGGCCAAACTGGCAATACTGACTCAAAAGCAAAGACTAGAAGGCAGGAAGGGCAGGATAAATGAATAGGTAGAAATGAGGAACCCATAGTATAAGGGAAAGGAGAACAGTGCTCACACATTGTGGGGATTGCAATCAATGGCACAAAACAATTTGTGTATAAACTTTTGAATGAGAAACTAATTTGCACTGTAAACTTTCACCTAAAGCACATTTTAAAAAAAAAGCAGAGACAGACTCAAGAGAAGAGTCATTGTTCAGACTGGTTTGAATTACACTACATCTTTAACTGTCAGCCTTTTTTCCTAGTTACTTTAATATTTTATTAACCCTGTTCCTCAAAATATCTTCTATCGTTTACAACCAGTGAAAGAATAAAATGTGACAATTTGTTTTCTTTTGTGCTTAGTAGATGGTGTTCTCTAACATTATGGGTCAACGCGACCTTAACTTTCATTTTATTATATGATTGCAACAATGGGGTCTTACCAGTTCCTCCTACTCTTTTGTGTTTATACAGTTTTTAAAGAATTACTGTGGAATAGAGGACCTTAACTCTTAGTAACAGAAAATCAAATTATGAATCCTTAGCATTTATTTGCTTACATTTCATCCAAACTGAAATTACAAAGAAACTAATCACTTTGGGGGGGGGGTGAGTTGTGTAGAAAGTGAAGGAATTAATTGGTAACTTTTTTTTTTTTTAGTAGAGTGTACACTCTTCTCTAGTAGGGTTAATGAGAAATCAATGATCATCCCAACTTCAAATAACTGAGATCCGACTATATCATAGCATTGCTAAGGAAATGAACTGTATTAAGGCGACACTAAAGCACTGGAGCATATTAACACAGAAACAAAAAAAAATACCAAACCCATTGCTGTCAAGTCAATTCCCACTCATAGTGATCCTATAGGACAGAGTAGAACTGCCCCTTAGGTATCCAAAGAGCAGCTGGTGGATTTAACCTGCCAGCCTTTTGGTTAGCAGTTAAGCTCTTAACCATTGTGCTACCAGGGCTCGGTACACAGAAGACTACTTAATTTCTGCTTTGGAGATATGTTAACTTGAATGACTTTTAATGCAGTGGCTCTCAAAATGTGGGCCACAGGCTAGTAGCACCAGCCTTTCCTGGGAACTTGTAAGAAATGTAAATTATCTGACCTCCCTCAATCCCTAGACTTAATCAGAGTCTCTGGGGAGGAGCCCAGCAATATGCTGAAAACCACTTCAGGGAATTCCGATGCGTGCTAAAGTTCAAGAGCCACTGCTCAGCTCATTGATCTTCAAACTGACTGGCTCAAAATGGCTCAAACTGGGGAGCTTTTAGCAGATAGCAATGCCTGGGTTCCACCCAAGACTACTTCAATCAGATTCTTTTGGGGACGGGACCCAGGCATTGGAAAGCCTTAAAAACTCACTGGGTGACCCTAATGAGCAACCAGTCCCAGTTCCAGAAGACTATATCTCAACCCTGGCTATACAATATAATCACCTGGGGAGATTTCAAAGCATACTGGTATCAGGGTCCCTGCCCTGATTCTGATACCATTAAACCAGAATCTCTGGGGAAGGGGCCCAGGAATTGATATCTTTTAGAATATCCCTATATGTGGCCAGGGTTGAGAACAACTGGTTTTGTGGAAGCCATTTGAACTAACGAAATGGTTCATTCAATGTCTGTTCTCTTGATACGGTGCGTTTTTAAAGGGTTGTACTAAAAAAATATAATTTTATGAACAAGTTTTTTTACTTAGTACATTTTAAATTTAGTTCTTTTTTTTTTTTTTACCTTTGGCATTTTACAGCTCCTTTTTAGGGCACCCAGTGAGAATCTGTAGTTAGTAAAGCAAGACTTGATGCATAAACCATCATTGATGAAAGGGAAAGAGTGGATCCAGACAAGCACAGGGAGTGAAAGGCAGCCACAAGAGGAAGTTCAAGGTCACATGATAACTGATACAATGCAACAAGCTCTTTCTAGCTGCAGAAGCGACCTCCCCATGTGGAGGCCAGCAGGAATTCTTCTAGAATCTTTTCTGATTCTCTGCCTCCATGATGCAAGGGTGGATAAGGTACAAATAAGATACAAGGAACCCAAGTTTTCCCATTTTAAGTCAATAGGTCTGTTAAGAGACAGGCAGAGCAGACTGATATTGATATTTACTTGCTGCCTTTCGTAAATGAGCCAACACACAGGCCCTCTTAAAAATAACATACAATCGTGTGCTGTCTCGTTTATTATGCAGATTTCAATGAATGCTTTCACAAAAGGAAGTTCTCTAAGACTTCTTTGGTGAGTGGGAAAAACCTTCTAAGAATGACGCCCAAACGCTCATCTAAGTCATCCTCGACTGGTACCTCTTCTTAATTTCCTATTTGGAAGCACCTGCCTATAACAGCTTTCTTGAAAATGGATCTAGGACTCACCATTTCTTCTCTATGCCCATTTGGCACTACTCTGACTCTCCATCCCTTTATGATAGAGCTACTCCCACCATCTCCTGACAAGCTGTTTTGTTCCACTGTTTTCTACATCTTACCCCCATCACGCATAGACAGCAGCCAGAGAAATAGCTCAAAAGTATTGCCCCATCATACCATTCAAGGTCTCCTCATTTCCTTTAGGATAAAGTGAAAGTAACTTTGCACATTACAAATCTTCCCTAAAGGACTGCAATTCATCTCTCCAATCTTTTTTTTTTAAATGATGGTCCCCAAGGCAAACTCTCAGGTCCAGTCAGCTAATCATCTCATTCTTTTTTTCCATACATGAAAAATGTATTCCTGTTGCTATCATACAGCAGCTTGTACCATCTCTTCCACAACGCTCCCAATGTCTCACTGGGTGTCCATAAGAGAGTTCTGATAAAATCTCAAATCCTGCATCACAGTGTTGGTTACTCTTTAAGGTCCTTTGAGTGCTGAGGTTCTCTACTCCTGCACTCAGTGGCTGTTTCCCTTCTCTCTGTCCTCCTGCTGCACTTGAATCCTTATCGCAGAGGTCAGCCCTTAATTTATCCTTCTTGGGAATAGGGGTACTCAACCAAGGCTCAGGTCTATGGAGCCCCTTCTTCAGTTTCATACTCTTTATTCATCGCCCCAAGTAGAGTATAATTTCTGTGATGTCAGGGATCTACATTTTCACCCAGGGCAAATTGCATTCTAGGCACTCTGCTATGTGTTTTAAATAAATTATTTTATTTAATATTATAATTCCAGAAAGTAAATATTATTTTTATCTGAATTTAACAGATAGGGAAAGGGAGACACAGGTTAAAAAAATTTACTTAAAATACGTAGCTATCAAGTGGAGAAACTGGAATTCAAACCCTTCTTTCACTCCAAAGCCTATGATCTTTCCTTAACAACTTCAAAATCTTTCAAATCATTTTTTATGATTTTGACTTTATAATTAAAACTTTCAAAACAAAATACTAGCTTTTAAAGAAGGGATTTTTTAATTCCAAGTCTTTCTTCAGCAAACAGTGTAACAGGAAAGCCAAAAAAGAAAGGAACATGTATTTTATTAACAGTTTCCATCATATGGAAAGGGCTGATATCGAAGATCATGGCATATTGCCAGTGTGCCTTGAGTCTGAGAAATCAAAATCGTAGGCATTGAATTGAGCCAAGACCTTGAACTCACTAAATGAAATATTAGGAAGGATACAAGAAGGGAGTAAAACATAAAGGGTGGGAGTTTTCCAAGGTTAATTACAGAAAAAAGGCTAGGAACAAGGCATTGAGAACAAGGAGGTCTGGTATGTGACATATGTTGAAGGGCTGAGACTAACACATTGGAGATACTGTTCAAGTATAGCTCATTAGTTAAGAACACGTTACCCTCTGAATGCTCTAAAGGTCAGGGTCAACTTTATACTCAGACTTTGTTTTCATTCTTTGTTGATTGAGAAACGGTCTTTTGAAATACCTTTCTAAGCCTCTCTTTGTAGTCTATAGGTACTCTATTGAAAATACACAAATCAAACAGTCACTTTATGCAGTTCCTAATATTTTCTTGGTATTGTGCTAGGCGATGCAAATACGTGCTCAACTGCTATGAAATTCCTTTCACCTCAGTCCCTGAGGTAGGTTGTAGAGCCTGGTAGAAATGGCCACTTGTGTAATTTGAAAGTGCAAAGCCTAAGGCTTATTTGCCAACACTGACAAGTATCCACAGAAATTTGTGAAACCATTTGGAGGAGACCTTCAGGAAAAGACTAGGCTTCCAGCCATTGAACCACAACCTCCAACCTTCCAACACAAGTAATCACTTGTTCTTCCATTCCACCAGGTTCACATAACCTTGGAACGATCCAGTTTCTCCCACTCCATCAGTCCCTGACTCCTTCCTTCTGGGCTTATTCAGCAAAAATTACATGGGCCCTCATTACATTCACCCTCTTACAAATATCTTCTGAGAAAACTGGAGCTCTGAATACCCCTCCAGAAACTCAGGTCCCTCTCACCCTTACTGTGGATAACAATTAGTGCTTACCATTCACATGTATATGTTTATGCTCTCGCTACCTATGCAAGCATCTCTCAACAATATATAGCATTGTTATTCATGTTTTTAAACTTTATCTAAATAGAATAATATGCTATGTATCATTAAGAATTTTGCTTTTTTTTTTCTCATCAATATGTTTTGAGATTTATCCAAGTTGATGTTACTGTTTTAAGAGAAAACTTATTCACATGTATTGAAATTTTGGTTTAAGGCTAATTTCCAATAGTTGGGATTTTTGTTTTTGTTTTGTGTTTCTCTCTCATTCATTTTGCCCTTACCTCATTCATTCATCCAACAAACATTTATTGAGAACTGACCAGTAGTAGAAGAATCCTAGATGCTGGAGATGTAGCAGTGGATGAAACAGACTAACAAACAAGAACAACAAAAAACTTGCTCTTGTGGAGTTAATATTCTGATGATGGAGAGACAAATCATGTATGAATCCTGTGGGTAAAAGTTAATAAATCAACTGATGGAAAGTGCTATGGAGAAATATAAGACAAGAAAGGGAGGTAGGGAATGTCTTATGGCATGGTTTACAATTTCCAAAGAATGGTCGAATAAGACCTCACTGAAAGGCATGTTTGAACAAAGGCTAAAGGAGGTGTTGGGGCAAGCTCCACGGTCCTCTAGGAGAACATTCCCATCAAAGGGAATATCAGAGGCAAGTCTTAAAAAAAAAGACATACATGCACTTAGCTTGCATGTCTGTCTTCAAGAAGCAGAAAAGAGACTAGTGAGGCTGGGGTGGAGTGGCAGGAAACATGACATAAAGAGGTTGGAGAGATAGCAGCTTTTATAAGACATTGTAAGACTCTGTTTTTGTGTGTGTGGATGAGATAGAAAGCTTTTTTAAAATATTTTGGACCAAGGCATGATAGTTCACTCAGGCTGTATTAAGATTAGGCAATAGGAGGGCAGCAGTACAACTGGGCTACCATTAAGGTATTGCAGTAATTCAGATGAGAGATGATAACAGCTTGAAATGGGTGAAATTACTGATGTAATAAGAGACTGTCAAATTTTGAATATTATTTCAAGGTGGAGCTATCAAGATTGGCTGAGAGATTGTAAGTGGATCAGAGAGAGAAAATGGCCAAGGGTTACACCAGAGGTTTAGTCTCAGCGATGGGAAGTACAGAGTTTACATGAACTAAGGGAGGGCTAAAGTTTGGGGGTGAAGTTAGGAGTTCCTAGGTGGAGAAAATAAGCAGGGAATTTGGTGTGTGAATCTGAAATTCAGGGGAGAGGCCCAAGCTGAAAATGTAAACTTGGGAGTCATCAGTATATGGATGATATTTGAAGACATGAACATGGACAATATCATCAAGGAGTGAATTTAGCTGTGAAAGAGATTGGAAGACTGAACTCTGGACCATACCAGTGTTTAGAGGTCCACCCAGCACCCCAAAAGGTTATCCCAGAAGCAGGTGTTACAGTGGCAGATTGGGATTATATGTTGATGACGTCCATACTTATATCTACCTGCATGACCTCTCTTTTAAACTGTAGACTTATAGATTTAACAGCATATACACTTGGTTTGTAGATGAATTCCAATCTTAAGTTGTCCAAAATTAAATTCTGATCTTTTTCTCCAGCTTGGTTTTCCTCCAGTGTTTCCAATTTCAGTATATGCCAAGGATAAGCATGAAATCTTTGACACTAACTTCTGTCTCATTCCCATATTTATAACATCACCAAATCTTGTCAATTGTATCTCCAAAATATATCTCAAACCCACTCTTTTGTGAAGTGACTGGATGAGCAAAACCTGAAGTTCTGTAAAACAACATGAAACTAATAGTGTCATCCAGGAGTTACACTGTAGGGATATGTCCTCTGATCCTGGATGGAGTGAAATAAAGATGTAATATTTAAACTCTGTTTTGTTGGATTAGAATTGTAACATTCTGAAGTTAGAAAAGGTTTCAGAGAGCACCTACCCTTATTCATTCACTTTGCAATAAAGAAACTAGAGCCCAGGAGGTGAAGTGTCTTACCGAAGATCTTACAGTTGGTAGGGGAAGACTCAGGATTAGCACCTATGTTTCCGAATTCAATCCAGTGTACCTTGTTGGTAGGAAGCCATGACTGGGCTTTAATAAGTGCGAGGTTAAGTGCCAGGAAAATTATCTTTTTTAAAAAATCTGATATTTTCTGAAAAGTAAGACAAAAGTGGTTTTATAGAAATCTTCAGATTTTTAATAGTGTAGACTTAACTTTTGCCTTGGGATAAACTTGGTTTCATTTATGAAATACTGATCTGAAAACAAGCAAATTAACAAATAACCTGGTTTAAATACAGCTGAAGATACAGATAAAGCAATTACTTGTGGTTAATGGTATATTTATGCAAGGTCTAAGATTTTGGACAAAAAATTTGGAGGAAAGTAATGGCCTTTTGCCATCCCTCCATTACCTCCTGTACCCTGTAATAGAACCACTTTTAGAACTTCAAAGACCTGAGATTATCATCCTTTATTTGATAGAAAAGATAACCCTGTTGACGTTTCTGCAACCAACTTGTCTACAAAATCTGATCCACTTAAAATAAAATGACAACCAATTTGTGCCTTTTAGGTTTTGAAGAGCCTGATAGTAGAATGAACAAAATGTAATTGAGATAATCCAAGAAAAAATTAAGATGGTTGATGAGAAAATTATTTTCTGACAGAATAATGTTGCATTTACAAGAGGAGTAAAAGCTTACATTCTCCTCTTTACCTCAGTTGAATACTATTATGTGAACATACTACTTTAGGTCAACGAGATCCTTGCAGTTAAATGGCAGTTAATAGAAAACTACACGAGTAAAGTCTTTTATTATCATTAAATGGTAGGCAATGAAATGTTAGACAAATAATATTTATCATAGAAATCTGTTACAAAACAACTTTTGTAATAAAAACAGCAAAATTAAATCTATTTCATCAAAGTTGAAATTGGCTGAGAATATCTACTTAATGAACATCTATCTTTTGTACTTTGGCTAAAGAAGAGTGAATGAGACAAATACTATTTATATTGCCAAACATCTCATTTTGGATATGTGCTTTTAAGTCATATGGTGTGGATAGTCAGGGTTAAGGTCATAGATTTAGGTTCAGAAGACCTGAGTTTAAATATTGCCTGAGTCACTCCTAGTGACTTTGAGCAAATTATTTAAAACTTATTATGTCTCTGTTAACTCATATTCAAAGCTATGATAATCATTTCTGCCTAAGATGGTTACCATAAGTACTCAATCAGATAATTCAAAGTCCTGAGCATAATACCTAGCACACAGGAAGGATTCAATACATAAATACCCTTGAATGAATGATACAGGTGAATCTTGTTACTTTGTATTCGTAGATGGAATAAAATGAAACCTGAAATGTAATATATGAATTTTAGATGCCAGTGAATCTGCATTAATGACTATAGTAATAACAGTGATAACAGCCATCTTTTGGTCTCAATACCAGAAAGAGCTTTGGGCCAAGAACTGCAAAATGGTTATACCTTAGAGCTCACAATCTATTGGTGGACAAGAAAATATAATCACCACATGATATAATAACTGTTTAATATAATTCTTTGTGACATGATAAGGGACTAGAAATGATAGACTAATTTTATCAGGAAATCCAGAGAGAAATTCATAGAGAAAATAGCATTTGAGCTGGATCCTGAAGGATGAGTAGGTGTTTACCTCCTACAAGATGCAAGGATTTGCATTCAAGTCCAGGGAACACCTTATATTAAGTAGAGTTGTAAAAAGATGTAGTGGGTTAGGAAACAGCCTACATGGTATGAGAGTGGCTGGGATGTAGCTTTGAAAGGTGAGTTGGATTCAGTTGGAAAGAGTCTTCTATGACATGCTAAGGTTGAAATATACCTTTAGTCAAAACAAAACTCCTTTTTTTCATTTTATTTTTTTTTTTACAGCAAAAGAATGATATCTGTGCTTCTTGTGTTGGTTGAAATGCAGAGAGCAAATCTTGGAGAACAGGTAGAAGGCTTTTATAATAGTCTGGAGGAGACATAAGGTAGTGAGAGTGGGAAGAGAGAGAAGAAGTTATATTTGAGATCCAGTTCTGATGTTCTAATAATAAGGTGATGGAAAGAGAAGCCTCTGATTTGGGTGAGTGTTGATACTATTAATGGGTAGGAAACATAGGTTCAAATGCCCAGTGTTCCATCATACTAAATCACTTATCATTACCTGAGGCCATCATGTCCCCTCAGGCTTTCACACCATAGTACCTGATGTCCCCTCTCACTGTCTGGACACCTTCATCTCCTCTGTTCTTCATTGCCTAATTAACTGCTCATTTCTTGATATTCAGTTCATGTGTCAGCTCTTTCAAGAAATTTGCTGTAACCCACTCAAATGGAGGTTGTATATGGGCCTGGCAAAACCTGCTTCAGCCTTATGAAACTTTCTTTCTATTTTCTGTCTTATTATCTTGCCTACAAACTCCTTCAAGGCAGGGAATAAGATTTATTTATTTTTGCGTTTCCGGCACCTCACATGGGGCTTGGCACATGATAGGAGTAAATGTATTTTGGCAAAATAAAAAAAAAGTTGGAGGTGGAGTGGAGCTGGAGAAGTTGACTAAATTAACTAAAGTTAAAGAGCTCTTGGCCTCTCTTTGGTTCTGACAAATGTCTGTGGGTCCGCAATCACCTACGCTCAACAAATATTAGGAAATAAGGCAAAGGCTCAACAATCGTAGTTGCAGATTATTTCTGCTCATCCTTGCTGTTCATTCCTGGCAAAACCTGAAGTATCTATCCAACACTTCCTCTGGGATCAACTCCCAGGCCTATCATTGGTCAGCTCCTATTCTTTTTCCAGCCATATTTTGGAGTAACAAAAAATAAACAGACAAAAAAAATAACAGGTTTTAAAAAGCCAGACACTTCAATCTATTCTTCCCCCATCTTTATCACCATAACCCCACTAGAAAAACATTTCCTCTCCACGAGTAGTACAATCGAATAACCAAATGTCTGACTCCAGCATCAGATCTAACCCTAGAGCCTAATCATTACATAAAGAAGGAGAGAGTTTATGAGACAAATTTAACTGGGCAAATAGTCTGCGAAGAGAAAGCAAGTGTCAGCCATCGACCATTTTGTCGTAGGCAACGAAAAATGTTAATAGCTACTTCTCAGCCGCAGGACACATTGCTCCATATGAGACATTACATGCTAATAAGGAGACACTTAAGTGAAACTGCTATCTCTCTATGTGATTAAAAAAAAAAAAATGCCCGAAGTAAAGTTACTTACCAACGTTTTCCTACATTTTAGCCCTAGGGAAATCATTTTTTTAAAGTTAAATAAGATAAAGTAAATTGAAAGAAATCACTGTTTCAAAATGTAAATGTGTGACATTTAGCATCTGCAGTTTTTAAAGAGTGAGAATTATGTTTCACGATGTGCTGTTAATTTTGTTACATAGATCCGTACAGGCTTGGACAGGAGAAGAAATAAGGCATAGCTTAAAGAAATAAATTAGAAACCGGTTAGAATCAATGGCCAGGTTTCGGCTACTGATCCCACTGTCCCAGACAAATCCTTATTAAAAACAGGGAGGTCCAAGTGAACATGCTTTGCAAGACAACGCATTTTTTTAAACTTGCCTACAACACATTTATTAAGTGAGATTAATCGTAATTTTAGAATGAAAGCAAGTGCCGAAATCTCAATTTTAGGTCAAACTCAGACCATGAATGACTCTAGGGTCATAAAAGAACCCTGAACTTCATATATGTTACATGATTTTTCAGAGGCTTGAAATTTTACATCCGATTTTATTCTTAAAGCTATCAATTAGGAAATCGATCTATATATCTCAAAAGAATTCTACTTTTCTCTCTCTCTTCATTCCCATTCCTCAATTAACGAAGCAGTTGTCTATTTGTTTCATGGCTCCACTTGATGGCATGGTCAGGAATGGTGTTTTCTGGGCCACACAGCACAGGCCTAGGAGATCCTGAGAGTTGTTAACTGCATAGACTGTTGGCAACAGCTGAATGATTCTTTGATCAAACTAGGCATGTCTGACACAAACTAAGCGTAGGAAAGCTACAAAGGGAATTTTCTCCTGAGGTTTCAGAAGTCTTGATGCATATACTAAGGGCAGGGAGGAGAATAAAGTAGGTTGTCTTCTACCTTACTTGCTCAATCTTGTAGGATGAGTTGAAGAAACTGGGAATGCTTAGCCTGGAGTAGATCAGTCATGGGGGAACATGATGCTATTGTCAGCTATTTTTGATATTCTTTAGTGGAAGAGGAAGTAAACTCTATGTGTCCACTAAAGAGATAAAGCAAAGGTGATGTGAAAGTTGCAGAAAGATAGAATTCCACCTATGATAAAGATAAATTTTCTGCCAGCCTGAGATGTATGCCTACCTTGGAGTCAGTGACCTCATCATCACTGGAAGTAAGCATATGTATTCTGAACCGTAATTTATTGGATATTTTAAAAAGGAAATTTAATCATATGGCAGTGGGTTTTAATGATGATACTTGAGTTTTTTGTTTTGTTTTGTTTTTTTCAACCTATTTTAGGTTTCTTTAAATATTAGAAATTAAAATGCTCTGCAGTAAAACTTCCACTTCTGGCTATGATGGACAAGCTCTTTTGTTGTAAATAACTTAAAAGTGGACAAAATATATGGGAAAACTGTTTTCAGACCTGTACAAAAGACATTACAAGACTATGATCTCTGAAATGAGGGGAACCAATGAAGCAAGCCCTCATATTGCCCAGGGTTCTATGAGAACACACTTTCCAGACTGTGGTGCATGAAAGGGGAAACCACCAAAGAGCACAGTGTCTTCCTGAATTGAAGACAAATAGATTAGAATTTGGGGAGGATTAGGTGGCCAGAGCTTGTGGAGTAGAAAGAGGGGAACAATTCAGTGAAAGATACCCAGAAACCTGCATAAATTCCCTTGAGTCTCTGATGAATAATAAGCTGCACGTGAGTAGGGCAAGAATCTACAAGGCAGAGCAAAGAACAACTTTTACAGAAAGAAGTATATGGTAATAACAAATGAATAACTGTTAAAGCTCACACAGTACTGGGAGAGATTCAAGTTCCAACAAGTAGGATGTAGTGACCTCAGTGAATATGCTAGCTGTCCAGGAGAGATTCAAAAAAAACCTATTCCTTAGGAGTAGAGCTAAACTAGCTCCTCAGTGAAAGCTACTCTAGACCCACCATAGCAAAACATGTTCAAAAATCTTGAAAAGACCAAGCTGATCTTTGAGTAAATTAACTGCCTGCTAGATTAAAACAGGTCTTAAAAATATGATCAAAGAATTACAAGAAATGGAAATTGTATATTAAAAAAATAGAATACCTAAAGCTGAGAAATACATCTCAAATGAAAACATTTCTAGATGGGCTTATTAACAGATTAAGGTCTGCCATTGAGTCGAGTCAAAAGACAATTAGACTGCATTTTTAAAGTGCTGAAACAAAAAAGACAATCACAATAAAATATTTTATCCAGAAAAAATAGTCTTCAAAGATGAAAATTTAAAAGATATTTTCAGAAAGAAATAGCTAAGTGAATTCTAAATAACACACAAACTGAGGGAAAATCATTAGAAAATTAGAAACTATTTTGAAATTAATTAAAACACAATATATCAAAATGTGTATACTGCAATTGGTCTCAACCCACCTGGAGCAAAGGAGAATGAAGAACATCAAAGACACAAAGTAATTATGAGCACAGAAAGGGCCACATAAATCAGAGACATCAGCCTGAGACCAGAAGAACTAGATGACTGCCCTGAGAGGGAACACAACAGAGAACCCCTGTTGGAGCAGGAGAGCATGGAATGCAGACCTCAAATTCTCATATAAAGACCAGACTTAATGATCTGACTGAGACTAGAAGGACCCTGGAGGTCATGGTCCCCAGGCCTTCTGTTAGCCCAAGACTGGAACCATTCCCAAAGCCAACTTTTCAGAGAAGGATTGGGCTGGGCTATAAGATAGAAAATGATACTGGTGAGGGGTGAGCTTCTTGGCTCAAGTAGACACATGAGACTATGTGGGCAGCTCCTGTTTGGAGAGGAGATAAAAAGGCAGAGGGGGACAGAAGCTGGCTGAATGGACACAGGGAATACAGGGTGGAGAGGAGTGTGCTGTCTCATTAGAGGGAGAGCAACTAGGAATACATAGCAAGGTGTATATCAATTTTTGTTTGAGAGGCTGACTTTATTTGTAAACTTTCACTTAAAGCACAATAAAAAAGAAAAAAAAATGTGTAAACTACAGAGTTCCTGGATGGTACAAATAGTTAAGTGCTCAACTACAAGCCGAAAGATTGGTGGTTCGAACACATCAGAGGTGCTTTGGGAGACACACCCAGTGATGTGCTTCTGAAAGGTCACAGCCTTGAAAACCCTATGGAACAGCTCTATCCTGCACCCACAGAATCCCCATGGGTGGGAACCAATAAGATGGCAACTAACAACAATAGCTAAAGCAGTGCTTAAAGATAAACTTGCAGGCTTAAATGCCTGTATTTGTAAAGACTAAAAGTCTAAAGGATCTAAATTTCCATCTTAAGCTAAAAAAAAGAAGAGTAAAGGAAGAAAGGAAATAATAAAAATAATAGCAGAAGCCAAAGAAGTAGAAAAAATAATAATAAAAGGAAATGAAGAAGAAAGTCAATAAAAACAAGTTTTTTTTTTTTTTATATATAAGAATAACTGACACACCTTTAGCTAGACTGATCAAGAGAATAGGAGAAAACACAAGCTACCATTGTTAGTAATGAAGGGACATGACTACAAATTCTATACCTATGAAAAGGATAATAAGAATATTATGAGCTTTTTTATTGACAGCAGACCACTACTATGAGAAATATATATATTTTTTTAATTTTCAGGCAGAAGGAAAGTGATAATAGATGAAAAACTAGTTGTATCCAAAGATGGGAAGAACACCAGAAATGTTGAAATGTGTTTGTAAAAGTAAAAGACAGTTTTTATGTTTTTTAAGTTTCTTTAAAAGCTAAATGACTGTTTAAACCAAGATGAGAACAAATGGCCTAAATAAGAATAATAACATGGGACCTGTGGCCATATAATATAGTAGAACATTAAAGACCACCTAAATAAATGGAGTGATGGGCCATATTTGTGGATAGGTTGAGTCATACAGTAAAGAAGTCAATTCTACACAAATTAATGCATAAATCTGAAGCCTTTCAAATACAAAATCCAACAAGTATTTAAATAAATCTTGACAAGCTAATTATAAAATTTACATAAAAGGCAAAGGACAGGAATAGTCAAGAAAACTGGCATAAATTGCCCAACCAGGCATCAAGCCTTACTATATATAAAGCAATAAAATTTAGCACCATGTAAATGTAAGACAGGCAAAGATAAAGAGACCAATAGAACAGAATAGAAAACCCAGAAATAGACCCATAAATAAAAGGGAATTTGATATAAAACAGAGGTGCTTTTTATAACAGTGGGGAAAGTATGAACTAATAAATATAAAGTGCTGAGAAAATAGGTTATTCTTACAGAAAAAAAAAAATTATGTATATACCACACCATGCCTAGAAATCAATTCTGGATGGATCAACAACTTAAAAGCGAAAAGAAAAACTGTAACATCTCAGAATAAAATATTGGAGATTATTTTTAAGGATATCAGGGAAGAATTTTTTAAACAAGACACAAAAGAAACAAGCAGTGTGTGAGAAGATTGATAACTAGTTTACATTGAGGTGTACTTTTTATTCATTAAAAGATAACATTTCAAAACTAAAATTAAAACCACAGGCTGGAAGAAAATATTCCCAGTGCATACAATTCATCAGAGAACCGCTATGCTGAATATTAAAAGAGCTTCTGCAAATCAATAAGATAAATACAGGCAAGTATCTGAACAAAGAATTTGCAGAAGTGGAAAATATTTTTCACAAGAAAATACAAAAATTTGATTAAAAAAAAAAAGGCCATAACAAGAGCTCATTTTACAGTTATCAGTTTGGCAAAAATGCAGAGTTTGTGACTGCCCCATAGGGTTTTGTGAAACCCTGGGAAATCTCAATGGCCACTGGTAGAGGTATAAATCGATTTGGGGAGAAAAATTTGGTTATAGCTAATATATTAGAGGAGCCCTGGCAGTGCAGGGGTTAAGAACTCAGCTGCTAACCAAAAGACTGGCAGTTTTAATCCACCAGGCACTCCTTGGAAACCCTATGGGCAGTTCTCTGTCCTGCAGAGTCACGAAGAGTCAGAATCGACTCGATGGCGATTTTTTTTTAATGTAATGCATTTGAAAATACCAGAGTAGAACTTCCCATAAGGTTTCCTAGCCTATAATCTTAACGGGAATAGATCACCAGGTCTTTTCTCCTGTGCAGTTATGTATATATATACACAGGCAATAATCAATTAGAAGATGCTATGCAAAAGAAAATTCCTCTTACAATTCTGTTCCTCTCCTCCAATACTTAGGAATAAATTTAACAAGAAATGGGAAAAACACATATGATGAAAAATTGAAAGCATTCCTGATTAACACAAAGGATTTTAACAAATGGAAAAAGATACTTGTTCCTGGATAGCATCACTTAACATTATATAGATAACTAATTGAATATATAAATTTAGTGCAATCTCAATACAAATAACCAGGTGCCCCCCTCTCCCCGGGAACAAGCTAAATTGATTCTGAAGATCATATAAAACAAATTAACCTGCAAAAATAACTTGGAAATCTCTAGAGAAAAGAATAAAAGGGAACTAGCCTGGTAGTGCAACAGTTAAGCACTCAGCTGCTAACTGAAATGTTGGAGGTTTGAATCCACCCAGTGATTCTGTGGGAGAAAGACCCGGTGATCTGCTCCTGTAAGGATTATCCTTTGTCATTGAGTTGATTCCAACTCATAGCAATCCTATACAGTCCTGTAGAGAAATTCTACTCCGTCATGTGGGATCATTATGAGTCAAAATTAACTTGACGGCACCTAACGACAGCAGCCCTACTAAATATTAAAATATACCATTAGTCTTCTAGATGTTTACTTGCGTTTTATTGACTATGCAAAGTCCTTTGTGTAGATCATAACAAATTATGGATAACATTGTGAAGAATGGGAATTTCAGAACATTTAATTGTGTTCATGAGGAACCTGTACATAGATCAAGAGGCAGTGGCTCAAACAGAACAAGGTGTTACTGAATGGTTTAAAATCAGGAAAGGTGTGCAGCAGAGTTGTATTCTTTTAATATTCTTATATTCAATCTGTATGCTGAGCAAATAATCCAAGAAGCTGGACTATATGAAGAAGAATGTGGCATCGGGATTGGAAGAAGACTCATTAACAACCTGTTATTACATGCAGATGATACAACTTTGCTTGCTGAAAGCAAAAAGGACTTGAAGCACTTACTGATGAAGATCAAAGGCTGCAGCCTGCAGTATGGATTCCACCTCAACATAGAGAACACAAAAATCCTCACAACTGGACCAAAAAGCAGCATCATTATAAGCAGAGAAAAGATTAAAGTTATCAAGGATTTCATTTTACTTGGCTCCACAATCAGTGCCCAAGGAAGCAGCAGTCAAGAAATCAAACTACGTATTGCATTGGACAAATCTGCAGTAAAAGACCTGTGTAAAATGTTAAAAAGCAAAGATGTTACTTTGAGGACTAAGGTGCACCTGACTTAATCCATAGTATTTTCAATCACCTCATATGCATATAAAAGCTGGACAGTGAATAAAGAAGACCAAAGAAGAATTGATGCATTTGAATTACGGTGTTGGCAAAGAGTATTGAACATACCGTGGACTGCCAGAAGAATGAACAAGCCTAACTCGGCAGAAGTACAGCCAGAATGTTCCTTAGAAGCGAGGATGGTGAGACTTCATCTCACATACATTGGACCTGTTATCAGGAGGGATCAGTCCCTGATGAAGGGCATCATGCATGGTAAAATAGTGGGTCAGTGAAAAAGAAGAAGACCCTCAATGAAATGGATTGACACAGTAGCTGCAACAATGGGCTCAAACACAGCAACAATTGTGAGGATGGTGCAGGGCCAGGCAGTGTTTTGTTCTGCTGTATATATTTTTTTTTATGAGTTAGATCTGACTTGAAGGCACCTAACAACACAACATAACAATCTTCTATTAGAACAATGTGGCACCGGAACATAAATAGATATACCAAGGAACATAGTATGAAGTCTAATATTAACCCTATTTTATATTAAATTTTACTGTAAGATCTCAAATTACTACAGTAAAGATGGGCATTTTATAAATGATGTTGGGATAGCTTGGAAAAAATATAAAAATTATCTCATGCATAGAAAAATCTCCAAATGAATCTGAAATGTAAATGTAAACAATGAGGCCATATGAGTACCAGCGACCACGTGAGTGAATTTCTTTTTTTATAATGTTGAAGTGTTGAAAGCCTTTTGAACTAGACTCAAAATCCAGTTGCAATAAAAGATAGGTAAATTTGGACAGAGTGGGTGAAAAAAATGTAGAACAAAATATCAGATTCACAAAAAGACCAGACTTACTGGTCTGACAGAGGCTGGAGGAACCCTGGAATCTACAGTCCTAAGACACCCTTCTGAACTGGAACTGAAGCCATTCCTCACAAAATAACAATAACACTGAGAGGAATGGGTTCCTCAGAACAATCAACTATGTGAGATCAAAAGGGCGGCATTTGCCCAAAAGCAAAGATGAGAAGGCAGGAAAGGGTAGAAAACCAGGAGGAAAGGAAACGAAGAACTTAGGAAGGAAAGGGGGCAAGTCTAACACATTGTGGGGAATGAAACCAATGTTATGGAATACTTTAAGTACAACTATTGAATGGGAAATTAATTGGCTCTGTAAACTTTCACCTAATGCACAATAAAAAATTTAAAGAAAATGATTGATAAATTTCACTAAATAGAAATATTAAAACGCATGACAAAAACCGTAAGAAAAATCAAAAGTAAATGATACACTGAAAAAAATGGAAATGTCACAGATAAAAGGCTAATTTCTTTAATATATAAAGAATGTTTTCCTATCAAAAGGAGGGGGTTTCATAATCTGGTAGAAAAACGGGCAAAACCACAAACAGACAATTCCATAAAAAGATGCATCTACGGTGTTTACACATGAGAAAAGTGCTCAATTTCACTCATAGTAACAAAAATACTCAATAAAACTACTATGTGATGCAACCTATCTGGGTGTTAAAAATCCAAAAGCTTAACAACCCATTCTGTTGTGGAGCTACAGAGAACAGACACTCATAAATCGCTGCTAGGAGTGCAAACGGTACAATCTTTGTGGAAGGGAATTTGGCAATACGGAATGAAGCAATTACACTTCTAGGAATTTGCCTGAAGATGCACTTCCACTAATACAAAACTAAACTTATACCTTAGATCATTATTTATAATAGCAGTATATAGAAAATAACCCAAATAGCCATCTAAAGGAGACTGAATAAACTATAACCCATTGCCATCAAGTCAATTTTGACTCGAAAGAGCAGCAGGTCCAATCCGCCAGCTGCTCTATAGAAGAAAGATGTGGCAGCCTGCTTCCATAAAGGTTACAGCCTTGGAAACCCTATGGGGCAGTTCTCCTCTGTCCTATAGGGTCATTATGAGTCAGAACAAGCTACAGTACTGCCAAAAAAAGGAAGATATATTATGGGGTCGAAAAAGCAAAATATAGGATAGAATCAACAACAATATATATGTATTTACCTATTTTTACAAAAAGAAATACAGAAGGGGTAATCAATAAATTAATGAGAATGTTTATCCATAGGGGATGGGTACTGGGAGAAAGGAGAATTCAAATATAGCTAGACGTATAGATAGAGATGATGATAGAAATAGAGGTAGAGCTAGATTGATATTTACCAAGAATCAAGTCAGCCCTAGTATTTTTTTCCCCTAATTTGTTTACTTTGCTATCTTCTGACTATGATTCCTAAATTGCTAACTTAACTAATTTCCTGATTTCTGGTACCACTGACCAGACAGGAAAGGATACGTTTCTTTTTACTTGGATTTTAAAAATAAGGTTGTGACTTTTTTTTTTTCATGCTGAATTACACTGTAAGATTACAAAAGCAATTTTCCTCTTTACTTTCAACTCTTTTTCCTGTAGGTTGATAAGTGTTGGGTAACACGAGACTTTCTCCTGTTGTGAAGTGAGGATATCTAAAATAGATTCTGTTCAAATCTGGATAAGCTAGGGTAAGGGACAGTCAGGGAACATCTGTATTTTTTTATTGGGCAGTGGTAAGAACGTAATGCGAAATCCTTCATCAAAGAGAAACAACATGTCTAATTTCGTCTTTTCCTATGAATATTCTATAGATATTTTCACATAGGCAAAATGCATTTGAAAAATGATCAACAAATCCAGATATTTGCATGTAAGCTGAAAGAATTTTTCCTAACTGCTTAAATTCTGCAGAGGTAGAGACTGTGCCAAATTGCTGGTGTGGAGGAAGCGTTCTATGAGAACAGCAAAAACTGCTGTCAGGAACAGAGGCTGAATAGAAGATTCTTGAAAATTTTTCTTAGCCAGAAAAGGGTGATGAACAGCTTACCTGGTTAGCAAGTCCTAAGTGCTATTATATCCTTCTCTATCACAGGACTTCTCATGGATGGGGGTAAAAAATGTGGGTTCCTTGAGTCCTGTAAAAAACTGCTTACTAGCCAAACCAAATCCAAACCTGTTGCTGTTGAGTCAATTCTGACTCACAGTGACCCTATAGGACAGACTAGAACCACTCCGCAGGGTTTCCAAGGAGTGCTGATGGATTCAAACTGCTGACATTTTGGTTAGCAGCCAAGCTGGTAACCACTGTACCACCGGGGCTCGCAAACTTCTTCTTACTACTGTTCACAATCCCTACACTATCTGGCCCTGATCATAATTCTCTAATAACGTCTTGCACCTCCCTTCCCCTTGCCCAGTACGCTCTAGCCACATGAGCTTTTCTCAAACACATTAGGCTAATCCCTGCCTTGATCCTGTGCAATAGTTGTTTTGCTGCTCTTCTCACAGGTCTTTGCCTCGCTGGCAGCTTCTTCTAATTCTAGTCACAACCCAACAGTCTATACCTTAGAATAGAGACAGAAGTTTAGTAGTGGCTGATGGGGCAGAGTGGAAGGGAGGGGTGGGGCAACTCATTGCTTAGGGGACACTGAGCTTCTTTCAAGGGTGATGGAAAAACTTGGAAATGGATAATTGTGATGGTTGAACAACATGATAATAGTAATTAAAATAATTGGATTTTATGTGTGAGGAAAGCTGAAAAGGCAGAAGTTTTGTTACATGTATGTTTTCCACGCACAGAAGTCTAAACCTCAGACGGTAGTCCCTTACTACTCAATCCAAAGAAGCTACCCCACCTCCAGTCACTTTCCATTAAGTGACTTTCACTTTTCACTTTCCATCACGCTACTCCATTTTCTTTTCTTTTCTTTTTTTCATGTTCTTCATCACATTGCCACAAGCAGGAGCCAACTCAATGGCAACTAACAACAACAATAATATCACTATTGGAAACGATCTTATACAAATGTAAGTTGTGTCTATGTTGTGTCTGGTTCCATTAAATGTGAGCATGACCTGTCTTGCTCACTGGTGGCTGAAATGACAACCTCTAGAACAGCATAAAGTAGGCCCAGCCCATGGAAGGCACTTGGTACATATTTACTGAAAGAATGACTAAATGAATGAATACAACACAAAATGCCAGCTTTTTAAAAAGGTAGGCAAAATAATTGCTCCCCAAAGATGTCCATGCCCTAATCCTCAGAACCTGTGATTGTCATCTTATATGGCAAAAAGGACTTTGCAGGCATAATTAAGTTAAAGACTTTGAGGGAAATTACCCTGGATTATCTGGGTGGGCCCAATGTAATCACAAGGAAAAGAGGGAGGCAGGAGACTCAGAGTCAGTCATGCTGCTGGCTTTGAAGGTGGAGGAAGGGGCCATGTCGAAATTTAAACACAAGTGCCTTGTAGAAATTTGAAACTTAACAAGAAGAAACTTAACCCTGCAATTTCTTGATTTTTAGCCCAGTGAAATCTATTTCAGACTTCTTGCCTCCAAAACTGTGACTGTCTAAATGGGTGTTTGTTTTAAACCACTATGTTTGTGGTAATGTGTTACAACAGCAATAGGGAACTAATATAGGGGTTAAATTGGCTCACCCAGTGTATTAGTACCACACCTACATTAGCGTGTCAGAATGAGGGCCTACACAGTTAATATCCGGGTCATTGCTTTGTTGCTGTCTTGATGTAAATTTTTGTTCTTCAGGATTCCCAGGGACAAAAACTACTCACGGGAACAAAGCCATAAATAAAAATTATTTATGCAGTACTTTCTTCCTAAATCACACCCCCTGCCAGGCTGCTGAGATCTAGGTTAAAGTGCATGTGTTCTGTCTTTGACTCAGTACCCCCTGCAGAGAATCTAAGCCTACAGGTTTCTTCCCAAATGGGAAACAATCTCCAGTTTTCCACCCACACTTTAAGTAGATTGTTCAGTGGGGTTTGTTGTGCTGCCCAGAATCTGTTCCCTCTTCTTCTGTACAATTATTTTGATTTGTCTTGGGGGAAGCAGACCTTCAAGGTAGCATACTAATATGACTCTGAAGCTGCTGGAGGCCATTTATGGAACCTGAGACTGAAATGGACCTAGAGGAGTAGATCAGTAAATGGACCCTGGTGCCCATCTGAAATCGAGTTGTGCCCAAAGCTAATGCCATCTTGGACATCTCAGTTTTCTAAGTCAATAAATTATTCTTTTTGCTTAAGCCAGTTTGATTTGAGCTTTCTATCGTTTTCAGCAAAAAGAGTATTAGCTCTATTGAAATTGATTCCTGAAATGATCTATTAAAAAACTAGAGCCTAGAATGTGAAATTTGCAGAGTTAACAATATACAACAAAGATTTCTGGTCAACACCTAAAATAATCCCCAGGCCCTTGAACATGTACCAAAATTAAAAGGTCTCCAAAAGGGGTTATCCTGTTCAGTACCCATCTCTTAAACAAGGCAATACACAGGGAAGATCCTTCCATAGCCTGGAACCAGGAAAAAAAAAAATTTTTTTTTTTTTTTTTTTTTGTAAACCAGGAGCTATCCAAAAAATGGTGATGGGAAAATGATCTCAAAGAATAGAACCAAGGTTAGCTAAATTGATGGACCAAATAAGTTTGCCCTACTAGGACAATAAGTCATTCTCCCTGTCCATAGGATAGGATACATGCTATAAAACGGGGTTTGGTTTGCATTGTTTTCTATCCTCCTCTTTCTAACGAAATGCTTTGATTGCAGTTATTGAGTTCTTCCTCTGTTATCACACATTAGGTGCATTGAGATGGTTACTCTTACCAGATAGCTGTGGGTCAGTGGCCCAACATTGTACACGGAACACTCTGGGATGATTACGCTTACTCATTAGCCGTGGGTCAATAGGGCATGAAGGTCTACATCCTAACTGGACTGGGGAAACTGCACATCACTCTGAGAGTTTGTACTTGAAGCTGGAGACGTTAACTAGATGGGGTCTTAAGTCACCTCTCTTTGAGGTTTCACATTTGGGACAAAACAAAGGGAATGCATGGAGGTTTCTTCTGTTGTTCTTGCCGCTCATCACCTATTTCCTCTCCTTATGGCCATGTGCTTGGCATGAAGCTGCCTTCACCTTGATCCACAGGAGTGCAGTGTGTGACCAAAGTTAAGTCAATATGCTTGTTCCACGTCCCTGGTCACAGTGTTTGGGTCAGGGATATAAGCCAAGTCTGGCCAATGAGGGCAGCGAAACTAAATTCTGGGACTAGTAAATACAGAAGCAGACTGTCTCTTTTGTGCTGTGGTGGGTCTGGATCTTCTAGGTCACCTGTAGAATGTAAAAATGGAGCCAACTCAGAAAAATCAGAACCAAAAAATGAATCTGATGATTTGAACCATTTGGACGAGGAATCAAGCTCTGCTCCAAACATCTCTATCTCGTCAATCAAATATATTTCTAGAAATTTCAGTCACACAGTGCATAAATCTGTTTGGCCTAAGTTTTCAGTCATTTGGCAACAAAAAGTGTTTTAATACAATTCCCTTATCTTGTAGACATGATTTTTTGTTGTGTTGGCAGAGATAAACAAGTATGCTTGCACAAAAGAGATTCTCCAAACTGATGTTCTAATTGCTGCTATTCTCTGTAACTGGAAATCTCAGTGGCTGCTTCTCCCGGCATCTCGCATTGGTGAGGGACTTTCCTTTTGCAGATCCTGGTAAAGTTGACCCCCCAGCTACTCTCAGCTGTGTGTCAGCTTGGCCGGACCATGTCCCTCAGTGTCTTGGCAGCTATGGTGTAGTTTGGCAGCTAGGCAATGATGTAATCACTTCCATAATGAGGTCTGATATAATGTAATCACCTTCATGATGAGCTCTGCTAAGAGCAAACAATCAGCTGAAAGAAAGTTTCCTTGGGGCTGTGGCCTGCATCCAATATGTATGAATTTTATGGCAAAGCTCATTGGCCTTTACTCCCTCTGGATCCTCATCTAACCTCTGGTTCTTGGGACTTAAGCTAGCAGCTTACTATAGATCTTAAGATTTGTCAGCCTCTGCACCTGTGGCCAACTGTCTTACGTGCCGATCTTGGGATTCACTGGCCTTTTCAACCTGTGAGCCAGAGGTCTGCTGCCTGACCTGTCAGTATTGTGTTTGCCAACCCCCGCAGCTACGTGAGTCAGGAGAGGCCTCGAGCTTGACCCGTAGACTTCCAGCTTCTACAATCTCATGAGCCATTTATTTGATATAAATCTCTTTCTCTCTCTATATATACATATGTATGTGTATGTGTGTGTATGTATATATATATGTATATATTGGTTTTGCTTCTCTAGAGAACCAGGCCTAAGACACTTTCTCCTCACCTTCCCCTCACCTTCCCTAGAGGACAGCTCATGATGGGGCCCTCTAGAAGTGGTTGCTACACTGGCACATAGCTCTTTGCAGGAAATACTTCTGTTTTTTTTTTAACCTACAGCCTGAACAGGTGCTCTTAAGAAAATTAAGAAAAGGAAGGTTTGATGATTCTGCAAATTTTATATCTGGAAAGTAATTTAGCATTTATCTGATAATCCAAATTTGTGATTTACATATAAAAGATTCATTGATTAAACCGTGAAAGGAGTGTTTTAATAATTAAGATTATGTTCAGCTGTAAATAATGAAGGCTCTGAGTGTAGTTGCTTAAACACAGAAATGTATTTCTCTATCACAGGGATAAAATAGGGAGATCAGCAGTTTGGGAGAGACTATTCTTTGCTCACTAGAAAGCGTTCTACCCTTCTTCTTTTGTAATAATGTTGTTATTGGACCCAGGAGTTGCTTGTCCCTTCCCAACTTCCCAGCATTCAGTTGTGGCCAAGCTTCTATCATCTCACCCATACGATGAGAGCAGAAGTCATAGGTGCCACTTCTGGGGCTGGCCCTTTGGTTATTGTGTACGTGCTCCCCATGTTATCTTTTCTTCCCACTGGCTTGAAGGTGTAAAGACTGAAGCAATCTATAAGCCTTGTGTAGAGGTTGGCAAAGTACCCTGAACTTCTGGGTCCCTGAGTGATTTTGAAAAGTGCAGCCTGCATACTGCTCTAAAACACCCAGTGCCACCGCTGCTCTATGAAGGAGAAACAAACCTCTAACTTGAACCCTCATATCAAGGGCTTTTTATTATAGAACCTTGGCCTTCACCATAAGTAATGCTGCAGTCCAAGGCTGGCATAATAATTCTATGGTATCTGAAATTCCTGTCGTTCAATCCTGTTGCTCTACTTTGGTTGGTTTCCTTTAACGATACCTCCTGGTCCAAAATGGCTATAGACGTGCCTACCATTATATGAACATTTCAAATAGCAGGAAGAAGAGAAAATACACATGAATAAGGATGCCCTTCCTATTAAAAAAGGCTTTTCAAAAGTACCATACTACACTTTAGTTTACATCTTATCGGCAAGAGCTTAGTCACTTGGCCTTACTTAGTTCAACGGAAATTTTTTTTTTTTTTGGACTGGGTGGCAATGTGCCCAGTTATAAAAATCAGGATTGTTTAAAAGGGAAAGTGACTATAGGAAACAAAATAGAAATTTCTCATATAAAGGGGAAATTAGTCTTTAATTTCTCATCAAAAGGAGAAATAATTTAAAAAAAATGAAAGTCCGTAAAGACGTGCCAAAAATGAAAAAGTCTTATCAGGGGTATGCTCACCATGAGCCATCAGAGAGGCAAATTAAGAAAGTTTCTAGACTATTCAGCAAAATTTCTACTTCCAGGAGTGGCGAGGACCAGTTCCAGTTCCAATATTTGCATATGAAAAGGTGGACATGAATAGGCTGTAAACTGGTTAGGGGTTCACTTAGGCCAGACCAAAGCTGGAAGCCTCCCCACACGGACAATGAAAATGAAGATTCTATGAGGTGCTTTTTGTGTATTGTTTGACCTCAGTGAAGAGCACTGTGCAGCCAGGGCCGTCACACAGGGCCATCTACCCTGCTGCCCTTCAGACTGCCCTTGTTCTAATGAGGGTATACCCATGTCAAAATTTGTCTTAGATTATGTTCTCACATTTCTAAGGGAAACATTTATAGAATATTTCAGAGTAAGCCTCATCAATTGCCTCAGGATTATTCAAACTCTATTTCTATGCCTATAGCCCAGAAATGTTTACAAACTGAGTCAGATCTCAGCTCTGAAAATCTCAGTGTTCCTCAAAGTAGATGTACTAAATGTGCAAACCAACACTAGTAATGACCCTGTGACAAGAACATAATAGTAGATAAAATGTTACGCAAATATGAGCCACTTAGGGTCCTTCGGCCTTGTGGAATTACACCCCCCTCCCTGAGTCTTCTCATATGGTCCTGGGGGTAAGTCTGTCTTTCTTTCCTACCTTCTTTCTTCCCTTGCTCCCTCCCTCCCTCCATCCATGCCCTTCCCTCCTTCCTTCCTCTTTCCTATATCTATCTTATCTATCTATCTATCTGTCTGTCTGTCTGTCTGTCTATCATCTCTCTCTCTCTCTCTATCATCTATCTATCTGTCTATCATCTATCTATCTATCCGTGTCTTTATCTGTCTGTCTACCTATCTAACCTATCTACCTAACCTACCAAATTACCTATCTAGCCTACCTAACCTACCTACCTACCTAACCTACCTACCCAGCCTACCTAACCTACCTACATCAACATCTCTCCCCGATCCCACATAATTTGAGAGAGCCATCATTCTCCGTCTGTATTTTGATGATTTACAAAAAGCCTACATTCCTCCTGATCAATTCTGGCTCCAGCTTCTTACTTCCACCTGTGGCTGGTTTCTTCCATCCCATGTACCCCAAATGTGGAACGTATTCTCTTTCAGCTTGATTTTCAGTGTTACTACAAAAACAGGGCTGTTTAATAGAGTTTTACTGCAGGTTTGGGAGGAGAGGAATGGAGGCAGGTTTCATCCTGTCAAGCAAACAACTCAAAATTGCTTATAACGTATTTTGCTCTTAAAAAGCCCCTCAGCTATTCTGACCATTGGGAATGTTTCACTCATTAACTGTCTCCTCTTCTTAAGCCCCCAGTTTCCTTCCATGTTCCTAAAACTTGCTTTCTCTATCTCTCCATCTCTTGTCTGTTTCTCCTCTTCATTCCAGCAGTTTTTCCTCACTTCTCTCTCCTATCTTCCTGGGCTCCCCCCACAAAACTAAAAAGCTGCTTTGCTTTATTTTGCAGAACAGGTCAGTTTTCTTGTCCTCACTTTTTCTCCTTCGAAACCTTCTTTGGGACTTCCCTTGACTCAATCACAAAGGCCCAGCAAGGCCTTTTGTTAACCAAAGGCAATATTCAAGGTCTTGAAATTATAATCTTTCCTTAAATATGATCACCAGTTCCTAGGCATGGCTTGTACACCCGTCAGTCTCTGTGGATGAAACCATTGCCATAGAGTGGATGCTAACTAAGAGCGACCCTGTTAGTAGGACACAGTAGAGCTGCACCATAGGGTTTCTAAGGCTCTAATCTTTACGGAAGCAGACTGCCGTATCTAAGAGAAAATATTGGATTTTATTCTTCTAACATGACATTACATCTTACCATAAAAGGCAGAAGCATTGTAGTTTTAAAATTTTTAAATAACAAATTTCCTTATTCTTTATGAGAATAACCAGAATATCACATATAAAATCAATAAGATTATAAGATTATGTTAATAAGATTATGTTCTATAATAATATCTAAACACAATCTCCACATCAGTAATAATAATCTGCTATTTATAGAACTCTTGCCAGGTGTCAAGGGCTGCACTGGTGCTTTGCACCCTTCATTTCATTTAATCTTCCCAAGAACCTTATAAAGTAGGTATTGATTTTGTTTTACTGATGAGAAAACTGAGAATCAGAAAAAATAAGTATTGGGATAGGCTCACTGCTACTGCAGCCCTGGAGTCCCCGGATGTTGCAAACAGTTAATGTGTATGGCTACCAACGGAAAGGTTGGAGATTTGAGTCCACCCAGAGGGAGGCACCTTGAAGGAAGTCCTAGCAGTGTACTTCCCAAAAAAGCAGTCACTAAAAATGCTATGAAGTAGTTCTACTCTTCATACACGGGTCACTGTGAGTTGGAATTGACTCAATGGTAATAGGCTTTGGTAACTGCAGCCCTGTGTATTCCTATAGGTGCCAGTCTTGGATAAGCCCAGCATTACTGTAGGCCGGTGTGTTCCTACAGGCCTCAGTGATCTTTGAAAGAGTGCAAAGTCTCAAACCATTCTGTCCTGCCAGTCCCCCTGGGACCCCTCTAGCTGTCCAATTGTCGTTCTTACCCCGTGGTGGCTCAAAAAGTACAAATCCATTATCAGTACCCAGTCTTTACTTTCAGGTTACTGCAGATTTTAAGCTCCACTCCAGCCCACAAGAATGGCCATCATTTTTTTGAGAAAGGTTTAGGTAGATTTTTCTCACCTGACTGCATGCCCCTCCCTCATGACGTGCAAACCTCCTAGGCACATCAGAGATGGACAATTCACCCAAGGAAAGAGGAACTACCAGTGGCGTTATTCTCAAAGATCTTTTAGTTCCCAGGCCTGCCCTCCATCCCACTCTGATGCCATATTCTGGGGAAGTCCTGGTAGGAGTATAAATTGTACTGCTCCCAGGAGCTGCCACTAAAGCTCGTTAAGCAAGACTAGAATTAGCATTTTCATTCAATATGTTCTCCCTTTAGAAATGCTTTATGACTGACTTGGGCATTTCCCCTGGCAACCCATTCTCTCTTTTAGGGAAATGGAGATAAAATACTTGACATTTACTTCATAGAGCAATTTGAAATAATATTGAGGAAAATTCGGAGACATTTTTCAAATGAGTTGGAGAGAACATGGGGTAGACATATTTCTCCCCTAGGAAGTGGTCTGGATGAAGACTTTGCCCATCGTATTGGCAGAACATTGCCATGTGGCCACCTTCTGTCTGTGTTCCCCAAAGCAGGCACCAAATGGATATAGTTAGAGAAGAATGGAAAAAGTTGGTTAACATATAGCAAGACCACATATACTCCCTACTAACAACAAACTTCATTTCTCTTATATTCTCACCAACTTTATAGTGATTTCATAGACCCTATATGATTTTTACTCTCTCGAATGACAGCACTTTTCCTGGATAGAAAAGGCAGAAAACAGTACCTGGGACTTTCTGGATATATTTTATTCACAAGTTTGACAATACAGTTCTAAGATTTCTTATTCTCTTCAAGTACAAAAATGTTTTAAAAACTTGAAGGCAGACTCAGAAAAAGGAACGCAAGATATTGATGTAGTACTAAGTAGATTATATTCCAGACTACATTTAGGCTTGGATATACCCAGGTTAACACCCCTATTTAGGTGTTTTATAGGCATTGCAGAAGCCCTGGTGGCATAGCAGTTAAAGCACACGGCTGCTAACTGAAAGGTTGGTGGTTCGAACCCACCAGTGACTCTGCAGAAGAAAGATGTAGCAGTCTGCTTCCATAAAAAATTACAGCCTAGGAAACCCTATGGGGCAGTTCTACTCTGTCCTATAGGTCTGCTTTGGGTCAGAATCGACTCAACGGCAATGGGTTTGGTCGGGTTTTTGGTAATAGGCATTGCAACCCAACATGTCCAAAATCTAACTCGTGACTTGCTGCATAAAGTCTAGACTATCGCCATTTCCTGTGTCTGTGAATTCCTTACCACCCATGTGATTGCACAATCCAGAAAACTAGGAGTCTCTCTTGACACCATCCTCTTCCCCATCCCCTGTATGCCAACCATTATCAAGTCTTTTGATTTGACCTCCTAAATATCACTGGGATTTATACACTTTTCTCATCTCCATAGACATACTATTTGTGATTGAATGGTGTCTCCCCCCTAAAAAGATGTTAAAGTCCTAACCCCTTTAACTGTGAATGTGATTCTGTTTCAGAATGGGGTTTTCTTCTATTGTGTTAATGAAGTTGTACCAGAGTAGAATCACCCTAACCTTAATGCCTTCTGAATGGTCTCTTATGTTGTTGTTGGTAGCCATGGCATCAATTCCAAATCATGGCAATCCATGTGTGCAAAGCAGAACTACTCCATAGGGTTTTCAAGATCATGACCTTTTAGATGCAGATCACCAGGCCTGTCTTCCAAGGTACCTCTAGGTAGCTGTGAACTGCCAAAGTTTCGGCTAGTAGTTGAATGGTTAACCATTTAAGCCACCCAGGGACTCCATTAAAAAGGGAAAACAGAGAAACAGACAGGGAAAAAGGCCATTTGATGATGGAGATAAGTGCATCTACAAGCAACAAAGGAATGCCAAGGGTTGCAGGCAGTCACTAGAAACTGGGAGAGAGGCTCACAGAAGGAAAAGACATGGCTAAGACCCTGATTTGGACTTTTAGCCTCCAGAACTGTGAGAAAAATAAATATCTGTTCTTTAAAGCCACCTACTTTGGGGTATTTTTATCATGGCAGCACTAGGAAACCAAGACACCTACTTTAGGCCAAGGTGGTTCTCTGGACTTCCTCGATAACTTTCTGTCTCTTGCCGTAGTTTTAGTTTGTTATTCACACTACGGTTGAATAACCTTTAAAATATACAAATATGATTATGTATTTTCTTGCTTAAAGTCCATAAAAGACTTCCCATTATATTTAGGACAAATATCAAAGTCCTTATCATAGTCTTATGACCCAGCAAATCCAGACCCCACTTACTTTTCAGGCCTTATCTTAAGTCAGTTTTCTATTGGCCTATAAAAGTGCTTGTGTTTGTGTGTCTATGCAGGAGTGCTCAGGTCAGTACATATGTGTTTGTATACGGTAGGGATAGGGAATGGTCATCTTTTCCTTTTGCCCATCTGTGTTTTTGCCCTATTGGTTTGATTCTCAATACCCAGGGAAACATTAATGCCGCTGAGAATTAACAATCATCCCCTGGTTACCAGCCACGATCCTGCAAGTCAATGATCCAGCAGCACCAAGTTCCAGTCCAGTGGTGCACAAGTCATTTTAACATCCACTCTTCACTGTGTACCTTCCTAAGGAGCAATGTTCTTGCCTAGAGTGTTAGCTTCCAGAAAGTGCTTATTAATCATTGTGGCTGCAGTTCCTGGGTTGGTGTTTTGTTACTGGGTGCTGAGGGCTGTTTCTCAAATGTCATGGCCCTAAACCTCTGAAGGAACCTTTCTACCCCCATTTTTAATATCCTGTCATAAGATTAATAGTTCAAACATGACACCACATGCAAAGACCCTGATAAGATCTTACTTAATAAAAACCAAGCCAAGGCTTTCTTCTGAGAACATATGTCTTTTGAGAAATTCAAAGCAAATTGGAGATAGCGTGTTAAGTGTCTCAGGAAAAGAAAAAGTTCTAAATGAGAACATTTATCATCATCATAGATTCATGTGAGCTGTCAAGACACAATAAAGATTTTAACTCATTTTGTCTCAGGCAGCCTTTTCCACAGAGGACTTTATTAGCAATCCTCCCTGTTTGACCTGCTTCTGTTCAGCCACATCTCCCACCGTGGAGGACAGGGTATGATATAGATCTTTTCAAATGGATGTCATTGATTTTAATATACCTTTAATAATATTGCTGCTCAGTGTTTTAATTACTCATACTTTTTGGTACTTCCGCCCTCAGGCAATTTTATCTAATAAATCTGGTAAGTGAAGTAGAGTTTTGACACCCTGATATTACATGTACAACTTGTGCTATGGAGAGACCATTTCCTCTGTGGTAGACTCAGAGATGGGTCAAAGGTGTGCCCTGAGCAGCCCAATCACTTTGGCCTGCTGCCCACAGAAGGGGAAGCTTTCTTATCCTCAGGGTATTCTTCTCTGCCTTGTGGCAACACCACCAGAATACCTCAGGGTACTGTTCAAATGATGGCTGCATTCTGTCATAAGCCATTCCTGCCAGTCTACCCTAGTCACAATGTAATGCTCCTTTGTGGTTTGCTAGCACTTAGCTCTTATCATTTGTATTCCACTTCTCATGTTTTATTGCAGTTAATTCCATTCGTATGCATTTTGTCCATTAAAATACAGATTCCTTAAGGGCAAAGATCTAATTTTATTCATCTTTGTATCACCTGAAACAGTGCCAACATGAGGTAGTTACTCATTCAGTGTTTGTCAAACTTAACTAATGAGAGGTAAAAACCACAAGGTAAACAGCTGATTTGCTGGAGAGTAAAGGAGATGGTAAAACAATGGATTCTTCCATTACTGGGAGAGATGGGATGGGAGGAGATGACAGTCAAGTATATTTGTTTCCTAGGGCTGCTGAAACAAATTACTACACACTACATGGCTTAAAACAATGGAAATTTATTGTCTTTCATTCTGGAGGCCAGGAGTCTGAATTCAGGGTGTTCACAGGGCCATCCTCTTTCCAAAGGCTCTAAGGAAAGATTCAAAAGCTCTTCCAGTTTCGTAGCCCCATGTAGGTATTCCTTGGCTTGTTTCAGCAGAATTTCAATCTTTGCCTCTTTCTTCACATGGCTGTCTTCCCTCTCTGTCTGTCTGTTTCTTCTCTTTTTATAAGGACACCACTCATGTTGGATTAGGACTTACGCTGCTGTAGTGTGACTGTTGTGAATGCAAATTACATCCACAAAGACGCTATATCTAAATAAGGTTACATTCACTGGCACCAAGGGTTGAGGACTTGAACATATATCTTTTTGGGAGGACAGAAATAAACCCATAACAACAAGGAGATATTTTAGGAGGAATGTGCCAAGAAAGGTAGTTTTAGTCTAAAGTCGTAAATGACCAACATATGGTAAGCATACACAAGGGGATCCCTGAAAGTGTCAGAGAGGCAGGCAAGCAGTCTCAAAACAATTATACAATGTTGAGCATTTATTCATCCAGGAGCTGTAGGACCCAGTATGCATTTATTCATCCAATTTTCAGTAGGATGATAAACTCAAAAACATGAAGGCAAGGTTTAAGGGAAAAGCAGGCTCTGGAATTAAAAATCCTTGCAAAAATTCAATGGTTAATTACAACCTAGACTATGCGACACAGAAGAAAGGATTGGTACCAAGCTACTGGGTACCCAGTTCCTCAGACAGTCTCAGGTGTATGAGACAAACACAGCAGTATCCTGGGAATCCTGGCATTAGCTGCCTTGATGCAGATCTGAAGCTTTAGGGCTCTGGCTGAGGATAGACCTGTCTTGAGATGGTCTTTAAAGAGCACCAGTGTCCAGGTGAAATGACAATAAATTTGCTAAAGTCTAGAGTAAAGTAACTTGACACAGTCCGCCCTTCTAAGTAACAGATCACACTTAATTGAAATGAGTAACTAGAACTGTAAACCAGTGAGTGACTCAAGCTGAAGTTGCTAACTGGCTACTTCTATTCTGCAAGTGGCTTGTAGGTGTTTTCTGTTAGGCCTGTACACTTGGCCCACTTTCCATTTTTTAAAAATTAGAATTAGTGGTAAAAATCATTACTCGGGGGCATTACTTCACTCATTCATGACGCTAGTCTGGCCCCAGTCACCATTTATGTTCCTTAAAGTTTGCATGGAACAAACTGATTAAACCTCTCTAGTTTTCCTTAGAAGCCCTGGTGGTGCAGTGGTTAAGAGCTTGCCTGCTAACCAAAAGGCTAACAGTTCAAATCCACCAGCTGTTCCTTGCAAATCCTACAAAGCAGTTCTACTCTGTCCTATAGGGTCCCTGTTAGTTGGAATTGACCTGATGGCAAAGGGTTTAGTTTTCCTTAACACTTTAAACATTCTTTAAAAGTAGAATGTATAATAATGTTGGCCTAAATTGTTTTGATTTACATATATCTAAATGCAAATGCTAGGACTAGATTCTAGAGAAAAATTGTAGCTGCCCTACTTGTAACAAACATTTGCAGTTTAAAAATGTCTAGATGAAAATAAAGCATGGCTAAGCCAGATGGACAGTGAAGTGATGTAACTAATAAGAGTTTAAATAAAGTAATTGGCTTTATGATTTTGAAAGTAGCAAGTGAGAATCATAGAAAACTTGAAAATATACAAAATTATAAAGAAAAACTTCACCCCCAATTCCACTACCCTAAGGCAACAAATGTTGAGATTTTCTTATGCCTCTTTTTCTGTGTGGATGTAGGAAGTTTGGATTTTAGTCATAACACTGGGATGCAAGAAATACCACATTCCTTTTTGTTTTCGAATCAAATGTAATCTAAGATTTCACCTTCAGGGTTAGAGGAAAATGTCAGTCACAACTCCTATACTGGATGGAAGTTGGGTAGAGGGCATGTCTTTATAAAAAAAAAACTTTTATATGGAATAGAGAACACTCTGGAAAATGTCTTTATTCATTCCGTACTGGTCACCACCACTATTTGAAATTCTTAAGGCTAGCCATAGTAATATTTAACATGGCCTCCTAGTCCATGGTTTTTCATGTTCAACCACTACCAAACCCCTTCTCCACACAACCCCCACCCTACACACTCTCCATTCAGAAGTCCTATTACTAGAGGGTTGGGTGTCTTCATAGGAGTGGGAACTGAATTCCATTAACTGAGGAACCTGAAAAAAAAAAAAAATTCCAATTCCCAGTGATGGGAAAAGTTCCCTAAACCCAACCAATTCTCTTTTTTCTATATTCTTTTCTTCCGAAGTAAACCCTGGTGGTGTAGTGGTTAAGAGTTATGGCTGCTAACCAAAAGGTTGGCAATTTGAACCCATCAAGCACTCCTTGGAAACCCTAAGGAGCAGTTCTACTCTGTCCTATAGGGTTGCTATGAGTCGGAAACAACTCGACAGCAACGGTTTTTTGTTTGTTTGTTTGTTTTTCTCCTCCCAAAACACTTGCCTCCCAGCTATGATCTCTTCCTCCTGCCCCAACCCAACATAATCTCTAGGAAGCTGGGGGGGTAGGTGATTGTGGGACTTATCGACGGTCTGCTTTTGGTCATTCCACAAAATATCCGCTGAGATAAAAGAACATGGAGGCTTGGTGAACTTTTTGAAATAACAGGAGGAAACACACCACCTCTAAGCAGGAAGAACTAAAACAAACTTCTCCATCAATTTTCCTGCCATGTGTACTTGATATAATGATCATACCACATATGCAATTTTCAATTCTATTATTTTATCTACATTAAGACACAAGACTTTTTCAATATTGTTAAAGACGATAAGTAAATATAGTTAAGACCTGCATAGTGTTTAAGCGTGAATAAGCATCTATGCACACAGTATTGGGGTAGGCAGTATGAGGTAGGGGTTAAGAGGGAATTTGGAGCCAGACTATCTAGATTCCAGTCCCGGTCTGCCACTTGTTACTAGCATACCCCAAAAACGAAGCCCATTGCCACTGAGTCAATTCTGACACATAGAGACACTGTAGGACAGAGTAGAACTGACCCATAGGGTTTTCAAGGCTGTCATCTTTAGGGCAGCAGGCTGCACATCTTTCTCCCATGGAGTGGTTGGTGGGTTTACAGCTGAGCACTTAAAACGCTATGCCAGCAGTGCTCCTGTTCCTAGCATCATCTTAGTAAACTAATTAACCTCACTCTGCTTTGGTTTCTTCATCTGTAAAATATAGGAAGATAGCAGTTTTGTGAAAATTAAATGAGGCAATATGGATAAAGCCCTCAGAACAGAGTTTTGTACTTTGGAGAAACACTAACAATTATTACAGTACATTGTAATATTGTGTTTTTAAGATTATGGGCCCTAGAAAGACAGCCACAGCTTGATTCCAAGTTCAACTAAGTAATTTACTCAAGGTCACATATCGCCGATGTGACCTTGAGTGAATTACTTAGTTTCTCTGAGCTTCAGTTTTCTTGTTTATAAAATGCGAATAGTGGTTCATCTTTTCGGGCTTATTGTGCAGATTAAATAAAACACTAAAGGTAAAAGCCCTTAGCATTATGCCTGGCATAAATCAAGCATTCAATATATTACGACTTAATCTTCCTGCATGCCCTGTGCCTAAAACAAAGCCTCCTAAATAATAAGTGCTTAAAAAATATTTACTGAACGAATAGATGTTTATTGATTAAAGAGCCGAGTCACAATGTTCTCATGTGAATGTATGCGTTTATAAAAGGCCCAGAAGGCTACACATTAACTTAATACTAGAAAATGCCCATGTGGAACGAGATTGGGGGAGAATTACGAGGGTTTCACTTTTTTTCTAAGTTTATAATGAAAATAAATCCATATTTTACTTTTGTTATTTAAAACAAAATTAAAAAAAATTATTAAACATAAAAAAGCAAGACCAGGGCCTTGCAGAGTCTTGGGTTTGTGCACTGGTCACCCTACTGCAGGTGATGCAAAGGACGGAGCAGGCTGGCGCATGTATTCCATATCATCGCACTTTCTTTCAAACTCCCCTTTGAGTCCAAATCCAAAGCTTACTAAAAACAGTTGGGAATTTTTTTTTTTTTTCTGAATCAGTAGTTTTCATACATATAAAGAAATATTTTCTTGGAAATTGGGGCAAAGTAAAAAGTGATTTTTACATCACCTTTCAAGGGATACAAATCCGTCTTAGAGTAATATCTTAAATTTTGACATCCTCCTCTCCAGGTAAAATGCTTCCATAGTAATATATTCCACTAAAGCTTCTTCGTATTGAGGCAGAGTGGTGAAGAATTGCCTTGTGTTTCTCTGAGAAAAGAGCCTAGCACAGTTGGTGAGTTTAGCATGCATTTCCCAGGGTTTGACATTTCTCTGTGTCTTGATGGTTGCCCAGGTCTTACTAACGGCCCCACCCATGGACCTGGTGATGAGGTGTTTGGTTAGCCCTGCAGTGGACTTTCTTGGGTGAGTTAGGCCACCCCCAAGCAGCATTTGGAAGCAGCTGTTCACAGAGGGCACCATGCCCAGAACAGGATTGTGATGTCCACGGGTACAGTCGAACATCCATTCCCGCTGTCACATAATGGATGGAATGCACTGGCTATCCTGTGTGCTCAAGTGTCTCCTTCTGCAGACCACAGAGGCTGTGAGGAGTTCAGCCTATATCTTCTGCATTATATCTTACCCATTTCTGTAGAGGAACCTACCATTTAGTCTGAGACCTGAGGCATTCACAGGTTCCAGAGAAGGGAGAGAGCCCCAGCTACCAATCTAATAGGATGGCTTGTGTTCATTGGCAAAGTGGCTTATGAGCAGTAGATTTCAGAGGAAATCAAGCAAATTAGATCAGATGCCATAGTATCAAATCAAAAAGAACAGAGAGGAGTTGGGCTTAAAGGAACAAATTCTGGAAAATAAAAAACAGTTTTAATAAGAACTTGTGTGAAATTGGAGTTAGGAAAAATTACCTTTCTTTCTCTTGAAGTGGCCTCCATCCGTCTAAACCTTTACCATGATGGAAAGCATACAGGTTTCCAGTCAAGCTGGCATTGGTTTGAAACCTGGCATTTTCATTGTTTTAATTTGTCTGTGTTCTTTATCCTAGAAGGTCTCCAGATTCCTCTTATATAAAATGGGGATAAAAATATCTACCTCACAGGATTGTGGGGAAGAATGATGAGATGTTCAATATTAATTAGTGTAAGTGTTAGTAGCATTGTATATAGACCCAAAGGATAGAACCTGTCCAATCCCAGCCCCTTAGCAATTTGATTTCTGCTAAGTGGCAACCAACTTGTTTATTTAATATCAGTCTTCAGGTGTTATTTTTCACAGGTATTACAGTTTAGTTGAAGACTTTTCATAAACTGTTTTCTTGTTAGTTTAAAAATTTTAAATAAGTTACACATTCACATGTTTCAATAATAAATGAAGTATACAAATATTTACATTGAGAGTTCTTTCTTCCATCTTTATCCCATCCATCTTGCTCCCTCACCACCCCCGACTCGTAAATGCTCCTGTTAGTTTCTTATGTATCTTTCCAGTATATCTTTATGCAAACAGCAAGCAAGAATAAATACGAATTTTTTCCGCTTTTTCATAGAAAAGTAACGTATGCACTGTTCTGTGCCTTTGTTTCCGTTTAAAGATGGATCCTAGGAGTACTTCCATAATAGTACATAAGAAGCTGCCCCATTCTTTTGTACTGCTGTGTAATAGTCCATTGTGTGACTATAACGCAGTTAATTTAATGTAGTTAATTTAACCAGTGCCTTCATGATGGAACTTGAGTTGTTTTGAACTTTTTATATTATGAAGAGTTCTGCAATGAATAACTTTGTAATTTATATATGCATTTTTTTGTTTTGTTTTTGGAGCCCTGGTGGCACAGTGGTTAAGAGCTTGACTGCTAACCAGAAGGTCAGTAGTTCGAATCCACCAGCTGCTCCTTGGAAATCCTATGGGGCAGGCAGATCTACTCTGTCATATATGGTTGATATGAGTCAGAATCAACTCTACGGCAATGGGTTTGTTTTTTTTTTCTGTAGGATAAATTCCCAAGATTGAGATTACTGAATCAAAGGGTAATTGCATTTGTAAATGTGACAGCTACTGCTAAATTCCCCTCAATCAGGGTTGTATCCACCAACAATGTTATGAGGGTGCCTAACTGCCCAAAGATTCACCAAAAATAACTTGTGAAATTTTTGTGTTTTTACTAATCTCCTAAGTGAAAATGGTACCTGAGTATATTTTTTATTTATATTACCCTTATTATGAGTACATTTTAGAGGTCGTTCATATTTCTTTTTATTAATCTAAAAGTTTCCACAAGCCAAAGGAATGAATGGCTAACGGCAGTGTTTCAGACTGGGGGAGGTGAGAGAGTGATAATTTGGGAACTGGAGTTTAATTCTCTCTACTCCCATCCTCATGCTAGACATTGTAGGCAGTTGCCCCTTCCTAGGGCAAAACCTGCTTTCTGTTATCCTGGGGGAGCCTGCTTTTGGCTGGAAGAGGGAGAAGGGTTTGAAGAGAAGGCAGTCTGCCCCCTGTACCCCAGTATGAAAAGTGGGCTGTGAGTCAATAAGTCTCAGAAAACCACTTTGTCTAATGTCCTACAACTTTTTCATGCAATTTCTGAAGAGCTGCCTGTGAAAATCTCCTCAAGAAAGATGATCACCTGAGCTTGCAGATTTCACACTCTACAGCTCCACAATTTCTTGGGAGAAACCACAAAGCCATTCAATCATTGCCTTTGAGATGAGAATAAATAACAACAATGCCACATAAATAGCATCAGTGGGCTGTGGGGGCAAGCTGTCATTTCCAGAAGAGGGATGTGGTTTTATATCCATGGGTGCAGCAGGTGATCATATTAAAAAATTCCAAAGATAGCAGAAATTCAAATGGGTCGGCTTTGTTATTACACTGCCTGCAGGTGTTCTCTTTAGTTCCGAGGCCACATTCGCAAATCAGGAGGAAAGGAGTGGGCTTACGCTGAATTCTTTGAATCCCAGAAGATGAACTTTTTTTTTTTTTTTTCATGACAAACTGGAATTTGCCTCAGACGAACTTGACATATTGCTGGCTGTGGTCTAACTTTAAGAGTGTCACTCACAGCTTCCAAAGTTGCCAGGATCAGAGGCCAAAAGGAAAAAGAATGAGACTTTTCTAAGACTGCTGGATGCTATCTTCCCCACAATCCATCCTGATGTGTCATTGCCAGTGTCTGGGTGACTAGAGTCAGAGAGAAAATCCAAAACAGGCCTTCTTAGCCCAGAGAAGGTTTTTGGTAAGAAAAAATAACCAAGAGGCATGAAGGGCTTAGGACATCCATAACCAACCAGGGCTGGATCAGCATTTCTAAGTTTTTAACCAAGAAATATTGATTTATGTTTATTATGCTTTATGGTGTTTGAGAGCAATTTATAACACTTACATTAAGGAATGGATGGGCTGGGAGAAAAGCCAATATGGGCATGAAAAAAGATTAAGCGCTGTCAGGAATAGCAACTTTCAAGTATCAGGTGCAATTCCTTGCTTTTGCCTTTTATCTGGACTATTTAACATGAAACAAGAAGATAGTTATTGATTTTTAAGTTACACAATCAAACAAACAAACCAAGAGGCAAGCCAAAGAAACCTGAAGGAATGTTTAAAACACACACATACAAACACATACAGCTTCAACCATTCAACGAAACTAAATAGCAAAAAGAAAACCATTCCCCATATCCTTATTTAAAAAATGCATTTTAGTAGTGTGATTATGGAAAATAAAGGAAACAAATAGTACTGTTAGAAAATGAGTTTTTTAATTTCAAATGTGAGTTATTTTAATAAAAAGCAAAGAAATGCAGCAAAAGGTGGTGGAGATTTGCCAAGACAGCCACTTTTCTTCCCAAATAAATTTTGATGAATCAGGAAAGACTTGAGAGTCCAGAGACGCTGTCTGTATATTTCCCGCTAGAGCAGTTGCAGAATTTTAGCATTAAGTAAACAACCGAAAATATGCAAAGTGTTCTCTAAAGACACCAGGAATATGTATTAAAAAATATACTTTTATAGATATAGAAGCTGCTGTTTGTTCTTCCCATGATTATCTGTTAATATCATCAATAGTTAATGGTACAAAAAGCATTTATTTAACTAATTGCTGTCATTCACATGTTTAAAAGATGAGATATTTGCTAGGGTGTGCTATACATTATCCTCCAAACAGCCCCACCCCAGGGAAGAGCCCAGGCAGAGATAAGGATAATATAGAAGTTGGGAGTGAGGTGGGGCGCAGATAATAGTTTTCAATAACTTTGCTTTGCAATTTTTTCTTTCAGAGAAGGTCCATGATTCTGTAGAAGTATTACATACATCACAGAAGACTTGAGTTCTGAAAGGCTCAAGTGAAATGATTTGATGATATAATGAGATGCAGTTCTAAGAAAGTGAGGATAACATCAGATAGAAAGTTCGGGCTTGTTGGATGAGAGGTGGAATAAGGAGTCTCTGATAAAATTTGCAATGGTAGCAGGAAGTAGGCATGATATTAGCAGGTAAAGAGACACTAGCATAACACACTGAAGACAAGAGTAAATATGGACTCCATACATACAACAAAACAAATTGGAAGAGGGAAAGCTAAGTTCAAGGAGAAAGAATGTAAAAGAGTCAACATCAGTAGATATGAGTTCAATTAGATTTTGGGAAAACCCAGTCCTTAGTAGAGAAATAAGTGGCCTGAAGTGATGAACTCAGTAATTCCCCCAATTATCTGACTTCATGACCTTTCTCAGTTGAATATCTATGTTGAATTCCACTTATTGTTTTGTATTGTAGAGTTTAGCCTGGCATCCTGGGCTCTTCACAGTTTGGTCCTAATCTAAGGCTCAGTGATACGTCCCCAAACTCTCTGTCATCCCAGATAATCTGCTCTATTTAACAGCCTTCATATATTGTGTATCAGCTGGCTAAATACCAACTGACATTTGGATGCTTCTTTTATTTCCTCCAGTTGTCTGCTACCCAAACCCTCCATCAGCCCCTGGAATCAAACATAGATTCTCTCCCTGGAGAGAATCTCCTATTAGGCTGCCCTTTCAGGGGGAGACTCAGGATTGTTGAGGACCAGCACCATTTGCCCTTTCCCTTCCCAGGGCTCTTCTTTCTGGCCTGGTTCTGCCACCAGACAGGCAGCTTTGTTACTCCTGTTACCTTTAAATTCCTCCAGCTTGTGTTTGACTCCATTCCTTATTCCTTTGCCCCAACCCTCACTCCGGGAACACAGATCATGCTTTCCATTCAAAGCCCAGACTTGACTTCAGCAGGTGGGAGCCATGCACTTTGCTTACCCCTCCCTTCTTACCAATTTCTCTTTTTCTCTGTGGTTATAGTGATTTTCTATGCTGGCAGAACAAGTTTCACTTGCTTGGCATGCCCTGTGCAGAGGCTGCCTCCTTATTTCTCTTGGGAATATGGAAATTATTTTTTACTCTCAGTCTTTGGTGCCTAAGCCAAAACTGAGTTTAATGTCCAAAACTGTGTTCAAACATTTGAAGGTATGGTTTTTAATAATATTAGAGACAGACAGACTGTTTTGGTGTTCCTTTCCAAGGTAAGAATTTTTTATCACATTTGTCATTGAACCTCGACTTAAATATATTAATCAGTGTTGAGTTCATCACTTCTGAGGCAGCCAATTTTATTGCTGGATACTTCATATGGCTGGATTTTCCTTATTCTAAGATGCCATTTCTCTCCCATCTTCCCTCATCCTAGTTCTTTCCTGTAGAGCAAATACTGAATTTTTAGTATCAGCTCTTAGGATTGGTCCAAAATACAATCTGTGCATAGACGGCTGAGGAGGCCTTGGGTGGGGTAAACAGTTAATGCATTTGGCTGCTAACCAAAAGGTTGGGGGTTGGAGCCTACCCAGAGGAAACTTGGAAGAAAGCCTGGTGATCTACTTCTGAAAAATTAGCCACTGAAAACTCTATGGGACACAGTTCTGCTGCGGCATGCATGGGGTCTTCGTGAGTTGGGATCGACTTGACAATAACTGGTTTGTTTAAACATGGCTGAGTGGTAAAGCTGGGAGAAAATGGAAGAGAAGAGAGATTTCATAGAAAACTAACTAAAACTAAAAGTGATGGCCAATCATCAGAATCAAGCCTAAACACACATGCGGCAAAGACAAGCTGGGTGCAAGCAAGAATCAAGGATGAAAACAAGCAAACAAACAAACAAAAAACTCATTGGCTTTGAGTCTATTCCAACTCATAGCCACCCTATAGGACAGAGTAGAACCACCCCACAGTTTCCAAGAAGTGCCTGGTAGATTTGAACTGCCGACCTTTTGGTTGGCAATTGTAGCACTTAACCACTATTCCACCAGGGTTTCCAAGGATGAAAGGCAGAGTGACATTTTTTTGTGGCTATGCTCATGTCTATTGAGGTACTGCTTAATCCCAGGCAAATGGCGTGAGGACATGGCTATGGAAGTATAGATAAGAGATAAAAATAAATCAAAGTGAAGTCTCCAAAAATGAAATGAGGCCAGCTTGTCACATTGTATCTTTGGGCAGAAGGGGTTGAGGAGTGGCACATAAAGCTGAAAGCAAAATATTAAGTTAAAATATTTTTATATTGTGACATTTCTTCAGGCAGTTCATGTATAATCATCTTCCTCTATCAGGTAGAAGAGAGCTTAAGGGAACTGACTTGGCCATGATGACGGGGTAGTGGTGAGAGTTGAAAGTTTGTGTTCTGGGAATACAAAGCTTACAGAGAACTTACTTCTGCTGAGATCTCAAGAGTCTAGCAGGGGCCTGAGGATGATAACCATTAAAGATCAAATAGAGTGCTAAAATAGCAAGAGGCTGTTCTTGGCCACTAACTGAAGGCTTAAAGCCAGATTTTGGGAGCTGGAATGTGGAACCAGAAGACTGGAGAGCCTGGAAGTTTGAGTGGGAAAGTCTGAGGGTGATAGGCAAATATCTGAGGCAAGTGTGGTGTTCACACCTTGTTTCTTTGATGTGTGAGTGAACCAGCTACACTTAAAGAACAGAAGCCAGAGGAGATACCCCCTACCCTGGGCGTGACGAGTCTGGAGTTTCCATACATTAATAAGGTGAAACGCTTTGGCTTATTATGAGACAACCCTGAGGTGGATAAGAGGTTTTTCATGACAATTCTTCCAGCCAATGCTTTTCCCACTTATTCAGGTATTGATACTGGTCATAGTGTTAACAAGAAATCACATATTAGGATACCTTCTCTTGTATCTTTGGAGATAGGAATTTGGGTATGAATTAAAGAGCATGTTCTTAGCAATTTAAGAATCCATGAAAACTCCCTGCAGAACAGGAGAGTTACAAAGCATGAAGACCATGGGTTTGACGGTCACCATTGCTTTGAAGAAACCTTAGGTAGCATCCCTTCAACTGGGGACAGAGATGGGGACTGCATAATGACAAACAGGTAGTATCTGCTATTCATATGTTCTCCTTGTACAGACTGGCCTACACTTTACACTATTTGGGCATACAAAGATCTTCTTTAGTATTGCTTCTTGATATATTCTTGCTATTGAAAAGATAATGGTTGAGAGTTGAAAAGATAATGGTTGAGAGTAGAAGCCATAATTGCTGTGAAAGATGATGTTCTGGGTGAAGAAATGAAGTGCACTGTTGCATTTTAATTTCACTGTGGTTAAATAGTGGACTAGTTACACTATGGGAAATAAAGTTAGGAAGATATTCCTCAGGACTCAGTGGATATGCTTTGCTAGGTCAATAAGCTGTCATAGATGGAAACAGACAGGGGGTGGTCACAGAAGAATTTAAAAAAACAAAACAAAACAAAAACACAGGATGAAAGTGGGAGCTTTGAACAAATATAAGTCTCTGGATATTTCATGGAGATGGAAGAGTTTCTTTATGAAAATGGCCGCTTTACGCAGATTTCCAAGAGAAGGCAGGGGACCAGGGTATAGGATGAGGTGTGACATCTTGGCAAGTTTGAACATTGCCAGGTAGAATGGTATCATGTCCATAAATGTGCATGTAGAAGTGAAGTGATACACATTAGAACTTCCTGGAGCTATTCACATGGTTAGCAAAGACAATATTTCTGTAGAATTCTTAGGTTAGATCTCCTGGTGCAAATGTCACAGTTATCTGGCACATGGGAGTTGTCGTCTCTGACTAGGGAGCAGCAGCACCAGATGTCTCTTTGGACTGTGTTCAGGTTCTGAATGTGCTGTAGCCATCTGCTGAAGTAGCATCCTAGGTGTGAATCTCTTCTCTGGCCCAGTTCTATAGTCTATCATCTATCTCATAAGCCACTGGCCACCTCCAGATGGCTGTGGGTTTTGGTCAGATTCTGCAGTATGTAAGTATCTTCCAGCTGCCTTCACTGGGTCATTTCATTCAACTGTAGAGTGAAGTCATGGGGGCAGAAAATTTTTGGAATTGGAGCAATTAGAAATACTTAGAGTTGAATATTACTAGTTAAGGTATTTTCCTGGTTTGTTGCTGCCAATTTACCTGATGGAGAAGTGAAACCCCATGAAGTCTGAGTTTCTCGGTCTGCCTTAACTCTTCTTTTTATTTTATTTTTTATTGTGCTTTAGGTGAAAGTTTACAGCTCAAGTTAATTTCCCATTCAAAAATGTATACACATACTGTTTTGTGACATTGGTTGCAATCCCCATAACGTGACAGCATGCTCCCCCTTTCCACCCCATGTTTCCTGTGCCCATTCATTACTCTGGCTGCCAAAGGTGGTCTTGATCATTAAAAATTATGCTCCAGTATTTTGTGATTGACCTTGGTCAATGTTCTTTCCTCTAGACATAAGTGCCAGGAAGGAGTTTCCTGGCTACTTCATGGTTAGAAACCTTGATGTCTCTGTTATGTAGGGCAGAATTGTAACTGTGGTAGATGTTAACCTTTTTTTTAATGCCAGAAAATTATGTCACTAGGACCTAACAAAACTTCCCTCTCCCCAGGAGGTCGTTTCTATCTACAAGGTAGAAAAAAATGAAGAACAAGACAAGAGTAATCAGCAGTGGACCCCAGAAATCACTGCATAGCCCTAATAATCTTCAAGGGCATTCTGTCAATATTTAGTCTAACATCATGCAATAATGTTGGTTGGATAAAACATGGCCCAGGAACTCCAGTTCAGAATTCTTAAACACATATTTCTCAGGGTTGGTCCTGGAGTGTTGCTCTTCCTTGGACTGGAGGTTCTTGTAAAACTAGATTCATTAAACAGATCAGGATCTTGTCTAGACAAAAGATGATGTGTCCTTGATCTAAGGCACCTTGCTGGGGGAAGGACATAAACCTAATGGCATTCAAAGTTGATGTCTGAGTGTCTGCCTTCCATTCATTGCCCTTCCAGACCCAGACAAGGTTGTAGGTGCCTTGAATATCCAATAATTCATTCACCAGAGAAGCAGGAAGATGCTGCATCACCTGGACAGTGTGTCTTCTTTGGTTTAGTCTCTGGGATTGGGGAAGATAGAAGAGGAGGCAAAGTTCTCCTTCAGGAGAAGTAACAATTTCTGTCAAATGACCAAAAACCAGGTGTGGAGAAATTACAACCAGTATCACGTGGCCCCAGCCTGAGACCCAGGCAGAGTCCCAGGATGGTTCACCTGAATGTGACAACCTGGACTCAGGTTACTGAGTAGGATAACTGCCCGGAAACAGTGGGACTTATGTGTAGTATCTTCTGAGATTGCTTATGGCAAGAGGTGAGAAATGGCTTTGAGGTGACCAGAGAGAAAGCACCTGAGAGGTGGAGCAACATTCTTACATACATGGGCAGACAAGTGTCTTAGTTATCTAGTGCTGCTATAATAGAAATACCATAAGTGGATGGCTTTAACAAAGATAAATTTATTCTCTAACAGTTTAGGAGGCTAGATGTCCAACCAGAGTGCCACCTCCAGGGGAAGGCTTTCTCTCTCTCTGTTGGCTCTGGGGGAAGGTCCTTGACATCAATCTTTCCTTGAGTCTAGTTGTTTCTTAGCACAGGGACCCCGACTCTTCTTTCCTGGCGGTAGGAAGTCTCTTCTCTCTGCTCCATTCTCTCTTTTATATCTCAAAAGAGACTGACTCAAGGTACAACCTAATAATGTAGATTGTGGCCTATCTCATTCACATAACTGCCTCTAATTCTGCTTCATTAATGTCATAGAGATAGGATTTACAACACATAGGAAAATTACATCAGATCACAAAATGGAGGACAACCACACAATACTGGGAATCGTGGCCTAGGCAAGTTGACACATATTTTGGGGGGACACAATTGGATCCATAACACCAAGGAACTGAAAGTGAGAGCCCAGGTCTTGTATTAGCCCCTGGGAAGAGAAAGAAACTGCTAAGTGAACCAAGATCCTAGCAGTGACACTGGAAGGGGTCACAGCAACCCGAGAGGACTGGGTTCTTTTACCATCAGGAATTATCTCATTTCTTCTGTTTTTCAATAGTCTTTCTCATGAGACGGAAATGCTTCATTGTTTTTTTTTTTTTTAAATGTGCTTAACCTAGTCTAGTTACCTGTTTTACTGGAACACTTAAGTTACAGACAAAATGTCTTTTTTCCCTCTATAGTACTAGTTGCTTCTCGTTATCCTCATCTTTGTATGCAGAGACTCACTTTAGGCAAGATCTCAGTTTGTAGCAAAGAATGCCAATTTCTGACTTCTTTGCCAAAGAAAATCCTGCCAAATTGAGATCAGCTTTGAAAAACCAAAGATAAATGTATGTGTCTTAGGGGTCTAATTGTATTATTTCCCTCTTTATATTTTGATTACTTTGACAGATGGGCTCTTCACAATATACTCATTGTTCAGCTGAAAACCCCATGAAGCTGTAACCTGAACCCCTTGTCCAGAGGCCATTAGAAGGCATTCTCCAACCAATGGTGTAGGTGGACCCTGCAGAGAGGTGGGCAAGGAGTTATTAAGCACTTCAAATCGTTTTTAGTGTACTGCGAAGTGGTCGGGCCATTTCAGGCCATAGCAGTGTGGCAGAGTGCCCAACTGCCTACGTCAAACAGTGTTTATAAATTAGAAATTACCAGCCATTAGGTTCCTTGCTGATCAGTCAGAGTCCCTGGAAGACTGTGCCGACGTGCCTGGGGCAGAGTTGTTGCTGGACCAAACAAAGCATAGCTCTTGGTTAATCAGTCATGATTTGTCTACCTGGTGGCATTATGGGAAGAGACTTGGAAGTGCATGTCTGTCTCTTCAGTTGCAGTGCTGTGTGGCTAATTATTCCAACTAAAAGCAACCGTTAAAACAGTTTTATGCTAGTTCTGTTGCCAAGCACAGAAAACTGACTGTAAAAGTCAGAGACAAAGATAGTCCAGTATAATTATCTCTGGGTATATTTCACTCATCTTGTCCAAAAAAATGTTTATTGAGCACCTACTATGTATCAGACACGAAGCATGATTGGACTAATCCCACTTCATTTTTTTAAATTGAGTTTTAAGTAAGTATCTGAACCTATCTTATGCCCTTTAATATACTAACAGATTTAATCGTCACAACAAGCCTAGGAGGAAAGTACTGTTAATGATCCCATTACAGGTGGAGAAACTGAAGCTCAGAGGGTTAAACAAGTTTCTCAGGGACCGCACAGCTCATAAAGAGTGAAACTGTGACATAAATGAGGCAGCCTGACTTCAGAGTCCATGCCTATCTTTTGTTTTTCCAAATGTCTTAACTGCTCATCCACTAGTGGTGAGATCAGGGGCTGGTGTCCACTGCCAAAGCCAGGTCTGCTTAGAGTGTCTGAGTATCTCACCTGTCCAGGACCAGACGATACCTACATGACTTGCCTTTTCCCCTCCAGGCAGCCTGGAACGATCCTTAGCCTGGAGTTATTCTTACTGCCCAATTGTCTCCCATACTTAGCCAGTCCAGTGTCTCCTGAGTGGCATTCATGCCCACAGCCTAGTCTGAGCGCAGATGCCCCTGGGGTCACCCACCTCTCTCTGTTTCTCTCTCACTCCCAGTCATCCTGAAAACCAGTCCTGTTACGGCTTTGCTATCCACTTCTTCATGGATCAGTGACAGACCACGGTCATTGCTTTTGGATAACTGGAGATTGGGAAGAAAAAAGTGAGAGAGAGAGAAAATATTTTTACCAAGGGCACATGGCTAGAAAGAAACAATAAAACAAATTTAAATTAAATGTGGCAGATTGAACACACACGTTTATCTCCCAAAAGCCCCGAAATGACAAGAACATAAAGAAGAGGAGCAGGCAAAAAAGCAGATAAGTCATGGACAAATGGTAACCCACATAGATTTTAGCTTTCTGGAAATTTACACACCTGCCGGAGGAACATCAAGACCAGGACATGGAAGCTCATAAAGATTCAGGGACTGGAGGTGGCAGGCTGCTCAGAAGGAGGAGTTGGGAAGGAAGCTGATCCCAGATGTATTGACTGGAACTCTGTAGGGAATAGTTGTATCCCCGCATGCCTTCTCATATTCCACACTGATGATTTGCTACCTCTCCCTGAATCCGAAAGAAACAAGAAATTCACCATCAAGATTACCATCAAAGTGTACCTCTGGACTGGTGGACATCAGTCCCAGTGACCATAGAAAGGAGGCCACACTAAAAATGAAGGTATTAGGTGATAATCTGCATTCTAAGTGGTGAGAGATCTGGCCGACCTATCCTCATTTTCTCTGAGACTGTGGCCTTCCAGGTTTATATCCCATGTGGCAGGAGAATGGAGGACCAGCTTTAGCAGAACTTAAATTTGAGTTGGAGAAAAAATTCTTACAGTCAAAGAGCTCCGTCTTCCATAGCTTACTTTCAACTCTTTAGAGCCTCACTATTAAATAGAATGCTATCCAATTATTTGAGAGAAACTGCTATTATTAAATGTGGAATACAAAACAGGAAAAAATGAATTTAGGGGAAATACAGAAGTTAAAAATCAAAACCTTGAAGGAAGAAACTATACTTCTTAAGCAAGAACAGAAGGCATAGAAGAGTAAGGGAGTAAGGAAGGCCTCTGTGCAATGAAAGATGATAGCAGAAATTTAACATTGACCAGAAACTTTGTAGGGTAATTAAGATATCTCTTGAACAGTAGAATAAACAGAAAAAGAGATTTATAATAGGATAAAAAGGTTAAGAAAATTAGAGGATCAAGTCAGGATATCCAATAAACAGATAATAGGAGCTCCAGAAACTTAGAAACTAGAAAATGGAGGGTAGGAAATTGTTAGAATATAATAAAAGAAGCCCTGGTGGCGTAGTGGTTAAGTGCTATGGCTGCTAACCAAGAGGTCGGCAGTTCAAATCCGCCAGGTGCTCCTTGGAAACTCTATGGGGCAGTTCTACTCTGTCCTCTAGGGTCGCTACGAGTCAGAATCGACTCGACGGCACTGGGCTTTTTGGATAATAAAAGAAAATTCCACAGAAATCCAGTTGTCTCTAGTCCCTGGCACATAATAAGGACTTGATAAATGTTCACAACATGAATTCCAAAGAACCATTTGCATGTAGTGCAATGAGTGAAAAAGAACTTCTCCAAGGTCCAGCATTATAATTTTTAGAAGACCTGAGAAAAGGAGTGTATCTTAAAAGCTTGCAAAGAAGGATGAGCAGCAGAATGGTTTTGGATTTTCCAATAATCGCCTAGGAAGCTAGCATTCAAAAAAGCAAAAAAAAAAAAAAAAAACCTTCAAATTATCTATAGATAATTATTTTCAACATAGAATTCTATATCAAACCAAATTATCAATCAAGTATGCGGGTAGAAAGCGACATCTTCAGACATACAACAAAATCTCAAAGTAATTATCTCTCCCTCCCACCATACGCACCCCCACACACGTCTCTCTTGGGAGGATACCGGTATATGTGCTTCGAAGCTTCAAAACGAGGGCACAAATCAAGGAAGACAAATGATTCAGGAACTGGGATCCAATGTGGGAGGGAAGATATGCAATTCCTAGGATGAAGATGAAGGAAAGTCTCCGGAAGATAACTGTACTAAGTCTAAAAGAGCAATCAGCTCAAATCAGAAGGGGGGAAACAGTTCCAGGAGGGGTATCACCAAGAAAACTGGTATGCCTGACTGCATTAATAGAGGTTTAGAGTTTGGTCAGAGAGATTGGGGAAAGCGGTAATGACAGACACAAGCAAATAAATGAGGCAGTTATTAAATCCAGAAAACTGAAATTTGTAAATGAAAGGAAATGTAATCATGATTTCATTAAGACTTGGGAACAAAATTTTTTTAAATGTAACAATGTAAACACCAAGTCTTGATTTTAAAAATCTTCATGGAACTATCATGGAAAAATAATCGGTGTTGATGTAAGACTACTAAATCTGAGTCTTTTTAGAAGGAAGTGAACAGATAATTTATAAAATTGAAAAGCATATAGAAATAACTACTGTACAAGCTAGAAAGATGGAGGTAAATGCCAGAAGAGACCGGCGAAACAATACAGGCATAGGATTAGGAGGTAGGAAGTATAGAGTAAGGTGATTTTGTTAAATTAGAAGTCTTATATCATTTGACTTTTTAAACCATGTGCATATATTAGATGGAAATAAAAGCTACATTAGAAAGAAAGAGAGAGAAGGGCAAAAAAAAGAGGAAGAGCGAGATAGAGAAAAAGAAGAGAGAAAAAATGAAATAAAGGAGGGTGAAAGGGAAGGAACAGAGCATATCATTAGGGAAGTTGCCAGTGAACTGGTACTGAGTGCTGGGCTTTCAAAGAACAGAGGGACCAGGGCAACATCTCACAAAGGAGGTGAAGCTAAATGGACAGGTACGATGTGGACAAGTGGTGAGAATAGTGGAGGAAAGGTTTATGTAGTGAGGAGCACACTGTGAAGCAGTCGTTGAAAAGCAACTGTATATAGAATGTGTTTAAGGCCTCTGGTAGTCCACAGAATGACGTCTCCACATGAAATGGAAAGACATTCCTCAAAATTTGGTAATTGTTCAAGGTGAGTGATGGAATTAGGGAAGATTCTATCTTTAGAGTGTTGAAAATTTCCCAGTTTTAAAAAAAAAAACTTAACAGTGCTCTCTTGGAGCAGATGCAGCCGAGCCCTGGGGCATATGGCTTATAAACTCCTGACAACCACCTGCAGATTTGAGAGGTACCTCTTCCTCATGGCGGACACTGCCTCATACAAGGCAGATAGCTTGGTGAGCAAAGCGTAAGTGAAATTTCAGCCCCTACTTGCCCTCTTGGGTAGGTGATTTCTAAGTTTGCCACTCCATGTCCCTGATCCACAATATCCCTGAGCCTGACCCTGGAAGGATCAGAAGCCATAGCTAGTGAGTAGACTGAGGAGCAGCGGTCATTCAGTGGTAGAATTCTCATCCTCCAGGCAGGGGACCTGGGTTTGATTCTTGGCCAATGCATCTCATGTGCAGCTTCCACCTGTTGGTTACTGGAGGCTTGTGTGTTGCTGTGATGCTGAACAGGGTTCAGCAGAGCTTCTAGACTAAAATGGACTAGGAAAAAAGGCCTGGTGATCTACTTCCAAAGATCAGCCAATGCAAATCCTGTGAATCACAAAGATCTGCAACCAATCATGGGGATGGCACAGATGGACAACATTTGGTTCCTCTGTGCATGGGGTCACCATGAGCCAGGGGCAATTCAACACTGGCTAAAAACAGCAGCAGCAAAAACTGAGGAATGGAATGTGTCAGCCCACGACTTTCCTGCTACAACCTTCTGGGCATATTGCATTACTGAGCTGTGAGAAGCAACGAGTACAAAACTAGCTATGAGTCTGGAGTTTTGATTATTTCCTTGTATTTTAGTTGATAAAATGAGACTCCTTTGTAACTAAAAGGGACTGGATGAGTTTCTAGTATGTGAATACTCAAGATTTCTTCCCAGTGGTGGGCAAGTACAAGTTTGAAGATCAGGTTTACAAGGACACTGGATGGGAAAATAAAGCTGTTTTTTGTGTCCAGCTGGTGTATTAAAATCTTATTATGTTAATGGAAGCATGTCTATTACCATTAGTTAAAAGAACAATAGGTGAATGGCATCTTTCTATTACCATAAATGCTGGATATCATACCTTAATGCTTAAGTAGTGCCCAGGGAAATGCTATCACAGACTTACATACCCGAAGAATAATTCAGAAAAGGCTATAAAAATTTAACATGATAAATAGAGAAAGTCAAGTAACTTTGCAGTGGTTTCATATCATTTTGACAGGCTTACTTCATTTTCAGTTTACTTAATTTTGTTTCACTTAAATTGAAATGGCAGTTTGACTTACATATTAGGATGTTTTTAGTGCATATATACATAAACTTTTAGAAATATACATAAAGTTTCCAAAAGACCTTAGGAATACAATGAACTTTGGAGTTTCCACTATATTCCTACAAGGGTGCCTGAGCATGTTTTTTTCCTTTAATTGAGACACAATTCACATATCTTAAAAATCACCCAATTCAATTCTTTTAGCATATTCACAGAGTTATGCAACCATCTAAGTTTAGAAGTTTTTCATCACCCCACGAAGAACTCCCCACCCATTGACGGTTACTCCTTTTCTCCTCCCAATACCCACCAGCCCTAGGCAAACCCCAGTCTATTTCTTGATTCTATATATTTGCCTACTCTAGACTTCCATATAAATGGAATCATACGATATGTGGTGTTTTATGACTAACTTTTTAAACTTAACATAGTGTTTTGAAGGTTCATCCATGTTGTAGCTTGTATCAATACTTTATTCCTTTTAATTGTAGAATAATAGTCCACCCTATGGATATACCACATTTTCATCAGTTGATGGGCATTTTGGTAGTTTCCAATTTTTAGCTATTATAAATAATGCTGCTATGAATACTTGCGTACATGCTTTTGCATGGAAGAATGTTTCCACTTCTCTTGGCTACACACCTAGAAGTAGAATTGTAGATCAGATGGTGTAAAAATGGTTCGGGGGCGGTGTCTGACCTCCTCTGACTTCACAAGGGGGAGAAGAACCAAGACTAACAGCCCAAGGCTGGTCCTATGAGGCGGGGGTCAGATGTGTCTCCTCTGTCTACCATCTTTACCAATTCCAGTACCAACTGTCCCTCCCACAGCACTCTCTACTTTCCTGCTAGGTTTGATAATTCATTGCAGTGGCCACAGGGAACTCACAGACAATACTCATGATTATGGGGCATATCAGTAACAGTTACAATTCAGGCTCAGGAACACTCAGGATACAGTTCTTCCATCAGGACAGCCTCTTCCCAGCGGTGCTCACAGGCACACCTCTCCCTGGCCCTAGGCCTCTCCCCAAAGGCACTCAACTTTCTCCGTCGGCCACATGGCCTACCATGCTGTCTCCTGCTGCCAGGTCTCTTCTGCCACTGCTTCTCACTGTCTTTACGGTTATAGCTTGGCTCTCTGTCTCTCTCTCTCTTCCCCTGTCTCCCTCTTCCAGGAGCTTCTCAGCACAGGAACCCCGGGGTCTAAAGGATACATGCTCCACTCCTGACTTCTTCCTTGGTAGTGCTGGGATTCTCCTCTCTGCTCCAGAATTGACTCTCTTTTTTTTTTTTTAATTAACTTTTACTGAGCTTCAAGTGAACGTTTACAAATCAAGTCAGACTGTCACGTATAAGTTTATATACATCTTACTCTGTACTCCCACTTGCTCTCCCCCTAATGAGTCAGCCCTTCCAGTCTCTCCTTTTGTGACAATTTTGCCAGCTTCCAACTCTCTCTATCCTCCCATCCCCCCTCCAGACAGGAGATGCCAACACAGTCTCAAATGACCACATGATATAATTAGCTCACTCTTCATCAGCATCTCTCTCCTACTCACTGTCCAGTCCCTTTCATGTCTGATGAGTTGTCTTTGGGGATGGTTCCTGTCCTGTGCGGACAGAAGGTGTGGGGACCATGACCGCCAGGATTCCTCTAGTTTCAGTCAGACCATTAAGCATGGTCTTTTTATGAGAATTTGGGGTCTGCATTCCACTGATCTCCTGCTCCCTCAGGGGTTCTCTGTTGTGCTCCCTGTCAGGGCAGTCATCGATTGTGGCCGGGCACCAACTAGTTATTCTGGTCTCAGGATGATGCAGGTCTCTGGTTCATGTGGCCCTTTCTGTCTCTTGGGCTCTTAGTTGTCGTGTGACCTTGGTGTTCTTCATTCTCCTTTGCTCTAGGTGGGTTGAGACCCATTGATGCATCTTAGATGGCCGCTTGTTAGCATTTAAGACCCCAGACACCACATTTCAAAGTGGGATGCAGAATGTTTTCATAATAGAATTATTTTGCCAATTGACTTAGAAGTCCCCTTAAATCATGGTCCCCAAACCCCCGCCCTTGGTCCGCTGACCTTTGAAGCATTCATTTTATCCTGGAAACTTTTTTGCTTTTGGTCCAGTCCAGTTGAGCTGACCTTCCATGTATTGAGTGTTGTCCTTCCCTTCACCTAAAGCAGTTCTTATCTACTAATTAATCAGTAAAAACCCTCTCCCACCCTCCCTCCCTCCCCCCCTAGTAACCACAAAAGTATGTGTTCTTCTCAGTTTATACTATTTCTCAAGATCTTATAATAGTGGCAGAATTGACTCTCTTTTAAGGCAAAACCATCCAATCCCCTTGGTGGGCCACAACCACCATATCACACAGGCCTGCCCAATCACCTGGGTGGGAGCACAAGACCATGGTTAGAAAGACCACGCAATTGTTATCAATTATATTGCAGATGGTAATTCTGTGTTTAACTTTTTGAAGGACTTCCAAACTGTATTCCAAAGAGGCTGCACCATTGTACATTCCCACCAGCAGTGCTTGAGGGTTCCAATTTCATCACATCTTCTCCAATACTTGTTATAGTCATGTTTTTTATTACAGCCATTCTAGTGAATTTGAAGTCTCTGGGTGGTACAAATGGTTAAAAGCTTGACTGCTAACCAAAAGGTTGGGGCTTTGAGTCCACACAGAGTGCCTCAGAAGAAAGGCCTGGCTATCTACTTCTGAAAAATAACCCATTAAAAACCCTATCGAACTCAATTCTACTGTGACACAAATGGGGTCACCATGAATTGAAGTTGACTCAATGGCAACCAGTTTAGTAGGCATGAAGTGATATCTCACTGTGATTTTGATTTGCATTTCTCTTATATTACGGCTAATGGGAAACCCTGGTGTCATAGTGGTTAAGAGTTTGGTTGCTAACAAAAGCACCACCAGGCACTCCTTGGAAATCCTATGAGGCAGTTCTACTCTGTCCTACAGGGTTGCTATGAGTCAGAGTCAACTCAACAGCAAGGAGTAATGGCTAATGATGTTGAACATATTTTTATGTGTTTATTACCCATTTGTATCTCCTCTTTGGAGAAATATTTATTCAAATCTTTTGCCCATTTTAAATTGGATTATTTTATTATTACTTATTTTTAAATATTAAATATTGTTTTTTTCTTTTTTTATATATTCTTATCTTTCCTGTAAATTCTAGATACCAGTCTCTTATCAGGTATGACTTACAAATGTTTGTCCTAGTCTTTTCATTTTCTTGGTGGTATCATTTGCAGCAAAAAATATATATATATTAATTTGGATGTAGCCCAATTTATCTACTTTTTCTTTCATCATTTATTCTTATTTGGATTTTTATGAGCAATCACTTAATTTTGCTCTGACTAAACGTGTCCTCTGATTTAGAAAATAATATTGAAGCCATTATTTCCTGTCCTTGAGCATAGAGAATGTGACCCAGCTGGAGCTGGATTCACAAGGACTCACAAGGACACACCAACCAGGCCCTGAGGTATAAAGACAATAGCTAAAATAATCTTGGAAAATATTCTTTAAGGAACCTTTCACATAAACCAATCAAATAGAACACAAAAGACTTTCCACTCTTATCTTTTTCTATTAACATTTAGTGAATAGCAAATTTATTGGACCAGTGAAGACCCTCCTGACGGAAACCTGTACCAATGATTGTTAAGAAAGGCAATTCAAAATGCAGGATCACGGTTTCTAGCCAATCTGTGAAAAGGTGAAGCTTTGAATGGTTTTGCTCATTTGTAATGTTAATATATACTGATGATTCTGTAACATTCCTTGGACTTGGGCAGACGTGGCTCTGGTAGCCTGCTTGTCCATTTTCCCATTCTTGCATATTCTGAAATATTCCTTGGATTTGGGCAGACATGACTCTAGAAGTATGCTTGTCCATTGTCCCACTTTTGCCATTTTGAATATGTGCTGAGTAAAACTTTCTTTTTGCTTTACTAAACTTAGTGATGCTCTTCCCCTACAACAGCTCAGAGCAAAGGTTCCTTGAGATGACTAGCAGAAATGATTCTAGAATATGTCAGGAGGCCTCTATTCTTGTCTTCACTGCAATCCCATTTGTTGGTGACCTTGATCAAACACTTAACCTCTTTAAGAATATATTTCTCTGCTTCCAAAAGGAGGGGAATAAAAATAGAGAGAGTACTTTCCTTATGGGATTCAACAGGTATTTATTGACTTCTTCGAGCCAGTGAATTTGTGAAGCCCTGTGTTAATGCTGGACTTGGACAGGTTGGGGGGATACTGAGGAGGTTCAGCACTAAATAAAATGTAGTTCCTGACCTAAAGGAGCTTATAATACAAGGGACACCATCATTAAACAATGAGAGTATGAAGAAAATGTTGTTCGAGGTTGAATGTATTTCATTTAGGACATGTTTTCCACACCCGTCTTGGCCTGTCTGACACTATTCATCTTTTAAGGTTCAGGTGAGACATCAATTCCTCTATGTAACCTTCTTAAGGGAAATACTCTTCTGTGTATTCTCATAGTGCTTGTATGGTACCCACCATTTTGTCCTTATTATAACCTTGTTATAGTGGTCACTATGAGTTGGAATCAACTCGAGAGCAACCAACAGCAACAGCAACGGTGGTGTGATCAACCAGTTTTAATGATAAAAAAAACCTGGTAATGGTTGTAGTTATCATGAAATGAGCAACTATTGCATGTCAGCTGTATACTATATGCCCTGGATGCATTCCCTTATAATCCTCATAAGGTTATTATGAAGTAGTGAGCCCCAGTAGTACAGTGGTTAAGAGCTCAGCTGCTAAACAAAAGATCAGCGGTTGGAATCCACCAGCCACTCTTTGGAAGCCCCATGGGTCAATTCTACTCTGTCCTATAGGGTCTCTAACAGTCAGAAACAACTCAACAGCCCAGTTTTAAAAAGATAAGAAAACTGAGGCTTAACAAGGGTAAGCGATTTTCCCAAATTTATACAAACGATGAATTGTGGAGCTATTATTTGAACTCACATCTGACTGCAAAGCCATGGATTTTTCATGTCCTTTACCGTATAGATATGAACTCCTGGCGGCAGAGTAGTTAGAGTGCTCGGCTATTACCCAAAGGGTTGGTGGTTCAACTCCATCAGCTGCTCCATGGGAGAAAGATGTGGCAGTCTGCTTCCATAAAGATTTACAGCCTTGAATACTATAGGGCAGTTCTACTCTGTACTATACGGTCACTATGTGTTGGAATTGACTCAACAGCAGTTAGTTTAATTTGGACTATATTGATAACAGTCTTTTAACCAGTTGGTGATCTTTAAAAGGAGACAATACTCTTTTATACTTCAAATGCATTATATGGTTTCATCTACAAAGGCTCTCTTTATGATTGTTCAAGTTAATATTATATTTTAAGAGTAATTGACTTGACGCAAATGTTCGAGCTTCTCAGGAGATTCAGTGGGAAATCATAATAAAAGTGAGGCGAGGCCTGTCTTTTGTTATATCTGTATTCTTAATGAGTGCCCCAAATTAGAGGGCTTCGCTATGCATTTTACCAATTCTTCTCAGTAGATTGGTGTCTGTGAATTAAATATACCAGAGACAGTATGTTGACACAATCTTTAAGAGAATGGTAACTTTTATTACAGATAAGAGTCAAATATTGGAGACAGGAAACATGTTTGTGAAACTGGAAATAAAAGGTAAAAGAAGATTTTATATTAACTTTATTTATGTTTGAAAATATAATACATAAAACATAATGCATAAAAACACAAAACACAGCCATGATCCTGAAAGAATATGAATCTGATTGTATCAAAGTCATAAGCAAGAAAACATGCTATGTTTATGAACCTCCACACACTCAAAAAAAAAACCAGACTGACTACAAATGCCATGTTACCTTAATTAGTATTTTTCTTAGATGTCATAATGCTGAAGAAAGCCACAACCATTTAATTATTAATTTCTCACGAGAAGTATCAGGTTCAAAATTAACTCTCATGGCTCATGAACTTGCTGCCCCAGCTCGCCAACAGGCAGTAAAGAAAACCAGTACTTCTTGGGTATCTAGTATGTTACAGTGCACAGCACACATGACCTAATGTAAACTTTGCCATAACCCTGCAGGGCTAGCGTTATTACCCCTCTCATACAGATGAAGAAACCGTGGCTCAAAGAGGTCATATAAGTGGTTTCACATTCAGAGAGGATTAAGTAGCAAAGTTGGATTCAAGTTTAGATCAAGGCCCATCAACCATTCTTTTTAGACTATTCTAGATCTCCCAATTCCTGACCTCTAGTCCTTCACGTGGTTGCCATGAGCCGGAAATTGACAATGACAGTTTCATTGTTTTGTTTGTTCAGTGTAGCCCTGCACATAAGATGCTTGTTCAAGCTGCCTGTAGATGAGAAGATAAAACTAAGGCGCTGAATGTTGAAATGGAGATTTTAGTCCTCGTCAGTAAGATTCAGTTTATCAAGAATTGGAGCGAATGCAAAAGCTCCATTTTTGGGTGACATTAGTGTAGTCACCGAAAATGGGTCCTCCCATAAACAAAATAGTTGGCACAATAGTGAAGCCCCCGATCTGATTGCCGGTGTTTCTTAAGGGTAATATTTCACCCTGCATTCATTAAGAAGTTACGTGAAGTTTCTTATGACCTCTGACCCCAGGCCCTAACCTCTCCGTGGACTACTCAGGGAGCCCAGCTCACCCCCCGCCATATTGAACATTCTTTTCATTGCAATGTTACATGTCCTGAAGCTCTTACACAAGTGTAGATAGCGTGATGCCCTTTGGAAAGCCTAGCAAATCAAATCATCCTGTTATTAACTTTCTTCTAATGGGCTACATGTTTTTGGTGTGATAGATGTGTGTATGATGACAAGAAGCCAAAGAGAACCTACAAAGTTTTCTACAGGCATCTGTAGAAAAATGAAATCTGGTAGTGCTTTAGAGGCCATGTTTGTGGCCATAAACATACTATGTCACTTGGTGGGAACTGAGCACCTTCCTGGGGAAAGTCCTGAACAGAAATTTGGGATGACGGGAGACAAGCCAGAGACTCTTCTGAGTTCAACGTTTCCTAAAAGCCTCCCAGATGAAACCAAGCTCTTTTGCCATCATTGTCTCTTGGGGCCTCCAGGTTTAGGTACTTTCCTCGGAAAACACCAATTTGTTCTTGTTTTCTTGCTTTATCTGTTTTGTGCTACAGTGTTTTTTACATGTTTCCCCAAACTAGTGCACTAAATTAGATATTTGAAAGTAGAGCTTATCTGGTACCTTGGCTTTTTCTGCAGTATCTTACTTTCCTCAGTCCCCCACCCCTACCTCACCACTGGTCCTCCAGCTTGGCTGGGACCTTACTTGTGAGTAGTGGAGAAGTTGACTGAGATCATGCAGGCCAACCAAAGCCTCGGCCGTCCTGGGAGGGAGCTCTGAAGATGGGATTACCTGCCTTGACTCCCCATGTGACCCAAGTGGATGGGCCTTTATACTCTCCCACATATTCTTGCTCATCACTAGATGCAGGTAACCTGAGGAGGGTGGGACTTTAGGTGAAGGAGGCCATGCTCTGCAGCTGACTCCCACCCTGGAAGGGCTGAAGGCTGACGGTTGACCAGCCAGCCTGCAGCTGGGCAGCACGTCCTTCCCTGAAGGGGCCTCCGTGCCTCCCATGCTGCCTCACAAAAAAATACTCTTCCTTACCCCCACAAATTGATGTCTACTGAAATTTCACTTTCCAGACATTAATTTTAATGCAAATATTTCTGAGAAGTAACCCTTTAAGCTGGTACCTGCTATTGATTTCTTGGCAAAACAGCTTCTTTCCTTTCCTGAGAGAAGGTTTAAAAAGAGTCTGGAATGCATTAATTAGACACAGGAGCCAAACAGAGCAGTGTGGTGTCCTGGGGGGCAGAGAGCTTAACCAAATGTAATGATTGTGTACAGCCATCCCCTCATTTTGCTGATGAGGAGACTGAGGCCCCAGAAGTGATGTGGCCTAGGCAGAGCCTCCACCTGGAAAGTCAGAACCCACCCTCTTCCCCAGAGCTCTTCTTTCTTCCCTTCTCTCATTCAAACATATTGAGAATTGCAGCTACTTTGCCGAGAGACAGAGTATTTCTCTTTAATGTACATAATGTTACCTGTGCCCTGAAAGAATCATTTCTTTGCGCTTCACTGATAAGCAGAATAGAGCTGTGGTGCCAGGGGAGTGAACTCATTGCTATGCGTGCATAGACTGGGAAGAATAATGGTTTACTAGTGTGGGAAAAACACAAAAACGAGAGCCCTCCAACCTCTGTAAATCTTATTTCTTCATCACTCAGGTGGGGATAATGAATCCTGCCTGCTTATTTCCCAGTGTGACTGTGAAACTTTAAAAGAAGGAGGTGAGCAGATGTACGGCGTATTATTATTTAACAACAGATTGGCACTTACTTTAGAAACTTCTTTAGAACCCGGCGATAGTCAAAATGTTAAGAATACAAACTTCCTGAGTTCTGAACTATCCAAATGAAGTCCAGCCGTAAACTCTGACCCAGCCATGCCATTAATGACCACTGGGTGAAAACTAGCCTTACCTTTAGCATTAAGATCTCCACCCCAATCTCCAACACATATACCCTGATCGGTATGACATCACTAGAATGTGTTCGAAGTTCCCAGGGCTTAGAAATTATTTTGGATTATCTTGCAGCAATGTTCTGTGTTTGCCTATGGTATTTATTTGCTAAGGCCAATTTCTGTCTGTTGGGCTGTTAGTAATGTTTCTTCCAAGGTTGTCGGCCCTATTTTCTATTGAGCATCTGATATGCTTCAGATATCAATAGGTTTAAAATTACTTTTAGCACATAAACTTTTGGAACAAAAAAGATGCTCTAATAAAGATAGCAACAACAGCAACAAAAGCAATGGGTTAGATTTAAAGCTGGTGGCAAAGAGAATTGGTGTTAAAATAGCTCCTCATCCAGGAATCTCAAGGGAAGCCCTGCTATCTGGAGTAGATGTTGATTCTTCATTAATTATGGAGCTCAGTGACCTGAGGAGGAAGTGAGCAAGCTTACCTCAGTCATGCTTTCCAGCCCTGTGCTCATGCCAGCTGGGAGCCTTGGGTTGGTTTAAATTCTACCAAGAATATCATACTGATATAAATATTTACATAATACAGAGTGGTGTTTGTCTTGGCCCCAAAGAAAATGTAAGCATATTTCAAAGTTCATCTGACATTAAAAACGTGTTAAAACAAGGAGTATTGTCCTGTTGAAACTTTGCATTCAAATCTATGAATCTTGACGCATTTGTGGTGATTCAGGATTTTTTTTTTTTTTTTGGTAATTGTGATTCTGTACCCCTAACATCCTGTTCCCTCTAATACATTTATTGAGGAGGAAGTAAGATAGGGAGGAGGGACAACTCCAAGGCCAAGTCTGGTTTTATGCATTCCTTAATCATAGCACTGTAGTGGTAGCCTGCCATGAATTATCATCATGTGCTGTCCTCCCTGCAGAAAAGGGATGCTCCCCAAAAAGTTAAACATAGAACTACCATATGTATTAGTTTTCTAGAGCTGCCATAGCAAAGTACCACAAGCGGAGTGGATTATAAGAACATAAGTTTATTGTCACACAGTTCTGGAGGATGGGAGTCCAAAATCAGAGTGTCAGCAGTGTTGATTCCTTCCGAAGACTCTAAGCAAAAATCTGTTCCATGTCTCTCTCCTAGCTTCTGTTGATGGCTGTGATCCTTGGCATTACTTGTCTTGCAGGTGCATCACTCCAAATCTCTGCTTCCATCTTCACATGGCCGTGTTCCCTCTGTTCTCTTCTCTTTTATAAGGACACCACTCATATTGGATTAAGACCCACCATGCTCTAGTGTGACCTCATTTTAACTGATAACATCTTCAAAGACCCTTTCCAAACAAGATCGTGCGCATGGCTACCGTAGGTTGGGACTTGAACATACATTTCTGGGGAACACAATTCAACCCAAAAGAATTGAAAATGGTACTCAGATACTTGTATGTCAATATTCATGACATTATTCACAATAGCCAAATATTGGAAACATCACAAGTATCCATCAATAGATAAATGGATAAACAAAATGTGGTGTATGCATACCATGGAATATTTTTCAGCCATATATAAAGGAATGATATTCTAATGCATGCTACAATGCAGATGGCCCTTGAAGACATTACAGTAATTGAAATAAGTCAAATACAAATGAAAAAAACATATTATACAATTCAACTTACGTGAAATATCTAGAATAGGCCAATTCGCAGAAACAGAAGTAGACTAGAGATTACCAGGGTTGGGGGAGGATAAGGGAGTCACTGCTTAATAGGTACCGAGTTTCTGTTTGGAGTGATGAAAATTTTGCAGATTGACAGTGGTGATGGTTGCACAACCTTGGGAATATAATTAGTGCCATTGACTTATATGTTTAAAAATGGCCAATTTATGTTATATATATTTTACCACAATTTTAAAAAATGATGCTAATGACCTGCCATGAATAGGGCTCATGCAGTCCCTTGCTTTTCCAGAGGTGCTGGATTCTTCTGTCCTCTCTTGACCTCTCTATAAGATCAATGAAAGAAGTCAAAAGGCCTGGAGAGTAGCTAAAAGAGAAAATGCCTTGTTCTGCTCTCAGTAGCACAGTGCTCAATCCAAGAGGCTCAACAGTTCAGAAACACAGTCCACTTTTCAACTTTCAAGTAAAGGTGGATCTATGAAAATTATCTATGGGACTTTGTAGCAAACAGAGTCAATAAGAACAGCTATTTCCTCACCTCTCAAAGATTAAAAGTCTCAAAATGGGAGAGAAGCAGGGAATCAAACTAAAAAAAAAAAAAAAAATCATTTCTGAACTTTCTGAATTTACAATAGTTGAAAGAATGTGGCATTGAATGTATAAACAATTACTTTAACTTCAGAGAATGCTCCAACTCCAAAATTTTATGATTCTAAGACACATTCTATGCAATATCTTGATTGGTAAAATATATATATATATATTCTTTCTGATACCTGGAGTCCTTTTCTTTGGATAGAGGAGTTTTCTTTCTTTAAGACACATACATTCATCAGTCATTCATTCGTCAGCCATTTATCAAACAAGACATTGCTGGTACTTGAAAATTAGTAAGTTGTAGTTTCCATACTCCAGAAAGGCACAACGTAGAGAAAAGAAGGATGGGGCATTAAATCAACCCATCAGCATGACTTATTGAAAGTTTAATGAATGGAAGTACATCGTCTTATTTTATCTTCACATTAAGATGAAGTGTCACAAAGAGCTACAAGCTCAGTCTTCATCCATAGGCTAAACATACTTCTTTTCAGCATGATGATATATTCCACATGTTTTTATGAATGTAGCTTAGCATTACCATAAGGCTCCTTGACACCTGTAAATGTTCAAAAATAGGGAACACCACAATAAAAACTAAATGTACTTTCTTTTTTTTTTCTGGTATATACTATTATAACCGGACTGTTACACATCTGCCATGCAAACACTAAACGGTGAAACTGAAAGAAGCTTTATTTGATAGACCAAGCAAAGGAGCACATCCGGACCTATGCCGCCAAGACGGCTCCCTGAACAAGGGCCAAACAGTATTCTTTCGGGGAAGGGTACTGTGGAAAAGAGCAAGGGCACTGATTGGTCTGGCCCGAAAAACACATTCCTGAAGCAGTTCATCATCTGCGCTTGCTCAGTCCAGGGCGGGGGAGGAGTCTTTCAAGCCGGATCTAAGCCTACGACCTTTCGCTTCTGAGAGTCTTCCCCCCATCTTGGGCCGCTAAAGTTTGGTTCCGTCCGGTGGGAGAAAAGTTCCAGGGCCATGCAAAAGACAGGGTTGATGGTTCTGCGCACGTTAGATGGGCCAGATTTGGTCTTAACTGGTTCCGTGGTCTGCAGACCCCAGCCTCCTGATTTTCTTATGTTGGGTAGGAAGTTGGCTGATTGCTTAAAACACGTCTGGAGAAACCAGTTGGGAGGTGGCTCTTGCTACTCTAGTTACAAGCTGGAGTTGGTAATGGTGCCTCAGGCTGGGGTCTCACTATAGTCAGAGAATGGCTTTTCATTTTAAAAATATGTAAATCATGTTTTCAGGGAATGAAAACAAAATGCCTTGGCCATTTTTAAGTAATATAAGTGCTCAAATGCATGCTGAGTAATTCCAGAAAAGCTTTATTTATTTTCTTTTTGGTAGCTGTATAATCAAATGATTCTTAATTTTAAAATGTATTTTTGGCTGAGACGTTGAATGTTGAAAAGTGGCTATTCAGCATGCAAGAGACCATAAGTATTTTTCATAAGAATTTTTATTCTTAAAGCACCATGCATTTTTAAAATTATTATTTATACAAAAGGCCTGATGGCTCTAATAGTTTATCAGATCAATAATCAATGTTCTTAAAAGTCACTTAATTCAAATGCGTGTAATCCACATTATGAGGCGATCTTATATACATATTTACATCATAACTTCTAGTGATTCCCTTGTAATTATTTCTGTCTCCAGTATCATCTTATGTCCCATTATGGTAGAAATATTTTTCAAGACCAACACGACTAGAATATAAAAAAATATTACATAAACAAGTACATTAGAAGCCACCTAAGGCTGTGACAATGCCACTAAAATATTCAGTTAAGTCTCTTTGTTATAATTTTCTTAATTATGAGCGCTAATGAATCAACTAATCTGTAGAAAAAATAAGAAAATTGGAAGTTTATAGTAAAATATTTAGTATCTCCAACAACTGTCAAAACAACTTATCTGACCTTTATTAGTCATCATACAAATAAAAGAAAGAAAAAGCCCCTATAGCATCTCAAAATTTCCTAGAACTTCTGAACATATGAGCTTGCTGTTTGCTTTTCAATATTTATAAACTATCACCTATCGCAGTTTTATAAAAGTGGTACCAGTTTAATACTGCACACATTGAAGCCTTTGGGCACAACAAAGTACTCCTTAGACCTGTCTGCAAATCTTCGATTCACCGTCCCTTTCAGCATGTTTGTTGCCCTTTGGATTTTGAAAGACGCAAGTATCAAAACCTTCTTTTCCAGGTCCATCTTTGAGGTGCTTTTTACTTCTCTGAGTTGTTCATCCAGTTAGTACTATTTCTCCAACAGTCATCCAAGGGAAATTTAATAACAGCTAGCTTCTTTGAGTTTCCCACAAGTGAAACTTGTATTTCAGTATTAATTCTGGGCTCTAATAAAAGTGCGTCCTGCTATGTCCCATCCCCATTCTGTCTGAAGGAAATTCTAAATCTTAGGAAATCCCTGGTTTCTAGTTACTACCTCTTTAAAGATTATGAAATACTTGGAGTTCCTTATCTGACTTTTCCTACTTTTCAAAAATAATCTCTAGTGAATGATATCACATGCAAAAAAGAACAAAGTGTAATTTTTTTGTTTTTTTAATGACTTTCTTTTAACCTACCTAAATCCTACCCCAAGCTCAAGCTTTGTAATTGATGGCCTTCTCAGAAATGTTTTGTTATCAGTTCCTTCTCCCTCTCCTTTACTTCCCTCTTTTTATTCCTTCCAGAGCCTTGTAAATCATATGATTAACTTTCAAACTAAGACTGGCTGATGTGAATGAAGGAAATCTAATTGGAATACAATCACCCCCCTACTGCTCTTAACATTTTTTAGTGCATCTAAATGTGATCTGAATTTCAGATATGGTTTTCTCTTTGATATTATTTTCCTCCAGTATATATATGTGTTATATCTTTACCTAAATTGGGCTGTTATCTTTTTCTGGCCTTTCAAACTTCACACTGTAAATTAACTATTATCCTGCTGAAATAAATTCCTTTGCAGATTTTATGTACATGCAGAGTATTTCAATTTCATTCTAAAATAAATATTGAGCTCTTATGTCCCATAGAGTAATGTGTTGATCTTTGAGACCGATAACCTCCAGTACAGTATCCAAAGAATTTCATTGTTAACTTTAAAAATAGTATTTCTTTCCCTTACTTGGGTATGTGCTCATTTATGTCAGTAAAATAAGGAGTCAGTTGAATCTTTTTGTAGGGTAAAAAATCACAAAGTTTAGTAAAGCAAAAAGAAAGTTTTATTTGGCATATATTCAAAAAGGCTAACGTAGGAAAGGGACTAGCATGTTGCTACAGCCATGACTGCCCGGGTCCAAAGAATATTACAGAATAGGCAAAAATGGGAAAACAGACAATCATAGTGCTAAAGCCAAGGCTACTAAATCCAGAGAACATTACAGAGTAACCACAAGTGGGAAAACGAACAATCATGTTGCCACAGCCATGTCTGCCCAAGTCCGAGGAACCGTTACAGAGTCATCAGTATATGTTAACTTAAAAAAAAAAAAAAAAAAACTTTACAAATGGGTAAAACCATTGAAAGCTTCACCTTTTCACAGATTGGCTAGAAATTGTGATCTCACATTTTGAATCATCTTTCTTAATAATCATTGGTAGAGGTTTCAGTAATGACAGTCAGGAGGGTCTTTATTGGTCCAACAAATTTTCTATTCACTAAATGCTAATAGGAAAAGATAAGAGTGGAAAGTCTTTTGCGTTCTGTTTGATTGGCTTATGTGAAAGTTTCCCTAAAAGATATTTTTCAAGATTATCCTGGCTATTGTCTTTATGGAAACCCTGGTGGCATAATGGTTAAGTGCTACGGCTGCTAACCAAATGGTCGGCAGTTTGAATCCACCAGGCGCTCCTTGGAAACTCTATGGGGCAGTTCTACTCTGTCCTATAGGGTCGCTATGAGTCAGAATCGACTCAGTGACACTGGGTTTGGTTTGTTTTGGTTTATTGGCTTTATACCTCAGGGCCCAGTTGATGTGTCCTTGTGAGTCCAGCTCCAGCTGGGTCACATTCTTTATGCTCAAGGACAGGGAAGAATGGCTTCAGTATTATTTCCTACATCAATCTGAGAGGATAAAAATCTGTTATTCAAAATCTGTTATTACTAATTTTAAAAAACTAAACAGATCCATTGGTAAAATACACTGATTTTTGGTAGTTTCCTAGACTGTTGTCTTGACTGGACATCGTTTAGAATTCAATCTATTTGTTCCACTGGGGCTTCTAAGTCTCTTCTCTTGTCCCAAAGTAAAATAATTACCTCTTTTTGAATTAATGGATCCAAAATAAGGGAATTATTATTATTGAGTGTTTTTATGGTTAAAAAACTTAAATAAATCTTCATTCAAAGGAGAAAAGAAATATGTACCTTTAAAATGTTAATGATGCAGAAATGTTCGCGATATCTAGACTGGTTCTTAGGAAACAGCAGGGAATTTCTGTGAAATTAGCAAGAATTATAATATATCTCACTTTGAAGGTAAAAAAGCGACAAGGTTGTGGTTATATAAAGAACCATAGGGAAAATGGCTTTATCTTATATTATCAGACAACCCATGGAGCATTAATTAAAAAAAAAAGACTGTATGAAACTAAAATTTTGCTACTTCTTTTTGCCATTAGAATCTGTATTTCTCCACCTGGGCTGTTACTTTTGGATTTTTTTACTGACTCTGCCAATAATCTGAAAACCGTGGTCAAGTTTGAGGCCTTCGGAACCAAAGATCTGGAAATTCAGGTAGTGTTATCCAAGAAAGAGTAATTCTTCCTCACTGTACTTGTGTGCATGTTTCTGATGCTTAACAAAACATATACTGAAAAACCGTACTTGGCCAAGGAGGTAGATTTATGGTTGTTAAGGAATCTACCACATGGAACATGGTGCGTTTTGTGGTTAAAGACATCTAAATGACAATAAGGCAGTATCACAAAGCAGGAAACAGACCTTGGCTCTCTTCAATTTTGGGTTGTTGGGGTTTGGAGAGGGAAACTTATGTCTCCTGCCAAACATGACTTTTAAACGTTTATAACACGGTTACCAGTTATCACTTTAAAGCACTTTGTTCATAAAGAGTGACACCTTATGTGACAAGTCATATTTTATTATTAGGTGAAAACTTTTTTGAACAAGTGAAAACATTTGTCTTAAATGGTGATTAAATGCCTGACAAATCTGAATTTTTACAAAGTACAAAATGAGCTCAGTGCAAAACACGCTTCTAATGCTGTTTCCAAAAATAAAGAAATAACAAATGAATAAAGAAGATTAATGCACTGTGTATTCCCAAATCTGCACAGTGCAAATCACCAGAAACAGTCTTTGGAGTAATTTTGGAGGTTTCCTTCTAAACCTATGAGGCATATCATTGGCTAAAAAAAAAAAAAAGATAAGACTTGGCTAAATTGTCATTGTTAGGCAGAGATACTGAAGGAAAAAATCATGAAGTAAATACTCATGTTGAATGTAGAACAAAAAACCATAAACCCATTGGTGTCGAGTCAATTCTGACTCATAGCAACCCTGTAGGACAGAGTAGAACTGCCTCATAGCGTTTCCAAGGAGCGCCTTGTGGATTCCAACTGCTGGTTAGCAGCCGTAGGTCTTAACCATTATGCCACCAGGGTTTCCTGTTGAATGTAGATAGGGTTAAAATTGTGAACATGTAGCCATTTTGGAGGTATATTTCTCTTCATTTGTGGTTCTTGGTCACATTTAAAAAAAAAAAAAATTTTTTTTTTCATTTGTGGTTCTTGGTCACATTAAGTGAGCTTAATCTCAAGCTTCGTTACCTCTACAGTGTGCTTTGTAGCAAGAAAATCTTGACCTAGGAGTTTTTTTTTTAATTGTGCTTTAGGTGAAAGTTTGCAGCTCAAGTTAGTTTCTCATACAAAAATTTATACACACATTGTTATGTGACCCTAGTTGCTCTTCCTATAATGTCACAGCACACTCTTCCTTTCCACCTCAGATTTCCTGTGTCCATTCAACCAACTCCTGTCCCTTTCTGCCTTCTCATTGCGCCCCAGACAGGAGTTGCTAATTTAGTCTCATGTATCTACTTGAACTAAGAAGCACACTCTTTATAAAGAGTATCATTTTATGTTTTATAGTCCAGGCTAATCTTTGTCTGAAGAGTTGGCTTCAAGAACAGTTTTAGTTCTGGGTTAACAGAGAGTCTGGGGGCCATGTCTTCTGGATTCATCCAGTCTCAGTCTGACCATCAAAAGTCTAGTCTTTTTACTAGAATTTGAGTTCTTCATCCCACTTTTCTTCTGCTCTGTCAGGGACTCTCTGTTGTGTTTCCTGTCAGGGCTTGACCTAGGAGTTTTAAGCATGTATTGTTGTTGGAGTACAAGGTCTGGCTTTGGCATTAGTTCCAACTTTTATCCCAGGGAAGTTAATGGGATAAATCTAATTATTTACAAAGCTTGTCCTGATGTTTGGTGGATGATAAAGCAATATATACTAATTAGTCACAGTGGCAGTGACATGAGATATGAATATTACAGATAAACCAAAAACTTATCTGTGAATAGAATTTCAGAATTCTTTGAATAGAGCTATTAAAATTGGTCAAATACATTGATTTTAGGTTGACGTTCTTTCTTCTTAATGGAGCTCCCATAGTACTTTGTATATTTCTATGGCACATAAAAGTATGTTGTGATGATTTTCTTTTTCTACCAGATTGTGTGTTCCTTGAAGGCCAGATCCATGCCTGCTTCATATTTTATCCCCATGCATCTAGTGGAGTCCTCAGTGTAAAGCACGATTAGATTATTTGTTGATTCCAGAGCCCATATGGTGCCCTTCGGCAAATTATAATTAGTAAAAAAACAACAAAACAAAAAGCACAGCTTCCTCCAGGGGGATGCCACACTGTATCAGGGTGGTTGATTGGCAAGTATTGTTCAGTCTCAGAAGAAGCAGCTTCCTTGAAGCAACTACCTCTGTGGAGTCTTTTTTGAAAACCTGTGTCATTAAATCAGAAAGGAGAAAAGGATGATTTTATGACAGGTCCTTTAGAGGAAAGTAACACCTTGCGTAAATGCTTCTTAAGTTCAGTATTAAACAATGGACTGAGCCATAAGTGAAAAAGTTCCATGGGATTATTAAAAAAGAAAGAAAAAAAAAAAAACCAAACCCATTGCTGTCAAGTCAATTCCGACCCATAGTGACCCTATAGGACAGAGTAGGACTGCCCCATATGGTTTCCAAGGCATACCTGGTGGACTCGAACTGCTGACGTTTTGGTTAGCAGCTGTAGCACTTACCTGCTATGCCACCAGGGCTTAGGTTTTATTTTTTAACATACACTAAAGTAAATAATACGGAACCCTGGTGGCACGGTGGTTGAATGTTTGACTGTTAACCGAAACGTCCATAGTTCAAAGGCAGCAGCTCTGCAGGAAAAGGAAGTGGCAGTCTGCTTCATAAAGATTACAGCCTTGAAAACCCCACGGGGCAGTTTTACTCTGTCTTATAGGGTCACTGTGAGTCAGAATCAACTCAGCAGCAACGGATTCATAAAGCAGGTTTTAAAAAGCTATATGTACATATTTTTTCCTTACAAGTGTTTGGAGATGAAATTAGAGGGAGGATGATAGTTTAGGAATGATGGACGTTTCCTTAACTGAATGTGCCTAGCCAGAGGGCCCTGGGTTTTTGCTGAAGACTGTGTAGGTGCTACTTATAAGAACCCTCAAGTCACTCATCATAAATATCTCAACAGCTTGGTTTGCAAAGTTATGAACTTTCAGAGTTAATTACTCTGCTTAAATTTAAGCCAAGTAATCCAAACTCTTGTCCTCAATTTTTGACAGTGGCTGGATCTATTCTAGATATGAGAATTGACTATGAGCAAAATCAAAGCAGATTTCACATTTTTAAAGGGAGTGATGATTCCTTATAATAATTTTTTAAAAGTGCAAATACAAAAAAAGGAAAATATGATTGCCTTTTGAAGAATGAGATATCAGATGCTATATTTTTTAGTAGAATATCTTGAGATAAACAGCACTGTCAGTTGCCTCTGAATTCTCATGTGTAGATGCTCTTCAATCCGATTTTGAAATCCCAAATTTGTGTTCAACAATGTATGACTTTTGTTTCCCCAGTTTCCCCCCTAAATTTTTCTTCCTTATACTTGATACCCACTGTGCATGTTCATATATTAATATGCACACATATTTAAATAATCAAGGTTTTTTGAAATATGTGATAAAATTCACAAAACTTTTTAGAAAGAGAACTTTTTCAAAGATCTAAATGGATCACACATATAAGCCACAAATAACAGTTTTCAGTTATTCCTTTAAACACACATTACCTTTCATTATGTGAAAAATTGTCTACAGAAATGCAGGAATGTCATTAGTAGGAAGAAGAGAGAAACAAGCAAGTAGCTTCTCTCAATGTACCAAATTTTTTGAATTTCAAAAAGACCTATTGTTCAAACAAGAAAAGGCCAGAATATCAATAGCCCCCAAATCAATAAACAGAAAATACTAATGCTTAGTCATAAACTATGAAGTGGCTTGTCTGGCCAGAAAGGGATTAAAAATGGAATAAAAAGAGATATCTGCCATCTCGTCTTACTCCAGTCCCTACCCTCAGCCCCCTTCACCTCGGCCAGTACATGCTGAACAAGCACCAAAACAACCAATAAATGAAAGGAAACTCAAAGGTCACCCGGGGTCATTATTTTCACATACCTTTGAATAATGAGAGCATCACATGTCAGCTAGAGGAGAACAAAATGTCACATTCTCCAGTGAAAGGTCGGCCTTGGTCAAAGGTCACTGAAGGGAGGCCAGGAAATAACCTAAGAGGTTAGGCCGGGTGCACAAAGAAAGGTCACCAAATGTCAATGAAACCATGCAGCTGTTTAGAGATGAAACAACTGAGGCACCCTTTTGTGCTGACATCGGCTAGAAAAAATGTCTCTGCTGACATTTTTTTAGCTGGCAGTTTTATAGGACATTGACATTAATGTACCCAACCCCGAATTAGCCTTTTTAAAAGCAACAGTTTGGAAGTTAAGTGCAGCAGTTTCCAAAGAGTCATAATCGTGACATTTTTATATCAAATGATTAATCCGGCAGTGCACTTCTAACACCAAATTTAGACTTCATTCTGCGCTCCTTCATCAAGACGATGGTGAGCAGCTAGATCAGAGGACAGGTAGCCATCAGTAACCAGCGTCTTCATCTTTTTAAAAACTGTTCTTGTGCCTTTAACCAAAAAATCCTCAAAAGCCTCCACCTGTTATAGGACAGGAAGATATGAGTGATTTCACATTTTACTGAGGCTGGCAGTTGGCAGTTCTTGACCTGGTGATGAAATCTATTCAAATTAGGAGAAAAAAACAGACTGATAAATCTGCAACCCCATGTGAAAGAAGTTGGTACAAAAATGCTTTATCTAGCTGGACATTAATTCCTTTTTTCAAAGTAATGATTTCCATTTTAAATATCAGCCCTCAGAGTAATAATGCTCAGAGAAGTGGTGGTATCTATTGCTCCCAAGTACTTTCAGACATCAAACTCTACTGGAAATAAGTTCAGGAAAAAAACAAAACAAAACAAAAAACAGGTACCTTAAATTATTCAGATACTTATGGTGGATCCTTGTCATCAGCTTCAGTTTCCTATGGGTCTATTTTACACACACGCACACACACACACACTGGCTCCCCTGATACTGATCTAGCATTAGCAGCTGTTTCCAGACAGCGTTAGGACATTCCATATCTATAAACATTCCTTACTGATTCACAGGCATAAGCCCACATTTTGCTGCAAGATGTACTTTTCCATCCTCAGGCTTCCAACAAGTGGCCCCAGTTGATGACTTGGAGAGCTCCACCTTTTTGACCAACCCTTCCTTCTTTTTTTTTTTTCTTAAAACTGTTGAGCCATCTTCTTAATGTGACCTTTGTTCCAATTTTACATGTTCCTAAAGGAAGAACATGGTGCATTTATCCAATTAAAAAAAAAAAAAAAGGTCCACATAGAAAAAGCAAACCCTCAAGCCTGTTTCAAAAGCAAGGGCAAACTCTCCCAAAAATCTTTATTCCCAGTGATTCTCTTCTTATTTGTTCTTTCTTTAATTCCTAAGAAGGCTGACGGACAATAATGCTCCCCCCAGGATTATTTCAGGACTCACCCAGAGGTGAAACTACCTTCTTTCCTAATGGGCCCTAGACATATGAAGCCAGTCAGGAGGACATCATAAATCGTGCAGATGGCAAGGGAGGAGGCAGGAAGAGCCACAGAAAGTCTTTGCACTTAGGAGCAAGAGTTATTTAACACATCAGGGAAGTGCATTTAATAAATGAAGTCAGTGACTTGAACGTGTCGTTTTCGATCCGTACAGGGGTTGCTGAACTTTCTTTAAAAAGTCATTTTTATGCTGGTTGCTTTTCTTATGAAATTTTCTACACCTCTGGTGTATGAAATAGATGTGTAAGCAGCTGATGGAGAAATGGCTAAGGTCATAGTGAATAAGGAAAGCAGAAGGTCTAAAAGCAGGCTCTTTTTTTCCCCTTAGAGTTCAAGAGACTCCCCATGATTGGGGTATGACATATTAATGTTTCCAGTTTTTTTTTTTTTTTAATTTTCCATCACATAACTGATACTTGGGCAGTTACAAATGTGGAAGTCATTCCATTGCTGAAAGTACAAAAATGAACTTTCCCCTTCTAATTTCATTCATGGGCCAGCCTTTTATCTTTAAAGTTAGAATGATGGCATAGCTAGTCCAGAGACAAATAAAATGCTAATCAAAGACTTGGAGGGATCAAGGATCCTTGAAGTGTCAGAACCATGGAAGTCAGTGTGTAGGTGCTGGAGAAGAGCAAGAAAAGGGGAAGGAATGTGGAATTAGGTGAATCTTTAAAAAAAAAAAAAGAAAAGTAGATTATTCAGCAAGTTTTATCAACAAATACAAATTGCATAGCTATTTTGGAAAATGTTTTTGTATCTCCTTTGTCTTTCTGGATCCTGTATATTTTAAGTTGTGAGACTTACGGTTATTTTGTCACATAAAATAGGATAACATCCCGGTCAAATCAACAAATGGGTTTGCTGCCCCATAAGGGATTTAATTGAAACTTGGAACACACACATTGAGGTTCATCAGATAAACATGTGCCAAATTTAAGATTTATATCTACTCTAAAAGAGACACTATAGCTTCTCTGAAAAACTTCAGATGTGATCAAGTTTAGCTCGATATGATGCTCTTGGACTTTGAAAACAGAAACCACACTTTGCAAAAAATAAAAAGAAAACTCTGAGTACTGCAAAAGAAAAAAAAATATAATACTCTTGATTGATTTTACAAGATTTGGAAAAGCTCCAGCTATCCTACTTAATGTACATGGTACTCATCTACAGAAAACGTAGAAATTCTAGTACCTGGAAATTTGTGTATTTACATATTGATGTGCAAGTTATTCCCCAAATGACTCGAAATAATTGCCTCTTCTGCTTTATATTAATTTGACATTATATATATATATATATTTTTTTTTTGCCAAGTCATGGTTCTTTTTCTAGTATCTGAAAATATGCCAGACTAAATGTCATTGCTTCCATAAGAAAGATTTAGAGTTCTTTTTGGAGCAGATAGAAGCCTCAAATTACAAACACGCTTATACGGAACGTCCCTCCTGCAGGGGTGACTTACCTCAGAACAAGGTCAGAGAACCCAGCAGAGAAGAGCTACGATTTGTTTGACTTGACATTCCCTGGTATTTCTCTTTGTTATTCCTGTATCATTTTGTGGCTGAGAGAGAGCAAGGCGAGCTCTTGCTTTCAGGTATATATCTGGCTGGTAGTCCTACATACCACAGAGAGCTGCTGCGGATTCTGCCTTATGAAAAGCTTCCATTTGACTTTAATGCTGTTAAGCATTGCAGGGGCAAGTTTTGAAGTCTCTCCTCAGGCCAAGCTCTAGCTGAAAAGTTCACCCCATTCTCCTGGAATGACTCTTATCTTGCCTTTTAGCTAACCTTTAGCAACCACACATAGCACCAGAGTAGTGGCGTGAGGCAGGCCAGGTGGGAGGTCCAGGCAAGACCCAGTCTCCTCCTGTCCATCATTTTAACGTAAGGTAGGGGTGAAAGGACAGAAGGGATCAGGCGTGGGAAGGTTTTTGCACTCAGTCAACAAATGCTCATTGTTTACCTATTATTAGAGGGCAAAATCAGTTCTGGGCACTGGGAATACAAAGGCTTGAAGTTATCTTTGAGGTGTTTAATGGAGACTAAGCCAGGACTGGAACATCCCAGCCTGGAGGTCTCAGCAATACTGTATGCTGTTAGTTGTGGCTTTTCTCTTGGGTTACCAAAGACCAAGAAGGAAAGACCTTCTGTTAGTGAAAAAAAGTTTCCTGTCCTAGCATTTCCTCACTTGCTAACTTATTGCTTTCTCCTGCCTTGGCCTCATGCAGCTGCACTCACTGATGGGCTGAGTCAACATGCAGACTAGTATCAGGGGATTTGAGAATACAATCTATGTATATTAGAAGCATACCAAAACAAACAAACAAACCCTTTGCCTTGAGTTGATTCTGACTCACAATGACCCTATAGGAAAGAGTAAAACTGCCCCTTAGGGTTTCCAAGAGCGGCTGGTAGATTTGAACTGCCGGCCTTTTGGTTAGCAGCTGTAGCTCTTAACCACTGTGTCACCAGGGCCTCCTATTTCATGCATAAACCCCAAAAAAACAAACCCAGTGCTGTTGAGTCGATTCCGACTCATAGCGACCCTATAGGACAGAGTAGAGCTGCCGCATAGAGTTTCCAAGGAGCGCCTGGCGGATTTGAACTGCCAACCCTTTGGTTAGCAGCTGTAGCACTTAACCACTACGCCACCAGGGTTTCCATTATCTGCATAGCATACATTTATTTTCAGATTTTTAGTGAATAACTTTCAGAGCCATTCTTCCTCAGACATTTCACTTTAATCTTATGGAATTCTTCTAGTATGTGAAAAGGATATTCTCTAGCCTTATTCTCAGTCTCAGCAACAAGACCTGCCATCACGGAGCACTTCCCACCCTGTCCCCTTCCTCGTCTTTAGATTCTATCTCTTTACCTTTTAATCACAAGCAAATGAACTTATTTGCTTGTGGTTAAATGATTCTCTGCTGGAAGCTATTTTTAGCCTCCTCACCAACCTATTGTCTTTGGACTTTTGTGACCAATCTCTGCGTTTACAAAACAATTCCAACAGATTCCCATCATGCATTCTAACACTGACAATGACATGGATGCTGAAACTCAGCTACACTGCTTAGAGAAACTCTTTCAGTATATCTAGTCACTCACTTTAGGGAAGTAAGACTTCTCTGACAAAGAAAGAGGAAAATGACCTCTTTTAAACTAAAATATGGAAAATCTCTACTTATTCTCCTTTCAAAGGGGGGAAAGTGAAAAAATTAGTCATAAAGAAAATGAATGATCTCCTCTTGTAACCCTTCCATTAAATGAGTGGACAATGCTTGGGTAGTGATGTTCAATTTATTCATAAGAAGACAAAAGGGCATTTTTCTACATGTCTCCCTTGTGAAAGGCCCTTTGGCAAAGTGAGGGTTTTCTAAAAATATAAGGGATAATTTCTTTATGCAGGTCTGAAAGGGCCCTTTCACTCCTACTATCTCTTTCTCTGTCCTTTTCATCTTTCCCTTCTAAATTAGATGGATGTCTGTGTGCGTGTGTGTGTGTGTGTGTGTGTATTACACATATATACATATATATCTCTGTGTGCATGTGGGTATACATATTTCAAATACAAACTTGGAATTACAGCTTATATTACTTGAGCTTTAAATTGAATACAATCTTTAAGTTGTTGTTGTTAGGTGCCGTTGAGGTCACTTCCAACGTACAGCGACCCTACGTACACCAGAACAAAATGTTGCTCAGTCCTATGACAGGTGAGTTGCCTTAATTCTGGGATTCAAGAAATGACTGGCCCTACTTAATGATTCTTCACCAATACCATAATTCAAAAGCATTAATTCTTCTTTGGTCCTCCTTATTCACGCATATACGGCAGTTGAAGAAGCCATGGCTTGAGGCAGGTGTACCTTAGTTCTCAAAATGACATCTTTGCTTTTTAACACTTTAAAGAGGTCTTTTGCAGGAGATTTGTTTGACGCAATATGTCATTGATATTGGAAACCCTGGTGGCATAGTGGTTAAGGGCTACGGCTGCTACCCAAGAGGTCAACAGTTCAAATCCACTAGGCGCTCCTTGGAAACTCTATGAGGCAGTTCTACTCTGTCCTGTAGGGTAGCTATGAGTTGGAATCGACTCGATGGCAGTGGGTTTTTTCACCTGTCATATGGTTCAGATGAAGAGAATTTAATGAGAGGACTCCTTACAGAGGCATAAGCAAGGTCTCAGAAACAAACAAGGCTGAAGGGACAGGTAGAAGAAATAATGTTACCAGAACTCAGTGAGAACTGAAATCATGGAGGAAGGGACTCGCCGCAGAACCTGTTGCTATGGAGGAATGCAGCAACTGCCAGAGATACAGTGCTGAAGCAGTGGAGGGATGGGGCAGAGATACCCTAGCTTTTCTCCCTTCCCCTTCTGTAAGTGCATCCCATTGGCCAAATCCAGTCAATAACCTACCAGCAAAGGAGCTACTGCAGGGGTTAGCCTCATGAGGCACACAGCAGGGAAGAGAAGGGTAGAGTTTTAATTTTGGATGGCAAGTAAGGAATAACTAAAACCAAACTCCCCCTTTAAATATTTAGGGAATAGACTGCATTCAGTCATAGGATCTATAACTTTCAAAAACTTAGAGAAAGTTACAATTTGGAAGGCTGGACCAAGTAATACATACATATGTGTGTTTGTATATGTGTATATATATATACACATACCAATTGCTGTTGAGTCAGTTCCAACTCAAGGCTACCCCATGTGGGGCAGAGTAGAACAGTGCTCTTTAGGGGTTTCAATGGCTGATTTTTTGGAAGTAGATCACCAGGTCTTTCTTCCAAAATGTCTCTGATCGAACTTCAACCTTCGACCTTTCGATTAGCCGCCAAACGCATTAACCATTTGCAGCACCTGGGGACAGTAGGTATATATAGTAGAAGAGAACACAGGCTTCGAGTCATATAGACCAGCATATTCAAACTTACTAGACGTAAATTTTAAGAAATAATCTGAACTTCATTTTTCTGGTTTGGACAATCAGTTCAATAATTTCTACATCATAGAACTTTTAAAAATCACATGTCTTCTTGTATGTCATTCATTCCTTTTGGAGTATTTTTATTTTTCCTGAAGTACATCCTTTAGAATATCTTTTCGTGAAGGTTTGCTATTAAAAACTCGTTTTATTTTTGTAAGTTGATAATGGATTTATTTCACTGAGCATTTAACTCTTTGATAGTTATTTTCTCTCAGTACTTTGAAGACATTTTATGTCATCTTCTGGCTTCCATTGTAGCTGTTGTCAGTCCTTTATAGGAATTTTTTTCTGCTCTCTTTTTTTTTTTTTTTTTTGGTGAGCTGAAATTTCACTATGGTACGTTTACATGTGGGGTTTGTTGTTGTTGCTACCTACTTAGGTTCCAATAAGTTCCTGAACAAGAGTAAGAGTTTGTCATCAATATTGGAAAATTCTCAGCCACTGTTTCTTTTTACATTGTCTTTTCTCAATTCTCTGTATTTTAGTGTGAAGTCCTGACCAGAATAAACTAGATCCTCTACTCTCATGTCTCAGCTCCCATTTTGTATTTTCTAAATCTTTACTTCTCTTGTATTCTGAATCATTTTCTGCTCTGTTTCTCCAATCATAAATTCTCTCTTACTCTGTCTAATGTTTGAAGTTTTTTTTTAATTTTTAATTTTAATAATAATTTTTTTTGCTTCTAGATAGATCAAATCTGCCTGATCAGTTTCCATAGTCTTATTCCTAATTTACATATTTGATACCTTCCTTATCTTTAGTTTAAGCATATTTAGCATTCTTAATTTTTATATTCTACATTTAGTAATTTCTGTACCTGAAGTCTTTATGGGTCTGATTCTGCTCTTTGTTGTTTATGCTGATTCTTAGGTTTGGTGCTTCATTTTCTGTGGTGTTTTGTTATTTTTTGTTGTTTTTGTTGCAAGTTTGAAACTTTTTCTGTGAGAATATTCAGTCCCAGATTCAGGGTGTAATCCTCCAGAAAATATTTTATTTTCCTCATGTCTTTCTTCAGCTGGCACTACCAATCAGGAGTGATATAAATTCAGAATACAAGCCTTCGTTAGGCCTGGCTTGTGCTTACGAATATTCAGGAAAGGTTTTTTTTGATTGTTTAGTTTGTTTTTAATTGTGGTAAAATTCACAGAACGTACATTAACCATTTTAAGTTTAAAATTCAGGGACATTCAGTGCATTCACAATGTTGCGTAACCATCACGTCAAACTTCAAAACATTCTCATCACCTAAAATGAAGCCCCATATGAATTAAACAGCCACATCACATTCTCACTCTCTCCCCAGCCCCTAGCAACCACTTATCTATCTTCTGTCTCTATGGATTTACCTATACTGGATATAACACATGGAATCATAAAATGTGTGACTTTGGTGTCTGGCTTTTTTCATTTAGCATAATATTTTCCAGGCTCATCTATGTTGTAGCATATTGTTGTTGTTGTTGTTATTGTTAGGTGTCATCAAGTTATTTTCAATTTGTAGTGACCCCAGGTGACAGAGTAGGGCTTTTTTTTTTTTTTTTTTTTTTGGTCTGTAGTCTTTATGGAAGCAGATTGCTAGGTCTTTCTCCTGAGGAGCCCCTGGGTGAGTATTAATACTTCATTTGTTTTTATGACTGAATTAGGTTGTATGTATACATTTTGTTACACTTTGTTCACCCCTTCATCTGTTGATGAACATTTGGGTTGTTTCCATCTTTTAGCTATTGTGAACAGTGTTCTATGGACATTCATATACAAGTTTTTGTTTCAATATCTGTTTTCAGTTATTTTGGGTACATAGCTAGGAGTGGAATTGCTGGGTCAAAAGATAATTTTATGTTTAACTCTTTGAGGACCTACGAAACTGTTTTCCACAGTGGCTGTGCTATTTTACATTTCCACCAGCAAAATGCAAGCATTTCAGTTTCTCCACGCCCTTGCCACCATTTGATATTTTTCAAAAAAAAATTTTTTTTGTTATAATCAGCCTAGTGGGTATGAAAGAATATCTTATTGTAGTTTTGATTGCATTCTCTAATGAATAATGACACTGAACATCTTTTATATGCTTATTGCCCATTTGTGTATCTTCTCTGGAGAAATGTCTTTTCAGATCTTTTATTTTTTTGAGTTGTCTTTTTGGTATTGAGTTGTAAGAATTCTTTATACATTCTGGATCCATTAAAACCATTGCTGTCAAGTCGATTCTGACTCATAGCGACCCTATAAGACAGAGTAGAACTGCCCCTTAAGATTTCCAAGGAGTGCCTGGTGGATTTGAATTGCCGACCTTTTGGTTAGCAGCTCTAGTTCTTAACCACTACGCCACCAGGGTTTCCATATTCTGGATACTAGTGCTTTATCAGATATGTGATTCTGTGGGTTGTCTTTTCCCTTTCTCAATAGTGTCCTTTGATGCACAAAGTTTTTAATTTTAATAAAATCTAATTTATTTATTTTTCCTTCGTTGCTTGTGCTTATAGTGTCATACCTAAGAATCTATTGCAAATCCAAGGTTATGAAGGTTTACCCCCTATGTTTTCTTCTAAAAGTTTTATAGTTTTCGCTTTTTGGCTGTTATATTTAGGGTATTATTCATTGTTAGTTAACCTCATGGTGTGAGGTAGGGGTCCAGTGTCATTCTTTTGCATGTGGATATCCATTTATCCCAGCACTATTTACTGAGGAGACTGTTCTTTCTCACTGAACTTACTTGACACCCTTGTCAAAAATCAATAGGCCATAGACATATGATTTTATTTCTGGGCCCTTAATAATTCTATTCCATTGGTTTATATGTCCATCCTTGTTGCAAATACCACACTGTTTTGATTACTGTAGCTTACAAATAAGATCTGAATTCAGGAAATGTGCGTTTTTCAACTTTGCTCTTTTTAAATATTATTTTGGCTATTTGGAGTGCATTTTAAATCCATATAAATGTGAGAATCTACTTTTCCATTTTGCAAAAAAAAAAAAAAAAAAACAATAATAATAATACTGTTGGAATTTTGACAGGGATTGTAGATCGCTTTGAGTAGTATTGGCATCTTAACAATATTTAGTCTTCCAATCCATGAACATGGGATGTCTCTTTGTTATTATTTTATATATACATATTGCTTCTTGTCAAAAATACAACCGGTTTTTACATGTTGATTTTGTATTCTGCAACTTTGCTGAATTCATTTATTACTTTAGTTTTGTTTTTACTTTTTTGATCTTCACCAAGACAAAGTAAACATTGTAAATTTTTTTTTTAATTAAAAAATTTTTTTGCTGATAACTTTTAATGACAGGGTTATTTTATTTTGTTTTGCTATGTTTCTAGATGGCCATTTCACTGAGAACCCCTTGGAGTTCCAGTTTTATGTGAAGTTCCTAAGACAATTCTCATCTTTTCTGAGGTCTTGGCTTTGTCTCATATAACCACATGTAGTCCATTAATACCAAAGACCAGGTTCAGATGGTTCTCAAAATTACTTGTAGGTCAGACAGCACTCCTTCCTCTGGATTTATCTTGACCTTTCTAGGCAGCTCAGCAATGTGATTGAGTGTGTGTGTTTGCACACATATATGTATTTTTTTCCGTATTTTAAAGCATTTCTTAATAGATAGGTTTTATAGGATATTTAGGAGCCCTGGTGGTACAGTGGAGCCCTGGTGGCACAGTGGTTAAGAGCTATGGCTGCTAACCAAAAGGTCAGCAATTTGAATCCATTAGCAGCTCCTTAGAAACTCTATGGAGCCATTCTATTGTGTCCTCTACGGTTGCTGTGAGTTGGAATTGACTCAATGGCAGTGGGGTTTTGGTGGTACAGTGGTAAAAGCACTCATCTGCTAATTGAAAGTTCAGCAATTCAAACCCACTAGCTGCTCTGAGAAAGAATTATGTGGCAGGCTCCTTTCATGAAGATTTATAGCATTGGAAACCCTATAGGGCAGTTCTGTTCTGTCCTGTAGGCTCACTATGAGTTGGAATCAAATTGACAACAGTGGGTTTGGGTTTTCGTTATAGGATGTTTGCTCCACCATATTGTCAGACATGTAAGTCCCTCTTAGAGAGATTTTGTGGGTATTAAAAGGGATTATGTGTACAAAAAAGCATAAGATGATGTTTGTCACATACTTCCAACTCAGAATCTATCTAAAGAGAGAGAGAGACTGTGTTATGGAGTGAAAGATATACAAAGACTGGTTAATATACCTGGGGAATTTAATAAGCAATTCTTAACTGCTATTGTGGAAAATTCATTGTAAACTTACATCCTGCTTGAGATGGATGATTTTACTTGAAGTGACCCCTCAAACCTCACTGCAATATATCTTTCCCCACAAAACATTTCACTGACATGGACACCAACAACTGTGATCAGAATATTGGGATTATTTTTGTTGCACCTTTCAGAAATAAACATTCTGGTTTACCATTTTCAATTTACATATTCGACTGTTGTTGTTAAGTTATTAAATGCCAACTCATAGCAACCTTATGTATAACGGAATGAAACACTGCCTGGCCCTCTACCATCCTCACAATCATTGCTATGTTTGAGCCCATTGTTGCAGCCATTGTATCAATCCATCTTGTTGAGGGTCTTCCTCTTTTTTGCTGACCTTCTATTTTACCAAGCATGTTATCCTTCTCTAGGGACTGGTCCTGCCTGGTAACATGTCCAAAGTATGTGAGCAACCATATTTTACTACTCTCCCATAATTAACCTAATAAAGTTAATTTTTATTCAATGCCTGATAACCACACCATTTTTTACCAATTTTAGGCATCGATTTGTCTTGTCTAGTTACTGTTATTTTTCTCCCATTAGCAGCAAATGCCACTGTATACATTTGGATTTTAAATATTTGGGGCTTTCTTTGGCTTTCAAATGGAAGGTCTTGCTATTACTACAGTTTGGGCAAGCTTACTGTACATGAATGCAATAGTTGTATAAGTATATTACAGGAAGCTAATTGTATTGCTGTGCTAATGAATTATTCATGGTATAATCACATGAATTCATTCCACACTGATGCTTTATCTTGCATACTAATTTGAACATGGTGCATTTTTCACATTTTTATCTAGAGATGATCTCGGATAATGACCTGTTTGTGGATATAGGGGTTTACATTGACCTCAATATGCCTCTTTTCTATAAACATTGCTTCATAATGTGTATATTTTACTAGGGTTGGATAGGTCATGCAGAGTCAGGGCCTTGCTAATAATTTCTCTTAAGGCCCTCCAATTATTGCTTATTAACAGATTTCCAAGAGAATTTTTTTTTCAGCATGAAGCCTTGTGTTACCCAGGACCTTCCAAATAGCAGACATTTTATTCTTCATCTTCTCTTTCTAACTCACCATTCCCAAACTGATAATTCTCCCTAGTCATTCTCAATTCCAGGACTTTTCATTTAATTTCCATTTTCTAGCTTGCATCCTTATCTATTCAACAAGTCACTTACAGATAATCCCAAAGTTTTAAATATAAAGTAATAACACACTATTGACCAGTGACAGGATATCCAAACTGGTCTCCCTGACTTTCCTTCTTACTTCAAGCCCTTCCCAACGAACCAGATTAGTTCTACAACCACTGATTACAGCATATGCGTCCTCTGCACTGGAATGTTCTGGGACTTATTAATCACTGCCCACATTGAGACATCTCTGGTCAGCTTTCAAGTCCTCCCTAAACCATTCACTCATTCTAGCAATCTTATTTCATCTTTCATTTCATTTTAGTCCACTCATTGCTATAGAAACATAGCAGTTTTATAACAATACCTACAACTTTGTGTATACTACCTACAAATTCCTACACATATGTCTACCCAAATCAGTCTTAGAAGAAATACAACCAGAATGCTCCTTAGAAGTAAGGATGGCAAGATTTCATCTTGCTTAATTTGGACACACCATCAGGAAAGACCAGTCCCTAGAAAAGGGCATCATGTTTGGTAAAGGGTCAGCAAAAATGAGGGGAACCTTCAATGAGATGGATTGGCACAATGGCCACAACAATGGGATCAGGCGTATCAAAGATCATGAAGATAGTGCAGGACCTGGCAATGTTTTATTTTGTTATGAATAAGGTTGCCATGAGTTGGAGCCAACTCAACTACAAATAACAACAACATGAGATACTTGCCATTTTCTCAAGGCTCAGCTCAAATGCAGTCCAGGCAGTGAAACATTCTTTGACCATTTAGACCCTCAGTGGTCTTCCCCAATTCCCCTTGGCATTTTCCATATCTTCTATATACTTCAGCATTTTATTTTATGTCTCTTTGTATTTTTTTAATTTACTCTTCCTTTATGTATTATAATTTTGCCTTTCTAGCTAGATTACACATTTTTGAAAGTCAGGCCCATGCCATATATTAACTCTATTTTTCTCTTTGAAGGGATGAATAAATTCTTGCTGCCCACTAGAATGTAACCAAACAAACCCGTTGAGTAGAATGTAACACGTCATAAATGCTAATAACCATTTATTTTACTCATTATTAAAATCTGTTACAACAGGTGTTGAAATGTACATAATGCCAATAAAGAGGATCTAAGTGACAAAGCTCTATTTCAGACTGTGAGTGGTACTCTAAGCAAATATATTTATAATGAACAGGAATAGTGATTTTTATTTATGAGAGTCTGAAGCTAGAAAGTTATTTGACCTATCTTTCCTGAATTGGAAATATCTAACACCAACCTTTTGGATGTAAGGATAATTTGGCTGCAATATTTGCTATGCATTTGACTGCCTGGATGGATTTAGTTCGTCTGGCTGCCTCACCAGGAGTTCCTTTCATTCCTAGATGCTGAAGTTGTGGGATAGAATCAAGAAGGTGAGGATCCCATTTAGAGAAGGAGGGCCATTCTGTAGTTAAGAGTACAAAAGGAGCTGCATTTCCTTGCTATCATATTTTAGTAGCCAATAACAACTCAGTATTTAGGCAATGATATGGATTGAATTGTGTCCCTCCCAAAAAATGTATGCCAATTTGGCTAGGCCATGATTCACAGTATCATGTGGTTATACATCATTTTGTGACTGATGTGATTATTCTTTGTGTTGTAAGTCCCAACCTCTATGGTGACCGAGGCAGGACCGGGGCAGTTATGTTAATGAGGCCGGACTCAAACTACAGGATTAGGTTGTATCTTGAGTCAATCTCTTTTGAAATATAAAAGAGAGAATTAAGCAAAGAGGATAGAGACCTCATTAACACAAAGCAAGGGGAGCCAGGAGCAGAGTGCATCCTTTGAACTTGGGGTCGCTGTGCAGAGAAGCTTATAGACCAGGGAAAAATTGATGACAAGGGCCTTTCCCCAGAACCGACATAGATAGAAAGGCTTCTCCAACAGCCGATGCCCTAAATTCAGACTTCTAGCCTCCTGAACTGTGAGAGAAAAAATTTCTGTTCATTAAATCCATCCACTTGTGGTATTTCTGTTACAGCAGCATTAGATAACTAAAACAGGCAGACTAAATATTGTGTCTGTGTCTAGCTACTTGCAAGTTTTTTTTTTTAATTCTTGGATTTCAATGCCTTAAATTAATGAAAAAGATATTTTAAATCAGTAAAGCTTCCTTGGAGATATGCAGGAGGTAGATTGTCAATACCATCAAAGGAAGTTAGAGACAAATATCTATCTTCTTCTTACTATGTTCTCAGAGTATAGCACAGTGTATAATACCTAGTAGATGCACAAAAAACATTTCTTGAATAGATCAATGAATAAATATGTGAAAACATAAATTTAAATGTAACCCAAGTGTCAGGCTCCATCCACCAGTGAGTACAGAGATATTCCAATTGATGTAAATATTCTACACTTACTTTCCTGAACCACCCTGTTTAACTGTGGAAAGTCAAGTATTTTGTAGAGTTTCCTTCCCCAGTATTTTTGATACTTGCTAGGGACACTTGTTAGTCCTCATTGCTTGCTGCTAGGGCTATGAAGCTAGGACTCTTAAGACTCTGGCCCTGGGCTCCATGAAAGGAAAGTTCTAAGATTATAATTACATTTCCATGGTGGCTACTGTCATGAGCGCCATAAAAACCTGTCTGTAAAACTTGGCCTGTCCTTCTATTCCCAAAGATGAAGGGTCCATAGGCAATAAAAAAGATGCTATTCTATGTTAGGCTGAGTAGTCCATCAGCAATTTTGATTGATCCCCAGGGTTAGGGCATCAATATCCCAGCACTCTTACTCACCCCAATAAAGCAAGAGACACAGAATCCTGAAGACCCAGACCCTAACAGTTTCATAATGGCCACTTCTAGGCTGAGACTCTGCTCATCGCCATCTTCCCACCTGTACCACATGAAGAATCTTGCATTTCCAATGTCAGTGAAAACAGAATTGGCACTGCCTAAAATGTGGGAATATTTCTTCTGTCTACCTAAAACCTCTACCATGTTTAATGTGTGGTTCAAGGGCCAAACTCTCAGTGCTAACCATTCAAAGTAAGAAGATAATGTTCCTTGTCTGGTGTAATTAGCCAGGGGTCCCGAACAGTGTTATCCTGTGTAGTTTGATGGCTCTTTCAATTATCATGTGAATTAGGTTGGTTTGGTCCACTTCTCTGTAACCAGTTAATGAACTATACCCAAAACCATTAATCTCTACCCCATGTTCTGATACTAAAACTGGGCCTCAGAGCATTTAAGTGATTTTTTCATGGTTCCTGTAAATTAAGATCGGAGGTAGAATTCTAATCCAGGACAGATTCTAGGCTTCATGTTCTTTATGCTTAACGCAAGAGTATAAATTAGAATTTTAAACACTTAATGGGGGAAAAAAAACTAAATTCTCTAATTCTAAAAAAAAAATTCTAAGAAGCATCATCATCGTCATCATCAGAAAGAAAAGTAGATCAATATCTTGATGCACTTAGCTTAGTACTAGGAGTGGCTTTGAAAGAATTTATAGATTAATTCCCTGGACAAGGGTTTCAGAATCACTAAAAAGGCATTGAAAAAAGTCAGTTTAAATTTAGGTATTTCCCCATTTTTTTTTGAAACTTAACTTTTAGTGTTGTTGTTGTTATTAGGTGCCATCGAATCGATTCTGACTCATAGCGACCCTATACACAACAGAAAAAAACATTGCCCCGTTCTGTGCTATTCTCACAACCATTATTATGCTTGAGCCTATTGATGTAGCCACTGTGTCAATCCGTCTCGTTGAGGGTCTTCCTCTTTTTCACTGGCCCTCCACTTTATCAAGCATGATGTCCTTCTCCAGGGACTGATCCCTCCTGATAATTTGCCCAAAGTATGTGAGACGTAGTCTTGCCGTACTTGCTTCTAAGGAGCATTCTGGTTTCACTTTTTTCCAAGACAGATTTGTTAGTTCTTTTGGTGGTCCATGGTATATTCAATATTCTTTGACAACACCACAATTCAAAGGGGTCAATTCTTCAGTTTTCTTATTCATTGTCCAGCTTTTGCATATATATAAGGTGACTGAAAATGCCATGGCTTGGGTCAGGCATACCTCAAGGTGACATCTTTGTTTTTCAACACTTTTTTTTTTGCAGCTGATTTGCCCAATGCAACACGTCTTTTGATTTTTTGACTGCTGCTTCCACGGGTGTTGATTGTAGATCCAAGTAAAATGAAATCCTTGACAACCTCAATCTTTTTTCCATTTATTATGATGTTGCTTATTGGTCCATTTGCAAGAATTTTTGTTTTCTTTATGTTGAGGTGTAATCCATACTGAGGGCTGTGGTCTTTGACCTTCATCAGCAAGTGCCTCAAGTCCTCTTCACTTTCAGCAAGCAAGGTTGTGTCATCTGCATATTGCAGGTTGTTAATGAGTCTTTCTCCAATCCTGATGCCTTGTTCTTCTTCATGTAGTCCAGCTTGTCCGACTATTTGCTCAGCACACGGATTGAATAGGTATGGTGAAAGGATACAACCCTGACGTCTGCCTTTCTTGACTTTAAACCATGTAGTATCCCCTTGTTCTGTTTGAAAGACTGCCTCTTGACCCATGTACAGATTCCTCATGACCACAATTAAGTGTTCCAGAATTCCCATTCTCCACAATGTTATCCATACTTTGTTATGATTCACACAGTCAAATGCCTTTGCATAGTCAATAAAACACAGGTATTCTCTGCTTTCAGCCAGGATTGATCTGACATCAGCAATGATATTCCTGGCTCCATGTTCTCTTCTAAATTCAGCTTGAATTTCTGGCAGTTCTCTGTCCATATACTGCTGCAGCCTCTTTTGAATGATCTTCAGCAAAATTTTATTAACGACAATGTTTGATAATTTCCACATTCAGTGGGATCACCTTTTTTGGGAATAGGCATAAATATGGATTTCTTCCAGTTGTTTGACCAGGCACCTGTCCTCCAAATTTCTTGGCACAGATGAGTGAGCACTTCTAGAACTGCATTTGTTTGTCGAAACATTGGTATTCCATCAATTTCTGGAGCCTCATTTTTTGCCAATGCCTTCAGTGCAGCTTGGACTTTTCCTTCAGCACCAATGGTTCCTGATTATATATCACCTCCTGAAATGGTTGAACGTCAACCAATTCTTTTTGGTATAGTGACTTGGTATTCCTTCCATCTTCTTGTGATGCTTCCTGTGTTGTTTAATATTTTCCCCATAGAATCCTTCAGTATTGCAACTTCAGGCTTGAATTTTTTCTTCAGTTCTTTCAGCTTGAGAAATGCCAAGCATGTTCTTTTCTTCTGATTTTCTAACTCCAGGTCTTTACGTATGTCATGGTAATACTTTGTCTTCTCAAGCAGCCCTTTGAAATCTTCAGTTCAGCTCTTTTACTTCATTTTTTTTTTTTCTTTTTGCTTCAGCTACTAGACCTTCAAGAGCAAGTTTCAGAGTCTCTTCTGACATCCATGTAGGTCTTTTCTTTCTCGCCTGTGTTTTTCATGACCTCTTGCTTTCTTCATCTATGATGTCCTTGATGTTATTCCACAACTCGTCTGGTCTTCCGTCATTAGTGTTCAACACATCAAATCTATTCTTGGGATGGTCTCTAAATTTAGGTGGGATATACTCAAGGTAGTACTTTGGCTCTCCTGGACTTTTTCCAATTTTTTCACTAGAACATTACAAATAATTGAAGTCATAAGGATTCTGCTCAAATTCATACAACTTAGATTATGAGTTTAAAGTAGGAAGAAATTTCTCTTTTAAAATCTTAATGATTGCATGCAAGATTAAAGAAAATATGTATTTTCTTTGACCTCAGCTTATTTTTTTGACAGTGAAGCTCTGTACTTATGTTAAGGTATTTCCTTTATTTAAAAGATATTGTTCCATTATCAGGAATGCTTTATGCTTAGGCTGTTTGGACCATAGTCAAGTATGAAGTGAATTCAACTCTACAGAACCTTTCATACCAACCTTGTGGGTATGAAGGAGAAATGAACAAGAAGGGGAACAAGGGTTTAATTATGTCAATTTTTATCTAAAAAAGATGACGATAGAGTAGGTGATTTAGCAAAGAAAAATACAGAATGCCCAGTTAAATTCAAATGTCAGATAAGCAATGAATATGTATATATATGTATAAAAAATACATATATATATATATATATATATATATATATAAAAGTATGGTCCAAATATTGACTGATGATATTGAGCTTTTCCATCATCTCTTTCCACAGATGTAATCAATTTGATTTCTGTGTGTTCCATCTGGCGAGGTTCATGTGTATAGTCACCGTTTACATTGGTGAAAGAAGGTATTTGCAATGAAGAAGTCGTTGGTCTTGCAAAATTCTACCATTCGATCTCTGGCATTATTTCTATCACCAAGGCCATATTTTCCAACTACTGATCCTTCTTCTTTGTTTCCAACTTTTGCATTCCAATTGCCAGTAATTATCAATGCATCTTGATTGCATGTTCAATCAGTTTCAGACTGTAGCAGCTGATAAAAATCTATTTCTTCATCTTTGGCCTTAGTGATTGGTGCGTAAGTTTGAATAATAGTCGTATTAACTGGTCTTTCTTGTAGGCGTATCACTGACAGCAATGTACTTCAGGATAGATTTTGAAATGTTCTTTTTGACAATGAATGCAACACCACTCCTCTTCAAGTTGTCATTCCCAGCATAGTAGACTATATGATTGTCCTACTCAAAGTGGCCAATACCAGTCCATTTCAGCTCACTAATGCCTAGGATATTGATGTTTATGCATTCCATTTCATTTTTGACGATTTCTAATTTTCCTAGATTCATACATCGTACATTCCAGGTTCCGATTATTAATGGATGTTTGCAGCTGTTTCTTCTCATTTTGAGTTGTGCCACATCAGCTAATGAAGGTATCGAAAGCTTTACTCCATCCATGTCATTAAGGTCGACTCTACTTTGAGGAGGCATCTCTTCCGCAGTCATCTTTGAGTGCCTTGCAACCTGGGGAGCTCATCCTCCAGCACTATATCAGACAATGTTCAGCTGCTATTCATAAGGTTTCACTGGCTAATGCTTTTCAGAAGTAGACTGCTGGGTCCTTCTTCCTAGTCTGTCTTAGTCTGTCAGGAGGGATGAGTCCCTGGAGAAGGACATCATGCTTGGCAGAGTACAGGGTCAGTGGAAAAGAGAAAGACTCTCAACAAGGTGGATTGACACAGTGGCTGCAACAATGAGTTCAAGCATAACAACGATTGTAAGGATGGCGCAGGACTAGGCAGTGTTTCATTCTGTTATGCATAGGGTTGCTATTAGTCGGAACTGACTAGACGGCACCTAACAACAACAACATAGTCCAAATAGTGGATACGACATACTTATACTTAAAAATTACCCATTATTTATCTAAAATTCAAATTTATCTGAATGTCCTCTATTTTATCTAACAACCCTAGATTAAGGCTCCCACAGGGCAAATATAACTAATGTTGGATTCTAGTTGCCACATATCTTTTATGCACAGGTTGGCAGGTTCCTCCTGGGCTAGAAGTAGGGGTTTAAAATTGAGGCCACTTTTGCTCATTGCCTAATAGTGACAAGCTATTGATAGCCAGGCATTGCCAAATTCTCATTAGTTTCTAAAAGTTAGGAACTACATTTAGAAAAAAGCAGCTTGCTTGTGGGGAGGTCATTTATCCACTAACCTCAAGTACTAGGAACACAGCTGAAACCCAGGAAGTGAGGGACAAAAAAAAAAAAAAAAAAGCATAAAAGGTCTCTAAGGGTCCAAAATAGAAACCATGTGCTAATTAAAGCTCATGCTCTTTTCTCTGAGAGGAGGCCCTCAGACCTGCACTCAGTGTAATTCACGCCTCTGTTAGACATCATTCCAACAGTTTGGTTGTCTGATTTCCCAACTACTAGAGATAAAAAGCAGGAAATTAAGAGGCTAGCAGAGGTGCTAGGTAGGCTAGTGGTCAACTGCATAGAAGCCATCCTGGAGGAAAAACAAAAAAACACCAGTCTATAAAACAATCCTGACAAAAATTCAGAAGAAAACATACCAAAATGGCATTAGTGATTATTTCTCAATAATGAGATTATCTGTAAAAAAAAAAAAAAAAGTTGCCATCGAGTCGATCCCAACTCATAGCAACCCTATAGGACAGAGTAGAACCATCCCATAGAGTTTCCAAGGAGCGCCTGGTGGATTCAAACTGTGAACCTTGTGGTTAGCAGCGGTAACTCTTAACCACTACGCCTCAGTTGCTTTTATTTTCTTTACACATTTCTATGTTTTATAAATGTTTTACATGTATGTTTACAATCAGAAAAGGCAAATAAAATAATGTTATATCATACTATAAAAAAATCAAAACCAAATTGGTTGCCTTCGAGCCAATTCCAATTCATAGCGACCCTACAGGACAAGGTAGAACTGCCACATAGAATTTCCTAGGCTGTAATCCTTACGGAGGCAGACTGCCATATCTTTCTCCCACGATGCTGCTGGTGAGTTTAAACCTCTGACCTTTGGTTAGCAGTCGAGTGCTTAACCACTGTGCCACCAGAGCTCCTTATATCATATTAAATTAAATTTGAAAATTACTTATTGCCTCTCCCAGAAGAGCTCTGTTCTTGTATGTATTAGAGAATTTACCACATGGTAATTATAAACCAAACGTTTGTCTCTCCCACTAGAATGTAAGCTGTTGAGGACAGGGTTTTGTATCCTTGCAGCCCTCGTATTAGCATAATGCCTCTATGCCAATGCTCAATAAATATCTAAACAAAAGACTAAAATCAAAATGCATAATGCTTCTAAGGGTGGCTGTTTAGTTCTCTCCCAGGCAGTGCTGTTCTATAGCCTGCTTCAATTGATACCCATTACAATGTCGAGTCAGTCTGTGATGCAAATTAAAATTTGGTATGCATTCCTCACTTTTGGAAAGCACAAAGGACTATAATCCATCCTACTGAAATGATTAACATATTTTAAATCTTTGGCTTAAATGAATAAACATCAGTCATTTTGAAAATTTTCTTATGTGGGGCCACTATTGTTTGGAGAAGACCATGTAACATGTTCTAGAAGAAGTGATGGATTTCTACATAAGATGTTTTAGGTGGCAGCTTTAAAACATGTGCAACTTTGTAAATAAAGATGTGAAAATGCCAAAGTTCTGCTCCCTTTTTCACCTATTCCTTTAAGGACCCCCTCTCAGAAATCAAAAGACGCATTGCATTGGGCAAATCTGCTGCAAAAGACCTCTTTAAAGTGTTGAAAAGCAAAGATGTCACCTTGAAGACTAAGACATGCCTGACCCCAGCCATGGTATATTAAATTGCGTCACATGCACACGAAAGCTGGACGATGAATAAAGAAGACCAAAGAAGAATTGATGCCTTTGAGTCGTGGTGTTTGCAAAGAATATTGAATATACCATGGACTGCCAAAAGGATGAACAAATCTGTCTTAGAAGAAGTACAACCAGAATGCTCCTTCGAAGCAAGGATGGCGAGACCGTTTCACATGCTTTGGACATGTTGCCAGGAAGGATCAGTCCCTGGAGAAGAATATCACACTTGGTAAAGTTGAGGGTTAGTGAAAAAGAGGAAGACCGTCAACGAGGTGGATTGTCACAGTGGCTGCAACAATGGGCTCAAGCATAACAACAATTGTGAGCAGGGTGCAGGACCAGGCAGTGTTTCATTCTGTGGTACATAGGGTCCCTATGAGTCAGAACCAACTTGACGGCACCTAACGACAATAACATCTCAGTACTACACAGAAAGACTGAGTAAAGTCTTAAAATTCTTTTTTTCCTAATTAATATTTTTAAATGGAATCCAGTCATTTCCCTCTCTTCCTAATGAGCTTGTTTGTGTTAAAATGGTGGTTATTTAACCAGGAAGAAATTTATGAGTTACAGTTCAGTGGATATTGTGGCAGAGATAACTGACAAGAATAGTATGATTCAGCATCTATTATTTTTTGCTTTGTAAATAATTTTGAAATACACACAGGAGCTTGGCAGGGACTCTTGATGTGGGCCACTGTGTCACTTTACCACCATCACCTTATTGGGAAGCAGTTTTCCCAGTTTGCCCCCAAACGTACCAAAGACTTGCCAGGAGAGTCCCTTAACCCCATATTAAACTGTACATTAGGACAATTTCACTATAATGAATTCAAATATCAATGCTTATGAGTAACAGGGCTTGAATGGGTAAACCAAACCACAGATAATTTTCTATCTTAGCCATTAAAATTTTCCACCTGCTGAAGTTAACTGGTTTGTTTCTCAACTCTTTTTCTCTTTCAACTCCTTGAAGGAAGTGCTGGAAAAACAGAATAGTAAATCCAAAGCAGGCAGGAAGGGGAAGAAGGAAAGATGATATACAAATGATTAACCTTTGGTGGTGCAAACAGTTAAGTGCTCAACTGTTAGCCAAAAAATTGATGATTCAAACCCACCCAGAGATGCCTCCAAAGACAGGCCTGGCAATCTACTTCCAAAAGGTCTATCCTTGAAAACCCTACAGAGTAGTTTTACTTTGCATGCATGGGGTCGTCACGAGTCACAATTAACTCAACAATAGCTAACAACAACAACAGTGACAAGTAGGGGCTACTTTTAGCTAATAAAAGGAATACATTCCATAGGCAGCAAACCTAAGAAACTCAACTCTAAGACCTGGTCAGCTTGCAAGTATAAATAACCTGAGGAGAAGTTTAGAACACTGTATTGATTTTTAAAATGTATTGACTAATACGTTTTTAAAAAATGAAACATATGGAATATATTCCTAATAATTCAAGGAAGATACCAAGGAAGATAGTCAAGACTTAACCATCTGTGTCACTCTCAAAAACATAACAAGGCTTTTGAATATGTATCAATCAGAATTTTCCAAAGAAACACACTAATAGTAACACACACACACACACACACACTCACTCACAAAACAGAAAGAGGGAATTATTTTATGGAATTTGCTCAAGCAATTGGGGCAGGGAGGGGCTAGCAAGTCTGAAATCTGTAGGGCTGACCAACAGGTTGAAAACTCAGGCATGATTTTTATTTTAGTCTTGAGGCAAAATTCTGTCTCCCAGAAGCCTCACTTTTTGTTCTTAATGCCGTCAACTGATTAGACGAGGCCCACCCACATTACCAAGTATAATCTCCTTTCCTTAAAGTCAAATGATAGTAAATGTGAATCACATCTGCAAAATACCTTCACAGCAACATCCAGACTAGTGTTTGACCAAACGACTGGGTAATATAGCCTAGCCAAGTTCACACAAAAATTATCCATCACAGTATGCCTTTTGAAAATTGTTACTGTCCCTGCCTGAACAACCACTGAACCGCAAAGCCTGATATACAGCTGCTTGTGAGACAGTTAATGTTCTTGCACAGGAAGCATCATGGCACCCAACTTTCTCACCAACAGTGAACCTGTTTGCTAACCACATTCTGAACAGGAAGTAACTCTTCCTACCAAAGAGGATTTAAAACACCCTTCCCACCCCACTCTAGAAATAAGAATGCTGGTCCTACAGCCACCAAATGAAGTATAATAGCACTGAGTATCTCACAGTCTCACCCAGAACTCTCTAAGAAATATTAAAGAAAAGAAAATCCTCCATGAAAATCATAAGTACATGTACATATTTATGATTATAATGATGTACAATAATAAAGAAGAAGAATTAATGCCTTTGAATTATGGTGTTGGTGAAGAATATTGAGTATACCATGGACTGCCAGAAGAATGAACAAGTCTGTCTTGGAAGAAATATAGCAAGAGTGCTCCTGGGAAGTGAGGATGGTGAGACTTCATCTCATTTACTTTGGACATATTATCAGAAAAGACCAGTCCCTGGAGAAGAACACCATGCTAGGTAAAGCAGAGGGTAAGCAAAAATGGGGAAGACCCTTGATGAAATGGATTGACACAATAGCTGCAACAATGGGCTCAAACATAACAATGATTGTGAAGATGGCGCAAGACATGGAAATGTTTCGTTCTGTTGTACACAGGGTCACAATTAGTCGGAATCCATTTGATGGCATCTAAAAAAAAAAAATTTTTTTTTTTAACAACAACAACAAAGCTATAAATATATAAAAACCATATTTGGAGTAAGTTACATAAGAAGAGCAAGTTTGATTAGTAATAAAGTCTTTAAGAAAGAAGCATTTATCCCAAGGCAGAATTAGTAAGGCAAAGAGTAACAGAAAAAAGAAACATTATTCCTTCAGCCATGCTGTTTAAAGATTAGCAACAGCTTCTTACCCAGAGGAAGTAAAGTGTCATACTCCACTTCCCACATTTACACAGAGCTTATCATACCCAAGAAAGTATGGCAAACTCTATGGAGACCTCGTTACTGACATTTCAGTCAGCTGCTATCAACAAATCCATTTGACTTCTTCAAAGGCCTGAGCTAAAGAATCTACCATCAAGGTTCCATGGACAGATATGTAGAGTAATAGATACATGAATGTTTCCTGAATGAATTAATCCTGGATTTAGTAGGCTCTCCATACTAGAGTCATGATTCTGGTGTTTTAAATGGAGAGAAGAAGGTAAAAAATAGTCCTCAAAGAATTGTTAACAGGGCTTATTTTTGTCTGGGTGTGCTATATATTATACTGTTCTCTTCATTTTCACGATGACGTGAATGCCATGGGACAACTGTCTTGACAAACTTCACCTCTCTGGCCTTGACCTTTTAACTGTATTTTGTTTCTGGTCTTGGCTTTTGGATAAGTGTCTATATAGAGCTCATCTCTCATGTCCACTTCATTCTAGCTGAACATAATATCCAGTAGAGGGCTCCGTGAGAGACTGATTTGGCTCGAGAGTCCTTTTGGCCCAATCTGTTGGCAAGATTAAAGAGTTCAGATAGATCTACCTTGATCTTTCCAACAATCCCCAGACCTCATGGGTCTCTGAAGAGTTCTTTTGATCTGGAAGAGTTAACAGGTGATTCAGAACTACTTGTTCCACTGTATCTCAAATAAATCTTGAAAGTTGAAAATGAAAAATTGGTGATATCACATTTAGAACTCTGAAATATTATTGAAAAATTAATCTGCTTATTTTAAGACTGTGATGATTTTATCTTATTATTATTGTCTTCATTAGTAGTTCATTTACACAGTTTTTCAGCCTCAGCATCACTGATATTTTAGGCTGGATAATTTCTGTAGTGGGGGCTATCCTGTGCATTGTAGAATGTTTAGCAACATCTGCCTCTACCCCCTTGATCTCGTAGCACCTCCTCCCAAGTTATGACAATAAAATGTATCTCCAGACATTGTCAAATGACCCCTAGGGGCGAGGGGGGGATGGCATCACCCTTGGTTTGAGAACCACTGATCTCCACCAAACATTGCTAGATGGAATGAATAAAAATTACATTGAAAAACAAAAATCCACCAAAATCATGCCTTTGATCTGTTTTGCTTACACTGGTGTCCTAAAAATATTATAAAAATGTTTTATTTCATTTTGGCCTCAATAATGAATAAGATGGAACACTTTCCTAGTGTATACAGTTTTAGATGGCCCAGGCTACGCTACCATACCAAGTGACAAGAAAAGAATCAAGCTAAGAATGCAATTTCCAATTTACTTAACTGTTGTTTGAGAATGGGCAGAAATACATGTATTTCAACCACAAAAGAGAAATTGATTTCTTTCGTAATAGGATTTGAAAGAGAAATATATATGAGATACATAAATGAAGTTAAGTTACAGAAAACCTTGTATGATACTAAAGACTATAAACACTAATTATTAATTCTCACTATTGTTAGGTTAAATGTGGAACCCTCAAACAGTGATTGTATCAATTCAGGAACATCCAAGCCGTTTATGAACTAAAGAGAGACATTAGGCAGAGATCTATGAGCTGTTAGTATTGTTTATTTTAATAAACAATGTCAGAACATAAATTACCAGAAGTTGCTCCTTCAAGGTTGTAAGCTACACACCTTAGTAAGCTAAAAAACTGACGTGGTCCCTGTTCCTCAAACCTTTTAGACCTGAAATAACTACCAGCTTGAGTCACAACAAGATATCATTCTTGTTTAGATTTACATGTTATTTTTATCAACTGGTTTTTTAGATAAAAACCAGATTTGTTTCCAGCATTCAAATCCTGGTTTAAAGTTTTTAATTTTACTACTATTATGGGTGTTTAAAAAATGCCCAGTTTTCCAAGACAATTCAAAATAAGAATCCAAAAATGCATGGTGCACCATTGCAATATACGTAAGATTCTCCAAGGGGACTATTCTGAAGGGACGATACATATTTGGATTTATAAGTTTTGTTTTGTTTGTTTAAGCATAATTATTTGAATTATTTTCTAGGTCTAACCTGCAGATAGCTCCTTAGCTAAAAATTCTCTGAAAACTGAAAGTTCTTTCCAAAGTTTTAGCTAATATTACTGAATACAAATAATAATATTGGCAATAATAGTAAATGATTATGAGAAGAGATCTTTTTGAGCTACTAATTAACTTAATTGAGAAGCAACATAGCATATTGGATAAAATCATAGGCTCAGATAGGTAGCTGCACTGCCAGAATGCAATTCTGTAGTTTATTAACTGCATGACCTTAATTTCCTAATGTGTGCAATGAATGTGATAATAGCATCAAGTTCATTGGGTTGCTATAAGGATTTAATGAGTTAATGTGTATAAAGAATCAAGGGTAGGATCAGGTATGTAGTAAGTGCTCAATAAATGTTGATTATTACTTTTACTGCTTTACTTTCCTTATATCCCTTTTTATTTGATTTAATCCAGTCACCTAAAAACTTAAATGCTCTGAACCAAAAAGTTGCTTACTGTTTCTTCCACTCTGTAAGGAAATAAAAAACTTGAATGCCAGAGGTTGTCTGTAAACCATGCTTTTTACGTCTCCACTAGCCTTTATTGCCTTTTGGGATCATATCTTTTCTCTGCATTTTACAAGTTCTATTTCAGTTACTATTTACTTTCATTATATATGAAATCATATTGACAATACATGGAAAGGTGTTTGACTGGCACAGAGTGAAGAGTTTAAATTTATCACTGTATAGGTAATAGAAAGGGAAGGGTAATTTTTTTATGTGATATGAATCAAGCAGAGTGAAAAGAATATAGCATTGCCTCATGCAAGTTGTTGTTAGGTGCTGTCGAGTCAGTTCCAACTCATAGTGACTCTATGTACAACAGAATGACACACTGCCTGGTCCTGCGCCATCCTCACAGTTGTTACCGTGTTTGAGCCCATTGTTGCAGCCACTGTGTCAATCCATCTCATTGAGGGTCTTTCTCTTTTTTGGGGGGGGGGTTAGATTTTTTTTTTTTTTTTAGTAATTGTCATTGAGCTTTAAGTGAACATTTGCAAATCAAGTCAGTCTGTCACATATAAGCTTATATACACCTTACTCCATACTCCCACTTACTCTCCCCTTAATGAGTCAGCCCTTCCAGTCTATCCTTTCGTTACAATTTTGCCAGTTTCTAACCCTCTCTACCCTCCTATCACCCTCCAGATAGGAGATGCCAATACAGTCTCAAGTGTCCACCTAATACAAGTAGTTCACTCTTCATCAGCATCTCTCTCCAATCCATTGTCCAGTCCCTTCCATGTCTGATGAGTTGTCTTCGGGAATGGTTCCTGTCCTAGGCCAACAGAAGGTTTGGGGACCATGACCGCTGGGATTCTTCTAGTCTCAGTCAGACCATTAAGTCTGGTCTTTTTATGAGAATTTGGGGTCTGCATCCCACTGATCTCCTGCTCCCTCAGGGGTTCTCTGTTGTGCTCCCTGTCAGGGCAGTCATCGGTTGTGGCCGGGCACCATCTAGTTCTTCTGGTCTCAGGATGATGTAAGACTCTGGTTCATGAGGCCCTTTCTGTCTCTTGGGTTCATAGTTGTCGTGTGACCTTGGTGTTCTTGTTCTTCATTCTCCTTTGATCCAGGTGGGTTGAGATCCATTGATGCATCTAGATGGCCGCTTGTTAGCATTTGAGACCCCAGACGCCACATTTCAAAGTGGGATGCAGAATGTTTTCATAATAGTATTATTTTGCCAGTTGACTTAGAAGTCCCCTTAAGCCATAGTCCCCAAACCCCCGCCCTTGCTCCACTGACCTTTGAAGCATTCAGTTTATCCAGGAAAATTCTTTGCTTTTGGTCCTGTCCATTTGAGCTGACCTTCCGTGTATTGAATATTGTCCTTCCCTTCACCTAAAGTAGTTCTTATCTACTAACTAATCAGTAAATAACCCTCTCCCAACCTCCCTCCCCCCCTTGTAACCACAAAAGAATGTGTTCTTCTCAGTTTATACTATTTCTCAATATCTTATAATAATGGTCTTATACAATATTTGTCCTTTTGCCTCTGACTAATTTCACTCAGCATAATGCCTTCCAGGTTCCTCCATGTTATGAAATGTTTCACAGATTCCTCACTGTTCTTTATCAATGAGTAGTATTCCGTTGTGTAAATATACCATAATTTATTTAACCATTCATCCATTGATGGACACCTTGGTTGCTTCCAGCTTTTTGCTATTGTAAACAGAGCTGCAATAAACATGGGTGTGCATATATCTGTTCGTGTGAAGGCTCTTCTTTCTCTAGAGTATATTCCAAGGAGTGGGATTTCTGGGTTGTATGGTAGTTCTATTTCTAACTTTTTAAGAAAACGCCAGATAGATTTCCAAAGTGGTTGTACCATTTTACATTCCCACCAGCAGTGTATAAGAGTTCCAATCTCTCCACAGCCTCTTCAACATCTATTATTTTGTGTGTTTTGGATTAATGCCAGCCTTGTTGGAGTGAGATGGAATCTCATCGTAGTTTTAATTTGCATTTCTCTAATGGCTAATGATCGAGAGCATTTTCTCATGTATCTGTTAGCTGCCTGAATATCTTCTTTAGTGAAGTGCGTGTTCATATTCTTTGCCCACTTCTTGATTGGGTTGTTTGTCTTTTTGTGGTTGAGTTCTAACAGAATCATATAGATTTTAGAGATCAGGCGCTGGTCGGAGATGTCATAACTGAAAATTTTTTCCCAATCCGTAGGTGGTCTTTTTACTCTTTTGGTGAAGCCTTTAGAAGAGCATAGGTGTTTGATTTTTAGGAGCTCCCAGTTATCTGGTTTCTGTTCGTCATTTTTGGTAATGTTTTGTATTCTGTTTATGCCTTGAATTAGGGCTCCTAACGTCGTCCCTATTTTTTCTTCCATAATCTTTATCGTTTTAGTCTTTATGTTTAGGTTTTAGATCCACTTGGAGTTAGTTTTTGTGCATGGTGTGAGGTATGGGTCCTGTTTCATTTTTTTGCAAATGTATATCCAGTTAAGCCAGCACCATTTGTTAAAAAGACTATCTTTTCCCCAATTAACTGACACTGGTCCTTTGTCAAATATCAGCTGCTCATAATCTGGGTTCTCAATTCTGTTCCATTGGTCTATGTGCCTGTTGTTGTACCAGTACCAGGCTGTTTTGACTACTGTGGCTGTATAATAGGTTCTTTCATATGTGGATGGATTTATATCTGGGTTCTCAATTCTGTTCCATTGGTCTATGTGCCTGTTGTTGTACCAGTACCAGGCTGTTTTGACTACTGTGGCTGTATAATAGGTTCTAAAATCAGGTAGAGTGAGGCCTCCCACTTTCTTCTTCTTTTTCAGTAATGCTTTACTTATCCGAGGCTTCTTTCCCTTCCATATGAAGTTGGTGATTTGTTTCTCCATCACATTTAAAAATGTCATTGGAATTTGGATCGGAAGTGCATTGTACGTATAGATGGCTTTTGGTAGAATAGACATTTTTACTATGTTAAGTCTTCCTATCCATGAGCAAGGTATGTTTTTCCACTTAAGTAGGTCCTTTTTAGTTTCTTGCACTAGTACTTTGTAGTTTTCTTTGTATAGGTCTTTTACATCTTTGGTAAGATTTATTCCTAAGTATTTTATCTTCGTGGGGGTTACTGTGAATGGTATTGATTTGGTGATTTCCTCTTCGATATTCTTTTTGTTGATGTAGAGGAATCCAAGTGATTTCTGTATGTTTATCTTATAACCTGAGACTCTGCCAAACTCTTCTATTAGTTTCAGTAGTTTTCTGGAGGATCCCTTAGGATTTTCTGTGTATAAGATCATGTCATCTGCAAATAGAGATAATTTTACTTCTTCCTTGCCAATCCGGATGCCCTTTATTTCTTTGTCTAGGCTAATTGCTCTGGCTAGGACCTCTAGCACAATGTTGAATAAGAGCAGTGATAAAGGGCATCCTTGTCTGGTTCCCGTTCTCAAGGGAAATGCTTTCAGTCTCTCTCCATTTAGAGTGATGTTGGCTGTTGGCTTTGTATAGATGCCCTTTATTATGTTGAGGAATTTTCCTTCAATTCCTAGTTTGCTGAGAGTTTTTATCATGAATGTGTGTTGGACTTTGTCAAATGCCTTTTCTGCATCAATTGATAAGATCATGTGGTTTTTGTCTTTTGTTTTATTTATATGGTGGATTACATTAATGGTTTTTCTAATATTAAACCAGCCTTGCATACCTGGTATAAATCCCACTTGGTCATGGTGGATTATTTTTTTGATATGGTGTTGAATTCTATTGGCTAGAATTTTGTTGAGGATTTTTGCATCTGTGTTCATTAGGGATATAGGTCTGTAATTTTCTTTTTTTGTGTATCTTTACCTGGTTTTGGTATCAGGGATATGGTGGCTTCATAGAATGAGTTAAGTAGTATTCCGTCTTTCTATGCTTTGAAATACCTTTAGTAGTAGTGGTGTTAACTCTTCTCTGAAACTTTGGTAGAACTCTGCAGTAAAGCCGTCTGGGCCAGGACTTTTTTTTGTTGGGAGTTTTTTGATTACCTTTTCAATCTCTTTTTTTGTTATGGGTCTATTTAGTTGTTCTACTTTTGATTGTGTTAGTTTAGGTAGGTAGTGTTTTTCTAGGAATTCATCCATTTCTTCAAGGTTTGCAAATTTGTTAGAGTACAATTTTTCCTAACAATCTGATATGATTCTTTTAATTTCAGTTGGGTCTGTTGTGATGTGGCCCATCTCGTTTCTTATTCAGGTTATTTGTTTCCTGTATTTCTTTAGTCAGTCTGGCCAATGGTTTATCAATTTTCTTAATTTTTTCAAAGAACCAGCTTTTGGCTTTGTTAATTCTTTCAATTGTTTTCCTGTTCTTTAATTCATTTAGTTCAGCTCTAATTTTTATTATTTGTTTTCTTCTGGTGCCTGATGGATTCTTTTGTTGCTCACTTTCTATTTGTTCAATTTGTAGGGACAGTTCTCTGATATTGGCTCTTTCTTCTTTTTGTATGTGTGCATTTGTGGATATAAATTGACCTCTGAGCACTGCTTTTGCTGTGTCCCAGAGGTTTTGATAGGAAGTGTTTTCATTCTCGTTGCATTCTATGAATTTCTTTATTCCCTCCTTAATGTCTTCTATAACCCAGTCTTTTTTCAGCAGGGTATTGTTCAGTTTCCAAGTATTTGATTTCTTTTCCCTGCTTTTCCTGTTATTGATTTCCACTTTTATGGCCTTGTGGTCTGAGAAGATGCTTTGTAATATTTCGATGTTTTGGATTCTGCAAAGGTTTGTTTTATGACCTAATATGTGGTCTATTCTGGAGAATGTTGCATGTGCACTAGAAAAAAAAGTATACTTTGCAGCAGTTGGGTGGAGTGTTCTGTATAAGTCAATGAGGTCAAATTGGTTGATTGTAGCAATTAGGTCTTCTGTGTCTCTATTGAGCTTCTTACTGGATGTCCTGTCCTTCACCAAAAGTGGTGTGTTGAAGTCTCCTACTATAATTGCGGAGGTGTCTATCTCACTTTTCAGTTCTGTTAAAGTTTCTTTTGTGTATCTTGCAGCCCTGTCATTGGGTGCATAAATATTTAATATGGTTATATCTTCCTGGTCAATTGTCCCTTTAATCATCATGTAGTATCCTTCCTTATCCTTTGTGGTAGATTTAACTTTAAAGTCTATTTTGTCAGAAATTAATATTGCTACTCCTGCTCTTTTTTGCTTGTTGTTTGCTTGATATATTTTTTTCCATCCTTTGAGTTTTAGTTTGTTTGTGTCTCTAAGTCTAAGGTGTGTCTCTTGTAGGCAGCATATAGACGGATCGTGTTTCTTTATCGAGTCTGAGACTCTCTGTCTCTTTATTGGTGCATTTAGTCCATTTACATTCAGCGTAACTATAGATAAGTATGTGTTTAGTGCTGTTATTTTGATGCCTTTTTATGTGTGTTATTGACAATTTCATTTTCCCACTTAGTTTTTTGTGCTGAGACGTTTTTCTTTGTAAATTGTGTGTTCCTCATTTTCATAGTATTTGACTTTATGTTTGCTGAGTCATTATGTTTTTCTTGGTTTTTATTTTGAGTTATGTAGTTGTTATACCTCTTTGTGGTTACCTTAATATTTACCCCTATTTTTCTAAGTAAAAACCTAACTTGTATTGTCTTATATCGCCTTGTATCTCTCTCCATATGGCAGTTCTATGCCACCTGTATTTAGTCCCTCATTTTGATTATTGTGATCTTTTACATATTGACTTCAATGATTCCCTGTTTTGAGTGTTTTTTTCCTTTTAAAATTAATCTTAATTTGTTTTGTGATTTCCCTATTTGAGTTGGTATCAGGATGTTCTGTTCTGTGACCTTGTGTTGTGCTGGTATCTGATGTTATTGGTTTTCTGACCAAACAATTTCCTTTAGTATTTCTTGTAGCATTGGTTTGGTTTTTGCAAATTCTTTAAGCTTGTGTTTATCTGTAAATGTTTTAATATCGCCTTCATATTTTAGAGAGAGTTTTGCTGGATATACGATCCTTGGCTGGCAATTTTTCTCCTTCAGTGCTCTATATATGTCATCCCATTGCCTTCTTGACTGTATGGTTTCTGCTGAGTAGTCTGAACTTATTCTTATTGATTCTCCTTTGTAGGAGACCTTTCTTTTATTGCTGGCTGCTTTTAAAATTTTCTCTTTATCTTTGGTTTTGCAAGTTTGATGATAATATGTCTTGGTGATTTTCTTTTTGGATCAATCTTAAATGGGGTTCGATGAGCATCTTGAATAGATATCCTTTCATCTTTCATGATGTCAGGGAAGTTTTCTGCCAGCAGATCTTCAACTATTCTGTTTGTGTTTCTGTTATTCCTCCCTGTTCTGGGAATCCAATCACATGCAAGTTATTCTTCTTGATAGAGTCCCACATTATTCTTAGGGTTTCTTCATTTTTGAAAATTCTTTTATCTGTTTTTTTTTTCAGCTATATTGGTGTTAATTCCCTGGTCCTCCAGATTTCCCACTCTGCATTCCAATTGCTCAAGTCTGCTCCTCTGACTTCCTATTGCGTTGTCTAATTATGTAATTTTATTGTTAATCTTTTGGATTTCTGAATGCTGTCTCTATGGATTCTTGCAACTTATTAATTTTTCTTCTATGTTCTTGATTAATCTTTTTGAGTTCTTCAACTGCTTTATCAGTGTGGTCCTTGGCTTTTTCTATAGATTGCCTTATTTCATTTCTGAGGTCATCCCTGATGTCTTAAAGCATTCTGTAAATTAGTTTTTTATATTCTGCATCTGGCAATTCCAGGATTGTATCTTCATTTGGGAAAGATTTTGATTCTTTAATTTAGGGAGTTGTAGAAGCTATCATGATCTGCTTCTTTATGTGGTTTGATATTGACTGCTATCTCCGAGCCATTGCTAAGATATTGTAGTGATTTATTCTATATTTGCTCACTGAGTCTCATCTTGTTTTCTTTCAATATATGTAGATGGGCTACTAGATTGCGCTGTCTTGATTGTTGTAGCCCTTTAGTCACTTATGACCTATTACCAGCTGGTTTGGGCTATTACCAGATATATGCACCTAAGAGTCCATTCACTATTCTTGAGTAGAACCTGATTTTGGGTCATCAAGTATGTGGTGCAGACTGTCACCTATCCACCTAGAGAAGTAGTGGTGATAGTTGTGTGCACCAGATTCTAATAGCAGCAGGGGTTCACACTCTAGGGGGGGCAGGATGCTGACAGGCTTCCCCCAAGTGCCAGTGAGGTAGGTGTGTCTCTATTCCTAAAGCACTTTGGTGGGTGGGCTCTGCAGCTGTACCTTAGGCCCCCACTGCAAGTACCTCTACAGATTGGTAGGTGTCACCCTCCTTAGACCCCTAAGGCTAGGTGGTCTGGGGGGAGATTCAGCCATCAGTTCCCTGTTGTGGGTCAGTGAGGGCTCTGTTGAATATGCAGAGATATCAGACCTGGGAAACTTGTCTTTCCAGTAATCCGCTGAATCAATTACAGTCAGATCCCTATCAGAAATGCCTTTGCATTATAATAGCCACCTTGTTCCCTGTAGGGATGAAAGCCCAAGACTGTGGCTCACATATGCTTTGCTGGAGCTGGTTCTGTGTTTTTAGTCCAATTAGGGAAGGATTTTTGGTCCCTGGAGAATGGGTTTGGAAAAGACAAAAAAAAAAAAAAAAAACAGAAAGAAAGAAAGAAAAACCACAGAGTTTACTCTGTGGCTCAGGAAATTCCAATGTTAATGAAGCCGCCTGGGAAGGGGAGGGGAGGGTTCAGATAAGTAGGAGAGAGTAGCACCCCAGAATATAGACAAAGTTACTTATCTTGCTTGGGATGACTGTTTTATCTGAGATTCCCGTGGGGCACGTCATCGACTGTGTGCGCTGGCTGGGTAGAGATTGCCCCCGAGGGTCAGGCTCGCGTCCCGTGCTTGCTCTGTCTCAGAAGCTGTGGTTAGTTCCTCCGCTCCCAGTCCGAAGCCCAGCGTCAAAGTTCCCTGGCTGGGACACTGCACTCCTGGCTTCAAAACGAGTCGCTGCCTCCCGGTGACTTCTCCTCCTGTCAGCCGCATCGCCGTGCTGCCTGCATACACTGGCTGGGCTTCCCCTGAGGTCAGTTCAGGGGGCTAGGGCTGCGCTCCGTGTTTGTGCCGTCTCAGGGTGCCGTGCTCAGCTCCCCTGCGCCCGATCCAAAGCCCGGCGCCAAGGTTTCCTGACTGGGACACTGGCTCCAGGCTCCGAAAACAGTTGCTGCTTCCCCGTGGTTATTCGTTCTCAGTCTCTGTCACTCAGGTCAAGTCTTTAGATCTGTATTTGATGGTCAGGGTTCGTAGATTGTCATGTATGTGATCGATTCACTTGTTTTTCCGAGTCTTTGTTGCAAAAGGGATCCGGGGTAGCTTCTACCTAGTCAGCCATCTTGGTCCCCAACCGTCTTTCTCTTTTTTGCTGACCCTCTGCTTTACCTTCTCCAGGGACTGGTCCCTCCTGATAACATGTCCAAAGTACATAAGACGAAGTCTCACCTTTCCCCCTTCTAAGGAGCATTGTGCTGGACTCCTAAGACAGATTTGTTCATTCTTCTGGCAGTCCAAGTAGGTTCCCATTAAAGTTTCGAAAATTTGTAAATTCAATAAGACACCTTTCCTTTGATACTGTTAACCACACAGTTCTGTTTTTTTTTTTTTTTTTTTTTTTTAATTTCATGACGTTCTTCAGTGGATTTTTTTGTTTGTTTTTTTAGGGTAGAGTCCCAGTTCTGTGTTCTTGCTTAATCTCTTAGCCTTAACATACTTATCAGCTGCAGTGTAGGAAAACTTGTTTCATCTTTCAATATCCATCAATAATAAATGCAATTCAATGGTAATGGTGTAAATATTATCAATGACATATTGAAATGAATTTCTTGAGTTCAGCTCTTCCCAACCTGAGACACTAAGCAAAAATATGTATATGGAAATATACACATGGAAAATTTCAGTCAGAGTTATTTATCTCAGAGAGGTAATAATCTTAAAACCTAGAAAGGATCTGTAAAAAAAAAGACTACTGTAGCAAAATTTTAAGGAAGAGTTTACAAAACATCCTTGAGGAGAAAAACAATGTTGAACGATTCTGCTTTCTCATTACCATAAGGCATTTCAGTAATGAACATCTAAGGATAACAACCAATCTAAATTACTTTTCCAGGCAAAATTTCTAAAACATTGGAAATTTTTCCTGTTTACTTGGGAGTTTTCTTCAAAGGTCCATCTCAAACAAATATAATTTAATTAAGCTCTTCATCTGAGAGCAATATAAAATGTCACAGTGAAAGAAAATGCTCAAATCTTATAATCATACATTTGTACAATACTTGCCCTTAGCTGCTATCTAGTCAATTCCATCTCATGGTGACCCTATGTGCAACGTAAAAAGACATTGCTCAGTCTTGCACCATCTTCATGTCTGTTGGTATATTTGAGTCTATTGTTGCAGCCAATGTGCAGTGCCTTCCAAACTAGAGGGCTTGTCTTCCAGCAATATATTGGATAATATTCTATTGTGATACATAGGGTTGTGTACTTATCAAAGCAGTTTTTAAGATAACCTGAATTGGGACAAGGCCTTGAAGTATTTGGGACTGTGGCTGAATGCTGCATAATGGTCATTATAAAGGTTAGAGAAAGTAGAAAACGATGAAGAATTTCCATCCTTTATACATAAGAAGGCATAAGACTATATGTATATATACTATACATATGTGTGGCTCTCCTCTGCTAAGGCAGAGAGATAAAATATTCCTCAGTGTTTTCTCAGACCTGTACTCCACCACTGTCTTTTAAGGATGTTCTCATTCCTTAGGACAACCTCTCAACTTGATTTGACCTGATTAAAAAAAAAATGCAGTAAACACACATCTGGTAAATAACATAACTCTGGAATATGTAACCAAGGTATCTAGTGTATTATGACTGAATAATAAAAAGAGCAAAAGACTGAGTAGACAACTCGTCTTCAAGTGAGAGATTCAGATGGTAAATCAGCACATGGAACGATGCTTAGTACATTAGTCCTTAGGGGAATGCCAAGTAGAAACCAAAGTGAGATATCACTACACAGAGACAGAGGGAACAATGTTTTCAAACCTGGCAATACCGAGAGCTGATGAGGGTGTGAAGCATCTGGAACTCTCAACACGTTGGTAGTAGGGATGCAAAATGGGACAGGCACTTTGAAACATAGCTTTGAAAAATTCTTAAGCATGCGTTTACCATATGACCAAGCAATATCTCTTCTATTAACCTAAGAGAAATGAATACACATGTCCACACAAAGACCTGTACATGAATATTTATAGCAAATTCATTCATAATTGCCCCAAACCGCAAACAACCTAAGTGTTCATGGATTAAACAAATGACTGGATGAACAAATTGGGATACCTCCATACAGTGCGGTACTACTCAGCAGTAAAAAATATGAACTATTGATGCATCAACATGTATGAATCTCAAAAGCATTATGCTAACTGAAAGAAATCAGGCATAAAAAGCTGTATGATTCTTCTATGTGAATATTTGGAAAGAGCAATGTTAAATGGACATAAATCAGAGCAATGGTAGCCAGGACCTGGAGGTAGGGGAAGGGGGTTGATGACAAAGGGGAACTAAGGAAATTTTCAGAGTGATAGAAATATTCTATATGTTAAGGGTAGTGGTGGTTACACGATTGTATATATTCTTCAGAAGTTATAAAACTGTCCACCTAAAAAGGGTGAACTTTATGTGAATTATATCTTGGTAAACTTGACTTTTAAAAACTGGCACGGTGTGTTTGATTCTACCTCCATGCCTGTTACAGTTCACTTCAAAACCAAACTCACCTAGGCAGGACCAAGCCATGAGAATCAATGTGAGTTATCATCATTTATTTGAGCTTCTCACAATTATTATTATTATTTTTGGATACAAGCATCCTAAATCCGGTAGCACAATTGCACTTGATAAGAAATTAACAATTTCCCTAAGGTCCTTAAATTAATCAGGATAGATCAGGTTATGCTATGGAAGCAAACCCTAAATCACAGCAGTTTAACATGGCAGACATTTATTTCTTGCTCGTGTAAATTCTGCTGTGAGTTTTTGATGACTCTCCAGGCCAACTGTTGTCCATGTAGTTAGCGGTCTCTATGAGCAAATCTCCACCATACTATAGATGGCTCATCTGTAGCACTCCGTCTCTTGGTCATACTCTAACCTGGAGGTGACAACATACATCAATCTTCTCCTCACAACACTTTGCCAGGAACTGGTACATGGCTCAGCCTAACTGCAAGGGCAGAGAAGTACAACCCTCTTGTGCCAGGAAGAAGAGGAGAACCAGATAGGGGTAAACACCAGAAGTCTCTAAAACAGTCCCCTTTTTATTTCATTGTATACATTCTTCTGCTTCTTACTCGAGTAAATATTCTTCTTCTGGACTGCAAAATAGTGTTACTAAGCAGAAGCAGTATAGTGGCACACTCTTGCCCCAAATTTTCTTATTTGATTCTGGACATTGTTGTGCTGGGGCAAATTAAGGCTGCGAAGTGCTTAATGTTTTCTCCTGGGATTTCTTGTTGAGTTTTGGTAACTAGGGGCTGAGGAGCATTAGCTTTGAATGCTCCTGCTTAGTCTTCTTTTATTTCGAATTTGGGAGCAATTAATGTCATCTTTTAATGACAGAGGGAATTCACTTTGTGTGTTAGCTACATTAATGGGACATACTCAAAGGTTCAGATGGCAGTCTGAACTTCTGAACTTTTTTGGGCCAAATACACACTCTATTCTCTAGATCCCTGAAGACACAAAATGAAAGAAGATGAAATTATCTTATAAAACAACGTTTTCAGCCCTCATAGGAGGAGCTTTTAGGTCACCATGGAATGGGGCTGAGAATCTATACACTGCAGGGAAAGGAGTTAACTTCAGATAATGGGTGAAGCTGGATGCTTCTAACATAAGAGGAAGGTACCAAATGATGTGGAGGTAGTGAAAAAGCTGCTGGAAAAGGGAGAAGTGGATCAATCAAGAGTAGGGGAAGCATGTGGAACAAATGAACATTGACCTCAATTTTGAAATGGCATTTCTGGAAAGCAGGAAAGCCCAGGGGTCCTTGAATCTATGCCAACTTCTTCTTTTCCCATGGGGCCGGGGGATGAATTAACCATTTTTCCTCTGAATTCATTAAAAAGAATGAATGCAGTAGATAATGTAGCCAAAAGGAAGGTCCGTGGATGTACACTGAATGATCATGATCTTCTTAACAGTGATAATTCCAGTTAAGACAAGAAAAACAACAATGACAACAACAAAATATGTGCATGTGTATGCATATACAATGAGCACATGTAACATAAGTATAAGTGTATAAAAGTATAAGAAGTATAAGTGTATAAAAGTATAAGAAGTATAAGTATAAAAGTAGAAGTAGTATAAGTATACAAGTATAAGTATAAAAGTATAAGTAAGCATAAAATAGGCAAACAGAAAAAAACCTTTACGGAGGATAGATAGGAAGTAACACAGAAAGCTGTTATCTGCCCTCTATCAAGTCAGTCCCCAACTCATGGTGACCCCATGCACAATGGGATTGGGCTATGGTGATCCGTAGGATTTTCATTGGCAAATTTTTCAGAAGTAGATTGCCAGGCTTTCTTCCAAGTTTGTCTTAGTCTAGAAGCTCCGCTGAAACCTGTTCAGTATTGTAGCAACAAGCAAGCCTCTACTGACAGACGGGTGATGGCTGCGCTTGAGGTGCCTTGGCGGGGAATTGAGCAGAAGAGGTAGCTATAGTGTAATCTTATAGCAGAGGCAATACATGAAGCTCATTACACCCTCTTGCCCATACATTGCATAATAACATATTATTAAAGGAGCACCATTTTGCGTACCGATGGCCGTTACTACTAAAGGAGCGCATCTCCTTTTCCTATGAAGCTCAGACCAGCCCTTGACAGACATCCTTTTCAGCCCAGTACTGGAAGTAGTTGGCACAAAAAAAATACATATATACATATTCAAACTTTGCATTCAGTTTGAAAGCTATTTTGTATCAAAGATCAGCAAAGGATTTCTGAATTTTGAATGGTAGAGTACCTCCACAGATTTCTTTTTTCCTCACTAAGGCTTGGTAAAATTATTAACTTTCTTCTTTCCTTATTTCCTTCTTTCTTGAACAGATATGTATTAAGCACTTACCATGTGACATACATTGTGCCCATTGCTAGAGATGCCAAGGTGACCAAGACACAATGGCGAAACCCTCAGTAATGTTCAGCTCTCGTGGCCATGCTCTTCTGGACAGATTTTCTTTGCTTAGCTGGAAACTACATGGATGTAGTTTCCTCCCACCATTCTAGAAATTTCTACCTGTTCTCTACTGCCACCATCCCAGTCCAAATTACAGGTAGTCCCCAACTTATAGTGGGTTTCATTTCAATAACTTCAACACGAGTAGGTTCTGAAGTCAAATACCTTTTTTTTTTAGTTTTCATTGTTATTGTCTTTTATTATCAGTATTTTTATAAATCTAATCTTTATTTGTCTTTGGGGGTTGGAAACATTACAATATAAATGCACAAATATATATATATGTATGTATGTATGTATATATACACACACATACTTTTGGGGAGGTTCCAGTAAGTCTGAACTTTTTAAGAATTTGAGTTTCATTTCACATTTTTCTCCCGATGTATCAGGGTCCATTTATTGTGGCCCTGATCAGAATGGTCGGTACTGGTAGCTAGGTACCATATACAGATATATTTTAATACATAGATACACATATACAAAATATACAAGTCATAAAAATGTGTTCCAATGATGAAAAAGAATTAGACGACACTGGCAATTGTTAGCTGCAGAAATAACTCCACTTGTGGAAGGTTCTGAATCATCTGGGAATAGCAATTGTGTTTCTAGTCAGAAAATTAGTGAGAGTTGTCTGTATGGTCTTTTTCTTTATATATTTCACGGTATCATCTCACTGCTTCTCGAACTTATCGACTAGCAAAGCGCTCAGCATTTGAATCCATATTTTCAAGCAACTGAAGCCCCTGGTTTAGTTTAGAAAACGAAATCTCTACAGAAGTGTTTTGAACAGTAAATCATAAAATTGAACATCTGTGAGTGTACGTCTGAGAATAACACTGGCAAATTATTTGCTACAACGCTGTATGTAGAACATATTACTAAAAAGATGTACCAAAAAAAAGAAAAAAAAAAGAAAGGGCAGCCATAAGTGCAGATAATACATCATAAATCAGGGATTACCTGTATATCATCTCTTTCCCAGCCTACCGCAGTAGCTAGTTTAGTAAATCTTTGATTCACTCTGATCTCATCCAATCTGTACTCCGCACTGGAGCTAGAGCAATGTTAAGTTTCACACCAGATCATTTGTTTCTCCTATTTAAAACTCTCCACTGGATTTCCTCTGCTCTTAAGACAGAAGCCCACACTCATAAAATGACTTCCAAGGCCCTATGCAATTCCTTCGGTGCCTGTTCATCCAGCTTCGTCTACCGCTCCTTCCCTCTTCACACTCTGTGATCCAACCACAATGCTCTTCTTTCAGTTCTCAAAGTTACCCCATTCCTTTCTTCCTTTGAGCATATTGTTTCATAGCCTGGAATATTCTTTTCTCACCTCTCCCTCTAATTAATTCTTAGTCACCTTTCAGATCTCAGCTCAGAAGTTACTTTCTCAGAGAATTCTTCTGGGACCACCTGCTCCACCAACAGACTAGATTTAATTATTCTAATGGTATCATTACCTTCTTTCTTGTACCACATTTTATGATTATACGTTTTTTCTGTTGGATTTGTGTGATTAATGTTTGACCCATTAAATTATAAACTCAGTGACTATATTATTGTGCAAGGATGCAATATTATGAGTGCAAGAAAAAATGTCTGCTTTGATCAAGGAAGAATGAAGAAGACCAAAGACACAAGAGAAAGATTAGTCCAAAGGACTAATGGACCACATCTACCACGGTCTACACCAGACTGAGTCCAGTATAACTAGATGATGCCCAGCTACCACTGACTGCTCTGACAGGGATCATAATAGAGGGTCCAAGACTGAGTTGGAGAAAAATGTAGAACAAAATTGTAACTCAAAAAGACTTGCTGGCCTGACAGAGACTGGAGAAACCCTGAAAGTGTGGCCTCTGGACACTCTTTCAGCTCAGTAATGAGGTCACTCCTGAGGTTCACCCTTCAGCCAAAGGTTGAACAGGCCTGTGGAACAAAATAAGACTAAAGGGGCACACCAGCCCTGGGGCAGGGACTGGAAGGCAGGAGGGAATAGGGAAGCTAGTAATAGGGAACCTAGCTTTGAGAAGGGAGTGTTGACATGTTGTGGGGTTGTTGACCAATGTCATATGACAATGTGTGTACTGTTTGTTCGACGAGAAACTAGTTTGTTCTGTAAACCATCTAAAGTACAATAAAAAATAAAAATATGTGCTTTGATTCTGTGTGTGTGTGTGATCTAGCATGTAGTAGATGCTCAACAAATAGTTGAGGTATGAGGAATGAGTAAATAATTAACTCACTGCATGAATGAACAACAAGAGAGAGTACCATTCCTGTCCCCAGATCTTACAATCTAATGAAGAATTAGAAATAAGTAGGCGGACAATTAGAATATAGAGTGATTAGTGATCTGAAAGGAGAAGTACAGTGTGCTAAGGTAAACATACACGGGGTGTCCCTCTTTAATGTTAAGGAGTCACTATAGCTGAGATGATAGAATCAAGAGTGGCAGTAGGCATATTTACAGAAATGGAAGAGTCTCACGTTTCCAGCCCCTGCAGGGAGTGTATAGTAGAAAAAAAAAACAGTAAAATGAGACCAGAAATACAAGCTGTAAAAATTCAGATAAAAAAGGCCCTAAAGTCTGAACTCAAAATAATGAGAGAAAAAGAGACTTAGGATTCTTCAACTAGCACATCTGTCTTGACTCAATGAAGTAATAACATGGAGGCTGACCCACATAAAAAAAAGAGAGCATAGAGGTAAGTTAACCAATAGCATAAGTCCATGTAATGACAGAATGAAGGAACCAGAGACAAAATAGGCATATATACATGTATATTTCTTCCCTTTAATTGTTCATAGCTAGAAAAAGTTGGCAGGAAATGCTAGGATCTCAGTTACGGCTGACCACTGTTTCTAGGCATTTCATGTATCTATGCATATATATGCGTCGTATACCTAATAATCTAAATAGAAGTCATTCTATATTATGGGTTCAGTCATTCTTAAGTAATCTTTGTTGTCTTTATGAAGACTCATTGAAAAAAAAAAATCAGGCTAGTTAAACATCCATTTGTACACAAACTAACACAAACAACATTTGCTGTTGAGCTCCTGATAGCCAGGCTGAGCAGTCCACCTGTTAGATTAATTGTGCTTGAACAAGATCTGTTCCTGGTGGAGGCTGGGCCATGTGTTCTTCACGAGTAAACAGACGCTTAGGTAGCTTTGCTGTGGATTTGCCATGTGACTTCCAGGGCCAGGGGATGGCGGGGTGGGGAGTGTCTCTTTGATGATGGAGCTCAGTAGCACTAAGGCAGAATGTATGGTCATAGAATCTTTTTTTTTTTTTCTCTCACTTTGATCAACCAGATTTATCTGTAAGCTAGTAAATGATGAGGGGTCCAGTGGGAGAGGCCAAACAGCTGTCACTACCCTGAGAAATGGGAGTCAGAGAAAGCAGTCACCGATGCCCCACTGCCATGGGCATTTTAGGAGATACCCCAGAGACCTCATCTTCCTCTTCTTCCCCAGCAAAGGAAACTAAACATCAGTGGTGAGCACAGAACCTCCCTGATTTCACCATTATCTTTTCATTTCCAAAGATTCTTTGTGTCCTTCCTTAAAGCACTAAAAAGCACGCCTAGGTATATCTAGAAATAGTGTTTCGCTATTGCATAAAGAATCTTTTCTGCTCTTTGGAAAATAGTACTGCACACATTTTTTTTCCTGAATTAGTATTTTCAGGGCACTTTGACATTTTTTAACACAAATGTCTTAATACTTGCAAGAAATATGTGTCTTTGGTTAAGAGCATGATAATAAGTAATAGTAACTCTAAGGTGTTATAGAAACCCTGGTGGCTTAGCGGTTAAGAGTTATGGCAGCTAACCAAAAGATCAGCAGTTGGAATCCATCAGGCACTCCTTGGAAACCCTGTGGGGCAGTTCTACGCTGCCTTACAGGGTTGCTGTGAGTCAGAATCGACTCGATGGCAGTGGGTTTTATAAGGTGTTATTTAATAGGTGGTATGTATTTTATGTATGGAGAGCGCTGTAACTAATTGCAGACTGAAATAGACTTGTATTCAGAACGATTGGCTTAATTATATCTAGCTATGTGTGCTTGAATACATCACTTAACCTCTCTGTGTCATAAGAGTCTTACCTGAGAAGCCGAAATGGTAGCCAGAATTCTATCTACCTTGTCAGGCTGATGTATTTAAAATAAGTGAGTGTATGTTTTGGGAAGCTTTAAGGTACTGAACATGTTAGATATTACTATTATTAATATTATCATCATTAAAAGCTAGAAGAAAAATCTTTAGGTACATCTTTAGACATTAAACATCCAGTTTTTTTCTTGGTTTTGAGTACTTAGTGTTTTTCTAAAAGGAGCTTTGTAGTGCATGGGCCCTCAGAATATTTTTTTTTTTATGTTGAAGTAACATTTTGAGATTTCATACATGTGCAGAGACTTAGACTGTTCACTGGGTAACCATGTGTTCACTGATGGTGCCTTTATGCAAGCGACATTGTACATACATCATGCGGTCTCAGTGCTTTCCTGCATGAAATATTTCCCCATCGTTCTTAATTTTCAGCATTTACAGATAGGCTTTAGGCATCCCGCTGGCTCTCACACTGAGTGTGAACCCAGTCTTTGCATAAGCGTACTAACATCCTCTGCTGGACACACTAAAGCGGGTAGCCTCAGAGTCCCTTCCCAGGTGTGGGTTTCCTGAACTGTTACTTTTCTGCAATATCAGACTCGAGTAGTTGTGTACAGGCTTCACCAGGGGTCTAGTGAAGTTGATAATTACAGTGGCTTGGATATATCACCAAAGATGCATTGAGTAAAATGAGAAACAAGCATCTGACTTTTTAACTCAGGAGTGAGTTTCAGCCATATTCATTACAAACTGACTGACATTCCCATTGTAAAACACACCCATCCTTCCCATTGGTTCGGTACACTTGGCTGGAATGCCCTCAAGTTGGAGAACTATTTAATTTCACATGAATTAGAAGAGATGGTCCTATTAGTTTGGGACGATCGTCCAATGAAATGCAATTTCTCCTTCTGAGTTAATTAAACACTTATTAGTAAGCTATGTTATCAGTTATTCTGGCATCAAATATTTATTGTGAACCTACTACATACCTGAAAGTATTTTAAGTGCTGGGGATACAGTAGCAAATAAAATACTTTTATGAAACTGTTTTTTTTTTGAAGTTATATACCAATAACCTTTTATTTATTTCTGACCACTGATATAGATATACTAATGGGAATACAACTAGGGTGACCACTGTCCTTATGTGCCTAGGACTGAAAGGTTTCCTGGGATATGGGGACTTTCAGTGCTAAAACAAGTCCTAGGCAAACTGGGATGAGTTGTTTATTGTAGGAAAATGCATTTGCTCCAATAAAAGATTATAACTTTAATGAAAAATAACCTCTCAATAGTATTATTCTGCATGCCACTATTCTGAACACTTTCTTCCAGTTAGAAACTTGTTTAATTCATGCACATAATACTTATGAATCAATCTACTGAATTGCCATTTGCAAAGCATTTTCCTACATACAAAAGATGCTGAGAAACCAAAAATATAAATACAAATTTATACTGTGAACACCAAGGCAAATAAACACTGAAAAAGTCCAGTTCAAACTTGTAAGGTGCAAGAAGAGCTTAGGTTATACATGATAAAAGGTTTTAGAAAAAAAAGGGAAAATTAAAATCAGAGAAGTATTTATTAATAGAATTTATGAGAAAGACAAATAAAATCCATCAGTCAGATGATAAAAAAAATCATAGAAGCTTAGAACTGAAAGGATCTAAATTTCATCCAGCTCTTTCTGTCCTGAAAAACAAAAAACAGTCCCCTCTGGATGTGGATATCTTTATCAGATCTTAAATAGGTCTTCTGCCATGTTATTCAAAAGAAATTAGCCTATAGTATTCACTGCTAAAAGTCCTCCATATTCAATTTAAATATGGTCTTCTTCTCATCATTTTGCTTAAGGGAAAAGAAAAAAAAAAAAAACTTACCTATCCACATTTGTGATATCTTATACAATACTATAAAATCCTTCCCAGTCTTCTCTTTTGTAGTAGTTCCATCTCTATCCCACAAAATCACTGCTTGGTGAAGCCAGAAAATTACTCAAATATAATAAGACAATGAAATAGAGATTCTCCTTTGATTGGTTACAAATGAGCTTCTCATAATCCCGGTCAAAGAATGGATAAACTCAAAGATTTGAAGAAGTTGGATGCTGTCATGGGATGAATTGTGTCCCCCAAAATATCTGTCAACTTGGCTAGGTCATGATTCCCTTGTATGATTGTATGATTGTCTACCATTTTATCTTCTGATGTGATTTCCCTATACATTGTATATACTGTCACTATGATGTAATAAAATAGATTAGTGGCAGTTATATTGATGAGGTCTACAAGATTAAGTAGTGTCTTAAGCCAATCTCTTTTGAGACATAAAAGAGAGACACGATTAGAGAGACATGGGAACCTCATACCACCAAGAAAGCAGCGCCGGGAGCAGAGTGCGTCCTTTAAGAAGTTGCACTAGAGAAGAATCTGCCAAATCACCTCATATGCATGCAAAAGCTAGACAGTGAATAAAGGGAATGGAAGAATTGATGTATTCAAATTATGGTGTTGGCAAAGAATATTGAATACACCATGGATTGCTAGAAGAATAAATGAATCTGTCTTGGAAGAAATACAGCCACAATTGTCCTCAGAAGCAAGGATGGTGAGACTTTGTCTCACGTACTTTGGACATGTTATCAGGAGGGATCAGTCCCTGGAGAAGGACGTCATGCTTGGTAAAGTAGAGGGTCAATGAAAAAGAGAAAGACCCTGCACGAGATGGACTGACATAGTGGCTGTAACAATGGATTCATTGAGAGGATGGTGCAGGACTGGGCAGTGTTTTGTTCTATTGTATGTAGGGTCACTATGAACCAGAACCAACTCTACTAGGCACCTAGCAACAACAAAAATGCCAAATAGATAGGAGAACTTCAAAAACACATTAAAGAAAAAAAAAAAAAAAAACCTCTTCTAGAAAATACAGAGCAAAAATGCATCTCTAAATTTTAAAAAGAAGACAGGAAAGAGGTATGGGCTTTGTGTATACTATCCATATCACTAAGGAGTCTTGGTGTCACAACAGTTAAGCACTTGGTTGTTAACCAAAAAATTAGTGGCTCAAATTTACCCAGCAGCTCTTTGGGAAAAAGACTTGTTGATCTACTCCTGTGATGATTACAGCTTAGAAAACCCCATGGGGCGATTCTACCGTGTCATATAAGGTTGGTATGAGTTGAAATCAACTCAAGGGCATCTAACAACCACCACCACCATCTCCTCTGAAAAATGTTGAAAAATAAAAGGTGAGAAGTCCAGTTACTTTCTATCATATAAATATTTCCCTTTTTCAAAATCCATGTTATTTCATGAAATTCTACTCTTTAGGGGATGGGTATAGTTGTGGTTCAGGAGTAGGATTCTCACCTTCCATGTGGGAAACCCTAGCTCTATTCCTGGCCAATGAACCTCCTGCACAACCAGCAGCCATTTGTCAAGGGAAGCATGAGTGCTGCCGTGATACTGAACAGGTTTTAGCAGAGCTTCCAGACCAGACTAAGACAGACCTGGCAGTCTACTTTTGAAAATCATCCAGTGAAAACCCTACGGATCACAATCGTTCGATTAGCAACTGATTATGGGCTGACACAAGCCCAGACAGAATTTCACTGTGTTGTGCATGGGGTTGTCATTGGTAGGGGGCAACTCCATGGCAGCTAACAACAGCTCTTTGTGGGATCTTTCTGAAAACTATTAATATTTTGGTATACAAAAATTGCTAAAATACCTAACCGAAATTAGTTTATGATTGTGGTGGGAGACATAGTCTACCTACAGAGTACAAACAGGGCTGGTAATGTTAAGAAGGTTTTGTTGGGTTTCTACTTAAGAAAATAATAATAACTTAACACTTTCAACCCAGATGAAATCTCACCTTGAAAAACTAAGAACAGTAAAGAAAATGATCAAACACACAGGTCTCCACAAGTGGGAGAGTTTCCTAGCCAAATTTCAGTGACAGCCAAAAAGACTAGGCTTTTTTCAAAAAACTAACTTGAGAATTAAGGGTGATTTATTACTCAGAGACCTGACATTAATTAAAGCAAATTTAGCAGTATCCTTATCACTTCAAGTTGATGTTATTACAGTTGGCTGGAAAGAGAATACAAATTACTCAGGCAAGGACTGCCAGTCGATCAGGTCTCCTAAAATGCCTTTCTATCCCAGCAAAGAGGTTTCTGCAACTCCAGAACCCCCAAATTAGATTATGTTAAAGAGAACCTAGCCTGATTGCCCTCTTAGTCTTGGCCATCTATTCTTCTCTCAAATGTATGACTTAGCTCTTTTTAAAACTCTACAGAATAATGCATGATGAACAGAGACATGGCCAGGAAAAGAATTTGAGGGGGGAAAGTGTATTTGGCTTATAAATCTTATAGCTTGACATACAAAATACCACAGACCTGATAACAAATTTTAAATAACTCATATTTTGGTCAATGTGTTAGAGAAGGACTACGATCTGATAAATACCTTTATTTTGTTTGCTTTGGTGACCAACAAATATCAACCCTAATTGACAACTCTGGGAGGCCTAAATGGTCCACAGTCCAAAACTAACAGCTGGACAGAATACTAAGTTTCTTTCTATACATTTTCTAATTACCACAAATATTGACCCCAAACTTCTTCAAAATGGGATGTCTATACCCTAAGGGGCAGTTCTACTCTGTCCTGTAGGGTCACTTTGAGTCAGAATCGACTCAATAGTGTTTTATTTTTTTTTTTAATACCTTAAGAGTTCATCACATCTGTCAGGTTTTACAATTCTAATTTAAATATTTTTGGTTCTAGATAAAAATCTGAGCACTCAATTGTATCACACTCCCTCCCTCTCTCTCTCTTTTCAAATTCTTCAAATTAATCATCCACATAATTGCAGATTCTATTGATAGTCCCATCAGATGCTGACACTGGTGAAGGGACTCAGTGTCACCTGGAAGACTCTACTGCCACCAACCCTGCCCGTAGCAGCCACTTAGACTTCCACACAGTTTTTGAGCCAATGTCAAGGAAGTTGGCATGCATTGAGCTCTGCTGTGTACTCCCACTGTGGATTAATATATTGTTCTCTCTCTCACAACAGCCTTATGAAGTAGGTAATACCATCATACCAAAGTTTAGGAATAGCTAAACCAAGGTACAAACAGCTTAAAATACATATAAATTGTCACACTATGACAAAGTGAATAAAAACCAGTTGCCATTGAATCTTTTCCAGCTCATGGTGACCTCATGTGTCAGAAAAGAACTGTGCTCTATAGGGTTCTCAATGGCTAATTTTTCAGAAGTAGATCAACAGGCCTTTCTTCTGAGACACCTCTGGGTGGGCTCAAACTTCCAACCTGTCAGTGAGCAGCCAACCTTTTGCACCACCCAGGTATTGCACAAGGAAATGAAGCTGAAGTTTAAACCTAGGTACCTGAGTTATCTGTTGCTGCATAACAAATAGTCCTAAAACTTAATGGACAACAACATTCATTATGCCATAGTTTCTTTGTGTCAGACCTTTTTTTTCTTTGTGTCAGACCTCCATGTGGCTAAACCAGGCCCTCTGGCTCTGGGTTTCTCTCAAGGATAAAACTGCTGTCATCTCATGGTTTGACTGAAGCTGGATCCACTTCCACACTTGCAGGATTGTTGGCAGGATTCGGTTCCTCACTGGAAAGAATATGAGTAAAATGGAAGTCACTATCTTTTATAACTTAATATCAGAAGTGACATTGCTTAGGAGCAAGTCACTAGGTTCAGCCTGTTCTCAGAGGAAGGAGATTATATAAGGGAATGGATGCCAGGAGGCAGCCCTCATTGGGAACCATCTTAGAAGCTGTCTACCATAACAGGCATGATTTCTATGTTTAAAAAAAAAAAAAAACTTAAGCCTTATTATCAATTTACAAATTTGTGACGATCGCTTGTAAAACCACCATTTTAATGCGTTTGTAAAACCACCATTACCAATCACACATATATAGTATTTCTACAATTTTATGTATTTTTTGAGTAGATGCTTAAGGACAATTCTAAATTGTAACTTAGCCTGACTTAGTAAAAAATTCAAAATCAAAGTTTGACTTATTGCTATATCATGTCACTCTGACTTTTAAAAACATCTCACCTTATAGATTATCTATAAAATGTGAGACATGCTACATATTCTTTATTTAAAATTATATATAAGCCATATTAAAACACAACATTTTAGATATAGGGAATTTTAATATGATTGACATATGATCAACATAGGAAAGATCAAAAAATAAAGTGGACATTTCTACCTTATTTCAGCTCTTGCCTTAAGACAGGCAGATGAACACAAATCAAACACCTATGAGCCTTGCTCTGTTCTATGGAACAGCAAACGGATTTCCATAATATTTAAATATATTCACATAACACGTTACATAAAACTAAATATAAAACCAATGACCTCTGGGTTGTGAGGTGTCAATCAGCACTTTTGTGAAAAGGTGGGTATAACTCATTCAATCTAGCTTCAAGTCAAGCCATATTTTAAGAAGGGGGAAACAGTGATACCGATTATGAACTGAGCTTACTCTTAGAAGTCAAACAGCATAATCGTATTTATTTAACAACAAGCCAATCTTAATTAATTCAGGACTGTTAACAAAAACTATTCTTATTCTTTATTCTTGACCTAAATTCTGGCTTATCAGATCATTTGGAATATGGTACCTGTTCAAAAAAGAAAGAGCCCTGAGGCTTTTCTGTCTAAGAATAAGTAAGGCAGTGGTCAGCTATTACTCATTTTTTTGAGATTAGCTATCAAGCCTGCCCTTTCTCTCTTCCTATGAATGAATGCCTAGATTATTTTTGTTCCAGGGTTGTACTTCTTAGGATTTGCCAAATCTTTCGTCGGTGTCTCCTCTTTCCAGGTGACGTCTTTGCTCTTGTTGATAGCTGCATGAGAGAATCTGGGAACCTGACCTGTCTTCCCCACAAAAAGAGCATGCAGACTTAAGCCAATTTAGTGGTTGTCTCCCTTTCCCATGGTGTGGCACTGGGCACACTTCTGAACAAAAATCCCCTTGACCTTCTCACCATCACTCATTTATAATTCACTGTCTTGATGACACTATGAAAGTTGCCACTTGGCAGTTGGATGTTCCACTCTCTCCCAGGCATGTTTTTAGCCTCTATGTAATTGTTGTAGCTTCAATGGGCCCAAAAGTAGTGTCTTGTGTGCTTGAGTGTGGGAGTTCACCTGCAAGATGATTCCAGGAAACAGGAGTAAGGGGGCAGGTAGTGTGGGATGGAGATGGTGAAAATCTAACATGAGAGGTGTTTTTGAGATTATTGCTGTGGGGAATGGTGCATTATTCCACTAGGACCTCCAGAGGAGTCCACAGAAAGCCTTCCAGAATTGGAATCCTAAGCATGAACCAGAGAGCATTGACCTATTGCACTATGTTCCCCACTGATCAAATATTACCCTAATGGAACTCACCCTGGCCACAGTCTTTGGCATAGGAGGAGGCCTAGGGCAGAAGTCAAAAATATATTACCATTGATTAATTAGTAGATAAGAACTGCTTTAGGTGAAGGGAAAGACAACACTCAATACATGGAAGGTCAGCTCAATTGGACTGGACCAAAAGCAAAGAAGTTTCCGGGATAAAATGAATGCTTCAGAGGTCAGCGGAGCAAGAGCGGGGGTTTGGGGACCATGGTTTAAGGGAACTTCTAAGTCAATTGGCAAAATAATTCTATTATGAAAACATTCTGCATCCCAGTTTGAAATGTGGCATCTGGGGTCTTAAATGCTAGCGAGCAGCCATCTGAGATGCATCAATTGGTCTCAGCCCACCTGGAGCAAAGGAAAATGAAGAACACCAAGGTCACACGACAACTAAGAGCCCAAGAGACAGAAAGGGCACATGAACTAGAGACCTACATCATCCTGAGACCAGAGGAACTAGTTGGTGCCCGGCCATGATCGATGACTGCCCTGACAGGGAGCACAGCAGAGAACCCCTGAGGGAGCAGGAGATCAGTGGGATGCAGACCCCAAATTCTCATAAAAAGACCATACTTAATGGTCTGACTGAGACTAGAGAAATTCTGGTGGCCAGGGTCCCCAGACTTTCTGTTGGCACAGGACAGGAACCATCCCCGAAGACAAGTCATCAGACATGAAAGGAACTGGACAGTGGGTGGGAGAGAGATGCTGATGAAGAGTGAGCTAATTATATCAGGTGGACACTTGAGATTGTGTTGGCATCTCATGTCTGGAGGGGGGATGGGAGGATAGAGAGAGTGGGAAGCGGGCAAAACTGTCACGAAAGGAGAGACTAGAAGGGCTGACTCATTAGGGGGAGAGCAAGTGGGAGTACGGAGTAAGATGTATGTAAACTTATATGCAACAGACTGACTTGATTTGTAAACGTTCACTTGAAGCTCAATAAAAGTTAATTAAAAAAAAAAAAAGCATTGAGCTACCACTAAAAAAAAAAAAAAAAAAAAAAAAAAACCACTATGCGCCTGTTAAAACCCAATACAGTAACAACACCAAATTCTGTCAAGGACAAGAAGCAGCAGGAACTCTCATTAATTGCTGGTAGAAATGTGAAATGGCACAGCATTTTGGAAGATAGTCTGACATTGTCATGGATTGAATTATGTCCCCCCAAAATGTGTGTGTATCAACTTGGTTAGGCAGTAATTCCCAGTATTGCATGGTTGTCCTCCTTTTTTTATTGTAATTTTATGTTAAGAGTATTAGGGTGGGATTGTAACACCACCCTTACTCAGGTCACCTCCCTCATCCATTGTAAAGGAAGTTTCCCTGGGGTGTGACCTGCACACCCTTCTATCTCTCAAGAGATAAAAGGAAAGGAAGCAAGCAGAGAGTTGGGGACCTCATACCACCAAGAAAGCAGCACCAGGAGCAGAGCACGTCCTTTGGACCTGGGGTCCCTGCTCCTTAGAAGTTCCTCAACCAGGAGAAGATTGAGGACAAGGAATCTTCCTCCAGGGCCAACAGAGAGTGAAAGCTCTCCCCTAGAGCTGACACCCTGAATTTGGACTTTCAGTCTACTTTACTGTGAGGAAATAAACCTCTCTTTGTTAAAGCCAAAAAAAAAAAAATTACCATTAGTGAGTTGGACTGTACACTGGAACTGTCTACACCAGACATGGCTGGAGCTAAAGAATGGGCACCTGCTGTGTGTACTACAACTAAATTACCTATACTAGACCCATTGCTGTTCAGTCGATTCTGACTCATAGTGACCCTATGAGACAAAGTGAAACTGCCTCATGGTGTTTCCAAGGAGTAGCTGGTGAATTCAGACTGCCAGCTTTTGGTTAGCAGCCAAGCTCTTAGCCCACCAGGCCTCGTTACCTATACCAGGGGTTCACAAACATTGAAGAGCATCAGAGTCAACTCAGGAGCTAATAAAGAGCACAGAGGTCCAGGCTTGTCAGAGAGGAATAGCATCTGGGCCTTTGTATTTTTACCTAGTTTACACTTTTTTTTTTACACTAATGTTTGAGTACCACTTACAGTGCCTATAGGGACCCTCTGGGACAAGAAAGGCTCACTAGGAATTGATTGGCAGTTAGTTCAGTTGCTATTCATTGAACTCATGATAGGTGGAGTGTGGGCTGGGGTTCCCCATACCCCCAAACCACAGGCTTTACTCCCCCCAGGGTTGTTTCAGCCCATGTAGTTGTTGCTCCTGTCTATTCAGCTAGTACCCTGACACTCTACCTAGCTCTGCTAACACTGCCTCAAAGGAAAGGAAAATGACATTGATTGAACACCTACTGTGAATTAGCCTACGCAGACTGACATTTTAAAGACAAAACTTCCGTTGGCACTTCTGAGAACCCTGGGAAGTAGGTGGTGTTATTCCTGTTTCTTAGATTTTAATATTAAAACTCAAAGAGATCTGAAATCCCATATCTACTGTGGGCTAGATGAGGAAACAGGTACACTTGACTATAAGTGCCTCTCCAACTTACCACGTTATTGTCTTTGGGGAGAAATAGTAACCACAGTCTGCATGAGTCCCACCCAGAACAGGTCTATGCTCTTTAACTTTGAAGAGGAAAGTATTGAGCCCGCTATGCAAATAATTTAAGTTGTAGAGATCTCACTGATCACTCTACGTGAAAAACAGTACCTGATCATGAGCTGGCTGGACAGGTTTATTTAATGAGAAAGGCATCCATTGAGCACCCATTATGCCCAGGCACAGCGTTAGGTGCTTTGTGTACATCTCCTTCCTTTCCTGCTCGTAACAGGGCATCACCACCTCTTTCCTGATGTTACAAAAGAACATACGCATCATCCTGCAACAGGTAGTTCCAGAGGCTTTATTACTTTAAAAAACAGATCATCACAAAAGAAAGAGCTGGAAGCCTGATAAAATGTAGCGAATTTCATATTTCTTGCTGGATCTCATTAGATCTATTTGGCATTCTCCTGTAGCCTAGACTGAGATGGTACTTAATGTAGAAGTCTGAGAATTAGGACTGAGCTTCACTCATTTATGATTCACAGGTTTGAAAAGAACTTTAATGCTAAGTGTAAATGCATTTAAAAAAATGTTTAAGAAGGATTTTAAATACATTTTAGTATTTAGTGAGAATTTGAGGGTTATCTTCCAATATTAATTTCCATCTGTATATTCTTATTAGTTCTTTCTCATTCGCCATTAGCTCTCATTAGCAAAAAAAAAAAAAAAAAAAAACCAGCCTTACAATCATAATATGGAATATGTCTGCATATAGTGCTTCCTGCCTAAAAACAGCATTTTTATTCACTCTAGCACTCATGTCTATGCTAAATTGTTCATCCCTTTCAGGGCTGCTCCAAACGTTCTTCAAAGCAAATGTATTTGGTATGTTACCTTGTATGCTTTCAACAGAGAGCAACATAGTTTTTGACAGCTTATTTTCAACAGCTATGCAAGAAGACATTGTAAAACAGTCTCAAGGCATTTAGTCTGCTGTTAATGATTTGTTTTGACTCTTTCTTTTCTACAGTGCTTCAACTTCTGCTGCTGAAGAGAAGATGACATTTGATACTTGGGTTCACCCTATGAAAAGTTTAATTTAATTACAGAAGGGTCTGATTTGCTAGATTAAAAGGTTAAGTATTATACAATTCATTCTGGGGACAGAGATTTGAGAAAGCTGTAGTGCAAAGTTCATATAGTCAGACCAGAGGAAAACACTACAGAAATGAGGCAAAGCTAAAACTCAGTGGCTATTCTCACTGAGAAAGGAGAGACACATTCAAATATATATCAAGGGTTGAACATAACACTTAACAATCATTTATCAACAGTACTGTTTTTTAGCTCTTTGAGAGTTCTGCTTCAGGGTGTTTGCAAACACAAATGAGAGATTTTACAGAGCTAGGCTAGAATTGAGTCATTGGTGGTTCAGTAGTAGAATTCTCACTTTCCATGCAAGAGACCCAGGTTTGATTCCTGGCAATCGTACCTCATGTACATCTACCACCTGTCTGTCCGTGAGGCTTGCATGTTGCTCTGATATTGAATGGGTTTCAGTGGAGTTTCCAGACTAAGACAGGCTAGGAAGAAAAGCTTGGTGATTACTCCCAAAAATCAGCCCATGAAAACCCTATGGACCACAACAGTCCTGTCTACAACCTCTCATGGGAATGACATGGGCCAGGGCAGTGCTTCGTTCTGTCGTGCCGGGTCACCATGAGTCGGGCTTACTCGACAACAGCTAACAACAGCAACAATAGGCTAGAATTATCATTTTAAAATATCACAGGACACTGGAATATTAAAATGAAGATGCTCCTAGATAGCATAGGCTAGAGTTTCACAATCCCCCTACACACACACTTACACACCCACTCACAAATTTTACTTCAACCACCAAACAAAACCCATTTAGTCTGAATTGACAGTTAGTGTCTTAAGACTTCAAAAAATGGCAATGAATTCCAGGTAGCTAGGCTGTATGCTTTTAGCTCGCTGCCTCATATTGAAAGGCAATAGGCGCCAATGGTTCTGAGCAACTTTAAGAACTGAAGTGCCTGAGTGATGAGACCCGCGCCCATGGCACCAACGTCGACTTGACCAGCCAATTGTAAAACAACCTGAAACAGCCAAGTGACTACCTGATATCACAGAATAAAGAATTGCAATGGTCCGGCCGGTGAGAAGTGAGTTCACAGCTCTGCGAGTGTTAATAACCTAGCTAGCAAAGCAGAGGAGAGGAAAAGAGCGCAAGGAGAGAGTCTGATGGGCTCTTAAAATTTGGCGTCATTCTATAGGCCAAATGTGGATTAAAGGATAAAAGAGGATCAAAAATGACTCAAAGATTCCTGGCCCCAGCTGCTGAAAACCGGGCCGCTTCATCAGACAAGATGGTGGCGAGGAATGCGAGGAAGCAGCTGGCTTTTCAGCTTCATTAAAGAATCCTCCAGTTTATCGTCGGTAGTAAGCTTGCACCTACATCGATCCGTCCACACGTGAGTTTTCACCTGCCAGTGGGGCTGCACAGCAGGTCACGCCAGCACAGCAGGTCACGCCAGCACAGCACGGCCTCCTCCCCACACGCCCGCCTCCACGTTCTAAAAACCTCATTACAAAATCGCAGGATGGAGGGAACACGCAGGTGGAATCAGCCTGGCCCTCTGTAATACATCCGATGCAGTGCCTTGCGAAATCTTCCTTGAAAAATGAATACAAATTGATTTGGACAGAAGTGCTGTGGCATGGGTGGAAAACTGGCTCAGCGACTGTAAACAAAGGGTAATGACAAATGGCCATGGAATCAAGGAGAGCAAGAGTCGCGTTCTCCAAACCAGAGGAGTGTCCAGGAGGGCTCCATGAGTCAGGATTTGAGTTCATTTTCAGTCAGGACATGTATTATCCACAAAGCATGAAGAGCATATGAATGAAATCACAGTAGGTTCTCAATAGGAAGAAGGGTAAACATTAATAAAAGGAAAATCACACTGGGTCAAAGGAATGCTCAAAATACAGAAGGGGAGAGAAGCTAAAAAAAGTAATAACATAAATAAAAGAAAATGACAGGAAGACATTCTTTCAAAAGCCAAAGATTTGGAGCACACAGACAGGTAAATTGAAATGATCTTCTAGTTTACCCAGTGTTTTACCATCTCCCAAATTTTCTGTTGATGCCCCAATATTTATTTGAAAAAAATAATGATATATTTCAGGGCAATGAATACTCTTAAAGTTTAAAATCTGATAAAAGTGGTAATTATTTATTCCCAGTCCTCCTCCTGTCAGGATCCTGATTTTTAGATGTAGGTTAATTTGCGTGCTGATTAAAAACAAACAAACAAACAAAAAAAAAACTGATTTTGAGTGCATTCTCATTCATAGTGACACTATAGAACAGAGTGAAACTGCCCCCATAAAGTTTCCCAGGCTGTAATCTTTGTGGGAGCAGGGTGCCAAGTCTTTTCTCCCACCGTGGCTAGTAGATTCAAACCACTTACATTTCAGTTTGCAACCGAGTGCTTAACCACTGTGCCACCAGGGCATGCTGATTAACCAGCTGAAAATCAGAAACAATCAAACTTGGAAGCATTTGTAGTCAGACAACCAAAGTTAAACATAAAGATTAAAAATAATAATGCAAATATGATTTGCATAGTTTTCACACAGAGCTTATAGACTGGGTTTTGTTTGTTTTAGAGTGAACAATGGAAATTTCCTGCAAATATGATATGAATGAATTACTTACATGTTGATTGGGGAGTCCCTGAGTAGAGCAAACTCAGCTACTATCTAAAAGGTTGGCAGTTTGAATCCACCCAGAAGTACCTGGGAGGAAAGACCCGGAGATCTACTTCTGAAAGGTCACAGCCATTGAAAATCCTATGGAACACAGGTCTACTCTGAAACACATAGAGGCAATACGAGTCAGAACCAACTCGACAGCAACGGATGCATCTAGTATTTGTTGACCTCTTTTTATAATAAAAGGATTTTGTTCTTATTTTTGGAGCCCTGGTGGCGCAGTGGTTAAAAGCTTGGCTGCTAACCAAAAGGTCAACAGTTCAAATCCACCTGCTGCTTCTTGGAAATCCTATGGGGCAGTTCTACATAGTGATCCTACAGGGTCACTCTGAGTCAGAATAGACTCGACGGCAATGGGTATAGTATGGTTTGGTTCTTATTTTTGCAATAAGGATGTTTTTCCAAAGTAAAACTATAAAAACAAAACAAGGAAAGCACATTCCTTAAACTCAAGAAGTTTGCTCACAAGTGGATTCTTAGAATTTCAGTTCTAAGGACCTAAGGGCTTGTTGATTCCAACTGCCTTCATTTTGCCCAAGATCTGGGACTTCACAAGAAAAAGAGACTCCCCTGCTCTTGATGATGTGGCCTGGGAGGACCTGTGGGAGTGTCTGCCCAGATGCCACCACATGACTGAATCCATGAGACTGATGGCATCTTTCACTTCCCATAGGGTTCCATCATGCCTGAGGCCTAACTTCACCACTCTTTTTCCAGCCAGGCTGGGCCAAGCTTAACAGAGGCACAGAGTACTTTTCCCAGGCATCCATTTTGGAATCCTGACCAACCTGCTGACTGGGCTGGGTCACAGACGGCAGTCCCTCACAATGCCTCCTTTGTGCCAGGGTGAACAGGACTCCAAGCCAGAGTCTTTCAGAACCTTGGGGCCACTTAATCCCACGGAGCTTTTCATTCCCACCATCCTTGGCCTCTATCCAAAATGCACACTCCTACGGTCTTCTCTCCTCTCACGTCCTCATCGTCACGCTATTCTCTGTTTCCTCTCCCATGATTCATGATCCCATTCCTGCTCACTTCTCCTGCCAACGTCCTGGCCTTTGTTCACATGGCTCCTTTCGTCTGTCCTGCATTTTCCTACATGCTCTACCTGGTGAACACCCACTCACCTCTCAAGACTCATTTCAATCATCATCCCTTTCTCTGCAAAGAAGAATCACCTCCTCCTAGCCACCCTGCCCCATAGAATTGATCATTTCCTCCATTTTTCCTTTCTTCTTAGGGGCTTAATAAAAGCAAAGTGGAAGGACTTGTTGATTCTATGGGATGGAACAACAATCATACCTATTAAAATGGTAAAACAAATTCTTTGTTTGCCTGTCTGTCACCACTGGAATGCAGTCTCTCTCAGGGCCTAGTCTTTGTTTTGTATACACCATTGTATCCTTAGTGCCTAGAACAGTGTCTTCTCGTACATCGTAGGCTCTTACAAAATATCTTCTAAATAATTGAGAATCACCCTCTACTGGACAGTTAGCTTCTCAGAGGCAGGAACCCTGTTCCCAGAGTCCCTAGCACATAGAAACTTATCATATATGAATGGCTGAACATATTCATTCTACAGTGCCATCTGAAAACCTTATTCTACTGTAATTAAATTGCCTTACACATTCAAGTACTTCACCCAGCTCTCCCTCCATCTGCTTACTGTATCTTAAACCTTGTTTTCCCTTAGGAGGAGATCTCCCTTTTCTCTCTCTCTCTCTCTCAAACAGGCTGTCCATCATCATATTTTCCTTCACCTGGGACCTAAGGTCAACCTACTTCTCCACAACCCTTTTTAATGCAATCTCTTTCCTTCACAGCCAAAATTATCAAAAGAGTGGTCTACACTCCTGTCCCCAATCAACCTCTGGTCCTCATCTCTACTAAATTGTTTTTTTAATATGGACCAAATGCAACAGATACTTCGTGAGCCTGTTTCTGGCTGATTCCAATTCTCAGTTCATGTATTTCTAAACTTCTCTGTAATATCCGATACATGCTACATTAACCATGTTCCTTCATTGGATGCTGTTTTCCTCCTGCTTTTCTAGTCTGTCTTATGCAGTCCCCTTATTTTCTGTATCATTCTTGAATAGTGATGTTTACCTAGCCTTATGTTCTTAGGCCTCTGTACCCTATTCCCTGATTCAGCTACCGCCTTTACAATGATGAGCTTTAAGTCCAATTCTCTCCTAAGCCCCAATCTTATTTCTCCAGCTGTTTCTGGAATGTTTCACTTGATAACCTAAAACACCTCAAAATCAACATTTACAAAGCTGTATTTATTACCTATCCCCTATCACTTTTCCTCCTGTGATATTCCTTTGCTTAGTCAATATCTCCAATTATCTGTTACATAAGCCAGAAACTTGGTGGTTATTTCTAGACAATTTCCAGTTTTTTTACCCTCATATTTTAATTTCTGTCATTCTTCACCTAAGGTCCAATATCTGTCATTCTACTTCCAATATCATTTTCATATCCATCCTATTCTCTCTATTCTTATGACCACTATGTTAAAATAAACTCTGATTACATTTCTCCTCTTTAACAAAGATAAAAAATGATTTCTGTATGGCTATTTACAATGTTTCTTCCTTCCCTTTGCAAGATTTACTTAAGAATCATCTGCTATGCTCATGGTGATAATGGGTAGAAAGAGCTGAGAACTAGAAGTAGTCAGAAACCGGCCCAAGGGAGGAAAAAGCTAGTGGTGAGACACGACAGATCCAGGAAGGCAAGGGAAGGACTGGAAAAAATTCTGGAGTCCACATTTGAATTGAGGATGGAAAAAGTCTTTGGGAGTAGCTCTATGCTTTGAACGAGACAGAAAGATAAAGAAAAAGAATTATAACATGATTCCTGAAATTCTAATAAAACCTTGTGTTGGGTTTAAATAGTTTTGGCAGTAAAACTTGTGTTTATTTGACTGTGCCCTTTGAGAGACCTAGCTGACCACTTGAGGACAAAGGTTTGTATGACCTACACCTGAATTACTGCAATAGCCTCTGCCTGATGTCCCGGACTCTAGTCTCATTCACCTCAAAGTGACATATGGATATCAGAATGACATTTTAAAGATGAAAATCTGATCATGACAATCTTTATTTAAAAAATTTTCAATCATTCATCCAACCCTTCACAAATAATTCAAGCTCCTAGTTTAGGCACAAGGGCCCTTTATAATATGACTCTTGCCCAAAAATATAAACAAAGCGTTAGACATTTCCGAGGCCTAAAGCCATCCTGAAAACACATCACCTTGTACAGGCAGTCCACAGCGTTATGAATGTCCAACTTATGGTAACTCATACTTCACAGCAGACTGCCTTAAAGCTTATTATATTGAAATTTGAGTTAAAAACCATGTTTTCTAATAACGAACACATGTACTACTTTGTGATGCTCATGAAAACATCGCGCAGTTTGGCAGTGTTTCTAAAGTGTTTTATATTCACAGAAAGGTAAAATACATACCATATACTAAGACAAACATTCGACTAACCAATGATAATAAGAACCATACGTACCTGTTCTGACTTTATGTACAAATTCGGCTTAAACACAAATTTAGGAACAGTTCTCGTTCATAACCCAGGGACTGCCTGTATAAGGTTGTTTGTCTTTTTGTTTGTTTGTTTGTTTTTCCCCATAAATGCTCTCTTTTCTGTCTTCACATCACTAATAACATCAAATCTTTGTACAAATGACTGGTTAAAAAAGTGTTTCCATCCAAATCTGAGATAATTACCCCATCCTTTCAGTAATCACACCCCATCCACTCCATGTTCCAACCATCTCTTTCTCTTCTTTGAGATAGCCTGCATTGGTAGTTTGTTGTTTGCCTGTAAGATTTTTTTTCAGAACATTTATAAATGCTGTATACAATGGTGAACATATTGTGTATGTATATTTTACAAAATTAGTTGCATTTATTATAAAGTTGATCAGTAAGAATATAGATAGTACAAGAGCTAGGGTTCTTTAGAGAGAAAAGGTGAATGATAAAAGAACTGCCACACTCTATTTGTCATGGAGTAAAATACACTATCTCATAATGTAAGCTGTTTTTGGGCATGTGAAGTTTCACAGAGACCCATGGGTCCGTGTAGATTCCATGAATGATCTAGGGAATTAGAGATACCTTAAAGACTTTATTTAAAGGAAGGTTTTCAACCAGTTTGAGTAGTTCAGTTACGGCCAACAAAGCAAAACCGCAACAGACCCAAATTTTAAAAATTTGGGTGATTCAGAACCATAACCAGAATGGGAAAAATTACACATCAAAGCCCTGGAATGGGAGACTCAGTGACCCTTTCAGGGGTCTGTTGTGTGAGATTGGATTATTGCCAGGATTGAGGGGCGGGACACACATTCAAAGTGACGCCATTTTTAAGAGGGCACTGCTGTTTCTGACTCTGAAAAATCGGTCAGGCAAGAGATTTGGTTACTATGCAATGCATATGCTGCCCTTGATTTCTGAGAGGGAGATGAAGTTTCTAGCAGATCTTCTACCCATAGTTTTTCCCTTTCTGGTTATGGTTCTGATTCACCCAAATTTAAAAAAAAATTGAGTCTTTTCTGGTGTCACTTCCTCAGTCCTGATTGAACTGGAAAGAACTGGTTCAAAGCCCTGATTTAAAATGAGTGAGTAAAGATGTGTGGGTCAGAGAAACTAGCTAAATATTGAAAAAGAAAACTTAGGTTTTTACCTCATAACAAATACCAAAATAAATTCCAGATGGATTTAACACAGGAATATAAAAACTAAATCATTAAAGTACTCAAAAAAAAGTATAGGAAATTATTTTTTAATATTTTGAAGTAAAGTAATTCCTTCTTAGTGTGACTAAAAGATAAGATTTCTTAATGGGAAAGACTTAACAGAGTGACTAATCAAAAAAATATTACATATATATATATATACAGACACATGTATAGACTATATATATATACACACACACATGATCTGTACAAAAAATACTGTTGTAAAAAATAAAAAGTCATACTTTTAAAACTATTACTTTTCATGTGGATGTTTCTTTTAATTCCTGTGAAATATGACTTTTCTTCTTTACCTCTGGACACTTCTCAGTAAAAATGATGGAAGAACTATTGCTTTGATCATAGAGTTTGAAGAAATTTTTATAGGTCATCAATATTGTTCTCTGATTTTAGCCTACAACGACTACATAAATATCCCAAGGGATAAGCATCTGTTTTGTTTATGGAATTATTGTGGTTCTTGCCAATTTTTTTTCCCACTGTTTTATTGCAATCTGTATATTTACCAAGTATTTTGCACATTTTCCTTTCTGTGAACATACAGAACAACTGATCTCCTTTCTTTGTATGGAACATGGTTGCGGAATTTAGAAATTGGGTAACCTTAATTTTCTGTTCCACCACTCATCTGTCAGTTTGTTGTACAGTGGTGGCTTGCAGGTTGCTGTGATGCTGGAAGACATGCTACTGGTATTTCAAATGCCATCAGGGTCATCCATGGTGACATGACAGATTTCAGCAGAGCTTCCTAAGACAGACTAGGAAGAAGGACCTGGCAGCCTACTTTTGAGAAAATTAGCCAGTTGAAACCTTATGAATAGCAGTGGAACATTATCTGATACAGTGCCAGAAGAGAACTCCTCAGGTTGGAAGGCACTCAAGATACAAATGGGGAAGAGCTGCTTCCTCAAAGTAGAGTCGACCTAATGATGTGGATGGAGTAAAGCTTTTGGGGCCTTCATTTGCTGATGTGGTGTGACTCAAAATGAGAAGAAACAGCTGCAAACATTCATTAATAATCAGAACATGGAATGTATGAAGGATGAATCTAGGAAAATTGCAAGTTGCCAAAAATGAAATGGAATGCTTGAAGATAGATATCCTAGGCATGAGTGAGCTGAAATAGACTGGTAAGGCCATTTTGAATCAAATGATCATATGGTCTACTATGCTGGAATGACAGATTGAAGAGGAGAGGCATCCCATTCATCATCAAAAAGAACATTTCAAGATCTACCCTGAAGTATAACACTAGTATTCAAATTTATGGGAAACCCTGGTGGCGTAGTGGTTAAGAGTTATGATTGCTAACCAAAAGGTTGGTAGTTTGAATCCACTAGGCTTTCTTTGGAAATTCTATGAGGTAGCTCTACTCTGTCCTACAGGGTCGCTATGAGTTGGAATCAACTGGACAGTGACTGGTTTGGTTTGGTTTATTCAAATTTACACACTAACCACTAAGGCCAAAGATGAAGAAATTGAAATTTTTACCAACTTCTGCAGTCTGAAATTGATCAAAAATGTAATTGAGATACATTGATAATTACTGGTGCTTGGACTGTGGAAACAAAGTATCCAAAAAAACCAAAAAATCCCAAACCCATTGCTGTCAAGTCAATACTGACCCATAGTGACCCTATCGAACCCATTAAAAAAAACAAACCCGAAACCCATTACTGTGGTGTCGATTCCAACTCATAGCAACCCTATCGGACAGAGTAAAACGGCCCCATAGAGTTTCCAAGGAGCAGCTGAGGGATTTGAACTACTGACCTTTATCATTAGAAGCTGTAGCTCTTAACCACTGCACCACCAGGGCTCCAAATAAAGATCAGTAGTTGGAAAATATGGCCTTGGTGAAAGAAATGATGCTGGAAATCTCATGACAGAATTTTGCAAGACCAGTGACCTATTCATTGGAAATACCTTTTTTCAACAATATAAATGATGAATACACATAGACTTGGCCAGATAGAATACACAGCAGTCAAACCAACTACATCTGTAGAAAGAGACAATGGAGAAACTCAGTATCATCACTCAGAACAAGGCCAGGGGCCGACTGTGGAACAGACCATCAACTGCTTATATGAAAGTTCAAGTTGAAGCTGAAGAAAATTAAAACAACTCCACGGCAGCCAAAGTATGACCTCAAGTATATCTGACCTGAATTTAGAGACCACTTCAAGAATTTTTGTTTCAAGAATAAATTTAACACACTGAACACAAATGACTGAAGATCAGACAAGTTGTGGGATGACATCAAACATGAAAAAAACAAAAGATCATTAAAAAGATAAGAAAGAAAAAAACAAAATAATTGTCAGAAGAGGCTCTGAAACTGGATCTTAAATTTAGAGTATCTAAAGCAATCCAGAAGAAATGACAAAGTAAAAGAGCTGAACAGAAGATTTCAAAGGGCAACTTGAGAAGACAAAGTAAAGTATTATAATGAAATGTGCAAAGACCTGGAAATAGAAAACCAAAAGAAAAGAACATGCTTGGCATTCCTTGAACTGAAAGAACTGAAGAAAAAATCCAACCCTCGACTTGCAATATGGAAGGATTCTACAGACAAAAAATTGAACAACACAGGAAGCATCACAAAAAAAGATGGAAGGAATACACAGAGTCATTGTATCAAAAAGAATTGGACAATGTTCGACCATTTCAGGAGATAGCACATGATCAATACTGATGATATTGAAGAAAGAATTCCTAGCTGCACTGAAGACATTGGTGAAAAACAAAGCTCGAAGAATTAACGGAACACCAACTGAGATGTTTCAACAAACAGATATAACACTGGAAGTGCTCACTCGTCTGTGCCAAGAAATTTGGAAGACAGCTACCTGGGCAACTGACTGAAAGAGGTCTGTATTTATGCCCATTCCAAAGAAAGGTGATCCCACAAAATGTGGAAATTATTGAACAATATCATTAATATCATACACAAGTAAAATTTTACTGAAGATAATTCAAAAGCGGTTGCAGCAGTACATTGACAGGGAGCTGCCAGAAATTCAAGCTAGATTCAGAAAAGGACATGGAATGAAGAATGTCATTGCTGATATCAGATGAATCTTGGCTGAAAGCAGAGAATACCAGAAAGATGTTTACTTATGTTTTATTGACTATGTAAAGGCATTCAGCTACATGGATCATAACAAATTATGGATAACATTGTGAAGAATGGGAATTCCAAAACAGTTAATTGTGCTCATACAGAACCTGGACATAGATCAAGAGGCAATCGTTCAGATAGAACAAGGGGACACTGCGTGGTTTAAAGTCAGAAAAGGTGTGAGTCAGGGTTGTATCTTTTCACCATACTTATTCAGTCCGTATGCTGAGGAAGTATGATTGTGAGGATGGTGCAGGACAGGGCAGTGTTTTATTCTGTTGTACATGGGGTCACTGTGAGTTGGAACCAACTTGACGGCACCTAACAACATCAATTTCTGTTCACCCTCTCTCCTTAAGATAAAGTAATTCTAATTTCTGTTGCCTTTCCTCCAATGACCTATTAAATATACCAAAATGTTATCTAAGTCCTTCATTACTACAGTCTCCTGATTGATTAAGCAGCAGAATAGGAAAGGGCAGCCTGAGATAGGAATCTAATTATCAGGAGTTAGAGACTGTTAATGAAGTTGAAGTCTTGAGAATCAAGACCAGGAGCCAAATTCCAGGCACCCAGGAACAGAGGGCAGAGTAGCTAAGTGTTATAGAAGACGTCAAGGCCAGAACCAGTAGACGAGTACACCCAACTGGAATCTAAACAGAGAAGATCAGTTTCATAAAAAGGCAAAGCTGGAAGTTCATGGTAGGAAAGGTAAATATTTCTGTTAAAGGTGAGAACTTCAGGCAGACTGTGGTGCCTCAGGCTCCCTGTCTTAAAAGATGTCTGAGGAATAACACAGGCACATGCTCATGGCCAACCTGAGAGATTATGTGTTTCAAGAGTTCTTTCTGTCTTTTCCTGGTCAGTTCCTACCAACTACCCAGCCCCAGAGAACTCTCAAATCTTTCCAAGTTCTCCCTTCCTCTTAAATGATAGAAGTGAACATGGTGGTTAACTGCAGTATAATAAAATAAAAAAGAACTGCCCCAATTTTTTGTCTAGAATAGGAGTCAGCAAATTTTTTCTGTAAAGGGCCAGATAATAAATATTTCTGGTTTTGCAGGCCACACAATCTCTGTCACAACTATTTAACTCTGCTCTTGTAGCACGAAAGCAGCAATAGACAATACGCAAAAGAATAGATGTGGCTGTGTTCCAATAAAACTTTACTTATAAAAATAGCAAATTTACTAACCCCCAGACCAGAATTTGATTGTTTCAGATATTGTTGCTTAAAATTATTAGATTCCAAGTTAGGTTTTGGAAATATTTTTATTATACACAAATTTTCATTACGCTGTATGTCATAGAGGATTTGATCTATGATATTTTAATAACATTACCCCTAATACTAAGTGCAAAGGAATTTGGTTTTAATTTTCTTTATCTGCTTTATGATTTAAAAATTACAGGGCAATATTTTCAGGTATTAGGGATGTTAGCTGGACTATCCGTGCTTTTTCTATTTCTCATCAGTGATTTGATGTTAATGCTGATATGAACAGCAAAAGGAAGGGTGTGTAGAAAAGCATTTTTCCCCCTGAGACAATGAAGATCAGTGAAACATATTTTTAAAAAGTGATGTTGGAAAATGCCTTTTGCTGGTCATCTGTTTCATCTTGCACTGTGGCCAAAGTAAGAAGCATTTAATCTCTTTTTGCATGGTTTCCAGTAAGAAATCATTCTTTAATTCCATCACCCCGCTCAGGATGTAAGTAAACCTGTAGAAACACAGTGTCCATGAAGGAGTTCAAGAGGCCAAGTGATCAATTTTTGCCAAAGGAGCAGAATATTGCTTACTTGCCTACAGTCCTTTAAAGCAAACAAGAAAAATTAACAAGGGAAGAACAGTGAAAAAATTGAAAAGGTCCCAGAGTGTATCAAGCATCTACAAAACAATTTAATTTTCTCAGTGAAGATGTTTCAAATGGTATTGAATAAATCATGTCCCTATTTGTTAATATGCTCTATCAGGTGACTCGTTTGAGGGAAAACAAGGACTCTGTTGCTAAGCTGTTTCCTTTCTTGGGCATTACTTACTTAAGCATTTCTACTTGCTTACTTATCATTAATACTTTGTTACTACTTTTCACATTTCAAGAGCTAAAAGGGCAAATCAATTCAAGTCAGCTCATGGTTGAGTTCAATGAATATTTATCGAGTACCTATTATGTGCCTGGTACTGATCTAGGTGCTTGAGATGCAACACTGAACAAATCAGACAAAGATCCATTTTCTCATGGATCTTATAGCCCAGTGGAGGGACATAGACAATATGCCAAAAATGTGATAAATAATAAGTCAATTATTTAGTATGTAGAAGGTGATAAATGACGGTGAATTCTGAAGACTAGGATAGGAGCTGGGGATCTGGCTACAATATCATATGGGGGTCAAGGTGGGCCTCTTTGAGAAGGAGAAATTGTGAGCAAAAACTTGAAGGAGGTGTTGAGTTAGCCAGGAGCTTATCTGTGGGAAGAACATTATAGCAGAGGAAATATCTAGAGCAAAGTCCTAAAGTAGGAAAGTCTCAGGACATTCTTGTCAAGGAAAACAAAGTAGCTGAAGTGAGGTGGGGGTTTAAGTAAGGAGTTCACAGATCATGGAATTAAAAAGATGGGGTAGGAGACACTTTGAGCCATTCTAATGTCTTTTACTTGGACTAAAATGGGGATCCACTGAGGTTTTGAATAGAAGAGAGACGTGGTCTGACCTATGTTATAACAGGATCGCTTTGGCTTCTATGTTAAAAATACTACTCAAAGCAATCTATAGATACAATGCAGTCCGTGTCCAAATTCCAATAACATTAACAAAATGGAAAAACTAATCTCCAACTTCTATGGAAAGGAAAGAGGCTCCAAAGAAATAATTATTGAAGAAGAAGAACAAGGTAGATGGACTCAGACTTCCTGATCTCAGAACCTACTATATAGTCACAGTAGTCAAAACAGCCTGGTACTGGTAAAATGGCAGACGCGTAGACCAATGGAACAGAATTGAGAACCTAGAAGTAAATCCATCCACCTATGGACAGCTGATCTTTGACAAAGGGTCAAAGTTCATTAAATATGAAAGATATAATCTCTTTAACAAATGGTGCTGACAACACTGGATATCTACTTGCAGGAAAATGAAACAGGATCCATACCTCACACCATACACAAAAACTAACTCAAAATGGATCAAAGACCTAAATGTAAAACCTAAAATTATAACGTTCATAGAAGAAAACATAGGAATGAAGCTTGGGGGCCTAACGCATGGCATAAATAGCATACCAAAGGTAACTAAAATTCACAAATAGCAGAAGATAGACTAGATAACTGAAACCTTCTAAAACTTAAACACTTATGCTCATCAAGAGACTTCTCCAAAAGAGTAAAAAGAGAACCTACAGGCTGGGAAAAAATTTTGGCAAAGACATATCTGACAAGGGTCTAATGTCTAGAATTTATAGAAAATTTCAACAGTTCCACAACAAAAAAACCAAACAAACCAATTAAAAAAGGGGCAACATTAACAGAACTTCACCAGAGGAGACATTCAGGCAGCTAATAAACACATGAAGAGATGTTCATGATCATAAGAGAGACGCAAATCAAAACTACTATATGATACAATCTTACCCCAGCAATAATGGAAACTGTGTAAGGCAGAAACCTGCCAGAGAAGGAGAACTCAAATGTTTTCCACTACCAGAGAAGAATAGAAAAGTGGTAAGACTGCACTGTGTCAAAGGTGGAAAACTTACGAGACCTGGAAAAACAAGTTCCAGCTCTCATGGATTTTATTGTACAAGATAAACTCACTCATTGCACTGCAGATGGAAAGACAGCGTTGTGTTGTGGACAAAAGGATGGTCAACAGTGGCAAGAGGAGGAGTGAGGTAATATAAGAGAAGATTTCATTTGTTTAGCAGCAAGAAAGTTCTTGCTGGCCTTGATAAGAATAGTTTCTATGGATAGCTCTTAAACATTACATGACCAAGGTTTCCATTTCTATGGATATTGAGGGCAAAAGTCAAATTATAAAGAATCAAAAATGAATAAATCTGAGAACTAGAGGCAGTAAATACAGACAACTCTTTCAAAAGGTTGAGTTGTGAAGGAGTGGACAGAAAAGACAGTAGCTAATGGAAGGTGTGAGGTTGAGGGACAGGTTTTTAGGATGTGAAGACATTGAGTATGTTTACTGCCTGATGAAATGGAGAAAGAAGGAAAACAAAGATTGAAGATAAAGGAAGAAGTATCCTGGGAAGACAGGGAATAGGACCATGATCACAGATGTGGGGATTAACGTCTGGCCAGAGAAAGAAATCCTCTTTCCTGGGAGGTCTGTTTGTACATTTGGTAGTAGGAAGTTGAAGTCATATTTTCTTTTTGAACAAATAGGCAAGTTTATTTCCCCAGAGTGAGGACAGCAGAATGAAAGATTTGAGGAGAGAATGGAGAATACTTACTAGGGAAACATAAAAAGTATTGAAGTCCTAGTTGAGTTTGGGTACTCGGAATTTACAGTGTCATCAACATGTACAGTTGTGTGATCATCATCAATAACACTCAGTAGCCTGGGTTAGATGTGGAGAAAAAGAGCACTTGTACTGGGAATTTGTCATGAGTATGAATAGAAGTGTAATGGGATTAAGTGTAAAAATATTGGCAACAGAGTGATTGAAATGAGGGCACATGACATTTAAGCAAGACGGAAAAGGCAAAGAAGACAAGATGGAGCCAACAGAGAAAGGTAGAGGGATCACAGATTGCCAGCCCTGTGGAGTCAAGGAGATGTATGATGAGGATAACTGACTGACAGAACTTGAAGAGTGGGATGTTCAGTTTTAATGTTTCAGGGGTGAGTCAATTCTATGTGGTGTGGTCATCGGTGTGGGTTACTAGACGCAATACTCAAGAAATAGAGCAGCTAAGGGTCAAGGAAGGCATGAAGTAGAGAGTACAGTAAGTCCTCGGGTTACCAACAACTGATTTACTGGCAACTCATACTTACACTTTAATATCATGTAAATTTGCCCTCACTTTGAAACAAACCAACACCAACTCACAAATTCTTCATTGCAATCACTTTCACTTGCTGCGTATGCTTTAAAAGTTGAAAAGAAAGTCATATGTGATATTTACAACTCATTTCAAGCCTTTTCCTGCACTAAAGCGAAAGTAAATAAAAACCATATGCACCTGTTCTGACTTACCTACAAATTTGACTTAAAAACAGACTTAGGAATGGATCTCATTTGCAACCTGAGGACTGCCTGTAAAAAAATGAGTTAGATACTAAATTGTTTAAGGCATCAGGAAGAGTGTCCAGTAGGTCAGTAGATGGCAATAACAATGAAAGCAAGAGAGTGGTATATAGCCTGATGGAATAGTATCCATGTGGCAAGGGTTTTTACACAAGGCTAAAGGTTAATGCAGTAATGCTCTGGAAGCCAATTTGGAGAGACAGGGAGATGGCTGAGGTATGTGGTACGTGGAAAAAAGTAGCCCCTGCAAAGCTGTTTTGAAAGGAGGGCCAGGTTTCTGTCAACACAAGGGAAAGGGGTTCAATGAAGAATCTGAGGATTAAAAGGAGAGTTTTTGCTAGCCCTGGAATGGAGATTTGCCAGGGCACTCTGAAAGTGAGAAATATGGGTAGTTTGGGCCAAGGAAAAAATTTTTAAAAAAGGAGAAATTTGACTAGGAGGGGAATGACAAAAGCTAACAAGGATGGCAGGCATGGTACAGATTTAGCAGGATACAAGGTTTTCACTAATCATATCCTAGCCTAGCAGTTCTTGGTGGTCTGCTGCCTGGTCTTTGGAGAATGAGGTTAGCTGGGCAGAGGTCTTGGTTTTTGGCAACTGATCTCTAAATACTGAGAGTGGCCCAGAATAGTTGAAGAAAAGGTATCCATTCCCCCAATCCATATCACGTAATTGTGGACTGTTCAGCCAGGTGCCTATATGTTCAACTTCAACCTGATCAGTTGACCTTGGTTGGAAAGATCTGATAATCATTTAGAGTTTTATTGGCTTCTCATAACATGATATTCTCTCTAATGGTTCGGCATGTACAGCTTTTTCCTGACATACTCAGTTGAAAATTTGTCAATGACCTCATCTATAACCAAGAAATTTACTAAGAGTAGCAACAGATGGTCTCCATTCTTCTCCATGATCTCTGTCATCAATCACCTGCAAATTTTTATTATTACAAAAGCAATACGTTCCCTCCAGGCTTGGTTTCAATTCTGAATTTCATAAGACTGAATTTTTAAAAACTCTTCCAAAATACATGAAGGCATTTTAGACTTAAGATGCTTTTATTTTTAAGAACCGTGGAGAAAACACAAAGAAACAGAAATTTGTAATTCTCAAAGTTCTAAATATTTAGGAGTATGCCAAAGAAGGTCTGAAAGTATGATGTAAGTATTTTTCCAAAGCAGTTAGTCCAGTAGCTATCAAGCTATCAGAGAAGAAAGATTTTTTTTAAGACTAGTACATTTTTTTTAACCCTGTGCAAAAAAAAAAAAAAAAAAACATACAAAAACAAGTCTAAATTTTTTTAGCATTAAATTTAATAGCCAAAAAATTTACTATGTGAAATTGCCACACAAATTTTTAAATATTTACTCTCAATTTCTGTACTTGTCTTGGGAACCCGTAATAGTTTGTGGATGTGCACTAGAACACGGACCAACCACACTTTGAGTTTCACCAGCTTAGTGGACTTCATCCTATACGTTTGTAGAGTTTCACTACTAATTTTTGTAGAGACCTTTATTTCCCAGAAGGAAAATCAAGCCAAGATACATATGAAACTCAGTAACTCCCTTTTGCAAGTAGAAATCTTGTTTACATGCATCTGCCTTTGTATTGCATTATCTTTTTATACAAAACATTTTCTGAGTTTCCAGGGGGAAGTAACTACAGAATAAAAAAAAAAAAGAGTCCTAAGAGCTATGCTGTGTCATAGATTTATAGTCATATGTGATATTTACAACTCATTTTCCATCTGTTCATTATAAGCAATCACAGTTCTTCCTAGTAATTAGCATCCTGATAGTCAAGTGGTCAGCAACATTTCCATAGGATCAAAATGTTCTTTTTCCCTTCTTTCAAATGATAGAACATTGATTCTCTGTTGTTAGCTGCCATAAAGACTACCCAGACTCGTGGTGACCCCATGCACAATGAAATGAAACCTTGCCCCATCCTGCACCATTCCCATGATTGGTTTCAGATTGGACCATTGTGATCTATAAGGTTTTCACTGGCTGATTTTCAAAATTAGATCACCAGGCCTTTATTCGTGGTTCATCTTAGTCTAGAAGCTCTGTTGAAATCTGTTCAGCATCATAGCAACACACAAGCCTCCACTGACAGATGGGTGACTGTGCATGAGGCTCATTGGCTAGGAATCAAACCTGGGTCTCCCACAGCGATGGCAAGGATTCTACCATTGAAGCACCAAGTCTCCATAGTGATTCTCTAAGAAACATCAAAAACTATTACAGATTTTAAGACTAAACTTAAAATGTTGACAATAAATGTAAGGTTAGTGAGTCATTCCAAAATTTCATACCATCTGATTTTTTTCTGCCAATTAAAAGAGGCTAAATTGGTTTAATATTATACCTCGTGGTGGAGGCCCAGGATAGCTCTGTGATATTGTAACACTTTATTGGGTGCTTCCTCTTTGAGGCCACTTTCATCTCCCTTACTTCCTAGTTACTGCAATGTCATGCAGCTTACTTGATCTCTGACCTGTTCCATAAGCCATCTTCTCCCTTGGCAGTTGTCCCTCCATGAGTATATAGCTATGATAGTTTGGAATCCTTCCCTCTTCTTTCATTCCCTGAATCACTTATTATCTTCCTAATTAAAGCACCTCTTTCATTAGCTTATGATGGACTGTGTAGAGTACTGTGGGGCACCTTATATTAAAAGGCCCATTAATGGAAATTTTATTATCAAAACAAGGCTCTCGTCCTCCCAGCATCAATTTCTCTACCTCTGTCTCTCTCTATCTCTCTCTCTTTCCAGTTCTTGTTTCAGAATCCTTTGTCACATGAGGGTGGGGAATGGCTATAATTCAAAGATTCTTCAAATTTACAGTCACCTTAAACTGGGAGAATGAGGTACGAAAAATAATAAAACTATTAAATTGCTAATATGTTTCTATACTAGACTACATGTAATTGAAATATAATGAACTAATGCCACAAAAAATTTTAATCTTTTATCCTATCCTCAGAGTTTTTATTTTATAATGACAGGATCAAAAATCAATGTTGGAAAAAAAGATTTACAATGTATGATCCAGAAAATATTCTAAGGGAGACATGGGTCATGGATAATATTTTTTTTGTTTATAAAATATTTATTGAATATCTACTATGCTCTAAGTCCTGAGGATACAGCCATGAATAAAACAGATAAACTTATATTTTGAAGGATTGGAGTAGAGGATATTGTTAAATAATTCAACATAGCATGTATAGTTCAATGATACAATGTCAGACCCAACATATTAAAAACAAACTGATTGTGTAAAATAATGTTAACATTCCTTGGGTACTCAGTAAATTGGAGTGTTTTTGCTTGAAATATATGAGAGTTATGGCATCCTGGAGTATGTTATATAGCTTCCTATTGGGGAAAAAAGTATTATTTGATAATATTGTGGTTAATATTTTTTGAAATTTAGGTTCACTTTAATTCTCTCAATGTGCTTCTAAATATTTGGACCGCAAATCCTATTAAGAAAACGCCAAAATTCAAGCATAGCGTAATCATTATTTTCAGCCTAAATTTTTATGTATTTAAAGGACTTATTCCTTGAGCAAGTGATTGTTAATGAAGACTTCCTTGTTGGTAAAATACAACCACAAATTAAGGCAGAGTGGTTTTAATCACGTATGAGGTTATTTTATTATGCCTATTAGATAATCAGTACACCGTATTTCATCAATAGAAATACACACATATTATCTAAGTGAGAGCATTACTTTTGATCAGGTTTCTATCCGGAGCAGCCAAATTTTTATATCAGAGATTGTATTCTTCTGGCCACCTGGGGAAATATGCAGCCAGGAAAATCTGGCTTGGGCTGGAAGAAGACTAATGCGCTAATATTTATTTATGAAAGCATCGTATATACTGCTCTTCCAGGAATTACTGCAGGAAGAGTTTCACTGCAGTGTACATAAGGTGAAAACAGAAGCTAGAGTCTGTTATTATATGAAAATGCCACAATCCACCACTGAAGAAATGTGAAGAATTTTTCTGTTCTTTTTTTTTAAAAAACAAGCCTATTGTAATCTCACTTTTTTTTTTTTTTTTTTTGCTAAGATAGAGGACTTTTAGCCAGGAAATATATGTTGTTACATAGGCAGATAGCATAAAAGGTTTTTTGAAGATTATTCAGGAATCTAGATAGACGTTTGATTAACAGTCTCCATATCGACCAGAATGAGAAGGGCTCAGATAGTTCAATTTAACATTTTTCGTCTTCCAAAGATTATTCATGTAAATATCCTTGGTGAGCTCACTGCTCTCTGCAAAAGAAGGTCTCTGTTTTCTTTTAGAGCAGTATAATCAAATGACCCATCAAATTAATTAATCGAATTTTAATCTAGTGCAGCTAGCATGCTAATTAACTTGTCAAGTATATACGCAAAGTTGCCACGCAAGTTATTTTTAAAAGTCTTTGCAAATGTGTATGTAGGATTGCAAAATGTGTGAGATATCACTGAAACAATACATAAGACCCTTAGAACAATGGCTGGGTCCACTGAGGGGGGAGAACTGGGCTGCTGAGGAGCAAGGGATGGGGGACGACAGACATTTTTTATTACATACCTTTTGTAGTTTGAGTTCTGTGCCATGAGCATATATTAAATACTCAAAAAATGTACTTTCAATTAAATCTATGCAAGATTCAACAAAGGAAAGAAAGAAAAGGGAAGGAAAAGGGAGGGACAGAAAAGGAAAGTAAAAGCAGAGGATTGGAGAGAGGAAGAAGAGAGAGGAGAAGCAGGGAAAGGTAAGCCTTTTATTAGGTTAAATACCCCGGTCTGAAATACCCTCTTCTTCCTACTCTTCATCCCATAAAATTAGGATCTTGTTCAAGGCCACGTCAACTGTCTCCTGACTGGCTGCCAGACTTCTGTGTTTCCTGACTCCAGTGTTAACTACTCCAACCTATCCTGCACGCAGATGTTGCTGTTGTTTATAGCTGTAGAGTCAATTCCAACTCATGGCGACCTTATCCATAACAGAACACAATGTTGCCTGGTCCTGTGCCATCTTCATGATCACTGGTATGTTTGAGACCATTGTTGTGGCTGTTGTGTCAATCTATCTCATTGAGGCTTTCCCTCACTTTCACTGGTCCTCTACTGTACCAAGCATGATGTTCTTTTTAATGATTAGTCTCTGCTGCTGATGTGTCCAATGTAAGGAAGTTAAAGCCTATGGATCACAACAGAATATTTTTCCCAGCTGCCACTCCTTAAGACTCTGTCTGTTATCTCTCCAACAATGAAGCTAAAACCTGTCAAAAGAGCATGCAGATATTCCCTGCCTGCATCTCCATCTGTAACTCTCATTTCCTTTTACTTTACACTTTAAACTCGAGCAGCACTCAACCACTTGTTTTTCCTTCAGGTGGAAAATATGCAGTCTATGCTGTTTCTTGTTCATCACGCAATGTCTCATGTTGTTCACACTACCTAAAAAAATGCCATGGTCTTCCCTCCCATTAATGACATTGTTTTATAATTATCTCTTCGTGTGCTACTTTTTCCTGGCTCACAATATGCCTTATTCACATTCATATGATCGGAGCCTACTATCTGACCAGGCACATTGAAGATGCTCAATACTTACTGATTAACATTGAAAAATAGAGTGCCCTCAGCCTAACTCTCTGTGATCGTAGGAAAGGCATTTCACCTGCTACTTGTTAAGAGTAATATGCCTAAATGAATTTACCTCTTGTGAAATGATCTATTTTTTAATATTTGCATTGTACCTGGGAGTCCTTGGGTGGTGCAAACGGTTGACGTGCTCAGCTGCTAACTGGAAGTTCGGAGGTTCGAGTCTACCCAGAAGTGCCTTGGAAAAAAGGCTTGATCATCAGCCACTGAAAACCCTATGGAGCACAGTTCTTTTCTGACACACATGGGGTCGCCACGAGTTGGGGGTGCCATGAGTCAGAGTCAACATGATGGCAACTGATTTTTATTGTATCTAGAACCAAAATGTGCTAATATCTATATCATAATCTTTCACTTCCTCCCATTTTTATTATAGAAATTTCCAAAACACACAGAAGTGGAATAATTTACTGAACTACATGTGTCAGTGTCTTACCACATTCTTTATTCTTCTTCTCTAACTCAGAAAAAAATTTTTAAACATAATAGACATTTTATCTGATGATTATTTTAACATTTTTAATGATTATAAGGGGAAGCCTAAATTCTAAAATCATTTTGGATATCTTTAAATAATTGGACATCAGTCTACTCTGTGGATATTTCTCTTGACAATAATTAGACAAGGTTTGGTGAAAATGAACAGTCTGCATCCTTGGAGATGGCCAAAGACTGCATGTTCAGGTCAGCGCTGAAGGGTATTTAAAGAACTCTGAAGAGAATGTTCCAAACAGCCTGCCTATGTCACTCAAACTAATTTTGCTAATCTCTCCACTCTCATATGCATTGCATGCTTATCTACATTTTTTTCAGGAAATGGTAGTCTTTTCACCTGAATTATCAAAGATAGCCCCAGAGCAATGAAACTGCCCTGTTTCAAAACTGTCATGTTTATTGCAATTGCTCCAACAGCAACCCTTTTTTGAAACATGTAAGTTGTTTTAAATGGCTCAGGACATTTAGAGTGCATATTAAGTCAAATTAGGAACTTAATAATAAAAGGAAAGTTGAAGACAATAAATCTAATAGTGGGTAACTTGCGCCCCATGATGAGCTATAGACACAACAGTTTCTTGTTAGAGTTATCTGCTGCTCTCTGGAGGAATAGATGTGAATCTCCAGGAATATTTCCTGAAGCCACCAAGTAGTTGAAAGTCTGTTGAAGCTGAAGGAATAATTATCCTTACATACAGGTGAAACAATATAGATCATAGTAAAAGAAATACTTTTTGTCTTAGGCTGGGTTCTCTAGGGAAGCAAAACCAGTAAAGCATATAAATACATATAGAGAGAGATTTATAACAAGGAAACGCTCACGCGATGGTAGAGGCTGGAACGTCCCAAGCCCGTGGACCAGGATAGAGGCTTCTCTCAATTCATGTAGCCGCAAGGGCTGGCGAGCCCAAGATCAGCAGGTCAGAGAGCAGGGCTCCAGCTCTCAGATGAATCCCAAGATCAGCAGATAAGCTAATAGCTCAAGTCCCAAGAGTCAGAGGTCAGACAAACAGAAAGCAGCCCTTAGGATCCAGAATGAGCAAAAAAGCCAGAACATCTGCTTATATTCAGATGCGGGCCACCACCCGAAGGAAAACTTCTTTCAACTGATTGGCTACTCAGCAGATCCCACCATGGTAGTGATCACATATAAACACTGAGAATCATGGCCCAGCCAAGTTGACACACAATCTTAACCATCACACTTCTTTACTAATTAATCACTAAAACAAGTATTTAATTCATTTCTTAAAAAATAATGATAATTCATTCCTAAAAAATAAACAGTGGCTTGTATATTTGTAAATACATGAAAGATTGAGGATATTTGAGAAGAAAATAAATGCTGATAATCCAGCTGAATCTATGAATCATCAAAAAAAGGTATAGTTTCCCAGTATTTCAAACACTGATTTTTTTTGTGGTTACTCATGTTCTCTTTAGAGAGTCTATATACAAAGATGTGTTAAAGCTGAACAGTAAACCTTAGGAATAAAACAAACTCAAAAATATTTTTGTAGTATGCTAATAGTCCCTAAAGAAAGTAGCAATGACTTGTTCTTCTATCTTCATTTTGTTTTATTTTTCCTTTAAATTGAGCATGTAGATATTAACCACACAAGCCGACTGTATGGGCTGTCAGTAATGGATTCTAATATTTTACATAGCTGAGCAATGGTGTTTTATATACCCATATATAACATACGTATAACTTAGCATGAAAAGAGGCAGTAATTAAATAATATGAACTGAAGTATTAAAAAAAAAAAATCATTGCCGTCAAGTTGATTCCGGCTTATAGCAACCCTGTAGGACAGAGTAGAACTGCCCCATAGGGATTCCAAGAAGCCACTGGTGAATTTGAACTGCTCACTTTTTGGTTAGCAACCAAGCTCTTAACCACTATGCCACCATGAACCATGCCTATGGCAATAGTTTTGACTGCTTGCACTTAATTTTTAAATTTGTTTGTTAAAAAAACAGCCTTGAAGCATTTAATCTACTTAAAGTTAAGCCATCAGGCTCTGCAAGTTTAAATATATAATAGGAAAAGCAAAATGTGAGGAATGATCTTGGGTTTAGTGGAAATACTGTGACTACACAGCTGTAACTTTTGGCATAGTTTTACAGCTTCCTAATGGCATTTAAACTTATTTCATTTGATTTCACAATAAGCTATGAGCTAGGCAATGCCCATTATTACCGATTATTTTCTGTACTTAGAAGAATTACAAAATATGTAATTTTTCCAGGTACTAGAAGTGCGACACACCTTGGTCTGAGTTGTGGTTACTTGGGTGTATACTGATGTTAGTTACCACGGAGTCAGCTAACGACTCATGGAGAACTTATGTATCACGGAAGAAAACATTGCCTAGTTCTCCACCATCTTCATGATCATTGGTATGTTTGAGCCTATTGTTGCGGCTATTGTGTTAATCCATCACATTGAAGGTTTCTACTGCTTTCATTGATCCTCTACTTTGTCAAACATACTGTCTTTCTCTAGCAACTGGTCTTTCCTGATGATGTGTCCAAAGTAAGCAAGTTGAAGTTTCACCGTCCTTGCATCCATGGGGCATACTATGTAAAATTCAGTACTTATATTCCATACACTTATAACTTATGCAAGCTATACCTCAATAACGATATAAAGAATAACACACTCAAAGTGATAAATTGTGCAAACTAGGGATGTTTCTATATATTATGAAAAAATGTGTAAGTCTTATTAAGGGGATGGTTAGTAGAAGCTTCTTCCTGAAACAACATGGCTATCAGTTAAGAGTAAACAAATTAATTTTCTCTTAAGTGGTAAGAAACTTTACTGACTCCAACTTATTACACAAAATACAAACTAATTTCATAGTTTAGTATGTCCAAATCCATCTTAACAGTAGATGATGTACAAGGTGATTTCATTAGTCATTCCAACTCTTGCCTAAAAAGACCATAAAGTTGGATATGAATCAACAATTATTTTGACTATTTCAATTGCATAAATTTATCACTGTTATTCAGAATTAATTTGGAAACATTTGGAAGGTAGGTTGGGTCACTGTATAATGAGACAACTGCAACTTTAGGGTGCTAAAAGTAGAGTGGAGAGGGTTGATAGACCTTTCAACATTAACTTCTCTGTAGCTTTAGGAGGCAAAGGTTATAGAAAACTCAATTCAATTCTCTACCTAGAATATAGTGCTCAAGTGAAATAGAACCATTTCGTCAAACAGTAAATGAGTAGCTTGACTATGTAGAAAGATTTCAGAAAGATTACAGAGGTACTGCCTATGGCTGCCCCTGGATAGGTTATCATGTCAAAGTGTATTCCAGCCATGCGAGAAGTGTAGAAGAATCACAGAAAGACATGCCTCATAAAAACTATTGTTTGCAGATCTGGTAGGACTTGGCACTGTAGCTAATATAATCGTACCAGGATTAGCAATACTCTGCCAGTAAGGTAAAAAATTGCAAATCTTTATCAAATTGCATCTCTTTGTGCATGGCATCATTTAGAACAATATATTCAGGCACAAAAATAGACTTTCCCAAAGAAAGAAGAAGAAACCCACCTTGATATTTTAACAGTAACCTTAATGTAAATGGATTCTAGTCCTCATTAATATACAGTTAAAACTTCATCTACGGTAATAACCAAAAAAACCAAACCACACCCATTGTCATCGAGTTGATTCAGACTCATAGCGACCCTATAGGACAGAGTAGAACTGCCCCATAGAGTTTCTGAGAGGGCCTGGTGGATTCTAACTGCTGACCTTTTGGTTAGCAGCCATAGTACTGAACCTCTATGCCACCAGGGTTTCCATCTAAGGCAATACGCATATGGAATTACCCATTGACTCTTCATTGATATTTCATTAAAAATTTCTCGTTGGCTGAAATTTAATGTCTAGAAGTTATTGTGCTTCCTGGATTTTATTAATAATTCCAAATAAAAAATCAGAGGACAAAATATAATTATGACCTTTTTTTAAAGCTCACACATACTGTCATTTAATATATGTTGATTTAATTTAAAATAATTTTAATGAAATAAATCAGGCTTGCTTCTTGTAACAACAAACATAAATAAAAGATATTTTATTAATTATTCGTATTTGTATTCATAAAATACAAAGAAACAGCTTCCTGCTGGGAAGGAAGCAGAGCAGAATGACAGTCACTTACAGATATAGAAGCCACTGTTGGTACCGCAGTCACATGACTACCCTGGTTTAGAATAGTAGGTTAATTATCTACATCTGTTTCCTTTTTTCTTTTCATTTGAGCATCTAATTTATTGTATGTGTGCACATGTGTTTTTTTTTAACCTATTTTTACTTTTATTTTTATTGTGCTTTAAGTGAAAGTTTACAAATCAAGTCAGTCTGTCACATATAAGCTCATATACGCCTTACTACATACTCCCATTTACTCTCCCCCTAATGAGTCAGCCTGCTCCCTCCTTCCAGTCTCTCCTTTCGTGACGGTTTTGCCAGTTTCTAACCCTCTCTACCCTCCCATCTCCCCTCCAGACAGGAGATGCCAGCACAGTCTCAAGTGTCCACCTGATACAAGTAGCTCACTCTTCATCAGCATCTCTCTCCAACCCATTGTCCAGTCCCTTCCATGTCTGATGAATTTCTTCGGGAATGGTTCCTGTCCTGGGCCAACAGAAGGTTTGGGGACCATGACAGCCAGGATTCTTCTAGTTTCAGTCAGACCATTAAGTCTGGTCTTTTTATGAGAATTTGGGGTCTGCATCCTGCTCCCTCAGGGGTTCTCTGTTGTGGTCCCTGTCAGGGCAGTCATCAGTTGTGGCTGGGCACCATCTGGTTCTTCTGGTCTCAGGATGATGTAAGTCTCTGGTTCATGTGGCCCTTTCTGTCTCTTGGGCTCATAGTTATTGTGTGACCTTGGTGTTCTTCATTCTCCTTTGATCCAGGTGGGTTAAGACCAATTGATGCATCTTAGATGACCGCTTGTTAGCATTTAAGACCCCAGACACCACACTTCAAAGTGGAATGCAGAATGTTTTCATAATAGAATTTATTTTGCCAATTGACTTAGAAGTCACCTTAAGCCATAGTCCCCAAACCCCCGCCCTTGCTCCACTGACCTTAGAAGCATTCAGTTTATCCCGGAAAGCTCTTTGCTTTTGGTCCAGTCCAGTTGAGCTGACCTTCCCTGTATTGAGTATTGTCCTTCCCTTCACCTAAAGTAGTTCTTATCTACTAACTAATCAGTAAATAACCCTCTCCCACCCTCCCTCCCCTTCTCATAACCACAAAAGAATGTGTTCTTCTCAGTTTATACTATTTCTCAAGATCTTATAATAGTGGTCTTATACAATATTTGTCCTTTTGCATCTGACTGATTTCACTCAGCATAATGCCTTCTAGGTTCCTCCATATTATGAAATGTTTCACAGAATCGTCACTGTTCTTTATTGATGTGTAGTATTCCATTTTGTGAATATACCACAATTTATTTAACCATTCATCCGTTGATGGACACCTTGGGTGCTTCCAGCTTTTTGCTATTGTAAACAGAGCTGCAATAAACATGGGTGTGCATATATCTGTATGTGTGAAGGCTCTTCTTTCTCTAGGGTATATTCCCAGGAGTGGGATTTCTGGGTTGTACGGTAGTTCTATTTCTAACTTTTTAAGAAAACGCCAGATAGATTTCCAAAGTGCTTGTACCATTGTACATTCCCACCAGAAGTGTATAAGAGTTGCAATCTCTCCGCAGCCTCTCCAACATTTATTATTTTGTGTTTTTTGGATTAATGTCAGCCTTGTTGGAGTGAGATGGAATCTCATCGTAGTTTTAATTTGCATTTCTCTAATGGCTAATGATCGAGAGCATTTGCTCATGTATCTGTTAGCTGCCTGAATATCTTCTTTAGTGAAGTGCATGTTCATATCCTTTGCCCACTTCTTGATTGGGTTGTTTGTCTTTTTGTGGTTGAGTTTTAACAGAATCATATAGATTTTAGAGATCAGGCGCTGGCCAGAGATGTCATAACTGAAAATTCTTTCCCAATCTGTAGGTGGTCTTTTTACTCCTTTGGTGAAGTCTTTAGATGAGCATAGGTGTTTGATTTTTAGGAGCTCCCAGTTATCTGGTTTCTCTTCATCATTTTTGGTAATATTTTGCATTCTGTTTATGCCTTGAATTAGGGCTTCTAACGTTGTCCCTATTTTTAACTCCATGATCTTTATCGTTTCAGTCTTTATGTTTAGGTCTTTGATCCACTTGGAGTTAGTTTTTGTGCATGGTGTGAGGTATGAGTCCTGTTTCATTTTTTTGCAAATGGATATCCAGTTATGCCAGCACCATTTGTTAAAAAGACTATCTTTTCCCCAATTAACTGACACTGGGCCTTTGTCAAATATCAGCTGCTCATATGTGGATGGATTTATATCTGGGTTCTCAATTCTGTTCCATTGGTCTATGTGCCTGTTGTTATACCAGTACCAGGCTATTTTGACTACTGTGGCTGTATAATAGGTTCTAAAATCAGGTAGCGTGAGGCCTCCCACTTTCTTCTTCTTTTTCAGTAATGCTTTACTTATCTGAGGCTTCTTTCCCTTCCATATGAAGTTGGTGATTTGTTTCTCCATCACATTAAAAAATGTCATTGGAATTTGGATCGGAAGTGCATTGTATGTATAGATGGTTTTTGGTAGAATAGACATTTTTACAATGTTAAGTCTTCCTATCCATGAGCAAGGTATGTTTTCCCACTTAAGTAAGTCTCTTTTAGTTTCTTGCACTAGTACTTTGTAGTTTTCTTTGTATAGGTCTTTTACATCTTTGGTAAGATTTATTCCTAAGTATTTTATCTTCTTGGGGGCTACTGTGAATGGTATTGATTTGGTGATTTCCTCTTCGATGTTCTTTTTGTTGCTGTAGAGGAATCCAAGTGATTTTTGTATGTTTATCTTATAACCTGAGACTCTGCCAAACTCTTCTATTAGTTTCAGTAGTTTTCCAGAGGATTCCTTAGGGTTTTCTGTGTATTAGATCATGTCATCTGCAAATAGAGATAATTTTACTTCTTCCTTGCCAATCCGAATGCCCTTTATTTCTTTGTCTAGCCTAATTGCTCTGGCTAGGATCTCTAGCACAATGTTGAATAAGAGCAGTGATAAAGGGCATCCTTGTCTGGTTCCCGTTCTCAAGGGAAATGCTTTTAGGCTCTCTCCATTTAGAATGATGTTGGCGGTTGGCTTTGTATAGATGCCCTTTATTATGTTGAGGAATTTTCCTTCAGTTCCTATTTTGCTGAGAGTTTTTATCATGAATGTGTGTTGGACTTTGTCAAATGCCTTTTCTGCATCAATTGATAAGATCACGTTTTTTGTCTTTTATTTTATTTATATGGTGGATTACATTAATGGTTTTTCTAATATTGAACCAACCTTGCATACCTGGTATAAATCCGCACACTTTGTGGTATATTTTTGTTGTGTTACGATCCCAGCGAATATCCTCTTTTGACTCTTACTGAATTTTTTTAGAAACATCCATACATTACAAGTATGCCTCAACTAAAAGAGGAATATATGACAACCTTGAGTTGAATTAATATGGGTTCTATATAGGGTCGCTATGGGTTGGAATTGACTCAACAGCACTAGGTTTGGTTTAGTTTTTGTTTGTATATAGTCTTGGCATCTAAATTAACTCTCTTTGGTATTTACTTTTCACGAACTAATTTGATCATAGTCTCTTTGCTTCGTTTTTCGTTTCACATATGCTGCGTTTGTGAAGTTTGAATCAACTCAGTGGCAATGGGGCTGTTAAATTTTAGGAAGACTAGACAATAGTTACTAAGTTAGAACACCAGATTAATAAAAACTGGAATTTACAGCTAGAAATATTATTTTCTCCAAGGCAGAGAACCTTTCTGGCACAAATTCAAAGGCTATATTTCCTTGGCTTTTGCCTTAAAGTAGTACTGACAGCCATGAGTTAAGGAAATAATTACTGGAAAGGATGCAGAGGAATATAAACCAAGAGAGAAGAGACCTGTAATACCTATGAATTACAACTTTATATGGACAGCATTTTTATTTGTAGAGAGAGTCTATCAGTACATAAATAATTATTATAATGATAGCTATTATCAGTACATAAATAAATATGGTCACTATATAAAATATTACGAATTACAGGTAACGTGCACATTCTTATTTACATGTGATGCTTATTGCCCCTGTCACTGCACAGTTGAGGCACTTAAAGGAAATTAAAAACAAAAGTTAGTTCTATCTGTATCTATAATAAATCTAATTTCATAAAAAGGATTAATCCTATATCTGAAGTGTAATTTTGGTTGGTTGACTTTCTTTTCCAAATAATGAATAAAAATAGGTGCTGAAATATTGTTTGCAAGCTTCTAGGTTAAGATAGTGGATTAAACAGCATCATATAATTTCCTTTTCAAAATATTCTAACAAAATGAACAAAAAATAATAAAATTCAATCAGAAAATGTTCACCAATAGCTACCAGACAAGAACAAGAGAATAACTTAAAAGCATTTTTTAAAACCTGCCCAACTAAAGATACCGGTATTTCTGGAGAAAAAAAGAGAAGTACACACAAACAGCTCAGCATCCAACCATGCCCTTTCTCTCAGAAAAGAAGCTGCCAATACTCCCTAATACAAAATAATCTGGTGTGATGCAAACTCAGTCGTTATCTTTAAAGACTACAGAGTTAGGTAATGAACGAATCCTACCAAAGAGCATTTTCCACGAGGAGCAGTGAATTCTGGGACAGGGCAGAGCAGACCGCGGAGCCCAGAGTTATAGTAAAAATTGCTTATCGCTTCATCTGAGCTCTCTCTAAGTGTGCCAACACCCCCCACCTCCTCCCTACTGGCTGGAATTTCCTCAGGTTGCAAAACATGGGTTAGAACATAAAGTATGCGCATTTTATATTATAGCTTGGAGCGGTACAAAAGGATGGATCTCAGAAAATTCAGTGTAGTGTCTCACTACGCTAACTTTAAGCAAACGCAGCCACTCACACGTGAGCAAGACGAAATGATATAGATTCCATTTTAGAAGGAAATATGAATACGTAGCTTAAAAACAGAAGAAAAGGCCTCACAATTGTTGCACTCTGTAAAACATATTAATAAGAACACAAATTCAGCAAAGCCGGAACTTAAAGACAAGTCTTCCCTACTGCCTGAAGACCCACCATCTTATTGAAGGACCTCAGGGCACATGTGGACTAGCTCAGTTTCACTAACTTATTAGCTATTTTAATTTTGTTTTGGTATGATTGGAGCATGTTTATATTTGCAACAGTAAATGCGTGGTGTTTGAATGTTTATTAACTATTTTTTCAAGTAAATCTTTGACAAAGCTGTATTTCTGTATTTCTAAAACTGACAGACTTATGGTGGACTATTTTTTGTACATTAATTACACAGACAGTAGTTATTTTGAGGTGGAATTTACATGAGCAATGTCAATTTAGAGTTAAAGAGCTTTGAAATCCCGATATAGAAGAGCTATAGAACTACTACATGCAACCACATGGTAGTTCTGTAGCTCTTCTGGAGCAGTGGTTAAGTGCTTGGTTGCTAACTGAAAGGTTAGCAGTTTGAACCCACCAGCTGCTCAATAGCTGAAAGATAAGGCAGTCTGTTTCCATAAAGATTACAGCCTTGGAAACCCTCTGTCCTATACAATCACTGTGAGTCGGAATCTACTCAATGGCAATGGGTTTTATGGAAGTACCATGTGGAACCTCAAATTTTTAAAATGGCTTCCGTGCTTCATACAGCTAGTCCCAAATGAAGACCCAAAAAGCAAGGTCATTTTTAATCTCTACAGACATCTTGCTTTCTGGCTTTACACTCATTATTCATTGTGCTCTGAAGATTGGAAGGGAGAAGATAAAGATATATAAGAATTCACTTTGAAAACACATACTCAGTGTTGCATATCCAAAAGCTCCCAAAGGATTAAACAATCAGAAAGCCCTACATCATTTGCATTTTAATGGATAAAAATAAGAGTTGAAACATTTCTTTACAGTTAAGCTACCATGAAAAACTCTTGTGCAGTTAATAGGACTGAAGTGGTGGTGAAGAGGAGGGAGAAAGAGGATTCTACAACATTTAAGGAAAATTTATTTCATTTACACAATTGGAGCCAGGCTGATTTAGTCAAGATGCTTGGCTCTGCTAGAGACACATTTTCCTAATGAAAAATACTGTAACTTCAGACCTTTCACATTTTCCATGAATAGATGTCATTGCTCATTATCACATTTATCATTACTTGTGGCAGCAGGGGGGGGAAAGGGACTAAAATAGAGCTGAAAAAAATTTGATACGAGCTTAGGTAATTTAAATGAAGGCTCTTACAAAAGTGAAAACAACCTCCATCATTACTTGATCATGCCTTTGGAAAACTGACATAAGCTGGTGGTCCACTTTTTTGAAATGGATGGTGACTGCAGCTTCTCTTCATCCTCCTCTAATTCTGAATTTGAAAATGGCGAAGAGCATGACTGTTTGGTAAAATTCTGAAACTGATAATGAGCTGTTTAAGTGATAATTATTGAAGCCCTCTAGTTTCATAAACCCATTAACAGGTAACTTTCTAGTCATAGAAAAAAATGTAAATAATGTACAAGTTTCTTTCCAATTATGGAATCTAATTTCACAGAAGCTATTTGCTATTAATTGGCTTTTAGAGTTAATCAGGCAAATATACCATTTGTTATTCTAATTTGAAAAGCCAGAAAAAAAAAAAAAAAAAGATTGACTTTGTTGTCTTTAGTAGAAACTCTTCAAATGTACATGTAGTTAGAAATTGTAAACAAAATGTTTACATGTGAGAATAACCAGTAGAAACAAACTTCCTTTTCTGGTCCCTTGCCTAGGTTACCAGGAAAGCTTTTTCTTTTCAGACCCATGGGACCATCCTGTAATCACTTTATTTTCCAGACCATAGATAATAATCTTAGTAAGTGTTTAGCTACCTAAGTTTGCAGCCACTTGCACAGCCCATTATATGAAGTTCTCTGTCTCTCTCAAAACCACACTTCTAACAAGGCTATCCGTTTAACTGGTGTGTTAGACCCAATACATTGCTTCCTTTAGCTTCAACATCCTTCCTTTCTTTTTGAAGGGAGAAGGTAGTAAGGTAGGTTCCTTCTACTTCTATGAGTAAAAAGATTTATTTGACCACCTGACAAAGAGCCTGCCTGCCATCTATCCAAGAACAAAGAGCAATTTTGTAAGAAGGCTGGAAAATAAAATTTGTAGTCAATAAAGACTTCTATTCGAATAAACTAATGAATTAAATAGTACAACTTTAATTGCTTCTAGAAATTGAAAAGTATTGCCTTTATAATATGCTAATTAATTTAAACCAGTTCATATCATAAGCCGTTGAAGTCTTTAAGCAAAAATTAAATGGAGCATGTCTGTAACAGTAGCAACTAGCCTTGAATATAAAATTGACCTTAAGAAATAAAATCTTGTTATCTGCTGCAAATTCACCAAAAATTAAATATTCACATAAAGTTATTTATAATTCATCAATTTGGATTTATTTTCTTTTTTAGTACCACCATATAGCTCTATGCCCATGTGATTTTGTTATAAAAAAAAATAGAACAAATAAGTAAAACAAATTTCTCTTCTTTATACATCAAAAAAGAGCCTGTACAATACACTGGAACTGTTACAAACAAGTTATGATTTTCTCATTAATAGATCCCAAGATGTAAGGAGTAAGAGGAAATTAATGCTTCCTAAAAATTAGTACTTGTATCTCATATACCTGGAAATGTGATCCAGTGTTATATCATAAGAGATTTGTAGAAGACAAAGAAGTAGAGAAAGCCACAAGCACCCAAACACTTAAAAAAAATTACCTTGTCAAAATTTCAATGTGGAAAAAATTTCAGAAGTCCTTCTGACACCAGTACTATAGGAGTTATGCATCTGCTAGTAGTGTGCATCATAGTCTCAAGGAATTCGCTGATACTATATGAATTTCTAATATAATTACACTATTTTGAGCTAGAAGCTAACTTGGTTTATGATTGTTTGCAATTGCTTTGTTGTACATAGCTGATCTCCCAGCCAAAATGTTCCTTGGAAGAGAGGATGGTGAGACTTCACCTCACTTACTTTGGACACGTTATCAGGAGAGACCAGTGTCTGGAGAAGGACATCATGCTTGGTAAAGCAGAGGGTCAGTGAAAAAGAGGAAGACCCTCAACGAGATAGACTGACACAGTGGCTGCAAAAATGGGCTCCAACATAACAAGAATTGTGAGGATGGTGCAGGACTAGGCAGAGTTTCATTCTGCTGTACTTAGGGACTCTATGAGTCAGAGCCAACTCAACAGCACCTAACAACCAAAACAACAAATAAAGATTATAAGTGTACTGAGGACTGGGCCAGTGTCTTTGATTTCTTTGGAACTATCCAATTGGACTAGAACCATCCGGTGCTTCTGGTGCATGCATCAAAGCAATTCATCATGACCAATTTGGGAGACAAAGCCACTAACTGGCTCTGTGATCCTCAATAGCTCATTTCACATTTTGAGCCTGATGGTGTTTCCAGGTGTAATATCCCATGATGCTTAATTAAGGAAGCAATTATGGCAAGGGAGTAATATAAATGGACAGGAAGGAGTGATACCCAGATTCAGAGCATAAAGTAACGAAATCCTTAGCAAAACTATTCATGTGCTGGGAGACTCAGTGGCATTGTGAAACATCAGGCAAAAAGCAGAGAGAAAGCTAGTCTTTAAAGTTAGAGTGGTGTGGAGCCAGATATGTGAGTTTAATGTTTTTCTTAACTAAATGTATTTCCCAACCACCTGCAGCATGAGTCGCTGGAAGCATGAAGGGTGAAAGGTCAGAACCAAACCTAGCAAAACAGCTGGAAATTTGGAAAATCCCCAGAATCAAAAGAATAACAGAGAGGGTTATTCCCATCTCTGTCCAAGCCAAATTTGGCAGGCATCATGGAAATCAACAAGGAAATAGGCTGAGAAAGTAGCAGTGGGAAAACATAAGAACAGGGCAGAGATATGAGCAGCTGCATACGATGGGGATTGGGGTGGGCAAAGTTTGCAGACTGATTTCAGGCAACTTAAAATTCTAGTAGAACAAAAACCAATCTTCAAAAGAATATGATGAATTGAGAGTTACTACTATACATTATCTATAATATCCAGACTTCAACCCCAAATTAACCTACACATAAGAAGCAAAAATTTTGAATTTACACTCAGGAAAAAAAAGGACCATCAACTACACAGTCACTGAGTGGTCCCAGATGTTGGATTAACAGGTAAAGAATCAAAGTAGCAATTATAAATACGTCCAAAGAACTGATAGAAATATGCTTAAAAATTTGAAGGAGTATATGGTATTCCATAGGATTGCTGAGTCGGAATCGACTCAACAGAAATGGACTTTATTATTATTATTATTAATAAACAGATAATCCATCTAAACAGAGAAAAGCAAAATATAAAATGTTGGAAATTCTAGAGCTGAAAATTACAAGTATCAAAATAAAAGTTGCTATAGATGGGTTCAATAGCAGATTGGACATAGCAGAGGAAAGAATTAGTGAATCTGAAAATATTGTAAATGCCATTGAGTCAGTTCTAACTCATATCAACCCTACATACAATAGAATAAAACACTGCCTGGTCCTAGGCCATCCTCCCGATACTTACTATGTTGGACCACATTGTTGCAGCCACTGTGTCAATCTAGTTTCTTGAGGGTCTTCTTCTTTTTGTTGACCCTCTACTTTACCAAGCATGATGTCCTTCTTCAGGGACTGATCGTTCCTGATAACGTGTTCAAAGTACATGAGATGAAGTCTTGTCATTCTCCATTCTAAGGAGCAATCTGGCTGTACTTCTTCCAAGACAGATTTGATCATTCTTCTGGCACTCCATGGTATATTCATTATTCTTCACCAACATCATAATTCATATGCATCAATTCTTTGGTCTTCCTTAGTCATTGTTTCATGTTCACATGCATATAAGGCAATTAAAAATACCATGGCTTGGATCAGGGGCACGTTAGTCCTCAAGGTGACATCTTCGCTTTTCAACACTTAAAGAGGTCTTTTGCAGCAGATTTGCCCAATGCAATATGTCATTTGATTTCTTGACTGCTGTTTCCATAGGCGTTGATTGTGGATCCATGTAAAATGAAATCCTTGACAACTTCAATTTTGTCTCAGCTTATCATAATGTTGCTTATTGGTCCTGTTGTGAGAATTTTTTTTTCTTTATATTGAGCTGTAATCCATACTGAAGACTGTAATCTTTGATCTTCATTAGTAAGTGCTTCAAGTCCTCTTTGCTTTCAGCAAGCAAGGTTGTTAACCTGCATATCACAGGTTGTTAATGAGTATTCCTGCAATCCTGATGATGTGTTCTTCTTCATATAGTCCAGCTTCTTGGGTTGTTCGGTCAGTATACAGAGTGAATAAATATGGTGAAATCATGTAACTGTGACGCACACCTTTCCTGATTTTAAACCATGCAGTTCTGTTTGAACAACTGCCTCTTGGTCTCCTTGAGGTATTTCTATTACACTTTATACTGTATTTCTGTTCTTTTATTTCTGTATTTATATTCATTAACCTAAAAAAATCAATATAAATTATCACTTTGGAAGAACAGAATTAAAAAAGATTTTAAAAAAAAATGACCAGAGCCTTAGAACCTTTGGTACAATATAAACCTTCCCTCTGAAGGAGAAGAAAGAGAAAACAAAACAAAAAAATCACTGTATTGATGTATTTACCATATTTCAAGCAAATAATGCACTCCTTCTACATTTGTCTGCTGGTCTCGCCCTCCCACTGAGAGGTATTTTTATAGACACTGCTATGTCAGTTTTTTTTACATGTTACTGTGAAGAAAAATTAGCATAGCATGCTTGCAAGGATGCTTCATAGAGGGGAGGGCAGGGCCGGCAAATAAATATAGAATGTGGGCATTATTTGTGTAAAAATATGGTATAATTTCATAATTAATGTAATATATCTGACAATAATAGCACCAAGATTGGGGGAAGGGTAATAAAAATATTTTGTTGCAAAGCTCCTATAATTTACGTCAAGCAATTCAACATTTAAAAAATACAAATAGATATTCTTAAGAAGCTAATAGAGAAATTAAAATGGAATATAAAAACTATTTAACACAAAGGAAAACAGGAAAAGCCAAACACAAACACAACAACAAACCAAATGCAACAAATAGATAAACCAAAACAAATACCAAATAGCAGACCTAAATAGAAAAAAAAAAAACCATGTCTTTAATTATATTAAATGTAATTGGACCACACCAATCAAAAGGCAGAGATTGTTAGACTGAACTTTTAAAAAAATCAAGAAAAAAAGTATATATTTTTGACAAAACATTCATTTTACATCAAAATACAAGTAGACTGACAATAGATGACTTCAAAACAGTAAGCACAGGAAATATGGAGTGACTTTATTCATGTCAAGTTTCTGGATGGCTCAACTACTAAATGTTGATGCTTCAAACCCACCCAGTGGTACCATGGAGGAAAAATCTGGTCATCTGCATTCATAAACGTTACGGTCAAGAAAACCCCATGGGGCATTTCTACTCTGTGATTTACGGCATTGCCATAAGTTGCAATCAACTTGACAGCAACAAGTATTTACATTAATGTCAGACAAAATACACTTAAAGACAAAGATTATAACAAAGGACAAAGAGGGACACATCACAATGATTAGAGAGACAACATATCAGAAAAATGTGACAATTAGAAATACGTATGCGCAAAAATATCAACTTGCCAAAAATTCACAGTATTAAAGGGAGAAATAGATACATCCAAAATCATAGGTTTCAACCCTCTTCTCTCAGGAATGAATAGATCAAATAGATAGAAAATCATTAAGTGTCTGGAAGACTTGAACAACATTATCAAGCAGCTTGGTGTAACTGCCATTTGTAGAGCTCTCCATCTAACAGCAGAATCTACATTCTTCTAAGCTACACCTGGAATAATTACCAAAATAGACCATATACTGACCCTCAAAACAAGTCTTAATAGATTTCAAATAATTGAAATTTTACAAGAGCTGTACTGTCACCACAAGAGAAACCAACAAAAATAAAGTGTGTAGAAAAGCTGCAAATGTCTGAAAATTAAACAACTTGCTTATTAACATCCCAAAAACCAAAAACCCAAAACCACATCCACTGACATCGAGTTGATTCTGATTCATAGGAATTCTATAGGACAAAGTAGAACTGCCCCATAGGATTTCCAAGGCTGTAAATGTTAACGGAAGCAGGCTGTCTCACCTTTCTCCCACAGAGCCTCTGATGGGTTCAAACCAACGACCTTTTGGTTACCAGCCAAGGGCTTTAACCATAGCCACCAGAGCTCCTCTTAACATCACAAAAGGTAAAGAAAAAGGTCAAAAAGAAAATTAGTGAATATTTTGTATTGAGTGATATTGAAAACAAATCACTCTCCCCCCAAAACAAAAAACTTGTAACAAAGAAAACATGCCCTTTCACTTGTTGTATTCAACTTCATTTCATGTACTTCAGACATGTTTTCAAGAGGGACAAGTCCCTGAAGAAGGAAATCATGCTTGGTAAAGTAAACGTCAGCAAAAAGAGGAAGACCCTCAATGAGATGGATCGGCACAGCGGCTGCAACAATGGGCTCAAGCATAACAATGACTGTGAGGATGACACAAGATCAAGCAGTGTTTTGTTCTGGTGTACGTAGGGTCGCTATGAGTTGGAACAAACTGTATGGTAACTAACAACAATTCAGCACTGTATAGGATGTTCAACCAGGCAACAAAAGAAAGAAAAGACATAATGAATGGAAGGCAAGATATAAAACTGCCTGTAGATAGATAATCATAAAGAATCTACAAAATAGCTACTAGAACTAAAAATTGAGTTTATCGAGCTCATAGAATACAAGGTCAATATTAAAAATCAATTACATTTTTATATACTGCAAATGATTAGATAGAAAATTTTTAAAAATCAATGGTACTTTCAAACATAAAAATATTAAAAAATTAGTAATACATTTAACAAAATATATGCAATACATGTACTCTGAAAAGTACAAAACATTGGTGAGGGAAATTAAAGAAGGCCTAAATAAATGAAAAAGTAAACTATGGATCAGGATATTCACTATAGTTAAGATGCTAATTCTTCCACAAATGATACATTGATTCAACCCAATACCAATAAAAATCTCTGTAGGCTTTCATGTAGAATTTGACAAACCAATTCGAAATTAATGTGGGAGTACTAAGGACCTAGAATATCTAAAGTAATTTTGAAAAAGAAGAAAAATTATAGGACTTAAACTACCTTATTTCCACTTACTGTAAAGGTACTATAGTCGGGACAGTGTAGTGCTTGGCGTTGTTATGTGCTGTAGAGTCAATTTTTGACTCAGTGACGCCACCAATAGAGTAGAACTGCCCCAAGTGTTGGAGAGGATGTGGAGCTACTAGAGTTCTCATAAATTACTGATGGGAATGCAAAATTGTCCGATCACTTTGGAAAGTACTTTAACTGTTACTGCTAAAGCTAATTATACATTTACCATGTGGCCTAGGATTCCCTCTCCTAGGTATTTGACCAAGAAAAGCAAACACTTATTTCCACACAAATACTTACAAGCAAATATTTACAGCAGCTTTCTTCATAGCAGCCAAACCTGGAAATAACCTAAATGTCCATCAGCTGGTGAATTGATCAGCTGTGGCATATCCAAACAGTGGCATATCAGCAATAAAAATGAATGACTTATATATGCAACAACACAGATGAATCTCAAAATAATTAGGCTAAGTAAAAGAAACTAGACTCGAAAAATATGTACTGTAAGATTACGTTTTGTGAAATTATAGAAAATCCAAACTATAATGACAGAAAGCCAATCAGTGATCATTAGAGGTAAGGTAAGCTAAAGGAATTGACTGCAATGGGGCACAAGGGAATTTTGTAAAAAAAATTTTGTGTGTGTTTTAGGTGAAAGTTTACACAACAAGTTAGATTCCCATTCAGCAATTCATACACAAATTGTTCTGTGACATCAGCTACAATCCCTGTAATGTGTCAGCACTCTCACCATTTCCACCCCACCTGCTCCGTTTCCATTCATCCAGTTTCCCTGCCCCTCCTTGCCTTCTCGTCTTTGCACTCGTGTATATGTTGACCACCTGGTCTCATACAGTCCATAGTTTAAAGGAGCACATCCCTCGCAGGTGGTGGTGGTTATTTTATAGGTCAATCTATTATTTGGTTGAAAGATGACCTCCGGGAGTTGCTTCAGTTCCAGGTTAAAAGGGTGTTCTAGGATGATAGTCTCAGGGGTTCCTCTAGTCACTATCAGTGCAGTAAGTCTGGTCGTTTTTATGAATATGAGCTTTGTTCTACAGTTCTTCCCCGCCCCCACCCCCATCCTAACCAGGACCTTCTTTTGTGTCCCTGGTCAGAACAATCAGTAGTGGTACCTGGGCGCCATCTAGTTCTTCTGGTCTCTCAGGCTAGATGAAGCTGTGTTTCACAAAGACCATTAGTCCTGGGGACTAATTTCTTTCTTGAGTCTTTTGTTTCCTTCACCCCCCCCCCCCACCTTGTTCCAGATGGCAAGAGACCAATAGTTGTATCTTAGATGGCCACTCAAAAGCTTTAAGACCCCAGACACTACTCATCAAACTAGGATGTAGAATATTACCTTTATGAACTAAGTTATTTCAATTGACCTAGTTGTCCCACAAGACTATGGTTCTGGGCCTTCAAACCCAGTAAATCTATCCCACAATGTGTTTGGGTATATCTAGGAAGTATCAGAAAACAAGGGAATTCTCTGGGGGAGATTTAAATGTTCTATATCATGATTTTTGTGGTAACTGCACTACTATATATATATTTTAAACTCAACAAATTGCACCCTTAAAATGGCTGGATTTTATCGTTTTTAAATTACACATCAATATAATGGGAAACATTTTTTAATGCTTAGAATGAATGAATAATTTGCTAGGAAATAACACAGAAGGAATAGAAAACATGACTGAAAAGTTAACCATGAATTTAAAAGTTAATTTTAAGCATGATTTAATAGTTAAAAATGCATGTCCTCACCTACCCTGGGGAGGGAGGAAAATTCAAAGGAAGGAAGGAGAGCAGGGAGAGGAAAGGAAATGAGAGGAAGGAAGGAAGAAAAGAAAGAACAGAATCCAGGCAGTCTTACAGGGGAGTTCATCTGGGTTTATAGCAGGATTGTCAAGTGAAAAAGTACATCAGACAGAGTCTGCAGGAGTCCATGCAGACTTCCCTTCTGGGTGGGAATTAGACAGGACCACACAGAATACTTTCCTCCCTCTAGCAACAAAATGCAGCAATACATGTGCTGTGTGTTTGCCCAGGGGAGCCCACTAAGGACAGAGTCCAGGATTTTTACTGGTGGCTAGTCACCTGCATGCTTTCTTCTGGCACAACAAGCCACAATTACCAAAGTTCCAGACTCCTGGAAGGAAAGCAGGTGTTTACCCTAAACACATTGTTTGCAATGTCTAGGTAAGCTGGTACAGCAGGGTTCGGCGCCCATGGTACACAAAACAGTCTTATCATTGAGTAACATAGGGAACATTTCAAAGTCAAGTTTCCAGAAGTCAGCTAAGGTCCAGCCCCCCAGCAAACTCTTCAAAGAGCAACATCAGGCCTGCCCTAATCACTCTTTCCTGCACAGTCACCCTAGCAATGTCTCTTCACACGAGCTGATGCAGTTCCTTCCCTCAGCTGCAGTTAAATCTAGCTTGGATTTTTTCTTAATATTTTAATAAATAGCCCCGTGACATCCTACTCAGAGAAACCAATACGAATCAATTAGCTCCATCTTCTCAGATGCCTGAGTTTCACCTCCACAAGACCTCTTTTCCAAACATCTAAATTTTATTAATTCTAATCTCTTCCCTTTGTTCACCTAAACCTAGGATTGATCACTACTTCCGGCAATTGCTGTTTCCATAACTTGTGTTTTTGGTGTTTTCTTTTTCCTTTTATCATTAACAACTTTATACTTAGTTTAAAAATCTTTATAATAAATTCTAAGAAAATAACTAGTGTGGTATTTGTCTCCTTAATAAGCCTTGACTGCCACAAGGGCAGAGGTCATCTTCCTTTGGCAGAGATGACTGACAAGCAAGATCCAAAGGACTTGTAGAGCTAAGATTTCTTATTCTCCTTTTTTGGTATCAGATTTGTGCTGTGAGGTAGTTGTGGCAGTGACAACAGTCATAGTGGTAGCTACAAATATACTGACCTCCAATGACACCTTGAAACAAAATTTCAATGTCAGCCTTCCAATATCCTCTGTTCCAGCCCTTCCAATTCCATTCCTTCCTTGGAATGCCTAGAGTGATTTCTGTTTCCTGCACTAAATTGTTATTGAGGTAGCCTATATATGTATAGGCTATTTGTACCAAAAAAAAAACAAAAACTCTACAATGAATAGTGTACTCAGTAATGAAAATTTAAAAATATTCCCTATAAAATCAAGTATGAAATGAGTATGCTATCTCACCATTACTATGCAGACTTGCATTGGAGGTCCTAGACCTGAAGAATCAAATGATTGGTAGGGAAGAAAACAAATCTGTAGTTATTTTCAATTAATGTGATTATCTGCACAAAACCCCCCAAACTCAGATTACATGGAAAATTAAAATGTAGCAAAAAGTTCAGTGTAGCTATAAATGCACTTGATGCTGTACTGTGTCTATTTATATAAAACAAAAAATGTATGTTTGAAATATTTGTGTGACCTTTTTTTTCAAAACCAACTGAAATTATATTGAAAATTAGCAATAACTTAGGAAAGCTGATCAAGTTTACTTTTAGATGGTTACAGCTGAATAGATAAAGCCTCAAATTAATTGAACAAGGGGAATCGTACCTATAAATAGGTCAGCTAGGTTTTAACTAGAACACAGTTAAAAACAGTTCTCTAATCATTTTGATTTTTAGAAACACTGATCTTGATTCTTCATGCTTATTTAACATAGTTGAGCTTTAATGAATTACTTGAAGTCATAGAATTACATGTTAGAGCAAATGAGGGTCAAAAAGAGAAGAATCTCTTATACCCACAGCCACTGCACACGGGGATTTTATCTCAATGATGTAAATCCTGAAATCTTACACTTAACCACAGGTCACAAATATGGCCATTTCAAAGGTGCATCTCCATGACATTTCCCTGAATTCCCCCAAACAGGAGTTTCTACAGATATTCTCAGTAGGTAATTGCAGCTGCCAGAATAACCTCAGGTCACTGAAACACCCTGGCTCTGAAAACAACCCATTATTATCCAGATTCCATCATGAAAATCCATTCTGCTACTGCTATGGAGATGTGACCTTATGACATGGGAGAAAAAATGCAACGAGGGAGTCTCTCTGTGGTGAAAGCAGGACTGTGTAGGCACATTTTACAAACTACACTTATTAAGAATTAGCTTTACCCCTTGGTTCTCTCCATCTGCTTCTGTCCCAATGGGACTCCTCTAGGAAGTCAAATATGTGTTGGGTGACTGTAAATTAATAATGTGTGTTCTTAAAAAATATAAAACTTGGTTTCATCATATACTCAGTGCAAAACTCCCACTGTTCTTCTATAACCATTGTCTCAGTCTGAGACCATTGGCTCAGAAACTATACCAGTTATTGAACAGAGAGAACTGAATATAAAGAATTGTCAGTTAAGAATAAAGTAGTGAACTAGATAATTGGGAAGATAAAAAAGAGAACACTAAGGTATCATGGAGGCAGCAACCATAGGGAATATCTACCATCCCTTTGGTTGGAAGAACAAAGGGAAGAGGTTGGAATTATTAAAATTTACAACCTTAGAGGAGGACAAGGGGCTCTGAGCTGAAACTCAGACCTTTGGGGAGGGCTTAGGGGTCCAACTGCTCGACTGGTGCTGGTTGAGCTTGGAGGAGAGGCCTGAAGGGGCTGGGACAAAGACCTCAGGGGAAGGGACACTGTTGGCTGATGCTGGTGACTTCGAGGGTGGCACAATGAGGCTTTTTCCTCAAGTGTTGAAAAACTACAAACTGGACTTAGCTGCCAGGGTGCAGAAGCTTTCCCAAGGTGATGCTCACAGGAACTGCAAGTAGACACAAAGCCCACAGGGAGTAAACAGGAAGAAGCAAGGCTTTTCTTTCTCCTACAATGCAAAATCCCTCTTGCACCCCTTAAAGGCAAAGCCTAATAAGGAATCATCTAAAAAAAAAAAAAAAAAACTCGACCAAACCCATGGCCGTTGAGTCGTTTCTGACTCATAGCGACCCATCTGACAATGGAGAAATAAAATTTGCAGCCTCAGCTTCAGCCAATTACAGAAGTGAGGTTTGAAATTGAGAGACAATAGCTTAATAATCTGGCACAACTATCCACTAAAAATTCTTCTGAAATAACTAAAAATTGACTCAGGATTACAGTTACAGTATGAAGTGAATGACTTATGAAGTTTAGTAGCTTAATTAGAAGGTATAACTCAGCATAGCCTCATAGTTTTAACAATAAAGAGATAATTCAAATACCAGTCCCTGCTTATTGTGGGACACAAAAAGGTCTGCTATGCATCTGAATGTCTATTTCTGATTCTTGTTTGAGGACTATTGAACCAGCTTATGAATTTCAAGAGTTGTTATTGTTGTATGCTGTTGAGTTGATTCCGGCTCATAGCAACCGTATATGACAGAGCAGAAGTAGCCGGTAGGGTTTCCTGGGCTGTATTCTTTACAGGAGCAAATCACCAGGTCTTTTTTCCAGCTAATCAACTGGTAAGTTTGAAAAAAATTAGTAAAATGTATTTGACAAATACTTAAAGATATAAGGCATTCTGGTCTTCCAAACCAGACCAAATGAAGCTATTCTCAAATGGTATTTGTTAAAAACACACTTTTTCTCTCTCCACCCCTTAGCCTGCCACCTCACTCTGCATTAATCGACAGCTGGGATATCTCACCTCCTTCTATGTAAACAACAACAACAAAATTTGATTTTGGCCGATGTATACAATCATGTGTTGCCATGGCCCGTTGGTGAGAATTTAACTCACGTCACTGTTCAAGAGGGAAATTTGGCTATGTACATCATAATTCTTTAAATGTGCTTTAGACAGAAAACTTTAAACAGAAAACTCATTTCTAAAAATTTATTTTATGGAGATAATTACATGAGAATAAAATAGTTTTAGCCCAAGATTGTTCTTATTAGTGTTGTTTAAAATAAGGTAAAACTGAAAATAGTTCTAAAATTCATCCAAGGGTACCTAACTAAGTAAATTATAGATGTAATGAAATACTATACAGCCAATACACATGATTAACTAGACATATCTTTATTAACATAGGAAGAGAAAGTTATAGAACATTTATTCATTTGACAAATATTTGCTGAGCAACTTTAATGGACCAAACGCTGAGAAGGTCCTGGGCCATAAAAAGCCTCCATTTATGTAATGTATGTATGTCCGTATGAACACATACACACATATATATGTATACACATGCAGATGTGTGGTAGAATCTTCTCAAAAATATTAAAAGTAATTATCTTTAAAAAAAGTGCTTTTTTCTCCACAGTGCAACTCTGATTTTTACTTCTGTCTTTGTATTTTTTCATATTATTCATTAGCATAAAATTATTTTTACAATAGCAACACACAGCCCCTTTTAAAAAAAAAAAAATCCTACTTGTATTCAAAATCTAGGACAAACATCCCACTACCATTAAACTTTAGCAGAGTTCCCAATTGAACGTGATTTCTCTTTTGTTAAGAATTACCTTATTATTTGGTTTGTGTCATTCTTAGGGAGTTTATATTCCATTCTGACTTATAGTTTGGTATTTGTCATCTCTCCTTATAAGATTACAAGAATCCTGAGGACAATGACATCGTCTTGTGTAACTTTCTGTCCCTTACAACATCTAAAATAGAGCTTTTCTTTCAGTTGTGCTGAATAAATATTGTGTTGCATTCCTGATTTCATTTGCCTTACGTTGCGTTGTATGAGTCAGGGTAACTGTTTCACCTACAGCAGCTTACAGGCATTCATGCCCTACTTGTGGCCCAGGTTGGGGCGGGGGGCAATCTTAGAGAGCTATGTTTAGTAATATGTAACCCAAACCTTCCAGATGCTGTTGATTGTACTAACCATGGACACTTGACCCAAAGGCAGCCAATCCAAAAGCCTACTCAAAGAAATGGTCTGACATGAAAAGATGACCAATAGGCCATTAACAACAGAAAAAAAAGAAAAAAAACGGAGAATAAACTTATGAAACGGCACTCAGACTCATCAACAATCATGAAATGCAAACAAAAAAGAAGCATGCTTTTTACCCATTAAAAAAAATAAGAGTGACAACTGGAAAAGATGAAGGGAAATGATCTCTTCTACATGCCATTGTTGGGAATGTAAATAATTACCCTTCTCTACTTTTTAATCCCTCTTTGTTTTTCTCCCAAAAATTTGCCATCCTTTGATAATGTATTAAATATTTGGCTGTGTATTTCTTATCATCAATTTTCTTCACTAGAATCAAAACTTCTTATGGGTGAGGAATTTATCTACTTTTTATTACCAATCTCCAGTACTTAGAATGATGCCTAATAACGAATAAGTGTATGTTTGATTATTTTAAAGGTGTGTTGTAAGACTATATATATCAAGATGATGTTGCCAAAAAAAAAAACACAAATGATATTGTCTCATTTATGTTAAAAACCCATGTGTGTACATCTACTTATATCGTGTGTGCGTGTGTGTGTGTGTGTGTACATAATTGATACAGAAATATATGTAAATAGCTAGACAAGAACTAAAGTTATACACAACAACCTCATCTCAGAAAGGGAGTGTCAGTAGAAGGCAGGGAATGGGAACTTTTACATTTTACTCTATAAACATTTATATTCATTTAATGTTTTTACAAGAACAGTTATATATACTTAGGGAAGAAAAAAAAGAAAAATGGCTGATAATAATTTAATAATTGATAACATTGTTAAGCTCTTGTAACAAGCAATATTCTGAGCATGAGAAGTGTATTAACTTATTTAAACATCACAAAAGCCTAAAAAACAAAACAAAACTCAAGACCAAACCTATTGCTGTTGAGTTGATTACAACTCATATTGACCCCATGTGTTCCAGAATAGAGCCGCTCCATAGGGTTTTCCTGACTCTAATCTTTATGGAAGCAGATCACCCACACTTTCTTTCTCAGCACCTCGAGTGGCTTCCAGCCACCAACCTTCAGGTTAGCAGTGGAGCACAAACTGTTTGCACCAACCAGACACCTTGACAATTCTAAAGGATACATTATAATAATTATTCCCATTAAGGAAGAAACTAAGGCATAAAGGAATTAAGTACTTACAGTTACACAACCTGTAAGTGTTGTAACTAAGAAAAGAAAGGAGAAAGGTAGGAAAAAAAGGGAGAAGTGAGGGATGGAAAGGAGGAGAAAGAGAGGGAGGGTTCAATCACCAGTTAACATACAGAAAATTCAATGTGGTGAATGAAAGATGGTTAACATTGTCAACGCTTGTTCTACAAAACGCAAATTACTTGAAAGGGAATGAAAGGTAAGGAAGGGGTTCAATTCCTGTTCTGTGGTGCTTATCCCTTCCAGATACCCAATATTCCTTGGCCAGATGGTTCAGTTTTTTCCAGATTCCTATGCATGTATCCTCACAAAAATCTCATGACACATGCTGACTTGAGTGAGGCTTTATTTGTTGCCCAATCATGTAAATTCCATAGAGAATGTATGTGTGCGATGTTTAGAAATAGTACCATGTGTGAGAAAAGGCCACGTATGATAGACTCCCGAAACTAGTGATGTTGCTCTCGTTAGGTGCCGTGGAATCTATCTTCAATTCGTAGTGAGCCCATGTGACAGAATAGAATTATCCCATTGGGTTTTCTAGGCCATAATCCATACAGGACCAGGTGGCCAGGTTTTTTCTCCAATGGAGTCCCTGGGTGGGTTCAAACCCCCAACATTTCGGTTAGCAATGGAGCACTTAAATATTGTGCCACCCAGGCTTTTTAAGATAGTGTTAAGAAAGAGAAACAATAACATTTAGTCCATGATGGCAAAGCAAAACAACTACAACCCCCCCAAAAGAAAAGATAAAGGCAAAGACAAGGAGAAGCAGTGAGGCAAGAAGTGACCAAGTTCTCTTTTGTCCTCTCTTCTGATAATTTGGAGATGGGAAAGACGACTTGAAGAGAGTAAGAAACATATTTTACTACCTCGGATAACTCATCTAAAGGTTGTTTCTCATTTGGATACCCCCAGGTATTAGCTGGCTATTTCACTGTGCCTCTTATATAAGTTTTCAAGCCCTGAATTAGGATTAACCATTGTTGTAGGGCTTCCTCATATTTTGATAAAATTTTCCTGGGAATAAGTGTTTCTAGGAGCCCTGAAAAGATTCTTCTCATTCTTTCTCACCAGAAAGAAAGTTTATGGGCTTAGCGACAGTGATGCATCAGAACTTCTGTTATTCCTGTAATGTCTCAAACTCTGATTTTAGCCAACTGCTCTATAGTGAAAAACCTCTTAGGAGCAAGAGTGAATGGAGTGCTTAGTAGGAATGATTACAAGATGATGTTTGTAAAGTATCTAGCATAATATATACACCAAAAAACCCAAACCACACCTGTTGCCATCAAGTTGATTCTGACCCATAGCGACCCTATAGGGACAGAGCAGAGCTGCCCCGTAGAGTTTCCAAGGAGCGCCTGGTGTATTCCAACTGCCAACCTTTTTGTTAGAAGCTGTAGCTCTTAACCACTACGTCACCAGGGTTTTCAATACATACACACAATAGTGTTTTAATAAGTGTTGGTTCTTGCCTGCCAAAAAATAACTTTTAGTCCAATATTAGTCAGTAAAGCGTGAAAATTTTAGAAATCTCTCAAAACAATCTATATATTTATTTTGTTATGTTTATATTTAACTATGAATTGACTGGAGTACCTGGGTGGTGCAAAAGGTTAAGTACTCGACTACTAGTGAAATGTTGGTGGTTCAAATCACACACAGGCACTTCAGAAGACAGACAAGGCAATCTGCCTCCAAAAGGTCACAGCCTTGAAAACCCCGTGCAGCAGTTCTACCCTGCACACATGGGGTCACTATGAGTTGGAACTGACTTGATGGCAACTCACAGCAACGATGCTTTGCTGCTTTGTGTGTGTGTGTGTGCGCACGCTTATTTGATTGGTCATTTGTGGTTTTTAATCCTCCAGTTAGGTGTAAACTAATTCAGATTCATTGAATTTAAGGCCAGTTAAACCAAGTAAATAAATAAACGAACAATATGAGGAAAGATATTATAAGAACAGATGCGGCTCATATTAAATGAAAACGCTTTTTCCTTCTGTACATTTGTATTTAACACATCGGTGTATCATGACAGATTATATTATGCACTATATTTTACTTTCTTTAGAACTTCTCCATGTGATGAAGGAGAGATCATGGGTTAGCATTTCAGATAGACACAGCATCCCTCGCTCTCCTATCTCTTTACATATTAAAATAATAGATAATTTATTTCTATAAAAATAATAAAGAATCATACATGTAATCCTCCTTTCCTGGGATTTTATCAGCTTTAAGGTTTCATTGGGAATCTAAGTGAAATTGGCCTTTGTAATTATCTTTATAACGCATCATAATCTTCTAATTATAAATACTGTGTTAAGTTTACCCTTAAATGAACCCTAAGAATGTTCACACAGTCCAACTGCTGGTGTTACATTACAGAGGACACGAGTTTGCTAACAATCTCAAGGTTGCCTGGTGGTTTTTCTCCTTCAGAGGGTGAGGTTTTTTGGTTGTGAATCAGGATAAAATCTGAGCATATATGATTGCAAACATACACATGGCAAGACGGCTTTCAAAATTCAAAGGTTCTAAATATAAATCAAAATGAAAAAACAAAAATATAAGGTGTCACATCTCGTTTGTAGATTTTGTTCCATCCTCTGAAAGAGACCGAAAGGTTAGGTCACACTGTTCTATTAAAGCAGATTCCGTTTTACACTAAGGCAAAAAGGCAAAGGCATGATTTAAGAGCCCAGTCACCACTATAGCCACGCCTTTTATGCTGTGAGCTATTGAAATATGAATGCATCACTAATTCTTTGCAAGCACTAGACTGCAAATCAAACACGCCACTGTGTAAATGACCCTTGTTCTTCATTTCTGTTTCTTACTAAAGATGACTAGCTCTTTGTGGGTACAACAAGGAAAATAGAGAAGGTTTTGAGCAAAATGCTTTAACCTATCATTCCCCTAAGGCAATTTGCATCCTTTGAATCTCAGGCTGTGTAACGAAACAAACACGCAGTTGAAAGGTGAAGATTTCAGGAAAACAATTTTTATGAAGTGCATATTTTTATTTCTTCCACAGGATGCTAAGTTATAGATGTGAATGGTGTTCTCCCCAACTGAATTTAGCTGTTGTTTTGATAACTAGAAACAAAAATTCATTAAGAAAGAAAATGATCATACAAAGTGGTGATTTGTAAAGGTAATTGCTCTTGGAAAACAAGTCAATTTAGCAGTAACATTTAAGAAAATTAATTCTGCCCAACCATAATCGTAGCTATTCCTATTTATTTAATATTTGCTATGTACTGGCCACTCGTCAGAAACCCTGATAGCATAGTGGTTAAATGCTACAGCTGCTAACCAAAAGTTCAATAGTTCAAATCCACCAGGTGCTCCTTGGAAACTCTATGGGACAGTTCTACTCTGTCCTACAGGGTCACTATGAGTTGGAATCAACTCGATGGCAGTTTGATCACTCATCAGAATGTATCATCTTTGGCTAGCTCAGAGCTGAGAGTCCACTGGGTTCAGCAATATACAAGTATTATTTGGGTTTGCCAAGATCAGTTTCAGAAGAATATCAGTCAAAGCCAGGTTTCAATGGATTGAGGAGGAGTGGGAAAGGAAGAAGAGGAAACAGCTATTATAGAAATGAAATAACCTGTGAAGGGGGAAAAAAGATCCAACACATGCTGGTGGTAAAGACTTGAAGAAGGGATTTTTTTTTTTTTTTTGAGATATAGGAGAACTGAGCATACATAAATGAAACCTGGAATAAGACTTTGACAGTACAGAAGAAAGATCAAATAATCTATTGAGTAAGGCAACTGAAGGGTCAGAACGAAGAGGAGAGTTTCAAGAGAAGCTATCCCTTGTGTGTTCTAGGTACCATCAAACCCTACTGGATATCTGTCCTTGGGCTTTTCAAGGGCACCTCAAACTCAGCATTTTCACCCACACCCTCAAACCTGCTCCTCTGCCTCTGCTTCCTGTCTTAATAAATGGTACCATTCCATGTACCTAGGTTCAAAAATCTGCACTTAGTACTGAACCATACTTCTTTCTTATCCTCTCATCCTATTACCAAGTTCCATCAATATTATTTTATTTTTTAAATAGATAAATTACTTCTTCTGAAGATCTTCCCCAGAATATCCAAGGCCAAGTTAGGTGTCCCATTGTATCAATCAAGATCACATCAGAAAAAAACAGACACTACACTAGATATTCCAGCTCATTGTCGTTGAGTTGATTCTGACTCACAGCAACCCAACAGGGCAGAGTAGAACTGCTCTATAGAGTTTCCAAGGCTGTAATCTTTACAGAAGCAGATGCTATATCTCTCTTCTGTGGAGCAGCTGTTAGGTTCCAACAGCTGAGCTCTTAACCATTGCACTACCAGGACTCCTTGATATTCCAGCAGAAGAAACATAATACAAGGAATCAATTAAACCTAGGAAGAAAGAATTGATAAGTTGAGGCAACTGAGAAAAGAACAGCAGAAGACATCCTACTACCATCTCTAGAGTTTGAGGGACAACTCAAAGAGGTGGGGTTACTAGAACCACTGATGTACAGTTTAGTGTTTAACATCCAGCTCTCATGGGGTGGGGTGAAACCTGTTTTCCAGTTTCTGTGGTGTAAATATATCCCACTATGGCTGATTTCAAGCACCAATTTGTCGCTAAATGCAGAGTTTGGAAAAAATGCACAGAATTGGCTCTCATGAACTAGGCTCTGGCACAACAGAAACCAGAAGCTGAGGCTGTGAAGCCAAAGCTGGAGCCATGGAGAAGAGGCAGATATTTCCAAAGATGCTGCCTGAGCAGTGTAGGGGGAGAAATACACTGGCTTCTCCAGTTCTCCCACTTTCAATCCTCCCTTAAGTGCCTTGCTTTGGCCAAAACCACCCAAAATACAAGTGGGCCTGAGAAAGGCAGCCTGAAAGTTCAGATCTTTGAGATATAGAGCAGAGCTGGAAACGACAAGAAGTGGATCCAAGAAAGGATGAGCAAAAGACTGGCACCCACAACTATGTGCTCCTGAAGCGCCTCTACCTCCATTATAGCTCAGCTGTAAACTCTGTATAGACAGCGACCAAAGCCTAATCCAGAACCTGGTATTCAACAGCATCAATAAATGTTTTATGGAATAAGTAAACAATTTCTGAGAAAATACTTGAGAATTTAATAATAAGATAAACTGCTTCCTTGTGTACATATGCCTCACTGTCAAATCTTCACCTTTATTGATATAGTGGAACTATAACTTGTCAAAAGAGCATAATACCATAGTTTGTTGCTTGTGTTTTTTTTTTTAAATTCCCACTGTACATAAGCCTTTTGATCCCAACCCACACAACTTGCTGGAAAACTAAAAGCTTTTCTTAGATCTAATGTATCTTGTGCTTTAAAAATCTCCAAATTATTTATAAATTTCTGTGTTAGTAGTTCTCACCATAAAAAAAAAAAAAAAAAACCCAAACCCGTTGCCATCGAGTTGATTCTGACTCATAGCCACCCTACAGAACAGAGTAGAACTGCCCCACAGAGTTTCCAAGGAGCACCTGGTGGATTCAAACTGCTGACTTTTTGGTTAGCAGCCATAGCACTTAACCACTATGCCACCAGGGCTTCCAATTCTCACTAGCCTGGTATATTCTAAAGTATCCTTTATAAGCTGGTCATAGGCTCTTCCTCTGAAAACTTCACAGTTCTTAGTTAAAGTATTTTCTATTGCTAGTATCTGCTTATGGGAAACTGTTTCAATTTCCACCAATCCTCCACAATACTCAGCTACTAACTAAAAGACTGCCAGTTCAAACCCACCCAGAGATGAAGAAGAAAGCCCCAGTCATCCGTTTCCAAAAGGTCATAGCCTTGATAACGCTATGACGTTCAGTTCTACTCTGCAAAACACAAATTCACCTGGAGTTGGAATAGGCTCAGTGGCAACTGGTTTTGTTTTGTTGTTTCTTTCCATTTTTTAATTTTTTTTTAGTTTCTGCCCAGTCCAACTTCTATTTCTAACTGCACTCAATAATCCAATGTATTCCATTTGAAGAACTACCTGTAGCAGAATTTTCTAGTGGATCTTATGCCAGTGGTACCTGTGCTTCATATGGTAGCCTCTGCTCAAATATATATTTAACATGATTTGTATGTCTCAAGCCAAACTACATTTTCAGCTATTTACTCTTAGTAGATATCCACTCTATCAGAAAAGTATAGGAATTGTGTTAAAATCAGATTATATGCCTTCCCCCCACCTACACATAAGCTCTCCAAGAGTAGAGACTATGTTTGGTTCACTTTTGAACTACTCCTGCAGTAAGTTTATTCATTTTTCTCCTCATTGATCGCCATTCAAGGATATCCCAAACAGTGGGTGTGGTCCTCCTTGGATGCAGGCAATACAGGAGCGTAAAATTTTAAAACATCTTCTTTTTGCTATTACCACGTGCTGGCTATTCCAAACAGTGCCAGTGATAAGTGTTTTGTTGATATAAATCCTACATAATTAATCTGGCTCATGTTGAGTTTTAATAACACACATGTAAGCTGCAAATTAGCACATTTTTGCTTACTTATCCTTAAATAATTTTTGAAGTTTTACATGAAGGTTAATTTGAAGAATTACCAGTTGCACTAGTTGCCATTGAGTCAGTTTTGACTCAGTGGCAAGCCCGTATGTGTCAGGGTGGAGCCGTGCTCCATAGGATTTCCAATGGCTGATTTTTCAGAAGTAGATTGCCAAACCTTTCCTTCAGGGTGCCCCTGCGTCTACTTGAGCCTCCAGCCTTTTGGTTAGTAGCCAATTGCTCTAATTGTTTACACTGCCCAGGGACTCCTTCCCAGTTGCAGAGACAGCCTTTAACACATGTGGATGCAGCACATACTTTCATTTAAAATCTGTTTATAACAGTTCAGTTGAGCCCGCTTAGGGTGCTTGGCGTAGTGGTTAAGAGCTACAGCTGCTAGCAAAAAGGTCGGCAGTTCGAATCCACCAGGCGCTCCTCAGAAACCCTGTGGGGCAGTTCTACTCTGTCCTATAGGGTCACTATGAGTCGGAATTGACTCGACGGCAGTGGGTGGGTGGTGGTGGGTAGGGTGCTGCACGTGTGTCTAATCCTGACGTACCACTATTCTTTCCCTTAAACCAAACTCCGAAACCAGTCTCACTGCTGTTGAGGCAATTCCGACCCTATAGGACAGAGTAAAACTGCCTCATGTGGTTTCCAAGGAGTGGCTGGTGGATTTGAACTGTTGACCTTTTGGTTAGGAGCCAAGCTCTTAACCACTGTACCACCAGGGCTCCTTCCCTTAAAAGGTAGATTCCGAATACATCATGACAACACAGTGGTTGTAAAAATGAAGAAGCAGAACTTGAATTATTTCAATTCTGTCATTCTGTGTGACCATTCGCAGTTTATATTTGTGTTTAAAACAGTAAGAGTGTGAGCTATGAGATATAGTATTTTGTTTGGTAAATAACAAATTTTAGCTCATACATATTGAATAAACCAAACACCCATTGACGCTGAGTCAGCTCCAACTCGTAGTGACCCTTTAGGACAGAGTGGAACTACCCCATAAAGTTTCCAAGGCTATAATCTTTAAAGAAGCAGACTGCCACATGTTTCTCCTATGGAGCGGCTTGGTGGGTTCAAATCACCTGCATTTCGGTTAGCAGCTGAGCACTTAACCATGGCACCACCAGAGCTCCTTTACATATTGAATAGCATCTTTAAAACTGACATTTATTCTCCTTTAATTTAATAACAGTTTTAAAACTAAAAAATAAAACATCAGTGGTATCACTTAGTTGTTACCTAACAACTAACATTCATTCTTTTATTCTTCCATGCTCCCTTTTTCCGTGAGACCTTCGAAGATGGTTCCTTTACCAAAAAAGGCTTGTCCCTCTGCTCTTTGGTTAGTTAATGCTTACTCGTTCTTCAGAGTTTCACTCATTTGTTACCTCTTCAAAAATCTCTTTCCTGGCTTCCCTTGGGTGGATGAAAACCCAAAAATCATAGCCTCACATAGCATCTTGTGCCTCTCCTTCCATCAACTGTTGAAGTAGCAATTTTACTGATGTGAAATACTTCTTGGTTAATGTTTGTCTCTCCTGTTAGGCTCTCCTGCTTACTGGGCATAATATCTTCAGGTCCTGACACAGTTCCTGACACATAAAGGAGAGAAAAAAGAGAAAGAGGGAGGGAGGAAAGGAGAGGGAAATTGAGGGAGGGAAAATAGTGTGGCTAAGAATTTAAAAAAGAAACAAAGACAATTAGACAAAGTGTAAAATGTCAGGTGTTGGAATGCCATCAAATAATTTGCAAACTGAATGTTTTTAGCATGTTTACTATAAATCTTACATGAAGTATTTAGGAAAGGTTAACTCTTGATATTTATTTAGTAAAATCTTTCATAAAAATCTATTCTCTGTAGATTACTTTTTAAATTCCTTATTTTAAGATGATGGTCAAAAAAATACAAGAAAGTACCAAAACAAAATAAAAGTTAAATGACAAACTGGAAAAAATGTAGTTTCAATTTATACCAAGGATGAAGCATTAATCTCCCTAATATAAAAGTAATTCTGCAAAAATGGGAAGAAAAAGACTAATGTCCCTATAGAAAATTGACAAAATACATTAGGAATCCACGGATAAACAAAAAAAAAGTGCTCAATTTTGCTCATAAGAGAAAACATGTATGAGATTAGTAAACATCTAAAAGTTTGACAGCTTACTCGGTTGGTGTGATTATTGGAAAATAGGTTCTCTTATACTTTGTTGGTAAGGAAAATCTAAAACAGTACAATACTCATGGAGAGGAATTGGGCAATAACTAGAAAAATTACATACGTATTTATCTTTGGATTCCCCCCCAAAAAGCATAACTAGAAACTTATTTCAAAGCTACATTGGGGAAAGGTACATGAGATGAAGGGTTGTGCATATTTGTAAATACCCATAATGAAAAAGTTCTTAAAATGGTATCGGCTAGTATTTTCTCTTGGCTACAGTATGTATGCTTGGCTGGGTCTCCCCAAAACACAGCCTGAGATAAAAGCTGATGCAAGGAAGATTTATTAAGAAGTCTGATGGAAGGCAGTTGGTTAACAGGGAAAAAGAAAAGGGCCGTTACAAAGATGCGTTGTTGAGCTGGCCACCACAAGAGATTGCTCAATTTGAGGGACTTTCCGAGACGCCTAATACAGTAAACCATAGTCACTTGAAGAACAGGGAGAAGCATTTATGCATTGGCTCCCATGCTCATGTCCCATGGGCAATTACCTCTCAGCATTTTCAAGTCTGGTGTGCACTGAGTACCCCAAGGTTCTGCAGTTGTCCCTTTTGTCAGCATCACTCTCAACATCATCACACTTGATGTACCTATACACACACCCTGTTAAGATAACTATGTGAGGAGTTCAGCCTTTGCAGAACTAGTTCTCACACCTGTGGCTGGACAAAAAGGTGAGGCTGGGAGAATTTGATGCAGTGCACAAATGCCACCCCATGAAAAGGGATTGTTAGTACTCCCAGATGAGTAGTAGGGATTGCCATGGATGTGGTAAAAGAAAACGAATACTATAATTATTTTTACAGATTTTGATATTAAACAGCCAAAAGACTGAATAGATAATTTTATTATTACCAACTTTACCAAGGGATACAGGCCTCTCAGGAGAGAATAATACATATTAAAGCTAGAAAATTATAGATGCCAAGAGTTCAAATATATACCAAATTATAAGGATAAGCCAAATTGCAAATGTTTTTCAGTAAAAAACCAAAAAACTAAACCTACTGCCTTTGAGTCAATTCCAACTCATAGCAACCTTATAGGACAGAGCAGAACTGCCCCATACAGTTTCCAAGGAGTCCCTGGTGGATTCAAACTGCCAATCTTTTGGTAAAGTAGCCCTAAATATTTACCAGTAAAGCTCATTGGTGTGGGGAAACATGATTAAAAAACAGACAGATGGATGAATGGAGGGATGGATGGATAGATAGATAGATTAGATAGATAGATGATAGATTAGATAGATGATAGGTAGGTAGGTAGGGCAATGTAATATAGGACAGTATAATATATATGTATATGTGTATGTACGTATGTATGTTTATGTATACTTTATTGTTGTTTTTAGGTGCCGTCGAGTCAGTTGTGACTCTTAACAACCCTAAAGCAACCCTATGTACAACAGAACAAAACTCTGCCTGGTCCTACACCATCCTCATAATGGCTTGCTATGTTTGAGCCCATTGTTGCAGTCACTGTTGAGGGTCTTCCTCTTTTTCTCTGACCATCTGCTGCTGCTTCCATGGGCTTTGATTGTGGATCCAAATAAAATGAAATCCTTGACAACTTCAATCTTTTCACCATTTATCATGATGTTCCTTATTGTTCCAGGTGTGAGGATTTTCGTTTTCTTTAAATTAAGGTGTAATCCATACTGAAGGCTGTAGTCTTTTATCTTCACAAGTAAGTGCTTCAAGTCTTCTTTGCTTTCAGCAATCAAGGTTGCGTCATCTGCATTTTGCAGGTTATTAATGAGTCTTCTACTAATCCTGATGCCATATTCTTCTTCATATAGTCCAGCTTTTCAGATTATTTGCTCAGCATACAGATTGAATAAGTATGGTGAAAGGATACAACTCTGACACACATCTTTCCTGATTTAAACCATACAGTATCCCCTTGTTCTGTTTGAATGTCTGCATCTCGTTCTATGTACAGGTTCTGCATGAGTACAATTAAGTGTTCTGAAATTCCCATTCTTTCCAATTTTATCCACAATTTGTTATGATACACACAGTTGAATGTCTTTGAATAGTCAATAGAACACAGGTAAACATCTTTCTGGTATTCTCTGCTTTCAGCCAAGATCCATGTGACATCAGCAATGATATCCCTTATTCCACATCCTCTTCTGAATCTTGCTTGAATTTTTGGCAGTCCCCTATACATGTGCTGCTGCAACCATTTTTGAATGGTCTTCAGCAAAATTTTACTTTCATGTGATATTAATATTGTTTGATAATTTCTGCATTCTGTTGGATCACCTTCTTTGAAATGGGCACAAATATGGATCTCTTCCAGTTGGTTGGCCAGGTAGCTGTCGTCCAAAATTTTTTGCATAGACAAGTGAGCACTTCTAGTGCTGCATCTGTTTACTGAAATATCTCAACTGATATTCCATCAGTTCCTAGAGCCTTGATTTTCATCAATGTCCTCAGTGCAGCTTGGATTTCTTTCAATAGCATCGGTTCTTGATCATATGCTATGTCCTGAAATGGTTGAACATCGACCAATTCATTTTGGTACAGTGACTCTGTGTATTCCTTCCATCTTCTTTTAATGGAGAAACTCAATATCACCAGTCAGAACAGGGTGAGGGGCAGACTGCAGAACAGGCTATCAACTGCTCATAAGCAAGTTTATGTTGAAGCTGAAGAAAAAACAAGTCCACAAGAACCAAAATACGACCTTGAGTATATCCTACCTGAATTGGGAGATCATCTCAATAATAGAGTTGAGGCATTGAACACTAATGACCAAAGGCCAGAAGAGTTGTGGGATGATATCAAAGACATCACACATGAAGGAAGTGACAGATCATTAAAACTACAAGAAAGGAAGAAAAGACCAAAATGGATGTCTGAAGCGACTTTGAAACTTTCTTTTGAACGTAGAGGAGCTAAAGCTAGTGGAAGAAATGATGAAGTAAAGAGCTGAAAAGAAGATTTCAAAGAGTGGCTTGAGAAGACAAAGTATTGTAATAAAATATGCAAAGACTTTGAGTTATAAAACCAAAAGGGAAGAACACTCTCAGCATTTCCCAAGCTGAAAAAATTGAAGAAAAATTCAGTCTTTGAATATATGTGTATGTGTATGTGTGTGTGTGTGTATGCAGAAATAGAGAGAGAGAGAAGCTTGATAATAAAAAGGGAGGGAAAGTAAGCTGGCATACTTCATGCTCTGTAAGCAGTTATCGAGGCAATGATAGAACAGCCAAGGGCTCGTTTTGAAGTGCTGATTATTTCCCTATGCCAGACAGAAGTGGGAATCAAAATGATTTACTCTAAGAACTTTGACTGCATTACTGTGAAATCATTTACACACTGTTAAATGATTTGAATACCCATGAAGACTTTAAGTCCCCAAAGTGTGTTCCTGTATATTTCCCTGCATTACTTCCACCAAAGCCAGACATTAGATGAAGTGATGAGTCTAGAATTCATAAGCAGATAAAATTTGTATTGACTTCAATCATATGGGTTGCTGTCTTTTCAAATGGTCTTCCCACCTATATTAGTATACTATTACCACTCTAAGAAACTGCCATAACCTTGGTGATTTAAAACAGAAATGTATTCTCTCACAGTCCTGGAAGCCAGAGGTATGAAATCATTGCATCAGCAGGGCCACACTGACTCCTGACACACCACCATTTTTTAGTGTGGCTTGGCTTAGGACCATATCTCTGTCTCTTTGTTCACGTCACCTTCTCCTCTGTGTGTGTATTGAATATCCCTTTACCTCTTTCTTATAAAAACACTTGGAATGGCAGTTAGGGCCACCAGATTAACCTAGATTATATCCTCATCACAAAACCCTTAATTTAATCAGATCTACGAAGACCTTTTTTTCACCTAAGGTAACATTTACAGGTTCCAGGGATTAGGACCTGGTATCTTTGGGATCACATTCCATGAGTTTATCTACTGAGATAACTAATTTCTGCTTTGCTTATAGATGCAATAGCATGAAAATTGAAAAGAAAATTTTACTTTCCCCTCCCCCGCTTTCCATGTTTTTATCCCAGGATTAGCCATATTTCTATGTTCTGAAGCACGGATAAGCACATTTTTTTCTTTAAAGGGTCAGATAGCAAATATTTTAAGATACGTTGCCCATACAGTGTCTGTCACAACTACTCAACTCTACTGTTGTGGTGTGAAGGCAGCCATAGATAATACATAAATGAATGTGTTCCAACACAGTGGCACAGTGGTTTACAAAAAAGAGGCAGTGGTTCATTTTGGCCTGCAAGCCAAGGCTTGCTCACCCTTGTTCTGAGAGCTAGGCTTTTCTTTGGGGAAGTGAAAATATTTTTGTATTTCAGGATCTTTGCTACAGAAATTCCCCCATTTCTGGAGTTTCTCTGAAAGAGGGAAGGGTGGATATGCTGTAGCTGAGATAGGAAGAAGGCATCCTGTGTTCGGGATGTAGGTATGGAGTGAGACAGAGGTGTGGAATTTCCAGGGGTGTATTAGTTTTCTATGGCTGCTATAACAAATTATCACAAACTTAGGACTTCAAACAACACAAATTTATTGTCTTATAGTTCTGTAAATTAGAAGCCTGACAAGGGTCTCAGTGGGCTAAAATCAAGATGTCAGCAGAGCTCTGTTCCTTCTGGAAGCTCTAGGAGACATTCCATTTCCTTACGTTTTTCCAGCTTTTAATGGTAGCCTGCATTCTTTGGCTGATGGTCATCTTCCTCTATCTTCAAAGCCAACAATGACACATCAAGTTCTTTTCACATTCCATTACTTTGAACTTCTCTTCTGCCTTACTCTTCCACTTTTAAGGACCCTGAAGTGGCTCGTGGATTTGAACTGCCGACCTTTTGGTTAGCAGCCATAGCTCTTAATCACTGCACCACCAGGGCTCCTCTTTGCCATGTAATGTAACATATCCACAGGTTCTGGGAACTAGGAGTTACATCTTTGGGGCACCATTGTTCTATTGACCACAAGAAGCATGTAGGACCTGTGTTCCTCTCCCAAGAAGAGCTCAGGAGGTGGCAGAACTTTTGGTGGGGATGAATGTGGAAATCCAAAAGGTTTAAAACTAAACACCATAAACCTAAGAGCAGATGCAAAAGTTTCTTATAGCAAAGAGAACCACATGAAAAGCATCTCTGGAACCCAACCAGAGCAGCATCTCTCAACATAGTTAACAGGCAACAAAAGGAACAAAAGAACAATGGTGCCATCTTGAACTAATAATGCTATTAGCTTCTTAGACGAAAGTAAGAAGTCAGTTCCCATAATGATTGATACTGGATGTGCTACTAGTCAGATGATTAGGAACTCAGAGACAGATTAAATTTGATTTAGAAAAATGGAATATGACACCCCTATTCTCCCTGGGGTGTCACAGGATATATTCATATTCACGACATTATCTTCCAAAGCATAGGTGTTCAATAAATATGTTTACTTTCTTTCCTCCTCTGAGCTCCTAATACTGCAAGCTTTCTACTCAAAAACCTTTAATGTTTCAGCAATTCTGAGCCTGGTGTTAAAGATCTCCCCCCCCCCAAAAAATGATCTAATCTCACCTTTGAAAATTCATTATCAAATATATCCTTTACATATTCTGATTTCCAGTCTAATTACAATATTTTGTGTTTCTTGTTAATGAGTTGTTCCATAATGTTTTTCCTGCCTTGAAAGACTTTTTCCACCCCATCTTTACACATCTAAATCATATTCAAGGTCATTAGCAAAATGCTGTTTTTATCATAAATCATTCCCTGTTTTTCCCAACTGAATTATTGGAGAACTCTGCACTATTTATTTGCAATACCTTCTAGCTGTGTATCAGTCAGGTACAGTCAGAAAACAGAATCCATACTAGGTATTTCAACAAAGGAGATTTAACATAGGGACTGGTTAAACAGGTGTTTGAGGAATGAAAGGACAGTGGAGAACACTAACAACTAACCAGAAGAAAAAAATTACCCAGAGATGAAAATTAATTACTGCCCATGGAGCTAAGGGAATAAAAACAAGAGGTTAGATTATTAGAATTTAAGATCTCAGACAAGAGGCTTGGATGACCAGGACTTGGACTTCTAAGGAATGGGCATTGCCTAGCTGTTGTTGACACTTAGGAGGGGAAGTAATAAACTAGGTTTGGGAGGTGAAAGCAGCTGGAGATGGGAACCAACTGCCACAGTTAAACTGTTCCTGCTGGGGTGAAATGTCACTTTCAGAGTGACAGTAATAGGAATAGTAAACAGGAAGAAGGAAGTCACTTCCCCCCTTCTTCTTGTCTCCCAGTCACTCCACTGCCTCCAGGCAAAACTGAGCAGGAAGCCAGCTGGCAAACGAGTGTGGGAAATATTGCTGAGTCTTAGCCCTAGCATTGTAAGATAGAGATACAAAGGTGGAATTGAAGTCAGACAGACCAGGCATTCTGGAGGACTAATGAAGGAAATGTTTGACGTAGAGATCACTTCGGGACCTGTATACTGTACCACATAAAGCTGACCACGTGGCCAGTGCATAGCAGTGGTTCAAGTACCTGATGTAACTTATCTTTCCACCGAGAAGTGTTCTTTTACCATTCTCCGTAGCCATTGGCAGCATCAAGATCTCCAGACATACATACCCAAAACCTTGAAATCCATACTGAAGTTTGTAGTCTTTGATGTTCATCAGTAATAATACCTGGAAAAAACAAATACCATTGCCATCAGGTTGATTCGGACTCGTGGCAATCCCATGTGATACAGAGTAAGAAGCAGATCACAAGGTCTTTCTTCTGAGAGACCTATGGGTAGGTTCAATTCACCGATCTTTTGGTTAGTAGTCAAGCACTTAGCCATTTGTGGCACCCAGGGACTCCTACCACATAATACTTAAAAAACCAAAACCAAACCCACTGCCATCGAGTCGAGTATGACACATAATACTTAAAAAAAAAAATACTTACACACTAGTAAATCCTAGTAAATTTCTTTATAATGTCTTTATCTCCATTCCCACTGCCCCCACTCAGTCCTAGTCACTTTATGTTTGGTTGCCTACAAAACACCCAACCAGTATTTTTTTCTTCCAATCTCACCAAGTCTTTGTTGAATAGCCAATATAAGTTAAGCACTATGTAAGGCCATGTGGTAGTAACAGGAATTACTATATTTGAAAGATAATATTAATATACTTCTAAATTATAAAATCAACTGTATAACATTCCAGGGAGTATTTCGGAATGTATAAACAAGAGGAAGCAATGAGATTAGAAGTATCATATCAGAGATAGGCATGAAAGAATGATACAAATTGGTTACGCAAAGGGGAAACAGGAGAAAAACAAGAGAGAGAACTCTCTAGGTTGAAGGACAGCATAAGAAAAAACAAAAGACAGAAACAATCATGTTGCTTTTTTTGGACACTGAGAAGGTAGGAAGGAGCCCTGGCTGCACAGTGATTAAGCACTCTACTGCTAACCAAAAGGTGAGCAGATCAAATCCACCCTGCAGACCTTGCCATCTGCTTCTGTAAAGATTGCTGTTTGTTGTTTAGGTGCCCCCTAGTCAGTTGACTCATAGCAACCCTATGTACAACAGAAAGAAACACTGTCCAGTGCTGCACCATCTTCACAATTGTTGCTATATTTGAGCACATTGTTGCAACCACTGTGACAACCCATCTCATTGAAGGTCTTTCTCTTTTTCGCTGACTCTCTACTTTGCCAAGCATGATGTTCTCCTCTAGGGGCTGGGGCCTTCTGATAACATGTCTAAAGTATGTGCAACAAAGTTTTGCTAGCCTCAATTCTAAGAACAATCTGGCTGTACTTCTTCCAAGACAGATTTGTTCATTCCTCTGGCAGTCCATGGTATATTCAATATTCTTCACCAACATCATAATCCAAAGGTGTCAGTTCCTCTTGGGTCTTCCTTATTCATTGTAGAGTTCTTGTATGCTTATAAGACAATTGAAAATGCCATGGCTTGGGTCAGGTGCATCTTAGTCTTCAAAGTGATCTCTTTGCTTTTTAACAGTTTTTAAAGAGGTCTTCTGTGGCAGGTTTGCCCAAAGCAGTTTGTCATTTTATTTCTTGACTGCTGTTTCCATGAGCATTGATTGTGAAACCAAGTAAAATGAAATTCTTGACAACTTCAATCTTTTTTCTGTTTATCATGACATTGTTTTTTGGTCCAGTTGTAAGGATTTTTGTTTTCTTTATGTTGAGGTGTAATCCATACTGAAGTTTGTAGTCTTTGATCTTCATCAGTAAGTGCTTCAAGTCCTTTTCACTTTCAGCAAGCAAGGTTCTGTCATCTGTATAACACAGCGTGTTAATGAGTCTTCCTCCAATCCTGATGCCACGTTCTTCTTCATACAGTCCAGCTTCTTGGATTATTTACTCAGCATACAGGTTGAATAAGTATGGTGAAAGGATACAACCCTGACACGTACCTTTCCTGACTTTAAACCACGCAGCATCCCTTTGTTCTAGAAACCCTGGTGGCGTAGTAGTTAAGAGCTAACCAAAAGGTCATCAGTTCAAATCCACCAGGCGCCCACTGGAAACTCTATGGGGCAGTTCTACCTCTGTCCTATAGGGTTGCTATGAGTTGGAATCGACTCAATGGCAATGTTTTGTTTTGTTTTATCCCCTCGTTCTGTTTGAACAACTGCCTCTTGGTCTATGTACAGATTCCACATAAGCACAATTAATTGTTCTGAAATTCCCATTCTTCACAATGTTATTCAAAATTTATTATGATCCACACAGCAAAATGCCTTTGCATAATCAATAAAACACAGGTAAAAATCTTTCTGATATCCTCTGCTTTCAGCCAAGATCCTTCTGACATCAGCAATGATATCCTTTGCTCCACGTCCTCTTCTGAATCTGGCTTGAATTTCTGGCAGTTTCCTGTTGATATTCCACTGAAACTGTTTTTTGAATTGTTTTCATGAAAATTCTACTTGCATGTGATATTAATGATAGTGTTTGATACTTTTTGTATTTTTTTTTGGTCACTTTTTGTTTGAAATGCACACAGAAATGGATCTCTTTCAGTCAGTTGGCCAAGCAGCTTTCTTCCAAATTTTTTGGCATAGAGGAGCGAGCACCTCCAGCACTACATCTGTTTGTTGAAATATCTCAACCGGTGTTCCATCAGTTATGGAGCTTTGTTTTTTGTCAATGCCTTCAGTGAAGCTTGGACTTCTTCCTTCAATAACATAGGTTCTTGACCATATCCTATCTCCTGAAATGGTTGAATGTTGACCTATTCTTTTTGGTACAGTGAATCTGTGTATTCCTTCCACCTTCTTTTGATACTTCCTGTGTCGTTCAATATTTTACCCACAGAATCTTTCAATACTGCAACTCAAGGATTGAATTTTTTCTTCAGTTCTCTCAGCTTGATAAATGCCAAGAATATTCTTCCCTTTTGGTTTTCTAACTCCAAGTTTTTGCACATTTCAGTATAATAATTTGTCTCCTTGAGCCAACCTTTGAAATCTTCTATTTGGCTCTTTTACTTCATTTCTTCCATTTGCTTTAGCTACTCTGTGTTCAAGAGCAAGATACAGAGTCTCTCTTGACATGCATTTTGGTCTTTTCTTTCTTTCTTGTCTTTTTAATGACCTTTTCCTTTCTTCATGTATGATGTCTTTGATGTCATTCCATAACTGGTCTGATCTTCAGTCATTAGTGTTCAATGTATCAAATCTATTCTTGAGAGGGTTTCTAAATTCAAGTGGGATACATTCAAGGTCGTACTTTGTTTCTTGTGGACTTGTTTTTATTTTCTTCAACTTCGAATTGAACTTGCATATGAGCAATTAATAGTATGTTGTGCAGTCAGTCCCTGGCCTTATTCTGAGAGATGATTTTGAGTTTTCCACAGTCTCTTTCCACAAATGTAGCTGATTTGATTCCCATGTATTTCATCTGGTGAGATACACTTCTATAGTGGCCATTTATGCTGCTGAAAAAAGATACTTGCAATGAATAGGTCATTGGTCTTGCAAAATTCTATCATGTGATGTCTGGTGTTGTTTCTATCATCAAGGCCATATTTTCCAGCTACTGATCCTTCTTTGTTTCTAACCTTCCCATTCTAATCACTAGTAATTATTAATGTATCTTGATTGCATGATTGGTCAATTTTAGACTGCCAAAGTTAGTGAAAACCTTCAATTTCTTCATCTTTGGTATTAATGGTTGATGTGTAAATTTGAATAATAGTTGTGTTAACTAGTCTTCATTGTAGGCATGTGAATATTATCCTATAACTGAGACTATTGTGCTTCAGGATAGATCTTAAAATGTTCTTTTTGACAAAGCAATGCCATTCCTCTTTAGTTTGTCATTCTTGGCATAGTAGATTACATGAGTGTCCAATTCATAATGGTCAAAACCAGTTTATTTCAGCTCACTAATGCCTAGGATGTTACTAGCACCTTAGAAACATTATAGGGCAGTTCTCTGTCCTATAGGGTGTTTATGAGTCAGAGTTAACTCAACGGCAACGGGTTTGGTTTTGGGTTTTTAAGGAGCAGGCCTAACCATACCTCAGGATAAGTATAAGAAGTATCAGAAAGTCCTCATTGGAATGGTAGCCACTTTGTGAATGGACACAAATAAGTTATTGAGGACACACATCCAAGTTACTCTGAAAGCACCAATAAATACAAATGTAAGTCTTATTTCACAGACTCTGACCATCACAGTTGGATCAATATCTCCATTGTTCTGAACTTTATCTCTATCTGAGATCACAGACTTATAGCGTTAGCTTCTCTAATGTTCAAACAATTTTGTTGACTCCTATTTACCCCAGTTTGCTTTACTCTTAAAATACTTAGTATTTTTATATCAATTTCTGTTTATTCATGTCTTTCTCATTTTCTATAGGATTTTTCTTTTTAAAATAAAATTATCACCTGCGCAGCAGTTAGGACACTTTTGTCGACAGGTAAGAGAAGACTCAAAAAACGGCTTAAGCAAATAAGGAAAATTGAATATTTGCATAACAAGAAGATCTGAGATAGACAGTTCCTTGGTTATTTATTTCAGGCATTAATTTACATCATCAAGGCTGGGTTCTCTCCTCCTCTGCCTCCCTTAGCATGCTGGCTACTCTGGTAATGACTGTGAATAACTGCAGCAGCTCCAGGCATGTCATGCTTATCAACAGCATCCAACATACAGAGGAAAGGAAGAGGGCAACTCCCTTCCATGTGTTCCTTTTTAAAAAAGAGGAGACCATTTCCAGCAACTCTCCAGGCATGGTTGTGTCAATGTCTCTTTTCCTAAATCATGCCATATACCCATCCCTAAACCAATGATTTAGAAGTAAATGGAATTACTGGGATAAGTTTATACTTACCAAGATTCAGCCCCAGGGGTATAGGAAGAGTCCCCCTTCTCTTGGCACCTAAATCCTCCCAATACTTGAAGACAATCAAGATGGGTTCTGTTAGCATAGAACAGGAGTTGGGGAGGGAGGGATGTAGGACTGTTGTTGAATATGCAATCAACAAATATTATTGCTATACTTCATACATATTGGCCATTGTTGGACGGTGGGCATAGTTGTTGGGGGACAGAATTGGATACTTAAGCTTAACCAACAGACCTCCTTAAAAGCAGAACACCAAACACATTAGCTGCTTTGACAAAATGCCTAAAAAAAAAAAATTTTTTTCCTAGAGTGGAGTTATTGGTTAAAACGTTATTGAAAGATAGGCAGCTTTTATTTATCCAATTAAATCTCAGTCATCATTTTTATTAGGATTGTCATCATCATCATCAGTTTAGGAGGGAGAATCTTACAAATGGAAATACTCTTTATAATACTGAATCCTTGCTCTAGTCTCTGGACTATAATTCCTCCTTAATGAAATATGTTTTACCACTTACAGTTTTATGGAGCCAGAGGCGGGGGGGAGGGGGTTGTTTTTGTTTTTGTTTTTTACTTTCCAAATTTAATTTGGTTTCTCTGACAGAACATTCGGTATATAAATAAATGTTGATAATATGTATAAAAACAAGGGTTGATCTGTTTTCTCCTCATCCCTTAGCTTTCTTCTGTTTTCCCCTCATATCAGGTATACCCTTCATGATTCTTTCTCTGGGTGTAGCCTCCATGTTGTGTTTGTCTTACCACCTTTCATAAGCAGGAGCTCAGGTTAGAGGTTTAGCTACTTGCAGCTCTTCTCATGGATATGAACACTTCTTTTCCATGACCCTTAGTGATTTATGCCTCCTGCCATTTTTCACCCATATCCTTGTAACACATGTGATTAATAGAGTCCTTTCTATATCACTATGCCCCTACACTGGTTCCCTTAAGCATGTTTTTCTTTGCTCTTCATTTGCATGTTTGTCACTGTTTTGTAAAATTTCACTTTTGTTATTCTTCTGATCTCTTCGGTCACTTTCACTCTGAAATCTCTTAATACGAAATTACTAAATTTTTTATCTCAATTTTATTAAATCTGCCTCTCAAAAGTGGTTGCTATGAGTCGGAATCAACTCAACAGCAAAGTTGTTGTTGTTGTTTTGGGTTTTTATAAGATATTTGCAATGTAGTGGTCATTTTGTTCCACGATTCTATTTCCCTAGGAAGTTTAAATAAAAGAGCAATTGTATTAGAAGGGTGAGTTAAAATCCTGGCCTCTCCACTTAGAAGTTGAAGGAATGACTTAACTTTCAAAAGTATGATTCCATATTTATAAAATGGGGTAAAAGTAGCCCCATCATAAATTGGGAGGATTAAATGATGGCATATATAGGGAAGAAAAGCAAAAATTCTGTCACAAATACCTAGTTTTCTTTTTTTATTACCTTATTGGTAGGAATCAAGCCCAGAATATTTGCCCCACTCTCATTGTTTTTAAACTTCTAAAGGGTTGAAATGGCAAAATGTGAAGTTCTTCAAAACTACCATAAAACAAGAGTTACAACTTAAATAGGAGCTTGTGGCAAATTATTGGTTTTGATGCATTGGACTGTCTTTTCTTTAGCTTGTAATCTTCTTCCATCCAGCTGCCACTGAAGACCTCTAGAGTGGTTCAAACATGTTTGTGTGGCAAAATTCATATTTGCCAGATTCTCTGAAGACCTTAGAAAGGTCAGACACTCCAGCGATGAAGTCCCCTCTGTGGACACCAAAACACATTGGAAAAGTGCAATCAGTTTTCTGACCTGCTTAACCGTGTTGTTCTGAGTTTACAGTTTATTAGGCAATTTAGATTATTTTTTCATTTCCAAAGAAGAGAGATCCCTCTAGTGGTTCGAGGGAGTCTCTTATTTTTCAGGGACCAAATGAGAACAGGGACACAGAGCTCTTTTAATTTCTCTTGAAGAGCTATGAAAGTTGATGAGCTGGGAGGAGAAAGAGGTGAGCCGCAACAATAAGAAGCACAGAGAGGCATGCCTTGACGACCCTCGTACAATATTCTTCTTCGCTATACTGGTAGCAATCAGGGGATTTTATGGACCTTTAGGGACTTTTTTTTTTTTTTTTTTTTAGGGACTTGCTAGATCCTTGCCACTGATTTATCAGGATCTTTCTGATTATCGTTTATGATTTACTACCATTTTCTAATTCCTGTTACTTCAGCGTATTCCTTTTCTACCTGCATTGCTTTTGGAGGATGTACATTTTTCTCACATGACTGCCAAGTCCACACACAGCTCCCCATGCATAATTCTGTATGGAAATAGTTGAGGACAAAGAGCTAGTTATCATCTTTATGTTGGTATTTCAAAAAAAAAAGTCAAGAAAAACCCATTTGCATTTCTGGTTTTGTGACTTTTACCTCATTATAATGAGAGAGGAGGGTCATGGGGTGGTTTTCTTTTTCTTTGATTCTAATGAAGCAGCTGGCCGGATCAAAAAAATCATTCCGCACAGTCAAATTCAGTTAAAAGATGAATGCCAGCAACCTGCAATTAACTACATTAAAAAAGGATAGCTGAGATTTAACTGGATAATTAAATCTGCCTATTTTCCAATAGCATTTTAACCAATAATTCTACTCCAGGCATTTTGTCAAAGTAGCTAATGTGTTTGGTATCCTGCTTATTATGGATTGAATTGTGTCCCCTCAAAATGTATCGCAAATGCTAACCCCTATATCTGCAATTATGATCCCATTTGGGAATAAGTTTTCTTTGTTATGTTAATGAGACATCGTTCGTGTAGGGTATGTCTTAAAAAATAATCTTTTTTCAGGATATAAAAGAGATTAATCAAGAAAGTGAACAAACACAGGTAGGGGAAGATAGATGCCATGCCACACAAAGATCACCGAGGTGCCAAGGAATAGAAGCTGAAGAGACGAGGACCTTCCCTCAGAGCAGATAGTGAGAGAGAGCATTCCACAGAAAGGGAAGCTTCCCCTTAGAGCCAGCTCCCTGAATTCAGACTTCTAGCCTCCTGAGAAAATAAATGTGTTTCTTAAAGCCACCCACTTGTGGTAATTCTGTTATAGCAGCATTAGATAACTAAGACACTGCTTTTGAAGTTGTCAGTTGGTTAAGCATGGGCATGCAATTCTGTCTCCCAACTGTGCCTTTCCTCCAACAATGGCCAAGTGGAGCATCTTACAAATGGAAAACAGATGCAGAGTCCTGGGGCTGGTTCCCAAAGTGAGGCTGGCACATATAATAGAAAAGTCTCCCACGCTCGATGGCCTTTGTGGAACAGTTTAGCTAATTCAAGTGTTCCAGAGAAAAAGGGACGGAGCAACATTCATACAAATTATCACTTACCTAAAAACCTAAGTCATTGGTTACAGAGCATTGCTTAGATGTTATGGCAATAAATCATTTTTGTGAGTTAATGTGTTGAAATGTATATTATCCTTCAATATAGGTAATCAACAGCAACAGTGTTTTAATTCAACTTCAAACTGCTGGTCCCTGGGAAGCCAGAGAAGAAAATATTTCATATGGAACAATGTACTATATGTTTCCAAAATTCCCACTTTCCCATCTTTTGTTCATATCCAATGAATAAAAAGGCAGTCAGTAATTGAAAGAGGCAAAAAATTTAAAAAAAGGAAAGAAAACTGGCTAATTTACAAACAAGGTAACCTGTAATTACACTGATTCTAGGAATATGAAGCAACAAGGATCAACACTCGAAAAATCTTATTTATTTTGGTTTCAAGAAAAGAAAAAAAAAACAAATCTTCTGTCATGGAGTGAATTCCCACTCATAGCGACCCTACAGGACAGAGCAGAACTGCTCCATAGTGTTTCCAAGGCTGTAATCTTTACGGAAGCAGATTGCCACATCTTGCTCCTGCAGAGCAGCTGGTGGGTTTGAACTGCTGACCTTTTGGTTAGCAGCCAAGTACTTAAAACCACGGTCCCACCATTTTACATTTACTTATTAGCTACATTGTACATTAATCCTTAGCCAGTTTTCATGATTTGAGCTTGTTTTTGAAGCATCATTTCCATGCCTGATTCATCTTTATTAGTTTAATAATAAAAATACCAACCTCATAACAAAATTTTCAATACACTCAAAGCTGTAGGGCAAGACTGACACATGAAACTACTAGAGAAGATTCTAGAGGATAGATGGGTCCTAAAGGTCTTTTCTACTCTAGGAGAAGGATCATGATACTGTGCTGAGGTCAGTAGCTTCAGATTCCCTTATTTATTTAAATTAACAAATAATATTAAGCACCTGTGGTAGATGTGGTCTTGATTTTAAACCACCCAGTATCAGAGGCATAGTGAGGGTAACGAGTGCCCAGAGCAATCTGGAAGTTTTCGACCCCCCTCCCCCTACCATTGGCCGCATTGAGAAGGGGTGGGGTGATTTGCTGGCTGGCCTCATCTGGTGTACCCCGTTGGACTTGCTTCCAGGCACTAGTGTCCCCATCTGTCCCCTCCCCTCACTACACCTCTGAACGGCATCCCCTGTTCTTTCAAATGCCTGCCTCCTGGTCTGTGTACAGGTTCCCCACGTGCACAACTAAGTATTCTGGAATTCCCATTCTTTCCAATGTCATCCATAATTTGTTATTATCCACATAGTCTAATGCCTTTGTATACTCAGTAACACACAGGTAAACATCTTTTTGGTATTCTCGGCTTTCAGTCAAGATCCATCTGACATCAGCAGTGATATCCCTTGTTCCATATCCTCCTCTGGCTTGAATTTCCAGCAGATTCCTGTCAATGTACTGCTGCAACCGTTGTTGAATTATCTTCAGCAGAAATGTGTGCATCAGGGTTGTATCCTTTCACCAGACTTATTCAGTCTGCATGCTAAGCAAATAATCTGAGAAGCTGGACTGTACAAAGAAGAACAAGGCATCAGTTTGGAGGAAGACTCATTAACAACCTGCGATACACAAATGACACAACCTTGCTTGCTGAAATAAAGAGGACTTGAAGCACTACTGATGAGAATCAAAGGCTACAGCCTTCAATATGGATTATGCTTCAACATAAAGAAAACAAAAAACCTCACAACTGGATAAATAGGCAGTATCATGGTGAACAGAGAAAAGATTACAAGGATTTCATTTTACATGGACCCCCAAACAACGTCCACGGAAGCAGCAGTCAAGAAATCAAATGACGTATTTCATTGGACAAATCTGCTGCAAAAAAGCCTCTTTAAAGTGCAAAGACATCTTTTAAGTGCAAAGATGTCACCTTGAGGACTAACCCAAGCCATGGTATTTTCAAAAGCCTCATATACATGCAAAAAGCTGAACAATGAATAAAAAAGGCCAAAGATGAATTGGTGCATTTTAATTATGGTGTTGGTGAAGAATATTGAATATACCATGGACTGCCAGAAGAACAAACAGAAGCGTTTTGGAAGAAATACAGCCAGAATGCTCCTTAGAAGCAAGGATGGAGAGACTTCGTCTCGTGTACTTTGGACATGTTATCAGGAAGGACCAGTCCCTGGAGAAAGACATCATGCTTTGTACAGTAGAGGTTCAGCAAAAAAAAGAAAGACCCTCAAAGAAATGGACTGACACAGCGGCTGCAACAGTGGGCTCAAACATAGCAACAATTGTGAGGATGGCACAAGACTAGGAAGCGTTTCATTCTTTTGCACATAGGGTTATTATGAGTCGGAACCAACTCCTAACAACAAAAACAACGTGGTGGATGCATGTTGTGTCAACTTAGCTAATGTAGAACCTCACTTCCCAGAACTCTAGTTATAGCATAGTCCACTTGAGTGTGGGCCACACTGACATTTTGCATGAGATTTGGAAGGTAAAATGAAATGCCAGCCATATTTTTTGTGTGTGTGTGCTCCGAAGATCTGTGCAGGTTCGCTAGATGCCACTGCAGTCTGCTGAGTATATTGTGCACATCTGCTGGCTCACCTTGATGGATGTGCCAGACCCAGGCCACGGCTCCTGCTGCTCGTGCAGATCTTGCTTTTGCTTCTCCAACTTACATGCCAGGTGAATGTTTAGCTCTATATGGCAAATGGCTTTAAGCTTCTGTTATAGGTACCAGTAACCTCAAAACTAGAGATTTAGAAAAACTGACATGGGTTACAGCCCATGTTTATGAGCTCCAGCTTGTCTTCTTTGATTTCCATTTCCCATTGCTGTGCACTACTTCACCTGTGTCTTCCTGGATGCCTGCCCTCCTGACTTCAGGCTCCAGACCCAGACGTGAAGATAATAGACATTCATAGATAGTTTAGCCAGCTCCCATAATTATTAAGGTCAATTCCTACAGTAAATTCCTTATTATATATAACTCCTAGTGACTCTCTTCCTGTGACAACCCCAACTGACACAGTGTCTTCTATGTACATAGGAATGTGGAAATGATTAAATAATATCAGTAATATCACACACAAGTAAAATTTTGCAGAAGATCATTTCAAAAGTGATTGTAGCAGTACATTGACAGGGAACTGACAGAAATTCAAGCCACATTCAGAAGAGGACATAGAATGAGGGATATCATTGCTGATATCAGATGAATCTTGGCTGAAAGCAGAGAACAACAGAAAGATTTTTACCTGTGATTTATTAACTACGAGAAGGCATTTGACTATGTAGATCATAACAAATTATGGATAACATTGCTGCGAAGAATAGGAATTCCGGAATGCTAAACTGTGATCATGAGAAACCGGTACCTAGACTAAAAGGCAGTTGTTCGAATAGAACAAGGGGATAACTTGTGGTTTAAAATCAGGAAAGGTATGTGTCCAGGTTGTATCATTTCACTATATTCAATTTGTATGCTGAGCAAATAATCTCAGAAGCTGGACTACATGAAGAAAAACACAGCACAGGATTGGAAGGAGACTCATTAACAACCTGCAATATGCAGATGACACAACCTTGCTTGCTGAAAGCTAAGAGGACTTGAAACACTTACTGATGAAGATCAAAAATGACAGTTTTCAGTATGGGTTATACCTCAACCTAAAGAAAACAAAAATTCTCACAACTGAACCAATAAGCAATGTCATCATAAATGGAGAAAAGGTTGAAATTGTGAAGGCTTTCATTTTACTTGGATCCACAATCAATGCTCATGGAAGCAGCAGTCAAGAAATCAAACGACGTATTGCACTGGGCAGATCTGCTCCAAAGACTTCAATAAAAAGTGCTAAAAAGCAAAGATATCACCTTGAGGACTAAGGTGTGCCTGACCCAAACCATGGTATTTTCTATTACTTTATGTGCATGGAAAAGCTGGACAATGAATAAGGAAGAATGAAGAAGAATTGATGCATTTGAATTTTGGTGTTGGTGAAGACGATTGACTATTCCATGGACTGCCAGGAGAATAAACAAATCTGTCTTGGAAGAAGTACAGCCAGAATGCTCCTTAGAAGCAAGGATGGCAAGACTTCGTCTCACATACTTTGGACATGTTATCAAGAGGGATGAGTCTCTGGAAAAGGACACCATGTTTGGTAAAGTCGGGGGCCAGCGAAAAAGAGGAAGATCCTCAATGAGATGGATTAACACCATGGCTGCAAAGAAGGGCTCAAACATAGCAACGATTGTGAGAATAGCACAAGATTGGGCAATGTTTTGTTTTGCTGTACATAGGGTCTCTATAAGTCAGAACTGACTCGATGGCACTTAACAGCATGTACCTAGGAGATCCTTGGGTGGCACAAATTGTTTGCACTCACCTACTAGCCTCAAGTTTGGCAGTTCAAACCACCCAGCAGCACCACAGAAGAAAGGCCTAGTGATCTGCTTCTGTAAGGATTATAGCCAAAAAAACCCTGTGGAACAGGTCTAATGGAGCAGTTCTACTGTGTAACACATGGGACCACCATGAGTCGGAATGGACTTGATGGCAACATTTTTGTTTTTGTTTTTGTTTGGATGTACCTAGGAGTATACCTAGTAGTAGGAATAAGGAAACAAACAAAAAATGAATAAGTCAATCTAGTGAAGGATACAAACCAGTAAATACGAAATTATGAGTGAATGTGAAAAATGCTAGTGCAATTATAAGATTCTATGGAAGGCCATAAGAGGAGTACATATTACAGCTCCGTCATTGTGGCTTCAGAGACGGAAGGATTATGCAATGTAGCGTCCAAACCAGTATACTTTTGAGAGGAAAAGGGTACTTAAAAAGTAATTTCTGGGCACGCACTGATTTTCAACAAGCATAATCTAGAACTGTCCTGGGGAGCCAAGACACGTAGTCACTGTTCAGAGAAGAATGCATAAAGTATATAACCTCTGAACTAAAACCTAAAGGAGTGGAAGTAAAGGAGACAAAGGTAAGAGAGAGGAGTATACTCCATGCAATTGGACAGAAAGAACTAAATGAGCAAAATAATAATAATAATAAGCTGGTATCATGGATTGAATTGTGTCCCCCCAAAATATCTGTCAACATAGCTGGGCCGTGATTCTCAGCATTGTGTGATTGTCCACCATTTTATGTGACTGTCTACCATTTTGTGTGATTTTCCTATATGTCGTAAACCCTATTGCTATGATGTAATACGATGGATTAGCAGCAGTTACGTTGATGAGGTCTACAAGATTACGTAGTGTCTTAAGCCAATCTCTTTTGAGACATAAAAGACAGAAGTGAGCAGAGAGACATGGGGACCTCATACCATCAAGAAAGCAGTGCTGGAAGCAGAGCGCATCCTTTGGACCTCAGGTTCCTGCTCTGAGATGCTCCTAGACTGAGGAAAGACTGATGACAAGGACCTTCCTCCGGAGCTGACAGAGCGAGAAAGCCTTCCCCTGGAGCCGGTGCCCTGAATTCAGACTTCTAGCCTACTGGACTGTGAAAGAACAAACTTTTGTTTGTTAAAGCCATCCACTTGTGGTATTTCTGTTATAGCAGCATTAGATGACTAAAACAGCTGGAGAAATAGTAGCATGTTTGAGGAACTACAGAGATTCCCCATGGCTGAAGTTTAGCAAGTCCATGGGGCAGAGCAAAAAGCAAGTTAAGCAGGACTCAGAGGATGACGGGCCTTCAAGTGTTTGGACTTGGTTCTCAAAGCAAGGGGACACCATTAAGGGCTTCAATCATGGAAGTGGCATCATTTGACTTGCCTTTTTAAAAGATCTTTCAGAGGTTTGAGCAAGACAACCGACTCTCTCAGTTTCTGACTCTTTCCCCTAGACACCTCTTTCTTCTTGGGGAGGGAGGCAGATATATTGATTTAAAGACCAAATCAGTAATAGCCTTGTAAAATAATAAAAAGAAATTCCACCTACAAAACAGAAGGATGGAGTATTTGCCAAAAGAAATCAAACAGATCAGATAGACAAAGGAAAACACAGAAGAACCAGGGTGTCCCAAACTTAGAAGGAAGAGACATAGTACAGGAAGGGTCCCAAGGCAACCATTAGTGTCGTATACTGAAGGACTCTATTTAGAACAACTGAGAAGCTCGGCCTTTCCTCCTTACGCTCCCCACCTACAACATCTGGAGGGACTTAGGAGCCAACCTGTAAAGGCTCCCACTTGCCAAAGGTGGGACAATTTGAGTGTCAATAATGATAGTAACTACAGTGGGTTTAAACAAATCAAATATATTCTACTCTATAAGTCTATAATGATACTTTAATAAAATTAATTGGTTGCCATTGAGGAATGCAAATAAATCAGCTCATTAGTCTGAAATTATTAAACATGGGGAAGGAAACAAGCATTTACCTTGCTTTTCCTGTATGAATTGTAACAAAGGGTAATCAATATTAGGTGATGGTAATTTTCTCTTTATAGAAGTGCTCCAGCTAATAAATGAAGAATGAATGGCATAATTAGTCTATTTCCATTTGGTAACCCTGACTGAGTTAACTGAAGTAGCTGTTGACCAGCAATAGGTGCTAACACCACAAAAGAGAGGAAGCTAGATATTATGTACCTCCTGATGGTGGAAAGTAGTGCCACCTATAAATTAGTGTTGCCAAAAAAAAAAAAAAAAAATTGAAGTTGAATCTAATCAAACTTCCAGACCATAGAAGAACACGGGTTATAATTAGCAAAATCTAGACTGAGAAAAATTAACAGGGAAAATGGCCCAGTTTCTTTAGCAAATAAATTACAATTAAAAAAAATAAATAAAATGGAGAACTATAGATTAAAAGAGTCTTCAGAGGCATACCAATCATAATGTGTGGGCTTTACTTATATCCTGATTCAAAGAGATAAAGTGTAAACAAAATCGTGATATTTATGCCACAATTGGAAATCTAAGTACTGACTGAATATTTGCTGACTGAATATTTTGAGTCTGAAGCAACTAAGAAGATATTTCTAGCAATCCGTTGCACAAATAAGTCTGAAGCCCTTGACAGATGTCCAGACTAAAGATATAAATGTGGGAGCTGGAATCATCTATGAACGTTTGCTGAATACATGGGATATGTACAGAATGAGAAACTAAACTGTGTCTAGAGCAGGATTTCTCATCCTCAACACTATTGACATTATGGGCCGGACAATCCTTTGTTGTGGAGGGCTGTGTTGTGCATTATAAGATATTTAGCTACATCCCTAGCCTCTACTCAACTAGATGCTCATAGCATCCCTTTACCCCTTATGTTTGTCACAAATAAAAATGCCTCCAGGCATTTCCCAATGCCCCCTGGGGAGAAAAATTTCCCACAGTTGAGAATCACAGGTATAAAGAGAAAAGAGAAGAGGGTGAAGAAAGGAACTTCAAGGAGGCATATGGACCTGTGATTAAATTACAACTCCACAGTACTAACTGTGACCATCTTTCCATGTCTCAGTTTTGTCACCTATAAAACAGAAGTGGTATCACCTAATTCACCAAGTGGGGGCAATAGTACCTCAGTGGTAGAATTCTTGCTTTCCATGCAGGAAACCCAGCCTTGATTCCTGACTAATGTACCTCAGGTGCAGCCACCACCCATCTGACAGTGGAGGCTTGCATGGTGCTATGATGCTGAACAGGTACCAGCAGAGTGTTCAGATTATGACAGACTAGGAAGAAAGGCCTGGCAATCTACTTCCAAAAAAAGCAACCAGTGAAAACCCTATGGATCGCAATGATCTATTCCCATTGTACACAGTGTTGCCATGATTTGGGGCCCCAATTCTACAACAACTAACAACAATTGACTAAATGGTTGTAGCAATTATATAATATGTGTGAGTGCTTCCCTTGATAAGTGCTCATTACTATTGGCTTCTTTCCCCTTTCCTTCTCCCACAAAGATCTTGATCCAGTTTAGCCCCCCAAAACTCCCAGAATACCATTTCTCTTTCTCTTTTGGCCAAGAAACCTAGATCTTGAACTCTGTAGCGGAGGTACTAAAGCAATCCTGCTTCTCTGAAGCTATTGATGATTCCACTAGAAACTGAGTGTGGACTCCACTTTCACCCCTTTCCCAGCCCTCCACATGAAGGTGCTTTGTGGTAAGAGAAACTAGTAAACAACCTCAAACAGCAGGGGGAGATGTTCATCTCTCTGGGGTCTAAGATAGGAGCCCACGCATACACCTCCCAGAGAGCTCTCTCAGAAGGACCAGGGGACGACATGGCTTCACTAGAGTTTTTCAGGTCAAAAAACAGAGAAAAATGTATATCTTCAGATTTGGCTAAGACAAGTCACTCTGCCATAAATGAGACTCTATTTCTTACTTAGGCTTTTAAAAAGGAGCCTGAAGTTCATGCTTTGCCTCTGTTTATCCAACATGATTTCCTTTTAGCGGTCATTAACTCTTGGCCCAAGAAAATAATTTTAGAAAGTAGAATAACACTTCTCCCTCCTCCAAAACAGGTCCTTGCTCTGTTTGGTTGAATACCTACACCAAGTCTTCAAAACGAACAAATGGTAGACATATAATGCAAACATGCCACCATTTTTAATGGTTCTACTCATATGGGATCTTGTCATCTGTTTTCTTTGTTAAGTGGTTGGTAGGTTTACCTGGTAACATCAACTTTGTTTACAAACTTGTTTCGATGGATAAATATATTCTGAGTTATAATAAGAGAGTCTAGGGAAATGCATCTTCCTGCTTCCACAGAGCAACTTGGGCCACCTGTCCAGAAAGATACACATGTCTTACCTCAACTAGGGGCTTCAAAGAATGCTTAACGTCACACAAGAGACTCTCCTGATCCTGGAACTGCAAGGTTAACTGGGTAGAAGGGATTCTGCTCTCTTCTCATTTTCTTCAGAATCTAACAGTTTCTAGCTACCCAACAAACAGGAATGTGGAAGTTTACCAACATATACTCAGTTCTGGAGGAATTTCCATTTCTCTTTCCTCTCCCCCTTGCAAAGCAACATAGGCCTTTCATAGATCCAAGATTCTCAGCAGCCAGGCATTCCCCAATCAGAGAGCACCTTGTATTCAGGCCAGTTCTAGCGTCAAGATTATTCTAGTGAAGAAATTGACTAAGTACATAAGGCCAAGTAAGGTCTTTGACTAAGGGCACCAACAGCAGCCCAGGCCATAAGGGATCACAAGTGGGGACCCAAGAGCTCAAGACCAAGGGTTAGGAGTGTAGCAAAATTATAAATAAATTAATGTTCTTGAGTTTGTAAAAAACCAAAAACAGGTTATAGAGTGCAAAGTGGATCACGGTATATGGATTAAAAGAGAAATTATACATATACCTGGTACACGGAATTCTAGGATGGCTGCCCAATAGCCATGCTTTGCTGATGTACATGTCTTACATAATCTCTCCTTGAGTGCAGGAGAACCTGGTATTATGATGAGATAGTACTCTCAAGATTAAGTTACATTACATAGCAAAGGTGAAGGAATTTTGCAGATACAATTAAGGTCCCTAATCAGTTGACTTTCAGTTGGTCAGGAGAGAGAATATCCTGGGTGGGCCTGACCTAATCAAGTGATTTCTTAAGGCCGGCCTTGAAGAAATAAGCTGTCATGTTGTGAGACAGCCTACAGAGGGTGCCCTTTAGGCTATGGAGAGCAGCCTCTCGGAGCTGAAAATTGCACCTGGCCGGCAGCTAGGCAAGAAAACAAAGACCTCAGTCATATGACTGCAAGAAATAAGTCCCGTCAACAACTTGAGGAAGCTGGGAAATCCATGTCTCCCTAGTGGAGCTTACCAGTGAGAATGTAGTCCACAGACACCTTGATTTCAGATGTAGGAGACCCTGAGCAGAGAATCCAGCTGAAGTAAAGTGTCCCCGCTTCCTCTCAGGTAGAAACAGTGAAATAATAATTGAATGTTTTAAGCTGCTAAATTTCTGATAATTTGTTATGCATCAGTAGAAAATTAATATAGTGTTAGAGGCCTCATATACTGTGTATGTGTGTGTGTATGTGTGTGTATCCTAGAGAAGGTATTGGCTTTAAAACACTGGGCAGCACCTAATGGATATCCTTGTTGTTGTTCTAAACCCCTTTTGTGTACTTATCTTTGACTTCTGTTTTATGTCCAAAGATCGCTTATCCTACCTATCTTACACGCACACCTCTTATAATTAGATTTAATGTATGTTTTATTTTATTTTTATCTTGATGATGATGCAATGATCTACACAAAAGATTTGCTTCTTAATTTGCTTTATCCTGAAGGATAGAGTTCTAAACCACTAAGCCTTGCAAATGCTTTTCTGCTTTGAGTCCCAAATTGCACTTATAAACCAAGTAAACCCAGTGCCATTGAGTCGTTCGAAGAAATTAGAGATTGCATACAACAAGATTTAAAGTTCCCAGGGAAGTGATAAACCTAACAGAAAACCTGCAAGTTTGTCTGTGTAATCACACAGACCATTTAGATTTGGGTGGTATTATTTCGTTAGCCCAGAATTATATAACGGCCTTAAGCAATTCTATTTTGGTGATTTCAGAGTACAGAGTGGTGTATATCTGTGTCATCAGATTGCAATCTGAGTAAAAATACAGCACAAGATAAACTCGTAAGTAACCCTCTATTTCACTGCAGTGCTAGGACCAAAGTTCCCCATTTCACTCACATACAGATGGACAACAAATGTCCTTCTGTTATTGGTATAGAGCTCAAACTGAATGGACTTTATCAGGATTTTACATCTAATCCCTCTTCTTCGGAGCCTCTGGCTGTTAGCTTTGGCAGACAAGAGAAGAGGAACCAGATGCTTGAATGCCTGAGGGCAGAGCTCTCAGGTTAAAAAAGTTTTTAAATGACTTTCATTTTCATATATTTGCATATACCATTCTAAGCGAATATTTCTAATCAATACCAGTTGGATTTGAATTCATCTAAATAGCCAAGCCCCCCCACACCAAAAAAAAAGTGTTAACTAAATCATTAGCAATAGGCATGTCTGTTCTTATTACTCCAGAAAGTAAAGCCAGTGCTAACATTTCTAAATAACACTGATAAAAACATTCATGAAGTAGAACCTTTTTAATATAAAAATTCCCATAAAATGCATTCACTCGTGGCATGTTACATCCGTGGAAGCACTTGCAAAGCCTCCAGGTGTTCTTGCTCACTTTTCCCCATCAATTCCACACTCTCATCTTAAAAAGGTGCAATAGAATTTTCCCAAATAATAACCAACAGATGATGAAATTAAGCCTTCAGATCTAAGAACTCCAGGAAAGAATTTGAAGATTACAACCTCATTTTCAAATAGTGTCCTATTCATATGTAGCTACAACCATTCTACAGTTAAATGATTTCTCATTGTCATACTTCAGTGGATTTCCAACTATCTTAACAACTGTCATGAAATTCTAAAAGAAAAATTAATTTAAATTTACTTTCATATCTGTTATCTTTAGGAGCTGGAATAGGGAAGAGTCCTAAAATAAAAAATAGAACATTACGATAACATAATCACAAAAGATTTGGCCATTCTAGGTTAGAGTAGTGATTCACAAACCTGGGTGATCACAAAAATGGCTCCCGAAGAGGTTTAAAATACATATATTTCCAGGCCCCACAACATACCTTCTGAATCAGAATCTCTAAGGTGCAACTTGAGAATATCCATTCATAAAATGATCCCCAGGTGTTTCTGATGGACTAATCTTTGATCCCAAGTTAGGAAACTACAAAATTAGGACATATGTAAATAAATTAAAAAAAAGTAAATAGCTCCTATTATTTGATAAGAGTGTTAGCTTTTGTAACGCTTGATAATAATCTACTCTGATTTAAGATTAAAAAGACAGACCATTGGTCTGAATCCTTATATTTAACTTCTGACTCTCCCAGATTCCCAATGGAATGACCAAAGGAATTTGAAAGTAGTAGAAATTTGTATCAGTTCTGAAAATCAGGGAAGGAAACCAAATTATTGTGAAAACATCAAAAAAATTTCTGCAGGGGATCAAAATAGAGGGTCCCAGAAAAAGCTGGAGAAAAAAGTAGAACAAAATTCTAACTCACACATGCACAAAAAAAAACAGACTTACTGGTCTGACAGACTAGGGAAACCCCGAGAGTATGGCCCTCAGACACTCTTTTAGCTCAGTAATGAAGTCGCTCCTGAGGTTCACCCTTCAGCCAAAGATTAGACAGGCCCATAAAACAAAACGAGACTAAAGGGGCATACCAGCCCTGGGGCAAGGACTAGAAGGCAGGAGGTGACAGAAAACCTGGTAATAGGGAGCCCAAGGTCGAAAAGGGAGAGTGTTGACATGTCATGGGCTTGGTAGCCAACGTCACAAAACAATATGTGTACTAATTGTTTAATGAGAAGCTAGTTTGTTCTGAAAACCTTCATCTAAAGTACAATAAAAAAAGAAAGAAATTTCTGCAGAATATACTGCAAACAAGACTGGATTGAGGTAACTGCTGGCCAACTCATAATTCACGAACTGACCCCCAGTACGAATTGACCCCAAGTACTGAGAAGCAGGGTCTGGAGTAAAAACTGGGCTTTAGGCAATGGTAGGGAGGTTGAAATCTGGAGCTAAAAAGGGTGGGGCTAAGCTGCATAATTTGCTCACAGTTTAGACTTGAATCACAGAACAAGCCAAGTAGAATGGGGGCAGGGCCACAGCTGGCCTCTAAAGAGACTTGCAGTGTCAGTTGCAGAACAAGGACATTAACCCAGCTAACAAAGAGGCAATAGAATCTCTTTGGCATAAGAACAAAACTTCTTAATATGGCTGCCCCTGGACTTTAATTCTCACCCTAGTGTCCAGAGGTAATTACTCTATAATTTGGCAATGCACAACTTGTTGCTGTTTTTGTTAGACCCTTTTGAGCCACTTCCAATTCATAGCAACCCTATGTACAACAGAAGGAAACACTGCTCAGTCCTGCACCATCATAACAATCATTGCTATGCTTAAGCCCATTATTGCAGCCACTTATGTAAGCCCATCTCATTGAGAGTCATACTCTTTTTCGGTGACCCTCTACTTTACCAAGCATGATTCCCTTCTACAGGAATTGGTCCCTCTTGATAACATACCCAAAGTACATGAGACGAAGTTTCACCATCCTTACTTCTAAGGAGCATTCTAGCTGCACTTCTTCCAAGACATATTTGTTCATTCTTCTGGCAGTCCATGGTATATTTAATATTCTTCACTAACACCATATTTCAAAGGCATCAATTCTTCTTTGGTCTTCTTTATTTGTTGTCCAGTTTTCCCATACATACGAGGCGACTGGAAACACCATGGCTTGGGTCATGCACTTTAGTCCTTAAAGTGACATCTTTGCTTTTTAACACTTTAAAGAGGTCTTTTGCAACAAATTTGCCCAATGAAATATGTCGTTTGATTTCTTGACTGCTGCTTTCATGTGCATTGATTGTGGATCCAGTTAAAATGGAATCCTTGATAGCACCAATCTTTTCTCTATTTCTCATGATGTTGCCTATTGGTCCAGTTGTGAGAATTTTTGTTTTCTTTATGTTGATGTGTAATCCATACTGAAGGTTGTGGTCTTTGATCTTCATCAGTAAGTGCTTCAAGTCCTCTTCACTTTCAGCAAGACAGGTTGTGTCATCTGTATATTGCAGGTTGTTAGTAAGTAGTCTTCCAATCCTCATGTCTCATTCTTCTTCATATAGTCTATCTTCTCAGATTATTTGCTCAGCATACAGATTGACTAAGTATGGTGAAAGAATACAACCCTGACACACAACTTTCCTGACTTTAAACCATGCAATATCTCCTTGCTCTGTCTGAACAACTGCCTCTTGAGTATATCTCACCTGAATTAAGAGACTAGCTCAAGAATAGATTTGAAGCATTGGACACTAGTGACTGAAGACTAGATGAGTTGTGGAATGTCCTGAAACCTGTCCACCATGGGTGACCCTGCTGGTATTTGAAATACCAGTGGTATAGCTTCTAACATCACAGCAATATGAAAGCCACCACAGTATGACAACTAACAACTACAGTACAACTAATTCTTCCTTCATTTCCTCTTTCCTTCCTTTCCTTCTTCCTTCCATCCTTCCTTTCTCCCTCCCTCCTCCCATCTTCTCTCTTTTCTTTCCTTCTTTTTTCATTTCATTATTCTTTACTTCTTTCCTTCTTCCCTCCTCACTCCTTTCCACTCTCTCCTCCTCTCTGCTCTGCCTTTTTTTCTACACCTGAAAAGTTTGATGGGGACCTGCACACTCTTTGATTAAAGTCACCCAACTCTCCAAATTTTGACAGGCATAAAATTTCCTTTATCATCTTACTTACCCAATCACTCTCTCATGCACCATGCCACTCATGCATCCTTAGTTGTAAGGATAAGCTCAGAGAAAATTCTAAAAATATTCAGTAGTTTAAAGGGAAGCAATCAAAGTAAACAGGCAGAGAAGATATCTTCTAAGAAATGGTTTTATTGCTTAAAAACTAGGAAAAACTATAGAAAATCTCTAATGTGTATTTTGAAAAATATTCACGAGAGTATTTTGTTTACTGAAATAAAAGCAGGAAGTCATAAAAATGTATAATACAAGAGTAGAAAAGTTACTTAGAGATGAAAAATAGGACAAAAAAAGTCACTTAGAGATGAAAAATACGGCTTAGTCATCTAATGTTATAATAGAAATACCACAAGTGGGTGGCTTTAAAAAATAGATTTTTTTTTTTTTTTGGTCACAGTTAGGATGCTGGAAATCTGAATTCAGGACACTGGATCTAGGGGAAGGTTTTCTCTCTCTGTTGGCTCTGAAAGAAGGCCCTTGTCTCCTCAACTTCTATTCATTGGCTTCTTGGTGATCTTCTTGTAGCATAGCATCTATCCTCCTCTGTCTCTGCTTTCTTCTCTGTGCCTAGTCTGCACTTTTTATATCTTAAAAAAAAAAAAATTTTTTTTTTTTTTTTAGGGGTAATTGGCTTTACGCACTCCCTACACCCATATGGCCTTTTAACATAACAAAGAAAACCCATTCCCAAAGGGGATTATAACCACAGGTACAGGGGTTAGGATTCACAACACACCTTTGGAGGCACACAATTCAATCCACAACAATGTTCATTAAATTTTATAATGCAATGGAATCCGTGAACAGAAGATGAGATTCTGTGGAATTAGAATCAAAGGATTTGAAAAATGAGCTAGGAAATTCTTCTAGAACTCTTAAGAGAAAGGAGAAAAAAAAAAAAATTGCCAGAAAAGTTAAAATATATGGAATACTGATCCAGGAGATTTAAATTAAGTTTTATAAGAATTCTAGAAAAAGAAGACTGTGCAGATGGAAAAGAAAAATTTAAAATGAAGCTATCATAGAAGACTCACCTGAGCTGAGAAAGTCTTGTGACTTCAAATGCTTAATGTCAAGTAAAATTAAAACAAAATACAACCTGATATGTCTCAGTGAAATATTTAAATTTTAGTATTAAAGAAAAATTATACAAGCAACAATATAGGGAGAGAAAGGGACTTACAATAGGAAAATTTGGGACGAAACTTTTCTGAAATAATAAATACCAGGAGATCAAGTCTTACGTACTTTGGACATATTGTCAGGAGAGATCAATCCCTGGAGAAGGACATCATGTTTAGTAAAGTACAGGATCAACAAAAAAGAGGAAGACCCTTAATAAGATGGACTGACACAGTGGCTGCAACAATGGGCTCAAGCATAACAATGATTGTGGGCATGGCATGGGACTGGGCTGCATTTCATTCTGTTGTACATTGGGTTGCTGTGGGTTGGAACTGACTCAACAGCATGTAACAACAGCAATAACAACATGGAGTAATGTCTTCAGAGCTTTATAAAGAATAGCCATGATCCAAGAATCCCATACCCACTGTCTTAGACTAGCTTCTCTAGAGAAGCAAAAACCAGTGATGCCTATATAGAGAGAGAGATTTATATCAAGAAAATAGCTCAAGTGGTTGTACAGGCTGGAAAGTTCCAAGTCCGTGGCTCAGACTGGAGGCTTCTTCTGACTCATGTAGCTGCAGGGCTGATGAACCCAAGATCAGCAGATCATATGGCAGGCCATTGGCTCACAGACTGCAAGGCCGATGAATCCCAAGATTGGCAGGTAAGCTGCTAGCTCAAGTTCCAAGAACTGGAGGTCAGATAACAAGCCAGATGCAAGATTCAGAGTGAGCAAAAGCCAGTGAACTTTGCCAGAAAGTCCACATATATTGGTTGCAGCTCACACCCCCAAAGAAATTCTCTTTCAAATGACTGGCTGTTTATAGCAGATCTCGCCATGGAAGTGATTACATTATATCAGATCTCATTATGGAGGTGATTACATCATTATACAGCTGCTAAACTACATTATAACTGCCAAGCCAATGAGAATCATGGCCCAGCCAAGTTGACATACAACCTTAACCATCACGACCACCAAGCTGATACATGTACAAGAGAAAAGACAAAGCATAATAACTATGTTAAAAAAAAAAAAAAAAGTTGCTGCAATCTGTTTAGTGGATTGCCTGTGATGCATCACATTCTGGTTTAATGCCTATCTGATAATAAAACTTTTCTTTCTCCTCTAAAAAAAGAAGAACCAATTGCCACCAAGTCAACTCTGACTCATGGCGACCCCATGTGTATCTGAGTAGAACTGTGCTCCATAGGCTTTTCAACAGCTGGTTTTTTGAAAGTAGATCTTCAGGCATTTCTTCTGAGGAGCCTATGGGTAAACTCAAACCTCCAGTCTTTCAGTTAGCAGCCAAGTGCCTTAATTGTTTGCACCAACCAGGGACTGTATGTAGACTTCCAGAAAATTTGCTCAAAGAAAGGAGCCAAGTGCCTTAATTGTTTGCACCAACCAGGGACTGTATGTAGACTTCCAGAAAATTTGCTCAAAGAAGGGTGACAGCTGGTAAAGGCAAAATCCATATCAGGACTCGAAGAAAGTAGAAAACAGTGTATATATAAGAAGTAATGTTTATGGGGTGCTTGTTATGTGCCAAGCAATATTCTAAATACTTTACATTTATTAATCTACTAAATCCCCACAGCAACCCCATGAAAAAGACACTGTTGTTATTTCCATGAGGTAAAAAATGTATTCCATGAGGTAAAATCAATCTACGATATTAAAAGTTAAGATAGCAGTTACTCTTGGGAGACTATGAAAATTGAGGGGGGCAGGAAGAGGGTTCTTGGAAGCTGTTATATTCAGAGAATGTAAGAATGATTCAAAACTGGTTTCCATTAATATTATTGATCATATAGTATGTAAAGTGAGAGAAATCATATAACTTGTGTTTAGTTAAAATTTAATTTCTACTCTTAATTAAAACAAAACTCTTAGTTTCTTAATAAGTTAGGACTACACATTTCAATTCAAAAGCTAATGTCATGAGAATAAATGTGTCATTTTGAATAAAGTCAAAAACAATCTAAGGATAAGAATCATTTAATGCTCAAAGAGCTAGCAGCCATACACTTAACCACTATGCCACCATGGTTTCCAAAACAATTGTATAGGACGAAAATTTAGGTGTTAGGGCAATAGTTGGGAGAAAGATATGGTAGCCTGCTTCCATAAAAATTAAGGGTCACTGTGAATCAGAAACCCTGGTGGCATAGTGGTTGAGAGTTCCGCTGCTAACCAAAAGGTCAGCAGTTCAAATCCACCAGCCACTCCTTGGAAACCCTATGGGGCAGTTCTGCTATGTCCTATAAGGTCACTATCAGCGGGAGAGCAATTTTTTTTTTTAATAATTGTTTTAAAGTATCTTTTGTATACTTCTTAATAACTTTTCTTCGCATTATCAAATCCCTAAGATATGTTGTTATTGATGTTAGTTGCTGACTCATGGCAACCCCGTGTGTGCAGAGTAGAACTGCTGCATAGGGTTTTCAAGGCTGTGACCGTTCAGAAGCAGATTTCTGGCCCTATCTTCCGAGGTGCTTCTGGGTATGTTTGAATTGCCAACCTTTTGTTTAGTAGTCCAGTGCACACACGCACACACATGCACACACACGCTCACTGCCGTCAATTCAATTCCAACTCATAACAACCCTATAGGACAGAGTAGAACTGCCCCATAGGGTTTCTTTATGGAAGCAGATCACCAGGTCTTTCTCCTACAAACTTCTGTATATGGAGTTGTTTTTTAAAAGAAAGAAACCTGCTTCTTTACCAATACTAGCTTGTAGATTTCTTTTTTATTTCCTTGGCGAAAAAGTTAGGTCCCTAAATTGTTGAGTAGCTCAATAAACAAGTGCCAGATTGTAAGCATACTAAGGACAACAACTGTATCTTATTCAGTAATGTTTCCCAAGAGCCTTACTAATACCAAGTAGACAAAGTTTCCTAAATTTATTTGAGAATATATTATTTTTAATTTTCTCAAGACCAGTGGGGCACAAGTTTTCTCAGTGTCCATCCACATGGCATAGCTATATGAGGAATAACAATCAGACACATCTCAAAATTGTTCATTTGATGCTATATCAGTTTTCCTAGGACTGCCACAAGAAAATACTACAAAATGGGTGACTTACAAGAACAGAAATTTATTGGCTCAGAGTTCTGGAGGCTGGGAGCCTGAGATCAGGGTGTCAGCCATGTTGATTCCTTCTGAGGTTTTGAGGACAAATCTGTTCCATGACTCTTTTCTAGCTTCTGGTAGCTCCAGGCATTTCTTGGCTTGTGGCTGCAGTGTCACATGGCTTTCTTTCTCTGTCTGTGTCTGTCTCTGTGTATCTTCTCCTCTTTTATGAAGACGTAAGTCACATAGAATTAGGACCCATTCTAATCCAGTAGGACTTCATGCTAACTGATAACATCTTCAAAGACCCTATTTCCAAACAAGGACATGTTCACAGGTACCAGAGATTAGGACTTTAACATAAATGCTGTGGACACAATTCAACCTGTAACAGGTGTTTTATTCTGGTGGATGAACGGAAGAGAGTCTAAGAAAGCGTTCTCAGAATACTATTTGCTTCAGATCAATAACGTGCAGAAAATACAATCATAGGACAAATGAAAATCTTCTTGCCTACAACCACAGCACAAAAGGAAAAAAAAATATAGCCATCTAAATTCTGTCAAGAAAGCATTCTCATTTAAAATACATTGTTTTTTAAAAGGCTTTCTTTGGTGCCTCTTGCAGTTGCTCCTGTTATATTCTAGCAACTGCTAAGACTGAGCTGTTCTAAAGTGAGATAAAAGGTTTAGGGAACATATACCTAGATGGCCTTATGATTTGTTAAATTATTGAAAGGTGTTTTGTTTCTTGGAAAAACAAAATGCAGACACTGATATTGCTCCTAATATTTTTAAAGTTTTGCAGTTGATTTGTCAAATTGGACTTAATTAAAATATATCAGACTCTGAGTCTCCCTCGCTTCTTGCTTTCTTACCACATACACGGCTTCACTCAGATTCAATTTAAATGGGTAATTGCCTTAGAAGACTGGTAAGTTAGGTTTTTTTAATTGTTGTAAGATATATATAACACAACATTTACCAATTCAACATCTCTTGCATGTACAACTCAGTGACACCAATTATATCCATTATTTTGTGTAACTCTCACCAATATCCGCTGCCAAATTTTCCATCACCATCAACAGAAATCCAATGTCTCTCAAACAATTACTTACCCTCACCCTCTTGCTCTCGCCTGGTATATTAGTTTTAATGCTTATTAAACACCAACTGGGTGCCCTTGGGTGACACAAACAGTTACATGAACCACTATAAGCCAAAAACAAAAAAAAGATGGCAGTTCAAGCCCACCCAGAGATGCCTTGGAAGACAGGACTGGCAATCTGCTTCTGAAAGGTCACATCCTTAAAAACCCTACAGATCAGTTCTACTCCACACATCTGGGGTCACCATGAGTCAGAATCAATTCCACACCAGCTAACAACAATACCACCATGAATCACTCTGCTAGATACTTTACAAATTCCACCCAGTTCAGCCCTCACACACTTCTCTGAGGCTCATGTTTTTATGCCTATTCATACTTGAAGAAGGTCCCTGGGCTAGGCAAATTGTACACGACTGCTAACCTAAAGGTTGGCAGTTTGAACCCATCCAACAGCACCATGGAAGAAAGGCCTGGTGATCAGCTTCTGTAAAGATTACAGCCAAGAAATCCCTATGGAACAGTTCTACTCTGTATACACATAGAGCCACCACAATTTGGAATCAACTCTATGGCAATGGGTTTAGTTTTAGGCTGGTACTTAAAACTAGGCATCAACAGAGCAAGCAACTTCCCTGTCCTCAACCAACCACCCTACCCCTAGCCTAGCCAAACAATATCAGAAGCCTCATCAGAGTTCATGATGGTCCCATTGCATCAGGCCTACCTTCAGGATGATCCAATCCACAGTGGTTTCAAATGGCATCCTCTTTATAAAACAGCCAAACTAGGTATTCTTCTCCTCCACACCCTTGACAAGAACTCTGAAGTATGAGAGTAAATGGCCTTATCCCTTTAAGTTCCCGTGTAAACCAACCTCAAAATAGGCCCAGCCAGATCAACTGGGTAAATTGAATAGCACTATGCCTGCTGAGGCATTATATGATCTGGATTCCACCCACTTCTGACTCTAAGTGCGTTTATAACCTGTGTCCAATTGCTTAACTTCTCTTAGCCTCCCTTTCGTCTTCAAATGAGGACAGTAACCATGCAGTATTATAGAACACTTCAGCTTGAGTTATAATGGACTCTGTAAGCAAGTAGATGTATTTTTTAAAGTTTTCTTTAAATTGACATTTAATCAGTTAATTACAAAGTAGGGACATTGCCCACAATCTTCAAAAAGAAAGCTTGGTCTCGCAACTACAGACTAATGTCATCTGGCCTATGTTCCAACAAGTCTTTTTTCTTTCTTTTTTTTTTTTTTAAGAACTCAATTATAACAGAAAAAAAAAGTCATTAACATGTGTTGTTTATTATTTGGCATTTAAAATGTGTTCTTATATTGAAACCCCTGTATGTGAAGCCTACCAAAGAAGAGTGGATTCCTTAAGATGTTCCAAGTACAGCAGCACTTTAGCTATCAGACAACAATAAATCAGGAATGACAGATAGTGCTGACCATGGTGCATTTCATGGTGAGAATGGTAAGGTCTTAGCAGCCTCCCATTAAATTAATGAGAAACTTCAGCCTTTTTGGCCAGCAGGAGTGAGCAACATAATGGAGACATCTGAACACCTTTCTAGCACCCTAGGAGTGAACGGCAAGATTGAAAGGGTGTCCAATTCAGTTAAGTGTTTGGCTTTCTACCCAGTTTACTCCTTGATCTGGCTCTTATTCCATTATTCCCTCTGTTTCGTTTTCAAGATCAGCAGCAGCTAAAATCGCCCTTTAAAAGTACTTTAGGTAGTTTACACCCTTGTTTCCTGAATAAATAAGAAATAAAAAGACCAAGAACCTCTCCAGATCTCTAAAACCATCCAGTGAAGTTATCTTCTTCACCTGGATTTATAAATGGGGATTTCAGGTCATGGTTTGCTTGCTTTTGCCATCAGCCCTTCTTTAGTTTGCTGTTTAAAGGGCGGTATAGCATTTGTTAAAAAAAAGACAAACAAATTAGAAACTAAATGTGGGTTTTTCTTGAGGCAACATGCTAAAACTGAAGGAATTTTGGATGAGGAATTAAGCCAATTGTGCCAGTACCTGTATAGCCTGGAATAGCTCATTTAAATTCTTGAGGCCTCAGTCTCTTTATCCAGAATAGAACTGGTTTGACAATATGATATCTAAGTTTTTCTACCCTTCTAAATATATTGCTTTCTTTGAAAACAAAGAAAGCTATGGAGAAGGAGGAAGTAACCGACATTCTTGTTGAAAATGTATATTCCAGGATTTATTCCTGGGCATAGATCCTCCTCACTAAGCAGAAATAGTATCCTATACTATCTATTTTCCCATATTTTAACACACAAATTCTAATCCATGGAAATCCCATTTGCATATTGAAGAGTAGGCTCATAGAACATTTTTCAAACTGCTACTTTTAGTGTTCTGTACCCTGTATGGCTTGTCACATTGCCTGTTTAGTCAACATTGACGAACCATTCTTGACACAATTTGTTTGTTTTTAGACTTACTGTCATCCATGATTTCATTCTCCTAACGCTCTGAAAAAAAAATCCTTAGACATCTCTTTGAAAGAGTTCATTTCTTACCTTTTTTTTAACGTAGGTCATCCAGTGACTGTGTTTCCATTTAGTGGATTAATCCTGTCTTTTCTTATTCCTTTGGCTGTCTCGTCTTGTCATCTCAATACTCATTACACCTGACCCAGAGAACAGAAGCTAAAAGAAAGCTGTTGAAGACTGAAGATCATTTGTAGGTTTGCGTAGTATGTTTAAATTACCAAGACCTGTTACATTAACATATACATGGGGAAGCATATAGGAGTTTGCCAGACTTGTATCTTCTATTGACTTTTGAGAGAACTCAAGCCTCTGGGAAATAATAAAATTAAACTTTCGTATCCAAAGGTTATTTGTAGGTTTGCATGAACGTATGCAAAGAAGAACAGAAATAGCAACGTTGAAAGCCTGCTATTTGCAGAGCATTTGGCAGGTATTAGTTTACTTTATCTCATATTAGCCCAAAAAGGGTTTTTAAGTTCTGATTTACAAATAAAGAAACCGAGGCTAAGTAATGCAAAGTAGTGAGTACATTGCCCTTTAGCTAGTAAACGGCAGAATCCAGTGTTCTAACTCTGGTTTTTATGGCTCTAAAAACGGTATTTCTTTTCGACTGTATATCACAGTCTCTCTTGCAAAGACCTGTCAGATATCCTCAGTCACTTCTTTTTCTTTCTATCTCCTTCTTTAAGCTCAAGGTGGAGTCTTCTTATTTAAACTCTTTCTCACCTACCCAGGTTATGAATTTAATCATGCAGTATTAAAATAATATTATTATTATTTATTAGAGCTAGCATTTTTTGTTTTATGTTGAGGTGTAATCCATACTGAAGACTGTGGACACCTTAACATAAAGAAAACAAAAATCCTCACAACTGGACCAATAAGCAATGTCATGATAAACAGAGAAAAGACGGAAGTTGTCAAGGATTTCATTCTACTTGGATCCACAATCAACACCGGTGGAACCAGCAGTCAAGAAATCAAAAGACGCATTGCATTGGGCAAGTCAGCTGCAAGCGATCTCTTTAAAGTTTTAAAAAGCAAAGATGTCACCTTGAGGACTAAGGTGCCCCTGACCCAAGCCACAGTGTTTTCAGTTGCCTCACGTGCATGCTAAAGCTGGACAATGAATAAGGGAGACAGTAGAAGAATTAACACCTTTGAACTGTGGTGTTGAAAAAGAGCATCGAATATACCATGGACTTCCAAAAGAACAAACAAATCTGTCTTGGAAGAAGTACAACCAGAATGTTCCTCAGAAGCAAGGATGGCAAGACTTTGTCTCACAAACTTTGGACATATTGTCAGGAGGGATCAGTCCCTGGAGAAGGACATCATGCTTGGCAAAGTACAGGGTCAGCAAAAAAGAGGAAGACCCTCAACAAGATGGATTGACACAGTGGCTGCAACAGTGGGCTCAAGCATAGCAACAATTGTGAGGATGGCACAGGATCAGGCAGTGTTTCGTTTTGTTGTGCATAGGGTCAATATGAGTCGGAACTGACTCAATGGCACCTAACAGAAGGGTTTAGCATTTGTTGAGAACGATGTGGCCTAGGCCCTTCACACATATCCTCTTATTTACGACATTAACTCTATGGGCTAAGTGCTAAAATAATAGCACTTGCAGATTTAAAAACAAAACCTTAGAGAAATTTAAGAATCTCCCTAAAATAAAATTTTCAGTGTGTTCTGAAGAAAAAAAATCAATCTCCAAAGCCTGTGCTTTTGACCACTGTGACGAAATCTAGAATGAGGCAGAAATATTTCAAGCAGGGGGAATTTAATTATCTTCATATTTTAAAAAAGATTTTTCCCTGATTTCTGTTTTAAAAAGCTCCTTCAACTTTTTGCTTCTCAACAATCTACTTGTTCTGCAGCTAGGAAAAGCCAAAACTAAAGATACAAACCAAACGTAACAAAATGCTTCTGATATTATGATATAACACTGCCATCAAGTGGCCACAGAGGATAATACATAACAAGTGTTTTTTGGCTGAAAAAGATCTTGAAGTGCAACTATTCAAATATGCAAATGCAATGTTGAGATTGTAAATACTGAAATTTAATTTTATTACTTATCCTGGACCTGAGACATCTCAAAAGCGGGGAAACTGATTTAAGTCACAAAAAAAAAAAAAAAAGGTAGACTTTTTCTACACATGTGGGAAAAAAAAAACAGTTGCCAGTCAATCCTGACTCATGGTGACCCCATGCATGTCAGAGTAAACTGTGCTCCATAGTTTTCAATGGCAGTAATCTTTCAGTAGTAGGTGGCCAGGTCTTTCTTCCAATGCACCTCTGGGTGGATTTCAACTTTTCAGTTAAGTAACCAAACACTTAAAAAGTTGTACCACCCCAGGAATACTATTCTATATGTGTCACTATGTAAATGCTAGTGTTAGAGGCCTTTGCACAATTTAGAAACTTGGGTAAAAGGAAGTGAACACAAGCTGTGCAATTGTGAATTTGTCTTTAAGTTTTGCTAACTTTTCGGTTCAACCCAATTTTTTATTAGCATAAATACCAGCAAAACCAAACCCTTTGCCATCGAGTCAATTCTGACTCCTCGCAACCCTACAGGACAGAGTGGAACTGCCCCATAGGGTTTCTAAGGAGCACCTGGTGGATTCAAACTGCCGACCTTTTGGTTAGCAGCAGTAGCTCTTAACCACTGTGCCACCAGGGTTTCCATTTTATTAGCTTATGTGTTTCAAAAATACTTTAAAATCACTATGTGAGTGCAGTGTTGGGCTTGGTGACGCAAATGAACTGAGTTTGGGCTCTTGGAGAGATGGGTGCTACTACTGAACACAGTATCTTGTGTTTTTTATTGCCTGGAGACTCACGTACACATGTCATTTTTCATCATTATTTCATTATTTGTTGGCTTTATTTCTTTGTTTGTTCAACCATTATTTTTCTTTGATGGTCATTTAGATTGCTGGGGCCACCAAAGTCTGTTCATATTGGAGGGCTAAAGTCACAGCTTTTGAATTCAATTATGTTTAGAATCATGAGTTGGAAAGGACCTTTAGATATTCTTTTAGCAAATGTTTACAGAGTTTTGGTACAGTCTTTGCCTTCAGAGTAAGGCAGTTCACTAAAGAAAAAAGAAGTCTCTGGGGGGCACAAATGGGTCATCACCTATACCACATGCCATTATAGAAGAACCAGAACAAATGGAAGGAATGATCCCTGCTTTAAAGTAGCTTATACTGAGTCTGAAGATTTTAAAAATATGTAGAGAGATAGATAAACAGAGAGACAGAGCGAGTGAGAGAGAGATCTTTTTGTTGTTATATGTGGTCAAGCCATTTCCGACTCGTAGCCACCCTATGTACAACAGAACAGAACAGAACACTGCCTGGTCCTGCACCAACCTCATCAATTGTTGTTATGCTTGAGCCCGTTGTTGCAGCCACTGTGTCAGTCCATCTCCTTGAAACTCTTCCTCTTTTTCACTGACCCTCTGCTTTACCAAGCATGACGTCCTTCTCCATGGACTGATCCCTCCTGATAACATGTCCAAAGTACGTGAGACAGTCTTGCCATCCTCGCTTCTGAGGACCACTCTGACTGTAATTCTTCCAAGACAGATTTGTTCATTCTTGTGGCAGTCCATGGTCTATTCAATATTCTTTGCCAACACAGTAATTCATAGGCATCAATTCTTCTTTGGTCTTCTTTATTCATTGCCCAAGTTTTGCATGCATATGAAGCAATTGAAAACACCATGGCTTGGGTCAGGGGCACCTTAGTCCTTAAAGTGACATCTTTGCTTTTTAAAACTCTAAAGAGATCTTTTACGGCAGATTTGCCCAATGCAATGCATCGTTTGGTTTCTTGACTGCTGATTCCACGGGTGTTGTTTGTGGATCCAGGTAAAATGAAACCCTTGACAACTTCAATCTTTTCTGTTTGTCATGATGTAGCTTATTGGTCCAGTTGTGAGGATTTTTGTTTTCTTTATGTTAAGGTGTAATCCATACTGAAGGCTGTAGTCGTTGATCTTCATCAATAAGTGCTTCAAGTCCTCTTCGCTTTCATCAAACAAGGTTGCGTCATCTGCATACCACAGATTGTTAGTAAGTCTTCCTCCAAACCTGATGCTACATTCTGCTTCGTATAGTCCAGCTTCTTGAATCAGCATACAGATTGAATAAGAATGGTGAAGGGGTACAACCCCAATGTACACTTTTCCTCTTTTTAAACTATGCAATATTCCCTTATTCTGTTCAAATGACTGCCTCTTTGTTTAGGTACCGGTTCCTCGTGAGCACAATCAACTCTTCTGGAATTCTCATTTTTGCAATGTTATCCATAATTTGTTATGATCCACACAATCAAATGCCTTTGTATAATCAATAAAACACAGGTAAACATCTTTCTGGTATTCTCTGCTTTCAGCCAAGATTCATCTGACATCATCAATGATGTCATCCCTCATTCTATGTCCTGTTCTGAATCTGACTTGAATTTCTGATAGTTCCCTGTTGATGTACTGCTACAACCGCTTTTGAATGATCTTCAGCAAAATTTTACTTATGTGTTCTATTAATGATATTGTTTTATAATTTCTGTGTTGAGTTGGATCACTTTCTTTGGAATAGGCACAGACATGGATCTCTTCCAGTCAGTTGGCCAGGTAGCTATCTTTCCAATGTCTTGGCATAGACAAGCGAACACTTCCAGCACTGTATCCATAGATAGGTAGAAAAATAGGTAGGTAGGTGGGTGAGTGGGTGGATGGATGGATGGATGGATGGATGGATGGATGGATGGATGGATGGATGGATGGATGGATGGATGGATGGATGGATGTGGATGGTTGGACGGATGGATGGATGAATGGATAAGTAGAGAGAGAGAGAGAGAGAAGTAGACAGACAGGCAGGCAGGCAGATAGACAGACAGACAGACAGACAGACAGACAGACAGACAGACAGACAGACAGACAGACAGATAGATAGATAGATAGATAGATAGATAGATAGATAGATAGATAGATAGATAGATAGATAGATAGATAGATAGATAGATAGATAGATAGATAGAGTAGCATGAATGAGGTAAGCACAGGGTGTTGCAAGACTATGCTTAAGAATAACCAATTTGGAGGTTTTGCTTTTAAGAGAGTTTACAGTGTGATGGTCACTAATACTGTACAGCTTGGACCCTTTTAATTTGTTTTTTAAGAAATAGCAAAGGAATTTCGTGATAAGAAAATACCCCTTATTTAATATTGTGGATTGAATTGTGTCTACCAAAAAAGATAGGTTGAAATTCAAACCTGTGAACTGGTGAAAGGTGACCTTGTTTGGGGAAATAGGGTTTTTCATTGCAAATGCTATCAGTTAACAAATGAAGTCAGACTAAAGTAGGATAGGTCCTAATCCTAACGCCTTCTTAGTGATGTCCTATAAAAGTGAAGGACAGACACAGAAATAGAATCACACACAGGGGGAAGACAGCATGTCATGATCCCTCTACAAGACAGGGATGCCAAGAAACGCCCAGAGTTACTGGAAACAGAAAGAGAGAAGGAAGGATCTTCCACTACAGCTGACAGAAGCAGAAAGCATAGCCTGGCCTATTCTCTGAATTCAGAAAAATAAAATTTGTTTTTTCAATGCCACCCACTTTGTGACATTTTGATATGGCAGCCCTAGAAAACAAAGATGATGATATTCACGATGCACTGAAATTTAAGGATGCTAAAGATTAATCAGTTTGGAGGGTTTTGCTCTGAAGAGGGTTTACAATGTGATGATCACTAATACTACTGAAAAGGAGGGCTTAGTGGTTAAAGGCTATGGCTGCTAACCAAAAGGCTGGCAGTTCGAATTCACCAGGAGTTCTTTGGAAACTCTGTGGGGCAGTTCTACTTTGTTCTATAGGGTCACTATGTGTCTGAAATGACTTGAAGGCAACAGGCAGGCAGCATACAATGGGGGAGGGAGATGCATACCAATAAGCAAGACTTGGTGACTTTATGAAGGCAAGAAGATTCAAGATAATTGCAAGATTACAACCCGTTGTTGTTGTTAGTTGCCCTCGAATCTGTTCTGACTCATAGTGATGCTGCGTACAATAGAACAAAACACTTCCCAGTCATCCACTATCCTCACAATCCTTGCTATGCTTGAGCCCATTGTTGCAGCCACTGTGTCAGTCCATCTTCTTGAGCGTCTTCCTTTTTTTTCACTTACCCTTTACTTTACCAACCATGATGTCCTTCTCCAGGGTCTGATCCCTCCTGATAACATGTCCAAAGTATGCATGGCAAAGTCTTGCCATTCTCGCTTCTAAGGAGCATTCTGGCTGTACTTCTTCCAAGACAGATTTGTTCATCCTCCTGGCAGTCCATGGTATATTCAACATTCTTTACCAACACCATAATTCAAAGGCATCAACTCTTCTTCAGTCTTTCTTATACATTGTACAGTGTTCACACGCATATAAGATGATTGAAAATACCATGGCTTGGGTCAGGGCACCTTAGTCCTCAAAGTGACATCTTTGCTTTCTAACACTTCAAAGAGGTCCTTTGCAGCAGATTTGCACAATATAATATGTTGTTTGATTTTTTGACCACTGCTTCCATGGGCATTGATGGTGGATCCAAGTAAAATGAAGCCCTTGACACCTTCTATCTTTTCTCCTTTTATCGTGATGTTGCTTATTGGTCCAATTGTGAGGATTTTTTTTTTTTTATGCTGAGGTGTAAACCATACTGAAAGCTTTAGTCTTTGATCTTCATCAGTAAGTGTTTCAAGTCCACTTCTTTTTCACCAAGCAAGGTTGTGTCACCTACATATTGGTTTTTAATGAAACTTCCTTCAGTCCTGATGCCCCATTCTTGTTCATGTAGTCCAGCTTCTCAGATTATTTGTTTACCATACAGATTGAGTAAATATTATGAAAGGATACAACCCAAACACACACTTTTTCTGACTTAAACGATGCAATATCTCATTATCCCATTCAAACAACAACATCTTGGTCTATGTATAGGTTCCAGAAGAGCACAATTAAGTGTTCTGGAATTCCCATTCTTCTCAATGTTATCTATAATTTATTATGATCCTTACAGTCAAATGTCTTTGTATAGTCAATAAAACACAGGTAAACACCTTTCTGGTATTCACTGCTTTCAACCAAGGTCCATCTGACATCAGCAATGATATCCTTCATTCCACATCCCCTTCTGAATATGGTTTGAATTTCTATCAGTTCTTTATTGATGTACTGCTGCAACCACTTTTAAATGATCTTCAGAAAAATTTTTACTTGCGTGTGACATTAGTATTGTTTGATAATTTCTGCATTCAATTGGATCATGTCTCTTTGGAATGGGCACAAGTATGGATCTCTTCAAGTCTGTTGGCCAGGTAACTGTCTTCCAAATTCCTTCGCATAGACTACTGAGTGCTTCCAGCTTTGAATTTGTTTGTTGAAGCATCTCAGTTGGTATTGCATCAATTCCTGGAGCCTTGTGTTTCGCCAGTGTCTTCAGTGCAGCTTGGGCTTCTTCCTTCAGTACCACTGGTTCTTCATCATGTACTATCTCCTGAAATGGCTGAAACTTGACCAATTCTTTTTGGTACAGTGACTCTGTGTATTCTCTCCATCTGCTTTTGATTCTGCTTATGTCATTCAGTATTTTGCTCATAGAATCCTTCAAAATTGTAACTTGAGGCTTGAATTTTTTCTTCAGTTCTTTCAGCTTGAGAAATGCTGAGCGTGTTATTCCCTTCTGGTTTTCTAACTTCAGGTCTTTGCATATTTCATTTTAATATTTTGTCTTCTGGAGCCACCCTTTTGAAATCTCCTGTTCAGCTCTTTTACTTCATTTCTTTGTTTTGCTTTAGCTACTCTGTGTTCAAGAGCAAGATGCAGAGTCTCTCCCTACATCCATTTTGGTCTTGTTTTTCTTTCCTGACTTTTCGATGACCTTTCAGTTTCTTCATGTACAGTGTCCCTGATGTCATTCCACAACTCATCTGGTCTTTGGTCATTAGTGTTCAACGTGTCAAATCTATTGTTGAGGTCAGCTCTAAATCCAGGTGTGATATATTCAAAGTTGTATTTTAGCTCTCATGTACTTACTCTAATTTCCCTCAGCTTCAACTTGAACTTGCATATGAGCAACTTATGGGCTTTTCTGCAGTCAGTTCCAGGCCTTGTTCTTACTGATGATATTGAGCTTTTCTGTTGTCTCTTCCAACAGATGAAGTCGATTTGATTCCTTTGTATTCCATTTGACAAGTCGACATGTATAGTTCCCGTTTATGTTCTTGAAAAGGTATTTGCAATGAAGAAGTCATTGATCTTGCAAAATTCTAGCATGAGATATACGGTGTCATTTCCATCACCAAAGCCATATCTTCTAACTACAGATCCTTCTTCTCTGTTCCCAACTTTCACTTTCCAATCACCAGTAATTATCAATGCACCTTGATTGCATGTTTGATCAATTTCAGGCTGCGAAAGTTGGTAAAAGTCTTCAATTTCCTCATCCTTGACCTTAGTGGTTGATGTGTAAATTTAAATAATAGTCGTATTAACTTGTCTTCCTTGTAGGTGTATGGATATTATCATATCACTGACAGTGTTGTACTTTAAGGTAGATCTCAAAATGTCCTTTTTGACAATGAATGTGACACCATTCCTCTTCAATTTGTCATTCCTGGCATAGTAGACCATATGATTGCCTGATTCAAAATGGCCAATACCAGTCCATTTCAGCTCACTAATGCCTAGGATATCAATCTTTATGTGGTCCATTTTATTTTTAACAACTTCTAATTTTTATGCTTTGTACATTTTATGTTCTGATTATTAATGGATGTTTGAAGCTATTTCTTTGCATTTTGAGTTGTGCCACCTCTGCAAATGAAGGTCCTAAAAGCTTTCCTTCATCCATGTCATTAAAATCAACTCTACTTTGAGGAGGCAGCTCTTTCCGAGTTGCATTTTGAGTAACTTCCAACCTAAGGGCTCGTCTTCTGGCACTGTATCAGACAATGCTGCTATTCATAAGGTTTTCACTGGCCAATTTTTTCAGCAGTAGACTTTTAGGTCCTTCTGCCTAGTCTGTGTTAGCCTGGAAGCTCCACTGAAACCTGTCCAGCATAGGTAACCCTTCTGGCATTTGAAATACCAGTGGCACAGCTTCCAGCATCACAGCAACATGCAAGCCACCACAGTACGGCAAACTGACAGATGAGTGGTGGAGATTACAACCTGTTGTGGTTGGTGTTAGGTGTCCTGGAATCGGTTCCAACTCATAGCAACGCTATCTAACCTAGAACTCCATAAATGATGGTATAACTAACAGAAACAAGAAGGCTTTTAGAAAAGTTAGTGATTATCTCAGTTTAAAACTAAGAAAATTTCCAGGTGAGAGACAGGCAATACCCCTTTCTGCAATCTGAGGTCAGAAATGAATTGTTTCCAATATAGCATGAGCCAGAAGATTCAAGATGAAAATATTGTCCTTTGCATAAGTTTTGCAAGAAGTTCATTGTTGATGATTGTGATGGCTAATTTTATGCGTCAACTTGGCTAGGCTGCAGTGCCCACTTGTCTGGTCAAACACTAGTCTAGATGTTGCTGTGAAGATATTTATATGTGAATAACGTTTAAACATATTTACTTAAGAAGTAGATTATCCTCCACAATGTAAGTGGGCCTCGTACAATCAGTGAAGTTCTTAAGAGCAAAAACTGAGGTTTCCCTAGCTAAAAAAATTCTGCCTGAAAACTGTAAACAGATAGTCCTTCCAGAGTTTCCAACCCCCCTAATGGCCCACCAATTTCAGACACAAGACTGCCAGAATTATCAGCCTGTCCACTGACCTACCTACCTGTTTTGGACAATAGTGTGGGCTAATTCCTCAAAATCAATCTCCTTCTCTCTCTCTCTCTCTCTCTTTTGAAAGGTCTGCTTGCAAGGTGGGCATCTGGAAACTTAAATTTTGGGAGTATTCGCATTGTTCCTGGATCTGATAAAAGTGGTTCATTGTGCCTGACTGTTTATATAAACAATGCAATTTATTCTGAACGCCTGCTTTCCTTCTGGGAATCTGAAATTTTGGTACATGTTGCTAGGCAGACGGTGCCAATGTGATCAGCCCCCAATAAAAACACTAGTACTGATTCTCTCATGAGCTTCCCTGGTTGGCAAAATGTCACACTTGCTGTCACAGCTTGTTGGTGGGGGAATTAAGTGTGTCCTGTGTGGCTCCACTAGGAGAGGACTTAGGAAGCTGGAGCCTGGTTTCCTCCAGAAGTTGCCCCATGAGCCTTTTCCCTTTGCTGATTGTGCTTTGCATCCTTTTGCTGTAATAAATCATAGCCATCAGTATGACTATATGCTGACTCCGGTTAGTTCACCCAGCAAGTCATTGAACCTGGGAATAGTCTTAGGGTCCTCTGACCTAGGAAAGATGTAGACAGCACTTCAGAAGAAGTGATGTCACTGTAGTTTGTGATCCTTAAAATTGGAAGCGTTAAGAATTAGAACTACCTGTTTAGTTAGAAGGGAGAACAGTCAAATGGAGAGTGATTAGTTGAAGATTTATAACCTACACCCTCACTAAAATAGGCCTCTTCTTCCCACAGAAGCCCTGTGTTTCTTTTCTACTTAATTTTGTCTGTTGTTGTTGCCTGCCATCAAGTCATTTCTGACTCATACTAACCCTACAGGACAGAGTAGAACTGCCTCATAGGGCTTCCTAGGCTGTAATCTTCATGGGACCAGATAACTAGGTCTTTTCTCCTGCAGAGCAACTGGTAGGTTTGAATCGCCGTCCTTTCAGTTAGCAGCTGAGTGCTTAACTGTTGTGTCACCAGGGTGCCTTCAATTTTGCCTAATGAGGGGGAATGTGACAGTGGTTTCTGTAAGGCATTGGCCTTCTACACAAAAAGTACCATCTAGTGCAGTGGTTCTCACAAAAATCACCTGGAGTGTTTCTTATAATAGACTGTTAAATACCTCCCTTTTATTCTAACCCAGGGTTCTTGGGTGTGGCCAAAAACTTGCAGTTCTAACAAGAATTTGTTGATATTGGCGATCAACAGACCACTCTTTGAGAACCACGGATCTCTTGATTCACTAACATCTCTGAGACATACTAGCAAGTAGAAGGTATTCTATTTTGGGAAAAAAGATGTTCATGTTGCAGGACTTTTCCTGCCATACAAACTCATAGGCCAATGGATTGCTGTTGTTGTTGTTAGGTGCTGTGAAGTCAATTCTGAGGCATAGTGACCCCATATGCAACAGAACAAAACCGCACCTGGCCCTGCACCATCCTCACAATCGTTGTTGTACTTAAGCCCATTTGTTGCAACCACTGTGTCTACCTCATTGAGGGTCTTTCTCTTTTTTGTTCACCCTCTACTTTACCAAGCATGATGTCCTTCTCCAGGGATTGATCCCTCCTGACAACATGTCCAAAGTATGTGAGACATAGTCTTGCCATCCTTGCTTTTAAGGGGCGTTTTGGCTGTACTTCTTCCAAGACAGATTTATTCATTGTTTTGGCAGTTCATACCCAGTGCCATCGAGTTGATTCCAACTCACAGCAACCCTGTAGGACAGAGTAGAACTGCCCCATAGAGTTTCCGAGGAGCGCCTGGTGGATTTGAACTGCTGACCCTCTGGTTAGCAGCCATAGCACTTAACCACTAAGCCACCAGGGTTTCCATTGGCAGTTCATAGTATATTCAATATTCTTCATGAGATAAATAGGAGTTAGTTTTCAGATCAAACTTCTACCCCTTTTAAATCAAGAAAATTTTCCAGAATTACTTCCAGATGGTAGCATTTATATATAGTGAGAATGTTTAGGAATGAGAAAACTAGTTCAAGATAGTATTATTATTATTATTATTCATTATTTAATATTGATTACTATCAATGTATATATTAAATTTTGCATGGATGCGTGATTTAATCATTTCAGCCTCGAGCACTAATAGAACTGGTTCTAAAAATCTTTAAGATTCATTCTCATTTTCAGTATCAAATCTAATGAGTTAGAATTTGAACAAAGGCAATTTCAAGTGGAAGATTTTAAAACAGAATAATTTTTCTCATGTTTGACTTTTGCTATCTTGAAATTTATTCTCAACAGCAACTTTTATAATGTGCTCATTTCCCTGTTGGTAAGGTTGGAGGCAATGAGAACTGTCTTGCCTGTCTCAAAGGTGATGCTGCGAAGGCCCACGTGCCAGCGTCCGTAAACAAACCTGGTTTCTATCTGACTGTATCTGGGGTTAATGACCTGGTATATCATATCTAAACGGACTAAGTTTGTGTCTCATGCAGAGCTATTTAGCTGTAAATCCTTGACCTATTCTGTAAGTATGGACGGACCCCAATTCTTATAATACTAAGAACTATGCAAGCGAATCCTTGTCTCTCTGACTTGAGGTCTTATTGGGCATCTTATCCGCAGAGAGTTTAAACATTGATATTGGCATGATGTAGCTCATTGCTTAGGCAGGCTGGGTGAATGACTTAAAATGCAGCTTTTTTTCTTCTTTTTGTCCCATAGGAGTAGAAAGTTGCTTTGATTAATTTGCACAATTCATGGCACCTCTGTTCATGCAAAGCCCCTCTTGTTTTTTATTCTTTCTCTATTCCTTCCAATCACCACTCCCATATCCATCATGAAAATAGATAAAGTCTACAAAGTAGGCTTTTTCCTTCTCTATGTTTTTTCTTTTCTTTTTTGGAGACCTGGTTTTTAAACATTTATCAGCACACCAGTAGCTCTAATCATTGGTGTCATTCCCAGTATCTAGAAAAACCTCTGCACCTCTCAAAGCTTCATCTGAGTAATGAGGAGATTGAGCCTAGACAATCCAAAATCTTTAAATTATGCAGTTCTAAATAATGGTGGCAAGATAAAAAATAAAAAGATAGAATGTACTAATTGTCATTTCAACATCCCTTATCATACTGGGAAGCCCTGGTGGTACACTGGCTAAGTGACATGGCTGCTAACCAAAAGACCAGCAGTTCAAATCTACCAGCCGCTCTTTGAAAACCCTATGGGGCAGTTCTACTCTGTCCTATAGGGTCACTATGAGTTGGAATCAACTTGACAACAACAAGTTTTTTTGTTTGTTTGAGGTTTTGTTGTTGTTGTTGTTCATGATACTGGGATTCTAGTTTATACTGATATTCAAGTTTTCAGTGTCTAAACTCAACATGTATCTAATAAGACTTCAGCTTCAGGAACCAAAACAGTTTTAGAAAAAAATATCTGAAGTTGAAAGAAAATAATAAGGCAAGGGCAATCCTTTTAAAATTAAAAGGAAAAGGATAACCATCTTGGAACACTTACTATGTATGACCTTAGCTTCAATACCTAGGGAAATATTAGAAGAATGTGATCAGTTTCCCAGTCTGAATAAATATCAATTTCAATAAAGTTACTGCATAGCAACGGAATCTAATTCAACAAGCAATAATTGTATGTTGCTATAATGAAACCAGTTCCCAGCCAAGAGTTTCAGAGTGATGACTTTTAAGAGGAGAATTCAGACCAGTTTAACTTCAATCTTTTTGGGGATAGTTGAAAAAATATGTCAATCAGTCAAGAACATGAATACCTGCAGTTCCCTTGGAGGAAGGAACAGATATGTATGTGTAAATATGTATTTGTGCTAGCCACTGCTCATCTGTCAGTTTGTCATACTGTGGTGGCTTGCGTGTTGCTGTGATGCTGGAAGCTATGCAACCAATATTTCAAACACCAGCAGGGTCACCCAGGGTAGACAGGTTTCAGAAGAGCTTCCAGACTAAAGCACACTCAGGAAAAGGAACTGGTGGCCTACTTCTAAAAAAAATTGGACAGTGAAAACCTTATGAATAGCAGGAAAGCGTTGATATAGTGCAAAAGATGAGCCCTGCAAGTTGGCAGGCCCTGAAAATACGACTGCCTCCTCAAAGTAGAGTTGATCTTAATGATGTAGATGGAGTAAAGCTTTTGGGACCTTCGTTCATTGAGGAGGCATGACTCAAAATGAGAAGAAACAGCTGCAAACATCCATTAATATTCAGAAAGTGGAGTGTACGAAGCATGAATCTAGGAAAATTAAAAGTCATCAGAAATGAAATGGAACACATAAAGATCAGTATCCTAGGCATTAAAGTGATGTGAAATAGACTGGAATTGGCCATTTTGAATCTGACAATCATATGGTCTACTATGGTGGAAATGACAAATTGAAGAGGAATGGCGTCCCATTCATTGTCAAAATGTACATTGCAAGATCTACCCTGAAGTACAATGCTGTCAGTGATAGAATAATTAAGGTATCCCAGGACTACTGGCATTTTAAAAATTGTGTTTTTAAGTCTTTTTCATTTTCCTCTCAGCTGAGTGCTCTTTTTACTGGACACAGATTCCCAGTGAGAAAAGATACTCATGAAACTACTAGGATAAAATAACTTACCGTGTGTGCTGTGAAAGAAAATTTTATTTATCATGCTGAAAAATTCAAAGCAAAATATTACATCTTTGTTCCTTAGAAAACCAAACAACAAAAAAACCCAAACAAATAAAAACAAAACCTTTTTATTGACAACCTAACATGGGCCATTCACACATTTGGCTTTCTTTTGTTATCTCCTTCACTTGATAATCCTTGTTTGATGACTTTTCTAATGTGCTCTATGTGGAGATCGGTTGTAAGACATAGGACGAAAGTAATGCTGATTGACATGTAGATCGGGTCATATCAGGGAGATGAAGATGTGTTTGAAGAAACACCTAATACAATTAACCTTGTGCCATTAGCTTTGATGGAGTTTGATTTTTTTTTATAGAATACAGCTGTTTTCAGAACGTTTTGGTAGATAGTCTCCAGATACAATAAGAGTAGGCTCTGCTGAGTGACAGAATTGACTTGTAACACATGACAGTTAGCATGGAAGTTTATGATCTGCCACTCTACTGAAAATATCCTAGTATGTCTTCCCGTTTAATTCATCTTTCTGATTCTCAGAACACAATGTTCTCATTCTTTCATTTGGGGGGACATAGGTCTTATTTGTAAAAATTTAATTAGCACTTGTCTACGCTGTTTTCTGTACTATTTTTATATGTGGGATGCTATGTCAAGTGACTAAGCAAAGCGTGAGCCACCAGATGCTGACTTGCAGAAAAGAATAGACTTAATGGATTCAGGTATATTCTGTAGCGAAATTTGCCGTGGCTGAATCTTACAGTACAAAGCATTAAACGCGAATCGACTTCTAAGATATTCAAAACCATTTCAAAGTTTTAGTAAAATCAGCTGACAGCAATGACCATATAAATTTATAGGATGTACCTAAGGTATGTTAGATTCTTATTTCAATATTGTATCTTTGTGTTTTGTTTAAAACAATAAATGCACACAGTAGCCACTCACCACAACCCATTTGTCATGTTTAATTCTTTTAGGCTTTCTGGGAGGATATGTTCTCCTGACTCTACTGGGTTTCTTCTCTCAGCTGTATCCAATAGTTGCTTTCATACTAATCTTTATAGAGCATTAAAGTTTATATTTTCCTCCTTGAGTGAATTTAAAAAATTATATTTATACATCTAATAGTCTTTTGTGGATTTCATTATTTTTTTCTTACATAAAAACTATTGTCATTAATTTTTTTTCTGTTTTGAAAAACACATGTTCCATTATGTTTAAATATATGGAAAGAAAGAAATACTGTCCATTCTCTATAACTGTTCCCAGAGAATTATTATTAAAGGGAATTTGCAAAAGACATGAATGTTAGGTCTATTGCTAAGGGCAACTACTAGCAGTGGGAGAGAACAAAACTAATTTGTTGAAAAATAAAAGTAGATTAGGAACAAACCAAACCTGTTGCCGTCCAGTCAATTCTGACCCATAGCAACCCTACAGGACAGAGTAGAACTGCCCCATAGGGTTTCTAAGGAGCAGTTGGTGGATTTGAACTGCCAATTTTTCAGTTAGTAGCCAAGATCTTAACCACTGAGCCACAGAGATGTCTTATTCCTAGAAGAGAAGTGTTTAACATCTGTATAAAGACGATTTTAATGCTTTAATTCTTAACTCCATCCTTCTGCCATGGCCAAGTAGGAGAAAAGACTTGGGATTCAGACAATGGAATGGAAGAATTCTAAGAGAAACACATAAGGTTGTTTCTTATTCATTTCTCAAAACCTAGTCAGACTGAATATGTCACTAATTATTGTGATGGAAAATAAACCAAGTGTAGGCAGCTAAGGGGAAGAGATGGAATGAAAAGAGAATGGTTGATAAAATGTCCAAAGTTGCATAATCCATTAAACTTATAATTTTTCAAATTTGTTTCTTTATATAGTTCACTTGGAGGTGATGATTAACTTATTAGTTTCTGCAAAACACACAAGGGAAGGTTTTAACAAAGTTATATAAGTACCAATGTTCACAGTATGGCAAGGCAGAATTTATCTTAGCGACTGGTACCAATGATCTAAAAACATTTCTCCCTCATATGATCACCTAAAATCTGTTCACATACAGATAATTTCCAATACAAATTGACAAGTCTTCAATTTCCTTTTCATAAGACATCAACCAATCTTGCAAGGTTTTATTTGCAATTAACCTCCTTTGCTATAACAACATCTAACTCTAGTAACAGATCTGGATAAAGTAGGGGTAGGGAGAAGCCTGTGGATAATTGGCTTCCTCTCCAGGAAAACACACTATAATGGGGAGGTGGCAATGGAATAATCTTCAAGCAAGTTAGAAAGAACCATCATTTTTTTCTGGGATCAGGCAAATAAAGGGAATCTGCTCTGAGAGCAGGAAAAGTTCAGTGAAAACTGGGCCAAATCTACCTATATATCTCTATTGTCAGTTCTTGAATATAAATATTTGAGCTTGTAATCCTTTTCTTTAAGTGATCTAATTCTATCAGAACAAACAAGTCTATCTTAGAGGAAATACAGCTAGAATGCTCCTTAGAAATGAGGATGGCAAGACTTCATCTCACATACTTTGGACATGTTCTCAGGAGGGACCAGTCCCTGGACCAGGACATCATGCTTATAAAGTAGAGGGTCAGCAAAAGAGAGAAATACCCTCAATGAGATGGATTGACACAGTGGCTGCAAAATGGGCTCAAACATAGGATCAGCTGTGGGAATGGTACGGGACCAGATAGTGTTTCATTCTGTTGTGCATAGGGTCGCTATGAGTTGGAATTGGGTTGACCGCACCTAACAAGAAGAACTCTATCAGAAGGACCCATCCCAGCATGCAGTCCTTGAATTCCTGCTACCATTCTTGGGTACCAGCAACTCTGTCTCCCAGAGCTTAATCCTAAGTGAACACAGAATGATTTTATTAGCAGTTTCACAATGCTTTGCCATAGATTACTAAATCCCCAAGCCAGAATATTGTAGGACTGTCATGGATTGAATTATGTCCCCACAAAAATGCGTGTATCAACTTGGTTAGGCTATGATTCCTGGTATTATACGGTTGTCCTCCATTTTGTGATTGTAATTTTATGTTGAGAGAATTAGGGTGGGATGTAACACCACCCTCACTCAGGTCACCTCCCTGATCCAAGGTAAAGGGAGTTTCCCTGGGGTGTGGCCTACACCACCTTTTATCTCTCAAGACAGAAAAGGAAAGCAAAGCAAGCAAAGAGTTGGGGACCTCGTACCACAAGAAAGCAGCACTGGTTGCAGAGGGCATCCTTTGGACATGGGGTCCCTGAGCGTGAGAAGCTCCTCAACCAGAGGAACGTTGAGGACAAGGACCTTCCTCCAGAGCCGACAGACAGAAAGCCTTCCCCTGGAGCCGACACCCTAAATTTGGACTTGTAACCTACTAGACTGTCAGAAAATAAATTTCTCTTTGTTAAAGCCATCCACTTGTGGTATTTCTGTTATAGCAGCACTAGATGACTAAGACAAGGACTTTAACTGGATGCATCCAGACCAGATAACCAGTATCATTTTCTCCATCTTTCTTTTTGCCGTGTAAGCCCACTTTCTGTATTAATTAGGTTTTTTTTTTTTTTTCTGTTAGTAACAGAAACCTACTGTGGCTAGCTTAAGCTAAATATATATATTAAGAATATCAGAATCTTGCTAAATTAAAAGCCTCTCATCTGGCCTGGATGTGGGCACTGCTGCTGAGAATGAATTGTTACCACCATTGTATGCATTGCACTATGAAGATTCCAAGCCAGGTGTGAAAGAATTCAATTGAGGGAACTAAGTGATTGTATCTGCCTGGCTGCCGGGGTATGCCCTATTTGCCTTCCGTAGTCGGAAATGAGACACTGCCTCCCAACAAGATTAACCCAGTGCCGTTGAGTCGATTCCGACTCATACTGACTCTATAGGACAGAGTAGAACTGCCCCCAAAGAGTTTCCAAGGAGCACCTGGCGGATTTGAACTGCCTACCAACAAGATTACACAGGGTACTTACCCCAGATAGGATACTAAACCAGTTGCCATTGAGTCAACTCCAACTCACATTGACCCCATGTGTGTCAGGGTAGAACTGTGCTCCTTAGGGTTCTCAGTGGCTTAGTTTCCAGAAATAGATTGCCAGGCCTTTCTTTCCTGGTGCCTCTGGACGGACTCAAACAGCCAACCTTTCAGTTAGCAACCGAGCATGTCAACCATTTGCATCACCCAAGCACTCCAAAAATAGCCTCAAAATGCAAGTGCTTGCTAAAGCTTTAGGTATCTTTATGCCCAGCATAGGCTCTACGTTGACTCAAATGCTCTGTAACATAGCTAACTTGTATATACTTCTGGGAGAATTGTGAGTTATTTCCACCCTGGTCATGTCTTGGCATTGTTTTCGCCTAACAAGGATCAAAAGCAAGTTTTTTGCTTTTGTTTCCATTTGTAAGAGTTCAGTCATCATGAACCTATTAACTGTGTTGATGTGCAAGCGTTAAGTCAAATGGCTGTCACAATAGCAAAAGCCAAGTCTCCTTTGATCATAGAATCATCAATAATACATTGACTGTCCTGTGGCATGAGACAATGACTTCTCTACTTCAGAAAGGCCAGATTAATTGAACTTGTATTTCCTGTTTCCCAGGCATTTTGAGTAGGAGGAGGGCTGGCCCTCTCCACCATGCAACGCAATGGTTTGTATCCTCTTAATTTGGCTGGAGTCTTACACCTCCTCAGTCCTGATGGTCTGCATTCCAAGATGTGGGGTGTGGCAAGCAGCCCAGTTGTTTTAATTCCAGAAGCTGCTTGATGAAATTTTGCTAAGCCTCTTTTATACATACACTCTAATGAAGGGTGGGAAAATTTTGAACTCTGAGCTTCAGTTCATGAATTATGTTTACTGAATATGTAAGTGATCATAACACATTTACTTTCTTGGTTTTGACATTTTGAGACATTTGGCAATAGTTTGCTCAACACATGTAGGTAGAATACCAAACAAATCTTGTTTATCACTTGCCACCAATAAAGTTGGGGAAATCAATGTTTGAGACCCTAAGGGATAATTAAAAATCATATGATAAGTGGATGAAATGAGGGGTGCAGGTAGCAAAAGGAGTGGGAAACATTTTAGTTGTAGTGGTGGTAGTGGTGGCATAGTGGTTAAGAGCTACAGCTGGTAACCAAAGGGTTGGCAGTTCAAATCAACCAGGCACTCTTAAGAAACCCTATGGGGCAGTTCTACTCTGTCCTATAGGGTTGGTATGAGTTGGAATCAACTTGACAGGGTTGGGTTGGGTTGGGTTGGGTTGGGTTGGGTTTGGTTTGGTTTGGTTTGATGGTCGTGGTAATGGTGGCCTCCCCACCTCTCCCAAGTTCTGCTTCAGGGAGAATAGTTTCTTTTCTTTTTTTCTTCTTCTTCATGTGTTCTAGGTATAAATCAACCAATAAATTCTCTTGACTTGTACTACTTCTAGATAAATCCTACTGCTCTCATTACCCTAGGGAAATGTGTTTATCTGTAAATATATTCTGCTAGTATCAGAAGTAGCTGTTCAAATCCAACCTTGAGAGACAATATGGCCCACAAACCTGAATCTGTTGCATATAATTCCCAGGTTGTCAGCCTTAAGTATGTTTAAGTTTGCACTACACCCTAGGTTAAGATCTTGGAAAAATAAAATCTCTGAGTTGCTATAACCAAGGAAAATGTTTAAGAATTTTATGTGGAACATGATACCTTTTTGCCCAAAGCATGAGACAAGCTACATCTGTTTTCAGATCATACCTCTGTCTGGAAGTTAACACGCCTTATAAAATAGGTTATTTTTAAGGGACTACCTACGCTCAGAGCTTAGGCAGAACTGTAGAGCTATATATACAGAAAGAGAGAGAAATCATCTTTTTAATAAGCTGATGCTACAGCTAAAAGGCTAGCAGTTCAAACCCACCCAGTGGTGCCACGGGAGGAAGACCTGGCAATTTGTTCTCATAAATATTGCAGCCTAGAAAACCCTAAAAGGCAGTTCTACATTGTCACATGTGGTTGCTATGAGTTTAAAATCAATTTGACAGCACCTAACAACAACAATAGGTTTTTCCAGTGTGAATTCCAGGGTGTTGTCCCCATAGCCCATCTGGGTGACCTTTGCAATGTAAAAGCGTGGACAGTGAAGGCCTGCTGGACTGGTTCACACCATTCTCCATCACCTGCCGTGTTGTTCGGTGTGCATTAACGTTTGAGTGTTCCTAAATGCAAAGTGAAAGAGATTGGTGTATGATATGATCTCATCCATTTCAAATAATCAGGAATTCAAAGGGCTTGGAAGTGTCAACAGGGGCCTGTAGAGGGTTACATGGTTGAGATGTCTCAATAATTCATTTCTTGAACTTTGCCTCTACTTGTATACACAGCAGCCCAGCCATGGTAGTGAAATACCGTGGTAACTAGAACAAGCCAAATGGCAGTATCTGTATTCAGGAGAAAATTGTGAGTCCCCTAGAGGTCTGCTTGGACATAGAAAGTAAGTATAAGCAGGCTTGGCAGGTAGGGAAAATGAAGATGAAAAGTGCTGTTCTTGTTAGCAGCCATGGAGCCCACCCCTGACTCATGGTGACACCATGCACAACACAATAAAACACTTCTCAGCCCTGCACAATCCATGATCAGTTGTGTCTGTGATCCATAGGGTTTTCATGATTTTTGGAAGTAGATCACAAGGCCTGGGTTCCTTGTCCATTTTGGTCTGGAAGCTCCTCTGAAACTCGTTCATCATCACAGCAACGAGGCGAGCCTCCACATTCAGACAATGGTGGCTGTGCATGAGGTACATTGGCCAAGAAACACACTGGGTCTCCCTGTTAGATGAGAAGAGAAGGCTACTTAAATCATGTTTGCTAAGATTTTACCTGTAACAGTAGTTTACCCAAAGATGAAATAGATTCACTTCAATTATGTCTTACCATTTTTACCTGAAGTTTTTTAAATAGCCTCCAGTCTTTTCTGCTCCTGGTCCATCTTCTATATTGCTGTCTAAACATTCTAAATTATGAATAAGTTTGTGGTTGTTTTTGTTAGGTACTGGTGAGTCAGTTCTAATTCATAGCGACCCTATGTACAGCAGAACGAAACACTGCCTGGTCCTATATCATCCTCACAATTGTTGCTATGCTTGAGCCCATCATTGCAGCCACAGTGTTAATCCCTTTTGTTGAGGGTCTTCCTTTCTTTCACTGACCTTCTACTGTATCAGGCATGATGTCCTTCTCCAGAGACCAGACTCTTCTGATAACATGTCCAAAATATGTGAGAACAAGTTTAGTACCTGGTAATAACAGGCACTCAAGTATTTGTTGAGTGTGAATAAAGTTTCCTCCTATGATTAAAATCCTCCAATGACTTCAAATTGTCTGTAGTATATAGTCCAAATCCCTTAGCATGGTGTCTAGCACTTCATGCACCTCTATCTTTTCTAAGTTCTTGCCTCACATAACTCTTTATGACTCCCTGACTCTGAGCTGGAGCCCTGGTGGCACAGTGGTTAAGAACTCGACTGCTAACCAAAAGGTTGGCAGTTCAAATCCACCAGCTGCTATTTGAAAACGCTATGGGGCAGTGCTACTCTGTCCTGTAGGGTCTCTATGAGTCATGAGTTGCTCTCTTACCTTTCCAAGGGTTCACAAGTGCTATTTTCTCTTAGTCCTTCCTATTCTGTCTTGAAAGTTTCAATTTTTCCTCAGGCCTTCAGAAAATTCAATGAAATTTTCCTTGATGCTCTCTAGACAGATTGATGTTCCCATCATAAAGTTTCCAGGATATTAGCAAAACTTATCCTGCTTCTCAAGAGTATTGTAAATGGTTGTTGACATATTTGTCTCTTCCTCTAAAAAAAGAAAAAAAAAACAATGTCTTCTGAGGGCAGAGATTTCGGCTTGATTCTCTGTGTAAAGCATAGAGCAAGGTGGAACAAACAAAAACAGTAGGGCTAGGCAAACCTAGATTAGACTTTTGGCTGTCCTCATCTGGTCATGTGACCTTGGTGATACCAATTCATTTCTCAGAATCAGGGGGTTTTTTTGTTTGTTTTAAAAATACAAAAGAAAGCTACCTTGCTGGGTTAGCACAGGCAGATAAGACCTTTTTTGGAATAAAATATATGAGAGAGAAGCACGTTGGAAAAAAAAATAATGTAATTATCAGGTTTCCAAAGGAATCTTTTGATATTTAATGGTTTTTAGATTTTTGTTGTCAAAGCTCTTAGCCCCATTTACAGCTTATATTACAAACTCTGCGTTGACAAAGTCTACTCCAATTTCGCCTGTATTCTTTGTGAAAATAAAAGACTGAGACTTGTGAAATGTACCTTTAGTTTTTCTGCAGAACAGTAGCATTTCTAGAATGTTTTTGTCCTATCATCTAACTCAAGTTATTAGACTATCTTGGGTTTTAGAATCAGGAGTTATTGAGAGAACCAATGATTATATCATAGAATCAAACTAAGTGGATACACTATAATAGGAATATAGGTATTAATTAACCAGTCAGGGTCATAACGTAGTACTATACTCAGTTCAGGAGTTTAAATTGCAGATTTTACCATGTGAGCCAAACCTGTGCCTTCTCTGTAGGGAAAATTTGGTAAAAGCTCATTTAGTTAGTTCAAAATTCTTCATTTATTCCAAGTCATCTTGCTATGTTCATATTTGTTTGTTTTCTTAAGTTTGGATATAAGATTAATTGGAGAGAACCTAAGATGAGTAAGCTGTTGAGATCAAAAATTTAAAACTAAGAATCCCACAGACCAAAGCAAAAAAGCAAACCTACTGCCATCTTGTTGACTCCAACTCATAGTGATCCTATAGGATGGAGTAGAACTGCCCTTAGGGCCTCCAAGGCAGTAAATCTTTACAGAAACAGACAGCCACATTTTTCTGTGGGCTCGAACTTCTGACCTTTCAGTTAACAGCAGAGTGTTTTAACCATTGCACCACCAGGGCTCCTTCCAGAATCCCACAAAAGACCATGGAATTCCAGAGCCATTCCCAAAGAGGAAATGTGTTGCCAGGCCCATGAAAAAGGATTTTTCACCTTGAATTCCAGGGTATCTCTTTGTTGTAAATTAGCTGCAAGTCAGCATACTCTGAATGTTAAGCTTTAAAAGTATAACTTAGATCAAAATATAAAAATTATCTTCATTAAATCCTTAACTTTTAAGAATTTGAATTTCTTTTTACTCCTGTGCCTGTAGAAGAAAAAAAAAAAAAGAAGAAGAATAGAACCAAAGTTCCCTTTTTTAAAAACACCTCCACATTTGAAATTTGGTTGTTCTCAAAGGGTAAAATTTCTGCCAAATGGATGACAAGCTGTTGTCAAGGCATAACGGGAAGCTTCTGTGGGAGTATGCAAGGGATTAATGCACAAAAGTTGCATCACATTTTCAGCTCAGCTACTCTTTAAAACAGAAAATCTAAATTTCAAAGCTTTAATCTTTCCCAATAACCAGTACTTATGCATAGTTGCCAGTATAAGCTTGTAATGTTGTTAACTCTTGAAATAAAAATATTAACTTTTTAAAGAAATAACTCAAATTATTTTCAATGCCTTTTTACTTTATTGGTGGCGTAGTGGTTAAGTGCTACAGCTGTTAACCAAAGGATCAGCAGTTCGAATCCACCAGGCATTTCCTGGAAACCCTGTGGGGCAGTTCTACTCTGTCCTATATGGTTGTTATGAGTTGAAATTGAGTCGACGGCAAAGGGGTTTGGTTTTTTAGGTTTGTTTTTACTTTATCATTTTCTGGGTATTATAAAATAACTCAGCATGTCAAGTAAAAATATACTTGTCTTATAGGTTAAAAAATATGAGTTCCCCAATATTAAGATAATAGGAAAAGTAGGAATCAAGGCATATTGAGCATGCCATAGCCAAGGATTATTAGGTTCTTTTGCAAACTTTTATTATTGAATTCTATGGTAACCCTGGTGATGTAGTGGTTAAGTGCTACAGATACTAACCAAAAGGTTGGCAGTTTGAATTCACCAGGTGCTCCTTGGAAACTCGATGGGGCAATTCTACCCTGTCCTATAGGGTTGCTATGAGTCAGAATTGACTCGATGGCAATGGGATTTGGTTTTTTATGGTAACCACTAACTAGGCTTTTATTACTCTCATTTCAAGATTAAAAAAAAGAAACTGAAAATAGAGAAATATTATTTACCAAGGATCAAATAACTAGTTAGTGGTAGAGTCAGAATTCAAACCTAGAGTTTTTATGTATATATATTTTAAGACTCTCCTTATTCCAAAAGCTATGTCAAAAATTTTCCCAACTATGGAAAACACAGGAGATATTAAACTGAACAGGCAGTTTTTACGATTTAGGAGATGTATATAGCTTCCTGATCTAAGATACTGTAAATTTGTCTTAACATCAACACATTTTGGCAAGAAGCCAGCATAATTTTACAAGGGAGTTCCCAGAACTGAGCCAAAACAGAACACTTGAAAATATGAACCTTTCATTTCATATCCTCTGGGAAAGTAAAGGAAGGATCCTCATCCCACATGGTCATGCTCCTTGCCGACCATCCCTTCTTTGGGAAGGGTCATGCTGCATTCCTGGAATGTTTGAGGTCTTTATGGGAGGCTTCATTCCCATCCACACCCATCATTAAGGAAAACAGTGTTCATCTAACCCTTTATAGCACAGAGTTTCCACCCATTTTACAACTTAAAAAATAGCCTTCCAAGCAGCTTTCTAACAATAGCCTTTAAAGAGTTTAGGAAACTTTTTTTATTCCTTATTCCTTCTCTTATTTTGTTTTTGATAATGATAATCTATGGCCTGTTAATCTCTCAGTCACAAAGTCCCCATCCCAATGTCACTGAGTCGATTCCAGCTCATAGTGACCCTGTAGGGCAGAGTAAAACTGCAACATAGGGTTTCCAAGTTGCTGCTGGTAGATTTGAACAGCTGACATTTGGTTAATAGCCAAACTCTTAACCATTGTGCCACCAGTAGAGGGCCATGAAAATGAGGGAAAGCCTCAGTGAGATAGATTGACGCAATGACTGCAACAATGGATTCAAACATCAGGAAGATGGTGCAGGACCGGGCAACATTTCATACATAAGGTGTTCCGTTGTATATAAGGCGACCAAGAGTCAAAGCCAACCAGATGGCAACTAACAACAGTAACCTCACCATGGCCAGGTAACATAATTTAAGCAATTATTTGACTCCAAGGCCTAAGAATGAGGCATTTTACCTCCAATCTGAAAAGGAAAGTATGCCTTAGATATGGAACCATAGCACTGCAAAGAATACACGCTAGGTAACAGGTTGGCTCGTAATGTGTTTTCCTGATTTGTTGAGGTGTTTGTGAAGCCAAGAGGACCCATTCCATACACTTTGTTAATTTGAGTAAATAAGTGAAATATTACTTTCTAGCTGTTTATTTCACTAGACGTAGCACTCCCACCTTATGTTCAAATAGACAAGAGATTTAAACCATGGCAAGTGTTACCAGTAGGGAGAATAGGTACTTTTAGTTCCTAGACTCTCAAAAAACTGTGACATTTAAAGGAATTCTTTTAAGATTCCCATTAATTCCATGCTCACTCTCAAGCAACATCACTAGAAGAAAATTTTGGGGATGAGCATGCACCCCCAACTTAAAGGAGGTTTTTGCTACAATAAGAGACCACCCTGGAGTGCAAGAGTTTAAACAACTGAACTACAGTGCATACAACTGGCAGGTGGGAAATGTCCAGAAAGGAGACGTGGCCAATAGTAAAAAGAGGAAAACATTTGTTTTCCCAAAATGATTCCCACCACATTCCCACCATATTAACTATTTTACATCACAGTTCTCAATTTTCTTAATTAAAGAGACAATCACAGAATCAACTCCTGGTCTACTTGACAGTATGCGAATGACCCCTACCAGGGAAGGGATAAACCAATGCACAATTCTTGGCTATATTCCACTTATCATAGGACCACTAGTACAGCATGCTGTTGAGCATCTATTTGGTCTAAGGCTCAGTAAGGAAACGCAAAGATGACCTGGTCCCTGCTCTGGAAAACTATATTCCATAAGAAGAAACGAGCACAATTGGAAGAATGAAAATGGCAAGTGCTGTAGAGAATAAAGTTGGTGTTGTATATCAAGTCTAACAGGCAGGATTAGGGAAGATACTTGGAAGCAGATGACGATACCCTGGAAGTTCTGTAGAATCCAGGTTCCAGTCTGAACCTTGAGTAGTTGGTCAAAACATCTCCCATTAGGTTGTCAAAGCAGGTAATTGACTTGATAATAAATGCAACATTTGTACATTCCCTCACAACAGTTAATTTTAGAAATGCCAGAAATAGATTTTAAGAAAAAGAAGTTCAACAAACGGATAAGTCACCTGAATACTTAATGGAATGCTCTAAGGAAGACACCATTACTAAATGAACTGTTCACATCAGAACATGCTATTTAACTCTGAAAAAGTACAGCCAAGAAAATGGCCAGAGTCGGCGACAGCCATTTGCCCAATAGTTGATTCGAATATAGCTGTTTTCTAGTCAGTGTACTCAAGACAGTCCGAAGCTCAGAATTAAGCTGTTTGTCTTGCCTGATGATTGATTTGTATAAACATTACTGTGAATTACTTGGTCATCTTTTAAGAAAGCATATGACCAACAAGGATTCCTTCAGTTAAAAAATGCCAGAAAATTCTTTTTATGTCACTCTGACCCTAAGGGAAGCTGAAGGTATTTGCCTCTTTTGCCACATTTTTCTCCATTTTAACAGAGGTCTATCAAATAAAGATTATAAATGAGCTTTTTTATTGTGGTGAAGTATATATGACCAAAAATTTGCCACCTTAACCATTTTTTTAAGTGTACAGTTCGATGACATTAATTACATTTTTCATGTTGTACAAACATCACTGCTATCTATTTCGAAATGTTTTTTATCACCCCGAACAGAAACTCAGTACCCCTTAAGCAATAACTCCCCACTCACCATCCCGCCACCAAAAAAAAAAAAAACGCATTGCCTTCAAGTCGATTCCCACTCACAGGAACCCTATAGGACAGAGTAGAACTGCCTTACAGAATTTCCAAGGAGCAGCTGGTGGATTTGAACTGCCGACCTTTTGGTTAGTAGCTGTGCCCCCAGGGTTCCCCACTCTCCCCTCAGCCCTTGGTAATTACTAATCCACTTTTGTCTCTATGCATTTGCCTATTCTAGATATTTCTTAAATATTTTTTTCTTTCCCAATTTTATTTTATTGTTGTTGTTGAGAACATGCACAAAACATGCACCAAATCAACAGTTTCTACATGTACAATTTAGTGACGTTGATTACATTTTTCAAGTTGCACAACCATACTCACCTTCTTTTTTGAGTTATTTCTCCCTCATTAGCATAAGTTCACTATCCCCTAAGGATCCTGTCTTTGGAGTTGCTTATTCTGGATATTTTTTTTAAGTGGAATCACACAAAATTTGTCTTTTTGTGTCTGATTTATCTCATTAGCATAAGGTTTTTTTTTTTTGGTTGAATAATATTCCATTGTATCTAATACCACATTTTGTTTATCCATTTACTCATTTGTCCACTAATGGACACTTGGGTGGTTTCTGCATTTTGGCTATTGTGAATAATGCTGCAGTGATCAATGGTATACAAGTATTCGAGTCCCTGCTTTCAAGTCTTTTTGATATATACCTAGGAGTGTAATTGCTGCATCATATGGTAATTTTGGTAATTTGGAAGCCCTGGTGGCTTAGTGGTTAAGTGCTACAGCTGCTAACCAAAGGGTCAGTGGTTCGAATCCACCAGGTGCTCCTTGGAAACTTTATGGGGTGGTTCTACTCTGTCCTATAGGGTAGCTATGAGTCGGAATCAACTCGATGCCACTGGGTTTGGTTTTTGTGGTTTATGGTAATTTTATGTTTAACTTTTTGAGGAACTGCCAAACTGTTTTTCACAGCAACTGCACCATTTTGCACTCCCACCAGCAATGGACGAGGGTTCTACTTTCTCCACATCTTTGCTACCATTTGTTATTTTCTGTTTTTCTGATAATAGCCATCCCAGTGGGAGTGATATCTCATTGTTATCTCATAGTAGTTTTAGTATTTATTCCCCTCATGAGCAATGACATTGAGCATCTTTTTATGTGCCTATTGACTATTTGTTTATCTTCTTTGGAGAAACGGTTATTCAAGTCTCTTGTCCACTTAATCAGGTTGTTTGCATTTTTGTTGTTGCATTGCAGGAGTTCTTCATATATTCTGGATATTAAATCCTTATGTATATATTATTTCCAAATATTTTCTCCCATTCTGTAGGCTGTCTCCTCCCCTTCTTTTATAGTCTTTTGAGGCACAAAAGTTTTTAATTTAAATGAAGTCCAATTATCTATTTTACTTTGTTTCTCACACTTTTGGTGTCACGTCTAAGAATCCAGTATCAAAAACAAGGTCTTAAAGCTTCCTCCTTATATTTTCTTCTAAAAGTTTTATGGTTTTACCTCTTATATTTAGGTCACTGATCCATTTTGAGTCAATTTTTGTATATAATGTGACGTAATGGCTCAACTTCCTTCTTTTGCATGTGGAGATCCATTTTTCCCAGATCTTTTTGTTGAAGAGATGAATAAATTTTTAACATGCTTTTTTCAAAGCCTCTAAGCCTTCAGTTGACCCTTTTAGGGTCAGTGTCAACAATTATTCATATGACTATATCCAGCCCAGGTCAGAACAAGGCCCACTATCTGTGAGAAGTAGACTGGGAAGTTGTCCATCAGGGATCAGGCATGTCTATAATCACTAAGAGCAGAAATCAGTGATCTTCTAAATCAAAGCGGTTTGTGTTGCACCCAGGAAGTCATTTTCAACATTAACATATAGTAGGTCCATGGGTTTTTGCTAGGTAGGTCATCTACAGGAGGACATTTTGAATAGAAATTGTAGCTTCCTCTCCAGGTAGTGCCTATTGTAGACTCCGTAGGGGGATTGTTATTAAAATCAGGTGTTTGTTTTTATAGCCTTAAAGCTTGTTTCTTTCTTTTGCTATAAGTCCTGAGGTCTTTCTCCTTTATATGAGAGAGAGCTTTGTATAAATTAACCAAATTCAAAGAAGTCTGGTGTGTATTATAGAATAGTAATATAGTAAGCTTGACCTTAATAAGAGCTGTGTCCCAAGTCTTCAGCAAATCCCCAAATAAACAGATACATTCTTGTTTGTACAGCCTCCTAGCTTTCTCAGAAGTTGCATTTGCCTCAAGAATTATTTCTGTTTATTACAATTTCTACTTTGTATTTGAGTTTTAACTGTCCCTTGTGGGACATTTTTTATAAACATCAATAATACTTGGCTTTTCTTGAAAATTACTGCAAGAAGTTGAGAATAAGAAAGCCAGGGTAAGATGGGAATGTTGGGTGGATCAGTCACAGATTAAAGATTGTTTTAGCTTACACGATGCTTTCAGCAAAATTGAAGGTGACTGTATTTAGAGATGTCTAGGATAGTCAAAATTATCTCAACTGCTAAGACCCTACTTGACATTTACCCACTGTCTTAGCCTGGGTTCTCTAGAGAAGCAAAACCAGTGAAATATATATGCATATGCGCACACATATACATAGAGAGAGAGAGATTTATCTCAAGGAAATGGCTCACACAGTTGTGGAGACTGGCAAGTCCCAAATCCCTGAGTCAGATAATAGGCTGGAGGCTTCTCCTGACTCACATGGTTGCAGGATCCAACAAACCCACAATTGGCAAGTCAGACAGTAGTCTGTTGGCTCACAGGGCTGTAGAAGCTGGTGGATCCCAAAATTGGCAGATCAGATGGCAGACAGCTGGCTCACAGGGCTATAAAAAAAAAAAAAAAATTTTTTTTTTTTTTTTTTAGTAACTGGAAAATCCCAGAATCAGCAGATCAGACAACAGGCTCAAGTCCCAAGAATGAGAGGTCAGATGATGAGCTAGAAGCAGAATCCAGAGCAAGGGAGAGTCTTGCCAGAGTATTTATGCATATATATATTTATATATATATACGATGCAGGTCATGTCCCCAAGGAAACTCCCCCTACATCAGAGTAAGGGTGTGACTTGAGTCACACCTTCTTGCTAGGCTGTGATTCAAGATACACCCTGCAATAATCCTGCCTTGTTAACATATAGATGTTAGGATTCATAACACATAAAATGGAGGATAGTTACATAGTATTACAAAATTGAGGATAATTACATCAGACCACAAAATGGAGGACAGCCATACAGTACTAGTATTCATGTCCTAGCCAAGTTGACATACAACATTAACCATCACACCCACATTGGAAAATAGGTAGTATATTCCTGTCTTCTTATATGCTGATCTAAAACAAAATGAGATATTAATAAAGAGTGTCCTCTGTGTTGTTTGTATCCTACTTGTTCCATGTGAATTTTTCCTCCCCCCTGGCTAACACTACCACGTTGGTTCTATATTCAATATTCTGCAACTTAACCACTTCTTTTAGGCCACCTCCATCAATTTAGGCCATGCAGTGTTTGTTGCTATGCTTCTTTCGTTCATCTTAACTCCCCATCTCCAAAATGAATGCTTACCTGCCTATACCTCCTCCTTTTCCACTGGTGTCTGCAGACCTCCTACATAACAATGTATGAATTTAATGAATCAATCCATGAGAATAGGACTGCCCCATAGGGTTTCCAAGGAGTGGCTGGTGGATTTGAACTGCCAACCCTTTTGTTTAGCAGCCCATTGGGACATATCGCGTCAAGTCTCTTCACAAGTGGGCTTTAAATAAACAAATCAGGCTTCATGAAAGAGCAGAAAGAACTATGTGAGACATTACAAGGGATGAAACTGATTTCAAATAATTTCAACAACAAAATTATGCTTCAATAGCTGTAATCTCCTACCACCCACACTTTTGGTACATTATAGGGCTATTTTCCCTTAGTCTTATGCAACTTTCAGTAGCTGTGAGATGAGGCTGGAGAGCAAAAGATGAAGCCAGATGATATTCTGTCTTGTATCAATTAAGAGCCAGCAGAGGCTTTTATGAGAAGGAGAGTGAGAGTATCATATTGATTTCCGTAGTACAACCATGTGAAGAATGATCTGGGTGCAGAGAGAAACTGGAGACAGGAAGAAGAGAGAAAGAGCTGTTAGAGTAGCCCTAGTCAATAAGAGGAGCACTGGTGGTGCAGTGGTTAAGAGTTCGACTGCTAAACAAAAAGGTTGGCAGTTCAAATCCACCAGCTGCTCCTTGAAAACCCTATGGGGCAGTACTACTCTGTCCTATAGGGTCCCTATGAGTTGAAATCAACTCGACAGCATTGGGTTTGGTTTTTTTGGCTTAATCAACAAGATAGAGAAGAGAGGTGATATTTGTGAGACTTCAGTAAAACAAAGTCTCGGTTAAATTACTCACTAACTCTATGATCTTGGATAAGCCTCTTTACCGCTATTTCTTCACTTGTAAATTGTGAGTGATAGGCCTTCTTCCAAATACCGTTGTAAGAATTAGTATATGAGAAAGCTCTTTATAGGGCATTAAATCCTATAAAACCACAAGGATTTAGTAGTTGTATTTGATTATTGTTATCTGTGAGAGGAATATGATTATTATTATACTGCACTATCCTAACAAGGCACACATTTTCAAAACATATAACAAGGCAGCCAAGGAAGCCAGATGAGAATTTCTGCTTATAATAAGAAAGATTCTAAAAGGCCAGTAAGCTTCTATGAAACAGCTACATGAATGCACTTTACAATGCAAGACATTGGTACTTATGTCAGACCAGATATGAAGACTAACATCTTTCATTTGAAAACTGAAATTTCATTTCACTGAAAAAGAATCACTGGCTTCTATCACCCACTCTAGTAGTACTGGGAAATCACCAAATGAAATGTTTATTCTAAAAATTGTACATTTTATCTGGCACTGGCTAGCACTAGAGTAAATGCAACTTGAATGGGGTGAGGATGCTGGCATTTCTTCCCAAGGCTATTTTTTTTTTAAGTTGATATTTCTTAGTATTCTTAAATCAAAAGAGAGGAAATGTTTTATCTAGCATTTTTTCTCAGTCTTGAGTAATATCCAGTTTAAAGAAAAAAAATAGTTGGATTAGAACACTTTAGATATAATGTTAAATACAAACAAAATTAAGAATACCTTATATTTGTAGCACCTGTGCAACCATAAAACCAAATGTCTTAGGCTAGGTTCTCTAGAGAATCAAAACCAGTAAGGCGTATAAATACATACAGAGATTCACATCAAGGAAATGGCTCATGAGATTGTAGAGGCTGGAACGTCCCAAGTCTTTGGATCAAGATAGAGGCTTCTCCTGATTCCCATAGTCACAGGGGCCGGCAAACCCAAGATTAGCACATCCGAGAGCAGCGCTTTTGCTCACAGGCTGTGAAGATTGATGAATCCCCATGTCTACAGGTAAGCTGCTTGCTCAAGTCCCAAGAAATGGAAGTCAGACTAACAAGAGGCAGCTGCAGGATCCAGAGAAGGCAAAAGCCAGAACATCCACTTATACTTGGATGCAGGCTACACACCCAAAGAAACTTCCTTTCAACTGATCGACTACTCACAGCAGATCCCATCATGGGGGTGATCACATGTAAACACTGAGAATTGTGGCCCAGCCAAGCTGACACATAATCTTAACCATCACAAGTGTTCCAACTAAGTACAACCAATCAACAAAACTTAAAATATTCAAATTAATAATTAAATCCAGCAGATGATGTTGGGTTTAATAGGAAGAAGCTATAGAATTAGAACCAGTCTTATATTCGATCTGTCTGTATTTTTACACGCATCCTGCTAATGCAGAGATTACCTGTTCTTACATGAACAGAACACTTCCAAGACTGCTAGTTCAGAGTAATCACAGTTTATCCAACAAGCAATCTTCAGATACAAATCTAACACATGAAAAACGAGTAAAGCCATTTTGTCTACTTCAAGTTACACTTGAAAAATGGGTAAAGCCGTTTTGTTTACTCAAAGTTCAAGTTACCATAGTGACTTTGTTGAAATCAACATTAAATATTTTTATATTTTACTGATCGCTAAAATTGAAAGCAGCAAATTTCTTCATTATATATATAGTGCTTACTTGTTACTGTTGTTAGCTGCTGTTGAGCCGATTCCAACTCATGGCAACCCCAGGTGTTACAGAGTAGAACTGCTCCATAGAGTTTTCTTGGCTGTAACAGTAACAGAAGCAGATTACCAGGCTTTTTGTTCTGTACTACCACTGGGTGGATTTGAACCACTAAACTTTAGGTTAGCAGTAGAGTGCCAACCATTTGTTCTACCTAGCAACCTTACTGAATTGTTACAGTTTCACATCAGAAACAGCTGCATAAAGCAGTCACTTACCATATGAACGTGGTATAGATATACCAATTGATTCGTCAATTCCAACTTAGTGAAACCTTCACTGTGCAGATGTTTTGCCCACATATTGCACAAATACAATATCATAACCCAGTACGACCTGGGAGCTGATGTGATGCTAAGATGGCCATCCAGATGATGCAGAATGTGCTTATTAATTTTATTTACAAAATGGAGAACCAACGGAAAACCAAACCTTTTGCTGTTGAGTCAATTTTGACTCATAGCAACCCTAGAGGACAGAATAGAACTGTTCCATAGGGTTTCCAGGGAGCAGATGGTTAGCAGCCCAAGCTCTTAACCACTGCACCACCAGGGCTCCCAAAATGAGACACTGTGTAAAAATCCTTGGGAAATTTTTAGACTGTGAAGAAACCATGTGCAGACCTCCATCTGAGATACTGCCATTGAAAGTGAACTCTAATTTGTGCTTATTTATGAGAAAAGCATTCTAAACTATAGTTCCCTTTACTGTAAGGTAAACTTTATAACTAAAACAGCAGAAAAAGAGGGTGATCGATATTTATTTCCTTAGAAAAAGAGAACACAGTTAATTAACCTAGACTTTACTAGTTTTTTTTTTTTTTACTAAAGTAAGAAATAATAGCTGGTGAGCAGACAATATGCAATATAGATAATATAGAGAAAACTGACACATTGGTCTGTTGCTAGGACAATAATCCCTGTGGAGTCTAGGCAGGGAAGAAGCTGAAGCAAGGCTAATGTAGAGGTTAAAAAAGTATACACACATGTTTTGTTAATAGTCCTTGTTTCTTCAAAGGCAAACAAGTTGTTTGGGAATAAGTTACAGAAAAAAAAAGAAACTAAAAAAATACTTACCTTCACCAGAAATTAAGTCAACCCCTGAGACCTATCTCACGATTCACATAGAACAATGCAGGCATCTAGACACACATTCTCTTTAGAATACACCCCAGTGAAAAGCGAATGTGTGAAAATCTTCAAGAAAGCGATGTGTTCATACTGCCACAAAAGTGATAGCAACCATGCCACCATTAATCACCTTTTGTTTGCCAACTCAGTCCTATCGACCTTTGAGAAATGGCCCAAAATAAGCAGGCACTGTTTTTAGGACCACCTCTGATCCAAGGGTTTATATTGAATGAGAAAAATGATACTACCCAATAAATGACCCTCATATGCTTGGCTTTGTTTTTTTAATCACTGATTGTTAAAAAAAAAAAGAGTATTATTTTGGACCTGTAAGTTTTTCCCAGTGATTAAATCACTCTGTCAGGGATGAGGGAATATGAAATTTATTCATCTGTAAATTTGTTAACTTTAAGATCTCTAGTCTTGGGGGTTTTAGTATTAATACCAAAAATATGAACTCTCAAGCCTAAGGCAATAGTTTGCCCAGTATGTCTTTTAATTTCATTTACAGTTTTTTGCTATAGGGTATCTATGAGTCAGAATCTACTCAACAGCAGTGGGGCTTGATTTTTAGCTTTATGGCTTTCTGAACAACGATTTTTTTGGCAGGATTATATATAGTTTTTCTTTTGTGTTAGAAAGATCTTCCAATCCAAATATCTGAAAAATAATTGTTGAAATTTTCTTTTTCTAAGTTTTTTTTTTAAAGTTAACCCTTTAATTTATCTGGATTTTCAGCTGTGTGAAGTGCAGATTCACATTATGTTTTAATATCCCTCTCTCCCATCTTAGAACTTTTCTACCTCCCAACTTTTCTATCCAATGCATTATTTCCATAAGCACCCACAGCTAGCTTCTAGCTTATTTCAGCTGATAATGATATCAACTCTCTGATTTTCAGCTTTTAATGGTGGCTGCAATAAAACAACAACCCTTTCAGACCCAAAGGAATGGATCTCTAAAGAAAGAATTTATTCAAATTACAGGAGATAATTAAATATCTTTATATTTTTGAACTGGAGTTCCTGCCTAGAAATCCTAAAGCCTACCAGCTAGATGTCAGCCAACTTGTAAACAAAGCATTTTCTTTTCTTTATATGGACTCTGTCCTATAGGGTCACTATGAGTCAGGATCAACTCAACAGCAACGGATTTTCACAGCCTTAACTCTGATTTAGACAATGTCAAACATTAGCTACCTGTAAATGTTAAAAGACTTAGAGATGACCTAAACCAAAATAACCAAACCTGTTAAGGTCAAGTCAATCCCAACTGATAGAGACCCTATAGGATAGAGTAGAATTGCCTCCATAGAGTTGCCAAGGTTGTAACCTTTACAGAAACAATTTCACATCTTTTTTTCCCACAGAGCAGCTGATGGATTCTAACTGCTAATCCTTCAATTAACAGCTGAGAGCTTTAACCACTGTGCCACCAGGGCTACTTATACAGGTGACTTTCCCAAGTAGACAATGGGACAAACTAAATTTTTGTTTGTTGATTTCAATGCATTCTTGAAATAAACCACTTTGGACAAGATCTATAGATCATCTGTTGGCTCCAAGAAGTACTGGGTTATTTCCAGCCTTCTCACGATGTGCGTGTGTTTGTGTGTGTGTGTGCGTGTGTGCGTGTGTGTGTGTGTTGGAGAACCTGACCAGATCAACCCACTGGGCCTAGTATTTGATTAATCTGGGGCCCCTTAAGCATCATCAAAATACTATACAATGCAATTAGTTTAAGCTAGCACATGGTTGTTGGTACTGACTCTGTCACCTCAAAATCTAGACTCTCAAAGGCCCATGTAGAGTTCCAAAACATTTTAGGATATCCACAGTATTCAAATACATGTATAGAAACTGAAGTGACTACAGAATAAATAGATCTGAACACTGTCAAGTCTCAAAGGTAAAATTCCGGGCATTTTTATATAGTAAGTCCAAGAAGTGTGAACAAACAACAACAAAAAAAAAACCCAAAAAGTCCAAGAAGTGTGAGTAATGGCAAATGAAAAGAATCTTTGAGTCAGAATCAAATATTTCAGGATTTTTGTTTCTGGACCTAAATTAAAATTTCAGATAAAATAGTCATTTTATCTGAAAATGTAAGTAGAGAACAAATGAACAAAAATAAGGAAATCTACCTGTACTCAGTTGAAATTGTGTACCAGTTCTGTAGAATGCATGGGTGACAGCGACTGCAATCATCATGAACTTAATTTCATCTAGTCTATGTATGCAGGACCAGATAATTGTACATAAGGTCACTATGAGTAGGAACCAACTCCATGGTACGTAATAACAACAACAACATGTAGTCATGTAGAGAGTCAGTGAAAAAGGGGAAGACCTTCAACAAGATGGATTGACACACATTGGCTGCAACGATGGGCTCAAACAAAACAACAATTGTGAGGATGCAGTTAAGTGCTCAGCTGCTAATCAAAAGGTTAGTGGTTTGACCCCACCCAGAAGCTCCTTGGGTGAAAGACCTTGTGATCTACTTCTATGAAATTAGTCTAGAAAACCTTATGCGGCATTTCTACTCTGTCACATGGGGTCACTATGAGTAGGAATAAACTCAACAGCATCCAACAGAAACAACATGTAGAAAACTCTGCCTAACTATGACTATAAACTTGATCAATTCAACTGAAAGTCATTTCGTTAAAATAAATATTAAGACAAACATTTAAGCTTTTAGGATGTCATGTTCCTGTGAGAGTTGGTTCTTGATGTCTTACCTAGAAAACTATTTAGTGTATTCCTGTATCAGAGGATGGGGCAGGACCAGGCAACATTTCGTTCTGTTACACAAAGAATAGCTATGAGTTGGAGTCAATGGCGCCTAACAACAACAGAATGACAGTGATATTTGTGCCACTTCTGCTTCTACCAAAATATAAGTGAATCTTACAATTACTCAAAGTTCGTAATCTATTGAAATCTTCCAGCTAAGAAGGTATTTGAAAGAAGATTTGAGTTTCATGATCTGAAGATGGCCTACCAAAAACTACCATCTCATGATTAATATTTTTGCAGATTTGTCTTCAAAATGTTTAGTTCTTCCTCAAAAACTTGTCCTTGCAATAACCAGTTTCTGAAATATCTTTATTACATGTTGCATAACTTTTTTCCACTCAATATAATGATTCTCTTCCTTACCGCCATACATATAATCTTTTTAATTAAAAACACATTTCTTTGTTATAAAGACTGAAATGAAGCAAATATCAACAGCGACCCCCAAATATTTAGGTATTGTTAAAATTAAAAAATGGTTTTCTTTGTCTATTTTTTAGTAATAGTAATGACATTTACCATTCATTGACTACTTATTACACAAGTGCCTGCAAAGCACTTGACCTACTTTGTCTAATATTTTTATTCCTGTACAAAACCATTTATCAAGTCGGGTTGTGACTTTTTCATTTTAAGGAATTTATTTTCTGATGATGTTCACAGCCTCTGATGCAAATTCTCTCTGTATGTTAACCCATCTCTAGGTAACCAAAGAAAGCAATCAAATTAGCGTCTTACTCTTGAGAAAAAATTCTTCATGAATATGATGCTTCTGGTAATGGAAAGTTTCCCTGTCAATTTACTCTACAAATAAAAGGAAACATCTCTTTACTTTTCAGTCTCAGGGTTGGAGCTGTGGTGGTACAGTGCTCCTTGGAAACCCTGTACAGCAGTTCTGTTTTGTCCTACAGTGTCGCTACGAGTCAGAGTCAACTCGATGGCAACAGGTTAGTGTATCGTACATGTGTGATAGAAAATAAATGTTCTATCATGAGGAAATTCTAGGTGAGGGAGACTAGAAAAGATCTGGCCAAACTGTATTAGAATGCTCAAGAATTCAAGTTAAAGAGTGAATAATTCAAACTTACACTGATTTGATCTGTATGATTTTCTCCTCTTGTTCTGTAAGATGCTTCTTCTTGTCATTTTTGCTGCTGACATTCTTCATTATCTTTTGACTTCCAAATAAAAGAGCTCAGCTGCTATCCAGAAATTTGGCAGTTCAAATCCACCACCTGCTCCTTGGAAATCTTATGGGGTAGTTCTATTTTGTCCTACAGGGTCACTACAAGTAGGAATTGACTCAATGGCAAAAGCTTGGTCTTTTTTTTTGGCAGGGGGGGGTTGTGTTTCAGGTCTAGTTAAAAGTTAGAAATATATATTCTTCATTTTGGTTTTGTAGAACCTATGCATCCTTAGCATTGGTGTCACATTTTGAAGAGAATATGAATGTCTCTGAACAATATTCCTGGTACTCAAACTTTGAGAGTATCTTGATCCACAATGAAGTTTTTAAATACTGATTGTTGATGATATATACATGGCATATCAAGAACCCAGGAAATCACCAAATGGGATTTTCAAGGACAAATACCAATACTAACTCCTTTACTTCCCCTGAAAACACCTTAACTAATTATGGGATGTGGGTTGCTTAAGTGATGGTAAGAACAACCTAGAAGGGAGTCCTTTAAGAAATTGCATGGTGGAAAGGACCTTATCCTACTTAACATTTATGAAAACTTACTTCTTCAAGAAGGGCATATGGTAGCATCCCCTGTTGCCACGATGCTGGCATGCCTCATGCAGTCAGTGTCTTCTAAGCCCTGAGTGACCTTTGTTTTCACAGAGATATCATGATTACCATACGGAAAGGACAACAATACTTATAATAGTATTTTCTGAATTGTGTTTAAGTAAAGAAGAATTGCTTTAGAAATACACTTATTCAGTATGTTAGAATGGCAAATTTCTTGCAACATAGCAAGGAAATACCATTAAGTTTTTTTTGTTTTTTAAGTGCACACCCAGAGAGAATACAGTGAAAATTCTTGCAGTAAAACTGAGTCTCCATGAACTGGAGATCTTAGTTCAAAGTTGTACAGACCTTTTAAAAGACCTTAAATGTAATTTCTCACTCAGGGTGAAAATGCCTTCTAAAGCATTCCCTATAAATGTTAAAGAGTCTCCGCTTGGATACCTCCAAAGGTAGAACGCATTGCCCCCTAAGCAAATACATTACAAATAAGCAAAATGTATAGCTATTGTTATCAGGCATTTTTTATTTTTGTATGTAGCTGAAATATCCACTTTAACTAAATTTCCCAAGCTTATAAGAAGTACTCCTTGCTTGTGGAGGATTATTACACGACTGTGCTATGTCTAGAAAAGTAGAAAAGGAAATAGAAGACAAACATGGAAAAATCAGCTTCCTTATTGCCTCCTTTTTCTCTTCATAGATGTGCCACCAAAGGTTTAGCAAATGTATTTTAGCATTTACCATTTACTTAATAAAATTTTTATAACAGCATTATTGAGATAAAATTTGCATACCATAAAATCCATTCTTTTAAAGCTTACAATTCAGTGGTTTAAATGTATTTACAGAGTTATATAGCCAATATCACAATCTTATTTTAGAACATTTTCATCACCCCCAACAAAAATATTTTTTACAGTTCTTTGTTTTGTAACCCTAGGAATTCTGTATTTCTGGATAAGCAGCAATGGCTGTGTCAGATCTAAAATGAGGAAACAATTAGGTAAAAATTTAGACACTTGGTAAAAGGAGATAAGAAGTAATTATTGCATTTGTTGTATTTAGAAAAATAAAACTTCTGGGGAAAATCCTCAAATATTAATTTTCAGTAATAGAAATTCTATAAAGTATACCAAAATCAGATGTCATCACTACAAATTGTTATAAAATGCAATAATCTGATGCATTTTAAAGGCCAATTTCTACCTAATGTTACAAAGTCTTTAAGTATAGATCCCCTTCGAAGGGTTGACTATTTTAAGGAGAAAACAAAGTAACTTAGAATTAATCCTAGTCAAAGAATTAACCTGCACTGTCAAAGCTAATGATGTTTTATCATGTGGGCATAGAGCAAAAGTGTTTTCATAGTGCCTATTCATACAGAAGATATTTTTATAGTCTTATGACAACTGTTAAAAACCATAAAAATTAATTTATTTTACATTTACAGGTTTTATCTAATTCACACTAATTTCTGTGATGTATTTTAAATTTGTACAGTATGAGTTATAGGAAGACTCAATGACTAACATATGTGGGAAGATTAGTCATTATTTTTTATTATTATTACTATATATGTTAAATTATATATTTTTATATATGTAAAATTGTCTTTCATAATTTCTTCCCAAATATAAGTTAGTATGCTTACCAAATCAGCAATAAAAATACTTTTCAACTATTTACCTATTTTTACACAAATAATCTGCACCTTCTAAGTTTGTTTCCCAACAGCGCCCTTCCCCGTGAGGTATTTTCATAAGTGCCATGATGTCAAATTTTTTTTACACATTTCTGTAAAAAAAAAGAAAATCATAGTGCTCTTACAAAAATATCTCGTGGAGGAGAGGGCGTAGTTGGCAAACAAACATAGGAGGTGTGCATTATTTGCATAAAAATATGGTAGTCACTTGAATTTTCTGATATTCGAGACTTTTTCTGATATTCTAGTATTTGCCTCTGTAGTAGATTCCTAGAGCTTCCATAACAAAGTACCACAAGGTGGGTAGATTTACAGAACAGAAATGTATTATCTCACAGTTTTGGAAGCTAGAAGTTTGAAATCAGGGTGTTGGCCATGTTGATTCCTTCTGAGACTTTCAGAGTGAGTCTGTTTCATGCCTGTCTCCTAGTTTCTGATAGTTCCAAGAATTACTTTGTTTGTAGGTACAGCATCACATACCATCCTAGCTCTGTCTCTAGGATTAAGACCCACCTTTCTCCAGTATAACCCCCAGCTAACCTAACTGATAATATCTTCAAAGCCCCTGTTTCCATATAAAATCACTGTTACAGATTGAATTGAAGTCCTAATCCCTGTATGAGAGAATGTGACCTTGTCTGAGGAAACAGGGTCTTTCTTTAAAGACACTATCAGTTAAGTCATGCCAGAGTAGAATGGGTCTTAGTCCAAATTCCTTCTGAATTTGTCTTATAAAGAGGGAGGGCAGACACGATGAGGTGGTCACACAGCAGGGAGACAACCTGTGAGTATCCATCTCCAAGCCCCAAAATGCCAAGAAGCCCCCAGAGCTACTATGAAGCTGAAAGAGACAAGGAAAGATCTTCCCCAAGAGCTGACAGCGGGAGAACCTGAGTTAGGGCTTCTAGCCTCCAGAACTGTTATAAAATATTAATTTCTGCTTTTTTAAACCACCTGCTTTGTGGTATTTTCTATGGCAGCTCTAGAAAACTAAGAGCTACACATTCACGAGTACAGGGGTTAGGCCTTCAACATATCCTTTCCAAAAAAAACCCACTGTCGTAGAGTGTATTCTGACTCATAGCGACCCTAGAGGCCTTTAGAGGTACACAATTCAATCAAGAACAGCAACCCAAAGCCACTTATAAAGCCTTTTTTTATTATTATTATTTCAGAAAATAGAGAACCCTGGGCCAATCCTGTCTACTGAATTAGAATCTCTGTGCAACAGGGTGAGAATCCAAATGTTTAATAAAGGCACCAGATGATCTCTTATAAAGCTGTCTTATCACTCTCTGGGGAAACCTGGTAGCGTAGTGGTTAAGTGCTACGGCTGCTAACCAAGAGGTCGGCAGTTCAAATCCGCCAGGCACTCCTTGGAAACACTATGGGGCAGTTCTACTCTGTCCTATAGGATTGCTCTAGGGTCGCTATGAGTTGGAATAGACTCAATGGCAGTGGGTTTCTTTTTTTTTTTTTTTTTTTTTGATCTCTCTCTGAAAGACTGCATTTGGGAAATACTGGAAAACAGAGTGAAGCAGCATCTGGGAAGCAACTTGTTCAGGACTTTGGCCCACGATGTGCAATGGCAGAAAGCTTTTAGAACAAAATCACCATGAAGGCAAGCAATTTATCTGTCTTATTCAGCACCCTGTGCTAGCACTTAGCTCCACATGGTAGACACATGAATATTTTTTAAACAAAAGAAGCTTTCTTCTAGGGGCAGACCTCAGATTCAACCGGAAGTCACTTTAGAAAAAATAGACATATAGACAAGGGAGTCAAAATAAAGTTCAGTGTTTTATATGAATATTTTAACAGAGACCTCTTGTTATTTTTAGAGTCAAGAAAATTTTAAGCAATTGCAGAAAAGTCTACCAGATTAGGTTCGCCTCTCTGAATACCCTTTAAATCAAAAGAAAATGGGCCAACTGACCACCGAGTATAACAGAAGCCCTTCTTACACCCTGAATGCACATACAGACGTTAGTTCTTGCAGAATGTTTAGGAGAATGGCAGGAGGCTAGCTTTGGTCTAGTACTTGCCTTGTTTGTTGTATTTGAGAGAATGTTGTGCAACACTTTACTCAGGCAGCAATTGTACACGTTGACTCTCTTAATTGTTTGGGGCACAGCCTCCACTCTGCCTGGAGAAGCTGAAGACAGCTAGTTCCTCCTGTAACATGGTTGGAATTCTTTCTCAGCTTTTGTGTTCACATAGAAATGATACCTTAAATCTCAACTGACAAGAATGTTCTTAAAACAGACCTCACGGGTAGAAGGCTAAAGGAATGCTTCAGGGAGTTCCAAGACGAACAAAACAAATCGGATCTGCACAGCAATTACATTTAGAACCTGCAAATTGTTACCCACAATTTAGACACTAGATGGAAAAGACAAATTGTTCCTTTCTGTTTGCAGGTGAAGATTATAATAGATCATAATAGTGGCTTTTCACATTAAATGTTTTCCGCTTCTGTAAAAATGCCTTCAATGCCAAATAGGAAGGAAAATTACTTAGTTACACTGGTGGAAAAAAATTAATCGACAGACATGGTAATAATTCATATATTCCAACAGTTGCTAAGCACCATTGTGTGCTACATACTGGACTATGCAAATAAAGAGAAACAAAATTATCGTAAAGGTCTGTGAAAGAGTGAATTTCAGGGTATTCCAAAAACCTTTAAACCAGGGGCACCTCCAAACACAGGGGATGAAGGAAGCCTTCTCAGGAAAGGTGAATTTTTGTAAATAGTGCAGAAATTCTAGAAGTTGAAATTTATCCTTCTATGAAATACCCGTATATCCTAAGCATGCATAACTCACCAAAGAAAAGCAGCTCAGCACGTGTAGAAGGGAGGATCTAACGTAAATCTGCCTAGTACAATATGTAAGGGGCTCTGGTTGTGCAGTGGTTAAGAGCTCAGCTACTAACTGAAAGGTTGCCTGTTAAAACCAGCCCCTCTGTGGAAGAAAGATGTGGCATTCTGCTTCCATAAAGATTACAGCCTTGAAAACCCTGTGAGCAATTAATTTCACTGTCCTATTGGGTCACTGTGAGTGGGATTGACTCAACAACAATGGGTTTAGTTTGATTTTTCTAGTCTAGTATCTATCTAAATTCCATTGTCCATTAAAAATAATTATTGATCTTCACATGGTTCAGACATGATACTGACAATTGAAATTAGCGAAGGAGAATTTTTCCAGGGGTGTCTGGGGAGACCAGTCTTGACTCAAATGTTTGTATTGTTTTTAATGTTTAACCACCATAATTATGTGAAGGACTGTTGTGTTCTCTAAGAACAAGGAGCCTTTTCTTCCTTTCTTTCTTTTTCTTCCTTGTCTTCTCTCTCTTTATCTTTACCTCTCTCTCTATCCCACTTGCTTTCTTTTTTTCTCCCCTCCTCCTCTTCCTTTCTCTTTTTAACCTTAGACCTTTAAGAAAAATAAACTTGACGCAATTACTAGCAGTAGGTCTTTTGTATCCACTCTACAAAGTCCCTTAAGCATTTCTTTGGTGATTAAAGAGGAGTAGAGATATGGGCTGATTTGCAAGAAGATATTTGTGGTAAACACAGGAGGGAACCTGAGGAATGAGAACAAAGAATGGGAACAAGAGATAGTAAACATCATTTTTTCAGTACTATTGATGCCACCTTTTCTTTTCTGTTAGGATACAGACTTAAAATAATAAATAGTAACAAAGGATTAATAGTACTATCTCTAACCTCTTTCTACTAATCTGTCCTTCAAATACTACCAGAGTCGGGAGAAATTTTAGGCCACAGGCAGAGAGGAAAAGACTAATTAAGGAGAAAAATTCCAGGCGTGGTGAGAAGGGAACATTTCATACATGGTCTTTGAAGCACTTATCAGGACACATTGAGGGTGGGGAGGGGAAGAAAGATAAGATTAAGGCAGATCTGATCATGTAACTCCTGCGTGTGAAAACAGTTCCCTGCTTTCAAACACAGGTTATGAAACTTCCATGTTTATGGAATGGGAGGGGTGTTGCTGAAAAAGTAAAATTCGGAGCTTCATTCCAGTGTCGCTGACAGCATTCCTCACTTTGAGAAACACAGATTTAGAGATCAAGTACAAATTCCTTGCAACAGAATGAAAAGTCTGTTGGGGAACTGAAATAAGTCAAGTTGATCATTTAACAGTTGTCAGTTTCTTTTGGCAAATGCAGTATTGACAGCCTCCAACCATTACAAGTTGGTGTTGGCTGACTGTTCCTTCCCACTTTACCACCCCCTGACTTGTTAATAATGAAAACAAATGTTAGATCAAGTCTTGTCTAATAATTACTAACAAGTAAGGACAAATAGGAGCCATGGTGATGCATTGGTTAAGTGTTCAGCTGCTAACCAAAAGGTTGGCAGTTCAAATCCACCAGCTGCTCCTTGAAAACCCTACGGGGCAGTTCTACTGTGTCCTATACAGTCTCTATGAGCCAGAATCAACATGATGGCAACAAGTTTGTTTTGGTTTTTAAGCACAAATAGTTACATAAACTATTCATGTAAGCTTGGGTTGTCTTAGTTACAAAGCACTGCTATAACAGAAATACCACAAGTGGGTGGCTTTAAAAAAACAAAATTTATTTTTTCAGTTCTGGAGGCTAGAACCCCTAATTAGGGCCTCAGGCATGCTGATTCCTCTGTGAGCCTCTCTCCCCATTTCTGTGTCTGCTAGTGATCCTGCCAGCATTCCTTGGTGTTCCTTAGCGTCTATCTTCCCCCTGACTGTGTGTCTCTGTGTCTATTCTGCTTATGTTATAACTCAGAAGTGATTAGGTTTAGGACCTATCCTACTAATTTTCTTAATAACCTCATTAACAGAACAAAAGAAATGCCTATTTCCAAACAGCGTCATAGCCACAGGTATATGGACCAGGAATTCAAGGCATATTTCTGGAGAACACAATTTCATCCATAACATGGGGATACTAACACTGGTTGACATTCTGAAAACAAGTTCAGCCAACTTTCTAGTTTGGTTCAAGCAACACTCTTCTCTTTGAAATGAAGTTGTATGGTCAAATAGACTTATGATCTTAACATGCTGCTCAAAGATACTAGCTGCCGGTCTTGCCAGATTCTCACATCATCTACATATATAGATGCTGGCAACTGTATACCCATTCTACCATTCTATATAAGCACATAACTCATACAAAACATAATTAATAATAAAAAAATTCCAATGGGTCTTATGCCAATTAACAAATCCTTTGACGTAGACTTGTATGATGATATTGAAGTTTGTATATCTCCATCTAAAATGTGAATACCTGATTGTTGTTGTTATTGTTAGGTGCCATCAAGTTGGTTCCGATCAATAGCAAACCTATGTAAAACAGAACAAAACGCTGCCCAGTCCTCTGCTATTCTCACAATTAACCCTATGTTTGAAAACGTTGTTGCAGCCACTGTGTCAATCCATCTCGTTGAGGGTCTTCCTCTTTTTCACTGACCCTCTACTCCAAACATGATGTCCTTCTCCAGGGACTGATTCCTCCTGTAACATGTCCAAAGTACGTCAGATGAAGTCTCATCATCTTCCTTTCTAAGGAGCATTCTGGCTGTACTTCTTCCAAGACAGATTTGTTCTTTCTTCTGGAAGTCCATGGTATATTCAATATTCTTCACTAGCACCACAATTCAAAGGCATCAATTCTTCTTCAGTCTTTCTTATTCATTGGCGAGCTTTTGCACACATATGAGGCAACTAAGAATATCATGGCATGGGTCAGGCATACCTTAGTCTTCAAAGTGACATCTTTGCTTTTTAACACTTTAAAGAGGTCTTTTTGCAGCAGATTTGCACAATGTAACAATGTCATTTGATTTTTTGACTGCTGCTTCCATTGGCATTAATTCTGGGTCCAAGTAAAATGGGATCCTTGACAACTTTGATCTTTTCTCCTTTTATTATGATCTTGCTTATTGGTCCAGTTGCAAGGATTTTTGTTTTCTTTATGTTGAGGTGTAATCCACACTGAAGCCTGTAGTATTTGATCTTCATCAGTAAGTGCTTCAAGTTCTCTTCACTTTCAGCAAGCAAGGTTGTGTCATCTGCAGATTGCAGTTTGTTAATGACTCTTCCTCCAAACCTTATGCTCTGTTTTTCACATAAGCCAGGTTCTTGGATTATTTGCTCAGAGTTTAGATTGAATAAGTATGGTGAAAGGATACAACCCTGACACACACATTCCCTGATTTTAAACCATGCAGTATCCCTTTGTTCTGTTTAAACAACTTCCTCCTGGTCTATGTACAGGTTCCCCATGGGCACTTAAGTGTTCTGGAACTCCCATTCTTTGCAACGTTATCCATAATTTGTTATGATCCACACAGCCGAATGCCTTTGTGTAGTCCATAAAACATAGGTAAACATCATTTTGGTATTCTCTGCTTTTAGCCAAGATCCATCTGACATCAGCAATGATATCTCTCATTCTACATCTTCTTCTGAATCCATTTTGAATTTCTGATAGTTGCTTGTTGATACATTGCTGTAACTCCTCTTGAGTGATCTTCAGCAAAATTTAACTTGCATGTGATATTAATGACATTATTCAATAATTTCCATATCCTGTTGGATCACTTTTTTTTTTTGGAATTGGCATGTATATGTATCTCTTCCAGTCAGTTGGCCAGGTAGCTGTCTTCCAAATTTCTTGACACAGGCTAGTGAGTACTTCTAGCATTTTATCTGTTTGTTAAGCATCTCAATTGGTATTCCATCAATTCCTGAAGCCTTGTTTTTCACCAATGCCTTTGGTGCAGCTTGGGCTTCTTCCTTCAGTACTTTTTGTTCTTGATCATATGCTACCTCCTGAAGTGTGAAGTTTTTATAGCTACCTCTGAAGTGTGAATATCTGATTAGAATACTTCAAATGTTTAATAGTCACTTAAAACTGTAAACATGGTGAGCATTCAAATGTTAGCTATTACTGTTTTTCTGGTACTTGTCAAGGTTGTCAGCTTCAACTCTGTCTTATTATGTGACATGCACAGTTATATATCTGCATATCAAACAAGTGTTTTTTCAAAATTAGAGGGTTATAAAATCAACTTAATGGTTTCTAGATAGAAATGGTATCTAGATCCCAATAGATATAAAATCAATTTAATGATTTCTAGAAACTCTATGGGGCAGTTCTACTCTGTCCTATAGGGTCACTATGAGTCGGAATCAATGGCAATGGTTAATGGTAGATAACATTTTTAAATGACATAGACTAGAAGAGAATAGAAATATCAGTGTATCATATTTTGGTTCAGTCTTCCAAATTTATACATTTGGGTTACAACGTAAGTCGTAATTTTCACCGTGGGTCATGGTCAAAAGGAAAAATACGCTGCTGTATTGCATTCTTCAAAGTAAGGGACTCTGTCCTATATATGCTTAGCATATAATAGCTACACAGCAAATGCTTGAATAAATGGATTCTTTTTTTCTGTTAAGACAAATTTTACTGTATATTGGAACCAAAAGATATTTAAACCTTGTGCATAATCTGAAGCAAAACATATGTATGCATCTGTCATTGATATTTGTAGAAGCAGCAGGTAGAAGTGTTCTCTGCTGCTCTGTTTTGAAAGAGACAGTAATTATAGATAATCTTTTCTGGAATTCGTCAAACCTAACTTTTCCTTATATCTCAGGGCTCCACATTTTAAAAAGCAGCCATTACTTCTTCCTATTGATATATTCCTGTGCCCTTTGTATTAGCTTCCTATTGTTGATATAACAAACTACCACAAATGTAGTGGCTTAAACAGTACAAATTTATTATATTACAGTTCCGTAGAAGTCTGACACTGTCCCACTGGGCTATAATCAAGGAGTCCACCAGGCTGCATTCTTCTAGAGGCTCTAGAAAAGAATCCATTACCCCCTCTTTTTCCGCTTTTAGAGGTTACTTGCATTTTTGACTTATATTCCTTTTCTTCATTGTCAAAGCCAAGAGCATAGCACTACAACCTCTGTTTCCATCATCACATCTTCTTCTCTTTCTCTGGCTCCCCTGCCTCCCTCACTAATTTATAAGGACCTTTTTTTTGTGATTACATTAGGCCCATATAAACAACCCAGGATAACCTTTCCATCTGAAAGGCCTTAAATTAATCATATCTGCCAAGTTTCTTTTACCATGTAAGGTAACATATTCACAGGTTCCAGGGATAAAGCCTGGGCATTTTTAGGGGGCCATTTTTTTCCCTATGACACCCATCGTTTTAATCATCTGAGAAATTTCCCACTTAGAAACCATTAGCAAAGCATTTTGGATAATTTTCATGCCCCCTTATTTATAGCTATGGCTATCTAAAGAATTTCTTATAAAACTGGTTTTGTTTTGTTTTTTATCTTTTCATTTCATACGGCTTTGGTAACGTGGGCCAATACAATAACATTTCATCATCTGATTTTACCATGCTCTGTCTTGAATTTTTTTCTGTAATTTACGTAACAATGCTCATTTTTATACTGAAATTCAAAAACTTGTTAAATTTCAACATACGCATTGTTTAGTAAATAACCTTGAAAGAAAGAATAAGAGAAATAGAAGTCCGAGGCATGAAATTATAAACCAGTGAGGGTTAATCTGTTAGTTTATAAGGATGCATACTCTACGTAATATAAAACACTTGGGAAAGCACATGGCCGTCAAAAGAACAAGGTCACCGCACCACTTCCTGAGCAATTGAGGAAGATGACTAATAACAACTGCTACTTTTTGGCAGAACTTTCTAACACTGTCTACACTCTGGTTTGGTTCCTAAGCCAATGCCTTTTAGCATTTCAGTGACTGGCCTTTTTATTTTTTCCTCCAGTTTCCCACTTTTTCTAAGAATTTCATCTTGACAATCAGACTTTTGCCCATCATGGAATTTATCAACAACATAGATCCTTGGAAAGGAAATATGGTCTTTTACTTTACTTTTAAAATAAAATGTGCTCTGCATAGTAAAATTCAAATCAAATATCTATCAAAGGAGTAAGTGTGCCTTATTACCTGGGAGATGCTGAATTGCTCTTACAAATTAGTTTCCTATCCTCTTTTCCCTCTTAATTCTCAAAGATTTTACTAGCATGGTACACTCTCATTTCTATCACTTTCCCTAAAAATTATTTTAATAGTTTAAATAGGTTCATAAATTTGATTCTTTCTAATAGTTTTGCTTACCAAATGATTGCATTTTCTCTCTCAATCATAATTTAATATTTCTATAGCTTTATAGCCAATCAGGGTAGGTTTTATTATAAAATTGTTCATGTATTTCAGTTTGAAAATACTATCATTCATGTTCCATATTGACTGAGGCAGATGTAGTAGAACCAACTTTATCACTAAATCATCCTTGAGATGTTTACAGTAATGGTTCATTGAAAAAAATTTTTTTGAGTCAAAAAGATTAGACTATAAAGCTAATGGATCTCTTCTATTTGTCTCTGGAAGAAAACATCTATGAACTTTGAAGTCAACCCAAGTATTGAATCTAGCTCTGCCACTGGATAGCTGTGATTTGTGCCAAGTTATTGTTCTTTGTGAACTTTGATTTCCTTATCTGTACAATAAGAAAGTATCTACCTTGTAGGTATGATATGAGAATTACATGAGAGAAAGAGAATTACATGTAAGAATGTAGACAAACTTTTTAGCATAAGACCCATAATAAGCATCTAATAAACGTTGTTGTTTGCTGCCATTGAGTTGGTTCACATTACTGAGTATAGCTGCTCCATGGAGTTTTTTTTTTAATTGAACTTTCGATGAAGGTTTACCGAACGAACTAGTTTCTCATCAAACAGTGTACACATTGTTGTATGACATTTGTTAACAAACTCACAACCTGTCAACACTCTCCATTCTCAACCCTGGGTTCCCTATTACTAGCTTTCCCATTCTCTTCTACCTTCCAGTCCCTGCCCCAGGGCTGGTGCGCCCCTTTCATCTGGTTTTGTTCCATGGGTCTGTTCAATCTTTGGCTGAAGGGTGAACCTCAGGAGTGGTCTTATTACTGATTGGAAAAGGTGTCTGGGGGCCATGCTCTCAGGGTTTCTCCAGTCGCTGTCAGGCCAGCAAGTCTGGTCTTTCTTTTTGAGTTAGAATTTTGTTCTGTATGTTTCTTCAACTCCGTCTGGGACCCTCTATTGTGATCCCTGTTGGAGTAGTCAGTGGTGGTAGCCAGGCGCCATCTAGTTGCACTGGACTCAGTCTGGTGGAGGCCGTGATAGATGTGGTCCATTAGTCCTTTGGATTAATCTTTCCTTTATGTCTTTAGTTTTCTTCACTCTTCCTTGTTCCTGAAAGGATGAGACCAGTGGAATATCCTAGATGGCCGCTCACAGGCTTTTAAACCCTGGATGCTACTCACCAAAGTAGAATGTAGAATGCATTCTTTATAAACTCTGTTATGCCAGTTGAGCTAGATGTTCCCTGATTCCATGGTCCCCACAGACCTCAGCCCAGCAATTCGGTCCCTCAGGGAGTCCATGGCCTTGCTCCATGGGGTTTTCTTGACTGTAATCTTTATGGAAGCAGATTGCCAATCCTTTCTTTTGCACAGCCACTGAGTGAGTTGATCCCATCAACCTTTAGGTTAGCAGCTGATCGCAAACTGCTTTGCCACCCAGGCTTCTGTCTAATAAATAGTACTTATTATTACCCTAAAGGTCCTGTTTTTGCTTTAAAAAAAACTATAAGCATTTGTAAAATATTTTTAATTGGTATGTACAATAATCAGTTCTCAACATTTCTCAAGGAATACACCAAACAGCCAATAAATCAGAATCATAAAAAATGGTAAACTTCTAAAATTTAAGTTATGAAAATTAAGGCAGTATATTTTTATCATTGTTATATTAGCAAGGATATTTAAAACAGAATCCACTGTTAGTGAGGGGTTTAGGGAATGAGGTATACAGTATGTATACAGAATATAGGTGGGATACAAACCAATACAAAAATTCTGTGGACGGATTAGCAATCTGTATCAAATTTAAAGTGTGCATACTCTTTGACACAGCAGCACTCCCAGAAATTTATTGTAAGTAGATAAAGAACTATGCAAAAAATCATACAAAGACAAATATGTTTACAATTGTAAAAAATTTGTGACAACATAAACAACCTAAACACCTACTAATAAATGAGAGAAATTTATAGTGTACTAGATTATTCAGGTATTGCAATTATGTTTGTAGACATTTTTATGGGAAAACGTCTACAACATATTATGAAGGAAAAATATAAGACATACCATGATTAGTCTAATTACACTTACACAAAATTTGTATGTGCATTGTTTCAGTGCATGGATAGAATATACCCACTCCTCACTTAACAACATGGTTAGGTTCCAAAGACTAGTTGTTTTGCAAAAATCAGCATTATGTAAAAAGGGAGGATGGCCACATCAGATCAGATCACAAAATGGAGAATGACTACATCATTACATAACTGCCAAATTACATCATTACATACTGCCAAACCACTGAGAATCTTAGACCAGTCAAATTGACACATAACCTTAACCATCAGAGCCAGCATTACTCTTGACTTGCACCTCAGCATTCATTATTGACAGATGAACATCATTAATGTGCAAAATAGTCAGATAGCAGGTTTTTCACTATTGTCATAAATGTGCAATGTCAGACAACGAGATAGTAAATAAGTGAGGAGTAGGTGTACATATTTTTATCTATAAAAACACAAGTCTCTGGGTAGCAGGATATTAAGTTTCTACAACTATTTTTTCTAATTTTTTTTTTCTATGTTGCTTGGCAGTTTTCCTACAAATTAAGAGCTTGTATTTAGATAAGGAAATCCATTTTGAAAGAATAATAGAATGTAAGAATTAATTACATATGTCCATTCATAGGTCCTCATGTTTCTCGTAAATACACTGAATAGTGAAGGTGAAACTACAGATAGCAATAGTAGAAATTATTCTCTGATCTGTAGCATCAATGATTAGAGCAGTAGCTCTTTAGGCTACTGATTAAGTCAAGACTAGGGTTGGCTTTTGACCCTGATGTGTATGTCCCTCATATTAACATCTGATATTCAAAAAATACCTGAACACTTACTATGTACTGCATATTTCACCAGGGGCTGGATACATATAACGATGAACAAGAAAGACACAATATATTCTCAAGGTTCCATATAATAACCCATGTAAATTACATTGCTGAAAGTAACCCACAAAAAAGAACTACCACTTCTGTTAGTTAAAACATGATTTCAATATATCAAGAAACTTCAACAAGTTTATCGGCAGTCATTTTTACCAGTGACTATGTAAGCCTTTTTTGGGTATGTAAGCCTTACAAGAAGCTTATATGTAAAGAAACAGATTGAAAATTTGCCTTCTTTTGTTAATAGATATTGATCTTCTTTAGTGTTTTTAACTAAAAAACACTAAAGAAAGGACTCTATTAATTACAATAACCAAATAACTAGTTATTCATATGCCTTTGGTATCTCTCAGAGCTGTTTGTGAAATACCCTTTGCTTTATAAGAATTATAATTTATGATTTTCTTTAGACAGATTATCTGATATTTAATCAATTATGTTAGAACTTAAAATTTTTGGCATTATAGTGCAAGCTTTATGGTATTCCTCAGACTTAATGATAATATTTCTCTATAACTTTCCGCTATGGCTGAATTTTTTTCATTATCTACTTACTTGAAATTCAAATTAGGATATTCTCACTTAATGTGGAAAGGAAAGGCAAATTATTTCTTTCTAACCCCCAGCTGGAATCCTTGGGCTATCTGGAATGTACATCAAGGCCTTCTGTTTTCATCCACTAAATAGCACAGCCCAATCAGAAAAAAAAGCCTGAGTAAGAATCACTGGGGTCCAACTATGCTTAATTTTAAACTCAGGGTACAGTCATAGACTTTCTTGAGAATCTGATGAAAGAGAGAATTCTTTCACCAAAAGAATGTTCATAAATGAAAAATCCTTCACTTAATTTTAGGAATTCACAGACCACCTCAAGCCCATCCATAGGCTTCAACTCAGTTCCAACTAACTCCTAAAATATTAACAACACAGATTAACCTGTAGAGTTTGGTGATAGTTGCTGATTTTGAAAAAAATCAATAAAAATTACAACTATAACATTGTGCTAAGACTGTATCTGTACATAGGTAAATGTAAAAATGTATATATAATGTATGATGAATTTAAGGATACACATATATGTATATACATATATGTTTACATATGTACATATGTTAAAATAAGCCGTGTGTGTGTGTGTGTGTATGTGTGTGTATAAATTCTATGGCAACCAAAGGCAGAAAGTGGCGGTGTTCCCAGTTTACAGGTATGGAAAATGTAGCTTAGTATGATTAAATAAATTGCCTCCAGATCACTCAACTAGTGAAGTACGTGTAAGAGCAACTGACCATATACACATATATATATGATGACTATGTCAGACTGCCTCTGAAACAATGTGAATGAAGCTCCAGTATCTTTTGGAGAATTGTTATGAAGATATTACAACATTCAGTATTTATAAACTGCAACTTTGGCAACTGTACACTTCATATGATCCCTACAGTGTAGTCATTAGACAAACTTTCTTTTTTAATTGTACTTTAGGTGAAAGTTTATAGCTCAGTTTCTCATGCAAAAATTTATACACATCTTATTATGTGACCCTAGTTGCTATCCCTATAATATGACCGCACATTCCTCCTTTCCACTCAGGATTTCCTGTGTGCATTCAACCAGCTCCTATCCCTTTCTGCTTTCTCATCTCTCCTCTGGACAGGAGCTGCCCTTTAGTCTCATGTACCTGCTTGAACTAAGAAGAACACTCTTCACAAGTACCATTTTATGTCTTATAGTATGTCTTATCTTTGTCTGGATTGTTGGCTTTGGGAATGGTTTTAGTTCTGGGTTAACAGAGAGTCCGGGGAGCGTGTCTTCTGGGGTTCTTACAGTCTCAGGGAGACCATTAAGTCTGGTCTTAGTTCTACACCCCGCTTTTGTTCTGCTCCATCAAGGATGCTCTTTTGTGTTCACTGTCAGGGCAGTCATTGGTGGTAGCTGAGTGCCATCTAGCTCTTCTGGTCTCAGGCGGGTGGAATCTCTGGTTTATGTGGCTCCTTTTGTCTCTTGGGCAATATTTTCATTGTGTCCTTGGTGTTCTTCATTGTCCTTTGCTCTAGGTGAGTTAAGACCAATTGATGCATTTTAGATGGCCACTTGCTAGTGTTTAAGACCCCAGATGCCACTCACCAAAGTGAGGGGCAGAATATTTTCTTAATACATTTTGTTATGCCAATTGACCTAGATGTTCCCCGAAATGGTGGCCCCCAAACCCCTGCCCCTGCTACTCTGGCCTTTGAAGCGTTTGGTTGTATCCAGGAAGCTTCTTGCTTTTGGTTTAGTCCAGTTGTGCTGATCTCTCCTGTATTGTCTATTGTCTCTCCCTTCACCTAAAATAGTTCTTGTCTACTATGTAATTAGTGAATTCCCCTCTCCTGCCCTCCCCACCCTCATAACCATCAAAGAATATTTTCTTCTGTGTTTAAACTTTTTCTTGAGTTCTTATAATAGTGGCCTCATACAATATTTGTCCTTTTGCAACTGACTAAATTCACTCAGCATAATGCCTTCCAGATTTCTCCATGTTATGAGATGTTTCACAGATTCATCATTGTTCTTAATTGTTGCATAGTATTCCATTATGTGAATATACCATAATTTATTTATCCATTCATCCATTGACGGGCACCTTGGTTGTTTCCATCTTTTTGCTATTGTAAACAGTGCTGCAATGAACATGGATATATCCATTTGTATGAAGGCTCTTTCTCTAGGATATACTCCAAGGAGTGAGATTGCTGGATCATATGGTAGTTCTATTTCTAGCTTTTTAAGGAAGCACCAAATCAATTTCCAAAGCGGTTGTACCATTTTACATTCCCACCAGGAGTGTGCAAGTGTTCCAGTCTTTCCACAATCTCTCCAATATTTATTATTTGTGTTTTTTGGATTAGTGTCAGCCTTGTTGAGTGAGATGGTATCTCATTGTAGTTTTGATTTGCATTTTTCTAATGGCTGAGGATCGTGAGCATTTCCTCATGTATCTGTTAGCCACCTGAATTAGGCAAACTTATTTTAAAGAAAATTGGAAAAATTGGCTGGTGGAAACACCATGAAATATTTATTTATAGTCAAAGCTCTGTTTTGTGTATTTCAAGCAATGAAAAGCCAATCCCGCAGCAAGATTGCCTTTGCGGGATGAGAAGGTAAAAACTTGAATGGGAAGTGAGTCAGTTAAATTGCCACACCTTACTTAGTGTTTTCATACTGGGTTATATATTCATTGTCCCCAAGATGTTAATTTGCGCTTGGTGAAACACTTTGGTCAAATAAGATTAAGTAAAAACTGTTTTGGGAGCATTTTATCAACACATCTATTAGAGATTCACAATGGCATATGAACAGTTAAAGGCTCTGGGAAGCTTTGAAATAAATGATGTAAAATTTCTTTATTCCAGAGTTCCTCACTTGATTGATTGAATAAATTTATTTACCCAACCATAATTTGTGGTGCACCATGGAACATTTCATACAACTCTGTGAAATACTGATCAAGGTTTCTTGTAATGGTCTTAAGTTATTTCATACAGGTTGCTTAATTTCTCACCTACTGATTTAAAAAAGTTTCATTCATTCATTCATATCCATATTAAGTACCCACTATAAGCTAAATGGGGCCCTGGTGGTGCAGTGTTTAAGAACTCAGCCCCTAGCCAGAAGGTTGGCAGTTCAAATTTGCCAGACACTCCTTGGAAACCATATGGGGCAGTTCTACTCTGTCCTATAGGGCCACTATGAGTCAGAATCAACTCAGTGGCAATAGGTTTGGTTTTTGAGTATAAGCCAAATGTTGTACATATGTTCTATATCTTCTCATTTACTTTGGCGGGGAAACAGGCATATAAACTAGTTGTTGTAGTACAGTGTGTTAGGTCAGAAGTTAGCAAAGCTTTTCTGTAAGGGCCAGATAGGAACTATTTTAGGTTTTCCAGGTCATATGGTCTCTGTTGGAACTACTCAACTCTGCAGCCTAGCAAGAAAGCAGCCACAGATAATATGTAAACAATTAAGTGTGGCTGTGTCCCAATTGGTCTTTATTTATGGACACTGAAATTTAATTTTCATATAATTTTTATGTGTCATGGGATAGTACTGTTCTTTCGATTTTTATTCAAGCATTTAAAAGTGTAAAAATCGTTCTTAGTTCAAAGGTTGTAAACCATAGGCAGCAAGTTGGATTTGGCCTGTGTGACACAGTTTGCTGACACTTGTGTTAGGTTTTACAATAGAGTTATGCACAAGAAACCATAAGAAAGAAAACATATAATGTAGACATAGAAGTAGAAAGAATGAATTTTCAGAGAATTAAATAATGGCATGATTTTTAAGGGTAGATGTATTTTCCAGATATAAATAGGAATTATAAGAAAGATATCCTGACTATAGACAACTGAAAACAAGTGTCAGGATGGTAGAAAGCCCAATCTGGAAAAAAAAAAAATTAATAAAAACACCTATATAATAGATCAATATGGCTAAAGCTGAGATGAAATGAGGGATTAGTTTATTGGACAAAAGTCTAGAAAAACATGGTTCTGAGATCTTAGAAGGCTTTTTATGACATATTATGGGTTTAAAGCTTTATGTTGTAGCCAGTGAATCCATCAAAGAAAAAAGTGAGAAGGGAGAAGCAACCCAAACTAGACAAATCGTTCTGAAAGTGCAGAATTCCAAAGAAAAATATAAAAGTAGACAAAGAAAAACATAGATAGAACTTTCAAAAGGCTATAAACAGATGCCTGATGGATCAATGGCAAAAAAAATTGGTACCAGAAGATAGTTTAATGAGAAGTTAAATCTACTGAAGGAAAATAACTGCCAATCAAGATGCCTATGCCCAGAAAGGACGCAAACCTTCAGTAACGAAAAGGAAGTAAAAACACTTTTAGATAAATCATGACTGACAGTTTGGAGTAGACCCACACTAAAGGAAATTCTGAAATTGGTATTCATGCCGAAGAAAAGTAATCCTAGACAGATCAGAGATACAGTAAGAAATGAAGAAAATAAGAACACTGAAGAAAATAAGAACAGTGAAGAAATAAGAACAAAAAATGGTGCATAACTTTGTAGAGAAGAAAATGGAGTTAAAGTGTTCTAAGATCTTTGTATTGCCAGGGGAATACAAAATATCATTTAACATTGTACTTTGACAAATTAAAGATATAAGTCTGCATTTCTAAACACTTGTAACAAACAGCTTAAATATGCAATTCGTGGGGGCGGGGGAGAAGGGTGTCATTTATAATGTCATCAAAAGCAAATGAGGATATCTAACAAAACCTCTTAGACCTTTAGGAGAACAGTTGTAAATTTTAAAGATATTAAAGGACACTTAAATAAACGGAAAGATAAACCTTGGTCATGAACTGAAATTTTAATATCGTGAAGGGTCAGTTCTCCCAAAATGGCTCTTGGATTTAATTCCAATAGAAATTCCAACAGGGAATTTTATGGAATGTAACAAGCCATTTATAAGACTTACATAAGAACGAAGAATCAAGGATAACTAGTGCATACTTTAAGAAGAACTAGTGGATAGATCTCTTACTATAAAATAAAAATAAATAATTTTTTTTACTAGATATTACAAATTATTACAAAATCATTGTCGTTATGATTTTGTCATAGCAATGTGTCATGGCCAATGAGTATTTAAAAACGGCCCCAATTAAATGAAAGTTTGATTCATAACCAGGCCAAGCATTGCAGTTAATCACCACCATCACCACTCCTTGTGGGTAGGTTATACTTGGTTGTTTGCTTCCACAGAAAGGAAAAATAGTAGCTTAGAGGGGAGAAATCTGCCAAATGATTAAGGTTCACATCATCATTGATGTCACGTGGATATCATGTACTCTTTGAAGGGCACCTCACCTATCTAGTATTATTTCCAAACACTCATAACCCTAGTCTAACCGTGAGAAAAACATCAGGCAAATTTAGATTAGGGAACATTCCATAGCATACGTATCCAGTTCTCCTGAAAACTGTCAGGGTCATGAAAAACAAGGAAACACTGAGAAACTTCAATAGGCCAGAGGAAACTGCGCAGAAATGACAAAAATGCAAGCTGGACCCAGGAATGGATCCTGGAACACAAAGAGTAAAAGCTGAAATCCAAATAAAATCTGAAGTTCAATTAATAGTAATGTTTTTTTTTTTACCAATGTTGGTTTCTTAGTTTTGACAAATGTGCTACAGTAAGGTATTAACAATGGGCAGAAGTGGGTGAGAGATACATGGGAACTCTGAACTATCTTTGCGACTTTTCTGTAAACTTAAATTATTCCAAAATAAAAACTTCATTAAAAAAAAAAAATTACAAGACTTAGGGAAATTTCTTAACCAAGAAAAAATAGTAAAAATTATAAAGGAAAATATTGATAAATTTGACCCTATTAAATTTTAAAATGTTTGTTAATCAAAAGATGCTGTAAAGAAAGTAAAAATATATGTTTCAAACTGGAAGAAGATATTTTAACAAATGCAATTCACTGGCAGAGATCTGTTGCAATGCAAACTAAGCAAGAAAACCAATTTGTAAAAAATGACGAAGAAACTTAGACACTTCAGAAAAGGAAATTCCAAAGATGGATGACTATATCAAAGAATGTTCAGCCTCATCGTTGTCCAGGAGGAATCCACAATGTGATTTAATTTCATGTTTACCCAATTGGAAGTTTTAAAGACTGAGAATATCAAGTGTTTTAAAGGTTGTTGTTGTTAGGTGCCATCGAGTTGGTTTCGACTGAGAGCAATCCTATCTACATATAACAGAACAAAACAGTACTGAGTCCTGTATCATCCTCACAGTCATTGCTGTTTGAGCCATTGTCGTAGCCACATCAATCCTTCTAGTTAAGGGTCACCAAAACATTTATACACCGCAGGTAGCAGTGTAAGTTTACTAATTTGGAAACCATTTGACATTATCTAGAGTTAAAGATGTACACATCCTAGGGTATGGCAAAGCAATTTCAATCCTAGGTATATACCCTAGAGAAACTCATGTATATGTGCAGCAGGAAACGTGTACAAAAATACTCATAGAACCTCTGTCTGTAGTAGCAAAAAAACCTGGAATCAACCCAAATCCTCATCACAATGTAATACCATCCAGCAATGAAAATGAAATAACAAGCAAGAATAAGGATGAATTTCATTAATATAATTTGGAGGCAAAAAAGGAAGCTGCAGAATAATTCATATAGCATGATTTAGCTACGTAAAACTCAAAAATATAAAACTAAATGGTTTAGGGTTTTACAAACATGTGAGAAAGCTATAAAGAAAAATGAGGGAGCAATAAACATAATTCTTACAGCCATTATTTCTCTGGAGGCTTCAGGAGGTTAGCACTCAGGGAATCTCAAACATACCACAATGTTCTCCTTTTATAAGTAGATGGTGAGGTCATGGAGTTTGCATTGACATAGTTTATATAATACATATGTTAAAAATATTATTTTTATTTCTACTTACTATTTTACAAAAATACATTTTAAAAAGAGAGTGATGGCTAAATAGGAGAAGCCAAGGGAGGGGGAGTATGTGTTATCATGTTCACAAACAGCCGCATCCACGAAGCTTGGCCACCTAATGTACAAAGGGATTCCCTAAGCTCTAAAGTAAGTGTTAAGTTTTAGATTTCTCTGCCTGTTTTTTATCAACATCCCATATCAAAGCTCCATTTAAACTAGCTGAGCCCAAAGTACAGAAGTGAAAATGCCATTATCTAGCCCCTCCAGTTCAGCCTCTGGGACACACAGTGTCCCAGGCCTGGCCACATGCCTGCTTTGGGACAGCCAAGGTCCCCTCTTCCTCTTCCATCCTCCCTTTGTCACAACAGGGATTCTAAACATCTTGGTGCACAAATCTAGGCTCTTCAGTGCTATAGCCAGGCCGCACTTGCTGAGGCTTTGTTCCCAGAGCCTGGGCTGCCTTTTCTTCCCTCCCTTGAACTCTCTTCTTAATCACTTTGTCCAAGGGTGTTAACACAATGGTAATGGAAGGATTTCTAACATAAACCTCACCAATCATTGCCAGAAACACTCTTATCTCTTCTCCTGTTCAAGGTACCTGTTGGAATTCCGAGAAAGTTTGCAAGCCTCTTTTCTAACTGAAGGATTCCATATTGGATTTGAGAATATCATGTTTGCTTGGGATACTGGAAGAAAAGAACTGAGCACATTTAGAGGCAGGGAGGCTAATGACTAGTCCAGAGGAAGGATGATGGTCTGAACTAAGCCAGCAGATGCAGGGGAAATGCAAATAGAAAGGAAGGGACAGATTTGAGAGAGATTTGGTGAAAGTCTTGTTTATTAGCCGATGAAATGTAGTCTGGAGGAAATTATGTAAAAGTGAGCAGTCATTTCCATGAGACAACAACAAAGGGTAGACAAATATGAAAGTTTAAACCTTAAACCCACTGCATGCAATGACACAAACAGAAAACTTAGTACATTTGGAAGCTACAGATTATTAAAACAAAAGTATTAGTTGAGCTCCAAGTTGTACTATTGCCTGCAGGAAGCAACAGAGAGAACATTATTACTTATAACCTAAAAAATCTGAAGAAATCACTGAATAATCTTGACCATGACTTGTTATAATTACTAGTATTTTATATGGACTGAACTAATTTTTAGTATTACACATGGATCGAACCTACCTTTTTGATAGCTTCTCAACTATTCCCATTTATTTTTCTTGTTCCACAGCAAAAGAAAAAAAAAGTAAACAGGAAATGCATGGATACATTTCTTAATATTCTTTGGGCTGTGTGTTTTGTAAGATGATGTTTCCAAGAGCTTTCTGAGAAAACTTTGAACAGTTTAAATATACTTGGTGATATAAAGTCTCAGTAAAGACACGTGGTCTGCTTAAATCCACAACTCCTAACATAGACAGAAGTTTTATAACAAAGAAAGAATTCTGACAATAAAAAGAATTTCAGCCATATCGTTTTTATGAAGGAGACTACGGCAGCATTTAAGCCATAGAAGAACGAACTCAGGTCAATTGATTTTATAACTTTCCATTCATAATAAAAAAGAGTCCCTCAATTTCAGATACATATTTTGTTTTCTGTTGGGATACACATGTTTTTATAGCATTATTTGGTTCATTATGTGACCAAAATAAAGCAAAATATATGCAGGAATGTGAATAATAACTCTTCAAACAGACACATGGAGAATTTACCAAAATATCTATTAAGTACAATTGAAGGAGTGTGTGTGTGTGTGCACTCTTACATGTCAAAGTTTATGTGTTCTACCTGTTTAGGGCGGAGTTAGCAAAAATGTGTGTTCTTTAATTAAAAGTTGTTTTGCATAAATTTCTACCTCTTGTGTTTGTTTTCCTCCAATAAATAGATTCAATATGCCAAGTTTAACTTTCTGGACCCACATTTGTGAGTCCAGGTTTTAAGAGTACCTGGCACTTATTTTTTATTATCACTCTTGTTATGTTATTTCTTTAAGTTTGTTTTCTGCATGAGAATATTAGTGCACTGGAGATAGAAATTCTCATTTTTATCTAGATCCAGTTATTAGCACAGTGAATTGTAGACAGTAGGTGTTCAATAAACATATAATAAATTTATTTATATGCATAGAATGTCAATTTCCAAGGTATTTATTCAACTTTACTATACTAGATAGCCTTGCCTTTAAGTTGCATAAATTATACAGATGTGCTCTGCTTTATAAAAACCTACTTAGAATCTGTAATTTTTTACAAGTTCTATAGTGAAAATTTTGTTTCATTCCTTTAGCATACTACATAAATGCCACAAACCAAAACAATCTTGTAGACTTTTTATTTATGCAATATAATTCAATTACATGGCTTTCTCATATTTTGGTGAGGGACTATCTCATTCATAAATATAATGGAAAATTATGGACTTTAACATTTCCATAAAAGATAGCATATAGCAGTGTGAACCTTCTCTTCTTCTCAGGAGTGTGTATTCTGCTTTGTACGTTGCTAAGATACACTAAACTTAAAAGAACAAAAATGTGATTTGACTCTTTAAAAATAGGCTAGGCAGCTTTCTTATTTCTGACAAGATTAGTCTCTAGGGAATATATTCAATCTCAGCACAATCACTTACTGTTGTTGATTTCTGGTCTTGCTTTGATTAAATTGTGATTTGTAAAGATTTAAATCTTAAGTTTTACTGTTGAGATCGGCAAAATTATTTGCAAGCTTTACCCAAGTACCTCTGCCTTTGGCTTCCCATCCTTCATTTAGGCAATCTGTACAGAACAAGCCAGATTCATTTCAATGAAAAGCTACTGATCTCAATTTCTCCAACTTGCTAATTCGTGTTCTCTTCCATTTTTTCCTCCTTTTCCCAAAAAAGTGAGGTTATGCCACAGGCAAAGACCTATATTTTGAGGTGGCATGGTGGTAAAAGGGGTGGTCATATCATACTGAATTCCTACATTATGACAATCTTTTATAGTTGACCCAGTAACAAGCATTCTGGATATCTTTAAAAGGTTTAAGTTTTTCCTGTGGTGGAGTCTGACCTCAGAATCAATTATTTGCTCTTAGTTGTCAGTATTTCCAAGATGAATGACACTCCTGGTCATATCCGTAGCCACCAATCTCACAATCCATTCATGAATAAGAACTAAACAGAAAGTTGCTTTTACAGGATCCTATCCTAATGTACAAACATGTTATTATAATACTTTACCCTGTTTTCTCGAGCCATCCTTTGAAATCTTCTGTTCAGTTCTTTTATTTCATCATTTTTTTCTTTTGCTTTAGCTGCTCAACTTTTGAGAGCAAGTTTCAGAGTCTCTTCAGAATTCCATCTTGGTCTTTTCTCTTTCCTGTCTTCTCAATGACCTCTTGCTTTCTTCATGTATGATGTCCTTGATGTCATTCCACAACTCATCTGGTCTTCGGTCATTAGTGTTCATAGCGTCAAATATTTTCTTGAGACGGATCTCTAAATTCATACTCAGCGTTTCTCAAGCTGAAAGAACTGAAGAAAAAATTCAAGCCTCAAGTTGCAATAGTGAAGGATTCTACAGGGAAAATACTAAACAACGCAGGAAGCACCAAAAGAAGATGGAAGGAATACACAGAGTCATTACACCAAAAAGAATTAGTCGACGTTCAACCATTTCAAGAGGTAGCATATGATCAGGAGCCAATGGTACTGAAGGAAGAAGCTCAAACTGCACTGAAGGCATTGGCAAAAAACAAGGCTCCAGGATGGAATATCCACGATGGAATATCAATTGAGATATTTCAACAAATGGACAATGCGCTGGAAGCGCTCACTCGTCTATGCCAAGAAATATGGAAGACAGCTTCCCGGCCAACAGACTGGAAGAGATCCATATGTATGCCTACTCCCAAGAAAAGTGATCCAACTGAATGTGGAAATTATGGAACAATATCATTAATATTACACACAAGCAAAATTTTGCTGAAGATAATTCAAAAGTGGCTGCAGCAGTATATCAGAGAGTTGGGGACCTCATACCACCAAGGAAGCAGGGCCAGGAGCAGAGCTCATCCTTTGGACCTGAGATTCCTGTACTGAGATGCTCCCAGACCAAGTGAAGATTGATGACAAGGAATCTTCCTCCAGAGCCAACAGAGAGAGAAAGCTGACCCCTGGAGCTGACACCCTGAATTTGGACTTGTAACTTACTACACTGTAAAAGAATAAATTTCTCTTTGTTAAAGCCATCCATTTGTGGTATTTCTGTTATAACAGCACTAGATGACTAAGAGAGTGGTGGAGCTAAGCCCAGTTCCATAACCTGCAATCTTAACTAGTGCTAAATGCTTCTCATAATAAAATACATACGACTATGATATTTTAACCAAAACCCTACTGATGCATATTTAGGTATATCTAATCTTTTGTTTTTATGAAAAATGTTGTAATGAATATCCTTGTACATACATCATTGTGCACGTGAGTGTTTATCTACAGAATCAACACCTTGAAGTAAAACTTTTAAGTCGAAGGGCATGTACATTTTAAATCTTCATAAACATTGCCAAAAATGTCCTTCATCAGGAATAGTTTGATTTTATATTTCCAAGAACCACATATTAGAGTAATGTATTTTAAAGTTTCAAGTTATTTTTGGAGTGTATCTACATGTTCTTTGCTTTTCTTCTCTGTCAGGCTCCCTCCTACACTGAATTGAAACAATTATCTGAGGATTTGGGTCACAAATTGTTTTGTTCAAATATTCAGAAACTAAGCAAAGGTATGTCTTGGTTTTTCTAAAGGATAGGGATGGGTTGTTTTCTGGATAATTTGACCCATTCTTCATTTCAACTGGCGTACTTAAGTTTATGGATGTGAAGTAGAGAACCAATTTGTCACTGAGTTTCATGAAAATCAAACACCAACTAGACATGGAAAACTTCAGTTCCTGTATATAAGTTGTGAAATATCTGAAATAAATACAAAGTGAACTTACTACAAAATGATTTAAGAAAATAAACTTGAAAAGTAAGATGAAAATTTTGTCTCAAAGGAAATAATTGACAATTTGTACTTTGGTGACTTTTTAATGCGAAATGTTTCATCACACAATTTCAATCTAAGTGGATATTTTATCATGCCTTGATTTTTTTCAAATGCATAATGAAAATTTAATTGAGCCTCAAATCACAAAAGAAAAGCTAGATAATTTTATGAAAATTTATAATAACGTTTAAAGATACAATGTTTAAATTAAATCATACAAATAGAAGTTTTAATTAATTTTTGGTTTCAAGAAAAGCTGCATTTTATGAATAATTTAGCTTGCATTATGATGACATATTTAGAATGATTTTGAATTGAGTGACTATTAACGATCAGGTACCTTCCCACGTGTCAGCTCATTTAAATTTCGAAGAATTCTTCATCTCCCTTTTAGACAAAATTGGATATCAGAGAGGTGAAGTGACTTACTCATACACATACATAGACATAGTCAACCATGCCAGACCTCAAGTCTCACAACTTTGAGGCAGCAGAATTTGTGATGAACGAAAACATGTATGTTCTACTTCTGAATGTCGGTTGAATTAACCGTAACTACTTTTAGACCTCAGATTTTGAATATTAATTGTTGCAAGATTACCTACCACTCTTTAGATTGTCTAAAATAAACCGAAGGACATATATTATTTCTTGTCATTAAATTATATTTAGCCCTTTGCATTGCCAAGACTTTGAGGGCCTTGCGGAGGTCAGAGCGTCTTCAGTAGCATTACCAAGGCTCCTTCATTGTGCTGGCATTATTATTGTTAACAAAGGTGTCAACTCATTAGAGAAGACGAATGGTTTTACATTTAGATGTCACAAGTTCAAACGTCTTCCAGAGCCCCACAATTCGAGGATTAGGCTGGAATGAGTTGGTGAAGAGTTGTGGGCCCAGAGGCATAAGGAAGAAGCTGGTGCTTGTGAAGGTATACAGCTTCAAAAACATGCACATTATGAACCAGAGAAACCAAATGTACAGGTTGGGTGTATTGTTTTTGTGTCAGTGTCTTAGGTGCTTTATTACAGTTGAAGCTGAATAGTTACAGTATTCAGGAATAAAATAATAATAATAGAAAATAATTGTAAATTGAATTCTAAAATAGACATTTGTTGTTAATCATAACAACTTAGCAGAATAAATAATATTATATATAAAATTTGATTTTCAGCCTTGCTTGGAGAGAACACACTAATCAATAAATAAAAATTAAAAAGAACTAACTGGATATTTATCGAACAATACCATTAAGATCACACACAAGTAAAATTTTACTGAAGATCACGCACAAGCCGCTGCAGCAGTATATCAACAGGGAACTGCCAGAAATTCAAGCATATTCAGAAGAGGACTCAGAACCAGGGATATCATTGCTGGTATCAGATGAATCCTGACTGAAAGCAGAGAATACCAGAAAGATGTTTACCTGTGTTTTATTGACTGTGCAAAGGCATTCGACTGTGTGGAGCATAACAAATTATGAACAACATTGTGAAGAATGGGAATTCCACTTAATTGTGCTCATAAGGAACCTGTACGTAAATAAAGAGGCAGTCGTTCGAACAGAACAAGGGGATGCTGCATGGCTTAAAGTCAGGAAAGGTGTGTGTCAGGGTTGTATCCTTTCACCATACCTATTCAACCTGTATACTAAGCAAATAATCCGAGAAGCTGGACTATATGAAGAACTCAGCATCAGGATTGGAGGAAGACTCATTAACAACCTGCGGTATGCAGATGACACAACATTGCTTGTTGAAAGTGAAGGGGACTTGAAGCATTTACTAACAAAGATTAAAGACCACAGCCTTCAGTATGGATTACACCTCAACATAAAGAAAACAAAAATCCTCACAACTGGAAAAATAAGTAATATTGAGATAAACAGGGAAAAGACTGACGTTGTCAAGGATTTCCTTTTACTTGGAATCACAATCAACAACCATGGAACCAGCAGTTAAGAAATCAGGACACATTGAACTGGGCAAATCTGCTGCAAAAGATCTCTTTAAAGTGCTGAAAAGCAAAGATGTCACCCCGAAGACTAAGGTACGCCCGACCCAAGCCATGGTGTTGTCAATCACCTCCTGTACATGTGAAAGCTAAATGATGAATAAAGGAGACCAAGGAAGAATTGACACCTTTGAATTGTGGTGATGACGAAGAATATTGAATATACTGTGGGCTGCCAAAAGAACAAACAAATCTGTCTTGGAAGAAGTACAACCAGAATGTTCCTTGGAAGCAAGGATGGTGAGACTATGTCTCACATACTTCGGACGTGTTGTCAGGAGGGATCAGTCCCTGGAGGAGGACATCGTGGTTAGTGAAGCAGAGGGTCATCAAAAAAGAGGAAGACCCTCAATGAGATGGACTGGCGCAGTGGATGCAACATTGGGCTTAAGCACAATGATGATTGTGAGGATGGCGCAGAACCAGACAGTGTTTTGTTCTGTTGTACAACAACAAATGGATATTTAGGCATAAGAGGGTAAATGTCTTCCCCGATATCAAATTTAACTACACTGCTGTTATGATCTAACAACACAAGCTTAGATATCGGCTCTCAAAAGGAACGTGAACTAGAAACTTTGTGTTGCCCATACATTCTCAGCTACATTCAACAGAGGTTGCAACCATCTCTTCTTTTTGGGAAATTTTAGAGTGTTATAAAGATTTACACTATCCTTAGCTCTGGGGAGGCTTTTCTTCTCTAAATCCCTGATCTCCTGTTTGTAGAACCTTCCCTGTGAGAAAACGAAGTTGTACATATTTTTATATAAGAAATGACAGAATAAGCTAGAACCACTCTAATAAAATCTCTGTGTCCTATGTTGCCCATTTAAAACTAAGTTCTATAATATTTTATACTTTCTAAATGAATGAATACTGAGTAAATCATCCAATTATTTGAGGTATGTCAAAGTTGTTTTCAGGTTCTAGCTAAAAATTCAATTAGCTAACACTTAAAATATCTGACTGACAAAGGAAATCCATAGAACCTTATTCATAACCAGGACTGAAGAGCCATCTGTCACTCAATATGTTTATACCCAAACTATCTTTGCTCCATTAAAACATTGTCAACATAACCTATAAGTTCTTCCAGGTGCAGAATAAATAATCATCCATGACATAGTTTATGATTACCCTGATTACTGATACCTCTTTTCTGTCTTCAGAAACCCTACAGCATTTGTCCACATTACTAAGATATTTTATTTTATCATAGTTATTTGCACATATTTACCCTCTCCGATAGCACCAAGAAAACCCTGGTGGCATACTGGTTAAGAGCTACAGCTGCTAAACAAAAGGTCGGCAGTTCAAATCTACCAGGCACTCCTTGGAAACGCTATGGGGCAGTTCTACTCTATCCCATAGGGTCTCTGTGGGTCAGAATTGACTCTACAGCAATGGGTTTGTTTTTTGGGTTTTTTTTTTTTTTTTTTTTTTTCGATAGCACCAAAAAGGCAAGAGCAATATTATATTTCTTAACTACATTGTACCAAGGAGATGAATATGGGAATAGTTAAGAGGTAGTTCCAGCTGTCAAGGAATCAGAATTCTAGCTTGGTTTAGTGTTCCACAGAGTACCTTCCATATGATAAGTGCTCAGTAAAAGCTTTGGAAATTTTTAATGAGGGTCTGAGCCCATAATAATAGCCAGAAAAGAAATTCAGGCAGTGACTTGTTTTTCTTTTACTGGACATTGTATAAATATGCCAGTTAAAAAAAATTACAGTACAGAAAAGGAAAAAGGCAATGAATCAACGCTTTTATACTAATATATATTTTGAGAAAAGGTGGAAACTATAATGAATAATAGCATTACAGTCTCTGTTTTCTCTATTTGTTCTTTAGTTTTAAACCAAAAATCAAGAAGAATACATTTGAATTTTAGTCACATTCTTTAAATTTAGGAAAATATTTCCTAATAAACTAAAATGTGCACTTACTAAAAAAATATACTTGGCAGTTCATACGTTTCCACTATTTCACATTTTTAAATACAAGTAAAAACTCCAGGTAATCAGAGTATTAGAATTAAAGTAAATCACGTTCTATTTCTTTATCTTTACAATGTGCTCTCTTCATTTATTTTGAATCGACTGTTTAAATTTAGGAATATGTGCTATCACAGGTGTCGGAGACAGAAATTGCACCCAAAGAAAGCTCAAGCAATGCTGATTCCTTAAAAACTTACTTTTGGAATGAACTTGTAGAGCTGATTCACTGGTACAGAGGTGGTGTAGGGAGGGGAGGCGCTATATCACTGAAAAATTTCCCAAGTAACTGCCATATAGAACACGATCTTCATTGAAGGATGCTGTTGTTGTTGTCTTGTACCATTTCCATGACCATTGTGATATAGAGGGTTTTCACTAGCAAGTTTTTTAAAGTAGATCTCCAGGCCTTTCTTCCTACTCTGTATTAGTGTGGAAGCTCTGCAGAAACCTGCTCAGCATCATCACAACACACAAGCTTCCGCTGACAGATGGGTGGTAGCTGCCCATGAGGTACATTGACCAGGAATCAAGCCAGGTCTTCTGCATAGAAAGAGACAGTTGTACCACTGTACCACACTGCCCCTTATTAAAGGATAAGTAATATGGAAAAAGTGCCAATTTGAAGCTTGCATTTAAGAAACACATGCTGCCGATGAGTTGACTCTGAGTCATAGTGACCCTGTAGGACAGAGAAGAACTGCCCCACAGGATTTCCAAGGCTGTAAATCTTTATGGAAACAGACTGTCACATCTTTCTCCCACGCAGCAGCTGGTGAGTTTGAGCTGCCAGCCTTTCAGTTAGCAGCCGAGCACTTAACCACTGTGCCACCAGGGCTCTTATGCATGCATAAAACTCAGTAGTAACCCCAACAATTGTTTAGAACTCTGACCAACACAAGTTCTTTTTCTGGCAAGAGTATTTTATCATTGATATTACTTAAGGATGTGGTGACTGGCGATAACACAAAGCAGGCTGACTTTAGCTGGTTTTATTGTTTTCGAATTTTCCACACACACTGCTCTCCTTGATCCAAACCCTGCCCTTTGTATTCTCAGCCTGAACCTACTTTCGAAACATCATACTGAGTGAAATAAGTCAAACGTAAAAGGCCAAATATTTCACAATCCCACTTACAAGCAAAATCTAGAATAGGCAAACGCATAGATAAAAGTTTATTAATGGTTACCAGGGACCGGGGGGAAGGAGGATGAGAGTTACTGCTGAAGGGGCACCGAGCCGCTGCTTGGGGTGATGAAAAGTTTTGGAAACCAATGGCGGCGTTGGTAACACAACGTGCTGAATGTAATTGTCACCGAGTTGTACACTTAGAAATGATTAAAATGGCAAAGTTTTTAAAATTATATTTTACCAAAATTAAATGGAAAAAGGAAGAGATGATACTAGGTAGAGATAATGGTAGGCCTCAACAATTTATTAAACGGTGCCAACGGCAGTAATGAGCATTAATCATTGACAGGGTTTATCCTTTGCAAAGTACACAGAAGCTCTCTAAAAGCCTTTTTCAAGTTTAGCATGTCAAACTAGGATTTTTGTTTGGGTTATTACCAGAAACAGACTTAAGCCAATTTCCATGGCTACTATGGTTTTTTTTTCCCTTAACACTAAAAGGCATACAAGCTCTTACCTGTCAAAACTGACTAGATAAGGAAAAGGCCCTGCTTCTCACTTTTCACTGGCAGTAACATCTATGTAATGAAGAGATTAGAGGTGAAGCTCCAGAGTAGGCTTAATAACTAAGCTTCACAGTCAAACCTGTTTCTTTTTTTCCCCAGTTTTACCACAACAAGCAGTGTGACCTTGGGCAAATTTCTTAACATCTTTAAGCCTCAGTAAATTGATGATTATGATGGTACTTGCTTCCACAGAGTTGTTGTAAAGATCAAACATGGTGATTTGTATAGGTAGGATGCATGGTATCTGTGATATTGAATAACAAAGCACTCAAAATTTTTAGCTACTACTATTTTTAAAGGAGCCCTGGTAGCACAGTGGTTAAAGAGCCAGATTGCTAACCAAAAGGTCAGCAGTTGGAAAACATCTGCGACTCCGCTGGAGAAAGACGTGGCAGTGTGCTTCCATAGAGATTTACAGCCTTGGAAACCCTATGGGGTCGCTATGAATCAGAATCATCTAGATGACAGTGGGCACTATTATTAAAATTAAGTAATCACATAAACGAAGCCAAAAGCAGTCCCTTCTCTATCTCCCTCTTTTATCTCATCCTAAATTCCTTTCATATGGCTGCCATCAAAAAGATGATTAAACTGTCAGGACTTTTTTTTTGTTTTCAGTCTTCTCTCTTGGGATTTAAACATCCTCTTGATTTAATCCCCGAGAGAGATCTTCCTCTGTCACCGCCAACTAGCAGTATTTTTCTGCGGTGTGGCTGACACATGTTGCGTTTGCAATTCTGGTTTGCAGTCTTCCAGTAAATCACTCGACTTTTATTACTACAACATCAATTGTTTTGTCAGTGTCATATTATTGTGGGAGATCTTTAAATCTGACCTTAGAATCATATAAGTTTTGGGGATGCATTTCAAGTCCAGGGTTCGTTTCATTTGTGTAAAAAGATATACCATGGGCCAGTCTGCATATCCAGGAAAAGAGCTGTTGTGTAAATATCAGCAACCATATTGAGGTCTTATAAAGACACAACTGCAAAAAAGAAATCACTTTCCAGTCCAAAGACATTCAGAGCAAGTAGAATGTGAGCACAGCTGTGTGTTAAAATCTTCATCAACGGGTAACGAAACTAAAGGAGATCTCAAACCCAAAATGTTTTATTTGGGGGAGGGGGGGAACTTCAACTGGGCAACAATAAAAGGGTATAGCCCTTCAAAAACAACAACAACAACAAAAAGGTGTTCAGAAAGCACTTTATCAAGTTATCAAATGAGATACTAGCTTGTTTGAAGATGGTAACACAGGAAAATACCTTGGGTCAGCTGAAAACAAACATTATAGCTCCCCCGGCCAGCCCACCTCAACTGGTTTAAAGTCAGAAAAGCTTTGTTAGCAACTGGAAATTTTTTCACAAAAATATTCTTATGACTCAACTATGACACAACTGATTTATGTTGGTTAAAAAATCAATACATTCCATTTTTAATATATTATGACCACATTTTTCTCATTTTATGTACTATTCACTTTATTTTTAATTGAAATTTTACTTTTATTAATCTATCCTGCTAATCATTTATGTTAGAATAATAATGTATATTTATTGGTTTTGTTATCAAATTTAAGTTACGTTTGATAGTAATTTTATAAATGTTTTATAAAAATAAGTGCCTATTTATAAATATTTTATAAATTTGTACATAAAATGTATTAAATCTTTAGTGGTATAGTGTCATTTTATTAATTTCAACAATTCTTAATGAAAAACTGATGTCTATAACATAGTATTTCTTAAATTAAATACCCAAAATACTGGCATTGTAGTAACTCTATGTACACTGCCCTAGCTTGCTTTAGAGAAAAGAGAGCATTTGAAATCTATCTTCAAACTCATCTGACCTCATACAAACTCTGGTTAAGCCAGTAATATGCCAGATTAAAGAAGTACAATAATCAAACAATTTTTTCTTCTACGTTGACATTTCTTTCATCTTTTATACCTCCGTTTTCTTTTAGTGCATTTCACAAAAAATCATCTCAGCAAATTTAGACGTGTCCTTAACTTTCACTTATCTCTGTACTCAAAAGTCTATCAAATGTCTGTTTATCTTGACATTTTGGTAATGAAAATACATTCTATCATAAAAAAAACTAGAAAACATACTGGTGTTGAAATAAGCAAGAAACAGTTTCATGGAATGTTTTTATGTCACTTGAAGAAATTGTCACAGAGCAGCAGCTGGTTTATTGAGCATACAGGGTGGCAGTGCTGATGGATTCTTCTTTAACAAATGATACATATTGACATAATCTCCAGCCATAACCTAATGGCCAGAAACATACCAAGGTGCTTTGGAATACATTCAGTTTAAATTATCCATATGTCCCCCGTATTTGTGAAGTGACTAATACCCTTAATAATCTGTTTTGTCTTACATTGTGCTACGTTTATAAGACCAGTAGGTGTGTCTTTCAGTCCAGCTCTCAAATAAGCAGGTTAACAATCTTTCCCACCTTCATTGTCCTTGTGTGTTGTCATCTGAGAATTCTTACCCTGTAAAGAATGTGTAGGTTGATAAGAGGTCAGCCTAGTAACATGTCGAGAATAATTTAGAAACCATTCTCTCTGTTTTTATTTCCTGGATTTATTAACAAGAATGTGGGAAAAAGATTACAACTTTAGCCTAGGAATGAGAATTACTCCATAAATCGTTAAGATCGAAGATTTCAGTGACTCCTGAACAAGAAGGAAATTAAAGACAACATTTGAGCAAAAAAAGTTGGGAGTTCAGATATGAGTAATGAAGAGGAAGAGAAACTGCTGTTATAATTAATAAATATCTAATTTAAAAATAAATAAAGGACACATTTATGAATCATGTGGAAAAAGTTTGTTCAATACTTTAAATATCTCAATTTTAGAACTTCGCTTATGAACACATAAGCTGAAAAATTCAAATAAAATTGAAACATTCACCCAATTATTAGATCACTAGTATTTTCCTATTGCTTTATAATTTTCAGTATTAGGGTTCAGTTCAGGAAGTGGAAATCATTCTAGGTACTTTAAGGAAAAGGAGTCAAATCATTGAATTATGTGGTTACAAAATCTTTGCAAGAGTTGAAGAATTGAAACCTAGTATTGGCCTCCAAGACTGAACTAACAAGGAAATGACTCCCTCTGCTAGAATCAGGAAGTCAGGAAATCAAACTATTGAGTTAGTAGGGAGGCCAAGATGGCATCTTAGTCAGAAACATCTTGAAGTCTCTCTACAGAAAAAACCCAAGAAACCAAAAGAAATACAGATAACAATCCTCGAAACCTGAGCATTAAATGAAAAGATAAAAAATTAGTTTGGACGCTGATTAGAAGAAACTGATCCAAAAAGGTAAACAAAAAGAAATATGAAGCTGAGGGTAACTGACAGCTGACCAGCCATAGTGTGGCCATCTTGAGACAAAGCTAACAGAGATCTTAGGAGAGGAGCACAGAATGGCAACCTCACCAAATTCCCAACAGTAGAGAAAGAAACTGCACTGACATACACAGAGTGAAGCAGGGTGAGGAGGATATATGAACCTGACCTAGGGAGGAAAGATGGAGGGGGAAGAGCAAGAGCTCTCAGGATCCTGGCATCCACGGAGTAAGGAGGGAGCCAGGACCCAGAGACAGGGTGGTTACCAGTGGAGACCCTGACCATTGGAGTAGATGGTGCACACAGAGTGATAGATCCTCAGAGTGTTACCAGATTTCCCACCTGACCAGACTACGGGCAGCCCACTCTTCCTTGCATCTGATTGGGACCAGGCCTAGATTGCTGACCACAGCCAACAAGAAGCGGCCAGGCACTCTCACATGGTGAACTGAGGAGCGTGCTCCCCCTTCCCTACACTTCTGGTGATTAGAGGCACAACTCCTTCCCCATCCCTGCAGCCCCAGACACCAGGGACACAGTCTGAGCCCCTTCTTTTTCCCTCCCACCTAGCCCCTTCCACCAACTACCCTGTGCACCCACCAAGCAGTGGTAGTTGTAGAGCTCCCAGCCACCCAGCCCCACTCCCATCCCACCCGCCCAAGCAGAGAAGAACATCCTTGGCAACCATGCCCACCAGACCACACCACCCTACAGCCACATTGCCCCCACAAGTGGCACAAGACTGCACCAGTGACCCCACCCACCATCCGCCAACCTGCCACTCCAAACAGCAGTGGGCCACTCCAGTGACCCTTCCCACCAAGGCATGTATAGGAGAACATACTCCAGTGTCCTTCGGTCAGAGAACCAACAACATCAAACAACACCCTGAATTTAAGATACATGACAGCATCACCCAGATACTAACCTAGATAAAGAATTTTCAAAAACAAAGCTACAAGAATGAAAACAGGACACTAGAGATGTCAATCTGTAAACAATGACAACTTCAAAATAAAAAGGGGTAATAAATGGTATAGTTATAGAATTCCCATATGGAGAAGAAGTCAAGGCAATATCAAGATATAAACATAGGAAAATATAAGTAAATTTCAGGGTAAGGTAGCCACAAAGAAAACTAACAAACCTACTCACCAAAATAAAAAAAGAAGAAAATCATAAAGACTCAGTAAACAAAAAATCAGCAACAGAGAAGAAAATCCATAAACAAAGAAAATTAGTACAGAAAAGTAAGTAGAAAAAAGAAAGTAAACATACACATACACACACACAACAAAATGACAGCAGTAAATTCATACCTATCAATAATCACACCGAATGTTAGTAGTTTAAATGCACCTGTTAAGAAAAAAAAGAGTGGCAAAATGGATAAAAAACATGAGTCATCAATAGGTTGCCTACAAGAGACACACCTTACACGCAAAAATAAAAATAAGCTAAAAATCAAATGAAAGAGAAAAATATATCAAGCAAACAGTAATCAAGAAGGTGCAGGAGTGGCAATATTAATCTCTGATAAAATAGACTTTAAGGCAAAATCCAGCATAAAACTACATAATGATTAAAGGATCAATTCACCAAACAGCTCCAAAATACATTAAAAAAAAACCCTAACAGTATTGAAAAGAGAAATACACAATTCCGCAATAATGGTAGGAGACTTTAACACATCACTTTCAATGAAGGACATTTTATTTAAAAAAAAAAAAAAAATTCTGCTATAGTCTTTGTTATTTCCTTTTCTGGTGGCTGTGGGCTTCTTTTGCTTCTCTTTTCCATTTGTTTGAGTTGTAAGGTTAAGGTATTGACTTTTGGCCCTTTCTTCTTTTTTGATGTGTGTGTTCATTGCTATAAATTGACCTCTGAGCACTGCTTTTGCTGTGTCCCAAAGCTTTTGGTATGTTGAGTGTTCATTCTCGATTGATTCTAGAAATTTTTGGTATTTCATTTTCAACTTCTTTTATTACTCAGTGGCACTGGGTTTTTTTTTTTTTTTTTTTCCTGGATATAGCAGAAATAAATGAAACAGAAAAACATAGAATCAGCAAGACTGGAAGTCAGTTCTTTGAAAGAATCAATATAATCAACAAACCACTGGCCGAAATGACAAAAGACAAGGACGAGAAGATGACAATAATCCAAATAAGAAATGAAATGGGTGACATTTCAAAAATAAATAAATAAATGTAACACAACTGAAAAGAATCATAACAAAATTGTGAAATACCACATACACTCTAGCAAATTTGAAAACCTTAGAAGAACCGCATAATTTCCTGGAAACACACTACCTACCTGAACTAACACACACAAAAAAAAAAAGGAGGTAGAAAATCTGAACAGACCACCAACAAAAGAAGAAATCGAAGAGGTCATTAAAAAAAACTCTCAACAGCCACAAAAAAAGGCCTAGTCCAGACGGCTTCACTGGAGAAATCTACCAAAATTTCAGGTAAGGGTCGACACCAATACTACTCAAACTATTTCAGAACATAGAAAAGAAAGGAATACTCCCAAATTAATTCTATGAAACAGCATAACCCTGATACCAAAGCCAGGCAAAGTCATCACCAAAAAAGAAAATTATAGACCAATACATCTCATGAATATAAACATAAAAACTCTCAAAAAAAAAATTCTAACCAATAGAATTCAACAGCATATGAAAAAAATAATACATCATGACAAGTGAGATTCATACCAGGTATGCAAGGAACTTTCAACATTAGAAAATCAATCAAAGTAATCCACCACGTAAATAAAACAAAGGAAAAGAATCACGTGATCATCTCAGTCAAGGCAGAAAAAGCATTTGGTAAAGTCTAACACCCATTCCTAATAAAAACTCTCAGCAAAATAGGAATAGAAGGAAAATTCTTCAGCATAATTAAGGGCACATATGCAAAACCTACAGCCAACGTTATTCTCAGTGAAGAGAGACCGAAAGCATTCACCTTGAGAATGGGAACAAAACAAGGATGCCCTCTATCGCCACTCTTATTCATTTAATATTGTGCTAGAAGTCCTTTTTTTTTTTTTTTTTTTTTAGAAGTCCTAGCTAGAGCCGTAAGGCAAGAAAGGGAAATAAAAGGCACCCAAATTGGTAAGGAAGAAGTAAAACTACCCCTATTCTTGGATGATATGATCCTATACATAGAAAATCACAATGTTTCCATAAGAAAACTACTGGAACTAATAGAAGAATTCAGTAAAGTGGCAGGGTACAAGATCAACATAAAAAAAAATCAATTGGATTCCTCTACGCCAACAAAGTGAACTCTGAGAGGGAAGTCAGGAACACAATACCATATACAACCGCCCAAAAAAAAAAGATAAAATAGTTAGGAATAAATGGAACACGGGATGTCAAAAACTTATACAAAGAAAACTACAAAGCCAAGAGACCTACACAAATCGAAAAACATACCACACTCATGGATGGGAAGACTTAGCATTGTGAAAATATCAATACTACCCAAATCCATCTACAAATACAATGCAATCCCCATCCAAACTCCAACAACATTCTTTAATGAGATGCAAAAACTAATCACCAACTTCATATGGAAAGAAGCCCTGGATAAGAAAAGCATTATTGAAGATGAAGAAAAAAGTTGAGGCCTCACACTGCCTGATCTCAGAACCTACTATACAGCCACGGTAGTCAAAACAACCTTGTACTGGTACAACAACAGACATAAGACCAATGGAATAAACTTGAGAGCCCAGAAGTAAATCCATCCACTTGGACAGCTGATCTTCCACAAAGGGTCGAAGTCCATTAAATGGAGAAGAGAAAGTCTCTTTAACAAATGGTATTGGCAAAACTTGATATCCATATGCAGAAAAATAAAACAGTACCCATACCTCACACCATACACAAAAACTAACTCAAAATGGATCAGAGACCTAAATGTAAAACCTGAAAAAATAAAGAACATGGAAGGAAAAACAGGGACAACACTAGGGACCCTAATATATGGCATAAATAGAATATCAAACATAACTAAAAATGCAGAAACAGCAGAAGATAAACTAGATAACTGGGACCTCCTAAAAATTCAACAGTTATGCTCATCATAAGATTTCTCCAAAAGAGTAAAAAGAGAACCTTCAGACTGGAAAATAATTTTGGGCTACAACATACCCAACAAGGGTCTGATCTGTAAAATTTACAGAAAACTTCAACATCTCAATGCAAAAAGGACAAACAATCCAATTAAAAAATGGGCGAAGACATCCAGGCGGCTAACAAACAGATGAAGAGATGCTCGTGATTATTGACCATTAAACCAAAAAAAACCCAAACCCACTGCCGTCGAGTCACTTCCGACTCATAGTGACCCTTTAGGACAGAGTAGAACTGCACTGTAGAGTTTCCAAGGAGCGCCTGGCAGAATCCAACTGCCGACCTCTTGGTTAGCAGCCATAGCACGTAATCACTGTGCCACGAGGGTGTCCCATTGACCATTGGAGAGATGGAAATCAAAACTACAGTGAGAAACCATTTCACCCCAGCAAGAATGGCACTGATCCAAAAACCAGAAAACCACAAAAGGTGGTGAGGTTGTGGGGAGATTGGAACTGCTGAACACTACTGGTGGGAATGTGAAGCGGTACAGGCACTGTGGAAAACAGTATGGTGCTTCTTTAAAAAGCTAGAAGTAGTAATACCATATGATCCAACAATCCAACTCCTACGTATCTACCCTAGAGAAATAACAGCAGTGATAAGACTAGACATATGCACAGCCATGTTCATTGCAGCATTATTCACAATAGCAAAAAGATGGAAATGACCTAAATGCTGATCAATGGACGAGTGGGTAAAAAAAGCTCTGGTACATACACATACTGGAATACTAAAAACCCAATGCCGTCGAGTCGAATACTACACAGTGATAAAGAATAATGACAAATCCAGGAAACATCTCACAACGTGGATGAATCTGAAAGACATTATGCTGAGTGAAATAAGTCAATCGCAAAAGACAAACATTGTATGAGATCACTATTATAAAAGTTTTTGAAAAAAGAATTTACAGACATAAAGTAACATTCTTTGATTGCTACCAGGGACAAGAGGGAGAGGGAGGGAAAACCATCAACTAGATAGTAGGCATATGTTAACTTTGGTGAAGGGCAAGACAGTTCACAATATGGGGGAAGCCAGAACAACATGGCCAAGGCAAAGACAGACACTGAGAGATCTGCAACAATAAAAGGCAGCTATTTTATGCTAAATTTTGCCCTGGTGGTGCCGTGGTTAAGAGCTAAAGCAAGCCATGGCTGCTAACCAAAAGGTCAGTTCAAATCTACCAGCTACTCCTTGGAAGCACTATGGTGCAATTCTATCATCCTATAGGATTGCTATGAGTTGGAATCAACTCAATAACAGTTTTGTTTGGTATGCTAAATACTACAACATACACAACTTGCAATAACAGTAATAACAAACAATAATTTCCCAGTGGATACATAGGCAGATAAGTATGCTGGACAGATATGGGAAGGCATATGGGAATATACCCATTTGCATATACAAACTAAGTTGTGAATATCCCTACGTACATATTTGTATGTGCTGCATGTATAGTCATATATACAATGGAATACACAGGGACTGCAGTCAGGGAAACTTCTTAGACATAACCAAACACTTTGAGGGCCTGAGCTACTGGGCTTGAGGGATGAGAGCCATAGTTTTAGGGGACATCTAGGTCAATTGGCATAGCATAGCTCATAAAGTCAACGTTCTATGTCCTACTTTGGTGAGTAGCCTCTGGGGTGTTAAAAGCTTGCAAGCTACCATTTAAGACACAACTATTGATCTGTTCCCATTCGGAACAAAGGGGAGTGAAAAAAACCAGACTCAAGGAAGCAGTAAGTCCAAAGGACTAACATCCCACAAGAACTACAGCCTCCGCTAACCTAAGACCAGAACTACATGGTGCCCAGCTACCACCACTGACTGCTCTGACCAGGATCACAACAGGGGGTCCCGGACACAGCAGGAGAAAAATGTAGAACGAAATCCAAATTCATAAAAAAGACCAGATTTACTGGTCTGATAGAGACCATTGGAAGCCCTGAGACTATGGCCCTTAGTCACCCTTCTAACTTGGATCTGAAACCACTCCCAGGATCACCTTTCAGCCAATTAATAGACAGGCCTATAAAATAAACACAACACTCATGAGAAATTGCTCCTTAGAACAATCAAGTATACGAGACTGTCATAGTTATCTAAAAGCCCAAACCCAAACCCACTGCCATCAAGTCAATTCCGACTCATAGCGACCCTATAGGACAGAGTAGAACTGCCCCATAGAGTTTCCAAGGAGCACCTGGCGGATTCGAACTGCCGACCCTTTAGTTAGCAGCCGTGGCACTTAACCACTACACTACCAGGGTTTCCTCTTGGTTATCTAGTGCTGCTGTAATAGAAATACCATAAATGGATGGCTTTAACAAAGAGAAATTTATTCTCTCACAGCCTAGAAGGCTAGAAGTCTGAATTCAGGGCACCAGCTTCAGGGGAAGGCTATCTCTCTTTGTCGGTTCTGGGGGAAGGCCCTTGTCCTCAGTCTTCCTCTGGGCTAGTAGCTTCTCAGTGCAGGGACCCCAGGTCCAAAGGATGCACTATTCTGGCTCCTGTTTTCTTGGTGATATGAGGTCCCCATGCCTCTCTGCTCACTTCTCTCTTCTCTCTTATGTATCTCAAAAGAGATTAGCTTTAGACACAATCTAATCTTGTAGCTTGAGTCCTGCCTCATTAACATAACTGCCACTAATCCCATCTCCTTAACATCATTAAAAAAATAAAATAAAAAATCTTTTCCCCTTGAGTTGATTCCGACTCATAGTGACCCTATAGGACAGAGTAAAACTGCCCCATGGGGTTTCCAAGGAATGGCTGGTGGACTCGAACTGCCAACTTTTTGGTTAGCAGCTGAGCTCTTAACCACTGTGCCACCAAGGCTCCATTATCATAGAGATAGGACTTACAACACATAGGAAATTCACATCAGATGACAAAATGGTGGACAATCACACAATACTGGAAGTCATGGCCCAGCCAAGTTGACAGACATTTTGGGGAGATTACAATTTGATCCATGACAGAGACCAAAAAGAAAACACTTGCCCAAAAGCAAAGATGAGAAGGCAGGAAGAGACAGGAAAACCAGACGAATGGAAATGGGGAACTTAAGGTGTAAATAGGGAGAGTGCTGACACATTGTGGGGATTACAATCAATGTCACAGATCATTTGTATACAAATTATTGAATGTGAAACTAATTTGCTCTGTAAACTTTCACCTAAAACACAATTGGAAAAAAAAATTTTTTTAAAGCTATTGAGTTCAACTCACCACCACTGCTGCCCTCCAAGGGTAAGGAAAGCCATTTCCAGGACAACTGCCTCAGCTCCTACAGAATGAGCCCCTTGAGATCAGCTGCCTTCCCCAAGGTAATTGTCTGTTGACATTTTTGAAGCCAAGAAGAATTCCACTTCTGCCAGCAGAACATAGCGATTATACTTTGAAATCCTCCCCATTAATACCACACTGCCTCTACAGGGGTTGACTTGGCAAAGCCATTATCTATTTCTTGGTTATTCAGTTTCTATATAAGAAAGACCCATTTAGTTAAGATTTAAAAGAAAAAAAAAATCCAGTGAAAAATAGCATATAAAAAAAGTATATATATATAATAAAGACAAAGAAGGAATACTCTGAAACTTAAATAATAGACTACATTTATTGCATCAATGAAATGGATTGTTTAAAATTGATTACCCAAAGAAATAGTTGAGTATCAAAAATCCCGATAATACATATGGCAAATGTTCATTTTATATTATTATCTTTTTAATTTTTAAAGTATTTATTCATATAATTGCAGGAACATTTGCAACAATAAAATTTATTTCATAATATAAAGCATGTTGTTTCCTTGATACACTTTTTTTTTTAATTTGATAGCACAGTATGTATTTCATAGATTTGTATTTGATTACACCCATGAAGAGGAGCCCTAATGTACAACTTGTTCTGATGTTTCATTTTTGTCACTGTCACTATCAAAAATTCTGTTTCACACAGATGTGAGTAAAGATGGAAGCACCAGCCTTAATACTGTTTCATTTAATTTGAAATAGTCTAGGCAAACCAAGGCACTATGTAGGGAAGAACAGTTCCCACATCCCAAGTTCTTTCTTCCACCTCACTCACAACGGAGGGCAGGAAGGCCAATAGAGCCAGACGAGGTGAGAGGCTGAGGCACCCAGGCTTTAAATGACAGAAGAAGGTTATGAAACACTGCATGCAGTATGACCTCAGCTTAGGGAAAAAAACTGAAGACTGTATCAAAATTTAAATGACTATCTGCAATTCAGGAGCCCTGGTGGCGTAGTAGTTAAGAGCTTGGGCTGTTACTTAAGAGGTCGGCAGTTCAAATCCACCAACTGCTTCTTGGAAGCCCTGTGTAGGTCGCTATGAGTCAGAATCGACTCAACTGCACCTACCAACAAAAATCTCTGATTCATGGTATCTGGAGTGTCTTTATTTCTTAGAGGTTTTTTTTGTCCCCTTTTCCAAATTGTCTTTTTTTAAATAAATAAATTTTAAAAAACAGCATTTCTTTTAAAACAAACAAAACGAAAACTTCTAAAGAGTGTTGAATCATTAATAAATAATAGGCAATGATAGGTTCTGGGAACAAAGACAAGAGTAGATAGAACAGTGGTAGGCAAGTAAAGTTATCAAAATAAATATATGTGAAGATAAGTTTTGAGCACTATGGCTCCTATGAAGAAGAAAAAGAGAAAATGTTCTCAACTCCTTACCCTTATTTTTTTTTTTAATAATACTAATCCAGCTGAGTAAGAAACATTGAAGAGATCTTGTGGCACAGTGGTTAAGTGCTCAGCCGCTAGCCAAAACGTATGAGGTTCAAACCCGCCAGCCGCTCCTTGGGAGAAAGATGTGGCAATCTGCTTTCCTAAAGGTCGTAGCCTTGGAACTCCAGTGGGGCAGCTCTATCCCTTCTGTACAGGTCACTATGAGTTGGAATTGACTCGACAGCAACATGTAAGGAGCATTAAAGGTTCTGAAACAATATATAACAGAGTCAGGTTGTGCTTGAAATGAGTTTATTTCTTTTTAAACCACAAAACATCACTCATACATTACATTATTTTAAAAAGTCTTACTATAAACCCAATTCCTCGGATAATTAATAAAAACCAGAGCCGTGTATGAACATTAGACAGTGTTTGTCTTCAGTGTCATCTCTAAATATCTTGAATAACACTTTTTTTCTTATTTCCTAAACTTGTTTGGTGTGTAATAAATCAAACGATTTTTAAGTCTTAAATCACCGTTTTGTGTTTTTCAATATGTCGTTACTCAAAATGAATTTAAGTTTTTCTATAAAATGCCACTTTAATAAGAAAATGAATGCTATATTAGTTTCATTAGCGTCTTTCAAAAATAAGTTTTGCTTAGTCCATTCAGTAAAGAGGAAAACAGAAAATAATCTTCAGACAGGTCAAGTAACCTAAATATAAGAAAATACAGATGGGAAACCTGGAGTCTAGCGCCCATAATTTCTTATTTGGTCTCAAAGAGGTGACATGAGGCTAAAATAGGAGAATGCATAGAAAATGAACTTTCAAATTACAAAATACTATATATATGTGTATATATACGTATATGGTGGTATGAGCATCTAATTTATTTTAATTGGAAAAAAATATATATTGCTAACCCAAGATTTTTACAAAGGATCATAATCTGGATGTATAATTCAACTAATGGAATGAAAAAAAAAATATTGAAAAATTTTCTTTTTTTAATATACTTCATAATTAAATAATATAAAAAATAATCGCTAGGGGTGAAAAGAGTGTAATCCAGCTTCTCTTTGTTCCCCAAATCCACTGACATTTAGTCTGGAGAATAAAAAGGCATCAAAATCTAAACAAATAGTATGATTAATTGAAAAATGATTGACCCTAATTTGTATCTGTCAAGTTTGGGGGGTGGTTTTTGGTCTTAGTTTGGGTTTAGCTTTCTGGAAAAGATGACTTAGAAAAGCCAATATGATTTTGAAATTTTATAATTGTTGATATTTAAAGTCTGTTCTTAAACTGAGAAGCTTCTGTTTAATTCTCATCTCATAATGTGTTCAGAGATGAATCACCAACAAGAACTTCTCCGCTCATGTTTTAATTTCAAAGAAGATAGTTAACTGTGTAACTGCCCAAAAGGAATATAGAAATAATCATTATCGAGTAATAAGTTTATAGTTTGTCAGCAATTATGATTTCTGTATAGTTTAGTAGTATGGCCACAATATGTTTTTACGTATTATGGTCTTTTTCCTTCTAGTCTCAAAGACTATTTCTGAAATTAAGTCTTAAATCCTGAAGTTCATTATTAAGCCAAAGCAGGAGTTTATCTTAAACTCTTAGAAATGATAATTTTATGTTTATGCCAATTAAATAGGATAATACATTTTTCCCTCTGTGGTCTTGAAAAACTACACATACACATACACCCGCAACTTTAATTCATATAACATGATTTTTAAAACCATGTCAACTTGCTTGTGAATTATTATACCAATAAGATATAATTCACCATTAATTTATTTCCTCTAAGCATATACTGAAAATCAATAATGGTACTGCTCAAATGACTTTTCAGGCTTCACCTCTGGATCTTAGCACGTGGTGTTCTGAATCATGTTATGGATATACCCTTGTACTGAATGAAACACAATTTAAGGAGTTAAATCATCTTGAAAACAGAAATCAGCAAACACTGTACATGAATACAGATCCAAGTATCCATGGATAATTTATACCTTTCTATGAGTCAGAATTGAATCAATGGCAGTGGGTTTGGTTTGGTTATGTCAATGTTGATGACAATCATTGGAGAACAGATTGTGGATGAAACAGGGATGAAATTTCAAATGGACTGAAAGGGGATTAGCTGCTACTGTTTTGGAATCTCAGGCCTATGGAATGCTAGACTGCTAAACTGCTCTGCTCAGATTTTCTAGCTCAACAGAGTCCATAGTTACCGTTCCCACTCACTCCAAAATCTATGCCATCTCCAGTGGTAACCAATATTCTGTTTCTTAATTGCTCACTTTTTTTTCCTGAAATACATTCTGGTTCCTTTCAGGAACGATTCTTGTGTTCTTCCAAGTTTGGCAGCCTCCTCTCTCGCTTGTCTATTCAGAAATGGCCCTTAATCCAGGCATTCCTAGTAGATGATTTGTCGTCTGCATTACTACCATTTGGAGCACTGGTTGGAAACCCTGGTGGCGTAGTGGTTATTTTGAATCCACCAGCCGCTCCTCGGAAACTCTATGGGGCAATTCCACTCTGTCCTATAGGGTCGCTATGAGTCAAAATCAACTCGATGGCAATGAATGCTTTGGGTTTGGAGCCCTGGTGGCGCAGTGGTTAAGAGCTCGGCTGCTAACCAAAAGGTCGGCAGCTCGAATCCACCAGCCATTCCTTGGAAACCCTAAAGGACAGTTCTACTCTGTTCTCTGGGGTCACTGTGAGTTGGAATCGACTAGACAGCAATGGGTTTGGTTTTTTTTTTATTATTATTATCACTATTACTGACAGCATCAAACACCCAGACGCCAAGAAGGAACTCCTATAGTTATACTACATGTCTACATCCATGTGGCTCATTCATATTTGCTTAATTATCCAGGCTAATTTTTTCCTGTTACCCACCCTGCTATCCCAAGATGCGATATGTCTGTATGTCCTTGCGCATTGAGATAATGCAAAAAGATTTTAATATTCGCTGAAACAAAATATTCCAGTATTAATCTACTATAAAAGTATGTCACGACCAATGCAAATAATATGTGATTAAGTTATTCCTTTTTTTGGAGTAAAATGTATATTTACATAGAATCATAAAATTTAGAGTTGGGAAGAAGTTGCTCCTTATTTGGTAATAACTAGGAGTTGCCAGTGCTAAAGGGACTGGTCCACATAGATGTCCTTGTGACTTTGAATAGACCGAAGGGGTGGGAGAGATGTATGCTAAAAAATTCAATTTAATAATACATGAAGCCAGTGATGCATGTTTCCAAAGACCTCACTAAGCACATCTACCTTACTTTCGCTGCATGTGTTGCCCTATCCATTTAACTTCTGCTACCTTAAAAACCTTAAGAGGCTAGTAGGGTTGAGCTAGGGAATAGCTGGGAAGTGGTTAAGGTGAGGAGAATGGAGTCCAACAGAATTTTGAGGCTTTGAGGAGTGGTGGAAGGATTGACTGAAGTTTCTACTGTCACTGGTGAAGTGAGATTGATGAAGTAACAAGGGCTCCTGTTGTGAGCTGAGCAGGCAGTGATTTCATTTCAAAGCAGCTATAACAGAGCTCCTTCAAGAGAAAGAATCAGTAACTGTTTATATAAAGGGCAGAATCACCCATCTTCAATATCAAGAAAGTTACTTCACCTGTCTGTTAGATGGGTGTTGGAATGATTTAGGATGACTCCCACTATTCCCAATTACAGGAAATAAGCTAGCATTGTTGGAGGAGAATTTTGGGAAAGGCTTTTGACATCCACCTGCCCACACCTTTCAGTGAGGAAACAAAAAATTTTTATATCAGTAATGTGGTGGAACTGTCAAAAGTACAAGAAATCAGCTCAGTCAAGTATAAACCTAAAGTTGCAGTCCTATGTGCTTCTAAACAGTGTGAAAATTTTATTTACAAAAATCAGTACAGAGTATGTTATTGTTGCTGTTGTTAGGTGCTGTTGAATCCATTCTGACTCATAGCCACCCCATGTGACAGAGTAGAACCGTCCCATAGGGTTTTCTTGGCTGTAACCACTACAGAAGCAGATTGCCAGGTCTTCCACCAACCTAGAAAAATATGATCAGTATTTTGGCAAAAGGATGATATAAAATATTTGACAACTGGTAGCATGAGCATTGACCAATCAAAATGGGCCCAGGTCAGAGCATTGGAGAAGGGCCCTAGAATGTTTGGCAGTCCAGGGGAGAAGTTGGAGTGACCATGGTACAAACATGAGCACGTATTTCAATACTTGTACTTCAGTACTGTACTTGTACTGGCAAAAGAGTATATGTACCACCTGAGTATCAGCCTGCTTTGATATAATTCAACTTTTGATGACACTACCATTGCATGGTCCCTAACAACCTAATGTTTTGCTGACCAACCAAAAGGAACATACTTATTTTCAGAGATATTTGCACAGCTTTTCATTACTTGCTACACACATATTTTACTCTCCATCAATCATTTAGTCTTTTAGCTTTGGCTAGTTATGGTTTCTTTACAAGAAACTTTTATTCATATGAAAATGACGTCAAAACAAATTCTGTTGTTTTTCATAAAAATTCTAAGAGTTTGGTTGTCATACTAATTAAGGGTACAAATGTCTGGGACAATGATATATTTCATCAAAATTAAGTCAATATATAGCTAATACCAATATAAACATAGATAATAAAGTTTCACTTTGGGAGTCCCCACCAAAATTTATTAATAAAGAACAAAATTCAAAACAAATATTAAAGGTTTAAAAAGCATTGGTATTAACATTTTCCAATATTTAGATTACTTTATATGTGTACTACTCTATAACTGTAAAAAGCTTAGATATGTTTTCCTCAAGTTCAGCTGGGTATGCTTTTTATCAATGGCTTCAGCCAATTTACTGATTAACACAGTGATCATGGACAAACCTATTAATCTGTTTATACCTATGTACACCTATCAAATATTTGTACCTATTAATTGATTGAGTTAATAGTGTCAAAAAATAGCTAAGTAAATAACTATTTATACAAACTATCTGCATTTGTGCAATGTTTACTGAATCTTTTTAAAATTATGTTTAGAGAGCTTCCACATTGCTGTAAATACCTTCAACTATGCTGAACTTAAGAAGGTGCATAAAATTGTTTGTGTGAGTTTTAATGCCTTTCTAAACCTTTTTAAGTGACTGAAATCTTAAAAAGTGCAAGTACAAATAATGTTGAACTGGTTTTGAGAACTCTGAAAAGAAATCCAAATAAAACAGTAAAAGAGAAATCAAATGGACTAAAAATTAGGACAAACTCTTTCACAACTAAAATGGAAAAAGTACTCTGACAAAGCAAATAGCATTTGGAAATGCAAAGACCCCGTTGTGATAGGACTATTCAACATGGAGGAATATAACTTAGGAAAGGTCTTCCTACCATGAGTACTTATCTCAGTTAGAATACTTTGCTAGAACAGAAAACTTGACTCGAAGTGGCTTAAAAGTTAAAAAAAAAAAATGTATTGGTCAGATAACTAAAAAATCCAAAGGTAGGAATTCTTTATTTGGGACTTGGTCTACGTGTATAAACATGCCACCATGGATGACTCTCCTTGTAATACCATGATGACACATGCTTCCGCATGTACATTGTGAAGAAGTATGTGCTTAATTCAGCATTTCCAGCGAATGTCCCAAGATTAACACTCTTCACCCAGGTTGATGTCATCTGCCCACCTCCTGAACCCCACATTGTGTCCAGGGAGGTAGAATTAACTGATCGATGTAGCCCAGGTCACATAACCCATAGCTAGAGTGTGCTTTTGGCATCCTTGGAGCCATAGGGACTCCCCTCCAAAAACTAATTAGATACCGTTTGAAAGAGGGAATGGTGCTGGGAAAATATCCAGTGAATGCCCTCCATAGCAGAGCAATGCAAAAATATTGGGGAGAAAAATAGGCATATTAATTAAATACAATAATTGATGTCATGATGAAAAGTTTTCCTCAGCCGTGTCTTTCATATGTCTATGTTGCTATTAGAGCATTTTATAAGGTACACAGAAATCAAATCAATAGATAAAGTACAACCAGATATTCAGCAATGGTTTACATCGTTTGGTACCAAGATTAAATATATTACTGCTTGTTTTTGGTCATTGACAACTCACGTAAGTTTGGTCACTGGATACTAAATATTACATCTGAGCATGATGGGATTATCAATTATTCTTAAAATATATGAATGAATACAAAAAAGAAAGTAATATTTAATAACTACTCTGCCAGAACATCTTTCTGGCAAACATCTTTCTGATGTTTACCTGTGTTTTATTGACTATGCAAAGGCATTCAACTGTACGGGTCATGACAATTTATGGAAAACATTAAGAAGAATGAGAATTCCAGAACACTTCATTGTGCTCTTGAGGAACATGTACTTAGACCAAGAGAATTCATTCAAACAGAACAAGGGGATACTGAGTGGTGTAATTTTCAGGAAAGGTGTGTGTCGGGGTTGTATCCTTTTCCATACTTATTCAATCTGTATGCTGAGCAAATAATCCAAGAAGCTGGACTGTATGAAGAAGAATGCAACATCAGAATTGGAGGAAGGATCATTAACAACCTGTAATATGCAGATGACACAACCTTGCTTGCTGAAAGTGAAGAAGAACTTGAAGCGCTTACTGATGAAGATCGAAAACCACAACCTTCAGTATGGATTACACCTCAACATGAAGAAAACAAAAACCCTCACAACTGGACCAATAAGCAACATCATGATAAATGGAGAAAAGATTGAAGTTGTCAAGGACTTCATTTTACTTAGATCCACAATCAACACCCATGGAAGCTGCAGTCCAGAAAGCAAAATGCGCATTGCATTGGGCAAATCTGCAGCAAAAGACCTCTTTAAAGTGTTAAAAAGCAAACATGTCACTCTAAGAACTAAGGTGCGCCGACTCAAGCCATGGTGTTTTCAATCATCTCATATGCATGTGAAAGCTGTACAATGAATAGGGAAGACCTAAGAAAAAGTGATACCTTTGAATTATGGTGCTGGCGAAAAATATTGGATATACCATGAACTGCCAAAAGAACAAACATAACAGCCAGAATGCTCCTTAGAAGCAAGGATGGAGAGACTCGGGTTCACATACTTTGGGCATGTTATCAGGAGGGACCAATCCCTGGAAAAGGACATGCTTGGTACAGTAGAGGATCACAGAAAAAGAGGAAGACCCTCAATTAAATGGATTGACATAGTAGCTGCAAAAAATGGGCTCAAGCATAACTATAATTGTGAGGATGCTGCAGGACCAGGCAGTGTTTCATTCTGTTGTGCATGGGGCCATTATGAGTCGGAACAGACTAGATGGCACCTAACAACAACAACATTCTGCCAGAACAACGTATTTTGCACTAGTTACAGCTACTGATAAAAACAAACAGCGTTCTCTTGTTCCCATTATTCTGCCAAGAAAAATTCAATTGTTAGGGGAAAGTGGCAGTTAAGTACTTACATTTGGATAAAAGTTCTGGGAAAACCCTGAAGACTTCTAAGTGGAATGCATTTGAAACTAGAATTTTGTAGGAAATATAAATTTTTGATAAAACTGTTACTAAAAATACTGATGGAATATTTTAAACAGGCTGAAGAACACAGAATGTATGTGAAATTATTATGTAAAAATAATATTTCTTAGAAAATAGCTTTTACTTTAAAGAGAGGGAGTGATGAGATTAATCTGAGAACAAGAATACAATTTTTAGAGGTAGAATTCAGGGGAAAAGATGAAGACAAAATTTTTTACCTTTCTTTCTTGTACAAATTAAAAGTGAAATAACAGAAGTAGTGAAGGCCAACTTTGCAAATCATAGCCATGGCTACTCAGCTTATTTAACAGGCAAGGAGACAACTTAGGAAATAATAAAATAGTTCAAAATGTGTTTAAAATACTAGTTGTCGTTGTTAGGTGCTGTTGAGTCAATTCCAACTGATAGCAACCCCATGAGTTACAGAGTAGAACTGCTCCATAGGATTTTCTTGGCTATAAGCTTAACAAGAAGCAGATTGCCAGGCCTTTTCTTCCATGGTACTGCTGAATGCATTCGAACCATCAACATTTAGGTTAGCAGTCGAGCGTACACCATTTGTACCAACATAAAAAAAAAATTAATTAAAGAGAGTTTCTTAGTTTTGAACTTTGTTGAAAAGATGACTGAGACCAAGTTTTACAAGATAAATAAAAACCTTACCCACAACAGATCTAAATTATAGCCAGGTTTGTGATGGGTCATCTAATCTGAATTAAAAAATACCAAGTTTGTACCATGTTTAGGGAAAACACAAGGGTCCCATAGACATATTTTCATACAATACTTTTGAGATTTAGCAGTAATTAGGTTTCATGAAAACAAAAGAACCATTAAATGTTTTCAACAGCGTCAGTTCAAGATTAAAGTACACTAAAGACACATGACAAGGAAATGGATTGCATGATAGTGAATTGGACCTTGAACATGGGCTGGGGAATTGGAGAATGGAGGAGAGAGCTTTAAAGGGCATTATTCATTACTGGGACAACTGATAAGATTTGAAAAAGGAGTATGTGTTAGATGATAGTATTGAATCCTTATTGATTTTCCTGATTTTAATTATTATAATGTAATCGTATAAGAGCTTATCTTGTTCTTTGTATTTAGGGGTTGAGAGGAAATGTTTCTACAACTTAGTCTCAAATAGTTGAGAAAAAGTTTATTGAGTGATAGGATGATTAAGTAAATGAGGCCAAATATAAACATTTTGTCAATCTTGGTCAAGAATATACCCATTTACAAAAAAACAAAACAAAACATTGCCATCTAGTCGCTTCTGACTGATACCAACTCCATAGGACAGAGTAGAACTGCCCCATAGGGTTTCCAAAGAGCTCCTGGTGGATTCGAACTGCTGCCCTTTTGATTAGCAGCTGTAGCTTTTAACCACTCACTACCAGGGTTTCCCAAGAATATACAAGAGTTATTTATATGATTCTTATAACTTCTCACTAAATTTGAAGTTTTATCAAAACATAACTTACCCTAAAAAGCAATTTTTATGATTTGTTTCTCATAATATTGATTTTTCTCTGTCTTTCAAAGTGGAAAACTCCATCTCAAGGTATTTTGGCTACAGCTCTGTCCCCTAGACATTTAGCTCTAAACAAACCCCATCATTTAATTCTTTAAGGGACTTATGAGCTCTCTTTCCCACAATTAACTCTGAATTTGATACTATGATTACTGTGAAACCTATGAGTTTGGGTTTCAGATTGCTGTAAATCACAAACCAGCACAAAATCAATTAAAAAGTGTTTAGAGTTAGGAGACTAGGCTAATAGTCAAGAGGCATGATTCTATTATTATATCTGAACATTGCTGTTGCTGTGGGGTACCTTTGAATTGATTCCGACTCATAGCGACACTGTAGGACAGAGCAGAACTGCCTGATAGGGTTTTCTAGGCTATAATCTCTACAAGAGCAGATACCCAAGTCTTTTTTTCTAAGGGGCCACTGGGTGAGTCCTAACTACCAACCTTTTGGTTAGTAGCCGAGTGCTTAACTGTTGAACAACCAGGGCTCCTAATTTGAACATTAACAAATGTAAATTAGCCCAGCTTTACTCATATGAGTACTACGGCTCTTATTGCTTGAAAATTATTTTATAATACTGTTAAGCATTTTTTAATTTAAAAATATCTTTGTGTGTGTTGAGTTTAAATATAGAAGAGATAATCAGATTCCTCCAGAAGGTAATTATGATATAGATACATACAAAAATATTTTTAGTGGTGACAGCAACAGAAAAAAAGAGTCACCCTTATTATTCCTCCCACTGATTAGCCCTCGTTGAAAACTACATGTTTGGTTTTTTGTGTAGTAAAATTCAGAAAATAATTGGGGAGAAATTACTCATTCTTTTAAAATATTAGTTTCTATTTTAATTTCCAGTTTAAACATAGAAAACTCAAGACAGAAATATTATTTGTTCAATATTATTAATTAAAATACTCTAATTCTATCCTTACCTTGGAAACCCTGGTGGTGTAGTGGTTAAGAGCTACGGCTGCTAACCAACAGGTCAGCAGTTCAAATCCACCAGGTGCTCCTTGGAAACTCTATGGGGTAGTTCTACTCTGTTCTATAGGGTTGCTATTAGTCGGAATCGACTGTACGGCAATGGGTTTGGTTTTTCTGAGATCGTTACCTTACTCATTGCCATCGAGTCAATTCTGACTCATAACGACCCTACAGCAACAACAGCATCAATCCTGTGAGTTAAATTTTCAGAGACTGAAAACAGCAATGAATAAAAAGAGTATATTTTCAGGAATATAGAGTTTGTTATTAAAAAAGAAAGATCATAAATTCTGCATGATTACAATTCTGAATATGAATCTTATTTCTTACATATGAACATAGTTTGTCATTTCATGAGGAATTAAGCTTCAGTGGAAAATATGATTTGGAGGTTAGAATTCTTAAAAAATCATTATTGCTACTGAAAATAATTGTAATTTTCTTTAATAGTCTTATAATACAATTCCATTTAGTACAATGGTAATGCAAAATTTCATTTGTTCTATAAATTATAATTTAAAAAGCAAAGCATTGGTGTGTTATATTCTGGCCATTAAGAACCCTTGATTTCTTAAACAGGCTCAAATCAAGCCTGGCATGAAAAAGTAAATCATATTTTATATATATATGTATTTATAATTCTTGGACACTGAAGCATTAGGTTCTCTAAGAAAAATAGATATGATTGTCTACAAGTATTTTGGATACCTGCCTGAATAATGGAATGAAAGATACATAATGGTTTTCCATTGCCTTTCAATTCTTTGATTAGAATAACTTTTTCAATGTATGAAGTTGACACATCTTTGACGTAGATGAGTGTCTTGATGAGTCATTATTGTCACTGCATTTCTTCATTAACGGTAGAGAGTATGTTTCTGCCGTGTTTCTGGAGTGTTATGATAGAATTGTGCCGATCCCTTTTCGATGTCTTGGCCCGTTTGTGACTAAAGGCAAGCGTTGGAAAGATGACTGTCCCAATCTCAAGTACTGCCTGTTAATTGACTCTGTGTATGAAATAAATACGTCCTCTTAGCCATAATCATAACATGCTTTCCTACAATGGCCTGTGGAGAATGGCCACTGCCTAACGAAGTACCTTCTTGTGTAAGATGCCTGTTGCTCAACTAAAATTTATTTGCAATATTTATTTGTAATATTGCATTCTGAATCCATAAATGCACCTTCAGGGCTACTGCTCTGGTTCAAGCCACTACCATCTTGTCCACAGACTAACGTAATATCGTAGCTAATCTCCCTGAATCTTCTCTTGCTCAGTTAAAATGCATTTTCCATACACACTGAAGTGATTTTTTAAACACTATGACATTTCTGCTTAATACCTTCCAGTGACTTCTAATTGCACTTAAAATTCAAACCTATTTGATCAATATTTTGTGCTTTGTTGTGTGTTGTCTTTGGCCCATCTGACTCCTTCTGTTCCTCTGATATGCCAGCACGGTTTCTGCCTTGGGTTTTCTGCATTTCTTATTCCCTTCCATTCTAACATTGAGGTCTCTGCCCAAATCCCCCCTTTTCAGGTCGACCTTCCCTCTAGCTCTCTGTCTCCATATATCCTTGCATTGTCTTCATCATACTTATCACTATCTGTCAATATCTTACTTGGTAATGTGTCTTCTTTCTCCCCTAATGAAAACATATATTCCATGAGTGTCCCTACAAGAATACCTGGCACAAAGTAGAAACTCAATAAATATTCACTGTATGAACTAATCTGTAAAAAACGTTATCTTTTTTCTTCTTCTGGCTAGGAACTGATAATTTTGGTGAAATTCTGAAGTCTCATAAAGTGCTTCTTGACTGTTCATCAACATGGAATTTCTTTGATACTAAAAGTGTTTTTAGTTTAAACTATTTAATGCTCTTTTACCCTTTTAAAATTAAAAATTGTAGGTAAAACTCTGTTTTGTGGCTTTAGGGCAAATATCAGAATGTTTGCCTTTAGTTCAAATTCAACTGCGGTAGAAGTATTGTTGCTGTAGTATAATGAATTATGTAGTTTTTTTTTTTAATCATCATTGTTGAATTTGCAAATGCCAATTAATTGAGAGGAGGAGGTGGCAAAGGCAATGCCTTGTTTCATTGGTAGCGAAATAATGTTTATATATTCTATTGTTTAAAACATTGAGGAGGCAGTCCATACAGGCCATCTTCCTGGAAATGACATGAGTCAGCTTGCTAACCATGTCCTGACTTCATATTCTCCATTGTAATCATAGGTTTAGATCTGAATGAAAACTGTGAACAGACCTCTCTCTGGTCACTTGAGCACTGCACAGCCAACTGGAGTTATTTACTAGGCTCAGCTGTACGACAAAAGGAGCCCTGCTTGGTGCAGACATATAACCCCAACCAACATCTGACATAGTTAGTGGTGATGTATGAAAAATGAATAGATAGTATAGGTGAAGACTGATCAGCCTGTGTATTGTCAATCATCAATGAATAAACAAGTTTTGTTCTAAAAGTTCATTTCCAAACCAGCCATTTTTTTTACAAGAAAATATGCGTCTGTTTCTAAAGTTAGCTTTCTAGACAAGCCTATTAAGAAAAAACAAATTTTTCATTCATTCCTTCATCAGTATTCGTCAAACGCCTTCTCTGGTTCTAGGCAATACAGATGCAATGGGGAATAAAACAGACATATATACTCCCTTATGGAATGTGCTATCATCCAGGGAGACAAAGTATAAGTCAGTCACCCAGGTATATAATTATGAAATGTGACAAGTCAAATTAAAGAAGGTATAAGGTGTGTGGCAAGGACGCTTGACTTAACCTGAGGAGTCAAAGAAGGCTTTGATGAGAGACGACTTTTGAGTTGAGATTAGAAGAATAATGAAGAATTAAATAAGTAAAGAAGTTACCTGTTGCTGTCAAGTAGATTCCAACTCATAGCGACACTATAGGACAGAGTAGAACTGCCCCACAGGGTTTCCAAGGAGCAGCTGGTAGATTTGAACTGCTGACCTTTTGGTTAGCAGCAGAGCTCTTAACCACTGCACCACCAGAGCTCCAGTGAGGAAGTTGTGAAGAGTTATATTCAGTGCTAGAGAGAGTAGGAGTACAGGCCTGAGTTAGGAAGAAGAATGGCACTTTGAAGGAACTGAAAGAATAGGCTGAAATGAAGCCACAAATGAGAGAGAATGGAACAAAATGAGGCAGGATATAGACCACGCAGGATTTTGTAGACATTAAGTGGCCACTTATATTGTAAGTATGCATAACAGGATCAGATTTGCTGCATGGGCTGCTTTTACTGCAACATATTGGATGTAGAACATAGCTAAATGCAAAACTTCTACCGGAAGCTTAGAACCTCCCCCAGGTTAAGTAAGGAGTGGGAAAGGGGGCTAGCTGATGGCATCTAACCTCTTGATCCAATGGATTCATCTGACCCATTAATGAACAAGCTGTTATAATAAACTGGTAGAAACCTGTCTTGAGCATATACTTGATGTACCTGTTGAAGGAACGCAAAGTTTGTCATGATTACAAAGTCATTGATAGAGAATTATTTAATGATGCCATCAGCAATTACGAGAGACATTCACAACCTCGAGTTCTTGACATAAAAAAGCTTTTCATTTCCAAATAACCATTGAGAAGAACTTTCTCTTTGCTACATAAACTGAGATCTAGGAAGTATGTAGTTTGGATATGTTTAATTTATAAAAGCACTGAATTCAAGCATTAGAATCTATGGCCCTCAGATCCCCTATGACTTTGTTATTTGAAATGTGATCCAGGAGCTAGAAGCATTAGCAGCATCTTGTTAAAAATACAAAACCTCAGCCTCTCCCAGACCCAGTGATTCAGAATCTGCATTTTAACCAACTCTCCAAGTGATTTTTTGCACATTAAAGCTTGAGAAGCGCTGCCCTAGAATTTCATTCACATCTAGTACAGGAATCTCCATTTCAATACTTTCAAGGGTTTAGGTGTATGCTGGTTTTATTCAATCCTATTAATTTTTTTTTTTTATTAAAGTTAGTATCTCTGCCCTTTCAATATGTTGCTATTTAATAATGAGTTGTAAGAGCCAATTTGGAAGACTTTGGAAAATCTTAGACTCTTATTTTTAGAAGTTCCTATTCTTCAAGCTTTCTTCTCTTTCCCTCCAATAAGCATATTATTTCTACATCCCTATTTAAAATGCACGGTATAAAAAAAAAAAAATAGTATACCCAATTTTACTTCTAATGCTTTCCTGGAAGAGAGATAATGTTATTTGTAGAATCATTCACTGAACAGTGAATTTGTGGTAGAAATAAAAAGATTTTTATATCAATGACAAGAGGGCTTGGGCATGACAGAGCTCTTTTTCAGTAATTTTAAGAAGAGATGGTTCATTTGTAAGGGGAAGTTTATTAATGTTCTTTTTAATTGGCAAAGGAAGGTCTCAGAGCTTATTTGGAGCAGATTTTGAGTCAAAAGAGTTACGATGTTTCACGTCATAAAATAAGAGAAATTTTGTTTTGATATCTTGAACCTAGTATTACTTTTCTATTTATTGCCTTGACAAATTACCACAAATTTACTGGCTTAAACCAACACAAATCTATTACCTTGCAGTTTTGTAGATTAAAAGTCCAACAAAAGTCACACTGGGCTCAAATCAAGATGTTGCCAGGACTGAGTTCCTTTCTGGATACTCAGGAGAAAACACCTTTTCCAGCTTCTAGAAGTCGCCTGTATTCCTTGGCTCATTTCTCCCTTCCATCTTCAGGGCCAGCAATGGTGGGTTGGGTCTTTCTCACATATCATCAATCTGACCCTAACTCTCCTGCCTCCCTCTTCCACTTTTAAACCAAAAAAACCCACTGCCACTGAGTCAATTCCTACTCATAGGGACCCTATAGGACAGAGTAGAACTGCCGCATACAGTTTCCAAGGATTACCTGGTGGATTTGAACTGGCAACCTTTTGATTAGCAGTCATAGCTCTTAACCACTACACCACCAGGGTTTCCTCCACTTTTAAGGACCCTTGTAATTACCGTGGAGTCCCTGGATGGTACAAACCGTTAATGTTCTCAGCTGATAATCAAAAGTTTGGAGGTTTAAGTTTGCACAGAGGCACCTTGGAAGAAAGGCTTGGCAATCTACTTTTTAAAAATCAGCCATTGAAAACCCTGTGGAACACAGGTCTACTCTGACACACGTTAGGCTGCAATGAGCGGCAACTGACTACATGGCAACTGGAGATTACATTGGCCCACCCAGATAAGCCAGGTTCATCTCCCTATTTTAAAGCCAGCTGATCAACAGCTCTAATTTCATCTGTAACCTTAATTCCCTTTTGCTATGTAAGGTAATACATTCCATGGATTAAGACATGGACAGCTTTATCAGTTGCCATTGGGTCGATACTGACTCATAGCAACCCTGTAGGACAGAGTAGAACTGCCCCATAGGGCTTCCAAGGAACAGCTGGTGGATTCAAACTGCCAACCTTTTGGTTAGCAGCCAGGCTCTTAACCACTGCACTACCAGGTCTCCTGGACAGCTTTAGGGGTCCTTTATTCTACCTACCACGGCCCTTGTAAGGAGAAGTGTGTGCTATGGAATGGGGAGAAAAATGGAGAAGGAATTCTGGGGAGAGATAAAGAGAGGGCAGCCCTGGAAAGGGTGGCATGCTGTGACCACATGAGAAAGATAACCAGTGAGGTTTCCCTGTAGTAGGTACTGACTGACAATGAGATTTAAACTTTTTTGTTTTGTTTTTAATCATGGTTTTTAATACTCCATTTTTGGTTCATTCCTGTTCTATACAATTCTGTATTTCTCCATTAATCCCTAACATTTAAGGAAAAATCTGTCACTTAAGATTTCTTCTGGAATGAAGAAGGAGGGTGGCTGAAACTGCAGTTACCCATCCTGGAGTAAAGCCAAGCTCAGAGGAAACAGCTACAGGGCACAAATGAGTAGAAGAAATTGTGAATCAAGTCAGGAGCAGAAAGTCACAGCAAGGGACCACAGGAAGATCACCTCCTTCCCCAAGCACCACCACCCACAGGAGTAAAGAGAAGGTATACCTATGATAATTTATTTCAACTAAGCCGCAGGGACCATTGATTCAAAAAATACAAATGGATTTCCTCATATAAATTAGACACTGAGATACAAAGGAAATAAGACATGCTTCTACATTCAAAGTGCTTACAACACAGAGAGGGAGATTGACAAGTTAATCCCTATTATGGTGCAACGTATGCATAGAGAAAGGCATAGGGAGAACATGGGAGCAGAAGGAGAAACTGCAAAATCAGACTGCACACAAGGAAGACTTTCCAGAAGCTGTTTGGAATTATGGCTAGGATTACCATCTATGTGTACATGCAGAGAGGAAGCTGAGTATTTCAGAAACAGCTAACTACCACATGTACAAATGCATGATTTTAATATAGACACTAGAGGCATACTCCAATTGTCTTTGTTGCCACTCATTCTTTCTCACATTCATCACAGTGTCCCCGGGCTTTTTCTTCCTATAAAAGCACTGTGCTCTGATACCATCCACTCCTGCCACCTAAGGGTCTTCTGCTTCATCAGTTATACTTTTCCCCACTTGAGTCTTCAATTTTTTCCTTTCTTCTAGCTTTCTGTACTTATAAAGACTCTAATGTCTCCCATTTGTAATGAATTTTTACTAAGTCCTCTCCCACTCCCATATTTCTAGTTAAATACTGCCTTCTCTTGCTTTTCCTTCACTGCCAAACTTCTTGAAAGGATTATTTATACCAGATTTTTGCCATTCTGTTTACCCACCAATCTTTGCTCTCCCAGTTTTAAATTCCTCGGCCAGCGTTCCTAAAACTGCTTTCACTAAAGATACCAATGACTTCTTTGTTAAAATCCAATGGACATGTTTTAGTCATTAATTTTCAGAGCTCTCTAACACATCTGACATTGCAGCTAACTTTCTTTTGGGAATGCTCTCTCATTCTCTCTTCTGGGATTACACAGGTTCTGAGTCCCTTCCACCTGCCTAGCCAAGTCTCCATCCCTTTCTCAGCTTCCTCTTCCTCTAACTCTCCAATAAGAATCAATGTTCTAAGGTACATTCATACACATTTTTTATTCTAAATGTTATTCAGTGAAACATGTTTCTCATTTTAAGAACAAATATCAATATCCCAATCTGAAGCCTAAGTATGTACTCCAAAGAATTGAAAGCAGGAATAGAAACAGTTACTTGTACACCAGTATTCATTGCACCACCGTTCACAATAGCCAAAACGTGGGAACAATACAAATGTCGTCAGTGATTAAGTGGATAAACAAAATGTAATATGTACATACAGTGGAATATTACACAGCCATAAACAGAAATGAAGTCTTGAAACATGCTACAAAATGGATGAATCTTGAAAACATTATGCCGAGGGAGATAAGTCGGTCACTAAAGGACAAATATTGTATGATTGCCCGTATATAAAATATATGAATGCATAGAGACTAAAGTTTATTAGTGGTTATCAAGGGAGGGCAGAGGGGGGAAGAAAGGAGGAAAGGCTTTGCTTAGAGAGCACTGAGTTTCTGTTAATGGTGGTGGAATAATTTGGAAACAAACAGTGGTGATGTTTGCACAACATGATGAGTGCGATGAACATCACTGAATTGTACACGTATAAAATGTTGAATTGGCAAATGTCATGTTATATATACATATTTCACCACAGTAAAAGTTTTAAAATATATATTTGAAATGGGTTTTAGAATTCATTTTCACAGGTGTAACCTGTTACAAGAGACGTCCACATATTGCTTCAGAAGGCTGGCATTATCAGTAGAAAAATAAATTCTGAACCAGTTGCTGTTCAGTCGATTCCAACTCATGGCGACCCTTTGCGTGTCAGAGTAGAACTGTGTTCCACGGGGTTTACAATGGCTGATTTTTCAGAAGTAGATCTTTAGGCCTTTCTTCTGAGGCACCTCTGGGTGGGCTCGAATCTTCAACCTCTTGCTTAGCAGTGGAGTGAGAGTGCATTCACAATTTCTATTCTCTAGGGACTCCAAATGAAGCCTACAGAGAATGTAAATAGGGTTGTTATAAGGAATACACCAACCAAACCCACTGCTGTCGAGTCGATTCTGACTCTTAGCGACCCCATAGAACAGAGTAGAGCTGCCCCATAGCGTTTCCAAGGAGCACCTGGCAGATTCGAACTGCCGACCTTTGGGTTAGCAGCCGTAGCAATAAACCACTACACCACCAGGGTTTCCGTTATAAGGAATACAGTATGAGCAATATGCTGCCTTGGGCTGGTCCCCACCCAGATTTTCTCCCTGACATTTCTGTTATTGCTATTCTATGAAAGCAAATACGCCAACTTTATTTTTTTAAAAATTTGTTTGATTCAAGTGTGGGAACGGGACAGTGCAGTGGAGGGGAAAGGGTAGAAAGTAACTGTTTTTGAACTTCACTTTGAAGTTCTTAAAGACTAGCATAAAAATAATTAAAAGTAATGAGCTAACAATATCTAAATACAATTCCCCCTTTATTTTTTAAGTTAGTGGTAATTTTTCAGCAGGAAAAATTAAATTATCAATATCAAATAAACTACCATCTCTACTTTCTCTCAAATGATTGAGGTTGATTTTTTTTTTAATAGAAAACATCCTGAAAAAATAAGTCAAGAATATTTTTTTCCAGTATTGAGAAATATTTTACTACTTCTAAGGCTCTACCACAGCCCTCTGCCCACACAGTGTAGTTTTGAAATAACAGTTCATTTTCTTAAGAAAAATAAAGTACTTACATAGTGCTAGCCAAAACAAGTATCTACAGAGTGAATAGAAATACTAAATGGTCCAGGCAGCTGGAACCTGAGGGTACTTGCACAGGGAATACAGTGTGGATGAATGGAAACCCTGGGGTTGGGCAATGAATCAATGTGGCTGTGCTGACACTTAGAGAATTATCCCACATTTACTATAGAAACTTGATTTTTTTAGATTCATCCTTGTAAGTGCAGACAAAAATAGTCAAAATGATGTGCTAGTGCTGATGTTTTCACTTAAAGTCCACAGAAATATGGCAATCCCTAGTTCAGACTAAAGACAAACAGCACTTTGCCCAATTGATGTGTTCTGCAAAACTTGTTGGGAAGGTGCGTTTATTTTCTAAAAGTCATGTTGTTGTTATTGTCAATAGGTGCTGTTGAGTCAGTTCCAACTCATAGAGACCCCACGTACAACAGAACGGAATACTGCTTGGTCCAGCACCATCCTCACAATCATTACTATGTTTGAGTCCATTTTTGCAGTCACTGTGTCAATTCATGTTGTTGAGGGTTGTCTTAGTCATCTAGTGCTGCTATAACAGAAATACCACAAGTGGATGGCTTTATCAAAGAGAAGTTTATTCTCTCATAGTCCAGTAGGCCAGAAGCCCAAACTCAGGGTGCAAACTCCAGGGGAAGGCTTTCTCTCTCTGTCGGCTCTGGAGGAAGGTCCTTGTCATCAGTCTTCCCTTGGTCTGAGAGAATCAGTGCAGGAACCTCAGGTGCAAAGGATGCGCTCTGCTCCCGGCACTGCTTTCTTGATGGTATGAGGTGCCCGTGTCTTTCTGCTCACTTCTCTCTTTTATACCTCAAAAGAGATTGGCTTAAGACACTACGTAATCTTGGTGACCTCATCAGTATAATTGCCACTAATCCATCTTATTAAATAATAGTGCTAGGATTTACAACATACAGGGAAATCACATCAGAAGATTAAATGGTAGACAATCATACAAGGGAATCATGACCTAGCCAAGCCGACAGATATTTTTGGGGAACACAATTCAATCCCTGACAAGGGTTTTCCTCTCTTTTACTGACCCTTTTCTTTACCAAGCATGATGTCTGGCTCAGCTTGGATTCTCTAGAGAAACAAATCCACTGAAGTATATATATATGTAGAGAGAGAGAGAGAGATTTATCTCAAGGAAATGGCTCGCATAGTTGTAGAGGCTGGCAAGTCCCTAGTCCATAGGTCAGGTGTCAGGCTGGAGGCTTTTCTGACTCACAGAGCTGCAGGGGCTGACGAATCAAAGATTGTAGCTCAGATGGCTGCAGAGGCTGAAGAATCCCAAGACTGGCAGGCAATATGGCAGGCAGTTGGCTCAAGCCCCAAGAACCAGAGGTCAGATGATGACGAGCCTGATGCAGGATCTAGAGCAAGCGAGCTTTGCCAGAATGTTCATTTATATGTATATATGCATAGACAGATAGATGGATGGGTGGACGGATGGACAGATAGACGGACGGACAGATGGACAGACAGACAGACCGACAGACAGACAGACAGATAGACAGATAGATATAGATGCAGGCCACACCCCTAAGGTGATCTGATCACCACAGATCATATCAGGGAGGATAACTACATCCATTATATAACTGCCATACCACTGAGAATCATGGCCTAACCAAGTTGACACACAACCTTAACCATCACAATGTCCTTCTCCAGGAACTGGTCCCTCCTGATAACTTATCCACAGTAAGCAAGACAAAGTCTCACTATCCTTGCTTCTAAGGAGCATTCTGGTTGTACTTCATGTTTTTTTAAGGTTCCAAATAAAATTTGATATTTCATGAAAGTCTGGGATAAGACTTTTTTAATTTGAATAATTATATTTTTACATGTTTTTAAAATGTTAATTTTTTTATGTCTGACTCAGACTAAGGCTTCTCTTTTGTAGTTTATAATGGAGTAGAATTTTAGGTAAGGGTTTGCTTCTGGAGTCAACTTGTAAGGGAAAAAATTGCATCATATAATCAATGTTACCTTGAAAATTTATTACATTGTCTATAAAATATTGTCTATAAAACATAAAATATATAAAATATTGTTGTCAGTTGCTGTCAAGTCATCTCTGATTCATGGCAACCTTATGTATAACAGAATGAAATGTTGCCGAGTCCTGCACCACCTTCATGATTGCATATTTGAGCTCATTGTTGCAGCTACTGTGCCAATTTATCTCACTGAGGGTTTTCCTCATTTCACTCACCCTCTACCAAGTATAGTGACCTTTCCTAATGATTGGTCCATGGTATTTCTAAGCCGCATTGGAATATAATCTACCCTCTCTAGTCCAACATCCAGCTTCTCCCTCTACCTTGGTCCAGATTTTTGTTCCTTAAAGAACAAATAATATAGCTGTCTTATGTTTAGGACTACATTAGAAGATAATTATGTATATATAAACACTAGAATTATACTCAGGGGATAGATGCTTAACCCATGAGGGGTGCATGAAAACTACTGAGGAAACAACAAATAAAATCACTCAAACTATTTTTTCTTGCCTACCTTGTACAGCAGATTTTATTATATTGTGTCTGATGAATACTTAACACATTTTCTAAAATACTGAAAGAACATGTATAATAGACATTAAATAGGTTATTTCTAAGATCTGTGTAAAAAGATCCTACATCTTGGTCTAGAGCAGTAGGCCTCAATGGGGGATGATTTTTATTACCCTTTTGCTATGTCTGGAGACATTCTTGATTGTACGCTGATAAACCTACAATGCACAAGACAGCCCCCACATAATTTCCTGGCCCAAAATGTTACTAATGTCAGGCTTGAGGAGCCTCACTATTAGCTGCTTTAGGGCAATTAGCCATAGCCTGACCTTCTTTATCTTTAGGATTTCCCATTAAAAGACACTTGGCTATTCTGTCAGAGTGGTCAAAGCCAGCTCGCAGAGCTGTAATTATTTGTCCCTATTCAAAGTCCATTGACACAATCTCATTACCATATTCTTGTAAGACAGACCTGTCACAAATGAGCTTGTTGCATCTTCAGAAATTTTTAACTATGAAGAATCTCCTGACGTGCTGTCAGTTGACGTCAGACTGCTAGTCATTGGTGTTTCTGCTGGCTTTTCTGCAGGTGTCTCTTGTTTCGTTGCACTAGTAGGTGAAGGTTCAGAAGATGCTGTTGTTGATACTCCAGTGGTTGGTGCAGGTGTGGAAGAGGAAGCCATAGTCGGGGCAAAGGTTGGGGTTTGAGCCACAGCTGCCACTGTGGATGAACCAACTGCAATAGTGGTAGAAGGATTTGATTGCTGGATTATAGCTGGGACTGGTGTTGCCACGGCTTTGGGCTTTGTCATCATAATCACCACAAAATTCTCCTAAGTTTCTATTCTTCGAGGGCAGTATCATCATTAAGGGTTTTTGCCTGTGGAAATCAATATTTGTCCCACTACCAAAAAGGCGTCATTTGCTTCCAGTGTTCCACCCAACATGTAAAGAGCTTGAAAGTCATCACTCCTGTTCTCACAAGAAAAAATGTTAAAAACTTAAAATAAGCAACTCTTCTTAAATCTGTCAGAGAATAGCAGTGACAGAACAAACCATTGCCCCCCAAACTGGAGATACAGGCAGAAACAGAAAATCACAGCTTACCAGAAGCAGAAACCGACACTGGACCCAGAATTGGGTAGGGATGTTGTTGTTGTTGTTAGGTGCCCTCGAGTTGGTTCCGACTCATAGTGACCCCATGCACAACAGAACAAAACACTGCCCAGTCCTGAGCCATCCTTAAAATCATTGTTATGCCTGAGCTCATTGTTGCAGCCACTATGTCAATCCACCTCATTGAGGGTCTTCCTCTTTTCTGCTGACCCTGTGCTCTGCCAAGCATGATGTCCTTCTCCAGGGACTGATCCCTCCTGACAACATGTCCAAAGTATGTAAGACACAGTCTCGCCATCCTTGCTTCTAAGGAGCATCCTGGTTGTACTTCTTCCAAGACAGATTTGTTCGTTCTTTTGGCAGCCCGTGGTATATTCAATATTCTTCGCCAACACCACAATTCAAAAGCGTCAACTCTTCTTCGGTCTTCCTTATTCATTGTCCAGCTTTCACATGAATATGATGTGATTGAAAATACCATGGCTTGGATCAGGCGCATCTTAGTCTTCAAGGTGACATCTTTGCTCTTCAACACTTTAAAGAGGTCCTTTGCAGCAGATTTACCTAATGCAATGCATCTTTTGATTTCTTGACTGCTGCTTCCATGGCTGTTGATTGTGGATCCAAGTAAAATGAAATCCTTGACAACTTCAATCTTTTCTCCGTTTATCATGATGTTGCTCATTGGTCCAGTTGTGAGGATTTTTGTTTCCTTTTTATGTTGAGGTTCAATCCATATTGAACGCTGTGGTCTTTGCTCTTCATTAGTAAGTGTTTCAAGTCCTCTTCACCTTCAGCAAGCAAGGTTGTGTCATCTGCATAATGCAGGTTGTTAATGAATCTTCCTCCAATCTTGATGCCCTGTTCTTCTTCATATAGTCTAGCTTCTCGGATTATTTGCTCAGCACACCTTTCCTGACTTTAAAACAATCAGTATCCCCTTGTTCTGTCCAAACAACTGCCTCTTGACCTGTGTAAAGTTTCCTCACGAGCACAATTAAGTGCTCTGGAATTCCCATTCTTCGCAATGTTATCCATAATTTGTTATGCTCCACACAGTCGAATGCCTTTAAATAGTCAATAAAACAAGTAAACATCCTTCTGGTATTCTCTGCTTTCAGCCAGGATCCATCTGACATCAGCAATGATATCCCTGGTTCCACGTCCTCTTCTGAAACCAGCCTGAATTTCTGGAAGTTCCCTGTAGATATACTGCTGCAGCCCTTTTTGAATGATCTTCAGCAAAATTTTGCTTGCTTGTGATATTAAGGATATTGTTCTATAATTTCCACATTCAGTTGGATCACCTCTCTTGGGAATAGGCATAAATAAGGATCTCTTCCAGTCAGTTGGCCAGGAAGCTGTCTTCCATATTTCTTGGCATAGACAAGTGAGCACCTTCAGTGCTGCATCTTTTTATTAAAACATCTCAATTGATATCCATCAATTCCTGGAGCCTTGTTTTTCACCCATGACTTCAGAGCAGCTTGGACTTCTTCCTTCAGTACCATTGGTTCCTGATCATATGCCACCTCTTGAAATGGTTGAACATCGACTAATTCTTTTTGGTATAATGACTTTGTGTATTCCTTCCATTTTCTTTTGATGCTTCCTGCATCGTTTAATATTTTAGGGACACTTCAAAGATTATTGACTAATGGTTGGAGACTGAGCATGGACCACCTTTGAGAGATAAAGTTTCCTCCTTGCAGCTGTCGGGAGGGGGACCCATACTTTAGAGAATTTTACCTCCAGGAACCCCACCAGGTTCTCACTATAAAAACAGGGGGAAAAAAAAATCTCAGAATGCTTCCAGCAAGAGGAGGGGAAATTCAACTGTTTTGAAATATCCCCAGAGTGCTCTGTTCTCTTTAACAACAGCCTGCCCTCAAGGGAAACTATTTTACCAGAGCCTAACCTATGCAGGGAAACCCTAGTGGCATAGTGGTTAAGAGCTAGGCTGCTAACCAAAAGGTCGGCAGTTCAAATCCACCAGGCACTCCTTGGAAACTCTTTGGGGGCAGTTCTACTCTGTCCTATAGGGTCACTATGAGTCAGAATCGAATCGACTCAATGGCAATGAGTTTGGTTTGGTTTTTAACCTATGTGGGGTGATAGAAATACCCAACTCCAACTTCTAGTCTTCCAAATTGGGGAAGAGGAATAATCAAAAGGCACCATTCACCATCTGTGCTTTTACCACAAATCTTCAGCAAACTCTAAGAGGTCTAGTCCCGTGCACCAAGCCGAAGTTCAGAACACAGGCCCTGCCTGTACTTACAGCCAACAAGCCATGTTACATCCCCAGAGGCAGACCTTCTCACAGAACCCTGTCCAGACCTAAGCTCTCTTCTCCTCAGACCCACCTCCTTGCACTGCCCAAATTATCTTTTTCTGAGCGTTTTCTTGTGGTTTAGGTGAAAGTTTACAGAGTAAATTAGTTTCCCATTCAGCAATTTTTTACACATCTTGTTTCATAACATTGTTTACAAACCCTTCAGTGTGTCAGCACACTCCCCACTTCCTCCCTGGGTTTCCCGTTTCTATTCACCCAGCTTTCCTGCCCTTTCCTGCCTTCTGAACTTTGATTTGGGGCAAATGCTGCCCTTTTGGTCTCATGTGGTTGATTGTTCTGAGGTGCACCTTCCTCACACATGTTATTTTTTCTTTTATAAGCCTGTCTCTTGTTTGGCTGAAAGGTGATCTCTTGGAGTGTGTTCATTTCCAACTTTGAAGGGTATGTATGGGCCATAGTCTTAGGGTTCCACCAGTCTCTATCAGACCAGTAAATCTAGTCTTTTTAAGGAATTTGATATTTGTTCTACATTTTGCTCCCACTCTGTCCAGGACCTTCTGCTATGATCCTGGAGAGAACAGTCGGTGGTGGTAACCAGGCACCATCTAATTCTCCTGATCAGAGGCTGTAGTTCATGTGGTCCGATAGTACTTTGGACAAATTGTTTCCTTGAGCCTTTGGTTTTCTTCATTCTTCTTTAGCCCAAGTGGGAAGAGACCAATAGTATCTTAGATGGCTGCTTGCAAGCTTTTAAGACCCCAGTCACTACTCACCAGGGTAGGATGTAGAACATTGTCTTTATGGCCTGTGTTATGACAATTGACCTGGGTGTCCCCCAAGACTATGGCCCTAAACTCTCAAATCCAGTGCTTTAATCCCGCCAGGTGTTTGGTAATGGCTGAGAAGTTTTCATGGATATACATTTATATATTTGCAGTATATAAAAATATGCACGTAAATATGTATGTAGAGATTTCCATTGCCAAACCTATGTATGCTCATTAGTGTACCCCCATGTGCCATCCTACACCTGTTGAGCTTACATATCTGCCTATGTATCTACTGGTAAATTATCATCTCTTATTACTGTTGTTGCTGAATCATATATATAACAGCGTTTATCGTTGTTGCCTGTTACTCTCAGTGTCTTCCTTTGCCTTGGCCATATTGTGCTGACATCTCCCATATTGTGTCTTGTCTTTTCCTTCACCAAAGTTAATGCATGTCTACTATCTAGTTAGTGGTTTTCCTTCCTTCCCCCTTCCATGCCTGGTAATCATCAAAGAATATTTCTTCCTTTGTGTAAACCTTTTCTTGATTTTTTATAATAGTAGTCACATGCAATATTTGTCCTTTTGTGATTGACCTATTTTATTCAACATAATGTCCTTCAGGTTCATCCATGTTATTAGATGTTTGGCAGATTTATCATTCTTCTTCATCGTTCTGTAGTGTTTCACTGTGTGTATGTACCACAGTTTGTTTATTCATTCATCTGTTGATGGGCATATAGGTTGTTTCCAACTTCCTGCTATCGTGAACAGTGCTGCAATGAACCTGGGTGTGCATATGCCTATTCATGTCACGGCTCTTATTTCTCTAGGATGTATACCTAGGAGTTGGATTTCTGGATCATATGGTATTTCTATTTCCAGCTTTTTAAGGAAGCTCCATACCATTTTCCACAGTGGTTGAACCATTTTACCTTCTGACCAGCAGCGTTCTAAACTCCCCACAACCTCGCCAGTATATGCCATTTTCTGTTTTTTGGCTCAGTGCTATTATTACAAGGATGAGAAGATATCTCATTGTAGTTTTAATCTACATCTCTAATGGGTAATGATTGCGAACATCTCTTCATGTGCTTGTTGGCCACCTGAATGTCTTCTTTGATGAAATATCTGTTCATGTCATTTGCCCATTTTTTAAATTGGATTGTCTTGTTGTTGTTGAGGTGTTGAAGTTTTCCATAAATTTTAGAAAATAGTTCCTTGTCAGATATGTCGTTGCCAAAAATTTTTTCCCAGTCTGTTGGTTCTTTTTTTTACTCTTCTGAAGTCTTTTGATGCATAAGTATTTAATTTTTAAGAGGCCTTAGTTGTCTAGCTCATCTTCTTCTGTTTGTCCATTTTAATTATGTTTGATAGTCTATTTAGCTGTAAACAAGGGCCCCTACATTTGCCCCTATTTTTCCTTCCATGATCTTTACAGTTTTAGGTTTTGAGTTACTTTTTGTGCATAGTGTGAAGTAAGAACCCTGTTTCATTTTTCTGCAAATGGATATCCAATTTTACTAGCACCATTTGTTAAAGAGATTATCTCTTCTGCATTTGATGGATTTTTATTTTGTATGTCTTTTACATCACTGGTTAGATTTATTCCCAATTATTTTATCTTTTTGAGGGTCATTGTAAATAGCATTTTTTCTTGATTTCCTTTTCAGAGTTCACATTGTTAGTGTAGAGGAATCTGGATGATTTTTGTACGTCGATTTTGTACCCTGACACTTTGCTCAATACTTCTATTAGTTCCAGTAGCTTTCTTGTAGAAACTCTGGGATTTTTTATATGTAAAGGATCATATCATCTGCAAATAGGGATAGTTATACTTCTTTCTTACCAATTTGGATGCCTTTTATTTCCCTTTTTTGCCTTATTGCTTAGCTAGTACTTCCAGTACAACATTCTCTGGTTCCAGTTCTTAAAGAGAATGCTTTCAGTTGCTCTCCGTTGGTAATAATGTTGGCTGTAGGTTTTGTATATATGCCTTTAATTATGTTAAGGAATTTCCCTTCTATTCCTATTTTGCTGAGTTTTAATGAGGAATATGTGTTGGATTTCATCAAATATCTTTTCTGCATCAATTGAGATGGTGATGAGGCTCTTTTGTTTTATTAAATGTGATAGATTACATTGATTTTCTATGTTGAACCATCATAGCATAACTGGTGTGAATCCCACTTGGTCATGATGTATTATTTTTTGGATATGATGTTGGATTCTATTGGCTAGAATTTGTTGGGAATTTTTGCATCTATATTCATGAGGGATTTTGTTCTGTAATTTTATTTTTAAGAAGTGTCTTTATCTGGTTTTGATATCAGGGTTATGCTGACTTTACAGAATGAATTTTGGAGTGTTCTGTCTTTTTCTATGGTTTGAAATAGCTTGAGGAGAACTAGTGTCAATTCTTCTCTAAATGGTAGAATTCTCCAGTGAAGTCATCTAGGGCAGGGCTTTTTTTGGTAGAGATTTTTTATGACTTCTTCAGTTTCTTTCTGTGTTATGAGTTTGTTCAAATTTCTACTTCAGTTTGTGTTAGTTTTGGTATGTAGTGTATTTCTAGAAATTTGTCCATTTCTTCTAGGTTTTCAAATTTGTTGGACTACAGTTCTTCTAGTATTCTTTCATGATCCTGTTTATTTCTGTTGGTTCTGTTGTAATGTCACCCATCTCTTTTTTGTGTGTGTGTTATTTGCATTTTCTCCTTCTTTTGTCAATTTGACTAGTGGTTTGTCAATTTTATTGGTCTTTTCAAAGAACCAACTTCTAGTCTTGTTAATTCTTTCTATTGTTTATGTGTTTTCTATTTCATTTATTTCTGCTCTAATCTTTATTATTTCCTTTCTTCTGGTGACTGTGGCTTCTTTTGCTGCTCTTTTTCTATTTATTGGAGTTGTAGGGTTAAGATATTGATTTTGGCTCTTTCTTCTTTGTTGATGTCTATGTTTATTGCTATGAATTGGCCTCTTAGCTTTTTTCTGTGTCCCAAAGGTTTTGTTATATTGTGCTTTCATTATCTTTTGATTCTAGGAATTTTTTAATTTTTATTTTTTATTTCTTCTATGATCCAGTGGTTTCAAGCAGGGCATTACTCAATTTCCATGTATTTTATTTTTATTCTTTTTCTTCCTGTTATTGGTTTCTAATTTTGTAGCATTGTAATCAGAGAAGATGCTTTGTAAATTTTCTATGTTCTTGAATTTATTGAGGCTTGCTTTGTGGCCTAACATATTGTCTATTCTGGAGAATGATCCATCTGCACTGGAAAAGAATGTATTGTGCTGTCACTGGGTGGAATTTTTGTATATATCTATGAAATCAAATTGGTTGATTATGTTGTTTGGATCTTCTATATCTTTGTTGAGGTTCTTTTTAGTTGTTCTATCCTTCTTTGAAAGTGGTGTGTTAAAGTCTCCTACTAGTATTATTAAATTGTCTCTTTTCAATTCTGTTAAAGTTTGTTTAATGTATTTTGGAAATTTGTCATTGTGTGTGTAGATATTTATTATGGTTATGCTCTCTTGGTGGAATGACCCTTTAATCATTACATAATCCCCTTCCTTTTCTCTTATGCTAGTTTTTACCTTAAAGGTTATTTTGTCAGAAATTAATATTGCTACTCTTGCTCTTTTTGGTTACTGTTAACTTGATATAATTTTGTCCATCCTCTGATTTAACTTATTTTTACCTTTGTGTCTAAGGTATCTATCTTTTAGACAGCATATTGATGGGTCATTTTTCTTTTATCTATTCTGCCACTCTCTTACTGGTACATTTAATCCATTTACATTTAGTGTGATTATTGATAGGTATGAATTTACTGCTGTCATTTTGTTGCACTTTTTTTGTGGTGTTGAAGGTTTCTTTGTTGCTTGTACTTTTCTGTGCTGAGTTCTTATTGTTTATGCATTTTCTTTTAATTTACTTCGTTGATGTTGATTTTGTGTTTACTGAGTCTTTATGATTTTCTTTTTTTTTTTATTTTAGTTAATAAGTTTATTAGTTTTCTTTGTGGTTACCCTGAACTGTACTTTTATCTCCCTAAGTTTAAGGCAGTATGTTGTATCCTGAAATTGCCTTGACTTCCTCTCCATATGGAAGTTCTGCAACTGCATCATTTTTTCTCCATTTTTATTTTGAAGTTGCTGTCATTTACAGATTGACATCTCTGATTCCCTGTTTTCAGTCTTGTAGCTTTATTTCATTTTATTTTATTTTATTTTAGAAAATTCTTTATCTAGGTTAGTATTCGAGTGATGGTGTCATGTGTCTTAATCTTAGGCTGTTGTCTGACATTGTTGATTCTCTGTTTGAAGGACTCCTTTTATTATTTCTTTTAAGATGGGTTTGGTTTTTACAAATTCCTCTAATTTCTGTTTATTCAGAAATGTTCTAGTTTTACCATTGTATTTGAGAGACAATTTTTCTGAATGTATGATTTTTCATTGGTGTCTTAGTTATCTAGGGATGCTATAACAAAAATATCATAAGTGGATGACTTGAACAAAGGGAAGTTTGTTCTCTCAAAGTCTAGGAGGCTAAAAGTCCAAATTCAGGGTACCAGCTCCAGGGGAAGGCTTTCCCTCTGTTGGCTCTGGGGGAAGATTCTTGTCATCAATCTTCCCCGACTAAAGAGCTTCTTAGTGCAGGGACCCCAGGTCCAAAGGATGCGCTCTGCTCCCAGCACTGCTTTCTTGGTGGTATGAGGACTCCATGTGTCTTTGCTCACGTCTCTCTTTTATATCTCAAAAAATATTTACTTAAGACATAACCTAATCTTGTAGATTGAGTCCTGCCTCATTAACATAACAGCCGCTAATCCCACCTCATTAACATCTAGAGGCGGGATTTACAACACATGGGAAAATCATATCAGATGACAAAATGATGGACAATCACACAATACTGGGAATCATAGAGTAGCTAAGTTGACACACATTTTGGGGAGACACAACTCAATCTATAGCTATTGGTAGTTTTTTTCTTTCAGAATTTTATATATGTCATCCCATTGCCTTCTTGCCTACGTAGTTTCTGCTGAAATCAGAGTTTAGTCTTTTTGGTTCCTCTTTGCAGGTAACATTTCATTTTTCTCAAGCTGCTCTCAAGATTCTTTCTTTGTGTTTGGGTTTGGAAAGTTTGATTGTGATTTGTCTTGCTGATTTTCTTTTGTGGTCTACACTCTGTGGGGCTCATTGAGCTTCTTGGATGGATATCTTATCATCTTTCATGATATTGTGGAACTTTTCTGACACCAAGTCTTCAAAAAATTTTCTGTGTGTGTGTGCGTTTTGTCTCTTCCTGCTCTGGAATTTTGATTATACATAAATTATTCCTCTTGATAATTTCCCACATAACTCTTAGGGTTTCTTCATTTTTCTTTACTCTTTTTTCTGATTGTTCCTTTAACAAATTAATATCAAGGAATTTGTCCTCTATTTTGATGATTCTGCCTTTCATTAATTCAGTTCTACTCCTTTCCCCTGCCATTGAGTTATCTATTTCTAAAATTTTAGTATTGGTCTTCTGGATTTCTAATTACTGTTTTTGTGTTGTTTCCAATTGTCTATTTTGTCATTTCATTTTTGTATTGTTTCCCTGAATTCTTTTAGAATTTTGTCTATGTTTTCCTTGGTTTTGTCTGTGTTTTCCTTGATCTCTTTGAGTATCCTATGTATAATTATCTCAAATTCCTCATCAGCTAGCTTGATTACCAATTTCTTCTTCAGGAACATTTTCTGGTCCTTTATTTTGGTCACCTGCTTGAGCTATCTTGTCTTGTTTCTTTATATGATTTGATACTGTCTGTTGTCTTTGAGGCATTAAGGTGTTTTTATGTTAACTTATTGATTATGTGTTCATTTCCTTCATTCTGATTTTTTGTTTTGTTTTGTTTTGCTATATCTGGGTTGGTGGGGTTTGTGTGCTACACTGGTCTCTGGTCTCGTAGCACTGGAGTGTTCACTACCTTCTCCAGGAGAGCCAGGGCAATGGCAGTAGTGTGATTTTGGGTCTCTGTTCATTGATTGTCCAGGACAGTTGAGGAAAGACTGGATAGGAACTGCTGCTCATGAGTATACCTGACTTTGTATCCTAGTGGGTAGGTGGCAGGGCAAGGCGGGTGACTGGGTGCTCATGTGGAGTGTTCTGTGCCGCTAGGGCTGGTTGGGAGGAGCCACTGGGCAACTGAGTGTGCACATGGGTTGCTCTCAACAGCTCAGGCCAGGTGGGTGGAGGACAGCTGGCAACTGGGCACACGTGTGTGGCACTTTCCACTACTCAGGCTGGGTGGGTGGTGGCTGGTGGGCAACCTGGCATATGTGCAGGATGGGCCCACAGCCTGGGCTGAGTGGGCAGGGCTGGCAGGCGATTGAGTGCACATGCAGGGCACTCACCTCAGCTCAAGCCATGTAGGTGAGCTGAGGAGGAGTTGCAGCAAGACTGGGCTGGGGCAGCTCACACCTCAACAGGTGGGGAGAAAGGGCTATGGGGTTCTCGTTTCTCTACTCACCAGGGAGGTGCAGGCATATGGAGTGTGCCTCTCATCACAGGTCAAAGGTGCTGGGCCACCTTCTACTGGCTGCAGCCAACAATCCAGACTTGGCCCTGTCCAAGTACAAGGAGGGAGGTTGCTGCCTGGAGTCTGGTTGGGTGAGGAATCTCTTGCTGACCCTCTGGATCTATCACTGTATGTGCGCCACCCACCCTAATGATCAGGAGCTGCTGCTGGTGAGTAGTCCTGCTTCCAGGTCTCAGCTCCCTACCTGCTCAGTGGACACCAGGGTCTCTGGTGCTCTCATCCTCCTTCTTGTATGTTTCCTCCTTAAGATTCAGTTTATGTTCTGCTCATCTTGTTTCACTCCAGGCATATCTACAGTTTCTTTTTCTCCTAGCTGAGATTCTGTGAAGTTGCCCTCCTGTGCTCTTCTCTCAGAATTGCTGCTGGGTTTATGTTGAGATGGCCATGCTGTGCTGGGTTCCCTGGCCAGGTACTTCTGCTCTGTATCTCTCCTCGTTCACTGTTTTTGTTCAGTTTCCTTTTCCAATCAGTGTTTGATAATTCTTTATCCTTCCATTTGATGCTGTGTTCCAGGATTGTCATCTGAGTTTATTTTTTCACTTAGCTTCTTGAGTTTTTGCTGGAGAAGGGTGGCATGGTACATCCAACTAGTCTACCACCTTGATCCCTCCCCCCAAATTATCTTTTAAGTAACTAAATAGAATAGTGTCTTACTCAGGGTTCTCTAGAGAAACAGATGCTGATATATATAACCTGATACATATATATAATACATATATAAAAAAAACCGATGCACACATATGTATGACGTATATGTACGTGTGTATGTGTGTCTGTGTGTCTGGAGCCCTGGTGGCACAATGGTTAAGACCTCGGCTGCTAACCAAAAGGTCGGCATTTTCAATTCACCACCCACTCCTTAGAAACCCTATGGGGCAGTTCTACTCTGTCCTATAGGGTCGCTTTGAGTCAGAATTGACTTGATGGCAATGGACTTTTATATATATATGTGTGTGTGTGTGTGCGCGCGTGTGTGTCTATCTCCAAAAAAACACCAGTTGCTGTCACATTAGCTTTAACTCTGACTCATGGTGACCTTATTTACCTCAGAGTAGAACTGCAGTCCATAGGGCTTTCAATGTCTGAGTTTTTCCAAAGTAGATCATCAGACCTATCTTTCAAGGTGCCTCTGGGTGGATCAAATTTCCAATCTTTTACATAGCAGCAGAATGCATTACCTGTTTGTACCATTCAGGGACTCTGAGCTCCCTCTCTCTCTCTCTCTCTCTCTTTAAACAATTGTCTTGCTCGATTGTGGAGGTCTGAGAAGTCCAAAATATGTAGGTTGGGCAACTGGAAGAGTGAAGAGTAAGTTCTGGAAAAATGTCTACTTATAGTCGGGAGGAAGAACATACCGTTTAGGAAGCTTCCTTTTTGCTCCTGAAGCCTTCAACTGATTGGTCAAGGCCCACTCACATTATCAAAGGTAATCTGCTTTCCTTAGGGCCAAGTACATTCAATCACATGTACTACTCCATAGCAGCAACTAGACTAGCAGTTGACCAAATAACTAGGCACCGTAGCCTAGCCACATTGATACATAAAATTAACCATCACAATCAGTTTTTCTGATTTAAAAAGAAAAAGAGAAGAAAAAAATCATCCATTAGTATGTGAATTTTCATCATTCTAAAATTTCATACTGGAAAAATTATGTAATACTGTACTAAAAAAATTTTTTTAACTATTATTTTTTTAAGATCATCTTTCTTCTTTCAGCATTTTTCATTTAGTACTTGAAAAATAATAATACTCAAACATATATGATGGGGAGAAGGACGAGTTCAATCACGAGCTTAGTTTTGGACCTGCTATGTGTGAGGACCCTCAACGAAATGGATTGACACAGTGGCTGTAACAGTGGGGTCAAGCATAACAATGATTGTGAGGCTAGCACAGTACTGGGCAGTGTTTTGTTCTGTTTTACACGGGGCTACTATGATTCAGAACCAGCTCAATGGCACCTAACAACAACATGTGGAAATGCTTATAAATACCCATATGGAGTTGTTGAGTAGGCAGATATTAACTTTAGAATTTTAAGAGAAATGTCATGAAAGCTATGAGACTAAATAAGATTACCTACAAACTGAAAGTACATAGAAAACTAGAGTCTCTAAGGCAGACCAATTTAGAGATTATAAAGGTAAGGTAGAATGAGAACCAGCAAAGAAGGCTGGTGAGGAGTGGCCAGTGAAGTAGAAGGAGAAAATGAGAATCAAGATTGGGGAGAGTCCTGGCTTAGAGCAAAGGAACTATTTTAAGAAGTAAGGGATGACCATTTGTATCAAAGGGTATTTATTATGGTTAAATAGTACTGGGACTGAGAATTGGCCATTGAATTAGGTTCTCAGGGCTTTACTAGAGAGGGATGGCATGGTGCCTCTGACTAGTCCACCATCTTGACTCCTCCCCACAAAATTATCTTTTAAATGACTTTGGAAATATACAATTAGAAAAATATTTAATTAGGCTTCTAATTTCACTGCAACATATAAAAACATTTGGAAATGGTCACTCCTTCCCTTACAACAAGAAAAAACTGGACAAACTGAAAATCAACAAATTTTCTTGAATACATCAGGAACTGAATTCTCAAGACAAACTACTACCCTGAAATCTGGAGAAACAAGCTAATCCACAGAAACATAGGCCTAAACACCTGCAGTGGAAACTGCTGGAGCCATAAACTAGTACAGACACATAAATAGTAATTTTGATGAATTTCTAGATGCCAAGTGTGGACTAGAGTCCCTGGGTAGTGAAAATGGTTAAAATATTCAGCTGCTGATCAAAACGTTAGAGGTTGGAGTCCACCCAGAGATGCCTCAGGAGAAAGGCCTGGTGATCTATTTCTGAAAAAGATTAGCCATTAAAAACCCTTTGGAGCACAGTTCTAGTTTGACACACATAGGGTTGCCATGGGTCAGAACTGAGTTGAGGGAAATTGGTTTGGTTTGTTTTGGTTTTCAGTGTAGATTTGTGTGAGAATGAGAAACTTCTGGGAGCTACAATATTAGGGAACCCTGTTAAGAATTGAGTTCTGTACCCAAAAAATATGTGTTGACTTTCTGGTCCTTGAACCTCAGTATGTGATCCTATTTGGAAATAGGGTTTTTTGTCTTGTTAATGAGGTCTTATCAGCAAAGGGTGGATTCTAAACCTAATCACTTCTGAGTTATAAAAAGACTTGACATATATGCAGGGAGACAGACACCATGTGAGGGTTGTCTGCAAGTCAGGGAACACCAAGGAAACTAGGAACACCTAGGACTACCAGTGAGGAAGGAATCAACATGGCTGAGACCCTGATTCAGACTTTTAGAGTCCAGAACTGTGCAAAAATAAATCTCTGTTCTTTAAAGCCACCCACTTGTGTTGTGTTACAGAAGCAGTGGGTAACTAAGACAGGCCCTCATACTTCCTTTACTTCCAGCGCAGTCTCCAGGTTTTCACTGTGAAGATTCAAAAGAAAATCCTTGTGACTCTGGCTGGGGGAGGAGAAGTGTAATCTTTGAGAAATATACCCAGAGACTTATTTATAACAAAGGCCTACACTCCAAGGGAAAGGACTTTTCCAGAGCTTTATCCCAGCTGTTGGAAAAGAATTTGTTGCATCCCAACCCTCTCCAACTTTCCCGTGTCACCTAAAAAGGAGAGAGAAAAAAAAAAACGTAGACAACAGGGTTCAAGGTTTCAGGGAAATAGTTTGGGAATGTTGCAACCAGGGAAGAAAGTAGGGGAAGGGAAATGGGGAGAGGAAGGGAAACATACCCCTAGAGAAATGCTTGTAAAGGTCACAGCCCTGAGATACAGGCCCACTAAAAGAATGAGATTTAATTCAATGATTATAGCATGTTCCTTCTCTCCCACATCTTACCATAACCCCAGAAGGGCTCCAGAATAAAAACAGTGCATTATAGCTGAAAGGTGCAGACTCTCACTGAGGAAGGGTATTTAGGGAAGCCCAAGGTCAAGAGAGGAGACAAAAACAAGGACACTAGGGAAACTTGAAGCTTCTAACACTTATAGCTACAAAAAAAAAAAAAAAAAAAAAAAACAGCAAACATTAAACACAGCTAGATTAACTAATGGCATATTTACCTCAGTTCCTATTACTTGATATATAATGTCTACTTTTCAATAAAAAATTATAAGGCATGCCAAAAGGCAAGAAGAAACACAGTCAAAAGACAAAACAAGCATCAGAACCAGACTCAGACATGCACAGGTTTTTGAATTATTACACTGGGAATTTTAAATAACTGCGATTGACATGTTAAGGGCCCTAGTGGAAAAAGCAGACAACAGGCAAGAACAAATGGATAGTGTAAGTAGAGAGGTAGATACTCTAAGATAGAATCAAAAGGAAATTCTAGAAATCAAAAACACCGTCACAAAATAGTGAATTTCTTAGACAGACCCAGAGTCTTTTGAGTAGTGCAAATGGTTAACACACTTGGCTGCTAACTGAAAAGTTGGAAGTTCAAGTCCACCCAGAGATGACTCAGAAGCAATGCCTGGTAATCTATTTCCAAAAAAAAATCATCCATTGAAAAACCTATGAAGCACAGTTCTACCCTGATACTTATGAGGTCACCAGGAATCAAAGTCAACTTGCTGACAACTAATTTTTTCAGTGGGCTTATCAGCAGACTTCACATGGCCCAAGAAAGAATCAATGACCTTCAAGATGAGTTAAAAGAGATAATTTAAAGAATCTAAGCATTGTAAGAAGCATTAAAAATTATCTAGAGTATCAACTTATTTTTCTTTGAATAATTAAATTAAAAATATATTTTTTGATGTGATGTCAATTATGTAAATAATTAAACACTGCTTGTTTTCAAGACTATTGCAACTAGAAATACATAAGATTAACACAATTTTGATAGATGAAACTACCTATTTAAGTACCATTTGGCCATTGATGGACAATGCAGCACACAAGTTATGTAAGGCGATTATTTAATTAGAATTAGAGAGTCCATATTTTCCCACATTTGCATAGCATCTTGACTAATTTCTTAGCGTCTTTGAACTGTTACTTTTTCACAAAATTCCCTTACATTCTTCCTGCTGCATCTTTTACCCTTATCTACTTTGCTACTTTGATTCTTTCTGGGATTAAGGATCAGTTGTCAAATATTGGAGCTGACAGCTCTTATTTATGGCCTTGACTCCTTGGACTCCAGTGTTTAACGTCACTCCAGTCAGTGTTCAATTTCAGGTCAGCTGTTCATGTTCGAACATTTAGGTAACTTGTCTCGAAATATTCATGACACTGAACTATTGAAGGTCAAGTTACTGCTATGTGGACTTTTTAATTTATTATAATGTCAGGGGAAGAATAGTGCAGCAGTTTCTCATGATTATTAGATTTTCCTATTTCTATTGACTGAGAATGATATTTGAGTTCATATTATATATGAGGCATTGTGCTGGCGTAGAGGTGGCTAAGACCTGGCTCCAGCCTTCAAAGCATGATCAGGCCACAGCTGTGGTACTGGAATTACCTTGGGAACTTTTAAAAACATTTTGTCATTCAGGTTCCAGACTTGTGTGAGATGGGGGCCCACATATCAATATTTTTTTAAAGACTTTCAGATAATTCTAATTAACTGCAGAGCTATATAGTAAGGAACATATCACACACATGAATCTGGAAGTGATTGATAAGAATGACATGCACACACACACACGTTGGATTTCAGAGAACGGGAAGACCATATCCACTAGAGAAATCAGCAAAGATGTCTGAGCTTAACGAGCTAAAAAATTTTGAAGAGAAAAACCTGACATGAGTGGAGAGGGCATCCTGGCAGGGGAACAGTATGACTGAAGGAAGGGGAAAAAAAGAAAAGAAAAGAAAAGAAAAAAAAAAATATATATATATATATATATATATATGTATATATACATCTGACAAAGGCCGTCCTGAACACTAGAAGGGAGATAGACTTAGCAGGAAACCCTGTTAGAAATTATTGAAAAATAAGAGAAGGAGCACGGCTTTAGATGGAGAAGAACTTGAATTTCAGGGTGCTGTCATTACAAACTATTTCTGAAATAGTTTTTATCTTACTTAAATATAGAGAAGTGCTATTTATGAGCCTGACATCCAGCTTAAATTAAGACTCAGACATTTTTAACACAGTTGAAATCTCCTGTGATCCCTTCCCTAATTATAGCTGCCCTCACCCTCAGCAGAGGTAATTATCATCCTAAATTTGATGTTTATTATTCCCAGGCATTTCTTATGCTTTTACTATAGATGCTGATACTCCCAAACAAATCAAAATTTCCATGTTAAAAATATAAAGTATATAAGAGAAAAAATACAGAGCATAATGAAAAACGTGTTTCAGGATGTTAAGCCGAGCTGTAACATGCAAGAAGTTTTTGTGTCAGCTGGGAGTATTTGGACTAGTGTGTGAAATTAGCTTAGAGAGAACGGGATACAGATAAAAGAAAGTGAACGACATCTTAGTGCCTTAAATAAAGAGAATGAGGAAGCAGGATGAGTCAAAAAAAGATATTAGGCTTTGGACCTGAATCATTAAGATAATGATAGTGGTGTTGACAGAGCCTTTGAAGAATGGAGGAAGAACTGGTTTCCGGGAGCTTTGAAGTTCTTTTGTGTAATTTGGCCCTGTTGACCATTCCCTCATTCCTGAAGCACTCTTCTCCCCAGCTTTCTTCCATACCTCTGTTTTGGCTTTGCTTCTACCTCTCCAATTGTTTTTGCTGTCTCCCTTATGGCCTTCATTTCATATCCACCTCTTCTCTTCATACAGCTCATGCTCTCCTGGACGAACTTATTCATTCCGAAGCTTTAAACCACAACAACTGATGACTTCCAAATTCTGCATTGTCAACATGTATATCTTCTCAACTCCAGACCTGTATTACTAATTGCCTGTGCTCATTGCCCTGGTGGGGCAAATGGTTAAGTGCTCGACTACTAACCAAAAGGTTGGCAGTTCAAACCTACCCAGCAGCTCCATGGGATAAAGACCTGGCGACCTGCTTCCATAAAAATTACCAAAACCCACTGACGTCCAGTCAATTTCAACTAATAGCAACCCTATAGAACAGAGTAGAACAGCCCTACAGAGTTTCCAAGGAGAACCTGTTGGATTCAAACTGCCAACCTTCTGGTTAACAGCTGTCGCACTTAACCACTACACCACCAGGCTTTCCTCCATAAAGATTACACCCAGGAAAGCCCTATGAGGTAGTTCTATTCTGTCACATGGAGTCACTGAGTCGAACATGGATTTGATGATACCTAACAACAACCACAACCTTGCCATAACCACTTTTGACATGTCCAAAATTAAACTTTTTACCATCTTAATCATTTTCTGCTTTGCCCATCCCCTTTATTTTTAGTTTTTCTCTTGATTTCTAATCTCTGAAAATGTTTCCCAAGGTCCATCTTACCCAAGGTAAAAAACTGGAAGCTTTTTCTCACATATGTCCCCTTACCTTAGCTGTTCTATGTCTTCTCAGCCCATCAGTGTCATGTCTTGCTTAGTCAACCTCCTTTATCGTGTTTATATCACACCCACCTCCCAACTCTCTCCATTTTCTAATCTCAGATTCTTTCTCTCTTCTCTGGTCTATTATAATAGTCCCTAAGCTTGGGGTTAAGCTTTCCTCCTCAGTCTTAGTTCTGTCCAACTCCTGCCGTGGATCTCCCATACTGTTCTGAGTGATTTTTCTAAAACATGATTAATCATTCCCTGCCCATAGTGGGTGTGCGGGGCAAAGAGGGAAAAGGAAGACTCCTTATTACATTCTGCAGAGGCTTCCCGTTGGGTTTTTTCAGCCCTGAGATTCCACAGTGTTGACTAAAAAGCAGCAAATGGTACCAAGACAGAAGCTGAAAGAGAAGATGAATCTTTGGGGAGCTAAAAGATTTGGATTAAAAAACACAGGACTTTTACTTTTTTTTTCTCCTGCCATTCTGCTAAGTAATTTATTCAGCAAATATTTATTGAGCACCTACCACGTGCCAGAAACTCTTTCACTTGCTGTTATATATTAACTATTTTAACTCTCATAACAACTCATGAATGCAGATAATATTGTTCTTTCCCTTTTATAGATGAAGAAACTGAAGCACTTGTATGTTAAATTACCCAAGGTCCCACAACCTGGCAGGTAGCAGAACCAGGATCTGAACCCATGAAGTTTGCCTCTAGAGTCTTGTTACTCAACATGGATCAGAAGCATCGTATTACTGGGGATAGTGTTAGAAATGCAGACCCTCTGTCCCCACCACACACCTACTCAATCAAAATATGCATTTTTACGAAATTCCAAAGTGATGTGTAAGATTACTAATGTTTAAGAAACACTGCTTTTGAGTCTGGGTTCTTAACCAGTGCATTGTCCTCATGTATTAGTTGTTGACTTGTCCTCTCTTCTTCAGACACATGAGTTGGTCCTTCTTTTTACTGGCCTGTCAAAAAACAAATACAAGAATTATAACCCCAAAGACCTTGCTCCTTTACTTTTCATGTAATGGATGATAGCAGAAGGAAGCCTGTATGAGTGCTCTGAAGGCGAGCACCCAGTAGATAGCTGAGCTGCCCTGAACATTCTCTCTCCTTTTGTGGTTTTTAAATCATTTGTCTTAAATCTGGAATCTGATACTCTGAGCATAGTTAAGACAGGAAAGTAAGAGGTTGGCACTTCTCTGGTCAGGGGGAATATGAATGTATATCCTGAATATTTATTATTCTGACCAGTCCTTGGCATGGAGCATTTTATAACTCCTGAAGAGGAACTAAGTCACTGATGTTCGAAATGACCCCTGACCACTTTATGGTTGTCCGAACACTTGGTATTAATATAGTACCAATTGTTAGACAGGAGGGAAACAGAGGTGAAACCAACTATAACCTGGAGCCCAAGTATCTGGGATAGCTGGAGATTGGATGCCATTACTGCTATAACTGACAACACAATCAGACATCATGATCTTAAAGTGAGTTAAGTAACACGTATCTTCCAAGTTAATGGGGTAGGGGGGAGTGGGTTTCAGGATAAACTATAAATGACTTATCCTTATGAAACTCACTCATGGGAGCCTTTGGGGTCAGCCTCAGCCTTGACTTCTCACCCCTCTAGAGATTGTCTCCAGCACTTTGTTGGGTCTACCACTTAGTACTCAAAACTCCACCAAGCAGTGATATGAGAAGTGGATGGTTTACTAAAGATTTTGCAGTGGGAGAGAGAAGAATTGTCACATCACATACCTCGTAGCAGAAACATGCTAATCTAATTCCTTATCAGACAATGTTTCCTCCTCAATCCAAATAGCCTCTTTCTGATTTCTTTTTTACCTTCTTTCTCCTTTCATGCAATATCTAGCAAACCCCAGTCTTGTTCCTGCAATCAGTTCTAATCTCAGGATTAAATAATTTAAGCAAATCATAAACTGGATTTAAACAAAGAATGATGCATCTCCTAGCAGGTTTCACAATCCACCTCATCTGACCTCATTTTTAGGACAAGCAGGTCTCTTCCTAGCTGAGAGTGAGGATGTCTGCTATCAAGAAAACAACACTTTGCCCACACTGCTACGTTCTCCTCTGCTGTAGTACTTCCTCGTTTTCTCTGTAGGACTAGGAACAAAAGTCTTTTTATCCTCATAGCAAAGGGCTAAGTGGACATGCCACCCCACCTCCCCAGGGTTCAAACCACAAGGTGCCTGCTCTTTGGATGTGTATATGTATTTATGTGACAAGTATTAGAAACAGGTCTTTGGACCACAACGGTGACTCTGGGCACCTCACACTTCAATCAGAGAGGACCTACTTATAGATATATTTTTATATTTCCACATAATATTTTTTTGGAAAAGGGGCTCTAACACTAAAAGTTATTTTAAAAATATCAAAAACAAGTGATAGATGACAACATTTTACAAACTCAGCATTTATTACATGGTACAGGGCTCTATATGACTTAGCCTCTGCCAGCCTTCTCAACCTTGGCTCCTACTGTACTCTCCCTACCCCAATCATGGCCGGATGCTGCCAACCAATGCTCTTAAAGTTCCCAGAACGCATGTGATGTTTCAAATTTCTGTGCCTTTGTTCGTGCTGTTCTCTCCTTTTGCCTTGGGAGCACCTACATATATTTTGAGATGGTTTTTACCTTCTTTATGAAGACCTTATTGACCTTCCCCATTAGACTTGATCACATCTGTCTTTGTTACTCTGAACATACTCATACCATTGCACTTATATCACTTTTATTTGCATGTGCTTTATCTCTAGAAGACAATAAGCTTTTTCACAGGAAGAATTATCTTCCTTATTTACTCTTGAACCTCAGCCAGTGTCTGACTATTAGAAGATGTAATTTGAATCTTTGAGTGGATACTAATTGGAATGGTCATTTCTAAGCTTAAATGACAAGAGGCTTTGATGAAAGATAAATATTGTTGATGTACAACCTGTATTAGAGCATAATTATGCTTGGGAAGAGTTAATATGTTATGGGTCTTTTTTTTTTTTTTTTATTCTTTTAAAATGCCTTGGGTAAGCATACAGCGTTAGTAGTTTTGTCTAAGCTAGTACCTATTGTGTGTTACAGATAAAGGTGTACTTTTTAGTGCTCTAAAGTCTCAAAACCATTGCAGTTGGTCAATTCTGACTCATAGCAACCCTATGGAAACCCTGTTGGTGTAGTGGTTAAGAGCTATGGCTACTAACCAGAAGGTCTGCAGTTTGAATCCACCAGGCGCTCCTTGGAAACTCTATGTGGCAGCTCTACTCTGTCCTACAGGGTTGTTATGAGTCAGAATTGCCTTGACAGCAGTGGCTTTTGGGTGTTTTAAAGTCTCAAAAAAAAAAAAAAATCCTGGGAATTAAACACAATTATTTTTTATTTCCATTTCTAAAAATCTCTGCTCTGTTGACCAACAGAATTTTTCTTAATTGAGAAGAATTCTATATATCCCTCACTGTATGTTCTGCTTATTTTAGCAAATAAAGTCATTCCGCATCTTTCAGAATGTTTGTTATAGATATATGTAACACATGATACTCAGCTAGTTGTTGTCTTTAGACATATTATTAATGGTAATTTTTAATGTAGTATCAAGAAGAAGGATAATATTTCACCCATGTTAGAAAAATAAACTTAAAAATATGGTTAATGTGCCTGGAAAAATGGTTAGGCAAGAGAAAGATTTATAAATTAATTTCCCCACTAAAAAACAGGAGATATATTTATATTTGAAAGCATGTCAATAAAGTAGAATGCCTCACAGCTGAAAAGTATTATGAAAAATTATCACGGCCTTTAAGAACAAAAACAGCCTGGATATTAAGAAAATAAATAAGTAAATACAGACCAGACCATTTATAAGCTGGAATTAGCATGGACTTGAATTAAAACTTTGAGATTGTTAAAGTTCTTTTTGAATTGTACTAAGATAGGAAAAATCTATTTCTAGACCTGTGATTTATTCGTATTCATTCTATGACTCATATTTATGATTCAATTTGGGGCATTGGCTGGATATACATTCTACACAGAAGGAAAAGAGAAAAAATCTGTTTGTTACAGTAATAATAGAATTAGTAAAAAGAAAACTAATATGTGGAAAAATGAGCAGCTATTAGTATGCTATTTTATCTAAACATAAAAAGCAACTACTAAACTTTGGGGATCCAATTAAATACTGTTTGTGCCACAAACTATAGGCAGTATATGCTATTGTCAAATGTTAATCTCATGTTCAGGAATGATCAAAATACCAAAAACCAAAAAATCTAAAAAAATATTTTAACCTTCAAAAATAGAAGAAAATATTTCCCATGCATGTACACTGTACTTGCATTCCACAGCCACTTATGCCAAGAGTGAAGAATTGTACTGTTAAGTCTTTATTTAGTTGAGCTGAAGGATAAAAATATGTAAAATTCTTTTGATTTTTATCTATATCTATCATCTATCTATCTATCTATCTATCTATCATCTATCTATCTCACCCAGAAAACTATATATCTATCTATATATTGTATTTTGATCGTTCCTGAACATAAAGTTAATATTTGACAAAAGTATATTCTGCCTATAGTTTGTGGAACCAACAGTATTTAATTGGATCCCCAAAATTTAGTAGTTGCCTTTTATATTTGGATAAAATAGCATACTAATAGCTGCTCTTTTTTCTACAGATCAATTTTTCTTTTTACTAAGTCTGTACATACACACACACATGCACACACACACCCATATACATATAATTTCTGGCTTTGAGGATATCCCTGAGTACAATTTTGTTGTTGTTTTTAAGTTATTTTATTCTTCAGTTTGCCAAAAGGTAACTAATATTGAAACTCAGAAACCAATTCCAATTTGTTTGAGTGCATGTCTCATACCAATGAGGCTTTCTATTTAATATTTAAACACATTCATTAATATTTAAACAGCAAAATACTTGTGCTGAGTAAATTCTAACTAAAGTAAGGCAGAAACTATTTCACTGTTCCACTGTTCATAACCGTAAGTTTGGGGTTCTCATATATGAGGGGTTTGTGTGTGTGTGTGTATGTGTGTGTGTGCTTAATCACTTCAAGTCTATTCAATGTGATGTAATTTCCAGATTAAATTTGGTTCTAGTTGAACAGGCAAAAAAACTCAATTTAAACAAATTTAGAACATGACTTAATCGGAATTTAAAATGGCTTTTCTTAAACTTTTGTTTAGCTATATAATTTTAAAACCAAATAAAATCTTCAAGGGAACAGTAATATTTTTTTCAAACTCAAATTCTCAGCCATTGGTATATAAGTCTTTGCATTTTTGTTTAACTTATTTTAGATAGTCAGTTAATATTTTGCCCTTAAGAAACAGTTTAGAGACTTAAGAGGATAAATATTTGCAAACGAAACCCTTTGTTGCTCTCTTAACTGCCTGCATGTCAAATATCAAAAGTGAAGTAATAAGAAGGGTAATGCTTTATGAGGAATAGTTATTCCCCAGATCCTTAGGTTTAGTTGATTAGAACAAAAGTCCTAGTGTACCAGGTGGTCCCATTAGAAATTTGTATTTTAAATGACAATCAAAAATAAGTTGTAGGTAAATTTGAGTTTTTAGATAAGGACAAAGACAGTGTGGATTAAATGGGATATTTAAGAGCAGTCTGAATCTAGCTCAGAATTACCCTGGAAAAGCCAATAAGGCATATTGAATATAATTGCCAATGTCTTCAATCTATTGAAATAATTTGAGAGAATGTGTTTTAAAGGGCATGAAATGATTGCAAATAAATATTATTACATGAAAAAAAGCAAGCTACAGAAAGAGTGTATGGAATGGTACCTTTTATCCTCAGGATTAGATTCATAGAACATATCTAGAAGGAGAAAAAAACTTGTAAGATTAATTGCCCTCGGAAGGAAAACAATGGGATGGAATGAAAGAAATTTTTTCATCTGTATATTCTTTTGAAAATGTAAAATTTGGCACCATATGCACGTATTGTCTACTAAAAAAACAAACCAGCAAAAACACAGATGCCCAGGACCCAGTCCTACTGAACCAGAATCTCTGGTGTCTAGACGAGGCATTTGAATGCATATAAGCCCTACCTCCTATTTGGTACTTGCTGCCTTCTCTTAAGGCACATGAGAATATAACTTTCATTCCCTGAACTAGAGACGTACATGGGAGGAAGTCTTATGCTTCCTGGTTTTCGCAACATTTCCAGCTTAAAGAAGAAACCACACAATCCTATTGATCAGTGCGGTGCAGTAGTATAACTGCCATCCTCCTATTTTCTTACATTACAATCAGAGGTCTTCATAGATAAATTTCAATGTAACAGGATTATAAGACTATTAAAATTTTCAATTTCAAAGGGCCAAATATCAGTTAAGTGCCAACAATATGGTATTCTCACCAACGTTTGTGTTTTGCAAAGAGAAATTGTGAAGGCCTTGGGGAGGTGTGAGTACCAGACTCAGAGGGAGTAGCATTATATTACAGAGAGACTTATCCTCTCTAGGGTGATAGATGTGGGGCTGCCCATGGTTCCCAGCTTTCTCTTTTATCAATTTGTCCCCAGCGGGGTGCACTTGTTCAGGTTTTGCATGACATCCATGAAGATCAAGTGCCCCACCATTTTCTTCTTTTGGACACAATGCTGCAATTCAGGCCCCTTCCAGCCTTGAGCCCATCTCAGATCACTGATCAGTTCTTTGAGGTGTTCTTCAAGATTTCCCAGGATTTGGTATTGTCTTTTGAACACTGCCTTCTTGTTCCATTGATAAACCACTCCGGGGTGGTACGTGGGAAGGTGGTTCCTGCTCCATAAGGATCCAAAGAGCCAGCCTCCCCACAACCAGCATCCTGTACATTTCTGAGAGGAAGAAATGGATAGTTCACTCAGGAAGAGGATGGAGGCGGCATCCTACCTTCTCCTCTTACATGGGACCAGAATGGTGGGAATCAACTGGGCCTTTCCCAAGCTGCTTTCTCAATGTATGGTTTAAAAATCACAACAAAAGGTAGATCATTCATGCAATGAAAAGTAACCCTTGTACCTTTAGTTGTCATTAAGGGGAAGAGGGCCCTCTCATATCCTCTGGTACTAACTAGATGTTTTCTGGACATATTGGTGAAATGAGGGTGGGAACTCCATAAAAGAATTAGCAGGTCACTCCATACCTCATCCCATATGTACATAAGCTCATTAATATTAAATCGAGTTTGTGCTAGATGGTCTCAATCTTTTCTCTAAATTATGGGAAGAACCTGTCCCTGGACAGGGACATGTACAAGGATATAAGTGAAATCTGGGGGCTTGAAAAACAAGGATAAATACAATAGGCTTAAAGAAGGGATGAAGTATTGAATCACTGCTAATCTGAATGCTTGCTAATATAAGTTTGATAGAAGGCATGTCCTTGCCTAGTTTTTCCATTAGGCTATAAACCCATTAAAGGCAGACCCTTCTTATATTCCCCGGGAGTTCCATGGACTAGAATGTGTTACAAAAAGCTTTGTTGAGTAAATTTGAAAAGGTGCCCATATTTGCCTTGGTCTACTAGTTATAAACTTGATTCCTGCATGTGAGGGAAGGCCTTTACTCCAATGCAAGGGCTAGTTTAATAGTTTGAGTGACTTTTCTCTCTGACTTGTCACTCACCCAACCACCATATTCCTTCTTGGGCAAAATGTTGAATGACACAGAAAGCATAAAAAGCAGATAGAAGGAATACACGGAGTCACTGTACCAAAAAGAATTGGTCTATGTTCAAACATTTCAGGAAGAAGCATATGATCAAAAACCGATGCTATTGAAGGAAGAAGCCCAAGCTGCATTGAAGGCAATGGACAAAAACAAGCCTCCAGGAATTGATGGAATACCAATAGAGACATTTCAACAAAAGGATGTAGCACTGGAGCTGATTACTCGTTTACACCAAGAAATTTAGAAGACAGCTACCTGGCCAACCAACAGGAAGAGATCAAGATCAATATTTGCGTCCATTCCAAAGAAAGATGACCCAACAGAATGCAGGAATTATTGAAAAAATGTCATTAATATCATGCACGAGTAAAATTTTGCTGAAGATCATTCAAAAGTGGCTGTAGCACTACATTGACAGAGACCTGGCAGAAATTCAAGCCAGATTCAGAAAGGATGTAGAATGAGGGATAACACTGCTGATGTCAGATGAATCTTGGCTGAAAGAAGAGAATACCAGAAGGATGTTTACCTGTGTTTTATTGACTATCCAAAGGCATTGGACTGTGTGGATCATAACAAATTATGGATAACATTGCAAAGAATGAGAACTCCGAAACTCTTAATTGTGCTCACGAGGAAGCTGTGCATAGACAAAGAGGCAGTCGTTCAAACAGAACAAGCGGATACTTCGTAGTTTAAAACCAAAAAAGGTGTACATTAGTGTTGTATCCTTTCACCATACCTATTCAATCTGTATGCTGAGCAAATAATCTGAGAAGCTGGACTATATGAAGAAGATCGTGGCATCAGGATTGGCGGAAGACTCATTAACAACCTGCAATCTGCAGATGACACAATCTTGCTAGCTGAAAGCAAAGAGGACTGGGAGCACTTATTGATGAAGATCAAAGACCACAGCCTTCAGTATGGATTACACATCAACAAAAAGAAAACAAAAATCCTTACAACAGGGCCAATAAAAAACATCATGATAAGTGGAAAAAAGGTTGACATTGTCAAGAATTTAATTTTACTCGAATCTGCAATCACCGCCCATGGAAGCAGCAGACAAAAAAATCAAATGATGTATTGCATTGGGCAAATCTGCTGCAAAAAAAAAAAAAAAAAAACCTCCTTAAAGTGTTGAAAAGCAAAGACATCATTTTGAGGACTAAGGTTGCCTGACCCAAGCCATGGTATTTTCAATCACCTCACATGCGTGCAAAAGCAGTACAGTGAATAAGAATGACGGAAGAAAAATTGATACCTTTGAATTACGGTGTTCGTGAAGAATACTGAATATACTATGGACTGTCAGAAGAAAGAACAAGTCTGTCTTGGAAGAAACCCAGCCAGACTTCTCCTTGGAAGTGAGGATGGTGAGACTTCACCTCATATACCTTGAACATGTTATCAGGAGGGACCAATACCCCCAGAAGGATATCATGTTTGGTAAAGCAGAAACCAAAACTCAAACCTGCAGCTGTCTAGTCAATTCCAACTCATAGCAACCCTATAGGACAGAGCAGAGCTGCTCCATAAGATTTTCATGTAGCGGCTTGTGGATTCGAACTGGTAACCTTTTGGTTAGAGACCAGGCTCTTAGGTAAAGTAGAGGGCCATTGAAAAAGAGGAAGACCCTCAATGAGGTGAATTGACACAGTGGTTGCAACAATGGGCTCAGATATAATGATTGTGAGGATGGCGCAGGACCAGACAGTGGTTAGTTCTGTTGTACGTAGGGTCGCTGTGAGTCAGAACCGACTCGATGGCACCTAACAATGGTAAGCTGCGGTAGGAAGAATTCTGAGATGACTCCCAATGACCCACAACCTTATGTTACTCTCTTCCCTTGAGTGTGAGTAGGACCTGTAACTTATTTCTAATCAATGGAATATGGCAATGGTATTGGAATATGGCTCCTGAGATTATGTTGTATGGTAAAGGTGAAGATATTTTGCAGACATAATTATGGTCTTTAGTCAGTTGACTTTAGGTTAATCAAAAAGGAGATTATTCTGGGTGGACCTGACTCAATCAAGCAAGCTTTGTAAAAGAAGGTCTAGAGGTCAGAGATGGAGAGAGTCAGGGGCTTTGTCTTTCCTTCCAGCCTTGAAGAAGCAAATCACTATGACTTCTACAGCTAAAAGGAAATGTATTATGCCAACAACCAGGTGAGCTTGGAAGGAGACCCTCAACCTCAGAGGAAACACCAGTCCCAGTTAACTCCTTGATTCTAGCCTGTGAGAGCCTGGCCAGAGGATCAAGCCAAGCCAGGCCTAACCCATGGAAAACGCGAACTAATAAACATGGGTAATTTTAAGCCACTTTTTAAGGGGGTATTTAAGTTTGCAATAATTTATTACGTAACACAGAAAACTAATACACAAGTCTATGAAATTTTGTAAGTCTATTAACTTTGCACCACATAAAGCTGGTGCATATATCCTCATGTATTGCACGCTGCTTAAGGGAAGAGCTCATTTCTGGTTCTGTTTACAACTAAGTGCCTTCACGTAGCATATAAAAATATTCCTTAAATGTTCTTTGTATTAATAAATTCATGGCTGAATTTGTTTTTATAGTGCCCTTGTTTTTCAGTTCAATCCTTATGGTATCAAAGTGCCCTTGCCTATTCCGATTTTATTCCTTCTTGCTACTAATCACAACTACAGAACAAATTGTATCAATTAACCAGCTACGTTTTGATTATAATTAGCAAGCTTTAACATTGTGTTGTCTGGGGGAATTTTATCTCTTTGGGTTTGGGGTTCATGTGAGCTACTCAATGTATCTTCTTTCATATTTAATCATAAAGACATTCTTCCTTGGAGCATAATCACTCGTCACTTGACAATTGTTAAGGCATTCTTAAAGTGCATTTCCCATAGATGTTGTCCAATTAGAAGTACTGCTAGATACTGTTGCATTATACATTCTGTTACTCAGGAAAAACTGAACCACTCAGGGTTCCATGTTACAAATGTCAAAAATCAATTCTGCCTTTACAAAAGAAACAATCATATTGGAAATTTACCTGACAGCTCACAGAATAAAAGAAAGGATGGAAAACAAAGTTTGGGAAATGGGTAGGAACCGGAGGGGCTAGGTGGCTAGGACCCCAGACAAAGAAATCGCCTTCCAGCAACGAGGGCAGTGTGCTGCTACAGCCTGAGCCGGACAATGGACACTACTCATGATGTACTGACCACCACCATCTCTACCACTTCCCACCCCCACCAGAATGAATTCCAAACTGTCTCTGTTTCTCTGCCTTACTAGGTGAATATTCAACGGGCTTGAAGTAGCATCTGGTTGACAGAGTTCATTCTACGGATCTGAGACAGCATGTATCTGGCATTTTTGGCTTCTGCGGCAGGAGGTGGAGCTCTACCTCTTATCAAGACTCACACAAAAGTCAATTGCCCAAATATGGGTTCAGATAGTGGGCTACCCCTACCCAAAAACATGACCTCTGACACACATCTACTGCAAAATGTTGGTATCTTCTAGAAGAAGGCTCCCAGAATTTGCCTACTAGTATGTATTTTTTTTTTTTTATGTGCAGCTATGGGTAATTCCAATAAAGGAGAGTGAGGATTCTGCAAGCTTTAAGAAGTGCCATTTGCCCTTCGAAGTTTTTTTTTTTTTTTTTTTTTATGTTCCTTACTCTCAGCCTGACTATTGTAGAGACTCTGGCTACAGGACTTTCTGCTTGCAGCATGCAGGTATTATTTAAAACTAGCCAATATATTCGTGATCATTCACTTTGAGTTTTCAGTTTCCATGAAACAAAGTAAAAGAAAGGTCAAGTTTTTAGGATTTTCATTCAGCAGGCTCAAAACTGGGACCTGAGTGGGGACCTTTTTATTTTTTCATGTTTTAGATAAACACTTATTCTACTATGCTATCAAATTTAAGCTTAAAAAAAATTACATTATTTCTCCAAAATTCCTTGTTTAGCTGAATACCTTATATAGTGTGGGTATTCAATGCTCAGTTATGTATGCTGAATGTTTAATAAGCAAGCTTTCATTTTCTTTAAAGGGTGAAAGGAAATGTGATACGTAAGCCCATGCCTTTCTCCCACCCAGCGAAACACCCACACGGATCAGACACCCAAATGTGATGACACTCAGAAATAACGGATGTGTCAGCATGTTATCAATTGCTCTTACTACCATTCTTTCTCTACCAAGGCCTATAGCAGGTGTCATCTTCTATCTGAAACTTCGCTTTTTTCTTCCCAGACTGAGTCCATTGCTCCTTCCTCTGGGTTCCAGTAGTTATTTGTAAATAAATTTCCTTATTAACCAATGAACTTCCATTGTCTATATGTCTGTTTCTCCCACCAGACTGTGAATCATATCAGCGTAAAGACCCCGTGTTATTCTGGCAGTAAAGTATTCTCTATTCTGGGTTTCCAAATGACCTTGAATATTACTACATTTTTTTCTGTAGCTGACTGCTCACCAGGTTGCAAGCTCCTTCAGGGTATAGTTTTCTCATCTTTGTTCATGATACTGAAATTTAAAAGAGCAAGTAGGGAGTGACCATCAGTTTGTCTTAAATGAACTTGACACATACAAAACATGGACTGAATTTTCATTTATTTGGCAAAACTATTTTACTTTTGGAACACCAATGAAACTTTTGTGTGTGTGTGTGTCTGTCTGTCTGTTTTGGATGTTAATGTTAATCCCATTATGCCATGTGAAAAAGAGTTAGCATTACCCTTTGAAGAAAGAAAAAGATAAATATGAGGCTTGAATATAAGCCCTTAGTATAAGAATGCATATCCTCTTCATCTTTTACTGCACTTCTAATAAAGATCTGCAGAAGTGAGTGCTAAATAGATACCACAATATGTCTTTTCAAATTCTTTTTGAATAATGATGGCAAATGAGCCTGTTGCAAAATCCCTAACATTCTTTTAATCAGCATATGTCAAAGCTAAGACACCGAGTTCTTTACCTTTCTCCATTCAATACATATTTTCTGAGTCATTATTCTAATTACAAGTTTTAGTACAGTCACTTACCTGCTGTGTTGTGTTGTCAAGTCACTCAACTACTCTTAGACTAAGGTTTGCGCAATGGTTTAAAGTGCTTGGCTGCTAACCAAGAGGTTTGTGGTTTGAACTCACCAGCCATTCCGGGAAAGAGATATGGCAGTCTGCTTCCGTAAAGATTTACAGCCTTAGCCTATGGAGCAGTTCTACTCTGTCCTATAGGGTTGTTATGAGTCAAAACTGACTGGATGGTGCATAACAACAACAGCAACTACTCTCTGAGACAAGACAGGACATACAGATCCTAAAACCCACTGAGTGGTGGTTAGTAAGGGTCAAATGAGACACACTGTATGTTTAAGTAATTTATATATGGTAAAGTTTTTTTAAAGGATATAAATAAATATAAAACCTGTACCAAATCCCTTGCCGTCGAGTTGATTCCAACTCATAGGGACTCAGGATAGAATTATTAATGCAATAAAGTTGTATTTCTTAAATAGCATTATGGTTGTCTATCAGACCCAATTCCTAACTTCCAAAATTTCTGTACAACCACTGTATTAACTCATAACAGTACCATATATTAGGATTGTCCTTTGCTGTCTTGAGAATACTTCAAAATAAATTATCTTTGGTATTTTTTGTCTTCTAACAATAGAGAAGGTAGAACCACATTCTCTGCTTTAGTTTTTTATCCACACGTTTCTAGGGCTCCACTTTTTAATGTGATACAAGACCATTTCTAAATCTAGAGCTCAAATAGCTTTATTAATAAAAGATATTTTTAAAGATTTATTTTAATAAAATATAAAACCCATTGCCATCAAGTTGATTCCAACTCATAATGGTCCTATAGGACAAAGTAGAGCTGCCCTATAGGGTTTCCAAGGACAGCCTGGTAGATTGGAACTGTCAATCTTTTGGCTAGCAAATGAACTCTTAAGCACTATGCCACCAGGGTTTCCATAATAAAATATATATGATGTATAATTTATCAGTTTTGAGTGTACAATTCAGTAACATTGATTACACCCATGGTGTTATGCAACCATCACCACTATTTCCAAACTTTTTCATCACCCCAAACAGAAACTCTGTACCCATTGAGCAACAACTCCCCTCCTCTAAACACCTGGTAGCTCCAATTTACTTTCTGTCTCTATTAATTTGCCTGTTCTAGATATTTCATATATGTATAATCACACAATATTTGTTCTTTTGTGTCTGGCTTATTTCACTTAGCATAATGCTTTCAAGGTTCATCCATCTTATTGCACGTATTAGAACTTTGTTCCTTTGTGCAGCTAAATATCAAATAGCTTTTGAATGGTACTTGGATAAGGAAGAAATTTTGATTCAATTTATTTCTACCCCAATTTCTCAAAGAACCACATATACATGATACCTGAGAGGCATAGCTTCTTAGTTACCTAGTGATGCTGTAATACAAATATTACAAGTGGGTGGTTTTAAAGAACAGAACTTTATTTGCACAGACTTCTGGAGGCTGAAAGTCCAAATCAGGTTCTTGGGCATGCTGATTCCTTCCTCACTGGTAGCCCTGGGTGTTCCTAGGTTCCTTGGTTTGTAGATGATCCTCACATGGCATCTGTCTTCCCGTGTGTGGGTGGTTTCTAGGTCTCATCCGCTCTTTTTAATCAGAAGTGATTAGATTTAGAACCCACTCTACTGCTGTATGATCTAATCAATATAACAAAGAAAAACCTACTTCCAAATAGGATTACACCAACAGGTATACAGGTTAGGATTCTAACACATATTTGGCAGGGGGCACAACTTAATCTATAACACATAGAGAGCTGCCAAATCATTTTTTTCCTAGTTCTTACAAAATGTGTGATGGCAATGGAAGTCCACACAATAGGTTTTAAGTTTTTGGACCTAGGACTGCTTTATACTCTTAAAAATTAGTGAAGACCCCAATAAGCTTTTATATCTGTGAGTTAGGTCTATCACTATTATAAGTTAAAACTGAGAAATTAAAAAATATTTATCATTATACCATTTTAACATAAGTTGTACTTTTATGAAAAAATAACATATTTTCCCAAACTTAAAAAAAAAAAAAATTTAGGGAGAAGAGAGACATTCTTTAACATTTTTGCAAATCTCTTTAATGTCTGGCTTAACAGAAGACAATAGAATCCTCTGAACTGCTTTTATATTCAATCTCTTGCCATATGTTGTTTTGGTTGAAATACATGGAAAAAATCTGGTCTCACGAAGATACACAGTTGGAAAAAAGGGCACCTTGTAGGCTCCCTGAAGGGGTCTGAGGACCTCCAGGAATCCATCAAGCACACTTTGACAACTACTGGTCTGCAGCATAGGGCGTCTAAGTGCAGAAGCTTTTAAGTCAGACAGACCTTCTGCCTGGTTTCAAACTGGTTTAACACAAATTGTTGCTTGAACGCCCTTGGGCAATTTACTCAATCTATAAACTGCCGTTTCTTCCTCTATAAAAAAGAGTGTAATAATTCCAACTTCCTGGGGTTCTTGCAAGGATTAAATAATAAGTGTAAAGTACTTGGCACAGGTCCTAGCACATAGTAAATGCACAAAAATAGTTGTTATGTTGAGTTGATTCCAACTCATGACTACCCAGTTTGTGCAGTATAGAACTGCTCCATAGGATTTTCAAGGCTGTGATTTTAGGAAGAAGATTGCCAGGGCTGTCTCCTGAGATGGCTCTGGGTGAGTTTGAACCACCAACCTTTCGATTAATAGTGACATGCTTAACAGTTTTGAATCCCATATCCGCATTGAAAAAGAAGCCCAGAATAGTGATGACAACTGATATGACAGTAAGGTCAAGCTTAGAGTGAAGATCCTGAAATCAAAACCATAAAATTTAATTTTAAAATACGCTACCCTATTTTCACTTGTACAGGGCTTATTCCAAGAAATTATCCCCATTTAATTAGGGGGTAACATGATAGTGCAATCTGATGCTATGTTAGATTTCAACAGAACCATGCAGCTAACCTTACCATAAAAAAATTCAATGTGATATTCTTGATGAAAAAATAGACCAAACTAATATGTCAAGATAATAGTAGATTATTGCATTAATATCTTATTTTACAAGATGATATTCAATACACTAATCAGTTGCCGTATAGTCAGTTCCGACTCTTGGAGATCCCATGTGCGTCAGAGGAGAACTGTACTCCACAGGGTTTTTAATGACTGATTATCCAGAAGTAGGTCGCCAGGGCTTTCTTCCAAGGCACTTATAGGTGGATTCAAACTTCCAATCTTTCAGTTAGCAACCAAGCGCATTAACCCTTCACACCATCTAGTGACACAAGTTGTTGTTGCTGTTAGGTTTTGTCAAGTCAGTTCCAACTCATAGCAACCCTATATACAACAGAACAAAACACTGCCCGGTCCTGCACCATCCTCACAATTCTTGCTATGTTTGAGCCCATTGTCAAAGCCACTATGTTAATCCACCTCATCAAGGGTCTTCCTCTTTTTTGCAGACCCCGCCAAGCATGATGTCCTTCTCCAGGGACTGGTCCCTCCTAATAACATGTCCAAAGTATGTGGGATGATGTATCGCCATCCTTGCTTCCAAGGAGCCCTCTGGCTGTATTTCTCCCAAGACAGACTTGTTCGTTTTTGTAGCAGTCCGTGGTATATTCAGTATTCTTCCCCAGCACTATAATTCACAGGTGTCAATTCTTTGGTCTTCCTTATTCATTGTCCAGCTTTTATCTGTATGTAAGGCAATTGAAAATACCATGGCCTGGGACAGGCACACCTTAGCCCTCAAAGTGACATCTTTGCTTTGCAGCACTTTGAAGAGGTCTTCTGCAGCAGATTTTCCCAATGCAATATATCTTTTGATTTCTTGACTGCTGCTTCTTCCATAGATGTTGATTGTGGATCTAAGTAAAATGAAATCCTTGACAACTTCAGTCTTCTCTTTATCATGATGTTGCTTATTGGACCATTTGCAGGGTTTTTTTTTTTTTTTTTTTTTTTTTTTTTTATGTTGAGGTGTAACCCAAACTCAAGGCTGTCAGTAAGTGCTGACTCCATCAGTAAGTGCTTCAAGTCCTCTTCATTTTCAGCAAGCAAGGCTGTGTCATCCGCATATCCCAGATTGTTAATGAGTCTTTCTTGAATCCCGATGCCTCATTCTTGTTCATATAGTCCAGCTTCTCGGGTTGTTTGCTCTGTATACAGATTGAATAAATATGGCAAAAGGATAAAATCCATGTGCACACCTTTCCTGATTTTAAACCATTCAGTATCCCCTTGTTCTGTTTGAATGGCTGCCTCTTGGTCTAAGTACAGTTTCCACATGAACACAGTGAAGTGTTCTGGAATTCCCATTCTTTGCAATGTTATCCATAGTTTGTTATGATCCACAGAGTCAAACGCCTTTGCATAGTCAATAAAATATCTTTCTGGCACTCTCTGCTTCCACCCAAGATCCTTCTGACATCAGCAATGATATCTCTCATCCCACATTCTCTTCTGAATTCTGCTTGAATTTCTGGCAATTCCCTGTTGACATACTGCTGCAACCATTTTCTAATTATCTTCAGCAAAATTTTACTTGCATGTGGTGTTAATGAAGTTGTTTGACAATTTCTGCATTCTGTTGAACAGAATCCAAAAATGAATATTTTCTGCTTACTACTTAAGTTTTCTTCTTTTTTTCCTACTTGCTATAGGATCATTTGCCCAATGATAAATTTCTGAATTCTCATATCTCTAGTATGTATTTAAAGAAATTAAAGACTTTTACACTTGAATGTTGTGTCTTTTCTCCTGTTTAATTGAGAATACAAATAATCACCATGGTTCTTAGACCGGAGGTAAAATAGCTGTCTAGTAATAACTAAACAAGATCATTGGATATGATTTGATGTATTGAATTACTGCAGAAATGTCAGCAGAACAGTTACTTCTTGGTCTTCAGATATTGGACTTCACTTGACCTAACTATGTTGCTTGCCTTGTTTTTCTAGACTGAGAATATACGATTCCAGCTGACTAATTCTTCTTGGTGCTCACCTAATGGTTTTAGCATACCTACTTATAGGTTGAAAACCCTGGTGTCATAGTGGTTAAGTGCTACGGCTGCTAACCAAAGGGTTGGCAGTTCGAATCCACCAGGGGCTCCTTGGAAACTCTATAGGGGCAGTTCTACTCTGTCCTATAGGGGCACTATGAGTCAGAATCAACTCGAAGGCACTGGGTTTGGTTTTTTTGGCTTACTTATAGGTCACAGAGATGCCCTAATAATAGTAGTGAAAACTAGCTCACATATATTTAGTACCTATGCCCTGGTGGTCCAGTGGTTAAAGCACTGGAGTGCTAAAGGAAAGGTCAGTGGTTCGAACCCACCAGCTGCTCTGTGAGAGAAAGATGTGGCAGTCTGCTTCTTTAAAGATTTAGAACTTTGGGAATCCTATGGGGCAGTTCTACTTTGTGCTATAGGGTCGCTATGAGTCAGTATTGATTCCACAGCAGTGGGTTTGGTTTGTTTATGTGCTGTAAGATGAGTTCCCTAGGTTGAAAGGCACTGAAAATACGTAATGGACTCAAGTATACCAATGATCATGAATATGGTGCAGGACCAGGCAATAGTTAGATCTGTTGAGTCAGAGCCAATTCAGCAACTTACAACAATAATCACAAATTATGTGCCTTGCCATGTTCTAAGCACCTTACATGTACTAAGTCATTTAATCATCCAAATAATGTTATATTATTTTTCCCGTTTTATAAATGATGTAACTGATGAGTGAACGTATATCAGTAAGGGTCCTGTCAGAAAAATAGAATACTCTCTAAGTGTTTAAAACAGGGTTACTTAATTCAGGCCATAGGTTTTAAAGGTAATGGAAGAGCTGAGAAGCCAAACAGTACAGTAAGTTAAGCCAGAGGTTAACAATTGCAAGAAGTTATTACCACCTTTCATTTGGAGGCATTTAGGGAGAAGTCAAGGTTTCCAGCGAATCTTAGGACCCTGTGATGGTTACTGTTACGTGTCAACCTTGGCTAGACTATGATTTTCAGTGGTTTGGCAGACACTGGATTGGTGCTCTTCCATTATGTAATATAATGTAATCACTTCCCATTATGTGATCTCATGTGATCAGCCAACCAGTTGAAAGGGTGTGTTTCCATGGGGGTATGGCCTGCCTCCAGTATATAAATGGATATTCTGGTATAGCTTGTACTTTCTCTTTCTATCTCTCTCTCTCGACCCTGCACTCTGTCACCCGACCTCTGGTTCTTGGGACATAAGCCTGCAGAAGTCTTCAGTCTTCCACCTGACTCACAGATTCGGAACTTGCCAGTCCTTACATTTGTGTGAGCCATTTCCTCTCAATTGTGTGAACCATTTCCTTAAAGCAGATTTCTCTCTCTATATTTATATATATGTTTCACTGGTTTTGCTCCTCTAGCGAACTCAGATTAAGAAAGGCCCTGTCTCAAGGAGGAAGCTGGAACCAGGGTGAGTCACTGTGGTGAGAGATGGAGCTACAGAAAAGACATAGCCCAAGGAGAGTCCACCCAAAATGAGAGGGAGAAGGAGAAATAACCTAGCTTCTCCCTTTCCACCACACTTCAATACCTCACCTCTGCCTCTTGCTGGCCAAATTCATTCTGAAGCCAGCTGACCTAAAGAGGGGAATATGCAGGGGTAGTACTTCCTGTGATTCAGAGCAGAGCAGTAGAAGTGCAAAGAATGCATATAGGCAAGGACTATTGGGTTTGGTTTTTATACAAAAGGGTTAAGTGACTTGCCCAAGGCCACAGGGTTAGTAGGCCCTGTGGTTATTGGGAATTTGTATATATGTAGTGATCATGTCCTCTGAATACAGGAGAGACAAACCTTGGGAAGTGACATTAGTCATTTTTTAATATGTTGTTCCCTCTGCTCAGATGTTATTAGGATGATTTCAGGGAAATCTGCGACTATCACTGTAAAAGGGGAGGCGTTTGACTCTTGAGTACAGTATAAATGGAAGAAAGGAAAGAAATGAGGGGGCAAGTGTCTGGGGCCTCTTAGCCATCTTCGCCATAAGAGTAGGAATTTGGGCATGTTCAAGGTGAGGGAAGCAAGAGGTAACAGGCGAGAAACTTCTACTTGCGCTGGCTCTCAGTTGATAAAGTGTGGCTATTTCTCTATATAAACCTTGCTTTCTAAGTAGACCTTGCAGAGCAAGAGTTCAGAATAGACTAGGTTCCTTGTTCAATTCACAGAATGCTTTCCTCCATAACAATTTTAATTGTAAGTGTCAGTATTGATAGAGAATGTTGTGATACTATTCTTTAAGACATCTCTTACTAATAATCTGTGTGCTCATGGGTATAGGGCAGGAAAAGGAAGATTCGACATGACAAATGTTTGAAATGCACAATGAAGCAAAATAGATTGGCTATGACCAAAGAAGCAATATCTGGTGGCTCTCAGGGTATGAGACACCATTGAGAGTTGGAAATCCTAATAATGCCATACTTTGTCATGTTCAGAACCACAAAGCTGTCCACTTGGAATGAGAAAGTAGAGTTGGGTGTGTGCTGTAAACAGCATAAATAATTTTGTTTTCTCTTCTTCATGGCTGCCCAGTTAATTCAATAAGCATTTCATTGCACATGTATTAAGCAGACGATCCTAATGCAGATTGTAATCTATAAACACTCTATCACTGAATAGTACCATTGAGACATCATAGAAACCTTTTCTTCGAATTATTGCTTTTTGTTTCCTTATTGGGGAAAATAAAATTATTTCTAAGATATCAGTCCGGCATTATGAATGAGATGCCTTCCTAAGTCTGCCTGTAAGCTGAATTTGCAGGTGAGTTGGAAGAGGTACATACGGTTTTTATTTAGCATCAGTTAGTCAAACGTTTGTCTTAGTATATAGCATATATCTCACCTTTCTATGCATATGAAACACTTAAGAAACACTTCCAAACCTTACAATGCTTTCACGAGCATCACAAAATAGTGCCTGCGTTTGTTATTACAAACCATTGTATTTAACTTACATTTTTAATATAATTGGCTTTATGGTAGTATATTCTTTAGTACAAGCTTTCTGTAAGTCAGATGTTTTTAACTGGGGACTGTCTGTATACCTAAAGGAGGAAGATAGTTCTGATTTTTATCCAAGTACATTTAACAACTATTCTTTTGTCATGAAAATTGTTCACATCTACCCTATGAATTGAATGCTGCTCTTTTACTAACGGCTTACAAATGTGTTTTGGTAACAGAAGACTTTTGGTCTCCGGGAATGGATTCTCAAACCCTTTGTCAACAGAAAGAAAGGAATACTCAAGATGGAGGAGTACTAATTTCTTTAGTTCACATACAAAACACAACACTGAAAATTGTTAGAAACAGCATTTTGATGCAAAATAAATCTGTTTACTTTTAGACCTATGATTAAAAAACAAAGAAATTCATTTTATATGAAATCTATCACTTCATGTTTTTATCTGAATGTCCACGTTCCAGAGTAATGCAACAGTATACCAAAAAGAGTTATGAAATAGTATCCTCAGGGTATATAACTCCTGCAACCATATGTATTAAATCTGAGTCCTGAGCAAGAAAACTGGCATAGGGACAGATTTTGAAAAAGAATTAGGAAGTCCTCTCAATGGGTTTTATGTGCAAACTTATCTTAAATTCTCAAATTTCCATCTTGTACTTTTGCACTTGTGTGTTAACCAAAAGGTTGGTGATTAGAACCCACCCAGCAGTACCGTGGAAGAAAAGGCCTGGCAATATGCTTCTGTAAAAGATTATAGCCAAGAAAGCCCTATGGAGAAATTTTGCTCTGTAACACTTGGGTTGCCATGAATCGGAATTGACTCAATGGCATAAGACAACAACAACAATATTTAATTCATTCCAATTGTAAGCTTTCTAAAAAGAAATACAAGTAAGGAAACTTGAAAGTTTCTCCTCAAAGTTCTAGAAAATTACAGCAAGAAAAAGTAAGTAAATTATAGGAAATTATCAGAAATGAACTGGAAATCAAAGATCCAAGTAGGTAAATCTGTCTACCCTATGAAGAGTTCTGGAGTGCCAGGCGGGAGCTAAGGAGACCTGGGGGTGCAGGGGTTAAAGTGTCTGACTCCTAACTGTAAGGTCAGTGGTTTGAAACCACTAGTGGCTCTGTGGGAGAAAGATGTGGCAGTCTGCTTCCGTAAAGATTTACAGCCTTGGAAACCCTGTGAGGTCACTATGAGTCAGAACCGACTCTACGGGAGTGGGTTTTAGGTGGCTGCTAACCAAAATGTTACAGGTTCAAGTCCATCTGTAGGCACCTAGAAGAAAGGCCTTGTGATCTATTCTGAAAAATTAGCTATTAATAACCCTACGGAAATCAGTTCTATACTGACACATGAGTTGGAATTGATCTGACAGCAACTTTTTAAAAAATATTTTTCATGAAGAGATTTATCTTTTTTACCTGTACTAGCAGTATGAGGCCCTAGTTTAAAAAAATGTATATGTATATTTGTAGAGCTAAAAATTTTAACTCAGAGGAACACTGTATTGCCAAATTCTTGAAGCTAAACTTTAATGTCTGTCACTTTTTTAACCATGGTCCTAAATTTTTATGCTAAATTTAACTTTCTTAAGTTTAAATGTTATGAACCTGACAGATTTAAAAAAATACACATCTCTAATGCAGAGATACATGAGATTAGCATGTTGGAAAGATCTTTGGGCTGTAAGTGAGGAAAAATGGGCTCTTGCATGCTATGCTTGACACGTCACCCTTTTGGGGCCTCAGTGTTCTCCCAAAAAGATTTTTGCACTTGATGAGAACTGTTGCGTTATTCCTAATATTCTGAGTTTCCAACCATTCATGACTTTTCAAAAAGTTCTTACAAATAGGTAGGCCATCAATAAAATGAAATTTGCAATTTCTCAAAATCAAATGAGCAAATAAATATGAAGATTCAAGGGAATGATCACAAAAGGTGGTTGAAGGTATGTAAAGGGCAGACCAAAGAGGGTCGTAAAGCGTACAGGATTGTACAAAGCTTTATTTTAGAGTTACTATGATCCATGCTTATTAAATAAAACCAGATACTATTTCAGTTATCATTTACTAAACTTGCTTTTGTCATAGGATTAAAAGTTCTACCTGGATTTGCAGAGGTGTGTACCGTATTTGAGACAATATGAGCTCACCCCTCACCCTGCCAGTCCCCAGTGTAGCCCATGAAACTCAAGATGTTTTTCCAGCTAAAGATTGCTTTCTCAACGTTATATTTTCCTTTCAATTCCATATATAGTCAAGTATTTCACTTATGGTAGTTCATTGTTTGCTTAATATTATTAACTGGAATATTAGAATTATGTATCGTCTAGATAGTGATCCTCCTTTATAATGTTGTTTGCAGTGTAGGCCATATGTCATTTCCATTAACAGAAGCCCTGATGCTACAGCGGTAACCAAAAGGTCGGCTCAGACCCACCAGGAGCTCTGCGGGAGAAAGATGTGGCAGTCTGCTTCCCTAAAGATTTATAGCCTTGAAACCCTAAATCTCCGGGGAATAAATCCTATTTTTCTAGAACCTAGTAGAGACTGATGTATTTGAATGAATGAAGTAGATGGAAAAGGTCAATATTCATTTATGTAATGATTAGTCAAGTACATTTCAACGCAAGGACCTCTGACAGTCCTTTGCTTAAATCACACTTGGCTTTTCCCTTTGAGCAAGTTTGTTGCTTCTCAAATTCCTAGAAAGGAGAGGGGCGGGACAGGTTACATGGAAAGAAGCTGGGGCTAGGGACCCAACGCGGTTTTGGGACGTACCAGGGCCTGGAGGGAAATATTTGTTTTGGAGGCATGGGAAAGCGGGCGATCTGACAAGTCGTGGGCACAGGGAGGAACGCGGCCGTCGGGCTTCGGCTCCGAGATTCTCGGAGCCAAGGGCTGGAGCCGCGCAACCTGCCGCAGGGGCGGCACCCCAGCAGCCCCGCCCCCTGGGCGCGCCCTCGCCCAGCTCGGGGAGCGCAAGGCTCACGCGGGGCGGGGCGCGGTGGGGCGGGGCGAGGATTGGGGGCGGGCCTCCGTGCTGGCCCCGCCCCTCCCCTCCGCCCTACGGGTCACAATGTAGGGTTAGGGCGGCCGGCGGGCGGGGCTCGGCAGGGGAGGAGCCGCCGGGCGGGGGCGGTGACGGCGGTTGGGGGAGGGGAGGGGAGGAGGAGTCGCGGAGGGAGGAGAACAGCGCCATTCCGGCCGGCCGCTCCCTCCGTCCCTCGCTCCCTTCCTAGCAGTGACCCCTTATCAGCCAGAGCAGGAGCGCGCGAGCGCGTGACGCGTCCCGGCTAGCTCGCGCCCTCTTGCGCCCCAGCGTCCGCCGCCCGCTCATGGCCCGGGCCGCCGCGGCCGAGCCGCGCTGAGGCGGGCCGAGCCGAGAGGTGGGGCCGCCGCCGTGGCCCTCGCAGCCCGCGCCTCGCCGCCTGCCCGCGGTGCCCGCGCACGCCGGCCGCCATCGCCTTCGCGCCTGGCTGGCGGGGGCGCTGTCTTCCCCGGCCGTCCGCGCCGCTCCCTGGAGCTCGGCGGAGCGCGGCCGCCTGGGCCGGCGGAGTCCCCGGGAACCGGACGCTGCCGCCTGTGTCGCCGCCGCCGCCGCGGGGGCCATGACCGTGGAGCAGAATGTGCTGCAGCAGCAGAGCGCGGCGCAGAAGGTAAGGCGAGCCCGCGAGCCGCTTCCGACGTGCCGGCCTCGCCTCCGCGGCCCCGGCTGCCTCCCCTGCCACCCACCGCTCCGACGCTTTGCCCTGGGGGCGTCGCGCCCAGCGCGGGGTCGCCTGTGGGGAGCAGGGTGTCCTTAGCGTCTTTCCGTCCCCGTCTTTCTGCCGGTTATTTTCCTAGCACTGACGGTGCAGGGTGTGGAGAGCCCTCACATTCCTACACTCCTCTTCTTTACGCCTTCCTAATTAAAGTTTTGTCTTTCTTTTTAAGAATAGCCAGTTGTCATTTCTCCTGAACTCAGTTTGTATTTCGAAGGTAGGAGCGTTCCAGGCCTGCTATTTTGCAACGAGTCTCCACCAAAATCCAGTTGCCTGCCTTGAGGGACAGGTACATTGCCAGGTGGACTCTATGTAGAAGTAGGGGATTTGGTGGGTTCCTTTTTCTTTTTCCTTTTCTGGTTGTAGAAATTATCCCTGAAGTAAGGAAACCTTTTGACCATGTTTATTCCAGGAATCTTTTGTCCCCTAAGTTTGACCTTGTTCTACTCTTCACCCGTTAACTCCTGCATCAATCACACATTCTCATGGTCGCTCGCTGAAAAAAAAAATTTTTTTTTTCCTGTTTGGGAACCTTCAAATCTGTCATAGTGGAGAGTGAGAGGCTCTCTAAATACTGTAGATTTTGCTTTCAGAATCTTAAATGCACCATCATGGCTTGCACCATATTCTGAAGAGCAGTTGACCGTGACTTACGTTTTTTTTTTTCCCGTCGTTTGTGTGAAAAGCACTTTGGGCCAAAGGGAAACGTTGCTTTAGTCGTGTTGGAATTTTGGGGTCATTGAGGTTTACTGTGAGCCATCAGCAAAGCTGTGTTTGGTTTGTCGGGGTGAGTAATGAGTGCCCCACCCTGTTGTAGTTTTAGAGTAGTAGTTAACGCCTACCTGTGATTGTTTAACTTGAGCATAAGGCCTCCGTCCCTAACACAGCCTTTGTGTAAATTAAGCTTTTGCTTTGAGATTATTTTTAGGATTTTATGATAGTGCTTGAGGTAATTGAAGATGCTAAAGAATTTCAGAAAGCAAGGATAGTGCATTGTTATTTTAGGAACTTTGGGTAAGTTGTTTTTGGAACTTTTGTATGTTAGCTGTTACTGGGAAATTTAGAAGATTTATTGCAGACTGCAATTTATTTACAGTGAAATAATTCAAGATTTAATAGTAGGAGTTTAAAACAGTAACCTCCTAAACCTTCTCTCTTCTGTTTTGAAGACCTTAAACTTTAGTTTTTGACACCGTGTATGTCATGAATGTTAGTACTTAGGACAGGATCCTGAGGCCCTGTGAGTGCGAAGCAATCTTTAACAGGCTTGGTATCGTTTTGTCTATAGTTGTCTTCAGTGTTGAATATTAAATCCTGTTATTTTAAAGTGGAAAGAGTAGTTCATATTTTTCATACCTCTTAAGTTTGAACAATGGCAAGGAATTTGTTCTTTTCTCCCTTGACTTTGCTGGAAGTACACAGAATCAGAAAACGCAGAATAAATTTGTAGAATCAAGAATCAGATCACTGACAGTGGTCTTGGCAGTCAAGTCAAATTTCTTAGTTTAGTGAACCCCCTCCTTATACAAAGGAAGTAGTTGTTATTCCGGAATATTACCATTTTGTGTCTGGGGTGTGTGTGTGTGTGTGTGTGTGTGTGTGTGTGTTTTAAATCTTTTCATTGATATTGGGGAATTTTTTTTCTTGAGCAGTGTAATATAATTTTGTTTTGTTGTTTGCTTTCCGTGTTTACATGCTACTGCTTTGTTATCCTAGAGTAAAACTATTTATATGACTGCAAATATGTTAAACCATCTACCTCAAATAACTTGACAGATTTAAATCCACCAAGCTGGTAACTGGGAAGTGGACTTCAGACTTCAGAAGAAACAAAAGTGAAACTCTTCCTTTTCTTTTAGAAACTGTATGGAATATCAGTAAAAGGAGATGTGTCCAGTGTGTCTTGCACAGTCAGAATTTTAACCTGTTTTCTGTCCTTCTTAAAAAAAAATACATATATGTGTGTGTGTATATAGAGAGAGTGTGTGTGTAATATTGTATTAAAATAAATAGCCATATTGTGGTTGGAATGATTCCTATGTTTTCAAGATATTTTTTTTTCTTCCAGAGGGATGTAGAAGAAATAACCTTTTTTTCAAAAAGCAACACTACACAAAACTTTCATAGCTCTGTCATAGTTCACCTACAGAATAGCTTGTCACAATGTAGTATGAGAAGGCAAGTGGCTGCCTTGATGGGTTTTTTGCTTGATTGCTGAAGTTTGGCCAAGGCAAGGACTTAATGGGATACAGTAGAATTGCAGAGAGCTGCTTTTCTTAGGTTTAGATGCTATAAGTGAGGTGGTTTTGGCTGCAAATTAGTTACAATTAAATCCTGCGGTAATTTTGGTCTTGAACATGTATCTTTAGTCTTTGTGCTTGGTATTTACCTAAGTGGAGCGTCCTTTGACACATCTCGGATATTTGATGCACAGATTCAAGTTTCAAATGAGGATTCTTAGGGCAGCATTAGCATTTGGTCCTAGGGACCAAATTAATTTATAGAGCACTCCCCAATAAACAGGATATACTTACATTTAATACATCGATTTGAGTTGAATAAAGTGTAAAGTTAGGAGAACAAGCACTTTGCCTGTTATGTTTCACCCTAGGGTTTATAGCACTTCTTTGCCCTTTTTTTTTTTTTTTTCTCCACATGCTGTCAAGTCCATTGCGACAGAAGGGGACCCCATGTGTGTCAGAGTAGAATCGTGCTGCATAGGGTTTTCAGTGGCAGATTTTTGGGGAGTAGGTCATCAGGCCTTTCTTCAAAGGAGTCTCTGGTTGGACTCGAACCTCCAGTGTTTTGGTTAGCAACCAAACATGTTAACTGTTTGTACCATGTGGGGACTCCATTGTAGGAGTCAGTAAATATTTGTTCAGTGAAGTAAGGAATGAATGGCTTCTACAAGGGATGTGCATGTCTTAGTTCTTTAACTGATTTGCAAGTTTTAAAAATTATTCAGAAAGAATCAAAGCTTGAAACTGTGGAAAATTGTTAATTCTAAAAAAGAGTATTATGTGATAGGAAGACAGTAGAACTTGGGTTAGATCTAAATCACCTTTCTGTGACCGTGGGCAAGTCATTAAATTTGTCTAAATCTACTTTTAAAGCCTTATAGTTAGCATGATTAAACATGAACAACTTTGTATCTGAGTGTTTCCAGTTTAGCTAAGCAAGCATTTATTCTGGGAAGGGAGGGTAAAAAAGAAATAGTACAGGTAGTCCCGAATTAGGACGCATCAAGTTACCATGAGCTGCACTTGTGACAAACCACACTTACAACGGTTGGTTGGTTTTGTTTTTTTTTGGACATTTTATCGTTAGTAATATGTTGCAAAGCCTATGGGCTATCGGATTAGGTTTGAGAGTTACAGTAACTCATAAAATGATTAGAAAGCTTTTTATGTTTTCCTGTTCTTTGTTGAACATGGGATTAGATTGACCTCTTCAAAGTTGTTAGCATTTGGCCATATTTCACTTAAAAATTTAGGTGTGGTTCAACCTAAGTCCTTGTTACTTTGGAGGTTTGGCGAATATGACTATATTATATCAGGGCTGAGCATCTTATTTACAGCAAGTTTTAGATAAGGCTTACAGATTTTGCCTATTGTCTTTGTAGGTTTTCTGACTCTTCCAGAGTCAATTTTCTAAAATGTTTTATAGTTCTTAAAAATTTAGCAAGAAAATCTTAATTTAGATTTTCATAAATCTGTGCATAGGTGGGTATATGCCCTTTCTCATTCCTGTTTGTTTCCTTCTCAGTTATGATTGCCAGTATTGAACTGTTTTATCAGTCTTACCAAAATTTAGCTCAGTTTTTTTTAATCAGTTGTTTTGTTTTCTAATTTATTTATTTTTGCTTTTTTCTTTAGTGTGTAATTCTACCTCTCTATTTTTTTTTTTGGTGTATTTTTTTCTTTTTGCTGCTTAAATTCAGTACTTAGTGAATTTACCATCATGTTTAATAATGAAAAGCATTTTGGGCTTTGGATCTTAGCCTGATTTTGTTATGGATTTGACTTTCTTTTTCTCTCATTTTTTTTAAAGTTTTTTTTTTTTAACTTTTCAATATGTTACATTTTTTAAGTCTTTTAATTCTTCATTTCTAGATTTGATACACTGTTTAGAAAGTATGATTTGTAATGGTTTTATGTATTTATTGAGATCTCATTATCAAGTATATGAGATTTTGATGAACATATGAAAAGAACGTATATTCTTTGAAAGTTAGAGTTCTATGTTTATATGTTAAATGAACACAGTATTTATTTGACTATGTCTTTTGTTCGTTTTCTTGATATGTTAAATTCAGAGAGATGTTGATGACACCACTTTTGATGTGATTTCATCAAATTCTTTTGGTATTTCTAATGGCTCTAATTTGGACTTGTATTTGTTTATATTTTAGTAGGATTCAGCCACTCACATATATGGTGATAGGTGATTGTTTTCTGATTTTCCATTTTTTAGTCTTTTTCTCATTGTTTTGATGTATTGATCAAGTTTTCTTCGTATCACTTCTTCTACCCTTCATTTTTTAATTCTTTAATAGTTTGGAATTTTTCTTATTTCTCTTACTTTGAAACTTTTACTTTTAAACAAATATATCTAAACATAACTTTTCTGATAATGTCAAGAATTAATAACTAGGTTGCCCTCCTTCCCTCACCCCAGTAGGATAAAACCTTTAGCATATTTTCACTTATCACATTCCTGATGTTGATGGGATAATATAGAATTGTAATTCGAGATGACTAATTTTTATATTTTTTGAGGTATATTTCTTGTGTTTACTTTCCATTTCTTATATTTACAGACCCATTATTAATAGGTAATTAGCTTTTTGGAATTAGGTATTTAATTTTAACTACATGCTTTGTATTGTATAATACTGTTGAATCTCTCTCTTTTTTTTTTTAAACAGGTAAGTTAACTCTTAAGCTTTAAGATTTCCTCTTTGGTTTTAGAGTTCAGAAATTTCACCAGCATATGTGTTGTTCACGTATATATCTTTTAACAATCCTACGTAGGATTTTTCATCTCAAAAACTCAGTGTTTTTTCTCAGAAGGAATATATATTTTAAAATTATTGCTTCTACTTTATTCTTTTTCTTCTTTGTTAAGTTGCATTATTTGAACTTTAGGTGCTGTGGAAACCCTGGTGGCGTAGTAGTTAACAGCTATGCCTGCTAACCAAAAGGTTGGCAATTCGAATCCACCAGGCGCTCCTTGGAAACTATGGTGCAGTTGTACTTTGTGCTATATGGCCGCTGTGAGTCAGAATCAACTCGATGGTAATGGGTTTGGTTTGATTCATCTCACTTATTTCAAATTTTATTTTATAATTCTTATCTCTCCCTTTTTGCTGTATATAGTAGGCTAAGTTTTTAATCTAGATTAATTTTGTAATGTGCATTCTATATTTACTACTTCTATAGGTGATCAGTGGAAACCCTGGAGGCATAGTGGTTACGTGCTATGGCTGCTAACCAAAGGGTCGGCAGTTTGAAGCCACCAGGCGCTCCTTGGAAACTCCGTGGGGCAGTTCTGCTCTGTCCTGTAGGGTTGCTCTGAGTCGGAATCAACTTGATGGCACTGGGTTTGGTTTGTTTTTATAGATGATCAGTACTTTTCTGTTGTTCTAGTATACATTTTTAGTTGGTTCTGAGGTACACAGAATTGAGTTCATTATAAACACTGGTTTGTGATTTGGAGCCCTAGTGGCTCAGTGCTACGACTGCTAACCCAAAAGATTTGGCATTTTGAATCCACCAGCTGCTCCTTGGAAATTCTATGGATAGTTTTAGTCTGTCCTATAAGGTCACTATGAGTCAGAATATATATATGTTATATATATTCTGACCTTCTTTTATTGAAAAGTTCATCCTGTTTCCATTGAACCGAGATCTTACCTTGCCATATACAAAAGTTTTATATAAAACATTTTTTTTTTTTTTACCATGGCTCTCTATTCTATTCCATTATTCATTTTGCCCACTCCTGTGCCAGTGCCATCCTGTCTTACTGCTCTAGCTTTATAATAATCTTTAATGTTTTAATAATCTCTAATATCTTGAAAAGTGGATGGTGCGGTGGTTAAAAGCTCAGGCTGCTGACCAAAAAGTTGGCACTTTGAATCCATCAGGTGCTCCCTCAAAACCTTATGGGGCAGTTCTGCTCTGCCCTGTAGGGCTGTTAAGAGTTGAAATTGACTTGACAGCATTGGGTTTGTGGGTTTTTTTTTAATCTTGAAAATAAGTCCCTTCTCTTTGTTCTTCTTCAAAAATGTCATGACGCTTTATTTTCTTTTGAAATTTTAGAATAGTTTTACCAGGTTCTCCAAAAAACCCTGTTTGAGTTTTTTATTTATTTTGTTGAATCTGTAGATCAATTTTGGGATTATTGATATCTTTATTTTTTTTTTTATAAGGAGTTCTGGTGGCATAGTGGTTAAGCTCACAGATCGGCGGTTCGAACCCACTTGACTTCATGGGGGAAAAACCTAGGCATCTGCTTCCATAATGATTATAGTCAAGAAAACCCTATGCGGCCATTCTGCTGTGACGCACGGGGTCATTATGAGTCAAAAATTGACTTGATGGCACCCAGCAACAGTAACAACATCTTTATTACATTGAATCTTTCTGTCCATTAACATAACATACCTCTACTTTTAGTTAGGTCTTTTTAAATATCTCTTTTACAGTTTGTAATTTTATCTGTAGAACTGTTAAATGCATCTTTTGTCACAGGTAGTCGATAATTTCTGGTAACTATCACACATGGTATTCTTTAAAAATTACCCTGCTTAATGATTTGTTTCTGATGTGTACAAATGCAAATGATTTTTGTCTATCATTCTTATATCCAACCACCTCGTTCAACTTTACTATTCTAATAATTTCCCTGAAGATAATTTTGGAATTTCTATGTAGAAAATTATATTAAGCTTATGTAATGACAGTTTTATTTCCAATTTCTATGCCTGTAATTTCATTTTTTCATGTTTTCTAGCTGAGACTACTAATAAATGCTGATCAGAAGTGATGATACTGGATATCTTTATTGTATATATATATATTTTTATAACTGATTTTAAAGAGTGGATCCTTACTTTTCTATCTAATATACTTCTAAAATATTTACATGTGAAAGTTACATGAATTTCTTGAAGAACTGAAGAGTATCGTTGTGTTTTTAATTTTGGTTCCTGCACGTACTTTTTCCTTTGGGTCTTGGTGACCGCTGTGAAAGTTTTCACTTCCTAGGCTTCCTGGGATGGGGGACAGCCACTCTTCTGTCATCTTGGGTCCTCTGAAGTCTGGCAAGGTGCTTCCTTTTTATCATGGGTCCTCCTCCATCTTCTTCTCCAAGGATCAGCTTGGCAGTTATTCATCTGTGCCCAGATGTACGTAGAGTTGTTGTTGTTGTTAGTTGCCATCAAGTTGATTCCACCTCGTGACGAGCCCATATGTAGAGGTGGTTAAAAGGTCTTTCTTCCTCTGACACTGTTGTTGTTAATTGCTGTTGTGTTGGCTCCGACTCATGGTGACCTTATGCATAACAGTGAAATGTTGACTGGTCCCATGCCATTTCCATGATCTTTGATATGGTTGATTGTTATCTATAAGATTTTCATTGGCTTATTTTCAGAAGTAGATCACCAGATCTTTCCAGTCTCTCTCGGTCTGGAAGCTCTGCTGAAACCTGTCCACGATTGGTGACCCTGCTGGTATTTGAAATGCTGAGGGCATAGCTTCTAGCATCAGAGCGACATGCAAACCACCACGGTGTGACAGAGTGTCAGATGAGTGGTAGACACTGCAATACACTTTTACTCCAATGTCCTAGAACTGCTGTAAGTACTGATCTCCACCAGTGGCATTCCTTTTTCCTGCAAACATAACTGATGAGTATGGCACCATAAATAGCACATAATAATCATAGATGAATATTGTATATGAAAAACCAAATTTGTCTTTTGAAAGACAGTTTAGGGATGTCACTATGCAATGTGTTGTTGTTGTTGTTAGGTGCCTTCGAGTCAGTTCCAACTTATAGCAACCCTGTGCGCAACACAACGAAACACTGCCTGGTCCTGCGCCATCCTTACAGTCATTGCTGTGCTTGCCTTGTTGCAGCCACTGTGTCAGTCCACCTTGTTGAGGGTCTTCCTCTTTTCCACTCACTCTGTACTTTGCCAAGCACGATGTCCTTCTCCAGGGACTGATCCCTTCTGATAACATGTCCAAAGTATGTAAGACACAGTATCGCCATCCTTGCTTCTAAGGAGCATTCTGGTTGTACTTCTTCCAAGACAGATTTGTTTGTTCTTGTAGCAGTCCATAGTATATTCAGTATTCTTCACTAACACCATAATTCAAAGTCATCATTTCTTCTTCGGTCTTCCTTATTCATTGTCCAGCTTTCACATGCTTATGGTGTGATTGAAAATACCATGGCTTGGGTCAAGTGCACTTTACTCTTCAAGGTGACATCCCTGCTTTTCAACACTTTAAGGAGGACCTTTGCAGCAGATCTACCCAATGCAATGTGTCCTTTAATTTCTTGACTGCTGCTTCCATGGGTGCTGATTATGGATCCAAGTAAAATGAAATCCTTGACAACTTCAGTCTTTTCTCCGTTTATCATGATGTTGCTCATTTGTCCAGTTATGAGGATTTTTCTTTTCTTTATGTTGAGGTGCTGCAAGTCCTTTTCACTTTTCAACAAACAAGGTTGTGTCATGTGCATAATGCAGGTTGTTAGTGAGTCTTCCTCCAATCCTGATGCCCTGTTCTTCTTCATATAGTCCAGCTTCTTGGGTTATTTGCTTGGCATACAGATTGCGTAGGTATGGTGAAAGGATACAACCCTGATGCACACCTTTCCTGACTTTAAGCCATCCAGTATCCCCTTGTTCTGTATGAACAGCTGCCTCTTGATCTATGTAAAGGCTCCTCAAGAGCACAAATTTAAGTGTTCTGGAATTCCCATTCTTCACAACGTTATCCGTAATTTGTTACGCTCCACACAGTCGAATGCCTTTAAATAGTCAATAAAACACAGGTAAACATCCTTCTGGTATTCTCTGCTTTTAGCCAGGATCCATCTGACTTCAGCAATGGTATCCCTGGTTCCCCGTCCTCTTCTGAAACTGGCCTGAATTTCTGGCAGTTCCCTGTCGATATACTGCTGCAGCCGTTTTTGAATGATCTTCAGTAAAATTTTGCTTGTGTGTGATACTAATGATATTGTTCTGTAATTTCCACATTCAGTTGGATCACCTTTCTTGGGAATAGGCATAAATATGGATCTCTTCCAGTCAGTTGGCCAGGAAGCTGTCTTCCATATTTCTTGGTATAGATGAGTGAGCACCTCCAGTGCTGCATCTGTTTGTTGAAACATCTCAGTTGATACTCCATCAGTTCCTGGAGCCTTGTTTTTCGCCAATGCCTTCAGAGCAGCTTGGACTTCTTCCTTCAGTACCGTTGGTTCCTGATCATATGCCACCTCTTGAAATGGTTGAACATTGACTAATTCTTTTTGGTATAATGACTTTGTGTATTCCTTCCATCTTCTTTTGATGCTTCCTGAGTCGTTTAACATCTTCCCCATAGAATTCTTCACTATTGCAACTTGAAGCTTGAATTTTTTCTTCAGTTCTTTCAGCTTGAGAAACCCCGAGCACGTTCTTCCCTTTTGGTGTTCTATCTCCAGGTCTTTGCACATGTCATTATAGTACTTTACTTTGTCTTCCCGAGATGCCCTTTGAAATCTTCTGTTCAATTCTTTTACTTCATTAATTCTTCCTTTTGCTTTAGGTGCTCAGTGTTGGTGAGCAAGTTTCAGAGCTCTTCTGGCAACCATCTTGGTCGTTTCTTTCTTTCTTGTCTTTTCAGTGACCTGTTGCCTTCTTCATGTATGATGTCATTCCACAACTTGTGTGGTCTTCGGTCACTAGTGTTCAGTGTGTCAGATCTATTCTTGAGATGGTCTCTAAATTCAGATGGGACATACTCAATGTCATATTTTGGCTCTTGTGGACTTGCTCTGATTTTCTTCAGTTTCAGCTTGAGCTCGCATGTGAGCACTTGATGGTCTGTTCCTCAGTCTGCCCCTGGCCTTGTTCTGACTGGTGATATTGAGCTTTTTCATCGTCTCTTTCCACAGATGTAGTCACTTTTATTCCTGTGTGTTCCATGTGGTGAGGTCCATGTGTATTTTTGTGTATAGTCACCATTTATGTTGTTGAAAGAAGGTGTTTGCAGTGAAGAAGTCTTTGGTCTTGGAAAGTCGTTGGTCTTGACAAGTTGTGCCACATCAGCAAATGAAGGTCCCGAAAGCTTTATTCTATCCATGTAATTAAGGTCGACTTTACTTTGACGAGGCAGGTCTTTCGCAGTCATCTTTTGAGTGCCTTCCAACCTGGGGGGCTTTTCTTCTGGCACTGTATAGCATTCCACTGCAATTCATAAGGTTTTCACTGCCTGCTTCTTTTCAGAGGTAGACTGCCGGGTCCTTCTTCTTAGTCTTTCTTAGTCTGGAAGCTCAGCTGAAACCTGTTTTCCTTGAGTGACCCTGCAGGTGTCTGAACAGTGGTGGTATAGCTTCCAGCATCACAGCAACATGCAAGCCCCCACACTACGACAAACTAACAGACACGTGGGGGCTATGCGATGTGGCCAAGTAGGTCGTGTGAAAAGTTGGATTTATAAAAGGACCACTTGTTTTTAATTTATTTTGGTAAACTTGTTTTAATTTCCAAGAATATATTGTTTGTCATGGTATCTTGTTTTATAAGTGCAGTAAGTAATTTTTCAAAGTTTTCTCTTTTTTTTGGTCTTAATTAACTTTGGGTACAGACCATCTGCTTTATTCTTATTCTTGGATCCTCTGAGTTGCTAAATATTTTTAAATGACCCAGTAATGTTTTCCTTATTTCTTTAGCCTTGTCAGAATAGGTCTAGATCAGAATTTCTTACAGTGTGGTTTGTGCACTATCTGTATTACTTGTAGTGGTTTCTAAAAATGCAGGTTTTTGTGCTTCTCTCTAGACCCACTGTTTCCAGACTCAGTTAGGCTGTGGCATTCAGAACAATAATCAACCCCATTGGTTGAAATTAATTAGTGTTCTTACAGATGGGCATGTCTTTAGCATTTGTGTAAATTGAGTACAGTGGTCCTCCAGGGGTTGAATTATCACAATACATCCAATTTAGTATAAAAGAGAGTCTGCTTCCCTTGAACACATGTTTCAAGTGTTTCTCCCCATCAGTGCACTGACATGCTTTCTAGTTGTGAAGGAGATGTCTCCTCCCTCAGCCTTTCATGGCAAACATCTCTATGGAAACCTAAAGCTTCAGGTGTGTAGGTGGGGCACTTGTCCCACCACCCCCAGAGGGACAAATTTAGTCTTTTTTTTATTCATTGTATCACTACAGCAGGGAATTTAGAATCAGTCAACTGTATATGCTAAAGTTGGAGTCTTCCTGTTGTTTCTTTTCCTCTGTTTTTGTTGTGTGTGTGTATATAAATCACTTCCGAAAGCTTCTTTTAAAAATTGTGAAACGTTAAAACTTATGATTTTTTAAATATAATAAATAATATGTACACACATATGTGTGTGTGAATATGCATGTGCGTATATATGAAGCCCTGGTGGCACAGTGGTTAACAGCTTGGCTGCTAACCAAAAGATCGGCAGTTCGAATCCACCAGCCGCTCCTTGGAAACACTGTGGGACAGTCCTAACCTACCTTATAGGGTCGCTATGAGTTGGAATCAACTTGAGAGCAATGAGTTTGGTTTGTTTTTTTGGTTTTTATACATAATGTTGTTAGTTGCTATTGAATGTGTTCCTGTTCATGGCAACCCTGCCTATGCAGAGTAGAACTGCTCCATAGGGTTTTCAAAGCTGTGAACTTCCAGAAGCAGGTTACTAGGCCTGTTTTCTGAAGCACCTTTGGGTGGATTTGAACTGCCAACCTTTCAGCTAGTAGTCTAACGCTTAGTCATTTGTACCACCCAGTTGTGTATGTGTGTGTATATATATATAAATAAGTACATATATACGTACAAAAAATGAAAAAAAAACAAACGCATTGCCGTCAAGTTGATTCCGACTCATAGTGACCCTATAGGATAGACTAGAGCTGCCCTGTAGGGTTTCCAGGGAGTGCCTGGTGGATTCGAACTGCTGACCTTTTGGTTAGCAGCCGTAGCTCTTAACCACTGTGCCACCAGGGCTTTTATATATGTATATGAATATGTATGTGTGTGTATATATACACATACATACACAAACACACACACAGAGTGATCTGCTTTCGTAAAGATTATAGCCAAGAAAACCCTGTGGGACAATTCTACTCTGTCACATGGGGTCACTATGAGTAAGAATCGAGTCAGTGGCACCCAACAACAACAACAACCTTTTGTAGCACCCTGGACATGAAGTAGTGTACGTTATTATCCCAGAAGTTGGTTTTGTGCTTCAGCCAAACTGCTCTTCTCTTCCGTATTTCAATAGCTGCTATCTTGACTTATTTTAAATTAATGTTACAGTGGTATAATTTACATAAAATGAATGTGACCATTTAAAGTGTGTATTTTGATAATTTTGGCACATAGATAATTTCCAGCACTCTAAAAAGTTCCTTGTATCACGTCCTGTTCCATAATTGTACCATCTTCATTTTACGTAGCCACAAATCTGACTTCTTTTTCTTTATGTCAGTTTGACTGACTGTTTTAGGTCAATCAAAATTTCTTTGTATCTGGCTTCTTTCTTTCAGTAAAATATTTTTGTGCTGCAGCCATGTTGTTGCATGTATCAGTAGTTCCTTTTTATTACTGAGTAATGTTTCATTGTATGACTGTTCCATAATCTGTGTATTCATGCACCTGATGGTGGACTTTTGGGTTGTTTCCAGTTTTGCCTGTTATTAATAATGCCACTACACGTACATTCGCGGGCAAGTTTTTGAGTAGACATATATTTGCCTTTCTCTTGTGCAAATGTGTAAGAATGGAATTATTATAAGATATTGCGGAACTATTATCTGAAGTGGTTGTACTATTGTACATTCTCATCAGCAATGTATGGGGAGTTCCAGTTTGTTGACATTCTTTTCTACAGTCGGTATTGTCAGTCTTTTAAGTTTTAGCCATTTTAGTGTGTATGTAGTGGCATTGTATGTGGTTTTAATTTGCATTTCTCTAATGACTAGTGGTTTTGAGCATCTTTCATGAGCTTATTGGCCATTTTTGGATTTTTTTTTATACTACATTTCATAAATTATCTTGTCTCACATTCTCAACAGGGACCAGGAATAATGATAGCTGCCTAGTCTTCCATGTCTGAAAATGGCAAGAATGTCACAGATGTAGCTAAAGGTAAAGCACTTCAGGACCAGTCACTATTATGTTCACAAAATTAAATTCCACAATTTTGCCTTCATTCTGTTTTTCTGAAACTACTGCCTATCAAAAAAGCTCATTGCTGAAGAATGAAAACCTTTTTCTTCTTTATGCCTGAAACTAAGCATTAAAGTTATCTGGAGAGCAAAGTGTCTTTAATAATTAATTGATTTCCCACAGAGAAGTCATTTATGATGCATATTTTATTACACAGAGTATAAAAATACCTTCACATCTCGGTTGGTTTGGCAGTTTGCAAAGAATGAGGACCAGTGGGAGGAGTGGAACGAGCTATGAAGAGGTAAACAAACTAGGCCCAGAAAGACTTTTCTTACAGATGCTGGCCCATCTAAGGACAAGGAAGAGGATGATCCTGATTTGAACTGGAAAAGAAAACATTCTGCTCGTTGTTGCTGTTCGGTCTGGCAGTTGGTGTGGATGGAGTGGGGATGAGGGGTGTTAGGCCATCAGGGCAGAATTGGCTGCCGAGCTGAGATTGCTGTGTACTCACTGAAGCAGGATGGATTTGTGGGAAGGGGTATGGAAAGAGGAACCAGAAATGATGAGCCATGAGTGGTTAGGACCTTTGCTATGGTGGCACCAATGTGAGAGCCAACTGTAATCTCACCTGTGCACCAATTCATGCATCTTAATTCATGCCCCAAAAAATGCAAAATCAAATGTTGCGGTTCCCTTGAGGTGGAGTTACAGAAACAAGTTTGGGCTGGAGATCTGGGGCTTGCCTCTTTTACAGAGGCTCTGAGTTGTGTCTGGATGCCTTAGCAAGAATGCCCCTGGAGTCCTCCCATGAAGCCTTCACCAAAGACTTTGGGGCAGGACAGGCCTGAGGAGAAGAGGATTGAAAGGAAACGAGAAGGTGTCCACTGAGTACGGTTTAAAATTCCCAGAATTTGGAGGGAAGCAGCAGCTCTCTGCAGGTTGCCAAGTGACAGTGGAAACTCTGCGTACCTATTCGGGTACTGTCATACAGACTCCCAGAATGGACTCCTGGGATTCCTCACCTGTGGGGCAGGGATGTCAAGCAGTATTAAGACTGCAGAACTAAGAGAGCAGACCTTTCCATCCTTTCTGGGTGGCATCAGAGGGAGGGCACCAGTGCAACTGAGCATGTAAGGTAGGGGCTGGGTAGGTGAAGGCAGCATATGAATAGGCCGGGGTCAGCACTGTGGCGTACAGTGGGTAGTACCCCAGGCTTCTGGGGTCACAGGAATTAGAACAGCCCCTTCAGATCACAGCGGTCCCATTCAAGGACATGTGGTCCTATAGCTTCATGAATGTTGGTGGAATTTGGTGTTGCCATTAGCTTGCTCTTAGCCATCTGGTGTTGGCTTGGTCAAACTTCAGCCTCAGGGTCTGTGGTGGTTCTCAGATGGGAGCCAAGGCCTTTCTAAGCATTCTTGGTCACTTTAGCAATGCGAATATGATCAGGGACTCTTCATACCCCTTGAGTTCTCTGAGCTTAATGTCCACAAGGAGGTGTCTAACAACATCTAGACCACTTCCTCCATTTTCTTTTTCTCCTTTTCTGGTGCCAGTACCAGTGCTGTGCTGCGCTCCACTGCTAACCTAAAGGTTGACAGTTTGAATCCACCCAGTGACGCCATGAAAGAAAGGCCTGGTGATCTGCTTGCATAAAGATTACAGCCAAGAAAACCATGTGGAGCAACTCTGCCCTGTAACACATGGGGTCATCATGAGTTGGAATCAATTTTACAGCAGTGGGCTATCGTTTACAGGTCTTTGCTGTCTTTTATTAGATTTGATCCTTTTTAATACTGTTGTCAATTATATTTTTTGTTTAGTTTTATACTAGAATCGTTCTTTGCTTAATAGAAAACAGTTGATTTTTATGTATTGAACTTCTGTCTCCTGACCTTGTTAAATTCACTTACTAGTTCTCTTTTGGGTGTGCAGATTCCATAGTTTTTTTTAATTATAATGTCATGCTGTTTGTGAGCATCACTTTCTGTATAACCTTTATGTCAATTTTTTTCCTTGTTTTTATTGCACTCTATGTGGTCTCTTGTAAAATGTCACATAGAAGTGGCGATAACATACATCCTTGCCTTGTTCCTTATTTTATGTAGAAAGCAGTCTTTTACCATTAAGTGTGATGTTAACTGCAGGGTTTTTTGTAGATGTTCTTTAAAGGTTGAGGAATTTTTCTTCTATTCCTTCATCGCTAATATTTTGTTAAAGATTTTTATGTTGTAGTGTGTTTAAGAGGAGCCCTGGTGGTGCAGTGATTAAGAGCTTGGCTGCTAACTGAAAAGTTGGCAGTTCCAACCCACTAGCTGCTCCATGGGAGAAAGATGTGATAATCTGTTTCTGTAAAGATTACAACGTAGGAAACGCCATGGGGCAGTTCTCCTCTGTTCTATAGGGTTGCAGTGAGTTGGAATCGACTTAACGACAACAGGTGTGGGTTTTTTCTTTTCTTTTTTTTCCTTTTCAAGTACTTTTATACTTCTGGATATACTACAGCTTAACCATTCTACTGTTGATAAACTATTTGGTTACCTTTTTGTGTGCTTATGGACCGCTGTAGTTCTTTTCTGTGAAATTTACATTTGTTTCTCATTTTGGATTGTTTATCTTTTAGGTTTGAAGGAGTTCTTTATATTTTAGGTACTACTTTTTTTTTCCCGGCTAATATATTTTGCAAGTATCATTTCCCAATTTGGACTTGTCTATTTATTCTCTTGATGGTGTCTTTTGTTGACTAAGACTGTGTAGTTTTAATTTAATCTCACGTATAGTTTGTTTTCCCACGTGCTTATCAATTTTTCATACTTTGGTGGCTTGCGTGTTGCTGAAAGCTGTGCCAGTGATATTTCAAACACCAGCATGGTCACCCCTGGGAGACAAATTTCAGTGGAGCTCCCAGACTAAGACAGACTAGGAAAAAGGACCTGGCAGTCTACTTCTAGAAGAATTGGCCGCTGAAAACCTTATGAATAGCAGTGGAACATTCTGTGATGTAGTGCTGGAAGATGAGCCCCTCAGGTTGGAAGGCACTCAAAATACGAGTGGGGAAGAGCTGCCTCCTCAAAGTAGAGTTGATCTTAATGATATGGATGGAGTCATTAAAAAGACAAGAGAGAAAGAAAAGATCACATGGATTCTGAAGAAATTCTGAAACTTGCTCTTGAATGTCTAGTAGCTAAAGTGAAAGGAAGATATGAAGTAAAAGAGCTGAAGAGAAGATTTCAAAGGGCATCTCGAGAAGACAAAGTATTATAATAAATTGTGCAAAGACCTGGAGTTAGAAAACCAAAAGGAAGAACATGGTCAGCATCTCTCAAGCTGAAAGAACTGAAGAAAAAAATTCAAGCCTCGAATTGAAATATTGAAGGATTCTATGGGGAAAATATTGAACAATGCAGGAAGCATCAAAAGCAGATGGAAGGAATATGCAGAGTCACTGTACCAAAAAGAATTGATCGATATTCAACCATTTCAGGAGGTAGCATATAATGATACTGATGATACTGAAGGAAGAAGTCCATGCTGCACTGAAGGAAATGATGGAAAACAGGGCTCCAGGAATTGACAGAATACCAAGTGAGATGTTTCAGCAAATGGATGCAGCACTGGAAGTGCTCCCTCGTCTGTGTGAAGAAATTTAGAAGACAGCTTCCTGGCCTACCAACTGGAAGAGATCCATATGTGTGCCCATTCCAAAGAAAGGTGATCCATCAGAATATGGAAATTATTGAACAATATTATTAGTATAACGTATGTAAAATTTTGCTAAAGATATTTCAAAACTGGTTCCAGTAGTACATTGACAGGGAACTGCCAGAAATTCAAGCCAGATTCAGAAGAGGACATGGAATGAGGGATATCATTACTGATGCTGGTGGATCTTGGCTGAAAGCAGAGAATACCAGAAAGATATTTACTTGTGTTTTATTGGCTATGCAAAGGCAGTTGACTGTGTGGGTCATAACAAATTATGTATAACAATGTGAAGAGTGGGAGTTCCAGAACACTTGAGCTCATGTGGAACCTATATGTAGACCAGGAGGCAATGGTTCGAACAGAACAAAGGTATACTGCATGGTTGAAAGTCAGGAAAGGTGTGTGTCAGGGTTGTATCCTTTCACCGTATTTGTTCAATCTGTATGCTGAGCAAAAAAGCCGAGAACTTGGCCTATATGAAGAAGAACTCGGCATCAGGATTGAGGAAGAGTCATTAACAACCTGTATTATGCAGATAACACAGCAGTGCTTGCTGAAAGTGAAGAGGACTTGAAGTACTTACTGATGAAGGTCAAAGATCTACAGCCTTCAATATGGATTACACCTCAACATAAAGAAAACAAAAATCCTCACGACTGGACCAACAAGTAACATCGTTATAAATGGAGAAGATATTGAGGTTGTCAAGGATTTCATTTTACTTGGATTCACAATAAATGCCCACAAAAGCAGCAGTTAGGAAATCAAATGATGTATCACATTGGGCAAATCTGCTCCACCTTTCCACTTCAGATTTCCTGTGTCCATTTAACCAGCTCCTGTCCTTTTCTGCCTTCACATCTCAACTCCAGACAGAAGCTGCCCATTTAGTCTCATACATCTACTTGAACTAGAAGTGCACTCTTCACAAGTATCATTTTATGTCTATAGCCTGTCTAATCTTTGTCTGAAGAGTTGGCTTCCGGAATGGTTTTAGTTCTCGGTTAATAGTAAGTCTTCCAGGGTTCCTCCAGTCTCGGTCAGACCATTAAGCCTGGGCTTTTTACTAGAATTTGAGTTCTGCATCTCACTTTTCTCCTGCTGTGCCAGGGAATCTCTGTTGTGTTCCCTGTCAGGGCAGTCATTGGTGGTAGTGGGGCACCATCTTGTTCTTCTATTCTCAGGCCGAAGGAGTCTCTGGTTTATGTGGCCCTTTTTGTCTCTTGTCTGTTGAACACTTTTTAATTGGACTGTTTGTTTTCTTGTTGAGTTTTAAGAGTTCTTTGTTTGTTTTGGATATAAGTCCTTTATCAGATATGTATTTTGCAGGTATTTTTGCCCAGTCTGTTGCTTTTCTTTTCATTCTTTTGAAGGATATTCTCTTAGTATGTTACTGTAAGTGGCACCTTAGGGAGTAAATTCTGTTATTATTGTCATTCATACTACACCTGTGACCTGTTACTCAGTTAATAACTATGATTTTAGATGGTCTTGAGTCATAACACACTCCACAGCAACTGGTTGGTTTAGGTGTCCCTGGGCTGCGCAGATAGTTAAACACTTGGCTACTAACTGTAAGGTTGGTGATTTGAAACCACTCAGGTGCATCGTAAGAAAGGTCTGGCAGTTTACTTCTGAAAGATCACAGCCATTGAAAACCTGATGGAGCGCAGTTATACGTTGAAACACATGAGGTTGTGGTGAGTCTGAGTTGATTGTACGGCATCTGGTTAGTAAAGCAGTGTTCTCAGCCTGTTTGTTGCAAAACCTTCATAAATGTGCCACCAAGTGTTGATCAAAGTTCAAAACATCTTTTCGATATAGTCCTATTAATGTAATGTAATTATTGCAGTGTTCTTCTAGAGTTCACAGGTGAAGAGGAATCTTCGGAATTTTGACTTGGAGTTGATTTAAGACTTTTGCTATGATGAGATGATTTGAATGTGTTTTACATGTGGCAAAGACATGAATTTTGGGGGACCAAAGGGTGGAATGTTGTGGATTGAATTGTGTCCCCCAAAAATGTGTGTCAGCTTGGCTAGTCCATGATTCCCAGTATTTTGTGATTGTCCATGATTTTGTCATCTGATGTGATTTTCCTATGTGTTGTAAATCCTACCTCTAGGATATTAATGAGGTGGGATTAGTGGCAGTTATTTTAATGAGGCAGGACTTAGGTTGTGTCCTAAATCAATCTCTTGAAATATAGAAGAGAGAAGCAAGCAGAGAGACATGGGGACCTCATTACCATCAAGAAGAAAGTGCCAGGAGCAGCACGTCCTTTGGACTCAGGATCCCTGCCCTTATACCTTCCCCCAGAGCCGGCAGAGAGAAAGCCTTCCCCTGGAGCGGGCACCCTGAATTGGAAATTCTAGCCTACTCGACTGTGAGAGAATAAGTGGTATTTCTGTTACAGCAGCACTAGATAACTAAGACAATGCCAAATAAATGTTATTTATTGGAACTCGTGAGTACTTTGCCTCGTGAACATATCTCAGAGCCTGGATAGTCAAGAGAGTAACTTATTGCTGTGCAGTGTGGTAACTGCTTTTGCTGACACTGTAAGCTGATATTATTATACTGGACTAATAATTATGTTGTGATAATTGGATCTTTTGTAGAGTTATTGTACTTTGTTGTGGTGAAAGTTTTAAACTCTTTTCAAGTGTGCTGCCAACATTTTTAATATTTGCATGTATATTACGAACACAAAGAAGTTGAGAATTATTGGCTAAGAAGATACTAAGTAGCAAGTAGGTCTAGATATTGGACAAGAATTTTGTGAGCTTACAGCCTTTTGCTGTGTGAACTTTAACCAAAAACATCAAACCCGTTGCCCTTGAGTCTATTCCAACTCATAGTGGCCATATAGGAGAGAGTAGAACTGACCCATAGGGTTTCCAAAGCTGTAATCTTTACAGAAGCAGACTGCTGCCACATCTTTCTCCTGCGGAATGGCTGGTGGGTTCAAACTGCTGACCTTTCAGTTAGCATCCAAGTGCTTAACCGCTGTACCACCAGGGCTACTGGTGTATGAACTCTGAGTACGTATTTTTAAACTATTTTCATTTGGGCTATACGGCATGGTAAAAATTTGGCTGCTAATACGTTATACTGTGTTTTCATGTCTTAACTGTAGGAATTTTCCAAGGATTAGTCCTTGATTTTCTACTTTATTTTTGCAAGCCATATCTTTGAAGATAGCATGTATTTCCTGAGTCCTTTGTGTTTGCTAGGAGTTGGAATTGACTTCATGGGAAAGGGTATGTGTTCATTTCTGCCAAGTTTGTATAATCAAAGTAAGTATAATTTTACATTCTCACATAAACTCTAGTTTCACATTTTCAACCTCCTTACTGTGGATTTTTTTTTTTTTTTTTTTTTTTACTGTGGATTTCTGCTTAGATATTTAGTTATCAGTCTGTACCTTGTCCATCGATTCATCCATTTATTTTTTGTTTTAAGCAGCTTGAAAAATAAATAAGATACAAAAAGCATACAGTTTGGTGGTGGTAGGAGACAGAAATGCGTATGTCATTAGAAGTTAAATGAAGTACTTACAGGATTTAGTGGTAGGATCAAGGAGAGACTGGGTAGTTGTATCCAGGAGGAAAAAGAAAAGATTCGTAGAGGGGGTAATGGTTGAAATGAACTGCTGAAGATACATATGTGGATTAAAAGTATTCCAGGCAAAGAGAAGCCCGTGAGCCAGGACAAAGAAACACAAAATGCTTTGGTATGTTGTTATCTACAAGTAGCTGTACATATATTGCTAACCATATAAGGCAAGGAGCTATGGTGGCACAATGGTTAAGCACTTCTCTACAAACCCAGCAGCTCTGGCGGGGAAAGACCTGGTGATCTGCTCCCATAAAGGTTACAGCCCAGGAAACCCTATGGGGCAGTTCTGCTCTATCCCATAGGGTCTGTGTGAGTCGAAATCGACTCAACGGCACCTGATAAGAACAACAACCGATAAGGCATATAATGTTGTATGGAAGTAGAAAGGATGAGTTAGGCTGGGACTAGATCGTGTATAGAATACTAAGAGGCTGGAATTTATTATATGGGGAATGGAAAGATTTAAGCTGGAATTCTGTGATTGGACTTGAATTTTACTTATAAATGCGGTCATAAAGTTTAATAACTGTTTTGTCTTGTTTAAATACAGGACAATTCATAATAAAAGACACTGATTTAAGTTTTATGAACCTGTAATTTTTTTTTTAATGAGGCTGAAGTTAACTTTTCCTTAGTTAATTTTTTAGTTAGCATATTCTAATGGGTTTAACACATTTATTTTCAAGAGGTGTGATGCTTTAGTGCCTGTAAACACTTGTAATAGGATTTTATACTTATGTCATTATTTCATCATAATTCTAGTGAGATTTGCTTGGAAGCCATTGTCCAGATGCTGGATGATTAGTGGTAAGGTTTTAGTTCATTGCTTGTCATTGAATGGCTTTCAGAATGAATTTACTGGTTTTATACTTTATACTATATGCTAACATTTGAAAGTCTAATTCAATGGATATTCTTATTCAGTGAAAAATAATGTCTGCATTCTGGCTTAATGATAGTTTTACTTTGCAATGAAAAGTTAGAATTTGTGACTCAAAAGAAAATTGACTTAGCTTTATAATTTTCGTGGCCCTCCTCACCTAGTGGTATTTCTTTTTCAGATATTAAAACATGGCAACATAATTTTTAAGATTATGAAAGTTTACACTTTTCCAACTATATGGGTATACTAAGCTATATAATAAACACTTATGCATAAGTTACTGTCTTAGTTATCTAGTGCTGCTATAAGGGAAATACCCCAAGTGGATAGCTTTAACAAAGAGAAATTTATTCTCTCACAGTCTAGGAGGCTAGAAGTCTAAATTCAGGGTGCCAGTTCCAGGGGAAAGCTTTCTCTGGGTCGGCTCTGGGGGAAGGTCCATGTCGTCAATCTTTAATGGTCGAGGAGCTTCTCAGCGCGGGGATCCTAGGTCCAAAGATGCAGTATTCTCTGGCTCTTGTTTCTTGGTGGTTTGAGATCCCCATGTCTCTCTGTTCACTTCTCTCTTTTATATCTCAAAAGAGGTTGATGTAGGACACAGCCTAATCTTGTAGACTGAGTCTTAACTCGTTAACATCCTCAAAGTAGGATTTACAATACGTAGGAAAATCACATCAGATGACAGTATGGTAGACGGTCACATAGTACTGGGAATCATGAACTAGCCAAGCTGACACACATTTTTGGAGGACACAGTTCTATCCATAACAGTTGCTATTCATGGAAAATGTTTAATTTCCTTTTCTTTTATATAAAAATCATAAGAGGAACATTTTCAGCATCAGATGATGAGTGGCAAGAAAACAACGATTTTTGCAACGTGTTCAAGCCAACACCTTTTAGGAATTCTTTTGCGTGTATTCTACAAAGATTAACTGTGTTTATAATTTCATTTGGAAGAATAAAATGCTGCCGAGCCGTTGCTTTAGGTATATGTTTTGTATTTTTTTTTAAATAATTTTTATTGTACTTGAAGTGAAAGTTTACAAGTCAGCCTCTCACATATACACTTATATACACTTCATTACATACTCCCAATTACTCTCCCCCTAATGAGACAGCCCGCTCCCTCCTTCCAGTCTCTTTTTTCGTGACCATTTTGCCAGCTTCTAACCCCCCTACCCTCCCATCTCCCCTCCAGACAGGAGATGCCAGCATAATCTCAAGTGTCCACCTGATGCAAGTAGCTCACTCCTCATCAGCATCTCTCTCCAACCCATTGTCCAGTCCAACCCATGTCTGACGGGCTTCGGGAATGGTTCCTGTTCTGGGCTTACAAAAGGTTTGGGGACCATGACTGCCGGGGTCCTTCTAGTCTCAGTCAGACCATTAAGTCTGGCCTTTTTATGGGAATTTGGGGTCTGCATCCCACTGTTCTCCTGCTCCCTCAAGGGTTCTCTGTTGTGTTCCCTGTCAGGGCAGTCATCGTTGTGGCCGGGCACCATCTAGTTCTTCTGGTCTCAGGATGATGTAGTCTCTAGTTCATGTAGCCCTTTCTGTCTATTGGGCTCCAAATTACCTTGTGTCCTTGGTGTTCTTCATTCTCCTTTGATACAGGTGGGTTGAGACTCATTGATATATCTTAGATGACGCTTGCTAGCGCTTAAGACCCAGATGGCACAGTTCAAAGTGGGATGCAGAATGTTTTCTTAATAGATTTTATTTTGCCAATTGATTTAGGTGTCCCCTGAAACCATAGTCCCCAAACCCCTGCCCCTGCTTCGTTGACCTTCAAAGCATCCAGTTAAGTCAGGAAACTTCTTTGCTTTTGGTTTAGTCCAGTTGCGCTGACCTCCCCCATATTGAGTGTTGTCCTTCCCTTCACCTAAAGTAGTACTTATCTACTATCTAATCAGTAAATACCTCTTTCCCACCCTCCCTTCCTCCCTCCCCCCTCTCTTTACCAGAAAAGAATGTTCTCTTCTCAGTTTAAACTATTTCTGAAGATCTTATAATAGTGGTCTTATACAATATTTGTCCTTTTGCAGCTGACTAATTTCACTCAGCATAATGCCTTCCAGGTTCTTCCATGTTGTGAAATGTTTCATAGATTCATCACTGTTCTTTATCGATGTGTAGTATTCCATTGTGTGAATATACCCTAATTTATTTATGCATTATTCCGTTGATGGGCACCTAGGTTGCTTCCATCTTTTTGCTATTGTAAACAGTGCTGCAATAAACATGGGTGTGCATATATCGGTTCGTGTAAGGGGTCTTATTTCTCTAAGATATATTCCTAGGAGTGGGATTGCTGGATCGTATGGTAGTTCTATTTCTAGGTTTTTAAGGAAGCGCCAAATCGATTTCCAAAGTGGTTGTACCATTTGACATTCCCACCAGCAGTGTAGAAGTGTCCCAATCTCTCCACAGGCTCTCCAACATTTATTATTTTGTGTTTTTTGGATTAATGCCAGTCTTGTTAGAGTGAGGTGGAATCTCATTGTAGTTTTGATCTGCATTTCTCTAATGGCTAATGATCGAGAGCAATTCCTCATGTACTGTTAGCCACCTGAATGTCTTCTTTAGTGAAGTGCCTGTTCATATCCCTTGCCTAATTTTTAATTGGGTTGTTTGTCTTCTTGTGCTTGAGTTTTAGCAGAATCATGTAGATTTCAGAGGTAGGCGCTGGTTGGAGATGTCCTAGCTGAAAATTTTCTCCCAGTCTGTAGGTGGTCTTTTTACTTTTTTGGTGAAGCCTTTAGGTGAGCATAGGTGTTTGATTTTTAGGAGCTTCAAGTTATCTGGTTTCTCTTCATCATTTTTAATAATGTTTTGTATTTTGTTTATGCCGTGTATTGGGGCTCCTAAGGTTGTCCCTATTTTTTCTTCCATGATCTTTATCGTTTTAGACTTTATGTTTAGGTCTTTGATCCATTTGGAGTTAGTTGTTGTGCATGGTGTGAGGTATGGGTCCTGTTTCATTTTTTTGCAGATGTATATCCAGTTATGCCAGCACCATTTGTTAAAAAGACTATCTTTTCCTCAATTAACTGACCCTGGGCCTTTGTCAAATATCAGCTGCTCATATGTGCATGGATTTATATGTGGATTCTCAATTCTGTTCCATTGGTCTATGTGTCTTTTGTTGTACCAGTACCAGGCTGTTTTGACTACTGTGGCTGTATAATAGGTTCTAAAATCAGGTAGAGTGAGGCCTCCCACTTTGTTCTTCTTTTTCAGTAACACTTTACTTATCCGGGGCTTCTTTCCATTTTGTATGAAGTTGGTGATTTGTTTCTCCATCACATTAAAAAATGTCATTGGAATTTGGATCAGAAGTGCATTGTATATATAGATGGCTTTTGGTAGAGTAGACGTTTTTACAGTGTTATGTCTTCCTCTCCATGAGAAAGGTATGTTTTTCCACTTATGTAGGTCCCTTTTGGTTTCTTGCCGTAGTACCTTATAGTTTTCTTAGTATACGTCTTTTACCTCTTTGGTAAGATTTATTTCTAAGTATTTTATCTTGGGAGCTACTGTGAATGGTATTGATTTGGAGATTTCCTCTTCGATGTTCTTTTTTTTGATGTAGAGAAATCCTACTGATTTCTGTGTTTGTCTTGTAACCTGATACTCTGCTGAACTCTTCTATTAGTTTCAGTAGTTTTGTGGAGGATTCCTTAGGGTTTTCTGTGTATAAGATCATGTTGTCTGCAAATAGAGATACTTTTACTTCTTCTTTGCCAATCTTGATGCCCTTTATTTCTTTGCCTAGCCTGATTGCTCTGGCTAGGACTTCCAGCACAATGTTGAATAATATTGGTGGTAAAGGGCATCCTTGTCTGGTTCCCGTTCTCACGGGAAATGCTTTCAGGCTCTCTTCATTTAGGATGATGTTGGCTGTTGGCTTTGTATAAATGTCCTTTATTACGTTGAGGAATTTTCCTTCTATGCCTATTTTGCTGAGAGTTTTTATCATGAATGGGCGTTGGACTTTGTCAAATGCCTTCTCTGCATCAATTGATAAGATCATGTGGTTTTTGTCTTTCGTTTTATTTGTATGGTGGATTACATAAATTGTTTTTCTAACGTTGAACCGGCCTCGCATACCTGGTATAAATCCCACTTGGTCATGGTGGATTTTTTTTTTTGATATGTTGTTGAATTCTATTGGCTAGAATTTTGTTGAGGATTTTCGCATCTAAGTTCATGAGGGATATAGGTTTAAAATTTTCTTTTTGTGTGGTGTCTTCGCCTGGTTTTGGTATCAGGGATATGCTGGCTTCATAGAATGAGTTAGGTAGTATTCAATTCTTTTCTATGCTTTGAAATACCTTTTGTAGTAGCAATGTTTACTCTTCTCTGAAAGTTTGGTAGAACTCTTCAGTGAAGCCATCTGGGCCAGGGCTTTTTTTTTGTTGGGAGTTTTTTGATTACTTTTTCAATCTCTTTTTTTGTTATGGGTCTATTTAGTTGTTCTACTTCTGTTTGTGTTAGTTTAGGTAGGTAGTGTGTTTCTAGGAATTCATCCATTTCTTCTAGGTTTTAAAATTTGTTAGAGTACAATTTATCATAGTAATCTGATATGATTCTTTTAATTTCAGTTGGTTCTGTTGTGATATGGCCCATCGCATTTCTTATTTGGGTTATTTGTTTCCTTTCCTGTATTTCTGTAGTCAGTCTGGCCAATGGTTTATCAATTTTGTTAGTTTTTTCAAAGAACCCGCTTTTGGCTTTGTTAATTCTTTTGTTTTTCTGTTCTCTAATTCATTTAATTCTGCTCTAATATTTATTATTTGTTTTCTTCTGGTGCCTGATGGATCTTTTTGATGCTCTCTTTCTATTTGTTCAAGTTGTAGGGACAGTTCTCTGATTTTGGCTCTCTCTTCTTTATGTATATGTGCATTTATTGAAATAAATTGACCTCTAAGCACTGCTTTCGGTGTGTCCCAGAGGTTTTGATAGGAAGTGTTTTCATTCTCGTTGCATTCTATGAATTTCTTTATTCCCTCCTTAATGTCTTCTATAACCCAGTCTTTTTTGAGCAGGGTATTGTTCATTTTCCAAGTATTCAATTTCTTTTCCCTGATTTTTCTATTATTGATTTCTACTTTTATGGCCTTATGATTAGAGAAGATGCTTTGTAATATTTCGATGTTTTGGATTCTGCAAAGGTTTGTTTTATGACCTAAAGTGTGATCTATTCTAGAGAATGTTCCATGTGCACTAGCAAAAAAATGTACACTTTGCAGTTGTTGGGTGGAGTGTTCTGTATAAGTCTATGAGGTCGGGTTGGTTCATTGTAGCAATTAGATCTTCCGTGTCTCTATTGAGCTTCTTACGGGAAGTCCTATCCTCCGAAAGTGGTGTGTTGAAGTCTCCTACTGTAATTGTGTAGGTGTGTATCTCACTTTTCAATTCTGTTAAAGTTTCTTTTATGTATCTTGCAGCCCTGTCATTGGGTGCATAAATATTTAATATGGTTATATCTTCTTGGTCAATTGTCCCTTTAATCATTATGTAGTGTCCTTCTTTATCCTTTGTGGTGGTTTTAACTTTGAAGTCTATTTTGTCAGAAACTAATATTGCCACTCCTGCTCTTTTTTGATTGTTGTTTGCTTGATATGTATTTTTTCCATCCTTTGAGTTTTAGTTTGTGTCTCTGAGTCTAAGGTATGTCTCTTGCAGGCAGCATATAGACAGATCGTGTTTTTTTTTCCCAGTCTGCGACTCTCTGTCTATTGGTGCATTTAGTCCATTTACATTCAGCGTAATTATAGATAAGTATGAGTTTTTTTTTTATGAGTTTAGTGCTGTCATTTTGGTGCCTTTTTTTGTGTGTTGTTGACAATTTCATTTTTCTACTTTTTTGTGCTGAGAAATTGTTCTTTGTAAATTGTGTGTTCCTCATTTTTATAGTAGTTGAATTTAGTTTTGCTGAGTCGTTATGTTTGTCTTGGTACAGAATTGTTAGACCTCTTTGTGTTTACCTTAATATTTACCCCTATTTTTCTATGTAAAAACCTAACTTGTATCATCCTGTATCGCCTTGGTTTCCTCTGCATATGTTAGATCTATGGCTCCTGTATTTAGTCCCTCTTTTTTGATTATTGTAATCTTTTACATAATGACATCAATGATTCCCTGTTTTGAGCATTTTTTTTTTTAATCTTATTTTGTTTTTGTGATTTCCCTATCTGAGTTGATACTAGGATGTTCTGTGACCTTGTGTTGTGTTGGTATCTGATATTATTGATTTGATGACCAAAGAATTTCCTTTAGTAATTCTTGTAACTTTGGTTTGGTTTTTGCAAATTGTCTAAGCTTGTGTTTATCTTTAAATGCCTTAATTTCACTTTCATATTTGAGAGAGAGTTTTGCTGGATATATGATTCTTAGCTGGCAGTTTTTCTCCTTCAGTGCTCTATGTATGTCATCCCATTGCCTTCTTGCCTGCATGGTTTCTGCCTAGTAGTCTGAACTTACTCTTACTGATTTTCCTTTGTAGGTGACTTTTTGTTTATCGCTGGCTGCTTTTAAAATTTTCTCTTTATCTTTGGTTTTGGCAAGCTTATGATAATATGTCTTTGTGATTTTCTTTTGGGGTCTATCTTGTATAGAGTCCGATGAGCATCTTGGATAGATATCCTTTCATCTTTCACAGTGCGAGAGAAGTTTTCTGCCAACAGATCTTCACCTATTCTTTCTGTATTTTCTGTTATCCCTCCCTGTTCTGGAACTCCAGTCACGCGCCAGTTATTCTTCTTGATAGAGTCCCACATGATTTTTAGGGTTTCTTCATTTTTTTTAAATTATTTTATCTGATTTTTCTTCAACTATATTGGTGTCATTTGCCTTATTCTCCATTCCCCCACTCTGCATTCCTATTCCTTGATTCAGGTCCTCTGACTTCCTATTGAATTGTCTAATTCTGTAATTTTATTGTTAATCTTTTGGATTTCTGAATGCTGTCTCTCTATGGATTCTTGCAGTTTATTAATTTTTTCACTATGTTCTTGAATAATCTTTTTTATTTCTTCAACTGCTTTATCAGTGGGTTCCTTGGCTTTTTCTGTGGATGCCTTATTTAATTACTGAGGTCATCCCTGATGTCTTGAAGCATTGTGTATATTAGTTTTTTATATTCTACGTCTGGCAATTCCAGGAATGTATCTTCATTTGGGAAAGATTTTGATTCTTTGATTTGGGGGTTTATAGAAGCAATCATGGTCTGCTTTTTTATGTGATTTGATATCGACTGCTGTCTTTGAGCCATCTATAAGATGTTGTAATGATTTATATTTGCTCACTGAGTCTTCTTGTTTTGTTTTGTTTCAGTACACCCAAATGGGCTACTAGATTGTGCTATCTTGATTGTTGTAGACTTTGAATCACTTATGTCCTATTACCCTATGGTTTGAGCTGTTACCAGATATATGAGCCTATGAGTCCATTCACTCTTCTTGAATAGAATCAGCTTAGGTGTCCTGATAGTGGGTCACGTAGTGTATGGTGTAGGCTGTCATCTATTAATGTAGAGGAGTAGTGGAGATGGTTGTATGCACCAGATTCTAGTAGTGGAAGGGGGTCACACTCTGAGGAGGGCAGGATGCTGACAGCCTTCCCCCACATGCCAGTGAGGTTGGAGTGTCTGTATTCTCTCACGCTCTCTGGTGCGTGGGCTCTGCAGCTGTACTTTAGGCATCCAGTGCTTGTATCTCTAAAGATTGGTAGGCGTCACCATCCTCAGACCCCTATAGCAGGTGGCTAGTAGTGTGGGTGGAGCTTCAGCCCTCAGTTCCCTGCTGTGGATCAGTGAGGGCTCTGTTTAATAGGTAGAGAGGCATCAGACCTCCAGAGCTTGCCTTTCCACAGCTCAGGTAAAACAATTACAATCAGATCTCTATCAGAATTGCCTTTGCATTATAATAGCCACCTTGTTCCCTGTAGGGATGAAAGCCAAAGACTATGGATCTCTTATGCTTGGCTGGAGCTGGTTTTGTATTATTATTCCAGTTTAGGGAAGCCAGGAAGGATTTTTTCCCCATTGTTAATTGCTGCTTCTCTAAGGCCAGGAGAAAGGGTTAGAAGAAGAAGAAGAAGAAAAAAAAAAAACACAACCCTGCAGAGCACTTTACTCCCTGGCCCAGGAAATTCCAATGTTAATGAATCCTGCTGAGGCAGGGAAGGGAGGGATCAGATAGATACGAGAGAATAGCTGTGGCAATATAGACAAAGTTACTTATCTTGTTTGGTGAGGACTGTTTTATCTGAGATGCCAGAGGGGCGTAAGGCCTGTGTGCACTGGCTGGGTTGAGATTGCCCCTGAAGATTGGGGCTGCGTCCAGTCCAGTGCTTTCTCTGTCCCGTGCTTTCTCCATCTCAGGAAGCCGTGATGAGCTCCTCCGTGTTTAGTCCAAAGCCCAGTGCCAAGGTTTTCTGACTGGGACGCTGGCTCCAGGCTCTGAAACGAGTCGCTGCTTCCCTGTGGTTTCTCTTTCTCCTGTCAGCCACGTTGGTGTGCAGCCTGCGTGCACTGGCTGGGTCCCCGCCGAGGTTACTCCAGGGGGTTAGAGCTGCGTCCTGTGCTTGCCCCATCTTAGTAAGCCGCGATCAGCCGCTCCGCTCTGGCACCAGGGAACCTCGAGGCCTTAAGGCTGTGGCGCGGGACGCTTGCTCCGGAAGCGGTTGCTGCTTCACTGCGTAGCTTTTTGCTCCCCTGTCACTCAGGTCAACTCCTTAGTTCTGTGTTTGATGGTCAGGGTTCGTAGATTGTCACGTATATAATCGAGTCACTTGTTTTTTCGAGTCTTTGTTGCAAGAGGGATCGGTGGAAGCTTCTACCTATTCAGCCATCTTGGTTCCGCCGCCTATGTTTTGTATTTTTAATAGATTAGTATCATGCTCTCAATTTTGTAATCTTATGCACTTCCTTGTCTTTTTAATTTTGGGGGCAGAGCTTTTATGAAATTATTTAAATGGGAACATACCTGTTGGTCGATACTGTACTTCTTTCAGGTGATTTGGAGCATGCAGTGTATAATTTTCGCCGTACCTTTCAAAGCGTCCCTACCATCACTTTTAAAGATGAGTATTTGTGCCAGAGCTGTTTTACTGCATATTTGAATAGTAATTCATGGTTTTGTTTGTTTGGTTTTGTGTTTTGCTCGGTTGTTCCAGAAAAATGTGAATAATAAAAGTACTCCAATACAAAAGTTGTACTCTGTGCTTACCGGTATGGATTTGGAAATTAGGGAGACCTAGGTTCACATGTCAGTTCTCCTGCTTTCTGTTTGCATAGTTGAGGTGGGTCAGTATTCTTAATCTTTAAGCCTTACCACCAGCATCTGTAAAATAAGGAAATACTTTGTAAATATGGTGTTGTGGAGGCATCTGACCTCCTCGTCTAACTTTGAAGCAAGGGGGAGAATCACCATCAATATCAGCCCAAGGCTGATTCCTGTGAAACAGAGGTCAGTCATAGATCCTTTCTGCAACCTTTTTTCCCAATTCTGATACCAGCCGTCCCTTCCACAGCACTGTCTCCTTCTCTGCTGGCTGTGATAATTGTTTGCAATGGGTATACAGAACTCACAGACCACACTCACAGTTACGGGGTTTATCAGGGAAGTAACAGGTTACTATTTAGGATTAGGAATGACTCATGATACAGTTCTTCAATCTGGACAGCCTGTTCTCAGCTGTGGTTGCATGCAGGCCTCTCTCTGGCTCACGGCCTCTTGGCCTGGCCTCTGCCCTGCTAGGGCAAATGTTATAAAGTTCTTTAGCTCTGCTAATAAGTGCCTGGGGCACCCCACTGTGCTAGGAAGCCTCCTGCTGAAGGCGCTCAGTTCTCTTGCTCAGTGGGTCAGCACATCCATTGTAACCGCCTTGGTCCTTGAGCTGGGAAGCCTACTGTGCTGTCTCATGCCAACCTCCTGGTTTGCTGCCACTGCTTCCCTGCCATTGCTGCTTGCCACCTTGTGCCATCTCCAATGTTACAACTCTTTCTGTTTCCTGGCTCTAGAAAGTTCTAAGCACAGGGATCCCAGGTCCACAGGATATGCTTTGCCCTCTTCTTCTTGATGGTAGACAGGCCCTTCCTTTGTAAAACTGACCAATCCCTTAAAGAACAAAGGAAGGAGTAAGGAGAAGTTCTGAGACTCAGTTCTAGCTTCCTGGATGGTGAAGAAGTTTGCTGAGGTGCTACAGGCTGAGACATTCCTGCAAATTTAGCTTTTATGGATTCGCAAAAGAAAATGGCTTAGACAGGGCTTTGAACTGGCTCTTCCCTGTTAAGTCATGGCTGAGGAAGTGAAACCAGAACAGACTCAGATTTGTAAAATTTGATTGAAGTAGAATGATAACCAGAACAGGAGAAATTACACGTCGAAGCCCAGGTAGAAACCTAATCTCCCTCTTAGAAAACAAGGGCAGTATACGAGTTGCATAGCAAGCAGGTCTCTTGCCCCTTGCGTTTTGAGCAGAGTCAGAAACAGTGGTACCCTTCTCAAAGATGGCAGCCGACCATACTGCTTTGAATGTATATCGCTCTCCACAGTCCTGTCAATAATCCCATCTCATGCATCAGGCTCTTGAAAGGGCTCACTGGCTTCTTCCGAACCTCTCATTCCAGGGCTTCAACATGTAATTTTTCCCATTCCAGTTATTGTTCTGGATCACCCAAAATTTGAGTCTGTTCTGGTTTCACGTAGTTGGCCATGACTGAGCCAATTTGAAGCTCTGGATTTAGAGCATATGCTTTATCAGAACCCAGCATATCTAGATGAATTTTTTGTAATAGTCAACAGGGTTATTACATGTGTTATTAGTCTGACCAAAAATTGTATTTGTTTGAAGAAGTTGTTCAGAGCATACATAGCTTTTGGGAATTACACCTACTGCTCACTTACCAACTGTCTTGTTATCTGACATTTCACTTACAACACTAGTAAAAAAATCTACTGACTGTTTCGTGCATTAATGAGGAGTTGGGATGACAACAGCAGCTCTGAAGCATCCCTTCCCTTGAGGAGGATGTCTGGCGGCCTCCGTGAAGCTGGGCTGTACTGCCCTGTGCCCTTTACTCCTCCTGCCAGTGGGAGCACTATATCCAGCTGCCACATGGGGCCAGCCTCCTCATTGGCCATGGCCTTTGGGCAGATGAGCAGGTAGCACCAAGCCAGCAGGCGCCTGTTCTGCATTCCCAGCTCCTGATGTGGCCTGAGGCCCTGCAGCTCATTCCTTTTTTTTTTTTTTTTTTTAAATTATTATTTAGGTGAAAGTTTACAGAGCAAATTAGTTTCTCATTAAACTGTTAATACACAAATTGTTTTGTGACATCAGTTGCCAGCCCTGTGATGTGTCAGCACCCTCCCCTTCTCCACCCTGGGAACCCTGTTTCCATTCATCCAGGTTTCCTGTCCCTGCCTTCTCATCTTTGCTTTTAGGCTGGTGTGCCCATTAGTCTCATACACATGATTGAATTGTGAAGCACGTCTTTCACATGTGTTACTGTTGGCCCCATAGACCTATCTAATCTTTGGCTGAAGGGTGAACCTTAGGAGTGACTTCAGTAGTGAGTTAAAAGCATGTTCAGAGGCCGTACTCTCAGGGTTCTCCAGTCTCTGTCAGATCAGCAAGCCTCGTCTTTTTTTTTTGTGTGTGAATTTGAATTTTGTTCTACATTTTTCTCTTGCTCTGTCCAGGACCCTCTATTGTGTTGCCTGTCAGAACAGTTGGTGGTGATAACCAGGCACCATATAGTTTTTCTGGGTTCAGTCTGGTGGACGTTGTGGTAGTTGTGGTCTAGTAGTCCTTTGGACTAATATTTCCCTTGCATCTTTGGTTTTGTTCATTCTCCTTTGCATCAGCTGGGATGGAACCAATAGATATATCTTAGATGACCGTTCACAGGCTTTTAAGACCCCAGTTGCTACTCGCCGCAGTCGAATGTAGAACATTTTTTTGTAGACTACGTTATACCAATTGAGCTAGATTGGTATAACACATCCCCCAAGACCTTGGTACCTAGCCCTCAGCCCAGTAGCTCAGTCCTTCAGGGCGTTTGGATGTGTCTGTGAAGCTTCTATGACTTTGCCCTGGTCCAGTTGTGCTGACTTCACCAGTATTATGTACTGTCTTACCCTTCACCAGAGTTACAACTTATCTACTGTCTAGTTAGTGTTTTGCCCTCCCTACTTCACCCCTCCCTCATAACCATCAAAGATTTTTCCTTTTTGTGTGGAAACATTTCCATGTGTTTTTGTAATAGTGGTCTCGTTCAGTATTTGTCCTGTTGTGATTGACCTATTTCACTCAGCATAATGCCTTCCAGATTCATCCATGTTGTGAGGTGTTCTGCAGATTCGTCATTGTTCTTTATCATTGCGTAATTTTCCATTGTGTGTATGTACTATAGTTTGTTTTTCCATTCTTCTGTTGATGGGCACTTAGGTTGTGTCCTTTTTTTTGCTGTTATGAATAATGCTGCAGTGAATATGGGTGTGTATATGTCTATTCTTTTGACAGCTGTTAGTTCTCTAGGATATATTCCTAGGAGTCGGCCTGCAGCTCAGAGTTGCTGTGGAGTGGGAAGGGAGGAAAGAAAGAGGCATTGAAGAGGGTATTTGGAAGAAATACATTCGAATTTAATGACTGGAACTGAAGCCTCTGCCTCGGTGGGACGAGTTCTCCTCCAGGTTCCCAGAGCCCTCACAGAAAGCCCGGACCCTTGATGACTCCCCAGGCCTGGAGGGCAGAGCAGGCTCTGGAGTCTTGAGTGCAGAGCTTGCAGGAGCTTGGGGTAGGTGGGAGCGTAGCCCTAGAGGCGGCTCTGCAAAGGAAAGTCTGACCCAGCACACGAGGAAGGTAAAGTGGTTAAGCCCTGGGCCCTCTAGTCACGTAGCCTGGCCTTACCTAGCTTTCTCTCCTCCAATCCTCCTTTTCCTCAGAGGAATAATCTATAACTGGACTCGTCACACTGATGAGCACATCAGTAAATCTTGTTGTTGTTAGGTGCCGTATAGTCGGTTCCAGCTGACTCACAGCAACCCTATGTACAGCAGAACGAAACACTATCTGGTCCTGTGGTGTCCTTAAAATCGTTGTTATGCTTGTTTGTGCCTGTTGTTGCAGCCGCTGTGTCAGTCCATCTCATTAAGGATCTTCCTCTTTTTTGCTGATCCTCTACTTTTCCAAGCACGGCGTTGTTCTATAGGGACTGGTCCCTCCTGGTAACATGTCCAAAGCATGTGAGATGAAGTCTCACTATCCTCACTTCTAAGGACCATTTTGGCTGTACTTCTTCCAAGACAGATTTGTTCATTTTTCTGGCAGTCCATGGTATATTCCACATTTTTTGCCAAGACCATAACTCAAAGGCATCAGTTCTGCTTTGCACTACGTTATTCATTGTCCAGCTTTCACATGCGTATGAAGTGATTGAAAACACCAGGACTTAGGTCAGACTCACCGTAGTCCTTAAAATGACATCTTTGCTTTTTAACACTTTAAAGAGGTCTTTTGTAGCAGATTTTCCCAGTGCAATTCATTGTTTGATTTCTTGACTGCTGCTTCCATGGGTATTAATTGTGGACCCAAATAAAATGAAATCCTTGACAACTTCAATCCTTCTATGTTTATTATGATGTTGCTTATTGGTCCAGTTATGAGGATTTTTGTTTTCTTTATGTTGAGGTGCAATCCATATTGAAGGCTGTAGTCTTTGATCTTCATCAGTAAGTGCTTCAAGTCTTCTACACTTTCAGGAATCAAGGTTGCTTCATTTGCATATCTCAGGTTGTTAATGCATCTTCCTCCAGTCCTGATGCTGAGTTCTTCTTCATATAGTCCAGCTTTTCGGATTATTTGCTCAGCATACAGATTGAATAAGTATGGTGAAAGGATACAGCCCTGATGCACACGTTTCCTTGACTTTAAACCACTCAGTATTCCTTTCTTCTGTTCGAATGACTGCCTCTTGATCTATTTACAGGTTCCTCATGGGCACAATTAAGTGTTCTGGAATTCCCATTCTTCACAATGTTATCCATAATTTGTTGTGATCCACAGAGTCTAGTGCCTTTGCATAGTCAGTAAAACATAAACATCTTTATGGTATTCTCTGCTTTCATCCAGGATCCATCGGACATCAGCAGTGATATCCCTTGTTACAAGCCTTCTCCTGAATCAGGCTTGAATTTCTGGCAGTTCCTGTTGATATACTGCTGCAAGCACTTTTGAATGATCTTCAGCAAAATTTTACCTGTGTGTAATAGTAATGTCATTGATGATTTCTGTATTCGGTTGGATCACCTTTCTTTGGAATAGGTGTAAATATGGATCTCTTTCTGTCGGTTGGCTGCGTAGTTGTCCTTCACATTTCTTGGCATAGATGAATGAGCGCTTCTAGCATGGCATCTGTTTGTTGAAACATCTCAATTGGTATTCTGTCAATTCTTGGAGTCTTGTTTTTCACCAGTGTCTCCTGTGTAGCTTGAACTTCTTCCTTCAGTACCATCGGTTCTTGGTCATGTGTTCCCTCCTGAAATGACTTAATATCGACCATTGCTTTTTGGTACAGTGACTCTGTGTATTGCTTCATCTTCTTTGATGCTTCTTGCATCATTCAGTATTTTGCCAGTAGAATCTTTCAGTGTTGCAACTCAAGGCTTGGATTTTTTCTTCAGTTCTTTCAGCTCGAGAAATGCTGAGCATGGCCAATGCCAGGCCATTTCAACTCACTAATGCCTAGGATATCGATGTTCATGTGTTCCGTTTCATTTTTGACGATTTCCAATTTTCCTAGGTTCATGCTTTGTACATTCCACATTCTGATTATTAATGGATGTTTGCAGTTGTTTCATTTTATTTTGAGTCATACCACGTAGCTGATGAAGGTCCTGAAAGCTTGACTTCCTTCACATCATTAAGGCCGACTCTACTTTGATGGGGCAGCTCTTCTCCAGTTGTATTTTGAGTGCCTTCCAACCTGAGGGGCTCATCTTCTGGCACCATCAGACAGTGTTCTGCTGCTATTTATAAGGTTTTCACGGGCCAATTTTTTTTTAGAAGTAGACTGCCAGGACCTTATTCCTAGTCTGCCTTGGTCTTGAAGCTCAGCTGAAACCTGTCCACCATAGGTGACCCTGCTGGTGTTTGAATACTGGTAGCATAGCTTCCAGCGTCACAGCAACTCGCAAGCCCCCATAGTACAACAAACTGACAGATGCATCAGTAAATCTTAGCTGTTATTATTTCTGTGAATGTATTTTCTAAATTAAAAAATTTGGACAAATGGATGGTCTGACAACAAAACAAAACGAAATCCTCCGTTTTCGCATATTGCAGATTTTCACATAATGACCTGGTCTTTGGGCCTGACCGTGTCGTTAAGTGACCATGACTGTTTATATTATCCTACTTTGAAAGTTCCTTTTTTTTTTTTTTAGTTAGTATAAGGGATTTTATTTTTTGATTGCAAGTAATTATAAAAATTTAAGTATGAGATATAGTAGAATCTAGAGATACATACAGATTTAATCAGACAAGAGAGAACTGCATTAGGAGTCAATGAAATTATTAGCATCAAAACAAGTTAAATACATGTTTTGTTTAAACTTTATACCTGGTAATTCAAGATTATAATTTGATTCACGAAAGTTTTTTTCCTACGTGTGTTCTGGAATATAGACACTCTGATTAAAAACAGACTGTTTCCCAAAAGTTATTGTGATTTGGATTTTTGTAACTCAAAATGCATGTTGCCATAGAAACCATGTTTCATGGTATTTGATTCTTATTTAGCTTGGAAATGTATTTAATTTTGCGTAGACTTAGTCCGTGGTGCTGTATAGCTGTATGTATGTATATGTGTATATATATATATATTTTTTTTTTGGGGGGGGGGGATTTCATTTAGTTTCTACTTGGGATGTATTTCTTTTAGTGGCCAGTTAGTATAAAAAAAAAAAAACCGGGGAAATTCTCTTAGAAGTATGGACATGATGCAAATTTCTTTTATTTTCTCTCTCTCTCTTTTGATTACTTGAATGCCTAAGATCATTTGTAGCCTTGGTTTCTAAGGGAAGAAGCTTTTCTTTAAATTCAGGATTCCTGGCATTTCTAAGCCTAAAAGGAAGTAGTAAAGAATAAAATTACGTCTTCAGACTTATATGGACTTACATGTATGTGGTTAAATTTAATACTAGTAGTACTGTTAACCCAAAAGGTTGAGATAAGCCTTGATCCCGTGGCAGTAGGAAATACAGCATACTCGAGCCATTCATATGACTACTATATAGATGACTTTCAGTAGGAAATTTCATAAATATTGTACTGTATATTCACCTTCAAGCAGGATGGATAGAGGTAGGAAATGGAGATTGTCTACACAGAAATTCTAGATAAAGGAAAGTGTAGAAAATTTTTCTTAGTAAGTGGGCCTGATTTATATTTGTTTCTTGAATCTAGAAGAATATAGCAAACTTACTTAGTTATTTGTTCTTACCAGCTTCAATAGTTTTTGCCTCTTCCCTGAGGATCAGCTCAGCTCTATGTTCTGATTTACTCCAGTTCGTCTCTGCAAACCCTTATATTCATTTATTTAACTAGTATTTATTGAATGCCTACCAGGTACTAGACTCTGTACCAGATACCAGGATTACAATGCTAAGCAAAATAAACAGTCCTTGCCTCCTTCAAACTTATGGTCTGGTGATGAAATAAGCATAAGTTTATAATTACAATCTGTAGTAAGTGTTAGGAGAGTCTCAAACCTTAAAAGTAGGCACCTGAATGTGCAGATGCCTTTGAAGTAGGGAGGAGAATGGTGTTTTGTAGACCCCCAAATACAAGTCTGGAGTAGAAGTTAAGAGAGGGAGTGAGTAGTGCAAGATAAGGATGGAGATAGAGATAGAGGTTATGGCATGCAAAGACCTGTTAAGCCATGGTAAGGATTGTCCTATGGGACAGTTCCTCAGAGAGCTGATAGGATATTACATTTGATGGGAAACAAAAGGTCATATAGTTCCCCTTAAAATTACAGATTAAAAAACAAAAACAACAGCACATAGCCCGACTCAGGAAATTAAAATCCTTCATTGCTCATATAGCTGCTTAGAGGCAAGTTTGGGGATTCCAAGAAAACTATATGCAAGACATGGTATGTACTTGAAATGGCCTGTCATACTACCTTGTGAAGAGTAGTATGAATGACTCCTTTCATTGAAAGGTAACTTTGACATGAGTACCACTTGGTGCCTTGCCTAGCAGTGCTTTAATTTACTGCATGTGATCTGGAAGTCTAAGAATGCTTTGTGATTTTTATGAAATCGTTTTTTTCCTCTAAGAACATTTTTAAAGTTTCTTAGAGGTCATTCTAACTTTGACCACCCCCCCCCCCCGCCCCGATAATGGAAACTTCTTTCTTCTTTTGTACTAAACGAAGTTTCATGTATATATTTGGAGATTCAGTTAAAGGAGCAAAGACTGACTTAGGAGTCACTTACCCCTTAATGTAAAAAGCTCTCCTGCTTTGCAGGCATCACTGCTTCAGTTGTTTTTGTACCATTATCTTAAGTTTTTAATGTCAATTTAATAGTGGATTTTGGCGGATAAGTTGTAATTTTTCATTGAATTATTAATCTCTAATATCAGATACCACAGAGAAAATATGGAAGAGATAGGGCCAGGGATTGGGAAAGACCTGGTTTTATTCCTGTCTACGCACTTAATGATCTCTTGACGTCTTCATTAGCTGTAAAATGAGAGCAGCTTTTTGGAGGATTGGGATGTGTGTATTAAATGAAATTATATACTGGAAGCACTTGAAACAGTCTGGCATACAGCAAGAGCATAATAAAATCTAATCTTTTTTTCTTGGTCTGAGCTAATGATCCCCTTTTTTCATCTTCAAAAAGTTACTCTAATATTAAATAATTTTGTAGCCTTCACTGAAACAAATTTTAAAAGACTCAGCATTAGGGTCAACTGGGGAGGGAAAGAATTTCTGTGAAATCCTTATTGATTTTTATGGCATCTTCAAGCCATTATATCACTTTGGGAGGTCCTCGGGTGGTGCAAAACGTTAAGCACTCAACTACCAGCTGAAAGGTTGGCAGCTCGCATCCACCCAGGGGCAGGAACACAGGCCTGGTGATTTGCTTCCAAAAGGCTGTAGCCTTGAAAACCCTATAGGGTAGTTCTCTGCACACATGGGGTTGCCATGTCTGAATTGACTAGACGGGAACAACAGCAGCAACAACATCAACAATACATCACTTTGGACGTTGTAATGTCTTGCCCTTCTTAGTCCAGCAGTGGGAACAGATTGAACTCATCTCCTTTGTTCTTTAGTAGATACAAAGTCCATGAAAGGAGGACCTGGGAGCTCAGAAAAGGAGCTCTAGAGATGGGAATGCATTGAATCCATCTTGGATCTGAAAATGCTAGTCAAGTAGGAAAGAAAAATAGGAAGTTTCTAGTTGAGGATCAGGGTATGTAGCAGACCAGAATTTTCATACATAGAAAGATACAAACCTTGAAAGACTCGAAATAGCAGCAACAAAAATTGCATGAATTGAAGGTGTAGGTTTTCAAAGACAGGAAAAGTACAGCTGAAAGATGCCAGTAACAAAGTAGAAAACTTTACAGACGAGATAGCTTCTCTGCCTTAGAGTTTTTCTAATAGCTCACTTCTTTTGACTGGTTTCCCATTTTTTAACTTAAAAAAACAGTAAGAAAATTCTTTCACCTTCTCTCCTTTCCACACAGTTGACTTGCATGCGCGCACGCACTTTCCTTCTCTCTCTCTTCCCTCATTTATTTTCTCTTCCTTCATTGTTTCATTTTCAGTTAAATTTCATGAGATAAAGAACCATGCTAGAGGTTCATCTGTTACTTTTGTCTAGTATATTTTTCTGTCTTGAATGAAACACCACACCACAACAAAATTTCAGAGGCCTTGCTTCTCTCCATAAAATAGTGTTCTTACTGTGTTTTGTGTCATTTAACAGTTGCTCTAGTTTTTATAGGAAACTACCCCAAAGCTCAAGGTCGTTAAAAAAAATACCATCATGTTCACGGCATCGTAGATTGGCTGAGGTAGCTTTTCTCCACAGGTGCCTGACTCTTTGGGTCGAGGCGTGCTACTCAGGTCCTGTTCTTCTTAAGGCGGTTGCAGAAGCTTAAGAGGCACGCCCAACCATACAAGCACTTTTCATGTCTGCTTGCAAGCTGTCTGCTAAAATGCTGTTAGTCAGAGTGAGTCACATTGCCTAGCCCACCAGTGGAACAAGGAAATACATTGTGTCTCTAGTGAGAGAAAGTGAAAAGTGACAAAGGGTATGGCTGCACGAATGGGTGACAAATTGGAAATCTACCTCTGGCTCTGTAGTCCTTTCTGAGCATTATAGCTGCGTGTACATTTTATCTGGTAGTAACTGGTTTGCGTATATACTATTTTGTATTTCACCTCTTTAGCTTAATATGATTTGTATATGTAACTTGTATATAAAAAACTTATAGATTATATATATATATTTTAAATGTATCATTGTTTGCTTAACTCAGACTGTGCTTCTAGGTCCATCTGCATCAAAATCGTTTGAGGTGCTTATTATAAATGCAAATTCCTAGGCCTTAACCCACACCTCTGGAATCGCAGTCTCTGGTGGTGGGGTGGGAGAATTTCCTCATTAACAAACTCGTCAGGTCTTTTTGTGCAGGCTAAAGTTTCAGAACCACTTCTTCAGTGGAAGGACATTCTCAGTGCTTCCATTTTTCCAGTATTATAAATTATAGTCATAAACATTTATACAAATGACTCAGTTCCTTGGGGGTGTTTAATACTCACTCCTTTTTTCATGATTGAATGATTTGTAGTTGAGGAAAATAATACTTTGTATATAAAAATGGGGTTTGGAGTTGTGGTGGTGATAAGGTTATAAACAAGCTTGTAAGATCTTTTAAGGTACTTTGTTTTTACTAAAAGAAGACATTGAATTAGATAAAGTGAATTCCTGTGACATTTTTATGCATCTTTTTTTAATGGTGAATGTCTCATGACTTAGTCATGGTTCCATTGATAGTTATTGGTAATTTTCTAAATGAAATTAAAAAAAAATTGGTAGGTTAAAGAAAATTATGCTTTTCATATTTCAGCTGTGTTAAATTTGGCAATTTGGTCTGTTATTCAACTATTCTAATACTTCAGGCATTATATATGACCTTGTTTATATGCTTTATTGTTAGATATTCTTGGTTATCTCAGCCCTTTAATAAGATTTTTATGGAAATGAAAATTTACTGATGGAATGACATGCACTGCCAATACCTATCAAATACATAGTCTTTTCTTTTTTTCTTGCTGACAGAACCCTGATTTCTTTTTCAGGGCAGCATTATGCCTAGCTGGAAAAAAAAAGAAAAAAAACTACTTCTCAGGCCCCTTTGTCACTGTGAGTGGGCAGGTGACATTGTTCTGCCCAGTGCAGTTTATGGGGAACAGTCACTGCTAAAGAAGGCAGATGTATTTGGCAAACACCTTTTGTCCTTTGTCGTCCCTTTATGCTACCTTTGTCGTCCCTTTATGCTACCTGGGACTTGGAAAGGAAACTGAAGGAGGGAACTGTGGGGTGACAAACATAATGGTGAATGTCTCACACTAAGGATGTCTGAGTGGGAAGAAAGGAGCTTGGATCCTTGATGCCTTGTGGGGTGTCCATATCAGATCTGTACTGCCCACCTCTAGGCTTCCTGTGTTAGAAATAACAAAGCAAAGCATTCTAGTTTGAAACCACCTTTTAGTTAGAACTTTGTTCTATGTAGCTGAATATAATTTCTGATACAGATAGTTTCTGTAAAAGATATTTGGAATAGTTTGTCTCAAAGCTAACTTGCAAAAAGAAAAAATCAAGCGTGTTTTGAAAGGCGCTTTTTGCTGTTCTGACATCGATGTATCTATATGCAGAATATTTTTAAGTTTTGTGCTTTGCAGTAATTTGAAATTTGAAGAAAAGTTGCAAGGTTAATGCAAAGACCTTCCATAGCTTTTTTTTTTCCTCTGAATCATTTGAGAAGTTGCATACATCATCATGCCTCTTTACCCCTAAATATATAGTGTGTATTTCCTAAGGATAAAGATAATCTCTTATATAACTATAATGTAACTATCAAATCCAGAGAATTTAATTTTAATATAATATTTCTATCAAGCAGTACATATTCAGATTTCTCTACTTGTCCCAGGAAATACTACAGATCATTTTTTCTTCTTCTAATATAGAATCTAATCCAATCTCATACATATACTTGGCTACCATGTCACTTTAAAACGAAAAACCCCAAACCCGTTGCTGTTGAGTCGAATCCAACTCATAGTGATCCTATAGGACAGAGTAGAACTGCCCCATAGAGTTTCCAAGGAGCACGTGGTGGATTCGAACTGCTGACCTTTGGTTAGCAGCCATAGCACTTAACCACTATACCATCAGGGTTTCCCATATCCAGTGAGCTTTCTTTATTTTATGGTGCTCTCTTAAAGTTTTTGGGAACTTGTTTTCAGAAATACAGAGATATAGGGAGGAACATGATTCTTACTTAGGGAGGTTTGATACTAGAATCCTATCCTGCTGCTACTTTTTCTCTCTAGAGTTCTGACCAATAGAGTATAAACAGATTTGAAACCAGTGGGAGCAAATGATCGATTCTGTATAGGGACCTTTTTTAACAGCTAGATTGGAGAACGGGATGATTGTCGTACTCCTTGAATAGACCTTGGCATCCTCATGATGCAATATACCTACCCAAAGTGTAGCCTGCCGAAAGCAAGCCTTTTTCAAGCACCCCAGGTGCCTGGATGTGGTCTGCCCTAGGGCTGGGGAGATATTACCAGCCAAAGAAAGCCATTGACATGGAGTCGATTTCGACTCACAGCAACCCTATGGGACAGAGTAGGACTGCCCAAAAGGGTTTCCAAGGAGCAACTGGTGGATTTGAACTGCTGGCCTATGGTCAGCAGCCAAATGCTTAGCCACTGCACCACCAGGGCCCCGATATTACCAGAGCTACCTGGATTTCAGTCAGTGGTCTCAAACTCATCTGTTGAAAGCATTAAACAGATGTTAACAGATAATCTGTTTTCTTCAGTTCTTCTCGGTCTTTATCAGTCCTTTTCTTGTTAGGAGGCAAAGATGAGCGTGTGGAGAATGGGGCTACAAACTGTTACTCCATTAAGACTTCTTTTAAGGTAGAAGCCCCCTTTTGGAAACTTGAGAATGAAATGAAAGCTTCGCACTACTGGTTCATTCTTCCTAAAAGAATGACGTTCAGTCTCTCTCAAATTTTGTGTGTGTGTTTCTTTTTACTCTAGTTTTAATTTGTTTTGTTTTGTTTTTAACCAAAGATTGTTTTTTTCCTCATTGTATGTTTTCAGAGTGTAATGGTTTTGTTTCTTTTCCCTTCCCCCAGCACCAGCAGACATTTTTGTATCAACTCAGAGAAATTACTGGGATTAATGACACTCAGATACTACAGCAAGCTTTGAAGGTATGGCCTTTGTTTTATGACATACAGTTTATGGTTTACCTACCGTATTTGAGAGTTGAGTTTTCTAGTTATGCCCTGTGATAGTAGAGATATAGGAATGGCCTTCTGTAATGTAAGAGCCTTACTTAATTTTGAGCACATTAGTTTTTAGCAGCCTGGTGTTCCAAAATAATCTTGTAGCAGATGACCTTTCTTCATGTGAAACACGTTTCATGCAAAATGATGGGTTGAGAATCTGAATGTCAATTGTAGGTTTTACTAAAGAGCCATACCTTGAGGTAGCAGTGGGGGGTGGGGGGGGCCAGGGCTGGTGGGGGTGGGCAAGGTGGTAGAGGAAGAGGGAGAAGAAGAAAATTAATAGAGGGTCAAAAGCATAAGTTTTTTTCCTCCCAATAGAAGAAATAGAAATTAGATTCCATTCAACTAATTCTACTTTAAATTAAGAACTTTAAACATCAAACTGTTCAGTATACGCAACAAATGAAGTGCATATTTTGGTCGTGTCTTATGGTGCACCCTCATGTCCACACCGAGGCACCCACATCAGCAATATATACATTGAAAAAGATCAAGCGAATGAAATATGTTCAAGAAATAGAACTCATCTTAGACTTATTTGTATATTGCTACTAAAGGCTTAAACCCAAAAAAACCCAAAGGCTTAAAGCAATATACAAATAAGTCTAAGATGAGTTCTATTTCTTGAACATATTTCATTTGCTTGATCTTTTTAATAAGCCTAAGATTGAGGTTTTTTTTTTATTTTAATTTTTGCCATTACAGGCATACTTGTGGCTCCAATCCCCGATTCTGAGCTAGGTGTATTTCATTTTTTCTAGAAATAATGTGCTTATCTTTTAGATGATGACAATCACACTCATCAGAGTAATGATAGTAATAGCTAGCACATGGTAAGGACTTACAGTACCAAGCACTGATCTAAGTACTTTACGTGGGCTAACTCATCCTCATAATAACCCTGTGAGATAGGCATTATTTCCATGCCCTCTTTAAAGATGAAGAAACAGAGAGGTTAAAGTAACTCCTTCAAGATCACACAACTAGTATGTGGAGGAGTTTGGGATAGAAACCAAGACAGCCTGATCCCAAAGTTACACTCTTAATCACTTTCTTTTACCGGAAGCTCTGCGTCACCTTATTTCCCCATCAAGAAAATGATGAAATAGTACTGTTTAAAGCATTAATGTAGGGTTATAGGAAGCCACTGAGGTACTTTGAGAAGAAGCAAAAGTGTTAGGCCTCAGTTTTGGTGATTATGACATTAGATGAAAACTCATTTTTTTCTTTATTCTGATATATGTCGTGACTCAGTCACGCCACTTCTGTTTTCAGAAAGTTCCATTCCCATTTTATATCTCTGAGTGTGAGATTACAGCCAATCACCTTGTGAGGGCAGAGTTTGGAAAATCACTTTTTTTTTTTAAACGTGCGAAACTATTGCTCAAATCAATCTTTGCCTACATTCCCTTAAAGGTAAGTTATGTGAACTGAGTATCTTTTTTTTTTCCCTTTTGTTTCAGTTACAGTTTCAGCTGTGGGGAAACCATTGTGTCTGAACCTTAAATTTTACCGCCCATACATTTGTAAGATGTTAATAATGAGTTGATACTCTTACAACTATACTGATAAGGAGTCTGCTTTTGGTAGTCACAATGTCAAATATTGATTTTACCACCTTTAATTTGAGAACCTTTTTTTACCCTCATAAGTAAATTTTGTGAATTCTTATATTCAGTGTATTATTATTATATGAGATGTTATTTGCAAAGCACATAGCAAATGCTCAGTGAATGCCAGCCATTGTTATTATAAATTATTTTAACAGTAGCATATTTTGGATGAGTCCTTTACTAATCTTATAGTGGTTGTGGTTGTGACAGATAACATACTTTAAAGCAGTGGTGCTTTTCAAACTTTGCTCTTATTTTTCTCTCCTAACTGGTTACTAGATTGAAATTGGAAAAGGTGGAGAATTTTGTTCTTCCAGTTGCTCAGGCCCAAGATCTTGGAATTATCCTTGACCCTTCTTGTATCACATCTCACCTTTAACATGATAGCAAATAGTACTGCACTCTTTGCTTCTGCCCTTTCTCTCCTGTTGTCTGTTCTCAACACACAGCCAGAGCGTCCTTGTATAATGTGACTCATACCATGTCAGTCTTGTACAAAACCATTCACTGACTTCCTGTTACACTCTGCATGTATGCTAAAGTTCTTAGAGCCCGCAGAACTTTACATGTTCTGGCTTTATGTTACGAAGATAACTTCATTATTAATATCTGGATTTTCTATGTTGTTTCAGTTAGCAGTCTTCGAACTGTGTTTTACTGATTGTCAACTGTACAGGGAATATGAATACATAACTGGGCAGGTTCCGTCTCATTATTTTTGCTCTTTCAGAAACTCTTGGTTATTCCAACATCAGCTTTCTCCCATATGAACTTTAGAATCGTTTTGTCCAGATGTGCTTTGCTTGAGAACTGTGTAAGATTTATAGATTTAATTTGGGTAGAATTGTCTTCTTGAACAATATTGAGTATTCCTGTATATGAGCTCTGTGTGTCTCTATTTACTATCAAGTGTCGGTACATTTTTTCTGTTTTCTTCATATGAGTTCTAGACATTTTGCTTATTACTTTTGCCACTATGTATGTATTCAACGCCCATGATAAAGGGAGTTTCTTTTATTGTCCTTGTTTGTAGAAGTACTGTTTTAAATATTAATTTTGTGCTCTTTTATATGGTTAGTTCCAGAAAACATTTTTTTACTTTTTTCATTTGCTTAAAAGTACAAGTTTGTTGTTACTGATTTTTGTTAAGCAAATATGAAAACAATGGAACACTAATGAATTAGTTATAGAATTAATTCTTATATTTGATAAGTAGTTTTAATTCATAGAACGGATTAATATTTAATATTTGGTATACTTTGTGTACCAAATAAATATGAATTGACACTATAAAATTAGAATCTGAAAGTTATTTTTGCCGTTAAGTAATATTTTGGAGAAAATCATAGAAGTCGTGAGAACTTATAGAGTTATTCCAAAATATTTGATGTTCCTGTCTTGATATTTGAAGGATAGTAATGGCAACTTGGAACTAGCAGTGGCTTTTCTTACTGCAAAGAATGCTAAGACCCCTCAGCAGGAGGAGACAACTTACTATCAAACAGCACTTCCTGGCAATGATCGATACATTAGTGTGGGAAGCCAAGCAGATGCAAGTAAGTTTTCTTCTTTTTCTCAATATTTTCATAAAATGTGATGAAAACCTCTCCTTAGGAATGTGTTAATTTTGTGTAATAAGCACAGGTGGAGGACAAAATCTTGGTCGATCTTGTTTTTATTTTGGGGGGGGGGTAGTTGAAAGGAGCATATTTTTTTTATCAGCTACCTTGTATTTTTTCCCAGATTAGAAGTAAAAGATTGTATTTAAGTGATACAGTCTTTCATAGAGCATGCCACATAGTATTCATTGATTTGAAACATGGAATAGTTAAAGGTCTCATTTATAAAATGAAACAAATTCCTAGAATTTCAGTGGGCACAGTCATTTGTTTTACAGGTTTTAAGTAGATGTGGAGGCCTTAAATTATTTTTGAAGGGAAAGTGTTGTTTCTAATTACTGACAGTTTACCATTTAAGAAGATTTTCCCTCTCTCTCCTCCCCCACACGCAAAAATAAGTAAATAAATAAAGACTTTGGAAAAAGGTTTACCATATAACAAGTTCCCCTTACCCCAATAAAATAAATTTGGGAAAAGTATATGAAAAATTTTACATGGACTCTGCTTTTTCTCCATAATATGTATACCTTGTGCTTATATGGCACTCAGAGTTTTTCAGAATATGTTGTTACCTCAATATCTCGTGGTTTAATAACTGTACTGTATAAAAATGCACCAGCTACCAGTATCAGTTGCCATTGAGTCAGTTCTGACTCATGGTGACCCTGTGTGTCAGAGTAGAACTCTGCTCAATATAAAAATGCTGTGTTTATTTTTATATACTGTGGATTTGGGAAGTTTGATAACTAAAGGGTATTTGAAGAGAACTTCAGATTTTTAAATAGACCTTCTCAAAGCTAGGCAGCCAGGAAGAAAGAGTCCATCCACATAAATATTTTCAGCTGTTGATTGGCGTTAAATACCGCTTACCCAGACCCAGTACCGCTTAGTGTTTATCTATTGATAAACTATTTTAATTTCCAATTTTTAGGGTGATCATAATAATTTTGGTCCATAAATGACCTTGCATCATCCAAAGCTGGAATACACCTTTCTCACATACATAGTAGGTGATAAGAGACATTTAATGTATTTAAGGCAGACCCAGTTGGTTATCTCCAAGTTCAAGGCAGACTGACTTGGTGCCTCTATTTACGTCTCTAGCTTCATTTTACCCTATTTTTCCTGTCCCACTTCATACTGTGATGAAGCAAAAAGACTTGATGTTTTTATACACCCAATGCTGTTCCATTTTTCTTTGTCTTTCCAATTGCTGTCCTTTCTGTCTGGGATTTCCGCCCCCTAATTTCTTTTGGTGTTAAAGTTCAGTCAGGAGCTACTTGCACTAGAATATTTTCCCTGAGTGTGTAGGTTGGACCAAGTACTTCTGCAGCACCCAGAACAAATTTCTATCTCAGTGTATCGTGCTTTGTAATTATTTACTTATGCCTGTCTTCCTTAACAAACTGGATGCTTAACAGGACAAGGGACCATCAACATTCCTACAACTTGTACATAAACAGTGCTTGGCACATTGTAGGTGCTCAAAAAGTGTTTGCTGAATTGTTTTTGATAATATGTGTAGAAAAGCTGCTTCAAAACCAATGGAAAGAAATTAAGAAGCTTTTTGTAAAAAGTTGGAAAAAAAGAGAAGTAGTATAAAGAATAAAGAAATTAGTATTTGATAACGTTTTTCAAGGTTCTGAGATGTGGGGGGAAAAGAAACTGGGTAGGCAGAAAAAGGAAAAAATGATTTAACAGAATGCTACTGGTTAAAGTGAAGGAAACAGGAAATTGACTAAACTTGTTCAGTGTTCTGGTTCAAAGAATAAAAGATTTTAGAAAGATAGTTGTGAACTTTTATTGTAGATGGTTCACTTTGTGATATGTGTGTGTGCGTGTATGGGAGAATGAGGATTTTAAGGCTCATAAAGAAAAGAAGATATCATATTTGTTGTGCAAAAGTGAGTAAATATTGCCAAGCCAAATAAGTGATAATACCTGTTCATGACTTTCCATAAAGGAATAGTGACAGTGTTATAGGGGACAAGAAGAGAAATTTGAATAGGTGCCCTTAGGGAGAAGGCAACCTGGTTTCAGAAGGCTTGTGTTTGCTGATAATTAAGAAAAAGAAAATTGTGTATGTGTGTTTATATGTGTGTATCTCTTGAAAAATATCCACTAAGTATTTTTATTTTCTACTTAAAAGAAAAATAGGGAAGTGGAGTTTCTGATTTCATTTCAACTGATTGTTGTATTGAGCAAATTCCTTGCTGTTTTGGTTTCTTTGTGTATGAAATGTGCCATCCTTCTAACCAGGATGTACTGTCTTATGTAATTGGGAAAGTGTATCCATAAAGTTGATTTGAGATTGTTGAGAAACAAGCTAGAAGTTTAATGTGATTGTATCAATAAGACAGTATCAGTTTGGAAGAAAATAGCTTATGAGGTAATAATCATATTTTTCCATTTAACATACTTGTATCATGTTTTATAAAGTTCTAGGAAGTAGCGTTGCCCTTGGGAAGTAGCCTTGATTCAGGATTTGCCTTTAATAGTGTCATAATATAGTGTTACATGGTTTAAAACCACAAAAGTAAGAAGTCATGCATTCAGCAAGTATTTTGAAAATACACTTTCTTTAAATTACTATTAAATTATTGTTGGCAAGAAATAAAGTCTTTTGAATTCCTGATAGGAGTGACAAAATTTACCTGTGGGGAAAAAAGAGAATAAGTAAAAATGAATATGTATTACAATGCAGGTTTCTTGAAACTCTGTAATTTCTGAAGGAAATAGAGTAATAAAATGATCAGAGTGTAAAGAAGTTCTCAAGGAATTGTACGTACACAAACCCTTTTTAAGCATTTTCTTAATTTTATGTGAAATGAATTGTTACCTGCAAGTTGATCATATTTACCTTAATTCTTTTAAATATGGCAGGGATTTTTATTTTTGGTCAAAATTTTTTTCTTCTTTTTTTAAGTATAGAATTTCTTAGAACCAGGGCTAAAGTTTAAACAAAGCTTTCAGTATGCTAACTTTACGTATGTCACACGTTTGGTTGCAATGCTGATGGAAGATCTATATTTTGAAATATAAGTCTTCATTAAATGCTAACTACATTTTTGTTGTTGTTGTTGAAATCTTCTGGTACATAACTGTTAGCTGTTTATAACTGAGAATTTCTTTTAGAATGAATAAAATGCATGTTTTTTGGTGAGTAGAAAAATTTAGTTTTTAACCATTATCCCCTGGAAGTCATGTTTGAGGCTTGTGGAGAAATTTCCGTTTATGTGTACCCTGACATATGACAGGATAAAGCAAATTATGTAATTTGATTTGAAGAATACTTACATTTGTGAGATTTCATATAATATTTATTTAAGAAGTAATTATATTTGTAATAGTAGAACAGTGATACGCTTTAGTGCATTTTACATTTCACATTTGGAGAAAATGAGGAAATGTTTTAAGGAAAGCTTGTAGTTTACAGAGTAGGGAATTCAGAAGTACCGAACCTGGTGTCTTTATTTTACTTTGGGAAATATTCCATACTATAATTTAATAATCTATAGAATTCTGGGAAAAGCTCAAATCATTTGTAATATAACTAGCAAAAATTCGAGGTACCTTTTTTTCATTTCTTAGGTCTCCTGTCCAGATGGGATATCATGAATTGTCAAATGAGTGCCTCCCAATCCCAGTTTAAATTGGGAATAAAGTTGTTTTGGGGATTTGCAGTCGAAATACAGATGGTAATGGGACTAGGGCACAATGCAGGGTGTTGTTACCTATCGTAGGTGTACTTAATCATCAGAGTAGAGAGTCTGTGAAGTTTTTGTGTCACGACAAACTCTGTCATAGACATGACTCTACAAGGCTTTGCCCGATTTGAGCTCTAATAGGAACATTCTTTGATGACCATTAAATTCTTCTGAACTTTCTTAAAACAGGAACAAAACAGTATATGCCTACCAGAACAAGATGTGCTACAGTTGAGCAATCAAAGTGTGGATCAAAAGATAAGAGGGATTTGGGTAGGTAATTTTAACACAGAAAGTAATGCCAAGTATTGACTTAAGTTTTAGAGAAATTGGTATAACAGATTGGACTGAGTGTTAACTGATAGACTGTTCACAAATTTATAATCAGTATACTTTTTTTTTGCCCCCCAGAAACCTGAAATATTTGGGAATGATTGGATAGAAAGTGAGAAAAATGTTGAGGCTCTGTCCTAGAACTCTGGCCATGGCTTTGTAGCTCACCCAGACTGATAGTGGTTTATACCACAAGTGATTAAACGCACTCCAGTCAGCTTAGGGTTTTAGTAACTGAACACTGATTTTTCACTTTCCCCAGGTTTGGTAAAAAAGATAGAAAAAATAAATAAATAAAAGTTAAATCTTTTTCTGAAAACATTTCTATTGCATGACACTATTTTGATGATTTAAAAAAATCAAGGTTAAACTTAAAAATGCAGTGGTAAAACGGGGCAAAAGTTGTTACTTTTAATTGATTAAACTTATATTCTGTTAAGACGTGAACTCTAGAATGACTTGTATAAATTTATAAATTACTTTTAGGGCAGAAAAATACCCATTGGCCTTTGAACTTTTTACTTACTAATATGGAATATTCTAATTTTTCTGTTCCATAATCCAAGTTGAAAAACAGTAAAATTAATGACAAAAACATAAGGCTTCCTCACTATGGCCCTACTTTAGTGCCATTCTAATTTTTGTAGCTATTATTGAAAACAGAACTAGACCATTGAGAGCTGAGCTGTTTCATAGCGTAGTCATTAGTAACATGGATCTACTTAAATATTAAAAGTATCAGTTCCTTGAGTGTACTCGCAGAGTGTTTTAAATGCTCAGTAGTAATCACAGGTGACTAGTACTTTCTGCATGGAAAGTGCAGGTATCGTACATTTACATCATCACAGAAAGTTCCATTGGACAACACTTTTAGAGTTCTGCAGTGAGAAATTGGACAAGCAAAGATCTTAGTGATGACTGAGGGCAGGGAAAAGGGGAGAGTAGAGTGAGAAACACAATTTACATTGCTTATATCTTTTTGCTTTTAAGTGTTCCTTTAACATGACACTTTTTACCCTGTCCTTTCACTTATTAAACAAAAATTTTAAATAGGATAGAACATATGTTCTCAGGTCTCAAAATTACTGCAGCTATGAAGATGAGTCAGTTATCTGTCTTCCATGGTCTAGATCTTGACCTTTTCATTTAACAGATATTTATTGATTGCCTAATATGTATCAGATACTTTTTTAGGACACCAAACAACCAAACAAGTAATCCCAGCTTACACAGAGGAAGGACAGACAGTAGACAATAAACAATGCTAGATAGTGGTGAGTTCACAAAGAACAATAGAGCAGGTTAAAGAGACAGCCTATGAGGATGCCGTTGTTGGCTGGATATGAGATATGCTTTTTTAGATAGAGAGCGGTCAGGAAATGACTCATGGATGAGGTCACATTTGCACTGAGACCTGAGTGGAGTGGGGAAGTGAAACTTGCGGATATTTGAGGGCAATGCATCCTAGCCTTGGGCTGTAGTGTTGTTTGGTGAAGAGAGGAATGGTAGTAACAAGGGCATGACTGAGGCTGAAGCAGAGTGAGCGAGAGCCAGAGTGGTAGTATTCTTATTTCGGATCTCCTGAATAGCTTCATGTTCGTACCTGCTTGTTTCTCTTCCTTCTCATGGCCCAGTTTTTTACAGCTCTTCTTAATTTTCCAAAACAACCATTCAGTTTACAGTCCAATCAGTTCCTGTATGTGGACTTTTTCCTTCAGTTGTTACTGCCCTGGTACATATTCTCAGTACTTCATTCCAAAGTCTTGTTCAGCACTTAACTCCTAACTTCCAAAATGGAATTCTGCTCATGCTGCTCCCCTGCCTAGATATCTCTGCTGGCGGTAAATATAAACTTGGCTTATTAAAAGAAAAAAGGTATTTCTCTTAGGCTTAGCATTATGTAGATAAGGAGAAAAACAGAACACTTTTGTTTCCCTTCCAAAATAAAAGATCTTTTGCATATGGAATTTGTATTTTAACTAGATTATGGGCTAAATGGTGGAAACCCTGGTGGCTTAGTGGTTGTGCTACAGCTGCTAACCAAAGGGTCGGCAGTTCGAATCCACCAGGCGCTCCTTGGAAACTCTATGGGCAGTTATGCTCTGTTGTATAGGGTCACTATGAGTCGGAATGGACTCGATGGCACTGGGTTTGGTTTTTTTTGTTTATGGGCTAAATAGGCTTTTGTGAACTCATTTAATATACATGTTCATGGGGAAAGGAATTATAAATTATAAACAATACATACATTTGAAGCCTGATTTATTGATAAGTTGATGGTTATATACATTTTGGAGTTAGCAGAGAGTGTTTGGTAGTTGGCATTTTACTCAAATGGTATTTTTTTGGAAAGGGAGAAATTTACTAGTGTGAGTTTCATGTTTTGATGTATATTCTGACCTAACAAGAAAAATGTTTTAATTTGTTCATTCTTGAAAATATTGGCAATTACTGCTTATATACTTTTGTCACATGATTTTCTATGAGTGACATCCAAACAACCAGAATGCTCCTTAGAGGCAAGGATGGCGAGACTACGTCTTACATACTTTGGACATGTTATCAGGAGGGATCAGTCCCTGGAGAAGGACATGATGCTTGGTAAAGTACAGGGTCAGTGAAAAAGAGGAGGACCCTCAATGAGATGGATTGAAACACAGTGGCTGCAACAGTGGGCCCAAGCATAACAACGATTGTGACATGGCACAGGACTGTGCAGTGTTTCATTCTGTAGTACGTAGGGTCCCTATGAGTTGGAAGCGACTCTATGGCACCTAACAACAACAACAACAACAACAACAACACTTATTCTCTGTTCATTTTTGAGTGTAAGCATGTGGAAAATCATAGGGGGCTAGTTTTCATTCTAAAATTGGTAGTTCATGTCACGTTTTGTGGAAATGGTTATTCTGCTCATTCCAGAGAAAGAAAAAAGGCAGGTTTACCTGTTCTATGTGAAACATTTTTCTTCTTAATATCTGGTCTTAAAAGGATTTGTATTTGGTATGTAGGTAGATTATAAAAATGATTTTTTCAGGATTGCTGTATTGTTATAAAATATCCTATGGAAAGATGGAGCTTTATGGAGTAACTCGAACATCATGGAGAAAATTGTTATTACAGTGAAACTATAAACAATGAATAAACCATTTCCATTGCTTAAAGGATAGAGTCCCAGCTTTTCAATTAAGTACTGGCCTCAGCCAGCCTTTCTACCGTTAAGCCCTATTATTCCTCCATACCAGCGGTTGCAGACTCAGATGTCTTCAGCAGAGCGTCCCAGCTGGTTTACAGATGTGTCTGTATAGTGACCCCTCAACTTCTGGAGCTGCTAGATGGGACTGGGGGTAACTTGAGTCATTGAGTCTGGTTATTCTAGCCACTAGCAGTTTTATCCTTTTACCCCAGTGTAAGGTACCATTTTTTTTTTATGTTTTCCATGATAAAAGGGTAAGGCCAAGTGTAAGATATTAGGAAGTGTTGGGGATGGGTGCAGAAATGGAGAGTGAATACTCTGTCTACAGGGCGCTACTTGTGCTGCGCTCTGGCTTGGGTACCGTGGTTATTGCTGTGCAGGAATCATGTGACCAGGTCTTCTTTTTTCCCCCCCCAAAAGAAGGAAGAAATCTTTGCTATGTTCACATAAAATCTCCTGATCTTTATATCTTGTGAATTATTTTGTAATTTTTTTAATCATATTGTAAAAATCAAAGAAAACAATTTTCAGTTATTGTTTGTTAAACATTCAGATCTGAGAATGTGGCATAGTGATTGTTTCCTTTTTGATTTCAGGATCCCTTGATACTCTTAAAAATTGAGGACCTCAAAGAGCTTTTGTTTCAGTTATTTTTGTTGATATTTACTATATTTGAAATTGGAGCCCTGGTGGTGCAGTGGTTAAAGAACTTGGCTGCTAACCAAAAGGTCAGCAGTTTGAATCCACCACCTACTCCTTGGAAACCCTGTGGGGCAGTTCTACTCTGTCCTATAGGGTTGCTGTAAGCTAGAATCGACTTGATGGCAATGGGTTGGAGAAAAATTTGGAATATATCTAATTCATATTAAAATAACAATCCTTTGTATGTTAGTGTAAATAATGTACTTTTTTATGGAAAAAAAAAAAACTATATTTTCCCAAACAAAATAAATTAGTGAGAAACCTACATTGTTTTACATTGTTGCAAATCTCTAATGTCCACTATAATAGAAGATAACTGGAACCTCATACCTGATTCTGCATTCATTCTTGGTTTTGGTTGATGTAGGTGAAGAAAATCTGGCTCCACACAGATGTATAGTTAATGGATCCCTGTTATCATCATCCCCTTGGCCATCGAGTTAATGGATAGCCTTTTTAAATTCTGTACCAAAACTCTTCGACTGGTAATTTCTTAAATATTAGTTACAGTGTGGAAACTGAAATCGTATCAGTGGCCTTCCCAAACTCTTGTTACATTAAAATTCATTAGTCTGTCTTGCCCTCTGAATGGATCTTTTACCCATGCATGATTTTATAACTGTGCATTGATAATTTGGAAAACATTTTCTTTTCGTTGTTGGAACAGTATTTAAAAAAAAGAAAATTGTTTATACTACCATTCATCTCACCAGTAAAGCTTTTAAGTACTGAGAAGATACCAAGCTCACAGTGGTTGAAAGAAGTTTTCCAAAATTCTGATTTTTTTTTTTTATAATTTTTATTGTGTTTTAAGTGAAGGTTTACAAATCAAGTCAGTCTCTCACATAAAAACTTATATACACCTTGCTACATACTCCCAATTACTCTCCTCCTAATGAGACAGCCCGCTCTCTCCCTCCACTCTCTCTTATTGTGTCCATTTCAGCAGCTCCTGACCCCCTCTACCCTCTTGTTTACCTTCCAGGCAGGAGATGCCAACATAGTCTCAAGTGTCTACCTGATCCAAGAAGCTCACTCCTCCCCAGCATCCCTCTCCAACCCATTGTCCAGTCCAATCCATGTCTGAAGAGTTGGCTTCGGGAATGGTTCCCGTCCTGGGCCCAAAGAAGGTCTGGGGGCCATCACCACCGGCATCCTTCTAGTTTCAGTCAGACCATTAAGTCTGGTCTTTTTATGAGAATTTGGGGTCTGCATCCCACTGCTCTCCTGCTCCCTCAGGAGTTCTCTGTTGTGTTCCCTGTCAGGGCAGTCATCAGTTGTGGCCAGGCACGATCTAGTTCTTCTGGTCTCAGGATGATGTAGTCTCTGGTTCACGTGGCCCTTTCTGTCCCTTGGACTCATAATTACCTTGTGTCCTTGTTGTTCTTCATTCTCCTTTGATCCAGGTGGGTTGAGACCAATTGATGCATCTTAGATGGCTGCTTGCTAGTGCTTAAGACCTAGATGCCACTCTTCAAAGTGGGATGCAGAATGTTTTCTTAATAGATTTTATTGTGCCAGTTGACTTAGATGTCCTTTGAAACTATGGTCCCCAAATCCCTGCTCCTGCTACACTGGCCTTCGAAGCATTCAATTTATTGAGGAAAGTTCTTTGCTTTTGGTTTAGTCCAGTTGTGCTGACCTCCCCTGTATTGTGTGTTGTCTTTCCCTTCACCTAAAGTAGTTCTTATCTACCATCTAATTAGTGAATACCCTCTCCCACCCTCCCTGCCTCCTTCCTCTCATAACCACAAAAGAATGTTTTCTTCTCAGTTTAAACTATTTTTCAAGTCCTTATAGTAGTGGTCTTATACAATATTTGTCCTTTTGCAACTGACTAATTTCACTCAGCATAATGTCTTCCAGGTTCCTCCATGTTATGAAATGTTTCACAGATTCCTCACTGTTCTTATTGATGCGTAGTAGTCCGTTGTGTAAATATGCCATAATTTGTTTATCCATTCATCCGTTGATGGGCACCTTGGTTGCTTCCATCTTTTTGCTATTGTAAATAGTGCTGCAGTAAACATGGGTGTGCATATATCTGTTCCTGTAAAGGCTTTTATTTCTCTAGGATATATTCTGAGGAGTGGGATGCTGGATCGTATGGTAGTTCCACTTCTAGCTTTTTAAGGAAGCGCCAAATCGATTTCCAAAGTGGTTGTACCATTTGACATTTCCACCAGCAGTGTATAAGTGTTCCAATCTCTCTACACCCTCTCCAACATTTATTATTCTGTTGTTTTTTTGGATTAATGCCTGCCTTATTGGAGTGAGATGAAATCTCATTGTAGTTTTGATCTGCATTTCTCTAATGGCTAATGATAGTGAACATTTCCTCATGTATCTGTTATCTACCTGAATGTCTTTAGTGAAGTGTCTATTCATATCTTTTGCCCATTTTTTAATAGGGTTATTTGTCTTTTTGTACTTGAGTTTTTGGAGTATCATGTAGATTTTAGAGATTAGACGCTGATCGGAATTGTCATAGCTAAAAACTTTTTCCTAGTCTGTAGGTAGTCTTTTTGTTCTTTTGGTGAAGTCTTTGGATGAGCATAACAAAAACTAACAGTGCCATCGAGTCGATTCTGACTCATAGCGACCCTATGAAATGAAATGCCCCATAGAGTTTGATTTTTAGGAGCTCCCAGTTATCTAGTTTTTCTTCTGCATTCTTAATAATGTTTTGTATACTGTTTATGTCATGTATTACGGCTCCTAACCTTGTCCCCATTTTTTTCTTCCATAATCTTTATTTTTTTAGATTTTTATATTTAGGTCTTTGATCCACTTTGAGCTCATTTTTGTGCATGGAATGAGGTATAGGTCTTGTTTTGTTTTGTTGCAGATCGATATCCAATTATGTCAGCACCATTGGTTAAAAAGACTGTCTTTTCTCCATTTAACTGTTTTGGGACCTTTGTCAAATATCAGCTGCTCATACGTGGATGGATTTATGTCTGGGTTTTCAATTCTGCTCCATTGGTCTATGTATCTGTTGTCGTACCAGTATCAGGCTGTTTTGACTACTGTGGTGGTATAATAGGTTCTAAAATCAGGTAAAGTAAGACCTCCCACTTTGTTCTTCTTTTTCAGTAATGTCTTATTTATCCAGGGCCTCTTTCCCTTCCATATGAAGTTGGTGATTTGTTTCTCCATCTCATTAAAGAATGTTGGGATTTGGATTGGAACTGCATTAAATGTATAGATCGCTTTTGGTAGAATAGACATTTTTATAATGTTAAGTCTGTCTATCCATGAGCAAGGTATGTTTTTCCACTTATATAAGTCTCTTGGTTTCTTGCAGAAGTGTACTGTAGTTTTCTTTGTATGCGTCTTTTACATCTCTTTATTCCTAAGTATTTTATCTTCTTGGGGGCTACTGTAAATGGCATTGATTTGGTGATTTCTTCTTCAATGTTCTTTTTGTTGGTGTAGAGGAATCCAACTGATTTTTGTATGTTTATCTTGTATCCCAATACTCTGCTGAACTCTTTTATTAGTTTCAGTGGCTTTCTGGAGGCTTCCTTGGGGTTTTCTGTGTATAAGATCATGTTATCTGCAAATAGAGATACTTCTACTTCTTCCTTGCCAATCTGGATGCCCTTTATTTCTTTATCTAGCCTAATTGCTCTGGCTGGGACTTCCAACACAATGTTGAATAAAAGTGGTAATAAAGGGCATCCTCTTCAGTTTCCCGATCTCAATGGGAATGCTTTCAGGCTCTCTCTATTTAGGGTGATGTTGGCTGTTGGCTTTGTATAAATGCCCTTTATTATGTTGAAGAATTTTGTTTCTATTCCTGTTTTGCCGAGAGTTTTTTTTTTTTTTTTTTATCATGAATGGGTGTTGGACTTTGTCAAATGCCTTTTCTGCATCAATTGATAAAATCATGTGATTCTTGTCTATTATTTATGTGGTGGATTACATTGTTTCTCTAAGGTTGAAGCATCCCTGCATACCTGGTGTGAATCCCACTTGGTCATGGTGAATTATTTTTTTGATATGTTGTTGAATTGGCCAGAATTTTGTTGAGGATTTTTGCATCTGCATTCATGAGGGATATAGGTGTATAATTTTCTTGTGGTGTCTTTACCTGGTTTTGGTATCAGGGATATGGTGGCTTGATAGAATGAATTTGGTAGTATTCCATTCTTTTCTGTGCTCTGAAATACCTTTTGTAGTAGTGGTGTTAACTCTTCTCTGAAAGTTTGGTAGAACTCTGCAGTGAAGCCATCAGGACCAGGGCTTTTTTGGAGGGGAGTTTTTGATTACCTTTTCAGTCTCTTCTTTTGTTATGGATCTATTTAGTTGTTCCACCTTTGTTTGTGTTAGTTTAGGTAGGTAGTGTGTTTCTAGGAATTCATCCATTTCTTCTAGGTTTTCAAATTTGTTTGAGTATAGTTTTTCATAGTAATCTGATATAATTCTTTTAATTTCAGTTGGGTCTGTTGTAATATTGCCCATCTCATTTCTTAATTTGGGTTATTTGCTTCCTATCCTGTTTTTCTTATGTCCGCTTGGCCAGTGGTTTATCAATTTTGTTGACTTTTTCAAAAAGCCAGTTTTTGGTCTTGGTAATTTTTTCAGTTGTTTTTCTATTTCCTGTTTCATTTAGTTCAGCTCTAATTTTTATTATTTGTTTTCTTCAGGTGCCTGTGGGTTCCTTTTGTTGCTCTCTTTCTATTTGTTCAAGTTGTAGGGATAATTCTTTGATTTTGGCCCCTTCTTCTTCTTGGATGTGTGCACTTATTGATATAAATTGGCCTCTGAGCACTGCTTTTGCTGTGTCCCAAAGGTTGTGATAGGAAGTGTTTTCATTCTCATTGGATTCTCTGAATTTCTTTATTCCATCCTTAATGTCTTCTATAATCCAGTCTTTTTTGAGCAGGGTATTGTTCAGTTTCCAAGTGTTCGATTTCTTTTCCCGTTATTGATTTCCACTTTTATGGCCTTAAGGTCAGAGAAGATGCTTTGTAATATTTCAGTGTTTTGGATTCTGCTAAGGCTTGCTCTATGACCTAATATGTGGTCTATTCTAGAGAATGTTCCATGTGCACTAGAGAAGAAAGTATACTTGGTTGCTGTTGGGTGGAGCGTTCTGTATAGGTCTATGAGGTCAAGTTGGTTGATGGTGGCATTTAGATCTTCCGTGTCTTTATTGACCTTCTTTCTGGATGTCCTGTCCTTCAGTGAAAGTGGTGTGTGGAAGTCTTCTACTATTATTCTGGAGCTGTCTATCTCACTTTTCAATGCTGATAGAGTTTGTTTTATGTATCTTGCAGCCCTGTCATTGTGTGCATAAATATTTAATATGGTTATATCTTCTTGGTGTATTGTCCCTTTAATCATTATATAGAGTCCTTCCTTATCCTTTCTGATGGATTTAACTTTAAAGTCTATTTTGTGAGAAATTAATATTGCCACTCCTGCTCTTTTTTGAATGTTGTTTGCTTGATATATTTTTTCCATGCTTTGAGTTTTAGTTTGTTTGTGTTTCTAAGTCTAAAGTGTGTCTCTTGTAGGCAGCATATGGACGGATCTTGTTTTTTAATCCATTCTACCACTCTCTTTCTCTTTATTGGTGCATTTAGTCCAGTTACATTCAGGGTAATTATGGATAGGTATGAATTTAGTGCTATCATTTTGATGTCTTTTTTTGTGTGTTGTTGACAGTTTCTTTTTCCCACTTAATTTTATGTGCTGAGTAGATTATCTTTATATATTGTCCTTCCCTCATATTTGTTGTTGTTGATTTTGTTTCTGCTGAGTCTCTATTTTTTTCTTGTATTTTATTTTCATGAGTAGGATAGTTTGTCTCCTTTGTAGTCACCTTGTTATTTACCCTTGTTTTTCTAAATTTAAACCTAACTTTTATGTCTTTGTATTGCCGTATCTCCCTCTCCATATGGAAGGTGCATGATTACATTTCTCAGTCCCTCTTTATTATTCTAATGTTGTCTTCTTTTATATAACATCGCTGTTACCCTGTTCTCAGCTTTTTTTTAAAAAAAAAAAAAATAATAATCTTGCTTTGTTTTTTTGGACTTCCCTGTCTGGGTTGACTTCTGGTTGCTCTGCCCAGTGTTCTAGTCTTGGGTTGATACCTGGTATTATTGATTTTCTAACCAAAGAACTCCCTTAACTATTTCTTGTAGTTTTGATTTGGTTTTTATAAATTCCCTGAACTTGTGTTTATCTGGAAATGTCTTAATTTCACCTTCATATTTAAGAGACAGTTTTGATGGATATATGATTCTTGGCAGGCAATTTTTTTCCTTCAATTTTTTAAATATGTCATCCCATTGCCTTCTTGCCTGTATGGTTTCTGCTGAGTAGTCTGAGCTTATTCTTATTGGGTCTCCTTTGTAGGTGACTTTTTGTTTATCCCTTGCTGCTCTTAAAATTCTCTCTTTATCTTTGGTTTTGGCAAACTTGATTATAATTATGTCTTGGTGACTTTCTTTTAAGATCTGCCTTATGTGGAGTTTGATGATCATCTTGGATAGATATCTTCTCACCTTTCACGATATCAGGGAAGTTTTCTGCCAACAAATCTTCAACAATTCTCTCTGTATTTTCTGGTATCCCTCCCTGTTCTGGTACTCCAATCACTCGTAAGTTATTTCTCTTGATAGAGTCCCACATGATTCTTAAGATTTCTTCATTTTTTAAAATTGCTTTATCTGATTTTTCTTCAAATATATTAGTGCCAAGTGATATATCTTCTAGTTCAGAAATTCTAGCTTTTACTTGCTCAATTCTGCCCTTCTGACTTTCTGTTGAGTTGTCTACTTTTGTAATTTTATTGTTAATCTTCCAAATTTCTGATTGCTGCCTGTCTGTGGATTTTTCCAGTTTATTAAACTTTTAATTATGTTCCTGAATAATTGTTCTAATTTCTTCATTTGCTTTATCTGTGTGTTCCTTGGCTTGTTCTGCGTATTGCCTCATTTCCTTCCTGATGTCTTGAAGGGTTCTGTATATTAAACTTTTTTATTCTGCATCTGGTAATTCCAGGAATGGACTTTCATTTAGAAGATCCCTGGATTCTTTGTTTTGAGAGCCTGTTGAGGTGATCTTGGTCTGTTTCTTTATGTGACTTGATATTGACTGTTGTCTCCGAGCCAGGTATAAGTTATTGTGTTAGCTTATGCGTGCTTACTGTGTCGTAGCTTCTTGTTTTGTTTTGTTTTGGTATCCCCATATGGGTTGCTTGAGTGAGTTATCTTGATTATTTTCGCCTCTGGAGCTCTGACGTCCTGTCCCCAGCTGGCTAGAGCTGTTATCAGGTATATCTGTCTAGGAGTCCATTCAGTTTTCTTGTATGAATTCAGCTCAGGTTTCCAGGTAGCTGATTATCAAGTGTGTTGTACAGGCTCTGTCCTACAGGCTTAGAGGGGCAGAGGTGATTGGCGTATATACCGGTATCTTTTTGCAGCAGGGGGTTACGCTCTGAACAAGGTAGGCGGCTGAGAACTGACCACCGAGTGTCTCTGAGGAAAGTATGTCCCTGTTCTCTAGAGCGTCCAGGTGGTTGGGTTCTGCAGACAGACCATGGGCACCCAGAGTTTTTGGTTGTAAGGATTGGGAGGTGCCACTTATCTTTGGGCCCCTGTTACAGGTGGCTGGGTGACCTGAGTGGAGCTACCAGTCCTTAGGTCCCTGATGTGGGCAGGTGAGGACCTTGTTTAATAGGCAAAGCAATGTCAAATGTCAAACACCCACCTCTCCACCGCACAACTGAAATGGTTGGAGCCTGCCAACAAGGGCCTATTCTCCCAAAAAAGCCCACACAGGTCCATGCAGAATGGAAAGATGCTCAGAGTCCACGAGTGGTTTATGCCTCAACAGGAGCTGCTTCTGTTCTGAACTCCCCTGGTTAGTGCAACTAGCAAAGTATCTTTTCCCCCAAATGCAATTTCTTTCCTTCCCCAAGGCCAGAAGAATGGCTCTAGGTGCTCAATAGGGCCTATCTCAGGCCCAGGGATTCAGCCGCTGAAGCTGGTTGGAGCGGGGGGAGCGTTAAAATATACGGAAGTACTTAGCTTTTGCCGTGAGTGCTGTTCTCCTCAGGTTCTGGAGGTGTGAGTAGGCTGTGTGGCTGGCTGCTTTTCCCTGACGAAACTGCAGCCCAACGCTAGTACCAGCCTGCTGCCGCTCCGGGAATGGTGCCTGAGTGCTCTTTGCGATTCAGGTCCGGTAACTCCTCTCCGCTTCTGAGCCATCTCTTCCTTCCCCTGCCCCTCAGTTCATTTTCTAAGGTTGCCTTTGAAGCTCCGGGCTCCCAGCTTGCCACAAATATACTCATTTCACTTGTTTTTTTCTGGTCTTTGTTGTAAAGAGGGCTCACCAGAAGTGTCTGTCTATTCCACTATCTTGGCTTTGCCCCCCAAAATTCTTGCTTCGAAGCTTGAAATTCATCATTGGCAATAAATACTCTCATTTGTTTTTCTTAAAATGACAGCCTTACTTTTTTCATTTATGAGGAAACACCTGCCAGATACTCATCTGAATAACCATAGTTTGTCAGCTATACTTGCAAATAAAAATTATGTTACATAAAAAAACAGTTTGTTTGCATCTCAAACATTATGCTAGTGTTTTTTCTTTAGACAACTACATACTTTGGGTATACAGCAATAGTACTTCAGGTATATTCCCTATTTCATCACACAGAATATAGAATTAAAAAAAAAAAAGAACGTGTAAATCAAGATTTGAAATTTAATAAAATTAAATTTTGCTTTTTCATTGAGGACATTCTTAAATGAAATTGACTTTTATTTTTTAAAATAGCGTGCATGATTTTGACTAATACAATGAATGTTCATTTACTTTGGTGCCACTGCCTTGATTTGCGGAAACCCTGGTGGCATAATAGTTAAGAGCTATGGCTGCTAACCAAAAGGTCGGCAGTTCGAATCTACCAGGCGTACCTTGGAAACTCTATGGAGCAGTTCTACTCTGTCCTGTAGAGTCACTATGAGTGAGAAGCGACTCGACTGCAGCGGGGTTTTTCAGGCCTTGGTTTGTGCTAACGTGCAACAGTTTTACACCATCAGTGCAAGTGTGACCATAGAGGAAAGGGGAAATAACATCTTAGTATTATTATGAGAATATTTTTTCCTTCCTGGACCCTCCCCTCAAAGGGCTATGGAGGGTTACCAAAATCCATGGACCACACTTGGAAAAGGCTAGAATAGAGAGAAGAACACTGCATTTAAACTGTCCAAAAACCCAAACACCAAACCCATTGCCCTCGAATTGAATTGTGATTCAAAGTGACCCTAAAAGATGGAGTAGAGCTACCCCATAGGGTTTCCAAGGTTATAAATCTTCATGGAAGCAGACTATTGCATCTTTCTCCTGTGAAGAGGCTGGGTTTGAACCATCGACCTTTCTGTTAGTAGCCAAGCACTTAACCACTGCACAACCAAAGTGCTGTATTTTAAATGGTAGATGACTTAAATTTGCTGTCTGGCCACCGTTCTCAAGTCTTACGATGTGCTTTATGTCGCAGAATCTCCGTCATCTCATCTATAAAAGAGGGTTAAAAACATTTTTGTTTTTGTGTGCTTCAGTTACAGTTAGTAAATTGGAAAAAGTTGTAAGTGCAAGTTGTTGCTCTTTCTAAATGAGTTCCTACTCTAGCCAGTTTGGTTTACTTATCAGTCATAAAACAGTAAACATCCTAGATGTTTTCAAAAGAAGGTATTTAGTACAAAGAATTAGAATCTTAAATCAATGGAAGGAATGGAGGAGGAGTTTCTAGCTCAGCCTTCCAAAATGACTCCCAGATTATTGCAAGACTGACCAGCCAGGGAAGCTGCACCCTCTGCCACAATCATGAAGACAGTGAATCAGGAGGCTGCCTCTGGGACTGCTGAGTCCAAGAACATGGTTCGGTAGCTGCAGTCCAGGGAACAGGAAGCCAGGATTAGGTAACTGCTGTTGAACTGTGCCTGCGCGTTGGAATGCAGAGGTCCCTTGCCACTTCTTTCTACCGTAACAATCTCTTGACATCCCTGAATCTGGAAATTGGATACTGGAATGCTTCTGTGGAGCAACCCATGTCTGTTCAATCATGCGGGAGAAAACAGCCATAAGCAGCAGCATAATGGCTTCCACCTCTCTCCTGCCTTCCAGATCTCATATGAGCGCATCCAGGTGGTGGAACTGAAATTTTATCCAGAACCTTAACTGCAAATGAACCTGAGAAGTAAATTTTTAAAAAATCTTCCTACCCATTTTCTGTAGTTGAAGAGAGCACTCTAGGAGGATGAGAGTATGGAGTCTGAGGGTTAATTGATCAAAAACCTGTTTTTCTGCTTCTCTGTGATTTTCAAATTATTTCATCTCCTTCCATCCTCTTACAAAGTTCTAGCTATCATTTAATGATTAGCGTAGTTCTCAGTTTTATGAGGCCATTCCATACTACTTCTCTTGTCCAAGGTTTTTCTAATAAGTTATTTGAGCTGAATGGGGTCACTACACCCAGGTGACACCCATTCTTAGCGCTGGTCTGGGTGGACTTCTGGAACTCTTTGGTTGTTGTTTGTAGGCATGCTCTGTCATTTCAGTTACCTTGCTATAACTCTGTTCCACATTTTACTTGATTGAATTTTTTTTTGGATTCTACTTATTATGTTATACTGTTTTTATTATACTGTCTAAGGACTTTAAAAACACGTACATACACCTTCCACAGCCAACTGTTATTTCTGGTATTTTTAATATTTTTCTAGCTACTGTTTGGAAAATCACTGTAGTTTTTATTGACATAGATTTTTGGAACTAACAATATGCATAATTTTTTTCCTCATTAAATTTTAGAATATTTGTTTCTAGTAGCTGTGTGTAACCCTACAGCCAGATATTAAAATATAGCTACCTTCTCTCCCATTTGCTACCTTTTTGTTTGTTTCCCTCTTGTAAAATTCTAGGATTAAAAAGAGAAAAAGAAAGAAATCAGTTTTTTAACATACCTAAAATAATTTAAAATACAAGTAAAATTAAGAGGAAAGCCCCGCCACTATAATTCTACCCACTCTAAAATAAGAGAATAGCAGGAACAGTTCTTGCTCTTTCCCACTTGAATTTTAACTCGCTATCCCTCTCCCACTTAACAATGTATTACAGTCCCTATCAGTGTTTAAATGATGACGGGAGATTGTAACATTGGCCTTTATATGGGTTAAGGAAGTTTACCAATATATACTGGGAATTGGATTAAAAAGTAGTAATATTTACCAATATATACTGGGAATTAGATTACTGAAGGTGGTAATAGCTGTAGCCTTTGTTCTTTGGAAAAAGGAGAGTGAATACTTGTAGCATCAAGGCTATTTTCTTAGTGGGAGGAGGCACAGTTAGTTTGTGTGTGTGTGTGTGTGTGTGTGTGTATGTTTTCATCCTAAATAAAAATCTCATTTTAAATTAAAAGGACTGCACGCTTATATTAAACAATTCAGATGCCACAGCTTGTTTAAAATAAAAAAAATAATAATAAACTGAAACCCATTATCATGAAGTTGATTCCAACTCCTGTCGACCCCATGCATTCCAGAGTAGAACTGTTCTATAAGATTTTCTTGGCTGTATCTTTATGGAAGTAGATCGCCAGGCCTTTCTTCTGAGGAATTGCTTGGTGGGTTCAAACTGCCAACCTTTAGGTTAGTAGTTGAGGGCAAACCATTCACACCAAAGGACTGCCTTGAAAAAATAGAAAGTGAAAGATCCTTATATTTCCTCATCCCATAACAGCCTTCCATCATTTCATACGTTAAACCATGTAACAGTTTGGCACATTTGTCTCGACTTAAAAAAAAAAAAAAATGCATATATAAATGTATACCTATGGTCAATTAGTTTCTGAAACATAATTTTGAGGCATCACTTATTAGGATTTGATAAAAAACATCTAGGTAGTACTATGGGCAAACTATAATGTTAATATCTTGAAAGGATAGTTGTTAAGCTGATAGGAGTTTTAATTGTATATTTGGGTTAATTTTAATTTCAGAAAACATAGATGTAAATGTTTAATTATGTTGATTTTAATTTTTATTGGTAAGGGAAATGTTTTCAGCAGTCTGTTATTAGCTTTTAATCAGAGACCTCAGTGAATCCTGAGATTGCTTTGCAATGAAAAATATTTTTGCTATTATTGCTTTAGATGTATTTTATAGAAAAGAAAGTTAAGTTAGGAAGTAATAACCAAGTTGAAATGTGTTTATTTGTATTCTCTTTGGGTAGGCTCTTATAAAAGAAATCTGGAATAAAGTTGGTGTTGATTTGGTTTGATAGGGTGTATTGGTTATAAAATCTCCATGATAAGAATTACTTTTCATTTTGTTTGACTTTGAATTTTGAGAAGATAGTTTTGCTTTTCAGATGTGATTGATCTCACTGGAGATGATAAAGATGATCTTCAGAGGGCAATTGCCTTGAGTTTGGCGGAATCAAACAGGGCGTTCAGGGAGACTGGAATAACTGATGAGGAGCAAGCCATTAGCAGGTAAAAAAATAATTTGTGTAAAGCAGCTATAAGTACCATTTATAACAATTTATAATTGGCTTTAACTTTCACAGGTAATAAGATATATTTTATGAAATTAAACTATTAATCATACTTCTGTTTGGGACGGGTATTGCTTTATGTTTTATTTTCTGATTCTTATGTGATTTGAAGCTTAGATTTCTAGGATTTGGGGGTAGCATTATGAGAGATTAAATTTAGGTGTATATTTTAGTATTTTTTAAATTTCCTTCCCCTTTTGGATGCACTGTCTGATTCAACTTCCAAACATTAGTAGCAGGGGTTAGCAGACTTTTTCTGTAAAGGGTCATTAGTAAAATATTTTAGGCTTTGTAAACCATATGGTTTCTGTTGCAGCTACTCAGTTCTCCTGTTGTAGTACAAAAACAGCCATAGCCAATGCATAAATGAGTGAGCATGGCTGTTTTCCAGTAAAAATGTGTAAAAACAGACCTGCCAGAGGGATTTGGCCTATGGCTGTAGTTTGCTGAGCCCTGATTTATAGTATGTTGATAGGTTTTCTTTTTCTTCCTTTTGGTCTTTTTTTTTTTTTTAAATAGCCAGGGTTCTAAGATGTGTGATAGAATACGTTTTTTTGATATAATAACAAACTTCAATTTGAAACAATTTGATCTATCCAGGGATCAAATAGATAAATTTGGCTTCATCGTTAATCAATGTTGATTAAAAACAAACAAAAAAACTCTTTAAATTACAGCTATAATCTTCTACATAGCTATTTCGAGGCAGTGGCAGCTCCATTTTACTGAAGAAGAAATTTGGCTTGTAAGAGGTTAAATGTTTTTTCAAAGATAGACAAGTACCATGACTCAAATTCTTTTCACTGTAATACAATTGATTGCTAGCAAGATGTACTAGCTTTCTCAGATAGATTTTCCTTGGAATAATATCAGTAGTATATTTCTTCTTAAATAACCTGAGATTACTGCATGGTAGGGTATATCTCAAATGCTATGTCTAGCAAAGGTGCATTATTTTCTTTTTAGTGTCTTTAATGTTGCTTTAGAAATTTCTTTGTAAGGCATTATATTAAGATGGGAAGACAATTAAAATGCATTGTTCCCCTCTTTAATTGTGGCTGATGTCATTTAATACCAGGGACTTTAAGTGAAAAGTGAAAATGGAATGGCTTTTTGGGGGCATCTTTTATTAGGCTTGTTTTCTGAAGGATCTGGAGAAGTTTGTCTGGAAAAGCATGTGTCTTTAAAATGGACATAATTATCTCAGTTATTAAACTTGACACTGCTTAAAGTTTGAAGATAAATATTTAATATATGAGTTGAATTTTGTATTTAAGGGGAATGATTATTATATGAAAAAGAGGTGATAAAATAGAATGAGTAATTGTAGAATTTTTATTTTAAAAATTATATGTACGTTTTGTTTATATGTATTTTTATTAGTGTATAAATAGTAAAAAGACTGGAAACATATGCCAAATTAATATTAGTATTTCAACTTATTTTGTGTTTTCTCATTTTTCTGAAAACATATAAACTAGTTAATAAAAAGTAAAAATAACTTTAAAGTTCAGTAATTAAAACTATTCCTAAGCTTATATTAAGTTAAATGTATATGTTCTATATTGTTTTGGATACCTATTTTTCCCCAACTTGGAAAAAAAAATCTAGGTAATGTTTTCTTTTTTATTCTTGGTCTTTTTATATTTTAATGTACTCTTAAAAGAGTAAATAGTTATATAAATATTTTTATTGTAGCTGACATAGTGAAGGTTTGACAGTGTAATATACTATAAAATTTTACATAAAATCAGAATCCATAGAAGTAAACATTTTGCAAAATGTTCTTTTTTCTTGGTATGTGTAGATTTCAAAATTTGCAGTTAAAAAGGGAATGTTAAATGCAAAATGTGCAATTAATAAGCACATATGTAAATCAAATTGTAGTAGCAAAGGAGGGAATGTGAGAATTCTAGCTAAAACTTTGGCAGAAATCTCTTTGTCCCCATTGGCTTTATTAAGGTTTAGGACTAAATTCAAAAGGGAAAATGATGTATTTTCAAGGAAGAATTCATATGTCATGTTTAAAAGTATACTGAAGTAGGTCACTAGGCCTTTTTTCTGCGATGCCTCTGGGTGCATTCGAACCACCAACCTTTCAGTTAGTAGCTGAGCGGAAACTGCGCCATCAAGAGACCTGAACACAGGTTAGTAGAAAATTAGAAACAACTAAAAAGATCATTAGTATACTGGAATTTGTATTAGAAGAAATTATCTAACCTGTAACACAGTCAGCTTAAAAGATGGAAAGTATGGAGGAAAGTTGAAAGACAGAGAACGTGGAGTGAGTAGATCTAATATACATTAACTGGTGTTCTAGAAGGAGGGGAGAGAGAGTGGTCCAGAGGCAAAATTTAAGGAGATAATCACGGAAAATTTATCAGAAATGAGAAGATGATCCCTAATTTCATGAAGCCCAACAAATTCTAATCAGGAAAATTAAGAGAAACCCATACCTAGATTCATTTATAGTATTACTCTAGAACACTTAAGAATAAGAGAATCTTATAAGTATTCAGAGAAGAAAAGGTATATTCCCCTTTAAAAATAGTGACAGTTAAGCGACAGATAACATTTCAACAGCAACAATGGACACCTGAAAAATAATAAAGTCATTTTCAATCAATAGAAGGAAAATAACTGACCAAATTGTATTCTTAGTGAAATAGTTTGGGAAAGTCTAACCAGAGCAGTTTCTTCATGATGAAAGCTCCAGGGACAGTAGTGAGAGACTAAGGTGTTCCATCCTTAGCTGTGGGGTAGTTGTTCTGTCACCACTGCTACAAAATCATTGTATCCTATTCCAGGAGCTATAATTTACTTTTTTGTCAATCATCCCTTACCCATACCTTGACCTCTCATGCAAAAAAGATCAGATAAAAGAGGAAAAAGGGCATTTTTATAGAATTTACAGAGACCCATTGTGCCTTCCACTTTGGCTCACATGGACCTTCTTAGGGGAATTGGGTAAGCAGTGCATTCAACCAAGTGGTTATTATCTTTATGACCTACTACCAATCAGTCCATCAGGAGAATTCAGACGTCTGAACTGCAGTTAAGTTTGGCGGAGAGACATTCAGAGAGCTTACCAACTAAGCTAGCCTGGGGTTGCCATTAGGGGAAAGGAAGAAGCATTGTGTCCAGGAATGGTCAGACTAGAATTCTGAATTTTTGAAATAGGACTGTATGACCCCTAGCCTTTTCATGTTGAACATTACCCAGGCAGCAGGGGGAATCACCTAAGAAAGTGTGTGGAGCCAGGAATAGGTGGTAGAGGTAAAAATGTTTTTGAGTTTTATTTGTGAGGAAGACATTCCAATGGCCAAAAATATTGCCTACCTTTTGGTGGTAGGAGTGTGAAAGGCTCATCAAGTACTTTGATTGTCGGCTATTGCTGTGTGGCTTTTACAATAAAAGGCGCATCATAGTTAGGTTACAAATGGGCTAGGAAAGTAAAAAATATGCAGATTAGTTTCAAGGCCTGTAAGGGTGTGGCTGGAGTTGGCTGATCAGACTGGAACAGCAACAAACACTAACTGGAAAAAGTATCAGCAGCAGTGAAGCACAGCTGATGGCCCCTAGAGGGGGTCAAAGGTCTGATGTCATCAGCCTACCAGGAGTGGGCAGGGATCACACTCCAGGCAGTGTGGCCGCCCTCAGCACAACAGAAACAGGTCAGTTTTGTCAGGAGTCACATATCCAGCGTAACAGTGGTAGCCTCTGTTTCAGAAACATAGAGTTCCTTAATTTTTACCCTTTATATGATTTCGTTATGTATTGCTCTGTTGGGGTTAATGATGGCTTATAGCATTGGTGGCGATCTGCATGGTACAAGCGTGATCAGCATCCTAATTCTAGTCATCTCATTAGAAAATAGACTTCACTACGTACCCATGACACTGGCTAAAATGAAAAACACTGACGATGCTGAGTATTGGTGAGTATATGGAGCAACTGGAAATGTCAGACCCTACTGGTGGGAAAGTACAAGGGTATAAGTACTTGGAAAATCTGGGAGCTCCTAATGAATTTCCATATATGCTATATACTAGCACTCTGTATTTCTACTCCAGGTACAGACCCAAGAGAAAAGAGTACATGTGTCTACAGAAAGACTCATGCAAAAATGTGCTTTGTTGATAATAACTAAAAACTGGAACAACCAAATGTCCATAATAGCAAAATGGATGAACAATGATGGTATATTCATGCAGTGCAATACTAAGCAATATAAAGGAAAATATTCCTGCTATTTGCAAAAATGTGGATGAATTCCCACACCAACATGTTGAGTGAAATAAAGAGTAACTGGTTTGTGATTTCATTTATATGATGTTCAAGAATAGGTACAACTAATTTATGGGTATAGCAGTCAAAATAGTGTTTATCTGGGGGATGGAGAGGACACTGTTGGATGGAGGACAATGAGGGTATGTTTGGGGTAATGGAGATTTTCTCTATCTTGGTCTGGTGGGGGACCTATAAGCATATAGATGTCTTAGTAACCTAGTAGTGCTATAACAAATAGTACAAGGGGATGGCTTTAACAAACAGAAATTTATTTTTTCACAGTTTAGGAGGCTAGAAGTTTAAATTCGGGTGCTGGTTCTAGGGGAAGACTTTCTCTCTCTGTCACCTCAGGAGGAAGGCCCTTGTCTCTTTGACCTTCTGCTCCTGGGCAGTCGTCATGTGGCTTGGCATTTCTCTCCCCCGTCTCTGCTTGCTAGCTTACATTTAATTTCTTTTATATGTGGAAAGAGATTGACTCAAGATACACCCTACACTAATCCTGTCTCATTAACATAACAAAAAAAAATTCCCAAATGAGATTGTAACCACTGGCCATAGAGGTTAGAATTTATAACATTTTTTGGGGGACATAGTTCAATCCATAACAATACATTATGTAAAAAAGTCACCAAATTATACATTCAAAATTTGTATATTATCTATAAATTATGTCTAATAAAATGCTTTAGGGGGAAATTTTACTGCATTTAGCTGTGTTGATGGATAATCACTATACAAAATTATATAAGAGACTGAGAAAGTAGATTTTTAAAAAGATAACATTTATAACATCTAAAACTATTAGAGACAAAGAATAAGTCTTATAAGAATTGCTCAAGAGACACATTAAAGAGTATGTAAATAATTGGAAATAAGTGCTATTTCACAAATTGGAAGACTGAACACCAAAAAACTGGTCAGTTCTCCTTAAATGAACTTATTGGCTCACTGCAGTCCCAAACAAAATATTCGTATATTTTTTCTTTTAGGAAACTAACCATGAGATTCTAAATTTATTTGATAATACAGAGAAAAAAGGGAGAGAATTTGCCATATCAGAAATCAAGACTAATTGCAGAGTTATAGTCATTATGAAAATGATCTGTGTTAGAGATGGTACCACTGCTCAGTGGAGAATGGAAGATCTATTTAATTAAACTGTGTTTGGAAAATTTGATATTTATGTGGAAAAAAATAAAATTGTGCTTCTTCCTTACACCATTTGATAAAGCTAATTACACACACGAAAACCCAAAATATAAAATGTTTAAAAGATAATATGGGAGAATATTTTTGTATTTTTTATTTTTATACCTCAGGATAGAAAAGTGTTACTTAAAGACAGAAAAAGCATCAATCTTAAGATAAAGATTCATAAGTTCCACTCTGTTAGAAATGAAGAGTTCTGGTTATCAGTCACATAGGGTCACTATAAGTAGGAATCTACTTGATGGCACCCAACAACAGTAACATTTATTGGTCACCCTAAGAGAATAGAGAGGTGAGATGTTAAAAAGTTATTAAACATTAAAATCTCACCCTGCTCTTTGGAGAGGTTTGTTTTCACATATACTATAGAGAGCAGCCTTCTTTTGTTTGACCTGGTTTGGGACCTCCTTTTTCATAATGCTAATGTGGTAACTTCAGTTTTTTCATCTTTGACATTAGTATTTGGTGTGTGATTTTGAATAGTAGTCATATTAACTGGTCTTCCTTGTAGGCTTGTGGATACTGTCATATCGCTGACAGTGTTTCATTTCAGGATAGGTCTTGAAATGTTCTTCTTGACAGTGAATGCGACACCATTCCTCTTCAATTTGTCATTCCTGGCATAGTAGACTGTATGATTGTCCAGTTCAAAAAGGCCAGTACCAATCCATTTCAGTTACTAATCCCTAGGATATCAATCTTTAAGCATTTCATTTCATTTTTGACAGTTTTCAGTTTTCCTTGACTCATGCTTCATACATTCCACGTTCTGATTATTAATGCATGTTTCCAGCTGTTTCTTCTCATTTAGAATTGGGCCATATCAGCAAATGAAGGTCCTGAAAACTTTACTCAATCCACGTCATTAAGGTAGACTCTCCTTTGAGAAAGCAAGTCTTCCCCCGTCATATTTTGAGTGCCTTCCTACCTGAGGGGCTCCCCTGCCGGCACTATGTCAGACAATGGTCTGCTGCTCTCCAAAAAGTTTTCATAGGCCAATTTTTCAGATGTAGATCTCCAGGTCCTTCTTCCTAACCTGTCTAAGTCCGAAAGCTCTGCTGAAACCTGTCCACCATGGGTGACCCTTCAGGTATTTGAAATACCAGTGGCATAGCGTCCAGCATCACAGCAACACGTAAGCCACCATAGTACAAGAAACTGACAGATGAGTGATGGAAGATTTTTGTCAACTTCTGCATTCTGAAATTGGTCAAATATGCAGTCAAGATGCATTGGTGATTACTGATGATTGAAATGTGAAAGTTGAAAATAAAGAAGGATCAGTAGTTGGAAAATATGGCCTTGATGATAGAAATGACGACAGTGATTGTGTGATAGAATTTTGCATGACCAACAACCCACTCACTGAAAATACCTTTTTTTAGCAGCATAAATGGCAGCTATACATGCGGACCTCACCAAATGGAATACACAGGAATTAAATCGTCTACATCTGTGGAAAGAAAATAGGGAGTAGCTCAGTATCATCAGTCAGAACAAGGCCAGGGGCCGACTACAGTTAATTGCTCAAATGGAAGTTCAAGTTGAAGCTGAAGAAAATAAGAACAAGTCCACAAGAGCCAAAGTGTACCTTGAACATATCTCACCTGAATTTAGAGACCATCTCAAGAATGGATTTGACACATTGAACACTAATGACTGAAGACCAGATGAGTTGTGGAATGACATCAAGGACACCATACATGAAGAAACCCAGAGGTCATTAAAGAGACAGGAAAGAAAGAAAAGACCAAAATGGATGTCAGAGGAGACTATGAAACTTGCTCTTGAACACAGAGTAGCTAAAAGGAATGGAAGGAAGTGATGAAGAGAACTGAACAGACAATTTCAAAGGGTGGCCTGAGAAGACAAAGTTAAGTATTATAATGAAATGTGCAAAGACCTGGAGTTAGAAAAACAAAATGGAACAGACTTGGCATTTCTTGAACTTAAAGAACTGAAGGAAAAGTTCAAGCCTTGAAGTGTAATATTGAAGGATTCTGTGGGCAAAAAATCAAATGATGTAGGAAGCATCAAAAAAAAAAAAAAAAAGGAAGGAATGCATAGAGTCACTGTAACAAAAAGAATTGGTCTACGTTTAACCATTTCAGTAGGTAGCATATCAATAAACACCAATGGTACTTGAAGGAAGAAGTCCAAGCTGTACTGAAGGCATTGGTAAAAAATAAGGCCCCGGGTATTGACAGAATACCAATTGAGATATTTCGACAAACAGATGGAATGTTGGAAGTGCTCACTCGTCTATGCCAAGAAACTTGGAAGACAGCTACCTGGCCAGCTGACTGGAAAAGATCCATACATAGGCCTATTCCGAAGAAAAATGATCCAACAGAATGCAGAAGTATCAAACAGTATCATTAACATCACATGCAATTATGCCGAAGATAATTCAAAAACCATTGCAGCGGTACACCAACAGGGAACTGCCAGAAATTCGAGCCGAATTTAGAACAGGATATGGAAAGAGAGATATCATTGCTGATATCAGAAGGATCTTGGCTGTGTTTTATTGACTATGCAAAGGCATTTGACTATGAGGATCATAACAAATTATGAATAACTTTGTGAAGAATTGAAATTCCAGAATACTTAATTGTGCTCATGTGGAACCTGTATATAGACCAAGAGTTAGTTGTTCCAGCAAAACAAGGGGATACTGCATGGTTTAAAATTAGGAAACCTGTGCATGAGGGTTGTATCCTTTCACCATAGTTATTCAGTCTGAATGCTGAGCAAATAATCCAAGAAGCTGTACTATATGAAGAACTCAGCATCAGGATTGGAGCAAGATCCATTAACAACCTGCTTATGCAGATGATACAGCCTTGCTTGCTGAAAGGTAGAAGAACTTGAAGCAGCTACTGATAAAGATCAAAGACTACGGTTTTCAGTATGGATTACACCTCACCATAAAGAAAACAAAAATTCTCACAATGGGACCAACAAGCAACATCATGATAAGCAGAGAAAGGACTGAAATTGTCAAGGATTTCATTTTACTTGGATCCACAATCAACATCCATGGCAACAGCACTCAAGAAATCAAGTGACACATTGAATTGGGCAAACCTGCAGCAAAAGACTTCTTTAAAGTGTTCAAAAGTAAAGATGTCACTTTGAGAACTAAGGTAACCCTGACTCACGCCATGGTATTTTCATTTGTCTCATATGCATGCAAAAGCTAGTCAATGAAAAAGTAAGATCGAAGAATTGATGCATTTCAGTTATGTTGTTTGTGAAGAATATTGTATATAAGCATGGATTACCAGAAGAACGAACAAATCCGTCTTCCAAGAATTACAGTCAGAATTCTTTCTTAGAAGCGACGTTGGTGAGACTTGGTCTCCTGTACTTTGGGCATGTTACTAGGAGGCACCAGTCCCTGGAGAAGGACATCATGCTTGGTGAAGTAGAGGGTCAGCGAAAAAGAGGAAGACTGTCAACAAGATGGATTGACACGTTGGCTGCAACAGTGGGCTCAAACAGCAACAATTGTGAGGATGGCGCAGGATGGGGAAGTGTTTCATTGTACATAGGATTCTTATGAGTCTGAAACGACTTGATGGCACCTAACAACAACAAATGTCGTAACTGAGTAGCAGAGGACACTGCTAGAAAGTCAGTGTTCCAAATTTAACTACATGAACGGATCTCTTGCCATAGTTCTGTGTTCCAGTTGCCAGTCAATTCAGTGTTGAGGACTATGGGAGTTTGGACTACATAACTCTTGAATTAATGTTCAACATACAGATTTCACCTTCAGTGTGGATAGTCCTTTCCCTGAAAATTTAAATTGTATGTGTGTCATTATGTGCACACCCACACAGACCTTTCTCTCCTCATGCAAATGTATTTGATTGCTTAGTTTTAATTTCATGAGCTTGGATAGTGAGAAATAGTGTGGGTTTATACTCACTGTACTTTAGTGTATAAGGTTTGTATTCAGAGTAAATACAATCATTCTGAACTTAAATTTTTTTAAGTCTTGATAGATTTTTACTGATGACTTAATCATGGTCCCCAATCTGATTTATGAAATTTTTCTTTTCTACAAAATAGTAAAGTGAATATATGTAATGAAACATTCATAAACAGATCTCATTTTTTTTTTTTTAGTTCATAAAAACCTCAGAATATAACTGACAGTATGTTTATATGTGAAGAGAGCCTTTAAGTATATATTAGGTGCTTATAGAAATTCAGTGAAAGAATCATCGATTTATCACACATCTTCAGTATTCAGCCTATGGGGGTAAAAAAGTAAAAATGTATTTTAAAAAACCCAGTGCTGTCGAGTCAATTCTGACTCATAGCAACCCTATAGGACAGAGTAGAACTGCCCATACATTTCAAAATCATAAACATTTTATTCTGTGTTCAAATTAAGTGGATAGAAGTATTTCACACGTATGTTTTAGGAAGATAAACATGCTGCCTTATTTTGTAACATTTTGACATTTATGGCCTGTATTATATACCTTTTGGATTATATTATCATTTAAAAATGTAATAGTTATTTGTGTCTCGTACATTTTAACCATATGCTCCAAAACAAATGATTTTCTTTTCTCCTTCCTTTCTTCCTTTTTTCCTTTCTTCTTTTAATTGGTTGATCTGTACAGCTTAAATGATAGTCATGTTTTTCAGTGAGTATGACGCTTCCCAAAAAGGGACTTGGTGAGTTTAAGTGGGTAGTTTTCAACATTACAGCTGTAAACAACACACATAAAACAGACAAAAAAACCCAGGAATCTATACAGTGAAATTTTAATGGCAAAGTGAAAATTCACCATAATTAAGCGCTTTAAGCATTCTGTATAGTGTGTGGAAAGATTAGACACCAAAGCATTTTGTCATCTTTTGTATTGCTGAGTGCCAAGGTCATGACCGGTGTTAGGGAGAATAAGAGAGCAGGTGATATGTGGCAGGGGTTGGTTTTTGATTTGTGGCTCATGGAGTTGCCTCCCTCAGCATGCTACATTTTGCTGTTGGCTATTTATGAGCTCCCTAAGATTTGTAGAATTTATTATCTCTCTCTGTTGGCAGCCTTAGTATCTGGAACTTAGCTGTTGTGTATTTTATACTTCAGAGCCTGACTTTATATTGGCGAGGCCAGAGAATGAACCCTTACGTAGGACCTGACTTTATAAAAAGCTTATATTCATAGTATCAGTACTGAACTTTAGGAAGGGACAAGGGCTTGGGAGTAGAGTAGTATTTTGGCTAGAGGCCGAGCTTTTGTTTAAAAAAAAAAAAAAACTAAGAGGTGATGGAATCTAATATCTGATCATCCATTCACTTCATACACTTGTTTAACTGCTACTATTTGTCATGTAGACTCTACCCAGAAACCCAGTGCCGTCGAGTTGATTCCGACTCATATTGAAAGACTCTAGGGATAAAAAAGAAAAAATGATAATAATTGGTGTTTCTGCTCTCTAAATACTGATGGGAGAGACTGCTTGATTAATAAATATTTTCGGTGCAGTGTAATAAATGTGCTTTTAAAGTTCTTTTGGAGCCAAGAGGAGGTGGTAGGAAGACACCTAATGAGGCACATTGTACTCATTGCTATCGAGATTCTGCCTCTAGGGACACTATAGGACGGGGTTGAACTGCTCCATATTGTTCCCAAGGCTGTAAATCTTTGCGATAGCAGACTGCCATGTCTTTCTCCCATGGAGTGGCTGGTGGGTTCGAGCTGTCAGCCTTTTACTTAGCAGCTGAGCTCTTTTTTTTTTTTTAATTGTGAACAGCTGAGCTCTTAACCACTGTGCCTCCAGGGCTCCTTAGGCATATTGAAGGGCCCCTGTAATACAGTGAGACCTGTGAGAGCCAGAACTCCACAGGACTGCCTTGTTCTTCTGGGTCTCACAAGGTTTCCATGCAGTCTTACCACTTTTCTGTCACTTGTTTTAGTGGAAAATATTTGAGTTTTCCTTCTCTGACAGGTTACCACCTTACACAGGTTTGGGTTTTCACAGGTTTTACTGTATCTGAATGTGCTGTAATCTCTAAATCAAGGAGGTCACAAAGTCACAGTATTCCTTTTTTGTCTGTCTTCTTTTAGCACCGTAATTCTACCATATGGTGTGGTTAAGGAATTTTACAATGAACCTGCTCCCATACTTTTGTTATAGTGAATATCGTATCTATAAAATAGAGAAGCCCTGGTGGTGCAGTGGTTTAGAGCTTGGCTGCTAACCAAAAGGTCGGAAGTTTGAATCTAGCAGCTGCTCCTTAGAAACCCTGAGACAGTTCTGCTCTGTCCTGTAGAGTTGCTGTGACTTAGAATCAATTCAATGACAGTGAGTTCGGTTTTTAGGTTTTATAAAATAGAAATATCATTTAGGAAATGGGTATTATTATTATTACGTTATCATTATTGTCGTTTTGTTCTTATACTGTGCTGTACCGCCCAAATAGGCCAGTGGGAGTTCTCTTAAGTCGACTCTTTGACCTTTTATCAATCCCTCTTGTGTTCTTGAAAACTTGCTTTCTGGTAAAAGTGGAAATCCTGATTTTTTTCTGCCCTTGTTTGTCTATCTTCCAAGAAATTCTGATTCTTTGTTATGGTAAATAGTTTAAGAGAAAAAGCCTGGGATGTCGGTTGCCTAGGACAGTTGATTTTGGGCAAAGAAAACCCTTAGAAGTGATAGAAATGTAAACAGTTTATTTTTAAGTACATCAGTTTACCTGGATCTCTACATTTTAGCATCTCATGTGGTGACCCACTTTTTTTTTTAGTGTATGGCTTTATTGCCACTGCCCCCCGCAGACTTTCCTCCTGTATCACAAAGGTTATTTTAAATAATGCTGTTTTATAACACAACTACACTGTATGTAATGTTGTAGATATTATTGTTAGAGATAAGAGAATAATTAATTTTTTCCATAATTATGAAATATAGCTATATTATTTTGACATTAACCTGATAAGGAAAACTCTTTAGGATAAAGATGGTGTAGCATGAATGAAATTTTCTCCAGAAGCTGAAAAGTTAGAAAAACTTATTTTTGCTGATAATAATGTCACTATGATTTATTCTACCTCTGAGTTTTCTAATTAATACAAAGTGGGTTAAGGCAATCTGCATATTACTTATGCTTATTTAGTATAGTAAGTAGCAGCATCTCTTGAGAAGGCAAACTTCTTGGGTAAACCAAAGAGGTTAAATAAGGTAAATTCATACGTGAAATTATGGGTCATTTAGTGATTTTAGGTTTATTTTTGTATGCTTAGAAGCAAGAAAAGCTTTATTATCAAACAAAGTAACATTACTTTGCCATGTTTAGATATATTGAGGGTATCCTTTAGAATAGTTTATCTTAGAGAGGTTAATAATCTTTTCTTATTCTGATAGTTAGGTATTTTCACTACTTTTATTCCTAAGCAAACTTTTAGGTGAAGAAGTGCATACAAAAGCATTCTTGTCCTTTCTTTAGCTATCATGTATCTCTAGGACTGAAAAAAAAAAAGGACCCCTAGAATTTCCCATATTTAACCTCTTTTTATAGAGGAGGTAGGAGCCCTGGTAACACAGTGGTTAGAGCACTCAGCTGCCAGCCGAGAGATCGGCAGTTAGAAGCTACCAGTGGCTCCACAGGAGAAAGACATGGCAGTCTGCTCCTATAAAGATTACAGCCTGGAAAACCGCATGGGGCAGTTCTCCTGTGTCCTGTAGGGTCACTATCTGTCGAAATTGACTCTGCAGCAGTGAGTGTTTTTTTTTTTTTTTTTGGTTTTATAGAAGAGGAAATTGATGCTTACAGCAATAAAAAGTATATGATTTCTTCAATTTTTAATATTGATGATTCGAAGTAATTGTTACATTAAAAAATAGTTATGATAAGTGGTAAGCATGTGCTTTAATACAATGATTTCTTAGAAAACTTACCTACTTGCTATATTCCTGATACTAAACCTCTAATTTGGTGAAAATTTATTCAACTCTATAATATTTTTTGTGTTTGATATGTGCTTTTTCTTAGGAAAAAGGCTGAATTTCTTTTGGTCTGTTGGCATTTTCAATTGCTATGTTCTTACAGAAAACTGGTAACTGGAATAAAGTTCATGTTAACTATTACTTCTCCAAATAGATGATCCAGAACTTGAGTAATCAAAATTGTTAGGGCTTATGGTTTATTATTGCTTAGGGTGTAGCCTTAAATTAAAACTACTTTTTTCAACATTTTCTCTCTATTGCTTAAGAGTTCTTGAAGCCAGCATAGCAGAAAATAAAGCATGTTTGAAGAAGACTCCTACAGAAGTTTGGAGGGATTCTCGAAACCCTTATGATAGAAAAAGGCAGGACAAAGCTCCTGTCGGGCTAAAGAATGTTGGCAATACTTGCTGGTTTAGTGCTGTTATTCAGGTAAGGTTCTTTATTTGAATCTTATTTGGTGGGCATGGTAGCAGGGGAAGTGGGTCAAGGTTGTGTTTCTTTTACGTTGTCTACTTTAAACATAAACATAGACCAGTGTTTAATATGCCCGTCTGTCTAATGAACTAGGTTGGGAATTGCAAGCCTCAACCCTCGTCAATCCCCAGCATGGAGTTTTAACAGTAGAGCACTACCTGTGCTTCTTTTACCTGGATTCATTTCTGCTCTGCTGTTAGGGATTGTTGTCAGGGTGGAAAGAAGACATTTTTTGAATGAACTTTTCCGTAAATTTAGTGAAGCATTGTAAACAAGATAAGAAATCAGAATTGGCTGTTTGTAGGTCAGTGCTCAAAAGTGAGGTGGCCTTACCTCCTGGTTTGCCGGTGCAGTCCTGGTTTACTCCCATTGTTGATCAGTTGGCAGCTAATGTCTTAAAGCCCTCTTTCACGCTCAGAAGGGTTGTGGATTGGATAATAAAATTATATAGTGACCTTACTCATAAACGATGTGATTCCAGGTTGCCTAAAATACAAGCATCCTGAAGGCAGAGAGCACATCTTCTGTTACTGTTCTATAACCAGCATATAGTACACTGTCTAGTACATTGAAGGAGCTCAGTTAAGTAATGAATGAATAAATTAACTGAAAAGGGATGTGTATGGTTTGTGCTATAATAGAAGACTTAAGATGCTTCTGTCACCCAAATGATATGTGTTATTTTTGTTAGTTGCTGTCAAGTTGGTTCTGACTGATGGCAACCCCAAGCGTGCAGAGTAGAACTGCTCCATAGAGTTTTCAAGGCAGTGACCTTTCAGAAGCAGACAGCTAGGCCTGTCTTCCAAGATGCCTGTGGGTGGGTTTGAACTGCCAGCCTTTCGTTTAGTAGTCCAGTGCATAACCATTTGTGCAACCTAGGGACTCCTCAGTGACGTATAAAATACCTAAACTATTAAGTGAGGATATTGAAAAAAGGTTGCATGTTTAAAAAAAATAGGATATTATTTATTGTGTTTAGCCATACTACTTGCTCTTATCTCTTTAATTTTTAAATTTTCATCAAGAAACAGAAGTGCATAGTCAAACCCAAAAACCCCATGGCACTACAAGGCTTAAAGCGAAAAAGAGCAGTGCTATGCCACAAACCTCTACCTCATAGTCTTGCTTCTTAAAGGCAGCCACGACCAGTTCTAGCTGATTCTCCCATCGGCTGTGCTCCCGTTTCTAAACTCCAGGCTTTTCTGTTGAGATAGCTGAGAATTTAGCTCTCCTTTTTCACCCAGCCAGAATTACCTTTTCCCTTCATTTCCCAACATAGTTATATATAACAAGCCAAAAAGTCAGTAGTCAGTGTTTATATTTTCTGTGGCTTTGTAAATATCAATCCCTAGTAAGCCAGTGATCCAGTGATTCACTAGGACTACCCCCTGTAATCTTTCATTTTCTTGGAGTCAACTGCTGCCTTCCCCCCCACCCCATTTTTTACATATGGATCCTTGAAAATTTCCAGATACTCTAACATCTTTATTATAGTCTTATCAATAATATTTTCTATATCCTCAAACATTATCAGTTCCTTTTTTTTTTTTTTCCCCACTTGGAGATAATCTGCCACAGAACATTTTTCTGCTTTAAATCTAGACAGGATTCTGATTCTTTGTAGTTTAAGCATGGTTGCTGACTTTACAAAAGTAGGTCTAGAGAAGGAGAGTTGGGATCTCGGGGTGGGAGTCATTTTGCAGGTTTTTATTTAACCTTCGCATTTGTTGTCCTGAATCTCATTCCCCTCCTCCCTCAACACAGACTATGCCTAATGATATTTTCTGAGTCTGAGCCTCTTAAATTGAGCTATCTCCAAAGATTATATTTCCCATATTTCACAGAGGGTAGAGTAGTTGTCTGACTATTCTGAGCCTGGGGAAGGACATAGGGCTTTAATTGCTCTGTACACAGAATTTCAGCTTTCAAGCATGCCATCTGTTTTTAGGCCCTGCCTCACCTTGAGGTTATCACTTACGTGATTGATATCCTTCCTTTTTTTTTTTTTTAATCCACCAAGGACAATTTGGAAACCCTGATGGCGTAGCGGTTAAGTGCTAGGCTGTTACACAAAAGGTCAACAGTTTGAATCCACCAGATGCTCCTTGGAAACTCTATGGGGCAGTTCTACTCTGCCCTGTAGGGTTGCTATGAGTCAGAATCAACTCTATGGCGATGGGTTTGGTTTTTTCGTTTAAGGAGAATTTATCATGCTTCTCCTCAAGTATCATCTATTGTAGATTCACAGTTATATTTCTGTCTACTTTCTTAATTCTGTAAGAGTACACTTTCTTTCTTCCAAAAGTTATTTGAACTCTCATATCCCGATAGCTCTCTGTTTTTAGCAAGAGTCGAAAACTTCATTTTAACAGGTGTTTTCCAAAATTCACGTTAGTTGTGGATTGAATGAATGGATACTTTTTTTCCTCATTGTGCATCAGTAACAAACATAATTTAGGCAACAGTGACAATTACCTTCCCTACCCCTTTTAAAGGAGTGTGTCAACCAATACTATGACTGTGACTTAGGATGTAAAGGGTTTGGGATTTTTAATTTCTTTGACTTGTTATATGGAGTTCCACTTTGGGTAATAGCAGGCTAGGTTGTTTTAGGCCACCTTCCTGGTCGTATTTTGCTACACCCCAAACAAAGCAAAACAAAAATAACTTGTTGAAGCCATTGAGGATTGCCAAAACAGTGAAGAACTTTGAGGCTAAGCTCTGGGAGAACAGGGATGTCCAGAGAGTAAGTCTGGCTACAGATTTTACTCCTTGAGACAGTTCCAGAAGTGTCTACTGACTCACTGAGAAGCTAAGCGAAGTTCTTCACAGACTTGGTGTCCGAGTAAATATCTCAGACTTTCAGTTAGAATTCCAGAGGACTAGAGCCTAGGATTAAGTAAGAATTGGGAGTAGTTAGAGCAGGTTTCAAAGTTTCTAAATTCCGTCTTCAAACCATCTCAGAATAAATTATATTAAGATGATCTAGGAAACCCTGGTGGTGTAGTGGTTAAGAGCTACGGCTGCCAATCAAAAGGTCAGCAGTTTGAATCCATCAGGCACCCTTTGGAAACCGTATGGGGCAGTTCTGCCCTGTCCTGTACGGTCGCTATACATCAGAAATGACTCGACGACAGCGGGTTTTTTTAAGATGATTTAGGATTGCAAAATAGCGCCAGTCTAGCTGCCTGTCAGAAAAAATGTAAATTATCTCTGGTAGAAGATAGTATCTAGAACTTTGAATTATCTCCTTAGTTTTTTACATACAATGTCTAGCACTCAGATCAGTCATAATCAACCATTTCAGAAGATTGGATGTTTCTGAAAATTAAGAAAGAAAAATGGGCAATAGAAATATACCTACGGGGAATTATTGGTCATAGGTAAAAATGAGTATGCTAAAGCAATCAAAAGCAAGACTGAGAAGTTTGGGAGAAACTTTAAAAAGAAGAAAAAATGAGTTTTAAAATTGAAAAGTATAATAACTGAAATTAAGAAGCTAGTGGGTAGGTTTAGCAGCATATTAGACAAAACCAAAGAATTTGTTAATTGGAAGATTGGTCTGAAGAACATTTTCAGACTGAAACCATGAAATACAGATAAGAGTTTATGAAATATTTTGAACACGGGGAAAAGTACTAATATAGTATATTTGTAATTCCAGAGAGAGAGTTAAAAGAGAACAGGGCAAAAGCAATATTTAAAGGATGATTATTGAAAATATTTTAAACCTGATGGAAGAGATCAAGCCACAGATTCAGAAAGCACTAGGAATTAAGTTGGATCGACGTAAAGAACACTGCGCCAAGGCACATCGTAATAAAACAGTGACGAACTGTAGACATAGAGAAAAGCCTTAAAGCAGCCAGAAGGAAAAAAAGACATATTACCTTTATACCCATTGCCATCAAGTCGATTCCGACTCATAGCAACCCCGTAAGACAGAGTAGAACTGCCTCATAGGGTTTCCAAGGAGCAGCTGGTAGATTCGAACTGCTGACTTTTTGGGTAGCAACTGAGCTCTTAACCACTGCAACGCTAGGTCTCCGTACTACCTTTATAAAGGAGTAAAAATAAGACTGACAACTGACTTCTCAATAGAAATGGTATCTTTAAAGTGCTGGTAAAAAATAGCTACCCATTTAGAATTCTATATCTAAAAAAAAAATATCCTTCAAAAATGAAGAAAAAACTATTTTCGGTCAAGCAGAAGCAGAAATAATGTGTCACCAGTAGTCCCGTACTCAACAAATGTTCAGGGAGAAGGAATCTCTTCAGTGGGAGTTCAGAGGGTAAAAATCCACTGGGATTCTCCTCCTTTGCCAATATTTTCTTTCCTGTTTAAATTACTTTTTTCCCTAGCTCTAAAGCCCATTTTTTCCCCAATACTCATTGCAGCTATCGTTCTTCTACCATTCTGCCCAAAAGGTGACTCCCCAGTTGCCAAATCCCAAGGATGTCTTCATGTCCTTACCTCATTGGAATATGGCAACGTTTAACACTATTGCTAATTCCGCCCTTCTTGAAACTTTGCCAGTGATTCTTTGATGTACTTCAGAATCTGCTGTGGTACTTTATCTTTGTTGAGAGGCTTTGGCATCTGAATTTTTTAAAGTTCTACGAGTTACTCTGCTGAACAGCTTCTTACTATTTCTGCTTTGTCTTTGCCATAGCTCCTTTTCCTCTGGCTTTTAAATACTGCTGACCCCCAAGGTTCAGATTTTGGTCTACCACCCCCACCACTCACTGCCATCAAGCCGTTTCCTACTCATAGCAACCTTATAGGACAGAGTAGAATGGCCCCATAGGGTTTCCAAGGCTTTAATCTTTACAAAAGCAGACTGCCACATTTTTCTCCCATGGAGTGGCTGGTACTTCAAACTGCCAACCTTTCAATTAGCAGCTGAGCATTCAACCACTGCATCACAGGGCTCCTTGATCTCGGCCATCTGCACATTCATTCTTTCTGGTTTATATTTTCTTCTCATTGTTTTAATGTGCTGTCTCAAGGTTGTATTCCTCTTGATGGCAGAGACTTTTGATGTATTCTGTGCCGTCTGTATTTCTTGTGTCTGGCATTTAGTGGGTATGCCATAAATATTTGCTAAATAAATAAGGTAATTATCTCTTGTGTTCATATTTCTTAGTTAAGTTCTTCCAGATCCACAAGAAAACCAAAATATGTTTCTATAATTTCTACAATTACGTTTATGGTTTTACCTTTCACATTAGGCCTTTAATCCATGTATATATCCAGCTGTATTTTTTTTTAATAGATTGGACCTGTTTTCCCAACACCCAACTAAACAAAACCTTGTTTTCCTATTGATTTGTGATTTATCTTCTATCAAGGTGGCTAACTCATCTTTTCAAAAAGTTAACACATTATTGACCCTTTACAGTGATTTTTAAACTTTGTAAACGGTGAATCACAGAAAGGCATGCATTTCATGTTGCAAGGCACTTTACGTATACAAATACACATGTACGTAAAATATCTACAGTGAAAATTTTACAAGCAGTACTGTGTGGTGCATTTACTGTGTGATGCTGCCTGATATTTTCTGTTGTATGACATTTCATTATTTAACAAGTGCTCTTCATGATGCCATACAGGTTACAAGCTGGAATTAAAGCAGGTTGCTCCAGAAAGCCTTCCCTTGAGCCATCTTTCCTCTGCTCCTGTTATACTCTGCAGGATCAGTATTACTGTATCCTGGAGCCACATTGCTATTGTTATAACTATGTCTGTGCCCTTTCTAGAGTGTGTGTCTCCTTTAGCATAGGCATTATATGTACTATCTTTGTGACACTGTCATCTAGCATCTGGCTCATAAATTTATTGGTGCTATATATTTTTTGAGATTTATTGTGATAAAAATGTACATAACAAAACATATATCATCTCAACAATTTCTGCACGTACACTTAGGTGACACTGATTACATTCTTCAGGTTGTACAACCATTCCTGCTATCCTTTTCCAAATCATTCCACCATTATTAACATAACCCCAGTGCCTCTTAAACAAAAGCTCTTTACCCTTTCCTCCCTCTCCTAGTAGCCACAAATAATCTTTGGTTTCTGTATTTCGTATACTTGGTATAATAAAATATTTACCGTTTTGTTACTGACCTATTTTGCTCAGCGTGGTTGTTTCAAGGTTCATTCATGTTGTGGCATGCATCAGGACTTCATTTCTCTTTTTAACATTTTGGTAGTTTCTGCCTTTTGGCTATTGTGATAAGTACTGCAGTGAACATTGATGTACAAGTTTCTATTTGCGTTCATGCCTTCACCTCTTCTAGGTATATACCTAGGGTTCGGATTGCTAGGTTTCGTAGGTTTGTAGAATTAATGATACTAACAGATAACTTGGGGTAAACATATCTACAAATTCCTAGACCTTGTGCTTGTTTACGTTTTTATTTTGAGGACATTGCTTATTAATTGCACAGCAATATAAAATATGAGAGGCTTTAATAATAGTACTTTTTAAAAGTTGTTCATGTATGATTTTGTGTCTTGGAGTAAAATAAGTATTGCTAAAGGCAGTGGGTTTTTAATGCTCAAAAGTAGTGTATCAAAATGTAAGAAATGAGACTTTTTCTCAGGGAAAGAACATGGGCCTCCTTACAGCTGTAAAAATTTTGTGTGAAAGTAATACAGTGGCCAAAAATAAGTGTCTGAGACTCGTCATATTTTTACAGTTCTGTCAGTAGGATTTTCCTTTAGATTTTCTTAAATTATTGTTATTCTTTTTCAGTCATTATTCAATCTTTTGGAATTTAGAAGATTAGTCCTGAATTATAAACCTCCATCAAATGCCCAAGATTTACCTCGAAACCAAAAGGTAAGATTAATAAAAGATTTTTAAGCAGAGATATATATACCCATTAAATTTTCTTATCTGTGATTGTTTTTTTAGGGACATTTGGCTCATCAAACCTGAAACTTAATGTCCAAATTTGAATGCCATCTCATTAATCTCAACTACTGCATTAATTTTCTATCCTTTATCAATATATTATAACTATGATTTTTTCTTCCTCTGCACATCAGAATAATACTCCATTTTTTGTGTCATTTTATTTTCATTTTTGCCTGTCAAATTTCATCAAGTTTTTAGGTTATAATTCAAGGTCTTTCCTGAATTGTCTTCTGAAAAATTGTGTAGAAATGGAATTTTTAAAAATTGATTCTCAGATGAGCCCTTCAAATAACTTTTGCATTGGCTATTTTTGCACAGATAGTCCCCGACTTACAACAGGTTTCCATTGCTATGACTTTGTCCTAAGTCGGTTCTGATGTAAGTCAAATACTTTTTTTTTAAGTTTTCATTATTATTACCTTTTGTTATCGGTATCTTTATAAATCTAATCTTTGTTGGGGGTTTGAAACACAATGTATATACTTACAGATATATTTCAATACATACATGTATAAAAAATTGCACAAATCATAGAAATTTACTGCGATGGAGAAGAAAAGTTAGACGATGTTGACATTTTGTCAGTTGTGGTAATAACTCCACTGTGGAAGGTTCTGTATCATGTGGAGTGTATCTGGGAATGAGGATAGCATTTTTAGTCAGAAAATTAGTGAGAGTTGTCTCTGTGGTCTTTTTCTTTTTTTCTTCACATATTTTGCAGTAATACAACACTGCTTCCTGAAAATGCCTCTCAACTTTAATAAAACAATCAGCATTTGAGTTCATGTTTTCAAGCAACTGAAACCCCTAATTTAGTTTATTAAAAACTCTAGCTAATTCTTCTCTCTGTAAGATATTTTAACAACTTTTCTCCTTCCTTTTCCTTATTATGTCTTCCTTCTTAGCATTTCTTTCCTCTTCAAAATCCATTAAATGCTTATCTGTCAGTTCCCCATATTTGTGACCTATGAGCTCTTCCACATTAGCGATATCAAGTTCTAAATTCAGCATTCTTGCCATATGGGTGATTTCTCCACCAATCTTTTCTGTCATATTATCCTGGTCAAATGCTTGGAGCGTGATAACATAACTCAGCAGTTTTTTCTAAATTCCCTGTACGTATCTTCCTGTAACTTCTTCCCAGGAAGATGCAATGTTCTGGATACATTGTAATGAAGAATATCACAATGAAATTGGCATCAGTGTTGTAACAGTGAGATTGCAGTCCTAACTGCTGTTGGGCGTGTGCACAGCTCAGCTGCCGTATGTCTTTAGAGTTATGCATTGCTCACCTTTCCATCCATTTTGACTCCCTACAGCAGAAACCGTCACAGTCTTTGTCATAGACCAGGCCATAGCCTGTTATACGGCAGTGTTGTGAACAGTAAATCATAACATTGAACATCTGTGTGTGAACATCTGAAAATGATGATGTCATCAAATTATGCACTGCCACATTGTAGTATATGTTATTAATGATAAGATATATTTAAAAAAGGATGGTTATAAGTGCAGTTTGTCTTAAATATGTCTCAAGTCAGGGACTACCTATAGTGTAAATACATAACTTTTTTTTTTTTGTATTTATTGTGCTTTAAGTGAAAGTTTACAAATCAAGTCAGTCTTTCATACAGAACTTATACCTTGCTATGTACTCCTAGCTGCTCTCTCCCCCTAATGAGATAGCACACTCCTCCCCTCCACCCTGCAAGTACATAACTTCTATTTTGTAAGTTAGCATTCTTATATAGTCACAATATAATGTGACTGAGAACACTGTAGGACCACATTGGCTGGGTTCAGGCTGTGGACCTAGAGAAAATTACTTGGTCTCTCTGTGCCTCAGTTTTGTCATCTGTGAAGTACAGATATGATAGTAATATTTTATAGAGTTGCAGGGAGGATTAAATGGGATAAAACATGTAAAATGCTTAGCAGTGCCTGGCACACAGTACTAGGTGTGAGGTATTGTTAGTTATATTTCTATATCTATTAGCTTTTTAAAAAATAGACCCAATTTCCACACAGAAATTCATACTTACTGGAAAAAAATTAGTTATGGAGATGAAATACTTGAATGCAGGGCTTTTGTAATCTTGCCGCAAAGAACCTACGGCAGTAAAGTAGCCAAGTCACAAAGATAATGGCATTAAAGCTTGAAGTTTCAATAAAGTGTTGAACTTAGAGTGACACATTGTCAGTCTTAGTGATAAATTAGTAAGCTGTTTTTCTTCTGGTGTATGATTTTTAAAAACTCTTACTCTGCAAACATCTGAAACATGTATAATGCAAACAAATGGGAATATAACTTGATTAATAACCTACTTTTCAGCAAATCTTTGGTCAGTAAAGTGTAAGGCTGATATATAGAAATCGTTTTCAAAAGGGAACCAAGATCCCCTGACAACTCCTTACACCTCCAGAGAAATTATGCAAAAATCATTACAGTTTTTACATTCAACTTCTTTGACTTTCACCTTCCCTTACTGCAGTTTGTTAGTATCAACAATTCTTCTCTCTTCTAATGTCTCAGTTGAAGTGTATCTATAATTTAACTTAAGTTATTTAGAATCATTATATCCAATTATGTATTTATATGTGACTTGATGTTTTATGTTCCTGGAGTTCAGTGTTTTTCAGAGCTTTAATTTCTTTTATTCTTCAAAGTGCTGAAAAAGATTTGTTTTGTAACCTTATTTAAAAAACATTTGGATGTTCTGATGTGTGTATTTTCAACAACAAAATAAAATAAATTATTAAGGAAAACTTGCGAAAACAAACAGCAACAGCAGAAACAATGGCAGTAACCCATGCTTTGTATACTAGGGCTTGTTTTAGATTCAAGAAAATGTTCAACTGAATACTAGGGAGATGTAAATCCAATCTTTGGCACCTTTATAAAGAAATTTGTTACAGTAGAAGAGCTAGCATTTCTAAATGTCTCTTTAGCTTAAGAATTAAAGAACTCTCTCACTTATATTCCAAAAAAGACACTTAGGAGAATAGTGTGCAATTTTACATGATTGTTCCTCAAATGAAATTTTTCTTTAATTTGACATGTTGACAGCAGTATACACTATAACTTAACACCTTTGAAACAAATGTGGGTTTTATAGATAATTATCAGCCACTGGAGCACTGGTAGCATAGTGGTTAAAGCTCTCGGCTACAAACCACTGGTGGCAGAGTGGTTCAAGCTCTTGGCTAGAAACCAAAAGGTCAACACTTCAAACCCACCAGCAGTTCTGAAGGAGAAGATGTGGCAGTCTGCTTCCCCTAAAGACTTACAGCCTTGAAAACTCTGTGGGACAGTTCCGCTCTGTCTTACAGAGACTCTGTGAGTCGGAATCAACTCGACAGCAGTGAATTTGGCTTGGTTTTTTGATCAGCCACTGATTGGTGCTGTGTTTACTTGAGGTGATAGAAGGGACAGTTTTATAAAAGGTGTTATATGACTTTTCTCACTTATCATTTGATAATGAATTTAAGTCTAACTCATATAATGTTTACAACTACATTGAGCTTGAAAACACTTGGATCAATTTGATCAGATCACAGAGATGTTATTTGTGTGCTATGATAAGCAAGATTTTTTTTTATTAGCAGTTAAGTTTCCACAGGTATTATAAACATGTCGAGTGAAAAAAAGAGATGGAATCTTTGAAATCAGCTTACACTTTAGGTAAAATGGGGCCAATATTATCAATCCATATTTATTTGAACTGTTGGACATGACAGTATCTAGGAGAATTATGAAATTACCAGAAATTTAAAGATAGATTCCCACTGTAACCATCTTCCTTTCCCACTTCCACATATTCTCTTTTGGCTTAAAAAGCACAAAATGATAACAAAAAGCTATTAATTTAAGGAAACAAAGATGCATACCAAAAACCAAAACCAAACCCGAGTCGATTCCAACTCGTAGCACCCCTATAGGACAGAGCAGAACTCCCCATAGGTTTCCTAGGAGTAGTTTGTGGATTTGAACTGCTGACTTTTTGGTTAGCAGCCAAGCTCTTAAGCATTATGGCACCAGGCTCCGTTAAACATGCATAAGCTAATAATATTCAGAGGAAATAGCCACATAAATAGCTAAAGTCTTTTTAATTATAAGGGTATATTATTTGTAAAGTCTTGATTTAGGGTGACTATTTCCAAACAAACAATATTTTCCCGACTTGCTACTACTTAGAAGTGAGAAGCAAATGAGAAGGGAATGTGTTTAGCTGAATACTGTACTATATTCCTGGAACAAATACCTGAAGATATTTTGAATTTTATAAATAAAAGAAGCATGCTGAGATTTTTGCCTCTGGCCATGATAAAGTAACAGAGACTGGATTTACTCTCCCATCTTAACCGCCCCCCCCCCAAAAAAAATGGATAAAACAACTGTTTTCAGTAACTGTACCATAGGTAGCACAGGAGAGGGTATCCTTGAGGGAAGAGAATCAGATGCGGTGAGCATTGTGATTGCTAGGCTAAAGCATAGGGACAGGAAACCCAATCAGAAACAGTGGTATCCCTGTAGTGAGGACATGGAGCTTATAGTTTGGGAACAGGAAGGCACCTAAACGTGTATCACGTAAGAACCTTACAGCACATAAAGTATAAGAGCCTTAGCACTAATACATGGTAGATTTAATCAAACCGTGTCAATAGGCACATTAAGTAAAAAATATGAATAATACAACCCTTTTAAAAGGCAGAGATTGTCATACTGGATTAAAAAAAAAAATAGAGCAGCTACATGCTGCCTACAAGAAAGCCCACTTTAAATATAAAAGCACAAATGGGTTACAAATAAAAGAATGAAAGAGTAATGCTAATCAAAGCGAAAGCTGTAGAGGCTATTACAATCTTAGTAGATTTCAGATCAAACATGTTGCCAGGAATAAAGAAGGTAAATTTCACGTTGATAAATGGGTCAATTCATCAAAGGGTTTATTCACCTAATAACAGAGTTTTAAAAGACATGAAGTAAAAACTGACACAAATGAAAGGTAGAAAAGACAAATCCACAATTAAGGACAGAGAGTTTAACACCCCTCTTTCAATCTACAAAGCAGGTAGGCAGAAAATCAGTAAGGATGTAGAAGATTTGAACAGCACTGTCTACCAGTTGCACCTGATTGACATTTATGGAACATTAAAGCTGACTGTGTTATAATATATATTCTTTTCAGGTATACATGAAACATTTACTAAGATAAACCATAATCTGGGCTGTAAATAAACCGCAATAAATTTTAAAGAATTTAAATAATACAAAGTGTGTTTTCTGGCCTCAGTAGAATTTAGACATTAACAACAGAAAAATATCTAGAAAATCCTCAGATTTTTGGAAACTAAATAATGCAACTTTGAATAGCCCATGGTGCAAAAAAACATACAAAAAAAAATGAAATGATGACAGAATATGCTGAACTGAATAAAAATTAACACATGACATATGAAATTAGTAGAATGTAGCTAAAGCAGTGCTTAGTGGAAAATTTATGAGCTGAACGCCTTATTAGAAAAGAAAAAAGGTTTAAAATCAATAATGTTAGTTGTCACATCAAGAAATCAGAAGAAAAAGCATATTCCAGAAGTGAAAAAAATAATAATAATAAAGAGCAGGAATCAATGGAATAGAAACCAGAACAACAGTAGAGAAAATTAATGTCACCAAAAGCTGCTGTTTTGAGAAGACCAGCAAAACTGATAAACTTCTAGCTAGACTGAGGTAAAATAGAGAACACATAAATTGCCAGTATAAGGAATGAAAAGGGGATATCATTCCACAACTTCTGGACAATAAAATAGGGAAATAGGTCAGTAGAGATTAGGGGGATATTATAAACCAGGGACAAATACCTTGAAAACACGGACTATTGAAACTCACTGATGAAGAACTAGAAAACCTGAGTTGCCCTATATTACACGGAAGAAATTGAAGCGTGGGTTGAAAACTTTTTCACCAGAAAATTCGGCAGCACAGATAATTTTGCGGCTGAATTATACCAAACATTTAAGGAAGGAATAATACCAATTCTCTATACTTTTTCCCAGAAAGTTAAAGAAGAGATAAAACTTCCCAACTCATTTTATGAGCCCAGGATTATCCTGATACCAATATATATATATATATATATATATATATATATATATAAAACGAGAAAACCACAGACCAATACTACTCATGAATGTAGAGGCAGAATTTTGTAGCAAAGCTTGGCATATTGAATCCAGCAGTATATGAAAAGGATGGTACATCATGGACAAATGGGGTTTATCCAGGCAAGATTGGCTTAGCATTCAAAAATGAACCAGTGTAATTCACCTCCTGATTAAAGGACTGCCTCTTGGCCTCTGTACAGGTTCTGTATGAACACAATTAAATGTTCTGGGTTTCCCATTCTTTACAACGTTATCCATAATTTGTTATGATCCACAAAGTCAAATACCTTTGCATAGTCAGTAAAACACAGGTAAACATCTTTTTGGTGTTGTCAACTTTCAGTCAAGGTCCGTCTGACATCAGCAGTGATAACCCTCATTCCTCATTCTCTTCTAAATCCAGTTTGAATTTCTGATAGTTCCCTGTTGATGTACTACTGCAACTGTTTTTTAGTTATCTTCAGGAAAAAAAAAAAAAAAAACAAAAATTACTTAAAACATGGAATACTTAGGGATAAACTGGAGAAAAGATATGTATGAAAGACCTCTGCACTGAAAACTGTAGAACATTACTGAGAGAAAGAATTGCTAAATATAAGGAGGAATATACTGTATTCATAGATTAGGAGATTCTGTACTGTTAATACATCATTTGTCTTCAAATCTATAAATTCAATGTAATCTCAAACATAATTTCAACAGGCTTTTTTCATAGAAATTGACTAACTCTAAAACTATGTAACAGTTTTAAAAAGAAAAACAATGTTGGAAGAATCAGTTATAATGCTAAAGTGATAAAGACTCTGTTATTGGCAAAAAAAGATAATCATAATAGAGCCATAGGATAGAAGTGAGAGACCAGAAATATGGCTCAGTGGTTAAGAGCTACCGCGAGCTACGGGTGCTAACCAAAAAGGTCAGCAGTTCGAATCAACCAGCTGCTCCTTGGAAACCCTATGGAACAGTTATACTCTGTCCTATAGGGTCGTTGTGAGTCAGAATTGACTCAGTGGCTGCAGGTTTGGTTTGTGTTTTGATAGTGTTGAATGGACTTTCGTCAAAGTTGTCAAGACATCAATGAGGAAAGGAAAATCTTTTCAACTACAGTGCCATATGTAGGAAAATAATCCTTAACCCTTACCTGATACTATATATAAAACAATTTATAATGGTCTAAAGAACAAAAACTATAAAATTCTTGAAGAAAACTTAGAAAATGTTAGTGACTTGGGTTAAGTGAAAATTTCTTAAATAGAACAAAAAACAACTTACCTGTACCTATAAAAGAAGAAAAAATTGAAAAATTAGATCTCTTCAAAGTTAAAACCTTTTAACCTTTGAAAAACGTATGCAGAAGAAAATGCAAGCTACAGACTGGGAGAAAATATTTGCAAAACATATATCAGACAAATCAGTTGTATCTAGAATATATATAGATCTTGTCTAACTCCATAGGAAGATAACCTATTTACTGTATTTTGAAAAAATATTAACAGACACATCACCAAAGAAGATAGGGAGATGGTAAATAACTACATAAAATGGTGCTCGATATCATGAGCCATTCGGGAAGGGCAAATTAAAACCAGAGATGCCACTGCATCCACTGGAATGGATAAAATTAAAACAGCAGACTACATTCAAGTGTTGGTGAGAATATGGAACTGGACCTCTCACTATACTGATACTGGATTTATGAAATGGTATAACAACTCTGAAAAACAGTTTGGTTGTTTCTTGTACATCTACCTTAGGACCAGCAATTCCCCTCCAGGATTTTCTACACAAAAACATGCACACCAATATTCACAGCCGCTGGAACAGGCTCATTGATAAATAAGTTCTAGTATATATGTGCAATGCAATACCACTCAACAATAAAATGGAATGAAATACTAGTACACATAATCATATGAATGAAGCTCAAAATAATTGTCAATTGCAACAAGCCAGACTAAAATGAGTACATCGTGTGTAATTCAAATAATATAAATTTTTAGAAAATACAAAGTGACTTTGGTGTATGGGAATGGTGAGGGGAGGGATGAGGGATGGGAAACTTTGGGCAGTGGTTACTTGATTGTGGTGATCCTTTCATGGACACATACGTGTGTGGAGCTCATAAATTATGGTACAGATTTTTATATATACAGTTTACATCAGTTATACTTTGATAAGCTGTTATAACAAAGACAAAAAAGTTGTCTTCAGGACTAATGGACCACAAGTACCACAGCCTCCACCAGACAGTCTAGCACAACTAGATGGTGCCCAGCTACCACCACCAACTGCTCTGAGAGGGATCACAATAGAGGGTCCCAGACAGACCTGGAGAACAATGTAGAATTACATTGTAACTCACATACACACACACACAACAAAAGACCAGACTTACTGGTCTGACAGAGACTGGAGAAACCCTGAGAGTATGGCCCCCGACACCCTTTTAACTCAGTACTGAAGTTTGCCTTCAACTAAAGATTAGACAGGCCCATAAAACAAAACGAGACTTAGGGGCATAGCAGCCCAGGGACAAAGACGAGAAGGCAGGAGGGGACGGGAAAGCTGGAAATAGGGAACCCAAGGTCGAGAAGGGGAGAATTTTGACATGTTGTGGGGGTGGCAACCAGTGTCGAAAAACAATGGATTGTTTAATGAGAAGCTTTTTGCTCTGTGAGCCCTCATCTAAAATACAAAAAAAAAAAAAAAAAACACAGATTAAAAGAAAAGTTGATTCTGTCACTTTTTGCCAGCTTAATGGTTGTTTCACTGGAGGGACATATTCTTGAGGCTGCATACTCTCTCATTTTCCATGAAGTCATTCAGCATGCATAGCACTATCAGCTGCTGGCTATATCCCAAGTCCCTATACCACACAGAGAGGCTTTGGGGCCTGTAGTCACACTGGCCTTTTTTCTCTTCTATTCTAACCAGAAGGAGGAGTTGGACCTCAAAAGTCATACCAGTTCTCTACCCTTTCCAAAAAAAAAAAAAAAAAAGTTGTCCCCATATAATATGGTGCTATTTTTGCAGGTTAGCCAAATTTTTTGTTCTCAGTTGCCATCAAGTCAATTCTGACTCACGGTGACCCCATGTATGCAACTCCATAGAATTATCAAGACTGCGACATTTCAGAAGCAGATTGCCAGGCCCGTTTTCCAGGGTGCCTCTGATTGAGTTCAAAAGGCCAGCTTTTAGGCTGGTAGTCGAGTGCTTAACAATTTGTGCCTCCTAGGTACTCCCGAGTAGTTTTTCTTAATAGTATTTTCATTTTGCTTTTTGAAATTCAGAAGCATTTTCTATCCACAGGAATTGTTTGCAAGCAAAACTATTTTAGTATATTACTTTTCTTCTGTGCTTCTTAGCAGAATTTTACTTAGTTTTCAAAAGTCATTACTTTTAACCTTGCTACTTTGCAGGGAATGTCTGAAAAAAAACTATTGATTTATGTGCAGTGGTAAATAAAGAAATTGATCTCAGAAAATTAAGGGTATTTGTGGAATTCATTTTGCGAATGGACATTTTTAATATTTATGCTTTTTAAATTTGTTTATATAGGGTACTTGGTGGGGGGGTAGGATGTACCAGAGAAAAATCAAGAATTAGTTTTCTTTAAAAATGTTGCATTTTAGTCTTTCACGTTGATGATGTTTATTGTACTTAAAGTCTCTATTTTCTGTAACTTAGTATTCTGTCAGACTTAGTGCACTTTGTGATTGATATAATGATACATAATTTTTAGATCTTGTGCCAAGTATTTGTAGCCTGTTTTATTCCCTTCCACCTATCACTTAGGACTGATTTGATGATATTGTTCTGGACAGCAACTATACAGACACACACACACATATACATACGTGCTTGTGCAGTTTTATACTGTTTATAATGTTGAGAACGCCAACTATGTAAACTTGGAAAATTTTTCTTATATTTAAGTAGTATACATAAACTTTATCTCTTAAAATTTTTATGGCAAGAAATAAATATTTTAAGACACTCTTGTCTGATTTGTTGTCTTGTGGCACAGTGGTTAAGAGCTCGGCTGCTAACCAAAAAGGTCGGCAGTTTGAATTTACCACTCATCCCTTGGAAACCCTATGGGGCAGTTCTCCGCTGTCCTATAGGGTCACTATGAGTTGAAATGGACTCAATGGCAATGGGTAAATGGGTATTTAAAAAATGGGTAATAATTTTTATTGTGCTTTAAGTGAAAGTTTACAAATCAAGTCAGCTTCTCACATGTAAACTTACATACACCTTACTACATACTCCCATTTACTCTCCCCCTAATGAGTCAGCCCGCTCCCTCCTTCCAGTCTCTCCTTTTTTGACCATTTGGCCAGTTTCTAACCCCCTCTACCCTCCCATCTACCCTCCAGGCAGGAGATGCCAACATAGTCTCAAGTGTCCACCTGATGCAAGTAGCTCACTCCTCATCAGCATCTCTCTCCAACCCATTGTCCAGTCCAATCCATGTCTGACGAGTTGGCTTCGGGAATGGTTCCTGTCCTGGGCCAACAGAAGGTTTGGGGACCATGACTGCCGGGGTCCTTCTAGTCTCAGTCAGACCATTAAGTCTGGCCTTTTTATGAGAATTTGGGGTCTGCATCCCACTGTTCTCCTGCTCTCTCAGGGGTTCTCTGTTATATTCCCTGTCAGGGCAGTCGTCTGTTCTAGCCGGGCACAATCTAGTTCTTCTGGTCTCAGGATGATGTAATCTCTAGTTCATGTAGCCCTTTCTGTCTCTTGGGCTCATAATTACCTTGTGACCTGGGTGTTCATCATTCTCCTTTGATCCAGGTGGGTTGAGACTCATCGATGCATCTTAGATGGCTGCTTGCTAGCGTTTAAGACCCCCAGACGCCACAGTTTAAAGTGGGATGCAGAATGTTTTCTTAATAGATTTTATTTTGCCAATTGACTTAGATGTCCCCTTAAGCCATAGTCCCCAAACCCCTGCCCCTTCTTTGCTGACCTTCAAAGCATTCAGTTTATTCAGGAAACTTCTTTGCTTTTGGTTTAGTCCAGTTGTGCTGACCTCCCCTGTACTGAATGTTGTCCTTCCCTTCACCTAAAGTAGTTCTTATCTACTATCTAATCGGTAAATACCTCTCTCCCACTCTTCCTCCCTCCCGCCTCTTGTAACCACAAAAGAATGTGTTCTTCTGAGTTTAAACTATTTCTCAAGATCTTAAAATAGTGGTCTTACACAATATTTGTCCTTTTGCAACTGACTAATTTCACTCAGCATAATGCCTGAATTACATTTTTTAAAGTTTCTTTTAAAAAAAAAAATTGATAACATGGGTGGTTTTTCTTCTTTCTGGAAGGTTTGGTTTATCCACCAATAAGAATTGTTTACTTTGTGTAGCAAAGAGGTGTGGAAGAGGTGTATAAATTCTAATCCCTGAGAAACTTGAAGTCTTTCTGACAAATAATACAAAATTAAGTTTTTGAAAAGGAAAAGTAGAAGGATGGTGTATTACTCTAAGTTCATCACACAGCAGTGGCCTTTGGTAATTCATTGTTGAATGAAAGGTGTTTATTTCAGTAGATGTGGAATTTGAAGGGGTCATTGACTTGGAAGTGTCTGGAAAGGCTACTTGCAGGAGGAGGAGGAATTTGCTTAAATGCTTTTATTGGGTATAAGAGCGCCTGGAACGTAGTGAGCACTCACTGAAAGTTGTTATTGTTGCTGTCATCACTAGCAGCTGGACCTTGCTGAATAGAAGGGTTATAATAAACAGGCTTGAATGAGGATCATATTCCTGCCTGGGCAATGACAGGCACAGAAGTTCTTCGTGGTTTGCTATGAATATGTGGTACTGGAGTTAAAATTGTGAGCCTAGTACCAGTTAGAGTCTCTGCTGTTCTTACATTAATTATGGTAGATGAGTGCTGAACACATCACTAATCTATATCCTTTAGTTTAATTGTTGATTAATTTAAATATCTGCTTACCAGCAAATTCTTATAATCTTCATTTAGGTTTTGTTTGTTTTTTAATAGGAGCATCGGAATTTGCCTTTTATGCGTGAGCTTCGGTATCTATTTGCACTTCTTGTCGGTACAAAAAGGAAATATGTTGATCCATCAAGAGCTGTTGAAATTCTTAAGGATGCTTTCAAGTCAAATGACTCTCAGCAGGTAGCTTTGTTGTACTTACTGATTTATTAACCATTTTGTATTTTATTTAATCTGATTGTTCTTTACACAGCGTTTTCAGTGATACATGACAATTTAAGATGTGGTTAAATAACCAGGAGCCACTTGGAACATTGTTTATTTAGAAGACTGACTTTTAGATTAAGGAAAAAAAAAGAGAATAAGGGCGTTGAAATTGTGAAGATAAATGATTTCTTAAAAATAATATTGGATATTTTCCTATAAAAATACAAAATGTCTATAAATGAACCAATGTTTTCACATATAATATGAGAAATCAAAGAAAGGAGGAAAGCAGAAGAGAAAGGAAAAAAGTAGCAGAGAATAATAGCGACAATGTTAGAAAAGATGCCAGTGAAGAAGTTTGTTTTTAATTAATTTTATTTTTATGTTCTAATTATACTGCACTGTGATTAGAGAAAGTTGCTTGTAATATTTTAACTAACGAAATTTTCTGATTCTTTTGTAACCTAACACATGATCAGGGAGTCCTGGTGGTACAGTGGTTAAGTGCTCAGTTGCTAACCAAAAGCTCAGTGGTTTGAACCCACCAACTGCTCAGTGGAAGAAAGATGTGACAGCCTGCTTCTGTAAAGATTACATACAGCCTTGGAAACCCTATAGGGCTGTTCCAGTCTGTCCTGTAGGGTCACTGTGAGTCAGAATTCAACTTTGCAGCATTGTGTTTGGTTTGGTTTTTAATTCATGATCATTTTTTCTGAATGTTACATTTATATGCTTGAGAAGAGGGTATTATCTCTATAATTTTTAAGTGTAGTATCCCATATAGATCTTTGGGATCTGCCTGATTTATATTGATCCTGGTAGATATGGTTGCTTATTTTTGTCCTCTTTACCTCTCTCATCCTGAGAAAACCCGTTGCCATCATGTAGATTCTGACTCATAGCGACCCTATAGGATAGAGTAAAACTGCCCCAGAGGGTTTCCAAGGAGCGGCCTGGTGGATTTGAACTGCTGACCTTTTCGTTAGCAGCCAAATGCTTAACCACTGTACCATCAGGGCTCCCTTATCCTGAGAGTGGTGTGTTAAAGATTATTTGTATTGGTTCCATGTATTTCTTCTTGCTTCTCCTGTACTTCCTGTTTTATATAGATTGTGTATATTGTTTGGTACAAAGATATCTATAATCATTAAATCTTCATTGTCAATTGTGACTTTTAGCATCATTAAGTATCCTGCTTTATCTAATAGCACAGTCTTAACCTCTACTATTTTATTATTTTGAGTTATTTTATTTTTAGTCTTTTTGTATTGCTGCATTTTAATTGTCTTTTGCACATAGCATACAGTTGAGTCTTCATTTATAAGTCCATTTTAAAATCTTTTTCATGTGGGAGATGAGTGTGTTAATTTCCTAGGGCTGCAGTAACAAATTACCACAAAGTGGATGGCTTAAAACTACAGAAATTTATTATGTCACAGTTTGGCAGGGCTATGCTGTTCTGAAGGCTCAAAGGGAGAATCTGTTCCATGACTTTTTCTTAACTTCTGGTATTCGGGCAATCCTTGGCATTCCTTGGCTTTTAGATACAGCATCCAGTCTGTCTACAGTGTCACATGGCCTTCTTTCTGTGTGTATATCTCCTCTACTGATAAGAACACCAGTCATGTGGGGTTAGGGCCCATCATCATGACATTATCTTAACTGGATTTCATCTGTGAAGACTCAGTTTTCAAATAAGATCACATTTAGAGGTACCAAGGGTTACGATTTTGACATATATTTTGGGGGGTTACAATTCAACCTATAACAGCAAGTTACACCCATTTACATTTAGTCATAAGACTGATCTCTTCTTGTGTTATGTCTTATTATTTTTTCCATAGCTCAGGTATGTTTTGTCTATAATTTTCTTCCCATAGTTTTTTGTATTCTCTACTTCTTAAACTTCTGTTTTTTAGATCTTGCCCTTCCTATTTTTACTTTTCTTTCTCCAGTCCTTTTCTCTCATGTTTTCCATCTTAGAATCTTTTTGTTATGTTTTCTGGGAGATTGTCTTCACTTTATTTTCCAAATCTTCTGTTGAATGTTTTATTTCAGCCATCATATTTTTTTTTTTTTAGGATGCTCCTTCTGGTTCTGTTTTTTATTTTTATACTTTTTTGTGGCTTTTTTTTTTTTTTTTTTAGTATATATACATATATATGTATATGCACACACGCACGTATACATATATATGCGCTGCCTCCCCCAGTGGCCTTAGTATACAATTAAACTTTAAAAATCACTGCTGTTTCCTGATACCTCTTTTCCTCTGAAACTATTTTTTTTTCTTTTTGTTTTACTTGTGTTGGAGGTATTCCACAGATGTGATCTTCGGGTATATTTTCATATTTAAGGATGAAGCTGCACAAAGTTTATTAGGAGTTATATGTGTAAAAGGAGACAACTAGCTGTTATTCTGTTATCTGCCCTGAATGTCATAGTGGAAATGCCTTTACTTTGAGCTAGCAGTGTAGACACTAATGAGTTTTCTCACTGTTGATTCTCTTTCTCTAGAGGTCTTTTAGAGGAGAACACACGTCAGTGCAGGCTACAAAGAGTTTGATTCTCTTCTGTTCCCCCAAACACTTGAATCTGAAGTACACATCAGTGACTTAGTAGAACAAATCAATAAGTAAGCATCATTATTTAAAAAAAAAATATGGATTCATACTTACATTTAGTATTCTTCCTAAATATTTTAAGTATAGTCATGCGTTGCTTAACATCCATGATACGTTATGTGATTTGGATGTTGTGCGAACATCAGCCTTGGCCACATAACATCCTTTCAGGCAACGTCCAACCATATATGTGTCCATGGTCCCATAAAGTTATATAGTACAGGAGGAGGTAGAGCCTGTGTCCCTGCCCCCAGCAGGAGCGAGGGAAGGAGAAAGGCTTTCAGGGAAGGAAGAGGAACAACAGTAACTGCTGACTGTCGCCAGAAGCTAGGAGAGAGGCATGGAGCAGATTCTTTTTTCAGAGCCCTTCAAAGGAGTCAACACTGTTGGTACACTGATTTCAGACTTCTAGCATCCAGTACTCTGAGAGAATAAATTTCTGTTGTTTTAAGCCACCCAATTTATGATACTTTGTTATATAGCACACTAGAAAACTAATACAATTTCTTAAGAAGACAGAGTATATATACTCAGAGAATGTGTGTGTGTATATATATATATATATACTTTCCGAAGAGTATTATGATAACTAGGAAACCAGTTTGTTTTCTGCTAGATATAATCTTTCAAGAAAAGTAAAGTTATAGAAAAGTATAAAAAGTTGTTTTAAGATGGTATTTTAGTTTCTTAGAGCTGCTGTAACAAATTGCCATAAAGCCAGTGGCTTAAAACAACAGAAATTTATTCTCTCACAGTTTGGAGGACAGAGCCTGAAATCAAGTTGTTGGCATGGCCATACTCCTGCAATGGCTCTGGGGAAGAATCCTTCCTTGCTTCTTCCAGCTTCTGGTAGTTCCTTGGCTTGTGGCAGCATAACTCCAGTCTCTTCCTGTCTTTATACGGCCTTCTACTCTGCGTGTCTTCTTTGTCTTCTCTTTTTCTGTCTCATACTGACAAGTGTGATTGAATTTAGGGCCCACTCTAGCGATCCTTACCTTTATTACATCTACAAGGACCTTTATTTCAAATGAGATCACATTCTGAGGTTCTAGTTGTAAGTGGTATGGATATTTATAACTAGATTTTTGTCCTGAATTATTTATTTTTATTATTGTAACTTTATGACTTTGGAGCAATTAAGCTTTCTAGACCTCAGTTTCAACATTTTTAAGATGCATAGTTTGGTCTAGATGGTCTTCAGCAAACTCCTAGCCGGAAAAATATATGATAGTAAGTTAATTTTATACCTGGGCCTATTTTTATTAGTAAAGACATATTGCTTATACTGATTTAATCTGCCTTTGATTGGACAGTCTTAGTGGGGTTGATTTATTTTTTCCTGTTTTCTATATGAACATATTTTCTATGTTCCAAGCGAAATTATTTGGAAAAATTATGGTAGCTGAGAAGTGCAACTTTTATCATCTATTCCTGTTTTCCTGTGTTAGGGAGCCAGGGCTGAAGCAAGGAAAGGTGAAAGGTGATGTATGTGTTGGTTCTGAGTAGATCAGGTTGAGGTTGATGGCGCAGTGATGTAATTCTGCTTCACTGAGAACTTGACAGTCGGGGGATCAGTGATTGGTTGGACTTAACCTTTCCAAGTTAACAGATACATTAGTTAAAGTGGATGTGGCTAAAAAAGTTGTGTAAGTTGAAGTTAGAAAATAAATTTATTGTCCGAAAGCACTTTTCTTCCTCCCATGAGAGATGCCATTAATAATCTTTATAAAAGGAAGACCCCTTTGGTAGTGAGGGCCCTTCATTTTATAAAGATTCATTACAGAACTCTCTTTTGGGATATAGCTCTTTTTTTTTTTTTATCCCATTCATAAGTTTGAATTTTAATATTTTTTCCTAACAGTGATGTCAGTATAACGCACGTTTTTCTTAAATATTGATTTCATACTGATTAAATTATAAAAATTTCTTGCATATAATATAAAACACTTGATATGATAACCATTGTATGGGGAGTCAGTAATTACACATTTAAATGACTGGCTATAGATTTTATGTTGTGATGTTTAACATCTTTATAAGTAGGCACGAATACCAGAAAGACTTTTTTTCTTTCCACAGCAAGACGTGAGTGAGTTTACACACAAATTATTAGATTGGTTAGAAGATGCCTTTCAAATGAAAGCTGAAGAGGAAACGTAAGTTACCATGAAGTTTAACAATGAGATTTTAGAAGGTCATTTTTTTCCTTTTATGTATTTAGTATCAACTGAAAAATGGAACCAAGACAGACTTATGGGAATCTAAATATTATCTGTGTTATTTACAAGCTATTTGTAGTTTGTGACTACAAATGCTGAATAGCTTCGGGTGTTTACTGTAAGATCAGAATCTATCCAAAAAGATCAAAATAATGAACCCCAAAAGGGTTGATCCACCCATGCACAGGTCTTTTCCTTAGATTCAACAGTCACCTTCCAAGAGGAGGAATAGGTTAGCGGTGGTGGTGGAGAAAGGCTAGGAGTATTAATTCTGCTGAAGTCCTTTTGCATGGAAACATGAGAACAGATAAAAAGTTTCTTCTCAATACTCCCTAGCTTGTTATGGTCTGCCATTTGGGTCTACTCATTAAGGCTGGTTATTTAAAATGTGTGACTTCGCCTCTGTAGAGGAGGAAATTAGCATGCTTTCATGATGATTGCCCCCTCTCAAATGAGATCACTCTCCTAATACAAACCCTTTGTTCCATTGTGTGCCTTTTTGAAACACTGGTGGACCATGTAGGCTTTGCTTCCCCATGGCTCTGACATGAGTCTTCAAGGTGCAGTAGTTAAATTACTGCATAAACACTGCATACCCAATACTGAAATTTTCTTTCTTTTTTTCTATTTCTAAATTATGTCCAGCTTCATTATCCAATAAAGATCATTATTAATGGTCTATAATGAGATTAAATTAAGGATGTTCTAATAATACAATGTTAACAGCAAAGATTGGTCCCAAACTCTCATAATGACCCCCTTTCATTACCAAATTTCCAAGGAAGACTTAAGTTTCCAAATGACATTCCCTTGATCTTTTAAGGTAAAATTTAAATAAGGCAAGGTCAAAAATAAAATCTCTTGCAATCCAACAAAAAGAAAAACCATTTGTAAGTTTTTTAGGTCATTCAGCCTCAGCTGCACATGCATCATTTCTGTGCCTAAATAGACTAGGGTCCTACAACTCTAGCCTGCACATCTCTATCCTATGGGTGTAGCTCCTGTAGGACTTCAGAGGCTGAATGACTCGTATAATTAATATTGGCCCCTTACTTTTGAAATAAAGAAACAAAAGCAAAAATTTAAACCCTTTAGCTGTTTGTCAAAATTATTATTTCCAGAACTTAATTCTTAGCGCAGTCCAGATACAAGCTGCCGTTGCTGAAGAATTGTCTTCGTTTTAGTTCTGCCAGGATGCCAGTCATAAAGGGTCAATTGGTTGCAGACAGCGAGCTGTGAACTTTAAATTCAGTTGGGAGAAATGTCTCAAGAGATTAATTATGACACTAAGGCCACAATATCTGAGGAGAAAAAGGAAATCAATTTTTTTGGAAGCTGTCTGCTGTCGTAGGAGGTGGCATTTGAGAGCTGCTTTGGCAGTGAGTTTTTGGAAAGTGCTTCTTTCCTTGTATCTGAAAGTGGAGGGCTGACCAGAAACACTTTGGAATAGCACTAAAGACTACCACGGGATTGTAGTAAGGATTCTATGAATCACTGACCATCAGTTGCTCTAAGTATTAAATGGTGAAGCATGTAACACCCTTATCAAGGGACAGCAGGCTTTCGTTGCTGATGGTCTGTGTACTCATCTGTGTAAAACAGGAAATGAAATATTAAAATTTTATAGAAATGTATGCTGGCTGAGAGTGGATTTCCCCCTTCTCAACAAGTTCAAATAAGTATATTTTGTTCAGACTGAAAATATGAGATTTAATTTTGTAACAATAATAAAAATAGCAAGCACTTACTGAGTATGTACTGTCAAGTACTCTTTGAAGTGTGTTCCGTATATAAACTCATCTTAACCCTTAAAACATTCCTGTGAGTTAAATTACTATTATCTTCAGTTTGCAGGTGAAGAAATGAAAGAATAAATTTAAGTACCTTTCCCAAGGTGACACTATAATTAGTAGGGCCTAAGTGCATTTTTTTTTTTTTAAGTGCATGATTAAGTGCATGATAACCACAAAAAACATTATTGTTGTATGTTATAGTTTGTTTCATATTTTGTGTATTTATTATTTATAAATCCAAAAATTATAGCCACATTTATGTTTTTGTAACATGCTTTAGGGATGAAGAGAAGCCAAAGAACCCGATGGTAGAGTTGTTCTATGGACGATTCCTAGCCGTGGGAGTGCTTGAAGGTATAGTTGGCTCATGTTTACTTTTTATTACAAGTGAAGGGATGTTGTTATCCAGTGGCTCCTCTATCTTGATAGTGACTCAGTATTTGTTGAACAATTTTTATTTTAATTTGACTCGCTCTGTTTAGCAGTTTCTGTTACATTGCCACTAATTATTTGCACAAGAACACAGAATCAAGTGACTGAAAAGGAAGGTACAGAGTGCCTTATCACATGCTAATTGGTATTTACTGAATCTTACCCTGATAATATTTCCAGTGAGAGTGCATCTTTTACACTGTGAGTTGTTGGAATATAGGGATTTATGGGATCCTTTAATTTTTTTGTTTTTTTTTTTTTAGAGAGAATATTGGGGCTTGGTATGGTGGTGACTTTTTATTTTGAAGAATTTCAAGCCCTACGTGTGCTAGTCTCCTCTTGAAAGCTGAACCTACCAATTTAGCATAGTCAGGGTAGTGTAGGGTCACCATTTTTTAAGTGATTATGAAATGCTTTAGACACTAGTTTTCAAAAAAAGGTATACTCTATTTTTTGCCAAATTGCTTAAGAGTGATATTACTTCATCTACCCCGAATACCTGTTAGTTATAATCCGGACCTAATCAGTTTCTCTTTGATTATCCTAGCAAGGGAAGGAAATTGGGCTCACTGTGTGTACTGCATATAATAATAAGTCCCAAAGCATAAATTTTTAAAAAAAATTATTTTCCCATATTTCTCAATCAGTCAATATTTGAAAATTATTTATCTCAAATCCCCCAAAGTATAAAATTTGGAAGACTATTTTTCTTTTAGAATCTTGAGTAATGAATTCTCATGAAGTTTTGTTTGAATATAATTTTTTAGTACAGGATACAGAACACAGCACAAGGCAGACATTAACTCAAAATTTATTCAGGCATTTAAAAGATTATATTGAGGTGTCAGTATATTTTTGTTGGCCTCAAACATGAAATATTCATTATTCGAGTGGAATACTTTACATGGTGCATTATGTTCCAATTTGGGATGCTCGTATTATTGTACTGGTTTTATTTGAAGTACAATACTGTATCTGAAGTGGTAGCTTTGTCAATTAATATTAAAATCTTTGTGCTCGATGCCAGTAAGTTGCTTCAAAGAAAGTGTGCTGTACAAACATGATTTTAATGCATTTCCACATGAATGATATGTTTGATTGAGCAAGATATTTTAGAGCACTTTCTTATCATTTTTGCATGTATTTTCCTATGCCTTATTTTACACCAGTGCTCCTTAATTAGAGGCAGTTTCACCCCTCATGGACATCTGGCAATGTCTGAAGACATTTTTGGTTGTCACAGCTAGGTGGGTGGGGGGGTGGTTGCTATTGTCATCTAGTGGATAGAGGACAGGGATGCTGCTAAACATTTTGTAATGCATGGAACAGATATCACAGTGAAAAATTATTTGGAACAAAATGTCAGTAGTGTCGAGGCTAAGAAATCTTATGTTAGACCACTGCTTCCCTACCTTCTTGGTTTAAAAAAAAATCCTGCTAAGTTGATTTATTCTATCAGATTATACCATCGTTTTTGATGAATTCATCAATCGACTTCCCCAATCCTTGTCTCTTTTTTTAATTGAAGATTAACTCACATTACCCTCTCCATGTTAACTCTTGCCGTCGGCTTCGGTTTCCCTGCCCACAAAGATGATCCTTTATATACTCTTGCTTTTCATTTCCTTGACTTCCTCATTGACACTGACTTTCCCTTGCCTTCTGCCTCAGCTGTCAGCTCCTGCTGTGATATGCTATCATTGCCATTAACTCCACTACCTCTGATAACTCCAATCATTTCCAGTTGTTTGCTAAAGCCCCCAAGTTCTTCAGCTTTTCCAGAACTTCTGGTTCCTTGACTCCTTTACTTTGTTCCTATTCTCCTTTCCTGTATTTCACTTGCTTCCTTGTTGATCATTACTTTCACTCTTACAAATATCTAACACTCTCTTCCTTGCTTTTCTTGTATTCCACCTGTGTATTGTCTGATCCTCGTTAAACTATCCATATTCTCTCTGCATGTACTGACTAAATGAGTGTTGGAGAAAAGTCACACAAATGAGCCCATCATATCAAGTATCTGTAGTGATGCTAAGCTCCACTGGTCTCAATCCTGTAACCTGCTTTGTGGTGATACTTGTTTTGTTTAATCACTGTCCTCGCTGCCATTTTCTTCAGGAACTCTTTTTATCTTTCCCACTCATTTCAAATCCAAACTTCTTAGTCACTTCATTCTCTGAGAGTGACATTAACTCAAACTTTCTGAATTTACCATGAAGCTAATGAACCTTAACCATGGGTCCTCTCCAGGGCCCTGAACCTAATTTCGTGTTTGTACTTTAGTGTTTTGTTTCTTAAGAAAGACTGCCTCAGATATCTAAGCTTCAGGCTCCACAACCTGGATCCATCCCTTCTCCACCATATAATAAGAGAATTATCCAGTCTTATATCAGAAGGCAACATGCAAGTCATCACAGTACAACAGACAGATGGGGCAAATCTACTGTAAAAGACCTCTTTATATTGTTAAAAACAGAGATGTCACTTTTATGACTAAGGTGCACCTGACCTAAGCCAGGGTATTTTCAGTCACCTTACATGTGTGCAAAAGCTGGACAATGAAAAACGAAGAGTAAAGAAAAATTGACACATTCAAATTGTGGTGTTTACAAAGAATATTGAACTGCCAGAAGAACGAACAAATCTGTTTTGGAGAAAGTACAAGTAAAATGCTCCTTAGAAGTGAAGATGACGAGACTTCCTCTCAGGTACTTTGGACATGTTATCAAGAGGGACCAATCCCTGAAAGAAGATTATCAGGGTCAGTGAAAGAGAGACCCTCACTGAGATGGACTGACATAGTGGCTGCGACAATGGCCTCAAATGCAGCTACAATTGTGAGGATGATACATAGTGAGCAATGTTTAATTCTGTTATACACAAAGTCGCTATGAGTTGGAGCTGACTCTGGCACCTAACAACAGCACTATCAAAAGGCAATTCTTTATACACATGCAGAAGACCATGCCTTCATGCTTTCACTAGACCTCCCTCTGTCCATTATCTTGCTTTTCTTTTGTATCTTAAGCTTCTCCCTCTCCACTGGGTCTTCCTCATCAATATTAAGACATGGTCTTGCATCTCACATCTTAAAAAATTTCTCCCTTCGCATACTATTTTCCAATGAATATTCTAACTTTGCTCCCATTCAGTGTAGAGCCTTTTAAAGGGAGGAGTTTGTTTTCACCTGCTTACTTTCCATTTATTGAACCCACTCCACTCTAACTTTTGACCCCACGCCTCACCTAAAATGGATCTTTCTAAGATTACTGATTTCCTACATATGGTCAAATCTATTGGCTCCCTCTCAGTTCTCATGTTGAACTCTTCTCAACTTTTAATGCTTTTTGACTCTACTCTCTCCTCCTGCTTCTCGTTTTTTCCATTCTTTCCTTGAAAATGCATTTCCCTGGCTTCTGTGGCACCAGATTCTCTTGGCTTTTTTCCTTTTCCTCTGGGTACTTCTTAGAAGTCATATTTGTAGTCTCTTCTTGCATCTGACTGTTAAATACAGGTGATCATTGGGACTAAGCTTCCTTTTCCTTGGTCCTTCTTTCTTTTCCTGCGAGCTAATTTCCTAGGTAATCACATTCACTCCCTCAGTTCCCTGCTATCAATAAGCCAGCAGTTCTCCAATTTATATTTTCAGACCAGAAGATTAATCTTAGTTATGGACTCAGATCCAACTCTCTTTTTAATTTTAAATTTCGTAGGTCATTTTAAAGTAATGATTGTCATTGCTACCTCAGCACAAAAGAAGAAAAACCCGTGCTCTCCAGTGGTGTCCTTTTCCATAAATAAAAAGCAGTCCAACTATTCACACTAGAAATCTTGAGTGTCATTCTTGATACCTTCCTTATTCTTCTCTCCTCCATCCTGCCAGCCAGCCAATTAATCAAGTCCTGTTGGTGCTCCCTCATTAATATATGTATAAATGTGTGTGTGTGATTTCATCTTTTTTTTGTGTGCATTTTTACCATTAACACCGTAGTTCACAATTCTTTTATTTCTAGATGGATTCTTATATCTTATAATTGTCTTCCACCCACTTCTCATAAAGGCCATAAGTATATTTCGAAGACATAAATCTGATCCTATCATTCCTAGGATTTAACCATTTGGAAATTTTCCATTGTACTCAGAGTACTGTGAAAAAAATTCCTTAACAGGGACAATAGGACCTTGTAGACCTTGACCCCCTACCTGACTGTCCATTGTTACCCTCCCCTTCCTCCCCCAAAGCTATATTGTCCTTCCTTCCTTATTTTTTTTGCAAACTTAGAGCCTTTATACCTTCTGTTCCTTGGCGGAGAATACTGTACTGCCTCCCCCCTCCCACTCCCACCCTCACCCACCCCTGCACCCACCCCAATCTCTCTGGCCTGGATGACTCCCACTCTCTGGACAAGTTTAGGTTTAAATGCCACTTTGTCATGAAAATCTTCCCTCCTCTACCTTCCAGCCCCCAAGACTTGGTTAAGTCCCCTTTTTATACTTCTCATAATGCCCTGTCTCATCACACCTTTCATAATACTTAAAATAATAAACAATTATTTATGTGTAATTACATGTGCAATTAATGTGTATAATGGCTTTCTTTCAAACGAGGCTGAGAGTTCCCTCAGTTTAGGGACACTTTTTATTCACTGCAGTATATATTCTCTGTTTAGCACAGTATCTTGTTCTTAGAAGTTTCTAGTTGAAAGAATGAATGGATGTACATATATATGTGTATATAATTACATACAGACAGACATCTGTGTGTGCAGTTGATACCTGTGGCTGAGTGTGAATGTACATGCATGCATGAATAAACCAACAGGAAATTTATAGTCACTCACTCCTCTGTGGAACATAAGATCAGTGGCACAGTTTTCAGGTTCAAGAGGTAATTCACATCAGCATCTACTTTTAGTAGCTAAAAGACTATTTTGAGAAACATTGATTTAAATTAACATTTCTCCCCCTCCTATAGGTAAAAAATTTGAAAATACTGAAATGTTTGGCCAGTACCCACTTCAGGTCAATGGGTTCAAAGACCTACATGAGTGCCTAGAAGCTGCTATGATTGAAGGAGAAATTGAGTCTTTACATTCAGAGAATTCAGGAAAATCAGGGCAGGAGGTGAGTTTAGCATCTTAATTACTTTTTTGCCTCCTCAGGGTCTTTCTTAAAATGTTACAAAGTATGGTGTAAGGCTGTAGTTACACAGCTACCTAGTAATTGAAAAGAATACTCAGAAAAATGTGTTTGGATTTCATTATGGTAATTTAAACATATTCAGAAGTCTCTGAGTGGCACAGATGGTTAAGCACTTGACTATTAGCTGAAAGGTTGGTGGTTCGAACCCACCCAGAAGCCCCTTGGGAGACAAGCCTGATGATCCGCTTCTGAAAGGTCATAGCCTTGAAAATTCTATGGAGCAGTTCTACCCTGCACACACGGGGTCACCATGAGTCCAAACCAACTTGATGGCAACCAACATCAACAACAAACATATTCCAGAAACTTATTCTGCACAGTCGATACAGTCTGTAATCTATGTTAAATTCTCATTTAAACAATTTACTTCAAAATTTTCTGTTAAAGTCCTTCTACCATTTTCACTAGAACCTTTGAAGAGGACATAGCTCAGTCTGAAGTACATTTTTAATTTTTTTTAAAGACTTTTCAATGAAAGTGCCAGCCATTAGCAGCATGCTTGTTCTGATATTAAAGAAGAAAAACATTGATATTAAGGTCAATTTTTATGTAGACACACACTACATCAAATATTATTGGAATTTCTCCAAGCCTGAATAGACAATACCAAATCCCCTTTACATGTCAGATTGCTGTATGATTGCACGAAGGGCAAATGGAGTGACTTGACTTCTCAGGAAAGAAATAATTTTAAAATATATTAAAAACCTATTTATTTCTACCTGTCTCTATTTGTGTACCCATCTCTGTCTCTACCCATCTCATAGCTCCATCTGTGTATCCATCTACCAAGGAGTGTTATAAAGCAAAGGACAGATTATGTGCTTCAGAATCAGCTGTAGTTAAACAATATCTGATAACTTGTCTAGATGTAAGCTCCATGTATGAGGGTAGGGATCTTTATCTGTGTTACTACTGTATCCATAGTGAATAACGTGCTAACTGCAAATGGTGTTGCATGATGGATATTTATTGAATGAATGAGTGAAATGTCTCTGTGCTTAACAAAACAGTGTCTGAGGCCTTTAGCCTGAAGAGGTACTTAATAAATATTAAGTGAGAATACATCTCTGTTTATCTAAAAAGGGACTGAAGTCTTGTTTCTTTGAGAGTAGATTGATGGCTTTTATCTGACTTGTAAGTCATCATTGTTTTTTGTTTTTATTTTTGTTTTCCTGTTCCTGCTCTATCCTTACATCCTCCCCTGTGTGCACATACCCAAACAAAAAAAGAAAGAATATGTAATAGCATCACTGATTCGGAATATGTAAGGTTAGCTTTTTTTTTTTTTAAAGAGAGAGGATATGTTTGGGATAGCTTTTCTCTGCCTGTCATAAAAAAATATATAGATCCTCTATTTCAGTGATTCTCAGAAGATGGCTAGGCCCCACTTCACGTCTATCAGATAGAGCCTAGGATAGAGATAGGGTAAAAGGGGTATAAGAGCTCCAGGGAGATTCTGATGTAGACATCTAATTAAGAATTTTTAAGTTTACCTTATTTATTTTGATTGGGAAACAGATCTCCAAAGCTTGGGATTTCCCCAGGCTTGCACAGTGGCACGAGAAAGCAGACCCCTTCTAAAAGATGATGGGTTGGGATGAAGGCAGAGTCGGGATAGCATTTTTCTTACCTATCGGAGTAGCTTATAAGTGAAATGAGCTATAGTTTATTGGTAAGTGATTTTTCTCACATATTCCTAACTTTTAAAATTTAACTTTGAACCTGAATCTCATTTTTTTATTAAAAAAAAATCTAGTTCTCCATTTTGTTTCTGGCTTCATACTTGGAATATCCTAAGCTATAATATGTAATTTCTCCCTAGGTTTTCTAATTAACCTAAAGAATAAAATACTTTTTTACCTTCTCTAAAGCTTCTGAGGAGTTTCAATAATAGCAAATTTGATTACCTGTGATTTCTATTACCAATTGCCTGGTTTTTCTGGCTATAGTAGTTTCAGTAATAATTCAGCTTGCTTAAAGAGAGTGTCACTCCTTAGACTAGAATATCTTACAAGTTTTTAATCACAGATTTAAATTATAATTTTACTGCATTATGCCCTTCAGAATAACCATTTTCTTCTTGAGTCTCCAACAACCATTGAGTAACATTTGAGGCTATTTCTAAATTGTCACACTGTCTCTGCACTATTATTTATTAAAAAATGTTGATCTTACTGTGACACGGAAGACATCTCTTGCTGAAACAGCTGGAGTCAATATAGGAAGCTCTTCAGTCTTCAGAATTGCTCAAGTTAAAGCATTCAGTGGCTGTAAGAGTTTAAATTTCTGGAGTGTCACACTAGACACAATTGAATAAATAAAAAAGTTATATGTGATATAACTACTTAGAAAAAAAATTTTTAATATAAATTTTGAATTTTAATTAACTGGTATGCAATGTATAAATTAGATTCTTCAGGAAACTTGGAGATACCTTTTGAGTGCCTATGAGAGAGAAAAAAAAAATCCCATGGTAAATACCTTACTTCTCTTGTGGATATTCACTACTAATAATATGTTGTGCCTTTTTGTAGACTTTTGCTATGCACAGTAAATACTGGATGTGTCTGTTCATACTGCCCTGAAACCTTCGTTTTTCACTGAGCGGTATATTGTGTACATTCTTCTATGTCAGTGCACAGCTTTACACGATTCTGTGTAAAACCTGCAGGCTATCACACAGCCAGTATTTATAAAATTAAATTGATTTAAGCAATAGCTAGACAAAGAGTGATTTCAAAGAATGTCTTTGAATACATACGTTTGTGCACGTATGAGTAATGTAATACAGTCAGAATTGGAGTCTGAGTTACAGGCCAAATGTCCCTTCACAATATTCTACCAAGTTATATTAAAGTACTAGAAAATGATTTCCCTAAAGAACTAAATTAGAGAAGTAGTATCTAAATGTACCCTATTAGGTATATGGAGATGTTACTGTACAGGTAATTTATCTTTTTAAGTGAATTGGCGTATGAATGAAGGCAGTTAGATAATGAGAATTAGCTTTCAATTGAAACAGAAAGTGCCTAATTTACATCCTGGCTTTGTTTAATGTTCTATGGTGAATTTGAAATTGCAGGTGTGGTTTCTCTGTTTTTTCTGCATTCAAGTAATCTTACCACAGAATCAAGATATTTTAAACACCCTAGTGGAAAAACCAGCTATTGAAACCTGTAAAAATGATTACATTCTCTCCAGAAACTATTTCTGTTAATAGGTCAGATTTATAGAGTCACTTTGCTAATTCACGAGCACTTGCTGCTAACCGAAGGGTCTGCAGTTCCAGCCACTCCAGGGGCGGAAGATGTGGCAGTGTGCCTCTGTAAAGAAATACAGCCTTCGAAACCCATGGGGCAGTTCTGCTCTGTCCTATAGGGTCCCTGTGAGTCAGAATTGACTTGATGGCAGTGGGTTTGGTTTCTATTTTTTTGAGTATGTTGCCATTGCCCGTTATAGAAATTAAGTGCTTTATTCACTAACTGCAGAAATATATTGCTCCTGTTGTTTCATCATATAACACCCCCATTGCCCCACCCCCCCAGAAAAAGTTAATAAAAATGTGTTTAGAGATATGAAGAACCAGAATCACTTTTACGTTTTATGACCTCCAGCCAATAGCACTACATACATACCAGTTAGGTTACCGAGAAATAAATGTAGTTCAGTGGAAAGAAAGTTTTTTTTTTTTGAAGGAAAAAAATTATTTAAAATTCTCATCATACTACTATACATGAATATAGCTTATAATCCTAAAATTGCAGAGATGGACATCCCCAAAATAATTTTTTAAAGTAAATTTTGGGAATGTCTGGTTGTCTCCTGTTGTCACCATCAGTTCTAGAATGAGAAAGTGAAAGCCTTCCTGTTGTGGCAGGAGAAATGGACGGAATGTAACAAGTGTAACGTGAGCACTCTTAGTAAGGCGTGAAGGCTGTTTCCTGTACTTTTCGTGGTATTACAGAGGATCATTTTATTTATTCTGGTCATTATAGGTTCTCCTGAAGTAAAATATGAAACTATTTCATTTTAATGGTGACAGTTAAAGTATTAACAATAAAATATGAAAGTAATATTTCTTGAATGGTACTCACTTGGACATAATTACTGAGTATCATAAAACAGAGTAGAGAATATTATCCTAAGGCATGAGAAGTTTTTTTTTTGTGTGTGTGACATATGTAGATATATTTATTTCTTAATTTTATGTGTAGATTAAAACTAATTTCAAAATTTTTTCGCCAATGCCACGTGAGAACAAAATAAGTAAGCAAACTTTGCTTCTTAAGTTTTAAAGCTTAAGAGATACTTCTGATATTAGAACTTTCATAACTTTATTCAATTCGTTTTAGTTAATGTCTGTGTAAAACAAATTCCCTAAAACTGAACTTTTGGCAAAAGACAAACTGAATCCAACTTGGAAAGTCTAGGTTCAGGTCCTGAGCATTTTGTCAGGGAGAAATAGTTGTGAATAACCGTTTTATTGCCGTTATTTAGAGAAAAGTAGCGTTCAAGAGCTAGTCAAATTCAGTTTGCCAGGCGCGCATCATTCCTTATCTGAAGGTTGGCGTTTACACCCGTGTGCTCTTAGCTTATTGAGAGATGTGTGGGTGTCTTTTGTGACATTTGAAAATATCACATACATGTGTTAGGTAGTCCTTTCTTTTTACAGTGCACATTGGAGGGCATATAATAAATGCTTCAGAAATGTTTGTTCAGTTATTTTTTTACTTCCATATTTGCTGATTACAAGTTAATTTTCGTTTCTCTTTAAATAATATGTTTATGTAAAACTTAAAGCTATTATATGAAAGCCATTGTTTTTTGAAGTTTTATTGAATTTCGTGCCTAATTGAATAGTTGCCTGTGGGGGAGGGAGGGTGGCAGGGAAGGAATACACCTGTTCTTACCATCATGATTTGGCTCACAGCAATGAGGCATTTAACTATTGAAGGTTAGTCCTTTAAAAGATTTTTAACTGTGCTTACCACAAATATAAATTTTACATGTAGATTAAAATATCATATGTGTAGATAAAATATAAATTTTATATTTGTTAGTGATCTTTTTCTTAAGTTAATCTAAATTTCAGCAGGAAAATAAAGTTTAAAACAAAATATCAGAGTTATATTTTTAGTTTTTAGCACTAGAGTTGTAGTCATTTCATGATACAAAAGTATTTTTTTCCTTTGCCACATCTTACAGGTTACTTTGTCACAGATATTTGACAGTGTGGTTGATTGCATCCAGTTTAAGTACCATTTCTAAGAGTAACACTGACAGAATATCGAAGTGTCCCAAAGATAGAGACTATGAAGTCATGATTTTTACGACTGTCTTTTTCTTTGCATTAGAAATTTTAATTAAAGGAATTATCATGGAAGAACAGGTATTAGAAGACTTTTCCCTTTCCTGATTGTTATCTCCACTCTGGGAATTTTCAAAAGATGTGAAGGATTTTTAGGGGGAAGTTGAGTTTTAACTGAATTGTGTAGCCAGTTACCTGTTTGCCGTGTCAGCATTGTGGTAATGCACATAAAAATGCCTAAAACTCTGAGACTAGAGAAGTCCCGGCGGTCATGGTCCCCAGACCTTCCGTTGGGCCAGGACAGGAACCATTCCCGAAGACAACTCATCAGACATGAAAGGGACTGGACAGTGGGTAGGAGAGAGATGCTGATGAAGAATGAGCTATTTGTATCAGGTGGACACTTGAGACTGTGTTGGCATCTCCTATCTGGAGGGGAGATGGGAGGATAGAGAGAGTTGGAAGCTGGCAAAATTGTCATGAAAGGAGAGACTGGAAGGGCTGACTCATTAGGGGGAGAGCAAGTGGGAGTATGGAGTAAGGTGTATATAAACTTGTATGTGACAGTTTGACTTGATTTGTAAACGTTCACTTGAAGCTCAATAAAAGTTAATAAAAAAAAAAAAAAAATGCCTAAAACTGTGGTGAGAAAATAGGAAGGGGATCGATATTAAGGCTTTTTTGTTTTCTTTCAGCATTGGTTTACTGAACTGCCACCTGTGTTAACATTTGAATTGTCAAGATTTGAATTTAATCAGGCACTGGGAAGACCAGAGAAAATCCACAACAAATTAGAATTTCCCCAAGTTTTATATCTGGACAGGTATGGTTTGGCATACCATTATGACTTCGTTTTAAAACAATTTAGTAACAAGATGAAGAATTACTGTGTTTAAATGAAAATATTGCTTAATTTTCTTAGAGTTAACATCCACTTTTTGCATAACATACCTAATACCATTTTTCGAGGGCAATAGAGTTCTCTTTGTATTAGAAAAGTATAGTTACTGGGGAAGATGTTGTAAGGAAATTAAAAAACAAGATTATTTCAACAGTCTTTCAATTTCTTTTAGAATTAATAATTATAGTATTTTGTATTGTTAGTCTAACATTTTGTTGTAAAACTTTGAATGAAATGGTGTCTAGACTTAATGTTGTATCTCCTTCCAGGATTTTTAGAAATGCTAATGATTGCTGTTTTTCTTTTTCTGGATAGATACATGCACAGAAACAGAGAAATAACAAGAATTAAGAGAGAAGAGATCAAGAGACTTAAAGATTACCTCACAGTATTACAGCAAAGACTAGAAAGGTATTTTAACTTTCATGAAATTATAAAATAACTATGAGAAATCACGTATTTAGTGACTATGTAAACCTTTACTTTTAAATTTGTCTTAAGTGATTTGCAATTCTAGGAGTTAATAATTCTTCATTGATCTTTTACTTGAATAAATTAGTTTTGACTTTCATTGGGCATTAAAAATAACCAGAGTTGGCTTTAGAAGATTATTTTAGCATTTAAAATTAAATAACAAGTAACGTTAACTGTTAACAGATAATGTTCATGGTGCTGAAAATACCATATTTTTACACAAATAGTGCGTGCCTTTTACGTTTGCCAGCCGTAACCCCGCAAGAGGTATTTTTGTAAGCACACTGTGCTAATTTTTCTTGATAGCAACATGTGAAGAAAAATTGGCATAGCCGCACTTTAGAGGACACACATTATTTGCGTGAAAACTGAGTACATATAAAGTAAAGCTAATCTAATATTGAGATAATTTCTTGCATAAGACGAAATATCACTCTTGAAATTTCCATTAAAACAAATGGTGACTGAACTTTTCTCCTTAACACGTAATACACAACTCTCAAATACCTATCAGGGCCTCACAGAAGCTTTATAAAAGAGCCAAAGGGGACCAGATATAACATGATGGTTGGCGGGGTGTGGAGCCTGGAGAACACATCCCTCTGTAGGAGGTAGTAGCTACACCCAGCACCAGTGAAATGGTGCCAGGTGTGAATATGATCTCATTGTCACCTATAGCTTTTGATTGTTTCCAAGAAAAGCCAGTATCCAGATTGTCCAGTGTTCTTCAGGTCAGACTAAAGTCTAAAGATTCAAATTTGGCCTGAGGGATCCCTGTTTGCAATCTCCGATCTAGTCTGTGTTGCCTTATTTTGGTATTACTTTGAAGATCAATAGCCTAAAACTTTTTATACAAAAGCAGTCTGTCATCGTAAGTTCGCAGTTTTTATACTTAAAAGTTTTGGTAATCATGCTGAGAAATAATCAGAGCGAAAAGGTAGAGGTTGATAAAAGTTAGCATCTTGATCATAAGATCAGATGACAGATCTAAAAATAAAAACAGCCTCAGGAGAAAAGTACCATCAGTTTTTTCTTCCTATTGAGTTACAACTTAGAACAGCCTTTAAAAATAATAACAGTATATACACACATTCAGTCGTAATTAGCTTTGTTTTTCTTCCTTTGCTAAACATTGAATTTATTTGAAAGCAAAATCAATTTAGTTGTTGAGGAAGATTTGTTGAAGTATTTTATCATGTTTTATAACAATTGTTGAAAAACTAAATGTGCTGTATATACAAATAAAAACGTTCACACATTTTATGTTAACAGATACTTAAGCTATGGTTCGGGTCCTAAACGATTCCCCTTGGTAGATGTTCTACAGTATGCATTGGAATTTGCCTCAAGTAAACCTGTTTGCACTTCTCCTGTTGATGATATTGACGCTAGTTCCCCACCTAGTGGTTCCATACCATCGCAGACATTACCAAGGTAAAAAGTTTTTTTGATGCAAGAGACAGCTATGTTACGTGTATGACATGATAAGTAATAGATTGCCTTTAAAGAAGGCCTTATAATGCATGTTTTGATTTATTTTAATGATCTCTTAAAAAGATTCACTTAAATTGCATGCCTTCTGGGTTTTTATGTGTGGGTTGAAATTTTTATCATATTTTTTTCTGTTCAGAATTATAGTTTCATTATTTTTGGTATATAAGTTTCAACTTTTATTGAACCATGAAAATAATACTGTTAAATTAGAATTCGTTTCTGTAATTAAGGTAGTGTTAGCAAGGGCAGTCTTTATAATTTCAGTGTACATGAAATTTGGCTCTTTAAAAAAAAAAAATCAAGCCATTTCTACTATAAAGTCATAATTTCAATCTTACAATAATATAAACCCATTGCTGTCAAGTTGATTCCGACTCATAGTGACCCTATAGGACGGAGTAGAACGGCCCATAGCATTTCCAAGGAGCACCTGGTAGATTTGAACTGCCACCCTTTTGGTTAGCAGCTATAGCACTTAACCACTAAGCCACCAGCATTTCCAACAATAATATAGTCCTTGTACAGCTTAAATTTAGAAAGTTTCGTAATAAATATTCTATTTTTTAAAAAAATACAGCACAGCAGAACCACAGGGAGCTCCTTCTTCAGAAGTGCCAAGCACATCACCTGCAGCAGTTGCTGCCATTTCATCAAGATCAGTAATACACAAGCCATTCACACAGTCTCGGATACCTCCAGATTTGCCCATGCATCCAGCACCAAGGCACATAACAGAAGAAGAACTTTCTGTGCTAGAAGGCTGTTTACATCGCTGGAGGACAGAAATAGAAAATGACACCAGAGGTAAGAAGCTTTTCACAGTGTAGCTACTGTCACCTCAAATGGATATGTATAATATTGTTAAAATTGAGAAGAGAATTCACCTGTGGATTTCATATTTTAAGTATTTTAAAATCCTTTTTTCCCTCAAAAGTGTTTTATATAAGATAATCTAGTCTGGCTTCCGAATTTTATAGTCTTAATATCAGATTCAAAGGGGTTGAAAGATTTTCCAGGATTACTTAGCTGATTAATGACATAACAGGTGGTATGAGTTCTTGTTTAGTGCTCTAAATTTATAACAAACTCATATTTACAGGTACTCCATTGGTGAACTGCCTTATAGCATCAAAGTTTTAATGTATCAGTTATGTACTTCCCCTGTGACTGCACAATGAAGTTTATATAATTAAAAAAAAAATTCTTTAGGGTTAAGAATTAGAGGTGTGAATTTTAAGTTTTAACCTGCTTTTACAGAAATTTCCAAATATGATCTCTGAACCCAATGCCAGTCTTTAACAGAGCTTTCGTTGGCATGAAACAAAATAAGAAAAATAAAACAATGCTTTGTGAGGGGTGTGGGGTGTGTGTGTGCACGTGCACGCACACGCACACATACCTGTGTTTTGATGTTAAGTTTTCTTGATCCTTTCTTGGAAGGAATGAACCTTTATTCTGAAATTATGTCTTCTTCCTGCTTTCTGTTGTTAATTTTTTAAAATAAACTGATATTAATATATTATGGTAGATTTTACTGTTATATTTTTCCTTGTCAAAATATAGTAGCCCATTCAATATTATCCTATCGATCCTTGAAAAAAGAAAAATGTAGGAACTACTGTTGTATACTACAAGGTTGAAATTGATTGAATGATGCAGATTGTTAGAGTTTAGATGAGCACCTTGACTTTTTCTAGACATTCAACATGTGAGTAAAGAGCAGTCCTAATTTAATAGGTTTAATAGGGTGTGATGGTGACTATTTAACAGTTTGTATTAGTAGCTGTAAAGATTTTCCTTAACATATTTCATATAGAAGGGAATTTCTTATGTTTGAATTTATTTGAGAAACATTCATTAAGCACATGGTATTTACTGAACACTGTACTAGATACTGGGTAATATTCTACTAGGTGTGGCAGATCCTGATTGTTTTTGTAGGATTAGATTAGAAGGGTAGAAAATAGGAAGTTTTTTCTCTAAATTGGAAAATCACAGTTTTTTTTTTTTAAAAAGATACAGAACACAGTGTTTCTCCATTACAGTATTTTGGTATTTGTGAGGAAAGTTAAAAGTAATTTATTTAGTAAAAAAAAAGTATCAAAGTTTGTGGCTGGTTTCTAAAAATAAGCACATTCACTTTAAAAATATCCCTCTATGTCCTTGAATTCCAGTGTAGAGAAGTAGTAGAATTACCAGTAGTCTATATTTTTTTTATGTCTGTTAATACCTGGTTGCTTTTGTAGAAGCATGTGGAAACTGTGAAATTATCTGCCTTGCAGGAAGAAGAGGTTGAGAACCACCAATATGTACATTATTTTTGTTTTGTTTTGTTTTTAATCAGATACTTTTAAAAGATAAGCTGAAGAATAAGAATTTATCATCTTTTTAAGGATTTCTAAATATGAAGACTTGCTTCCTCCATTACTGTCCTTGAATCAAATAACCGTTGCTCAGTATTAGGATATGGTTTTAATACTAAGCTGTCCCAGTTTTACGGTTTTCTCAATGTGATTTGCCATGTAGTAGGTAGTTATTAATTTTTTTTTTTTCCTGCTTGATTTTTTTTAAACCTTATCCTCAAATGTATGCCTTCGGGTATTCTGTTTAATATTTTACTATTTGAAATTTTAGATTATTCTATTCTTGAAATTCCATTCCTTTGGATTTTTCTGTGAAAACGAGTAATAAAGGTGGTTTGAACCAAAATATGGCTTGAGGGAGGAAATAACTTGAAATATTTTTTAGAAACAACCGACAGAGGTGGGTCATTGACGAGAGGTGAAAGGGAGAAATCAGGGATAATTATGATTCCCGTGTTGATAGCATGAGAAAATAATAAATGAATACGCTTTGGAAAAAAAGCCAAGCTGGTAGACTAGCCGGTCCCTTCCTCAGGAGAGGAAGTAGAAATATGATTAGCTCACTTTTTGGCCATTTTCAGTTGGAGGAGCTTGAGGGACGTTCCTGTGATAAAGTTTTAGATATATAATACTGTGAAACAGGAGGGAAGGTTTTCCTTGGCATATTTGTTTTCTTTTTTTCATCTCTGCTAATATTAGCTACTAGCATTATTTTTTACACTATAGTGTTCCAAAGTATGGATATACTGTAATTAATTTCTGTATTGATACTCATTGCAAATAGTGTTGGGTTTCTAAGTACGTATTTATACACTTCTGTAAGTAGAATATATTTGTGTAATATTGTAGAATGGACAATCAAAGTAGAATGCTGCATAATGGAATTCCCATAATTTTATTTCAATTGGTGACTATAGTGGATTTTTATTCATTTGTGTATACCATATTTTTACGCAAATAACGGCTTACCTTCTACATTTGTTCGCTGACTGTGCCCTCCCCCACGATGTGTTTTCATAAGTGTACAATGCTAATTTTTTTTACAGCAACATACGTGGGGTGAAGAGGGTGCAGTTTGCAAAACAAATGTAGAAATTGTGCATCATTTGCATAAAAATACGGTATATACAGGGTATGTGGTGAAGTTATTTTGTTTCACTCTAAAGTTCTGTTTTATATCAATATATAAAGGAGGAGTCCAGCTTTAATTTTCATTGAAACCTTTATAGATTTGAACAAATTTCATTTTTATTGGCTTCGTACATTTTCCATGTGAATGATATTTTATTTTATATTTTAATTATGCATTTGTACATTATCTTTCATTAAGGATAACTATACTTTATACAGATTCTAAATATTAATTTTTTAGGAACAGTTTTAGGAAATTTTCCTTACTCTCACATGTTATTAGGGAAATCTGGAATTCCTGCTTTAAGTCTCGGTGGAAACATACTCGATTTTAATTATTAGTGACACATTATATGCTTAGATTTGCAGGAAAGCATATCCAGAATCCATCGAACGATTGACCTAATGTACTCTGACAAGTCTATGATCCAGGTAAGTGAAATTTCTCCCTTACATATTTGGCTATAAAATTGCCAATCTTAAAGTTTCCAATTGATATTTTCCCCATTCAATTGTGTTCTCATACTCTACTTACTGCCTACATTTCTGTTTATTATTTTACAATAAGATGTATTCAATTTTTTTGGAAAGGCTTAATATTAAAAAAAAAATTCCTTTGGGAGAAAAATAGATGACTGTTTAAGGACACTAAGAAGACAATGGGAGAAAAGTTACTTTGTAGCTTTATATACATTACATAAGTTATTTTGTTAAACACAGCCGTCATATTATACTTGTGAAGATTTAGACAAATCATGTGCTATTTTTAATACTGGTCATCGTAAGTTCTTTATTGGGTTAATAACTAACCTAAATAGGTAAACAAATACTATATTCACAACAAATAAGTCTTCAAATTTTTGAAAATCATTCTCTTATCTATACTTCTACCTCCTTTATGTATCTTTAGCTTACTTAACATCCCTCTTTTTTATTATTTGTATTTCATAGATTTTTTTTTTGTATTCCGACCAGTTTTCTGTTGTTAGAAAATATGTTGTTCTCGTAATATCCTCCAGATGATTAGTTTGTGGCTACATGAGATGTGCTGTAATGGACGACGTAATTGCACTTTAACTCTTCTTTTTTCACATTTAGGTTCCTTATCGCTTACATGCGGTTTTAGTTCATGAAGGCCAAGCGAATGCAGGGCATTACTGGGCATACATTTTTGATCATCATGAAAACAGGTGGATGAAGTACAATGACATCACTGTGACAAAATCGTCATGGGAAGAGCTAGTCAGGGACTCTTTTGGTGGTTATAGAAACGCCAGTGCATACTGTTTAATGTACATAAATGATAAGGCACAATTCTTAATACAAGGTAAGAGTATGAAATTTATAGGTTGCGTATATGTTTTTAAATAAGTAACCCTTTTATGTAACTCTGGTCTGTGGTGCGAATGCGTAAGAAATTCACTCAGAGTGAGGGATATGAGGAGGAAGTGCTTGCTGTTGGGTTCTGGCACGTGAGAATGCTGAAATCGAGAGGTAGTGTGATCAGGGCTGAGAATTGGAATGTATTTTGTATTCAGCATTAACTACTAAATGTACATTTGACCTTATCTTTCCTTGCTAAAAAACCTTTAATAACTACATCCACTTATTAACTCATACTTAAACTTTTTAGCCTCTGTTTTCTGCCTTCTGACCATCTGCAGATTCATATACCACTGTTCTGCATATTGAACTTTATGTACTGCGCTGATATTTGATCCTCTTACTGTATTCTCCTTACACCATGCTGTTCTGCACATTTATATCTATGTGTTCTTATGTTATTTTTTTTTTCTTTTTTTACCGATAATGTTATTTCGTTCTTCCTTTGCCTAATTCCTGCTCATCTGTCAAGACTCAGTTGAGGTGTTGGCTCCTCTGCAAAGTTTTTCTTGATCTGCAGAAAGTATCCCATTTTGTGCTCTCACAGCATACCCCTGTCCGGCATTTATTGTTTTGTGCTGGAATTCAGTGTTGACTTGTCTTTCCTACTTCACTCTGATCTGCTCAAAGCCAGGGACCATGACATACCATGCCTTCAGATTTTTGTTTCTGATATTTTAATATGGGTGCTCCATCTAGGAAACAAGGCTTGTTGAAACTGATACAGTTAACTTTCCTTTTGTATTTAATCATTCAGTGAAACTAGGTAGGCGGTCCATTTATGACTGAAAAGTAAAGCTATTTGCATGCATTTTTTTTTTATGTATGGTAGAGGTTGAGTAACTTAAATATTATTCACATATGTTCTGAAAAAATCTTGCTACATAGTAGTTTTCATGAGTAAATATTTTTTTCTATACTTAGATAAAGAATTTTAGTTTTATTTCAAGAGTTTGAGTTATTCTAATTTTTTGAGGAGTTCCACTTCATGAGTAATTAGGCATCCCTTTTACTCTTATAATAGCAAAAAGTAGTAGTATTACAATGTTTGAGTAGCAAAAATTTTGGCTTTATATCTTATATCATTTCTACTCTTCAGATTTAAAAATAATGCTTAGAAAATTACTTATAAGGGATTATAGTTATTTGCATCATTGCTTTTCTGGGCATTTGAGTTTTCTTTAAAGTTGTAAGTACAACTGATTTGTTAAAGGGTAATAATTTATAGTTTAAATCTCTTTGAAATGCGTTCTGTTTTGAGCTTTGCATTTTTCCTTTAATTCTTGATTTTATATTGGTTTTTAAAATATGATTTGCAGAGGAATGTAACAAAGAAACTGGGCAGGCCATTGTTGGAATAGAAACATTACCACCGGATTTAAGGGATTTTGTTGAGGAAGACAACCAAAGATTTGAAAAGGAATTAGAAGAATGGGATGCACAACTTGCCCAGAAAGCTTTGCAGGAAAAGCTTTTAGCATCTCAAAAACTGAGGGAGCCAGAGTCTTCTGTAACAACAGGTTAGTCAGTCCATTTTTATTAAGTTGTATTTTTTTATTAAGTTGTATTTTATTATCAATAGTGCTATATTTAGTGTTGGTGTTTTGTTATTATATGATCATTGAAAGATATGCTCATTGAAAAAAAAAATCAGCTATCATAAGTATGAAAAAGCAGTAAAAATTATCTGAAATTCCATCACTCAGAGAAACCGTAAATCACAGTTTAGTTAACCCCTCTGCCGGGAAGCGCTTTCTGTATAATGCACCTTTATCAGGGTCAGTCAGAGGATTCTGTTGGTGGTTTCCTCCACCCGTCCTGCCTGCTCTGGGGCTCGGCTTGGCAGGGAACAGGAAAAGCTGTGAGATTAGCAGGCAACTCAACCAATTCACTAAAGCTGTCAAGGCAGTGAACTTCACTAAGTTCAGATTTGGTATATCCCTGAATACTTTGTGCAACATTGAAATACCACCATTAACAAAATATACTTTATTTGATTTTTTCAAAATTTTTAAAGTTAAAAACAAAACTAACCAAAACTATGTATTTTATATATTCCAACTAAAAAAGTGTATAGAAATGTAAAACAGGAGATACATTTATAAAAATATTTTAAAATTATTACCTGATGAAATCAATAAAATATTCAAAGTAAACAGTATATGAAAATGAACAAAATGTGTTCAGCAGAATTGAAACTAAAATGTTTTTGATCTTTTTTTAAAAAAAAAAAAAGATTAATTTCATTGTCACTAAATTGAGAATATATTTTAGGGTGATATATTTCCTGCTGCAGAAAAAGTACTATTTCTTTAGTCTAGTTGGAGAAATGAAATGAGATAAATTAAACTCATTTTCCTCAAACTCATTACTCTCTCTTTTTTTTAGTAACTACCCCTCTTCATTTTGTCCATTTTTCTTAAGTCTCTCCTACTTTACACTTAAGCCTTCTACTGCTAACTCACAGTAATACATATTCTCCATTGATATTCCTATATGATAAGGATTAGCCAACATTACCCAAACTTTTAATTTTGTTGTCTTTTCCTGGTCAATATTTTCCACCATATACTTTCCATACTGTTTGTAATTAAAAAAAAAAAAAAAAAATTTAGTGGTAGGTTTTAGGTATACATTTTTATTTCTTAGTATTTAAAATTAACTTGAAGAGATTACAGATATACTTCTGAGAGAAGCCAGAGTACCTAAGAGATAAAGAGAATGAATGTTCAATTCACATGTAACTATTATGACAATTGCCCAGTCTGGGTTTAAGAAAGCAGTAGTAATACTCTCTCAGTAGGAAACCATGTATCCTTTATTGAATTTATGAAAATATGTATTTTGTTTGAGTTAGTAGAAACTGAATGGATTAAGTCTATACATTTGGGAAGCAAGATTGTTATTTAAAAGTGATTTCTATTACTGTACTATCTTTCTTATATTAAGAAATCCATCCTCTGTTGCAGGGGCATTTAACGTAGCACAACTGAATAAGGGAACTGGGTACTGTTCACGGAACACTTATCATTAGTGGAGAAATTTTATTTCAACGCCCATATGATCCTCTTCCCATTTCTTTTCAGAGTTTTCAAAATAAGTGACTTGTCTAATTTGGTATAATACTTCTCAGCATCTCAAAGAGAACCTGTATTTAAATCTCCTAAGTGCATGCTAGGCTGATGAGTGAAAAGTAGAAACAGTATAAGGAGATCTTGGTCTTAAAATCCATCAGAGTGATTTGCCTTCCTTCCCTGCAAATCTTCTCAAAAAATCTGTACTGCAAGAACCATTAAAATCCAATTTCTTCTGAGTAGTATTATGAAGAATATTAATTTATATAATATTTATCAAATTAGTATTTGTCATTCTTCTGCTGAAATGTGATCAAGAAATCCGTGTGCATCTATTCTGTAGTACCATTCATAGTCTTACTGAAAGTAAAATAAATACTACGTGGTAGAAGACTATTGTTTGGTCTATCTTTTGCTAACTCCCTAACCTACTTTTGCAAAGGAAAACTTACCTGAATACTTTTGTTTTGATTTCTAATAATAGTCCCTTACTAAGGAGCAGCATGTAAGAATTAACCCAGGAGAGGTTTTCTGAGTGCAAGCAGTACACACCATCTATGGTCAGCTAAGAGTTAAATCAGGAACTCTGGAGGAGGGGTCTAGAATATGCATTCTTAAAAAAAAAAAAAAAAAAATTCTTAAAAAGATTTGGATAATTCTGAGGTATACACCTAGTTAGCAAGATGGCTCTAGGGTATGTTTATAAAACAGAGACATTGTCCTGATGAGAGAAGCGCTCTGCCTGAGTTACTATTTTATTTGTGTTACTCTCATCTTGTGTCAAAAGTATTTGAGACCCTTACAACATACCTAGCATACTCCAGTTTTCTTTTTTAATTAAGAAACCAAAACAAAGGAGCAAAAAAAAAAGTAGAAAAAATAAGGAGAATGTGGTTAATATTGGAATGAAATGTATCCCATAAGATTTGTTAAATTTCCCCAGAAGTGACATGCAGATTTGGCTCTGAGACTTCTTTACAAACACCATTTACAAGTAAAATATGCTGATGTCCCAGAAAAATACAACTGGTTCCTGAGACTACAACCTGGTAGAATGCATAGTATCCTCAAGTGTTCTTAAGTTCCTTAAAAGCAGGGACTGGGGTGGTAGTCTTACTTATATCTCCAGCACCTCATATAATAAATGACATATCATGTCCCATGAATGTTTTCTGAATCGAATTCAGTCCCTAGGAGATTCCAAAGAGTTTCCTAGAGACAACCCACGGTGTAACAGAATATCAAGATTTCAAAAGTATAGCCAAGATAATTCTGTAGTAGGGAAGTGAGGGAAAATCGTGTGATGCAGGTGTAGCACTCTCTTCTAGATAAATTTTAGGTTCAACTCAGGTGGTGCAGTGGTTAAGCATTCAGCTGCTAACCAAAAGGTTGGCAGTTCGAATCCACTAGCTGCTCCTTGGAAACACCATGGGGCAGTTCTACTCTGTCCCATAGGTTTGCCATGAGTCAGAATCGACTTGATGGCAACGGGTTTTTTATTTGTTCTGGTTCCTAAGCCCCTCCCTACCATTCCCCTGAGATTCTGTTTGGAGCAGGGTGGGGCCCAGGAATATGAACTTTTAAAAGTTCCACTGGGTGTTCTGTGTAGTCAGCTTAGCATGGTTCCTTCCATAGGCTGCCTTTTAAAGGTGATATTGAAGAACATAACCAGGGAATACACCTAAGTAGAAACACTCGCCGTCACCACCACCACAGCTCCACTGCTTCTACAGGAAGGTGGACCGAAGGAGCAGGCTCATCGTGCCCTCAAAATTTGGGGTTTTCTGTGACATCCAAACAAGTGAATGAAACCGCTACATTATTAACATATGACATGGCTAGAAAATCCCTTAAGTAAGATATAGCCATTCAAAAACTCAAATGAAGCACTCATAGAAAAAATAAATGATTTGGAGCCCTGGTGACACAGTGGTCAAGAACTCGGCTGCTGAACAAGAAAAGATCAGTAGTTCGAATCCACCAGTGCTCTTTAGAAGCCCTATGGGGCAGTTCTTCTCTGTCTTGTAGGGTTGCTATGAGTTGGAATCAACTTACAGCAGCTGAAAGTTTGGTTTCTGTTTAGGTGCAGGAATATTATATACCTCATAGAGAACTAACTGGTCATTCACAGTGAAATGAGTTTATTCAGAAATTTATAGCCGTAAGTAGGGAACCAGGGAACACTATCAGGATAGATTCACACGGGTTACAGAGGTAATCACCAGCTGTATTCTAAGTAGTAGCCTGAACGATATATACCAACTGAAGAATTAGTATATAAACTGTCAGTTAGGACATAAAATAAACAGCGTGGTCTCTTTTATTGAGTTTGTACCATTTACCCAGGCCAGCAGTGATGAGCTTTTTATGGGTTATAGGATGAGTAAAAATCATTGTGGTATTTCCATGATAAAAGCTGTTGTTTTTAATAAAGAAATGGAAATTGCCTAAATGTACAGTAGGGTATTAGTTATATGAGTCATCCATACAGAATACATTATAATAGAAGCAGTAAAAATTATGCTGACATAAAAATGTTTGCTATAAGTTATAAAACTGTATATTCAGAATAATTCCCTCTTCATTTAAAAACAGTATATGTATATAGATGATGTCTAGAAATATATAACATCAAATATATTAATAGCACTTATCTCTCGGTAGTGGATAACGGTTTATTTCCTCATTTTGCTTATTTGTTTGTTCTAGAAAACATGTTTTTACTCTTTTGGTTTAACAAAATGAAGCCAAATCCACTTTTCTTTTTATGCAGGTCCTCTATTATAATCTGACCCCCTCGTAATTCTTCCAACATTACTTTTCCTTTTAGTACCCAGAGTTTCATCTAAACCAGATTACTCCCTATTTCTCTTACATTTAGACAACTTTCCTATCCTTATGGCGTTGCTCATGAAGTATCCTTCACTTCAAAAATGTCGTCTTAACATCAGTGGTCTTGAAATTTTACCCATTCTTCAGACCTTTCTCATACCCCAAAGTCTTGATAAATCCCTCTCATATAACCCCTACAGCAACTATTATCCTTTTCCTCTGAATCCCAAACTATTCTCACTACCAAATGTATCATATCATCCTATCCCTCTTTCTGTCATTACAGTGCTTTTGCATATGCTATTCTTTCTGCCTGGAGCCTTCTCCTTTCTCATCTTCAAGATAATCCTTTCTACAAATCCTTCAAGGTGCAGCTCAGTTGACATTTCTTCTAGAAAGTCTTTCTTAACATGCACCATCATCCCACGTGTGTGTATTGGGTCCACAGTGCTTATCTAGATCCTTGTGCATAACTCTATTACTGCATTTAGCACACTGTGTTGCAATTAAGTGTATACGTACATGGTTTTTCTGAAAGTTTTTTAAAACAAGTATGTTGTGTCTTTGTTTCCCCCTACATTTTAATACCTGGCCTAGTACTGACAGTGGCGCAGGCTTGATAAACAGGTTGTGAATGCGGTTTGGGTTTTTTGATTCCTGTTTGTCAGGGTTTCAGATCCTTGTAGGTTCACCTACTGTGATTACAGCACCACTCATGTAAGGTCCCTGGGAGATAATCCACAGGGGAAACTCTAGAGGAAATGGTTCTGTGTGACATTAGGGCAAAATCATTCTGCCCTACTCATGAGGTTGTTGGACTCAAATTCCTGTGTGAAAAAAAATCTCGACCCTGGTGTCCTAAGGTGGATTGGACTATGTTGACCAGCTAAAAAAAAATTTTTTTTTTTTTCCTCATAAGTGCTTATTTTACATAAGATTCTGCAGGTTTCAGTGCTGTAGAGCAATGCCAGACCAAATAGATTTCTTTGATGCTTAATCATGGTAGGCTTACATCCTCATAACAATTTTGACATTTTATCTGTTATGGGGAGAAGAAACATAGAATAGAAAAAGCTAAGAAAAGCTTTATCAATAAGAGGTTTTGTTCTGTTCACCCCTAAAGCAACTGGCTTAAGCCATCTATCACAGAGCCTTCCAGAAATGGAACTCTCCTAAGCTGGAGGTAGCCCAAGGTTTTCTTTATCTGTCATAAAGAACTGAAAGAACATTGCAGTTCAGAGTCAGGAAGTACAGGAATGAAAACATTTATCTTCTTTTAACTTCTTGCCTTGTCACGCATATTATAAACTTTTCCACTTCTAGTTTTCCTTATCATAGAAAATTTTACCTCCACCAACCTAGTTACTCATGCCAGAAACCTAGAGTCATTCTTTATATCTAGTCTCTAAGCTTCAAGCACAAAATATATGTTGAATCAAGTCATTGCTTTCTACCTCTGTTGCTTTCTCTCTTGCCTGTACTGTTCTAGTACCTTCACTGACCTATAGTTTCAGTCTCCTCTCTAATCCATTCTTCAAAATATACCCAAAAATGATTTAAAAAAAAAAATTGCCATGTTGGCATCATATTTAAAGTCTTTATTTACTTTGTGTTATACTCAAAACTCTTTCATGACTTAAAGGCCCCTAATGATTTTGCCCCTACCTGTACATCTCTTGCCATCCTCTCTGCTTGTACTGTATGTAGTCCAATACACTGGGCTTCTTTTGGATCCAGCCTATGCTTGCTGCATGGGTTCTTCATTCTTCCATCTGGCAAACCGAGCCCATCCATCGCTCAGCTTAAAAGCCCTTTATCCCATATCCTACAACCTAAATTCACTACCATCCAGTTTTATTCCTAGAATGTGCTATTGTAATATTGTCATAATTCATAATAATGTGTGTGATTCTTTGTTTAATGAATTCCCCGTAATTGACTATAAGCTTCATGGGGACAGTGACTGGCTCTTTTGTTCACACCTGAATTCCCAGTGCCTGACCTAGTGCCTGTCACATAGATGGGTTAATTAAAATTTGTTGGGTAAATGAATGATCATGTATGTACTTTGAAATTATAATTTTTTGAAATAATTCACGTTGAGAAATTTTTTTAAATTAATATAATATTAGATAGGAATAAGAGGATTTACTTTGTGTTATACTCAAAACTCTTTCATGACTTAAAGGCCCCTAATGATTTTGCCCCTACCTGTACATCTCTTGCCATCCTCTGAGCACAGACCCACTTAGTCAATCCGAGTAGCAACATAGAACATTTTAGGGTACTTTCTTATTCCCCATATCCGTTCATTAAATTAGTTATTAGTTCGTTTGTTCCATTATGTTATTATATGCCTATTGTATGCTAGGTATTTAATTATGCTAGGTATTGAAGAATCAGCAATACAGAAGAGGGATAGCGTCCCTAGTCTTGAGATTCCTACGTTCTAGTAGGGGATGTAGCCTTTAAACAAATACAACAGTAAGTCATAGTTGTGGTAAGCACTGTTAAAAAGAAGGTATAAGTTACTCTGGGAGTGATTTTGCCCCACCAGGGGACATTTGGTAATGTCCGGAGATGTGTTTACTTGTCACTCCTTGGTGGAGAGTTGGTGGTACTACTTTCATCTTGTGGGTAGATGCTGGAGTACACTGGACAGCCGTCCACACCAAAGAATTATTCTGTCCAAAATGTTGATAGTGCTGAGATGGAGAAACCCCACCCTAAAAGGTTATCACTGGGAGACCTAGCCTCTTCTGGAGTAATCAAATACTTACATAGGGAAATGGCATTTAAGCAAAAATGACAAGTGGAAGTTACTAGATGGGGAGAGTGAGAGAGTAGGTCAACATACAGGCACAGGAAAGACTATATGGAAGGATCTGAAGGACATACCCTTCCTTTGGTGTATTAGTAAACACCCCCCCCAAAAAAAAAAAAAAATTCTTTATGCATGTTCCCCTTTGACCAAAGGATGAAGGGCACAAGATGATGGTGAAGAGATAGGCAGAGGTCCACTTATGTAAAACCTTATAGGTTGTGAAACGATTTTGAAGTTGTCTGTAAAGCACACTTCATTCAGAGTACATTGTTGGCTATAAGGGTTCTGAGTTCAGGAGGTGAGTAACAGTTGGAGATATATATTTCAAAGTTATCTTCACATGGATGGCATTTGAAGTCTTGAATTTGTAATGGTACCAGTTTGTGAAATTGTTTTTGTTTTTCCTCTGCCAATACTCAGCTTACCAGGGGCAGTTTCAGAAAACATAGAAGGTTGGGCTCATTCAGGGTTAGGGCTTTTTCAGGTGTGCTGTCTGTGGAAACTGAGACCAGGATTGCATACAAACCAAAAACTTCTTCTTTTGGTAAATTGCTAATGATTTTCCGAAATTAGATTTTGGTACTTACCATGTCAGAATAATTTATTGTGAATTCCTTAACTTAAATTACAATGAATGCTTCAGAAATTATTTGTGTTTTCTTTGTGTTTTTTTTTTTTTGGTGAATTCTTGGGGGGAAGTTCATTATGTTGAAGGATATTATACTTTAAATAGAACAGTAAAATTGGTTGTTATATAAATTCAGAATTATTAGAAATAAGTAATGTAGATTCATCTTAGTGTAGACTCTCTGTGATTTATATTAGATACACAATTGATTCTTTTCTCATGAAGCACAAGCGGGAGAACCAGAATACCTAGAGCAGCCATCAAGAAGTGATTTCTCAAAGCACTTGAAAGAAGAAACTATTCGAATAATTACCAAGGCATCACATGAGCATGAAGATAAAAGCCCTGAAACAGTTTTGCAGTCGGTAAGAACTTTTCTTTTAGCTCTCTGAACATAGCCCTGTTGGCAGCATTTCCTAGGAACGTGATGGTGAGTGACCTGTCTGGGAGTCAGGAGACACAGCGTCAAGTGATAGCCCTACTGTAGGTGAGCAGTGACCGGGGCACCCACCTAATCCCAAGGCTGTCACTTCCGAAGCTGTAGATACAAAGATGCTTTTCGTATAGGTTTCTGTCTGCCTGTTAGAGAATTATGAACAATCATAATCATAGACTAAATTGGCCATTTGATTTTGAACTTTTAATAGAGCAGCATAAAATTTAGCAGTAGTTCTGCTCTCCCCTAGCACTCTCTCCACCTGGAGCCTTATTACATTAGAAGAGTTGGGAATTTAAGGTGTTATTTTTATTGCTCCATAAAGTGTGGTTAACAATGAAATCATTAATGCCCTAGGTTAGAGTATTATTAGCAGGAGCGACGTGATCTTAAAAAATTGTTTATGCATATTTCAGTGGGATAGAAAAATTCTTATCTTATTATATTCTAATTCTCAGGTATATGTTTTTATATCAGTAAGTTGAACACATTGGTCTTATACTACGTTATTATCATATGATAGACTGAAAGGTGTTATTTGAAGAATTTAGAACTACAAAACCTTTCAGTCGCTATGATTATATTTTGTTTTTGTAGTAAGCGTGAGCACCTCTAATGCTGGTTTCCTGATAGCTGATTTTAGTATTTGAACATTCCCCTCCTAGAGAACTAGAAGGAACAGTGCATGACAAAATTTTACAGTGCAGAATTTTCTGCTAAGGAAGTAAATTTAACCTGCTAATTCCAGTGAGGTCTTTAACAAATAGGACTTGATCAACCAAAATTTTCAATAGAATATTTTGTTAATTACACTAAATAATCAGAAATTACTTTTTTATTTCATTTCCTGTTTGGAAATTTTTGAAAATATTTTAATATATCATCTTACCAAAAAAAAACCTTTTAATATATTAATGTAATTAGATTTTCTTCTTGAAGATTCCAAACATTGTATAAAAATAATGCCTCAGAGGCTCTAAATGAGCTTTGATGAACATCTGCTAGCTGTAAAGTATTTAATGAAACATGCTTTAATGAACCTGGGATGCGTGTTTCTTGGGGGATGGTGGAACAGGAAAAACTCTGGGCGGGAGAAGGAGCCAAGGGGTAGGTGCAAGAGAGACATTTTTGCCTGATACAAAAAATTATTTTGCCAGGGCCTTTGCTAATTAAGATTTTTGCTAGAACCTACATTATGGCTAGTGAGAATCATCCATTTAGCTCGAATTAGAAAAACAAAAGCATTACATATTATAAAATCATTTTTTTAGTTGACTATTCATTTGTTATTTAAATTCCCAGAAATTAGCACTTAAGTTTTGATTATGTACTTACTTACTTAACATCAGTATCGTCTTGTAAACTAACAGCCTACTGCCTCACTTTCACGTGAAAAGAGGATGACACGGAGAGAATATGATACTTTTTTTTTTCCCCATTTACTTGTCTTTTTGAGTAGTGCCCACAGTTGATCCTATTGTCTGTATAAATCCTGCAGCATGTCTAAGGATATGTCAGCGGCCATCTGGAAAGGCCTGTGGTTCTTGGTCTCATGGCCAGTTGCTTAAAAAAAGAAAGAAACCATTGCTGTTGGTTCGATTCTGACTCATAGCAACCCTATAGGACAGAATAGAACTGTACCATAGGGTTTCCAAGGCTATAAATCTTTGTGGAAGCAGACTGCCACACCTTTCTCCCATGGAGTAACTGGTGGGTTTGAACCACCAACCTCTCAGTTAGCAGCGGAATACTTAACCACTGCGTCGCCAGGGTTCCCGATCATTTGCTTAGAATCATGGTAATCACTCCTTGTTTGGGTTTTCTCATTTAATTCTATAGATCAGAAGCTTAACTGCATAGGCTAAAAAAGTCTTAAGACTTTGAATTAGATAGTCCTGGGTTTTTTAATATTTGTTTACTACTTACTAGCTACGCAACTTTGAATAAGTTGCTTAATTTCTCTAAACCTCACTTTTCTTTTCCACAAAATAGAAGTGATTGTAGGATTAATTAAGGTTATTCATTTGAAAATACCTGACATGTATAGGCACTAAGTAGCTGTCTCCATGGCACACAACAACGTAGCTGTTAGGTCCTCTGTGTTACTTAAACCTAGCCATCTTGCAAATGTAACAATACATTATTAAGTTCCAACTTCAGTGTAAGAAGAGCTCCTGGGAAAGCTTAGAATCACAAAAACCATAGAGAGATATTCTCAAAATATTTATGCAGCTTGAGCTTTAGAAGAATGCCTTCAATTTTAAATGGAATTCTTTAGAAAATTTGAGAAGTACAGAAAAGTAGACTTCAAGAAAGAATCATACATATTCCCACTACCAAAGTTAATCATATGTTGATATGTTGGTACTCTTGATTTTATAGACAGGTTTGGGATTTATTTTACATAGTTGACCTACTACTGCATATACAGTTTTATATCTTACCTTTTCTGTTTTTACTCTTCTAGCCTTGTAATCATTTCTCTATGTCACAAACTTTTGTCAAAAAAAAAAAAAAAAACACATTTAATGGCTGAGTACTATTCCATTGAGTGATTCAGTTCTTGTTTACTTACCCATTCCCCTGCTGCATATTTGTTTCTATTTTTACATTATTATAAACAGTCTGCTTGAAATAAAACTTTTCCGATTTCGTATTATTTCTTTAAGATAGATTCCCCCACAGTTGTTACAAGATTAAAAACTGTGGTCATTTTAAAGTTCTGTAGCCAAGGCGGTTGTAGTCATGCAGCTTTCTAACAAATGTTTTATGAGACCATCTTTTTATTTATTTTTCACTCGGGCTCTTAAGCAAGCCCTTAAGCACTGTGCCACCAGCGCTCCTGGATAGGTAATGAATTTCTGGTATTTAGCGAAAATATTTTATTTAACACCTTTTAAGTTTAGCCTTTTTGGAGGTGTTTGCATAGGGCCCAATTATAATAGAAAAAAATAAACACACATTTATTTTATCTCAGCGAACCCAAAAAACGTCACACTGAAATCCTTTGTGAAAAAATGTAGTGGCTTTGGATTACCTGAACTTAATGAATGATACCTGAGAATTATTCTGTGGCTGAAGCTTTTTTCTCCCACACTTTTCACCATGTAATTGATCAGCGTTGTGCTGCTGAAACTCTTCTGCAGTAAGTGGGGAGGCTTACAAAACATTGATGTTTCCTAAGTGCGGTTTTGTTTTTCAAAAGGAATATATTGTTTTATAAGGATCAGTATTCTAAGTCATAAATTTCCAAGTTGCTACTTGCCATAATTGCCTTAACTTTATGTTTTCTGTTTTAAGATAATTTCAGGTAATTAATAAAAATCTTTTAATTATTCTTCTAACTTCTTAACAGAGGAATTTATTGTAACACCTTTCAAGTTTAACCTTTTTTGAAGTGTTTACTGGGATTGATTTGCTGGTGAGGAATTCTTCACCCAAAAGTCCAGACAGATTTTTCCGTTTACCTGTTTATATTTCACTCTCTTGAACAGAAACCTGGTGGAAGTATTCCTCATTCATATGCTGGAAAGATTAAAAATCTGTAACTAAATATCATGGGCCAAATGTTTAGCTATAAGATACGTGTGATAGTCATATTTGAGCTAGAATTATTCAAATACAGCAACTTAAAGTAGCATAATAAAATAGTATAATATTGGTAATACCTGCCATTTATGGAACAACTTTAACGTACCCGGTGTTGGGTTAGCTGGATATTCTCTCTCATGATCACAACAACTCTGCAGGTTGGTCATTTCCTTTTGAAAAGTTGAGGATCCGGGTAAAGTAAGAAAATCTTTTCTAACATTCTTATGGTTAAAAATAACATTCATTTTAAAAGGGAAAAATTCCCGTCTTGGCCATTAGTTATGTTCTGTTGTTTAGTTATTGCCTGTGCACCTCTGGAAAACCAGAAAATGTTCACGTGCTGAAATTTACTCTAAAATTTACTGTATATTACTCATGCTAAAAATGTCTATTTTATGTCAGAACTGTGCTTAGGAAAATATCTATGCTTAGGGACACTGTTCTTTATAGTGCAAATTGAAATTAGTTAAGCAAGCTGCCTTCAAACACCTGAAGTACTTTAAAAATGTGTTTGTAGATAAACAGTAGGACATGCTAGTTATAAATCTGTTCAGTGAAATAAGACCTTTTTGGAGTTACTGGAATTTTTTTTTAACGTAAACTTTAGCTTTATAGATAACACTAGTAAATATAACTTCAGTGTTTATAATTTTTAAGTACTTGGAGTCCGGAATGCTTTGTGGGGTAAAAAAAAATGAAAACTTAGAGTTTGGGAGGTGAAGGCGAAGCTGTAGATCTTGTACTATCACTTGATTGATATATTTGCCTCTGTTGTTCAGTTTTAAGTGGCTTCGTTTCATACTAAGCAAATGCAAATATTTTAGAAGACCAGAGAGTCTGTGCACTCAAACTTGGTGTTCCCATTGTTCTGTTTCTAATGTTGATACTAATGATTCTCTTCTGCAGAAACCTGGAAATGCCACAAGCCAGCCAGCTTCTAACCAGCGAGTTGTAGAGGTGGCGATTCCTCATATAGGGAAATTTATGATTGAGTCAAAGGAGGGGGGTTATGATGACGAGGTACCTTTATTATAGCCCTCTGCACTATTGCTACTTATTTTTTGCTATTTAATAGAAGTACTTTGGGCATGCCTGCACCCTCACACTTATGTTTATTGCACATAATATACAGCTTTGCCACCCATGGTCTGAAATTACCTTACCAGTTGCTAACAGAACTTTGAATTTTAAATGCAAATTTAAGCTTATGAAATTTGTCAAAAGAATAATTTTACGTTTCTGGAATTCTTTTATGTAGAAATAGATTAATTTACTCTCAGGATGATGGATTACGATAGGATTTGTTTAATTAATAGAAAACTTTTGAGCATTTAATGATTTTATTTTCCTTTCCTGTTTTACTTGAATTATTTATAATACTTTTTGCCCAGCATTATCTACCAGAAAATCCTATAGCATCACTGCAAAATAGATAATTGATGTTTTTGTTTCTGCTACTTCTCTGCATGCCTGAGAATTGAATGATTTATCAACATCACCAAGTGCCTACAGGTGTTCATAGTGGCCCTTCCCTCTTATTTGTTTTTACCTCTTTGCTGTGAACACTCATTTATTTAGGCAGTTTTTCAACAGTGTAGGAGCCCTGGTGTCACAGTGGTTAAGAGCTATGGCTGCTAACCAAAAGGTCAGCAGTTCGAATCTACCAGCTGCTCCTTGGAAATCCTATGGGTCAGTTCTGCCCTTTCCTGTGGAATCGCTGTGAGTTGGTTTTGGTTTTCAGTAGCTCGGAGACATTTTCACTTCTCATGATACGGTTCTTAGGAATCCAAATGAAAATGTCTTGTTATCCTGGTCTATGAAATTATTTCTTTTCTTTTTTGCTTTTCTCTCTGAGATTCTTAGAGTTATTATTTTCCATATTGAAGGCCAATAAAACCGTTTCTGAATAGTAACAACAAAGAAGACCATGTCTGTGGCCGGGGGACGTTTGAGAAAAACCTTGATGGATTATATTAGCTCATTTGTTGATTTTTACTGGCATAGATAAATGAGAATTGAACATATATAAAATAGAGTTTTCCAAGTAAATTTTTTTCAGGTTTACTCCCAGGTTATAGGTTAACTATTAAAAAAGATCTAATCTCCAAAACCAGAAATGTTATATGTAATAACATTAATATCACTGCTAACATAAGAAAGCATAGGCTACGAGGAGAATATGAGGCAGATTTATGAGATGGGAACTGGTCTGAAGGGTTTTTCTTAAGTGTATAATGTTAGACATATTATAACTTTCAGTGTCTAATCCAAAATAAATCCATGGTTATTAAGCTTCAATGAATCAGATAACGGGTTGCAGTCTCTTGAATTGCTCTAGTAAGATAGCCTCATAGCGCATTGAACTATTCCATTTTGCAGATATTTTAAAATGTAAACAACTGAGGGTAATAAGCTATTATGAAAGCAAAGAAATACTTTAGTATTTATTTAGTCATTAATAACATTGTTCCAAGGAATTTTTAATTAGCATATTGGCTCTTGAAAATTAAGGAAACTGGCATGTTTTTAATAAAAATGTTAATGCATTGATCAAGCACCTAAGTGTTAAATGTTTGTATTTGAGTGAGCCTTCTGGCATTTAATAAGGTAGAATTGTGATTAATCATTTAACACTATCTTTTGTGTTAGTACTTGTGCTGTTGGTTGATTTTTTTTTTTTCTTAATAGTTGGACTGACAGTTTAACAGTGCATGTGCCTTGGAACTTTTAAAAATAAGTCATATGGATACAGGGCTGCTGCTTTCAGATATGCAGGTCGTATAGATATGCGGGGGGCCTAGCCAAAGGGCAGAAGTGGGGTTAAAATTGAGCTCACTCAGGGCAGCACACTTTTCTGATTTGTCTGTCCAAGTGAGTGTGCATTTTTTAAATTTCTCAGTTCAGAAAGGGTGCTTTTTTGCAGTTTGCACAAAGGCACCATGTCAGCTAGCTGTCCCTGTATGGATGATTTCAAAAGCTGCTTACCTGCATATCAGATTACATTTGGTGTATTTAAAAAATGCAGCATTTGATATATGTAAATCGTGAAACACAAAGGAGCTTTTAACTTGCATGTAAAGAATTTATTTTGGTTTTTGATTGTTTTATGTTAACAATTCAAAAACTCTTACTTTAAATCCCTCGTGGCAGATCATGATGACACCAAACATGCAAGGTATTATCATGGCGATAGGTAAATCCAGGAGTGTGTATGACAGGTGTGGCCCTGAAGCGGGGTTCTTTAAGGTACAATTAACGTTTTCCTTCTCTTCTTTTTTTTAAAGTAAACTTTAAAAAAATGTTTTATTTTCTTCATTTAAATCTGGTTTATCTGTATAGATTTTCTTTTCCCATCTTAGCCATGGCCACTTGACATCCCAGGGGGAGGGAGGCTTTTGTACATAAGTCAAAGACTGATTTTCTTCTTTTAATCCAGATAATTAAAGAAAAACAATGTATTTTACCTGAGTTTCCCTAATAGTACTCCTCTGATTTGTTAGCAGAAATTTGAATTGTGTTTTATATCTGAAGGGAAAAAAGGGAATTGATGAGTAATAATAGGGACTGAGTAACTGCTTCTGATAATAGTTTATTTTTTTTCATTGTTAATACTGTTAGTCCATATTATAATATTTTTTCTTTAATTTTATTATTATTTGATACTAAATTGCTGTCTTCATTGCATGTTTCTAAAATGATTTATTATCATATGGTTCTTATTTGTTTCTTATTCGCTTGTTTTCCTCATAATTAATTTTTGATATTCTACTCGTTTCAAGACATGTGAGACCATCAAGCTGATGCACTGCTCCATGACTAGATTTTTTTTCCTCTAATAGCAGATCTTTTAAATGTTTTTGTTACAGCATTATCTGCTGTCATATTTGAAGGCTGAAAACACCATTTATGTCTTGTCATTTAATTTAGATTAACCAGAAATCTTCCTTAAATTGTTTTACTCTCCTCCCTTTTTTTGAAAACAATTTTATTGAAGTATAATTAACACATAATAAACTATAGTCTCCTTTCTCTTTTGACGTCGTTAGTGGCCATCAAGTTGATTCCAACTCATGGTGACCCCATGTGTGCAGACTAGAACTGCTCCTTAGGGTTTCCAAGGCTGTGACCTTTCAGAAGCAGATAGCTAGGCCTGTTTGCCAAGGCGCCTCTGGGTGGGCTTGAACTGCCAGCCTTTCAGCCAGTAGTCAAGTAATTAACCATTCGCCCCACCAAGGGACTCCTGTCTTTTTTCATTAAAACTGCAGTTTTCCATGCTCTGCTCTCATCCAGCTCTGTCTTTAAAAGCTGTTTATTTTCCTTTTTTTCATTATATAGTGCAAAACCAAGACCTTGTGCCTTATATCAATACCATGTTTTTATGCAGATAACACACACATTCTATGTTTGTTTGCCAATCGCTCCCTCCCCCTCGAGGTATTTTCATAAGCGTGCTATGCTAGTTTTTATTTACAGCAACATGTTAAAAACAAAAAAATTGGCATACTGGTGGTTATGAAAACACCTTGCAGGGAGGAGGGCATGGTTGGCAAATAAACGTAGAAAGTGTGTGTTATTTGTGTTAAAATACAGTAAATATATTTAAATTTTTAGAATTTGGGTGACCCAACCATCCTTTTGTACCAAGGATTGGGGGATTTCCCAGGATTTAACACTTTGGATATTACACCAGAACGTCCCAGGTGATTTGTTCCAGTACAAGGTGTTCACCCTAATAGGATCCCATATTGAAAAACTGCTCTTAAAAAAAAAAAGAATAGGAAAGGAAAAGGAAATACTCTTTTGTAGTTATGTTTCCGTACTAATTTCTTAATTTTTTTATGTTAAAAAATTCATCCACATGCCTAGGTGGTCTACATTTCCTCTCAAAACAAAAAACACTGAATATATGTCTTAAAATTTTCACCTCTTTCTTGTGGAAAAGTTATCTGTAATTTACTGTGTATTGTCATTTTTTGTCAAATTATGTATCTTCAAGTTGTATTGGAAATCTCATTTTTATTAAATTAATACATGCATGTAGTTTAAAGAGTCCAACTAATTCTATACACTGCAGACAATAGTCACCAACTTCTCAGCAGTAACAACTTTCAGATATTTTATCTGATCCTTTTGGTTTTTAATTCCATATCTTTAAATAGCGTGCTTGTCTTTTGGTAATTTTTGTAATTCTCAAGTCACATGTTACCTGTGGAATTCTCTATGTGGTACTGTGAAAGATAAATATGTCTTCTTTCTTCTCTTGTCCCACATATACATACTGATACACGCAGTTCCCATCCTTCTGTCTTCATGTGCACGCACACACTCATACACACGATGTTTACATGTATTAAAATCTTTTGAATTTGATTAAATCAGAATTAAATGAAAAATTATTTACATTGTTACTGTGTATGCTACACAGGATTGAGCTAAGTCATAAACATTATATTCCTTTTTCCCTTAGCTTTCATTTTCCTTGGAGTTAATAATTATTTTGTTTTGGGGTTTGCTTAGTGTTCTGTGTATATCACTGATGCAATTTGAAACTCTCCACCAGTTGCGTAAATCTCCTCTTAGTCTGTTCTTGGCCAATTTTATCTTCTTGGGGAAGTCTAAGCTGGAGCTTTATGTCCTCCCCTCTGGACTGATTGGTCTTTACTCCTGATGCATAACTAGTATCTTGAGATTTCCTTTCACCATTACCCTGGGAGTTCCCTTTGCATCTTTCCTCTTTTGTGTTTTCTGTATCTGTTACCTTTCTCTTTTTTGGTTTGCCTTCTGATTCTGATGGAGCAGTAAGAAAGAATGAGCTATCAAAAGAATAAGAATCAGGATTGTGAGAAAGGTAATGGTCACAATGGTTTTCTTAAGCAGATAATGTTAGACATATTGCACGTTTCAGTGTATAACTGAAAATAATTTCTATGGTTAATAAGTTTCAGTGAATCAGAGGAAAGAGTGTTCAAGCATCTCTTTAGAAGTTTGAGCAGAGTTTGAAGTTTCACTTGTGGCTATAGCATAAGAAACTTTGGTCTTTTGTCAGATGTTAAAAAACATTGTTTCAGTATCTATTTCACTAACCACTCGCATTGTTGTTAGGTGCCGTCCAGTCAGTTCCGAATTGTAGCAGCCCTGTGCACAATAGAACAAAACACTGCCCAGTCCTGCCCTATCTTCACAATCAGTCGTTGCTATGCATGAGCCCGTTGCTGCAGCCACTGTGTCAGTCCATCTTATTGAAGGTCTTCCTCTTTTTCGCTGACCCTCTACTTTACCCAGCATGGTGCCCTTCTCCAGGGACTGACTGGTCCTTCCTGATAACATGTCCAAAGCACTTGAGACAAAGTCTCGCCATCCTTGCTTCTAAGGAACGTTCTGGCTGTACTTCTTCCGAGACAGATTTGTTTGTTCTTTGACAGTCTGTGGTCACATCCTCTTACTGTTGAAAAGCTACTCAAGTCTGGAATGTACCTTAGGGAGGAAGTAGCTTAAAGCTTATTACAATCAGGTTGCTTTAAAGCCTAGGCCCACCACTTAGAGCTTGATCTTGGGCTTGTTATTCAGCCCCTTTGTATCTGTTTCTCTAGTTCTTAAATGGAGATGATGGTAAGAATAATAGTAGTATATATTTTATTGGATAATTGTGAGTGTTAAATAAGTTCATCAGTTTTATACACTTAAAGTAGTATCTGGTAGATAGTAAATGCTCAAAGTTTAGCTGTGTTATTGTAATTGTTATCACTAGCTTTATATTATGGATCCATAATTCTAGTCCTGATGCAATGGAAGATGGAAAGTGAGTCTGCTATTCTGCTATGTCAGTGTCAAGACCTTCATCTTCCAATATAACTTTTTTTTAACTTTTGTATTAGAAATTGCTGATAACCATTTCGAACCTACAAATCAGCAGTTTCATATGGCTCCGCTTACTACCTATAATCACAAAACCTTCCTTCCTACCTTTTTTATCTGTATAATGTATATGTGTTTATATTAGTGTACATTTTCAAGCATCTGTAATTGAAAAATACATATGTGTGTAAATCATATTAAGCACTGTCAGCTGTCTCTAATTAATGTATGTTCTTGGTAGAGGACCAAATAGAATAATTTTTTTTTATATTCATATTTTCTATCTTGGCAATTTATCCTAACCATTATCAACATTCAGAATTAATTCACAGAATATGTGAATGATAGTATCCAACACATGATAGCTGTTTCTGTCTTCCTGTTTTTCTTAAATTAGATATACTATATAAACATTTTTATTCTTTTTAGTGTTGTTGTTGTTAGGTGCCACCGAGTCAGTTCCGGCTCACAGCGACCCAGTGCACAACAGAACAAAACACTGCCTGGTCCTGCGCCATCCTCACAATCATTGTTATGCTTGAGCTCATTGTTGCAGCCACTGTGTCAGTCCACCTTGTTGAGGGTCTTCCTCTTTTCTGCTGACCCTGTACTTTGCCAAGCATGATGTCCTTCTCCAGGGACTCATTCTTCCTGACAGGTCCAAAGTATATAAGATGCAGTCTCGCCATCTGTGCATCTAAGGAACATTTTGGTTGCACTTCTTCCAAGACAGATTTGTTCATTCTTTTGGCAGTCCATGGTATATTCAGTATTCTTCGCCAACACCACAATTCAAAGGTGTCAGTTCTTCTTCAGTTTTCCTTATTCATTGTCTAGCTTTCACATGCATATGATGCGATTGAAAATACCATGGCTTGGGTCAGGTACACCTTAGTCTTCAAGGTGACATCTTTGCTTTTTAACTCTTTAAAGAGGTCCTTTGCAGCACATTTACCCAATGCAGTCCATTGTTTGATTTCCTGATTGCTGCTTCCATGGCTGTTGATTGTGGATCCAAGTAAAATGAAATCCTTGACAACTTCAATCTTCTCTCCGGTTACCATGATGCTGCTCATTGGTCCAGTTGTGAGGATCTTTGTTTTCTCTATGTTGAGGTGCAATCCATACTGAAGGCTGTGGTCTTTGCTCTTCATTAGTAAGTGCTTCAAGTCCTCTTCACTTTCAGCAAGAAAGGTTGTCATGTGCATAACGCAGGTTGTTAATGAGTCTTGTTTAGTTTATTATAAATGAGATAATGCATGTAGAGCCCCTCAGACAGTGTCCTGCCAGATAATGAACACTTAAAATTATCTGTTATTAAATTCATCATTACCATTTTTGTTGATGGGTATTTGGGCCATGTCCAATATTGCTGTGAACATTCTTGTACATATATTGTTCTTGTGCATATATCGTGAACATCGGCAAGTAGAATTGCCACGTTAAAGTGCTTGTGTATTTTAAATACCGATAATACTACAAATTGCCTTCAAATAGTTTTACTAGTTTATACCCTATTCATAGTTGTAGACAAAAATGACAGAATAAGCTTGTAATTCCATTTTTTAAGGTGTATTTCTTGATCTTTGGTGAGGTTGAGTATCTTTTCGTAAGATTTGTAATAGTTGCTCATTCTTATGTTAACTATCTATTCATCTTCTTTGTACTATCCAAATTAAATACATACATATATGAACTAAGCATATGATCTACTAATACAATTCATTTTTTAATCTGCTGATTGTTTTGTGCTTTATCATTTGTCTTTTAAATTTACGTTTGGTATCTTACTGTGCAGAATTTTTTTCATTTGTAAAATACAATCTTCTTTATAGTTTCTGGGTTATATGATTCTACCAAGATTATACACATATTTAATTCTTCTGGAGCTTTTTATGGTTTAACTTTCTCTTTAGATTACAAAACACATGAGTTTAGTTTCCCCAAAATAGAGAAATAACTCAGTAGTCCAAGTATAAAATTTTGATTAATGTATCTTTTTTTATGCTGACTTGAAATGCCATTTTTATCATATACTAAATTCCATTTACAAATTGGTCTTTATGGGATGGCACTGTTTTTTTTTTTTAATCCCACTGACCTTCTTCTGTTTTGAACAGCCTATCTGTTTTCACTCCTGGACATTTATAATATATTTTGACATTTTGTAGGAAAAACAGTTTCTCATTTTCTTTAAGGAAAAAGTTTGGTCTCATATATTTTTCTTTTTTGATACTTTTTAAAACAAGTTTGCCAACTCCCTCTTTAAATCCCATCAGATTTTGATTATATTAATGCATTAATTTAGTATGAGGTAGAGAATTCCACCTACTAGTATTTTCAGTCTTCAATGGGATATGATACACCTTTTCACTTTGTTTCCGTGTTATATTCTTTGGTAAAATTTTATTATTTTACTTCATAATGTTCTATACCTTTCTTACTTATTTTATTTCTAGAATTTATAAGAACTGGGTCATTTTTCTACACTTTTTCTACCAGGATATTTATTGGTAGAGTAGGTACTACGAAAACTAGAGTTTTAAATATTTATATTGTATCTAGTAACTTTATTGAACTCTTTTGTTTTCTAGTAGTTTTTCATTTGAATATTTCAGCAGACTGTCTCCTTGTTATTATCTCATTATTCCCATTGTATTCTTATTTTATTTCTGGTTTTAATACAGTGACCAGGAGTTTCAGAACATGGTTGAATATTAAGATAATGGTAGCATGCCTCTTTTTCTATTTCCTGATTTTAATGGGAATGTCTCTAGTATTTTATTATTAAGTATAATGTACAGTCTTGGTTTCTTATAGGTCACCCTGATAAATTTAAAAACATTTTCTTACAGTTCTTGTTTAAGAGGTTTTTTTTTTTTAAACTCATGGGTGTTGGAATTTAGCATTTAAAATGCATCTATTGAGATGCTGAAAAAATTTCTCCTTAATAGCGATAAAGATTTTAACATTGATTTTTTTAATCCCTGTAAACAGCATCTATCTTTTGTAGATTCTTTTTTTACACTATGCAGTTTATAAAAAATGAATATAGGTGTTGGTATCTAGATACATAGATGAAATTAATCTAGAGTTTCTTTTTTTAATATTTGTCTATTTTTGATATTCAGATTATACTAGCTTTATATAATCATTAAGGAGGTTTTTCCCCCATTTTTCAGGATCTGGAGCAATTTAGATGTCACAGAAATCATCTAGTCCTTGAATATTGCTATAACAGCACAGCTTTAAAATAGTGTGGGCCTGATTCCCTTGTTGGGTACAGATCTTGGGCAACCTTTTCAGTTATTCTAGTTTTGCTGGGTCTCTTCAGTTTTTCTACCTCTTAAAGATATCCCGGTAATTTATGTTTTCCTAGATAATCAGTTGTTTAATCTAGGTATTATGATTTTTTGGCCTAAAAGTTAGATGTATGATTCTTTTACAAATTTTAAAACTTTTTCTGTGTTTTTGGTGTTATTGCCTTTCTTATTCTTAGTGTTAAGTATTTTCTCCCATTTTAGTCTTCTGTTTGGCTTTTTGAAAAGAAAAAAGCCTTTGACTGTCAAATTACCACATTATTTTATTTCTTTTATTTTCGCTTATTTTCTTCTTGAAACAAATTTCATTCTATATTAAATTTGAATTTTCCTTTGCATATCACTGGCTGTATCCTATAGGCTTCCATAGCTCATATTCCCAGTATTAATATAATTCTGATCCCATTGAGTAAAGAATAGTTTAGAACACTATCATTAAATTCCTAAGGTTTTGTTTAGGAATTATCTTTATTATTTTTATTGTATTGTGGTCAAAGAATATGGTCTGTGTAATTCCTGTCCTTTGGGATTTGAAGTAAGTTTTCTTTATTTCCTGTTACACTGTCAGTTTTCAAAATATTGTCCTTAGGCATTTTCTAAAAAATGTGCTCAACTAGTATGACCGTTGAGTGGCTCAAACTGTTAAGCATTCGGCTGCTAACTGAAAGGCTGATGATTCACATCTACCCAAGAGTGCTACAGAAGAAAGGCCTGGCAGTCTACTTCTGAAAATTCACAAAACACAGCCGTTAAAAACCCTATGGAGCACAATTCAACTCTGATACACATGGGGTTGCCCTGGGTTGGAATTGAATCAATGGCGGTTGGCTTTTTTTTTTTAAGCTCAACTAACCTTATTTTAGATATAAGAACATTGAGAGTTAGAGGATTCTGTGACTTGCTTATGTCACAATTAGTAAATAGTATATATAGTTATTTCAATCTTAATCTAATCAATTTTGATTAGATCTTTCTGCCTTCAGATATACTGTATGTTTGTATAGCTGGTATGTGTATAGTCTTAAAGTCTTTAAGAAATTACAAATTTTAAATATAATTTAGAAAAGTAGAAAAAAATCCATGTAGAAATTACTTGGGTCTTTAAAACTGAAGGAGGCTTCAGAGGACCGAGACTTAAACCATTCTTGTTGAGTGGGTCCTCTGTAGATAGAGGAGGAGAACAAGAAAGGGCACCATACATGCCGAGAACTTAATGAGCAAAGGCATTTATGCATTTGTGGAAAGATTAACCTGATCTAGGGGAGAAGTAGTCCCTGTTGAAGAGGAATAGGAATCAAGACTGGATAGTTAACTTTGGATCTGATTAGGATAGGAGGACAATGGTGAAGGTCTGGGTAAAAGAGAGGTTAAAAAATAATTAGAAAGTAGTTCTGTCAGCTCATGACCAATACCACATTTTATTTTGTAGATGTATGGTATGGTTTCATTGAAGTATCTGCAATAATTAGTTACCATCATAGTCAGCCAAAAAATATGCAAAGGACAGACTTACTCTAGTGGTGGATTCTGAGGAAGAGTTACGAGGCAAATCAGACAGCTCAGCAGTGCTAACTTTGCACATAATGGCAGGTTGTGAAGACACCAGCTTGGAACATCTGTTGAGAATGTGAAGGACCGGATATGATGCCAGTATATTTTAAAAGTCAGAAAACTTCCAAAAATGGGAGGTTAAAAATAAAAATTAGTGGAGAAATAGATTTAAGCTGATGAAAGTTTTTTTTTTTTTTTTTTTTTGTCCGTTTGAAATATTAATCCTAGAAATTTAGAGGCGCCTTTCTATCTCTACTGGTTTAATAGATTGAAAGCACTGTGATCGTGACCTTAACTTGTGAAAATTCAGAGAATCTTAAAATAGAAAAGGAAAGAGGTAAACTACATTTTTTCCCCAAGTTAAAAAAAAAAAAAAGGAAGATTCATAAGAGTTTTAAGCAAGCCTTATGTGCGTTAGAATCTTATATATCAACATGTAATTAATTTTCGTGGTTATTTTTAACCACAGCAGTAAGACTTTGGAATGACATTCTGAAAATAAAGTTTATTCAAGGGACAAGTATTTTAATCATTTGTATTAGCAGATGCTTCTCATATTCTTTTCATAGTGCTAAGCTATATGGAAAAGACTTACCAGCCTTCTCCTCAATGAAATATAACTAGAATATTTCACTTAAAGTTTATCCCTTCTGTAACATGCAGCCAGATAGGTGGTAATTTCTGTATTGCCAAGAATTACTTAAGAAAGTCATGCATTTACAAAACAAAACTAAAAAAACCTTCTAAAGAGAATGGATTTTTTGTAATATATTTTGCATATTTTAGCTCCATATTTTTGTGGTTAATAGAGCTAAAATTTAGATATAAGTCTAATATAAATAAATATAAAAATGTTATCTAATTATATGGACTTCTTGTATACAGCAATATTTGATGTATGTCACCGCATAACTCTATATGAGCAAATAATTTCTACATTATTTCCCCATATGTGAAAACATGTATTGCTGTGTATTATTATGATTCCCCATTGTAATTAATTGTAAATTCTGAGGTGTTTCTGTTAATAAAGAAAAGATAAGCTCAAGCATCAAGGTAATAATATTGGTAACATTCATTAATAATCATTATACTAATAAAATTCAAACTTTGCTCAGTAACATGGGATTCATTCTGTGTTAGCTACATCAGGGCTGCTTGTATCATCCTTTATTTGTGGGCTGTTCAGCTCAAAAGAAGTTCAAGAGCCGGCCATTTTCTTCCAGATATGGACATTCTGAGGGGTTCCATTTCAGTCCTAGGGTTTGGAGTATTAGAAATGCAGATCATACGATAACAAAGTAAAGTGGGAGAAGGTAGCATCTCAGTGCCCAGGCTCTGAACATAGAAGTTTGACAGGATCGCTCACTCTGTGAGCTCGGATGTATTAGTCTACCACTTCTGTGTATGAAAGCAAAAAGAGCATTTGTATAGTGAAAGGATGTGGTCAATAATTTAGAAAAAAATTTTTAACTATGAAATATGAACAGTATTCTTTGATGTTTATAAAACTTAAAAAGGAGAAAATTGAATTGAGGAATAATTAAAATTATAATATTGAAGGATTTTAATTTTTATAATTAACCAAAATTAGCATTTTCATTGCATTTTCTAGGCAATAAAGTTGGAGTATTCAAGGTTGGTTAAATTGGCCCAAGAAGATACCCCACCAGAAACAGATTATCGTTTACACCATGTAGTGGTCTACTTTATCCAGAACCGGGCACCCAAGAAAATCATTGAGAAAACATTGCTAGAACAATTTGGAGATAGAAATTTGAGTTTTGATGAAAGGTAATTTGAATATACAAAATATCTAATTCATATGCTTAAAATTATCCTTGTATTTTTTTAAAAAATCCCCAGCGTAATTGTTAAATGTTTTTATTTCATGCGTACACAAACACATTTTTAAATAAATACAGCACAAAATTTGACTTCACCTAATTTAAACAGCTGCTTTGTAATTTCTCATGGACTTTTAAAGTTTGGACTGAAAAATAACTGCCATCGTTTAGTAAATTCCAATTGTGAACCAAGATGCTAAGCTAAACAGTATACACATAAGAGCATATAATATAAGGACTGCCTGATGGGACTCAATATTTTCACAGAAAAAAAAAAAATTTTTTTTTCAGCCTTTGCACTGTGGACCTTTTGGATTAGGTAGTTCTTTGGTGTGAGTAAGGGGGCCTGCCCTGTACTGTAGGATGTTTAGCAGTACCCCAGGCCTCTACCTACTCGATGCCAGTAGCATCCTCTAAATTGCGAGAGCCCAAAATGTCCATATTGCCCATTGTCCCCGGCATGGTGTGAGGAAGCAAAATCACCCCCGTTCGAGAAACACTGGAGCAAAGTGTTGAGTCAAGTATGTAACCAAACATCCTTTGACAAAAAGAGAAGGCATACAGTGGTTAAATTAATTTTGGATTTTCCAAAAATGTTTTTCTGTTAAGAATTAAAATTTAATCTGGTTAGAATGAAACAAAAAATATTTGGACCCCATGTAAAAGTCCAAGATACAGAAAAGTATTTTAGAATACAGAAACATTTATGCTATCTTGGAGCTTATTGTAATAGCATTTTAATTCTGAAATAAATGATTATCTTTTTACGATAATCTCTAAAAAATGTGTAGCCGAGGAGAATTTGAAGAAAAACAAAGTACCTGGATTCAAATCCTGCTTCACTAGGGTGCCTGGCATGAAATTAGTAATTAAATAATCAAGTAAATGGCTTTGAATAATACCTGGTAGATTTAGGTACTTGATGAATCTTGGCTAGTATTACTGTTTTGCTACATATGGCTGCAAAGAGCTAAGAAATGCGACTGATTATGGCCCTCATCATCTGGGCTGTCACTGTCCTATGTTCCCATCCGTATGTTCTTTTGAATTTGGTGAAGGTGTTAATGGAGTAATCCCATTAATTTTTTCATCCTTTGCAATTGTCTGTCCTCGGAATTGCAAGTAGTCAATCTATTTTGATAACCTGATTTATCTTTTGCTTGCAAGACAGGTATATATGATTAATTATAATGTGTGGGGATTTTTTTTTAGCAGTCATTCTGATCATAAAATCTATTGGAATGTTTCCATCCTTACCAAAAATGATAGGCACATTTTGGATTTCTCCTTTTTACTATTTAAAGATAATACCATTTGGTGGAAAAATAAGATTTAGTATCTGTTGAGCTTGCTTAATAGATACACATTGTACAAAAAAAACACTTTTCATATTTTTTCCATATGCAGTTTTTATTTCATCTTTCAGTATGTGTTCAAGTTATCTTAATTCCATTTGGGTGGCCTATTGTAAATTTGTATATTTATTGATACAGCATAATTTAAACACTACAGCCAAATATAAATATAACATGATAACATGGTAGATTTAAATTAGAGTCATTGATGCTATCTTTATACGCGTTGGTCCAAAAAACACATTTTTCACGTAAGGTTATTTGGGAGTTGTTTGCTCAAAAAAATATTGCCCAGAGACAGCGTATTTCATTTTTATATGTGCTTGGTAGTTTAGTTTTTGTGTAACACACGTTTTCAGTTTATGGATTTTGCTTTTGATTTGGGAATACATTTCTTTTTTTGAAGGTGTCACAATATAATGAAAGTTGCTCAAGCCAAACTTGAAATGATAAAACCTGAAGAAGTAAATCTGGAGGAATATGAGGTAATGTGCCTTTTTAGAGGTTGAACTATGGATTGTGGGATTCAGTAATTCCCTGACATTCCTTTAATTTCAGTACAAGCACAACTAAGTTTGAATTTGTTACGGTTGGTAAGTAAAAACTAAATTTCTAGGCCAATGCCCAAGTTATTAATAACTTTATAAATTATTTTAGGATTAATCGATATGATGGCACGTAAACCAAAAGATTTGAAACCAAAACAAGGAATTTTTTCTATTTTGTTTTTAAGTACAGTCTTCTTTTATATTGCAAGATTAGTTCCAGCTACTTTTTTGTGAACTTTTCCAGCTGAAGAACAATACAACAGATTATATTATTTTTGAAATTGGAATTACATCATAACTAACATTTATGAAGTGCCTGCTATATGCCAGGCATCCTTCTCAGCCCTTTGTATGTACTAACTAATTAACCCAGACAGTAACAACAAATAGAAGCTCAAAGGCATTTACCCATAAAGGACACCATTAACCAGAGAATTTTGACCAAGATACATGATCTGGAACCATAGATATCCAGAATATGTTTCCTCATGACCATGAGGAGCACATTGAGTCTTGTTTTAGTTAATAATGACTCCACATTCACGTCCTTTAAATGAGCTGAGCTCTCTAGCCATGTTCCCAAGATTCAGGTTGCAGGGTACTTAATTTTTAAATGTGATTTGAGCCTGCAACCCCTCAGGTTGCTTCATCAGATTGGATTCAACAGTTTTTATTCTGAAACCTTCTCATTTTCTAACTTCAGAGCAATTAAATCTTTAAATAGCATGTTCTTGGATTCTGTATATCCCCCATATCTTTGCCTTTCTCAAAGTCATGGGTCATAAACTTTGACCTGAAGACCAAATCTAGCTCACCACCTGTTTTTATAAATAAAGTTTTATTGAAACGCAACCATTTGTTTTATGTATTTGTGGTTGTGGCTGCTTTTGCATTACAGTGGCCAAGGTAACTAGTTGCAATAGAGACTGCAAGGCCTGCAAAGCCTAAAAACATTTATTATCTGGCCGTTCACAGAAAAAGCCTTCCTATTCTTCCTCAGTCACAACTTCTAAGCCTATTCTAATGACAGCATGGAATAGCAATTTGAATACCTTCCCCAGAAAAGCTAATTTAATACTTGCACAACAGCTTTTACCTTTATTTGTTTTGAAGGTCTACTAATATTATGAAAATTGTACCTTGAATAATTAAAATTGTTTATATTCAGGGAGAATATTATGGGCCAATAACTTGCCTGTGTGTTTCTTTCTTTCATTTGCTTTTAAAGATTTGTATATAAAAGCTTTAACATTTTTATTATTAGTATCTCTTTTATATTGAGTTTTACTCAAGTTTTTCTTGAATCTATTTTTATTAAATAAATTAAGAAAATCATGATTTTGTTGTCTTCTTGAGTTATAGTATGTCAGCTCCGAGTCATCTAGTTTTACATGCCCTGTAATTGTTTTTTGAGTTTTTTTTTTTTTTTTTTTGCAGAGGCTGGGGTGTGTGAGGAGCCCTGGTGGCACAGTGGTTAAGAGTTTGGCTGCTAACCAAAAGGTCGGCAGTTCGAATCCACCAGCCGCTCCTTGAAAACCCTATAGGGCAGTTCCACTCTGTCCTGTATGGTCGCTGTGAGTTGGAATCTACTCAACAGCAGTGGGTTGGGTTTTTTTTTTGGTTTAGGATATGTGAAACGTGCTTTCTTTGCAACTATCCTGTGAGTCGGAATCGACTCAATGGCAATGGGTTTGGGTTATGGTTTTTTTAATCCACTTTACCATTCCTCTGGTAAATAGACTATTCAGGTAACATATTTAAAATGAAATTTACCACAAATTTGGAAAAATTAAAAGGTTAAATAAATTTATAATTAGCATTTTTTCTATTCTTTAAAATTCTGTATCAGGTTACAGTGTTCAAGCTTTGATTCATTTCAAAGTAATAACTTCATTTTTATCTCCATAGAAATTTAGCAGACATTCAGTGTGTTGTAGGTACTTTAATAATACGCTTTTATGATGAAGAATTTTGAGAACAAGAAAGATAACCTGATTGATTATCCTGTTTTTATATTTTTTTATGTCCTAGTGAGATCTTTGCTAATTCCTCATCAATACTTAGTAACTTTTATTTTCATTATTATATTAGTAAGTGGTTTTGTTAAAAGTTAAAAAAGTCTTGAGTTTGGTCTAATTTATCTTAAATTTGAACTCTTTGCTTCCGTTTAATTCAAATAGTTATCAGAAAACTATTTGGTAGTTTTGTTACTTTATGAACAGTCTTCATTTCCAATTTTATTGTGTTACTCTATGTATTTTTAATATTTTCGTTTACCTACAGGAGTGGCATCAGGATTATAGAAAGTTCAGGGAAACAACCATGTATCTGATAATTGGGCTAGAACATTTTCAAAGAGAAAGGTAAGGCAAAGTGAAAAATTTTAAGCTTAATTTTTTAAAAATTTAATTTAATAATTAAAAAGCTTAATTTTTGTACTTAATTTTGGTCAGTGTTACCTTATTTAAAGAAAAAGTTTTAGTCACTATATATATTTTTTAATAAACTTTTAAATGACAGTTTTAGATTTACAAAAAAAAATCACAACGATAGTATAGAGAGTTCCCATGTACCTTCCACACAATACATTTTTTGAAAATATTTTTTCAAACTAAGTCTGTAAGATTACTATTAGTGTCTTTGTTTTTGTCAGTTCCCAAACACTCCAGGTGAAACATAGAACAGAATATCAGTCTAATCTAGACTTCAAAAAAGAGATAATGTTTCCAGTCTGTCTCTTTGTCTGAATTTTCAGGTATTATAAAAAATATAACTGTGGAAATCTGATTGCTGCTAAGTAATGTGACTCCAAATGTAGCTTAGATTGTTTTTCATTTGAATTATACATGGTTTTAAATGTAAGTTTAAATTTCTACTTACTAAATTATAATATTGTTATGTATTTTTTATTATTAAGAAGAAAGGATAGATCTTGATTCATAAATGAATCATAAATATTTCAGATTGTTCACTCTTTTGTTTTTACTTATTTCTCACATATTTCTTAATTCATATTCTCTATTAATTTTTAATTTAACCCTGGTGGCATAGTGGTTGAGAGCTCATCTGCTAACCAGAAGGTTGGTAATTCAAATCCACCGTCCACTCCTTGGAAACCCTAGGGAGCAGTTCAGCTCTGTCCTGTGGGGTCGCCATGGGTTGGAATTGACTCGATGGGCAAAGTGTTTTTACAATAACTTACTTGACTAGGGTTTTTTTTTTTTTTTTTTTTTGGACAAAATACTATATTTTAAAAAACAATGTCACATTGCAGCAAAAAGAAAGGTGTATTGAATTTTTTTTCAAACTTTCTGTCTTAGTTTTTTTGTATAAAGTGTAAGAACCTTCCACTGAGGTACAATGCTATTTTTTTTATGGCAAGATGGACTGTTTCTACTAGAGCTGTGCTCTTCAAGATGATGTTCATCAGCCATGCATGACAGTTTAAAATGAAATTAATTAAAATTATTAGAACTAGAATTTCAGTTTTTAGGTCAGACTAACACTTTTCAGATCCCCAGTAGCTGTAAGTGGCTAGTGGCTACCATATTGGCCAGCACAGATGTGGAACATTTCCATCACTGCAGACAGTTCTGTGGACAGTGCTGCTCTAGACACAATGCTGTCTGTTTACAGTTATCAAATGAGAAGATTATGGTGTACAAAGTAACGTGAATATTTACATACAGATTATTAAAGTCCTTGTCACTGTGTAGTTCGAAAGAATTCCCTTTGGTTATTGAGATGGAAAATTGTTTTGATTGTTAGCTCCATTTTATGAGTTTATATTTTAGTCAGGGTTTTATTTCATTAATAGGAATATTCAAACTCACTTTTAGGTTTTCTGAGATTTGTGCTGATGTGACAAAAGTATTAATAGGATATTGCACTTGAATAGAATGTCTAAGACCAAGGAAGGTATTTCCGTTTTGCAGATGCAGAAACATGTTTCCACAGAGACGAAGTAACTTTGTCAAGTCACACAACCAGGGGGCTAACAAAAATAAGAGACCCAAGTATTTTTGTATAATTTAAAAAAAAACAGACAAATACAAAAAATATTGTCCATGTATCTCTCACTAAGAATTAAAAAAGATGGAACTATCACTTTTTAGCTACATGCATAGCTCCTACATTAGCTTTTCTCAGTTAACATTTGTTAAAGGATTTTAAGATAGATTTCAGAAGTACTTTAAGATTTTATAATTGGCTAATCAGTTCTTAAACATATACTTGTTTGGAAAGCCACAATTTCGGGATAGTAAATGTTTATTAAATTGGAAAGATTATCTAGAAAATCAGTAATAGTAACAAATAATATGGAATATCTTAAAAAGAAATGGTAGTTTTTAGTTTTATCACTTTAAATATAGCAGTTACTAAAACTAGCAACATATAAAACATTGCCAAATGGTTCTGTGAAATTGTTTTTAATGAAAATGGTAATACTTGAGAGCCAGGAGTGAGATATTTACTGATGGGCCATTGCCACTTTGGAGTAGTGAAATGAAACCAGGCCTTTACGAACCATAATTTCAAATGAGTAAAGTGCAGGATAAGAGGTTTTAGCAGGGTACATAGTCTTAATGTATCTTAAATAAGAAAGCAGTGGTAACTGGAATGCTGAGTCTTATTCTGGATTATTTTGCAAATAAAAGCTTAAGCATTTTAAAGGTTGGTAAAATGTAGAACATTTGTATACCTCAGTAGAAAATTGGAACAAGATCATTGTTGCCAAGCTATTCTCAGAGGGGAAAGCCAGATATGAATGTCACTCAAGGGAGACCTTTTTAACAGGAAACCTGATAGCTATAAACGAAAAGAAATTTGTTCCGACTACCTATTAAATAACAACTACCTCAAAATAGTGGCATAAAATGGCGTTTAATATTATGGTTGCTTCCTTCTTTTTCATAAAACAGAAAATCTTCAGCTGAGATAATATCCATATTTCAAAATAAATTTTGCACTCTTAAGTTTTCTCAAAAACAAACTTCTAAGAAGTCATTTTCAAAAAATGCTTGTTTTAAAACTTATTTTTCGTGACAGTTTTAGGTACGTAGTTTGATTGTCACACGTGTGTATTAATTTCCAAATAATTTTGTATTTAACAGTTGAGATATAGAAATGATTTTATATCTGAGCACATTAATTGAACAAACAGTAACAGCAGTTGGCAGTATAGAGTTTTAAAATTTTCTTTAAAATATTTCACTCTAGACTGTTGTATTTTTCTTTATTAATCTATGATAAGATAGTTTAGATTGGAAATACTGACATGAAACAGATATCTTAAAGTATCTTTTGTATCTCAATTATACACATAAATGGATGTATAGGTTTTTTCCTATAGCATGCTAACAGAAAGTTATTTTAGAGACAAATATATTCTATTAAACATTTTTCTTCTACTCCCATTTATAAACCTAGTTTGAAATTCGTTAAAGTCTTGTATTAATTATATTAACTATAACACGTAGGCCTAACCCTGTCAGCCTTTTCTATCAGGTTTTTTTTTGTTGTTGTTGTTACTTTTTAATCTCACCAGACTGACCAGCTTTAAAAGCATTCTTTTCCTTTTCCACTTTCTCCGATTTCCTTTGGAAAATTCTTCCCCCATCCTCTACATTTTTCTGAATGCCTGGAGCAGTGCTTATACAAAGGGAAAAAGTACTGAGTAAATAGTCACTGAGTGAATGAACAATTGATGTTTGTGATCAAAAAAACAAGTAACCTGACCCTTTTCTTCATTTAAAGGTGACTTTATGTTTCTAAACAAGAAAATTGTTGGCTTTCATATCAGTCTTAATTTTTAGTCCAGAAAGCAGACATTGGAAAAATAAATACCTAAGAAGACGAAAGGAATTATCTGAATTCATCAATTTTTAGCCTTCTTAAGTAAATTTCTAGTTCCTAATTTTTTAAGTCTTAAGACTTAACTCTCTCCTTTTTTCAGATGTTGTTATTGTTAAGAATATGCTCTCAGCCATACAGTCTGTCCAGTGGTATTTTTTGCTGTAATGTTCTGAATAATCAAAATTTGAACGTTTTATAATTTAGTTTTTTTTTTTAATAAAGGCGAAATACTAATGTGATGTTTCTTTTTAATTTTTAAGTTACATAGATTCCTTGCTGTTTCTTATCTGTGCTTATCAGAATAACAAAGAACTCTTGTCCAAGGGCCTGTACAGAGGACATGATGAAGAGTTGATATCACATTATAGAAGAGAGTGCTTACTAGTAAGTTGAATGTATATCATGTGTTTACTTGGCCATTTTGTATTACTTTGGGCAAATTTCCAGGCTCGTGTTTTACCAGTGATTGACTCTATAACCTATGATGTCAAAAGCCATGGTGATATCTATACCATGGAGTCTTTAACACAAGATGAGGGAATGCCCTTAATTCTTTATTTTTCCTTCTTTATGGCTTCTAAGTGTTACAGCTGATAAACCAGAAGTGTTCTTAAAATGGGATCAGAATGTTTAAGTTCCTCTGTTTGGATTTCTTCATCACTGCTGTCACTTCTTTTTTGGTAAGGGAGAAGGGACTGCATAGAGCATGAAGAAGTATCATTTTTGTTTTCCAGAAAACTTATAATGAATTTTTCAAAGATTTTATAAATGATAATATGTTTAGTGTAAATAATGCTAAAGAATTCATTGTGTAATAGTATCCTTTTTTGTAGCCGGTGGTTGGTAGTTTTTTTCCTCAGATATTTTCAGTATGTGCTGAAGTATTAGTGTTTTATAAATCTTTTTTACATTTTAACTGTTTGCACCAGTTTACTCAGAGTGTCTAAAGACTTTATACATGTTCCCTAAATCAGCTAACCTATATGTCAAACCACAAATTTCATCTTTTATGTCTTTCTGATTAGATTTCACTATGTTAAATATTACTTCGCTCTACATTGTGAACTCCTAAGTTCTGATCTTTTTTTCTTTACAAAAATACGTATGTATATAGAAAAAGGTATTCAGGAGTGATTGGTTTTTGAGCCTCCGTAAGTTCGTTACTTGGTTTATGTGTACTTTAAAAACTTGAAGGAGGTGTGCCTGTGCAACATTTTCTTTCAGTAGAAATGTACAATGTGCATTAATTTTAGTCTGCAATACGTCTTTATAATTTTTGAATGGCAATATAAGACTGTGATCTTACTATTTTTCCTTTTAGCTGATTTTACTCGTTTGGGTGTATTTTTAAACTTGAGTTATGTGATGGTTTGTATTCATTGATGACAATATTCTTAATTTGGCCAGTTTCAAAAGGTTTTTGAATCTACCCCCTGAGAAGGAGGAACTGAATTATAAATATTTTCAACTTTTAAAACACAAACACACATGAAGATTTATATAAATATATAAAAATATGCGTTGAATGTATTAGAGCAACTTTTATTTAACTTAAAACATTGGGATATGGAAATATTTTGGTAAAGGTAATTTTATACATAAATGCAACCAATACTTAATGGTTGCGTTAAAAAACATTCAAAAAATGGTAGACTTTCTGTTTCCATTTGATTACAGTGAACCAGCCACACTCAGTTTGTTTTACGTAGGAACATAAGTGAAACTTCACGATGATCATTTTAGTATTTTTTTCAGGTGTTTTCATATTGAGTATTTACTGAGTGTCAGGTTTTGAGAGATACAAAAATGAGTAAGACACGTTCCCTATTCTCAGAGAACTCCATTTGGTGAGAGGCATAGACAATAATTTTTATGTTCTGGGATAAGTGCCATTATAAGAAATGTGCAAAATAATATGCCTAGAATTCTTGGGGAGAACTTTGAAAGATAAAATGAAAAGAGACACTATATGAAAAGACATGGAAAATATATGACAGAAAATGAAGATAAACTCATTGTGGTTAGGTTATGAGAAACAGGATTAGGTGGAAGTAATGAAGTTGACAGTACTTACTGAGGTCGAACTATGAAGAAGCTTACATGCCATTCTAATAAGATTGCATTTTATTTTATACATAGTCAAGAGCATTTGTCAATTTGATTAGGTTTGACATGGCCAGGCTTGATTTTCAGAAGATAATTCTGACCATATTGTACTAGAGGATGGCTAGAAAGGAGAGGAAATTGAAGTCAGGAAGCCTAGAGGGAATAGACAGGGAAAGGAGGATGAGAGTTTGAACTAAGGTAGAAGTGCATCAGATATGACGGACGAGTGTATAGAAGATGGTGAAAGAAATAAAATCAAGAACTTGGTAACCACTGGATGAGTGAAAAGAGAGAGGAGTCCAAACTGCCTGACTTTCTAGCTCTGTGTTTGACAATTGGGGGGATCTAAAAAGGATGAAAAAATAATTTTTTATTTTTATTTAAAAAGGATGACCAAGGTTGGTTTTGAACATCTTAAATTTAAGGTGTTTCCAGACACTCTTTGATTCAGTGAAATTAGAATAAAGCTTAACATTAACTTTCAGGATAATAATAACTCACATCTCCTTGAATACATGATACATGTTGCCAAAAATTACTGATAGTCCCTGACTCACAACATATTTGAATTACGGCAGACCATACTTATGGACCGTCCTTGTTTGTTTGTTTTTGATAGATCTTATTATTAGTACATCTTTCTGGGAGGAAGTTACAGGAACATGCGTGCAGGGCACATGGACAAAATTGCTGAGTTACATGAACACACTTCTAAGCATCTGATCAGAATAATATGATAGAAGGGACCGGTAGAAAAATCATCCACATGGCAAGAAAGCTGGATTTAGAACTTGGTATGACTGATGGGGAACAGCTCATAGATCACAAAAAAAGGGAAGCTGACAGATCACGACTTAATGGATTTTGAAACGGAAAGAAATGCTGAAGAAAGAAATAATGAAGAGGAAATACAGAAGTTGTCAAAAAAAATTTATAGTGAAAGGATTAGCTAGAATTTTTTCTAAACTCTATCAGGAGCTTCAGTTTCTTGAAAACATGGACCCAAATACTGATTGCTTTGCTAATGTTGGTTGAGAAACAGATTTGGGAAGCAGTGAGATATAACCATGAAATATATGAAGAAAAAAAGAAAGGGACCATCAGACAACTATCACTAATTTTCTGCCTGGAGACGCCATGTCCATTCCCAGGGATAATCCAGGTGATCCAGAACCTTCCACAAGTGGAGTTATTACTGTAACTGACAAAATGCTGTTGTCCAACTCTTCATCTTTAGAGTAGATTTTTATGATTTGTGTAATTTTTTTATGTATGTATGTGTGTATTAAATATATCTGTAAGTTTATGTGTAATGTTTCTAACCTCCAAAGACAAATAAAGATCAGATTTATAAAGATACTGATAATAAAATACAATAATAATGAAAATTATATAAAACAAAAAAAATGATTTATGACAGTCGTCAGAATGGAGCCCTGCCGTAAGTCGGGGACTATCTGTATAGTACATACTTTCCAGGCTTTATCACACTTAACCCTCTTAACCACTGTTGAAGGAAGATAAACATTCCATTTTTCATATAAAGATATTGAAGATGAGATTTGAATAATTTTCTCAAATTAGTTAATTAGTGTCTGAGTAGGGCTTTAGCACAATCCAGTCACCAAAGTCAAGAATAATTGTACAAGAATGATGTAATATAAACATGAGTAATATAATTCAGTTTAAAACTGATTTAAAAAAAATTCAGTTTAAAACTGATTATTTAAAAATAATATTTACCACGCTATAATAGCATAAGATTTCAGACACAAATCCTCAAATATATAGCTCTTATTGTATCTATATTCCTTATCTATATCTTAAATCTGTGTCTCTTATCTCATGGATTTCTTCTACTGGCTCAGAAGGTGTATGTATGGTCTCTGCTGCGGTTTGCTGCCAGTTTTTGTAAATAAGGTTATAATGGAACACAGGCATGCCCATTTATTTACATATTGTATATGGCTACTTCGTGCTGTCATGGCACAGTTGAATAGTTGGAACAGAGACTGTTTGACTCACAAAGCCTGAAATGTGTCCTATCTGGCATTTTACAGAAGAGTTTGCCATCCTTGTACTAGACTGTAAACTCTGTGTGAGTTTGTCTGTATTACTCCCTTGGTATCCCCATATCTAGAAAGTTTCTGACACATAGCATGTACTCAGTAAGAATTTACGAAACGAATAAATGAATGGATTACTTTAGGTTTTTGTAGCAAGGGATATAACAGTGCTTATTCATTTGACATTTATGGAGAAAGTGATGAGCTTTTCAAAATTAATATGGAGTCTGAATTTCTTTATTTTTTTTAATTACTTTCGAGTGCTGGTCAGATTTTAGATTGGGGAAAGTTCAGTGGTTTCAGTAGTTGGGACCTATGGATAAATCATTTTCTTTGGAGAATAAATAAAAAACGGCCTCTACAGTGATGAAAAAAGGAAGACAGAAAAAGAATTGATGCGTTCAGACTGTAGTGTTGGCAAAGAATACCGAATATACCATGGACTGCCAGAAGGACGAACAAATCAGTCTTAGGAGAAATACAACTGGAATGTTCCTTAGCTGTGAGGATGGCAAGACGTTGCCTTGCTTACTTGGACATGTCATCAGGAAAAACCAATTGCTAGAAAAGGACATCATGTTTGGTAAAGTAGAGGGTCAGCAAAAATGAGGGAAGCCCTCGTAGAGATGGATTGACACAGTTGCTGCATCAGTGGGTTCAAACATACCGCGAAGATGACGATGGACCAGGCAGCATTTCCTTCTGTTACATACAAGGTTGCTATGAGTCAGAGCCGACTCAATGGCATCTAATAACACCACCACCAATAGTGAAGACTGAAGTAATAGAATCTGAACATGAACTTTAAAAACATGTGACAGTATTTTCCCGGCTGCTTTCTGGTTGTGTTGCTGGTGCCATTGTTTTATGGCAGCTTTTTCTAAGAGATTTTCAGTGTTCAGACAGGTTGAGATTGTTTTTCCTGACTACCATTTGCTCTAATACCATTTGTGAACATACTTACTATGGTGTCTTCAGTATTAACACTTAAATGAAGGTCTTTTTATTTAATTAAAAAAAGAAACAAAATCTGTTGTTCTTTTTCTCATTGCATTAAGAAATTAAACGAGCAAGCTGCAGAACTGTTTGAGTCTGGAGAGGATCGAGAAGTAAACAATGGTCTGATTATCATGAATGAGTTTATTGTCCCATTTTTACCCTTGTTACTGGTGGATGAGATGGAAGAAAAAGATATACTTGCCGTGGAAGAGATGAGAAATCGATGGTGTTCCTACCTTGGACAAGAAATGGAATGTAAGTTTAAGTAATGCCTACTGGGCACCTGAGTTGTGATTAAAAGCGGATAGTATTAGATACTATTCATTCTTACTGCTTTTAATATTCTGTAATATTTTTACATGTATATCACTGCTTTTTTTCTTATTTACAAACTAAGCCATGCACACCACAATTTTACGTTTTATATTTTACTCCTTCCTAGCGTTTTACATATTTTGAAATGAAACATCCACTGACCACTCCAAGTTATTAAATAATGTGAGGACAACATTCCTCTCCCTCTCTCTCTCTATCTTTAGTTACATCTAATTGTTTGTATTTGCAGCAAACCTCCAAGAAAAGTTGACAGATTTTCTGCCTAAACTGCTCGATTGCTCTACGGAGATTAAAGGTTTCCACGAGCCACCGAAGTTACCTTCGTATTCCACACATGAACTCTGTGAGCGATTTGCCCGAATCATGTTGTCCCTCAGTCGAACTCCTGCTGATGGAAGATAAACTGCGCACATGTTCCCTAAACACACTGTATAAACAATTTTTAGTTCTTAACCCTTGCCTTCCTGTCACAGGGTGTGCTTGTTGCTGCTATAGTTTTTAACTTTTTTTTAATTTTAATAACTGCAAAAGACAAATTGACTATAATACTTTAGCCAGACTGCAAACAATAAAGCTGAGAATCGCATGGCACTCAGATTTTGTTTTAACCAGAACTGATGTATAATTACAAACCTGATTGATTTTATTATGGCAAACCATGCTTTTGCCACCCCTCTGTTACAGTATTACTTTGCTTTTACCTTTTCTTTATCAACAGCTTTGCATTCAGTCTGGATTCTTCCATGACTGTAGCCATTTAAGTGTTCTGCATTATGTACAATGCATAATATTTGGTAGCTTGTAAATGAAATTAAAGAATAAAGTTTTATTTATGGCTACCTATGTGTTTGTAAGCAGGTATATTGTATATTAGTGTATTATTTTAGTAATAATATATAAATGAATTTTGTCTTGGGATTAAGATTGGGTGATAAACAGATTGATACAGTCTTTTAATTTTGCTCTAATGTCAGCACATTGGACATTTACTAAATATTTGACATTTAAATATATTTATATTTTTTACTAAGTTTTTGAACTTAGTATGGCACCTAAACCTATTTAGAATTCAAATACTGTTTTCACTGAAATGAACGGCTGATTTTTAAGTCAAACCACACTGAAACTTTTAACCTTTTCTTAAATTAACCTTTTATTTTTTTATGTATTTATAACCAGTGCAGCAAGGTGATGATTTCAAGAGAAACCTGGAAAAAGTACTTGAATAAGGGCTACTTACTTGTGAAACTTATATGTGTATATATACATACACACACATACACACACACGTATTCTTCATAATGGAGAACAATGTTTTACATTATATAATCATTCTATTTTTGTAAATTGTATACCACTTTAATTGAAAATGTTCTCTACTAATCAGTGCTGTGAATGAAGTTGATATTGTTAAACTAGAAGTTGTGAGCATCTTTCCTGCTTTTATTTACCTCCTTTCCAAAAAGGAAATATCTGTAGAACCTTTTGTAGATGGAACTGCTGTTTAAGTTTGATGTAGTCATATTGTGAATGCCAATCAATGCTTTAAAGGTAATCATGTTATCAACAACATATTTTTGAATTTATAAAAAATTCTTTATAAACAATATTTTGTTAGCATAGTAAAATATTCATTATACCACGTGTTTGTTTGTTATAGCGACGCCAAAACCAATGCTCTTTGTAAGTGCCTCAGGAAATACTGGAAGGAGCAGGAAGAAGAAAATATTAAACGATTATGTGATACTCTTTATAGAGGTATCTTTGTACTGTTAAGATATTAATGACAAGAAATGGATACTGTGTCTGTTATAAAAGTTAGATCTTGCAGGTTTTAACTATTGCAGTGTGTTTTGGTTTCGGTTTTAAATTCTCTACTGAGCAGAATTAGTATTCTGTATTGGGTTTCAAAGCCTATGAAAAATTCAGACACTTCTTATGTATCATCAAAGCTTTTGTAAACTCTCCAGTTTTTTATGATATTCAGCAGTAAAGTTGTTTGTGTGCACGTGTATAATTGACCACTGAGACATAAAATGCTCAAACACAAAATGGAAATTACTTCTTTCAAGTGACACATCCAGGGAGTCATGTGGCTCTTGTGTTGAAGGTAAGTCAGATTGCTGTTTACTTTGTACTTAAAAACCCGATTATTCCTAATAATGAATCTGAAATACTTACTTTAAAGAAAAGACTTTTTTCTAAGACCTGGCAAAACAGCTTGTTTTTATATCAGCTGTTTATCTGGTCTTTGGTCAGTGAAATTCTCTTACATTATTTTCTGGGTTACATATAATTTATAGTTAGTAATTTAAAAATTGGAATCCCGTAATACTATCGTTTGCTGCAGGTTTCATTGTAATTTAAATGACTCTCCTTTGGTTACTGTGGTAGTCCCTTGTTTCTCCCCATAATTAGGTTTTGAAGTAATTCAGGGTAGAGTTCGTGGTGGAAGAACTTAAGACTTTATAGGAACTTCTAGTAAGTATAGGTTTTAGGAAGACTGTAGTCATGAGTGAGCTGATGAGGACAGGCCCTCTTAGCGCTTTTCACATTCACTAAAATAGATGGTGACCATACACTAAATCAGTACACGTAAAGTGTGGTCCCCAGACCAGTTTCAGCTTCACCCGGGAACATGTTAGAAGTGCAGTTCCTGAGCCCCTCCCACAACTATTGATTTGGAAACTCTAGAGCTATCTGATCTTCTCCAGAGAATTTGGATGTTTGCTGAGGTTGGAGAACTACTGTGCTACATAAGGCTGTCAGCATTCTGTGCATCTTCAACTGACGCCATATAATTTCAGTGGACTCATTAGCCCTTGTTTGTTGGAAACGTCTCTGTATTTCTCTCACCTTGAGCAACTTCAAGGAAGTGATTAGAAATCGTTTTGCTTGATTTGAGATTTAATTGATAATAAGGTGGATTTTCATTGTACCATGAATATGTTTCTGTTTTGCTACAGTGTTTTTATTCTTACTCCTTTGACTTCCCCTTTTCCATCTCTCTCTTCACCCCTAACCTGGAGATACCTACCAACTATTGTGGCCACACCTTGTTCCATGTTCAGAGAATATTATGAGGTGCACATAAGCAGTAGTGGGGTTTTTGTTTGTTTGGGGGGGTCATTGTTTTTTTACAGAAATGAAGTAACCATCTGTTTAACACGTTTATTTTCTAGACCCAATTCCTTCTTTTTCTAATTGGCTTTTTTAGGAGTAACTTAGAATTGCATAAGAATAATAATAATTAGTCATGATTGAGGGAACTATATGAAAAAATGAATACACATTTATACACATAAAACTAAAATTTCAAATATCTTTAATCATTAAATGTACAGCTCTTCTCAACGGCTATTGGAAACTTTCACTGCTATACACAACCTCCTGCTCAACAGATAGCTTTTCCTCTCCTTCATTGAGAAAATTGGGTATATTGGGTATAATTGGCCTTTCAACTTTGTGCCTCCTACCTATAAATTTATAGTGAATTATTACTTAACCAGGGTATAACAACAGGATGCTCAACATCAGTAACCCAAAATTATGAGGAAAGTATAAATCAAGTCAAAATTTATTATGAAGTAGACTTAGAAATTTAGTTAAAAAAAAAAAAAAAAAACACTGCTATTAAGCCAATTTTGAGTCATGACAACCCCGTATGTTACAGACTGGAACCGCTGCATAGAGTTTTTTCTCTGTAATCTTTACAGAGGCAGATTGCCAGGCCCAGTGAAGCCGCAGAGTGGGTTTGAACTGCCAACTTTTAGGTTAGCAGCCAACCACAAACCACTTGCACAACTCAAGGGAGTTTTTAGTAAAAAACATCCATTATAAACAGACATCCATTGTTCAACTTCCATTAGTTAACATCCATCCATTAACTTTTACAAAAGTTTTCCATAGTCTTTTGTCCTTCTAGTACTAGGCTGAAGCCTGTACATAGTTTGTCTTCAGCAGATCATCCATATGTGTGTAAGATAGATAGGTAGGTAGGTAGATACATAGATAGATACATAAATAGATACATAGATGATTGGTTGATTGATTGATATCTGTATATATATCTATATATAGCCTAGGGCTAGATCAGTAGTTCTCAACCCTGGTTGTGCATCAAAAGCATATGAGGATTGTCTCCATGAACAGCTGCCTTCTTTGCTGTGAGACCAGAACTGGATGGTGCCCAGCTACCATTACTGAGCATTTTGATCGAAGATTCTATAGAAGAATCCTGATCATAAGGGGGAAATGGAGAGCAGAATTTCAAATTCTCATGGACTTCATACTTTCTGGAGCCATGGAGGCTGGATGAACCCCTGAAACTATCTCCCAGACATAGTCTTTACCCTTAAGAATATTCCCTGAAGTCTTCTTAAAACTGAACAATAGTTTAGCTTAACTAATAAAAAAGGTCTGCCTTGAGCATTATGCTCTTCTCAGAACTATATGGGATCAAAGTGACAACAGCAACTCAAAAGATGACATAGGAACCTTAGAGGGCAATGAGTTTTATGTTAATGAGGGAAGAACAACTCAGAAAAGGAGGATGAGAATGGTTGTACAACTCAAACAATGTAATCAATGTCACAGAATTGTACATGTAGAAACAGTTGAATTTGTGTATCTTTTGCTGTGTATATTCTCAAAAAAAGCTTTTTAAAATAGGTGTGTGGACACTATCATGTGTATTCCTAAAAGTCTTTTAAGTTGAAAACTGGTTTCAGAATTCTTGCTCTAGATGGGTGTTTCTCCAACATTAATTTATCTGAGAATCATCTCTGGTCCTTTCTGAAAGACTGAGTATGCCTAGAGTAAGGTAGAGGAATTTGTTTTTTTCATTACTGTATGCACACGAAATGGTGGAGGGCTTAAATTTACCTGTCTACCTTAAAGAATAACCCGTTGCCGTTGAGTTGCTTCCAACTCATAGTGACCCTGTAGGAAAGCGTAGAAGTGCCCCATAGGGTTTCCAAGGAACAGGACACACCCACGTCTCTAACCAAAGATACACTCAGATGTTCTTCAGTGCTTAACTTTAGACTTTTCTCTTTCCTATGCTGAGTAGAACCAGACTGTTAAGTTCAGATCCTGGCTCTGCCACTTACTAGCTGTGAGTTGACCTTGAGTGAGCTATTTAATGTTTTTGTGCCTCAGTTTTCTCATTTATAAAATGAGAATCACAACCTTCCTTACAGAGTTATTTTAAGGGTTAAACGTGTTTCTACGTACAAAACACTTAGAAAATGCTTGCCACATAAAAACCAGAAAAACTAAACCATTGCCGTCAAGTTGATTCTGACTATTCAGTAATTGTCAGCTTTTTTTTTTTTTTTTTTTTGCAGTATGATACTATTGCTTATTTTTGCTCCTAATGTTCAAGATCTTTGGCTTGATAAGACAGCCTTCTTTGGGCTACTCTCATTCCTACTTGCATTCCTTGTTGCTTCCTTCTGTGTCTATTCCTGAGATAATCGTATTGCTGAACACACTGTGATTGGCCCTCTTCTCCCTGTCTTCACCTTCCCTGGATGATCCTGTCTACTAGTTTGTCTTCCTGTGCTACCTACATGCTGATGATTCACATATCCATATTTCCAACCAAACCTCCCTCCTGAGTTCCAGACCCGTATGTATCCAGTTGCCTGTTCAACATGTGTTCTGGGTGTTTCACAGGCACCTTAAATTTAGCACAGCTTCTGAATTCATCACTTCTTCCCAAACCTGATTCTTAAATTCCTTTGGTGAATATCTGCCATTGATCATCAAGTGTTGACAAGTCAAATTTAATACGTGCTGTCACTGCTACTGCTGATAAAGTATCTTATCTCTTAATTTGGGCTATTGGACTTGTCCTGGAATGGCCTCTCTTGTCTTTGATCTTGTCCCTGTAATCCATTGTACACACTGTTGGCAAAACAATCTTTCAAAGTGGTTTGATGTACAAGTATGTTGTCCACTTCTGGCCTGAGAGCCTTTAAAGAGAGAATGTGTCTCTTGTAACCCCAGAACCTATTAAAATATCTGGCAACATAACACATGTGCGGTCTTGGAGGTTCTCCAGCCCTCCAGTCACATTATGCTTGTACTGTCCAATATGGTAGCCACTAGCCACATGTGGCTATTTAGATAAAATATTATTGAAAATTATAGTCACACTAGTCACATTTAAACGCCGGCAGCCATGTTTGACTTTTGGTTACTGTATTGGGCAACACATTTGAGAACGTTTTCATTATCTCATGAAGTGTTTTATTGGACAGAGCTGCCCCAGATTCTTTCCGATGTGGATACCTTACACAATGCGCCATTATCAGGGCAACGCTAATAGAAATAGCAAGCAAAAACAAAGTAACTTTCTTTTCCCTCTCCTGCCATGCAATTTCCCTCTGGTACTTCTGATTGGCTGAATCAAATAGGCAGCTGTCAAAAGAGTCAGGGAAACGTAGTTTGCGGAGTCCCAGCCCCAGCATTACAGAGCAGAGGATAAAAAGCCACTGTTGTTGATTCCAAATCATAGCAACCCTAAAGGACAGAGTAATAAAACTGCCCTATAGCATTTCCAAGGCTATAATACTTACAGAAGCAGACTGCCACATCTTTCTCCCCCGGGAGCAGCCGGTGGATTCAAACTACCGACCTTTGGGTTAGCAGCCAAGTGTTTAACCACTACACCACCAGGGCTTCTCAGTCACAGGATAGAAGGGTGGTATTGAAGCTGATAGACAATAGGTAACGAACCAGCACACTAGTTTCCTCTCAAAGACATCTTTCTATCTAAAAATACTAATCATTAAAACTCCAGATATTCGGGAATTTCTGTATATCTGGGGGATGAACAGAAAATGTACTAGTTCTGATTGAGTTCTTGTTACTCTTTTCTGTCGAGTGAGAAACCTTAAGGGATCTATTTAATGCTTCTCTGTTTTATCAACAGGGAGGGATGTACATACTATAATATGAATTCATGCCCATCTTTTCATTCACACACCACATGATCTGTCGGGTGGTACTTACATAAAACAAAATGTAAATAAGTAATGAGACAAAAAATAATGCACCCAAATCTACCTACCCAGAGTAGTTACTAGGTGACGTTGAGTCGGTCCCTGACTCATGGGGTCACCGTGAGTGGACCGGGTAACCCAGAGTTAGGCACTGTTGCCATTTTTTGTGTTGATGTTTCTAGACTTCTTTCTATGCACATAGGCACACACAACTGTACTTAAATGATTTTTGACTCATAAATGTAGACATTTCCAAGAAAGTGTGTATACATCTACCTCTTACTGCTATACACAATTTGATTGTAAGAAGTACACTGTAATTTGTGGGCATATATAGGCTGCTATGTATGTCTACATACATATTTGTGTATTTTGTCTTTCAGCTACATTTCTAGAAGCGTAACTTCTTTCTGGGTTACTGGGTATGCAGATTTAAATTTCTGAGCTAAATTGTCAAAATACCTTCTACCAAAGTGATTCCAGTTTATTCTGCTGGTTTATATGTGCATGAGAGTGTGTGTCTTCATACATTAAACATAGACTACTATCAGTCTTTAATATTTTCCAAGAGTTTATTTGTAGGTTTTGTTTTATTTTTAGTGAGTGAACAAATTTAACTATACTGGTTGCCCGTATTTCTTGTGTGGTTAACTATTGGCTGTCTTTTGCACTTTTCTTTTTGGATGCCCACCTCTCTAAATTTGCAGTAGCTCATATTAGGAATTATTGACCCTCTAAATTTTTTATTATTATACACATTAAAAATATTTTTTTTCAGTCATTTAAGAGTGTTTATAATGTTTTATAACCATTTTTATGTTATCACATCTCTTGGCCTGCTTTATGATTTGTCTTTGTTATCATGTTGAATGAATTTTCCCTGTCCAAGATTATAAGCATACCTGTTTTTTTAATATTTTGTTTTTTCTGTAAGTCTTTAATGCACTTAGAAATTATATTAATTTAAAGGCTAAGGTATAGACTCAACATTTTCCACAAAAATTATCAATTTGTCTTAATACCATTTATAAAATCCTCCCCCCACTGATCTAAAATATAATCATCATTAGATAATATATTTTTATATTTTATATTGACAAACACTACTGAGTTCCATTTGTCTTGGTATTTATTCCATTACCATTACTAATTTAATTCCTGTTGCTTTATATTATGCTTTAACATTGATTTTAAAATATTTGTTGTTACTCCAACACACACACACACGCACCTTTATTTTTTCAAAATGTTCTGTAGTTTTACAGATAAAATTTAGAATTATTTAATCTCCTTTCAAATAAAAATTGTTATTTTGATTGTAGTTACCTTGACTACATTGATTGACAAATAGAGAAATCATGGTTTCTTTAAAATATTGAGCCTTCTTGCCTAGTATTGTTTGTCCTTTGATTAGGTTCATATGTCCATTAGTAGAGTTTTATTCTCATATTTTCTTATTTCTAGGCATTTTAATGTGTTAATATTTCTATGTTAATAGTGAATAAGCTTTAAAAAAATGTTTTCTAATGTTATAGAACAGTGGTTCCCAAACATTTTGGTCTCAGGACCTCTTCACACTCTTAAAAATTATTGAGACCTCAAAGTCAGTTTTTGCTAAGTTATGTCTATTGATATTTACTGAGAAAAATAAAACGTTTATTTTAAAATGCTAGTTTTAAAATGACAATATGTTAACATTATATATATATGCATATATATATATATATATATATATATATATATATATATACACACACACCCAGAACCCAGTGCCGTCGAGTCGGTTCTGACTCAGCGACCCTATATATATGGTTATTTTAAATGAAAAATAGCTAAATTTTCTGCCTGGTCCTTTTTAGGAGGCTGGTGTGCCTAGCCTGAGGTTTGAAAGAAATAAAGCACTAATTATAACTGCCCCCGCTCCTTAAAGTAATTACAAAAATTGTGCTGTGCACACACTTCCATATGAGCATATAGAATTAAAGTTTGCACTATGAAGGTCTAAAAAATGATTATTAAAAAAATCAGTTGAAATCATTTTTCAAAACATGATTCCTCAGAAATTTAGAGAATTTCTTAGATAAAAATTGTGTGACAATTTGGAACTTCAGTACACCTTCATAAGTCATGGAATTTTCACCCAATAAGACACCTGATATTTCCTTGAGTTGCATTTCCCTTACCCAATATTTTGAAAATGCTTCAGGGAAGAAAACTTACCAGGTATCCTTTACTTCTCTCAAATACTCAACTTTGCACTCTCCATTATTTAAACATTGAAAAGAGTTGCTTCATATATTTTTATTCAGTTTTATAGTTACTGATGTCAGGAAGGTCATTCTGATACCAGCTGTTCCATGATGGATAAATCACAGAAATCTATGAATCTTTTAGGAAGTAGCATAGGAGAGTATCTTTGAGACCTTGGAATAACAAGGAATTTCTTAAACAACATAGACAAAGCATTAAACATGAAATGTTTGATAAATGTAACCAATTAAAATTCTTTCCATCAAAAGATTAAGAAAGACATGTAGTGAGAGAAGATATTACAACATGCAAGATGACTGGACTAATATCAAAGTTATGTAGCGAATGGACTTACGGTTTGGGGAAAATAATTATGATGGCATAATTTCTGAAATGTTCCTAGATCCTTTCATAAAAACAGATCAGCTTGGATATATGAAGGAAAAACCCATAGACGGCATGCTCATAAACCACACAATATGAGTGGATGGAGCCAGATTACAAATGACCACAATATTTTTGCAAGACTTAGGCATGTTTAGCAGATGTGTGGAGGTAGAGTAAATAAAAAAGGGGAATTTTGTCTGTCCAAAGAGTCTAAAATGCAGGCATCACTAACAAATATCTGTAAAGAAGACCAAATCTGAGTGGAATCTGCAAGTAAATTGAGAACAACTGATCAAACAGGGAGAAGGATCCATTGGCTCAAATTTGTGTATGAGTACAAAAGGACATCAGGGATGCTAAGGTGTTGCAGAAAATCAGGGTGCTGAAGTGTCTAATGCCTAAGAAATTAAAAAATGCTTAAAAAAAAAAAAAAGGACAGAGATCATCCTGAGACCAAAGCTGCCAGGGAGAATAAAATCCAGTGGAGATGGACCTGAGCCAAAATTCAATCGATTGACCTGCATCAGCCCCTACTCTTACTGAAGCACTGCAGTGGCCCCCCTGTTGCTCCAGGAGTTAATATCATTTTAGATACAGTGTACTTCATCTCTGAAATGTTTGATTTTATCCTTTCCTTCAGTGCATGGTTATCTTGGTAGATGGCATAGGTCCCTTTAGGGGAAGTCTAGGAGTCTTAAAGTGTAGATATTTTTACAGTGTGATTGGGGCCTTCTTCAAGAGGACTAGACCTCCCCTTCGTTCAAGTGGCTCTGAATCTGTGAACTGGCCGAAATCTTGGAGTTGACTGAGGAGCCATGACTGTTCATTTGTCTGATTTAAGTCAAACAACCACAGCTTTTCTTTAATAAGCTGTCTATATTTCAGTCCCAGGGTGACATGATCAATTAGATACTGCCAACAATTTCTGCAGATCAAACCATTGAAATTACTTTGACTCTGTGGGTCATTATGGTAAACATGTCCACCTTGTCTGCTGGTTCAGTGATGTCACATGACCCCTAATACCCCTGGGATGCTACCATTCCCACTGAATTCAGGGAATGCATTCTGAGGGCAGCATTTCCCACTGTCATTTTTAGTGCACAGAGAATAGCCATGACTATTCAACAGCCACAGCTCTTCAAGGATGCTAGTGACTACTTCACCAAAGTATTTCCCTAAGATTTGATGAAGAGAGTGTCTTCTGGACTCACTAGAGACATAGTCAACAGGTCAGTGTGCAGATCCTACATAGTTAGCATTTCTTTCTACCTAAAACTTTGGAGACCTCTGTATACTGTATACCAAGGATGTTCTGGCATCCTAACTCTATTTAGTGTAGGCTCCTTTTGAATCCAAGTTTCAGTCAGCCAATCAAACTGTTAGATCTACTCCTAGCTACTGGAACCAACAATTTAATCTTGATTTTTTTTTTGAATTTTTATTGTGCTTTAAGTGAAAGTTTACAAATCAAGTCAGTCTCTCATACAAAAATTTATGTACACCTTGGTGTATACTCCTAGTTGCTTTCCCCCTCACGAAACAGCACACTCCTTCTCTCCGCTCTCTATTTTCATGTCCATTTGGCCAGCTCCTGACCCCCCTGCCCTCTCATCTCCCCTCCAGACAGGAGCTGCCCACATAGTCTCATGTGTCTACTTGATCCAAGAAGCCCACTCTTCACCAGTATCATTTTCTATCCCATAGTCCAGTCCAATCTGTGTCTGAAGAGTTGGCTTTGGGAATGGTTCCTGTCTTGGGCTAACAGAAGGTGTGGGGACCATGACATCTGGGGTGAATATTGATTCTTAATGCCTCTATATCAGTCCAAACAAATCTTCCATCACTCTAATCCAACATCCATTCTCACATATTCCTTTGGTCTCTCTCAATATAAATATTTGGTATGAATGGTATCTCTTCTTGGGTCATACTTTGAACTGTACTCACTGGGGCCTGCTGGGACTTGCACTTGGTTATAGGCTTAGAGGAAATGAAAGGCGGTGAGAGTAAACATTGAGGAGGACCATCAGTAAGCAGCAAGACAACGACCATCAGTAAGCAACAAGCCATTCGAGGTAATTCAGGCAAGGGAAGTCTAAACTCGGGAGGAAGAGATGCACTATTGACAAGATTCAGAATTTTGGGTTTAAAGTTTCTCAGCTTCATTGGAAATTATATATCCCCATCCCAATATTTACAGTCCCACTCTTTCCCTACTTACAGGAAACCTGTAATACTGTGAATTCCTTTGCTTTTTAACTCAGTCCCCCACAGAATTAGACTTTGGGTTTGGTTTTGGAAACCTTGACCCTGTGGCTACAGGAGATACAGGTTTCATTTAAGAGAGTTTCAGTATCTTTCTTGTCCTTTACCTGGACTTTGAGCTTCATATTTAAAACTCTGAGCTTATTCTTTGTTTCCCCAAATTCTTCAGAGCACTTAGAAGCAACTGACCAATCCCTTTATATTCCTTATCTCCACTAAAACATGGCAGAAGCTAGTCACCCAAAGTCTTGCCTTGCCATAAGCCTGTGATTACAGGTGACTTCAGGTTTGTGTCACTATTTTGCCACTGCAATCCATGAACTACCGTTGTTACCTTTACAAATGGCAACTTTAGCTTCTTTAAACCTAAACAGATTGGTGGGGGTGCTGAGAGGGGCTGGATTCTAGATGATTGTCATCAAGACTCTGTTCTGGAACCACTTCTGGTGCCAGTAACTATGAATCAGGTTAAATGAAGAATGGAAAACTACTATGACTTATGGTATAAGACACTTAATATTATAAGAATAAAAACTTACACAATTGTGGAAAGATCTGGGAGGTGGAACTTCGGGAGAGAAATTGGAGGATCAGAGAAGGTGTTACCGACCAGTAGATCTGGGGAGCCAAGCATGCCCAGTTGCTGGATGGGAACTGAGAAGAGAAGTCTCAGAGGAAGGGAGGTCTGCACAAAGATGTGCCCCTGAGTCATATGCTACCACCGGTTATGGTCCTAGGTCAACCAACAATCAACACGGTGAGCGCTCAAGAGAAGAGACTATCTGCAAGCCAATATAAAAAAAACTCTGACAATCCAATAAAGAAGTGGCCAAAGACTTGAACAGTCACTTTGGGGGGAGGGGGGAGAGGGGGTAATTTTATATATATATATATCTCCACATACTCCTCACTTATCAACTATCTCATTATCCAGCATTTCACATTTACAACAATAGTAAAAAAAAAATTATTATTTAACATATTAGGGATGTACATCTGACAGTAACAAATGCTAAGGTGTGAAGTGAGAGTAATGCTGGCTGTGATGGTTAAGGTTATGTGTCAACTTGCTGGGCCATCATTAGTGATTTGGCAGTTATGTAATGATGTAGTCATCCTCCATTTTTGCATAATGTTGATTTTCACATAATGACCTGGTCTTTGGACCCTAACCATGTCAGTAAGTTAGGAGTGCACGTGTGTGTGTGTGTTGCTGCAAAAGACCTCTTTAAAGTGTTAAAAAGCACAGATGTCACTTTGAGGACTAAGATGCACCTGACACAAGCCATGGTATTTTCAATCACCTCGTATGCATGCAAAAGCTGGACAATAAATAAGGAAGACCGAAGAAGAATTGATGCCTTCGAATTATGGTGTTGGCAAAAACATTGACTATACTATCCACTGCCAGTAGAATAAACTGTCTTGAAAGAAGTACAGCCAGAATGCCCCTTAGAAGCGAGGAGAGACTTCATCTCACATACTTCGGACATACTATGAGGAAAGAACAGTCTCTGGAGAAGGACATCATGCTTGGTAAAGTAGACTGACAATGAAGGAGAGGAAGACCCTCAACGAGATGGATTGACATAGTGGCTGCAATGATGGGTTCAAGCATAGCAACAATTTTGAGGATGGCGCATGCCAAGCAGTGTTTCGTTCCATTGTGCACAGGGTCACTATGAGTTGGAACCAAATTGACATCACCTAACAACAACAATGAGTGTGTGTGTGTGTATATATATATATATATATAATGACTGATAAACATGGAAAGGTGCTTAATCTCATTAGTAACCAGGAATACGATTAAAACTACAGTGAGATGCCATCAAATGCTCACAATATTGGCAAAATACTAATAATGCTTGATGTTACTAAATGTTGGTGAGGTTCTGTAACAATAGAAACACTCAAATGAACCTATTGGGTGTGTAAATTATTGCAGCCACTTTGGAAAAATGTTTAGTGTTGTGTTAAAAACCCAAAGTTATGAATATTTTCTTATTCAACAATGTCTAATTGTTTTCCCTAAAGATTCTTAGAGGAGCCTGGGTGGCGCAAATGGTTTGTGATCCACTGCTAATCAAGAGACTGGTGGTTCCAACCCACCCAACAGTGCTGCAGAAGAAAAGCCGTGGTGATCTGCTTCTGTCAAGATTACAACCAAGAAAACCCTATGGAGCAGTTCTACTCTGTAACACATGGGGTTGCCATGAGTTGGGGACCGATTCAGTGGTAGCTAACAAGAAAAACAACAAAGATACTTGGGTATACATGTACCAGTTTACATGTGAAAGAATGTTCTTAGAAACATTGTTTATACAAGCAAAAACTGAAAACAACCCAAGTATCCATCAATAGTAAAGTAATAAACTGTAGTATATTCATATAATGAAACATCAATACAGCAATAAAGAGGAACAAACCACAGCTTCGTATATCAATGTGGAAAATTTTTATAAAGACAGCACTGAGTGAAAGAAGCCAGACAAGTGTATGGAGTGTACCTCCATTTATTTAGTGTGTTTAAAAAAATTTAGGTAAAACTAAAATATGTAGGAATGCCTTCAGGAATGATAAAACTATAATACACTGTTTAAAAGCTATATTTAAAAAGGCAAGAAAATGGTTGCTATAGAAGTTAGAATACTGATTAATTCTAAGAGGCAAAAATGATGTGTCCTTGAAAAGGAACATCTGGGAGACCCCTGGACTTGTTTCTAACTTCATGTTTTGTTTAAATTATGTGTATATATGTAATTTTGCTTTTGGATTTATAAGCCTAGATTTTAGAGTGGAATTATCCCCTGGAGGTATACATTTCAGATTTATCAGCTCTGAGTTACATTTAATGCCAAGGGAATTAATGATATCGTGTCATAAGATGATGTAGAGAAAAGATGGCCCAGGACTGAGTTCTGAGTAGCATTAATAGGCCCTGAGTTGGTGGGAAAAGCAGCGAAAGAAATAGAGAAGAATATCCAATTAAATAGTGAAGTCTGTGTGTCTCTTAGTCCAAGAGAGAAGAGTTTTTCTAAAAATAGGAAGTGGCCAACTATGTGGAATGCCTCTGAATAAAATGAGGACAGGAGACAAGATAATTTTGACAGGCGTTGTTTCAGGAGAGTGGTAAGGACAGAGACATGTTGAAGTGGCTTCAAGAGTTCCAGCAACACTGTTGGTCACACAGCTAGAAAACACTCTCATTAACAGGGTACTTACATATTGATAAAATATTAAAAGAGTTTAATGTATGGCACAGACTGGGAAGATAGAAATAGTCTCAGTGGCCACGTTTCAAGAAAGCCCGAATCCATTTTAACCGACTATACTAGAAAGAAGACTGAATTATTTTCTAGCCTCTCCAAAGAAAATATTTCAAAATTGTTAACTTATGAAGGGATGCAGTCAAAAATGTAAGGAAAAAATATTATAGCGGTGACTGAATTCTGTGATAATTCATTGGTATTTGTAATCTTGTAATTATTGGATTTCATATTCTAAGTAAATATTAACTTTTCTGCAAAATGTTTTGCATTTTTCTATTTCTACAAAATATTTTGCATTTTTTCATTAAAAAGGTTCTCATTCCACCGTAAACTGAATCTGTGGGCCCACAAAATGTAATTCACATCAACGAGCAGGAGAACACAAAGCCCAGGACCCAGGCAAAATGAACTTGAGAAATTTCTGCATAAACCATGATTCTCGTAAGGCAAAACCATCAGGAAAAAAGAAGAAAACCTCTCCAACGAAGACAGTGAAGAATCTTGTCTTTTTATCCTTTTGTCCTTGATGGAAGGAGGAATTCACAACCACAAGCCATGTGTGTGGAGATGTGGGCTTGGAGCTAGAATTCACATTGCATACAGGGTCTGAAAGATCTCAGGATTCGAATCTGAGTGGCTTCGGTTTGGTAGTGACTATAGAAATCTGACAGTGTTGTTGTGTGTCCTTGAGTCAGTTCCGACCCATAGCAACCCTATAGGACAGAGTAGAACTTCCCACTAGGGTTTCCAAGCCTGTAATCTTCAAGGAAGGAGACTGCCATACCTTCTACCTGCGGCACCAGATCTTAACAACCAGAAATGTTGAAATAAAAGATGGGGAAAATGCTGGCCTGTGGAACATGTTTTTTAAGTTGATTTTATAGAAACAGTGACCAAGAAATAAACATTTGCAGAAACTGACATTAAGAGTCGCTTTAGAAGTTGATGTTAGAATGGAATTTGTATCAATTGTGATGGTGTTTTATAGTATAGGGAAGGGAGAATTTCAAAAGGTAGGGGACTGAAATGGAATAGAGGGAGGCCCTCTTATGTTTATCAGATTGATAACTCATCCAATAAATGTGTTCCTAAATTATTTTTAGAAGCTTTCTCTTATCCTACCTTGAAGTGGACACAGAGAGGAGTTGCCCAGCTTCCCTTCCCAGGAGCACTTATGGCGGCTGTCAGGTCCTTGGCTGCAGAGGGCTGCCTCACCCATGGACACGCCTTCCTGGGGTGGCCCCATCTAATCTGGGCAGGGGAAAAGGCCCAACACAGGGCCATATATGCTCCAGAGCTCTCGCATGAGTTGACCATGTCTTTGATCATCACAGTTCATCTTCCTCTACCCAACCCTAGTTTTTTCTTTTCCTTTCCTTCCACTGCCGTTTATCTCTTCTGCACACCAACATCATCTCAGTGTCTCTTCCAGAGAACCCAGCCTGTGATGCATGTTTACCCAAACTGCTGTGATTAGTATACTTATACAAAAATAGGGCCACATTAATTTCTCAAGCAATTATCTTTAATTATAGGTTAATAAACTGGTGTTTCGGTTGATAAATAAAGCTATTTATTAGTTTCATTAATCCAAACTAGTTCATCTGGGGATGATCATGCTGGTTAATAGTGAGTTTCTGAAATAGCAAAGATAAATGATTCAGCTGGAGGCTCCCTAACATGAAAACTTGCTAATTTGTCAGATTTCGCTATACCTTCACCGTGTGTACATGTTGTACGGTCTTCTAATGGCACTGATAATTTAAAAAATGCTTATGCCTGAAGAAGGGACAGTTACAGTAGTTACAGGGAGAAAACGTGATTGTTGTCTTCGAAATTCCCAGTAGGTGGTGTCCTAATACTGTACTTAGGGGATAGTGTTTTTACATGAAGTGGAGAAAGAAGAGAATGCTAATATACTCTCTCAAATGTGCATACTTTCATTTAAGAAGCTACTTTTAAGATGACACTGCTATAAACGTCTCAATACTTCATTTCTTCAATTCATATTTTTACAAGGAAACATGTACAAAGAGACAATCTTTCATTCTCTGTGGAGTTATGTAACACTACACAATCTGTCAAAATGTTCCCAGAAAGATTTCCCATGATCTATTTTTACACTCATATCTTAGACATACGAAAAACTGTGCTTGTCCTGGCAGTCAACCAGACAGGGGGGACCTGTGATAATCACCACCACCTTTATTTTGCACTCCAAATATTTTCCACTTTTAGCTACTCTTTTCAACTCTTCACATCCTAAATGACTGACCTTGCTGTGAAGCTAGCTATTTCTGGCTGAGTTGAATGTAATCTTAATTTTCATACCTGACATTTCACTAATCCTTATGTTTGCTTTGGCAATACATGCACTAGAATAGTTAGAATTCAGAGCTTAACGTGACCTCTGCAAGGATGACTTTCAATCTGGTGAAACGGTCCAGGTTAGGTCTCCCCAGCTAGATTATAAACTTGAAACCATGGTCCGTGGATTCGTTTTTTTTTTTTTTTTGTCTGTCTCTTTGTTTTGTGTTTTGTAACCTTCACAATGTCGGTTTAAACTGGGCAGAAGCAGAAAGTAGATGTATGGCCCCCGTATCTATAAGAAAATAAACTTCTGTTGTTTTAAGCCACAAAGTTAGTGGTAATTTGTAGTGGCAGCCACAGAAGGCTAATCCACTCGGATTGTGGCTCCTCATTGTCCTTTGAACACCTTTTTTAGTGGGTTCCTGGGACTGTGAAGGAAGTTAAGCAGTCACCAGAACCCCCTTTTTTTTTTGTCGTGGAGAAGGCAGAAGAACATTTTAGCACTGAGTGCCACGTTACCATCTCTGGTATTTTTTGGTAAGCTGGGATAAAGGTCGATAGGAGTTCACCATACAGAATGCACAGGGAACATGCAAAGAAAGTCTGTCTCTTCAGGATTATTTGGAGAGGCCGTGTTCCTGTTTTAACCTATGGATACCCCACCAGAGACTAAGTTTATCAGACTTTCGAGTCTTACCGTCCTTAACTGTTTGAATACATTCCACCTACCATTTTTCTGAAATCTCTGGTGCTTACAGAATGCGAGAGCTGACCTAAATGTAGTAGAAAAAATTTGGGGACATTCTAGTATCCTTTCACCCTATTGCAGCTAATATTTTGATTTCCACTGGGCTAATTACACCTTTCCCAATTTATGACATTTTGGAGATACTGCAAATCACGGTGTTCTCTCTTTTTCTAAGCGAGGGATGGGCATGGGACCTAAGCTAGAAGAGTTGGACTCACCCTCCAAGGACTTTGATTTTTGAGTCAAAAATTTAAGGACAGAAGGGTTCTTGGAGCTCATTCTGTCCTGCAGTGATCATTGCTGGATGCTCAGGTAGTGCCTGCTGCCTGAACCTCTAGAGCTGCTCTTGTTCAGGTCTTTCCTGAGCCTGGTTCTCCAGACTCCCTGCCAATTTTGTGAGCTTCTCAATAGCATTCAAATAAATTTCATAATTGCTTAGGGTGGACGTAGTAAGTTAAAGAACCTTAAGTCTACAGGAAGCTCCAACAAAGTAAGTTCTAACATCCTAAGAGTAATCTGCCCCTGGGGCAGAAGGATGGAGGGCACCTTTAAGTGGGAAAGCTATAAAAGGAAAAGCGAGCCCACGCATTTATTTAGCTAAGCAGAATAGTCATCCTGGTTATCTCTAAATATTTTCTAAAGTTCCTTTGACCCATGTGCTTTACAATGTTTACATTAATGATAGGGAGTAGCCTAGCATTCTGGTAATGTCAAAAAGTGCTTTCAATTATGTAATCCAACATATATACAAATCTGCTTCTATTTAAAAGTACACAGTTAATTCTAGTTTCATTTGGCATTTTTACTGATAAGTATCTGCGTGAATATTTCAGCAGTATTTGCACTAAGGAAAGTTTCTTTTCAAACAGCAGCTATAAAACAAATTAGCTTGGTAATATTTATTCTGTTAGGCAGTATATCCTATGTTGGTAGTAAGTGAATACTTCAAAATTAATGTCTCCTTAAAGAAAATTTGTGTGACAACATTTTATTAAGGTAAAGTCTTAGATTTCCTACATTATTATACAATGATTTTTTAAACAAAATATTTTTTGTCAGTCATTTTTTAATCTAAAACTGTTTGAAGGTATTTATCATTCAGGGTCTAATCAGAAGACAGGAACCATATCATAATTTTAAAGTAAAAACTTAATTTAAAGAATTATTAACTGTAGCAGGGGATTACCTTCACAGGGAGAAAAAGTACTCTAAAGAATAATGGAATAGCAGATAAAGGGAGAAGGCACTACTTTAAACATGAAGCAAAGCATCAAAGGAAGGAATGGATCCAGTAGAGGTACCTACCCACCCCCATTGGATAGGCTGTGGTCATGGCAATGACCGACTGGATGGTAGAGAAGTTCTCTAAGGTATATGGTCAGCAGAAATTACTGGGAAACTGCCTTCTGGGGTGGTTGGAAAAGTTGTTCATAGGGAGGTGCTGTTTCACGGAATTGCTGCCTAACTGGGTGGTGTTCTGAGAAGCTGCCCTCTGGGGTTCCAGGGGAAGTTACCATGGGGAGGTACCATGCAGTAGAATTTACTGATCAGAGAACTGCTGGGTATTCCAGTCACTGCTTCACGTTTTACTCCACAGAAGCACACAGAGAAAAACACTAGAACCAGTAAGAAAAGCACCTTTTTCCTGCAGTGTTGCTCCAGCTCCCCCTACTAGCAACATTTGACATCGTGTCATCTGACAAGAAATATTTGCAGGGTTCAGCTATAGTGCCACAAGCAGGGCAATGAAGGGTGTATTTGAAGCTGAGAGACACATTGATAACTGACACAAGGTATGTGGGATTTCTTTTTTTTTTTTTTTAAGTAAAAGCAATGAAGTTTTCAAGACTTCAAATTCATTGATGTATTTCAATAAGGAAAATCAATCCTTAAAGAAATTTTTCATAGGCTTTCATATAGGTGTTTAAACCGTATAAACAGGAATTAATATTCAGAGCTAATATTTAGTTTTAGCAATCTACCTTTGAAATAGTTACATCTGTGCACTGAAAGTGCTACAATTCTCAGTTTTAACTTGTGAAAATGCTCAACTGGAAAATAATTTTCTTATAAAAGGGTCTGCCTGCCCACTATCAGTTTCCTAAGAGAAAAATAACGGTTTCTCAAAAATTGAGTTCAGATTGTATTTGCACGGTTAGTGCCACACTGAGTTTTGTGTTCTGCTGAATTATCTAAGACATGGAATCATATTCCATCCAGTACGATTGAATGGGAATGAATAGGCCATCAGCTAAGGCACAATACGTTGCAGATTGTAAAGCAGTATGTAAAAGTACTCTAGAAGGATTTCTGTTTTGACTCTACCTTTCCTAAAGTTATTTAACGCATGCAAAACATTCACAATTCTATTGGTAAAAATGATTCTTAAAAGCTGTTGAAGTGACACGGCAGAACTTGTTAGGTGGGCCGCTTTACGATATAATCTTATTACTTTCTGTGACTGTTGGGATTTACTATAAAACAGATTCTAGATGTTATCTGGAGGAAAACTAATTTCTTCCAGGTGGGTTTGAACATTACTGGAACTTCAGACAGCTGCCACCCTCTAGGCTTTTCTCCAGAAATCCTGGCATTTCATACTACCCTTATACTGTTCATAATCCTTACTGTTCAGAATTTGTTTTTTGATGGCTGCAAAACTAATCAGAGAAGAATTAAATTGGACCAAGGGCTTGCTATTTCCTAGGGCATTACACAGAAATATGACCAACCCACTGTTGTCAAGTCAATTCTGAGTCATAAAGACCCTACAGGATGGAGTAGAACTTCCTCATAGGATTTCTAAGGCTGTATGTCTTTATGGAAACAGACTACTCGACATCTTTCTCCCACGGAGTCTTTGGTGGACTTGAACCGCAACCTTTGGATTAGCAGTCAAGCGTTTTAACCACTGCGCCACCAGATCTCCTAGAAAAAATGACCAAATCGTGAAGAATCAGAAAGAATGTTTTCTACAACTGAGATTCTTTGTATGTTAAAATTTCTGGCGTTTACATACTAACATAAGGCTTAACCATAACTCAAATTTAATTTATAAAGGTTTAGAAGTTTCCCAAAATCATTACCATATTTTCTAATCATGCATAAATAATTTATGATTTAAGCAGAAAAGAAAATTCAGCATAAGTAATCTCATATTTCTGTCTAAATTGTATAGCAGAGTGTCTGAGGTACCATAAAGTGGAGCACAGACCACTTCGCATATGCTGTTTTTTTTAAGTTTCTCTAAAAAGTTTTTATGTAATTAATAGTCTAGCTCCCTTCCCAAGATTAGCCCTGCCGACCAAACTCTTCATCTCTTAATTACTATAAATACTGGTTTCATTTTGCTTACAAGTAATTTTCTGCTTCCTACATTTTTGTGGTTTACGAACTTTGAAAAAATTATAATCAGTGTACTATACCTTGGATAACTCCGCAATACTACAAAGTCCAGTGTAGAAAAGCTCCATTTTCTGTGTTTTGGGAAATTTTTAAAAACTTTTGTTTATAGCACAGTCAGATAGTTTAATTTGTTCTATAAGACAAGAGGAAACCCTGGTGGTGTAGTGGTTAAGAGCTATGACTACTAACCAAAATGTTGACAGTTTGAATCCACCAGGCGCTCCTTGGAGCAGTTCTACTCTGTCCTATAGGGTCACTACGAGTCAGAATCAGCTTGATGGCAATGGCTTTTTTATAAGACAAGAACAATTCCTGACAGCTATGGTAAGCTGTTAAAAAAAAAAAAATAAGAGCTGCTAAATAAGAGAAGAGCTCCCTAGTTTCTTTCCTCCCTTCCTCCCTCCTCCCTCCCTATCTTCATCCCTTCCCCCCTTTCCTTTTCCCCTTCCTTCCTCCCTCCCTTTCTTCCTTCCTTCTTTCCTCCTTCCCTTTCTTCCTTCCTTCATTTTAATATTCAAATTGAATACTCTCCCCTTTTTTCTTAACAGGCTTCATCTCTGAGTTTCACAAACCTCCAAATAAAACAAGTAAAAGTCATTAATTTGTTATTTTATTTAAAAGGAAAAATTAGTCACCCACAATTTTTTTTCCCCTCTCTTGAGGGTAAGAGCCAGGTGAGAAATATTCTGTTAAGACAAATAACCATGCAGCTGAAGACGCCCAGTGGTTTTGAAACCCCGCTGGGGTCTGTCAATTTTTGCTTTTATAAATGGAGAGGTTTACAAGAACCAGAACTTTTACAGTTTTATCTCAGAATTAAAAAAAAAAAAAAAAAAACCTGTAAAAAACTTGAATGGCTTCTGACATGACATTATCTCATAATCATTCAGTATAAAATTTGACAAAAAAAAGAGAAAATAGTGCTTGCCCTAAATGGCAACTTAAAGGCTATCAAATTCAGTAAAGTCAGTTTGATTTTGTTTTTCAAGGAACTAGATTTTAAGAACTCTTTAAGGAAGGACGGTAGTTCAAAGGAAATAGGAAATTAACTATTTAATCTAAAGTTTAATGGACCACTTCTCTTCACTAGGTTCCATTCTCACAAATAACATCTGTAATTATGTTAGACAATATTTGAATAATTCTAATTTACAAGCAGTTGGGTATCTGGGCATGTGATTATAGGCTGTGTGTGCTGCGGTTGGGAAGGGTGGTGGAGGAAAAAATGAAAATAAATATTTATGGACAAATGAACCTACATCTATAACTCAATTCAAAATCATTTAATAATAATTTGTGTAGATGAGGTGGAACTTGAATTATTACCCTAATTCTTAATTTTTAAATCAATGTTCCCATTTCATTTTGTAAAAACCCATTATTAATTGATATCATTAATTTCTTTATTGTTTTTGATGCTGGGTAATCATCTTCAAAAACACATTTCATTAAATGAGAATTATAATTTACTAGATCTATTTTAATTGAGCTGGGCAACTTCACTGAGAAACCAATGCTTACGATAAAACTTCTAACAAAGAATGATTATTAAATTTCTTGTCAGGTAATTCCAACATCAGTGTCATCTTGGTGTTAGCACTAGTGATGGTCTTTTCTCATTCAAGTTGAGCTTTTCCTGGTTCTTGGTTTGAAGAGTGATTTGTGATTTTATTCTGAACATTTTTGTATTATGTTATGGACTGGATCTTAAGTAAATCTCCTGTTTTAGTAAGCCTCCTCCGACACTATTGCAGCAGGGATGGGGAGAACTTCCTCCCTACTGCCAGGTGGGAGTGGAAGCCAGGCTGCCTGTTAGGCTTTTTCTGACAACAGGGAGGTTGGTGATGGTTATCTTAATACCGCTGGGTAGGGGTGGAAATTTAAGGTCCCACTAAGCCTTTGCTGACACCTCCATATTGGTTCCCACATGGCCTCCACTGTTGGGGATGTCTTCCTTATCCCTAGGCAGTGGTGAATGTCCTGACTTTCCACTAAGCCTCTTCTCTTACTATCCCAGCAAGGGATAGTGAGAGTCTTTCAGAATAAAAACTTTATTCTGAAAGACTATTGTAGTAGACAGAATGCTCAGAATTCAGGAACTGCAAAACTCTCAAAATTAAACAGAAAAAGTCTTTTATAGGAAGGTAGTTGGACAAATGTGGGGAAATGACCAACAGGATCTGACTTTGGTCAGCTGATTCTTGGGATTAGTTGGTAAGGGGGTGTGTTCTCAGGCTTGGGTGAAAACAGGGTTCAAGGGCCTGTAGGGAGAAGAGAAGCTTGACTAAAGTTTGGCCAAGCCAAAGTAGAGGATAAAAAATGGACAATTGTGAAGATTTGGTGACCCCTGACATTGATGGTGGTGGTGAGGGGATTCCTAAATGCTTCGTGGAGGTGTACTTTCTGGCTGACGACTCAGCCTTCTGTAATACCACCCTAGCAGGGATGGGGCATGAAAGGATGCTTCATATAGCTGGGTGAGAGTGGCAGTCTTGGCCACCTATCCCCTTGGCTTTTGCTGACAGGGTTTGTGTAGGTCACATTATTTTTTTTTTTTTGCCATGGTCTTTGTTTGCAGTAGAGCGGTTACTGTTTAGGCTGCCCCTTTCATGGTCCTTTGGGTAGAGAGAGCAGGCTTTTGTTGGAGCTTTCTTCTATCTATCCCCATTGGCATTTCCTGGTTGCTGGTTTCTTCAGCTCCAAGTTGGGAACATAGAAAGCAAAAAGAAAATCCAGAGAACTCACTATACTACCTTTCCTTGGATCCATGATCCTTAGCTAGTCTCTCAACCATTCAGAGTCTTCTTATGTTTGCTTTATTTATAGCGTCCCGGGTATTTAACTGTGCTTTAGTGGGAGCTTTAGTGGGAGAAATAGGGAAAAGTACCTCTACTCCATCTTTCCAAACTGAGAATGAAGTTTTAGGGCTCGATAGCAGAGCTATTAAAAAAAAAAAAAGAGGCTAGAGCTACATGGGAATAGGATGGAAGGAATTTACTAAGAAAGCCCTCCGGCCCCCTGGATATGATGAAGCTGCACTTTGGCGTTGTAGCCAGCATATTCCCACAGCAGTATTTCCCAACTGTGACCACATTGTCCACAAATATGCACTTGCCCACTTTGCTCTCCCCCAGGATGATGGGCCATAAATGCACGTATCTTTGGGGAGAAATTGCCTTAAGCAATACCAGTGGCTTATTGAAGCTATCTCCAGGATTCTAGCTTAAGTGTGAGCAGATCCAACACCCAGTGTGATTATCTATTTACTGGTTAAGTGCTAAAAAAAAAAGTGTCATTTGTTTATTTTCTTTTTTATTTACCCATACAGAAACTTGACTTCTCTCAGCATGGTTTCAGGTGAAAGCAATGCAAAACTTGGCATTACCATGAGTTCCATTTAGACAGAGTTTTGTGGTTTTACCAGACTTACAAGCCCTGAGATTTTATTTTAACTCACATCTCTTAACCTCAAAGTTTCCCCAGCCAATGCAAATCAAGTTGTTTTTGGAAGAAGTAAATTCTGAAGAAACCTAAAAACCCCCTATTCTTCAGTTCTCCAATGTTCCAGCATTGCAGTTACAATTTCCCACTCTTTCATCATAGCCAGCTGGGGTGAAACTTTGTACAATATGGATTGATGTTTAAAACCAAGATAGAAATCACGACTGAGAAACCACTAAGATATTATTTTAGGAAACTTAAAACCCAATGTATCACCTGGGATCAGTGTGGAATTTACTCTGCAAATTTAATCGGAAAAGCATAGTTTATCTAACATCTTTCAAGTATATGATTTGAATATGTGCTCCTTTTTTCCCAGTTTAAGGAACAAGACAATTGTGGAAAAATTTGAGGCAGTTGGCAATATTCTTATATATGAGTCCTGTATCACAAAGCCTTGTGAGTACTCTCTGGAGGGAGTGGTGAGATAAGGAACAGTGTCTCAAGTCAAAGAACTGGACTGAGTAGGTACTTCGTTTCCTTGGACCTTCCCACCTCAGTCCACAACTCCTCTTCTTCAAGTCTGAAATAAGTTTAAATAGGTTTATGAGTTGCCAGACTCTATTATGAAAGATAAAAATTATGGTACAAACATAAAGCTTTAGAGGAAAATATGTTATTAATTACATATTTTAAAGTGTTTGATATGGTTAAAATACAGGCCAGAAAGTTAATACAAAGAGGCAAGAACAGGATTGCCAAACTTTTTCTCTAGAGGACCAGATTGTACCTAGTTCAGACTTTGAAGGCTAAGAGGAAAAATCCAGAATAAGCAAGTAGTTATACAACAATAAAGAACATAAATTTCTATGAAATGTTTATTGATAAAATTCAAAATATAATAATAATAATAACAGTAGATTTTGTATTGTAGGTCTACTAACGAGAATAATTGAAATCTTTTTTTAGGGAGACTAACATTTCACTTAGTTGAAGTTCAAAGTTAGTATTCTTGTTGAAATTGGTTACAAATGTTCATCTGTTAATGCTGATCTGCAAGGAGATTTTTTTTTTGCCTTTTTTTAATTGCGCTTTAAGTGAAAGTTTACAATTCAAGTCAGTTTCTCACACAAAAACTTATACACACATTGTAATGTGACTCCAGTTGCTCTCCCTATAATGTGACAGCACACTCCTCCTCTCCACTCTATATATCCCACGTCCATTCAACCAGCTCCTGTCCCCCTCTGTCTTCTCATCTCGCCTCCGGCAGGAACTGCCCACATAGTCTCATGTGTCTACTTGAGCCAAGCATTCTCTGCACCAGTATCATTTTGTGTCTTGTAGTCCACTGTAATCATTGCTGAAGAATTGGCTTCAGGAATGGTTTTAGTTTTTAGCTAAAGGAGATGTAAGGAGATTTGACGTATTTCATCTTCGGAAGTACGTTTTCACATGTTTTTTTTTTTTTTTTAGGTACTGCCAAATACCGATGTCAGTCCTCAAGCATATGATTTTCATCAATCATATTTATTATTTGGAATACATCTATAAAATTCTGTTATATTCTTTTCTCGACATTTGCCATTTAGCATACCATTATACTGCAGATAAACCACTTCCAATTGAAGGTTATGTGGAAACTCCCAGTTGCAAAAATGGAATTGTAAACATGGTAATTTCCTTTGCAGTCACATTGAGGTCTGAAAAATGCTTCTGGACCTGTAGGTTGAGTTTGGAAAATATACATCTTACAAATTTTGTGGGAATGGAGATCTCACTTCTTGTTTTAATTTTTGACAGCATGGGAAGTGTATAAAACAGTTTGAAATTTTTGTGATCCAAACAAAGTTAGTTGTGTCAAAATGACTTTACCACAGTATATGTGTTGCATATAAACACTGTAATTTAGGTTGAATTCATTAAGAAACATTAAAAGATCAATAACAAAAGGTAATTTCAAAGCATTCAGGGTTCGATAATAGTGGTTAAGGTCAGTTTGTCTCATTCAGAAAATTTCAATTTAAGCCTCGTTATAAAATTCACAATAAAAAGTTTACCACTACTAAGTCATTGAACTGGGGTGTGATAGGGCAAGTCAAAATATTCTGTTTCTAATTTGGCAAAAATTTACAGAAATAACGATAACAAGAGCAGATGAAGGTCTTAACTGAACTACTGGTTCAATAACGCGATAAATTCAAACACTGCAAATTATCTTCTGTTGAATAATATAATGAACAATTATAGGCTTTAAACATCTTGGATTTTTAGGAGATTTGTAAATTTTCCTATCTCCTCATGTATTTTTACCACTATCAGTTTTAACATATTTTAGCAAATTTCACTTCATTTTGTATTGAATTAATGTTTCCTCAAATTGAAAGTAATATCACCTGAAGTTCTTCCAGAGCCCTGGTGGCACAGTGGTTAAGAGCTGTGGCTGCTAACCAAAAGGTAACCAGTTCAAATCTACCAGCTGCTTCTTGGAAACCCTATGGAGCAGTTCTACTCTGTCCTATAGGGTCACTATGAGTCGGAATCAACTTGATGGCAATGGGTTTGGGTTGTTCCGTTTTGTTTCTCGGTAGTTGTTCCACGAATACTATTCACAAAGGCTAATTCTTTAGTCACTTCCAACCCAGCATTGACTCTTCTAATGGACAACAACTCAACAGTGTCGGTAACATCTTTCAAATTTTCAAGAGCCAAGGAAAATCACTCAAATAATTTCCTTGTTTTTTAATTGACGTTGCTTCTAATGTCCTAAATTCTTGGAGCAATCATTGTTGCTAAAATTCTAATAACCAAAAATCCATTGTAGCCAAGTCAGTTCCAACTCATGGTGGCTGCATAAGCTCCAGAGTAGAATCAAGCTCCACAGGGTTTTCTTAGCTCGAATGTTTGTGGAAGCAGATCTCCGGGCCTTTCTTCTATGGTGCCACTAGGTGGGTTCAAAGCATTAAAGCTTTCTGTTAGTAGTTGAGTGCAAACCATTTGCACTGCCCAGGTACCTTAAAAGGCTGATAGTTTTCTTGATATAAAGCCGTTTAATCAAAGACCATTCTTAGCACCCAGCCGATACAAAATTAGGCAGCAGGCCATACTTTGCTGATCCTTGGGCAAGAATATTGACCCAAAGAAGTTTCTTAAGCTTAAAATATAGCCACAATTCCTAGAAGAATATGGTTTAGATCAATGTGTCTAAAACTTGAGAGATACATCTCTTTTAAAGAAAGAAATATTTTCACAATATCTGGGTGTTGACTTAATTTTTTCATAATGTTTATGAATGAATATTAATGTTTATTGATGAATATTAATCAAAGAGGCTTGTTATTCCTACAATCCTCTAGTTATAATTTATTGAGAAATTAAATGGGAACAAAGTGGTAAAGCCAAAGATATTCCTACAAAAATTAGTTTAACGGGCAGATGGTTTTATTTTTTTGAAACAAAAAAGCTGCTTATTATGAGTATAATTATAACCCCCATAGCATTGTCTAGAAGCTCTGATGGTGCAGTGGTTAAGAGCTATGGCTGCTAACCAAAAGGTCAGCCGTTCGAATCCACCAGCCACTCCTTGGAAACCCTATGGGGCAGCTTTACTATGTCCAGTAGGGTCACTGTGACAAAGTGGGTGGCTTTAAAGAACAGGAATGTATTTTCTCACAGTTTTAGAGGCTAGAAGTTAAATCAGAGTATTGACTGTATTGATTCCTTCTTCTGCCTCTGAGAGGGAAACTGTTATGTGCCTCTCTCCTAGCTTCTGGTGGCTTCCAGAAATCCTTGACCTTCTGTGGCTTGCATCTGCCCCCATCATCCCATTGCCATCCTTCTTCTCTGTGACTCTCCATGTCTCTTCTGCTCTTTTATAAGACACCGCTGGATGAGATTAGGACCTACTCTACTCCCGAATGACCTCATGTTAACCCTTTCATGACCACCGGGATATACAATTGCTCACCCAATTTTCCACCTCTCAGGTTCATTGGAAAGCTGCTTTCCCACTGATGGTGCGTGCTGCCACAAGGCAAGTGCCTTTATACTGTTTGAAACTGAAAAAATCAGTCATGTGCTGCAAATTACTTTTTCTGTATGGTGTAGTATGAGGAGTGTGCATTTTTGGTAGGAGAAAGAAATTTTTCTTTTCTGGGATATATTATATCTTTCTGAGTTCTAGGGCGTATCCAGGGCTAGAATTAGTGGAACAACATATACACCTCAGGACGTGAAGGGTAGGGTTGTTGGAGGAGACCAAAAAAAAAAGAAAAAACCCATACTACCTACCAAAAATTCACCAATACTCAATGATTCAGCATGCTTCCATTAATGAAAACACTTGGTACCAACAAAAAATTCAAAACATAAAATAATATCTTCAAAGACTCTTTTTCCAAAGAAGGTCGTGTTCACAAGTACCAGGGGTTAGGACTTCAACATATTTTGAGGGGGGACACAATTGAATCCATAAAAAGCACGCTAAAAAATTTAGCGTGTCTCTATTTCCATGCCTTCCCTGATAAATCAATTCCTCTGAGGCCTTTTTCTCTCTTCGGGAAACTTCATTTACACAGCATATATTTATATCATTTGGCCTTTACTTTGTGTGAACACATCACCAAGGCATTGTGTTGGTTTCTGTTTCTCATTAGCCTGTACAAGTAACCTAGTATTACTAGAGCTTACATATATGTAAAGAAATATAGACACTGAGACAACAAAGCAGTATTGATACTCATGCAAATAATTAATAATTTTTAGTTTATGACCAATGTGACAATAAAATATTAAAAATTAAAAAAAAATTATTCTAGAGAAAACGCACAATCTAGCAGAAAAACTGATTTAGATTGCACTAGTGACAACGACAGAACAATATGGAGCCTCATGTGTGGTGGCCAGTTCTTCCTTGGGCTGAGGTTATTTTAATATTTTTAAGATTCTAAAATACAATAAATGCTTGTCCAATCACCCACGGACCCTTATTTGGGTTGTTGTTATTTGCCCTCAAGTTGATTCTGACTCGTAATGGCCCTATCTGACAGAGTAGAACTGCCCCATAGGGTTTCCAGGGAGCGGCTTAGTGGATTTGAACTGCTGACCTTTTGGTTAGTAGCCTGAGCTCTTAACCACTTCACCAGGGCTCCCTTATTTGGGTGGAGTGGCTTATATTATGAAAATGGCTTTCACAAAGGGCAAAAAACATATATAAAAATACCATTTTATAATTTTCTTTCCCTCACACTTTCTCACCATTTTTGTCCTAAAATGTCTTTGAACTAAATGTGTTTGAATTCCTGCCCTGTTATTTACTTAAGGAAATTGCTTATCTGTGTCTCTGTGTCCTCATTTGTAGAATAAAATAATAAACCCTGCCTCATAAGATTTTTTTTTTTCATAAGATTATTATAGGATTAAATTGACAACAGCAACTTGAATGATTAGATAGGAAAGTTAGGGGGCAGTGAATTTATGTTAACAGGGGAGGAACAGCTCAAAAAAAGAGGGTGAGAATGATTGCACAACTCTAAGAATGTAATATCTGAGAATGTAATGAAGCAATATGTCGACAGGGAACTGCCAGAAATTCAGGCCAGTTTCAGAAGAGGACGTGGAACCAGGGATATCATTCCTGATGTCAGATCTATCCTGGCTGAAAGCAGAGAATACCAGAAGGATGTTTACCTGTGTATTATTGACTATGCAAAGGCATTCGACTGTGTGGATCATAACAAACTATGGATAGCACTGCAAAGAATGGGAATTCCAGAACACTTAATCGCGCTCATGAGGAACCTTTACATAGATCAAGAGGCAGTTGTTCGGACAGAACAAGGGGGTACTGACTGGTTTAAAGTCAGGAAAGGTGTGCGTCAGGGTTGTATTCTTTCACCATACCTGTTTAATCTGTATGCTGAACAAATAATATGAGAAGCTGGACTATATGAAGAAGAACGGGGCATCAGGATTGGAGGAAGACTCATTAACAACCTGCGTTATGCAGACGACACAACCTTGCTTGCTGAAAGTGAAGAAGACTTGAAGCACTTACTGACGAAGATCAAAGACCACAGCCTTCAGTGTAGATTACACCTCAACATAAAGAAAACAAAAATCCTCACAACTGGACCGATGAGCAACACCATGATAAAGGAAGAAAAGATTGAAGTTGTCAAGGATTTCATTTTGCTTGGATCCACAATCAACAGCCATGGAAACAGCAGTCAAGAAATCAAAAGACACATTGCATTGTGCAAATCAGCTGTAAAATACCTCTTTAAAGTGTTTAAAAGCAAAGATGTCACCTTGAAGACTAAGGTGCACCTGACCCAAGCCATGGTATTTTCAATCACATCGTATGCGTGTGAAAGCTGGACAATGAATAAGGAAGACCAAAGAAGAGTTGACGCCTTTGAATTGTGGTGTTGGCAAAGAATATTGAGTATACCATAGACTGCCAAAAGAACGAACAAATCTGCCTTGGAAGAAGTGCAGCCAGAATACTCCTTAAAGGCAAGGATGGTGAGACTGTGTCTTACATACTTTGGACATGTCAGGAGGGATCAGTTCCTGGAGAAGGACATCATGCTTGGCAAAGTACAGAGTCAGCTGAAAAGAGGAAGACCCTCAACGAAGTGGATTGACACAGTGGCTGCAACAATGAGCTCAAGCATAACAATGACTGTAAGGATGGCGCAGGACCCGGCAGTGTTTTTTTCCGTTATGCATAGGGTCGCTAAGAGTCGGAACCGACTGGATGGCACCTAACAACAACAAGAATGTAATCAATGTCACAAGATGGTACATGTAGAAACTGTTGAATTAATGTATGTTTTGCTGTGTATATTCTCAACAGCAACAAAATTTTTAAAGAAAAGATTGTTATAAGGATTAAATGAAGAAGCATTTTAAAATTCCTGTAACACAGAAAATGCCAGAAATATTGGTTTTCTTTCTTCTTGGACATCAGCAGTTAAGTAAAAGAAAAAGATGCTTAAGCCAATTTTGGTTTGAAGTACAACCTAAAACAAGTATCCATGAGTTTCTCTCCACAGATCGAGGGACAAGTGAATTTTAAAGTTTGATGTGTTTTTAAAAATTACTCTAAAGTATTAATTCAATGGCATAAAATAATAATAAAAAGCTCACAGATATAACCCATGTTTTTGATATCCCACGTTATGATACTATATTCAAACTCGGTCCCAGGCACCATTCTACTCATCCAATTAAAGAAGATTACACGAATAGATTGCTGAAGACTACTTCCTTTCACGTGGCATTAACATTGATTAAGTACTTCAGAGTAGTATAGGTGATGTAATATAAGCTAGGATAATAATCAATTAAATGTAGCATAAATTCAATTTTAATTGTGAATTACATCATAAGGTATAATTAGGTAGAAATTATACATGGTTTCAGTTTATCTAATTACTGTGGTAAAAGATATAATACTTGAGTCAAATACTGAGGGTTTTTTTTTTTCTGTGTTTTTGTCATCCGGTTCTTTATTGTTTCCCTTAAGAGGCTTTGTTACCCCATCCCTTTTTTTAAGTTGCAGTTCACACTCTTATACTCAATTTCCACATTATTTCATTTTCTGTGAAAGAGCAAACAACTCAGGAAGGAAACGAGAACTACAGTATCAGTCTTCAGATACTGAGAGCAAAATGAAGAGGCACTTCCTCTTCAGATCCTCTTTGAATTCAAGTCAGTTAGCTCTTCCTGAAAACAATTTTGAGTTACACTCGTTGATACGAACATCTTCCTCAGATATTGTTCTGAGGCGCTACTACCTTATAGTCTGTGTGTTGAGATCGCGAGCAGGCATAAGGAAATGTGTTTAAACTGTTATTGTGCTCAAGGGGCATTAAAAACCTTGAGTTTAAAAATGACAAAGGGAATGATCTAATACTAACAAACTCATGGAAGTTTTAGGATTAAAAGCGATTAGTATATTTTCTTAGTGGCATCTTACAAATCTCTTTAAAAATTCCTATTTTTTTAAAACAATTTTCAGCACATTGCTAAAAACTATTCAGTGCTGGAAGCACGGCACGACATGTTTTATGTTTGCCTTTCCTGAACTCTCATTCATATATGTTAAACATTTTCTCTCTTTTTAAAATCATTTGACAGAATTCAGTCCACTGGGTCCTGACTCACTTCTATGTATTGTCACAACTTGGTTTTCAAAGATTATTTGACATCCAAAAACCAACATCCTTAGAGAAACTTTTTGGTTGGATTTTGGTAATCTGTTTTCCTTTTGAGCAAAACTTTAAAACTCCTTTGATTAAAGGAAACTTGTCTTAAGACTAAAAAAAATTATTTGGTTCCTATCCAAAATTAGAAAAACAAATTATGAGGTCAGTTCTCATTCTATTATGTGAATTATTATAATACGTCAAATTATTTGAGCACTTACTTAGATTTTAAAGTACTTTTGAAAGTATTTTCTAAAATCTATACATTCACCTTTTTTTTGGTATTGATTATGCCCATTTTGTGATAAAGGAGTAAAAGAGTGACTCGTCTGTGGTCACTTAACCCTAATTAGTGGAAACGGTGCCCAGGTCTTCTGATCCTCAACTCAGCTCTTTCCGCAAGGCTTCACTGCCAAATCCAGCCTCCACTCATTTCGGTTGCATGGTTTCCTGTTCACGTCCCAGAAAAGCAAGAGTAATGCAGCTGTCTGTGTTTTTGCAGCTGAGGGAAGTGAAATAAAGGGTCACCAGGGTCAAGATGACAGCGGAACTCTCAGAGCTTGACTCCCTGTGCTGCTGCTCAGCCCTGCCAGTCTTGCTGCCTTTGGAAACATCCAGGAAAGGAAACTCTCCTTTCTTGTACTCCAAGTATTCAAAGGTGGGCAAATCTTGTGGGGTTTAATAAACATAAAAAGAGTATCAGCTTCACCTAAGTAGCTTGCAAACAGAGGAAAGAGAAAACAGTGTGCATTAACGTGTCTGGTATGGGAGTTTGAGATGTGGTGAAAGATAGTGGAAATGATCACAAGTAATTAATAAATATGCAGATAAGTGAGATAACTAGTGGATAAGTGGGTGATTAATGGGTACCTCATTTTCCCTTCTCTGAACTATTGATAATAATAGTTTCTTCATAAATACAATGGGAGACTGTAAAAATTTCTTCCAAAAACTTTCAACCCTAAACTGTGTGGTTAGAAAAATATTTTTATGAAACTAATAAAGTCATTAGAACTTGTTGACAGAGCCGATCTGTTTAGAATGAATCTTACAAAAACATGCAAAAGGAATGTGTGTTGTTCTGAAGCTAAAGTTAAGAGAAAATATAAAGTCAGAATTATGGAAGTAAAAATATATATATATATATGTATTTCACCCAAATATGAGTCACTTCCCATAACCTTCACTGATGTTTTTACCAGTTGGGCATCTCTCAAGTTTGTGTAGCAATTTAGAAAGGAGCACTTTTAGGCATACACTAAAAGAAGGAATCCTGACCTGCTGGCACAACAGTTAAGCACTTGGCTGCTAACTGAAAGGTTGATGGTTTGAACCCACCAGCAGCTCTGTGGAAGAAAGACCTAGCAATCTGCTTCTGTAAGGATTACAGCCTAGAAAGTCCTATGGGGCAGTTCTACCCTGTCACATAGGATCACTATGAGCCAAAAATTGACTCTACGGCACGCAACAACAAAAAATACGAAGAGCTTTATTTTCCAGGTAGATTCCATTGACATGTTTTCCTAATAGGATCCCTGCTGTTAAGATTAGAAAAAAAAAAAAAAAAAGATAATTGGTGTAACCAATAACATCAAGTTTCATTTACATAATGTTATTGTTGACTGCTGTCCACTTGGCCCCCAGCTCACGGCAACCCCATATATTACAAAGTAAAACTGCTCCATAGGATTTTCTTGGCTGTAATCTTTACGGAAGCAGTTCACCAGGCCTTTCCTCCCTTGAGATGCTGGGTGGTTTGAACTGTCAACCTTTGTATTAGCAGCTGATCACAAACTGGTTGCACCACCCAGACTCCTTATGTAGCAAACCTCAATAACTAAGACCCATGTGCAGTATCCTATGCTGTTGATGCTCTATGACTTTGAAGTCAAGCATGCTGTTCGATTAAATTCTAGTAAGAAGCATTGCTTCTTACAATTCTATTAAGAACAATGGTAACGGTTTTATATATATGCATATATATATGCATCGTTGAAGCCCACTGCTGTTGAGTCCATCCCGACGCATAGCGACCCTATAGGATAGAGTAGAACTGCCCCATAGGGTTTCCACGGAGGGTCTGGTAGATTCGAACTGCGACTTTTGGTTAGCAACCATAGCTTTTAACTACTATACCACCAGAATTTCCGTATATATACGTAGTACTTTGCAATTTACTTATTTCCATATATAATATTTTATTTATTGTACTATCAGAGTTTAAATGCTGTGGAGAACAGAAATTTTCTGAAATTGATTACACAATCCAAGATAAAGCTTACTTCCCTTCTTCTCTACTCTCACATTCATATATTTTATCCGAATCATTCAAATAAAAATATTTAGGGTGAACTGAAGTTAAAGAATAAAGTGAGAATGGGTATTGTTGACAATAAGCAGCCTCTATCCCATCATCGTTCCCCCAGTTCAGCTTCTTGTAGCACTGTTCAGTCAGATAAATGCCCAGGTGTGCAATTGTTGGGTTGTACGGTAGTGGCCTATGTAGTGTCTCAACTGCCAAAGGGTTTTCCAGAGTGGTTGTACCATTTTACATTCCTACTAGCAATGCGTCAGTGAACCAATTTCTCCACATCCTTGTCAGCATTCGAGGTTGTTATTTTCTCGTTTTAGCCATTCTGATAGATGTGGAGTGATGGCACGCTGTGGCTTTAATTTACAATTTCCTAATGGCTAATGTTGAACATCTTTTTATGTGTGAACTTGCTGTCTGTATATCGTCTTTGGTGAAATGTCATCACGCCTTTTGTTCATTTTAGTTGAATTTTTTTTATTGTTGAGTTTTAAGAGCTCTTTATATAGTCTAGATACTAATCTTTTGTTGGATATGCAGTTTGCAAATATGTTCATCTAATCTGTAAAAAAATAAAAAAAATCTGTAGCTCGTCATTTTGTCCTCTTTTTTTAAAAAAAAATATTGTATTTTGGATGAAGGTTTACGGAGCAAATTAGTTTCTCATTAAACAATTAATACAATATTGTTTTGTGACATTGGTTGCCAACCTCATGACATGTCAACACTCTTTCCTTCTTGACCTTGCGTTCCCCATTACCAGCTTTCATGTCCCCTCCTGCCTTCTGGTCCTTGCCCCTGGGCTGGTGTGCCCACTTAATTTCATTTTGTTTCATGGGCCTGTCTAATCTTTGGCTGAAGGGTGAACCTCAGGAGTGACTTCATTACTGAGCTATAAGGTTTTCGGGAGGCCATGCTTTCGGGGTTTCTCCAGTGTCTGTCAGACCACTAAGTCTGGTCTTTTTCTTTTTATTTGTGAGTTAGAATTTTGTTCCACATTTTTCTCAAGCTCTGTTCGGGACCCTCTATTGTGGTCCCTGTCAGAGCAATCAGTGGTAGTAGCTGGGCACCATCTCATTGTACCGGACTCAGTCTGGGGAGGCTGTGGTAGTAGTGGTCCATTAGTCCTTTGGACTGACGTTTCACTATTGTTTTTAGTTTTCTTCTTTCTCCCTTGCTCCTGATGGGGGGAGATCAGTGGGGTATCTTAGATGGCCTCTCACAAGTTTTTAAGACCCCAGACGCTACTTCTTTTTGTCCTCTTAACAGGATTCTTAACACAGAATTTTTTTTTTTTTTAATTTTGATGTGGTCTAATATTTGTAAATTTTTCCTTTCATGAATCCAAATCTTTGTCTAGCCCTAGACCCTGAGTATTTTCTCCTATGTATTTTTCTATCAGTTTTTATTTGACATTTAACTTTGTGATCCATTTTGAGGTAATTTTTGCATAAGGTATAAGATTTAGGTTGAGGTTCAATTTTTTTTTTTTTTTCTGGGCATTCAATTGCTCCAGCATCGTTTGTTGAAAGACTATACTTTCTCCACTGAATTACTTTTGTACCTTTGTCAAAAGTCAGTTGGGCATTATTGTGTGGGTCTATTTCTGAGTTCCCTATTCCGTATTGATCTATGTGTCGATAACTCTACCACTATCATGCTGTATTGATAACTGTAGTTATACTATAGCTCTTAATATTAGGTAGAGTGATTCTTTCCACTTCATTCCTTATTTCTGAAATTGTTTTAGCTATTCTGGGCCAGTGCTTTTCCATGTAAATTTTAGAACAAGCTTTTCTACAAAAATCCTTCCTGCAATTTTGATAGTAATTGCATTAACCCAAAGGATCAATTAATTTCTTTCTTTTCTTTTTTTTTTAACAGCTTTAGTGGAGCTATAGTTCATATACAATACAATTTACCACTTAAAATCAAACCAGCTGCTGTCGAGTAGATTACAACTCATGGCAATCCCATGTGTGTCAGAGTAGAACCGTTTTCCACAGGGTTTACAGTGGCTGATTTTTCAGAAGTGATTGCCATGCCTTTCTTTTGAAGTGCCTCTTGCTGGACTTGAACCTCCAGTTTTTCGGTTATCAGCCAGGCATATTAGCCATTTGCACCGCCCAGGAATTTAAACCATTTAAAGAGTACAGAAAACCAAACCAAAACAAAAAACGGCCATTGCTGTTGAGTCAATTCCGACTCACAGTGACCCTGTAAGACACAGTAGAACTGCCCCATAGGGTTTCCAAGGAGCAGCTGGTGGATTCAAACTGCCAGCCTTCTGGTTAGCAGCTGAGCTCTTAACCACCGTGCCACCAGGGCTCCAAAGTGTACAACAAAGTGGTTTGCAGTATATTCACAGTGTTGTGCAATACCACAATCAATTTTAGAACATCTTTATCATCCCCAGAAGAAATCCTGTACCCCTAGTAGTCACTTCCCATTCCCCACCCCAACCTGTCTTGTCCTAGGCAACCACCGCTAATGTACTTTCTGTCTATACCAATTTGTCTAGTCTAGAAATTTCATATGAATGGAATCATACAATATGTGACCTTTTGTGTCTGGCTTCTTTCACTTAGCACAATGTTTTCAAGGTTCGTCCATGTTGTTGTATCAGTTCTTCATTCCCTGTTATTGCCAAATAATATTACGTTGTTTGGATATATCACATTTTATTTATCTATTCATCAGTTGATGGAATTTTGGCTATTTCCACTTTTTTGATGTTACAAATACTGCTGCTGTGAGCATTTATGCACAAGTAGTTACGTGGACATGTTTGTATTTCTCTTGGGTATTTAACAACTACGAATGTAATTATTGGGTCATATGGTAACGCTATGCTTAATCTTTTGAGGAACTACCAAATTTTTCCAAAGGGGCTGCACTATTTTACATTCACAGCAGCAATGTACGATGGCTCCAATCTCTCCAAACCTTCACCAGCACTTGTTATTATCTGTCTTTTTACTATAACCATCTTAGTGGGTGTGAAGTAGCATCTCATTATGGTTTTGACTTGCATTTTCTTAACGGCTAATAGTTTTGAACATCTTTTCATGTGCTTATTGGCAGTCTGCAAGCATTCTTTTGAGAAATGTCTATCTAGAGCCTTTGCTCATTTTTGATTGGCTTATTTATCTTTTTTGTTATTGAGTTATAACAGTTATTTATACATTCTAGGTATAAGTCCCTTACCAAATATGATTTCTAAACCCATTCTATGGGTTTTCTTCTCACGTGCTTGATTATATAGTTTTCAGTACAAACATTTTAATTTTGATGATGTCCAATTTACCTCATAATAGGACATCATCAAAATTAAAATGTTCTTGCTATGAATCGAAATCGACTCGATGGCACTGGGTTTTGGGTCCAATTTACCATTTTTTTTTTTCTTTTGTCACTTATGGTTTTTGTGTTGCATCTAAGAAGGCTTTGTGCAGCTCAAGGTCATAAAGATTTGCTCCTGCTTTTTTCTTCTAAGAGTTTTATGGTTTTAACTCTTGGGACTTAGGATACATTTTGAGTTATTTTTTTATGCATGGCAGAAGGAAGGGGGTCTAACTTCATTCCTTTGCATGTGGACATCCAGGCATCTTAGCAGCATTTGTTGAGAAGGCTACTCTTTTCCCACTGAATTGTCTTGGCAACCGTATCAAAAATCAATTGACCATATATGTAAAGCTTTACTTCTGAACTCTAAATTCTGTTTTATTGATCTGTACATCTATCCTTAAGCCAGTTCACAAGAACTTGATTACCTTAGTTTTTTGTGAAGTTTTGAATTCAGGAAATGTAACTCCTCTAATTTTGTTCTCTTTTATCATGATTGTTTTGGATATTGAGTCCTTTGTATTGCTATACAAATTTTATAATTAGCTTGTCAATTTCTGAAAAATAAATCAACTGGGACATTGATAAGGGTTGTGCTGAATCTGTAGATCAATTTGGGGAGTATTGCTGCCTTAGCAATATTATTAGGTCTGTGTCAATTGATTTTTGACAAATGTGCCAGCATAAATCAACAGGGAAAGTGTGGCCTTTTTAATAAATGTTGCTGAATCATACCCTAAATGCAAGAGCTAAAATTATGAAACTTCTACGAGAAAATTTTTATGGCCTTGGGCTAAGAACAAAAACTTTCTGGGTACAGCACCAAAAACACAATTTATAGTAGAGAAAATTTGATAAATTGGACTTAAACAAAATTGAGAACTTTGACCTTTAAATAACACCAACAAGAAATTGAGAAGACTAGTCACAGTTTGGGAGAAAATATTTCCAAATCACTTATTTATTTAGGTTCTGATATCTAGAATATTTAAAAAACCTTTAAAATTCAATAAAAGAAGAAAAAATTGCAATAAAAATGGGTAAAAGATTTCAGTATGTATTTCACCAAAGAAGATATAAAAATATTCAATAAGGACAGAAAATGATGCTCAACATAATTATTCATTAGAAAAATACAAATTAAAACCACAATGAAATATCACTACACACCCACAAGAAAGGCTATCATAAAATCTGACAATCTAAGCATTGACGAGTGTGGATAAACTGGAACCAACCCTCATACATTGCTAGTAAGAATGTATAATGTTGAAGTCACTTTGGAAAATAGTTTTTAAAGTTTTTTTAAGTGTTCCACTATCTCTCACTCTAAGACACAGCAATTTCATGACTAGCTACCTTCTCAAGAAAAATGAAAACATTTTTCTCCACAAAAACACTCAAATAAATGTTCATAGAGTCATTATTTATAATACGCCCCAAAAAGGAAATAGTAAAAATTTCTAGTAACAGTTGAATGGGTGAACAAAATGTGGTACATAAATACAATGGAATACTATTTGGCAATGAAAAGGAGTGAAGTACTGATAAATACAATAACCAACATGAACTTCAAAACATTATACTCAGTGAAAGAAGCTGGGCACAAAATTCTACATCAAGCGTGATTTCATTTATGTGGAGTTACAAAAAAGGCAGAACGAGAGACTGAAATCAGATCAGTGTCTGAAGCTGAAGTGGTAAATCATGGGTTGATTGAGAACTGGCATGAGAAAATATTTTGGCTTAATAGAATTTTCTGAAACTGTAGTGATGATTGCAGGTCTGTATGCATTTACTAAAATTCAGCCTCAATAAAGTTGAAAAAAGAAAAGAAAAATTAAAAAACAATATTTTACAATTTATAGGAATTTTAGGTAAGCTAGTTCTTTGGAATTTAGTTCTTTGGAATTTAGTTGGAAATTATTACTACTGATTTTCTGTTCTCTCTGCTAACCATCTTTCCTTACTTTCTGTTGCCTTAAAACATTAGAATGAATTTGGGAAAAATTTAAGTGGACAATTTCCTCTCATTATATAAGGTGACATTTATAAATCTGAGCTAATTTCAGTAAACAGATCTTGCTTTTGGATTCCTCTCTATCTGTTCTATCTCCTGAATTTTTCTAGTGCATAGGAAGTATTACCATGCGTATAGCCTCATTTGCTTTTTTCTCTTGTGGATGCTGCTTTTTGATTTGTTGCTGTTGTGTGTTGTTGAGTGATCCTGATTCATAGTGACCCTATAACGAAAAGTAGAAACGCCGACAGGATTTCCTAGGCTGTTAATCTTTACAGGTTAAGAGCTCAGCTGCTAACCACAAGGGCTGACAGTTGGAATCTACCAGCCGCTCCTTGGAAACCCTATTGGTCAGTTCTACTCTGTCCTCCAGGGTGGCTACGAGTCAGAATCAACTGGACAGCAATGGGTTTGGGTTTAATCTTTACGGGAGCAGATCACCAGGTCTTTTGGTCAGCAGAGCAACTGGCAGGTTCAAACAGCCCACCTTTCAGTTAGCAGCCAAGCACTTAACGATTGCATGACCCGAGCTCAAAAAAAGGGGGCCTTGTTCCTTTGCATTCCCTATTATTTCGCTCTCCCTTTGTTCTGTGTTTTAGTCACTTATCATACTTCAATTTATCCCCACCAGGTATGTTTGATTGATTCTGATGTTGGCCATCAGGCCCTTTAATACAAGTTTATCACAACATGTTTAAGCAGTGCTTCATACAGCTGTATCCTAGCCCTTTATAATAAACATATCCTGCCATCTCCCCATTTTTGTAATGATGGGCGTTGTTTGAGTGGGACGAGTGATCTATGTGTTCAGATAGGATTAAAAAGGTCAGTTTTCACAGATGAGCGTTATGCTTTGGATTGTAGCTATAGTCCCTCTAAATACCTGTCACTATAGCCACTATTCCAGTACCTATCACTGTCGGAATATGCCTCCTGGGCATGTATTTTGCCTGAAGGAGCAGGTTAAAAATACGGCTCAATAAAATTTCTTATGGCTACTGAACATTCAGTTATATTGGCAGAGGTAATTTTACACCCATTACATATTGCTTACAGCTGGGCTTCAGCGAATCTCTACGAGTTTCTTTTTTCTCTCTAGTTAAACTCTCACAGTTTTATTCTCAGTACTAGAAGTGATATCTGTTCTGTTGTCAAAATGTATATGTGTCCAACTCCACAGTTTTAACTTGTTTTATGATGAGCAGCTCTTTACTAGTAGTAGACTGATAATGGTAATGTTCAAGGATACTGATAAGATTACAGAGGGAGGAGTTGCCATAGACCTTTTATTCCCCAGTAAGCAATCAAAAATAAAATATATACAAAAACACAAATACATATCTTTTGTTATATTTTTATATTTATGATTTAAGATAAATATGAAGTAATAAAAAAATCTTAGCTGATGATTTTCTGTTATTTCATGCCTTTAATTTTGGAGGTTACATCTTAAAATGATAGCCTGGCATGGCAGGAGGCTGCCAAAGCCATGGCTTAATCCAAAGGCAAGAGAGCAAACGTGGTTCCTGGTGTTAGCTTATTTGGTATAACTAGGATGCTAATGAGGAGGAGGTTGATGCTGCTGCTGACTTTTGCCATGGAAGGCGGGGATATTGTTTTTGAATGCCATCCTGAAACATCTCTCGAACAACATGCTGTGTTGTGTGTCTGTGTATGTGTGTGTGTGTATACATCGATCACCAGAACAATGACAGGCATATTATGTATTATAAAATTATTGTTTCAAATGGCAAACTTTTAGGTATGCATTATATATCTCTCTATGTAACAAAATTAGCTAAATTAAATTTTCATCAGGCACTTTTCTTAAATCAATGGAGAATTCTATCCTATTAAAAAAAAAATCACTCCATTTTCTCAATTAAGAGAAAACATGGATTATAATGAAAATGCTCAAGATACGGCAATTGTTGCATGTAATTCTTGCATGCGTTAGTAAATATTTTGAACTCTTGTTAGTAATTATTTATTAAGTACATTACTTTTTTTTTAATTCTGTAATTCTGCTTTGTTTTACAATAGCAATAAATAGTAGGACCATGGATTTTCTACTCTGCTTTTAAAAAGTATGGCTTCTAGTTAAAACAAGTATTGCCAACCCCTCTCCGCCCCCCATGATGGTGAGTGTGCTGGTCAGTTGAGCTAGTGCTAGGATTCGAGTCTCAGAGTTAAAGATCCTGAGTCTTGCATTTATTTAGTCAATGATGCAATGACTGATGTTGACAATAACAATGCCTCCTTGAGACAGGCTAGATTAACAGAACAGGGTTAGAGTGAAAAAATATTAACTAATACAAAAGATAATTATTATAGAATGATCCTTTTTTATCAACAACCAAAATTACACATTTTCATGTATCTGGGTAATGAATGCTTGATTACTCCTCTATTGTGTTGAATTGAGATATAACTTGAGTTTCATAAAATATTTGTTTCTTTAGCAGGCTTGAAAATCCTTTTTTGAACCATAGATATCTAGTATATGAATCCATTTAGACCAACTGTATTTTTATAATTTTAATTCGTTGTTTCGTTGCAAAAATAATTCACTGTAGAATGTTTAGAAAACAAGGTTAAGAATAAAAGGAAATTACTCATAATCCCACTATCCAAAGATAACAACTGTTAATCACTTCTTCTATATCATTCCGTTTAAAAATGTGCACCTAAATTTTTGAACAAGAAATGGGAGTATAGTGCACATATTATTATATATTAAAAAAAATTTAATTGACTTCAGTATCTCCAGATTTTCTTTGCCTGTAGGTTTAGAGGTGTCTGTGGTAACCTATCCAGCTTTTTCCTGAATTTTCTCACACCTTCTCTACAGAATTTCAGGTTTTTCTCAAATTGCAATAGAGTTATGTCTGGGAATTTTCTAGTGGTGACTCCATTTGTTCCCAAGGTCCTCTTCCATGCATTCACAGTTATGAAGTTCCCGTTAGTGCCATGTCCTATTGGTACTTCTATATCCCACCAGACTGTTACGAGACATTATCGTGACCAGTACACTCCTTCCTTTCTTCACTGGGCATTGCCATTGATGTAATGGAGCTCTCACGGGGCATATTACGCAAGAAAATCAGCCACTTAGTAGAAAAGCCTGGCTGTACCTCCTTGGTGTTACAGTCTGTAAAAAAACCAAACCACACCCATTGCTGTTGAGTCAACTCATAGTAATCCTATAGGACAGAGTAGAGCTGCCCCATCATGTTTCCAACAAGCGACCAGTGGATTCGAACTGCCAACTTTTTGGTTAGCAACCGAACACTTAACCATTGCACCACCAGGGCTCCTAGAGTCTGTTAGAAGGATGCTAAAGAAATACTTCTGTACTCCTGTGTTGCAATAGGAAAATAGCTAAATAATCCACAGTCAATACAGTGGATAAAATGCAGCCATTTTAACTGATGCTTAGAATGACTTTTTTATAACATTGAGTGACCAACCATACGTAAAATCAGGCCTTGCAAAGATGGAGGCACCTGCTCACCGGAAGATGTTCCAGGCCCAGACTCTCATAACACAAAAGAGAGTGGACAGAACACACCACATGGTGTGAAGACAGTGACTCTATCTGAGGACAAGAAATTGAGACAAGGGGATTCGCCCAAATCTAATTCTTCCCACTAAAACCTCCACCCAGTCCCCTAAAACTATGACCTACAAGTCTCCCAGCATTCCAATTTTTCTTTTTCAAATCTCCTTTTTCTTGAGAAATGAGTGAAAATTTCAGGAGCGTTGAGCTTCCCCTAGAATGTGCCTCGATTAGTCTAGACTTTAAGCCTTACCTGAAAAAGACTTAGATTGCAATTTGCAGTCCAAGGTAAATAACATTTTGTTCTCACATGCTTTCCACAGATCTCTGCTAAACCCAAGGTATAGTTCCTCACATTTCTTCTTCCAGACCAGTTTGTTGAAGTTGTCTGATAAGAATTATTTACTTGCTGCTCAAAAATAATTTCCCAGGTATATACCGCCAAGATTGCCTTTCAAACTTAAATTCACCAGGCAAATTTGAAGTGCTTTAAAAGAAGAGTTCTTCATAAATTTTCTAAATAAGTTACTGTTTCCCTCATCACCCATGCCTAAACATGTTGGGTTTCAAACTGCCTTTGTTTATCTGCTTTGCCTCCAGCTTTAAAGAAAAATTGGTCATGTTTGCTTGTTGCGTTTTTAAACATGAAATGACACGATTAGATCCATTTTAAGAGTTCGGGGCAGCAAACATCTGAAATGGCTGTTATTTAGGTTGCAGCAGCAGGCATAGCTTAAAACATGCAAACCCACAATGAGGTGAATTGAGGACTGATTTTTTTTTCCACTTGCTGTTGTTGGGATCAAATCAAAATTTGTCAGTCAGTGAATGAGACCTCTGGATTTATTTGTCCTGGCTCTGCTAGTTAAACTAAGCCTACCACTTTGGGCAAGAAGCTCACTACATTTATTCTAACTGGTTGACAGTTTTATTTGTAGTCCCTATTTAAAATGGAGAAAGTGAGCCCAGTCCTTAAAACTTTGGCTTTGGCAAAACCACTTTGGACAAGATGCAGAAGGCTAAAGAAGGAGAGGCTGAATTTTTTCCCTTAATAAACCTTGCCTTTGTAAAGCTGGCAAACCACAACCTACTAAATGATGGGCAAGCTCAAGCATGTTCAATGCCAGCTTGACCTAGAATTTCTTTACCAGTCAGCACACTAGCTTCTTGTCACTGACAGTGTCAATACTTTTCAGCCTCATATTCTAGAAGAAACTCCTTAAACTTCTGAAGTTTTATAAATATCATCTGAGGCCTTGGCTTATGTATAGGAGCCAGGCTGTGGCTTCGTAGGTGCTTGATTACTGTTTGCAAATTTTTTCTTTTTGGTACAACTTAGAATAATGAATCAGCAATCAGAAAATCTTAAAGAATAGCCTCAAAGTGAACAACTTGTTGTAACAATGAGAAGGAAAATGTTTTCTCTGATTTTAACTACTTTTATCCCTCCATTCCCTGTATGTGAACAATAAGGTCAAAATGGTTGGGAAAAAAAAAAAAAAAGACGAGAGAAAGATTAATATATTTACCAGAAAAGAGACTGGGAGCTAATAGAACAGAGAACTACCATACTTTTACCCAAATAATGTACATCTTCTATGTTTGTTTGCCTGTTGCGCCCTCCCCCCGTGAGGTATTTTTGTTAGTATGCCAAGTTAATTTTTTTTCTTTAATAATTAGAATAGTGCACTTACAAATATGTCTCTTGCTGGGGGGCCGTGGTTGGCAAACAAGCATAGAAGATGCACATTATTTGGGTAAAAATATGGTAATAAATATTTCATTCAATTAAGCATCATTTTTATATCTTTATTGAACCATAAAAGGAGAGTTGGGAAATGAGTTTATCTGAGAGACTCAAAAACTGTCCTGTCCTCTTTTGAGGAATTTCGAAGCTGTTTATTTTTGGTGGCATTATATGTATGTTTGGTTGACACTCATTTCAACAAAACCGACCTAGCAATGCTTTTTCCAGACCACTTCTAGAAGAATGTTGGGAATACTAGACATTTGACAATTGTAAACTTCTAGGTCCACTTCCTGATACTAGCAAGGTGACCCATACACCTGTGAGTTAGTTCTTCACTTTCGTTGTTGACTTTGTTTTTGTTGTTGTTTTGCGTTTTATAAAGAGAACTGCTCCATTAAATTTTCTTGGCTATAATCTTTATGGAACCAGATTACCAGGCCTGTTTTTTCATGATGTCACTGGGTGGCTTTGAACCGCCAATTTTTTGGTTATCAGTCAAGTGCAAACTGTTTGCACCACCCAGGAACCTTAGTCCTCCACTTTTTATGGACACCAACTGGGCTCAGCCAGGCTCCACCCTTCAAATAGCTATTGAAAAAATGTGGGTTTTTTTGGTAAGATTTATTCACTGATCTACACATATTTATAAAAGTTTTACTATGACCCAGGTAAAGTCCCTAGTTGTCACAAATGGTTTGTGTTCGACTACTAACCAAAGAGTTTGTGGTTTGAACCCACCCAGTGGTGCTGCGGAAGATAGGCCTGGTAATCTACTTCTATTAATATTACAGCTAAGAAAACCCTATGAAGCATTTCTACTCTGTAACACATGAGTTCACTATGAGTCAGCATCAATGTCAACTAACAACAACAACAACCACCACATGACGCAGGTACTGTATAGATACTGGGATAATCCAGTGAACAAAACAGGTAAAATTTCACATTCCCATGGAGATTATAGTTTATGAGAGGAAGAAAGTGACAACACCCAATAAGCGTAATAAATGAATAATACAGTTTGTCCTTTAACTTTTTAAGAAGTTCATAAGGGTTATGAAATATAAAATGTGCAAAGATAAACAGGATTATGAGTATGGGGATTGTGGTAGTTCACCATTGTAAATAAAATGGTAGGGGTAAAAAAAAAAAAAAAAACCCACTGCTGTCAGGTTGATTTCGACTCATAGCGAACCTATAGGACAGAGTAGAACTGCCCCACAGAGTTTCCAAGGAGCACCTGGGGGATTTGAACTGTCGACCACTTGGTTAGCAGCCGTAGCACTTAACCACTACACCACCAGGTAGGGGTAGGGATCTTTAAAACAGCAAAATGCAAGAAAAATTGACAAAGGTGAGCGAGAAAGCCATCTGGATATCTGGGGGAGGTGTATTCTCGGCAGGGAGAAAAGCCACTCTTGAGGTGGGAGTGTGCCTGGCAGTTGAGAAAGAGCAAGAAAAGGGGCCAGAGTTGAGGGAGTGGAGAAGGGAGATACAGGAGATCAGAAGGTAATGCAAAGGCAAGTCAGAGAAGGCTTTTTTGATCACTGTAAAGGCTTTTACTCTGCTCGAGAAAACTACTGGAGCATTTTGAGTAGAGGAATAACATAAAAGACTCCTCTGGCTCCAATGCTGAGAATAGATGAGGAAAGAAAGGTGGAAGCAGGGAGACCAGCCGGGTGGCTAGTAGCAGTCATCTACGCAGATGATTGGAAACCCTGTGGCGTAGTGGCTAAGAGCTACAGCTGCTAACCAAGAGGTCAGCAGTTCAGAGCCACCAGGTGTTCACTGGAAACCGTATGGGCCAGTTCTACTCTGTCCTATAGGGCCGCTATGAGTCGGAATCAACTTAACGCCAATGGCTTCGGTTAGGCAGATAATGATGAGGGTTTGAATCAGGGTTGTCACAGTGGAGGTGGTGAAAAGTAGGTGGATTCTGGGTACACTTTGTAACAAAGCTAACAGGATTTCATGAAGGATTGAATATGGAGTATGAAAGAAGAGTCAAGGATGATTCCACGGTATTTGGCCTGAGCAATTGTAAGGGTAGACTTGCCATCTACTGAATAGAGAAGACGGAGGGTCCAGCAGGTTATGGGAGGAATATCAGCAGTACCATTTTGGATTTGTTAGGATTGATAAAGTAGAGGGTCAGTGAAAAAGAGGGAGACTGTGAACAAGATGGATTGATACTGTGGTTGCAAAAATGGGCTCAAATATACCTACTATCATAAGGATGATGCAGAACCAGCAAAATTTGTTCTGTTATGTATATGGTCACTATCAGAACTGACTTGACTGCATGTCTTAGTTATCTAGTGTGCTATAACAGAAATACCACAAGTGGATGGCTTTAACAAACAAAAATTTATTCTCTCACAGTCTAGGAGTCTAGATATCTGAATTCAGGGTGCCAGCTCCTTGGTGAAGCGTTTATCTCTCTGTAGGTTCTGGGGGAAGGTCCTTGTCATCAATCTTCCCTCGTTCTAGGAGCTTTTCAGTGTAGGGACCCTGGGCCCAAAGGACGAACTTTGCTCCTGGTGCTTCTTTCTTGGTGGTATTGAGGTCCCCTATCTCTCTTCTTTTATCTTTTGTAAAATAAAAGGTGATGCAACCATACCCCAGGGAAACTCCTCTCAGATCAAGGATATAACCTGAGTAAGGGTGTTGCATCCCTGGAAAGATCAGTCCCTGGAGAAGGACATTGTGCTTGGTAAAGTAGAGGGTCAGCAAAAAAGAGGAAGACCCTCAGTGAGATGGATTGACACAGTGGCTGCAACAATGGGCTGAAGCACAACAATGATTGTGAGGATGGTGCAGGACAGGGTGGTGTTTTGTTCTCTTCTACAAAGGGTCGCTAAGAGTCAGAACCGGTTCTATGACACCTAACAACAACAGCAACAACAACGACAATTTTTCTTCATTAACCATAGGCAGAGTTAGGATTTACAGAACAAAGGAAAATTACATCAAATCACAAAATGGAGGACAGCCACACAACACGGGCAATCATGTCCTAGCCAAGTTGACACATACTTTTGGGGAATACAATTCAATTCACGCACTGCAACTTACAACAAGGCTTGAGATGTCTATTAGATCGTCATGTAGAAATGCCCAGAGTCCATGGGAAAGGTTCAGGCTGAAGATGTAAACCCAGGCTTCATCTGAAATGGTAACTTCTGGACTAAAAAAGAAAATCAAGCAGACTTTAAAAGATCTTTTAATACCACTCAAGTCCACTGAGGACTAAGTACTTCTAGAAAGAACAACAGCCAACTATGAGTGTATGTTGCATACAGTACCTGCATGCCAGGTACTGTTCTAGGGTATTACCTGATTTATTCTTCAGGCCAATAGGGTTTCCAAGGAGCGGCTGGTAGATTCAAACCGCCGACATTTTGGTTAGCAACCATAGCTCTTAACCACTGCACCACCAGAGCTCCAGTAGGTAAAAGAGCCAGAAATCAAACCCAAGAAGATGGGCCCCTGGGTCTGCCTGTCCTTAATGCATGTGGATTCATGTTTTTTAAACAAAAGTATTCAATCCTTTGCTGAGGTGCTCAAATTGTTTCATCTTTGGGTAGTGAAACCGTTTCCTTACTTTAGGCCAAGATATTCTAGATTCTTCTTGTGCATTCCTACATTACTCCTGAGTCAGCCATTTCTCAGAATTCCTAGTTCCTTTTAGTAAAAAATAGTGTTCAAAATCACAGTCAGAATAACACATATTCTCAGTTATTTCCTGTACCACCTGCTTCCCTAAGCTCCTTGTTTCCTCAAATATCTTCTCTGCCCTGCAAATCATCAACCTCTGCATCCCTACAGAACAAGATCAAGTCTGTGCTTTCTCCAAAATGCCTTTCTTCTACCTCATGTCTCTTTCTTGTCACTGCCCTATTACTCTACTTCCCGTCAGAGTCAAACTTTCCGAAAAAGTAGTTTACTTTCTGTCTCTTATTTACTCAATAATCTTTTATTTCAACAGATTGCAATGTGGCTTCTGAGCTCTCTCAGGTCAATCATTTTGCCAAAGCTAATGGGCACTTTTCTGTCACTTTACTTGACTTCTCTGAATCATTTGACACTGCTAGCTATTTAACTCAGGATTTCTCAGCTGCGGCACTGTTGACGTTTAGGTGCTGGATAATTCTTTGCTGTGGCCTGTCTGTGCGCTGTTGAGCGTTTATCAGCATCCCTGTCCTCTACTTACTAAATGGCAGCAGCACTCCCCAAAGTGTGACAGCCCACAATATCTCCAGATATTGCCAAATATCCCTTGGGGGGGGGGAATATTGCCCCTATTGAGACTATTGCTCTAACAAAGATGGTGCAGAAATCAAGTCTTAAGGCAATTTTCCAAGTAAAAAATATGAGGAGGGGCAATTATCAAATGGAATTGTAAGTGCTAAGTTCCATATGCCTGAAAGGAAATCAAGCGTTTTAATAACAGCTGGTGTCAAGTCTGGCTGGATCTTAGGGGGCAAGTGGGGAATTATAGGCAGAAGCCATATGAATCAGGAATGTGTACGCCATATTAGGGTGTTCAGGCTTCATCCTGCTGCTCCTCTTCCGTACAGGGTGGATCCAGAGGCAGGGATCCTTTGTATCTGCCAACGACCTTTGGACACAAGAGATGCTCAATAAATATCTAATGAACAAAGACATGCTTGGTTCCAAAAAGCTTCTAACAGTAGTGGTAAGAATTAAAAGAAATATAAGCTCCTGTGTGTATAAAAAGGGCTAATAAAAAAATATTGACATTAACTTTAATAACTAGAGGTGACCTTTTCCTCAAAAATTTCTTTTTCTTTAAAAAAAATTTTATGTGGGTGAATTGTATGTCTGTATTAGTTTTCTGTTGCTACAACAACAAATTACCACAGAACCTGTGGCTTAAAACACTGCGTATTTATTTTCTCACAGTTCTGTAGGTCAGAAGTCTTGTTGTTAGCTGCCTTCAAGCTACCCTACAACTCTCAGTGACCTCATGCACAACAGAACGAAGTGCTGCTTGGTCCTGTGCCGTCCCCATGATTGGTTACCACTGGACTGTTGTAAACAATAGGATAGTATTAGCTCATTTTCAGAACTAGATTGCTAGGCCTACTTCCTAGTCTGTCTTAGTCAGATAGCTCCACTGAAACCTGTTCAGCATCATAGCAATACACAATCTACCACTAACAGATGGGTGGTGGCTATGCACGAGGTAAGTTAGCTGGGAATTAAACTGGGTCTCATGCATGGGAGACAGGAATTCCATCCCTAAACCACGAATGCCAGGTCAGAAGCCCGAGATGACTGAATTGATTTCTTTGCTCGGGGTCTCACAAGGTTGACATCAAGGTGCCAGTGGCCTGGGCTCATGCCTGGAGTCTCTAGGGGAAAAGCCTGCTTCCAGGTTGTTGTCAGAATCCAGTTCCTTGTGGTTACAGGACTGAGGCCTCCGTTTCCTTGCTGGTTGTCAGCTGGGGGCCCTCCTTAGCTCCGCTTCTCTTACTGACTGACACCTTTCTCTGACTGACTCTTCTCCCTTCCTCTTCTGCTTTTAAGGGATCATGAGATCACATTGAGCCTACCCAGGTAATTCATGATGATCTCCCTATTCTAAGGTCAAGTGCTTGTTGTTGTTGTGCATCATTGAGTCAATTGCAACTCCTAGTGACCCTATACGGCAGAGTAGAATTGCCCTGTAGAGTTTTCTAGGTTGTAATCTTCAAGAGAGCAGATCGCCAGGTCTTTTCTCCTGTGGAGCCACTAGCAGGTTCAAATCACTGACCTTTTAGTTAACAGAGAGCACTTAACCATTGGGTCACCAGGACTCCTTTGTTAGCTGATTAGTAATCTTAATTACATCTTCTAAGTCTCTTCCCTGCAGTAGCTGGATTTGTGTTTGGTTGGATAACCAGGGGATAAGAATCTTGGGATGATATCTTTAGAATTCTGCCTATCACAATGCAATATCTTGAGGTAACTTATGCCCAAATGACGGTGGTTCTTCTAGAACAGGACAGAGAGGAAGAAAGCCAGGTGGTAGCAGAACACCGGCTGCCTGGGGAGGAACTGACATGGAAGAAGTGATCCAGATACAGATACTGATGAAAAAGAAATGGCAGAGTGGGGTGTCCTATTTTTGAGGAATGTTGCAGTGTAATTTGCAGTGCAGACAAAGCCATTTTCCAATTAGGCCAGAAGTGGGAAAACCAGGAAGCAGGGGCTAAATGGGAGCCAAGTGAACAGTTGGTCATCATTTGTAGAACTGGCCTGTCCATAGGCACAGTTCTCTTGTACTGAATAGGGGTCAAGGCAGGGTCCTTAGTTGGTGGAGGCAACCGAGGTGCACGTATGATACTAGCTAGGGAACAGGTCGAAAATAAATTATTAAGCCAATTTCAAAATGAGAAGATTGGAGAAGTAGAGGTATAATAACAGCAACCTAGGAAGTCAACTGAATGCATCCCTCAATGTCACCGAGTTCTGGTTCTTAAATGAAGTAAGCCGTTTCTCTAAAAACACCTAACAGTTCCTCAGTGCTACTGTGTGAATACTAATATCTAGTCTGAATCCTTCTATCTCTAGGAAATGTCCCATGTCTCCCCTATATATGTGAAGACATAGGTGATTTAAAATATAATCTGGATCAATACGTTACTGTCTTTTACAGATGGAAGAGGGCAATATCCCTCAACCAGCTCTTGTTCCCTTGACTTCAAAACATTGTTTTATGCCTGTTGGTTTTCTTTTTATCATTTGTTATCTAGAATTTTTGAGGTCGTAGACAAAATATGAATGTAAACAGACAGAACTTTATTCCCTCTTGGTTGTAAGTACTTTAAAACATTTGTTTTTTGGTCTACAAAAAGAGCCTGTTTCTTGGTAGCTTAGAAGGAATCTTGTATCTGAGAGGAGAATCTTAATTGGTCCTTTGGGTAAGACTTATTGTCAATAAACCCGGGAGGCAAAGTGAAGAAGAATTTCAGAGTCTGTAGTATTTAGAGCTCTTTCCTGAGGCACATTTCCTGGACCCCTTGCTTGTTTGTCTTGTGGTCAAAGACTTTCATGCCAGATATCCATTTGCTATTAGATGTGTGTGTGAAAGAGGCGAGGAGGAAAGTGGTTGGGGGAAAGGTGAGTAATTACTGAGTGGTATCTCTCTGCTTTAAGTCAGCTCGCACCTTGATAATGAGCAAGTTTTCTGCTTCACATTTTTCCTCCAGCTAGCTGACCTGGCCAAAACTTAATCTAGCAGATGATTGACTGTGGCGTTAGCCAACACCACGCTGCTGCCAGCTTCCTGTCCTGGGCCTCCTCTCCCTGGGTTTATTGTATTTCAAGTGTGGTTCTCATCCAGCTGGCTCACTACCCCAAAGATTGCTTTAATTGTGACACGGACAGGCCATAAGCTGAATTATGTCTCAGAAACATCAGAAATACTTCCCTTTTTCTAGTCACTGATGGGCTCTGTCATTTACTTAACCACCTGTATCGAAATCCATATGTTTGTAAAAGGCAAAGGGAAAGCAAATGCATTAATTGGTGTTAATTAGTCTTTTAGATCATCACACAGCTTTGACTGATGTTGTACACTTTGCTATAGAATATTGGAATTTGTTAAGACAAGAATAAATTGGTGTAACAATGATTATGATTAGTGTAGCAAGTAATTGAAGTAGAACAAAAACAACAGGAAGAAGACAAAGATTGGATTCAACAACCACAACAAAAAAGTGATGAGATTTGAAAGGATGTTGTCTCATTAATATATGGTCAGTATTTCCCAGAAATCCAGGCTTCCCTTGCAGTGAATAAAGGTTGCCTTATTTAAAAATGCCTAGGTTGTTAACTGAACCAGTTGGTAGTAGGCACGAAATTAAACGGTCAGTTGGCTACCTGAAATTGAGTTTCAATATGTTGTTGGCAAAAGACTATGTATTGATGGCTCAGTACAATCTACCCCAAATCTGGAAAGTTAACTAAATACGTGTTTTTTTTTATTGTTGGAAAAATACCTTAACAGCTGAGCTCTTATCTACTTTACCACGAACGCTCCATAAATAACACAGATACATTTTATTAAGAGTGTATCAGTGAATATAATTTTTAGGTTCAGAGGACAGAATGATATATATATATATATAAATTAATTTAAATTCATAGAAGTCTGAGACATATACTAGAATGCCAGTTTTTGTTATTTTTTAAAAAAATGTAAATGCAACTTCCCCATAGACTGGATATGATATTGGTAGGCTCTAACATTCTTTAGACACACTGAAAGACAAATTATAATTGCAAGTGAATGTAAAGTCAGAATATGGAATTTATCTTGGACAAGATAACTTTGAACTCTCTTCTGTAGATATAGCACCAATGCTGTCTGAAGGACAAGATTGTCTCAAAGAGTGCAGAATAAGCCCAGATCAGGCTCAAGGTCACTTACCCCACTCTTTTTTTACTGTGTACTAAAAAAAAAAAAAAAATTTTTCCCCACTTTGGGTAATTATTTTGTTGATAACTTAAAATTATATGAATGCTATTATCTGTTCTAAGCTCAAATGGGATCATGGAAGTTATCTCTTCCTTGGAAAGTTGGTGTTTGGTAAACTCCTCAGCCATCCATTTATAAAATATTGCATAGTTGTATAAATTAACATATGGCCAAGTTTAGTCATTGTAAGTGGACTAAATTATATTAATTCTTTTTTTAAGTAATATTTTATTGTGTTTAAGGCAAAAGTTTACACAGCAAATTAGGTTCCCATGTAATAATTTCAACACAAATTATTCAGTGATAATGGTTACATTTTTCACAATCTGTCCTCATTCTCATTCATTTCATTCTGGTTGTACCATTTCCAGTACTCTTTAGTTTCCTGGTCCTGTACCTTCTCATCTTTGCTTTAGAGTAATTTATGACCATTTAGTCTCATGTAGATGATTTTTTAAATGAGCTTATTATTCATGGGTGATAATTTTTTATTTTATGAGCCAATCTTTCATTTAGCTAAAAGGTGACCTCAAGGGATAATTTTTATTGAAGGTTTAAAGAATATCTCAGGGCGGTCATCTCAGGGAGTACTCTAATCTCAACAGGTCCAGTAAGTTTGGGATTTTTAAGAATTTGAGTTCTGTTCCACATTTTTCTCCTATTCTATTAGGATCCATCTATTGTGGCCCTGATCAGAATGGTTGGTAGTGGTAGCTAGGCACTGTCTACTTTTTCTGTTTTCAGGGTAGTTGAGGCCGTGGTTTGTGTAGGCTTTTAGTCCTGTAGACCACTTTTTTCTCTGAGTCTTTGGTTTCATTTTTTCTCTTTTGTTCTGGGTTAGTAGAGAATATAACTTTATGAACTCTATTATGCCAATTAACTGACTTGTCCTATGAGACTGTGGTCTTACACCCTCAAAAACAGAAAACCAATCCTGCAAGATATTTGGTTATGTCTAAGAAATATCTGTATCTGTGTCCCCTATGTGGTTTATTATATATATAGATATCCTTGCATGCACACATATCTGTGTGTACATATGCCTATAGGTATATCTATCTATGCATACATCCAAAAGAGCCCATTGCTGTAGAGTAGATTCTGATTCATAGCAACCCTGTAGGACAGAGTAGAACTGCCCTGTAGAGTTTCTAAGGAACAGCTAGTGGATTTGAAGCTCTGACCTTTTGAATAGCAGTTGTAGCTCTCAACCACTGCTCCACCAGGGCTCCATGCACACACATGTACCCACATATTCATACCCGTACACATATATGCCTATATACATATTTGTGCACCCACACACATATTTTTGGTTGTTGTTGGCGTTGTTGCAAAATTATATTTGTCATATCCTTTACCAAAAACGTCCTTTTCTCTTGTACACTTCTCAGCGACATCGTTTACCTTGGCCAAACTGTGTGCATTTCAACCACATTCAGTGCTACCTTATCCATCACCAAAAATGACTAGTGTCTTCTATCTCCAGAGTGCATTTGCCCCACTACCTATTTCTCCACCCATCCCTGGTAACCACCGATGAGTGTTGGTCTCTGTATGTAGATCTATTCTTATCTTTTTATGAGTGTGATCACACAATATTTGTCTTTTTGCGACTGACATTTCATTCAGCATAATGTCTTCCAGATTTATCCACATTATAAGATTTTTTAAGACTCATTATTATTCTTTATGTTTGTATAGTATTCTATTGTATGTATTTACCACTGTTTATACATTCATCTGTTGATGGGCACTTACAATGTTTCCATATTTTTGCTATTGTGAATAAGCTGCAATGAACATAAATGTTCGTATGCCTTCCATGTACGTTTTATTAGATCTCTAGGTTATATACCTCCCCCACATATCTGTCAGTTTGTCATACTGTGGGAACTTGTGTATTGCTGTGGTGCTGGAAACTATGCCACCGGTATTCAAATACCAGCAGGGTCACCCATGGTGGACAGTTTACAGCTGAACTTCCAGATTAAGATAGATGAGGAAGAGAGACTGGTGGTCTCCTTCTCAAAGGAATTGACCAGTGAAAACCTTATGAATAGCAGTGGAACACTGTCTGATTTAGTGCCAGAAGATGAGCCCCTCGGGTTGCAAGGGACTCAAAATACAACTGGGGAAGAACAGCCTGCTCAAAGTAGAGTCAAGCTCAATGATGTAGATGGAGTCAAGCTTTCTGGACCTTCCTTTGTTGATGTGGCATGACTCAAAATGAGAAGAAACAGCTACAAACATCCATTAGTAATTGGAATGTAGAATGTATGAAGTATGAAACTAAGAAAATTGGAAATTGTCAAAAATGAAATAGAATGCATAAAGATTGATATCCTAGGCATCAGTGAGCTGAAATGGACTGGTATTAGCTATTTTGAATAGGAAAATCATACAGTCTGCTATGCTGAAAATGACAATTTGAAGAGGAATGCTTTGCATTCAGGGTAAAAGAAATTTCAAGATCTATCCTGAAGTACAATGCTATCAGTGATAGAATATTATCCATATGCCTACAAGGAAGGCCAGTTAATATGACTATTATTCAAATTTACACACCAACTACTAAGGCCAAAGATGAAGAAATTTAAGATTTTTACCAACTTCTGCAGTCTGAAATTGATCAAACATGCTATCAGGATGCATTGATAATTACTGGTGATTGGAATGTAAAAGTTGGAAACAAAGAAGAAGAACTGGTAGTAGGCTTGGTATATGGTATATGGCCTTGGTGATAGAAATGATGCTGGAGATCACATGACAGAATTTTGCAAGACCATCAACTTCATTGCAAAACCTTTTTTTCACCAACATAAATGGCAACTATACACGTGAACCTTGCCAGATGGAACACACAGGAATAAAATCCACTACATCTGTGGAAAGAGACAATGGAAAAGCTCAATACCATCAGTCAGAACAAGGCCAGGGGCCTACTGTGGAACAGACCATCAATTGCTCATATGCAAGTTCGAGTTGAAGCTGAAGAAAATTAGAACAAGTCCATGAGTGCCAAAGTACAACCTTCAGTATGTTCCACCTGAATTTAGAGACCATCTCCAGAATAGATTTGACACATTGAGCACTAATGACCAAAGACCAGATGAGTTGTGGAATGACATCAAGGACATTATACGTGAAGAAAGGAAGATGTCATTAAAAAGACAGAAAAAAGGAAAAGACCAAAATGAATGTTGAAAGAGACTCTGAGCATTGAGTAACTAAAGCAAATGGAAGAAATGATGAAGTAAAAGAGCTGAACAGAAGATTTCAAAGGGTGGCTTGAGAAGAAAAATTAAAGTATTATAGTGAAATGCCCAAAGACCTGGGGTTAGGAAATCAAAAGGGAAGACATGCTCGGCATTTCTAAAATTGAAAGAACTGAAGAAAAAAATTCAAGCAGTATTGAAGGATTCCAGGGGGGAAATATTAAACAACGCAGGAAACATCAAAAACTGATGGAAGGAATACACAGAGTCACTATACCAAAAGGAATTGCTGGACATTCAGCTGTTTAAGGAGGCAGCATATGACCAGGAAACTGAAAGAAGAAGTCCAAGCTGCACTGAAGGCATTAGCGAAAAACAAGGCTCCAGGAATTGACAGAATACCAATTAAGATGTTTCAACAAACAGATGCAGCACTGGAAGTGCTCACTCATCTATGCCAAGAAATTTGGAAGACAGCTACGTGGCCAACCAACTGGAAGAGATCCATATTTATGCCGATTCCCAAGAAAGGCGATCCAACTGAATGTGGAAATTATCGAACGATATCATCAATATCACAAGCATGTAAAATTTTGCAGAAGATTGTTCAAAAGTGGCTGCAACTGCCCATCAACAGGGAACTGCCAGAAATTCAAGCTGAGTTCAGAAGAGGATGTGGAATGAGGGATATCATTGCTGATGTCAGATGGATTCTGGCTGACAGCAGAGAATACCAGAAAGATGTTTATTTGTGTTTTATTAACTTTGCAAAGGCATATTTAATATGTGTGTGCATCATAACAAATTATGGATAGCATTGCTAAGAATGGGAATTCCAGAATACTTAATTGTTCTCATGGGGAACCTGTACATGGATCAAGAAGCAGTGATTTGAACAGAACAAGGGGATACTGCGTGGTTTAAAGTTAGGAAAAGTGTGCGCCAGGGTTGTATCCTTTCACCATACTTATTCAAGCTGGACTATATGAAAAGAACAGAGCATTAGGATTGGAGGAAGACTCACCAACAACCTGCGTTGTGCAGATGACACAACCTTGCTTGCTGAAAATGGAGAGGACTTGAAGCACTTGCTAATGCAGATCAAAGACCACAGCCTTCAGTATGGATTGCACCTCAACATAAAGAAAACAAAAATCCTCACAACTGGACCAATAAGCAACATCATGATAAACAGAGAAAAAATTGAAGTTGTCAAGGATTTCATTTACTTAGATCCACAATCAACACCCATGGAAGCAGCAGTCAAGAAATCAAGCAGTGCATTGCATTGGGCAAATCTGCTGCAAAGGACCTCTTTAAAGCGTTGAAAAACAAAGATGTCACCTTGAAGACTGAGGTGTGCCTGATCCAAGTCATGGTGCTTTCAATTACCTCATATGCATGTGAAAGCTGGACAATGAATAAGGAAGGCCAAAGAAGAATTGACACCTTTGAATTATGGTGTTGGTGAAGAATATCGAATATACCATGGACTGCCAAAAGAAAGAACAAATCTGTCTTGGAAGAAGTACAACCAAAGTCCTCCTTAGAAGCAAGGGCAAGAGACTATGTCTCACATACATTAGACATGTTATCAGGAGAGATCAGTAGCTGGAGAAAGATGTCATGTTTGTTAAAGTACACGGTCAGTAAAAAAAGAGGAAGACCCTCAATGAGATGGATTGACATGGTGACTGCAACAACAGGCTCAAGCATAACAGTGATTGTGAGGATTGCACAGGACCAGACAGTGTTTCCTTCTTTTGTACATAGGGTCGCTATAAGTTGGAACTGACGTGACAGCACCTAACAACAACAGGCTATATGTCTAGGAGTGGGATTGCTGGATCATAAGTATGTCTATGTCTAGCTTTTTGAAGAAGTGCCATACCATTTTCCACAGTGGTTGTACCCTCTTACACTCCCATAACAGTGGATAAGGCTTCCAATCTCCCCACATCCTCACTAACATTTGTTGTTTTCTGTTGTTTTTTAATGTGTGCCATTTCTTCAGGGGTGAGGTTGTATCTCATTGTACCTTTGATTTACATCTAAAATTTTTTTATTTTTATTTTTTTAATGGCTAATGATCATGAATATCTTTTAATGGGTTTTTTTGGTCTCACGAATGTCCTCTTTGATGAAGTCTCTGTTTATGTCCTTTGCCCATTTTTTAATTAGATTATTCATCTTTTTGTTGTTGAGTTGTTGAAGTTTTCTGTGTATTTTAAAGATGAGACCCTTATCACACATGTTCCCAAAGATTTTTTTCCAGTCTGTAAATTGTCTTTTTACTTTTTTGTTGGAGTCTTTTGATGAGTGTAAGTATTTAATTTCTAGGAGATCCCAGTTACCTAATTTGTCTTCTGTGTTTGTGCATTTGCAGTTGTGTTTTATAATCTGTTTTTTTATTTTTTAATTAGGTCAGATAGTTTTGTCCCTATCTTATCTTTCAGGAGCTTTATAGTATTAGCTTTAACATTTAGGTATTTGATCCATTTTGAATTAGTTTTTTGTGTATGATGAGAGGAATGGATGGTTTTTTCATTTTTCTTAAAGTAGATATCCAGTTTTCCCAGCACCATTTGTTAAAGAGACGTTTCTTCCCCATTAGATAGACTTGACACCTTGTCAAAAATCAGCTGCCCATTGGTGGATGGTGTCTTGGCTATCTGGTGCCACTGTAACAGAAATACTACAAGTAGATGGCTTTATTCTCTAGCAGTTTAGCAAACTCGAAGTCCAAATTCAGGGCACCAGCTCCAGGGGAAGATTTTCTCTCTGTCAACTCTGAGGGAAGGTCCTTATCATCAATCTTCCCCTGGTCTAGGAGCTCCTCATTGCAGGGACCCCAGGTCCAAAGGATACACTCCCTCCTCTCTTCTTGCTTGGTGGTAATGATGTCCTTCTCCTTTCTGCTAGTTTTTCTCTTTTACATCTCAAAGGAGATTGCCTCAAGATACAACCTAATCCTGTAGATTGTTTTCTGCCTCATTAACATAACTACCTTTAATCCTGTCTCATTATCATCATAGAGGTTAGGGTTTACACATAGGATAATTACATTAGATCACAAAATGGAGAAAAATCACACAATACTAGGAATCATGGCTTAGCCAAGTTGACACACATTTTGGCAGGACACAATTCAATCTGTAGCATTACATCCTTTGCCATCCCCCCAAAATTCATGTCCTTGCCACATGTAAAACACATTCACCCCATCATATCATTCCAAAAGTCTTAAATCAACTCCAAGTCCAAAATCTCATCATTTGCAAAATTCCTCTTCATCTGTGAAATGTAGAATATAAATTATCTGCTTCCAAAGTACAACAGTGGAGCATATAAATTATCTGCTTCCAAAGTACAACAGTGGAGCAGGCACAAGGTAGATATCTCCATTTTAAATGGGAGAAATTGGAGGGAAAAAAGGGATACCAGGCAACAAGCAAGTCCAAAACCAAGAACACATTACATTAGCTCTCAAGCCTTGAAAATAATCCTGTGTTCTCTGAGACCATTTAGGCAATGGCCCTGCCCTCTAGACTCTGTGCTTTGACCACACTGTCCAATTTCTGGGTGGATGCCCCTTGACCCTGGGCTTCAGCTCCACCTTCCAGACCACTGGGCTGGCAACTCTGCTCCTTTGGATTTGGGTGGCCCCCACTCTCCTAGTCTGTTAGTTGGCAACCCTACCCCCTTGGCTCTGGCAAGCCCCATTCTTCTACCCCTTGGGCATGACAACCCTGACCCCACAGGTTTGGGCAGCAGATTGAACCCATCTCCCTGGCACTAGTGAAAGGCAGCCCCACACCCAGAATGAAGTTGGTAAAGATCTGACTCTTTGAAACCTAGGAGGACGTGGCTTCACCCTTTGAGACCCAGCAGGCCATGGTTCCACCCTTTGAGACCCCAGAGGTTGTGGCCCCACCCTTTGAGATAGAGGTAGCTCTGCTTCTTATGCACCTTTCCTCATCAGCTTCTGTTTCCTGGTTCCTTGGCTTGTTGGCCTCTCAGCCCCTTGGGCCTCTTGGGTCAGTCCAGCCTCTGTCCTGCTTGAGCAAGTGCTAGAAAGTTCTTTAGCTCTACCAATAAGTGCCCAGAGGCGCTACACTCTACCAGTAAGCCTTGGCCCAAAGGCACTCATCTCTCTAGATCCATGGGTTGGGTACTGAGCCCTTTTGCACTGGCCTTCTAGTTCTGCTGCCGCCGTTTCTCTGTCACTGCTTCTTGCCATCTGCAGTGTTACAGTTTTCCTTACTTCCTTCTGATCCCTCTCCAGTATTGTCTTTGATGTACACCAACAGTCTCTTTAAGACAATCTAGGCTTTTATATTAGGTACTTGAAAACTCTTCCAGCCTTTACCCATTACTCAATTCCAAAACTGCTTCCACATTGTAGATATGGCACCCCCAATGCCAAACTCTGTCTTAGTTTTGCAGTGCTGCTATAACAGAAGTACCACAAGTAGATGGCTTTAATTTATTCTCTCACAGTTTAGGAGGTTAGAGTCTGAATTCAGGGTCTCAGCTCCAGGGGAAGACTTTCTCTCTCTGTTGGATCTGGGGGAAGGTTCTTATCGTCAATCCTCCCCTGGTCTAGGAGCTCCTCAGCACAGGGATCCACTCCTGGCTCTTCTTGCTTGGTGGTAATGATGTCCCTCTCCGCTCTGCTCTCTTCCCTCTTTTATATCTCAAAAGAAATCAACTAATGATGCAACATAATCCTGTAGCTTATGTCCTGCCTCATTAACATAACTGCTTCTAATCTTGTCTCATTAACCTCACAGAGGTTAGGATTTATAACACATAGTATAATTACATCACATTACAAAATGGAAGACAACCATTTAATGCTGGGAATCATGGCCTAGCTACATTGTCACACCTTTCGGGGGCATATAATTCAATCCATAACAGCAACAAAAAAAACCAAACCCATCATTGTTGAGTTGATTCAGACTCACAGTGACCCTATGGGACAGAGTAGAACTGCCCCACAGTGTTTCCAAGAACTGGCTGGTGGATTCGAGCTGCTGAACTTTGGGTTAGCAGCCAACCTCTCAACTAGTGTGCCACCAGGGCTCCGAATTCGTAATAGATGGGCTTATTTCTGAGTTCTCAATTCTATTCCCTTGATCTATGTGTCTATCATTGAATCAGTACCAGGCCACTTTGATTACCGTGACTGTATAGTATCTTCCTGCGAGATGGTGAAGTGTGAGGCCTCCTACTTTGTTTTTCAAAATTGCTTTAGCTATTCAGGACCTCTTTCTTTTCCATATAAAGTTGGTGATTAGTTTTTCCTTTTTCGGTAAAGAATGTTGGAATTTGTTTTGAGATTGCACTATATCTATAGATTGCTTTGGGTAGTATTGACATTTTCACATTGTTAAGTTTTCGAATCCATGAACATGGAAGGTTCTTCCACTTACATAGGACATTTTAGTTTCTTGCATTAGTGCTTTATAGTTTTCATTGTGTATGTCTTTTTCATTCCAGGTTATGTTTATTCCTAGGTATTTAACCCATTTTGTGGGCTATTATAAATGGTATCATTTTCTTGATTTCGTTTTCAGTGTTCTCCTTGTTAGTGTAAAGAAACCCAACTGATTTTTGTGTGTTGATCTTGAACCCTGACACTTTGCTGAGTTTTTCTATTAGATTCTGTAAGTTTCTTGTGGAATTGCTGGGATTTTCTGTGTATAGAATTATGTCATGTGCAAATAAAGATAACTTTACTTCTTCCTTTCCAGTTTGGATACCTTTTATTTCCCTTTTTTGCCTTATTTCTCTGGGTAGGACTTCCAGTACAATATCGAATACGAGTAGTGATAATGGTCATTCTTGCCTTATTTCCATTTTCAAGGGGAAGGCTCTCAGTCTTTCTCTGTTGAGAATAAATGTTGGCTGTTGGTTTTACATATATACCCTTAGTTATGTTGAGGAAGTACTCCTCTATTCCTATTTTTCTGAGAGTTGTTATCAGGAAAGGGTATTGGATTTTATCGAATGCCTTTTTTTTTTTGGCATCAATCAAGATGACGGTGTGGTTTTTTTTCCTTTGTTTTATTTACATGTTGAATTACTTTGATTGGTTTTCTAATGTTGAACATCCATTGCATTCCTGGATGAATCCCATTTGTTCATGGTGTATGATTTTCTTAATATGTTGTTGAATTCTGTCCACTAGAATTTCATTGAGAATTTTTGTGTCTATATTCACGATGGATATTTGTCTGTAATTTTCTAAGCTATATTAATTCCTGTTTGTAAGGTACATCAGTCTCACCACTAAGCTTACAACTATAATAAATGATATTTCTTCTAAAAGACTTCATGTAGCTTCTATGTAACCATACTTCCACTTTAGAACTCTGTAGACATTAGAAGAAGAATCTGAGCTCATATGTTTTTCCTATTTGCTCCCAGCAATAATAATATTAGAAAAAGAGCCTCTGTTTTTCCAGAGTTTTAGCATGTTTTACAAAGTCTCTGCACATAGTTATAGGATAATATTCAACAAAGAATTGTTATACACCCACTCCTCACTTATTAACATGATTAGGTTCTGAAGACCAGATCGTTATATGAAAATCAGCATTATTCAAAAATGGAGGATGACTATATCAGATGGCAAAATAGAGGATTGCAGCATCATTACATAACTGCCAAATTACATTATTATATAACTGCCAAACCACGGAGAACCATGGCCTAACCAAGCTGACACAGAATCTTAACCATCACAGCCAGCGTTACTCTTGCCTTGCACTTCAGAGATTTTTAATGCCAGTTGTTATGTCATTAATGTGCAAGATAGTCAGATAGTAGCTTTTTTTTTTTATTATTGTTGTTAATGTGAAACATCGGATAATGAGAGAGCTGATAAATAAGGAGTAGATGTATAATATATTCACTAAGTTTTCTAGTACTATCATACAGATACCTAGAATTTTTTGTTCCATTAGACATAATAGCTCCTAAAGAAATGGAGTATATCAAATTGTGGATTTACTTGAGAGTTGAAGGAATTTAGCTAAAAAGAATATTTATGAATTTGTGAGACACAAGATTTCCCATGTAGTTTTATTTCCATATGATTCCTGTCACCTCATGTAATGACTTTTTTTAGAAGTTATGGTGGAGAGCGACAGAATAGCATCCTGTTTCATTGTTCCTAGCATAGACACTTCATCCTGTGGCCGTGATGATGGGATTTTCTGGTTAAGGTGAAGGATGAGAACTTGTGTGGTCTCTGTGATACCTCATTGACCACTGGTGTCACTGTCTTTGACATTTGTGAGACTCATGCTCACATTTGTCCCCTTCTCCTTCTTTAGGAGCAAAAAAATCAGAGATTTTATATATAGTGCCTATAATTCAATCTCATAGCACCTACTAAGAGGTGCTGCTACGTTCTGCCAAAAAATGTAGCCACTTTATTTTATGCACAGCTATAAATTCATGACCTCATTTTCACTTGGTTAAATATAAGAAATAAACTGCTCTCTATATTCAAAGCATGAAATAGATTGCCTTGGTAGATAGTCACTGGAGGCATTGGAAATCTGGCTAGGCAACTTCTTCAGTGAATTTGGACTTTTTTAAATCAGAACTGTCCACTCTATCAATTATCCTTTGATCTCCACCATATTGAAAGCATTTTACCACATTTCATAGTTATTACACTCTACACTGAAGAAATAAAATGTGAAAATACTTGTAGTAATCCATAAAGAATGATGTTACTTTCCATTGTTTCTTCTGCAAGTTTTAGTATTGAGTTTTTTCATAATGAATAATAATTTGTAGCTACTAACTGCTAAACCCAGTGGCTTACTAAATGTTTCTACCTTTATTGCTAATTTGGTTATTTTAGCTGCTGTCGAGGTGGTTTTGATTCATGGTGACCTCATGTACAACAGAACAAAACATTGCCCGATCCTGCACCATCTTCAAGTTCATTGGTATACTTAAGACCCATTGTTCCTTCCACTATATATTTTGAGTGTCTTCTAACCTAGTGGGCTCATCTTCCAGCACTATTTTGGTTAATATTCTTTTGTGATCCATACTGTTTTCACTGAATAATTTTCAGAAGTAGATTGCCAGAACTTTCTTCGTCATTTGATGTAGTCTGGAGGCTCTGTTGAATTCAGCCCACCATGGGTGACCCTGCTAGTATTTGAAATAATAGTTTCTATCATCATAACAACTTGCAAGCCACTACAGTTTGACAAACTGACATAGATTGTGATTCTTGCTAATAGAACCCCAATTTTGAGGAGGATGGCAATGTTCCCAGCCCCACATGTTAACATATTATTGGTTTAGCCAAATATGGCATTTTTATTGTCCTTTGCCAGATACAGAATTTTTAAGAGTCAAAAAAAATAGCTAGTACAGGAGGGAGCATGTGACAAAATTTAAACCAATGAGATATAAAGAAAATCCACTGGGGAATCTGGATACATATTTTGATGAAAAGAAGGATTTCTTGCATCCGTTGCTGTTTGCAAGCCCCATTGAAAGTATTGTTTAAATTTTATCCAAGTTTTTCTTGTTATTACAGTGGGAGAAAAGGTTTTTCATATCCTTCAACATCCTAAATAATCTTTGAAGTCCATTAGTGTATCTTAATGCCATCATTTAATATTTAAAGGACAGTAGCAGGTGGATATTAGAAGGTAATGTACCTTCCCTACTTCTGGTAATTTTTTTATATCCTATCAGGTCATTACCATAACATTCCTGTTCCTCTGTGTGCTCATCCTCATTCTCTGAAAGAAGGAAGCATGGCACATTCTGGTGAGTTTGAAAGGGGAACCTAGGGATGCATAGTCAAGACTCTTCCTTTGTTATTTAGGACCAACTCATTCTCTTTAAAGTTGTTATCTTAGTTAGCTAGTACTGCTATAACAGAAATACCCGAAGTGGATGACTTCAACACGCTGAAATTTATTCTTTCACAGATTTCACAGACTAGGAGGCTATAAATCCAAATTCAGGATGCCAGCTCCAGGGAAAGGCTTTCTCTCTGTCAGCTCTGGGGGAAAGTCCTTGTCATAAACCTTCCCCTGGTCTAGGAAGTTCACAGCACAGGGACCCTGGGTCCAAAGGATGCACTCGCTCCTGGCTCTTCTCTCTTGGTGCTAAGAGGTCACAAGATAGACAGGTAAGCTGCTAGATCAAGTCCCAAGAACTGGAGGTCAGATGAACTGGAGCCAGCTGCAGGATCCAGAGCAAGCAACAGCCTATAAGCCTTGCCAGAAAGTCCACCTATATTGGATGGAGGCTACACCCTCAAGGAAACTCCCTTTCAACTGACTGGCTACTCACAGAAGACCTCGTCATGGAGTTGATCGCATTATTATACAATTGCCAAACTACCTCATAACTGCCAAAGCAGTGAGAATCATGGCCCAGCCAAGTTGACAACTACCTTAAAAATTACCATTGCTATTTTTGTTTGTTTGTTTTATATAACTAATAAGCCCAACAATGTCTGTGAATAAATGAGTAGATCTATCCAATTCATGGGATCAGCACTTTATTCAGAATTCCTGAATGCAATGACCATCTAATTCCATATCTGCTTTCTTAACCACAAAAGTGATGTTTTGGTCTTAATGGACTAAATCTTTTGATTATTGTTCAATTGGTTCAGAACTTGAGCTGCTAAGAAGAATGCTGGTTACTGGGCTTTCCTGAAATCTCAATTCATTGTTAAGCATTGCTATTCAATGCCTATATATAAAGATCTCATGTGGAGCACAAGAATATAAAGTACTTATTTATTTCCAATATATAAAGAATCATTTTTCAATATAGTAATCTATTTTTCAGGCTTTATACTGATATTGAACAATTTTTGAATAAAATTGCATAGATACAATAATAATGAATTAATGAAGAACATTAATTGTACTTTATGCATTTGAAAAGGGGTAGTTCTATTAGGAAGTTTTGTACATTATGAAGTAGTAAGTTATTAAATGGCCACATATATAATAATAGAAATTTTAAAAAATGGTGTCCAGAGATGGGTAAATAAATTCTACAGTGAAACCTGCAAGAGCTGAAACTTGATGGAACTGCCTTATTTTTCTGGATCTTGCAAGTTTTCCACCTTTGAGAGTGTGCAGTCTTACCACTTTTCTATCACTCATTTTCGTGGAACATATTTAAGTTTTCCTTCTCTGACAGATTTCTGCCTTACACAGGTTCTGGCTTTCACAGGTTTTACTATATAATCTTTCACAAATGATAGGAGCATTCAGAAAGCTGCCATAAATAACAATGAGAGGATGAAGGCAAAAGAGACAAGTCACATAACTAACTTCAAAGAAAAATATATTATGGGGAAAAGTTACGAAAATAAACATGTAGGGGAGTGTGACTTTCAAAAGTCAAGATCAAGGCAGCACAGTTGTAAGAGAATGGGTCTTTGAGAGTTGATGAACAATGGGTAAGGCAGAAGTAAGATACGGTGAAGTGGGTTAGGGTAAAGGGGAGTAGATGTAGTTGGAGAAGGTTCTGTCTTCCATTGTATGATGTAGGTTTTAGGGATAAAAATTATGTTTGAAATGGCCCTGGGATGCTACAAATATAATTTTAGTGTTAAATATTTTGTCTGTTTTCACATTGTCAAGTAAATGGTAACGTGTATACTAATTTGACAGACAATATGAGGAGAAAGAGACTTTTCAGTACAGTATTTTAATAGATTTAAAGTTCGGGGCAAGTGATTTAAAATTCTGTTTTTGAGAGTTATTGTATTTTTATTTAACTTACTTTGTATAGGAGTTTATTTTTATTTAGTTTGGGATTTGTATTTACTCAAAATGATTTCCTGCCATTGGTTGGAGAAATCAAATGTAATGAATAATTAAAATTTCAAGTGAAGACCTCATTAGTAAAGGTACATTACAGCTCTGAAAAATTCTATTATTGCCCAAATGATCCTGTGAATATTAACGACATTTTGATTTCTTTGTGTGTAAACCCTTATTTTTTCCTCAACTGTTTTAACTCTTGCTGGATATATATATATGTTTATGAACTTAATTAATGATTATACTAATCTTTGTAATTTGTTATTGCGCTTTGTTTTAGATATAGAAAATAGTAGCTGAGTCTCCTCTTTCATGTACACATACTCTGAAACCTGTTTCTTCAATTAGTTGAAGAAGTCCTCATTTGAATTTCATCGAACTTCTTCTTTTTCATCAATAAAGGACAGAATGTGTGGCTGCGTTAACTGCGAGCAATGTACTTACTCAATCACTGCGGAAGCAACCTTTACTTAGATTGTTCGTAATCAGAAAATTATGATCTTCACTGTTTAGGCAATCACCTTTGACATTTTATCAGAATTCAAGCATATTATTATTTTAGTGGAGTAATTGCTTCAATCACCTAATCAACCTCACTAGCTTCAAATTAAAAGGTGATGGAAACTGTCATCTTGGAAAGCTTTAGGACCCTCTCTGTAAAGAATGTAAGAAGTCAGGTTTTCTTCTGAAAGTACAGGCAGTGCTTAGAGTTCTCTCTTCCTTGTCTCCTGGGGTCACTGAGCTTTCCGTTCTTCAGAGGGCCAGAGCTCTAGGTTCAGCATGGATACATAAACCCAGGAAGAAAATTATGTTCAGGAAGAAAACCGTGACCTACCAGATTATCATAATCAGGAAAATGTTTATTTCTATGAAAGCCATCTCCTCGCTTGAGACTTTCAACTGAAAATATGTATCAGTCATTAGATAAAACTTTGAAAATCAATTTTTGTATGAAATTTCATCTTCATTTTCCAATTTGGAATGGTAATTTGAATGTAATCTCTCATGTTTTCTTTCATATGAAATCTTTCATACTTAAACCTATAAGTATCTTTGTTTGCATTTTCTAAGACAGATAGAGCTGAACTTCAAAGAACATCCAATTTTCCTAAACATATAAGCATCTTGAAAAACCAGCATGAAAGAATACATCTAATTGAAAAACAACACATTTTTTTTTTACAGTGCGAAATCTCAGAAGACCAGTTTTTAGAAATGTCACCACAGGACACAAAATTATACTTTAAAAAGATCTATTTATCCCAACTACCACCCGTCTGTCATTTTGTTGTACTGTGGTTACTTGCATGTTGCCGTGACGCTGGAAGCTATGCTACCAGTATTTCAAATACCGGCAGGGTTATGGTAGGTAGTTTTTATTGGAGCTCCCAGACTAAGACAAACTAGGAAGAAAGGCCTAGTGATCTACTTCCAAAAATTAGTCAATGAAAACCCAATAGATCATATCAGAATATTATCCAAAATACTGCTGGTGGAAGATGAGCCCTCTAGATTGGAAGACACTCAAAATACACAATGGCTGAACAAGGAACTTGAACATGCCAATGATGTTAAAGGTGGCACAGGTGGGCAATATTTTGTTCTGTTGTACATGAGGTCACCACGTGTCAGTGCCAACGAGGCGGCAACTAAAAACACCATTTATACCAAAATTCCAGATATTCCTCCCTCCTTTCATCCACGTGTTAGAAAAAAGTGGTCTCTTTTTTCCACTATTTCCCCTCATTTTCCAGTCACTCTGGCGCCTCAAATTTCATCCTGTCTTCTCCAGCCAGCAAGAATGATCCTGCTGGAGTTTGGCATCCTTTTGTCACCCAACCGCACCCCCAGGGGTTGCCTAGGGGATGTCCTCAGCAAAAAGCTATGTAAACAAGGTTTTTACCTGGTGAGCTTCCCTTGTTTCAAGAAAGACTCAAAGGCTCTCCAGTTTCTTCCTGAACTTATTTACTCTCCAAGGCCTTCTGAGTTGCCTTTTATGTTTGGTTCAGAATTTTGAATAGTTGTCTATAGGTGGATTAGCTACTTCGTTGTTCTTTTGGAATAAATTTTATAATAAGGGTTCGTATTATGCTGCAGGAAACCCTGGTGGTGTAGTGGTTAAGTGCTACGGCTGCTAACCAAAGGGTCAGCAGTTTGAATCCGCCAGGCGCTCCTTGGAAACTCTATGCGGCAGTTCTACTCTGTCCTATAGGGTCCCTATGAGTCGGAATCGACTCGGCGGCACTGGGTTTGGGTTTTTTTTTATTATCCTGCACACTTGAAAAGTAATTAAGGAAAAAAAAAAGAATAAACTCTCTGTGAGTGGCTTTATGAGACACAGAGAATTAACCCAGTAGGAGCAGTACACTTTTTCTGAGAGGAATATAGTTTATATTGGATATATAAATTGGAATGTAATAATCTATTTAAACAGTCTTATTAACATATGTAAAAAACTGAGTGTTTGACCAAAGACAAGGAAGGAACAAGCAATAAACCAAGGTAAAAAGTATTTACTGAACACATACTTCGTGCTTAAAAGATCACATTTTAGTTCATAAATAGAATGTGAAAATTTCTTCATCTTTCAAGGTCCCCTTTATCATTCAGCTTTTAAAATCATCTGGAGAATTTTAACTATTTGTAATAATTTAAAAATAATTTTTAATTATTTAATTGGATTTAATTTAATATTTTAATCAAATTTAAATATTTATTTTGGGAAGATAGAGGCAGTAGCCTAAATTTTGCTTCACCCTGAATTCTTCCGTAAATACAGAGATGTAGGAAAGAAAACCAACTGGAAAGCGTGGTTATGTGAGAACAGGAGTCAAAACTGTAAGGGGTCCTCAGGGTCTAACTGACCGGTTAGTTCATGGGGACCATGTAAGGCCTGACAGTGAGTTCCAAGCAGCCTGGACTCTAAGAATTCTGGAAAATAATAAATGGAAGCTCCCTTCCAGGTGAAAGCCTTGCACTAGGAGAAATTTATGGAAGTAGAATCCAAATTAGGGATGACAAAGCTGAAGGAAAATGTTGGTCCAGGATGTGGAAGGTGGCGATCTTTTTCTGTAAAGGGCCAGCTAGTAAACTTGCAGTTTTTATTGCAGGCCACATGAAGTCTCTGTTGCATGTTCCTTTTTTTGCAACTCTTTTGAAGTTCAAAGGCAGTACAAAAATAGGCCCAAGGTCCATATTTGGTCCACAGACATTAGTACGCTGTCTCTGATCTAGGTTAGAATGAGGAGGAGGTTCAGAGGAAGATGACCTCAGAAAATCAGATCCATGAAAACAACAAAAGAGGGAGCTCTAGAGCCACAATGCTGAGAAAGATAGCATGGCCGGCCTGCCTTTCTTTCAGAAAGGACAGCCTGCTTCAAAAGAGCAACAGAAAAAGGTGAGTTGTATCTCAAACCAATTTAATGTAAGGAAAAAGACAAGGAGCATCAAAACATCCCTACAGATAATGAAAGTACTTGAGAGACTAGCCCACAGACAAGTCAGAACTGCAACTAATAGTTCAAAACAAACTACACTGAAAAAATAATAAAAAATATAGAAAAACAACATAAACTAGAATGGTGAAAATACAGAAACATATTACTCTGAAGAAACTGTTCACAAATTTTTTTGTAATTAATTTTTTTTTTTTCATTGAATGTTGATTTTGTCTTGCTAATAATGTGGGCATAAGAAAGGCACCATCTCTTTCTAGTATTTTTTACCTTGGAGAGGATCTCTGGGTTTTGTAAAGGCTATAATCAGACACTGCCTTAATTCTTTGTTCCTTCTTTTACTAGGTATCTTGGCTGAGAGAGAATTATTTCCTATCTTTGCAGCTGTCCAATGGTAGGTGTATTTACTAAAATGATAAGAATTTAATTTGTGAGGAATTTTTTTTTAACAGGTACATGGTAACGGAAATAATATTTATAATTTCGGAAGTTAGAATAAATCAGCTCTGTTTTTAATAAGCAAATTATATGGTGAGATGGATGATAGTTCTTACTCCATTGTTGGTTTGATCAAATCTCAGGGGATGATTAAATCTACTGAAATTCATCAAGTTTGTCATTTATCTGAAAGATGACCTTTCTTAGGCTACCTAGTGCACTTAATCCATTATACGACTGTACACCATTCTGGGAGGAGAGGAATTCCATTTTTCTAGTATTACCCTTCTTGCAATCAATGCTATTCTCAGGAGAATTTTTGTTTCATGGACTAGATGTTCTTTGTAAATTCTCAACATGACTTAATATAAAAATCAATGCATCTTTAGGTAAGTTCATTTCTATTATTAGATCTAGCTGTAACTTCACGCTAGTGTGTTTTGAAATATAAGCAGCGCCATACCACAGGGCATGGCCCTTTCCTGGTAATGCATTAAATTTCATTATGGTAAAAACCATTACAACAATACAATCTACCACAGGTTTAAAAAAAGTCTTAGCTCCAGCTGATTGCCAACAATGTTTATGCTTTAAGGTTCTCATTACCTTACTAGTCTCCACTAAATTAAAAAAAATGCTTTTGTCCAGGTTATGTCTGTATTAGTGATCACACCTCCCAACAACTGAACACATGGGTTCTGGTTTAGCAAGAACTCAAGGAAACACTGTGACACTCAGAGGGAGGAGGAGTAGACAGCTTCTCTGGGAGCTCACAGCAAAAGAGGAAAGCAAAAGAGTGGATGCAGTGTTCAAGGAGTGTTTAAAAGATAAATGAATATGGACAATTTATTTCATAAAGAAACAATGATCAATTCTTCATTTTGTGTATTTATGAAGCATCCTGCCCAAATTAAAGAAAAGGCGTAAAAAGGACTCTTGAGGCATTTGAGGTCTGTTTTAGTTTATTCCATTTCTGACCGAGGAGGTGATTAATTATCCTGCGCCTTGGTTTTTCTAGCCATAATAATTATAACATTCCAGCACAAGGAAAGAATTTTGTCACTCTTTGAAGTGGTTGCAGAGGGATTTGCCTTGAACTATGATTTTTCTAGAATCTAGAGTACACAGAACACTTTAGTGGTTGCATTTTCTATTGATCTTACTTTCCCATTAGAGCACAACTTTCATGATCCCCACATATATTTAAAGCTGTGTGGCTTTCTATTGATCACCCATGTTTTTTATTATCCATGGAAAAATCTCACTTTCATATTCCAGACTTTTTAATTAAGTGCTTGATTGAAATAGTCATCCTATGTTTTACAAGTTTAACGTCATCAGAAGAGAGATCCTTTTGAAGAAAACTATTATTATAGGTACTCAGTCGGGTTTCAGCAACTTTACAGAAATTCTCTGAGCCTGAACTTGATGCCAGTCTGAAAGGTGCTCTCAAGACAAGTTGGAAAGTAGTATAGAGGCAATTATGAGGACAGATGTAGAAAATCGACTTTCGAAGCTTCATGGTGAAATTTCAGTATTTAGTTTGAACTATTTCTATAAAGTTAGACACCGTCAAAATAATTACACATAAAAATAGACTTTAAAGACAAGTAATTCTTGAGTTATCCACCAATTTGGATAATGAGACTGTCTATATCCCTTGATTAGCTCTGATTAGTTCTATGCCACTATTTATTTAATATAGCATATTTTCTTCATTGGTTAGTACTCTGTTGTTAAAATTTTGTAATATCACCTTCACTCTTAAAAGCATAGGTACGTCAACAACAGATACATAGACCAATGGAACAGAATTGAGAATCCAGAAATAAATCTATCTACATATGAGCAGCTGATATTTGACATAGGCCCAAAGTCAGCTAAATGGGGAAAAGACAGTCTCTTTAACAAATGGTGCTGGCATAACTGGATATCCATCTGCAAAAAAATGAAACAAGGCCCATACCTCACACCATGCACAAAAACAAACTCAAAATGGATCAAAGACCTAAATATAAAATCTACAACAATAAAGATTATGCTAGGAAAAACAGGGACGATGCTAGGAGCCCTAATACATGGCATAAAAAGTATATAAACACCAGAAGAGAAACTAGACAACTGGGAGCTTCTAAAAATCAAACACCTATGCTCATCCAAACACTTCACCAAAAGAGTAAAAAGATTACCTGCAGAATGGGAAAAAGTTTTTAGCTATGACATTTCCAATCTGTGCATGATCTCTAAAATCTACATGATACTGCAAAAACTCAACTACAAAAAGACAAATAACCCAATTAAAAAATGGGCAAAGGATATGAACAAGTACTTCACTAAAAAGACATTCAGGTAGCTAACAGATCCATGAGGAAATGTTCATGATCATTAGCCATTAGAGAAATGCAAATCAAAACTACAATGAGATTCCATCTCACTCCAACAAGGCTGGCATTAATCCAAAAAACACAAAATAATAAATGTTGGAGAGGTTGTGGAGAGACTGGGACACTTATACACTGCTGGTGGGAATGTAAAATAGTACAACCACTTTGGAAATCAATTTGGTGCTTCCTTAAAAAACTAGAAATAGAACTACCATACAATCCAGTAATACCACTCCTTGGAACATATCCTAGAGAAATAAGAGCCTCTACACGAACAGATATATGCACACAATGTTTATTGCAACACTGTTTACAATAGCAAAAAGATGGAAGCAACCAAGGTGTCCATCAACGGATGAATAGATAAATAATAGAATACTATGCATCGATAAAGAACAATGATGAATCCACGAAACATTTCATAACATGGAGGAATCTGGAAGGCATTATGCTGAGTGAAATTAGTCAGTTGCAAAAGGACAAATATCATATGAGAACACTATTATAAGAACTTGAGAAATAGTTTAAACAGAGAAGAAAATATTCTTTGTTGGTCCAAAAAGGGGAGGGAGGGAGGGAGGTAGATGGGTATTCACTAATTAAATAGTAACCAAGAACTATTTTAGGTGAAGGGAAAGCCAACACACAATACAGGAGAGGTCAGCACAACTGGACTAAACCAAAAGCAAAGAAGTTTCCTGAAAACAATGAATGCTTTGAAGGCCAGTGTGGAAGGGGTGGGGGTTTGAGGACCATGGTTTCAGGGGACATCTAGGTCAACTGGCATAATAAAATCTATTAAGAAAACATTCTGCATCCCACTTTGGAGAGTGGCATCTGCAGTCTTAAATGCTAGCACGCAGCCATCTAAGATGCATCAATTTGTCTCAACCTACCTGGAGCAAGGGAGCATGAAGAACACCAAAGATACATGGTAATTATGAGCCCAAGGGACAGAAAGGGCCACATAAATCAGAGACAGCATCAGCCTGAGAACAGAAGAACTAGATGTGCCCAGCTACAACCAATGACTGCCCTGACAGGGACCACAACAGAACCCCTGGGGGAGCAGGACAGCAGTAGGATGCAGACCTCAAATTCTTATAAAAAGACCAGACTTAATGGTCTGACTGATACTAGAAGGACCCCAGAGTTCACGATCCCCAGACCTTCTGTTAGCCCAAGACAGGAACCATTCCCCAAACCAACTCTTCAGACAGGGATTAGACTGGATTATGGGATAGAAAATGTTACTGGTGAGGAGTGAGCTTCTTGTATCAAGTAAACGCATGAGACTTTGTGGGCAGCTCCTGTCTGGAGGGGAGATGAGAGGGCAGAGGGGGTCAGAGGCTGATTGAATGGACATGAAAATAGAGAGTGGAAAGAAGGAGTGTGCTATCTCATTAGGGGGAGAGCAACTAGGAGTATATAGCAAGGTGTATATAAATTTTTATATGAAAAAGTGCCTTGATTTGTAAACTTTCACTTATAGCACAATAATAATTTTTTTTAAAAAAAGCATAGGTACACAAAATGTACTTTAAAATTCAACTCATTGCTAAGTGACATGAGCTGCTTTTTAATATTTAATATTCTATGTAAGTTAAAAGCATCGTGGGAACCATAACCTAATGTTAAACAATCAAGTGAGATGTGGTACAATTTTTTTTTTTTTTTTTTACCTCCAACATGGCTGGTCAAATGTGAGAAGGAAAACCTCCATAGCTGTCACAGCATGGTGAGTCTCTTTGTGGGTAGTAGAGTGAAAGTGGAAACAGGACTCTTTCAATAATTTCAAGAGTCCTTTTGGACCTTTGGTTTCTGTCTTAGGCTGGGTTCTCTGGAAAAGCAAAACCAGTAAAATGCATAAATATATATATATATATAGAGAGAGATTTACATCAAGGAAATGGCCCATACAATCCAGTAGAGGCTGGAATGTCCCAAGTTGGAAGATCAGTATCTATTCAGGCTTCTCCTGATTCACTCAGCCACGGAGACTGGTGAACCCAAGATCAGCATGTCAGACAGCAGCGCTGTTACTCACAGGCTGCGAAGATCAATGAATCCCAAGATCAGAAGGCAAGATAGAAGATAGCTGCTAGCTCAAGTCCCAAGAACCAGAGGCCAGAGTAGCAGAAGCCAGCTGCAGGATCCAGAGCAAGCAAAAGCCCAAGAGTCTTGCCAGAAAGCCCACTTATATTCTAGGCAGGCCACACCCCCAAGGAAACTCCCTTTCAACTGATTGGCTACTCACAGCAGATCCTGTCATGGAGCTGATCACATCATATCAAATTTCATCATGGAAGTGATCACATCATAATATGACAGCCATAATACATCGTAACTGACAAATCACTGAAAATCATGGCCCAGCCAAGTTGACACACAACCTTAATGATGACATTTTCTTTTTCTAAGGATTAGTGGAATCACCATGAGTAGGAATTGACTCTAAGACAACAGGTTAGTAAAGATTACAGTAACCATTTCTTCTTGTGTTTTTCCCCAGCTGTACATCACAATTGGCAAGCAACATTTTTCAATATGGTGCAACTAATCTTGATCCTCATGAACAAAAAAATAAAAAAAGAATACAAGTAGTCGTGATTAACAATGCATTCAAGTTAACAACTAACGGCACTTATCACAGTCTGTCTTTTTTGTTTTTTTACATCTTATAGTTAGAATACGTACTACTTACAATAAAATGTTGCAGCGGGTAATTTGCTGATGTTGTCATTCTCACATATTCACTGCCTGATGTTCAGTGATACGCTTTACTGTTCAAAACACTGCCATATAGCAGGAGATGAAAACTAAAAAAAAAAAACAAAAAGGGAAGGAGATACTTGACTTAGGTCAGAGCCGACTAACGACGGAATTGTCGAAACAGAACCCTTTCTTAGGTCAGGGGCTGCCTGTATTGAAATTGATTACAAATTGATAAAGCATGCAAGGTTTGTAGCCCATCATGCTACAATGCTGTTATTCAGTAGAAAGAACATACAAGTTGGCATGAGGGACTTCTAAGGAGCATTCTGGCTATACTTCTTCCAAAACAGATTCATTTGTTCTTTTAATCCTAATCTGCCCATTAACAGTGAAGTGGCCTTGGGAAAGACCCTCAATATTTCTGGGTCTTCATTACATAAAGGGCCAAACAATGGGATTTCTTAGGTGTCTTTGTATTGTAGCAATCTGTGAATGTTTTCTATTAGTTGCACTGCTAGAAAATTTGTATATTTTAGTTTATAAGAAAGGATCACATTTTCATTTTATGTGATTTGTCTGAGAGATGAAGATAAAGCCTAAAATAGTTCTAAGAAAGTTAGGCTATTTTACTCAACATCCCTTCTGGACTCCCTATAGATGTATTTAAGAGATTAAGGAGAGAAGACCAAGAAGAAAATTAACACTTTTCAGTTATACATCCTTCGGTGTCAAAGAACAATTTAAAATATTGAAAATATTTTCCACCAGAATTCTTGACTGGCCAGAGCATGTTGATATTAAATTCAGCGTTTTTTTTCTGGACAAGTAATGAATTTTATGCTAATCATGTCTTTGTTCAATTCTTGGACAAAATCTTAGCTCTTCAGTAACAGGCTTTTTAAATTCTATTTTGTGATTGCAGTAAGGCATCTCTAAGGATTTATTTAGTGATGCATGCCAGTAGGATGTGGCCTTTTCTTGAACCCGTCAGAATTGTGACTTTTCTTTGAACTCTCGGCTGCTTGGCGCTACTGACCTTGTTGCTCATTTATAAGTTGGGTGCCATTTATCACTCCCAGACTTACAGATATTGTTGTGGAAAGAGACTGAATGCAATCATTCATGCCATTGCCTCCTTCTAGTGCTGCCTTCCAGCTTCCTTCCTTACAGGATAAGTGATAGGGAGAGATTAGTGACAAAGCTGGGATTCTATTGAGGTATTGTGATGTAACTGTATCATAAACCACGAAAGTGAGGCTCAGGAGATTCGAGATCACCAGAATGCTGAGATTAAGTTACAGCAGCCACAGTCGATCTCTGTCAATATGTATTTTGTGATGGTTTGTAATCTGCCAGTAAAATATGAGCTACCTGTAGAAAATGCCTTTTTTTTTTTTTACAGTATTGACTTTATTATACAGCTTCTGCAAATTCAGAGCTTAAAAGAAATATTGATTTTTGTTTTTACAAACACATACAGACATTTAGATACCATTAAAAAAACTTTTTTTTTTTTTTTTTTAATTTAGCCATAGGTTTTAACTCTGAAACTCTATTGGTTTCTCATATACCACTTGAAATATTTAGGGCTTAATATTTTGAAACCGAACCTTTTATGTTATGTGTGAAACTTTACAGTAAAAATGTATTAATTGACTTGATATTTTATTTACTTAACTCTTCTTGTTGTTAGGTGCCATCAAGTTGGCTACAACTCATAGTGACCCTATGAACAACAGAATGAAACACTGCCTGGTCCTGCACCATCCTCACAATCATTGTTATGCTTGAACCCATCATTTTAGCCACTGTGCCAGTCCATCTTATTGAGGGTCTTCCTCTCTTTCGCTGACCCTCTACTTTTCCAAGTATGATGTCCTTCTCCAGGGACTGGTCCCTCCTGACAACATGTCCAAAGTATATGAGATGAAGTCTTACTACCCTCACGTTTAAGGAGCATTCTGGCTGTGCTTCCTCCAAGGCAGATTTGTTCGTTCTTTTGGCAGTCCATGGTATATTCAATGTTCTTTGCCAACACCATAATTCAAATGCATCAATCCTTCTTCAGTCTTCCTTAGTCATCCAGTTTTTGAATGCATATGAGACAATTGAAAATACCATGGCTTGGATCAGGTGCACTTTAGTCCTCAAAGAGATATCTTTGCTTTTTAACACTTTAAAGAGGTCTTTTGCAGCATATTTACCCAATGTAATATGTCCTTTGATTTCTTGACTGCTGCTTCCAAGGGTATTGAATGTGCATCCAAGTAAACTGAAATCCCTAAAAACTTCAGTATTTCCTCCATTTATCATGATGTTGCTTATTTGTCTAGTTGTAAAGATTTTTGTTTTTTTTTTATGTTGAGGTGCAATCCATGCTAAAGGCTGTAGTGTTTGGTCTTTATCAGCAAAGTCCTCTTTGCTTTCAGCAAGCAAGATTGTGTCATCTGCATAATTTAGGTTGTTAATGGGTCTTCCTCCAATTCTGATGCCACGTTCTTCTTCATACAGTCCAACTTCTCAGATTTTTTGCCCAGCATACAGATTGAATAAGTATGGTGAAAGGATACAACCCTGATGAACACTTTTCCTGATTCTAAACCACACACAGTATCCCCTTGCTCAGTTTGAACAACTGCCTCTTCATCTATGTACAGGTTCCTTATAAACACAATTAAGTGGTCTGAAATTCCCATTCTTTGTAATGTTATCCATAATTTTTTTATGATTCACACAGCCGAATGCTTTTGCGTAGTTAATAAGAGACAGGTAAACATCTTTCTGATGTTCTCTGCCTTCAGCCAAGATCCTCCTGACATCAGCAGTGATATCCCTTGTCCATGTTATCTTCTGAACCTGGCTTGAATTTCTGGCAGCTCCCCGTCAATGTACTGCTGCAACAGTTTTTGAATTATCTTCAGCATAATTTTTCTTGCATGTGATATTAATGATAAAAAAAACAAACAAAAAAACCAAACCCATTGCCATCAAGTCAATACCGACTCATAGAGACCCTATAGAACAGAATAGAACTGCCCCATAAGATTTCCAAGGAGCGACTGGTGGATTCTAACTGCCAGCCTTTTGATTGGCAGCCATAGCTCCTAACACCGTGCCACCAGGGCTCCATGATATTAGTGATATTGTTTGATAATTTCTCCAATCTGTTGGATCAACTTTCTATGGAATGGGAACGAATGTGGATCTCTTCCAGTTGGTTCGCCAAGTAGGTGTCTTCCAAATTTTTTGGCATAGACAAGTAAGCACTTCCAACATTGCATGTTTGTTGAAACATCTCAATTGTATTCAGTCAATTCCTGGAGCCTTGTTTTTTGCCAATGCCTTCAGTGCAGCTTGGACCTCTTCCTTCAGTACCCTCAGTTCTTGATCATATGCTACCCCCTGAAAAAGTTGAATGTCGACTTATTCTTTTTGATACAGTGACTCTGTGTATTCCTTCCATCTTCTTTTGATGCTTCCTGCCTCATTCAATATTTTGCCCATAGAATCCTTCAATATTGAAACACAAGGCTTGAATTTTTTTCTTCAGTTTTTTCAGATTGAGAAATGCTGAGTGTGTTCTTCTCTTTTGGCTTTCTAACTCCAGATCTTAACACTTAGGATAAATTAAAGTCATAAATTTGGTATATCCATATCATTTCAGCTGACTTGTGCTTTTAGCAACACATTTGTCAGCCATTTTGTGGGAGGAGGTTGTCCAGATACCACAAGTCTGTAGGGATATTGATAGATATTATTCATTAAGTGTACCAAAGAAAGCCTGGATTAAGCTAGTATAAACAAATGTCTTTGGAATCTTTTCAGGAATCTTTCATATTGTAATAATGACTTTGGCTTTACTTCTCTTTAGTCTAGAGCCACAGTAAACTGCATTGCCCAAATGATTTGACTATGAAATATCAATTTTCCTGGAACATCCTGATAGTCTACTGTTGAGCCCCACTCTTTGGAAACCAATAATCTAGGCCTACTCAAGATATTGCTGGAGGGTAGTATCTAAAATAGATTTTTATTAAAGGTATTTTAAGAAAATGCATCAGGCTTTTAAAGCTCATACTGACTCTTTGGTTAGAAGAGCAAAGGTCTGAGATTCAGGATTTCTGGATTTTCTTCTAGTAAGGAAAATAGTGGCTAACATTTTTTAAGCATTTTTTTAAATATATCATCTGTATTAGTAGCAATAACCCTGAAGGCTATTGTCACAATTTTATAGATGTATAAACTGAAGTGCATAGATATATTAGTTAATTTTAGCCCCATAAAATATCTTTCTTTGGGGTTAATTGACTTGTCCAATATCTCACAGCTCTAAATGGTGGTGTTGTACATCAGGTGGGATGAGTTCAAGTGCCAGTGTTTTGAAATTTTTCATCCTTTTTACTCTGTAGCAGTGTGGTATAATCTTGAGCTTGGTACTCTAGTTTTTGGACTTTAGTTTTCATATTCATAAAAGTGAAAGAACTCAACGATCTCTAAATCTCCTCAGCTTTGGAATTGTTATTTTATACTTAAATTATTATTTACTAGCCTGTCTAAAGATTTTAGTCAAAATATTTTTTGATACTCATATATCAGTTATCCCAAAAACTAAATAAAAATGTAAAAATACATTTCCTGAATAAATAGTTATAATGGCTGACCTTTATATAAAACTCCCAGAACTCAGAGTGTGTTATAGAATCAAGGGAGGAATTTTGCTCTGCATTTATAAATATACTTAAGACCAGTGTAAATACATGACTTGCCTTAAACACTGGGGTTTCTTAGACATGGATTGAACTTGTGAAGAGGGTGTGTGCCTGTTTGCCTTCACCTGGCTATCCTTGTTTACCAGATAAAGGAGTCCATTCTGGTGCCTGGACCTACAGCCAAGTGGGAGGAGAGGGGTGCTGAATGTCAAAACAGATTCACCAACATTAAAAAAGCTTAATCTTTATGTTATTAGAAGAAAATACAGAGTAAATAGAGTTGGTTAAATCTCAAATGACCAAATGAATTTAACTATTTTTTTCCTCCCACATTTAAAGCATTTTTAAGCTGTTTATGAACACCAGGGTTTCTCACTCTTTTTATAAACGTATGCCTCTCAAAAAAAATTCTTAAATTTTCCTTTCCCTAGATTACAACAAATTCTCTCAACATTACTGTATCTTATTATCAGCTATGAACTAGATTTTGTAAGCTATGTTTTCTGTGGTTTGCAATATTTATTACTATGGAACTGCAGAATACTTTTGTTTACTTCCTGAATTTTCTTTAAAAAATATACTGAATATGATTTTTAAACTATGTATCTCTCTTTTCTTCACCTTATACCTTGATATTCTGATGTCTTCCCTCAATCGTGTTCTATGTGGTGAATCACTGGCAGAATAAATGTCTTTCCAGGCTATAGAGTGGTTTTTCTTTCTCACTTCACCGTCATGGGAAAGATTCCTCTCCATTTTCAGATGGAGACCCTGGAAACAGTGCCTGCATTGGGCTGAGCTATTTGGTAAGTCAGTTCGCTGTAGGCTAACTGAGTCAAAATAGGAATTAGGTAAATGCTCATAAAGAATAATATTTTTACTCAACATTCACAGCTACTATGAAATAATGGATTTCAGGTAATTTTTTGAAGACAAGTAGGCTTTCACTTCACATTTGACTTTAATGATTATTGAAAAAGTCATCTTGGAAAAAAAGCAAAGACTTCATAATTTTTTTCCCAAGATTCTCTCTTAATCCCTTGATATTTAGTCATTTGCTTTTGAGTCAATTGTTTTTTCTTTGATTGCTAAATACTGTAAAATTTCCTTGTCAGTTTCTGCACATATAATGCAGTCCTCCACAATCACTTTCATGGATTTCATGAAATCCCACATCTTGTGCAAAGTTTGTAATTTTACCTAGCAATCAATTTCCTTTGTCAGAATTTTACAACTCCTGACAAGAGATGAGAGACTGATTCCATTAAGTGGTTGATACAATGGGCAGGTATAAAATTTATCATCAGGTGGAAAGGAATGTTTGAGTGAAGTGTAGTTCTTTTAAGTCACAATTTCATGGTGAATTTATTCATGTTATGTGGTTTTGTGGAAGTGGTGTGTAAAAGAAGAAACACCGAGGTGTCACAGACCCCTTTTATGCTACATAGCCTTCCTGAGAAATAGCTTTTGTGTAAATAACAGGGTTTATTCTTCATATTTGAATACTTTACATATATCTTCTTAGGTATCTCACCATCGTCCAGACTAAGAATTCAATGACATTTATGAGGCCATCCACACTTATCCCTTGTCCATCTCCGAAATGAAGAGACATTAGAAGCTAGCATACGGATAGTCACTCACAACTAGCTCTTGGATATACCCAAGACCTCACAGCTTATTGACTATACAATACCTGAAACACTACATATAGGTAAACCTGAATATTGACCTCTGTGTCTATGGACAAGGAGCACTGCTGTTTGGCAGCACGTGGAGGTCTGTGACACTCCCTGAGGGACACGTGGCTTGCTCTGACATGGGCATGGATCTATGCAAGGTCTCATAAAATCTGAGTGCTTTATCCAAAGCAAACATCAGATTATTGTCCCTCTAGATAGTCCATTCTATGGAGCCCTGGTGGTACAATGATTAAGCATTCAGCTTCTATCCAAAAGGTTGGGAGTTCAAATCCACCAGCAGTTTTACTTTGTCCTATAGGGTTGCTATGAGTTGGAATTGATTAGATGGCAGAGGGTTTGGTTTTTTGGTTTTAGCCCTTTCTATTCAGTGGGAATACCTAACAGGCTATTTTTGCTTTTCTTTAGAGAATGTTCATGGAAATTTTACTGACATGTTTCTTTGCCAAAATATTATTTTTTCCTATAGGAACAGTTTTGGTAGGTGATAGCTGTTATATTTCTGACCCAGCATAAAATTACTCAAAAAAAAAAATGCAACAGCTATAAATAAAAGACTATAACAATTGAAAGTAGCAAAATTGTGCTCAAAGCCAAAGAATAGGGGAAAATATATTGTACATTATCAGTTATATACCAAAAATATTACTATACATTTGACTAAAATGTATAGCTAGTTGTGATAAACACTTACTAAATAACTACTTTGTTTTCTTAGAAATTAGAAAGTATTCTTTGGATTTTTTTTTCAGTAAAAACTGTTCAAGGAAATTTGAATTAATGCCTTATTCTTCTTTCAATACATTTTTCTGCACCAAACAGATGTGTTTTGCAAAAATAAGTCACTCTTTCTCTTTTTTTGCCATTAAATCATTAAATATTGAGTGAGGCTTCCAAAGACATCAAAACTGATTAGGGGTGGTGGTGAAATTTACCTAAAGCAGTTGATGAATTGTGAGGACCTCATAGAAGTGTATTCAGGGAAAGTCCCTTGAAGCAAACATTTGTGCTCTTAGTGGTGGCCATGTAATGTTTGTTTATGGCATGTTCAGGTCACCTGAGCCCTCTCTGGAGATGGGGAGGTTTAAAGGAGGGTAGCAAGAGAACAACGTCTCCCTGTAGTTCTTGGCATTTTTTACTCTCACCCTCCTTGTGGTTGGCACCAGTTCAATATTTATTCTCTTCCTATCTTGGGGTGAACTAACTTGTAGGTTCCCAACTTGAAGGTTCTCTGTGACTGACCTCCATGAGCCAAAGACATTCTGCTTATCTTTCCCAGCCCTTAACTGTCTCTAACGTACAGCCATACTTCAGGTCCAGGTTAAGTATTCAGACAAACATACTCGTTCTAAAGAAATGATAGATGTAGAATAAATGAAGCAGGGAGACTGAGTTAGCTTCAGAGTCCATTTTGCATGTTAAATCACTGAAGTGTGGGAAGAATAAGTGGTGAAATTAGAAGCCTGGTGTGAAAGATAGAACCCAAGATTAGAATTCAGAAAATGTGTGCTACTGATGGTTCTACCACTGATTTGCTGCATGTCTTTGGGAAAGTGTTTAACCCCACTGAATTTCAGTTTCTTAATCTGTAAAGTGAGTATATTAGACCAACTTAAACATCAACGACTGTGTGTTTATGGATGTGATTTTCCTTTTTCCCTTCTGCCACATCCGAACAGACAAATGCCGATTACACAGACAAGAATAAGTACAAGGAAATTTTAATTTGGACACCTTTTTCTTAACTATTAGGATTTTTTGTCTTATTTGTATGTAGTAAAAACAGGAAATATGTGGGTAGCATGCATTTGCCCCTAAACTTCAATGTGAAATGCCGATGTCATACCAAGAGGCTTTACAGATGTTTGAGAAACTAAAAACGTCAGTATCATATGGGTCAGAGTAAAAGCTCATCCGACTCAGAAGCTTCAGACTTTAATAGGACCACTTGTGCGGAGAGGATGGGGGCTTTTTTCTTTGATCTTTATCACAAAGAGTAAGATTGGAGGTTCTAAAGTATAATTTCACCTTGATAAGGATCTTTTATTGCTGATGTTATCTAAAGCTTTTCTTGAACCTCCCGTTTTTAACCTCTACCACCTTTCATCAGGTAGATGAAACCAACTGAGTAAAAGTGTACATTAATTGACCAAAAAATGCCTCCTTCGAGATTGAAGGACATGCTCCCTTTTATGAGTATCCTGGACCTGACGATGAACATGTGATCATTCCCTACCTGTCCTTCATGTATTCATATCCTTCAGCTATATTTTTCTCACAGTCCTTCCCTTTATAAATTGAACATCTTAAATACCTTTATTCTCTTTCCATTTAGAAACTTTTATTTCACATGGATTATTTTAATTGCCCTTGAGTTGCAATAACCACAACCGCCACTACGTATGAGTAGGTAGAAATTGGGAAGTGAGAATACTGGATAACTAATGGGAAGAGAAAAATGGTGATATCAGGGTCAGAACCTTGGGTTTGCAGTTCGTGTTGTGGGGCACTTAACTTTTCCACAAATTCTTGCCCATCTTGTGAATATTGACATAGTTTCAAATACTCAGTTCCAATATCCATGTACTTTGTGATGCCTTCCTTCATTTTCCAACAACAACAAAAAAAACACACCTGTTGCCATCGAGTCAATTCTGACTCATGGCAACACCATTTGTTATACAATAGAACTGCTCCATAGGGTTTTCTTGGCCGTAATCCTTATGGAAACAGATCGCTGGATCTTTTTTTTCTCACTGTGCTGCTGGGTAGGTTTGGACCACCAATCTTTAAGTTAGCAGTTGAGAACAAACCATTCGTGCCACCCAGGGACCTTTCCTTGACCTTACCCAGGCACATTTGGTTTTCCTTTCCATTTTTCCATAGTATAAATGCATATTTACTATCAGGTTAAAGCCCCCCAGTTCCACAACCCCTGCTAGGAGTCTGTGAGAGGCAGAAAAATGTATAATCATAAATATTTCTGTTTTTCAAAAAATAGTTTGCAATTGGATATGATTTGAGTCTCATTGCGCTCATTGCAATGGCTACATTTTGGGGGGTAAAGATAAGCCATTTTAGCTGCAGGGGTTTTTTTTATGGAAATATATTTTAGAATTTTTTGATACAAGCAAAAAAAATCCACTTTTAGTTAGGAAGTTTATTTTGAAACATGAGAAAAAATTCATATAAAAACTAATGGAAGGGTGGAGCCAAGATGGCGGACTAGGCAGACGCTACCTCGGATCCCTCTTACAACAAAGACACGGAAAAACAAGTGAATCGATCACATACATAACAATCTACGAACCCTGAACAACAAACACAGATTTAGAGACGGAGAACGAACTAATACGGGGAAGCAGCGATTGTTTCCAGAGCCTGGAGCCAGCATACCAGTCAGGTACGGCACAAGCACAGAGACCTGCTCCACCCCCCTGAACTAACCCCGGGAGGGGGACTAGCCGGTTCCACGGGCGGCGTGGGACGCAGCCGTTAGGAGAAGTCCCCGGGAGGCAGTGACTGATCTTGGAGCAGAAAGAGTAGCATCCGAGCCGGGGAACCGTCCCACAGGGATTTGGACTGCACGCAGGCGGCTTCATTAACATCTGAATAGCCTGAGCCAGAGGGAGAACTCTGATAGGGATCTGACTGCAGTTTTTTTTTAGCGGATTTTCTGGAAAAACTAGTTTCCCAGTGATGGCTCGGAGACAACAATCCATATCAAACCACTTAAAGAAGCAGACCGTGACAGCTTCTCCAACCCCCCAAACAAAAGAATCAAAATCTTTCCCAAATGAAGATACAATTTTGGAATTATCAGATACAGAATATAAAAAACTAATTTACAGAATGCTTAATGATATCACAAATGAAATTAGGATATCTGCAGAAAAAGCCAAGGAACACACTGATAAAACTGTTGAAGAACTCAAAAAGATTATTCAAGAACATACTGGAAAAATTAATAAGTTGCAAGAATCCATAGAGAGACAACATGTAGAAATCCAAAAGATTAACAATAAAATAACAGAATTAGACAACGTAATAGGAAGTCAGAGGAGCAGACTCGAGCAATTAGAATGCAGACTGGGACATCTGGAGGACCAGGGAATCAACACCAACATAGCTGAAAAAAAATCAGATAAAAGAATTAAAAAAAATGAAGAAACCCTAAGAATTATGTGGGACTCTATCAAGAAGGATAACCTGCGGGTGATTGGAGTCCCAGAACAGGGAGGGGGGACAGAAAACACAGAGAAAATAGTTGAAGAACTTCTGACAGAAAACTTCCCTGACATCATGAAAGACGAAAGGATATCTATCCAAGATGCTCATCGAACCCCATTTAAGATTGATCCAAAAAGAAAAACACCAAGACATATTATCATCAAACTCACCAAAACCAAAGATAAACAGAAAATTTTAAAAGCAGCCAGGGAGAAAAGAAAGGTTTCCTTCAAGGGAGAATCAATAAGAATATGTTCTGACTACTCAGCAGAAACCATGCAGGCAAGAAGGGAATGGGACGACATATACAGAACACTGAAGGAGAAGAACTGCCAACCAAGGATCATATATCCAGCAAAACTCTCTCTGAAATATGAAGGCGAAATTAAGATATTTACAGACAAACACAAGTTTAGAGAATTTGCAAAAACCAAACCAAAGCTACAAGAAATACTAAAGGATATTGTTTGGTCAGAGAACCAATAATATCAGATATCAGCACAACACAAGGTCACAAAACAGAACGTCCTGATATCAACTCAAATAGGGAAATCACAAAAACAAACAAATTAAGATTAATTAAAAAAAAAAAAATACACATAACAGGGAATCATGGAAGTCAATAGGTAAAAGATCACAATAATCAAAAAGAGGGACTAAATACAGGAGGCATTGAACTGCCATATGGAGAGTGATACAAGGCGATATAGAACAATACAAGTTAGGTTTTTACTTAGAAAAATAGGGGTATATAATGAGGTAACCACAAAAAGGTATAACAACTCTATAACTCAAGACAAAAACCAAGAAAAACGTAACGACTCAACTAACATAAAGTCAAACACTATGAAAGTGAGGATCTCACAATTTACTAAGAAAAACGCCTCAGCACAAAAAAGTATGTGGAAAAATGAAATTGTCAACAACACCCATAAAAAGGCATCAAAATGACAGCACTAAAAACTTATTTATCTATAATTACCCTGAATGTAAATGGACTAAATGCACCAATAAAGAGACAGAGAGTCACGGACTGGATAAAGAAACACGATCCATCTATATGCTGCCTACAAGAGACACACCTTAGACTTAGAGACACAAACAAACTAAAACTCAAAGGATGGAAAAAAGTATATCAAGCAAACAATAAGCAAAAAAGAAGAGGAGTAGCAATATTAATTTCTGACAAAATAGACTTTAGACTTAAATCCACCACAAAGGATAAAGAAGGACACTATATAATGATAAAAGGGACAATTGATCAGGAAGACATAACCATATTAAATATTTACGCACCCAATGACAGGGCTGCAAGATTTATAAATCAAATTTTAACAGAACTGAAAAGCGAGATAGATACCTCCACAATTATAGTAGGAGACTTCAACACACCCCTTTCGGAGAAGGACAGGACATCCAGTAAGAAGCTCAACAGAGACACGGAAGATCTAATTACAACAATCAACCAACTTGACCTCATTGACTTATACAGAACTCTCCACCCAACTGCTGCAAAATATACTTTTTTTTCTAGCGCACATGGAACATTCTCTAGAATAGACCACATATTAGGTCATAAAACAAACCTTTGCAGAGTCCAAAACATCGAAATATTACAAAGCATCTTCTCAGACCACAAGGCAATAAAACTAGAGATCAATAACAGAAGAACGAGGGAAAAGAAATCAAATACTTGGAAAATGAACAATACCCTCCTGAAAAAAGACTGGGTTATAGAAGACATCAAGGAGGGAATAAGGAAATTCATAGAAAGCAACGAGAATGAAAATACTTCCTATCAAAACCTCTGGGACACAGCAAAAGCAGTGCTCAGAGGTCAATTTATATCAATAAATGCACACATACAAAAAGAAGAAAGAGCCAAAATCAGAGAACTGTCCCTACAACTTGAACAAATAGAAAGTGAGCAACAAAAGAATCCATCAGGCACCAGAAGAAAACAAATAATAAAAATTAGAGCTGAACTAAATGAATTAGAGAACAGAAAAACAATTGAAAGAATTAACAAAGCCAAAAGCTGGTTCTTTGAAAAAATTAACAAAATTGATAAACCATTGGCTAGACTGACTAAAGAAATACAGGAAAGGAAACAAATAACCCGAATAAGAAATGAGAAGGACCACATCACAACAGAACCAAATGAAATTAAAAGAATCATTTCAGATTATTATGAAAAATTGTACTCTAACAAATTTGAAAACCTGGAAGAAATGGATGAATTCCTTGAAAAACACTACCTACCTAAACTAACACATTCAGAAGCAGAACAACTAAATAGACCCATAACAAAAAAAGAGATTGAAACGGTAATCAAAAAACTCCCAACAAAAAAAAGTCCTGGCCCGGACGGCTTCACTGCAGAGTTCTACCAAATTTTCAGAGAAGAGTTAACACCACTACTACTAAAGGTATTCCAAAGCATAGAAAATGACGGAATACTACCCAACTCATTCTATGAAGCCACCATCTCCCTGATACCAAAACCAGGTAAAGACATTACAAAAAAAGAAAATTATAGACCTATATCCCTCATGAACATTGATGCAAAAATCCTCAACAAAATTCTAGCCAATAGAATCCAACAACACATCAAAAAAATAATTCACCCTGATCAAGTGGGATTTATACCAGGTATGCAAGGCTGGTTTAATATCAGAAAAACCATTAATGTAATCCATCACATAAATAAAACAAAAGACAAAAACCACATGATCTTATCAATTGATGCAGAAAAGGCATTTGACAAAGTCCAACACCCATTTATGATAAAAACTCTTACCAAAATAGGAATTGAAGGAAAATTCCTCAACATAATAAAGGGCATCTATGCAAAGCCAACAGCCAATATCACTCTAAATGGAGAGAACCTGAAAGCATTTCCCTTGAGAACGGGAACCAGACAAGGATGCCCTTTATCACCGCTCTTATTCAACATCGTGTTGGAAGTCTTAGCCAGGGCAATCAGGCTAGACAAAGAAATAAAAGGTATCCGGATTGGCAAGGAAGAAGTAAAGTTATCACTATTTGCAGATGACATGATTATATACACAGAAAACCCTAAGGAATCCTCCAGAAAACTACTGAAACTAATAGAAGAGTTTGGCAGAGTCTCAGGTTATAAAATAAACATACAAAAATCACTTGGATTCCTCTACATCAACAAAAAGAACACCGAAGAGGAAATAACCAAATCAATACCATTCACGGTAGCCCCCAAGAAGATAAGATACTTAGGAATAAATCTTACCAAGGATGTAAAAGACCTATACAAAGAAAACTACAAAGCTCTACTACAAGAAATTCAAAAGGACATACTTAAGTGGAAAAACATACCTTGCTCATGGATAGGAAGACTTAACATAGTAAAAATGTCTATTCTACCAAAAGCCATCTATACATTTAACGCACTTCCGATCCAAATTCCAATGTCATATTTTAAGGGGATAGAGAAACAAATCACCAATTTCATATGGAAGGGAAAGAAGCCCCGGATAAGCAAAGCACTACTGAAAAAGAAGACGAAAGTGGGAGGCCTCACCTTACCTGACTTCAGAACCTATTATACAGCCACAGTAGTCAAAACAGCCTGGTATTGGTACAACAACAGACACATAGACCAATGGAACAGAATTGAGAACCCAGACATAGATCCATCCACGTATGAGCAGCTGATATTTGACAAAGGACCAGTGTCAATTAACTGGGGAAAAGACAGCCTTTTTAACAAATGGTGCTGGCATAACTGGATATCCATTTGCAAAAAAATGAAACAGGACCCATACCTCACACCATGCACAAAAACTAACTCCAAGTGGATCAAAGACCTAAACATAAAGACTAAAACGATAAAGATCATGGAAGAAAAAATTGGGACAACCCTAGGAGCCCTAATACAAGGTATAAACAGAATACAAAACATTACCAAAAATGATGAAGAGAAACCCGATAACTGGGAGCTCCTAAAAATCAAACACCTATGCTCATCTAAAGACTTCACCAAAAGAGTAAAAAGACCACCTACAGATTGGGAAAGAATTTTCAGCTATGACATCTCCGACCAGCGCCTGATCTCTAAAATCTACATGATTCTGTCAAAACTCAACCACAAAAAGACAAACAACCCAATCAAGAAGTGGGCAAAGGATATGAACACACATTTCTCTAAAGAAGATATTCAGGCAGCCAACAGATACATGAGAAAATGCTCTCGATCATTAGCCATTAGAGAAATGCAAATTAAAACTACGATGAGATTCCATCTCACACCAGCAAGGCTGGCATTAATCCAAAAAACACAAAATAATAAATGTTGGAGAGGCTGCGGAGAGATTGGAACTCTCATACACTGCTGGTGGGAATGTAAAACGGTACAACCACTTTGGAAATCTATCTGGCGTTATCTTAAACAGTTAGAAATAGAACTACCATACAACCCAGAAATCCCACTCCTAGGAATATACCCTAGAGATACAAGAGCCTTCATACAAACAGATATATGCACACCCATGTTTATTGCAGCTCTGTTTACAATAGCAAAAAGTTGGAAGCAACCAAGGTGTCCATCAACGGATGAATGGGTAAATAAATTGTGGTATATTCACACAATGGAATACTACGCATCGATAAAGAACAGTGACGAATCTCTGAAACATTTCATAACATGGAGGAACCTGGAAGGCATTATGCTGAGCGAAATGAGTCAGAGGCAAAAGGACAAATACTGTATAAGACCACTATTATAAGATCTTGAGAAATAGTAAACCTGAGAAGAACACATACTTTTGTGGTTACGAGGGGGGGAGGGAGGGAGGGTGGGAGAGGGTTTTTTATTGATTAATCAGTAGATAAGAACTGCTTTAGGTGAAGGGAAAGACAACACTCAATACATGGAAGGTCAGCTCAATTGGACTGGACCAAAAGCAAAGAAGTTTCCGGGATAAAATGAATGCTTCAAAGCTCAGCGGAGCAAGCGCGGGGGTCTGGGGAACATGGTTTGCGGGGACTTCTAAGTCAATTGGCAAAATAATTCTATTATGAAATCATTCTGCATCCCACTTTGAAATGTGGCGTCTGGGGTCTTAAATGCTAACAAGCAGCCATCTAAGATGCAGCAATTGGTCTCAACCCACCTGGAGCAAAGGAAAATGAAGAACACCAAGCCCACATGACAACTAAGAGCCCAAGAGACAGAAAGGGCCACATGAACAAGAGACCTACATCATCCTGAGACCAGAAGAACTAGTTGGTGCCCGGCCACAATCGATGACTGCCCTGACAGGGAGCTCAGCAGAGGACCCCTGAGGGAGCAGGAGAGCAGTGGGATGCAGACCCCAAATTCTCATAAGAAGACCAAACTTAATGGTCTGACTGACACTGGAGGAATCCCGGCGGCCATGCTCTCCAGACCTTCTGTTGACACAGGACAGGAACCATCCCTGAAGACAACTCATCAGACATGAAAGGGACTGGTCAGCGGGTGGGAGAGAGACGCTGATGAAGAGTGAGCTAATTATATCAGGTGTACACTTGAGATTGTGTTGGCAACTCTTGTCTGGAGGGGGGATGGGAGGATAGAGAGAGAGGGAAGCCGGCAAAATTGTCAAGAAAGGAGAGACTGAAAGGGCTGACTCAAGACGGGGAGAGTAAGTGGGAGTAGGGAGTGAGATGTATGTAAACTTATATGTGACAGACTGATTGGATTTGTAAACGTTCACTTGAAGCTTAATAAAAGTTATTATAAAAAAAAAAAAAAAAAAAAAAAAAACTAATGGAAGATGAAAACAAATGCAAATTAATTGAAGTTATTCTGACATTGAGAAGCAAATTGTAACAAAACATGTTTAAATTATACCTAAAACAGTAACTCACTGAGAGGAAGAGACCATTTTTGAAAGGGCAAGGCAATGAATATACCTATTATACCCATTGCTGTCGAGTCAATTCTGACTCACAGCGATCCTATAGGACAGAGCAGAACTGCCCCATAGGGCTTCCAAGGAGTGGCTACTGGATTCAAACTGCCAATCTTTTGGTTACCAGCTATAGCTCTTAACTACTAGGCCACCAGGGTGTCCAAATCAATAAAGAATTGTTAATTAATTAATGAAAAGGAAAGAATCATAAGAACATATTGAAAAAAATTAAATTTATTGTTGATTCAACATGATTATTGCCTTTGATGAGGATAACAGAAAACTCCTAATGACATCAAAGCAATGAAGATATCTGTGACAAACTAGTTAACGAATGTTGTCAAGTCAAAACATATGTGAGATAGTCACAGTACAAGAAAGATTTTAATGCCTGAAAACTTATTTACGTGAAAGAAATTTGATAAAAGTTAAACCAAATTGAATAACAACCTAAATATTTTCATAACATTAACAATAAGTTGTGAGGCTGAAAAGCTTAACTATCAATAATAAAAAAACATATTTTAGTAAATTAGCTAGAGAAAAGACTGACTTGTCTGATGTTTGTGAAGTTTGTGATATTTTCATCTTTTTAAATTTTGCAATTTTTTGTGGTTTATTTTGTATCCTAAATATTCATACACATGCCTAATTTTACATTTATAACATCATGTAATCTTTCTTAAAGAAGGTTTCTCAAATGGAGTATGTTTCTGGCCCACAAAGCCTGGGTCATCTTCCATAGCACACTTTTCATACTTCAGTTAGTGTTTATTTTATTTTATTATTTTTGACTGTCGGTCTGTTTATCTCTTATGGAAGAAAACAAGAATTTTCACTTTTAAAACTCCCATGCTTAACAAAGTGCCTGAAACATAGGAGTAGAAATTGCTAGATAAATGATTGTAGGATGCAAGGGTATCTGACATCATGGGGCTAGTCCAGAGGGACTTTCTCATGGACAGTTCTCAGAGTCTCCTGCTTTCACTAATAAAATGTAATGAGGTGGTCAGATGAAAGCCAGTACATGATAGCAGTTCATCATTTTGGAAACTTACAGAATATATTTTTGAAAGGTTTTTTATTTCATCCTTCCCCAGTTGTGATGGAAAGTAGAAAATTCTTTCTCAAAACTAATGATGACCCTTTGGAATGTGAGGAGAAATTTATATCAGAAAAGAGGTTTACATCTCAACTTTCTTTTGGCTTTGAGTGCAAGTTACAAATAAAACAAACTCTTAATGTGATCTTCATTTAGCTTAAGGGTACATTTAGATGTGTATTATAATTTATTTTCTACTTTTTGAATATATGGAGAGCACAAAGTTAGAGTAACTCAATACTTTAAGTTACGAAAAATGCAAGATAACAGTAGAAACTGTGTGCAAAGGAAAGAAAGTGTATATGGGAGATCTCTGTACTTTCTGTGCAATTTTTCTGCAATCCTACAACTGCTTAAAAATAAAGTTTTTTTAAAGAAAAACTAACAATAAAGAAACATTCTGTTCCCCAACCCAAAAAACACTATTTTGTACAAGTCTCCTTCATTCGATCAGCAAATAATTATTGAATACCTAACACTATGAGTGCCAGATACCAAGTTATAGAGTGAGAATGAAGAAACACATAAAAACACTCTTTGACCCCGATGAATCCAGGTCTAATTTTGGGGGGTATATTATGAGTAGAAACAGAGTGGTATGGAACAAGGGAGAGGCAAAGGACTAACTTGGCTTGGATAAATTAGGAAAAAAGTCATCAAGCAAACTGTGTGCATGTTTGTGTTAGAATCATAAGCACTCCAGGGTTGTAAGACGATATAGAGATTATCAATCTGCAGATTAGGTACAAATTTTAAAGCAAAAGATTACAGGGTCTGGTATAGTCAAATGGTGAAACTTTTCATTGATTTATTCAACAAATGATTATTGAGTACCAACTATGGGCCTGACACAGTTGTAGGCATCAGGTTCACACTGTGAAAAAACAAAACAAACAAACAAATAAAAATCTCTGCCCTAATGGAGTTTACTTCCTAGTGGAGTCAGACACACAGTTCTACCTGCAGCACATCAGGTTGTGATAAATTAATAACTGTTAGATTAGCTTTTAGAATATGCGAAAACATTCATCTGTGTAGATCATAATAATGCATAACATTATGAAGAACGGGAATTCTAGAACACTTAATTGTGCTTATGTGGAATCTGTACATAGATAAGTAGAGACAGCTGTTCAAACAGAACAAGGGGTACTGCCTGGTTCAAAATTAAAAAAAGTGTGTGTCAGGATTGTATCCTTTCACCATACTTATTCAGCTTATATACAGAACAAATAATCCAAGAAGCCAGACTACATGAAGAAGAATGTGACATCAGGATTGAAGGAAGACTTATTAACAACCTGAAATATGCAGATGACACAACCTTTCTTGCTGAAAGTAAAGATGACTTTAAGCACTTACTGATGAAGATCAAAGACAATATCTTCAGTACAGATTATACCTGAACATAAAGAAAACAAAAATCCTCACAACATCATGATAAATGGTAAAGAAATTTAAGTTGTCATGGATTTCATTCTACTTGGATCAGCAATCAATGCCTATGGAAACAGCAGTCAAGAAATCAAATGCATTGGGCGAATCTGCTGCAAAAGACCTCTTTAAAGTGTTAAAAAGCAAAGATTCCACTTGGATGACTAAGGTTCCCCTGACCTAAGCCATGGCATTTTCAGTCACCTCATATGCATGAGAAAGGTGGACAATGAAAAAGGAAGATAGGAGTAGTGACACATTTGAATTGTGGTGTTGGTGAAGAGTATTGAATATACCACGAATTGCCATAAAAAAACAAACAAATCAGTCTTACACAAAATACAGCTGGAATGTTCCTTAACAGGGATGATGGTGAGACTTTGGCTCACTTACTTTGAACACATCAGGAAAGACCAATTGCTAGAAAAGGACATCATGGTTGGTAGAGAGTCAGCAAAAATGAGGAGAACCCTCAATGAGATGGATTGACACAGTAGCCACAAAAATGGACTCAAATATACCAATATTCCTGTGTCATGAAGGTGGCCCAGGACCAGGTAATATTTTTGTTTTACATAAGGTTGCCATGAATTGGAGCTGACTCCATGGCAACTAAGGACAACAACAACAATGATCAGCTAAAATAGGAAAGGGTGAGAGGGATTCTGGGAGGTATTGTAATTTTAAATAATTTGGCCAGATGAGACTACTGAGAGATGATATTGAAGGAAGACCTGAAGGAATTGAGGATATCTGGTTATATTGGGGGAGAATGTTGAAGGAGAATTTCTAGTATATGGAAGAGCACAACGTAAAGGTCATGAGGCAGAAACATGGCTGCTGCCTCTAAGAACAGCATGGAGGCAAGTGTGGCTGGAGCAGCATGAGTGGTTGGAAAGTGTAGGAAATGAGTTTAGAGGGAGAATGGAAGTTAAGTTACATAGGAACATAAGCAGTTATAAATTCTTTGGCTTCTGTCCTTAGTGAAATGGGACATAGAACTGTTTGAGTAACAGCAAAACATAAGATGACGTATATTTTCGAAGGCTTTCACTGACTGCTATGAAGAATAAAGGAAGAAAAGAGATTTATTTAGAAATCTGCTGCAATGACGCAAGTGAGAAGTGAAGTAACTTGGACCAGAGAGGTAGCAGTGGAGGTCTTGAGATGTAGTTGAACTCTGGATATATTTTTAAAAGTAGAATTAATAGCGTTTGCTAAAAAAAAAAAAATGGATGAGAGACATAAAAGGAAGAGTGGTCCAAGAGGATTCTCTAGTTTTTGGTCTAAGCAGCTAGAAAGATGGAAAGGATGAGGTAGACTGTATACGGAGCAAGTTTGGGGCATAATAATAGGTTCCTCCCACAGGCACACAAATATTAAGACTGAAATACTTAATAATCAAGTGGAGATGTCAAGTAGGCAGCTGGATATAGGGTACTAGGGAGGAGAGCAGAGCTGGAGATGAAAATTTGTTGATTTTCAATACATAGATGATATTTAAAGCACTCAGTGAGGGAAGTGAGCAGAGAAATTAGTGGAGGCCCAATAACTGGTTGCTGAGAGCTTGGTTAGAAAGAGACACCAGCAGAGTGAACTGAGAAGAAATGGCTACTGAGAAAAAAAGGAGATTGCTTTCTTCCAGAAGTGAGTAAAGAATGTGTGTAAGGAGGGAAAGAGTTGAGAACTGCTACCAACTTCAGCCAAATGCTGAGAAGCGTCAAGTAAAATGACTCCTTAGAACTAAGGATGCGATTGGTGACTTTGAAGAGTGTTTCAATGAAGTGGTAGTGTGAGAAAAGCCTGAATGGAGTAAGCCCCAGAAAGAATGCAAGGAAAATTGGAAATGGTCAATACAAACTCTTTTATGAGGAGTTTTGCTATCAAGAAAAATAGAAATGAAGTGGTGGTGAGAAGGGGTTTGTGAATAGGAAATGCTTTTATTTTATTTATTTAGTTTTTGAGGCTGGAGAAAAGATGATGTTTCTATGTTATCCTGAATGTTCAGAAGGAAAAATCACTGAAGCAGGCGTGGGGAAAAGATTCTTCGTATGTCTTTGATTTTGTCATAATTTTCTTTTTCTGGAACACAAGGGTGTAATTTTTGACAAGTGGGAATAAATAGATAATGGTTTTCAACCTTGTCTTCCCAGTAGAATTACCGGGGAACTTAAAAATAATAGTAATAATAATGCCCACACGCTACCCCCGCACAAATGAGTGAGATGCTCTGATCCATCTGGTAGATTTCAAAAGCTCCCAGGTGATCCTAATATAAAACTACAGAACTACAGAGAAATATAGAACTACAGAAAATTAGTAACAAAAATATAATTAATAACGAAGGTAATAAAATGTACTAGAACATATTCTTATCAATTCTCAGCCTAATGGAAGAAAACAAACAAAATGACGGTCCCACTGAAATATCTGCAAATATAACAAGTCCCAATTAGTTTAACAACAAAACATAATCTAATAATAAACATTTCTTTTTATTTATGATAGATTTCAAGTTGATACTTGCTGAATTCTTACAAATCAGAAGAGGGAATTTCTGAAGAAATAAAAGTCAAGTAAAAAAGTAAAATTTTCTGGACTGTTTGCAATAGAGAAATTAAGTGGAAAGTTCTTAATTGAGAAGACTGGCTGGGAAAATGGAGAAACAGATAAATGTTATAAATACGCTTTCCCATGGAAAAATAATTTCTACTCTATAAACAAGTATGAAGAAATGACAATACTGTAAATGGTTAAAGTTTAGCTACATTGCTTTGGGAGATTATGATTTGCCAAGTGTTTCTACCGTATTCTCTCATTTATCCTTTTTATAGAAATGGTAAAACCTAGATTCAAACACAAAACTTGGTCCTTCAACTCTGAAGCCTATGCTCTTTGCACCGTTGTTGGCTAATCTTTCAGCTTTTGAACTAAGGGCCAGCTACACACATAGTTTACAAAGCATAAAAAAAGGCTTTGACTTCTTAGAGTTAATGAATGAAGGAGATAGTTATTCTTAATTCCTCAAGCTTAGTATATCAAAGATAGTCTAAATTACAAAAATTTAACATAATTAAAAAAAAAATTCACTGGGGGCCTTGGCTTTCAGCTGGCCTGTATTTCGGACAAAGCTTATGCATCTGATTGAATATAATGGTTAATCTGGGATGTCACTAGTTTTCACACATCTGGGAAGAAAATATTCAAGGTTGTTTGAATATCCTTCAAACCCTGAAGACAAACCTGCTAATTTGCAGTAATTTTTCCTCATATTGTAGTTGATAATCTTTTCTTCTCTTTGGTCACAACCATTTCAAAAGTTGCTGACTCCTTTTCTCTATAACATTCAGCCATTTCTTTCTTCCTTCTCCGTATGATCTTTTTTTCTCCTTCTTTCTCCATTTTATTGGGAAGAAGATTTTGTCCCTATTTGTTTTCTGTTAATCAGTGGGGTTCATGATAGAGTGGTGAATTATGAAATCAGTTAACTGTGACACAAATGACATTTTTAAAAAAAGGAAACAGAAGAGAATAGAAAATACCAGTGCGTTTTTTTTTTTATAGCATATAGTAAGATTAGGTATTGTTTTATGAAACTTTTTTTTACTATATACATATGTGTGTATGTATATATACACATGTACTGGATGGGATATAAAATTTATTTTTTACTGGAAATCACAGTAAAAGGTTAAAAGCTATGGGACTAATAAATGTTAAGGACTTGAAAAAATTGTGCAAAATTATTTTGAGTAGCATATTCTAAAAACTCAACCAAGTATAGGCCATAGGCCAGGGTTTATGACTATTTTCCTTATGGTGATTATTTTAAAATTTTTGTGGTAGCAGAATTTGGCCTTGTTTGAATTTGCCATAATGTTCATTCATATTAAGTACATCCAGGTTGGAATGGATTCAGTTCACAGAACAATCTGGCCCTCAAAAAAGAGGTGAAATGAGGAGAGACTTTTTTATATTCATACCTAAGAGCCCAGACAATTTGTCTTTCTGGGAGCTGCTTTCACCTTCCTAGCCATACACTTTTATTAACAAGACTTAATTTAAAGGAGATTTTTCTCATGAAAAACTAACTTACCAATCATCCATGTATCAACTTACAACTAATAAATGCTTAACATGGAAATGACTGGTGTGGTTTTACATCAATAAAAGGAACATGGCCCATTCTTATTTTAGGATGACATGTTTTATTCTCTCCTTTTCCTTACTTTTCCCTTCCAGTCAGTGCTGTGGGAATATAAGAAGTATTCTTTAAATTCTTATTTTATATTTAAAAAAAACCTTTGAAAGTTAGAAATAGAAATACCATATGATCCAGCAATCCTACTCCTAGGAATATATCCTAGAGAAATAAGAGTCATCACAGGAGTAGACATATGCACACCCATGTTCATTGCCTTGTTCACAATAGCAAAAAGATGGAAACAACCTAGACGCCCATCAACAGGTGAATGGATAAGCAAACTATGGTACATACACACAACAGAGTACTACACACGATAAAGAACAATGATGAATCTGTAAAACATCTCACAATATGGATGAATCTGGAGGGCATAATGCTGAGTGAAATAAGTCAATGACAGAAGGACAAATATTGTATGACACCACTACTATAAAAAACTCATGAAAAGGTTTACACACAAAAAGAAACAATCTTGATGGTTACGAGGAAGGGGATGCGTGGAGATGGAAAAACACTAAACAACCAATAGATAAGTGTTGACTTTGGTGAAGGGTAAGACAGTACACGATACTGGGGAAGCCGGCACAACTTTTCCAAGGGCAAGGTCATGGAAGCTCCATAGACACATCCAAACTCCCTAAGGGATCAAATTGCTGGGCTGATGGCTGTGGGGACCATGGTCTCAGGGAACATCTCGCTAAATTAACATAACATAATTTATAAAGAAAATGTTCTACATTCTACTTTGGTGAGTAGTGTCTGGGGTCTTAGAAGCCTGTGAGTGGCCATCTAAGAGACTCTACTGGTCTCACTCCTTCGAGGAGCAAGGGAGAATGAAGAAAACTAGAGATAAAAGGGAAATATTAGTCCAAAGGACTAATGGACCACAACTACCATGGCCTCCACCAGACTGAGTCTGATACAACTAGGTGGTGCCCAGCTACCACCACTGACTGCTCTGACAGGGATCACAAGAGAGGATCTAGGACAGAGCTGGAGAAAAATGTAGAACAAAATTCTAACTCACAAAAAAGGACTAGACTTACTGGCCTGACAGAGACTGAAGAAACCCTGAGAGTATGGTTTCCAAACACCCTTTTAGCTCAGTAATGAAGTCACTCCTGAGGATCACCCTTCATCCAAAGATTAGACAGGTCCGTAAAACAAAATGAGAATAATAGGGTGCAGCAGCCCAGGAGCAAGAACTAGAAGGCAGGAGGGGACAGAAAAGCTGGTAATAGGGAACCCAAAGCTGAGAAGGGAGAGTGTTGACATGTCGTGGGGTTGTTAACTAATGTCATAAAACAGTATGTGTACTAACTGCTTAATGAGAAGCTAGTTTGTTCTGTAAACCTTCATCTAAAGTACAACTGAAAAAAAAGAATCTGAAAAAAAAAAACTCCATGTATCAAATAATTACTTGATTATTTGTAAAGCTGGCTTGGAAATTAATCAAGAAGCTACCAAGAATTTACTAAATCTGAATGGCAAAAGAAGAGTATGATGTAATTCCTACCAGGTAAAGTTTACAGTTGGGAGTAAGATGACTTTTTTCCAAAATAAGTAATAGAACACTAACAGGAGACAATATTGGGCATAGAAATGTATGGTGTTTGTGAAGAATATTGAATGGACTGCTAGAAGAATGAACAAATCTGTCTTAGAAGAACTACAACCAGAATGCTCTTTTGAAGTTAGGATGGCGAGACTTCATCTCATGTACTTTGGACATGTTACCAGGAGGGACCAGTCCCTGGAGAAGTACATCAAGTTGGTAAAGCAGAGGTTTAACGAAAGAGAAGAAGATCCTCAATGAGATGGACTGACACAGTGGCTACCACAACAGGCTCAAACATAGCAATGATTGTGAGGATGGCGCAGGACCAGGCAGTGTTTCGTTCCATTGTACATGGGGTCTCTATGAGTTGGAACCAACTTGAAGGCACCTAACAGCAACAACAACTCATTCGTCTGGTCCACCATTCCATATTACTACCAGTCTTATAAATTCCTTGAACATGTGCTAGTAGTGAGTAAACATAGTTCATTATTATAGTGGGGGTAATCAAAAAATTTTGTTGAGGGAAGGTGGATTTTTTTGTGCCCTTAAGACTCAAATAGTGCCATCAGGAACCACATAGAAACACAGAATGTTAGAAGTGGAAGGACCTTGTAGATTACTTTGTTTTGGGGATTTGGACACTTTCTCGTGCCCTTGAAACTCAAACAGTGCCATTGAGAACCACACAGAAATACAGAATGTCAGAAGTGGAAGGAGCTCAGAGGAGATCACTTAGTTTTAGGGATTTGGACACTGTACCAATAGTCCAGAGCTCCAGGGCCTTATTCACAACCATCAACTCAGAAAAAGAGTGGTTCTCAAATTCAGGGATTTGGAGTCTGGTTGAGTGATCAGAGCGCCTTTCAGGCCTCTTGAAATACCTACAAAATGACTGTGATCAAAAATGCCAGGATGAGGGCTGTAGTCAGCCACAAACACAAGCGTACTTGTAGTTATATATTTTATTACAAAAAAATCATAAAGATGTGTGTTTACTCCATAGTGTATCTAAATGTTTTCGATGATATACAACTGCATGAATCTTGTGTGCCAGGAAATTGCATTGCATTTCTGCTCTAACTGGTATACTCCCTGACACATCACCATGTACCTCTAAGGTACATATGCACCATCCCTTGCAACCTTTAACCTCCCTAGGCTGAGAATGAAAGGATAAAGGGAAAGAAAATGGGCCATTTCATTTCATTGTTATATGATGCTTATTGGGCTGTTGTGCTTAAATAGAACATCCATTTTCATGAGTCCCTAACATGATGACCTTGTAACATGGTTGTTGTTATTGTGTGCCGTTGAGTCAATTCCAACTCATAAAAAACCCGTACCAAACCTGTTGCCATCCAGTCAATGACAATTCATAGCGACCCTATAGGACAGAGTAGAGCTGCCTCATTTCCAAGGGGCACCTGGTGGATTCAAACTGCCGACCTTTTGATTAGCAGTCATAGCTCTTAACAGCTACACCACCAAGGTTTCCTTCCAACTCATAGTGACCCTATATGACAGAGTAAAACTGCCCCATGGGGTTTCCAAGGCTGTAAACTTTATGGAAGCAGACTCCCACATCTTAATCCCACGGAGCGGCTGGTGGATTTAACAGCTGACCTTTCGGTTAGCAGCTTAGTGCTTAACTATTGCCCCACCAGGTTATTTAAATTTGCATTAGATCATGTTACACCAAATTAAATTTTAAACTGATACAGTGTACTGTCTACAGTATATTGTTTTCACACGCCATCTTTTACCTACATTTAGTTGCTGTGTTCTACTCTTTTGATTTCCGGCAACCCAGCTATGTCTGTATGATTCCCTGGATCTCCAATTGTCTACACTTTGAGTGAATCCATCAATCACAGAAGTTGTTCTTTCACAATGTAATGACTCGGAACTATCTGTACCGAACTTTGTTTATAAACCACCACTAACATTTTAAAAAAGTTTTAACGTTTTATGAACTATTTTTAGCATCCACCTGGGATTTCTCAAATAATGCAGGAAGAACAAATGACTTGTGATGCTGTTCTCAGGTCTTAGAGATAAAACAGATGCTTTTTAAGGTTCTGTTCATCATTTATTTAATCTCAAGACAAATCAGAAGAGCCTGAGTCTTCTCAAAATGTTTCTGGAATGAAGTACTTTCATAATACTGTACTTTTCCTGCCATAGCACTCATCACACTTTCATGACCTGGCTTGAAAATTCTTAGTCCCTACACCATGTCACCCTGTCACCACTCTATCATTTGCTCTGATATAGCACCGAGTATGTAACATGTATCAAATGAATTTTATTGTATTAATGAGGGAGGACTTTGGCTGTTGGTAAGATTTCATCTGATATTTCATTTGTTTATTGGCTAGGACGTGATGTTGTTTGACTAGCACCGTATTTAGTTTACTGAGTATAATGATAATATGTGTGCATTTTTCTTCAGAACTTATTTCTTGAATTACCTAAGAGGCTCTTATCTTAGTTATCTGCTGCTGCTATAACAGAAGTACCATACGTGGATGGCTTTAACAAACAGAAATTTATTTTCTCACAGTTTAGGAAGCTAGAAGATTGAATTCAGAGCACCGGCTCCAGGAGAAGTCTTCCTCTCTGTCGGCTCTGAAGGAAATCCTTGTCTGTTCAGGTTCTGCTTCCTGGTTCCTTGGAGATCTCCTGCGTCTTGGCGTTTATCTTACCCCATTTGTCTGCTCGTTTGTTTGATCTCTTTCATATCTCAAAAGAGATTGACTCAAAATATACCCTTCACCAATCCCGCCTCATTAATACAACAAAGACAGCTCATTCCCAAATGGGATTATAACCACATGCATAGAGGTTAGGATTTAAAAGATTTATAATCTGAAAGCAGGCCACACCCTGAGAAACTCCCCTTCAACAGATTGATTGATTACATCATACTAGATTATATTCCGGACAGTGATTACATTGCGTTAGATTACATTAGGGAACAGCACCTAGTCTAGTGTTTGTCAAAACCACTGGAAATCATAGCTTACCCAAGTTGTACATAAAGTTAAGCATTACATATATGGAATAGGGTCTGCATATGTTCTGAAGTGCGTTCCCTGCTGGCATTGTAAAGAATTTTAGACGCTCTTACATATGCAGGGGTTTTCCTGAGCAGCAGTCTACCTTAGAGTAGAGCTAGCTCTATCCTTTGAACAGTCCTGATATTTTCAGAGTTGTTATGGACAGAGCTATGTCCTCCAAAAATAATTGTTTTAAATGTTGTGGGTTCCTTGACTATAGTCAGCATCAACAAGGGCTTGACTAGACTAGATTGTGGGTTTGTTAGTAGATCATTTATTGGAAAAGCACTGCACCAAGCCAACTGGAAAGGCCAGCTGGAGTAAGGAGATGCGTGGTATCAACTGCAGCAATGGGAGCTAGAAAACAGGAGCATATTATCTTGAAAGTAGTGAGGGAAAATAATTGTTAGCCTAGAACTCTCTATTTGCTGAATCTTTAAGAGTAAGACAAAATAAAGCTTTTTGCAGACAAATGAAAATGGAGAATATTTCCCACCAGCCAGCCTACACCGATTTTAACAGGAAGGTCTGAGATGTGAGCAGGAATGGTGGGCAAATAAAAAACATTCGTGTAAATCTAAGTATGTATTTACTATATAAAATAATTGCAATGCTTTCTAATTGATGGGGCAGAAATCTAGACAAGTAAATACAGAACAACTAGAGAATATAAACAGAAATGTCTGATTAGAATGAAAGCATTCTGAATTTGTTTAATTATTCAGGGTACTATTCACTTCAGTATTTAAATGAAACATACATATTAATTTTTCTAAGAAAATAGCTAATAGAATAGAAACAGAGTTAAATTACTCATTTAAACTTCAAGTTTTTCACCTCTATACTTTGGTATTTAAACATGCAAAATTATAATGCTGACAGCAGAGGGCAGGATATCCCTGATACTGTGTTGATCATTTTTTGAAATCACAAAAACTATCTAATGTTGTCCCTGAAATTGAATGTTTCATATGTTGAGCCAGATACTAGAGATTTTATAAATTTAAAAAATACTGAAGACACAATTTATATTTTATTAAATACAGAGATCCTGATATGACTTGTGCGACATTAAGATTTAGCTTCTTGACAAGCAAATGTTATATTTATTATTTTTGTTAGGTGCCATTGAGTTGATTTTCGACTCATGGAGACCCCATGTGATAGCGTAGAACTGCTCCATAGGGTTGTTTAGGCTGTAGTCTTTACAGGAGCAGATCACCAGGTCTTTTCTCCCATGAAGCCACTGGGTAGGTGTGAACCGTCAACCTTTTGATTAGCAGCTTAGCTCTCAACCATTGGTTCCCCAGGGCTCTATTGAATTTTACTAATATATTTTGAGAGTCATTTTCTTTTCCTTCTTCTTTGAAAATAATGTTGAAGCTTTTTTAGTTAAAAAAAAAAAAAGAGGGAAACAACAAAGCGACTGTATAGAATGGTGAGAATCGTATTTTCTAAGACTGTGGAAACCTTGGTGGCATAGTGGTTAAAGTGCTATGGCTGCTAACCAAGAAGCCGGCAGCTTGAATCCACCAGGCGCTCCTTGGAAACTCTGTGGGACAGTTCTTCTCTGTCCTATAGGGTCGCTATGAGTCAGAATCGACTCGATGGCAGTGGGTTTGGTTGTTTTTTTTTTTTTTTAATAAAACCCAGAAACAATGCCTTATGTGGTTTCTGTATATGATTCTCTGGTTATACCCTTTCCCATCCTATAAATAACTTAAAAATCCTTCTTCAATTCTGAATCTTTTACAAAGTCTTTGTGGCTCAGTGTGGATACAATTTGGTTTTATATCCTGTTGTAAGTAACTGCGTTAATATGTTAAAAAAAAAATTCAGATTCTTACTTTTCTCTCAATAAATGAGATATTTTATGCTGCTGCCATCTTTATGTTAATTATTCTGATTAAAGTGTCAAAGTACAGAGTGTAACTGTACCTTAAAATTTTCTTAAGTAGTTAGGTTAGAGTAGGTTATACAGTGATAAAAAATCACCCCAAAATTTCAGTGACTAATGACAACAAAGGTAGATTTTTAACTCATGCTACAGGGCCACATGGGTTGGCCTCAGCTCTCTGCCTTGTTGTCTTCACTCTGGACCCTATGTTGATGGAGCAGCCCTTATGTGGAAAATTCTGGTCTCAGAACACTAAAAATAATAATAATAATAAAACAGCCCACTGCATAGTTGCTCCAACAATTTCTGCTTGGAGGTGACATGTTTCACTTCTGTTCACTTTTCTTTGGTCAAAACAAATCATATAACCAAGGCTAGTATCAGCAGGTGGGCAGTGGTGGCTCAGTGACAGAATTCTTCCTTGACATGTGGGAGGCTTGAATTCGAATCCTGCCCAAGGTACCTTATGCATAGCCAACACCTATCTGTCAGTGGAGGCTTGCTTATTGCTATTTTGCTGAACAGTTTCAGTAGAGCTTTCAAATGAAGATAGACTTGGAAGAAAGGCCATATGAGGTACTTCCAAAAATCAGCCAATAAAAACCCTGTGGATCAAAATGATCTGATCTGTAACCAATCGTGAGGATACCACAGGACCAGAGCTATACATGGGGTCTCCATGAGTTGGGGACTGACTCGATGGCAGCTAACAACCACAACATCAGTGGAGTGGGAAAGTATAATTCCTCCCCAGAGATGGGCAAATAACACAACCTATTATAGCGTACTTATGATCTTTGTTAGAAATCTAACCAAAACTTTAGTCAACTGATTTGTATAAATTACTTGTTATAAATAGTGTTCTATAAATGTTATTGTTGTTTAGTATTCAGTCATAGAGAATTCTGAAGGAAGTATTTAGGAATCTAATAAGTGAAGCCTTTAGAAATGATTGTATCTTGTGTTGGTGATTACTAATGATATGGAGTATTAAAAAGGTACTTAAAAGTGAAATGGTAATAGGTTATGAATTTACTTTGCTTTTACAAGGTGATGAGCTGGCAAAGATTCTGTGCTCTGGGACTCTCCTATATGTTTCTGAGATTATAGGCCAAAAAAGAGAGAGAGGAAAACAAAACATTTTTCTTTGTAGAAATAGATCGTAAGTCTTAAAAGAATATCTTAATGAAGATAGTGTTTTAAATTTACAAGGCACTTGCATGAATTTGTTCATATAAACTTCACCATTACCCTGGTAAACTAACAGGTGATATAATCGACATTTTCCTATGGAGAATACAGAGGGAGAGAGAATTGACTCAAGGTCATATGACTAGTCTATGCTAATACAAAGATTGAGAGTTTAGTTTTCCAGCTCTTCTTTCTCTTGCCCATAGATTGTGCAACTTCTCAATTATTTTAGAAGTCTTATGTAATATTGATTCATTTGGTATTCGTGGATGTGGCTCTCAAATTCTGGTAAAGACCTAGTATTACAAAAATCAAATAGCTGATCCAGTCTGTTATTATTATTATTTTTTACTCTATAAGCAATAAGAAAAAATTAAATATGTTTAAATCAAAAATCTTTTCCCTACTGCCTTGAATTTCAAATAACTTTAAATGTCATCCAATATTATGACATTTAGGGGCAAATTTATTAAGTGGTAATAGTTTTGAAACTAAGAAAAATATATAGATAGTAGGATTTGTTAAACTAAATATTTCTATATCAAAAAAAGCACAAACTTGTCTCTTCCTTTTCCTTTCCATTTTTTAGAAGGTGAAGTACTGCCTAAATTTCCGATTTACATATTTGTTGTGAAATAATGTTGTTAAAGCCACATTTTGTTGGGGAAGCTACATACCTTGTTTACACTAGATGGTCATCTAAATCTTTTTGCTCTCCAAATCGCAATTCGTATTAACTGGTCCGTTTCTTTAGAACAGGTCTGTGTAGAAAGCCACAGGAATTATTTGAGAATGACTGAGCCTTCACTATGGAGAGAGAACCGTATTTATTTTACTTTTTCTTATTTTATGGTGGTTCATTATTAAAACACAGGCTTGAATGTGAATCTTGCTTTACCACTCCCTAGATCAGGGGCTGGCAAACCATGGCCCGTGGATCCAACACCCATTTTGGTAACACAGCCACATTCATTCAAGCATTTTATACGGATTTGTTAGCTCTCCACAGCAGAGTTGAATAGTTTTAACAGAACTAGCAAGTCCATATTAGTTACTTTCTGGCCTTTTTAGAAAAAGTTTGCCGACCCCTGATCTAGATGGATGATCTTGGCCAACCTACTTAAATTTCTGTCCCTCAGTTTTCTAATTATAAACTGAGAACTAAAATAGTGCCTACCAACTTGGGTTACCATGAGGATTAAATGAGTTACTGTATAAAAACAGGGTAGTGGTAAAAAAAAAAAAAAAAATTTGTAAGCGGACAGTAAATGTATCACAAATGCTAGCTACTGATAAAACCATAATCATATCTAGAAAATATAAGGTGGCCCATATTTCCTCCTCACGAGCTAACAAAAACTCCTGTAAGAATAATCTCTAGTTATGTTTGTCAAAGGTCTGGATTCTTTCTGCATTGTTTCATTTCTGCTGAGTCTTTTATTTACGTGTGTCCCATGAAATTCCAGCCTCATGCATGCCTGCTCTGGAGTGTCCCTTCCTGTAGCAGACCCTTTCTTATTGTGGAAAAATCTCCATTTCTGCGTCTGGAATTGCTCAAAGGTCACTGTAAGTATTGAGTCTTTAGTAATGATTAGTTCCCCTTCAAAATGCTTTCTAAAATGCCTGTATCCAGGCACTTTTATATGGGGAATTGTTTTCCTCTCTGTTTTCAGAGAGCTCACAGTTTTGCACTTTGTTTTCTCAGTGGACAAGAGAAAGGCTTTATCCTGCTTGCTATTAGGCATGAAGATTTTTCATGTGCTGAAAGCAAGTTCTTTGTTGGGCAAAAATATTTTAGTCTGGCATCTTTAGGCATTATTACTGGAACAAATTTAGGGGCTTTTTGTTTTATCATTTTATGTCCAATATCAGGTAAGCTACAAAACATGTAAAGACTCATTTCTTCACCTTTGTGAATTCCAATATTTTCTTAGCAGACTACTTTTTGAATATAAATAAAATATGTACAGTTTTTAGACATTTTAAGAAAGGCAGAAGAGGGTAAAGAAATTTAAAAAATCCACTCTAATCTTTTTTTCCAGTTTGGGCCCTTTGTGCCAGTGTGTTCTCTCCACATGTTATATGTGGTAATATATTACATACTGTAATATATTTACATCATTAATATGCTTTAGTATATTCTGTCTTTTTTTTCTTGTTATATTTTACCATGTCATTGATCTTTGCTGCATAGTGAGTGCACAGTCTGTGGAAGTATCATAATTTATTTAAACGTTTTCATAGTGTTGGAAAATTTCCATAAATTGTTGCAACTTATCTGGAGGATTTTTTGTTAATATTGTACAAAATATTAAATTGAGGTACCTTTTCAAGTAGAAAATTTCACTTTTAGGAATTTATCCTAAGGAAATAATCATACAGGCTCACACAAATATGAATACTGGAATGTTCACGTCAGAGTAGAGCTTATAATAGTGAAAGACATTTTGCAGCCTAAATGTCCCAGAGTAGAAGATTGCACAAGTAACTTACAGCGAATATTTCCGATGGAACACAATGTGGTTAAAAGTGAAGGGGCTCATTTTTATTTACGTACATGAAATTTTTTTTTTAAAGTGAAATAGAGAAAATCAGAAAAATTGTTTAGCTGATCTTAGTTTGGTAAAAACACACATATATAAGAATATTAATATCTGGAAGCATATACTTCATGATACCAACCATAGTTGTCTCTAAGTGCTGGCATCGGTGATGGCTCCTTTAAAAATTTTTTTCTTTGTAACATTTGATGGTGATCCCTGCATGTGTTACTTTTGTTATTAGGAAAGAAAACAAGGATAATTTCAAAAAGTAAAAAGGATTTATTAGGTATAAGACTCTTTATAGGTTTGTGTTTCAGTTTATTTACAATAGTTGAGCGGGTTATTAGAGACGGTTCTTCATAGTGGACTCTTCTTTTTTTTTTTTTTTTTAGTACCCATAGAACTTTATAATGACTCTCTCTCTGATTCAAACGTGCTAGGGAAATATTTTTTATACAGGATCGTTGGATCCATATACAGGTGGGGAAGGTAGGACCCCTCACGTAGGGTGGAGGGGCCTATAGCTAGAAGCACATGTTTTATATGATTTCTCCAGAAAGCTTCACAATTCATGGATGAAGGAAGGAGACAAAAAGGAGATTGAGTAGGGGCCTCATTTGCCAACATTAAGAAATTCTAGCACTTCCAGCTGAAATGGCAGCTTAGTCAGACACACCACGCTGTCCCTTTACAGCAAAGACTGGAGGAATCAAGTGAAACAGATACAGATCACGATCCTGGAATCCTAACCATCAAATGAAAGGATGAAGAACTAGATCACACACCAAATGGAAGAAGAAACTGACTGAAAACAGTGAATGAAAAAAGACAAAGTAAAGGGACCCTAACAGCTGGCCTGGCACAGTGTGGCTTTCCTGAGACAAAGACAGCAGCAATCCCAGGTAAGGAGCACAGGAAGCAACTTCCTGGAATTCCCAACAGGGCACAAGTAACTGTGTAGACATACCTGGAGTGAAATAAGCTCCTGATTGCTGGCTGCAGCCTATAGGAAGAGTCCAGGATAATTGCCCAGTGACCAGAAGAGCACACCCCTCCTACCCCCACCCACCTGGTGACTAGTGACACAAACCTGCCCATCCAGTGGCCCTGACCACCAAAGACCAAGGTAGGAGCCCCCCCAGCTCCAAATGCCACCCTTCCCCACCACCAACACATGCCTTGACTGCCAATCCCAATGAGCAGCAACAGGCTGCTCTGGTATGGTACCAGCCACTCTCAAATAGCCGAGTGGGAGTGACTGCATGCCTATACACTTGCAAACCAGTCACTCACTCAGCAAGTAATGGCATCTGAGTGCCTGCACACTCACCAGCTCATCACCCATCCCTCCCTCCCCCCACCCAGTGACTGGTGGTGACCAGGTTCCCACATGCTTGCCCACCCACCACCCAAACCCCCTGCCCTCCATCCTCCCCCTCACCACCCAGCAATCAATGGTGACTGCATCCTTGCTTGCTTGCCACAGCCACCACACCTGCAGCCCCACCCACTTGACAAGTGCAACCACCCACTCTTGTGCCACTGGACAGATGACAGACTGTGGTCTACACCTGCCCAGACTATATGTAGCCACCCAGCAATACCAAAGAACAGAGGCTCACATAATACCAACCTCTGCCCCACTCACCTGAAGACAGGTGGTGAGTACTCCAGTGCTGCCAGACCTGAGACCAGTGAACCAAGCAAGCCCCGCCAGCCTCGATATAACAAAACAAGACCAAAACAAAAAAATTAGAATGAAGCAAACAAACATAAAAACAATGCCCCCAAGACAACAAACAATATCAAATTATATGAAGAAACAGGACAACATGCCTCAGGAAAGTGACCAGAATAAAAAACCAGAAAACCTTCTTGAGGAAGAAATGATAAGGAATTCCAAAGACTTACTTATGTATAGAATCCTCAAAGAGATCAAGGAGAACACAAACAAAACTCTAGAATTCAGGAAAGCAATACAAGAACAAAATGACAAAATAAGTAGAAAATTAGAAACCATACAAAAACAGCAACTAGAAATTCAGAAGATTAACACTAAAATTTCAGAAATAGATAACACCCTGAAAGGACAAAGGAGTAGAACTGAAATAATGGAAGACAGAACCAATGAAATACAGGACAAATCCCTTGATATCAATCTGTTAGAGGAACAATCAGAAAAAAAAAAAATGAAGAAAGCCTAAGAGTTATGTGGAACACTATCAAGAGTAATAATTTTTGTGTGACTGAAATTCCAGAATGGGAAGAGACAACAACAACAAAAAGCACAGAGGAAATTTTTGAAGATTTGCTGGCAGAAAATTTTCGTAATGTCATGAAAGATGAGAAGATATCCATCCAAGAACCCCAACAAATCCCACATAGGATATAGCCCAAAAGAAAATCACCAAGACATATCATAATCAAACTTTGCAAAACCAAAGACAAAGAAAGAAACCTGAAAGCAACCCAGGAAAAATGAAATGTTACCTATGAAGTAGAACCAATAAGACTAAACTCTGATTTCTCCTCAGAAACTATGCAGATAAAAAGGCAATGGGAATAACATATTAAACCCTGAAAGAAAAAAAAAAAAATTACCAACCAAGAACTATATATCCAAAAAATTATATCTCAAATACAATATCAAAATTGGGACTTTTCATATAAACAGATATTAAGGGAATTTATATAAAAGAGACCAACCTTACAAGAAATACTAGAGGAAATCCCTTATACAGAAAACCAACAACATCAGACAACAATCTGAGATTAAGACACATGACAACATCACATGGATAGTAACCCAGAAAAAGAATTTACAGAAATAAAATAAAGCTACAAGACTGAAAAGAGGAGGAATAAATGGTGTAGTTACAGAACTTCCTCTCAGTGTGGAAGTTCTGTAACTATACCATGTATTCCGCCTTTTTATTTTGAAGTTGTCATCATTTATAGATAGATGTCTCTGGTTCCCTGTTTTCAGTCAAAAAAATGCAGAGCATATTATCTGATCACAATGCTATAAAATTAAAAATCAGTAATGGGAAGAACAAGAAAAAACTTAAATACATGAAAACTGAATAACACCCTGTTTAAAAACCACTGAGTAATAGAAGAAATAAGAAATGAAATAAAAAATTCATAGAATCAAATGAGAATGAAAGCACAACATATTGCAGCAAAAGCAGTGCTCAGAGGTCAATTTATAGTGATAAATGCACACATCAAAAAAGAAAAAAGAGCCAAAGTCAACACCTTAACCCTACAGCTCCAACAAATAGAAAAAGAGCAGGAAAAAAAAAGCCTGCAATCACCAGAAGAAAGGAAATAATAAAGATTAGAGCAGACATTAATGAAACAGAAAAAACAATAGAATCAACAAGACTAGACGTTGGTTCTTTGAAAAGGTTAATAAAATTGACAAATCACTGCTCAAATTGACTAAAGAAAGGGAGAAGAAGATGCAAATAACACAAATAAGAAAGGAGATATGTGATGCCACAACAGAACCAACTGAAACAAAAGGGATTATAACAGAATACTATGAAGAACTGTACTCCAACAAATTCGAAAACCCAGAAGAGATGGAGAAATTTCTAGAAACATACTACCTACCTAAACTAACACACTGAGTTAGAAAATTTGAACAGATCCATAAGAAAAGAAGAAATTGAAGAGACCATTAAAAAAAAAAAAAAAAAACTCCCCCCCCAAATGCCCTGGCCCAGACAACTTCACTAGAGAATTCTACCAAATATTCAGACAAGAGCTGACACCCATCCTACTCCAACTATTCCAGGACATAGAAAAGGACCAAAATGCTCTCAAATTCATTCTATGAAGCAAGCATAACCATGCTACCATAGTATGTTATCACAGTATAACTTTGTCTATCCTCATTAACACAGAAATTGGTTTTAGAAATGGAGTTCTACCATAATTAAGTGTTCTTGGAGGCAATGGGAAGGCAGTGAGAAAACCGATGCTGGAGATAACAAAGAGGAAAATCCATGTTATGTAGGTAAAACATTTGGTGAAACTGTAGCATGCTATAGCTTGGAAAGCAGACCCCATGCCTGGTCAACCTTTAGCTCCTAGATGGGAAGCTGGAAAAAAGTAGTTGTGTGTGTTATCCGCTATTGGCTCTGCTTGTTAAGGTATTACAAAAAAATAGAAAGATGAATTCAGAAAAGAATTGGCTGGTTTGCAAGCAGAGGTGGGAAGAAATGTGAATTACTATATTATTGGAAAAGCCAAGTGCTTTTAGCCCCTACACTGTAAAAAAAAAAAAAAAAAAAATTTTTTTGCAGAGGAATTTTACAGAGACTTTAAGTAACAAACATTAAATAAAACCTTTCAGTTGATTAAAATAACTGAAGGCAGAGAATGATTTAAGAGTGAGGCCTTCCCACCTATTATTACAGATAAACTTAAGGAACCCATTGCCCGTTGCTGTCAAGTGGATTCCGACTCATAGTGACCCTATAGGACAGAGTGGAACTGCCCCAGAGGGTTTTCAAGGTGTGGCTGGTGGATTTGAACTGCTGACATTTTGGTTAGCAGATGTAGCTCTTTACCAATGGGCCACCACTAAATTGAGAGAAAACTATATGGACTTGACAGAACAAAGAGCTATAAGAGATTTGAAAACTAAGTATTTAAAAGTATGGGTGTGGTTACTGGCACATGGAACTGACTGGAAAGAAGTAGGGAAGAAGTCTCTTAAGTATTTGAGAGAAATGTACTGCCAAAGAAACCACAAGCTTGTACGAGGCTGAAAATGACCTTTGTGCACACAATCTTATTTGAGCAATAAGGAGGCTGAGAAATCTGTGCAGCCCATGAAAAGACTTATTTTCAGATACAGCCAAGGAGGGAAATGGAAAAGAAAGAACCTTTCAGAGGGTGGAGACAGAAGCCACACACAAGATAGGGAGACTTCGCTTGTGTGTCCTACAGGACTTCAGGATTTATATGGGCTGCTGTTTATGTCCCGTTCTTCTCCTTTGTACAAGTGAGTGTATTGTTGTAGTCATTCTGTCCCTGTCCCATCTTGGTTTATTGAGTGTGTGTATGTAAGCAGATGGGGACAAGTCATTTGTTTTTAAATTCATAGGTCTCTAGACCAAGAGAAGCCACATCTGAACTTGGTAAGGACTTTGGCACTTCAGATAGAGATGCTGGACTCTGAGATTCATGCATTGAGTAGATGGACTTCAAGTTGTCTCCCATGTGGAAGTATTCAGTATGTATTGTGTGTGGCAAGAAGAGTGAGCTGAATGTTTAGTGAGAAGGAGTTAGTTGTTGTTGGTTGTTAGGTGCTGTCAAGTCAATTTGGACTCATAATGACCCCATATGTCAGAGTAGAACTGCCCCATAGGGCTTCCTAGGCTGTAATTTTCAAAGAAAGGAGCTCTGGTGTATAACGGTTAAGCCCTCAGCTGCTAACCGAAAAGATCAGCAGTTTAAATTTACGAGAAAGTTGTGGCAGTCTGTTCCATAAGATTACAGCCTTGGAAACTCTGTGGGAAAGTTCTACTTGTCTTATAGAGTTTTATGAGTCTGAATTGCCTCGATTTTTTTTTTTTTTTTAATATTTACAGAAGCAGATTGCCCGTCTTTCTCCTGCTGGGTGGGTTTTGAACTGCCAACCCTTTGGTTACAGCTGAGCACTCAACCATACTGCCACCAGGGTAATGGTAGAGATGACTGTTCTTTACCATAATTGGTTCTCCCTTTGCTTGCAAATTTCTCAACATCACTTGAAGTTATGTCAGGGACATAAGAGAGAGTTTGAGAAGGCAAAGCTCTTAAGAAAAGCATTTCATTACTGTTCACAGTTTATTGGCAAGTTATGCCCTTCAAATTATATCAGGGACATAACTTACCAATGAACTGTGAAAGGGAATGTCATGCTTCTCCCAAGAGCTATGCTTTCTCTAAGCTCTCTCTTCCCTTGCTGTAGCAAATGCTGAAGCCTGGTGTAAAATGGCAGCAACACGAGAGGGAAGTGTTCATTAGGCTAGGTCCCTGAAACGCTCTGAAGAGAAGCAGCTTTTGTTAACCCACGTCAGATATACATTATGTGCAAGGTGAGAACCTTTGCTGTGCTAAGCCATTGAGATTTGGAGTTAACGTCAATTTTACAACAGGTTCTCTGTTTTGAAAAGCTCACCTGGTGTAGACCACTAAAATAAGAAAGTAAAAGCTGTTCAGAATAAAAACTGTTTAATATAGGTTCAAGCTAGGGAAAAGCTGAAAGCTCCTTTTTTGGCAAATTCTGATCCCTAAAACTCTATCTCATGGCCCCTGAAATTATTCCTAAATCGTGAGAGGTAAATTATTTTATTCTAAACACATTCAATTTTTAACCTTTTAACCACCCCAAAAGACTGATTAAAGCCGCATGTATATTCTTAATACAATATGTTGTTTTTCATCTGTAATAATGGACATGCGGAAAGCTATGTAACACCTGATTTAATTAGGCTGGTCTCATTTCCCAAGTTAATTTATTTTTACCTAAAGACATCAGAGTAACTTGTTAAATATTTTATAAGAATCAGAACAAACAACGTTGTTTACATTAGGGAAATGAAGCACTCATTTATTAAAAAAGATTCACATATTCTTTGTACATTTCTATTAATATAAACATACCTTTATATTTGTATTATAAAGAAGATTTGAATTTTTTTACTAAGTGAACACTAATGTAAATTATATGGAGGTTTAATATGTGGTAATGAGTCAAGAATCTCTATCCAAAATATGCCTACAATGGAACATTTATCATTCGGCTTATTGTTTGTCCCTGCTCTGAAGAAGAATGGCATTTTCTTGTTGTTGTTGAGAATATACATGACAAAGCATACACCAGTTCAACCGTTTCTGCATGTACAACTCAGTGACATTGATTACATGAAGAAGAATGGAGGTTTGCAGGAAAGGTAAATAAAAGTGCTAAAATGGAGAGTTATTGCTGATGGAGAACCTATGGAAATTGAGATTTAGTTTTACAGGAACAAAGAAAACCAAAGTGGACAGATAAAAGTGAAATTAATTTTTTTTTCTAAGAAAGATACACACAGGCACACACACCTTTTTGGTTTACATAAATTATTGTTTCCAATTACACTGCATATAACAGTGTGGGGATTTGCAAATGTTCATGTCTGAAAATTGAAATTTGCATGCAAAACTGCCTGAATTTTTTAAAAACCGAAGAAATTCCCCAAGCTTTTTTAGGTTAATTTGCTAATGTTGCCTCTTCTTTCCTTGTTTCAACTCAGCCCTTTTCTTTTAGAGCGCAGTCTAGGTTTTATCTCTTTCTCAAGGAGATCCAGATTTTGCACTCAACTTGCCCATAACTAGAAGACAGGCAGAAATAAATAATCCCCTCGAAGATCCACTTGACACGAGTACTGCATTTTATGTCTTATAAGGCTGGAAAGAAGTCTGACTTTGAAGTCACTGCAGGATTATGTGACACTTACAGAAAATAACTGCCCCCTCCACCCCCACCCGCCACCCACCACACACACACACACACACACACACACACACACAGCTGGAGCTGTCTGGCTTTGGAATTCCCTGCACTCGTGAATTCACTGACGCTGAACTGTAAGGTTAATACTTCATTTCTAGGAAAGGAATGTTTACTGCAATTGTATAGTATGATTCTCTCGTGGCTCAGACACGGTTTCTTCCTAAGGGTCCTTCACACAGACCAAGGAAAGTGTCATTCATTTTTAGGACTGAGTCTGTATTGCTGCTTTGGAACCCGCATTTGTAAAAAGCTTTAAAAACCCTTGCTAATGATCGACTTAACAGCAACAGGTTTGTTTTTTTTGGTTTTAATAGTGATCATAGCAACGAATAGAAACAATATTATTTTTATTCCTTAAATTATGTTAATTACAAATCATTTATTTGTATTTCCTAGTGAGGTAGAATATTGCCTTCCTTCTCACGGCATCCCACAAATTCTCCATGAAATAATACTGCGTTGAGGATAACCCTTTGTTGAGAAGATCTAAATGAATTTCTTTGCTATTGTAAAATTTAAGCCCTTAGGCTTTAACTCACAAAGTCTTTTAATCATTGAAAACAAAAGTAAAATTATATTGGAATTGGAGACAACTATCCAACTTTTTTTTTTTACCCTAAAAGTTCAAATTAAAACAACTGATAAAAATACTTAGTGAGCCTACTAGAAGAACACCTGTGGAGCTAATTTTAGGTAAGCAGACAAAGTTTTAAGGCAGAAAGCATTCAGATGGCTGAAGCAGAAAACTGTCAATACTTTTGTAATAACCTTTCTGAGACTCATTGTTGCTGTTTACTTGAGCATCTCTGAGAGGATAATTCCTTTGCGTCTTTACTTGTTGAGTGGGGGCATGTCTCTATTTTTTAAATGATTGAGATAGTTTCACTTTCATGGATATTTTATCTGTGCTCAAAAACCCAAATAGAGCCTGTTAACTGATTAATCTGGATATTGGAAGCATAAATACAAATTAAAACCAACCCCCCTCTCCCTACCAAGTCTTTCTGGTTAACTAACAAAAATAAACAAAAGTGACAAGTTTATTTCTCATAAATAAACAAACAGAAAAAACCAAGACAACCAAACGCCAACTGTGACTTGGCTTATAAGCAATTTTTTGAACAATTAATGGAAAAATGATTTGGTTTAATAAATTGAGAGACTCAGGATATGCCGTTTAAACCAAACATGAATTTTTATGTATATACATAAATAATAAATGCTAAAATTCATAAAAAAAAAAAATTCAAGTAGGTAAAAGATGCCTTTTTTACCTCAGAACACTACATCATAACTTGACTCCACTTCATTGCGTTCTTCCTGCATTTTGATGATGACACATTCTAATTGCTCATGCTGCTGGAGAGTTCTAAAATGTGTACTTCTGATTGCTTTAGGAACTCTTTAAGAGACTGCAGAACTCTGATAAAAACAATTAATGAATCAGTAGATAATAAACAGGAAGAAAACATTAGAGGCTTTTCAATTACTTAGCTTAAGGAAGGGAAGCTTATATTGCCAGACGTCACTGAATGATGACATTTAGGTAGAAAATAGAAGAAATCTTTGTGATTATAAAATAGATTGTGAACTAAGAGTGGGCTTTCTTTTGTGGTGAGGTTATTAGTAGAGACACTTGGTAGTATTAGTGGTAATAACTTTTACCGATTGCTTACTATGCACCAAATACCTGATCAAAGCTTTATAAGAATTCTCATTTAATTCATTCCTCCTTGCAATCAGGAAGTTGGCTTTATGTTACAGATGAGGAAACCAAGGCTTAGAGAAATTTGCTTGTCCAAGGTCACAAAGCTAGAAGGTGATGGAACTGAGACTGTAAATGTTACTTAAATTCTTGGAGTCTTACCACAAGAACTACAGCCTCCACCAGTCTGAGCCCAGAAAAACTAGATGGTGCCTGGCTACCACCACTGACTGATCTGACAGGGATCACAATAGAAGGTCCCAGACAGAGTGGCAAAAAAAAAGTACAATAAAATTCAAATTCACGAAAAAGAACAGACTTACTGGTCTGACAGAGACTGGAGGAACTCCTCCGCTAAACTAGGGCCCCCAGACACCCTTCTAACTCAGAACCGAAACCACTCCTGAAGTTCACCTTTCAACCAAGGATTAGACAGACCTATAAAACAAACAATAACACCTGTGAGGACCGTGCTTCCCAGATCAAGTATTTGAGACAAAATGGGCAACACCTGACCAAAAGCAAAGACGCAAAGGCAAGAAGGGACGGGAAAACTGGACAAATGGGGAACTGGGGTAGAAAGAGAGAGGGTGCTGATGTATTGCAGGGATTGCAACCAATGTCACAAAACAATTTGTGTGTAAATGTTTGAATGAGAAACTAATTTGCTCTGTAAGCTTTCACCTAAAGCACAATAAAATTTAAAAAATTCTCTGAGTCTTAGATTTTTTCCTATGTAGAATGACGATAATAAGACCTATTTCCTAGGGTGTTTAGTAGTAAATGAATTAACACATATGGATACACCTAACACGTTGTTAGGTGCCATCGGGACGACTTGACTGCACCTAACAACAACAGCATGAGTTTATTAATTATTATTTATCCTCCTTAATCAACTACGCATATACAGCTAAAATGCTATCGTTAATAACATTATATTCAAATTACTTGTATACCCTCTTACTGATCTACGAGTTCTGGGAAGAGCTGGTTGGAAGAGTGTTTTAATCCTCTGGCATCACCAGATATAGCACTTGGTACACTTTGTGGTACATGGGAAGCATGTGAAAGTTTGTTGCATCTGTGACAATGAATGGCAGAAGGAAGCACATTTAACCATCTTAGTCAACTTGTGCTGCTGTAACAGAAATACCACAAGCGGGTGACTTTAACAAAGAGAAGTTTATTTTCTCACAGTCTATAGGCTAGAATTCCACATTCAGGGTGTCAGCTCCAGGGGGAATGCTTTCTGTTCCGTTCGACACTGGAGGGAGGACCTTGTCATCAATCTTGCCCTGGACTAGGGGCTTCTCTGTGCAGGAACCCTGGGTCCAAAGGATGTGCTCTAGCCCCTGCTGCTACTTTCTTGGTGGTATGAGGTCCCCCCTCTCTGCTCACTACTCTTCCTTTTTATCTCTTGTAAGATAAAAGGTGGTACAGGCCATACCCCAGGGAAACTGCCTTTATATTGGATCAGGGATGTGACCTGAGCAAGGGTGTTAGATCCCACCCTAATCCTTTTTAACATAATCTATTCTTGCCTCATTAACCACAGGCAGAGATTAAGATTTACAACACATAGGAAAATTATATCAATCACAAAATGGAGGACAACCACACAGTACTGGGGATCATGGCCTAACCAAGTTGACACATATTCTGGGGGGACAAAATTCAATCCATGACACCACCATTGACTGGAAAGCAGTTGTACTACATGGTTCCGGTTTTAAAATGTGCTTACTCTTTGAGCAATTTTACTTATAAAACTGTATCCTAAAGAAGTAATAAAGCATGTGCACCGAAACGTATTTTAAGCTAGGGCCATTGCAACACCGTCATCAATCAGGACAGATAGAAACATTTTGATTTGTCCATTTAAAAACTGTGACACAAGCATACAATGGAATAGCGCAAAGTCACTAAAAATGATGTACAAGAGCAATATCATGATAAATGGAGAAAACATTGAAGTGTCAAGGATTTCATTTTACTTGGATCCATAATTAATGCCCATGGAAGCAGCAATCAGGAAATCGAACAATGTATTGCATTGGGCAAAATCTGCTGCAAAAGACCTTTTTAAAGTGTTCAAAAGCAAAGATGTCACTTTAAGGACTAAAGTGTACCTGACTCAAGCCACGGTGTTTTCAATAGCTTCATATGCAAGTGAAAGCGGGACAATGAATTTCTGGCAGTTCCCTGTCTTTTTTTTTTTTTACCCTGTCAATGTACTTTCAATGTACTGTTGCAACTGTTTTTGAATGACTTTCAGCAAAATTTTACTTGTGTGTGATATTGATATTGTTCTATAATTTCTGCATTCTGTTGGATCACCTTTCTTTGGAATGGGCTCAATTGTGGATCTCTTCCAGTCAGTTCACCAGGCAGCTCGCTTTCAAATTTCTAGGCATGGATGAGTGAGCACTTCCCCAGCACTGCATTGGTTTGTTGAAACATCCCAGTTGGTATTCCATCAATTCCTGGAGCCTTGTGTTTCGCCAGTGCTTTCAGTGCAGCTTGGATTTCTTCCTTCAGTACCATCAGTTCTTGATCATATGCTACCTCCTGAAATGTTTGAATATTGACCAGTTTTTTTTGGTATAGTGACTCTGTGTATCCTTTCCATCTTCTTTTGATGTTTCCTGCCTCGTTTAATACTTTCTCCACCAAGCCCAAGCCTAGTGCCATCGAGTCGATTCCGACTCACAGTGACCCTATATAGAATCCTTCAAAATTGAAACTTGAGGCTTGAAGTTTTTTTAGTTCTTTCAGCTTTAGAAATACTGATGGTATCATTATTGATAACTAGGCTTTTGACATAGGGTCTCAATAGCAGATGATATTTCAGGTTTTTAAATTCTTGAGCAAACCATACCCTAAAAGAGATATTTCATATCATGAAATTATTTAAATCAATGTCATTTAGGTTAGCGGCCTCTTTGGTTTTGCTGCTGTAAATGAGTAAATATAAGAGTCTTTAAATAGTTTTTCAGTCTGCTTCCGTAAGGATGGAAACCCTGGTGGCGTAGTGGTTAAGTGCCATGGCTGCTAACCAAGAGGTCAGTAGTTCAAATCCACCAGGTGCTCCTTGGAAACTCTATGAGGCAGTTCTACTCTGTTGTATAGGGTTCTATGAGTCGGAATCGACTCGATGGCAATGCGTTTGGTTTTTGGCTGGGCTCTGTAAAGGTATACAGCCTTGGAATCCCTCTGGGGAAGTTCGCTGTGTCTATAGGGTCACTGTGAGTCTCAATCGACTCAACAGCAAGGGGTAAGTAGTTTCTCAGATTGTTTGTTTTCCACCCCTTGTGCTTACATGGTGACCCCATGTGTGTCAAGAGTAAAACTGTGCTTAGTAGGGTTTTCAGTGGCTGATTTTTTGGAAGTAGATCTCTAGGCCTTTCTTCTGAGGCCTCTCTGGGTAGACTCAAACCTCTAGCTTTTCAGTAAACAGTGGAGAACATTAATTGTTTGTATGACCCAGGGACTCCACATGGGTGCAACTGGTTCAGTTTTCTTGTTTTTTTTTTTTTTTTTTTTGGTGCTTCCGTGAAGGTCAGAGATACAGAACTTTGAATCCCTGCAATAAGGGATTTGATTGTGGGTTTGATGATGGGAAAAGCCACAGGATATTTTTGAAAACTTTTTTATGCGTATTTTTTTTAAAAGATATAAGTATTCATTAATATTAAATGAGCAGTTAGATTTCTGGCTATTTCAGAGAAATATTGACAATGGAACACTTGGTTCTACAGCAGGTTGGCTCTAAGCCCATTGTAGGAAGGGATTATTTTATGAGAATTCAGAAAACTTCCCCCATTCCATCTGTGGAGAGAGTGGAGCCTTGACAACTGTTGTTTGTCATAGTGGACAAAATGGGATGTAGGGGGGGAGTCACAGGAAGCAGGCCAGAAATATGGAAAAAATGTGCATATGAAATATGAGTAGAAGAGTAACTGTGATCCCAGGGATCAAATGTGGGATCAGATTATGAGACTTCAGAAAAACTAGACTCCTGGGGGTAGCTATAGAATATTTTTTATACTTTTATTTGTAATTTGTGGGGCTTTAAGCAATCTCTAGTGTGGCAAAAACTCAGGCAAATTTGTGCATAATTGCCCTGTACCTTGTCCTTAAAGAGAATGCCTTTCATGGTTTCTTATTGTCTATTATGATTTCTGCAGTTGAGCCTTCCCAAATGAAGTGAAACAATTAGAACACAGAGTAAATGTGAATATGGCTTGGAAGAATTTGGATGACTCTTTTCTATATAATTCCAGTTTTCATGTAAATAACTGTGACTGCAGTTTTTATAAAACTTACTCTTCTCATTGAAGGACTTTAAGTCTGAAGAATAAAAACTTAGTTTTGGGTATTGACCTATGGGATTCAATAGTGGAGACCACCAGGTCCCTACCGTTATGTGAAACAAATGAGATTTAGCTTACAGTAGGGTCTGTAATTATTCAGATCCACCAAAAGTAGCTCCTGACTTTGATTTTGCAGAACACATTAATATTAATTTTGTTATTTGAACATTTGCTTTTCTTATAACAGAATCCACATGCTTGGTTAAGGCCAACATATGCTGTTTATTATGCAGATTTATCTGTTCCTGATGATACAGCCCATAAATCTTATCTAAATTAAGGCAACACCATTTCTCCTTTGTGCCATTTTGGGGATGACGTTGTTGGCTAAAGAAGCATGAGGAAGAATAAAATACTTTTGCTTATTGAGTGTGACACACAATATATTTAGATTCCTTTGTGAGATGTTCTGATTGTCCTCAGTAGTAACGCCATTGCAGAGTAGAACTTTCAGCATTTCCATTATAAGTCCTTCTGTTTGTGGAGTTATTTTGATTAGTTTTTGAAATCTTTCTAGTAGTTGCAGATAAGCTTACAAGCCACATGGATTTTTTACTTTTTAATTGGCAGAGTGAAACTAGGATTTTTCAATTGACTGGTTTGTTTTAAAATCTGAGATAAAGGGTACAACATTAATGAAACACAGGCTTAAAGTGGTTTGGACGTTGTTTTTATTCTTTTTGTCTGAAAATAAGTAAAAGGTCAGTTACAACAGTCAGATAAATATCAGAGCATTTGTGACATGAAAAATGGTTTGTTAACTGTAGCACTGTAAGAGCTAACTTTGTTAACTTTGTTAGTGGCTTCTTAATTATCTTTATAAGCAAAACCACTTATTTTTCTTATTGAGTTGTACTGAAGCTAGCTTTTTGTGACAATTTCACATGCTTCTGTATTCTTTATTCAATGCTTTATTTATTAAGTGCATAAATACAATAGTTTCTGTGCAATGTAGACCATAGGCTTGATATCAAGGCTCCCAATCCCTGATCTGCGAAACAGACATATGGGCACAACCAACTTGTTGGACTGATTATTATATTTAAGGAATAGCACAAACACTACCTTCTCTAAAGGCAGTTTTCCTCTATGATTTTTGTTTCCTTGTTCATTTGTCCACTTTTTCTTTCCTCAGCTGGAAGTTATTTCCTTTGTCTATCAACTTTCATGGTGAGTATCTTAGGCTGGGTTCTCTAGGGAAGCAAAACCAGTAAAATGTATAAATATATATCTATATATATATACACAGAGAGATTTATATCAAGGAAATGACTCGTGTGGTCGCAGAGGCTGTAACATCCCAAGTCCATGGGTCAGATTAGAGGCTTGTCCTGATTCACGTAGCCACAGGGGCTGGCAAACCAAAGATCAGCAGGTCAGGAACAGGGCTTTTGCTCACAGGCTGTGAAGATCGATGAATCCCAGGATTGGCAGGCAAGACCACAGGTAAGCTGCTAGCTCAAGTCTCAAGAACGAGAGGTCAGACAAACAGGAGCCAGCAGCAAGATTCAGAACCAGCAAAAGTCCCTGAGCCCTGCCAGAACATCCTCCCACACTCGATGCAGGCCACAGGCCCAAGGAAATTCCTTTTCAATAGATTGGCTACCCACAGCACATCCTATCATGGAGGTGATCACATATCAAATATCAACAGGGAAGTGACCACAACATCACAAGACTGCCAAAACACTGAGAATCATGGCCTAGCCAAGTTGACACACAGTCTTATCCATCACAGTCCACCCCTTGTCAACTCGGCACCTGTACACATCTCCTTAAACCATGCACAATTTCTGAGTAAAGACAATTATAGTCATGCTTCTGCCTAACATGATACAATGAACACACATACAGCCGAAAATGCACTAGCCCTATTTGCATCTTATACTTGTTAAGTAAAGAAAACAAAAATATTTGATGCACACATACAAAGCAGAAATCTCATAACAATTGCAATCCTTGTTTTCGCAACTGATCGTGTGGCCATGACTGGTATTCAGAACTACCTTCTTCTACCACCCATTCTGTATTCCCTTTACCCTCAGCAAACACCTCAGCTGGTTGTAGTTCTTTGCATGGTGGGGTGACCCAAACCTTCATTCCTGAAGGGTCTGGGCCATTACTAGTAATGGCAGAATTGAGTTGCTGTAGTTTGCCATTGACTTTAATCATAGGGCATGGTAGTACTAAGAGACACCCTAATGGATCTCCTGCATTGCAGTCATACTCTTCTTTTCCTCCATTATGTAATAGCAACCTGATTTCCTCTTGGTAACCAGGATCAATCACACCAGCCTGTATGGTAACTCCCTTCTTTCCTTGCTGATTCAGTGGAATAAAGAGCCCAAAGTGGCCAGGTGGCATTCTTAGCATTCAGTTCAATGTAATCAGTGATGTGTCTCCAGAAGGCAGCATTCCTGCCTTTGGAACTAAGACCTCTAGAGCTGCAGAGCATAAAGTCTTGCGGGCAGGAAGCAAAAATCTTGTCCATGGGTCATTAGGGGTAATAGAATTGTGCCAGTCTCAATTCCACCCCTTGATTTCTGGACCCATGAATCCTAGCTATGGGAGATACAACACTATATACTGGATGCTGGTTTAGAGCATATATAGCTTCCTGGAGAACATTGCCCCAACCCTGCAAGGTATTGCCGCTGAGCTGGCACAAGAGTTGTGTCTTTAGAAGGCCATTCCACTGTTCTATCAAGACAACTGCTTCAGGACGATGGAGAACACGGTAAGACCAGTGCATTTCATGAGCACGGGCCTGCTACCATACATTCATTTGTTGTGATGTGAGTACCTTGATCCAAAGCAATATGTGTGGGATACCGTGATGGTGGATAAAGCATTCTGTAAGGCCACGAATGGTAGTTTTGGCAGAAGCATTGCATGCAGGGAAGGTAAATCCATATCCAGAGTAAGTGTCTATTCTAGTAAGAGCAAAACGCTGCCCTTTCCATGATGGAAGTGGTCCAGTGTAATCAACTTGCCACTAGGTTGCTGTTTGATCACCTGGAGGGGTGGTGCCATATCAGGGACTCAGTGTTGGTCTCTGGTGTTGGCAGTTGGACAATCAGCAGTGGCTGTAACCACGTTGGCCTTGGTGAGTGGAAGTCCATGTTGCTAGGCCCATGCATAACTTCCACACTCAATGCAGGCCACATGCCCAAGGAAACTCCTTTTCAACCAATTGGCTACTCACAGCAGATCCCATCATGGGAGTGATCACATATCAAATGTCAACAGGGAAGTGAAAACAAAATCACACAACGGCCAGAACACTGAGAATCATGGCCCAACCAAGTTGGCACACAATCTTAACCATCACAGTGAGTTTTATCTTTAAAGCTTGATCACAAGGGACAGATTAATTCAAGTTGCTTCAATGGAAAGTTTTTTATTTGTTTGTTCCAGTGGAAAAGGCTGATTCTTCTAAGAACCCCTTTGGCCTGGAAATAGACTATCCTCCGTAATAGAGCAGACATTCTGGGTCTTTCCCTATCTTATACTGGGGCTCTGTGGTTTACCTCCTTGGCATTTCTATTCCTGTCTTCTCTGTCTGACATTGCCCATGCTGGCCTTGTCATTCAGCCTTTTTACATGAACTCTTTCTCTCCTATTGCTGGATTTTTTAGTTCTAATTTCTTAATACCATATGACCATTTTGCTTTCCAGGTCAGTTTACCTCCAGGGTTTGCAACAAACCCATGAAATGTATCACCACATTTGTCCTATAGCCTTCTCTCATCACTGACTCATGGGTAAGCATCTCTAAGTAGAGAAGCAAGATCTTAATGCATATTACATATTTGGTTTTTCAGTGAATTCCTAATAAATGGATGGTGAATATTCTGTTTATAAATACTAAAAGTGAAGTGTCTAAGATTTCTGGTTCTACTAAGGATAATCAGAGAGCAGGAGCAGGAGTAAAGAGTATAATAATTAGTTAAAAATGGATTTAACATTGGGGCAAAAATGTCATCTACTATATCTTTTTATGCTTTGAAAATGATATAGAAGTGTTTTCATCTGCTAGTAATTGCCATGGTTATATATAACAAGACTTTATGTTATAAAAACTTGTAACATTGGTCCAATGAGTTCTTTTCTGTTTTCATCTAATCTCACCTCTCTGATTTGAGTGTTGACTACTTTTGTCTTCTTGAGCTTTACTTTTTTTTTGGCTTCTAAGACATTACTCTGTCCTCTGTCTCTTTACCTCTCTGATTATTCATTCTTGGACTCCTCTGTTGTATATTGTTTTTATACCAACCTCCCCAAGAATTTGTGTCATTCTGGCTATTGTTTTGGATGTGTTCTGAATTATACAACAATCCTGTCTTAGTTATCTAGTGCTCCTACAACCGAAATACCACAAGTGGGTGATTTTAACAAACAGAAATTTATTCTCTTATAGTTTAGGAGGCTATAAGTTCAAATTCAGGATGCCAACTTCAGGGGAAGCCTTCCTCTCTCTGTCAGCTCTGGGGGAAGATCCTTATCATCAATCTTCCATGGTCAAGTAGCTTCTCAGCTCAGGAACCCTGGTCTAAAGGATGTGCTCCACTCCTGGCTCCTCTTGCTTGATGGTAATGAAGTCCCTCTTCTCTCTGCTTGATTGTCTCTTTTATTTCTTAAAAGGGACTGACTCAAGATACAACCTAATCTTGTGGATTGTGTGCTGCCTTACTAACATAACCCATGGCTGCCTCTAATCCTGCCTCGTTAACATCGTAGAGGTTGGAATTTACAGCACATAAGATATTACATCAGATCACAAAATGGAGGACAGTCCACAATACTAGGAATCATGGCCCAGCCAAGTTAGCACACATTTTTGGAGGACACAATTAAATCCATAACATTCCACTCTTTGGCCCCCCAAAATTCATGTCCTTCCTACATGTAGAACATATTCACCCAGTCCTATCATTCCAAAAGTCTTAAATCAAGTTCATATTCCATCCTGGTCCAAAATTCCTCTTCATCTGTGAAATCTAGAATACAAGTTATCTGCTTCCAAAGTACAATGGTGAAACAGGCACAACTTCCACATTTCCATTACAAATGGGAGAAATTGGAAAAAAGGGATGACAGGCACCAAACAAGTCCGCAGAACACATTACATAAGTTCTCAAGGCTTGAAAATAATCCTATATTCTCTGAGACCATTTAGGCAATGGCCTTGCCCTCCAAACTCTGGGTGTTGGTCACACTCTCTGGAACCTGGGTGAAGGCCCTTTGGCCCTGGGCTTCAGCTACACTTTTCAGGCCCACTGGGATGACAACTCTGCTCCTTCAGATCTGAGCAGCCCCATTCTCCTAGTCCGAGTGGCAACCCTAACCCTTTAGCCCCAACAGGCCCCGTTCTTCTGCCCTTTGGGCGTGGCATCCCTGATCGCTCAGCTTTGGACAGTGGATCCAGCCCCATTCCTCTGACACTTGTGATCTGAAGTCCCACACTCAGGAACTGAATTGGTGAAGATCTGACTTTTTGAAACTTTCTCCTGAGTCTGGAGGGCAAAGCCATTGTGTAAATTGTCTCAGAGAACTGATGATTTTTTTCAAGACTTGAGGGCTAACGTTTTCTTCTATTTGTAATGGAAATGTCTAGCTTGTGCCTGCTCTGCCGTTGTACTTCTGGAAGCAGATAACCTGTGTTCTAGATTTCACAGAGGAAGAGGAATTTTTGGATTTTGAACTTCGAGTTTATTTTAGACTTTTGCTATGATATGATGGGGTGAATATATTTTAGGTGTGGCAAGGACATGAATTTTGGGGGGCCAAAGAGTGAAATGACATGGATTGAATGGTGTTCCCCCAAAATATGTGTCAATTTGGCTGGGCCATGATTCCCACTAGTGTGTGATTGTCCACCATTTTGTCATCTGATGTGATTTTCCCATGTGTGGTAAATTCTAATCTCTAATTCTAAGGAGGCAAGAGAGGATTAGGGTGGGATGTAACACCTTTGCTCAGGTCACATCCCTGATCCAGCGTAAAGGGAGTTTCCCTGCAGTGTGGCCTGCACTACTTTTTAACCTACAAAAGTTAAAAGAAAAGGAAAGCAAGCAGAGAGTGGGGGACCTCATACATTCAAGAACGCAGTGCTGGGAGCAGAGTGCTTCCTTTGGACCCGGGGTTCCTGTGTGAGAAGGTCCTAGTCCAGGGGAAGATTGATGACAAGGACCTTCCACCAGAGCCAACAGAGAAGAGGAAGCCTTCCCATGGAGCTGACACCCTCGATTTGGACTTGTAGCTTACTGGACTGTGAGAGAATAAACTTTTTCTTTGTTAAAGCCATCCACTTGTGGTATTTCTGTTATAGTAGCAATAGATGACTAAGACACTATGAAAGTTAATGTGTCTGGTTTTGTTCACCATACTATCTTAGAATATAGTATAGTGTGTGATACATAGGTACTAGGCATTGAACAATAAATACTGAAGGAAGGAAAGAACGATTCAAGCAAGTGAAAACCACAGTTCATTATACTTTATTATATTACGTATTTATATTCAGTGTAACTGGGCATTCCGATAAATTTTTTTTTTTTTTTAAATCAGGTCATTACTAATTTTCACTCATATCCAGTCCTCTACTGCTTCCAGACACAGAATTTTGCAAGTCTCTGCCTACATAGAGTTAGGCATGGTCATGTGACTATCCCTGGCCAATACAATCTGAGCAAAAGTGATACGTATTACCTGCAAACCGAAGTATTTTAACTGCTTAAATCTCCTCCTGCCACAGTAGATTCCTCTCCCAGACTCCACCACTAGCCAGCAATGTACATGTAGAACAAATGAGAAATAAACCAGTTTTGTTTTAAACCACTGAGATTTGGGAATTGTTTGTTACTACAAAATAACCTAGCCTATTCTGATTCATATAAGTAAAAAAAAAAAAAATTATGTAATGCTTGGAACATAAAAATATAAAGTAAGAGCATCTCCTTAGTACAAAAGATGAAATGAAACAACAATCTTTCAATATTTTGAAGATTGCAAATTAAAATTTCCACTCTTAAATTTTTTAATCAATCACTTATGTACCATGTTGATTACGTGACTTTTGTAAAACAGATAGGAGTGTTTTTATTAAAGATTGCGATGATATCTGGCTTATCAATAGAAGGAGCAACATATACTTTTGGTTTTGAAGTGACTAAATGGCAAAGGAAATGTGCTGGGGACTGTGAAGAAGACAGCAGATTTAAATTGTATTACTTCAGTTATGTGATATCTTAACAGTTTACATATCATCATGTTAGCTAACAATTGGCATTTCTGTTTAGATGGCTTAGTAAAAGCAATAAGTTACCATATGTTTAGAACACTTAACCAAATCCAAAATTTCAGCGATGTTTCTGCTGATTCATTTCAGAGGATATGTGGGAGCCTGATATAATGAATTATGACATGGCCTATAAGAAACATTTATAGAAAAAAGGATTTGGATAAGAAAAATAGTTGTGTTCTTAAGTATTAACTTCTTAAGGGTTTTAAAAGAACTAGATGTTTTGCAGGAACAATAGAAAATGGAAAGATATTAAATTAAAAAAAAGTTCAAATGTCTTGGTTCCATTTCTATTATACCATCAGAATATGATTTGTCTCTTCTTTCCTATGTTCTATATATCTTACTGGAAACCCTGGTGGAGTAGTGGTTAAATGCTATGGCTGCTAACCAAAAGGTCAGCAGTTTAAATCCACCAGGCGCTCCTTGGGAACCCTATGGGGTACTCCTACTCTGTCCTATAGGGTTGCTATGGGTTGGAATTGAATTGATGACAACGGGTTTGTTTGTTTTTGGTTATATAGCCTAATGGATAGAGTGGTTGTTAAAATTTACTAAACCAATTTTAAGATTTTTTTTTCCTCTTCAATATCTTGTTTTTATATAACAGACAAGATTAAAACAATTGAGTTCTTTTAAAGTCAACATTTCAAGTGAAACAAAGGATTTATTTAGAGCATATAAAATAGTCACTGAAAGTGTTTCAGTGAGAAAAGGTCAGTAATATTATAATCTTGTTTATTTCAGTTGGCATAAAAATAAAAATTACAGATTTTCTTTTAAAAATAATGTAATGTATCACTTACGTAAAAACCTCAGGGGTGGAAAAAGTTAACCAAAGATGCTCTATCTGATAAAATAAGCTTACCCATAAAGGTCTTTCTGATTTAAAAAATGAATTCTTCTAGGACTAGATATAATCAAGGAAAACCTGGTGGCATAGCGGTTAAGTGCTATGGCTGCTAGCCAAAAGGTCAGCAGCTCAAGTCCACCAGGCACTCCTTGGAAACTCTAAAGGGCAGTTCTACTCCTACCTATAGGGCTGCTATGAGTCGAAATCGACTCAATGGCAACGGGTTTGATTTTTTTATATATATATATAATCAAACATAAAACAGAAATGGAAACAATGCTATTTCTCTTAGTTTTGTCATTTTATATCTCTGCTTTGTCTATTACAATGTATATTTTAAGTCTGGCTGCTCTTTTTTTCATTTTATAGAAAGATTTTGTTTGTTTTGTGTATCTCTGAGTTCTGAAGAGTTTTATTATTTTTCTGTCACTCTTCCTTAAACAGTTTTTTCCCACGAATAAAAATGTATCCAAGGTGATAAAATGTAAACTACTCTTCCTAATACTGTGGAGGAAGTATTACTCTGAGGAGTTTCAGAATTTGGCCCAGTTTCTTCCAAAGGCCTAAACAGACTGCGCAGGTAGAAACATAAAGGCTATATATGAACTTAAATTACTCACGAATATGATTTTGAACCACTTGTATTAGTTTCTTATTGCTGTTGTAACAAGTTGCCATGAACTTAGTGATGTTAAAATCATAAATGTATTATCTCACAGTTTTATAGGTCAGAAGACAGGTCAACTGGATCTTCTGTTTACAGTGTCATAAGATTAAAATCAAGATGTTGGCAGGGGTGCGTTTCTTTCTGGAGGCTCTGGGGAAGAATTAGCTTCCAATATCACTCAAGCTGTTGGTCAAGTTCAGTTCCTTACGGTTGTGGGACTGAGGTTCCCAGTTTCCTGCTGGCTGTTAGCTGGGGACTAGTCTTTGTTTCTAGAGACTGCTCTCATTCCTTCTCATACTTTCCATGTGACCTTCTCTGGCAAAGGTAGGTCGAATCCTTCTCACACTTTGTCTTTCTCAGATTTTCCTTTCTGCCTCATCTCTTTTGCTGAAGAAAGATCTCTGCTTTGAAGGGCTCATGTCGTTAGATTGGGTCACCCATTTGATCCAGGCTAATATCCCATGTTAAGGCCCATAGCATTCATTGCATATATAAAATTCCTTTGCCACATAAGGCAACATATCCAAAATTCCAGGGATTATGGCATGGACATTTGAAGGAGGGTCATTATTTGGTCTCTCACACTATATTATAGTCTAAAGTCTTAGGGGTGAAAACTGCCTCCACAAAACTATCTAAAACATATTAAGATTATCCCATTGTTATGGATCTTAGCGAAAACAAGATTTTGTTTTTTATTTTTAAGATAAATTTTATACATATTTTATTATTAAATATGACATGCATATAGAAAATGCATAAAATAAACATGTAGGCTTTAATGAATTATCATAAAACAAGGGCTGTGTGGCTACCACCTAGGTGAGGAAATAGAATCTTGTCAGCTTTGTCAGCAATTCAGAATCTACCTCATGTCCTTTTCAATTAGTGCTTTCTTCTTTCCCCACAAAAGTAACTACTATCCTAATTTTATATCTGATTTTTGCTTTTCCTTTTAATTTTACTACTGAAGTTAGACTCTAAAGTTTAGTTTTGTCATTTTTTTTTTTTTTACTTTACGTAAACAGAGACTAGACTGTAGAGACAGAAGAGTAGAAACAAGAAGACCAGTTACGAAGCTAAACTAAGTCATTCAGCATTCAGATGCCAGTCAGATTCCAGCGTTCCTAACTACTTATGCTACACCTTAAGTAAGACCCAAAACAATGACCTGAGGTCAGAAGTAGGTTAGACTGACCTCAGGTCCATTAGACTATTTCAGGCCTCATTCCTTTACCATCAAATAATAGAAATGGGTAAGAGCTTGGGAGTGGAGTCAGACTACAAGTTCTAGAATCAGACCATCTGATTCCTTCTCCACTTGTTAGCTGCCTGAATTGGGGTAAGTTACCTTTGCTCTCTGGACCTCAGTTTTTTCATCTGTAAAATGGAAGTAATAATAGTATCTACCTTTTTTTTTATAGGGGTGGTGCATAGGTGAAATCAGACAATAAAGTGCTTAAGCCAATTATTGGCACAAAGTAGATACCTATCAATTTTAGCTATTATTATTATAATTTCCAGTCAGGGTTTGTCTTAGTTATCTAGTGCTGCCAAAACAAATATCACAAGTGGAAGGCTTCAACAAACAGAATTTTATTCTTTCACAGTCTAGGAGGCTAGAAGTCAAAATTCAGGGTGCCAACTCCAGGGGAAGTCTTTCCTTTCTTTGTCAGCGCTGGAGGAAGGTTCTTGTCATCAATCTTCCCCTGTTCTAGGAATTTCTCACTGCAGGGACCCCAGGTCCAAAGGACAAAGACACTCCTGGTTCTTCTTTCTTGGTGGTATGAGGTCTCCCTGTCTCTCTTCTCGATTCTCTCTCAGAAGAGATTGACCTAAGACCCCACCTAATCACATAGATTGAGTCCTGCCTCATTAACATAACTGCCACTAAACCTACCTGATTAAGGTAGGATTTACAACACATAGGAAAATCACATCAGATGACAAACTGGTAGACAATCACACAATACTGGGAATCATGGACTAGCATAGTTAACAGATATTTTGGGGGGACAGAATTCAATCTATAATATTCCACTCTTTAAAAAAATTAGCCCCCCAAAATTCATGTTCTTGTCACATGTAAAACACATTCACCCCATCATATCATAGCAAAAGTCTTAATTCAAACTCCATGTCCAAAATCCAAAAATTTCTCTTTATCTGTGAAATCTAGAATACAAGTTGTCTGTTTCCGAAGTACAATGGTAGAATAGGCACAAGCTAGACATTTCCATTACAGATGGAAGAGATTGGAGAGAAAAAAGGGATAACAGGCACCAAGCGAGTCAGCAGTACACATTACATTAGCCCTCAAGACTTGAAAATAATCCTCTCTTCTCTGAGACCATTTGCACAATGGCCCTGCCTTCCAGACTCTAGGTGTTGGCCATACTTTCCTGATTCTCTGTGGAGGTTCCACAGCCCTGGGCTTCAGCCCATCTTCCAGGCCCACTGGAATGGCAACTCTGCTCCCTTGGCTTCCAGAGGCCCCATTCTGCTAGTCCATCTGAGTGGCAACTCCACCCCTCAAAACCCCAGAGGTTGTGGCTATATACTTTGAGACTGAGGCAGCTCTGCTTCCTGTGCTCCTTATCTCTTCAGCAACTGCTTCCTGGTTCCCTGACCTTTCAGCCCCTTGGGACTCTGCGCCCATATCTGCCCTGTTTGAGCAAGTGTTCCAAACTCTTCAGCTCCACAGACGAGTGTCTGGAGACACCCCACTCTACTAGTAAGCTTCGGCTGAAAGGCACTCAGCTCTCTTGCTCCATGGGTCAGCTCCAGGGCTATCTTGCGCTTGTCTCCTGGTTCTTCTGCTGCTTCTAGCTGTCTGTGCCATCTCCAGTGCAACAGATCTCCTCATTACCTTCTGAGTCCTCACCAGAATTGCCTTTGATATCCATAATTCCACCAATAGTCTCTTTAAGGCAATCTAGGCTTCCAGCCTCTATTCATTCACATTCAAAACAGCTTCCACGTTTTAGGCATCTGTCAGAGCAGCACCCTACTCTTTTGGTACCAAATTTTGTCTTAGTTATCTTGTGTTACTATCATAGAAATACTACAAGTAGATGACTTCCATAAACAGTAGTTTATTCTCTCACAGTCTAGGAGGCTAAAGTCCAAATTCACAGCTCAAGGGGAAGGCTTTCTTTCTCTGTCAGCTCCAAAGGAAAGTTCTTGTCATCCATCTTCTCCTGTCCTAGGAGCTTCTCAGCACAGAGACCCAGGTCCAGAGGACGTGTATACTCCTGGTTCTTCTTTCTTGGTGGTATGAGGTCCCGCTGTCTCTCTGCTCACTTCTCTCTTTTGTATTCAAAAAGATTGACTTAAGACACAACCTAATCTTATAGATTGAGTTCTGCCTAATTAACATAACTGCTACTCATTAACATCATAGAGGTAGGATTTACAACATAGGAAAATCACATCAGATGACAAAATAGTGGACAATCAAGGATTACTGGGAATCATGGACTAGCCAAAACTGACAGAAATTTTTGGGGGACACAATTCAATTCATAACAGGGCTTAGTAAGATTATTTGAGATATACGAGATTCAGATATCTTCCTGATACTCTGCTCATGTAAAATCGTCAAATTTTTTGAGGGTATCAGGTCACCGCCTACTTGGAAAGGAAATTGAAACAGCCTTCCTCCACTCTGAAGCATGATGTCGCATTCCATGTAGCATCTTTAAATTTTCGTCTAAGAGAATACCTGAAGGAATGTTACCGTTTAATCACTTCCTGTCCAATATTTGAGCACTGTACATGATCAATATGGAGAAATATAAAATTCACAAAAATAAGCATATAAAAAATCTATAGTCTTGCCACACACATTTTAATATCTGTATTCTGATGTATTTTCTTTCAATTTTGTGTTGAACATAGTTTTGATCTTACTACTTTCACACATTACTATTTTGTTTTTGAAACTTTACATTAAAACACAAGTATATTAGTCCTCATATTTTAATATTATTTATATGTTTGAAATTATTTGCATATTATTCCAAAAAGTAGACTTTCATAGCTTATCATTTTTCACAAGGATTGATTGAAAATACTATTTTTCCTACTTTTAATTCTATAAACACTTTTGTGCTTTGAATCCCCATATTTAGGATAATTCCATAGAAGTGATTATCAGAATTTATGTGGTAGTTTGAAAAATTAGTCGCAGTTCTCACACCTCCTATATCCATTTGTCATGCCATTTTTGCAGCTTCTCCCATTAAGAAGTGGAGTCTGTTCCTCTACTACTTGTATCAGGACTTGTGACTTGCTTTGACCAATTGAATGCAGCAGAAGTGACAATTGTGCCAGTTCCAAGCCAGGATCTCAAGAGGCCTTGCAGTTTCTGCTCTGACTCTTGGAACTCTTCCAGCTGCCCTGGGAACAAGCTGCTGATTGATGAGAGACACATGACCCATTTGCCTCTGTCCCTCCAGCCAATAGCCAGCCAAATGCAGAAGCAAAGTTGTCCCACTGAGCAGCAACTGATGCTAATACATACATGAGGCCTGCTGACCAGAACTGCCCGGTTAAAAGAATACTAACAAATGGTTGTTTTTTTATCTCACTAAATTTTGGCGTGGATACAATCTATTTGGCTTAAAAGAATGAACATTTTATTGTTGTTTTTTGAACTGTATGTACATGATTTTTTTTAATTTTATTTATTTATTTTTGTTATTGAGAATATAGGTAGCAAAACATACATCAGTTCAACAGTTCTTATGTGTTCAGCTCAGTGACACTGATTACATACTTCAACTTGTGCAACCATTCTCACCCTCCTTTTCTAAGTTGTTTCAGGGTATTAACAGAAACTCATTGCCACCTAAGGTTCCTGTCTAATCTCCCCAGTTGATGTTGTCACTTTGATTCCATATAAATAGTTCCTAAAAGAGCATAATGCTCAAGGCAGACTTTTTTTATTAGTTAAGCTAAACTCTTGTTTGGTTTTAAGAAGACTTCAAGGGATATTCTTGGTTTAAGGTTTAGAGATTATCTCAGAGCATTAGTTTCATGGGTTCATCTAGTCTCCTTGGACCCAGAAACTCTGGATTCCATGAGAATTTGGAATTCTGCCCTGCATTTTTCCCCTTTTGATCAGGATTCTGCTATACAATCTTTGATCAAAATGTTCAGTAATGGTAGCCAGGTACCACTCAGTTCTTCTAGTCTCATGGCAAAAGTTGCAATTGTTGATGGAGGCAATTAGCCACACATTCCATTACCTCTTCCTATTTCTTTTTTATATTCAATTTCATTTGCTATTTATTTATTTTTTATTGTACTTTAGATGAAGGTTTACAGAGCAATTTAGTTTCTCATTAAACAATTAATACACATATTGTTTTGTGACATTGGTTGCCAACTCCATGATGTGTCAACCCTCTCCTCTTCTTGACCTTGGGTTCCCCACTACCAGCTTTCCTGTTCCCTTCTGCCTTCTTGTCCCTGCCCCTGGGCTGGTGTGCCTATTTAGTCTCATTTTGTTTTATGTGCCTGTCTAATCTTTGACTGAAAAGTGAACCTTAGGAGTGACTTCAGTACTGAGTTAAAACGGTGTCTGCAGCCATACTCTTAGGGTTTCTCCAGTCTCTGTCAGACCAGTAAGTCTGGTATTTTTTTGTGAGTTAGAATTTTGTTCTACATTTTTCTCCAGCTCTGTCTGGGACCCTCTACTGTGATCCCTGTCAGAGTAGTCAGTGGTGGTAGCTGGGCACCATCTAATTGTGCTGGACTCAGTCTGGTGGAGGCTGTGGTAGTTGTGGTCCAGTAGTCCTTTGGACTAATCTTTCCCTTGTGTCTTTGGTTTTCTTCATTCTCCCTTGCTCCAGGTGGGGTGACACCAGTGGAGTATCTTAGATGGTGGCTCACAAGCTTTTAAGACCACAGACACTACTCACCAAAGTAGGATGTAGAATATTTTCTTTATAAACTGTGTTATGACAGTTGAGCTAGATGTCCCCCAAGACCATAGTGCTCAGCCCTCAGCCCAGTAATTTTGTCTATGAAGCTTCCATGACCTTCTCTTGGCCAAGAATAAACATTTTTAAGGCATGAAAGTCATATTGACAAATTATTTTCCAAAACCATTGTAATATTTTGCTCTGTTACTGGTTTTTAAGGTTTCCAAGTCTGTAATCTTTATGGAAGCAGACTACCACATCTTTCTCCCAAGGAGCAGCTGGCAGGTTCGAACAGCGGACCTTTCGGGTAACAGCCAAGCACTTAACCACTGTGCCATCAAAATAAAATTGGTGTTTTAATTGTAAGTGAAACTTTTTCAAAGTTTTTTTTTTTTATTCTGATGAAATAAACACTAATTTGGTTGTAATTTCATTGAAAAAAAATCATATTTCAATGTGAATTTTTTCCCAAATTATTTTCTAAGCCTTGAGGTAATATTTGCCAGGTTAATTTCCTCTTAAGTCATAGAAATCCAGTGAAGATAATAATTTTCAATTTGCTAAGTCATATCTTTAAAGGAAGTCTGTTAATGCATAATAACCAGTCCCCCATATTTTTAATTCAATGACTATCATATTTATTACAGATGATTACACTACAATTTCTACCACTATCATATGACTGTATTGGGTGTTGAGCTCAGTTATTGTGACTACTCAAGGTTGTTAAAAGTCATGTGGTCATTCTTGGCTCAGAATAGAAAGCACGAATACAGGATAGTTATATTCAAATTAGAAAATTTGCTTCTGAGTCAAGCAGATGTGCAGAAAACATAGACAATATACTGGCCTTTATACTTGTGAGACTGAAATGTTGCTAGCACTCAATGTTTTCTCATTACTTACAGGATGAAAGCACTAATTGGATCATTTATGTTGTTTTAAGCTGAAGGTAACAAAACCCAATTCAAACAGCACTAAAATCTAAGGAGACTCTTTGGTGAGGCTGCTATTTATCCAATTCACACCAGGATAGCTGTATTAGTTTTTTATAAATTGAAATACATCTTCACTGGTTACTAAATAGTATAACTGTATCCACAATAAGTAGTAGAATTAGTTAATGAAAAATTAGCATATAAAATTAATACCTGCTACTTACGGTCACAAAAGCTCGGTGCCCAATAAAATTCATCTAGCTTGTGACTTTGTGGGGATCGAATGGTCTCATCTGAGCTCAGCTGATTTCAGCTGTGCTTGTTCACATGGCTGCCCTTAGCTACAGGACAGCTGTAGGTCAGCTAGCTGTCTTTACTGATCTTGGGTAGTCTTGCTTACATCTTTAAGAGTCAGCTGGGTGTTGGTTGATCTAGGATGGCTCTTTGCTTGGATAATTGGGGGGACTCGGCTCTGCTCCACGAGTCTCATTCTCTGGAAAATTAGCACAGGTAAATTTTCATGGTGAGGGCAGAGTAGCATGCCCAGGCACACACATGCTTTTCAAGCTTCTACTTGCATCACACTTGCTAAAATCACATTTGCTGAAACAAGTCACCTGGCTGAACCCAGTGTTAGTGTGGGTGGGCACTGCAAAGTTACATGGCAAAAGTGCCTGCATATAGTGGAGAGTGGTGAAGTACTAAGGCCACTGGCAAAATCAAATTACCGCAAATTCATTAATGCAAGTTAATTGAATATCACAATTCAAACCAAACCTGCTGCCATTGAGGCAATTTTGACTCATAGCTACCCTATAGGATAGAGGAGAATTGTCCCATACGGTTTCCAAGGCCACAAATCCTTATGGAAGCAGAATTCCACACCTTTCTCCTGCAGAGTGGCCGGTGGGCTTGACCACCAACCTTCAGTTTGGCAGCCAAGTGCTTTAACCACTGTGCTACCAGGGCTTCTTGAATACCACCATATGTACTAATAAATAGTCCTTTTCTTACAATGAAATCCAGAATACTCACAGCTCCACTTGCAAGGTTGATCTGTGTCATGGTAGGCGCTGTTTACATTCTTTAACATGTGCTCTGTGTTTTAGGAGTATCACCATTTTGTCATGAATCTGCTGCCATTGCTTTGAAATACAAGTGTCCCTTATTTGATAGTTAATTTTATGGGTCAGGCTATGGTGGCCAGTTGTTTGGTCAACCACCTGCCTAGATGTTGCTGTGAAGGTATTGTGCAGATGTGATTAACATTTACAATAAGTTGAGTCTAAGTAAAGCAGATTACCCTTGATAATGTGGGTGGGCCACATCCAATCAGGTGAAGGCCTTATCTGCAAAAATCGAAGGTTTCCAGAAGAAGGAGGAATTCTGACTCAAGACTGTAACATAGAAATCCTGCCTGAGTTTCAAGCCTACAGCCTATCCTATGGATTTCAGACTGGAATATGCCAATTCCTTAAAATAAGCCTCTCTCTATATACATATCCTATTGTTTCCATTTCTCTGGCAAACCCTAATAATGTATAAATCTGTAGAGATAGTTAGAATTTGGACAGCTGCAGATGCCTGTTCTGTAAATATGAATCTTCTGATGCTGTGGGAGAACAGCAAAGATTTTATGGAATAATATATTGAACTGCATCTTGGAATATTTTCTGATCCAGGCAAAAATTAGAAAAGCTTCTTATGTTTTTTGATAATGTTTAAGAATTAATATAAAATAAATAAATCATTTGTATTTTTTGAATGGTAAACAAGTTAGGTATTACAACAAAATTTATGAGTAGATTATCATTACTTTTGAGTATTGAAAAAATGCGAAAAATTTGTGTCAATATAGGTTGAAAATGCTAAACACGTGTATTTCATCAGAATGTTAATCATATTCTATTAAATTTGATGGGGCAAATAAAGAAAATCTGAAATCATCATTGGGGGAAAATCATCACTCAGTTTTACATATGAAGGATTTGAAAAAACTTCCAAAAATATTTTTTCCGAGAATGTCAATAAAGCAAGTAATAAATATTTAGAAAGCACCATCAGAATTTTAACAATATTTTATGTCAGAAATAGTCAAGCACCTTCAGATATGGAATATAAATAGAACTTCTCAAAAAGAATGATAGTGATATTCACATATTGTCATAATCTAGATTTGTGGCTCCACTTATGAGAAAACATATATTTCCTTTTGCAAATGTTTGGAGCTTCCCAACATTTTTTGAAAAAAATGTGCAAACTAAGCAGTAGAATTTCAATTATTATTGATGAAGCTTCAGTCGTTTCACATAAGAGTGATCAATAATTAACTTACAGGATGAAATTGAAGACAGAAGATAGCTTAATGATCTTCATGCATGGTGGAATGAGAGGAAATGTCATTTAAAATACTAAACACAATTTTTATTATGGGTGCTTATGAAAAATAAGTGAGAAATATTTCCATAAAAATCATATTATGTATTTTCACAAAGTTAGTGTCAATGTAATATGAAGAAGAAAATCTGGCATTTAAGCCAAATTTTTATAAAAATTTTCTTCATGTTTTAATTTGGCACTATATTATTACATTTAGTATCTGGACAAGGCAATAAAAGATATAAATCAAGTAAATCATGAAATTCCTTTCTCAATGAACTTTATATTTACCAACATTTATTAGATAAACATTAGAATTAAGTAACATTTTTAACTGGCTGGGAATTGAAATAATGAAAATTGGAAAAGTATCTGTATCTCTACTGTCAGTCTGTGCCACTAGAGCAGCAAATGTGGTCTGGAAAATTTTCAAGCATTGAATATCCACTATAATAAAAAAAAAATAGACATTGTGAAATGAGAATAATTAAGCACTTGGAAAGTGAACTGGATAAAGAGATTTTATAGTTTAGCTACTTTATTTAGTTTTACTAAAAAATCTGTTTCGTTAAACCTGGCAATTTAATGCATGAAAAAAATCAGTAAATCTATAAAATTAAATAAAGATGTAAAAGAGAAAAAGATAAAGAAATGAAAACATATGATATAACATTTGAAACAAAATAATACCAGTGAAGACTATTACATCTGTTGTTGTCGTTAGGTGCCATCCAGTCTGTTCAGACTCTTAGAGACCCTACAGCATAGAGTAGAACTGCCCCATAGGGTTTCCAAAGACTGCCTGGTGGATTTGAACTGTGAACCTTTCGGTTAGCAGCTGAACTCTAACCGCTATGACACCAGGCTTCCACATCTATTAATAAATTATGTAAAAATTGATATCATAGTGAAATAGTTAATAAACTTTTGAAGTACTTTAAGTTATTGAATCCTGACTTCTTTTCAAATAATGTGAGGCTGATATATGGTTAACAAAAATTAATAAAATTTATTAAATAATTAATAAAAATCAGTAAAATAAAGATAACTAATAAAATATGATATTCCAGTTAACTTTATCAATTAGTAATAGACATTTAATATGCAAAAATCACAGAGTATTATAAGCTAGAAACATTCTGAATGTAATTTCTGTTCGATTAGCAGGAATTACAGATGATTGGATGCCATGAATTATATTTCTTATGTTAAGAAAAATTTCCTACATATACAGGCTTTATCAGGTAATAATAATTTTATGGAGAAGTTTTTGGAAGAATTGATGCAGTTTCTCATGTCAGATCAAGGGCATTATGTAGCTAGAGATAGTCACATCAAAGAAAAGATCACAACCATTTCTAAAAATCAAGAAATGATTTGGAAGATACTAGAATGATTTGATGAGTGATTTTCATGGTGATTTCTAAGGTATAGCACATATCACTTAGTAAGCAGCTTTCATTTTAAATAGATATAGATAGTTCATTATATGTCGATTTATATGTACTTTTGTAGCATACCATACAGGTATTTCATTCTGCTTATCGGCTCCCATAGCTCTAAGCCCAGAGACAGGAAAGACTAGGGACAGGTTTAAGCTGGTGCCTCCACCTGTTTCTCTCCAGCCCCTTTGCCTCTAATTTCCTCTGTATGGACTTGGTTCTTCATTAGCAGAATTCCCTACTGGTGGCAAAATACTTGAAGCAATACCAGCTTGTCATCCTCATGTTGTGACAATCAAAGAAAAAGTGTCTTCCAGTGGCTTTCTTTCTCAAGAGCAAGGATGTTTGATCCCCAGAAATCCGTAGGAAACTCTCTCATCTCATTTTTCCAGACTCATTCACATGCATGTTCTAAAGCTGGGGTCTGTTACCCAGGGACTGTCATACACAGAACAGTATAAGTCAAGTTCCTGAGCCAATCCTAACATAGTAGATGACATGTCTCCTGGTCAGTCAGGGATAATGCCCTTAAAGGGGATTTAGAATTGGCCACCTGTCATATTCAATGCAAACCTGCTAGTTTAAGGTGTTAACATCTTCTGTGGCTGGCTGCCAACTGGAATTTCTAGCAGCATCCCTTGCTACATCTCTCTAGGCACATTAGAACCCAAGCCAGTCTGAATTGGGCACAGTTCCCTGAGCCAACAAAGCAGAGCAAAGCCTTTAGCCTCTTTTTCTTTGGTCACCACAATCTGGAATGATGTTTCCTACCCATCAAAATCCAAATGCCTCCTCTTGTCCTGAAGTTGATTATCTTTCTAAACTGAGCCTGCAGGACTTAAAATAACAAGATGGGCCCTTTAATAACATCTTAATTAACTGTTTCTTGTCCTTGGAAAATATAGAAGGTCACCTAAATCTGCAAGCAGGATATTGAACGTTTGGTTTAATAAAGTAAATTGATCAGAGTTTTAATTTAATCTGTGTTCTTAAGAAAGTGGAGAAACAGCTTTCCTGGGAAGCAGATTTAGGGTGGACTAAAGATCCCTGGTGTTGCAATGGTTAACCTCGGCTGCTACTAGAAACGTCAGGGGTTCAAACCCACCAGCAACTCTGAAGGAGAAAGATGTGGTAGTCTGCTTCTGTAAAGATTACAGCCTTGGAAACCCTGCGGGGAGTTCTACTCTGTCCAATGGGGTCGTTATGAGTCAGAATTGATTCAACAGCACACAACAATGACAACAATGGTTCTTGTTGTTAGTTGCCCTCAAACTGGCTCTGACTCATGCTGACCTTAGGTGTTATAGAACAGAACATTGCTGGGTCCTGCGCGGTGATATGTTTGAGCCCATTGTGGTGGTTATTGACGATTTCCATAATTTTGTCTGACCCTCTGTTTTACTAAACATTGCTATTCATAAGGTTTTTAATTGTATTTATTTTGTTGTTGTTGAGAATATACACAGCAAAACATACACCAATATAATAGTTTCTACATGTACAATTCAGTGACATTGATTACATTCTTTGAGTTGTGTAACCATTCCCACTCTCCTTTTCTGAGTTGTTCTTTCCCTGTTAACATAAACTTACTACACCCTAAGGTTCCTGTCTAATCTTTCAAGTAGGTGCTGTCAATTTAAGCCCATATAGGCAGATGTTACAGGAACATAATGCTCAAGGCAGGCATATTTTACCAGTTAAACTAAATTATTGTTTGGTTTTAAGACGACATCAGGGGATATTTTTGGTTTAAGGTTTAAAGATTATCTCAGGGCAATAGTTTCAGGGGTTCATGCAGCCTCCATAGCTCCAGAAAGTCTGAAATCCATGAGAATTTGAAATTCTGTTCTGGATTTTCCCCCTTTGATCAGGATTCCTCTTTAGAATCCTTGATCAAAATGTTAAATAATGGTAGCCAGGTACCATCCAGTTCTTCTGGTCTCATGGCAAAGGTGGCAGTTGTTCATGGAGGCCATTAGTCACACATTCCATACCCTCCTCCTATTCCTGACTATCCTTCTTCCTCTGTCGCTCCAGATGAATAAAGACCAATTGCTGTGTCTTGGATAGTTGAAGACTGCTTGCAAACTTTTAAGACTCTAGATGCTGTTCAATAACTAGGAGGTAGAACAGAAGCACTAAATGTGTTATTAAGCCAATTAACTGAAATGTCCCAAGAAACCACAACCCTAAACCTCCAAACCAAGGAATCAAATCCCATGAGGTCCATAGAATTTTCATTGGCTAATTTTCAGAAGTCGATTCCCAGGCCTTTCTTTCTAGTCTGTCTTAGTCTGGAAGCTCTGATGAAACCTGTCCCCCATAGGTGATTCTGCTGATATTTAAAATAATGGTGGCATAGATTTCAGCATCATAGCAACATGCAAGTCACCACAGTACAATAAACTGATAGAAATGGTGCCTAACAAGGGTTACTGAAGGCGAAGTAACTAGAACTTTGAGAAATAAACTGTGAACTATTGTGATTCACTTGGCTATGTTTATGGGGGTGAAGGGATTAAGAAAAAGCACTGTGTTCGGTCTTGGAATGAAGTAGTAAGAATGGGGCCAGTGGCTGTCACTGGGCTTAGCGTGATTAATGTTATTGTCTGGTACACAGGTCCTTCTCAGTAAATTCTTGAACAGATGCCTTGTTAGATACATGTAAAATGGTTTATCCTTTCCCTCCTTTTGTATACACAGCATCTAACATGGTATTTCATTTCCATTTTTCCTCTGTCCTGCGTAATTGAGCAAAGCCATGTTGCCTCTGACTCTTTAATCTTGGGTGAAGTTCAACCCCCTGATCCAATTTCAGATTTGAAGAGACTGAGATGAAGGAGTCAAGTTTCAAGGGAGTGAGTGTGGGAATGGCTGAAGCTTTGGGAGACCCTCCATTAAGTATCTTGTCTATAGCCCCAGTTCTCCAGCAGTTAACTGGTTAACTAGTTAAGATGTAAATCTAATAGACCTCCTGTGAAGATGAAATAGTGGAAACCTGGGGACCTAAAATTTGTATTAGCAAAGGGTCTAAAACTCCTTTATTTACATTATCTTAATTATTAAAGACTCCAACTGCATTAAACAGCTCCAGAGAATGTTTGCTCAGGGGAAGTCTATATTTTTGGCAAGCAATAAAATGTTGAATATTAATAGAAATCATCCCTAATCCTAGCATAGACAGCTCTCTTGTTATTTCCTTCTGAGCTTTTCCCAGATTTATACCTTTGTAACATACCTAATACAGTTTTTTTTTATCTCAACTTTTCTCTAAATCTGTCATAATTTTTTTCTTTTAGTTGATAGTAATTTTATTATTAAATTAAATCAATTTTCCAAGGAAGGCCCTTCAGTTTCTTACTGTCTAAATAATCTTGCAATACACAAATTAATGCATTTTTTTCAAGGAATATACATTATGTACAACAGTTTCGTTACTCTCCAGATTATGTATTACATTTAGTTGATTTTACTTATTTTTAATTATCTCATATCCAGACTCACAGCATATCCTAAGCTCCTGGAGAAATATAGCAATATTTATTGCTCAACTTTTCATTTTCTATAAAACTAGAACCATGCCTAACGCATAGTAAGTAAATGGTAAATATTTGTGGCATTGATTTGAGTTAATAATCGAAATCTTTTTTTCCAATTAAAGTAAATGTCCAGTTACTTTATGTTTTGGTAAATTTCTACTTTAGGATTTTAGCATTTTTTTTTTTTTATTAACTGCAACTGGTGTTCCCTATTCTTGGTGTATTTTTTAAAAAATGGAATGTTTACTGTTTTTCTGAGTAATGCTTGCAAGAGGACATGTTTATCTTCTCCAGGATATGCCAATTTTACGATCTTTTCTGTCAAAGCATGCATTATTTACTATAATTTTACTAATTTATTAAATAATTATATCCTTGAATTTATAGTTTGCATTTGAGATAGAATTAAGGGTAGAGCTATTTTAATGTTCACATACTAAAATAGTGTTGTTTCTTTTGTGAATTGTTTGCTATGACTTTGCTCATTTGTAGGCTATTTTTAATTCGTAGAACAATATACATATAATTAAAATTTTAATATTCTGTTGCATTTGCTTTAGTTTTTTCAAGTCATTATTGTATATTTATTTGTGTCAAAAATTTAGAAAATTAAAAATTGTATATAGTCATTTATCTCTTTTCTTAGTTCAAAAGTTATTCATACCCCCACTCTTCCACCATGATTGACTATTGCTCTTAGGTGCCGTCGAGTTGGTTCTGGCTCATAGTGACCCTATGTACCACAAAGACACTGCCCAGTCCTGCACCATGATCACAGTCATAGTTATGCTTGAGCCCATTGTTGCAGCCACTGTGTCAGTCCATCTCATTGAGGGTCTTCCTCTTTTCTGCTGACTCTGTATTTTACCAAGCATCATCTCCTTCTACAGGGACTGATCCCTCCTGGCAACATGTCCAAAGTATGTAAGACGCAGTCTCGCCATCCTTGCTTCTAAGGAGCATTCTGGTTATACTTCTTCCAGGAAAGATTTGTTTGTTCTTTTGGCAGTCCATGGTATATTCAATATTCTTCACCAAACACCACAATTCAAAGGCGTCAATTCTTCTTTGGACTTCCTTATTCATTGTCCAGCTTTCGCATGCATACGATGTGATTGAAAATACACGGATTGGGTCAGGCACACCTTAGTCTTCAAGGTGACGTCTTTGTTTTTCAACACTCTGAAGAGGTCCTTTGCAGCAGATGTGTCCAAGGCAATGCTTCTTTTGATTTATTGACTGCTACTTTACTTCCATGGCTGTTGCTTGTGGTTCCAAGTAAAATGAAATCCTTGACAACCTCAATCTTTTCTCCGTTTATCATGATGTTGCTCATTGGTCCAGTTGTGAGGATTTTTGTTTTCTTTGTGTTGAGGTGTGATCCATACTCAAGGCTGTGGTCTTTAATCTTCATCAGTAAGTGCTTCAAGTCCTCTTCACTTTCAGCAAGCAAGGCTGTGCCATCTGTATAACTCAGGTTGTTAACGAGTCTTCCCCCAATCCTGGTGCCCCATTCTTCTTCATATAGTCCAGCTTCTCAGATTATTTGCTCAGCATACAGATTGAACAGGTATGGTGAAAGGATACTACCCTGATGCACACCTTTCCTGACATTAAACCACACGGTATCCCCTTGTTCTGTCTGAACAGCTGCCTCTTGATCTATGTACAGATTCCTCATGAGTACAATTAAGTGTTTTGGAATTCCTGTTCTTCGCAATGTTATCCATAATTTGTTATGATGCACACAGTCGAATGCCTTAGCATAGTCAATAAAGCACAGGTAAGCATCCTCTGGCTTTCTCTGCTTTCAACTAGGATCCCTCTGACATCAGTGATGATATCCCCGATTCCACATTCTCCTCTGAATCCAGCCTGAATTTCTGGCAGTTACGTGTGGCTATATTGCTGCAGCCACTTTTGAATGATCTTCAGCAAAATTTTGCTTGCGTGTGATATTGTTTGATAATTTCTGCATTTGGTTGGATCACCTGTCTTGGGAATAGGCATAAATATGAATTTCTTCCAGTTGGTTGGCCAGGTAGCTGTCTTCCACAATTTCTTGGCATAGACAAGTGAGCACTTCCAGTGCTTCATCCATTTATTGAAAACATCTCAATTGGTATCCCGTCAATTCCTGGAGCCTTGTTTTTTGCCAATGCCCTTAGTGCAGGTTGGGCTTCTTCTTCAGTACCACCGGTTCCTAATCATATGCTACGTCCAGAAATGGTTGAAAGTCGACCAATTCTTTTTGGCATAGTGACTCTGTGCAGTCCTTCCCTCTTCTTTTGATGTTTCCTGCATCGTTTAACATTTTCCCTGAAGAATGCTTTAATATTGCAACTCTAGTCTTGAATTTTTCTTTAGTTCTTTCAGCTTGAGAAATGCCGAGTGTGTTCTTCCCTTTTGGTTTTCTATCTCCAGGTCTTTGCACAAGTAATTATAATACGGTGTCTTCTTGAACCGCCCTTAGAAATCTTCTGTTTAGTTGTATTACTTCATCGTTTCTTCCTTTTGCTCTAGCTACTTGATGTTCAAGAGCAAGTTTCAGAGTCTCTTCTGACATCTAGTTTTTTTCTTTCTTTCCTGTCTTTTTAATGACCTCTTGCTTTCTTCATGTATGATGTCCTTGTCATTGCACAACTCATCTGGTCTTCGGTCCTTAGTGTTCCATGTGCCAAATCTATTTTCGAGATGGTCTCTAAATTCAGGTGGTATATACTCAAGGTCATACGTTGGCTCTCATGGACTTATTCTTATTTTCTTCAGCTTCTTCTTGAACTTACATATGAGAAATTTATGGTCTGTTCCACAGTCAGCCCCTGGCCTTGTTCTGACGATATTGAGATTTTCCATCATCTCTTTCCACAGATGTTGTCGATTTGATTATTATGTATTCTATCTGGTGAGGTCCACGTGTACAGTCACTGTTTACGTTGTTGAGAAAAGGTATTTGCGATGAAGAAGTTGTCGGTCTTGCAAAATTCTACCATGTGATCTCCAGCATCGTTTTTTATCACCAAGGCCATATTTTCCAACTACTGATCCTTCTTTGTTTCCAACTTTCACATTCTAATCACCAGTAATTATCAATGCATTCTGATTGCATGTTGGATCAATTTCAGACTGCAGAATCTGGTCCATTTCTTCATCTTTGGCCTTAGAGGTTGATGTGTAAATTTGAATAATAGTAGTATTAACTGGTCTTCCTTGTAGGCATATGGATATTATCCTACCACACAGCATTGTACTTCAGGATAGACCTTGAAATGTTCATACAGGCTATTGTAAATTTATTAATTGGCCTAATTTCAAACTGTCATGTCTCAGGGAATAGGGAGGCCCAAGGAGAGAGATGGGTGAACGGAGAGACAGGGGAGCAGTCAGAATACACACACACATATATCTATTAAATTTGCTGTCTTATATGGGTGTGTTTTGTGGTCCCGCAAAACAAATTACTGATCACAGATCACCGTAACAGATGTAAGAGTGATGAAAAAGTTTGAAATATTGTAAGAATTACCAAAATGTGACATAGAGAAACAAAGTGAGTATGTGCTGTTGGAAAAATGACACTAATAGACTTGCTTAATGCAGGGTTGCCACAAACTTTCAATTTTTAGAAAACGCAGTATCTTCGAAGCATAATAAAGCAATGTGCGTTAAAACGAGGTATGCCTGTATTGAACAATTGTGGAATTTCTAAGCATCAGCTGGGGGAAGCCTGTTTAAGTCTTCAGTTCAAGTTCAGGTCAAGTGTCTTATTTTGGGGCCCAGGCTGAAGAGGCAATGGCTACCTGGGCCGTGCAGTTTCCATGGAGAAGACAGGAGGCTACCAGGAGAGCAAGGGGAAATATTCCACACCTGTTAAGGCCTAGGCTCTGGCTGAAATACTGATCACATCCGCCAAAACAAATCAACCAGCCAAACCTAACATCAGTGGAATGAAGTATTATACTCCTTCCAAGGAGTTCAAAGAGATGGAAAGAAGTTTGCTGAACAATAGTCTAATCTATGCAGAGGCACTCTGCAAATATTTAATGGCCTTTGGCAATCTATTTACGTATACCCAAGAGTTTGCTGAAATGCTTTTGGGAAGCTCTGTATGCTTTGGCAAGGCTTGCTGATTGCATTCACTGATGGATGATTAGAAAGTGATGCCAAACATTTCTTATGGGCTGGTCAGTTTTCCCACCACTGTCCTACCTGAGTGCTAGTCAGGGTCCTAAAGGGGTTTGGAGGGCTGTTCTCATTATTCAGCATGCAGGCTCTCACTTATTTCTCCTTTTACAGTACAGCACTGCATCCTTGCCATCAGCTGTGCCTCAGTTTCTCCTTGGTGTAGCCTCTCTGGGAATCAATGTTTCAGCTGTGGTGAGAGATTGTTAATCATATGGTTGCACAGGCTCATAAAGGACATCTGAGGCTCCAATACTTCTATTTAAGATTTTCTACATGTTTTATGCCTCATCCTACAGCCTTATTCCCTTACCTCTGGTAATGGTTGTACTTTAAATTCATGAGAGTTTCTAGGGTTTTATGACATGATTTGGCTTCATATCCTGGCTTCTCTCCATAAAGTCACTTAGCTTAAATCTTTTGTTACTGTTCTTTCATCCATATGTTAGTCTCCAAAATTTTATTGACCTCATGTTAGTGCTTTTGGAGCCCTGATGGTGCAGTGGTTAAGTGTTCGACTGCTAAACAAAACGTCAAACCATTCAAATCCACTAGCCACTCCTCAGAAACCCTATGGGACAGTTCTACTCTGTCCTGTAGGGTCACTATGAGTCAGAATGGATTCAATGGCAATGGGTCTGGGCTTTTTGGTTCAGAGCTTTTATTTCCTGTTTCAATTTCTTTGCCTTTATGGGTTAATTTTTTTTTTTTTTTAACCATATTATGCCATTTTAGTGGGGTATGGAGAGAGAGCACAGAGAAATGCATAGATCGGCCGTGTTTTTTGGAAAGTGTCAGTCATGATATATTCTTATGCTGTCTATGGTGGACAGATGATTCCACAGCATCAGTTTCTTGCTTAACCATTTTTAACAAGACCTGAGATTTATCAGTTATGTAGTTTCGAAGAAGTTTGCCCTAATTGACCCATGCTGATCATCATTACTGGTAGAGAGGAGGGTGAAGACTCCATTACTTGGCTTCATATTTGTGTATGGAGAGAATTCAGCTGGAGTAATACTCCCAATCCCTCGCTTACTCCTCCTTACGGAAGAATGATATATGATTGTGAGTTGCAAGAAGAAACTCAGTCCTTAGCTCAACCCTATTCTCCCTTGTTAGATTTGCCCTGTGTGCGATCCTATTTTCTTCCATGGGATACGTTTACAGTGACCAGCTTTGCCTCTATGTCTATGGAATCAAGTGCGAACCAACACATTTGGCCACAATCTAAGCCATGTTCTCTATTTAGCCTATCAGTAAAAGGGCTGACATCTTGTTCTCCATATCTTTGTCCGTGGGTTTTATTTTTTAGCTGTTTGTGAACTTGAGAAAGAAAGAAAAAAGCTGTTAAGTTTTATATTAAAAAAAAAAAAAAGTTTCCATGGAGTCAGTTCTGACTTATGGTGACCCGTGTGTGTCAGAGTCAAACTGTACACCATAGGGTTTTCAATGGCTGATTTCTTGGAAGCTGATCACCAGGTCTTTCTTCTGAGGTAACTTTAGGTGGATTCAAACTTTTGGTTAATGGCTGAGCACATTGATTATTTGCACTATTCAGGGACTCATCTGTTATATTAACTCCATCCCCCAAAAATCCACTACATTATTCCATACCCCATGTAACAATGCTTAGTTTAGTTATAGGCATGGGGGCCAGGCCTAAGCAATAGTGTATGACACCCCCCTGGCTATGGTGACTGGTTCAGAATTGAGAAGAATCTAAGTTGCTCCTATAGAGTGAAGCCCAGGACTTTCATTTGATGTTTTAGGCAAAAGACATTATCTCTGCTTCTAGATAGTTCTATGAGAAAATGTCATGTTGGGAACAATTGCAGCCTTTTTGCACCCATGGCAAAGTCATCCAGCACATGAAGGAGGAATTCAGAGTAGAGAACTGAGACAGAGCTCAGGTGGAATTACACCACTGAAGCCCACACTGTTTCTAGACTTTTCATTTATGTGGGTTAATAAATTCTCTTTTCTGTTTAAGCCTATTTCAGTTGGGTTTCTTATCACTAAAAGTGTCTAATTTACCCAGGACTAAGTTTACTTAAGCTTTAAGAAGGGATATGTGACAGGCCACAATGCATGATTGGCAACAGCACCTCAGAGGGCTTGGAAATCCTGTGTGTGGTTTCTGATACCCTCATGTCTCTGTTGAGATGCATGGGATCAAAGCATATAAGCCGCCTCAATGTCCATTCTCTCTGGAAGACCTTTCAGGTTTTACATCTCTGTACATGACATCCTTCTCAGATGCATATCACTGACCCCATTCTCCAGGGCAGCAGCATCTCATCAATACAGTTACTTGTTACTCAATAAACAATCTGAACAAAGAGCTACAAATATTTGGTCTGAAGTGTAGTAACCTTGGGTAAATTCTCACTAATCTTAGATCTAGTGTCCAGCTATAATTCTTTGAGTTAATGTGCAAGGAACGTTTTAACAAAGGTTAAATCCTCAAGTGTCCTTTTAACTTTCTCCTCCAAATTAAGATCCTTTGAATATTAACAACTACAGCAAAACAATAATACACTCCAGGTTACGAGGAAAATGCTTTACTTGTACTATTTCAATTTCTTGATCTTCTGTGGTGTAAGTATTTATTCTCCTTTTACATAGGTTAATGGGGATTCTGGGGAGAAAGTTGAAGTGATTAGATAACTTTGATAAATGTTGAATATTTTATCTCTTCTCCATTCCATAGTTAGTGGATTCCTTTTCATGGGCTCTGAGAATTTTTGCAGTAAAATGCTTATCTGGATTTTTCTTCTTATGTGTCTTTTAAAAATACAAGTTACACTGCTTAGTAAATTTTCACTTCCTTGCTAATTAGTCTCTGATTTCTTCTAAGCCCAAAAGCATCTGGAAGATTCTAAGGGAGTCTAGCAGAATGTATTTAAAGTTTGTCAGATTTAAGTTCAAAACTTAATGGCTGTGTTATGCCAATTTAAAAATCCTTGGAATTCCAGTTTCTTCATTGCTGAAAATAGAGATAATTATACATATATCAGAATATTGTTATGAAGAAGCATGAGATAACAAACGTAACGCACCCAGAAAAAAACATTACATTCATTTCCCCTTTAGATTTAAATGGCCTCAGAGTTAAGGGCAAGCAGTCTACATATTTCTATTAGTATAATCCTTTTAGGGATGGTAAAGTTATAGAAAGACATTCGCCTTCCATTCTACTTTTCCCCAGAGGTGAGTGAGACAGAGTTAAACTCTTATTTTAAAACAATTTTCTAACAAAAGAAGCTTCTCTTATTAGCAGCCTAAATTATTATTAATGCAACTTGTTTATTCCCCCAAAACCTTCAGTATAATGCAGGGGCAGTCATGGCTTCAAAGATCTGCACTGAGGCCATGCCTCCTATTGCTCCCAGCCAATAACTAAGTGCGACAGGGCTACTAAAGCAGTCCCTTTCTGGGGAACAGGAGACTTCTCTGATGGCCCTTTGGCACCAGGAATCCACTCCTTTACTTGGCTGCTGCTTTGCTTTTTTTTTTTTTTAATAATACTGCAAAAAAATCTAAAGAAGAACTCTGATCCCTTACAAGTGACTTGTGACTTGTTGTACTTGGGGAGAATTTGGGGACAGCTCACTTTGAAACCTTTTGCAGTTCATTGTTTTGGAGTTCTGTTTTTAGTTTTTGTTTATCAGCCATACATTTATGTTCTGTTCAGGGGAGCGGGTCTTAAGGACACAGGAAGTAGCCCTTCTAGTTCCCTGTCTTCGGTTATTGTCACAAGTATATATTTCACACACATACCGTATCTTTCCTATAGATATACTGATTTTTGAGCAATGTTAGTTCTTGTTATAGTTAAAATGACCCTATTTTAGTACCAGTTTTGTTAGATTGAGATGAAGTTGTCAAGGATTTTATTCTACTTGGACCAACAATCAATGCCCATGGATGCAGCAGATAAGAAATCAAATGACTTGCAACATACAAATCCACTGCAAAAGACCTCTTTAATGTCTTAAAAAACAAAGGTGTCACTTTGATGACTAAATTGTCCCTGACCCAAGCCATGGTTTTGTCAGTCACCTCACATGTATGCAAAAACTGGACAATGAAAAGAGAAGACAGAAGAATTGATGTATTTGCATTGTTGTGTTGGTGAAGAATATTGAATATATTGTGGACTATCAGAAAAACTGACAAATCAGCCTTAGAAGACTTCAACCAGAATTCTTCTCTTAAAAAGCAAGCATAACAAAACTATGTCTTGCTCACTTTGTACACATTATCAGGAAAGATCAATAACTAGAAAAGGGCATCATATTCAGTAACAGAGAAGGTCAGCAAAAATGAGAAAAATCTCAATGAGATGGATTGACACAATAGCCTCAACAATGGGCTCAAACATATCAAAGACCATGGGGATGGTGCAGGACCAGGCAATGTTTCATTGTGTTACACAAAAGGTCACCTTGAGTCATTTGGCTCATGGCAACTAATAACAACAATAACAATGTCAGATTAATAAATATTTCTGAGATTTAAATATTGCTCCCTCTGAGTTCCCTTGCTATGATGGCGAACAGGTTTCAACAGAGTTTCCAGACTAAGACTAGAAAGAATGATTTGGTGATCTACTTCTGAAAAATTAACCTATGAAAATCCTATGGATCACAACGGTCCAATCCCGTTGTTCATGGGATCTCCATGAGTTGAGGGTCAACTCAACTCATCACAGCTAACAACAACAACCATCTGTGTCCCACAAGTCTTTGCCTATGATAGTGGATTTGGGAGGGTAGAGCCTGTACTTAATTCTTATAGCTAATCCAAGAACAACTGGAACACAACCTTTTGCTACAGATCTCTGTTTGTGTCCTCTGATACTGGAAGGCACACAGTCCTTTGTTGTTGTTCTGTAAGAGGTTATTTTTATAGATTTAAGTTACATGCTTAAACTTATATAACCCATTAACTTCAGAAATGAAACAGTATTAATTTTCTCTATGAAATTTTAGACAATTAGCACACTTCGATTTCCCTTTTATTCCCCTGCTTCTGTCCCTCAACATCAAAAATTTTGTTAATGTGCTCTGAGATTTAGGCCTGAGTTTGTTTAATTAAAATTATCGTTTTTATTTATTTATTTTTGGGGGCATTGAATTTTCACGTTATACATGGCTTATCATTCAATAATTTAATGTTGGTATTTTATATTAGGAGCCCTGGTGGCATAGTCGTTAAGAACTCAGCTGCTAACCAAAAGGTTGGCAGTTCAAATCTACCAGCTGCTCCTTGGAAACGCTATAGGGCAGTTCTACTCTGTCCTGTAGGGTTGCTATGAATCAGAACCGACTCAACAGCACCTAACAACAACAACATTTTATATTATGACAACTTCTACATGATTATTACTTTTTAAAAATGAATTCAATGTTTCGGCACCACTACAAATATTTATTTTAATTACACATGCTGAGGTAGAAAGGAAACTCTGGTGGCATAGTGGTTAAGAGCTACAGCTGCTGACCAAAAGGTCAGCAGTTCAAATCCCCCAGGCATTCCTTGGAAATCCTATGGGGCAGTTCTACTCTGTCCTATAGGGTTGCTATGAACTGGAATCGACGCGATGGCAATGGTGGTTTTGAGAGGTAGAAATAAGACTAGGCTAGCAGGTCTTCGTATGCAGTGAATTATGGAAAGGGTGTGTTATGAAGAATCTTGTCTGTTGAAGGGTCTTTGATAGGTAGCTGATAAAGGGACAGAGCTATGGGGTAGTCAGTAGGCAGGACAGAAGAATGGGGTAGTCACTAGGCAAGAGGGAAGAATATCACTTTCATTTTCCTACAAATCTTGGAGGTCTCTGACCTGCACATCTCAAAGATCTTTTAAGCCTGCAGAATTATACTTTTCATTAAATAGTGGTTACTCTCAAATTACAAAACCACGTAGAAATCCAGGACATTATCTTCTGCTGCAAAGCACCAATGGAACCATCACCAACATGTCTTTTGATTTTGAAGATCAAATTTCCTGGAAGTAAGCTGAAGCTATATTCTATAGACACAGTTGCAAAAAACTAATTTTCTCTTCCACCCTTCCACACACATACTGCACCCTGTCACCACTACTGGATACTACTGAATTATTCATTTTTTTCCCAATTCATTATCAAACAACAACAAAGAAAAAGTGTGGCTTAATTTATCTAGGCTCGTGCCTTAAAGTTCAAACTAACAATTCATATATCAAATTATTTAGATAGTTCCTTTATACCAGCTTCTAAATTCATTAGTTCTATATTTGATCTGGTGGTGCAAACAGTTCAGAGGTCCGCTGCTAACTCAAAGGTTGGCGGTTTAAACCCACCCAGCTGCTCCACAGAAGAAAGATCTGTAGATCTGCTTCCGTAAAGATTAAAGCCAAGAAAACCCTATGCGACAGTTCTACTCTATTACATGAGTTCACTCGACAGCGTCCAACAACAACATACTTGATTCATTTTTAGATTTCTTCAGATAGTTTTTTTTTTTTTTTCCTGGAAAGGGAACTTTGAAAATTTATAGTTTCTAATTCCCCATATATTTTAATCTGTCTGTTGCTTTGTGTTGAATAACTATTAACTGGAGAGAGAATAGAATTCTGGAATCACACTGTCTCTATCAATTATCTCTCACTATTATTCTGACGTTTTACATAGGGAAAACTGGCATCTGCTTGATTTTTGTGTGTCTTTTCTGTTCTGTCACGTTTCCAGGGAAGGGCACTAATAAATGTCGACCTTTGGAGAACCATGCTGATATGCAGAAGCTTGCAGAATTTTTTAAAATTTATCCTTATCATTAATACTTTCACCAGACTATTTTCTTTGTATTTTTTCAATATTGCCTGCCGTATAATCAGTGTTTAATCTGAAGATTCGTATTTTCCCTCCAGTCAAGATTTCATCTATTACATATTTGACTTTTTTTTTTTCAGTTCCATCGTTCTTTTCTTCAAAAACGGTAATTATCTGGTAGATTAGATCAGAGTTGTATGCCTCCATATCTCTTACCTTCTTACAGGACATTTTTGTATTCTTCCTATTGGGAGGATTTGATGCTATAAATTTTATATTCTACAATATTAATTCCTCAATTTTCTGCTTTCATAGCCATTTTCAGTTCTGATACAGTTTTGTTTACTTCCTTAAATTATTTTCTTAACTTTTTAATTGAAGGATAGCATAATCACAGCAAAGATCACAAATCTTAAGCAGAGACCTAAATGAAATTTTATAACCGTACACCTGTAAAGTCACCACGCAGATCAAGATATAGACTGTTATAGCCAGAAACTCAGAAACCATCCTCTTTTCTCCTCTAAGTCAACCCTCCACAAAGGCAGCGGATGCTTTCATCTCTATCACCATAGATTAGTTTTGCCTGTTTTTGAACTTTACATAAATGGAATCATACAGTATGTACTGTTTTTTGTCTGACTACTTTTACTTAATATTATATTTGTGAAATTTTTTAATATATCAAGAACTCGTTCATTCTCAAAGATATCTAGTATTTTATTGTATGAATTTATTTACCCATTCTATTGTTGGTGGGCCATTGGGTTGTTCCAAGTTTGGGGCCATTATGAATAAGGCTATGTATTTTCTTAAAATGTCTTGCAACACATACATGTTCTGTCTGGAGATGAAATTCCTGTGTCATAGAATATAGGCTTATTCAGCTTTCATAGATAATGACAAAAAGCTTTCCAAAGTGATTGAATTTATATCACCATCAGCAGTACAGGAGAGATCTTTTTTTTCAAAATCCTTTTCATTTTAGCCATTCTTTTGGTGGGTAGTAATAGCTTATTGTGGTTCTAGTTTTTTCTTCAGTGAATGATGATGTTTAGCGTATTTCGTATGTTTATTGGCCATTTATTCTTTGTAAAATGCTTCATTTAGCCTTTTGTCCCCTTTTTTAAATTGAGTTGTGTGCCTTTTCCTTATTGATTTGAATGGATTCTTTATGCTTAACTTCTTTCTCCTAAAGATCCCATATCACTATTTTTAAAATATCTCTCTCCTTTTTCACATCTTATTAATTTAGGAACCTTAAATATTTCACTTTGCTGAAAGATCACAGCAGTTACTATCTAACATTTCCTCAGCTTTTTGGGACAAATCTTCACATAGAACATCTTCATTTTCACACATGTAAACAGTGTGACTACATTACAGTCATGTAGTCAGAAGTATAACTAATTGGAGCCAATCCTGCTTCACTGTTTGGAAGCATTTGTATTACCCGCCCTCTCTCTCCTCTTTTCAGGTAACCGTGGCATGCCTAGAATAACACCCCACCTATTATGTGCCCAGGAGACCTTGGTGGTGCAATGGTTAAGCGTTTGGCTACTAATCAAAGGGTCGGTAATTTGAACCCACCAGCGGCTCCACGGAAGGAAAGACCTGGCCATGTGCTTCTGTAAAGATTACTGTGTAGGAAGCTCGACGGGGCACTTCTACTCTGTCTAGGGTCACTATGAATCGGAATCAACTCAATGACACACAACAACAGTAATTATGTGTCCAGAGGTCCATTAAGATCAGTAATTGCAAGGAAATGTGACTTTAAGTACTCGGTGATGTCCAGATCTTGGTTACCTCTCCTATGTCACATAGTGGACAATGGAGCTGAGACACTTGATGCAGCAGTGGCAACAGGAAAGGTTTCAGTGGCTCAACTTGAGTTCACGATCATAAAGCACTGGTAGAGACTAGATCCTGTACTCCACGAGATCCCTACGGGCATCTTTCTCACACAAATTTTTCATTCACTTTGCCTGAGAACCTCCTCTTCTCAGCAATGAAATCTAGAGTGCTGTGTTGGAATCGGTAGAAGATTCTTTCCTTTATGGATCAGAACCGCAGTCCTCTTTCCTACACCTCCCAAATATAACTTGAAGTTAGATGACTTTCCTTTAAAGCCTCAAAGCACGAATGAATTTAATAGATTGATTCCTCTTCATTTCAGGGCCACCCTGATGGTTCATATAAAAGGATACAAGTGAAAAAAACAGAAAATGTGGAGGTGGGAAACTATGGTGGTCCCACAGTCACTGCCTGATAAATTCGCAGTTCCTGTCTTTTCTGCATTTGGGTTCCCTGTATCTTTGTTATATCCTTTTAAAAAAATCTAATTTGAGTAAGATGTTTCCTTTCCAGACAAAGTCAGTTCTTAAAAAGACAACCCTAAACTGCAGACAAGAATCACCCGTTCTTCTCTCAGTTTTGTCATAAATTTGCTATTTATGCTTATTAGTGTGAAGAATTAGTTTTCCCTTCTCTCTTCTCTCATAGTGTTATCCATCCCTCCACTATGGTACTTCCTATACATACTATAATGATTTATTTGAATATTTGTCTCCCTCCCAAAAGGGAGTGATTTTTATTATTTTCATCTTGGTATTCTCAGCACCTAGTATTGTGCTTGCCAAGTAATATGTACTTAATACTTTTAATTGAATCAATAGACCACTGACTGTGAAGTACAAGTCATTTAACAACTCTTTGGTGCAATTTGCTCAGAAGGAATCAGGATAGAAAATTCCAGAAGTTTCAATTACTAAAATTTGACCACTGGTCTTCAGGTTCCTTTTGTCAACCTGGACATCTGTTTAGTTTTTCTTTCCTATCTTCAATATTGCTTTCTTCAGCAAAAAAATTTTTTTTAATTGTATTAAGAGACAAGCATTTTGAACATTTTGGATATTCCTTTCTTTGTTTTTCTCTCTCTACTTATGTTTACATATGTGTAGTTTATATAACAGTTATTGAAAAGTTGAGTTGTTGCCATCAAGTCGATTCTGACTCATAGCAACCCTATATATATAAATGTTACAGAGATGCTTAAAAGAAAAAAAAAAAAACTTTTTATTATGGGTGATGAGTACATGAGATAGAAAGAAGATTGTAAAAACACTCATGTACTCATCTTCCACTGATCAGCACAAGGCTAACTTAATTTCATCTCTGCTTCTCTCAATCCCCCTGTCCTACTGGATTATTTAAAAGCAAATCTTATACATCATACCATTCTATTTGTACATATTTCATCATGGAACTCCAAAAGTTCAGGAATCAGTGTTTCCTTTCAAAGAACCAGACTGGTTTGTGGTAAGTTAATTATTAAGAAATCAAGCTCTAATAATTATTTGATTTACGCTGCTGTGCTTAGAGATTTGCAAAGCTCAGAACTAAAATGTGACTGATTTTAGCAAAATGGCAATGTTTTTCACAAAAAGACAATTGTAATTAAAATGTAGCAAACATCTTTTTTATTTTCCTTTTCATCACATCTCTGACGTTTCTAGCTCTTTTCTCATTTTTTTTTTTGGCTAAGATCAGTAGAGACCTGCAACTCCTCTCTCTTGCTATACATTCCATTCCAATGAATGTGACAGTTCTCCAAAAGTTATGTAGGACTTTAAACTGTATAGGAAACCTTAGTCCAACATAATAATACAGATTCATGTTTCACTGGGCACAGTCGTTAAGTAAGTATTACCCTGGAAAGTCTTCCTCCAGCTGTTTCAAATTATTTTCATCTCATAGGTCATGCTTAATAGCAGGGAGGAGACTATTGCTAATGGTTTCCCTTGGAAATTAATCTGTCACTCTGGTGAAAATATAAAGTTTGAGCAAATGACCTGGGACCCATAAATTTAACAGCCTAAGCATATTAATACACTTAGCAAAAATATAACAAGATTAAGTAATCGATGAGGATTTCCATTAAGAATGAGAAAATAGAGCACATAGAGAGGAAGATTAACAGCCTTTCAAACTGAAGTACTCATAAAATGTTAAAAATAAATTTAGATTTCAGGTAGTGATGGTTGAATTCTAATGCTATGAGTTGGCAATGAGGACGGCAGTTGTATACAATCAGTGTCCTGGCCTGAATATATTTTATTCTATACCTAAAGCAGAAGGTTAGTAAAAACGAAGAAAACTCTCAATGAGATGAATTGGCACAACAGCCACAACAATGGACTCAAACATACCAGTGATTATACAGATGGCACAGGGCCAGGCAATATTTCGTTCTATTAAACATACGGTCGCCACTAGCTGGAGCTGACTCGATGACAGCTAACAACAGCAACATACATTCGTGACACTAAGATGGCAGGAAGATTGTTCCCTGTAGACTCAGCATAAAATAAGCTTTCCATTTCTCTGATTGCAGTCACCCCAAAATTTTCAAAAGTTGCCTTATCACCTGGGGATTGGATGACAATGTCCAATCATAAGAGTTTGGAGAAATCCTCCTCCACTGAGCAAACTACACAGTTTCTAATCACATATATGCACAAGATTGTTAGAGACACAAAGGCTCAGATCCTAATTGCATACCTGTCCTAGAATGGGTAAACTCAAGCAGATTTTTACATTTCTCTGCCTTAGGTTGTTAATGTATCACTTTCTCTGGCATTGAATCTGCCAGATAATTTTTTTTAATTTCTTACAATAATTTATTTCATATCTCCTTTAATTCGCTCCTGTTTTTACTCTACTTAATTCCCACACAGTAGTTCCAACTTAAAGGCTGCTATAAATTACTTCCAATTTTTCCATGTTCTTATTTTCCGTAATTCCAATAGCTCGTGAACAGACTCTAAATCAAATTGATACTTACAGCATCAAAGTTCAGTACAGGTGAGCTTAATTTATCTCTGGAAATATATGGATGAATCTGCAGTGCAGATAGTGGTTGTATTCTTATCTTCCAGTCTCCATCTCTAGCCACAGATACTCTGTCAAGCTTTTAAAATTTTTTTCTACCGTACACCTCAAAACAAACAAACTACAATATTCCTTTAGATTACTAAAGCCCCTACTGCAAATGAGTATGAAAAAACCAAAAAACAAAAACAAAAAAAAACTTTGACAAGAAAAAGGGGCACCTCTTAAATATCAGAAAGGAAGATGGCATGGTTCTCTTTTACACTTAGACATCAAAATCGAATGTTTATTAATAGATGATGTGAATGGGGTAAATAAGAATTTTTTTTTTAATCCCACTGACACGGTAATTCCACTTCTGATAATGTAAGGAAAAATAGATAAGGAAGAAAAATTGAAGCACAAAGTAATTCATTAGAGTATTTTTATGATGGCAAGCAGTGAAAACCATCCATATGTTACATTGCAGGTGAAGGGTTAAGCAATAGTTTAGTAAATTTTGGAACATGTATTCAATATACCATTATCTACTCATTCATAATGACAGAAAACATTATGTAATTATATGAAAATTCGTAACTATAATATAATTACTATTGTATATAACATCTATGATAGCTATGCAAAGCAAAAAAAAAGTGTATTTAGAAAATTACAGAAAAAATCTGCAGGGGTTTTATTTGGTGATATAATTATGGGTAATTTTCTATATTCTACTTAATTTTTTTTCCATATTTCTTTCAAATGAATGCAACACCACTACTTAAATTCTTAGAGAAGGTTGAACAGCTTTTTTTGTAATTAGTGCTCTGTTCTAAGCTTAATCCAACTTACGTGACCCAGAACAGCAGCCTGCCATATTAAAGAAAATGATTACTTTGTTATATTGAGATATATGAAATAGAAAGGGTAGGAAAATGGTAAAGAAAGAATCTAAGTGGGGTTGCACGCATTTGTTCATTGCAAAATTCTTTTCAAATTTGCTGAACGTTTGAAATTTGGCATGATAAGACACAATATTGAGAACAAAAACACTTTCTGAGTTTTCAGGGCACCCTTTTCTGTAAATTGGAAGCTCCGTTATTACTCATTTTACAATTCTATTGTCTCTGGTTTAATCTGTGTGGATGCAAAATAGTCAAATGCTGGAGATGATGCAACTGCATCTGTGATGAGTAATGAAGTTTTCCTTCTGCTTTTAGCCGTCTTGACTGTACATTGTCTCTATGGATTAATAACGATATTTTATACATTTTCTCACAAATTTTATCTTCTCTATTATTTATCTTTACATTTTTATCCATATGTAGATGTAATATTTTAAAAATATATTTTTAGTGAAACAAAAGTACAGCTTTCACAAATGCTATCACTGTAAATATATGTATTCACATGTATGAAGTCTACTATGCATGTTACACACAGATATATAAATTAAACATTATTAAGAGGATGATAACCAGCTGTTCTCCCTCTTCAGTGTTGCCAGGATAAATGGAAGTGGAATAAATATATAGCAAAAAGGATTCCATTATGCACGTGTATTTAATTTGGGAACAATGCATGTTTCATTGAATTGATGTGTGTGTGTATATATAATAATCTGAGTATAGAAATAATTTGCTTGAGAAGCTTTATCCGGGAATGCATGTGTATCAAGTTAACAAGTTCAAATATTAGTTATAGAATTTTTTTTAATGAAATCATAAATTGAGTATAAAAGGCTAGAGGTAGTATATATATTCAATATTCTGTTAGGTGAAGGAAAGATAAAAATATATTTCATTCCAGAAATACTGTTTCCTTTTAACGTTTATTGTAGCTTGTTTTTTTTTAAACAAATGAAAAAGACGAATTAAGTCTGCTTTCATCAAGAAGACAGAAGACCTATAGAGGCCTTTAGAGGAGTCTTTCTAAATGGGCTTTGTTCTTGGGTCTGTATTTAGTAAGAGTGTTTAGATCAATCCTTTGAAGATATAAATTTTGGGGGACCTTGCTTTGATCAGAAACCCTGGTGGCATAGTGGTTAAGTGGTAAGGCTGTTAACCAAAGGGTTAGCAGTTCGAATCTGCCAGGCGCTCCTTGGAAACTCTATGGGGGCAGTTCTAGCCTGTCCTGTAGGGTCGCTATGAGTTGGAATTGACTTGACAGCACTGGGTTTGGTTTGGTTTTTGTTTGTTTTGGTCAGTGTAGTGATATGGAAAAGGACTAATGATATACATTTATTTTCAAATTTCCTAGCTGGGTTCTCTAGAGAAGAAAAACCAGTAAAGCATATAAATATATACAGAGATTTATATTAAGGAAATGGTTCACACAGTTGTAGAGGCTGTAATGTCCAAGCTTGTGGGTCAGGTTGGAGGCTTCTCCTGATTCACATAGTTGCAGGGGCTGGAGAACCCAAGATCGGCAAGTCAGACAGCAGGGCTCTGGCTCACAGGCTGCAAAGATTGGCGAATCTCAAGATCAACATGCCAGGTGGCAGGAAAGCTGCTAGCTCAAGTCCCAAGAACTGGAGATCAGGTAAACAGGAACCAGCTGTAGGATCCAAAGTGAGCAAAAGCCCATGAGCTTTGCCAAAAGTCCGCCTATATTGGATGCAGGCCACACCCCAAGGAAATTCCCTTTCAATTGATTGGCTACTCACAGCAGATTCCATCATGGAAGTTATCACATTATATCAAATCTCATCATGAGATTGATCACATCATTACATGACTGCCAAACTACATCATAACTGCCAAACCACTGAGAATCATAGCACAGCCAAATTGACACACAACCTTAATGATCACACCAATTTACCCAGAGGCTTCCTTTGGCTCTTTGCTTATAAAAATGTTCTTTTGAATTTGTTTACCTATACTTTTAAAAGGAGCCCTAGTGATGCAGGGATTAAGAGCTCAGCTGCTAACTAAAAGGTCAGCTGTTCAAATCTACAAGCTGCTCCTTGGAAACCCTATCGGGCAGTTCTACCATGTCCTATAGGGTTGCTATGAGTTGGAATTGACTCAACGGCAATGGGTTTGGCTTTTTTGGTATACTTTTGAAAAAGCATTTTATGTCCACAGAGTTAATGATACAAACTTTAACAAGAGGACTATCTAATACTAACTATATAGTACGAACTGTACTAATTAGTGTTAAGTCTGAGTACGAGTAATGGAAAACCTTAAATAACAATGGCTTAAATAAGATAGAAATTTATTAGTCTATTAAAAAAAAAAAAAGTCTATTACATTCAAGAAATCTAGAGGTCAGTTCAGGGTTGTTACGGTGTTCCAAAAGATATCCAAATCCTTATATCATGTTGTTTCACCATGTATCGCTCCCATTATCAAGGGTAACACCTGATCCAAAATGACTGATGAACTTTCAGCACTCTAGCTATCAGCTTGGAAGAAGGTAAAAGGGCACACCACCTTCCTTTAGGCAGATTTCTCACAGAACACATCAGTTTATATCTCATTTTCCAGAATTTAGTTACATAGTCACACCTAGCAGCAAAGGAGGCTGGGAAATACAATCTTTATTCCATCTGGCTATGCACCTGGCTAAAAATCAGGGTTATCTTATTGTGGTAGACAAATTAATGGCTCTCTGAAGATGTCCACATCCTAATCTCTAGAACCTGTAAATATGTTACTTTAAGTGGCAAAAGACCCTTCAGTTATCTGATTAAGAATCTTAAAAGGAGGTTATCCTGGATTATCTAGGTGGGTCCAATGTAATTGAGACAGGGAAGAGATCAGGCTGGATGAATTAACTAAGGGGCTACACTTCCAGGCTCTGTGTGCTTGACCAGCTATAAATTACTGATAATCTTCCTGAGTTGTTTTTTCACGGCCTCACCAGGTGCAGAGCATACACAGTAAAGATCAGTGTGGTCTATGGATGACCTTCCACAAGAGACAAACATAAACAGGGACCTCTCGCCGGGGCTCGAAGCAAGATCCAGAGGCATCACACATGCACAACATCCCGGAATAAGTCCTGTTCGACATCCCAGCAGCCTTTGTGACAGACCCCATCTTAGTTCCAGCAACCTTTGTGAGGAAGTCCATCTTGAATTCTAACTGCAGGCACATGTGATTTCCATAATCCTTCCCCTTCTCCTAGAAATCTCCACCTATCTAATGAATAAAGACAATGCCTTTTTCCCACCTAAGAACTTTTATAAGAACTTTTATAAGCCCTATGAAATCCTTTGTCCAGTGAGAAACTGGAGGCTAACATAGATGGAAACCCCTCTCCCTCGTGAGCCTTTTACTCTGTCTCTGATAAACCTTTGCTTGTGTGGAATCTCTGAGCTTCTCCTAGGCATTCTTGGTCAGAAGAAGGTAAGAATCTAAGCAGGGCTTAGTCCCGAGCTGGGAAGCCCTGTCCTGTAACAGAATCACACGGGTCCTTATCATAAGAAGGTAAGAAGTTCGAAAAAGGAAGCAGAGGTTGGAGTCATATTCTTTGAAGACAGAGAAAGTGCAAGCAGCTAAAGAATTTAAGTGGCCTCGAGAAGCTGGAAAAGGCAAGGAAATGGATTCTCCTTTAGAGCCTCTAGAAAGAACCAACACTGCCAAAACCTCATGTTAACCCCTCAAGACTCATTCTGTATTTCTGACTTCACAGCCCCGTAAGAGAAAAAATTTGTTATTGTAAGCCACTAAGTTAGTGGCAAATTTACCCAGCAGCAATAGGAAATTAATAGATTTACTAAGGAAAAGGGAAATGAATATAATGCCAATTAGTAGTCTGCCATATGTTTTCAGCATTGTAGCCATATTTTTGGCTTGAGAAACTATCTGAAGTCTTACATGGGATTCAGTGGTCCTATGTCATTGGTAAGTGAATAAATACTCTGATCTGGTTGCCTGAGTACTTAGGGTTTAAGCACTAAGTAATTAACTTAAGTACAGCAATTACACAGCCGCCAGTGCTGTGGGAGAAACCTTCCAGAGGTGCTTTGTGGCTGGTGGTCTGCCTCCCAGGCCTCACTGCTCTCTGTCTGAGTGCATACTTCCCTCCCCTCATCCCACTCCCTGCCCCCAGGCTGGTAGTTTGGTTTGGTAATCTCACATCACATGCTGGTCACTGCCCTTTTGTGGTCATTCCTGGCCCTACATTAGTCTCCAACTCAGATTTTAAAATAATACTCACCAAATAGATGATATTGTTAAAGCTTTGCCCCCTATGGTAGGCAGGAAAGTGGGACTCCAAAGATGGCTTTATTCTAGGTCATGCTCTGGTGACCTTAAAAAGAAAATGTAAGTATATGGTGGTACTTTTTGTTCTAGAAGGACTTAGAGACACTTCAATGTGTGTTATATCATCAACCTTTTACTATGGTTAACAGTTAAAAAAACAGAAAGAAAATTAATACATGTACAAAGAGCACCACTCTCAAAATTCAGGTGTTGTAAAATAATCTTTGACCAGATTCTACTTTGCTGATTTAGGAATGTATCCTAAGTTTTATATTATATTGGCAGTAGGCTATCTGTGCAAGTCCAGGTGCCTCTTTTCCTCAATCTGCCTCAGAGGAAGTCATGGCAGAAATCAGTTCATTTTCTTCTCTTTAATACTAAAAATAATTTTTAAATTGTCTCAGCTTTTTTTCACACCTCTCCACTACCATGGTACACTACCCTTTAATGCTCTGAATCATATAAATAGAAAAACATGATTTTATTCTGAAAATAATTTGTTAGAATATTGATTATCAGGGAGACTGAGGAAAATGACGTGTAGTGTGTATATATTTGGGGCTGGACACCAAGGACGATATTTTAACATGTTATTTCATTTTATAAAAACATTCTAAAATAAGTTTTATTATCTGTTTTATACATGAATAAATTAACCTCAGAACAGAGAAGTCAAGATTCAACCTATGCTTCCTTCCCAAACCCGTGTGTTTCCCTCTCTATTATTTATTCTTACTTACTCTCTTAGAAATAACCCATTGCTCTGAGTCAGTTCCAACTCATAGCAGCCCTATAGGACAGAGTAGAACCAAGACAGGAAGCAAAGGTCCTGAGATCGAAGGATCCCTGTTTGAAGAATAGCAGAGACTGGTGTGGTTAGAAGAGAAGCAATTAAAAGAGAGATAGGCTATACTATCAGGGAGGTAATAGGTGGTTGGGTGTGGAACCTAGGGACTTATTAAAACAAGGAACAGAGGGCCCCCCCAAATCTACAAAGTAACAAGAAATGAGCCAGGGTGCAGAAACAAAGCCATTCCCCTGAACAATGGGCAGGGTATCAGAAAATGGCCCGCAAACTTCTTTAAAGTTACCTTTCAGAAGCAGCTGGAGACAACCAGCCCCAGGGACATGCCCAGAACATCCACCTGTGACCGCTATGTGACCTTCCACCAGGGGCAGTGAGGGGCTACAGCCCCAACCGGGGAATCAAACCCAGGGAGAGAGAGGCTGCGCAGACACGACACCCCATAATAAGTCCTGCTACGAATCCCAGAGGCCTCTGGGACAGGAACCATCTTGGAAAGCTGCTGCATGCGCACTTAGTTAACATATCCCCGCCTGTGTCTGTGAATAAAAATGAATCAACTCCTGCCCAAGAACTTTTAAAAACTCTGGCCTGTCTTTTGTTCTGTGAGGTGGGGGTATGTACGGTTCTAGGCTCTCCTCGTCTCTGCTTCCAAGACTCTTCAATAAAGTTTTGCTTGTGTGGAAAACTCTACGTGCCTTACCTGCTCATCCTCGACCAGTGAGAGGCAAGAAGCTTATTCCGGTAACAGAACTACCCCACAGGGTTTCCAAAGAGCAGTTGGTGGATTTGAACTGCTGACCTTTTGGTTAACAGCCTTATTTTAGGGAGAAATCAATGTGGGAAATCTGTGTAATTACATGTTGAAGGGAGATGCTATGAATTTTAACACTCTTTAAATATTAATTAAGGGAGCATCTATATGATCTTAACCATCTGGAAAAATGTGAAGAAAAAAGTGAATAAGCTGAATGTTTCCAAATACTTGTACATTTGGCAGCTTTTAGCTGAATAATGCATATGCTTCTTGTCATTTATTTTTTAGCATTTTACTTGGTTATGCTTGTTGTTAAAAATACATGGTACATAATTATGTAAAGAAAAATAAGTTAGTTCTCCATTCCTTTCCCCAATCCCTTTATTAAATAGTAGCCACCGTTAACACATGGGTGGCTATCCTTCAACTATTTTTAAAATTGTGCCTATAAATATAGAATGCACGCACACACAACCCACATGTGGAATCATGTTTATTGTTCCATGGTCTGCTTTTTATTTCCACTTAAGGATATTTTGATACTGAAGGAAGAAGTCCAAGCTGCCCGGAAAGCTAAAAACACAGCTGCGGGAATTGATGGAAAATACCAACTGAGATGTTTCAATAAATGGATGCAGTGCTAGAAGTGCTCACTTGTCTATGCCAAGAAATTTGGAAGACACCTTCCTGGCCAACTGACTGAAGAGATCTATATTTACGCCAACTGAAGGGTGAAGTTATTAAACACTATCATTAATACCACATGCACACAAAATTTTGCTGAAGATCATTCAAAACTGGCTGTAACAGTATATCGACAGGAAACTGCCAGATATTCAAGCTAGATTTAGATGAGGACATGAGACCAGGTATATCATTGCTGGTATTAGGTGGATTCTAGCTGAAAGCACCTCCACGTGTCAGTCAATTTGTCATACTATGGGGGTTTTCATGTTGCTGTGATGGTGGAAGCTATGCCACGGGTATTCAGATAACAGCAGGGTCACCCATGGAGGACAGATTTCAGCTGACCTTCCAGACTAAGACAGATTAGGAAGAATGGCCCAGCAGTCTACTTCTGAAAAGCATTAGCCAGTGAAAACCTTATGAATAGCACAGAACATTGTCTGATATAGTGCTGGAAGATGAGCCCCCCAGGTTGGATGGCACTCAAAAGATGACTGAGGAAGAGCTGCCTCCTCAAAGGAGAATCCACCTTAATGATGTGGATGGAGTAAAGCATTCGGGACCTACATTTGCTGTTGTGGCACAACTCAAAATGAGAAGAAACAGCTGGAAACATTCATTAATAATCAGAACATGGAATGTACAAAGTATGAATGTAGGAAATTTGGAAATCATGAAAAATGAAATGGAACGCATAAACATGGATATCCCAGGCATTAGTGAGCTGAAATGGACTGGTATTGGCCATTTTGAATCAGACAATCATACAGTCTACTATGCTAGGAATGACAACTTGAAGAGGAATGGTGTTGCATTCATCGTCAAAAAGAACGTTACAAAATCTATCCTGAAGTACAATGCTGTCAGTGATAGGATAATATCTATACACCTACAAGAAAGACCAGTGAATACAACTATTATTCAAATTTCTGCTTCAACCACTAGGGCCAAAGATGAAGAAATAGAAGATTTTTATCAGCTCCTGCAGTCTGAAGTTGATCGAGCATACAATCAAGATGCATTAGTAATTACTAGCGATTGGAGTCCGAAAGCTGAAAATAAAGAAGAATCAGTAGTTGGAAAATATGGCCTTGGTGATAGAAACAATGCTGGAGATCAAATGATAGAATTTCGCAAGACCAACAACTTCTTCATTGCAAATACCTTCTTTCACCAACATAAACATGGACCTTGCCAGATGGGACACACAGAAATCAAATTGACTACATCTGTGGAAAGAGACGATGGAAAAGCTCAATATCATCAGTCAGCACAAGGCCAGGGGCCAATTGTGGAACAGACCATCAATTGCTCATGTGCAAGTTCAAGCTGAAACTGAAGAAAATCAGAGCAAGTCCACGAGAGCCAAAATATGACCTTGAGTATAACCCACCCGAATTTAGAGACCATCTGAAGAATAGATTTGATGTATTGAACACTAGTGACTGAAGACCAGATGAGTTGTGGATTGACATCAAGGACAGCATACATGAAGAAAGAAAGAGGTCATTGAAAAGACAGGAAAAAAGAAAAGACCGAGATGGAGGTCAGAGGAGATTCTGAAACTTGCCCGCGAACGTTGAGCAGCTAAAGCAAAAGGAAGAATTGATGAAGTAAAAGAACTGAACAGAAGATTTCAAAGGGCTGCTCGAGGAGACAAAGTAAATTATTATAATTACATGCGCAAAGAGCTGGAGATGGAAAACCAAAAGAAAGAACATGCTTGGCATTTCTCAAGCTGAAAGAACTGAAGAAAAAATTCAATAGTTGCAATAGTGAAGGATTCTATGGGGAAAATATTAAACGATGCAGGAAGCATCAAAAGAAGATGGAAGGAATACACGGAGTCATTGTACCTAAAAGAAATAGTCGATGTTCAACCATTTCAAGAGGTGGCATATGACCAGGAACCGATGGCACTGAAGGAAGAAGTCCAAGCTGCTCTGAAGGCATTGGCAAAAAACAAGGCTCCAGGAACTGATGGAGTATCAATTGAGATGTTTCAACAAACAGATGCAGCGCTGGAGGTGCTCACTTGTCTATGCCAAGAAATATGGAAGACAGCTTCCTGGCCTACTGACTGGAAGAGATCCATATTTATGCCTATTCCCAAGAAAGGGGATCCAGCCGAATGTGGAAATTATAGAACAATATCATTAATATCACACACAAGCAAAATTTTACTGAAGATCATCAAAAATGTCTGCAGCAGTATATCAACAGGCAACTGTCAGAAATTCCGGCCTGTTTCAGAACAGGACGTGGAACCAGGGATATCATTGCTGATGTCAGATGGATCCTGGCTGAAAGCAGAGAATACCAGAAGGATGTTTACCTGTGTTTTATTGACTATGCAAAGGCATTCGACTGTGTGGATCATAACAAATTATGGATAACATTGTGAAGAATGGGAATTCCAGAACACTTAATCGTGCTCATAAGGAATGTTCACATAGATCAAGAGGCAGTTGTTTGGACAGAACAAGGGGATACTGATTGGTTTAAAGTCAGGAAAGTTGTGTGTCAGGGTTGTATCCTTTCACCATACCTATTCAACCTGTATGCTGAGCAAATAATCCGAGAACCTGGACTATATGAAGAAGAACGGGGCATCAGGATTGGAGGAAGACTTGTTAACAGCTTGCATTATGCAGATGACACAACCTTGCTTGCTGAAAGTGAAGAGGACTTGAAGCACTTACTAATGAAGGTCAAAGACCACAGCACCTCAACATAAAGAAAAAAAAAATCCTCACAACTGGACCAATGAGCAACATCATGATAAACAGAGTAAACATTGAATTTGTCACAGATTTCATTTTACTTGGATCCACAATCAACAGCCATGGAAGCAGCAGTCAAGACATCAAAAGACGCATTGCACTGGCTAAATCTGCTGCAAAGGACCTCTTTAAAGTGTTGAAGAGCAAAGATGTCACCTTGAAGACTAAGGTGGGCTAGACCCAAGACACGGTAATTCCAATCGCATCATATGCATGTGAAAGCTGGACAATGAATAAAGAAGACCGAAGAAGAATTGACGCCTTTGAATTACGGTGTTGGCGAAGAATATTGAATATACCATAGACTGCCAAAAGAACAAACAAATCTGTCTTGGGAGAAGTACAACCAGAATGCTCCTTAGAAGCAAGGATGGCAAGACTGCGTCTTACACACTTTGTGCATGTTGTCAGCAGGGAGAAGGACATCATGCTTGGCAGAGTACAGGTTCAGCGGAAAAGAGGAAGACCTTTGACGAGGTGGATTGACACAGTGGCTGCAACAATGAGCTCAAGCATAACAAAGATTGTAAGGATGGTGCAGGACCGGGCAGTGTTTCATTCTGTTGTGCACAGGGTCGCTGTGAGTCAGAACCGACTCAAAGGCACCTAACATCAACAACAGCTGAAAGTACAGAATACCAGAAAGATGTTTACCTGTGTTTTATTGAGGACGCTAAGGCATTTGACTATGTGGATCATAAAAAATTATGGATAACACTGCAGAGAATGGGAATTCCAGAACACTTAATTGTGCTCATGAGGAATATTTACATGAATCAAGAGGCAATTGTTCCAACAGGACAAGTGGATAATGCATGGTTTAAAGTCAGGAAAGGTGTGTGTCAGGGTTGTATCCTTTCACCATACCTATTTAATCGGTATGCTGAGCAAATGATCTGAGAAGCTGGACTATACCAAGAAGAACGGGGCATCAGGATTGGAGGAAGACTAATTTACAACCTGGGTTATACAGATGAGACAACCTTGCTTGCTGAATGTGAAGAGGACTTGAAGCACTTACTGATGAAGATCAAAGACCACAGCCTTCAGTATGAATTACGCCTCAACATAAAGAAAACAAAAATCCTCACAAGTGGACCAATAAGCAACATCAAGATAAATGGGGAAAAGATTGAGGTTGTGAAGGATTTCATTTTACTTGAACCCAAAACCAATGTCCGTGGAAGCAGCAGTCAAGAAATCAAGAGACATTGCTTTGGGCAAATCGAGTGCAAAAGACCTCTTTAAAGTGTTGAAAAGCAAAGATGTCACCTTGAGGACTAAGGTGCAGCTGTCCGAAGCTGTGGGGAATTCAATCGCCTCATATGCATATGAAAGCTGGACAATGAATAAGGAAGATCAAAGAAGAATTGACGCCTATGAATTGTGGTGTTGGCAGAGAATATTGAGTATACCGTGGACTGCCAAAAGAATAAACAGATCTGTCTCAAAAGAAGTACAACCAGAATGCTCCTTGGTAGCAAGGATGGTGAGAATATGTCTCACATACTTTGAACATGTTATCAGGAGGGATCAGTCACTGGAGAAGGATATCATGCTTGGTAAAGCAGAGGGTCAGTGTAAAAGAGAAAGACCCTCAATGAGATAGATTGACACAGTGGCTACAATAATGGGCTCAAGCATAGCAACAATTGTGAGGATGGCGCAGGACTGGGAAGTGATTTTTTCTGTTGTGCATGGGATTGCTATGGGTCAGAACCAACTCAACAGCACCTAACACCAACAACAAGGATACTTTGTCGACATCTTACTGTATAGATAGCTACCACCTAATTTCCTTTTAATGTTAATGTGGTTACTATATGTCATTTAGACAGAGCTCAAGATAGTATCTAGTAAGTGTTATGAAGAAATCATCAATGTGCTCAAAATGTTCTACTTCACAGGAAAAAAAATGAGTAGAAATAAACGAGTCTTACTTACGATTTATCCTATGTTTCACTTCTAGCATCACTTATAATGGTTAATTTTATGTGCCAATTGACTAGGCTACAGTTTCTACTTGTTTGGCCAAACCCTAGTCTAGCTGCCGTTCCATAATGTAATCTAATGTAAATTGCAATGTAATTACCTTCCATAATGTAATTGAATGGAATATAATCAATCTGTTTAAAAGAGAGTTCCCTATGATGTGTTCTGCCTTCAGAATACAGATATTTTGGCAGATCTCTCTTTCTCTTTCTATGTCATCAGTGATTATATACATATATTTGATTGGTTCTGTTTCTCTAGAGAACCCTAAGACACACTAATAAATTGAAGTGTTGCTAAAGAATGTGTTTCATTTAATGTTTATTTTTGGCAAATTTTTATTGGCGGCACGCATGTTTTTTATTTATGATCGTACTTGATTACATTTTTTTAAGGTTGTCAAAAATGTTAAATTTATTAATCATAAAAATTCAACTTTAAAGAAAATTGTAGGCAATTTTGTGGGAAAAAAATGAGACTGTTAAAAAAAATGTATTCTTCAGAAAATTTCCAATGACATGGTATTAGATCTAAAACCAAACGAAACCCTTTGCGGTCAAGTCAATTCTGACTGATAGCAACCCTACAGTACAGAGTAGAACTGCCCTGTAGGGTTTCAAAGGAGCACCTGGTGGATTGGAACTGCTGACCTTTTGGTTAGCAGCCATAGCTCTTAACCACTACACCACCAGGGTTTTGCTATTAGATTTAGGGATAGCTTAAATTGATTAAAATATGTAAATAATGACCAAGAATAATTTTCCTTATACTATTTTTGTTATTCTGATAGTCCATATAAAGAATGATACTTTTTTTATCTTACTGTACATAGATATGTTACTTTAAATTCTTAAATAAGATTTTAAAAATATTTATGGAATAAAATTATTTTATAGGACAATCAATATATAATAATTGGGTAGGCCCTGGGGTGATGGTATAGTCCAACTATCACCACCATTGCCAACAGCAGCTCAGCTAACAGTGGCCTCACAGTCCTGTTTTGTCTAACCTGGAGGAGTCCTTACTCTGTAGACCACTGAAACCACTGAACTGGGGCTGCTCCTCGGAAAGGAACGTGAAAGATACTGTGATGGATTGAATTATTTCCCCCCCAAATATGTATCAACTCAGCTAGGCCATGATTCCCAGTAGTGTGTGATTGTCCACCATTTTGTGATCTGATATGATTTTCCTATGTGTTGTAAATCCTACCTTTATGATGTCAATAAGGCAGGATTGGAGACAGTTATGTTAATGAGGCAGAACTCAACCTCTAAGATTAGGTTGTGTCTTAATTCAATCTCTTTTGAGATATAAAAGAGAAACAGAGAGGCAGGAGGACCTCATACCGCCAAGAAACAAGAGCCAGGAGAATAGCGTGTCCTTTGGACCTGGGGTACCTGAGCTGAGAAGTTCCTCAACAGGGAAGATTGATGACAAGGACCTTCCTTCAGAGTTGACAGAGAGACAAGGCATTCCCCTGAAGCTGGTGCCCTGAGTTTGGACTTCTGGTCTCCTAGACTGTGAGAGAATAAATTTCTTATTGTTGAAGGCATCCACATGTGGTATTTCGTTACAGCAGCACTAGATAAATAAAATAGGCACAAAGGGGCAGAGTTCATTTTCTAGTAGTTTGATGCTTAAGTTTATCTTTGGCATTGCTTGTTTGCTGCTTTGATAGTAAATTCAAGTAAAAACAACTTTAAAAAACCCACTGCCATCAAAATCATCATTTCCTTCATTTTTCAACCTAGATCAGCCTTTGTGGTCTGGTCCAGGCCCACTGATTTAACCAGGAGTGTTGATGTAATACCATTAGGCTATTGGGAAAGGGTTGAAGTAAAAGATAAATCCTCATTTTCTCTAGTTGCTGTTAGCGGCTGTCAAGTCGACTCCAACTCATGGAGACTCCATGTTCAACAGAACAAAACGTTGCCCTGCCCTGTGCCACCTTCAGGATTGTTGAGTCAGTCCATTGCTTTAGCCACTGTGTATTTTAAGTACCTTTTTTTAACCTAGAGTGGCCATTTACTATTTTGGACAACATTTTTCTATGATACATAAAGTTTTCATTGACTTTTTTTTGGAAGGAGATCGCCAGGCCTTTCTTCCTAGTCTGTCTTAATCTGGAAGCTTCCCTGAAACCTGTCCACTGTGGATGACCGTGCTGGTATTTGTAATAGTAGCGGCATAGCTTCTAGTATTATAGCAACAAACAAGCCATCACAGTATAAACTTACGGATAGGTGGTGAATTTTGCCTGAAAGAACTCATTATTCTAAATAAAAAAAAAAAAACAAGAAATAGCATTTCAAATATATTGTGTATAAATATAAAGCAAATAACAGAAGAAACTGCAAAAATGGTTGCAAGTGGGGAATGGCGTTGGGAGTGAGGAGGAGAAAAGTTTTGTTTTAGTATTTGCTTTGATTAAAAAAAAGTAAGGTTAATTAAAAAAATAAATGCCTGCAATCTATAGTAGGAAATCAAGTTTTCCTTTTTCTGCCACCTCCAGTTTTCACAAGTCTCTAGTTAGGCATCTGAATTTCTCCTTTTTTTCTGACAGTTTCTGCATAAAAAATAACTAACTCACTATAATCTGTGGCCATGCAGACTAACCAGGATAACCTTGGAGCTGCTAAACCATTATGAAAAGTTCTCTGTTAGTTAAGTTTTAATCCCTTTTTTATTCAGAATTTTCTAACTTAAAGTATTATTGCATATTCATTCAAAGCCAGGATACCGTTGAATGGAACCTGGGAATTTAATAAGTTTCTTTATATTCTTACACAGCATTCCTAATGTCACAACAGAATAGTTAATTGTACTAGATTTAAAAGATCACCTAGTACCCTCAGTTATTCTTCTCACAATGTTAAAGAAAAACAGAGGCCATCCAATTCTGATTTTTTTTTCCTTTCTTTTTCTTTTTTTAATTGTACTTTCGATGAAGGTTTAGAGAACAAACCAGCTTCTCATTAAACAATCAGTAAGCTAGTACACATATTGTTTTGTGACATTGGTTGCCAACCCCAGGACATGTCAATACTCTCCCCTTCTGGACCCTGGGTTAGCTATTACCAGCTTTCCCATGCCCTCCTGCCTTCTGGTCCTTGTCCACAGGCTGGTGTGCCCGTTTGGTCTCGTTTTGTTTTACAGCCTTGCCTAATCTTTGGCTGAAGGGTGAACCTCAGAATTGACTTCATTACTGAGCTATCAGGGTATCCAGAGACCATATTCTTGGGCTTTCTCCAGTCTCTGTGATAACCTTTTTCATTTCTAACTGGGCTGCCGCTAATTTTTAGTTATTTATTTGTAGGAGTTTCCCATATTTTTTGAGTATGAACCCTTAGTATACATTGCATGTGTTGCTAATACCTTCTTGCATTAGGTTTCTTATTATATTATTCATCTGTTATTATTAATTGCTATCAAGTCAGTTCCTGACTCATGGTAATCCCATACATGTTGCAATGGAATGCTGCCCAGTCCTGCACCATGCTCATGATCATTTGTGGATTAGACCATTGTGGTCCATAGAGTTTTCATTGGCTGAATTTTAGAAATAGGTTGCCTTTTTTCTCAGTCTGTCTCACTCTAGAAGCTCCCCTGAAACCTGCTCAGCATCATGGCAACATGTAAGCCTCTACTGATAGGTGCGTGGTGGCTGCACCTGAGATGCATTGGTTGGAAATCAGTGCTGGAAAATGAGAATTATACCACTGAACCACCAAGGCCCCACACCCCAGCTTTCAGCTCCAGCCACAGTAATGCTGATTAACAAACAGCCACAAAAATCCAGTGGCATAGAGCAAATAAATAAATAAATGGCACAAAGCAAATAAATAATTTGTTCAGCTCAAGATTCTGCAGGGATCAGACAATCTAGGCTGGGCTCTCTAGTGCATTTACAGTCAACTGTGAATAAACAAAACAGCTCTACTCTTCCGGGCTAAACTCATTCGAATGTCTGTGTTAGCTGCCTGCGGTTGATGTAGGATGGCCTTGTCTGGTTCAACTAGGGCAATTTAGCTCTGGTCTATATACATGCCTTATCTTCCAGCAGGTTAGTCTGGATATGTATCTCCTCGTTGTTATGGCAGAGAGCAACAGAAGAGGAAATGCTCAAGCACTTCTCAAGCCTCTTCAGGTGTCACCTCTGTTATCGCTCGATTGGTCAAAGCTAATCAGAATGCCAAATACAGAATCAAGGGCTGGACAGAGACCCCACCTTTTTAGTTGAAGAACTGAAAAGTCCCATCTATCACACTTTCCCTTTTGCTCTATTAATGGCGTCTTGGGATACATGTAAGTTCCTAATTGTATATAGTACAATTCGGCTATCTTTCGTTTATGGTTAGTCACTTTTTCCCATTTAAGAAATGTACATCTATCCCACATTCATGAGAACACTGCCTTAGGTTTTCTTAGAGAAGCTTTATTTGACTATCTTTTAAATTTAGGTCTTTAACTCACTGTGAATTCATTTTTGTACAGGCTGTGAGACAAATGTCAAGGTTAATTTTTTAAAAATATAGATATATAATTGTTCTAACAGAATCTGCTGAAAAATATTTTTCACTTCTAAATAAGAAGAGAATGAGTAACTTTTACAGTATGTCATAAGATAATCGTAGGTGTGTGGATCTGCTACAAGACTACTTCCTTCTGTTGGTCTTGTCTACTTTTGAAACAATACTATACAGTCTTAGTGTATCTGTCTAGTAATTCTTGATGTTTCATATAGAAATCTTGATATTGTCTTAGCTATTCTAGCCATTTTGGAATTCCATATACATTTTAGAATGAGCTTCGCAGTTTTCACAAAAACCTGCTGTGAATTTGACCAGGATTCCACAGAAACCATAGATCAGTTTGGGGAGAATTGACGTTTCCAATATTGAGTCTTTTAATTTATAAAAACGATATATCCCTCAGTTTATTTAGGTTTTCAATTTTTTCTCTTAATAATATTTCTAGTTTTCGTTCAGAAAGCTTGTACTGTTTTATATTTATTGCTAAATACTTCATTTTATTTTACAATTAGTGGAATTTAATTTTTTTAATTTTATATTTGTTTGGTTCTGGCATACTTATATTTTTACTTAATGTTCAGCAGTCCAAAACATTTAATTATTTTAATAATTTGTACTTTTTGAGTTTTCTATATACATAATGAAGCCATCTGCAAATATTGACAATTTTATTACTCATGTTGAGATATTTATATCATTTATTTTTCTTGCCTTATTCCACATGCTAAGACCTCTAGTACAATATTGAGCAAAAATGGGTCATAGTTGATATCCTTGTTTTATGCCTGATCTAAGGGGAAAAACATGCAATATTTTACTTTTAAGAATCACATTATTTATTTGTGTTTGTATATATATTTTACCAGCTAAGAAGTTGCCCTAGTATTACTAGTTTGGTATGAGATTTTTTTTTTTCTTAAATAGATTTGAAGTTTATCAAATGTTCTTGGTATATATTAGGGTGATTGGATGATATTACTTCTTTATTATTTAATGTGATAAATTATACTGATTGTTTTAAGACATTAAAGTAACACGGTATGTCTAGGATAAACCCTACTTGGCAATGATGTTTTATCTCTTTATATATAACTGACTTCGATAAGCTGATGTTAGTTTAAAATTCTGCTTCTATATTTATGTGAACTATTGTGCAGCTTTCTTCGTTTGTGTGTAAAATCCTTGTCAAGTTTTGGTATAAGAATTATGCCAGACAAATAAAACAAGTTTGAAATTATTCCATCTTTCTATAGTTTCTGAATGATTTGATATGAGATTGGAATTGTGTCTACCTTAAATTTTTGGAAATATTTAGTAGTGAAGCCAATGGGTCTTAGAGTTTTGTGACTAGGAAATTGTTTAATCAGGATTAATTTTATTGAACAGATATGTAACTTTTCAAATTTTGTGTTAATATTGATAAGATGTATTTTTTAAGTAATTAGTCCATTTCATATAAGTTTTCCAATTTTTTGGCATTGCTATTTTTAATATCCTCCTTAACTTTTTTTAAATGCCTTTGACTTCTGTAGTGATGTTCCCTTTTTCATTCTTCATGGTAATTTGTTGTTACTTTTTTTTTAATAATTAATATTAAGTTTTTTTTATCAATTTTGAATTATTTTTTAAAGAACCAGCTTTTAAAAAATTGATGTTCCCTATTTCATGTTTGCTTTTTGTTTTGTTGATTTCTGATCTTATATTTACTGTTTCCTCTTCTACTTTCACTGGGATTAATTTAGTTTTTCTCTCTTTGGATAAAAGTTTAAATAATTGATTTTAACATTTTTTTCTTTTTTAATGTATGCATTTAAAGCTATAAATTTCCTACAGTCACTGCTTAGGCACATCCCCAAATTTTGGCATATTATGTTCTATTAACGTTTTGTTATAAGGAGCCCTGATGGTGCAGTGGTTACATGCTTGGCTGCTAACTGAAAGGTCGGCAGTTCGAACCCACCAGCTGTTTTGGAGGGGAAAGAAATTTTCTGTAAAGATTACAGCCTTAAAAATCCTACTGGGCAGTTCTACTCTGTCTGATAGGGTCACTATGAGTCAGAATTGACTCAAGGGCAATAAGCTCAGTTTTATTATTTTTTATTTTCTGGTTTAATGTTTAGTTTAAAAACACTTCTAATTTCTATTTTTGTTTCTTCTTTGACACATAAAAGTTCACAAGCAGCCATCCAAGCCACAACAATCCATTCACCTGGAGCAATAGAGGATAAAGAAGAGTCAAGAATAGGAAGAAGAAATGAATTGAATCAATTGACTACATCTGTGAAAGAGATAATGGAAAAAGCTCAATATCATCAGTCAGAACAAGGTCAGGGGTCAACTAAGGAGCAGACCATCAATTGTTCATATGCAAGTTCAAGTTGAAGCTGAAGAAAATTAGAACAAGTCCATCGGAGCCAAAGTACAACCTTGAGTATATCCCACCTGAATATAGAGAGTATCTCAAGAATAGATTTGAGGTATTGAACACTAACGACTGAAGACCAGATGAGTTGTAGGATAACCTCTAGGACGTCATACAAGAAGAAAGCAAAAGTTAATTAAAAATACAGGAAAGAAAGAAAAGACCAAAATGGATATCAGAAGAGACTCTGAAACTTGCTCTTGAACGTAGAGCAATTAAGCTAATGGAAGAAATGAAGTAGAAGAACTGAAAAGATGATTTCGAAGAGTAGCTTGAGAAGACAAAGTAGAGTACTATAATGAAATGCGCAAAGGCCTGGAGTTAGAAAACTGAAAGGGAAGAACTCACTTAGCATTTCTCAAGCCGAAAGAACTGAAGAAAAATTCAAACTTCGAGTTGCAGTATTGAAGGATTCTATGGGAAAAATATTGAAAGACACAGGAAGCATCAAAAGAAGATGGAAGGAATAAACAGTCATTGTACCAAAAAGAATTAGTAAATGTTCAACTATTTCAGGAGGTAGCATATGGTCAAGAACCAATGATGTTATTGAAGGAAGAAGTCTAAGCTGCACTGAAGACATTGGCAAAAACAAGGCTCCAGTAACTGATGGAATACAAATTGAGATGTTTCTATAAATGGATGCAGTGCTGGACATGCTTACTCATCTATGCCAAGAAATTTGGAAGATAGCTACCTGGCCAACGGACAGGAAGAGATCCATATTTGTGCCCATTCCAAAGAAAGGTGATCTAACAGATGTGGAAATTATTGAACAATATCATCACCATCACACTCAAGTAAAAATTTTGCTGAAGGTGATTCAAAAGCTGTTGCAAAAGTACAGTGACAGGCAGCTGCCAGAAATTCAAGCTGAGCTCAGAACAGAATGTAGAATGAGGTTTATCATTGCTAATGTCAGATGGATCTTGGCTGAAAGCGAAGAATACCAGAAAGATGTTTACCTGTATTTTATTGACTATGCAAACGCATTTGACTGTGTGGCTCATAACAAATTATGGATAACATTAGGACAAATGGGAATTCCAGAACACTTAATTGTGCTCATGAGGAACCTGTACATAGACCAACAGGCAGTCATTCAAACATAAGAAGGGCATACTGAGCGGTTTAAATGAGGAAAGTTGTGCACCAGGGTTGTATCATTTCACCATACTTATTCAATCTGTTTGCTAAAGCAAATAATCTCAGAAGCTGAACTCTTTGAAGAAGAACGAGACATCAGGATTAGAGGAAGACTTATTAAAAACTTAGGATGTGCAGATGACACAACTTTGCTTGCCAAAAGTGAAGAGAGCTTGAAACACTGATGATGATTCAAGGCTACAACCTTCAGTATGGATTACACCTCCACATAAAGAAAACAAAAATCCTCATAACTGGATGAATAAGCAACATCATGATAAATGGAGAAAATATTGAAGTTGTCAGGGATTTTATTTTACTTGGATCCACGATCAAAGCCCATGGAAACAGCACTCAAGAAATCAAAAGATGTATTGCATTGGACAAGTCTGCTGCAAAAGTCCTTGATGACACTTAAAAACAACTCATGATATTAATGATCAAAAGGTAACATAGTCACAGGTTCTGGAGATTAGGATGTGGACATCTTTTTAGGGCTATTATTTTGCCTACAACAGAAGGAATCACAGAACAGAGATTGTTGTTAAGTGCTTTTGTTCTGAATCATAGCACTGTCTGGTCCTTAAACACCCTCACAATCATTGTTATGCTTGAGTCCATTGTTGCAGCCACTGGGTCAGTCTACCTCCTTGAGGATCTTCCTCTTTTTTCCTTGACACTCTACTTTACCAAGAATGATGTCATTTTCTAGGGACTGATCCCTCCTGATAACATGTCCAAAGTATGTGAGATGAAATCTCGCCATCTTCGCTTCTAAGGAGCACTCTGGCTGTACTCCTTCCGAGACAGATTTGTTCATTCTTCTGGGAGTCCACGATCTATACAACATTCTTTGCCAATACCATAATTCAAATGCATCAAGAGAGCTTAATGAAACCATAAAAACTGAGAAAGCTTTTGGCAAGTTAAATTTCTGCTTCTCACCCCATCTACCCAATGGGATGGGCATATGAAGAAAGTTAGATTACTTTTAGAAAATGAAGAAGCAGAGCTTCCTTTGCACTTTTGTGTCAGAGGGTGAATAGGTTTTTTACCTCACTTTATGAGATAAGGTTTGACAACTTTCTTACTAATTTCTGATTTAGCAACCACTGCCTAACCCTTCAAGCCCCTATTATTTTCTGCTCTGAATTTTTTGTTGATACCACATGTCTTCATTAATGGAAGCATGCTGAATCATTGAACATCATTGACTTTTCGGTAGTTAATATTGATTTTTTTTCTTTCCCCTTCCCGCATCTACTCTTAGGGTCCAGGGAATATATGTTGTCCCACTAATTCCACCCCCAGTCTCCCTTGAGTCTACTGGGACATATGTGTTCCCCCAAAAAGTTTTCAAAATTTCTATTTTTCCTACCAAAAATGCACACACCTCATACAACACCCTGTAGAAACAGTAATTCATGCCCTTTTTTTTTTTTTTTCAGTTTCAAACAGCCATAAAGGCCCCTGCCTCACAGTAGCACCCAGTATCAATAGGAAAGCAGCCTCGCAATGAACTGAGAGGCAGAAAATGTCAGCGAGCAACAGTGTATCCCACTGGTCATGAGAAGGTTTTAATATAACTCTGAAATTATCCCAAGACTTCATTCTTTCCAATTCATCTTGGATGTTAATAACAATTTGACGTAGATGAAAACCATTACCCAAAGACAAAGAGACAATTCTAAATGCTTGGTGGAAACTTCTCAGATGAAACATTTTCATTCTTCTTTCCAAGCTTTCTGTTATTCCTTGTACATAAACCATTTGCCACCTAGTTAACCCCGATTCAGGGAGATCTGATGTGTCAGAATAGAACGGTACGCCATAGGTTTTTATTTTTTTTAATTGTTGTAAAAATATGGATAACACAACAGTTGCCAATTCAACCTTTTTATGTATACAATTCAATGACATCAATTACAACAATTCCATTGTACAACCATCTCCAATATCTGTTGCCAAATTTTCCATTATCATAAACAGAAACTCAGTGCTTGCTAAACAATGATTCCTCTCTCCTTTCCCCCTCCATCCCAGCTTTGGTAACCACTATTAAACTCTGATCTCAATACATTTGCCTGTTTTAGGTGTTTTATATCAGTGAGATCATAAAATATTTGTCCTGTTATGACTGACTGACTTCACTCAGCATAATATTTTCATATTGTAGGCTGTATCAGGACTTCATTTCTCTTTATGGCTGAGATATATTTCATTGCATGTATATAGCACATTTTGTTTATCCACTCATTTGTTGATAGATGTTTGTTTTTTATGGCTGATTTTTTTGGGAAGTAGATTGCCAGGCCTCTCTTCCGAGGTGTCTCTGGGTGAACTCCAATGTCCAACCTTTATGCTCAGCCAAACTCAAATGCGTTAACCCTTTGCACCACCCAGACACTCCTTTTTGTATTATAAGAGAACCAGTAATAATAATTACAGAGCATCAAGTTAACACTTGCTGAAAACTGTGGCTGATTTTTTTCCCCCCAAAGGAATATTTCTATTCAAGTGCTTAATCTAAGTTTTTCTTTTTCTGTGGGTACTTAGTTGTCATGATTTATTATGTTATCTTCATGAAGATAAACAATCTTTTATTAAAGCAGCTGGGACCTTTGCAAGAGAAATCGGGTTTTAAAATGGAGATATGAAGTGTTTTTTTTTTTTGTTGTTGTTGTTATTGTTCCAGAGGGGATCCAATGCTAGCCTTTCTGATTTCAGTATAAAAGGGATCAATCATAACTCTGCACTAAAAAGTATCCTTTAGAAAGAGACTTGTGGATTGGGAGAGCCATCAGTGACACCTTTAAAAATTCTATGCTTCTTGCATCCTATAAAAATGATCATTATTAAAAGATGGACACTTAAATTTTAATCCGTGTGTTTGTGGGAACAAAAACCTTCAGCTACCTGGAGCCATCCTAGTGATGAACAGCATCTTGTTTTGTAGTCCGTCTGTTTGTCATCGTGTAGACAGAAACATAAACAGTGGCTTCTTGATGTTGACTGCAGTATGGATATTTTCCCACATTTATGAAAACTGTTTAAAAAAAATTTTTTTTCCATAAAGAATGAGTTACATTACAGGACTGACAAGTTGCTTTTTAAGTTATCAATTTTTGCATCTCTTTCCAAGTTGGATCTACTTATAGAATACTTTTCCTGATTTGAAATTAACATGATTAACTGCTATTTCACATTCTTACAGCCAATTTGTGTTGACTTGGCTCCTTTGGTGAGATCACTATGATCGAGTTTAAGGTTATGCTTTTGATCTTTTAAACAAGTTTGCTTCTCTCCATTCTGAAAATACAGATGGCACTCATATCCCTCATACAGTTATCTTATAAATATGTGTCTTCGACCTTACAGAAGGAGAGCATAAATTCCTTGCCTAGAGTAAAACTCAGCCAGTTAAGAATATCCTGACAGCAGGTTAGAACTGTATTTTTAATAAAGGATGGCAGCATGATGGGTGAAATACACTAACTAGAGACTAATTTTCTTTGGGGATCATCGCAGTTGGAATGTGCTAGGCGCTCCTTGGAAACTCTACGGGGCAGTTCTACTCTGTCCTATAGGGTCGCTATGAGTCAGAATCAACTCGATGGCACTGGGTTTGGTTTTTGTCATCTTTAAAAATAATGCTTCAATTCTATGGTATAAATTTGGTCTAAAGCCTTCAGTAAAATGATTCCAAATAAGATTTTATTGAATAGTTATGTAATATTTGAGTAGTATATTGAAATCTGGCAATTGCAATTTTGTTTAGGGTATGAGACGAATAATAAATCCCCATAGTAGAATATAACAAGAAAAACCTAATGTTGTTTTCAAGTATGCCCAATAATTCAAACTATGATTCCGTTTCTAAATAGGAAGTCTTAACTTCACTTGTTTAGCGAATTATAATATGGAAAACCCGTTGCGGTCGAGTCAACTGCGACTCATAGCGACCGTACAGGACAGAGTATAACTACCCTAAATAATTTCCAAGGAGCAACTGGTGGAATCGAACTGTTGAACTTTTGGTTAGCAGCCATAGCTCTTAACCACTACACCACCAGGGTTTCCAATACTTACCGAAGGACACCCTTCATTTCAGTGTTCATTTATTTACACGGGTCAGATATGGATCATCCACTACTCTTGTTTATAAAATTAATATATTTAGCAAATTCCTTTGTATAATAATAAAGTTTCCAAGGTACTTTTTGTTAAGCATATCTGATAATATGAGCGTTCAGTCTCTGTTTTGATCTTCACTTAGCGAAATGAGCAACTAGCAATTGTGTATTACCTCTATGATTTCCTTGAGCCTCTCTGTGCAATGTCAGATCACACAATTGAAATGACTGGATAGAAGAGTTGTGTATTCTTTTTTTGAAAGGACTAACACAATTGTATGTGTGTTGTATATATTTATACGCATATATGTACGTGTTATGTATATATATACACGTGTGTATATACATGGGCATGTGTGTATACTGGTGTGTAATGGGCATAAAGACTACATATCTTAATTTGATTTATGTAACAACATTTTTATAATTTACTTCACAGTTTAGAAAAACTGGCCTTTGGCAGGAAAATCATCAAAAAGATGAGGCAAGTAGCTGATTAAGTGTTTCTTTTCTTAACATTTTCTGCAATCACCTAGAGAACAGCATCTTACGTTAAATATCAAGTAACTAATTTACATCTTTGATTTTAGGTGTTTTGATTTCAATGTATGTAGCAGTTCAGGGATCAAAATGTATTATTTTCTTATGTTATCTGTGTGTGTGTTTGTGTTTATGATTGAGCCTTGGGAGCGCTTATTGATGTAGATAGGAATTTGCCTACCCCTTTTCCCTCATCCCAAAAATTGGTTTTTGGAAGGTGTAGATATAAAAACCATGCTTTTCTTTTAAAATGCTTAGAAAATGCAAAATCAACTTGAATACATTTTGTGACAAAAATCTTGAAAATAATAACAAAAATGGACTATAAAAAGTAAATTGGTGAAAAACCTTATGAGTATTCTTTCTCCTTGGTGTGGGTATATTATAGGTTATGTACATGTATCTATATGGATATAGATGATTTAGTTTCTTCTAAAGTGCCTACTGTAACAGTGAATTCCATTCCTAATGAAAAAATCGTGAGCTAAATGTCAAAATACACCAATAAATATTGGTAGACATTGGTGAAATTCCACCTTAGGAAATAATTAACCCTCAAAGCTTAACATTCTAACTTGGAATGAGAAATATGTAAATTATGAAATAATAAAAAATCACACAGCCCCTGAGAACATCCCATTTTGATGATATTCTAAGTAGCTATAACACAAAATACAAATTTACCTGCAAACTCTGGAGCCGAGGTTCCCATTTCCAAATGCTTATTTCTTTACAGTGTGGCTGAATGGCCATGAAGAATGCAAACTGGCTTTACTTTCCAAGTTCATTATACTTACACATTTTTGGGGTAGGTTGTCTACCTAGATCCTTTATTATACGATGAGGTAACCCCCAAATGAAGCCCCCGAACATCTTCTCTTCCTTGTCATCATATGCTGCCATTCTCCACCTAGAAATAAATACACTCTGTATGCTGGACGACCATGCTTTTTCATCTTCTGCTGCAAAATCAGCAGTCCTAACATCTATTCTGTTCATGAATATGTAAATACAATGTGCATACAATAAAAAAAAAAAAAGAATTAGGGAGTGGTTCCCACCACAGACTGTGCCTGATTCTGATTAACTAATACATGAAGAGCGAAGGTTCAATTTCTCAAGCATTTGAGTCAATGTTGCAAGAGATGCTATAATTATGTAATAGGAAAATGCATAAATGAGACATATGCAGAGGCTCATAATAGTTGGGCTCCTAATAAATCGGCATCTATGCGTAGCTGTGGTCATGCATGCAGATTCACTTATTAGTTCACTCTGATCCCCAGTAACAAGGGAAAAGTGCCTTAGGTTCTTAATAACCTTTTATGTGTTGACTAGGTTCCAACCCCACACCTCACTCCAATAAATGGCTAGAACAATGTTTAAATTCTATATATATGTGTGTGCATGTGTATGTATATACATATACATATATATGCATACATATATACATTTTTTCTTTTGAAGAGGAGAAAAGCTGACAATATCAATGACAAAATCTGCTGAAGTATTCTGGAGGAAGCATTAAATTCTGGGCAGGAAATAAATGGTGGATTTTATTCTTGAAACAAGCAAGCGTGTTCATGCAAATTTTTCGGCATGCATGCCTCTGCGCCACTCTGCAAACAGGGCTATTGAAGCTCGTGCCTGGTAATTAGGTTGATGTAATTACAGTGAAATAAAGGCAGCCTCACTGATAATTTTACAGTGAATATTAAAGACATATGTGCCTTCCAGTGTACAGCAAATGAACCTGAACTGCTGTCAAGGGCTAGGGGGACAGTGGGGCCAATGCACCTATTGTGTTCCTGCTGCAGAAAGGAGCCTGCCGATTGGCCACTGTCTGCAGCACATAGCACTGTCTGGTTATAAAGGACTTGTCTAGGGGAGAGCCTGTAGGTACTCCATTGTCTGGTAAAGTTCATATGACTGCATTCTTTTTTGCAAGGGGGGTGGAAGGGAGAGTGGGAAGGAGGGGGTGTCAGCTCAACTGTAATAGCTGCACAGATTTTTTTCTCTCTCTCTCTCTCTGCCTCTCCATAGATTGTTTCTGTTTCCTACCCTGTCTCATTTTGCATAGCTCAGAAAGAATGCTAATTAAGATCCCTTGTCTTAACCTGAAAATAATGACTCGGATATAATTAGTAATCGGCTGAGAGTTTAAAATTCTGGTAGGGGACCAAAAACATCAGTTACGGTACTTAGGAGGGAAATGAAGAATTATTTTTCTGTAATCAAGGTAAACATGGGAGAGGGGGCTTTCCCTCCCATCTTTTTAACCAAATTTAACCAATGGTGTTCTACTGCAGATGAGAGGATACTGTATTTCAAAACTATTTTAGTCATCAAATTGCAAGAACACAAATCAGTGGCAATCGAAGCCTTCTTAATCCTCCTTAGGATGCAATTCAGATGAAAGAACTGCTTTTTTTTATTATTATTTTTCTTTTTGTATGTGTGTGTTATAGATGGATCTGAGAATGCTGTCTGGGCTTGGTGCCAAGGGCTGGTATTTCACAGCAGCGACTGCCTCACAGACGAGCTGGGGGAAGCAGGAGGGAGACTCTTTCTTAGGGTGCCACTACTATGGAGACACAGCTGGGCTGAACAAGATTTGCTTCAAACAACAACAAGAGAGACAGAAAGTATCTGGTTCAACCGCTGCCCAAGCAGGCAGGCACCAGAAGAGCTAGCAGCCAATCCGGCCATGCTCGAAGCCAGCTCTGCAGCTCAGCCAATCAGTGACATCACTGGTGAGAAACTCATTTACATCATGCAGTAATGAACTTCGTTTAACATAGCCTCCCTCCTTCCCTCCTACCCTCCCTCCCCTCCCCATATTAGGTCCTTTCATTAATTATTCTGCTGGCATAATTTAAACCGCGATGCAAAAATGTGGCTACATTCTCACTGATAGCTTTTTCCTTTCTTTCCCCTGCATTGGTGTCTGCCGTCATTGAAAGTGATTCTGGGCACAACTCTGTTTGGACCTTGCAAAATTAGCTTCTCCTCAACAGTCTTAGAAAAAAATAAATCTTTGTTTTTATCTGCCCCTTCCCCCTTATGAATAGCAAGCTTTCTCCAAGTTGGGGTTCAGAATCGCACAAAAAGATGCACTGCCATGGAATTCGCAGTTTTTCCTAGCAATCTGCGTCTTAGTGCTGTCTTTAATGTTTCCAGATTTTATGCTGCAGTGGCCATTTTACATACAGTGCTTTATCCAAAAAGCTCTTAGGTGCGTCCATCACAATGCAGCAAAGTTCACTCTTGTTATATTTCATTCCTCACTGCTCTCAGCCAACATGTGATTTTATTAATGAATAGAACTGAGGTCATTTCTGGACAAATCTCCCCCTTCCCATCTCAGCACAATGCACCTGATTTGCATCCATTTACTAGAAACACTGAATGCAAAAGCCAGTGAGAAAAGAAGTTAAGGCACCAGCTTACATATTATTTCAGAATATATCTCCACAAAGCTGTTTGTTTTTCAGAATGTATAATATTTAATATTTGTCATAGTATTTCTTATAAAATGCTCCATCTCCATTCCCAATGCAATACCGTTAGCAAATTTATTGGATTGTTACATAACCAAAGCAGAGCGAATGAAATAATATACGCGAATGGGTTTCTTTCTTAGCAGAAAACCGTTGGCAACACGATCTTCTGCTGCGCACTTGTATTTAGTTTGTCGGGGATAAAGTCGATTGTTCTATAGATAACTTCAGGAGGTTGGCATCATGTGCCATGTGAAGATTGCAGTTTGCTTTAGAGAATCCCAGAGAGTGAAAATGGGTCAGACTTGAACATGATTTCTCTTAAGCCGTATCTTTGTTGCACATCGGCATTAAAGGAATACAGTTTCTGGCAGAGAAGGTAAAGTTTTCATCTTTATTTTTGGAAGAATGTTTGGAATATACTTATATAAAGACATGGAATTTTGAAAACATCGACAAGGGTTTCCGTAACAGTGCTAGATTCCTTTTGGAAGCTTAAAGATTACAATGACAGGCATAGTCACTTTTTAAGGCATAGAAAGGATTTAGACGCTACACCACGGCTCTTTTAATTCGGGAGGCATTCCATCATCCCATCATCAGTATTCAGGTGGCGACTGTCCTGAATCAGCCACAAGCTCCCCTGCTGCAGATCCTGTAATTTGAATCATGTGTAATAATATATTATCCTACTGGGGGCCTTCTTTCAGTAGGAGGATGGTTTATACATTCTGCAGTAAGAGAACTTTTGGCTCCTGGCCGACTCATAGCCATTACTCACATAGGCAATCACGACTGTCTTCCTTAAGGAATAACATCTGCACGACCTCCCGAGCCAAAAATCTGCAGCCTCCCCCCACGTTATGAATTACAATTTCTTAGAATTGGGAACACTTGACAAAACTGAAGTAGAAAAATGGAAGGTTTTAAGGGAATGGATCAACATTTTATTGAGCATGCCCTCAGGCGAAAGCGCGAACTCCCATTCCTTTGAAAGCACGGATAATGCTGAGGAAATGGGGCCGAAAACACACCTAGCTGCGTTCTTTCGGTTTTTTAGACACAGCTGAAATGCAAGGGTTTTATGAAGAGATGGCCGTCTCTGTGTCTTTCTCTGGACACCTTAGCAAGGTCCTGTAAAGGGTGTGACAACGTGGAGGGATGAAAGAAGGGCGGAGTTGGTTGTGAAAGCTGAGGAGCCTTGCCCCACCTTAGGAAGGAGGCAACGTGATATTGCAGAAGCCATTTTGATCTAGGAGTTAAAAGTTCAAGTACTGGCTCTGATTCTTTCTCTTGTTCTGACCTTGAGCATATCACTTAATTTCTCTCAGTTTGTCCTTATCTGTGAAAAATTAAGTACACTGCCAGCCCACAGAGATAATCTCTGTGTGGAACACCCTCCCGTTTTTAAACAGTTGAACTCCTTCTTTGCTTTTAGGACCAGGTCAAATGTTCCCTCTCGTGTGAAATCTTTTCAAATCACCGTGGCCAGAATCTCTCACTTTTCCATGCTTATCTTTGTACCTCCATTCTTGATTGTGTGGTAGTCGACATTGCCGTCTGGCCATATGTGTGCATATTTTTTGGCACTAGACTGAAAGCCCCTTGGAGGCAGAGAGCACATTGAATTTATTTTCTATCCCAGAACTGTAAGAATAATAAATTATGATTCTGAGTTTCAAATCGACGTTTTAATTAGTGAGTTAAAGTACATTGCAAGTTGTGGAGGGTTATGTGGATCCCAAGGATTACTTTTGTTATTAACCATTACCACCTTGTACCAGCTGATGTCAGCTTTACCTTATCAATGGGATGCGTCTCATTTCACTGGCCTTTCAGTAGCACTTAGAATGAATGGTTGCAGCTTTATTTTTCTTAAACAGTTGGAGGCAATTGTAAATCCTTTTATTTATCAAATTTGGAATTAAACCAACTTAGTTTGGTTTATAAAACTTAAAAATAAACGAAATTGATGCAAATTAATTGCAAAGCAGCCATGATAAACAAATTACAGTATCCGGCCCTACTGTTAATGATGTAGAAGAATTAATTACTTGGAAGAGGTAAGCAATTAATGTTGGATGTTGAAATGCTCGACAAAGCATACTAAATCAGGAAATCTGAAATCCTGAGGCTTATTCTTGGTGTTACAATCGAGATATGTATTTTAATCTATAAAATAGCACAATATAATCTTTTAAGAGCGTATTTCTAGCTGTTTTTAATATTATCTAATAGCATAATGCCAAAATACGATTGCTTTTATGTTACTCGTCTATTTAAATTTGTATTTTTGGCTACTGTGCTACTGCTAAATGGAAATTAATTTCTTCGCAATCAGTGGTGCTCTTGTTATTATGTTTACAAGTTGTTTTTAGATTTCAAAAATTCAATTTCAGACTATTTTCCCAGTACATGTTATGAGAGGGGGGAATGGATACCTAGACATAAATATATATTTACTTTTCATATATGGAAAAATAGAAATTTTAGAGTTGGAAATCATCTAGTGTGAAATCATTATTTCAGTAAAGTCTTGAGATGAAAGTTACCTTGCACAAGTTTACCTTTCAAGATCCTGGGACAGCTAAGCCTGTTATTCAGAATTCAGAAAGACTGGTTTAATATTCTCTCCACTCCACCAAATTACCTTCATTTTTAAAATAAAGCAGATAGGCTTATGTGATGTATTGTGCTAACATAAATTACATTTGCTCATTTGTCTTTGTGTAACCCACAAAACAACACTCTTAGTGAAGGATTCCCACTTGAGGTGAAAAAAACACAAGACCAGAGCTTATTGAGGTGTGTTTTCTCTACCGTTCTACAATAATGTAATCACCTGCAATTGTGTCGTTACTGATATCAGTTTTCTTTAGAAATAATTTTGGTTTTAATAGAGAAAAAAATTGACACAGAATATCCATATTCACTTTGCAGTGGATTTGAATTCAACTAGCATGAATATTGTATGTTCAATTATAGGATTGTTTAAATAGATTTGGGCGGAGCTAGTTTGCACTTTTTTTAGCCAATGAATTGTGCTGTTATTTTTAACTTTTTTCTGCTAAAGTCTTCAGTTATCTCAATATTGAAGCATTTCCTTCTAGCCAGTGTTTAAAAATAGAATTCTGAACCCTCCAAGTACAGTGTGATGAATTGTGCCTACCCAGATAGCTAATATTTCAAAAAGACAATAAAAATAGTAAGAATCAGTTCAGCTTCTTCTATGCAGAAAATTACAATTGAGAGCTCAAAGAATGAGTAAATGTGGGACATCTTAAATTAAAAAAATATTTATATAATTTTACATCATGGTTTGAGACATGATAACTAAAAGCCATTTCCATCTGAATAATATTGTATTTCCTATGTTTATTATTTTATTTTTATTTTTTTATTAATGTACCACATTTTCTTCATAAATAACGTGTGTGTTACATGTTTCTTGCCCACTGTGCAATTCCCCCTTGTTGTTTTCTTATTTTTGTAAGCATGCTATGCCAATTTGTTTTTACATGTTGCTGACTTCAGTTGATACTTAGAAGACATAATTAAACTATGAAATAAGCAGACCTAACATAACCTAATGGTTTCACTTAAGATGATCTGATAAGGTTTTCGCGTTCAACTGTTGAGCTAATGCACTGTAATTAGCAACTTAAATTAATAGAAACAAACGCTCAGTTCCGATTGTTTATTTTCTAATTGCCTGGGGACTACCAAACTCGATCCATGACTTCTTGACCATGGATTATACCTTTGTTATACAATTATGATCAAAGGAAACATTTTAGGACAATTTTTATACACAGAAGCAGGAGATTAAAGAAAATGAACAACATGAAAGAAAATGAACAGGACAGTACGATTTACCTGTAATTTGGGAGGACGGGTGAACGAGGCCAAAATGCACTTCTGGAAACGTCACACGCCATGTTACGGTATATGCATTTCTGCACTTGTTATGCGTGTGTGCACTATTTACATGGGTGTGTTATTTGTGAAAAATACAGTAGTGATAAACCAGATAGAAGTAATAAAACATACCCATTTATTTTGGTAGTTTTCTTATTCCAAAATTAGCTCTTGAATTAGAAAACTGGGGTAACTATTGGGACCTACCCTTGTATAACAAAATTATGAGGCTTGTGACTAAGAAACACTTATTTGTGAGATGGCATAGAAATACATGAAACTGGACTAAAAGTTTGCATCTTTCTTCATTCTCTTCTACTTAACCCCTAAAGCATGCTCAATATCAAGAGCAGTATCAAGTTTATTTAGGTGCTAGTGAGTATTTCATGACATTGATGATAACATGTCTTACTGTTAGTGAACAGTAGTAATGCTCCATAACTAGTTGCTGGGACAAGAAGAGGAAGAAAAGATTATGCATTAATGACTAATATTCACTGGGGATTACTTAAATGCCATATGCCACACTATACAAAGCATTATTTTCATTTAATCTCAAAACCAATCATCTAAGCTAGTTTTATTCTCATTTTACAGATGAGAAAACTGAGTTTCAGAAAGGTTAAGTAATTTGCCAAAATCTTGTGAATAATTAACAACAAAACTGGCACTCAAACCAAGGATTCTAACTTGAGAGCCCACATTCCTAATCCTTACACCCAAATTGAATAATCATGTGATTTTGCTGTTTGGCCGTAGGAGCAGAATTTTTTTCATGTGTTACATCCATAAATAATTTATCTGGTTCGGTTTTGTTTTAGGTGTCCACATACATTTTTGCCTTAGTATTTTATACATCAATTCGAACACTATTGACCTAACTATATTATCCAGGTTAATGTTTTCATTATATTTTAGTATTTATGCAACAATTAAGATCACTTAAAGTAATGTATACAAAAAAAATTTCTAAACAGTAAAGTTCTAGATGAATATAAGGTCATGATATTATCAAAATGTCTTCATAAGCCTTAATCACTAAAAATGATTATTAAGCTAAACGTTTCCATTTTCTCTTTCCTCTAGATGCTTCACTTATTAAATATATCACCTATCATATGAGAAAATGTAATGCTTATTGATTTGGCAATTGCAGAACGTCAATTAACAGTCTCACCAAACTCTGGCTATTAACAAATTTAAGGTCTTGATTCTTCAAGGATGTTTCGCTTTTTTCAGTTCTGGTTACACAGCTTGTCTCTGCAATCCACTGGGCTCCAGGGTTGCTAAAAGAGGAGAATTTTGCAGCCACTGATTCTGTATTAACAGATCTTATGCCAGATGTTTTTTAAAAGATTTTTTTTCTAGATCTTTTAAGATTTTCCTTTCTTTCTTTTTCTAAGATTTTTTTTTTTTTCCTAGTGGTTGACACTAAAGGACATAATCAACAAGTTGTTGAACTTAACAGAATCAGTTTAATTTTGGGAAGGCAAAGGGGAAAGCGGAGTACTGACAGTGTCCTACTTTCCCTGATGGATCACTGTCCGGTTTCATGCTCAATTTCTTTTTGTATTTGTCTCTCAATTATGTCATGCACTTACTACGTGCCAGAAACTATGAAGATAGTAATCTTAGTCTCTTGAACTCTAGCTTCAACATTGTCACTGATGTTGATTGTAAAAACGCTGCATATAAATATATACTAATGTATATTACAGCTGAAGTGTTTACACTTATTGCATGATTTGTTTTGCCACACCCTCAAAATTTCTAAAATAGCCATAGTTTTGAACCTTATGATTCCCATCCAAGTTTAATTCACTTTATCCCTGGTTCTTTTATAATCCTGACACCTAGAACTCAAGCTGATGCTTCTGGGAAGGTCTAGGGAATGCAAGGTGAAGCAAGGCTATCATTCTGTGTTCTGGAGACAGTTGTTAGTTGCCATCAAATCAGCACCACCTCATGGTGACCTTATTCATAACAGAATGAAACATTCAATGCCTGGTCCTGTGCCATCTTCATAATCATTGGTATGTTTGAGTCCATTGTTCTGCTATCTTGTGGTGGATTTTGACCTATGGCTTGTCTTCCAGCACTATATCAGACAATATTCTGTCATGATCCATAAGGGTTCTATTGGCTAAATTTCAAGAGTAGATTTCCAAGCCTTTCTTCTTAATTTGTCTTAGTCTGGAAGCTCCAGTGAAACCTGTTCACCATGGGTAACCCTGATGGTATTTAAAAATACTGGTGGCATAGCTTCCAGCATCATAGCAACATGCAGGCTACCACAGTATGACAAAATGGTAGACTGGTGGTGGCTGCAGACAGTAAGTCTGTTGATGTGGTCTAAAGACTTCATTAGCAGTTTTCAGGGGCATTTTATGATTTAGCCTGTGCCCATAAACCCATAAACCCAAAAACCAAAACCGACTGCCTTCGAGTGGATTCTGACTCATAGTGACATTTATAGGACAGAGTAGAACTGCTCCATAGGGTTTCCAAGGTTGTAAATCTTCATGGAAGCAGACTGCCACATCTTTCTCCCAAAGAGCAACTGGTGGGCTCGAAACACTGACCTTTAGGTTAGCAGCTGAGTACTTAAACACTGTGCCACCAGAGCTCCTTCCTCTAATGCTCAATAATTACCTTTGTACTTCCAAGATACCTTTACATTCATTTTATCAAAATTTCCTCTATGTGGATAAGAGTCAAGGTTAATGTAGCAGTTTCTCTCATTGCTTTCTGAACCTAGCAAGGAAATAAATCATTAGTAAAATTTTTGAGATATTTATTTATAGAATTTTTAGTTTTACACAATGGAAACCAGAGCCAAAAATAATTAAAACTACGTCAGTTACTAATTAATGATCACTTAAATCAGGAGGGCAATATAGAAGTGGTTAGGGGCATAGGGTCTCTGGCTAAATTTCCCAGTTTTGAATCCAGTCTCCATTGCTTACTAGATTCCTGACCTTAAACAAGGTATATAACTTCTGTGGGTCTAAATTTCCTCACCTATATGACAGTACCTCCCTGATGGAATTGTGAGGACTCTGGTAGTATAAACATAGAGACATTCGTGGTCTCTATTCAAAGTGCAGAGCTTATTTGGGAAGTGTCCGTGTGCATGTATGCATTTCAATAAATATTAATAGAGCGTAGTTCAGTGCTATAAAAGAGGTGTGTTCATGCTGTGTAAACACCTTTGTTCATTTCTTCCACTCCGCCACTCCAGTAATCTTTTTCTCTTCTTTGAACAAGTTATCAAATCATTGTTAATATCATTATCAGTTTCATCCCTTCAAATATTGGTTTCATTTTAAAAAGTTGTGAAAATAGAATGTAAAATCTTTTAATAATATTGTTATAATTTTACAATACAGTGACTAACAATACGTAATTTATTCTACTTTTTCTCCCTTACTCATTGCACGAATCAGAAAAGAAAAAAAAAAAAAATCCTAAGACAAATCTAAAAATGTACGAAGCCAATTATTTTGACTTTTTCAAACTTCTCTAGTGCAGGTAATATCTCAGACCCTGATACCCTAAAACAACCAGTGGCTAGATCCTTAATCAGTGGTATTCTGAATAGAATTTTAACACACAGTCCAAATGTCTAATGCTAGTGAATCAAATACAGGTCTTCCCCCGATTTTCGGAAGTTCGCTTTCCGCCCCTTCGCTTTGACCGAAGACCTACATTACATTAGTACATGTTTTCGCTAACTGAAAGAAATCTGAAGAGGATTTTTGCTTTTACAAAAAAGCGGAAATACCGTTCAGTGTTTGTTTTGCAGCCAAGCAGTTGAAGAAACAGCCCGCACCCGGAGTACTGAGAATGGCGTCGCCAGCTCCCTCCCCTTGAACTACACTCAGCATCTCAGCTTTTACTATATGTTAGTATTATTTTAGGTTTTACGTGTTATCTTGTATGATTTGGTAGGTTATTTTTTGCGTCTGGGAACACGCAAAAATTTTTCCCACGTTAAAGGATGGCAATTGCGTCTTTGCTTTACGACATTTTGGCTTACGGAAGGTTTCCTAGGAACGCCCTACTTTGGGATAGCGGGGTTAGCCTGTACTTCATACTTAACGGGCTTTCCAATAGCAATCTCTGTAATACTTAGGAAAAAATAGATATATTCTAATCAGAAGACCTGGGTTAGAACCCTCTGCAACTGCTTTAAGCCTTATTTTTCTTATAAAATGACAATAGCAATAGTGAATGCCAAGCAAGAGGATTGTGTGGGTTAAATGAGAAGACTTGTGGAATAACATTGTTTTCTCTTGCTCCTGTAGGGTTAGGAAAGCTTTGTCAAGTGTGTGTTTCAATATCATTGAGTCAATTTGATTTCAATAAAATGCCAGCCTCTGAGTAAACAACCTGTAGTACTATGTCTTCTATAGAACAGAGAACGACAAGATTGCTTTTATTTAAATTACTAATCAAAACCTTTAGTACAATTGATTGTAGGGAGTTGTGAATGTAAATTAATTAAATCAGTCTGTTTTCTTATCTTAAGCTGGGAACACTAAGACTAAAAATAGTTGCATTTTAAACAGAGGTGCTTTTTCTTTCTCTGAATAACTGACATGTTTGTATTTGGATAGAGAAGAAAATCAGGGAGAGGTTCCTAAGACTGAGGTGGAGGGACAACATGTTCAAAGGCATACAGGTTTTTAGGTCAATAGTAATCCTGCAGCTAATTATAAGGAGTGTCATTAGGTTGAAGGAATCACATTGTATAAACAGTGTCATATTTGAGCCCCTATCTGCCAATTTTATGATTTTTTTAATAATTTTATCTCATTTATTAATGTTTGTTACCATTTTCTTTAAGCTTTATCAGTGCTTTTTCATGGTGTCAGTCGTGAAAAGGTGATTAAATGAACTTTGTTATAGGTGTAGTTATTGGTTGAACTACATATATAAGAAAATTGCATATATGTTTCGGGTATCTTATAATAATTTTTTTTTAATAATCATCTATCTTTTTATTTCCAATGATAATTAGTTAATACACTATTAACCATCTGTCTTAGTTATCTAGTGCTGCTATAACAGAAATACCACAAATGGCTTTACAAAGAGAAATTTATTTTCTCACAGTCTAGTAGGCTGTAAGTCCAAATTCAGGGCGTTGGCTTCAGGGAAGGCTTTCTCTCTCCTTCGACTCTGGAGGAAGGTCCCTGTCTTCAATTTTTCCCTGCTTGAGGAGCTTCTCTGCACAGGGACCCTGAGTCCAAAGGACACGCTCTGCTCCCAGCACTGTTTCTTGGTGGTATGAGGTCCCCAATTCTCTACTTGCTTCCTTTTCCTTTTATCTCTTTTAAGATGAAAGGTGGTGCAGGCCATACCCCAGGGAAACTCCCTTTAGATTGGATCAGGGATGTGACCTGAGCGAGGGTGTTATATCTCATCCTAATCCTCTTTAACCACAAGCAGAGATTATAATTTATAACACATAGGAAAATCACAAAATGATTTTTCATGACATTTTTGTGAAAATGTGACAATCACACAATACTGGGAATCATGACCTAACCAAATTGACACGTATTTCTGGGAGGCACAATTCAATCCATGACACCATCACTGGAAATATTCTTGGACATCAGTGCCATTATGCATTAGAACCTATTTAGCTTTTCAGTTTGTGAACACTTCATTTTTCCAAGGAGTTAAGCTTGCCTGATGGTATCTTGCCAGCCTAGTCTCAAATTCTTTAAAAATTGCATTAAGTTATATTAACAACTTATTATGCCTTTGTTATTTAATAATCAATTTTCTAGAATTGGTTAACTGGGTTCACTGTAGAAACATATTCTTCACTGATACAGACTTCAGCATGGGTCTGTTAGAGACCATACACCATTTCCCCAGGGACAGTTCTAGTTTATGCTTGTTTTCCATAGCAATTATCAATGAAAAAAAAAAAAAGGCTCCCTTTTAATTTTCAATAGTATGCCATTTTAGATTAGATATTATGGGACCACTGTCATATAAAATAAAATTCTTGAATTTTGTGGCAAAATTCTCTTTTAAGATGTTTTGATCTATTGTCTTCATGAGGGTATTTGTACTTTGCAGATCATGCAACCTGAGTTTTGGTTTTGAAAATATGGTCACTACAGTGATAGATAATTTTGTTTTCATGTGCTAGACACTCAATGTGTATTTGTTGAATTGAATTCACTTATTTGACCATCATATTTAATTAGTAATCTTGCCTAGACTAATAACAGGAAGGAGCTGAGAATACTAATTTATCCAACAAATGTTTGTTGAGCACCATCTATGTGCCAATCACTGCTATAAGCAACAAATGACACAGCAGTAAAAACCAAATTGACAGTCTCATGCTCTAGGTTGTGAAACTTGTGTTCTAAAGGCCTTAATGGGGTAATGATATATATTATTTATTATGTTATACTGATGATATGTATTTATTATGTTATACATTACAGAGTCATCAGTATATGTTAACATTACATTGCTCTTTTATACAAGTTTCCTGGACAAAAGCAAGGCTTCCTTTAAAACCCACCTATTCTCATAACTACCCCATAGAGTTTCCAAGGAACCCTTGGTGGATTTGAACTGCAGACCTTTTGGTTAGCAGCCATAGCTCTTAATCACTAAGCCACCAGGGCAACTTGATGGCGATGAGTTTTTGGTTGTTCCTGTAAAGAACTCTCCATGGTTAAGGTTAACTTTATACCATGTAGTCTTACTATGTTTATTTTCCTTTTTCTGACTCAGTAGATCACTCGGCATCTTAGGTCCTTGTTGTGGATTGAATTGTTCCCCCCCAAACTGTGTGTCAACTTGGCTGGGCCATGATTCCCAGTATTGTGTGATCGTCCACCATTTTGTGATCTGATGTGATTTTCCTATGTGTTGTAAATACTACCTCTTTGATGTTAAAGAGGCAAGATTAGAGGCAGTTAGGTTAATAAGGCAGACTCAATTTACAAGATTAGGTTGTGTCTTAGGCCAATCTCTTTTGAGATATGAAAGGCAGAAAGGAGCAGAGAGACAGGGGTACCTCATACCACCAAGAAACAAAAGCCAGGAGAATAGCGTGCCCTTTGGACCTGGGGTCCCTGTGCTGAGAAGCTTCTCGACCAGGGAAGATTGATGACAAGGACCTTTCCCCAGGGCCAAGAAAGAGAGAAGGACTTCTCCTGGAGCTGGCACCCTGAATGTGAACGTCTAGCCTCTTAGACTATGGGATAATAAATTTCTTTTTGTTAAAGCCGTTCCACTTGTGGTATTTCTGTTATAGCAGTGTTAGACAACAAAGACAGTCCTCCTGGAGTTGATGGTTCCAGTTGCCCATGATTTTTCTGTTTGCATTAGTTGTAGTGAAAAAACATCACAAAGTTTAGTAAAGCAAAAACAAAGTTTTATTTGGCATATATTCAAAAAGGCAAAAGTGGGAAGTGGACAAGCATGCTGCCAGAGCCATGTCTGCCTGAGTCCAAGGAAATATTACAGGATAGGCAAGAATGGCAAAACGCACAAGCATGCTGCTAGAGCCATGTATGCCCAACCATTTCAAAATGGGCAAAACCATCGAAAGCTTCACCTTTTCACAGACTGACTAGAAACTGTGATCCTCCATTTTGAATTGTCTTTCTTTACAATCATTGGTTCAGGTTTCAGTAATGACAATCAGGAGGGTCTTCATTGGTCCAACAATTTTCTATTCACTAAATGTTAATAGCAAAAGATAAGAGTGGAAAGCCTTTTGTGTTCTGGTTTATTGGCTTATGTGAAAGGTTCTCTGGAAGATATTTCCCAAGATTATCCTAGCTATTGTCCTTATATCTCAGGGCCCAGTTGATGTGTCCTTGTGAGTCCTTGTGAGCCCAGCTCCAGCTGGGTCACATTCTCCATGCTCAAGGACAGGGAATAATGATTTCAATATTATTTCCTAAATCAGATTCAGTAAATAAGCAGCTCAGAACATTAAATTCCTAGTAGTCTTGATATCATCCTGTGTTCTAGCCAACAAGTTCATGTACACAGAAAACTTCTTACCTCATTAATCTTTGAAAACTTTTTTTTTTTTTTTTAAGGAGGACAGGTTATTGTTATTTTCTACCAACATATAATTCAAAATTTTTAAATGCATCCTGGAGCTTCTCAAATGATTTCTGAGTAAGCACCTTCTCTTGTTATTTGACTCTTCATAAAGTCCATGAATATTTTTAAACTTTAATGACTTAGGTTATGGGCATAAAAGAAACAATCAGCAGTTTATATACTAAAGCATACTCATTCAAAGTGAGAATAATGATATCATAAAATCGGAACCATTTAGCGTTTGAAACAGACTTAAAATGTTCAAGTTTAATTCTGTATTGTTCAAATGTGCACAGGAAACATGGAAAAGAAATGGTAATTGACTTGTCTAAATTTATAAAGCTAATTTGTGGCAGAGTCAGGAAAAGAAAGCATGTTTTTTTTAAATTTTGATTTTAAGAATTCTGATTATAAAGTCACTATTTTAAGTTTGAAATTCTGATTATAAAATTACTATTTTTTTAAGTTTGAAAAATTCAGAATGTGTATGAAAAAATTAACATTTTTAGTTATCTTACTCTATGTAGATTGCCATGGTTGCATAAACTCTATTTTAAAATATTACACCTTTTGAATAATATTGAAGTTTCACTCTCTACACAATTTTGTAACTTGCTTTTAAACACTAGAAGAAACATTATGTGGTATCATACCAGGGATGCAAGTTTGGATTGCAAATTAAGGAAGAAGGATCTTTTAATTTAGATATAGAAAAACCTTGCATTTTTTTGATTAAAGATTTGCAAATTCTTTGAGAAGAGATAGAATAAATATAGAAGTAAATACAGTTTGCAATGTTATCCATGATTTATTATGATCCACACAATCAAATGCCTTCGCATAGTCAATATATCATAGGTAAACATCTTTCTGGTATTCTCTGTCTTCAGCCAAGATCCATCTGACATAAGAAATCATATCCCTTGTTCCATGTCCTCTTCTGAATCTGGCTTGAATTTCTGGCAGTTCCCTGCCCATGTACCGCTCCAACTGTTTCTGAATTATCTTTAACATAATTTTACTTGCATGTGATATTAATGATATTGTTTGATAATTTCTATATTCCATTGGATCACTTTTCTTTGGGATGGGGACAAATAAAACCTACTCTTTCAGTTAGTTGGCCAGGTAGGTATCTTCCAAATTTCTTGGCATAGATGAGTGAGTGCTTCCAGCGTCGCATCTGTTTGTTGAGACATCTCAATTGATATTCCATCTCTTCTGGTGGCCTTGTTTTTTACCAAAGTCTTCAGTGCAGCTTGGACTTCTTCCTTCAGTACCACCGGTTCTTGGTCATATGCTACCTCCTGAAATGGTTGAACATTTACTAATTCTTTTTGGTGCACTGAGTCTGTGTATTCCCTCCGTCTTCTTTTGATGCTTCCTGCATTGTTCAATTTTTTGCCCATAGAATCCTTCAGTGTTGCAACTCAAAGCTTGAATTTTTTTTCTTCAGTTATTTCAGTTTGAGAAATGAAAGCATGTCCTTCCCTTTTGGTTTTCTATCTCCAGGTCTTTTCACATTTCGGTATAATATTTTACTTCGTCTTCTCCAGCTGCCCTTTGAAATGTTCTACATTCAAGAGCAAGTTTCAGAGTCTCTTCTGACACCCATTTTGGTCTTTTTTTTTTTTTTCTGTCCTTTTAATGACCTTTTCCTTTCTCTGTGTATGATGTCCTTGATGTTATCCTATAGCTCGTCTGGTTTTTGGTCATTAATGTTCAATACGTCAGATCTATTCTTGAGATGATCTCTAAATCCAGATAGTGTGTGCCCAAGGTTGTACTTTGGCTCTCATGGACTTGTTTTGATTTTTCAGCTTCGAGCTTGAACTTACATATGAGCAATTGACAGTTTGTTCCACAGTTGTCCCCTGGCCTTGTTGTTACTGATAATATTGATGTTCTTCATCGTTTCTTTCCACAGATGTTGTTGATTTGAATGCTGCGTATTCCATTTGGTGAGGTCCATGTGTGTGGTCACCATTTATGTTGTTGAAACAAAGTATTTGCAATAAGTTTTTGGTCTTTCAAAATTTTATCGTGTGATCTTCCATGTTGTTTCTGTCACCAAGGCCATATTTTCTAACTACTGATCTGGGATAAAATTCAGAAAGTATATGGAAAAAATTAACATCCTTTGTTATCTTACTCTATGTAGATTACCATGGTTGCATAAACTCTATTTTAAAATCATTTCCATTGATTCATTTTGAGATTATGTGTCAACTTGGCTGGGCCATGATTCTCAGTGTTTATATGTAATAACTCCCAAGATTGAATCTGCTGCGAGTAGCCAATCAGTTGAAAGAGAATTTCCTTGGGGGTGTGGCCTACATCCAAATATGAGCAGGTGTTCTGGCTTTTTTGCTCACTCTGGATCCTGCACTGTCTCCTGTTCATCTGACCTCTGGTTCTTGGGACTTGAGCTATTAGCTTATCTGCAGATCTTAGAATTCATAGATCTTCACAGCCTGAGAGCAGGAGCCCCACTCTCCCACCTGTGAATCTTGGGTTCTCCAGCCTCTGCAGCTACATGAATTGGGAGAAGCCTCGGACTTGGGTCATTTCAGCCTCTGCAATCACACGAGCCATTTCTTTGCTATAAATCTCTTTCTATACATATTTAAACGTTTTACTGGTTTTGCTTCTCTAGAGAACCCAGCCTACGACATGATCTTTCTTTGTTTCCAACTTCCATATTCCAATCACCAGTAATTATTAATGCATCCTGATTGCATATTTGATCAATTTCAGACTGCAGAAGTTGGTAAAAATTTTTAGTTTATCTTTAGCATTAGTTGTTGGTGCATATATTTGAATAACATTAGTATTAACTGGGCTTCCTCACGGGCATATGAATATTTTCCTATAATTGACAGCATTATACTTCAGCATAGATCATGAGTTGTTCTTTTTGATGATGAATGTGACATCGATTCTCTTCGATTTGTCATTCCTGGCATACTAGACAATGTTATTTTCTCATTCAGAATGGCCAATACCAGTCCATTTCAGCTCAGTAATGCCTAGAATATTGATCTTTATGCATTCTAGTTCATTTTTGACAACTTCCAATTTTCCTTGATTCATACTTTGTACATTCTGTGTTCTCATTCTTAATGGATGTTTGCAGCTGTTTCTTCTCATTTTGAGTCATGCCACACCAGCAAATGAAAGTCCCAGAAGCTTTACTCTATCTGCATCATTAAGGTTGACTCTACTTTAAGGACGCAGCTCCTCCCCAGTCATCTCTGAGTGCCTTCCAACCTAAGGGCTCATCTTCCGCCACTATATAAGACAATGTTCCACTGCTACCTGTATGGTTTTCACTGGCCAATTTTTTCAGACGTATGTCACCAGGTCCTTCTTAGACTCTCTCCACAAGCTACTTTTTCTTTATTATTTCCAAGGAGTGGTAGACTAAGTCTAATTGTGTATTTGACAAAGAGTAATTACAGTTAACAGCCATGATCTCATTTCCATTGATTCATTTTGAGATTCTGTGTCCATTCAAGTTTCTAATGGTGCAAGGTAGATAGTAGGGTCAAGGTATTTTAATAAAGATTAAGGAAATCTATGTTTAAATGAAATGAACCCTTTGTGCTGTTGAACAAAAAACACTGGGCTTCAAGTTTGTTTGTTACCCCAAAAGTATTTGAATCAAAATTCTAGTCAGAAGTCCTTAGTTTTAATGCTAGCCTTGCCACCAGCCATCTATGTGACGTTGGAACACTGGTGTTTACTGGTTTATACATTTATACAATGATGGGCATGGTACCAGATCTGGTGTTTCAACATTTATTTTTTCTCCTTTTTAGAAATAGAACCCTTTCTTAAATGAAATTTTCTCAGAAGCCCAAAATATAAAACAGATAAAACTGTAATTGTTCTAGTTGGATTCAGGGTGGGGACCCAGAACCCTCCCCCCTCCCCCATCCTGCACTTTCAGGGGTACCCAAGTGTCTCGGTGACAGCCTCAGAGATCTGTTGGTCTAAAATCACTGGAGTGAATAATTTCTAAGGTTCCCTAGAGTTTGAACATTAAACTATTATTATTTTGTTTTGTCTTGTCAGTGTCTAATAATAAATATAAATTATATTTCCACTAGATGGCAGTAGATGAAACCTTTGTTAGATCTGTTTCAACTTCACATTTAGACTGCTTAAAAATTTTTCAGACTTGAATTTCCTTATATTTTATGCTTTAAAATGTTTGTTTTTCTGAACCTCATTTATTTTTACTTAGTATCCTATTTTCACTATATTGTGGAATTATTGGTAACTCAAGCAGTTTTTACGATACCTGTTTAAAAAAAAAAAAACAAAACAACCCTGGTGACTTAGTGGTTAAGAGTTATGGCTGTAACCAAAAGGTCAGCAGTTTGAATCCACCAGGCACTCCTTGGAAGCTCTATGGGGGCAGTTCTACTCTGTCCTACAGGGTCACTATGAGTCGGAAAATACTGGAGGGCAGTGGGTTTGGCTTTGGTAAAGCATTAGCCTTGGTGGCAAAATGGTTGAAGAGCTTGGTTGCTAACCAAAAGATCAGCAGTATGAATCCACCTGGTGATCCCTGGAAACCCTACTGGGCAGTTCTACTCTGTCCTGTAGGGTCACTATGAGTCGCAATCCACTAGACAACATGGATTTGGTCTTTTTTTTTTTTTTTGGTTTGGTAAAATATTACTTGCTCTGGTCACAAGAGTTTTAAAAAAATGCATAATATTCAAATAAATATATTTAGATGAGCATCTAATTTTTTTTAGTAATACTGTCGTCCCTCCATATTTGTGCATCCATGGATTCAACTAACGACAGATCAAAAATATTCAGGAAAAAAAAAAGTTCCCCAAGGCAAAACTTGAATTTGCCATAACCTGAGCACTCCGCTGAATCCACACGGATGAAGCGGTGTGTAGGCATCCCGTGCTGTCACCTCCCGCCATTTCACAATCCTCAGTCTCTCTGCAGCGCTCGAGAGCATTGTTCTCCTCAGGTCTATTTAGTTTGCTACTTGTTGTGTGCACCCTTTATTTCTGTGGAAACATGGCTGCTAAAAAGCAGCGAAGTGGTCAAAGCAATCCCTCAAAGGCTAAGGGGGACTGTAAGGTGCTATCTCTTGATTAGAAAATAAAAATCTTAGATCTTTTGAAAACTGGTCTGGTGCTGCCGAAGTGAGCCGTAACATGGGAAGAACAAATTGAGCATGCGCACAATAAAGCTGAAATTCGCGGAAGTATTAGTGCTGACCGCACAACACCAAAAATGGTCTCTCTGGTGTGTGATGAAGTGCTTGCAAAGACTGAGAAAGCACTAAGTGGTAAGTGTAAGCAGTAACAGCTATTTTCATAGCATTTACATTTTATTAGGTATTAAGTGACCTGGAGATGATTTAAAGTATACGGGGGGATGTGCATAAGTTATATGCAAATACTACGTCATTTTACAGTGTTTCCTTCTGTGGTACATAAGGTCGCTATGAGTCCGAACCAACTCTATGGTGCTTAACAACAGCAACAACGTCATTTTATACAAGGGAGTTGAGCATCTGTGCATTTTGGTATCCATGGGAGGTCCTGTAACCAATCCCTGGTAGATACCGCAGGACAACTGTACCTCCTTGGTTTTCCAGCTTCCTGACCTATAACTCAAAGGTAGTAGCAACAGGGTCACTCTCATTTCCTATTCCATACTACTTGCCCCCTAACCCTAATACTGAAATTCTGATGATAATAGAAATATGCGTTGTGTATACTGTTAATGTTACAAGATAGAGATGCTTTCAGTTTATATTAACCAAGACCAGACTCATAGCAACCCTGGGATAGAGTAGGACAGTAATGTAGGGTTTTCAAGGAGAAGCTGGTAGATTCGAACTGCTGATCTTTTGGTTAGCATCTGTAGCTCTTAACCATTGTGCTGCAAGAGCTAACCTGTTGCCATCGAGTTGATCCCGACTCAAAAGGAGTCTATAGGACAGGGTAGAACTGCCCCATAGGGTTTCCAAGGAGTGCCTCGTGAATTTGAACTGTCAACCTTTTGTTTAGCAGCGGAACTCTTAACCACTCCACCACAAGGGTTTCCAGAGCTAGGTGGTAGAAATTCATTATAAGGATAACCAGGAAGTGAGATAGCACAGGAAGCCGCTCTGTGCTCCGGAGGAGGGACTAAACAATAAATTCTTCTTTGCAATTTCGCAGCAGCTCTAGTGTTCTCCAAGACCCACCAGTTATAGTAACCTTATGCAACACTATTGTTGTTAAACTGCGTAGAGTTGGCCCTCCATTCATGGTGATCCCCTTGTTGCCAGGTAAAATCCCCAGGTTTTGCTCGGCCTGACTTGTTACCGCCAATAAACAAGAGGCAAAGGTGAGAGATTTAGAAAGACGCCTTTATTTCGTCCTTCAAGGAAAAGGAGCAATCGGGCTGCTGCCTCCAAGATTGCTCACAGGCAGCTTGGGGACCTCGGTTTTTTCAGAGAGCGGACAAGGAAATGTAAATTCATCATGAATATTCAGGATTGACCTTCTTGCAGGTGCTCAGAGCTTGGGGATGACTATGCATTTTCTTTAGACAAGGGTTCAATCCCCCAGGATGGAGGAAGAGGTTGATTTTCTTCCATTAAGATGATAACTCACCACCCAGAGGTGGGTTGGGGCCATCTGTGGCCCATTCTGTGATTATCTTGTCAAGGACAATTTTAGAAGAATGTGGGGTTTATTCTGCTTGGTGTAGGAGGATAAGCCAGAGCAGATGTCTATTAGACGGGCTGGGCTCTGAGGCTGCCTGCCTCACTGTGCGCAAAAACCATGCCACCCATCATTGGTTGGAGATCAGACTGTTGTGACCCATATGGTTTTCCTTGGCTGTTTTTTCAGAGGTAGATCTCTAGGACTTTCTTCCTAGTTCATCTTACCCTGGAAGTTTTTCTGAAACACTCAACACTCAAGCCTCCACTGACAGACAGGTGGTGGCTGCACATGACATGAATGGGCCAGCAATTGAACCAGATGCCCTGCAAGGAAGGCAGTGATTCTACCACTGAACCACTGATAGCTTATGCAACACTGAGCCTTCCTCCTTTTGTGTGTCACTTATCTGTACTCTCCAGCATGAGAGAACTGGTTGGGTCAATTTGCGCCTGGGGAGTGCAAACCGTTAATTGCTCAACTACTAGCCAAAAGGCTGGCAGTTCGAATCCATCCAGAGGTGCCTCGGGAGACAGGCCTGGTGGTCTGCTTCTGAAAGGTCACAGCCATGAAAACATTGTGGACAGTTCTACTCTGAGCACATGGGGTCACCATGAGTCAGAATTGACTTGACAGCAGCAAACAACCCCAACAACAAAAATCTTCCACAGGTTATCCCTAACAGAAAGAGTCTTGTGCTGCTTCGTTAACGCTGAATAGATCTCGGTGAGGGCAGCTTACACATGGAAGGGCGAACACCCGAACATTCAAAGTTTATACCTGTTGTCCAGGTGAAATTAGTCCTAGCTTCCCATTTTATTCTCAGAATCATCCCAATTTGAATGATACATTACATAGCTACCTGAATATATAGTTATCTTTTTCTTAAGCAATAATTCTTGTTCTTCAGGGCAGGGTCATGTGGTTCTATCTTTGTTCCTGCAAGAAGAACTGCCTGAGGCTACTTTCCCAGGCAGGGGCTGTGGGGCCAACAACAGGCATTTAAGCTGTATCTACTGACTGCCAATTATGTAGTCCTTAGAACAAAAAAAAAGATCATTTAGGAAAGAAAGCTAGCTTGAAACTCAAGCACTCTCCCTCATTAGTTCTATTTTAGCCCCTAGATAAAATCTTTCTCCAATGCTATGTGGAAAAGAGGATATGATTTTCATTATCATAGATAGTGCAAAGCTAGAAAAGAACTTTCAGTGGCTTGTCTGTATTACACTAGAAATATCAGGGAAAATTCCAAAATTAGAGCTTTAAAGATGGTTAGTTCACCATCTTTTCTACATAAATGATAGATTGAGTCTTTAATCATCATTCTTAATAATAATTCACATTGCCATTAAATGTATAGGAAGTAGTTATCTTTCCATCTAAGTCATTACCGAGAATTCTCTTAAGTAATCATCTTTGTATCCTTAAATACTCTTTTCCCACATTAGTCCTTTATCATTTTAATTGAATACAGCTAATATAGTGAATCATAGATCGCAAAGCCTTTCCCCCTTTAGAACTGGTTTATAATGAACAAACATTAAGTGATCGTTTGAAGTATTTAACTCAAGGAAGAAGAGACTGAGTTGTACCAATCTCCAAAATATTAAGAGTTTTTCAGAGAGAGCTATGATGAGCTACTTGCCTATCTTCATACAGAACATCAGAAAGAAAGATTAAGTCATAACTTGAAACGTTTTGTTTAGAACAATTTCCTGAATCCTTGTTTCCTTGCTGTTAGAATGGGCTTCTGAAGACATTTGTGTAAAGGTTTTTCTCTGGAAATTATTTATTTCACTTACGGTATTTCAGACACTGTTACGCTGAATTGGAAATGGTGGACATAATGGGCTCACAGATGTTACTTCGAGCAGATAAAGTATGGAAATGCCCACTTATTTGGTTGAAAACGTCGTAGGTCTGACTGAAAGATTAACTTCTGTCGCCAGAATCCCATTTCGTTTTCCTCATCCTGAACCTAAATAAAGAGTACTATGTGTTAGCCTCCTAGCAGTTAGGTGGTGTCATATGACTAGCTCTGGCCAATGCAATATGACCGGAAATCATCTGAGTTACCTCCTGGAATAGTGTGAAGGAGCCAGCGTGCCTACACTCCTTGTTCTTCCAGCTTAGTGATGGTGGAGGCCGTGCATATGATGGCATAGCCACAATATAGAAAGAGCTTGGATTCCCAAGATTCTTCTTGAAGGGAGCTGTGCAAAGAGAATTTTGAATGAAGAAACACTTTTATGTCCTAGGCCACTGAAATTTCAGGGTTCATTTGTTGCCATAGTGTAGCCTGGCCTTTTTTGCTAATAAAGGGAATATTGAGGCTTTGTTTTTAAATTTTTATTTTATTTTTATGACTCAACTTCGTTGTCATCAGAGCTGAGATTCTTTCAAGTAAGTGTTAAGACAGTCATTACTTAAAAGCACAAAAGGCATAAAAACAATTTACAGTATAAAACGTTTGTAATTTGAATGGGACAGAAATTATTTGGAACCTTTAGGCTAATTTTAGCACCATATATAATCTGTAAAATCCTTAAATTAAGAAAAAATATGTAATGCTTTACAGAGTGTGGTTTAAAGATTATTTTGTAGTTTTATAGTTCTCTGTTTTCATTTTGTAGAGTAATAAAAAAAAATAGTGTTGTGAAATTAGAAAAATCATAAAGTTTCTGTGACATACATAAGCTTTTTCAGCATAGGAACATAAATGCATTTCACCTGATAGATAGGGGGACCATATATTTTGGTTGGCTTAAGGCAGTCTCAATTTTTGCCTGTTGTCTCATTACAATTATTAATAATGTCTCCTTTCATTCTAAAATTGTCCTTAATTGGATGATACATCATATCATAATGTCAGTGAGGTCACAATGATCAGTGATAGTTTGGAAAACATGTATCTGATACAGTTAAATGTCCATTTTTCTCACCTCTGTGGAACACATTGCCTCATGGAAATAACATTATATGGGGGTGTTAGCTACTCAGGCCAGCCCACAAAAGAGTTTTAAATCCATGACTGAGTTAAATCATGGTGATTAGTAAATTTAAAATAAAATTTATAGGTTTTTGTGGATTGGCTCAGGAACCTAACCATCATGTATATAAAGCATTGCATCAAATCAAATGAAAAATGTGGTCTGGTTTCCGATAACCAACTCACCAAGGAGCTTGAGAACATTGGTTCATTTTCATTTCAGTATAAACAGTGGTTTTGAAATGCAAATTCCATTTTCTTAAAACTTTTTATTATGGAGCATTTTGAACATACCAAAAGTAAGTAATAATACATCAAACCACCATGTAGCTCTCACCCCAGGCCAAATAACCATCAACTAATGGCTAGTTCTGGAAACCCTGGTGGCGTAGTGGTTAAGAGCTACGGCTGCTAACCAAAAGGTCGGCGGCAGTTCAGATCCACCAGGTGCTCCTTGGAAACTCTATGGGGTAATTCTACTCTGTCCTGTAGGGTCGCTATGAGTCAGAAGTGACTTGATGGCAACAGGTTTGTTTTTTTGGTTTTTAATGGCCAGTTCCACCCTATCCACACCCCCTCTACTTTTTCCCTCCTATAGTATTTTGAAGTGAATCTAAGACTTCATATCATTTTATCCATATGTATTTTAGCACTTATCTTCAAATGATAAGGACTCTTTGTTAAATGAAGTTTCCATATAATAGTATATGTTTAAAACATATTTGTCAAAATAGGTTTGAGTTGAAGCTTAACACTCCAGCATTTGGCCACATTAAATGGATACTATCTCTTGAACTAACAGTCTCGCCATTTCACCTTTATCAGAACAAATTAACTTCTAAACATTCCAAAAGTAAACTCGACATTTCCCTTTAGATAATTTAGAAATATATGTACACACTCCCAACCAGAGATCAAGGAGCTGTGAAGATGTGTTCTTCAGCTGTCTCCTTTTGAAGTCTGTGCTCAGACACTTCAGATAACAGTGTAACTTAGGTTTCTAGGGAACGGAACAGCCTGTTCTTCAAGGAAGAGGTGAATACCTTCGTTGGTAGGTTAACTTCAAGAAAAGTAGTCCTAATAAGTGGAATTTATGGAGCCAATATTAAAAAAAGCCGATATTAGGAGAGCTAAAATAATGTCTTGCATTGGCCTGTTTATTGAGACTCGGACACAACAGCATGCTATAAACAAATTTGATTTACTTTGTGCTAAAATCATTTCTGTATAACCTTTTAATATGCTTAATAGGATTTTTAGGAAGGAAAAAGTACCCTTTCTGGTTCATTTTTTAATTAAATGGTATTTATGATTTGTTTAAAAAGAGAAATCTAAACTACTTTTTTTCTTTATCAGATATGTAATTGAAAGAAAAGAGGGGAATTAATTTATTTAGTACAAATTCTATTTTTAGTAAACTTAAGACATTTTGGAAAGTTGCAACAGATTGTTTATATATTGTACCAACTTCTTGGAATTCTCTCTCCCTCTCTAATATATTCTGTATTAGTTGCCTACTGCTGCCATAACAAAATACAACTATAGTGGCTTTAAACAAGAGAAATTTATTCTCTCACAGTTATAGAGGCTAGTAGTTCTAATTCAAGGTGTCAGCAAATCAAGGCCCTGTTCTCTCTGAAGGCTCTCTGGGAAGATCCTTCCTTGTCTCTCTCAGCTCTGGTAGCCTCAGGCATTCCTAGGTTTGCAGCCGCAGTGTAACTCAGTGATCAATGGACGTCTTCTCTGTCCCTCTGAGTCTCTTCTCTTTTCTAAGGACACCATCATGATTGGATTAGGACCCACCCCACCCTCGTATGACCTCATGTTAACCGATATTTTCAAAGACCCTATTTCCAAACACTGTCATGTTCACAGGTACCAGGAATTAGGACTTCAACGTAAATTTTGGGGGGACAATATTGAATCACGGAGCCAACTCGTGTGTTACCCATTGCCTATTGCTGTGGAGCCGATTCTGACTCATAGCGACCCTAAAGGACAGAGTAGAACTGCCCCATTGGGTTTCCAAGGAACAGCTGGTAGATTTGAACTACCAATCTTTTGGTTAGCAGCCACACACTTAACCACTGCACCATCAGGGTGTGTGTGTGTGTATATATATATATATATATATTTATATTTATACCCTATGTATATACCATTTATATATATATGATTATGTTTTGGGTGGCACTGGAGATAAGGTTTACCATAATTTGATAACTACCCTTTATTTTATCTTTGTATCAACGGATGAAGTTGATCTTTGACTTCATTAGAGTGTTCTATTTAGATTCCAGTGCAGGAACAAGCAGCATGGTAAAGGGCATAGTTCTGTTCCTACCACCTAGTAGCCACATAACCAAGGTAAAACCTTGGTTTTCTAAGTATAAAATGATAATACTAACACTTAACCTACAAGAGTACTGTAAAGATTAAATGGCATTATTTACATCAGTAAATTTTTAAATCAGTTCTCTTTTTGCATTTGCGTATAATAAAATGGCCAGCTTTAAGTTTAACTTAAACAAATACAGTCTTGTAACCAGCACTGTAATCATGGTGGAGATATTTCCATCACTCACTGAGGTTCTGTTGTAGTCAGTCCCCTCCACTCACCCTCAGCTTTGGTCAACAGCTTACCTGCATTCTGTCATTACAGTTTTGCATTTTCTGGATTTCATATAAATGGAATCATTCAGTATGTAGTTTTTGTATCTGGCTTTTTTTTTACTCAGCATAATGCTTTTGAGATTCATCCATAACATTGAATGTATTAGTAGATCATTTCATTTAATTGCCTGCTAAGTAGTATTTTTCATTAAGTAAATACATCACAAGTTGATGGACACTTGTGTTGTTTCCAGAGCCCTGGTGGTGCAGTGGTTAAGAGCTTGGCTGTTCTGTGAAGCAAAAGGTTGGCAGTTCAAATCCACCAGCCACTCCTTGGAAACCCTATGAGGCAGTTCTACTCTCTGTCCTACAGGGTCGCTATGAGTTGGAATCAACTTGGCGGCAACGAGTTTGGTTTGGTTTTGTGTGTGTGTTGTTTCCAGTTTGGGGCTATTATGAATAAAGCTTCTGTGAATACTCAAATGCACATCTTTGTGTGGACATATGTTTTGTGTATCGTAGGTAAATACATAGAAATGGGATTGTTGGATCATATGGTAAATTCATGATTAACTTTTAAAGTAACTGTAGAAGTATTTTCCCTTTAAAGTGGCATATCATTTGCAGTCCTGCCGACTATCTGTGTACCAATTGCTCCACATTCTCATCAATACTTGCTATTGTCAGTCATTTAAAAATTTTTAGCCATTCTGGTCTGTGTGTAGTAATATTATCTCATGGTAGTTTTAATTTACGTTTCTCTGAGGCCTAATATTTTTAACATATTTTCTTGTACTTATTGTCCACTTGCATATATTCTTAGGTGATGTGTCTATTAAAGTCTTTTTCCAGTTTTTATGTTATTTTTTTCTTCTTGCTATTGAATTTTAAGAATTCTTTAAATATCCGTGATATAAGTTCTTAATCAGTTGTATGTTTGCAAATGTTGCTCCCACACTGTGGTTTGCCTTTAAAGTCCTTAACAGTGTCCTTTTTTTTTTGTTTTAACTTTATTCAAGGACTATTTATTTGATAATATAGCTCAAATCAGAATCACTTGGAGGGCTTGTTAAAATAGAAATTGCTGAGCTCCACGCACAGAGTGTCAAATTCAGTAAATCCAAGGTGGGAGATGGATAATTGGTGTTCCTACACGTTCCTGGGTTTTCTGGGACACGTTCCTAGGTGGTACTGATGCGGCTGGTCTTGGGACCACACTGGAGAACCACTGGTCTTGGGACCACACTGGAGAACCACTGGTCTTGGGACCGCACTGGAGAACCACTGGTCTTGGGACCGCACTGGAGAACCACTGGTCTTGGGACCGCACTGGAGAACCACTGGTCTTGGGACCGCACTGGAGAACCACTGGTTTAGTAGTTGAGTGAGAGTTAAGGAGCATCTGGAATTCGTTTGATTCTTTAAGATTGTCTTAATAGTGGCCTTTCAAGAAGGAAAGCTTTTAATATTGAAGACTAATTGAAAAATTTGTATTTTCTGTGTTTTATCTAAAAGTCACCAAGATATAAGTTTTAGCTATTATATTTAGCTCTATAAACCATTTCAAATTTTTTTATAGCTTAATTAGGGGTCAAGATTAATTTTTTTGCATAAATACATCCATTTTTTTCTGTTACAATTTGTTGAAAAGACCCACTTGCACTGGCAGTGCATTTGCTAAGATTGGAGTGATACAGCGAAGATTAGCATGTCCCCTGTGCAAGGATGAAGTATTTCATATTTTTGAACCTGCTTTGCTGTGTGTACTTTCACCAAAAATATAATGAAGTAGCACAAAAAATTAACCCCCACAAAAAAACAAATTGACCACGTCTGTGACACTCTGTTCTGTTTAATTGATCTATATGTCAATCATTATGCCAATACCACAATGATTTGATATTTTAGCTTTATAGTAAACCTTGAAGTCAAGTAGTATAAATGTTTCAACTTTGTGCTTTTTCAAAGTTGTTAAGGCTATTCTAGGCTCTATGCATTGCCATTTACTTTTGGAATAAACTTGTCAATTTCCACATAAGTACGTGCTGAGCTTTTAATTGGGAATACCTGAGCTATAGGTGAATACGAAGAGAATTGAAACCTTTACAGTGGTATGTCTTCTGATCCATGAACATTACATCTTTTTCCATTTGTTTAGCTGTTCTTTAAATGTACCCAGTAAAGTTCTGGAAATTTCAGGATACAGGGCTAGCATGCATTTTGGTAAATGTAGTATTCCTGTATGCATTATTTTTGTTGCTATGATCATAAAAAATGTTTTTATTTCAAAATTTAGTTCATTGCTAGTATATAAAAAAGTAACTGACTTCTGTGTATTTACTTTGGATATCATACCTTTGCTAAATTCATTTCTTCTAGTAGCATTTTTTGTTTATATTTCTTTGAATTTTTATGTAGATGATCCCGACATCTGCATATAAAGATAGTTTAATTTTTTCTTTCTAGTATGGATGGAATTGATCGAGTGATTGTATTATTGTTATAATTTTTTTTTCCTATTTCACTAGCTAGGACTTATACTAATTTGTTGAAAAAAGTGGTGAGAATAAATTTTTGCCTGGCTCCTGATCTTAGCAGAAAGCATTCAGCCTTTCACTATTAAGAATGGTGTTAGCTGTGAATTTTTGATGGATTTTTCTTTCAGGTTGAGGGCATTCCCTTCTATGTATAGTTTGCAGATCATTTTTATTATGATTAGATGTTGAATTTATCCAGTGCTTTATTCTGCATCTAATTTAGTAAGTGTCTTAGGTTCTCAGTGCTGCTATAACAAAAATGGCATGAGTAGGTGGCTTTAAACCGCCCCCCCCCCAAAAAAAAGAACATAAATTTATTTTCTCACAGTTCTGGAGGCTAATAGTCCAAATCAAGTCTTGGCCATGTTTGTTCCTTCCTTGTTGCTAGTCCTAATATTCCTTGGTTCCTTGTAGACAGTCCTTATATGGCATTGCTCCTCTCCCCTTGTCACCCATGTGTGTCTCTGTCTAATCTGTTCTTCTTTTTTTTTTTTTTTAACTCAGAAGTGGTTAGATTTAGAACTCACCCTACTCAGGTATGATATAATTAACATAACAAAGAAAAACCCTATTTCCAAACAGAATTGCATTCACAGGTACAAAGGCCAGGAATTCAACATGTATTTTGAGGGGACTCAATTCGTTCCATGACACTAAGCATATGATTTTTGTTTTTTAGATAAAAATATTGTGAATTATATTGATTGTTGAATAAGACAAACTTTCATTCCCAGGATGATACGTTATTTCATTTTATACATTGTTTTATTTTGTTTGGAATTTTTGCATCTCTATTCAGGAGGGATATTGATCTCTTTTATTTCTTTAAAATATTGCCTTTAGTTTTTGCATTAGGTAATTCTGGCCTTATAAAGTTACTTGGGAAGTAATCTCCTATTTTCTGGCACTTTTTGTGTGAAATCAGTATTTTTTCCTTAAATGTTTGGCAGAACTCACCATTGAAGTCATCAATGCATGATTCTTTGTGGGAAGTATTTTAATTATGACTTCAATGTCTTTAATAATTATAGAATTTTAATATTATAAGATTATTCAATCATCTATTCCTTGTGAGGGAGCTTTGGTCATTTGCATCTATCAAAAAGTTAGTCCGTTTTACCCAAGATGAGAGTAAGCATGTAGCTGTTCATAATATTTCCTTTTCATCCTTTTAATGTCTGCAGGACCTTTAATGGAATCCTGGTGGCGCAGTGGTTAAGAGCTCTGCTGCTAACCAGAAAGTCAGCAGTTTGAATCTACCAGCCACCCCTTGGAAACCCTATGGGGCAGTTCTGCTCTGTCCTATAGGGTCTCTATGAGTTGGAATCGACTTGATGGCAACAGGTTTAGACCTGTATTTATGTCTGTTCTTTTGTTCCTTATATTGGGTATTCATTGCTTTCTTTTCACTCTGTGGATTTGTCTGTGTTGGAGAGAGTTGTAGCAAAAGCTGTAGTTGCCACTATCTTTACGTGGATTGGAGTGTTAGATATTTTTCACTGTGATTAATATTACACAAAGTTTAAAAAGATTCTCTTGCTCTGCTTATCCAACCAGAGGCCTTTAATGTGGATGATTTTGAGCATAACCCACCTTAAACATACTTGAGAAATGTGGTAATGCCTGAGATTTGCCATTTTTCTTCCTTCTTTGCTTCTGTCCACTCTCTTCCCGTCTAATTTTTCTAAGTGGTGTGTGTGTTTCAGATGCATCTCTTAACAAAATCCTTTCATCTCAATCTCTCTAATGTATCTGGAATTTGTTTCTCTCTCTCAATCACTACCGTCTCTACTAACTACTACCATTCCCAGACTGAACTATAACCCTCTCATTAGGTTTTCTACTTTTGCTCTTGTACTCTTCTAATTCCTTTTCCACACAATATCCAAAGAGGTGTTTTAAAAATAGAAATATAATCATGAAATTGCCCCCTGCTTAATATCATTTGGTGGTTGCCCAAAATTCTTAACATGTCTCATCTTCATAACTCAGCTCCTGCAGGCATATCCAGCCACATTTATGCACTAGATCACTAGTTTCTGTGCTTTTTTTTCCACCGTGATCACAGTAAGAAACACATTTTGTACCATCATCCAGTACACATGCATGCCTGAAACAAAAGATTTTACAAAAGTATTTCTTTTTCTGCGTATACACGCACGTGCACACACACTCACACATATGTGACAGATTTGAATGTGTGATTAAATACCTATTTTCCCTCACTACATGGGATTAGGAACTGTATTTTCCTATTATTGGCTTTTTGCATTATCTTCAGTACCTAAAATAATGCCTAGCGCAGAGGAGGTACTCAGGATATGTTTGTTGAGTGAATACACATTAATCTTTGAAGCATGCCTTAATATTGCATGATTTGACCCTTGAAACCATTTCTTTTTAAGATTTGGAAACACTTTGTCCTTTGTCCAAATGGCCGTACTTTGCCAGAGGACTGTTATCTCCCAAAATACTGCTCAGTAATGTTGATTTGGTTTATAAATTCCAATATATAGAGAAAAATAAATATGTAGAAATTATAAAGGAAAACCATACAATTAAATTTCTTTCTTCCTCTGACACCTTTCTGGGTAAAACATACCTACTTTGAATTTTGATTTGTACAAGGCCTTTGTCAAAATATATCTTAGGAATCTCACTGTTAATTGGCCTTGAAATTTGTATTGCAAATTCAACTGGTTGATTTTTTTTTTTATTTCATTTTTAAACAACTTCATTTGGAGTTATACTGAATATATAAAGAATCCTTTCCCTAGTTTTTAATGTATTCTAAATAGAAACTAAAAGCTTAAGTAATGCATATAAAAGTATATAATGGGAAATTTTTTCCCTCAATAGTTTGCAATTAAATTGTTTTCTATAGTGAAAGTAAAGCTAAGAAAATATTTCCCATTCCTCTTTATAGATGTCGTTGTATGTGTTAACTGCAGTAGTTTACAATTGCGATAATTTCCTTTTGAAATAGGTAATAGTAGCTATTTCAGGAATAGAAATTCACACATTAGACATTAAAATATATACTATACAATATTGGAAGACAAGCTAAATCCTTTTTTTAAAAAAATATTTGTATGTTAACTTTTTAAAAGGAGAACATCTCATTCTTTTTGTCCAGATATTTTTTGTCTTCGGGCAGAAATACATTTTCATTTAATAGACTCGATTCATTGTTGTAGAATCCATTAAGCAGTAACCGAGTGCCTGAAAGCTTTAGGTGTTATAAAGGATGTTGGGAAATCTGATGAAATGGGAATCTGAGCTGGACAGGTAGGATTCATTATGTTTGGGAGCAAACTAGAGTCAGCTTTAAGATGGATTCATCATGGCAGTTTATAAAACCATCCACTATATAATTGGTGTGGTGTTGCACAGATAGACTTCCTTCCTAAGACCTGAGCCATTTAAGTGTTGAATATAATTTGTGTTAACCTCAAGCACTAAAATCAACTCATTTGGTAAAGTGCAGTGGTTACCTATTAACTCTTTGGAGGCCCTTATACAGTTTATCTTTAGTCCAGGATTTGAATGGAATTAGAAGTATGTTACTCTAACCCAACTGGCTTCGAAATACTAGCATATACCAGGAGTGAACCAGAAAAAAAAAAAACAAAACACTAAAATCATCTGTTATTTGTTTTTCTTAATAGATATTGTTTTTATTATCTCTTCTGAAATCATTTAAAAGAATAAGGTTATTCTCATTGATTTTTATAATTAAAGAAAAAATGGAAAGGAAAACAGGCTCAAAAATCAGTAGTGGTTAGGCTAGTCTTCCATTTTGCTACTCAACCCTTGAATTTATATATAATTCAATGATACGTCCTCCTAACAATGATTTATTAGTTAGGAATTAACCATTTTTGTTGTTTTGTTAGGTGATTTCAAGTTGGTTTCAACACGTAGTGACCATATGTACAACAGAACTAAACACTGCCGTTCACAGTTATTGCTATGTTTGAGCCCTTTGTTGCAGCCACTGTGTCAGTCCATCTCTTTGAGGGTCTTCCTGTTTTTTGATAACCCTCTACTGTACCAAATATGATGCCTTTCTCTAGGGACTGGTCTCTCCTGATAGCATGTCCAAAGATTGTGAGACAAAGCCTCGACATCCTTGCTTCTAAGGAGCATTCTGGCTGCACTTCTTTTGAGACAGATTTGTTTGTACTTCTGGCAGTCTGCTGTGTAGTCAATATTCCTTGCCAGCACCATAAGTCAAAGGCATCAATTCTTCTTTGGCCTTTATTCATTGTCCAGCTTTCACATGCATATGACGTGATTGAAAATAATTCCCACATTCTGCTGGATCACTTTCTTTGGAATGGCATGAGTATGGATCTCTTCCAGCTGATTGACTAGGTAACATAGACAATTTCTTGGCATAGACAAGTGAGCACCTGCAAGCACTACATCCGTTTGTTGAAGCACCTCAATTTGCATTTCATCAATTCCGGAACCTTGTTTTTCGCCAATGTCTTCAGTGCGTCTTGGACTTCTTCTTTGAATACCATTTGTTCTTGATCTTATGGTACCTCCTGAAATGATTGAACATTGACTAATTCTTTTTGATACATTAACTGTGTATTCCTTCCAACTTCTTTGGATGTTTTCTGCATAGTTCAATATTTTTCCCGTGGAATCCTTCTATATCACAATTTGAGGCTTGAAATTTTTCCCTAGTTCTTTCAGCTTGGGAAATACCGAGCACGTTCTACAATTCTGATTTTCTAACTCCAGGCCTTTGCACATTTCGTTATAATACTTTGCCTTTTCCTCTTGAGCTGCCTGTTGAAATTTTCTGTTCAGCTCTTTTATATGATCATTTCCTCCATTTGCTTTAGCTACTCTGTGTTCAAGAGCAAGTTTCCAAGTCTCTTCTGACATCCATTTTGGTCTTTTCTTTCTTTGCTGTCTTTTTAAGGACTTTTCTTCATGTATGATATCCTTGATGTCATCCCACAACTCGTCTGGTTTTCGGTCATTAGTGTCCAATGCATCAAATCTATTCTTGAGATGATCTCTAAATTCAGGTGGGATATACTCGAGGTCATACTTTGGCTCTGGTGGACTTGTTTTAGTTTTCTTCAGCTTTGGCTTGAACCTTTTTATGAGCAGCTGATGATCTGTTCTGAAGTCGGCCCCTGGCCTTGTTCTGATTAAGTTGCAGTAATAACTTTTAAAGTAACTAGGAAAAACTGAAAGAATTATTTAAAAAAATTATTTTTTAAAAAATTCTCTAAACTTGAATGAAGAACACCAAGGTCACACCATTAACTATGAGCCCAAGAGACAGAAAGGGCCACATGAACCAGAGACTTACATCATCTTGAGACCAGAAGAACTAGATGGTGCCCGGCCACAACCGATGACTGCGCTGGCAGGGAGCACAACAGAGAACCCCTGAGGGAGCAGGAGAATAGTGGGATGCAGACCCCAAATTCTCATAAAAAGACCAGACTTAATGGTCTGACTGAGACGAGAGGAATCCTGGCGGTCATGGTCGCCAAACCTTCTGTTGGCCCAGGACAGGAACCATTCCCAAAGACAACTCATCAGACATGGAAGGGACTGGGCAATGGGTTGGAGAGAGATGCTGACGAAGAGTGAGCTACTTGTATCAGGTGGACACTTGAGACTGTGTTGGCATCTCCTGTCTGGAGGGGAGATAGGAGGGTAGAGAGGGTTAGAAACTGGTGAAATTGTCACGAAAGGAGAGACTGGAAGGGCTGACTCATTAGGGGGAGAGTAAGTGGGAGTATGCAGTAAGGTGTATATAAGCTTATATGTGACAGACTGACTTGATTTGTAAACGTTCACTTAAAGCTCAATAAAAATTATTTAAAACGTTCACTTAAAGCTCAATAAAAATTATTTAAAAAAAAATTCTCTAAACTTAAAGACTTTACTGCAGACTTCTCTATTTCCTGACCAGCCTTTAAATTTCTCTTCTGCTATGATGGTTGCAATTTTTGTTTCTCAGCAAAGTATAGGGATGCTGATATATTTTTTAGTTACATTCTTTACTTTTGTGGCCCCCTCCTGGGTTAGATTATGGTGGGTAGCATTAATGTTGTTAGTGCTAACCTTGGAAACATGTAGAAGTCTTGGCCATCTGGCAGCAGGAGGTGAAACTGGATAAAGACATTTAGAGAAAGAACAAGGCAATTCCTGATCTGAAGAAAAAAGGGTTAAAAAGTTCAAGTATGGCTGTTTCTTCATACAGCATACTACACTTCATCTCTGTGGCTTCACTCAGTGATAACGGTCAGAATTTGTAATGTCATTGTAATAGCCATCTTTGTTTTTGCTATGTCTACTATTGTACCTTCTTTTCTTGGAATTCCACCTTTCATTCTTCTTCATCCATATTGGTATATTGGTAAAATATAATCCCTTGTTGCCTCTGTTAATACATCATTGGTGAACATCTTACCCAATCTTGGCTAACGGAGATCCTTCTTGATTTGAATTTGGGACTGAGAACTAGCTCAATTTTTATGAGTGTTTGGGTTTGAACATGTAAAATTCAAGAGTTGTCAAAGCTGTTGTTTTCTATAGTTGGACTCGGACAGAAAAGGCAGTATGCAGCAAAAAAGAACAAAGAGCAGATAAGTAGAAAGGATGCAAAATTAGAATATGTCCTTGGTTCCATTATGCCTGAGGACTGAATTCATTCCTCTTAGAGACAAGTGTGTAACTTGGCAAATGAGACAGTCCTGAGTACAGTAGCAGTAGAGGTGGCTTCCTGTTGATAATGGCTCTTTGATCTTGTCACTTTGCTAATGTTGGTGACTAACAGATTATGTCAGTGATGATGTGGTTATGGAACCAGCAGCTATACTAGAAGATTCCTAATTTGTCAGGCAGCTTCCTGATTGTAGAAGATTCAGTGGCTTCCTTTTTGGCCTAGTTTTATGTTTTAGCTAAGAGTTCTTTCTGATGTTTAACCTGAAGTATTTTTGTTCAGTCCTCCCAGTGATTCTTTAAGCCATTTAACACCCTGTAATAAATCATCTGGATCTCAGATTGCCAAGGGTGGATTCTGTTCCCTGCAACTCAGCTCTAACAAATAAACAAGTAAAGCATGTAGAACACTGTCACATAAAAAAAGTAAGCATTAAAAATGTGGTAGATGGTATTATAAACTTATTTATTCACGTGTACTTGGGATTTATTGGTAAACAAACAAAATCCATATCTTATTATCTATTTGATGGCCCTTATACAGTCCATGAGGAGCCCTGTTGGTATAGTAGTTAAGCACTTGGCTGCTAACTAAAACGTTGACAGTTCAAACTCACCAGCCACCCCAAGGAAGAAAGATGTGGCAGTCTGCTTTCTTAAAGATTTACAGCTTTGGAAACCCTACGGGGCAATTTTACTCTGCCCTGTAGGGTCTCTATGAGTCTGAATTGACTTGATGGCAGTGGGTTTGGTTTTGGTTCTGTACGGTCCATCTTTAGACCAGGATTTGAATGGAGACAGAAGTGTGTTACTCTAATTTGACTGGCTTCCGAAATACCAACATATGCCAGGTGTAAAGGTATATTTACTAATGTCATTTATTATTTACTTACATTCTAGTAGGGTGAGACAAAAAATATATATATTTTTAGAAGGTAATAAAAGCTAAGAAATAAGAAGGGGAATCAGCATTTCCAGTATTAAATATGGTGATCATGATAGGTGACATTTAAACAAAGACTTGAAGGAGGTTTGTATTATTATTTTTTAATATTGTTTCACTATACACAATTAAAGACAAAACTTTAATGTCTCCTCAATATTAATTTACTTTAATGAGCCTATAAAATGCTTAAAGAAAAATCCCATCTTGTTACCTTTCCAAGTGTCATTATTCATCTTCTTCAGATAATAATTAATATATAGGCTTTAACGGAAGTCTTCCCTCCAGACTGACTCGCACAAATTTTCAGAATCTGAGGATTGTTGTTTTTTAGTATTCCACTGAGATCCAGATTGAAGAATGGGTTGCAACTGACAAGGAATTACTTATAGCTCATTAGGTTTGAGATGTAAAAGCATAACAATAACAAAAGAAGAGAATTTTCCTGGGTGTCATGGGTTGAATTGTGTCGCCCCAAAATACATGTCAACTTGCTTAGGTCATAATTCCCAGTAGTGTGTGGTTGTCCTCCATTTTTTGATTGATGTAATTTTCCTATGTGCTGTAAATCCTAATCTCTACCTGTGGTTAATGAGCCGAGATTGGATTATGTTAAAGAGGATTAGAGTGGGATATAACACTCTTACTCAGGTCACATCCCTGATCCAAAGTAAAGGGAGTATCCATGAGGTGTGGCCTGTGTCACCTCCTTTTATCTTACAAGAGATAAAAGGAAAGGAAAGTGAGCAGAGAGTTGGGGACCTCATAACACCAAGCAAGAACCGCTGGGAACAGAGCATGTCCTTTGGACCCGTGGTTCCTGCGCTGAGAAGCTCCTAGACCAGGAAAAAATTGATGACAAGGACCTTCTTGGAGAGTTGACAGAGAGAGAGAAAGCCTTCCCCTGGAACCGGCACCCTGAATTCGGAATTCTAGCCTTCAAGACTGTGAAAGAATAGATTTCTTTTTGTTAAAGCCTTCCACTTGTGGTATTTCTATGACAGCAGCACTAGATAACTAAGACGCTGGGTTTGAGAGTTTCACACAAACATGGCTTACAAGAAATCTTAGAAATCATAAATCACAATTCTTATTATGTACAAATCCCTTATAAACCAGCAAAGATCATTCCAGTTTTCCAAAATGTCTCCAAACTGAATACAGTGTTTCATTTGAGATTTGACAAAGGCCTATAAACATGGAGTTTTTATCCTCGTTCTGGGTGCTCTACATTTTTAAGTTTAGTTTAAGCTTTCATTAAATACTTTTGCCTGTCATTATATATCACATTATTGAGCAACATGGAGCTTGAAATCCATTAAAAATCTTACCTGTTATTCATGTTCACTCTACTTACTTGTCTATACCCTTGCAGTTCTGTTTTTCAAATTCTTACCACCAAATTTTATATATTTTCCCTGTTAAATTTCATCTGCTTAGATTCGAATCATTGTTTTAATTTTTCAATCTAAGTAGACCCTGACTTGTCTCTCTTACCACCCTTCTATAAGCTCTTCTCTATTCAGACTTCCTGGGATTGATGAATGCTTTGATTGTTGTTGGGTGCCATGAAGTGAATTTCGACTCATAGCAACCCTATGTGACAGCGTAGAACTGCCCCATAGTGTTTTCTCAGCTGTAATCTTTATAGAAGCAGATCACCAGGTCTTTCTTCCTCAAAGAGACTGGGTGGGCTTGAACCACCAAACTTTTGGTTAAATGTATCAAAATAGAAGACAAAGTCTAGTGGCGTGATGCTAAAAATATCTCATTGATTTCCCGTTGCTTCCACACTCAGGAATGATAATCCAATTATTTACACATTTTCTGGTGTAAAGCATTGTGTCCATTGAGTAGATGAACTTCTGTATGATTTGGTTTTCTTGTATGTATTATTTATTTGTTCTTTTTATTTATTTATTTGTCTTTAAATGGGAATTGTATCACGAAACTTGAAATTCTGCTATTAGAATTAAATTAGATAAGTTAATAAAATGCCTGGCATATAGGAAGTGGTCTTTGAGCTTAAGTTCTCATCATTTCTCTTTGGCTTCCTACCTGTTTTCTTAGTATGTTGATACTGCGCAATCCTGTCCACAGGAATATAATGACGTTCATGATTAAAAATTTTTCTGAAGTTTGTATTCACAATGACTAGACTATTGCCCTATCAAACTAAAAGTATTTAAGTCATAATTTCAACTCGTCTTTCCTTCTTTGCTTGGGATCAAGCATAATTCTAATATACAGAAGTGGTGGAAGAAGGAAGGTCTAGTGTGTAGACCTTGGGTTCAGAGGTCAGACAGGGATGATTTCAAATTCTGTCTCTATCCTTCTGCATAAGTCAGTGAACTCTCAGCCTGAATCTCTATATCCGTAAATGGGGTTAATAATAGTTTTCTATCTAAAAGCTATGAGCACAATGCAGAACCATAGTCAGAATTAAAAGGGCCTTCAATAAGAACACTCTGACCATAAGATCTTCAAGAGTCTCAAGAGTTAGTCAAAAAAGGCTTTTAGTTTATACAGAAGAGTATATGAGGCTAGAAAGGACTTGGTGGGGGGAAATGGGATGAATGGGTAGGATGATCTGATAGTCAGAGATCAGAGAATACTTTCCCCTGAGGCCAGCCTGTCTTCAGGGAGGAGTCCTTAAGAAGGGCTTGTTTGCTGGCTCAGGCTGAGGTTAGGCCAAAGTTTGGGGGCCTGGGGAATGGAGGGAATCTTAACCAAAGTTTGGTTAACAAGCATCTTGTTCTCATTTGTTTCTGATCAGGGGACAGAACAGGTCAGTTAATCAGTTATGCGACAAAGAATGAGAATTTGGAGGGTCTGTGTCTGGCCTTGTCCTAAAGCAAACAAGATAGGCACAGTGTGTCTTACCTAAGAAATATCAGTAAGAGTGGCTCTTTGTAGTAAGTCATTGTTAGAACACAAAGAATCAGGGGATTTCTTAACCTTCTCTTGTTTTCCAGGCTTGGGAAAAGTTCAACATTGTCAGAGGCGAGGGGCTATTTCAAACAGGATGGTTTGGAAGACTTGAGAGACCTAAAGGAGAGAAAGTCATGTGGCTGGGGGTGGAGGTGGGGGAGGCTGAAGCCAAAGGGTGTTTGGCTAGTTAAGTAACAGTAAGGAGGCCAGCATGGGCACAGGGAAGAACAGTGGTTGATGAACTCAATGCAATAGCCGGGGTCCAAACACGGAGAGTCCTGTAGTCACTGTGAGCACTTGAACCTTTATTCTGAGTGGTTTGAAGATTTTGAGAAAAGCAGTGACATGATTTGACTTATGTTTTAAAAGTATCACTCTGGCTGGTATGTTAAGTATAAACCACAGCAGAGGTGAGGGTAAAATTAGGGACACCAGTTAGTGGTTTGTTGGTTTGTGTATTTGTTTATATGTGTGTATAAACCAAACCCAAACCCAAACCCATAGCCCTCCAGTCGATTCTGACTCATAGTGACCCTAGAGGATAGAGTAGAACTGCCTTTTAGGGTTTCCAAGGAGGGGCTGGTGGATTCAAAATACCAACTTTCAGGTTAGCAGCTGAACTCTTAACCACTGTGCAACCATGGCTCCATATGTATGTAGAAGCAAAGAAAATCATGTGTCTGGGAACATGGTGGTAGCTTGGAGTTTGTGAGACATACCTGAATTTGGGGTATACTTTTTTGAAGGCAGAGGGGATTTGCTAGACAATTGGATATGGCTTATAGAGAGAAAGACAGTAGCTTGCATTCATGAGTAAATCCTGTTTTGTTCTCTTATTATTCAGATGCTGTATTATCCTTTGAAAAAGTATCCTGAGATATGAAGGAAAGGGGAGCACCACAGTCTTGTTACTACAGCATTTCCTGTAGAATCAGTGAAAGCATTAGGTTAGTCTAGAAAATATGATAGTGGTGTTTGTGGTAATGAAGAACGTGAATGTTCAGGGTCTGAGTTTTTTAAATTTGGCCAAGAAAACTTAATTTTGAGAAGTTAAAAATACATAAAAGGAAAAAAATTCTTACTAATACATTATATTTTCCAGGGCTCTCTATTAAAAAGAAATCAAGCTTAATTACCTAAACTGTAATTAAATTTAGGAATGAGCAAGTACAGAGTGGATTTTGAGATTTACTTATATACTTACTGTACCCATGACTGAAATTATCTGAAAGCAAATTGGCTATTGGATATTTAGTCTGTTTTAGGGAACAAAGGCATTCAGTATAAATATGCCAAGGGTTTCATTGCATTATGGATTAAGGTTTTAAAAAAAATCAATGATAATTACGTAATTTAGAAAATGTACAATGAAAAGTAATTTTTGCCAATTTCAGTTGCCATTAAAGAGCTCAATTTCATTATTTGGATTTGCATTTTAAAATAATAAAAGTTATTTTTGTTAGTGCCTTGGGATTATTTTTAGGAAAAAGACAATCTCATCTATTTGATTCACACTTTTTGTTTTTTTAATGCATCTACACATTTTATCACATTTTAATAAGGAACCAGAGATAATTTTATCTTTGCTTTCGTTCTCGTATCTCCAGTTATCATTGTAGTTCTTTATACAGTAAAACCTGAGAAAGCTGGGACCTGTTGTGTAAGGCAGAAACGTGTCAGAGAAGGAAAACTCGAATATTTTCCACTAAAAGGAGCCATAGAAAAGTGGTTAAGACTGTAGCCTGTCAAAGGCAGAAAACTTGTGAGACCTGGATAAACAAGGCAGTTTCGCTGAGTTCCAGCTCTCACTGTATTAAGAGGGTTATGTGGCTACGAAATAAGATGCTTTTCATAAAAATTGTCAAGTTCTAAAGTCGTATTCTTCTTTCTTCTTTCTATGTTTGTATATGTTCTTATTTCATAATATTTCATAGTGAGGAAAAAATCTTTTTTAAGTATCTAAGCCTCTAACCCCAGAGTAACCTTGCCTAGCTAAGGAGAATATTCTTAACTGCAGAAAAGTTGTTCCTTAACAGATTTTTCATTCTTAGTACCTTTAGCATAAGTTTAGAACTCAGCTCTCAGACCTGAAAACAAATTATGTTAATGAGAGAAACCAGATGCGCCAGGGAGTGTAAATGAATTCCGGTCCCTTTCCTAACCAACCTTCTGAAGGAAACTAGAGTTCCCTTTCAGATCACTGTGCATCACCCCTTGAGATGAAAAATTTACCAGCCATCTTAGACTTAGTTGATACCTATTTGTTCATTTAAAAGTCACTTGCAAGACTACAAAGAATGATATCACAATAATCAAACCAGCTTTTATAAGCTGTGGGAGATTGAAGACGTGAGTTAGCAGTGAGACCCTAGTTATTTGTGGAATTAGAAGCAGTTCAAGAAAATGTTCGTGATTGTACTCTATGTTCTGGATCAAGGATTTTCAGAAAAGTAGCCGTACTTTTCCAGCAAGCTTTAAATCTGGAATATTTAATTGATAGTCAAAGAAATCAATTAGAATGTCTGATCTGTGTCCTTTTGAGAAGCAAAATCTACTTGATTCCAAATAGGTAAATCTTTTAGAATATTGTTTAAAAAATTTTTTTAAAAATTTTAATTGTACTTTAGGTGAAGGTTTATAGAACAAACTAGTTTCTCATTAAACATTCAGTGCACACATTGTTCTGTGACATTGGCTAACAACCCCACGACATGTCAACACTCTCCCTTCTCAACCTTGGATTCCCTATTACCAGCTTTCCTGTTCCCTCCTGCCTCCTAGCCCCTGCCCTTTGGCTGGTGTGTCGCTTTAGTCTCATTTTGTTTTATGGGCCTGTCTAATCTTTGCCTGAGGGCAAACCTCAAGAGTGACTTCATTACTGAGCTGAAAGGGTGTCCAGGGGCCATAGTCTCAGGATTTCTCCAGACTATGTCAGGCCAGCAAGTCTGGTCTTTCTTTTTGAGTTAGAATTTTGTTCTACATTTTTCTCCAGCTTTGTCAAAGACCCTTTATTGTGATCTTTGTCAGAACAGTCAGTGATGGTAGCTGGGCACCATATAGTTGTACTGGACTCAGCCTGGTGGAGACTGTGGTAGATGTAGTCGATTAGTCTTTTGGACTAAACTTTCCCTTATGTCTTTAGTTTTCTTCATTCTTCCTTCCTCCTGAAGGGATGAGACCAGCTGAGTATCCCAGATGGCCGCTCACAGACTTTTAAGATCCCAGATGGTACTCACCAATGTAGAATGTAGAACATTTTCTTTATAAACTATATTATGCCAATTGAGCTAGATGGTCCCCAAAACCATGGTCCCCATAGCCCTCAGCCCAACAATTCGGTCCCTCAGGGAATTTGGTTGTATCTATGGAGCTACCATGACCTTGTCTTGTACAGGTTGTGCTAGGTTCCCCAGTATTGTATACTGTCTTACCCTTCACCAAAGTTATCACTTATCTATTGTCTGTTTAGTGTTTTTCCATCCCCACCCCTCCCCTCCCTCATAACCATCAAAGTTTGTTTCTTTTTGTGTATAAACCTTTTCATGAGTTTTTGCAGTTGGTCTCATAATATTTGCCCTTTTGTGATTGACTTATTTCACTCAGCATTATGCCCTCCAGATTCATCCATGTTGTAAGATGCTTCACAGATTCATCCTTGTTCCTTATTGTTGCATAATACTCCATTGTGTGTGTGTGTGTGTGTGTGTACCACAGGATGTTTATCTATTCATCTGTTGATGGGCATCTAAGTTGTTTCCATCTTTTTGCTATTGTGAACAATGGTGTAATAAACATGGGTGTGCATATGTCTATTTGTGTGATGACTGTTATTCCTCTAGGATATATTCCTATGAGCGGGATTGCTAGATCATCTGGTGTTTCTATTTCTAGCTTTCCAAAGAAGTGCCATATTGTTTTCAAAATTGGTTATATCATTTTGCACTCCCACCAGCAGTGCATAAGAGTTCCGATCCCCCGCAGCCTCTCCAACGTTTGTTATTTCTTTTTTTTAAATTCATGCCAGTCATGCCATGGTGAGGTGGTATCTCATTGTGGTTTTGATTTGCATTTCTCTAATGGCTAGTGATCATGAGCATTTGCTAATATGGCTGTTGGCCGCTTGAATGTCTTCTTTGGTAAAGTGTCTGTTCATTTCCTTTGTCCATTTTTTAACTGGATTATTTGTTTTTTTTTTTTTTTTTTGTTACAGAGGTATTGGATTTTCTTGTAGATTTTAGAGATTAGACCTTTGTCTGATTTGAAATAGCCATACATTTTTTCCTGGTCTGTAGGTTCTCTTTTCACTATTTCGGTGAAGTCTTTTGATGAGCATAAGTGTTTAATTTTTAGAAGATCCCAGTTATCTAGCTTATCCTCTGGAGTTTGTGTGTTGTTGGTGTGGTTTGTATCCTATTATCACCGTGTATTAGGGTCTCTAGCATTGATCCTATTTTTTCTTCTATGAACTTCATAGTTTTTGGCTTTATATTTAGGTCTTTGATCTGTTTTGAATTAGTTTTTGTATATGGTGTGGGTATGGATTGTTTCATTTTTTTGCAGATGGGCATCCAGTTTTGTCAGCACCATTTGTTAACAAGACTGTCTTTTCCCCATTTGATGGACTTTGGGTGCTTGTAGAAGATCAGGAGACCATAGGTGAATGGATTTATATCTGGGTTCTCAATTCTCTTCCATTGGACAATGTATCTGTCATTGTACCAGTACCAGGCTGTTTTGACTACCATAGCTGTATAGTAGGTTCTGAGGTCAGGCAGTGTGAGTCTTCCTGCTTTATTTTTCTTCTTCAATAGTGCTTTACTTATCTTCCATATAAAGTTAATGATAACTTTTTCTATTCCTTTAAAGGATGTTGTTGGTATTTGCATTGGGATTGCATTGTATTTGTAAATCACTTTGGGTAGAATTGTCATTTTCACAATATTGAGTTTACCTATCGGTGAGCATGGTATGTTTTTCCGTTTATGTAGATTTCTTTTGGTTTCTTGCGGTAGTGTTTTGTAGTTTTTTTGTATAGGTCCATTACACCCTGGTTAGATATATCCCCAAGTGTTTTATTTTTTTAGGGACCATTGTAAATGGTATTGTTCTTGTGATTTCCTTTTCATCATTCTCTTTATTGCCGTATAAGAATCCAACTGATTTTTCTGTGTTTATTTTGTATCCTGCTACTCTGCTGAATCTATTAGTTCCAATAGTGTTCTCACAGAGTCTTTTTGGTTTTCTATGTATAGTATCACATCATCCTCAAATAGGAACAGTTTAACTTCTTCATTACCAGTTTGGATGCCCTTTATTTCTTTTTCCCTCATTATTGCTTTGGCGAGAACTTCCAGCACAGTGTTGAATAGGAGTAGTGATAAAGGGCATCCTTGTCCTGTTCCTGTTCTCAAGGGGAGTGTTTTCAGCCTCTCTCCATGAATGATATTGGCCATTGGTTTTGCATAGATGCCCTTTATATGTTGAGAAATTTCCCTTCTATACCTACGTTATTGACAGTTTTTATCAGGAATAGGTGTTGGACTTTGTCGAATGCCTTTTCTGCATCAATTGAGATGATCCTGCAGTTCTTGTCTTTCCTTTTATTTATGTGGTGGATTACGTTGATTGATTTTCTAATGTTGAACCAACCTTGTATACCTGATACAAATCCTATGTGGTCGTGGTATATTATTTTTTGATATGATGCTGAATTCTACTGACTAGAATTTTGTTGAGAATTTTTCATCTATATTCATGAGAGATGTTGGTCTGTAATTTTCTTTCTTTGTGGTATCTTTGCCTGGTTTTGGTTTCAGGGTTTTGCTGGCTTCATAGAATGAATTTGGCAGTATTGCTTTGTTTTCTGTGTTTTGAAATAATTTGAGGAGTACTGGCATAAGCTCTTCTCTAAATGTTTGGTAGAATTCTCCAGTGAAACCCTCTGGGCCAGGGCTTTTTTTTTTTTTTGTTGGGAGTTTTTTTTTTTTTAATTATCTTTTCAATTTCTTCTCTTGGTATCGGTCTGTTCAGATTTTCAACATCATTTTGTGTTAGTTTTGGTAGGCAATGTGCTCCTAGAAATTTGTCCACTTCCTCTAGGTTTTCAAATTTGTTGGAGTATAGTGTTTCATAACACTCTTTTATGATCCTTTTTATTTCAGTTGGGTCTGTTGTAACATCTCCCATTTCATTTCTCATCTGTGTCCTCTCTTGGTTTTCTTTTGTCAGTTTGGCCAGTGGTTTGTCAATTTTATTAATCCTTTCAAAGAACCAACTTTTTTTTTTTTCTATTCTTTTTGTATTCTCTATTTCATTTATTTCTGCTCTGATCTTTATTATTTCCTTTCTTCTGGTGGCTGTGGACTTCTTTTGCTGTTCTCTTTGTATTTGTTCAAGTTGTGTAACTAATATTTTTATTTTGTCTCTTCCTTCTTTTTTGTGTGCATCTGTTGCTATAAACTGACCCTAAGCATTACCTTTGCTGCGTCCCAGAGGTTTTTGTATGATGTGTTTTCATTCTTGTTTGATTCAAGGATTTTTTTTTTTTAATTACATCTCTGATTTCTTCTGTTACCCAGTGGTTTTTTAAAAAAAAAAACAAAAACAGGGTGTTATTCAGTTGCCATGTAATTGATTTTTTTTTCCTTGCTCTTCCTGTTGTTAATTTCTACTTTGATGGCATTGTGGTCAGAGAAGATACTTTGTATTATCTCAGTGTTTTGGATTTTGTTGAGGGTTACTCTGTGGCCTAAGATGTGGTTTATTTTGGAGAACGTTCCGTGTGTGTTGGAAAAGAATGTGTACTTTTCAGCTCTTGGGTGAAGTGTTCTATATATGTCTGTAATGTCAAATTGGTTGATTGTGCTCTTTAGATCTTCTGTCTCTTTGTTGAGTTTCTTTCTAGATGTTCTGTCCTTTACCAAGAGTGGTGTGTTGACGTCTCCTACTATTATTGTGGAACTGTCGATTTCTCTTTTCAGTGCTGTTAGAGTTTCTTTTATGTATTTTGGAGTCCTGTCATTGGGTGTGTAGGTGTTTATTATGGTTAAGTCTTCATGATGGATCGTCCCTTTAATCATTATGTAGTGCCCTTCTTTGTCTTTTATGGTGAATTTTGTTTTAAAGTCTGTTTTATCTGATATTAGTATTGCCACTCCTCCCTGCTGTTTTTTGGTAGTTATTTGCTTGATATATATTTTTCTCCATCCTTTAATTTTTAAATAAATTTACTTCTTTGTTTCTAAGGTGTGTCTTTTGTAGACAGCATATTGATGAATTCTGTTTTTTAATACATTCTGTCATTCTCTGTCCCTTTTTGGGTGCATTTAGGCCATTTACATTTAGTATAATTATTGATATGTGTGAGTTTATTGCTGTCATTTCGTAGTGCCTTTTTTTTGTTGTTGTTGTGCTTACATTTTCTTAGATCCTCTTACTCTCTTGTGCTGAATTCCTTTTGTTTGTGGATATGTTTTTCATTTCTTTTGTTTTTGTAGATTTTGTCTTTATTAAGACTATGTTTTTCTTCTTTATTTTGATGAGTAGGTTTGTTAACTTTCTTTGTGGTTACCTTGAAATTTACACTTATCTTCCTAGGTTAGAACCAGTTTATTACTACTTGGTATCAACTTGCCTTCCTCTCTGTTAGAAAGTTCTATACCTATACTGTTTATTCTCTCTTTTATTGTTCTGATGTTGTTGTCATTTAGAGATTAACCTCTCTAGTTCCCTGTTGTAATTCTTTTGGTTTGAATAGTCCTTGAGAGTTCCTTTCCTAGTTTGGCATCTGGTTGGAACAATCTTGCATTCTGGATTCAGGCTGTGGTCTGATGTTGTTTGTTCTTAGACCAAAGGACTCTCTTTAATAGTTCTTGTACGTTTGGTTTTTCCATATTCCCTTAATTGCTGTTTATCTGGAAGTGTCCTAATTTCACCATCATATTTGAATGAGAGTTTTGCAGGATGTATTATTCTTGGTTGGCAATTTTTTTCTTTCAGGGTTTTGTATGTCATCCCATTGCCTTCTTGCCTGCATGGTTTCTGCTGAATAATCAGAGCTTAGTTTTATTGTTTCTGCTGTGTATTGACTTTTTTTCTCAAGCTGCTCTCTTAATTTTTTCTTTGTCTTTGGTTTTAGTGAGTGTGATTATGATACGCCTTGGTGATTTTCTTTTTGGTTTATCCTATATGGGGTTCTTTGAGCTTCTTGGGTGGCCAGCTTTTCATATTTCATGATATTAGGGAAGTTTTCTGTCAGGAATTCTTCAGCAATCCTTTCTGTGTTTTCCGTTTTCTCCCTGTGTTCTGGAAATCTGATCACTCACAAGTTTTTGGTTTTAATTGTACCTCACATAATTCTCAGGGTTTCTTCATTTTTCTTCATTCTTTTTTCTGATTTTTCCTCAAACAGAGTTCTTTCCAAGTGTTTGTCTTCAGTTTCAGTGATCTTGTCTTCCGTCATATCAAACCTGCTCCACAGCCCTTCGATGACACTGTCCATTTCTGAAATCTTGTTGTTTATCTTTTGGGTTTCTAATTGTTGTTTTTGTATGATTTCTAGTTGTGAATTTATTTTGGTGTTTTGTTACTGTATTATTTTCTTGAATTCTTCCATTTTTGGGTCTGTATTTTGCATGAATTTGTCTGTCTTTTCCATGAATTTGTCTGCCTTTTCCATGAATTTGTCTATTTTTTCCCCATTTTTGTCTGCTTTTTGCTTCAACTCTTGGATAGCTCTGAATACTAGAGACCTGAATTCCCTATCAGGGAATCCTAGTGCCTTTTCTGCTGCTGGAAAGTCATTTGGTGTTTTATTTTGGATGCCTGCTGGAACCATCCCATCCAGTTTTTAAAATATGTTTTGGTATTGTCTGCTGTCTTCAGGACATTCAGTAGTTATATTCTTCATTTATTGATCATAGATCTGATCGTTTCAGAAGGTTTTTACTAGCTAATGCTCTTCGGAAGTAGACTGCTGGGTCCTTCTTCCTAGTCTGTCTTAGTCTGGAAACACACCTGAACCCTGTCCTCCATGGGTGACCCTGCTGTTTTCTGAATACCGGTGGCATAGCTTCCAGCATCACAGCAACATGCAAGCATCACAGCACGACAAACTGACAGACACATCATGATAAACGGAGATAAGATTGAAGTTCTCAAGGATTTGATTTTACTTGGATCCAAAATCAACAGCCATGGAAGCAGCAGCCAAGAAATCAAACAATGCATTGCATTGAGTAAATCTGCTGCAAAGGACATCTTTAAAGTGTGGAAAAGCAAAGATGTCACCTTGAAGACTAAGGTGTGCCTGACGCAAGCCATCATGTTCATGTGAAAACTGGACAATGAATAAGGAAGACTGAATTGTGGTGTTGGCGAAGAATATTGAATATACCATGGACTGCCAAAAGAACAAACCAATCCGTTTTGGAAGAAGTAAAACCAGAATGCTCCTTAGAAGCAATGATTGCAAGACTACTTCTTACATACTTTGGACATGTTGTCAGGAGGGATCAGTCCCTGGAGAAGGACATCATGTTTGGCAAAGTACAGGGTCAGTAGAAAAGAGGAAAACCCTCAATGAGGTGGATTGACACAGTGGCTGCAACAATGAGCTCAAGCATAACACCGATTGTAAGGATGGTACAGGACCAGTGTTTCGTTCTGTTGTGCATAGGGTCACTATGAGTAGGAACTGACTTGGTGGCACCTAACAACAACAACTGTTTGTTTTGCCCTACCTTCTTTTTGTTCTATTTTGTTATTTCTTAGCATGCAGGCTGTGCATTCTTTGTTGTTTACTTGTCTGTGGTCCTGATACTTTTCACCTCCTTGTCAATGGGTGGGGCCAGTCACTCAGCTATGGTGTAGCACTGCAGATCCAGCTGAAGGGGAAAAGCTGGGGTGGGTTGTTTGTGGCACATACTAGGTCCAACAGGTCAGTATGGCAATCAGTGCTGGACTGGTTATGGTAGGCCATGCCTATGCTGTTTGGGGGTGTGATATTCAGTGCATGGTGCAGGTAGGCAGGAAGGGGGGGGCTGTGACGTGTGGAGCTAACATGGGTACGGGAATGAGGAGAGAGAAACAGGATCCAAAAATAAAGAAAGAAAAAAAAAATAGAGTACTGAGGGAGCTTGCCATTGGAGTGGAGAGATGAGAAACTGAGAAATGGAGAAAAACAAAAAGCAAAAAAAAAAGAGAAAAGAAAAAAATAACTAGTTAAAAATTTGGAAGAAAAAAGAAAAGAAAAGCCCCAATGGGTCCTACTGGTGCAGCTGTAAATCCTGGGAAAGTGGCTCCCAGTCTGGGTGATATAGCCTGGCTGGGGGGTGTAGATGTCATGTAGCACCAGGTATTCAGGAGACAGGAAAAGAAGATAAGTATAGAGAGATGAGAACTGAGAAATGAAGAAATACAGAAACAAAAAAAGAGAAAGAAAAAAGAAATGCCCCCAAGGATCCCATCTCTGTGGCTGTGCAGATTGGAGGAGTGGCTCCTAAGCCGTGCAGTGCAGCCTGGCTAGAATGGCCTCCCAAGTCATGAGAAGAAAAATAAAACAAACAAATAGAACAAAGCAAAATGAAACAAACTAAGCCAAAAAAAAAAAAGCCTTGGGGATCCCACCAGCGTGGTGTCGCAGGCTAGGGGAGCGATTCTCCAGTTGAGCGTTGCTTTCACAGCCTTTCAAGAGGAAGCAAAGATGGCACAGGGAGCCATTGTTTGAGAGAAAGGACGGGGAGGTGCTGGGGGGCATGGAAGAAACCAAAAGAAATGGAAAAAAGCAACATCAGCAGCAGACAAATATTGCTCAGTTTTGGTGGGGGTGAATACAAGCGGCCCAGGGCTGAAGCAGTTGCCTCCGGGCCAAAAGGCTATGGCCAGCGGGAAACAGAGAAGGCCGGGGGCAGGGGGAGAGAAGTGTGGGGGTTAGGAAACCATATATAGCTGGTTACCGGGTGCCCTGTCTCCGGCTGGGAACTTCATGAAGCTGCTTTCCCATACCCCTTGCCCGCTGATCTCTGATGTGGGTGGGGCGAATCCAAGCAGGATGGACACTGTACTTCCCGACCAGCCAAGCCACTGCTGCCAGCCAGGAAGCACAGAGTTAGAGCAGAGGGAAGAGTTGGGGGGGTGGGAATGCATGTATCACTAGTTACCGGGTACTCTGTCTCCTTCTGGGAACTCCATGAAGCTGATTTCACATGCTCCTCTTCTGCCAATCTCTGACAGGATTCCATGATGGAGAATCTGTGCTGCATTACCTGATATGGAACCTCTGCACGTATCTCTCCTCACTCTCTGTTCTCTGTCAGTTTCTTAGTCCATTCGGTGCTTAGCTGAGTTTTTATCTCTTCATTTGTGCTTCACTTTCCAGGACTGATATTTATGTCTGTTTTGCTTAGTTTATTGGATCTTTGCTGTGGAGGGACAGCATGGTGCTTCTATCTATGGTTCCACGTTGGCCGGAAGTCCTTTTTTTAATCTTTTATTTGAATTTAGGTATTATCTATTTTTTATTCTTAGAACCGACTTTATTGAATGCGTATCCTTGTTCTGCCATAGAGTAGCTCTCATTTTCTCTCTAGAAGCAACTTGTTCTTGAGAGGCAGATGTTTGACTCATCTGTTGTTACTACTCATTTCATTTCTACAGTTTATAGATGTGATTAGCAACTTTATAGCACTTTACAAGTTGCTTCCATAGACATTGTTACATTTGAGCCTCACATTATCTTTGGAAAAAGATGGGAGATTATTATCTTCAATGTATAGATTAGGAGACTGAGTTTCAAAGAGAATCTGTGACTTGCCTTTGGGCACATTGCTGTGGGGTGAGATAAGTGCAGTTAGGACTTACCCAGTAATTCTGACTCCTGAATCTTTGACTCTTTCCTCTAACATTGCATTATTTCTGAAGAAAAGTAAAGCCTAGATCTTCTACAATAATGACTTCTGTCATGATTATCAGCCTTCAATATGATCATGACAGGGGAAGAGCTGCCTCCTCAAAGTAGAGTCGACCTCAATGACGTTGATGGAGTCAAGGTTTTGAGACCTTCATTTGCTGATGTGGTACAACTCAAAATAAGAGGAAGCAGCTGCAAACATCTGTTAATAATTGGAACATGGAATGTGTGAAGTATGAATCTAGTAACATTGAAAATCATCAAAAAGTGAAATGTCATAGATAAACATCGATATCGTAGACATTAGTGAAATGAAATGGACTGGTATTGGCCATTTTTTTAAAAAAAATTTTATTGTGCTTTAAGTGAAAGTTTACAAATCAAGTCAGACTCCTTAACGAAAATTTATAAACTCCTTGCTATATAAAAAAAAAAAAATTTTTATATACTCCTAATTGCTCTCCCCCTAATGAGACTGCACACTGCTTCCCTCCACTCTCTCTTTTCGTGTCCATATGGCCAGCTTCTGACTCCTTCTACCTTCTTATCTCTCCTTCAGACAGCAAATGTGGTATTGGCCATTTTGAATCAATCTATGATCTAGTATGCTAGAAACAACGTATTGAAGAGGAATGGCTTGGCATTCATCATGAAATAGAACATTTCAAGATTTATCCTGAAGTACAATGCTGCCAGTGATAGAATAATATCCACACACCTACAAGGAAGGCTAGTTAATACAACTGTTATTCAAATTTACCAACCACTAAGGCCAAAGCCAAAGATGAAGAAATTGAAGATTTTTACCAACTTCTGCAGTCTGAAATTGATCAAACACGGAATCAAAATGTACTTTTAAAAAAAATCTTTTATTTGAATTTAGGTATTATCTATTTTTTATTCTTAGAACTGGCTTTATTGAATGCGTGTTCTTGTTCTGCCATAGATTAACTCTCATTTTCTCTCTAGAAGCAACTCATTAATTATAATTACTGGCAATTGGAATGCAAAAGTTGAAAGCAAAGAAAAATTGGTAGTTGGAAAATATGGTCTTGGTGATAGAAACAACGCTGGAGATCACATTATAGAATTTTGAAGACCAATGACTTATTCATTGTAAATACCTTTTTTCAACAACGTAAATATTGACTGTACATGTGGACCTCACCAGAGGGAATACACAGGAATCAAACTGACTACACATATTGAAAGAGATGATGGAGAAGCTCAATATCATCAGTCAGAAAAAGGCCAGCGACTGACTGTGGAACAGACCAATTGCTCATATGGAAGTTCAAGTTGAAGCTGAAGAAAATTAGAACAAGTCCACAAGAGCCAAAGTACGACCTTGATTACATCCCACCTGAATTTAGAGACCGCCTCAAGAATAGATTTGACTCATTGAGCACTAATGACAGAAGATCAGACGAGTTGCGGAATGATATCAAGGACATAGTACATGAAGAAAGCAAGAGATTATTAAAAAGACAGAAAATAAAGAAAAGACCAAAGTGGATGTCAGAAGAGACTCTGAAACTCGCTCTTGACTGGTAGTTAAAGCAAAGGGATGAAATGATGAAGTAAAAGAGTTGAATAAAAGATTTCAAAGGGTGGCTTGAGAAGAGAAAGTAAAGTTTTATAATGACATGTGCAAAGACCTGGAGTTAGAAAACCAAAAGGAAAGAACACACTGGGCATTTCTCAAACTGAAAGAACTGAGGAAAAAATTCAAGTCGTGAGTTGCAGTAGTGAAGGATTCTGTGGGCAAAAATATTAAATGACCCTGGAAGCATCAAAAGAAGATGGAAGGAATACACAGAATCATTGTCCCAAAAAGAATTGGTTGAAGTTCAACCATTTCATGGGATAGCATATGATCAAGAACCAATGGTACTGAAAGAAGAAGTCCAAGCTGCACTGGAGACACTGATGAAAAAAGCTCCAGGAATTGATGGAATACCAATTGAGATGTTTCAATAAACAAATGAAGCATTGGAAGTGCTCACTAGTCTATGCCAATAATTTGGAAGACAGCTACCTGGTCAACTGACTGGAAGAGACCCATATTTATGCCTATTTGAAAGAAAGGTGATCCAACTATATTGGAAATTTTTGAACAATATCATTAATATCACACGCAGGTAAAATTTTGATGAAGATCATTCAAAAGCAGTTGCAGCAGTACATCAACAGGTAACTGTCAGATATTCAAGCTGGATTCAGAAGAGGGAGTGGAACAAGGGATATCACTGCTGATGTCAGATGGATCGTGGCTGAAAGCAGGGAATACCAGAAAGATGTTTACCTGTGTTTTATTGACTATGCAAAGGCATTTGACTATGTGGATCATAACAAATTATGGATAACACTGCAGAGAATGGGTATTCTAGAACACTTAATTGTGCTCATTAGGAACCTCTACATAGACCAAGAGGCAGTTGTTTGAACAGAAGAAGGGAATACTGAGTGGTTTAAAATCAGGAAAGGTGTGCATCAGCAGTAGTCAAGAAATCATATGAGAGATTGCATTGGGCAAATGTGCTTCAAAACACCTCTTTAAAATGTTAAAAAGTGAAGCTGTCACTTTGAGAACTGAAGTGTGCCTGACCCAATCCATGGTATTTTCAGTTACCTCATATGCATGTGAAAGCGGGACAATGAATAAGGAAGACTGAAGAACTGATGCCTTTGAATTATGGTGTTGGTGAAAAATATTGAATATTTCATGGATTGGCAGAAGAATGAAGAAATCTGTTTTGGGAGAAGTACAGCCAGAATGCTCCTTAGAAGCAAGGATGGTGAGATTTCATCTCACATCCTTTTGACGTGTTATCAGGAGGGACCAGTCCCTGGAGTATGACATCATGCTTGGCAAAGGAGAGGGTCAGCAAAAAAAATAAGACCTTCAATGAGATGGACTGACACAGTGCATGCAACAATTGGCTCAGACATAGCAACGATTTCGAGGATGGTGCAGGACCTGGCAGTATTTCCATTCTCTTGTAAATAGGGTTGCTATGAGTCAGAACTGATTTGATGGCGTCTAATAACAACAACAACAATGGTAACTCTAAGAAGCCCTGGTGGTGCAGTGTTTAAAATGCTCCACAGCTTACCAAAAACATGGTAGTTTGAACCCACTGGCTTCTCCAAAGGAGAAAGATGTGGCAGTCTACTCCAGTAATGATTAACGTCCTTGGAAATCCTATGGGGTTCCTGTGAGTTGGAGTTGACTCAACATCATTGAGTTTGGTTTTTCGTTTTTGGTAAGTCTGTGTTTACTAATTTGAGGAAATTCTGGACTGTTTTCCAAAGAGGCTGCATCATTGTACATTCCCATCAGCAGTATACGAGAGTTCAGCACTTGCTATTATCTGACTTTTAAATTCTAGCCTTCATAGTGTGAAATGGTACCTTGTAATAGTTTTGATTTTCACTTCTCTGATGACTAATAATGTTGAACTTCCTTATATGTGCTTATTGACCATTTGTATATCTTCCTTAATGAAGATCCTTTGCCCATGTTTAATTGGGTTATTTGCCTTTTTATTATTTACTTGTAAGAAAAATTCAGGTATATGATTTATAAATCCTGGTGGTATCCTTTAAAGCACAAATGGTTCTAATGAAGTCCAATTTATCTATTTTTCTTTCGTGGCTCATGATTTCAGTGCCATAGCTAAGAATCCATTACCAAATCTGAGGGCATGCAGATTTACTCTGTTTTCTTCTAAGAGTTTTACAGTTTTAGCTTCCAGATTTATGTATTTGATCCTTTTTTTTTTTTTGCATATATTTTATAAACATTTATAAAATATGCCCTGGGTATATAAACTGATGGTGTTGGGGTGGGGGGTGGAAATGCATGGGATCGTTATTCCCTAGGAGAAAAAATAATTATATTTGGATACTGGAGAACTTAAGAAACAGGTCACTAGGATGATGATATAGTATCATTGATCATTGGAAACAATAACAGAAGAAATATATATATGTGTGTGTGTGCGTGTCAAACACACACACGAGAGAGAATGGTAGCTTTGACTTTGGGAAAATAGTGATTCTTAAATTAGGGTAAATTACTTAAGATAACATGAAGAGGACCAAAAAAGAAATGGTTATTTGAGTTGAACACAGATCATGTGCTGTCATGAGTTTTGTTCTAATATTTGAGATGGTAACATCATACTTAGTGTAATACATTGACAAATTTCTATGAGCCATTTCTGCCAGGGCAGAGGATGAAATCAGGGTTTTGTTTTGTTTTATTGGATTTGCTGTTTGTAGACTGAGTTGCAGGATAATCACATCTTCTTTTCCCATCTTGATTTTGTTTCAAAACCACAGAATAAGACACCAAAGAAAGAAGCAACCAGCATCTGGTGCACCTTTGAAGGAGAGGCATTCAAGGGTCAGGAACAGCCTCAGCCTTGGACTCAGGGTGAGTACTAAGCACTCCAAATGAGTGTCTTTGAAAGTGGAGATGACTGCATGTTGTATACCAATTTCCTTTTTGAGTTAATTTTGTACATGGTGTGAGGCAAGGGTTCAATTTCATTCTTTTGCATGTAACTATCCAGTTGTCCTGGAAACCCTGATGGTGTAGTGCTTAAGGCAGGCTGTTCAAATCCACCAGGCACTCCTTGGAAAGTCTATGGTGCAGTTCTACTCTGTCTTCTAGGGCCACTATGAGTCAGAATCAACTCAATGGCAGTGGGTTTGGTCTTGGTTTATCCAGTCGTTCCAGCACCGTTTGCTGAAGAGATTACTCTTTCTCCATTGAAAATTTTCTTTCTTGAAAATTATTTGACTACAGACATATGGTTTTAATTATGGACTCTCAGTTTTATTCCATTGATCTTCATGACCATCTTGGAGCCAGTACCACACTGTTTTGATTATATTGCTCTGTAGTAAGTTTTGAAATTAGGAAGTATGACTCCTCCTACTTCGTTCTTTTTCAAGATTGTTTTTGGTATTCTGTAGCATTTGTACTTCTATATGAATTTAGGATGAACTTGTCAATTTTTACGAAGAATCACCTGGAATCCTGATAGGGATAGCATTGAATCTGTAGATCAATTGGGGGGGTATTGCGATCTTAACAATTTTAAGTCTTATTCATGAGCATGGGATGTTTTTCTATTTATTTGTATTTTCTTTAATTTCTTTCAACACTGATTTGTAGTTTTCAGAGTGCAGGTTTTGCACTTATTTTGTTAAATTTATACCTAAGAATTTTACTCTTTTCGATGGTATTATAAATTATAGTGTTTCTGACTTTTTGTTGGCTATTCAATGCAAGTGTATAGATTTTTGTATATTGTTTTTGTATCTATATCCTGCAGTCTTGCTTAAATTGTTAGTTCTAAGAGTTTGTTAGTGAATGTCTTTGGATTTTCTCTATACAAGATCATGCAATTTGCAAATGTAGTTTGACTTCTTTTCAATTCAGATGCTATGTATTTATTTGCTTAATTACCCTAACTAGAACCTCCAATACAATGTTGAATAGAAGTGGCAAGAGCAGATATCTTTGTTTTGTTCCTGATATTGAGGAGAAAAGACACAGCCTTTGACCATTAGGTATGTTAGCCGTGAATTTTTCATGGATGCCTTTTATCAGGTTGAGGAAGTTCCTTTTTATTTGTAGTGTGTAGTTTTTTTTTTTTTTTTTATCATGAATGGTTATCGTATTTCTTAAATGTTTGTTTTTCTGTGTCTATAGAGATGATCATGTGATTTTTAAAAATTATTTTGTTATCATGTATTACATTAGTTGATTTTCCGATGTTGTATCCCTGGGATAAATTGCTCATGATGTATAATTCATTTTATATATTGCTGGATTTGGTTTGCTAGTATTTTGTTAAGAATGTTTGAGACTGTATTCCTAAGAAATATTAGGCTTGGTTTTTTTTTTCTTGTGATTTCTTTGCGTGGTTTTGGTATCAGGGTAATACTGGCTTCAGCAAATGAGTTGAGAAGTGTTACCACCTCTTCTATTTATTAGAATAGATTGTGAAAAACTAATATTATTTCTTTGTGAAAAACTAATATTATTTCTTTAAATGTTTGGTAAAATTTAGTGTTGAAGTAATCTGGACTTGCCTTTTTTATGTAGGTATCTTAGTTATCTAGTGCTGCTATAACAGAAATACCACAAGTGGATGGCTTCAACAAAGCGAAAGTTATTCTCTCAGTGTCTAGCAGGCTACAAGTCCAAATTCAGGGCATCAGCTCCAGGCAAAGGCCCTCCCTTTCCTGTCAGCTCTGGAGAGAGGCTCCCATCATCAATTTTCCCTTGGTCTGGGAGCATCCCAGCACAGGATCCTCAGGTCCAAAGGACACGCTGTGCTCCCAGCACTGCTTTCTTGGTGGTATGAGGTTCCCAAGTCTCTCTGCTCGTTTCTTTCTTTTATATCCCAGAAGAGATTGGCTTAAGACACTATCTCATCCTGTAGATCTCATCTATATAACTGTCGTAAATCCATCTTATTACATCATAGTCATAGGATTTACAACACAGGGAAATCACATCAGATGATAAAATGGTAGACAATCATAGAATCATACAAGGGAATCATGACCTAGCCAAGGTGACAGATATTTTGGGGGGACAGAATTTAACCCATGAGAGTAGATGTTTTTGTATCTGAGTCAATTTCTTCATTTGTTATAGGTCTATTCATACTGTCTCTTTCTTCTTGAGTCAGTTTGGTTGTTTGTGTTTTCTAGGAATTTGTCCATTTTTACCTCTTTTTTCAAGTGGAATAACTCTTGCTTAGTTTTTTTTTCTTAGGTCTCTTTTAAAGTAGCAAGGAGCAGTCAACAAGCACTGACACTTTAACTTTTTAAAATGATTTCCTCTAGAGCTGCACTGAGGTCCCTGGGTGGTACAAAAGTTAAAGCACTCAATTACTAGCCAAAAGATAGGTGTTCAAACCTACCCAGAGGTGCCTTTGGAGACAGGACTGGTGATGTGCTTCTGAAAGTCACGACCTTGAAAACACTATGGAGGAGTTCTACTCTATATACATGGGGTTGCCATGAGTCAAAATGAACTCAATGGCAACTAAACAACAACAGAGCTGCACTGTCCAATTTGCTAACCAAAAGGTCGGCAGTTGAATTCCACCAGGCATTCCTTGGAAACCCTATGGGACAGTTCTACTCTGTCCTAGAGTGTCGCTATGAGTAGGAATCGACTCGATGGTAATGGGTTTTTATAAACATGTGGCTACCTAAATCTAAATTAATTAAAATTAAAGAAAGTTTAAAATTCAGTGTTGCAGTTTCAGTAGGCAAATTTAAGTGCAAGAGCCGCATACGTCTAATTGCTAATATTTTAGACAATACAAACACAGAGAATTTCCATCATTTTTTTCTGTTTATGTTAAAGTTCTATTAGACAGCACTGCCCTAGAGCTAGAGATTAATAATCTTACAGTTTTCCTTCTAACTTACACCAGATGTTTTTTGTTGTTATTGTTAGCTGTCTTCGAGTTGACTCTGACTCATGGTAACATTATGTACAGCAGAATGAAGTATTGACTGCATCATCCTCACAGTCGCCAGCATGTTCTAATCCATTGTTGAAGCTACTATGCCAATACAGTCTCATCAAGGGTCTCCCACACCCTCGTTGGTCCTCTATGTCACCAAACATAATGTCCTCCTCTAACAATTGATCCTCCTAATCATGAGTCCTCAGGAGAAAGATGGGGCAGTTGGCTTCTGTAAAGATTTACACTCTTAGAAACCCTATGGGGCAATTCTACTCTGTCCTATAGGACCAAAAGGAGTCAGGATCAACTCAGCAGCAACAGTTTGGTTTGGTTTTTCATCATGGGTCTGAAGTGAAGGAGGCAGACAGTGTCCTGTTGTGCCCCATGAAGTTTTCATTGGCCAACCTTTAGAGGTAGATCACCAGACCTTTCTTTCCAGCCAGTCTCAGTCTCAAAGCTCCACTGAAACCACATGTGAACCTGCTGTTATTAGAAATATCAGTGCCATAGCTTCCAGCATCACGGCAACCATGCAAACCACCACAGCTCAAGAAACTGACAGACGTTAGCAGTGTCACGAACAGAGTCATCAGCTTCTTTGTTGGTAAAATTTTTTAGGTTATGAGCTTCATTTTTGAATGATTGGCCGGGAATGTGTCAGTTTTTTGGGAGCCAAGTGTCAGAAACTACATATTGTTTCTTGTAAGCCTGCGTTTCAGGAAAGGAAAACTTAGATCTTTTTCCTGGTAGTATAAGCATGCTTGTCATTTTTCTCAGCGCTCAGAAAGGAGTGAGGTTTGTGTTGGTGGATGTTGGGAGCAGGGTTTACCATTCAGCTTGTTAAATTTTACTTAATTTCTCCATTTTCAGATGACATGTTGGCCTTCCACTGTGTGTCCTGATTGTTAGTCCAGGTTCCTTTTACTTCAGCCTTGCTCTAGGGTATTTTCTTACGGCCTTTCCTACTTGACTTTAATTGGGCCAGGGATAGATATCCTTTTGTAATCTGAGTAATTTTATGACATAGCTGGTATTTTACAAATAAAAAACCTGAAGTTCCAAGAGATTAAATCAGGTCCTGGAGGTCCCAAAGCTTAATACATGTCAGTCTTAGCAGTTTAACTATTTATGTTTGATTCTGTCATGTGCTTTAAGATCATATAATGTAGTAGTTAAGAACATTGTTTTTTCAAGGCTTTCTGCCTGGGCTCGAATCCCAGATCTACCACGCATTAACTCTGTAAATTTCTGCTTAATTTTTCTGCATCTCAGTTTCCCCATGTGTAAAACGTTGATAATAGTAGTATCCACATTATTGGGTTGTGAGGATTAAGTACATTAATGTGGTAAGGTTTTTGATCAGTGGCTAGAACAGAAAAAAAAAAAACCCGTTACTGTCAAATCCATTCCGACTTATAGAGATCCTATAGGACAGAGTAGAACTACATCGTAGGGTTTCCAAGGAGTGCCTGGTGTATTCGAACTGCCGACCTTTTGTTTAGCAACTGAGCTTTTAACCAATGAGCTGAGCAATTTCTCTATAAGTGTGTTGTCGTTGTAGGTGGCCTCAAGTCAATTTCAACTCATAGTGACCCCACGTGACAGCGTACAACTGTCCCATAGAGTTTTCTTGGCTGTAATCTTTACGGAAGCAGATCACCAGGTCTTTCTCCCCCTGGAGCTTCTGGGTGAGTTTGAACTGCCCACCTTATGATTAGCAGCTGAGAGCTTAACCATTGTACCAGCAGGTCTCTTTATATGAGTGTCATAAATGTATATTAACTGTAAAGAAAGAACTTTTTATTATTGAAGACTGAACATGAGCTAAGTGGGCTAATAATAGTAATAATAACATGCTGATCTGTTTTAAGGGAGAAATAGAGCAGCTAAGCCCTGAGTATGGCTTTCATACTATGATTTAAAAAAAAAAAAAAAACCTTTAGATTAGTTTTAGTGAGTTTTCCATACTATATCCATTCATTTCTATTCCAAAAACCCTTTAATTTTTGTGTCTTGTAAATTTTATTCAAAACCTGTAGAAAACCTTTTCCCCATAACAAAATTGCTTTAAAAACATAGTTCTCAAAATGTTAGTGCACAGGATGGGAGAAGTAGTTATGGGAACTTTATCCTGAAACAACCTCCTTGTCTGCTTGGCTTTTATACTTCAAACTAAATCCAAACCACTTGAAGCCTGAGTGCCATCAGCCTCTGGCAAAATTCAGCTTCTTCGTTCCATGTAAAAGTGAATCATGTTTTAAATACTCTGACAGCTAGGATATAAATTCTTTAGTTTATTCACCTGATCTTATGAATATTCTTTTTCACCCTATATGTGGATTATAGAGAGACAAAAATATATATGTATATGTATATACATAAAAACATGGAATATAAAAATGTCTTCATCTAATCATGGAAACCAGAGGGAGAGAGGCTGACAGATTCATGCTCTATACACACGTTTTAAAGTTGAGGAGGAAAGGACATGAGAAAATACTTTATAGGCTTTGCTGAAACCAAAGCATTTGGAGAACAGTTTAATACATTTGCCAAATCACAAATACAACTGGGTTCTCCCACAGCTCTTTTAATTGAAAGCAGATTTCTGTGCTAATTCTGTATGTGGAGAGAGCTCTAACAGTATTTCTCTTCAGAAAGTAGGGTATTATGTTTGCAATGATCACTTCTAATATCGACAGCTCATTGGCAAAAAATTTTGTTATAATCCAAATAATATCTCACTAGTAAATTTCCAGTATGTGTGAGCAGAATTATTACCTTGTTGGCTAGTTATTGAATATGTTTAAATTAATAATTAAATATAAATAACAATGAAAATAATTAATAATCATGCTAACCAGGTATTCTGTGTTTGGAAAAACTATAGAATTATGAACCATTCCTACAGAATTTTAAAAATATATAAATATGTATATTAGAAAGTAAAAGTCCCTTTCTGTTTGTTGATGTGAAGTGAGAGAAAATTTGGTTCTTTTATAAACTTAGAAAATTTGCCAAATTTGTAACATTTTAATATGGTAATTTAAGAAGAAAGACTCTGATTAAATTGGAACAAAAGTTTGTATGTGTGTGCATAGAAACTGCTAGTTCTTGAGTACCAAGGTGGATTTTAATGCTAATATGATAAACCAAAAACCCAGGGCCATCGAGTCGATTCCGACTCATAGTGACCCTATAGGACAGAGTAGAACTGCCCCACAGAGTTCCCAAGGAGCACCTGGGGAATTCGAACTGCCGATCCTTTGTGCAGCCATAGCACTTAACCGCTACACCACCAGGGTTTCCGCTAATATGATAGAAATACAATTATTCAAAATTTATTGGCAAAGTGGTTAAGAGTCAGTTTAATTTGTCCTGTAAGACAAGAGGAAAACCTGGTCGTGTAGTGATTAAGAGCTATGGCTGCTAACCAAAAGGTTGGCAATTCAAACCCACCAACCACTCCTTGGAAACCCTATGGGGCAGTTCTACTCTGTTTTGTAGCATCGGTATGAGTTGGAACAGACTCAATAACAGCAGGTTTAATACTGACATACTATTTTTAAAGCTCAGTGTATTATGTCCTTAATAAGAACAGAGTATTGAAATTGTTTTTTTTTTTTGAAGAGTAATTTCAAGGCATTATTTCATATTGTCTTATAAAGTATATTAAATATTGAAAAGAGAGATGTGGCATATAGTTTTTAAATACAGCTTTCTTTGATAAGAATCCATGTAGTGGATAAAGGATAAAATAATTTTTTAAATAGTCTTGCACTCATTGAACAGTTTTAGACTGTGCCTATAAGGTACCTTTATAGCAATACATACTTCTGTACCAGTAATCTATACAAGATGGCATCATCATGATTTTACAAACCTTATTCTCTTTGAAAATAACATAATTGATTTTTTTACATTTTTATTATAACTTGGAGAAAGATGTGGGAGTCTGCTTCTGAAAGATTACAGCCTTGGAAACCCTATGGTGCAGTTCTACTCTGTCCTATAGAAAACCAAAAAAAAAAAAAAAAAACCAAAAAACAAACAAATCTGTTGCCATCGAGTCAATTCCGACTCATAGGGACCCTGTAGGACAGAGTAGAACTGCCCCAAAAGGGTTTCCAAAAAAGCAGCTGGTAGATTTGAACTGCTGACCTTTCGGTTAGCAGCCTGAGCTCTTAACCACTGCACCACCAGGGCCCCTATCCTTATGCAGGGCCAGCTAAATAAGAGCCTGTGTGCGCGTCAGTCTGCTCTCACAACCATCCCATGGGTAATCACTACCCTGACTTTTAACATCAAAAGTTAATTTTGCCTGTTTTTCCAGGTTTCTTTGGTGCCTGGTTATTTTACTCATATTATGTTTGTCATATTCATCTATGTGACTGCATATAGCAGTAGTTCATTTTCTGGTTTTATAGCAAGTGTACACTAGCTCATGAAATGAAGTATAGAATGTATTTTTTTCCTAGTCTCTAGAATAATTTATATAAGATTGTGTATGATTTTAAATTCTTCATTCCTTAAATGTTTGTTAAAATTCACTGATGAAGCCATATGGCTCTAGAGTATTCTTTGAGATACTGTTGCCACACATTTTAATTATATACACACATATACATATGAATTCACATATATATAAATATATGTATATACATACACACAAATAGAGGAAAATACATAAATGTTTATTGACAAATTAATGAATTGTCACAAAATGAACACGCTACGTAGAACAACTAGAGAAATAGACATATCCCAGAAGCCGTCTTTGGGCTTCCACCCGTCTACCTCTGTTCTCACCACCATCCCATGGGTCACCGCCACCCTGATTTTTAACATCAGAAGTTAATTTTGTGTGTTTTTCCAAGTTTCTTTTGTGCCTGGCTTATCTCACTCGTGTTACGTTTGTCATATTCATCTATGTGACTGCGTATAGCAGTAGTTCATTTTCATGGTTGTTAGGTTTTGTAGTGTGCGAATATTCCACAATTTGTCAATTGCATGGTCCATGCACATCTTTAGTTTGTGGCTATTTGATGTTGTTATAAATGTTCTTATACAAGCCACTTGTTCCGCATATGCATATATTTTGTTGGGTATATCCTTAACAGCAGGAATGGAAATCCTATTCAGAAGGGAACTTCCTCTTTATTAGATAATACCCACCTATTTGTGCGTGAGCTTTCCTGTTGCTGCACATCCTAGCCAACAAGTTATGCTGGTGGGTGTAGTATCCCATTGTGTTTTTACTTAGAATTTTTCTCATCACTGGCGAAACTGAGTACCTCTTACTATGTTTAGGCCATTTGGATATCCTGTTTGTAAATGCCTGTTCAAGTCTCTTCACCTTTTTTACTAAATTAGATTTTTAACTTTTTACTTGACTCATAAAAAATTGACTGTATATTTTAGATATGAACCTTGTAGGCTATATGTGTTGCAAATACCTTCTCCCTCTCAATGGGGTTACCTTTTCACTTTTATAAAGGTGTCTTTTGACAAATATAAATTTTTAATTTTAATGTAATCTATTAATCAATCTTTAATGGTAGTGCCTTTTTTTTTTTTAAATAATGTTCAGGAAGTTTTTCTCACTCTGAGGTTCTGTTGATATGTATTCTCTATATTATCTTCTAAAAGTTTGTTTTGACTTTTTAATTTAGGTATTGAGTCAGCCTGGAGTTGATTGTCCTAAGTGGTGTAAATTAGATATATTTTAATTTCATGTATATTTATGAATTACATAAGTGTTGCTTTATAGGGTCAGCGTTTGATTAGATATATCTGCATATCCATCGCGTTTCTTGTGCTTCCTTTCACCTTGCTTCTTAGAGTTTTAATCGGGGGTTATTTTCCTTATGCTTGAAGTGTATTATTCAGAATTTCCTTAGTATATGTCTGTTCATTGCAAAGTTTTTAAATTTTTGTTTATTTGAAAGTATCTTTATTTTACCTTCATCCTTTAGAGACTTGTTCATTAGGTATAAAATCCTTGGTTGAATTTTATTTTACTTTTTAATTTCCTTTATTTTTTACTTCACTTTACTTTTATCTTACATTTTACCGTACCTTAACTACCTTATTTTAGTACATTGAAGCAACCGTTCCAATGTCTTTTGGCTTCCAGTTAAGTCACCCATCAGTCGTTTGAAAGCAATTTATCCTTTCTCTATCAATTTCTCTCTCTCTTTAATTTGCTCCTTGCAGTTTTCTTAGGGTCATTGTGAATATGTCTGTTTTTTATCCTGCTTGGGTTTCATCGTAGCTGGTTGCCATCGCGTTGCTTCCAATTCATGGCAACCTCATGTGTGCAGACTAGAACTGCACCATAGGATTTTCAAGTCTGTGACCTTTTGGAAGCAGCTCGCCAGGCCTGTCTTCCCAGGCACCTCTGTGTGTATTTGAACTGCCAAACTTTCAGCTGGTAGTCAAGTGCTTAACCATTTATGTCACCCCAGGGACTCTTGAGTTTCATTAGGCTTTTGAATTTGTGGATCGATGTCTTTTTCAATTCTGAAAAATTTTCAGTCACTATTATGAGTTGGAATTGACTCGACAGCACTGGGTATCTCTTAAAATACTGCTTATGCTCCTTTCTCTTTCTGAGATTCAAATTAAATGCATGTTAGATTTTTTTTACAGTGTCCTTTATGTACCTTATTCTTTCCCATGCAAGTCTTTTTATCTCTCTGTGCTTCATTCTGGACAATTTCATCTATTGTATCTTCCAGTTCACAAATTTTTCTTCAGTTGGGTCTAATTTGATGCTAAATTCATTAGGTTGTTAATTTTTTTTTTTACTGTTCTATATGTTCTATGTGGTTCTTTTTCAAGTCTGTTATGTCCATTGAGGGCACCTTGTTGCAACTTTCCAGCTTGGCTTTTACTTCTTAAAAATTTGAACTATGATTATTTTACAATTAACTCGGTCTCATTGAGTCAATTCCAACTTATAATGACTCCATAGGACAGAGTAGAACTGTCCCATAGGGTTTCCAAGAAGTGGTTGGTGGATTCAAACTGCCGACCTTCTGGTTAGCAGCCGGACTCTTAACCACTGTACCACTAGGGCTTCATTTTACAATTAAAAAAAAAAAAATTTACAATTAGTGTCTGTTAATTGCAATATCTACAGTCTGTATGGGTCTTTTTCTGGTGGACTTTGGAAGTGACATCTTTTTTCTTGGGACCTGGTTATCCCTGACTGTGGGCTGAACATAGTGTTTGAGAAAAAAAAGTATTAATAATCGTAGAAAAGCTTTGAGGCCTGTAATAATATTATCTTCCTTCACAGAAAATTTCAGTTTGCTTCTGCCAAATGTTGAGTGGTGGTAGAAATCCTAGGCCTCCTTAATCTAATTTTAAGACTTTACGGTTCGTGAGCTCTCAATAATACAATGCTGAGCTGCAGGTATGTATAGTGGCTGGTTTATTTCTGTTGTTGTGTGCTATCAAGTTGATTCCAACTCATAGTGACCCTATCAGACAGAGTAGGACTGTCCCATAGAGTTTCCAAGGCTGTAAATCTTTACGGAAGCAGACTGCTACATCTTTCTCCTACAGAGCAGCTGGTGGGTTTGAACCAATGACCTTTCAGTAATCAGCCAAATGCTTAACCACCGTGGGTTTCCAGGTTTATTTCTAGTTCATCTAAACTTCTAGGAAGCAGTTTTTTGTGACTGTGATCTTGATGTAAGGGGTGCTTCTAAGCTTAGTATAGGCCAGCGTTGTAGTTGTTAGGACTCCAGTTTTTGCATTTTGATCCACGCAAGGCTGCCAAACTGCAGCTTAGCTTCTTTCTTTCTTTCTAAATTTTATTTATTTTGTTGTTATTGAAAATATACATAGCAAATCATATACCAATTCACCAGTTTCTGTATGTACAATTTAGTGACATTGATTATATTCAAGTTGTACAACCATTCTTACACCCTTGTTTGAGTTATTCTTCCCTCAACATAAACTCACTTGCCCCCTAAGATTCCTATCTAATCTTTTGAATTACTGTTGTCAATTTGACCCCATGTAGATAGTTCTTAAAAGAATATAATGCTTAAGGCAGGCCTTTTTACTGGTTAAGCAAAACTATTGTTCAGTTTTAACTTCAGGAGATATTTTTTGTTTAAGGTTTAAAGATTATCTCAGTTCATCCAGCCTCCATGGCTCCAAAAAATATAGTCTCTGAGAATTTGAAATTTTTTTCTGCATTAGCCCTTCCCCCCCTTTTTTGAACATCTCATTGTGGTTTAGATGATAATTTACAGAGCAAATTAGTTTCCCCTTCAACAATTTATACATGGCTTGTTTCATGACATTGGTTGCTGTCCCCTCGATGTGTCAGCACTCTCCCCACTTCCTCCCTGGTGTCCCTGTTTCCATTAACCCAGCTTTTCTGCCTCTTTCTGCCTTCTGAACTCTGTTTTTGGGCAAATGCTGCCCTTTTGGTCTCATATGGTTGATTGTTCCGGGGAGTACATTCCTCATGGGTGTTAGTGTTCACTTTACAGGCCTGTCTATTGTTTGGCTTGATGGCACAATGCTTAAGAGCTCTGCTGCTAACTGAAAGATCAGCAGTTCGAATCCAGAAAGTGCTCCTTGGAAACTCTGTGGGGCAGTTCTGCTCTGTCTTACAGGGTCGCTATGAGTTGGAATCAACTTGGCGACAATGTGTGGGTTATTTTTGGCTGAAAGGTGATCACCAGGAATGGTTATTTTCCCCCTTTTGATCAGTATTTTTCTATGGAATCTTTGATCAAAATACTCAGTAATGGTGACTAAGCACCATCCACTTCTGGTCTCATGGCAAAGGAGACAAGTAGCCACACATTCCATATCCTCCTCCTATTCCTGACTCTCCTTCTGCTGTCGCTCCAGGCAGCTTAGTTTCTTATCTTTTTCTTTTCATTTAGTTAGTAGCCCCGATATAAAATTAGCCTTGAGAGCTGAGTTGTTTTATGAGTTCCCATCCTCTCCTGGCTCTTGGCCCAGTAGTTCTTTATGAATTTATAGGTTGGTTTATACTTTAAAGATGATTCGTTTTTAATATTTAATTTGGCTATTTTTAGTTGTTCTCAGTAGGAGGGCTAGTCTATGATTAGCAGGAGCTGTGATTTCACTTTTACAATAATGGGCATTAGAGTAAGGAGAACAGACACACTACCATTTTCCTCCATCCCCATATATATCAGGGGATAGGCCTATTGCCAATAATGATATTAAATTCAGAAAAGGCACTGACTTCTGAAATCTATTCATCCCAGATTATATGAAGCTGTTGAACAAGCCAGTATTCTGCAATACCTAAAAGAGTGCTTTCACTTTTATGAATATTGTTCAAAATACTTTGAATTTTTGTTTGTTTCTCTTGCTTAATGGGTTTTTTTTAATGCTTACCACAAAGACAGATAACTTTTTATAAGCAAATGCAAATGGGTGTGCCAAGAACATTATTGAAGTGATTGCTCATTTTTAAATTAATGTAAGGTATTAGAAATTGGAAGGTAACCAGTGAAAATCTGGCCATAAGATGCATGTAGTAGTAATTGCTAAAGGCAATATTCTACATTACCAAAAATTGAATTACCTTCACTAAATACTAAACCCAATACTATTAAATTATTTAGATTATCAGCAGTTTAAAATTACAAACAAAAGTAACAATTATATAGTCTGTCCACAGTTAACCAGAAAGTTAGATTAAGCACGACACCAAGTTAATAGTAATAAATTTTACTGGATGCCTCAATCATATTCCATTATTCCTTCTCTGTCAAAAATGCAGGTTATCTAACTGTGTGAAGGAGCCCTGGTGGCTCAATGGTTAAAAATTTTCCTTTTGATTTCCCCTTAGGACAATCCTATTTTGTTTTATGTATGTTTGTTTTTTTAGCGCTCCATAATTTTAAAAGTGGCCTTGCAGGACTCCAAGTGCGTGAGTGAAAAAACAATCCTTGGACCTATTCAGTATTGCAACAATAGGTCTTTTAAATCACTTTTATATATGACATTTGTTAAATGATCATACTACTTACTGTTCTGCCTGTTGAAACATTGACTAGGTAAGGCATGTAATCTTCAGAGGGATGATAAATTTCACATTATTTCATATCAAATAAGACACATCAAAACATTTGTGCTCTTATGTATCAATGCTCAAGTCACACTTTCTATTTCAGCTCTTTTACAACTTCAGAAGCAAAAGAGATGTTGGCTGATACCTGTGTTATTCATTCACAATAGCTTCCATTTGCATCACTCTTTACATGACTACATGTGAGAAAAACATAGGTTAAGAATGAAAATTATGGCACTCATTGTGAAGTGAGACAATGCAAGTGCAAAGAAGTTAACTCGGTCAGAGTTCTGTAATTCTGTCTAGCTTCAGACCCAGTGCTCACCCCAGCAATCTTTGGTTAGTTTTTTTCTTTGAATTTTCACCCCTCCCCTTTTTTTTTTTCTTTTTCCTACCATAAAGTACTCTGATATTTCAGCTTTCACGGAATGATTTCTGCAAATTATGCATTGATATTTTGGGGAGATTTCTTGAACTTTCTGTTTAATAAATGATAAAAATGTAGTATGTGAGATGTGTTTTCATATCTGAAAGGGTTAATTCTTTACCATGAATTACTCTGTCTGTTGAATAAGCTTTTTCTGCCTTTACAGTGTTGCAGTATAGCTCTGTAGGTAATATGGTTGCCTTTATAATTTAAGCATTCATGGAGATTATTTTATGTCTAGTTGGCGAGGCAGGGCAACATTTTAAATTTGATTTTGGAGTGTCTAACCAAATCTTTGAGAACTGTAACTTGAGGTGAAACCTGCTAGCAGTAAGTCCTTCATGTAGCCCAAGGGCTTGTTTGGTTTTGATTAGTTTTACTAGACTTCATTTGGTTTCAATTAAACCTTGAGACAGGCCAATGACTTCCATGAAAAACGTGGGTTTCTCAAGTGAGAAAATAACTTTTTTTTTTTTTTGTGGAAGAGCATAATGTTTTCTTCACTGGAACAAATATCTACTAAATGACAATTTCGAAAGCTTATATTATCAGAATGCATAGAGTAAGATACTCGCAAATCGAACTGCCTCATGCTGTTTTTGAATATCCATTCTCTTTTATTATGATATGACAAAATGAAAATCACTCCATATGCTTTAAAAGCAATAGCAAGACATATTTAATTATATAAACGTCATAACCTTTTATGTTGAACTACACATTGTGGGAAGCAATTTGATTTAAAAATGAACAACTATTCTAGTGAATCTAGGGAATATTTTAATTCATTTCCTTTATAAGAGACTGTATTTCAATATTACATGATCACTCAGGCTTTGCCCAAATGAGACCACTTACTTAAATTGTAAGTCTTTTATTACCTAGAAGGACATCTGTCAGTGTAATATCTCTGGGTATTAGTTAAAAATAATGCATATTATTCACTTGTGAAGGGGAAGGAGTGGAGGGAAGGAAGGAGGGCATCAAACAGCACATCCTGAGGTTATAACTGTATTATTTCCCCTGAAACAGAAATGTGATCCTTAGTCCTTTAGAGAAAACACTCAGGAGTGAGGTCTCTTATGTTTTCCAAATGTTTATTTCATCCTAAATGAAATCTTGGCTTCTTTTTACCTCCTAAAATTTTAATGTAAAAAATTCTCTGTTGGATAATGAAGATAAATTTGAAGATAAATACAAAACAAACCTAAAAGGAGTACTATTGGTGATAGAATGTGTACATTTCTCTCTCTTTAAAAATGTGATCCCCTGACTTTCAGGTAACATTGGTTTCTCCCCAGTGGTATCCCCCAATAGCTTATCATTTGTTTAAGATTATGCCAAAAATATTGGAATTGGAAATACGGAAGACCAAAACCAACCTGTTGCTATCGAGTTGATTCTGACTCATAGCGATCCTACTGGACAGAGTAGAGGTGCCCCATAGGGTTTCCAAGGAGCGGCTGGTGGATTTGAACTGCCAGCCTTTTGGTTAGCAACCGAGCTCTTAACCTCTGTACCATCAGGGCTCCAAAATACATGTACTAAAATTAGACATATAAAGCTAAGGACATTATCATAATGCTCTTTCACATTCTCAGCATCAAATGAAATTAATGAATATGAGAATACCCTGCTCGTAAATAATGACATGCTTGTAGAATTTAGAATTGGCAAATAAATTTATTCAAATATGTAAGAGAATTTAACATTTACCACCCTGGACAAAGGGCAGATCACATCTTGAATAAGCATCTTCCAATTCTGTGATCCTAACACAACAAATATGTCTTATTTACAGGTGTTTTTAAATTGAACTCTTCAAGTTACTGCATTCCAAAATTTGAATAAGATCAACAGCCTCCTCCATTATTGTGTTGTTTGTTCATGCCTTATGTGGTGACAGAAATTAAAATTACATCTGGCATGCATGTGGATAAAGAGAATGGTGACAAAAGCGCTGACTTGGTCTTCAGACTGCCCTGATTTTGATTGAGGTTCTGCCATGAATTCACTTGGTGTATTAGAGCTCTTTACTTCACCTTGTTGAGCTTCACTTTCCTAAACTAGAAAAGAAGTGGAACCTCTCAGTGGTTCTTTCCAAATCGAATATTCTGTTAGCTTAATTTACTTTTGTTAGCATCGATTTATGCATGCTTCGTATAACTTGAATGCTATAATGTTAATTTTATATTATTTTCAGCCTTATAATTTTTTAATTTATCTTGAAGAAAGTAAAACTAGTATGCTGGTAAACGTCTTTATTCCACATCTTACTATTAATCTAGATGAGTGGATTCTATGTCTCTACAGGCCTATGTGGAGCCCTGGTGTTGCAGGCGAACTATGGCTGCTAACCAAAAGAGTTGACAGTTCGAATCTACCAGCCACTCCTTGGAAAACCTACGAAGCAATTCTACTTTGTCCTATAGGGTAGCTATGAATCAGAATTTAATCAATGGCAACGGGTTTGTTTTTTGTTTTTTTTATTTTTTGTTATAGACCTATGTAGAGCTGTAGGTCAGTATAAAGAAAAAAAAATAGACCGAGAAAAAAAAAAAAAAGAAACCAAACCTGTTGCCATCAAGTCGATTCTGACTAATGGCAACTCCAAGTGTTACAGAGGAGAATTGTTCCACAGGGTTTTCTTCGCTGTAATCTTTATGGGAGCAGATAGCCAGGCCTTCCTTTTGCAGCACCACTGGGTGGATTTGAAACACCAACCTTTCAGTTAGCAGTTAAGTGCAAACCCTTTGCACCACCTGAACTGCCTATTAATTAATTATAGTGTATTAAGTGCCTATTATTTTATCTCCCAGATATTTTACAAGACCCCATGATCCGAGGGATTAGAAATTCAAAGATGAATAAGGCATGGCCTCTGACTTTAAATTCAGTCTTATCAGATAGAAAGGCATGTAAGCAAGTAAGCAAAATGGAGTATGATAAATAATTATCAGTTCAACTTTTCTTAACCAGGAAATCTCAAATTTATTTATATGTAATTACCTCAGATTAATGCTCATTAGAAGCAAGAATAACAAGACTTTGTCTCACATACTCTGAACATGTTATCAGGAGGCACTTATCCCTGGAGAAGGGTCAACGAAAAAGTGGAAGCCCCTCAAGGACATGGATTGACACAGTGGCTGCAACAGTGGGCTCAAGCATAATGATAGTGAGGATGGTACAGGACCGGGCAGTGTTTGTATAGGATCGCTATGAGTCTGAACCAACTCGATGGCACCTAACCACAATTACCTCAGATTAGTAAAAGTAGTGGTACTTCTTTCAAAGCATTAAAAATGGAAACTAATATGTATTAAAGTTCATTTAGAAAACTAATATGTATTAAAGTTCTCAACACATCCATCAGAAGATAGATTGATGTAAGTATCTCACATATAGAGGAACATAGTCTTGACCATGAAAAGCTTACTGCCTTTGTATTAAATTTCATTGTATTAAAAGAAAGGAAACAAGAAGGTAGTGACCCACATTTTTACCCAAGTGTTAGAGGGATATGTCATAGACTACATGCCTACCCCTGAAGAGTTGCAATGATTGTTCAGCTGGAGAAAATGCACTTGCGAGCAACTGTGGGAAATGGAAGGCGTTGATGACATTCACCACAGGCATGCACCCGACCACTTATTTTCCTGGATGGATTAATGGAGGGATGTGGAAATTGGGTTTTCTAAGGACAGGAAGATCTTTCTAACATAACAAAATAGTGAAATGAAAAGCAACTGCACAATATCTTTCTGTCCTCTTTCATTCTTTATATAGTTATGTAAAAAGCTTTACTCCTAAAAAAAAAAAACCTATTTTTTTGGAAGGTTTGGCTAAGTCATGGGATCAGCTCTGGATTTCATTGTAACCCAGATTTTGGATAACCACATTTTCTTAAAATGTTCAGTAGACTGAATTGCTTCTCTGGCTTCTGCTACTGATCACTGGAGCCAAAAACTCTCTGAGTGGAAGCAGGTAGTCACCAAGACACAATGAGATTTGTTCCTTCATCCTGGCTTTAAGGAAAAGATCTTAAAAATTAACCCCCTTAGCCTAGAAAACTTCAGTAACCTTTTCAAATACCTCTGAGGAATCTCCGTACTTTGTAGCTCAATGTGTTAGTCCACCCTGTTTGCACTAGGAGATTCTCAGCTCTACGGACTCTCATTTGGAGAAGATGGAATATAAAATCAGTATAGTCTGGATTTTGTCTTTGATAAAATTCTTTAAAACAAGAACTGTAGTTTGACAGCTTTTATATATAAAGGCTGCTGGAATAGAGTGAAATAGTGAAATATAGGCTGATTTTTTAAAATCCCACTAGAATGCTAATTAAGAGTATATATTTCCATATTGACTAATTTTTTTTTCCTTTAAGAAATCAAAATAAAATGCAGCCTATTATAGTGAGAAAGCATTGTACTTTTTGATAATTTCGAAGGCTTTAGAGACATTAGTGTGTTAATCCTACATACTATCTGGAGATAGCACTGGACTGAGAACTTAAATGTTTGTGTTCTAGTCTTCAATCTGTCATGTGCTACTTATATTATATATACTCATTTGCATCTTCTGGAAGAAACCATTAAAAACCCAGTGCCACTGGTTGATTCTGACTCATAGTGACCCTATAGAACAGAGTAGAACTGCCCCATAGCATTTCCAAGGAGCAGCTGGTGGGTTTGAAATGCTGACCTTTTGGTTAGCAGCCAAGCTCTTAACTGCTGTGCGAAACCACTAGTGGTAATCAAATATCCCATGTGCTCACCAACATTTTCCAGCTTCCCCTGTGGGGCTTCTCGGACAAAATATGAACGTTGATACAGGGGATGTTTGTCACTTCCAGTCTGAGGGAGTTAAGTGAACTAGGGAAAGTTTTCAGTGGTTCCTGTCATCTGCAAAGCAGTAAGCAAAGACCTGAAAATTGGAGATTTGTGGTGGAAGCAAGCAGATTCCTGAGTTGTAAGAAGTGGAGAAGAGCCACTTGCTCATTGTGACATGAGCAAGAAATTGACCTTTGTGATGTCTAGCCACTCAGATCAGGGTGTTGTTTGTTGCCATAGCATACATAGCCTAGCCTATCTTGACTAGTATCTCTCTGGGAGTTATTGTAAACTGAGAGGTTTGGAGACTTCTGGACTCTGTTCCAGGCTGAATTCCTGAGATTCTTCCTGGCCATATATCCTTCATTTTACAAGAGAAGGATCAGAGAGTTTTGGAGAGAATTGACAGAGGTCACAAAGTAAGTTCAGGACAGCATGGCACAATATATTTCTCTGAGACCATGGAGATTCATGTCCCCTTTGCTGTATTTTCCACAACCCATCAGATTGGCTATGGGATGATTCACATTGGCCATTAATAAAATGCCAAATTGATTCTGTTCCTGCCTAGTGGTTTTTGGCCACTTAGGCATGATGTCATTCTATGATGTAATAGATGATTCTAGGGCCTGCCTTCTAACCCAGAGACCTATCTATTACATATGACATCTGTTAGTATATATCTTATATTGTCTACTTTTAATTGGAGGAAAGAACTCCTTATTTTAATTTGAAGAAGGTTATTGAATAAAGCCTTTATGGAGTTTTAGACCCCAAAGCTGATTTCATAACATTTGAATTTAGAAGCTTAATGCATTTGTAACTAGTTGGTAGTTGCCTGCCTTTAACCGTCAGGGTGGAGATGACTACAATCAAAACAACGGTCAATCATCAGAACGTAAAATGCAGTACATGTGTATTTATTTCCTAGGGCTGCTGTGACAAAGTACCATACGGTGCATGGTTTAAAACAACAGAAATTTAGTCTCTCACAGTTCTAGAGGCTAGAAGTCTGAAATCAAGGTGTTGGCAGGGCTGTGGTCTCTGAAGGCTCTAGGGGAGGAATTCTTCCTTGCGTCTTTTGGTGTCTGGTGGTCTCAGGCTTGTGGCAGCATAACCCTGATCTCTGCCTCAGTCTTCACTGCCCATCTTCCCTTTATAATTCCCTGTGTCTCTTTCTTTTTATGAGGACATCAGTCATATTGGATTAGGATCCACCCTACTCCAGTATGACCTCGTGTTAATTTAACTACATACATCTGCAAAGATGTTCTTTCCGAGTGAATTCACGTTGACTGGTACTGGGTTTAATACTTAAACATATATTGGGGGAAAAAAATCAACCCATAACAACACACAAACACATATTGGTGAGGATTAAATGATTTAATGGCTGTAAAGTGCTTAGCAGCAAAGGGCCTGACACAGAGGTAATAGACAAGTGTATATTAAATACAACAAAGAATATGATGATGATGAATTATGGGCTCTGAGAGTTAGAATCTAGCTGGTTTCCCATCTAATTTTCCTCTTTGAGAGCCCCTGAAATAAGTCATCCAGTTTTTATTTGAACATTTTGATACTAGGGAATGTGGTTGTATATTATGTGATCACATATTTTTACCCAGGACCCATTATTATCCCAATTACAGATGAGAAAACAGACTTGAGGGGTTAGAGGATTACCCAAGATTACACAACAAGTAAGGCCCTCCACTGTTGGCCTGTGAAGTTCACAATCCTTCCAGTATTGTTCCTCCTCTTCTTAGCAGGGAAAATCCTGGTGGCTTAGTGGTTAAGTGCTACAGCTCCTAACCAAAAGGTCGGCTGTTCAATACCACCAGACACTCCTTGAAAACTCTAAGGGGCAGTTCTGCTCTGTCCTATAGGGCCTCTATGAGTCAGAATCGACTCAACAACAGGGATTCTTAGCAGGAGTAGAGGGGCCATGTGATCTGCATGCAGTACCTCCATAAGTTCTGCTATTTTTCACTGGCTGAGAATCCTTTGAACCCAAACTGTGGGCAGTTCCATTCTCAGGGAGCAGCATCTTTGTTCAGCTACTAATTCAGCTATTTAATAGTCTGTCTAGAATTTTGTCATGGGGTCACAAAAATCTTTTCTCTGAATTTCTTTAAGCTTTTTTCCTAGTAGGTAAGGTGTGTGTCTTACCAACCAAACCAAAAAACCCACTGCCGTCGAGTCAATTCCGACTCATGGGGACCCTATAGGACAGGGTAGAGCTGCCCCATAGGGTTTCCGAGGAGTGGCTGGTGGATTCCAACTGCTGACCTTTTGGTTAGCAGCTGTAGCTCTTAACCACTACGCCACCAGGGTTTCCATGTGTCTTACCAAGCGTCTTAAAAATAAAGCCTGGCACAGAGTAAATGTTTATTGATCGTATAAACACTAAAAAAGCACAAGTAAAAGTGAGTTTTCTTTTAGCATAATTTGGACTGAAGTGAATGTTCAAATATTTGAAGGCTCCTATCACTATAACTTGCCTCTGAAACAGTTTAGTTTTCTGTAATAGGAAAGCATCACACCTCTTATTTCTGTCACTGTGTAGTCTGTAATTTGCTCACACACTTGTCATTTGTTTTTCTTCTTCCCATTTATTAGAAATCTAAGCATTCTGCCTCTCTTTTTTTCATATGTGAATCTTCTTAATTCTAATTCATCCTTTTATATTGTTTTAATAAAATTCATTTTTTGTTTTGTTTTTGTTATGCTGAATAAGGTGTGCCTGGCTACCATTTTGTTCGAAACATTATCATCAGATTGTATGTTTGCCTCATATTATCAATCAGAGTTTTTTAATAACCGTATTCTTGCTATTATTAGCAAAACAGGCCAGGGTTAATCTTCTCTATTACTTTAAATTAGCCATTTTAAAATGGGTTATTTGTTTCCTGAGGCCAAGTAGTCTGTTCTTCTCAAAAATATACTTTTCAACACTTACACGATTATAATATTCCCCCGTAACCTTTCCGATTCTTTAGCTCCTTGAGGATAATATAGTGGAAAGATTATGTGGAAAAATGAAAGGTGTATTTACTCTGGGTTTGAAGTCTAGCTTTACCACTTGGTACCCCTGTGATACTGAGGAAAATATTTAATTTTCCTAAACCTCATTTTCCTTTTCTGTAAAAAAAGAATGATATGCAATATAAAATAAGGATTAAAAGCACAGACTCTGGAACTATGCTGCCTGATTTGAATCCTGCCTCTGCCATTTACTGGCTATGTTACTGTCATGGATTGAATTGTGTCACCCAAAAAATATCTGTCAACTTGGCTAAGTCATGATTACCAGTATTGTATGACTGTCTACCATTTTGTCATCTGATATGATTTTCCTGTGTGTTGTAAACCGTATCACTATGATGTAATGAGATGGATTAGCAGCAGTTATATTGATGAGATCTACAAGACTAGATAGTGTCATAAGCCAATCTCTTTTGAGACATAAAATTGAGAAGCTAGCAGAGAGACGGGGAACCTTATACCACCAAGAAAGCAGCACCAGGAGCAGAGCGCTTCCTTTGGACCTGAGGTTCCTGCATGAAGAAGCTCCTAGACCAAGATTGATGGCACGGACCTCCCTCCAGAGCCGACAGAGAAACACTTCCCCTAGAGCTGACACCCTGATTTTGGACTCGTAGTCTACTAGACTGTGAGAGAATAAATTTCTCTTTGTTATAGCCATCCACTTGTGGTATTTCTGTTCTAGCAGCACTAGAAGACCAAGACAGTTACCTTGGGCAAGTTATGTAACCTCTCTGTGGCTTACTTCACGTAGTGGTAGTTCGGAAAATAATAGTATCTACCTCATATGGTAGATACAGAGAGCAAGCCCGTGAGAGCCAAAATATGACCTTGAGTATATCCCACCTGAATTTAGAGACCATCTCAAGAATGACGCATTGAACACTAGTGACTGAAGACCAGAGGAGTTGTGGAATGACATCAAGGACATCATACATGAAGAAAGAAAGAGGTCATTGAAAAGACAGGAAAGAAAGAAAAGATCAAGATGGATCAGAGGAGACTCTGAAACTTGCTCTGGAAAGTCGAGCAGCTAAAGCAAAAGGAAGAATTGATGAAGTAAAAGAACTGAACAGAAGATTTCAAAGGGCCTCTCGAGAAGACAGTATTATAATGGCACGTGCAACGAGCTGGAGATGGAAAACAAAAAGGGAAGAACATGCTCAGAGTTTCTCAGGCTGAAAGAACTGAAGAAAAAATTCAAGCCCCAAGTTGCAATAGTGAAGGGGAGTCTATTGGGAAAATATTAAACGACGCAGGAGGCATCAAAAGAAGGTGGAAGGAATACACAGAGTCATTATACCAAAAAGAATTAGTCGATGTTCACCCCCTTCAAGAGGTAGCATATCATCAGGAACTGATGATACTGAAGGAAGAAGTCCAAGCTGCTCTGAAGGCATTGGTGAAAAACAAGGCTGCAGGAATTGATGGAATATCAATTCAGATGTTTCAACAAACAGATGCAGCACTGGAGGCAAGAAATATGGCAGACAGCTTCCTGGCCAACTGACTGGATGAGATCCATATTTATCCCTATTTCCAAGAAAGGTGATCCAACCGAATGTGGAAATTATAGAACAATATCATTAATATCACCCGCAAACAAAATTCTGCTGAAGATCATTGAAAAATGGCTGCAGCAGTATATCGCCAGGGAACTGCCAGAAATTCAGGCCGGTTTCAGAAGAGGACGTGGAACCAGGGATATCATTGCTGATGTCAGATGGATCCTGGCTGAAAGCACAGAATACCAGCAGGATGTTTACCTGTGTATTATTGACTATGCAAAGGCATTCGACTGTGTGGATCAGAACAAATTATGGATAACATTGTGAAGAATGGGAATTCCAGAACACTTAATTGTGCTCATGAGGAACCTTTACATAGATCAAGAGGCAGTTGTTCGCATAGAACAAGGGGATACCGATTGGTTTAAAGTCAGCAAAGGTGTGCGTCAGGGGTGTATTCTTTCACCATACCTATTCAATCTGTATGCTGAGCAAATAATCTGAGACGCTGGACTATATGAAGAAGAATGGGGCATCAGGATTGGAGGAAGACTCATTAACAACCTGCATTATGCAGACGACACAACCTTGCTTGCTGAAAGTGAAGAGGACTTGAAGCACTCATAAATGAAGATCAAAGACCACAGCCTTCAGTATGGATTGTACCTCAACATAAAACAAAAATCCTCACAATTGGACCAATGAGCAACATCATGATAAACGGAGAAAAGATTGAAGTTGTCAAGGATTTCATTTTACTTGGATCCACAGTCAACAGCCATGGAAGCAGCAGTCAAGAAATCAAAAGATGCATTGCATTGGATAAATCTACTGCAAAGGACCTCTTTGAAGTGTTGAAGAGCAAAGACGTCACCTTGAAGACTAAGGTGCGCCTGACCCAAGCCATGGTATTTCCAATCGCATCACATGCATGTGAAAGCTGGGCAATGAATAAGGAAGACTGAAGAAGAATTGATGCCTTTGAATTGTGGCGTTGGCGGAGAATGTTGAATATACTATGGACTGCCAAAAAAATGAACAAATCTTTCTCGGAAGAAGTACAACCAGAATGCTCCTTAGAAGCAAGGATGGCGAGACTGCGTCTTACATACTTTGGGCATGGTGTCAGGAAGGATCGATCCCTGGAGAAGGACATCATGCTTGGCAGAGTACAGGGTCATCGGAAAAGAGGAAAACCCTCAACGAGGTGGATTGACACAGAAGCTGAAACAGTGAGCTCAAGCATAACAATGATTGTAAGGATGGCTCAGGACTGGGCAGTGTTTCTTTCTGTTGTGCATAGAGTCGCTATGGGTCAGAGCTTACCTGACAGCACCTAACAGCAACAACAACCTCATATGGTGGTTGTAAGGAATAATTAAAAATATATATGTACATGTGTACATATATGTATATCTATACATATATATTCATATACATATAAAAACCAAAAATCCAAAACCATTGCCATCAAGTCGATTCTGACTCATAACAACCCTGTAGGACAAAGTAGACTGCCCCATAGGGTTTCCAAGGAGCAGCTGGTGGATTTGAACTGCTGACATTTTGATTAACAGCCGAGCTCTTAACCACTGTACTACTAGGGTTCCTGTAAGGAAACACTGGTGGTAGTGTGATCAAGAGTTTGGCTGCTAATAAAAATGTCGGCAGTTCACATCCATCACGTGCCCCTTGAAAACCCTGCGGGTCAGTTCTGCTGTGTCCTGTAGGGTCACTATGAGTCAGAATCAACTCAACAGCAGCAGGTTTTTTTTTTTTTTTTTTTTAATATATATATATGTGTATGTGTGTGTATATATATGTATAGTAAAACCTACAAAAGCCAGAAACTGTCAGGTGGAAACCTGTCAGAGGAGGAAAACTCAAGTATTTTACACTAAAACGAGTGATAAAAAAGTGGTAAGACTGCATCCTGTCAAAGACTGAAAATTTGGGAGACCCAGAAAAACAAGGCAGTCCCATCAAGTTCCAGCTCTCACAGGTTTCACAGTATGTTTGTTTTATCTTTCAGATTGTCATGGGGGTTCAAAATAATGCTTGATACCATGCTTGATGCATCGGTAGGTGCTCATGATGACTTATTAATTTGCATGTATGTCTTGGAGCTATGATTGGAGTTTAACTCAGGAATTGGTAAACTTTCTGTAAAGGATCAAGACAGTAAATATCCAGGCTTTGAAAGGCCTCTACTCAACTCTTCATTGTATAGCAAAAGTGGCTGTGAACAACGTGTAAATGAGCAGTTCTGCTCTGTCCTGCAGGGTCGCTATGAGTCGAAATCAATTTGATGACAGTGGGTTTGTTTGTATTTTTTGGTTTTGGCTCTGTCCCTATAAAACTTTGTTTGCAAAAGCAAGCTGTACATTGGATTTGGCATTGTACTGTATTTGTGCTTTGTTTCTCTCTCTACTCTCAGTTGTTTGACTAGTGAGGTTTCCTATAGTTGTGCCAGAACAGAGCTCGATTTTACAGTGCCAGTTTGAACTTATTAAATGGAATCAGGAATAACTTCTTAGAATCAAGTCCATTCATAATAAAAAGAACTTCTTTACTGTGATCTCTTTTGAGCTTATAATCTTATGATTTTTCTTTTTCCAGAAATGGGTTTAAATTCTTTTTCTTGTTCCAAGGTCTTGTGCCCCCTCTTCACAAGGTATTATCGTATGCATAGTGGGCAAGGCTCAGATGACTACGGACAATTGTTAGTGTACTGAGTCCAAGTTTATTTCTTTTTTTGAAATTGTCATGTTGGCATTAATTCATTGCTGGCCAAATACTACCCAGATCTAGACTGTGTTTTCTAAGTACAAACTTCTAGTCTTCTTCAATATTTAGTGTCTGTCATTTTAAATGCTGAAACTGAGGACAATTTTGCACTTCAAAAATAAAAGCATTTTGGACTTCATTTAATGTACTTTGGACATGTTATCAAGAGGTAGCACCCATATCGGGGTGTGCTTCTAGGAAACTGATCAGATGGCAAAGCCTAAATGAGAAATACTATTTTACTGTCATCTTTTTGGAATAAGAAAATACTTAGAGAGAGAGAAGGGGCACTGTTCTAAAATCCAGAAAATGCATATGCTTGGAGAAATTCCTTTAATCTTTAGGAAAGCAAGATAGAAAAACAAGAATATGGTTCGGAAATGTGAGGGTTCAGTTAAGACTTTTGTTCTAAGAAGATTCATAAAAGAATTTGCAGGGCTAGTTCCTTGTAAACTGTGATGGTTTTTCGTTTATTTATTTTTATTGTACTTTAAATGAAGGTTTACAGAACAAACTAGTTTCTTATTTAACAGTTAGTGCACACACTGTTTCATGACATTGGTTAACCATCCCACGATATGTCAACACTTTCCCTTCTCAGCCTAGGTTCCCTTTTACCAGCTTTCCTGTCCCCTCCTGCCTTCCAGTCTTTGCCCCAGGGCTGGTGTGCTTCTATAGTCTCGTTTTGTTTTATGGGTCCATCCAATCTTTGGCTGAGAGCGGAACCTCAGGAGTGACTTCATTACTGATCTGAAAGGGCATCCGGGGGCCCTATTCTCATGGTTTCTCCAGTCTCTGTTAGGCCAGCAAGTCTGGTCTTTCTTTTTGAGTTAGAATTTTTTTCTACATTTTTCTTCAGCTCTGTCTGGGACCCTCTATTGTGATCCCTGTCAGAGCAGTCAGTGGTGGTAGCCGGGCGCCATCTAGTTGTATTGGACTCGGTCTGGTAGAGGCTGTCGTACATGTGGTCCATTAGTCCTTTGGACTAATCTTTCCCTTATATCTTTAGTTTTCTTCATTCTTCCTTGCTCCCAAAGGGGTGAGACCAGTGGAGTATCACTCACAGGCCTTTAAGATCCCAGACCACATTCTGTGATGGTTAATTTTAAGTGTCAACTTGGCTAGACTATGGTGCTCGATTGTTTGGTCTAACACTAGTCTAGACTGTGTTATGGAGTAGTTACATGTGATTAAGTCAGGTAGTCTTAAGTAAAGCAGATTACCTTCTGTAATGTGGGTGGGCTTTTTCAAATTAGTTGAAGTCCTTAAGAGTAAAAAGGGAGTTTTCTCTAGGGACTATTCTGCCTTCAGACTATGAATAGACATCTTCCCAGAACTCCTCCACTCTTTGCATTGCCTAACCTATGGATTTTGGGGCACAAGACTACAGGAATCTTCAACCTTTTGCCTTACCTACAGATTATGGCTTGCCACCCCCCACAATCACATGAGCTGATTCCTTAAAATAAATCAATATCCTTTATCTCTATAATCTCTGTAATAATCTATTATCTGTATGTATCTATTTAAATCTTACTAGTTTTCTTTCTCTAGAGAACCCTAAGACATAAACACTTGTAAGAATGACAGAGTTTCTGCTTTCCTTCCTCAGGGAAACTAAGATCCAATTGTTTAAAAAGCATTAATTGACATTTGTGGAAATCCTATTTGCTAGGCACTATTTTTTTTTTTATGGACTCTGTGGAGCCCTGGTGGCACAGTGGTTAAGAGCTACATCTGCTAATCAGAAGGTCAGCAGCAGTTCAAATCCTCCAGCTGCTCCTTGGAAATCCTATGGGGCAGTTCTCCTCTGTCCTGTAGGGTTGCTATGAGTTGGAATTGACTTGATTGCAATGGGTTTGGTTTGATTTGTTATGTAATTGCTTTCCATTTTTGGAAGAAAAATCCTTTATAGTATGCCTAAAGTAAAAACTTAATAGATGTAGCAACATGGAAAGCTACTTACAACTTAGTAACTATAAAGACAACATACAAATTTATATGTTTATTATGGTTACTACTATGCTAAATGTGTGTGTATGTGTATAAAACGGAAATGAACAATAATAAATGATTTCATGTTAAATTGGTGGGACTAAGTTGTTTTTCTTATTTTCCCTATTTTTGAAGCTCTGGTGTCTCAGTAATTTGAATTATTCTATAAACAAGTTTTATTGAAAATTAAAAAAATTAAACATACTCATTTCCACTGTAAACGTTCCTCATTCTTATATTCACCTTTGCAGCAAGAACCCCCCATTTAAGTCTTGATCTAAAAAAGCCTAATTAAAAAAAAAAAAAAATTAGGCTTTGATTATAAATGGAATATACAGGCTCTCTTAGTATTTCGTATAAAGAAAAAAACCAAAATATATTAATTAATATATTTCATGGTGATTCGTATTTCCTAAAATGCGTTCACCACATTATCTTCCCTGGTTGGTTGAGATATTTGATATTATTTCCATCTTACCAGACAAGTACACACACTGGAAGTGCAGCAGAACAGGTTTCAATCTTTCCCTTACTCCAGTTAAATCACAATGGCAATCAAAATTTATTTAGAAATATTAATATAAGAATATATGATAGTAATAAACAGTGTAGTAAAATAGAACTCGTAGATGTAATCGTTAATTTGTGCAATCTTGAAGGATCTGTACTAATTAAATATTTTTGTTTTTTTGTATTAAATTTTAAAACTGTAAAGAATATTACAACAGTAGAAAAAATTAAAAAATGGAAATATTAACATAGTTCCACCATCCAAAACAAATGATTTTTTTTTTTTGTATTCACTTATCTGTTGTTTTATGCAGTGATAATTGTATGAAAGGCATAATGCTTTCAGTGACAAAACCTCACCCATTTGGGGGTTGGATGTGCTTATAGATTTCAAAGGCCAAAGGATCAATGCCTTTCTTTGTGGGAGAGACATTTTCAGGGAGTTGTTCTCTCTGCCCTACCTCATTACTCCTCCTCTTTCACCTAGTCCTCAAATCTAGAATAATTTGTAAAACCCCTCCTACTTCTATTACCAAGAGTGGAGAGGAGAAGCATTTCCTGACTAACAGTAATTTTGAATAGAGTAAATCTTCTTAGGCTCAAACATTTCATAGAGTTGTGAAGCAGAAAATTAGGAACAGACCGTAGCTGAAGTTAAAGAAACTCAGTTATGGGAAGCAAATGCAGACCAAATGAGTGCATTCGTGTTGTTGTTAAGTGCCGTAGAGTCGGTTTGGACTCACAGTGACTTTATGTACAACAGAATGAAACACTGCCTGGTCCTGCATCATCCCATGATTGTTGGAGACTTCAGCCCATTGTTGCAGCGACTGTGTCAATCCATCTCGTTCGGGGTCTTACCTTTTTTCGCTGACCCTGTACTTTACCAAGCATGATGTCTTTCTCCAGGGACTGGTCCCTCCTGACAATACATCCAAAGTATGGAGATGAAGTCTTGTCATCCTCACTTCTAAGGATCATTCTGTCTGTACTTCTTCCAAGACAGATTTGTTCATGCTTTTGGCAGTCGGTGGTATATTCAGTATTCTTTGCCAACACTACAACCTAACAGCATCAATTTTTCTTTGGTTTTCCTTATTCATTGTCCAGTTTTTGCATGTGTAAGAGGCGATTGAAAATACCAAGCCTTGGGTCAGGCACACTCTAGTCCTCTAAGTGATATCTTTGTTTTTTAACACTTTAAATAGGTCTTTTGCAGCAGATTTACCCAATGCATTGCTTCTTTTGATTTCTTGACTGCTGCTTCCATGGCTATTGATTGTGGATCCAAGTAAAATAAAATCCTTGACAATTTCAATCTTTTCTCCATTTATCATGATGTTGCTTATTGGTCCATTTGTGAGGATTTTTGTTTTTTTTATGTTGAGTTGTAATCCATACTGAAAGGTCTGGCCTTTGATCTTCATCAGTAAGTGCTTCAAGTGCTCTTCACTTTCAGCAAGCAAGGTTGTGTCATTTGCATAATGCAGGTTGTTAATGAGTCTTCCTCCAATCCCGATGCCCCGTTCTTCTTCATATAGTCCAGCTTTTCAGATTATTTGCTGAGCATCAGATTGAATAGGAATGGTGAAAGGATACAGCCTTGACACACACCTTTCATGACCTGAAACCATGAAGCATCGCCCTTGTTCTGTTTAAACCGCTGCCTCTTGATCTATGTACAGGCTCCTCATGAGCACAATTAAGTGTTCTGGAATTGTCATTCTTTGCAATGTTATCCATAATTTGCTATGATCCACACAGTCAAATGACTTTGCATAGTCAATGAAACACAGGTACACATCTTACCGGTATTCTCTGCTTTTAGCCAGGATTCATCTGACATCAGCAATGATATCCTTGGCTCCACATCCTTTTCTGAATCTGGCTTGAATTTATGGCAGTTCCCTGTCAATTTACTGCTGCAATGACTTTTGAATGATCTTCAGCAAAATTTTACTTGCATGTAATATTAATAATTTGTTGGATAATTTCCACATTCAGTTGAATTACCTTTTCTTTGGAATAAGCATAAATATGGGTCTCTTCCAGTCGATTGACCAGGTAGCTATCTTCTAAATTTCTTGGCATAGACAGGTGGGCACTTCCAGCACTGCATCCGTTTGTTGAAACATTCTCAGTTGGTATTCTGTCACTTCCTGGAGCTTTGGTTTTTGCCACTGTCTTCGTTGCAGCTTGGATTTCTTCCTTCAGTACCATAGGTTCTGGATCATATGCTGCCTTCTGAAATGTTTGACCAATTCTATTTGGTACAGTGACTCTATTTCTTCCGTCTTCTTTTGATGCTTCCTGTGTCGTTTGATATTTTGTCCATAGAATTCTTTACTATTGCAACTAGACGCTTGAATATTTTCTTCATTTCTTTCAGCTTGAGAAATGCTGAGCGTGTTCTTCCCTTTTGCTTTTCTAACTCCAGGTCTTAGCACGTCTCATTATACTACTTTACTTTGTCTTCTCGAGCTACCCTTTGAAATCTTCTGTTTAGTTTTTTTGCCTCATCATTTCTTCTTTTCTCTTTAAAAAAATTAGCTACTTGTTTTTTCAAGAGCAAGTTTCAGAGTCTCTTCTGACATCTATTTTGGTCTTTTCTTTCATGTCTGTCTTTTTAATGACCTCTTGCTTTCTTCGTGTATGATGTCTTTGATGTCATTTCATAACTCATCTCGTCTTCAGTCATTAGCGTTCAATGTGTCAAATCTGTTCTTGAGATGGTCTCTAAATTCAGGTGGGATATACTCAAGCTCGTACTTTGGCTTTCATGGGCTTGTTTTAATTTTATTCAGCTTCAACTTGAAATTCCATATGAGCAATTGATGGTCTGTTCCGAAGTTGGCCCCGGCCTTGTTCTGACTGATGATATTGAGCTTCCCATCATCTCTTTCCACAGATATAGTAGATTTGATTCCTGTGTATTCCGTCTGGTGAGGTCCACGTGTACAGTTACTGTTAATGTTATTGAAAAAAGGTATTTGCAGTGAAGAGGTGGTTGGTCTTGCAAAATTCTGTGATGCAATCTCCAGCATCATTTCTATCACTAAGGCCATATTTTCCAACTACTGTTCCTTCTTCTTTGTTTCCAACTTTCATATTCCAATCACCGGTAATTATCAGTGCGTCTTGACTGCATGTTCCATCAATTTCAGACTACAGAAGTTGGTAAAAATCTTTAATTTCTTCATCTTTGGCCTTGGTGGTTGGTGCATAAATTTGAATAATAGTCATATTACCTGGTCTTCCTGGTAGGTTTATGAATATTATCCTATCGATGACAGAGTTGTATTTCAGGATAGATCTTGAAATGCTCTTTTTGACGATGAATACAATGCCATTCCTCTTCAAGTTGTCATTCCTGGCATAGTAGACCATATGATTGTCCAATTCAAAACGGCCAATACCAGTACATTTCAGCTCACTGATGCCTAGGATGTTAATGTTTATGCATTCCATTTCCTTTTTTGACAATTTCCAATTTTCCTAGATTCATACTTCGTACATTCCACGTTCCGATTATTAATGGATATTTGCAGTTGTTTCTTCTCCTGGTGCCTGAGGGTTTCTTTTGTTGTTCTCTTTCTATTTGTTCAAGTTGTAGGGATAATTCTTTGATTTTGGCCCTTTCTTCTTTTTGGATGTGTGCATTTATTGATTTAAATTGACCTCGGTGCACTGCTTTTGCTGTGTCCCAAAGGTCCTGATAGGAAGTGTTTTCATTCTCATTGGATTCTATGAATTTCTTTATTCCATCCTTAATGTCTTCTATAATCCAGTCTTTTTCGAGCAGGGTATTGTTCAGTTTCCAAGTGTTTGATACCGTTTCCTGCTTTTTCTGTTACTGATTTCCACTTTTATGGCCTTATGGCCAGAGAAGATGCTTTGTAATATTTCAGTGTTTTCGATTCTGCTAAGGCTTGCTTTATGACCTAACATGTGGTCTATTCTAGAGAATGTTCCATGTGCACTAGAAAAGAAAGTATACTTGGTCGCTGTTGGGTGGAGTGTTCTGTATATGTCTACAGGGTCAGTTTGGTTTATTGTGACCTTTAGATCTTCTGTGTCTTTATTGAGCTTCTTTCTGGATGTCCTGTCCTTTACCGAAAGTGGTGTATTGAAGTCTCCTATTATTGTGGGGCTGTCTATCTCACTTTTTAATGCTGATAGAGTTTGTTTTATGTATCTTGCAGCCCTGTCATTGGGTGCATAAATATTTAATATGGTAATATCTTCTTGGTGTATTGTCCCCTTAATCATTATATAGTGTCCTTCCTTGTCCTTTATGATGGATTTAACTTTAAAGTCTGTTTTTTCAGAAATTAATATTGCCACTCCTGCTCTTTTTGATTGTTGTTTGCTTGATATATTTTTTCCATCCTTTGAGTTTTAGTTTGTTTGTGTCTCTAAGTCTAAGGTGTGTCTCTTGTAGGCAGCATATAGATAGATCTTGTTTTTTAATCTATTCTGCCACTCTCTGTCTCTTTATTGGTGCATTTAGTCCATTTACATTCAGAGTGATTATGGATAGGTATGAATTTAGTGCTATCATTGTGATGTCTTTTTTTTGTGTGTTGTTGACAGTTTCTTTTTCCCACTTAATTTTATATGCTGAGTAGGTTATATATTGTCCTTTCCTCATATTCGTTGTTGTTGACTTTGTTTCTGCTGAGTCTGTATTTTTTTCTTGTATTTTATTTTGTTGTGTAGGATAGTTTGTCTCCTTTGTGGTTACCTTATTATTTATCTCTATTTTTCTAGTTTTAAACCTAACTTTTTATCCCCTTATCTTCCTCTCCATATGGAAGATCTATGACTACATTTCTTAGTTTCTCTTTATTGTTTTAATGTTGTCTTCTTTTATGTAATAACATCACTATTACCCTGTTCTGAGCGTTTTTTTTTTTTTTTAATCTTTATTTATTTTTTTGATTTCCCTGTCTTGGTTGACTTCTCTTTGTTCTGCCCAGTGTTCTAGTCTTGAGTTGATACCTGATATTATTGATTTTCTAACCAAAGAACCCCTTTTAGTATTTCTTACAGTTTTGGTTTGGTTTCAATGAATTCCCTAAACTTCTGTTTATCTGGAAATGCCCAATTTCACCTTCATATTTGAGAGAGAATTTTTTTTTCCTTCATTTTTTTGTATAAGTCATCCCTTTGCCTTCTTGCCTGCAGAGTAGTCCAAGTTTATTCTTACTGGCTCTCCTTTGTAGGTGACTATTCGTTTATCCCTAGCTGCTCTTAGAATTCTCTCTTTATCTTTGGTTTTCGCTAGTTTGATTATAATATGTCTTGGTGACTTCGTTTTAATATCTACCTTATGTGGAGTTCGATGAGCACCTTGGATAGATATCTTCTCTTCTTTCACAATATCTGGAAAGTTTTCTGCCAAGAAATCTTCAACAATTCTCTCTGTATTTTCTGTTATCCCTCCCTGTTCTGATACTCCAACCACTTCTAGGTTATTTTCCTTGATAGAGTCCCACATGATTCTTAAGGTTTCTTCGTTTTTTTTTTTTTTTTAATTCTTTTTTCTGATTTTTCTTCAAATATATTAGTGCCAAGTGCCTTATGTTCAAGTTCAGAAATTCTGCCTTCCACTTGCTCAAACCTGCTTCTCTGACTTTCTATCGAGTTGTCTACTTCTGTAATTGTATTGTTAATCTTCTGAATTTCTGATTGCTGTCTGTGGATTTTTCCAGCTTATTAAATTTTTCATTATGTTCCTGAATAATCTTTTTAATTTCTTCAATTGCTTTATGTGTGTGTTCCGTGGCTTTTTCTGCATATTGCCTCATTTCCTTCCTGATGTCTTGAAGGGCTCTGTATCTTACTCTTTTGTATTCTGCCTCTGGTAATTCCAGGAAGGCACTTTCATCTGGAAGATCCCTGGATTCTTTGAGAGCTTGTTGAGGCAATCATGTTCTGTTTCTTTATGTGACTTCATATTGACTGTTGTCTCCGAGCCATCTATAAGTTATCGTATTAGTTTATTTTGTTTGCTTACTGTGTCATAGTTTCTTGCTTTGTTCTGTTTTGATATGCCCAAATGGGTTGCTTGAGTGAGCTAGCTTGACTATTTTTACCTTTGGAGCTCTGACATCCTGTCCCCTGATGGCTAGAGCTGTTATCAGGTATATCAGTCTAGGAGTCCGTTCACTTTTCTAGTATGTGTCCAGGTAGCTGATTACCAAGTGTGTGGTACAGGCACAGGGGTGATTGGTGTAGGTACCAGTATCTGGTTGTGTGGTACAGGGACAGGGGTGATTGGTGTAGGTACCAGTATCTGGTTGCAGCAGGGGGTCACACTCTGAATAAGGCAGGGGGCTGAGAATTGTCCCCTATGTGTCTCTGAGGAAAGCATGCCCCTGTTCCCTAGAGTGTACAGGTGGGTGGGTTCTGCAGACAGGCAATGGACACCCAGTGTTTTTGGTTGAAAGGACTGGGAGGTACCAGTTATCCTTGGACCCCTGTCATGGGTGGCTGGGTGACCTGAGTGGAGCCACTAGTCCTTAGGCCTCTGATGTGGGTAGGTGAGGACCCTGTTCAATAGGCAAAGCAATGTCAAACATGAAACAGCCACCTCTCCACCACACAGCTGAAACGGCTGGAGTCTGCCAATAAGGGCCTATTCTCCTGAAATAGGCCCACACAGGTCCATGCAGAGGGGAAAGGTACTCAAAGTGCACAGACGGTTTATGCCTGGACAGGAGCAGCTTCTGGCCTGAGCTCCCCAGGTTAGTGGAGCTGGCAAATTATCTCTTCCCCCAATTGCAAATTTAGTCCTTCTCCAAGGCCGGGAGGATGGCTCTGGGCACTCACCCGGGCCTATCTCAGGCCCAGGGAAATGAACAGCCGCTGAAGCCAGCTTGGGGTGGGGGTTCGGTAAAATATATGCAAGTACTTAGCTTTGGCCGAGAGCACCTTTCTTCTCAGGTTCCGGAGGTATGAGTAGGCTGGGGGTTGGCTGCTTCTCCCTGAGGGAACTGTAGCCTAACGCTAGTACCAACCCACCACTGCCGCTCCCAGGAATGGTGCCTGAGGGCTTCCCACGATTCAGGTCTGGTAACTCCTCTCCACTTCTGTACCGTCTCTTCCTCCCCCGGCCCCTCGGTTTGTTTTCTAAACTTGCCTTTGATGCTCAGGGCTCCTAGCTTGTAATAAATATACTCATTTCACTTTTTTGGGGGGGGTCTTCATTGTAAAGAGGGCTTGCCGGATCCGTCTCTCTATTCCCCCATCTTGGCTCCGCCTGTTTCTTCTCATTTTGAATTGTGCCACATCAGCAAATGAAGGTCCCGAAAACTTAACTCCATCCATATCATTATGGTCAATTCTACTTTGAGGAGACAGTTCTTCCGCACTTATCTTTTGAGTACCTCCCAATCTGAGGGGCTCATCTTCTGACACTATATTAATATTCTGGTGCTATTCATAAGGTTTTCACTGGCTAATTTTTTTCAGAAGTAAACCACCAAGTCCTTCTTCCTAGTCTGAAATCTGTCCATTACTGGTGACCCTGCTGGTATTTGAATACCAGTGGCATAGCTTCCAGCATCAGAGCAACACTTAAGCCCCCGCAGTACGACAAACTGACAGACGCCTCAGGGAGTACATTGATAAGAAGCATAATTTTATGCTCTTCTTTTTCACTTATACTACTTCCAAGTTATAAAAGTTTCTCTATCGAGAGTTCTGGTAAATATTTAATTCCCCATTAGCCTGACTTTAAAAATAAATATCGTTTGATTTTAAACTATTTAACTCTAAAATGCATTTGGAATTTATTTTGGTGAAGTTTGTGCATAGTTGCATTCAATAAATTTTTCCCATTTTGGTAACTAGTCCCAGAATTAATTAAATAATCCTTTCACTTCATTTCTTGTCATATCATCTTTATTATATATTTCATTCTTATAATTGCCTGTAAAAAATCCATTGCCATTGAGTCAGTTTTGACTCATAGTGACCCTATATGACAGAGTAGAGCTGCCCCACAGGGTTTCCAAGGCACTAAATCATTATGGAAGCAGATTGCTACATCTTTCTCCCATGGAGGGGCTGATGGGTTTGACCCACTGACCTTTAGGCTAGTAGCCAAGTGCTTAACCACTGCACCACCAGGGCTCCTAATTGGCTATAGTCAAACTATTATATTATACTCTAAATATCTATGAGTCTAGTCTTAGGCCAGGTTCACACTTTCAAAGAGAAACCTCACATGGACATGGCACAGTATCATTGGCTTTACCCGCATCTATACCCTTAGCCTTTCCTCATGTTACTCTGGATGCAATGCTCATGCTCTTATCTAAGGTCACCCCTCTACTCCTACACTAAGTGGCTTCTTGTCTTATCAATTCAAGGACAATCCTTCCCCAACTGCCCCATCTTTCTGCTTCATCATTAATTTCATCTGTCGCCTTTACTGGATCCTTGCTAACTGCATGTAGATATCCTGCAATTAATCTAATCTTACAAAAATAAATAACTCACTGACCCCACATGGCCATCTAGCTACATCCATTTCTCTGCTCTCCTTTAGGACAAGACTACTCTCTGCCTCCAATTCCTTTCCTCACATTCTCTCTGGAGTCCATTCCAAGCACACTTTTTGTCCCAACATTCTACTGAAATAAGTCTTTTCAGAGTCACCAATGACCTCTGCATTTCCGAATTCAGTGGTCAGTTCTCAGTTTTCTTCTTGCTGAAGCATCATTGATACAGTTAATCACATCTTCATTCTAGACTTCTTTCTTTACCTGACTTGGAGACTCCACCATCTCTTAATGTTCTTCCACCTCAATGACCCATCCTTTTTTATCTCTTTTCCTAGTCTCTCCTTGTTCCTGGCCTCTTAGACACAATTCCAAAACTTCATTATAGGCAACAATTTTGTGGCTTTGAGATTTGAGCAGGGCTCAACTGGAGTGATTCTTATGTTCTATGTAGGGTTGACTGTGGACAATTGGTGACATTCAGTTGGTGGCTGATCTGGTCTGGAGGTTTTCAAGGAGATCACACTCATGACCCTGATGACTTTGTGGTTATAGCTGAAAGGCTGGACTCCGCAGAGTCCATCTCCTTATTGGTATAGTTTAGATTTTCTCTATCAGGATAGTTGGACTTCTTTTGTGGAGGTTCAGGTCTCTTGATCCAAGAGATCAAGGGAGATGCTGCCGACCCCTTGAAGCATAGGTCTGGAACTGGCATAGTTTCACTTCTGCTATGTACTCTAATGATCGAAACAGGCAAAGGAAGAGGGAATTGACCCATCTCTTATTTGGAGAAGTTTCAAAGAATTTCCTGCCATGTTTAATGTGCCACAAACTTCAACCCCCTGATGTTTTAATAATGCTGGTATATCTCAGATTTCAATCTTTATGTCTTTTATTTTCAATCTACTTATTCCTTTGATAAACTCATCCAATCTCTTAGCTTTAAATATGACTTTAAATACCATCTGTAAGCTCATGACTCCCAACTAATACATTTCCACGTTGGACTCTGGAACTCTAGACTCTTAAATATTCAATTACTTTCTCAGTCTCTTCACTTAGACGTTTAATAGACACCTCAGTCTTGCAGTGTACAAAATCATACTTTCTGTTTTCTCTTTTAGATCTAGTCCTTTTCCAATCTGTTATTCAGACCAAAATCCTTGGGATCATCCATTACAGCTGTCTTCTCATATTCTGCATCCAATTGAACAGAAAATTTTCTGGGGAGTATGTTCAGCAAATATCCAGATTCTGGCTACTTGTCCAGATTTTCACCACTCAGTCCGTGTGACTGGCATTGCTTACCTGGGATATTAGAACCACCCCTTAGCTGGTCTCTCTGCTTCTTTCTTTCCTTTTATTCTCTATTTACCAAGTAGTTGCCAAAATTGTGCTTTACAAATGTACATCAGATTATGTCATTGTTCTGTTCAAATATTCTAGTAGCTTCCCTTTGCAGCATCAAAATCAAAGGCTCACAGTGGCCTACAAGGTCCCGCATGTGCTTGCCTGCACAGCATGCCTGATATTATCTGTTACTATTCACCCCTTACTCATTGTCTCCCACTACTCAGTCATCCCTTGCTTCTCCGCAGTCAAAAAAACCTGACGCCCTCGAGTGGCTTCTGGCTTCTAGCATCCCTATAGGAACTGCCCCATAGGGTTTCCAAGGAGCGGCTGTAGCTCTTAACCACTGCACCACCAGGGCTCCAAATCAGGACAAGTGAATTCCCACATCAGAACCTGGAAGACTCTCTGCTCGGGAGGCACCTCATCAGTGAGACCATCTCTGACCACCCTGTATCCAATAGCAACTCCTATCACTGGAATCCTTGCCGTTAGCTGAATTCTGGCTCCTAGTATAATTTTCACGGAAGCAGACTGCCACATTTCTCCCATGGAGCAGCTGGTGGGTTCCCACTGCTGACCTTTAGGCAGTTAGCAGCAGAGCCCTTAACCCCTGTGTCACCAGGGCTCTTTACCTCCTACTCCAGTTTCAACTTTCTTAATTTCTCACCATTTTATTTTTGTCCATTGTACCTATCTCCACCTGTTGTTATCTTACTTGTTTTTATTGATCCCTTTCCTATTAGAAGTAAACTTCCTAAGGAGAGTATTTTTTAGAATTATGGAGCAGTTTAGAGTTACCATTTGAAAAATAATACACCCGCATTAATAACACTTCCACAGATATAACACCTGGAAATGATGAAATTAAGTAAAGCAGTTCTGGCATGGTGAGGGGAGGTTGTGTGGGTGGCTGCAAAGTTGGCAAAAAAGTATATAATGTGTGCATTATTTGCATAAAATAAGCTGTATCCTCAGTGCCTTTGACTGAAAGAATCAATATTATTCTGTTTTAATATATATTTTCTTAATTATTTTTTTTTCAAAATTTACTTTGATAATTTTGCATTTTTATAATTTAGAACTTTTTGATTAGGACCTGTTAGGAAGTATTATTAATTAAAAGCCCTGCATCTGGGCATTGTGAGACTGAGTTAGAATGCCACCTTAGCCACTTACCATGTGACCTGGGGAAAATGACATAACCTCTCCATAGAAACATTAGCTCCTTTCTCCCACCTATAAAATGAGGACAACAATAATACCAATCACCCATAGATGCTATAAGGATGAGTTGAGGTAATGCAAACAGAGCACTTTTCCTAGTGTCTAGAACACCGTAGGCACTAGGTAAACGTGGGCTACTATTTTCTAATGCCAAATATCCTAACTGAGGAAGAAACACAATATTTTATCATTTAATCTTTTCATATAGTAACATAATTTTTCTCAGACTCAGAGGTGATAAAACATAAATCTAAAATTTAAACAGGATTAGGGTCATTTACTAGTAAGATTATCATAAGCATGCTTTTTTTTTTAATTCTAGCGGATGAGAAGTTTTATTTTATTTACATGTTTTCTAACTGGTTCCTGCTATCTTATAGAAAGGCTATTAATTTGGTGTATTAGGTATCTAGTCCATTCTACTCAACTCTTAAAGTAATTGTTTACTTGGTGTGTTTGGCTTTTCTAGAACATATTTTTGTCATAAGGAAATTATGAAATTTTATCTTTTCTACTCTAATTATCATACCTTTATTTGTGATAATTGTCTTATATTTGGTTTAAACAATTAATATTTATGTTGAAATGCATTTGAACATGTTTTTTCTTATTTGAAAGAATGTTTGGAGAGTATTTGGAATATTGTCAATGAAAAAAGTGATCTGATTATTTTAGTATTATACAGTATGTTGAGCAAAATGTCACTCTGCAACTTATAAACATATTAGGAATATTGGACAGTTTTTAGAATATTTTATTGCTTCTTGATTATTAGGTAACATTATACAATTTTACCAAATCATCGGATATTATTTTAATATTTTGAAAGTTTACTTTCGCTCTTAAAATTATTTTAAATGGCAAAAGTTCAACTGTAAATAGAATAGAAATCACAGACTTGTTCCAGAGTTCATCTTAAATTGTGCTACAAAGATTATCAAGACACTGCAATGAATTTGATGTGCAAAACTTCATAAGGACTATGATATAAATACTAACTTTTATTAGTCAATACAGCCAGGATACCATCTGATTTAAGAACAGTAAGAGTATCACATATACCTTTAAGATGAACAAATGTTTTAGGGTAATATTACCCCATCGTTACTGTAACAGGTTTAGATTTCTTCAGATATTGGTTTATATATTCTCATATTTCCTCCTTACTTTTATTCTTTGAAAAATGGACAAAGTCAAGAATACGGTACCCTTCTTCAGCAAAGCTGACTCTCACTTGTGAGATTATTACGTGTCCCCCTCTTCCGCTTGGAAAGTTTCTTACTTGTCAGGCAGGTAGCAGTGACAGCGGCACTCCCAGAAGTCATGGTAAACTACTTCACGGGCGGGCTTTGTGGTGGCAGTGGTACTGGGAGATCTTGTGAGGTGGGTGTTGTTATCATTCTTCCGTATGGTTCTACCTCACAGACCCGTTGCAGCTGAGGCCACCGAGCTCGTGATGACCCCGTCATGACCCCGTGATGACCCCGTGAGTGTCAGAATAGAACTGTCTTCCACCTCGTTTTCAATGGCTCTTTTTTTTTGGATGGAGATCACTAGGACTTTCTTCTGAGGCACCTGTGGGTGGACTTGAACTTCCAGGCTTTCGGATAGCAGCAGAGCGTGTTAATCATTTGTACCACACCTAACAGAGTACCTGGTATTCAATAGGGGCATCCAGTAAACCTGGGTTCAGAACCAGACTCCACCTAATGCTGGCTGTGGGTGATATGATCAGGATCTCCTAACCTCAGTTTTCTCCTGTATAAAATGATGATAATTATCTGTTTCCTAAAATTGTAGTGCAGAAAAAGTGGCTTCGTAGCTCTCAAGTGCTTAGCAAATAGCTAACCGATCTGAACCATTTGCCATCTGGTTGATTGTGACTCGTGGTGACCTCATGTGCACATAGTAGAACTGCTGCATAGGATTTTCAAGGCTGTGATCTTTGGGATTCGAACTGCCAACCTTGGTTTGATCTTTGGGAAGCAGATCGTCAGGCTTTTCTTCCAAGGTGGCCCTGAGTGGATTTGAACTCCCAGCCTTTCAGTTAGTAGCCTAGTGCTTAACCATTAGTGCCACCCAGGGACTCTTGTGGTCCCCCCACATGGCCTTGTTAATTCGCCGTGCTCATATCTGCTGGTGAGCCTTCCCTTTGAATGTTTGTAATCTGGGGTCCTTCCTGCTTATAAGAAGACATCATCCCATTTATCTCCTGGGAACATTTTAGAAGTCTCTTTATCAGAGAGATGAATTTTTAAAAGAGAAGCCTAGTGGAAGATATCTCAGAGGCTCTCAGCAGACAAAAAATACAAAGTACTTGTGAAAATGTGAAGCTTTCAAGACCTGTTATCCTCAGTGTTTTTCTGTGGTATCAAGAAATGGTGCTATGTAAGCTAGAATGAACGTTCAACTTTCTCATCACAATCACAGTTGATGAAGTAGTTCAACATGTTCTTTCTCAGGAAGAAAATATACAACATATATACTCACTTTTGAAATTGAGTGTATGTCTTCCATAGGTTCTCTTAATCTTCATATTATTTGTTCATAATTTTGATACTGGTGCCTGGATTTTCCTTGTCTTGGCTTCAAATAGAAATTATTAATATATATCAGAGAGGTTGTATGTTATTAAGGGGAAATAATTGTTCTTTTCAAATATTTTAATGTTGCCATCGCAAATTTAAAATGTATATACAAAATATTTTTTGGTTAAAGGAACAACTATTTCTATTCAGGCAAGTTTTTTTTGTAAAGAATCCTTAGATTGCAAAAGGCAACTTTATAAAGCGACGATATGTCACCACAGAATCATGGTTACACGGATGCCACGGTCACTTGGATTCATGCTGGAATTTCATACCAGTAGCACACATTTTAGGAGATTCTAAGCATAAATGTGCAGCAGAAATAGTCTTTCTGTTTAAAAAAAAAAAAAAAGCTTTTTTAATTACTTAGTCCAAATAGGGAAGAAGGGCTAAGTTTGAATTCGTGGCATATTGCTATAATACACTATTAGCCTAATCCTTCATTTTCTTGTCAATTAACGACTTATCTTTATTCAGTGATTCACTTATCAGTAATTCGCTGGGTATTTTAAAGCTGGTTGTTAAAAATCCCTTTGTTTATGGCAATAAGGCACCATTCATTTTGTGAACTTTATAAAACCAACCTCTGCCAATTTTGCTCTTTGAGAATAGCTCTAAAGACATGTTCCCACAGTAATTACTTATTCCAGAGATGTTCATTAAAGAATGGAGTAAGAGGCAAGGGTTTGAAACAATTGTATCCCACCAAAGCCAGCTTTACTGAGCACCTTCCCAGCATCTACAGTACTTAATGTACATTAGAGGAAAAACAAAACAAAAAAATCCCTGGAAAACATTTACACAAAATTTGCAATTTTGAATGCTATTACCTGTAGTCGTGTTGCAGATATAGGGTATTATTTTTCCATAGTTACATTTAAATGAACGACTCACCAAAAGGTTGGGGAAAAGCTGGGGTGCTATTGAATGTGGGCCCAGCTGTCCATCATATACCTGCTGTGAATAGTATGGGTCATTCTAGTGTCACTACTCTCTATTGCCCACTGACCAATGGCGACCAAGATGTGAAGAGAAAGAAGCGGAGAAAACTCAGTGAAGCCGCTAAATCTTAAAGGAGGAAAACGTAGTAATAAAAAAGATGGCTTTAGAGTTGTGTATTTCTTTTAGAATTGATTGACTTTTGTAGAAGAGTAGGAAGAAGAGTTGAAGTCTTTGGTTGTCATCAGAAGGGAGGTGCTGGAATGTGTTTAGGTATTCATAGCCATCGGTGCAGTTACGGTAAACTCTCCCACTGGGCCTTAATGGGTGCAGGAAGAGAGAAAATTCAGAGCAAGAGAGTGAGGGAGAGATTTTGTGTATCAGCCTGTCAGTGACAAATCTGAATGATAAACCTCTTACATAAATGAAGTTTCATTTATTTCTGTTATGTGAGAAAATACACCAGACAAAAGAAGGAAATCAGAGAACATGGGATTGGGTGTTATTTCCTAACCTAAGTGCTGTACAAGCTAGAAACCAATCATGTGTGATGAGCACATTCTTTGAATGCAAGTAACGCAGGCAAACTACTTTTCTAAATGCTTAGAAACAGTTTGCCAAACTTTAGTTTTTTGTACACACTATTGTTCTCCTTTCGTTTAACCCGTATAATCAGCGAGATTTCAAATAAAAAGATAGCTTGGTTTCATTAAAAATAATGTGTTTGTTGTCTTGGAGTTTAAACGAATGATTTTACTCTAAAATCTCAAGGTCCTGCATGATACCAGCAGTGATAGTACTGACAGCCCAGAGCAGAAACGATCAAAAACCAGCAGAGTTTCTATGGGTCATACCTCAAGAAGGGTGGAGATCATTTTATTGTGGTATCTCAGAATACTGGTCAGGATTCCCGTTGCTAGTATTTGCACTCCATTATGGAATCTCTTTAGATCTCAGTTTCTTCATATGTAAAATGGAGATACAACAATACCTGTCTCAGTTTTTTTTTTTTTTTTCAAATATGAGTAGATGAGATTTCCTATGAGAACTCTGAGGTCATTATCTGGTACATAATAAGTGTTCAATAGATGTTGGCTGTTTCTTCTTCTTCAAAAAATTTCTATCCTAGTTATAATTCGTATACTGATTACTAAAAATTCTATTAAAAAGGGCAGAAAATAAGAATCTGTGTAATTCTGCTATCCTGATATGCACACAATTGCTATAACTGTCATTTATATTTATTAAGATGGAATCCCGTTCCATATAATGGTCATGACCTTTTTTTTTGTCCTAATTGTCATTTCATGAACTTCTTTCCGTATCGTAAATACAGAAATACCAAAACCTAAAAACTTGGTGCCATGGAGCCGATTCTAACTCATAGCAACCCTATAGAATGGAGTAGAACTGCCCCATAGGGTTTCCAAAGCATGGATGGTAGATTCCAACTGCTGACCTTTTGTTTAGTAGCTGTAGCTATTAACCACTGCGCCACCCAACTTTTTAGTTCCGCATTGAGATACATTGTAGTCCGTAGTTTAATTAACTACCTGTGATATCTTAAATATTCTTTGTAGATGTGGACTATAAGAAATCCACACATCCACATTAAGTGGTCCTGGTGTGTTTTGGCTGGCCATTAAAAATGACTTTAGCCTTTCTTAATGCTTAGGGGGCAGCTCAACTGTGCCCTATAGTGTCGCTATGAGTCGGAATGGACTATACAACAGTGGGTTTGTTTTTTTGGATTTGATGCTTAGGTCTGTATCCCAGCCCTGCCACCTGATGACTGCGTGCCCTTGGACAATTTACATAACCTCACTGGGCCTCAGGGCTTTTTGTTTTATTTTGTTTTTTACATTTGTAAAATGGTAGTAATAAAAGCATCTACCTCACACAGTTGTGTGAAATAAGTTACGTAATTTTTTTTTTTTTTTTTAAAGCCCTTCTGACGGGTGTATGTTATATAGTTTCACTGCTGTAGAGTTGATTCTGACTCATAGCGACCCGGTAGGGTTTCCAAGGCTGTAAATCTGTACAAAAGCAGACTGCCACATATTTCTCCTTTGGAGCTGCTGGTGGTTTTGAAACGCTGACGTTTAGGTTAGCAGTTTATTGCTTTAACCACTGCACCACCAGGGTTCACTGTTATCTGTTAGTGCTTGATAAATGTCAGCTTTAACCAAAACAAAACAAACCATTGCTGTCCAGTTGATTCAACTCGTAGTGATCTGTAGGACAGAGTAGAACTGCCCCATAGGTTTTCCATGGAGCACCTGGTGAATTCGAACCAGCCATAGCTCTTAACCACCATGCCACCAGGGTTTCAGCTTTAGGATTCAGTTTTAGGACCTGTAAAATCCTAGAGTTCCTCCCAAATCATCAAAGAAAAATTACATTACACTTCTGAATTAGGTGAATTTTATTACTGTAAAAATTTTGTTTGCAAACATGATATTGTACTGCAATGTGCATAAGTAATCTTAGGTGTTTATATGTAAAAATATGAGTTTATTCAGCAGACTCCATTCCCAAACCATACTGGTTAGAGGAGAGTGTAGTAAAATTATTTCTGAGCACACTGCACACTGAACAAGTTGGAAATGATCACCATTGGACAATAACAGCTAAATTAATATTTTGCAACTTCTATTTTCTGTTAACATAACGGGAATAGGTCTTGCCCTTGTCAATGACGCTGGTTTACTACACCATGTTGATAGGTACAGGGATGGGGGCATAGGAAAAGGAAGATACTACCCCCTTTAAGGACAGAATTGGGTTTTTTTTTTTTTTAATCTGAAGGGACGCTGAAATTTTGTCCTTCAGGTGTTGCAATAAATTCCCTCTTCAATGACCATTCCTTCTTAAATTCCTGCATGTAGATGTGGCCCCCTTATAAGGTAATTCTGGGGCAAAAGTCACCTCATAAAGAGATTTGCCACCTGTTGAGAAACGTGAGGGTACAAGAATACTAAGATATTGACAAATTTCTTCTGGCCCACAGTGGGCCTGGCAGGATGGGTCAGCTAGAGCTCTTAGACTAGTCCCTTTTACCTCCAACAGCGTCATCCACTTCTGCAGAGGGTCTTATATAAGCTTAAGTTTCTCTGTGTGCCTTAGCATGAAATAGTTAGAAAATGCACATTTGAGTTTCACTTTCTACTTGTTCCACTTACTAAAATAATGAACAACAGACGTTTTAATGAAGTGTTCCTGTGATTTTCCCTTGTCAAATAGATTAACTTGCACCTTTGCTATATTTATAGTACAGGTATGAAATTCTAGCATAGTTAACCAGTGTTTCTGAAAAATTTGGAGACCCATTGATCCCTTGGATCCCTAGAATACATCTAATGACCTAGTATGAGAAACGTTATTCTAAAATTAACATAATTTAGTGCCCACATTACTGTAAACTCTGAACTTTTGCAGCTGAAACCAAAGGAAGTATTTGATTGTAACTTGGCCATTGAGACGATAAAAAAGTGCACTAGTGTTAAAATGGCACTAGAAGATGATCAAAATAAAAATCACAATGTTAAATATTTCCTACTTTCATAGCATAAACAAAACCTTACCCTCTAGGGAGTAAAGCAAATAGTTTTATTGAAGAATGGAGCAGCTATAGCTGGGTAGCACTGAGTAAAAATACAAAGTGCTCTGAAGGGGTTAGATAGAGATTTTTATATACAGTTTAGAGGAACAAATAAGTCTTCCTTCACATCATCTTATCTATTTTGACATTCTTTCTGAAAACAGTCTCCACAAGCAATCTTTCAAAGTAAAGTCACAAAACCTCCTCCTTAAGTAATATTTCGCAAAAGGTCTAACCACGTCCTTCCTACCTCCTTGATTGCTCAAGGAAAGTAGTTAAAACTTTGCAAAAGTGGAAAATTCAAGGTACAGTTTCAAAGTAGAAGTGGAGATTAGGAACAAAATGGACTCTGATTCAAACCTGTCAGCCATCTTAATTAATTTAAGTGCCTCAGATTTTTAGAGTGCACTTACACATTTCCCCCTTTTGATAATGAATCTCCATAGTGATCCTTTGATCACTATTATAAGAGTACTTTCTTCCACATGGACTCATTATCCAGAGTGTTTTTTGTTCATGGATTAAAATCATCCTCCATTTCTTCACAATGCTATAGCTCAGACATTCTGCTTCTGTGATCTACTAGGTGAGGTAGGTGTAGAGCTGGCCCACATTAGAAAGAACAGCTTAACTAATCTGAAGGGCTAACTCAGGGTGTGAAACTAGCCTTCTCTAAAGATTCGTGGTACATAATCCTGTGCATGGCAAGAGGGTGATGGACTGGTTGCAAATGTTAGACAGACATTTCATAAAACATTTGATTATTCCTGTAATGATGGTTGTTGTTGTTGTTTGGTGCTGTTGAGTTGGTTCTGACTCATAGCGACCCCATGCACAATAGAACGAAACACTGCCCAGTCCTGAGCCATCCTTACAATCGTTGTTATGCTTGAGCTCATTGTTGCAGCCACTGTGTCAACCTACCTCGTTGAGGGTCTTCCTCTTTTCCACTGACCCTGTACTCTGCCAAGCATGATGTCCTTCTCCAGGGACTGATCCCTCCTGACAACATGTCCAAAGTATGTAAGATGCAGCTTCATCATCCTTGCTTCTAAGGAGCATTCTGGCTATACTTCTTCTAAGACAGATCTGTTCATTCTTTTGGCAGTCCATGGTATATTCAGTATTCTTCACCAACACCACAATTCAAAGGAGTCAATTCTTCTTCAGTCTTCCTTATTCATTGTCCAGCTTCACATGCATATGATGCAATTGAAAATACCATGGCTTGGGTCAGGCGCACCTTAGTCTTCAAGGTACGTCTTTGCTCTTCAACACTTTAAACAGGTCCTTTGCAGCAGATTTACCCAATGCAATGCATCTTTTGATTTCTTGACTGCTGCTTCCCTGGCTGTTGATTGTGGATCCAAGTAAAATGAAATCCTTGACAACTTCAATCTTTTCTCTGTTTATCATGATGTTGCTCATTGGTCCAATTGTGAGGATTTTTGTTTTATGTTGAGGTACAATCCATACTGAAGGCTGTGGTCTTTGATCTTCATTTATAAGTGCTTCAAGTCCTCTTCACTTTCAGCAAGCAAGATTATGTCATCTGCATAATGCAGGTTGTTAATGAGTCTTCCTCCAATCCTGATGCCCCGTTCTTCTTCATATAGTCCAGCTTCTCAGATTATTTGCTCAGCATACAGATTGAAGAGGTATGGTGAAAGAATACACCCCTGACGCACACCTTTCCTGACTTTAAACCAATCAGTATCCCCTTGTTCTGTGCGAACAACTGCCTCTTGATCTATGTAAAGGTTCCTCATGAGCACAATTAAGTGTTCTGGAATTCCCATTCTTCACAATGTTATCCATAATTTGTTATGATCCACACAGTCAAATGCCTTTGCGTAGTCAATAAAACACAGGTAAACATCCTTCTGGTATTCTGTGCTTTCAGCCAGGATCCATCTGACATCAGCAATGATATCCCTGGTTCCATATCCTCTTCTGAAACTGGCCTGCATTTCTGGCAGTTCCCTGTGGATATACTGCTGCAGCCATTTTTGAAACGATGATGGTTACTATAATTAAAATGATTAGGCCAGTTTGTAACACAGAACACAGCCATGAACCAATATTAGTCGGTAACCAACTACTAATGGCATCTTGGAAAGGAGAATCAGACATAGGAGGTATTGAATGTAGCCAAGTAGCCTGTTGGCTAATTTTTCTGATGCTCTATTTCTCCTGTGTTGTTAATAGAGACACAAGAGGAGGTATTGCCAATAGCACAAACTCTGCCTTGCTGAACTGAAAGGAAATCTAGAACTATTTATTATCTAATACTACTTAGCAAGGAGTTCTAAAGACTTCCATTGAGCACACATTCTGTCTGTAATGTCATCAGCAATTTGATACATTGTAATGGATAAATTATGAAGGGATTTTCCAAGTAGGGAATACCATAATTAGGCAGGAGTCCTCAACGGAATACCCAACCCATTCCAGGTTTGTCAGCTATTGGATTAGAGAATGAAATATCATCCTTTCATATCCTACTGAGAATTTTCAAATCACTGGTCCAATGCATACTTTCATTATAGGAGTGAATATTAGAAACCAAAAAAAAAAAACAAACAAAACCAATCCTCTTCCTGTCGAGTCAGTTCTGACTCATATCAACCCTATAGTTCAGAGTAGAATTGCCTCATATGGTTTCTATGGAGCAGCTGGTGAATTTGAACTGCTGATCTTTTGGTTAGCAGCCAAGCTTTTAACCACAGTGAATATTAGGGGAACTCCTAAAAGCCCTAACATCCATTAACCCCACATTCTCCAACCATCTAAGCAGGGCAGTGCCTAAGCATAGGGCTCATCACTAGGGTTAGGCTCTCTCATCGTGCTATAATTGGATCCTTCATACCAAAATACATATCCATGGAAAGCACAAATAATCCCATTTCCAATATAATTATCTGAGAACAGAATAGTTCTGTTAACCTGCTCGAACCAACTTTCAGGGAGAGAATTGTCACAAATGGGTAATTGTCCTAATTTCACTGGGCTACAGAGTCTAATATGAAGCGAGGACAGATTATTAGGTTTTGTTTGGCTTCCATTTAGACAAGATGGCAATTAACTTGTGTGCAGTGACAAGGTCAAAATACCTAGAGGAATCAGCAGTTTGTAGTGGGATATCAGTTTGGCAATACTGCAGTAATTTCCTAAAACTGTGATAGAGACCAGGTCAATTTCTGTATTTGACCAATTCAGTGTCTAGCGTACAACATGGGTTAAATTGAAACATGGTACCTGAGGTTGAGTCACCAATTCAGGAAGATGCCATAGCCTTACACATATGGGTCATTTAAAGGTAACATAAAGATTAGTAACAGTTTCAGGCACAAGACTATAATTTGATATTGGAGACACTAGTGGATCTGAATTTTCTTGTCCTGATTGCAGATTGAGGTGACAGATCCAACATTCAGTCAAATCACTGATTGGGTCCACTTAACAAAAGCATTTTTGTCCCAACCCTCATATAGAATTACTATGAAGAGAAGAACAAAGGTTAAACATAATTTCATGTTGTATGAGTCTTACCAGGAGACTAAACCACAGTTGTACAACAAAGTTAGCAGCATTAAAATAGCTACAATTATTAGTTGAAGTCCACAAAATTCAGCAACATGCATGTGTTCTTGTTTTGTGATCTTGAGACTAGCTGCCTACCTCAGATGTCATCTGCTTCTGGCCACGAGGGTGTTTAAGTGTGACCTTCAAATATCTGGAGGGCTGGCTAGTCCAAAAAGATGTTTTAGCTCTTTTTAGCTGAGACAAATGAATCCAAGGCTTAACTCCTAATTTGGCTGCACAGGGGTTCAGATTCATTTCTTGGAGTCTATGTGCAGAATCATTTAAAACACTCTGACCATACTTAGTCAAAACTTTGACGTGAGCCACAACATTTTCTAATCCTATTTGAGGTACAAAAATAAAAGCTAAATGATTATTGAGATACAGATCTGGACTAACGAGCTCTTAGAAAGGGAGATGTCAGCTGGAAGAGATAAGTAAGTTAGTATTTGACCTTGGGTCCAGCTCAGTTCCATAGTACATCTGCTGATCCATTCAGGTGGGAGTCAAGTCCAAAGGTTAGAGCCATAAAATCAAGATGTTCTGTTTGGGCTAGAAAAATAGCAAAAATTAGGAGATGATAAAAACTCTTACCATAAGATATTCTGTAGCCAGTAAAGTGTTATTAGTCACTGAAAAAGCTGATCCTTATTTTTTTTTTAAAAAAAAAGGGAAGAAGAAAGAAAAAAAAAGTTTCTTATATCTAGACAGTAGAACATTGAACATCAGCAATACTTTCCTAGAAATCTTGTAGTAATTCTTTTAGTTTACTCAGTCCTATGTAGTTAATTTTGGTTCCATGCAATTCTGGATAATCAGCAGTCTGTGAACCTGTCAGCCTCTTTACAAGAATTCTGGAAATCTTGATTTAGTCTACTTGTATCTATGGTCAGTATATCACAGACCTTTTCATAAGTCCAATATAGTCCATCTTTTTGTTGAAATATTTTGGCTAGTTGTTTTCAGTGAATCAGCAAAGTAAAACTTATCTGCAGATAATGACTTAAAAATGTCCCTCATTAACTTATAATAATAATAATTCTTAAAAGTGAAAGACGGAGGCGGAGCCAAGATGGCGGACTAGGCAGACGCTACCTCGGATCCCTCTTACAACAAAGACACGGAAAAACAAGTGAATCGATCACATACATAACAATCTACGAACCCTGAACAACAAACACAGATTTAGAGACGGAGAACGAACTAATACGGGGAAGCAGCGATTGTTTCCAGAGCCTGGAGCCAGCATACCAGTCAGGTACGGCACAAGCACAGAGACCTGCTCCACCCCCCTGAACTAACCCCGGGAGGGGGACTAGCCGGTTCCACGGGCGGCGTGGGACGCAGCCGTTAGGAGAAGTCCCCGGGAGGCAGTGACTGATCTTGGAGCAGAAAGAGCAGCATCCGAGCCGGGGAACCGTCCCACAGGGATTTGGACTGCACGCAGGTACGCCATAAACACGGAGAGTTGCTCCACCCCCTGAACTAACCCCGGGAAGGTGACCATCCGGGTCGCGCGGGCGGCGTGGGACGCAGCCGGTAGGAGAAGTCCCCGGGAGGCAGCGACTGGTATTGGAGCAGGGAGAACAGCGTTCCAGCCGGGACACTCGGTCGCGGCACAAGCACGGGGAGCTACTCCACCCATCTGAACTAACCCCGGGAGGGGGCCCACCTGGTTCACGGGGGCGGCACGGCCACGCGGCTGGAGGGACGAGAAGTCCCCGGGAGGCAGCGACTGATTTTGGAGTCGAGAGTGCACCGTCCCAGTAGGGGAGCCTTGACGCTGGGCGTGGGGCTGGAAGCGGAGGATCTGACCGTGACTCCAGCGGGCCAGACCCCCCGGGGGCAATCTCCACACAGACAGCACACATAGGCGACGCGCCCGCGGGAATCTCAGATATAATAGTCTTTCCAAGCAAGACAAGCAACTCTGGCTATATTCTGAGTTGCTACTCTCCTATCTCTCTGTTCCCTCCCCCACCCTCCCCAGGCGGCTTCATTAACATCTGAATAGCCTGAGCCAGAGGGAGAACTCTGATAGGGATCTGACTGCAGTTTTTTTTTTAGCGGATTTTCTGGAAAAACTAGTTTCCCAGTGATGGCTCGGAGACAACAATCCATATCAAACCACTTAAAGAAGCAGACCATGACAGCTTCTCCAACTCCCCAAACAAAAGAATCAAAATCTTTCCCAAATGAAGATACAATTTTGGAATTATCAGATACAGAATATAAAAAACTAATTTACAGAATGCTTAATGATATCACAAATGAAATTAGGATATCTGCAGAAAAAGCCAAGGAACACACTGATAAAACTGTTGAAGAACTCAAAAAGATTATTCAAGAACATACTGGAAAAATTAATAAGTTGCAAGAATCCATAGAGAGACAACATGTAGAAATCCAAAAGATTAACAATAAAATAACAGAATTAGACAACACACTAGGAAGTCAGAGGAGCAGACTCGAGCAATTAGAATGCAGACTGGGACATCTGGAGGACCAGGGAATCAACACCAACATAGCTGAAAAAAAATCAGATAAAAGAATTAAAAAAAATGAAGAAACCCTAAGAATTATGTGGGACTCTATCAAGAAGGATAACCTGCGGGTGATTGGAGTCCCAGAACAGGGAGGGGGGACAGAAAACACAGAGAAAATAGTTGAAGATCTGCTGACAGAAAACTTCCCTGACATCATGAAAGACGAAAGGATATCTATCCAAGATGCTCATCGAACCCCATTTAAGATTGATCCAAAAAGAAAAACACCAAGACATATTATCATCAAACTCACCAAAACCAAAGATAAACAGAAAATTTTAAAAGCAGCCAGGGAGAAAAGAAAGGTTTCCTTCAAGGGAGAATCAATAAGAATATGTTCTGACTACTCAGCAGAAACCATGCAGGCAAGAAGGGAATGGGACGACATATACAGAACACTGAAGGAGAAGAACTGCCAACCAAGGATCATATATCCAGCAAAACTCTCTCTGAAATATGAAGGCGAAATTAAGATATTTACAGACAAACACAAGTTTAGAGAATTTGCAAAAACCAAACCAAAGCTACAAGAAATACTAAAGGATATTGTTTGGTCAGAGAACCAATAATATCAGATATCAGCACAACACAAGGTCACAAAACAGAACGTCCTGATATCAACTCAAATAGGGAAATCACAAAAACAAACAAATTAAGATTAATTAAAAAAAAATACACATAACAGGGAATCATGGAAGTCAATAGGTAAAAGATCACAATAATCAAAAAGAGGGACTAAATACAGGAGGCATTGAACTGCCATATGGAGAGTGATACAAGGCGATATAGAACAATACAAGTTAGGTTTTTACTTAGAAAAATAGGGGTATATAATGAGGTAACCACAAAAAGGTATAACAACTCTATAACTCAAGACAAAAACCAAGAAAAACGTAACGACTCAACTAACATAAAGTCAAACACTATGAAAGTGAGGATCTCACAATTTACTAAGAAAAACGCCTCAGCACAAAAAAGTATGTGGAAAAATGAAATTGTCAACAACACACATAAAAAGGCATCAAAATGACAGCACTAAAAACTTATTTATCTATAATTACCCTGAATGTAAATGGACTAAATGCACCAATAAAGAGACAGAGAGTCACAGACTGGATAAAGAAACACGATCCATCTATATGCTGCCTACAAGAGACACACCTTAGACTTAGAGACACAAACAAACTAAAACTCAAAGGATGGAAAAAAGTATATCAAGCAAACAATAAGCAAAAAAGAAGAGGAGTAGCAATATTAATTTCTGACAAAATAGACTTTAGACTTAAATCCACCACAAAGGATAAAGAAGGACACTATATAATGATAAAAGGGACAATTGATCAGGAAGACATAACCATATTAAATATTTACGCACCCAATGACAGGGCTGCAAGATATATAAATCAAATTTTAACAGAACTGAAAAGCGAGATAGATACCTCCACAATTATAGTAGGAGACTTCAACACACCCCTTTCGGAGAAGGACAGGACATCCAGTAAGAAGCTCAACAGAGACACGGAAGATCTAATTACAACAATCAACCAACTTGACCTCATTGACTTATACAGAACTCTCCACCCAACTGCTGCAAAATATACTTTTTTTTCTAGCGCACATGGAACATTCTCTAGAATAGACCACATATTAGGTCATAAAACAAACCTTTGCAGAGTCCAAAACATCGAAATATTACAAAGCATCTTCTCAGACCACAAGGCAATAAAACTAGAGATCAATAACAGAAGAACGAGGGAAAAGAAATCAAATACTTGGAAAATGAACAATACCCTCCTGAAAAAAGACTGGGTTATAGAAGACATCAAGGAGGGAATAAGGAAATTCATAGACAGCAACGAGAATGAAAATACTTCCTATCAAAACCTCTGGGACACAGCAAAAGCAGTGCTCAGAGGTCAATTTATATCAATAAATGCACACATACAAAAAGAAGAAAGAGCCAAAATCAGAGAACTGTCCCTACAACTTGAACAAATAGAAAGTGAGCAACAAAAGAATCCATCAGGCACCAGAAGAAAACAAATAATAAAAATTAGAGCTGAACTAAATGAATTAGAGAACAGAAAAACAATTGAAAGAATTAACAAAGCCAAAAGCTGGTTCTTTGAAAAAATTAACAAAATTGATAAACCATTGGCTAGACTGACTAAAGAAATACAGGAAAGGAAACAAATAACCCGAATAAGAAATGAGAAGGACCACATCACAACAGAACCAAATGAAATTAAAAGAATCATTTCAGATTATTATGAAAAATTGTACTCTAACAAATTTGAAAACCTAGAAGAAATGGATGAATTCCTTGAAAAACACTACCTACCTAAACTAACACATTCAGAAGCAGAACAACTAAATAGACCCATAACAAAAAAAGAGATTGAAACGGTAATCAAAAAACTCCCAACAAAAAAAAGTCCTGGCCCGGACGGCTTCACTGCAGAGTTCTACCAAATTTTCAGAGAAGAGTTAACACCACTACTACTAAAGGTATTCCAAAGCATAGAAAATGACGGAATACTACCCAACTCATTCTATGAAGCCACCATCTCCCTGATACCAAAACCAGGTAAAGACATTACAAAAAAAGAAAATTATAGACCTATATCCCTCATGAACATTGATGCAAAAATCCTCAACAAAATTCTAGCCAATAGAATCCAACAACACATCAAAAAAATAATTCACCCTGATCAAGTGGGATTTATACCAGGTATGCAAGGCTGGTTTAATATCAGAAAAACCATTAATGTAATCCATCACATAAATAAAACAAAAGACAAAAACCACATGATCTTATCAATTGATGCAGAAAAGGCATTTGACAAAGTCCAACACCCATTTATGATAAAAACTCTTACCAAAATAGGAATTGAAGGAAAATTCCTCAACATAATAAAGGGCATCTATGCAAAGCCAACAGCCAATATCACTCTAAATGGAGAGAACCTGAAAGCATTTCCCTTGAGAACGGGAACCAGACAAGGATGCCCTTTATCACCGCTCTTATTCAACATCGTGTTGGAAGTCTTAGCCAGGGCAATCAGGCTAGACAAAGAAATAAAAGGTATCCGGATTGGCAAGGAAGAAGTAAAGTTATCATTATTTGCAGATGACATGATTATATACACAGAAAACCCTAAGGAATCCTCCAGAAAACTACTGAAACTAATAGAAGAGTTTGGCAGAGTCTCAGGTTATAAAATAAACATACAAAAATCACTTGGATTCCTCTACATCAACAAAAAGAACACCGAAGAGGAAATAACCAAATCAATACCATTCACGGTAGCCCCCAAGAAGATAAAATACTTAGGAATAAATCTTACCAAGGATGTAAAAGACCTATACAAAGAAAACTACAAAGCTCTACTACAAGAAATTCAAAAGGACATACTTAAGTGGAAAAACATACCTTGCTCATGGATAGGAAGACTTAACATAGTAAAAATGTCTATTCTACCAAAAGCCATCTATACATTTAACGCACTTCCGATCCAAATTCCAATGTCATATCTTAAGGGGATAGAGAAACAAATCGCCAATTTCATATGGAAGGGAAAAAAGCCCCGGATAAGCAAAGCACTACTGAAAAAGAAGAAGAAAGTGGGAGGCCTCACCTTACCTGACTTCAGAACCTATTATACAGCCACAATAGTCAAAACAGCCTGGTATTGGTACAACAACAGACACATAGACCAATGGAACAGAATTGAGAACCCAGGCATAGATCCATCCACGTATGAGCAGCTGATATTTGACAAAGGACCAGTGTCAATTAACTGGGGAAAAGACAGCCTTTTTAACAAATGGTGCTGGCATAACTGGATATCCATTTGCAAAAAAATGAAACAGGACCCATACCTCACACCATGCACAAAAACTAACTCCAAGTGGATCAAAGACCTAAACATAAAGACTAAAACGATAAAGATCATGGAAGAAAAAATTGGGACAACCCTAGGAGCCCTAATACAAGGTATAAACAGAATACAAAACATTACCAAAAATGATGAAGAGAAACCCGATAACTGGGAGCTCCTAAAAATCAAACACCTATGCTCATCTAAAGACTTCACCAAAAGAGTAAAAAGACCACCTACAGATTGGGAAAGAATTTTCAGCTATGACATCTCCGACCAGCGCCTGATCTCTAAAATCTACATGATTCTGTCAAAACTTAACCACAAAAAGACAAACAACCCAATCAAGAAGTGGGCAAAGGATATGAACACACATTTCTCTAAAGAAGATATTCAGGCAGCCAACAGATACATGAGAAAATGCTCTCGATCATTAGCCATTAGAGAAATGCAAATTAAAACTACGATGAGATTCCATCTCACACCAGCAAGGCTGGCATTAATCCAAAAAACACAAAATAATAAATGTTGGAGAGGCTGCGGAGAGATTGGAACTCTCATACACTGCTGGTGGGAATGTAAAATGGTACAACCACTTTGGAAATCTATCTGGCGTTATCTTAAACAGTTAGAAATAGAACTACCATACAACCCAGAAATCCCACTCCTCGGAATATACCCTAGAGATACAAGAGCCTTCATACAAACAGATACATGCACACCCATGTTTATTGCAGCTCTGTTTACAATAGCAAAAAGTTGGAAGCAACCAAGGTGTCCATCAACGGATGAATGGGTAAATAAATTGTGGTACATTCACACAATGGAATACTACGCATCGATAAAGAACAGTGACGAATCTCTGAAACATTTCATAACATGGAGGAACCTGGAAGGCATTATGCTGAGCGAAATGAGTCAGAGGCAAAAGGACAAATACTGTATAAGACCACTATTATAAGATCTTGAGAAATAGTAAACCTGAGAAGAACACATACTTTTGTGGTTACGAGGGGGGGAGGGAGGGAGGGTGGGAGAGGGTTTTTTTATTGATTAATCAGTAGATAAGAACTGCTTTAGGTGAAGGGAAAGACAACACTCAATACATGGAAGGTCAGCTCAATTGGACTGGACCAAAAGCAAAGAAGTTTCCGGGATAAAATGAATGCTTCAAAGCTCAGCGGAGCAAGCGCGGGGGTCTGGGGAACATGGTTTGCGGGGACTTCTAAGTCAATTGGCAAAATAATTCTATTATGAAATCATTCTGCATCCCACTTTGAAATGTGGCGTCTGGGGTCTTAAATGCTAACAAGCAGCCATCTAAGATGCAGCAATTGGTCTCAACCCACCTGGAGCAAAGGAAAATGAAGAACACCAAGCCCACATGACAACTAAGAGCCCAAGAGACAGAAAGGGCCACATGAACCAGAGACCTACATCATCCTGAGACCAGAAGAACTAGTTGGTGCCCGGCCACAATCGATGACTGCCCTGACAGGAAGCTCAGCAGAGGACCCCTGAGGGAGCAGGAGAGCAGTGGGATGCAGACCCCAAATTCTCATAAGAAGACCAAACTTAATGGTCTGACTGAGACTGGAGGAATCCCGGCGGTCATGCTCTCCAGACCTTCTGTTGACACAGGACAGGAACCATCCCTGAAGACAACTCATCAGACATGAAAGGGACTGGTCAGCGGGTGGGAGAGAGACGCTGATGAAGAGTGAGCTAATTATATCAGGTGTACACTTGAGATTGTGTTGGCAACTCTTGTCTGGAGGGGGGATGGGAGGATAGAGAGAGAGGGAAGCCGGCAAAATTGTCAAGAAAGGAGAGACTGAAAGGGCTGACTCAAGACGGGGAGAGTAAGTGGGAGTAGGGAGTGAGATGTATGTAAACTTATATGTGACAGACTGATTGGATTTGTAAACGTTCACTTGAAGCTTAATAAAAGTCATTATAAAAAAAAAAAAAAAAAAAAAGTGAAAGACATTATGGGAATTAACTACAAAAGTAATGCAAAGCCAAATAAAACCAATGAAAAAGAAACTTCAGAAAAAAATCTCTAAATATAATGATTAACCTTATTTTCAAAGAGCTTTTAGAAATAATACATAATAATCTTGAGAATAATATTAAATAATTAGGATGTACCAAGAATATATCAGGATTATTCAGTATGACCTGAATAAAAAACTCAACAAATAAACAGTGTGAATTCCCCAGTTAAAATCATTGGCCTTGATGATGCTAGATTCAAAGAAAGTTGTGATCAAGTTAGCAAATGAAATAATAAAATTATGACATAATATTGTATGCTTGTCATCTAATATCAGGCAAGCATCGTTGACATATAATTTTAACAAAGAAAATTTGGTGCTTCTCCTGATTTGACAACATGTTTCATGTAAAACGTAATAAATAAACCTTTTTTTTTTTAGCACCTTTTTATAAAACAGATACAAATCTTTTGTGACTTTCTATAAAGTTTCTGAGTCGTCAGGAGCCTATAAATCATTGAGAAACAATACTTGAGTTACTTAACCAAAGATCTTAAGGGTAAAAACCTTGGCTTTTTTCAAAGCCATGCAACTTGGTTTTTGACTCAGAAATTTTTTTATTTTTGCTGAATCCTTGCCTTCAAAGCAGATTGCATAAAGAATACATTAACTTTTCAGACCAGTAATCAAATTTGTTATCTTAACAGTGAGAGACTCAATTCTTTGCTATTTGATCTTGAAGTTCTTAAAAATTCTCATAAATTAACCCATCCAGCTTTTAGCTGCAGTAAATAAGATTTTTAACTATACCAAATTCCCTTTTAATAAACCTATTAAATTTCCTGTCCCTGTTACATATTTCTTATAGTGCAACCCATTAAGTGGCCAACATGAACGCATTTATTACCAGGCCTAAATATATATATATATATATATATATATATATATATATATATATATATATATATATATATATATATCCGTTCTCTGTGGCATGAAAAAGTAAGCACTTATAAACTTCAATTATAATGCATATCCATTAACTCAAATTAATATCAGTGTTACTTAAAAATCTTGGAAATTAATTTAAGCCTCTATATTACCAAACATAATTACTGTTGAAGTAAAGTTTAAGTAGTTTATCTTTCCATTCAAAATTTTTTTTTTTTTTTGCCGTTTCTTATATTTTCTCAATCTAACGTTTAGATTTGTCTTTTTTTTTAAATATTGATCACCCATGTAATTTGTGGTAATTGTATTAGGACAGAATTTTTTTTTTTTTCTTCTCAATGTCCACATTATTTATCTTATTTATTTATTTTTGTCTTAAATGGTCTTCACCTACTTGGGAAGGGTCCTTCAAAAGATTTCCTGGATCTGCTTCAGAGGCTAGGGGCTCGGGAGGCTTAATCCTTATCCTGCCCCACTCTGTCTCTCTTTTGGCTCATGATCACAGACAAGAATCAGTCACCCAGATTAATTTACATATGTTTAAATTGGCTTAGGTATTATGAAAGGCAAAAGATAACCAAATTATTTCCCTTTTATTCTTTACTATTCTCTTGGTAAGCTATTTTGCCTTCTCTTTATCATAACCTTATATTTACCCAGTAAGTACTGAAACTCTTTTGCAATTCTGTAAATGAGACTATTAGTCTTTGCCTAATCATTTTTCTTTTCTCTGGGCTTGTCCTGTGCCTCCCTTTTCCCATTGTGGAAATAGTAGTTTCACTTTAAGACAAAATTACCCCTTTTCCTTAAATAAAACACATTTCATGTAATATCTAGCTTAAGTTACTTAAAAGGTTTTTCATTTAAGATTCTGCTCTCAAGGTTGACATAAACATAGAAAATCTTTGTCAGAACAAATTTATTTTTGTAATTCCTATTTAATTTATAAGTCTTATTTACCATTAAACCAATCAGAGTAAGTTGTTTTGAAGAAATATTATAATCTGATTTAATAATGCCATCTGGAGGTAAAAAATTATATTTTCATAAGCCTATCTTTTGCATCCTTGATTGGACCCTTTAGAGAAGTAATTCAGAATAATTTTCCCTTTTTAATGCCTTGTTATACCAATCGAAATAAACAGTCTGTCCCTTTCAGTGCACTTTTCAAATAGACCAATTTATATCAAAGTTTCTCAGAGTAGCTACTAAAAGCCCAGGTGTAAGAAGCAGTTTTTCTTGGAAGATAAAAGAACTGAGATTTTAGACAGCCCCATGGAAAACACCAGCCAAGGCCTTCAATCTGATACAAGACAGAAACTCAGAGACAATGCTCTCGAATAGAGGCAAGCTTTCAGAAAAAAACAAAATGAAAACCACATAAACTCACTGTTCTATGCGGCCAGCTCAAAAACCAGGCTTATATAATACCACACAACACAAGCAACCCAGATTCTTAAAATGTATACAGCAACGCCTGGATTGATACAGAAAAACATATCTTAGATAAACTCATTAATTTGCCAGAGTCTTAGATGGAGGGATTTTATTCAGACCCTTTCATTAAAACTGAGCATTAAACAAAAGTTCTCTGAGAAGGACAGCCCAAATGGGAACTTGTTTCCCCAAAGTAATTACTGAGAGTTTAAATTACTTCAAGTATATTCAGTTTATAGTATTTTTGAAAAAGGAACCCCAAACCGGTATCCTGGTAGGGGGGAGGTCCAGGCGCATTTATCAAGTATGTTAATAATTAAGTTGAAATTTTGGTTCCCCAGAGTAAAATAAAGTTCCTAGCAAGGAGTCTGCCAAGGGGTTTGGTCAGTATTTTGTTTCACAGTGTGCCTCCATTGCGTGAGAGTTTTCATGTGGTTGGTGGGCAGCCTAGTACTCTAGCCCATCTCATGTCCCAGCTTATCCTTTCCTGGATGTCTTTCCGTTGGTGACGAGCACCCTGGAGGCTTTTAGGATGCTGAAACCTGTGCCCATATATATATATATATATATATGTGTGTGTATTTTCAATTTTTATTGTGCTTTAAGTGAAAGTTTACAAATCAAGCCAGTCTCTCACACAAAAACCCATATACACCTTGCTACACACTCCTAATTACTCTCCCCCTAATGAGACAGCCTGCTCTTTCCTCCACTCTCCCTTTTTGTGTCCATTTCGCCAGCTTCTAACGCCCTCTACCCTCTCATCTCCCCTCCAGGCAGGAGATGCCAACATAATCTCAAGTGTCCACCTGATCCAAGAATCTCACTCCTCACCAGCATCCCTCTCCAACCCATTGTCCAGTCCAATCCATGCCTGAAGAGTTGGCTTCAGGAATGGTTCCTGTCCTGGGCCAACAGAAGGTCTGGGGGCCATGACCACCGGGGTCCTTCTAGTCTCAGTGAGACCATTAGGACTGGTCTTATGAGAATTTGGGGTCTGCATCCCATTGCTCTCCTGGTCTCTCACGGGTTCTCTGTTGTGTTCCCGCCCTGTCAGGGTGGTCATCATTTGTAGCTGGTGTGCCCATATATTTTTGCAGCTATGAAGACTTTGCGATTCCTTCATAACAACCATACAAAGCCTGGTTTTATTCTTTTTGAACTTAATTCTTTCTGCCAGCTAGAGACTTAGCCTCTTATTTTAGACCTTAAATATACTAGTCTCTCTAATTTAAAGTACCCTAAAGTGGTCACTTAATTAACAAACTGTCATTAGGGAACTCAAACTAAAATCCAAATACAAACAAGATCTAGACCCATAGTTCTTGGCCATGTAGCAAGCCAGAGTTCCACTAGGAAAATCAGCTGCTTTCTTGTGTTTAGTATACCCATACTGAGACAGTTCTAAGTGCTACGGTTCACCAAAACTCCCAATAAATATTGGAGTTTGTACTGCAGCAAAACAAATTTGTATTTGCAAGAAGTAAAACAAATCCACAATAAAACTTGAGGAGCTGTCAATGCAAGGAAGCAGAACTCCGATTTTTATTGCTGTTGTTAGGTGCCATCGAGTCAGTTCCAACTCATATGGACTCTATGTACAACTGAACAAAACACTGCCTGGCCCTGTGCCATCCTCACAGTCGTTGTTAGGCTTGAGCCCATTGTTGCAGCTGCTGTGTCAATCCGTCTCCTTGAGGGTCTTCCTCTTCTTCACTGACCCTCTACTTTACCAAGCATGATGTCTTTCTTCAGAGGCTGATGTCTCTTGATTACATGTCCAAAGTATGTGAGACTTAGTCTGCCCATCCTTGCTTCTAAGGAGCATTCTGGCTGTATTTCTTCCAAGACAGATTTGTTCATTCTTCTGGCAACCCATGGTATAATCAGTGTTCTTCACCAACACCATAATTCAAAGGCGCCAATTCTTCTTTGGTTTTCCTTATTCATTGTCCAGCTTTCACATGCATGTGAGGGGATTGAAAAAACCCATGGCTTAGGTCAGGTGCACCTTAGTCTTCAAGGTGACATCTTTGGTTTTTAACACTTTTAAAAGAGTTCTTTTGCAGAAGATTTGCCCAGTGCAGCGTGTCATTTGATTTCCTGACTGCTGCTTCCATGAGTGTTGATTGCGGATTCAAGTAAAATGAAATCCTTGACAGCTTCAGTCTTTTCTCTGTTTATCATGATGTTGCTTATTGGTCCAGTCGTGAGGATTTTTGTTTTCTTTATGTTGAGGTGTAATCCACACTCAAGGCTGTAGTCGCTGATCTTCATCAGTAAGTGCTTCAAGTCCTCCTCTCTTTCAGCAAGCAAGGTTGTGTCATCTAATTAACGCAGGCTGTCAATGAGTCTTCCTCCAATCCTGATGCCTCATTCTTCATATAGTCTAGCTTCTCAGATTACTTGTTCAGCATACAGATTGAATAAGTACGGTGAAAGTATGCAACCCTGATGCACACAGTTCCTGACTTTAAACCACCCAGTATCGTCTTGTTCTGTTCGAATGACTGCCTCTTGATCCATGTACAGTTTCCTCGTGACCACGATTAAGTGTTCTGGAATTCCCATTCTTCATTATATGTTATCCATAATTTGTTATGATCCACACAGTCAAATGTCTTTGCATAGTTAATAAAATACAGGGAAACATCTTTCTGTTATTCTTTGCTTTCAGCCAGGATCCCATCTGACATCAACAATAATATCCCTCATTACATGTCCTCTTCTGAATCCAGCCTGAATTTCTGGCAGTTCCCTGTCAATGTGCTGCTGAAGCTGCTTTGGAAAGATCTTCAGCAAAATTTTACTTGTGCGCGATACTAATGATCTTGTTTGATAATTTACGAATTTGGTTGGATCACCTTTCTTTGAAATAGATGTAAATATGAATCTCTTCCAGTCAGTTAGCCAGGTAGCGTCTTCCAAATTTCTTGGCATAGACAAGTGAACACTTCCAGTGCTGCATCTGTGTGTTGAAACTTCTCAATTGTTATTCTGTCAATTCTTGAAGCCTTGTTTTTTGCCAATGCCTTTAGTGCAGCTTGGACCTGTTCCTTCAGGACCATTGGTTCCTGATCATATGCTACTTCCTAAAATGGTTGAATGCCAACCAAGTCTTTTCGGCCCAATTAAAGAGGCTATTTACCTTAAGACAACTCCTGAGAATTCACAGAAATGGAGAGCTCAAATGGCTCAACCAGTACCAAAGCCCAAGTCCTAGATGCCTCGGGTGTTGCAGAAGGTAATGCACCTTCAAATCCCGCTTCTGACACCAGAAATGTCAGAGCACAAACAAAACCTTACTCCGTAGGGAGTAAAATCAAGAGTTTTATTGAAGAGTGGAACAGCTATAGCTGAATAAAAATACAAAGTACTTTGAATGGGTTAGGTAGAGAGAGATTTTTATATACAGTTTAGGGGAACAAACAAATCTTCCTTCACATCGTCTTATCTGTATTTTTGTTCTGAGAACAATGAGAGCAATCAGTCTTTCAAAGTAGAGTCACAAGACCCCCTCTTTACGTACCATTTCACCATACATCTGACCACATTCTTGCTCCCTCCTTGAGTGCTCAAGATGGGTAATTAAAACTTTATGAGTGGAAAATTCCATGTACAGTCTATACACTGAAGTGGAGATTAGGAGCAAAATGACTTCTGATTCAAGCCTATGTCAGCCATCGTAGTTATCTCAAGCACCTCAGATTTTTAGAGTGTCCTCACACACCATAGAAATGTAGAAACTTCTAAGAATATATGTATGTAGACTACAGGCATGTATTATTTTATAGCAGTTGTTCACAGAATATAGCCTTTAGGTCAGTAGATCAGCACCATTTGGAAATCTATGGAAAAGCAGATTCTTGGAACCCACCCCAGATCTAATGAAGATCAGGGGGCACAGCCTATTCATCTGTGTTTAAGCAAGCTCTGGATGTGCATAGTCATGAGAACCACATCAACGAGACCAACTGCTTTTAAAATTCTTACACACCCTTTGTGTTATTCTTCATTTATCCTATGAAACAATATCCTCATTTGATTTAGACTGGTGAGATTTCAAATCCTTAAAAAAAAAAAAAAATCATTTCAGAGCCAGTCTGTTACTAAGGAGAAATTTGGTTTCATTAATTTATAGTCAAATCTCATTAAGCAATTGCTGAGAATAACAGTACCTCAAAGAGTAAGTGAAATCTCAGATTTGACTTTGCCCTTCAGCATGAAAAAAAAAAAAAACTGAAACATTTTCACATTTGGAGGTATCTCTCTTCAAAGAGAGGCAGTCATGTTTTATTGCAAGCTTAATATTTATTAAGGAAGCCTTGATAGACTGCTTATTGAAACTTGTAGGACATTCTGCACCCTAATTTTGCTTAGCCTCTCCTAATTGGCATTAGGTCAGAAAATTTAACACGGTGACTACTTAGTTTATTTGACTTTTCCTACCTCCTAAATCAGAGTTAAGATTGACTTTGGAAGGAGAAGGAGGGGGTGTCATATTACTCTTGGCCTGAGTGAAAACTTTTTTGGCAGGAAAAACTTAAAGCTAAAACTTTTTGTGCCCTCCTTATTGCCACAGCTGACTTGGCTACAGACTTTGCTGCTGTGAAATCCTCTTCCAATCTCCTAACTCAGTCATAGTTCTCCAGTCTCATCTTATCGCTGAGTAATTATGGTTTCTGGGCTCTCCTTAGAAGGGCCGAAAAGAACGAAGGAACATGAATTCCAATAGTCGAGCCTTCTTTTTCCTACCATTTCATGCATTATGGTGTATTATGTCTTGACCGCATAACTGCCAGCATGAGATTAGTTATCATCCCAGGGATCCCAACCTAGCTTTTGTGACAAAATGTCCAGGATATGCATCATTTCTGCAAAAGTAAGGCACGTAGGGGTAATAATCTAGTTTTCTTTTGAACCTTAAATGGATCTAATGTCTGTGTTGCCTAAAGTTCCACCACTAGAGCCCTTGCAGCTTGAGGCTTCTCCTAGAGCCCAAGTGAGGAGGGAGGGGTGGTAAGTGTTGTGGTCATTGGAGGAAGGGGGATGGTCAATGTAAAGTCCAGGAGAGAGAGCATCAGCCTGGGCTGGGGTGGGGCAGAACCAAGGTTGTTAAGCAAAAAGAATTCAAAAGTCACCTCTAATTGCCACATCCCAGGGCAAACAGTTAAATCAAATGACGTGTTGCATTGGGCAAATCTGTTGCAGAAGACCTTTTTGGAGTGTTAAAAAGCAAAGATGTCACTTTAAGGACTAAGGTGTGCCTGACTCAAACCTTGCTGTTTTCAGTTGCCTCATATGCGTGAGAAAGCTGCACAGTGAATAAGGAAAACCAAAGAGTTGACACCTTTGAGTTATGGTGTTGGCGAACAATATTGAATATACCATCGACTGCCAAAAGAACAAACAAATCTGTCTTGGAAGAAGTACAGCCAGGATGCTCCTTAGAAACAAGGATGCTGTGACTACGTTTTACATACTTTGGACATGTTATCTGGAGGAATCAGTCCCTGGAGAAGGGCATCATGCTTGGTAAAGTTAGAGGGTCAGTGAAAAAGAGTAAGACCCTCAACCAGACTGATGGACACAGTGGCTACAACGATAGGCTCAAGCATAACCACGACTGTGAGGATGGCGCAGGACCGGGCAGTGTTTCATTCTGTTGTGCACGTAGGGTCGCTACGAGTCAGAACCGAATAGGCGGCACCTAACAGCAACAACAGGGGAAACCAGTGATGAGATTTTGATGAATAAACTTGCAGCTACTTATCACTTTGGATATACATTTACATTTTTATACAAATGAAACCATATTTTATATTTCTTTTTAACCTGCTATTTTCATTTAAAAATTTATCATAATCATCATTTTTAGATCACAAATTTTCTATTACAATAACCTTTATAAAATTTTTGTAGTATTCTCTTATAGATTGTAATTTAATAATTTATTAAAACAATTCTCTATTTTTTGAAATACTCACTGTTTTCATTTTTAGGATTAGACACTTTTTTAAGCTATCCCACGATTGCTAAGCATAAAACCAAAAATTGTCAGCATGAGCTTTCACATTCTTTTACCTTTTAATTTTATATATTTTCCAGTAATAATACATTTAAATTGTTCAAAATCAAAACTATATTAAAAATATGTACTGAGATGTCTTGTTTCTCCTATTTTTATTAGTTTATTTTGCATACTGCCAATATCTTTAATACAAAGGCAAGCAAATATGAATATATATATATATATTGTTTTCTCACTTTTTATTTTACAAAGGTAGCAAAATATAGGCATCTTTCTGTACCTTAAAAGAATTAATATCTTATATCCTGAAACTCCACATCAGTACATAGACTGTGTATGTATATAATTTTTATAAATTTTATAATTGATAATATATACAGTATTTTCCTGGCACGTAGTGTTCATTGTTTTCTCTGGCAGCATTGCCCTCTATTGCTGAACACTTGGATTGTTTCCAGTCTTTGACTACCACAAGATGAAAAATCTTATGCATACGTCATTCCATTCATATATAAGGATATCTGTTGAAATTATTTGGTTAGGGATAAACTATTATATTTTTCTAGAAAATCAATATTTCTCTGAAGCACCTAATATATGAATTGTCCTCATTTCTGAAGTATAGTATGTAGGTGTTTATTTACAGGAGTAGCATAACGATCTGGATTCACATATATCACTTCTCATTCAGTAATTTTGAAAAAATAAATTTTGTTGACAGGAAAGAATTCCAGTTTACTCTGGGGGGGAAAAGTTAATATGAGGGACCATTTAATTATGAGAAATAAACATGGAACTGTCTTCCATGATTTTCCACAGATAGAGGAGGAGAATTAGTATAATTTAAATGTAGACATGCTTCTGAAATTTAAGTTTCTTCACCCATTTGTATGTGGTCTTACTAAACATTTTGTTATATATTATATGTTTAAAGGGATTTATAATTATCTAAATATTCTAATCTTTCTCCAATATTTTTAATATCTACGTTTTTCTTATTTTAGTTATGAGCATTTTAGTAACTATATGATGATATTTTTTATTTTCATTAAAATTTTCTAATTACTTAGAGAAAAGTTGGTTGCCTGAGAATTTGGGACTAATTAGTTATATGTATGCTTCTGAGAAGTTATGTACTGGAAACATCATAGTATTTCACTTTGAAATTAGTTGACCCAATGGCTAGTAGGAAAGGAAAGTATGTAAGAATTTTTGAGAGGAGGATGAGGGTTGAATTCTTGATTCTGGATTTTCTTTTCCCGTACTCTTCCCCTTGTTGAATAAAATTAACCAAAAACCAGTTGCTGTTGAGTTCACTAGGACTCATAGTGATCCCATGTGCGTTAGAGTAAAACTGTGCTCCATAGGGTTTCCAATGGCTGATATTTCAGAAGTAGATAACCATCGTTTCTTCAGAGAAGTCTCTGGGTGGACTCGAACCTTTCAGTTAATGCCAACTGCATTAACCATTCTCATGACCCAGGAACTCTGTTGAATAAGATTGTTGTTATATGGTGCTATCAAGTCGGTTCCGACTCATAGAGATCCTGTGTACAACAGAATGAAACACTGCTCGGTCTTCTATCATCCTCACAACTGCTGCTATGCTTGAGCCCATTTGTTGCAGCCACTGTGTCAGTCTATCTTGTTGAGGGTCTTCCTCTTTTTTGATCACTCTTTACCAAGTATGATGTTCTTCTCCAGGGACTGGGTCCTCCTGATTACATGTCCAAAGTACACGAGATGAAGTCTTGCCATCCTTATTTCTAAGGAGCATCCTGGCTGTACTTCTTCCAATACAGATTTGTTTGTTCTTCTGGCAATCCATGGTATATTCAGTATTCTTCGATAACACCATAATTCAAAGGTGTCAGTTCTTTTTTTGGCCTTCCTTATTCATTGTCCAGCTTTCATATGCATATGAGGCATTTGAAAATACCATGGCTTGATCAGGCGCACCTTAGTCCTCAAAGTGACATTTTTGTTTTTTAACACTTTAAAGAGTTCTTTTGCAGCAGATTTGCCTGATGCAATACGTTGGTTGATTTCTTGACTGCTGCTGCCAATGGCATTGATTGTGGATCCAAGTAAAATGAAATCCTTGACAGCTTCAACCTTTTCTCCATTTCTCATGATGTTGCTTATTGGTCCAGTTGTGAGGATTTTGTTTTCTTTACGTTGAGGTGCAATCCATACTGAAGGCTGCTGTCTTTGAACTTCATCAATAAGTGCTTTAAGTCCTCTTCTTTTTCAGCAAACAAGGTTGTGTCATCTGCATATCTCAGGTTGTTACCGAGTCTTCCTCCAATACTGATGCTGTGGTCTTCTTCATATAGACCAGTTTCTTGGGATGTGAATAAGATAGTAGATAAAAAAAAAAAAGTCTTTGGATTACATCAAGGAGCCCTGGTGGTACAGTGGTTAAGAACTGGTCTGCTAACTGAAAGGTTGATGGTTGGAAACCACCAGCTACTCCAAGGGAGAAATATGTGGCAGTCTGCTTCCCTAAAGATTTATAGCCTTGGAAACCCTTTGGGCAGTTCTACTCTATAGAGTAGCTATAGTCCTATAGGGTGACTATGAGTTGTAATCGACTCGAGGGCAGTGAGTTTGGTTTGGGAATGCTTCAGTATCTGGTATTTCATCATGTGTTAAAATTTTTTTTTCTTAGACTTTTCTCATAAAACTTAAAAAAAAAAAAATTGATTTTTCCATGTTTGTGAATTAGATATCTTAGCAGAAATGATTGTATCTAAAAGTCCAGAGTACTTATACTTCTCTTTCTTAGACTACTGCTTCCCGGTAGACTTTTCCAGAGTGAGTTTATATCTCAATTACAAAAGAAGTTACATTTGCAATGGGAATGTATTGTCTGCTATGACCATTATCCTTTCATTTAAAGGATGTCTTGATACAGACTTTTGGCCGAAGCCTCAAACTGGTGCACAATTACAGGGTGTTATGTACTGTTACTTTTAACGAATTACGCTTGATAACTGGGTTCTCTTCCTGCAGACTTCTTGAAGTATGCTCTCACCTTTCAGATATTTTGGCCTGACATTAATCCAATGATTTCACTCTTTTTGTTCCCTTAGACAGGGTAATTTCGTTGAAGTTTTCCCACATGTCCAAAATCTGCATTAGCTATTTGGTGTGCTGTAAATTTAAAAGCCAGTAGTATTCATCCCATTCCTTATACATACAAAAAACAGATGTAGTGATTACACTGTAATGTTCCTGGCTAAAGTAAATTTAGATGCAAGAAAATCGCCTTTATATGTGCTGGAGTGAAGCATACCATTCTTTCTCGTTTCTTTTAATGCTACTTGACAGAAGTGAAACTTCCGAGGAAGACTAAATAAATGAGGTGATATTTTATAAGTTAATGAATGAGTTGCCTTGATCTATGGCTCCATTATACTCTTTTCATTGCTTCGCAGAGCTCTTAAAACACAAAATGTGGTGTAAAGGGTAGGTAAGCTAATTTAAACATTTCCTTAAAAGTAGGCAGTGAAACACTCTTACTGTGTTTACCAAAGGGCTGAGAGGAGAAAGTCCTTTGTTTTAGAAGATATTATGAGACAAAATGTAATGTGGAAATCAATCTTCTTTTTAACATAACAAATATTAAAAGTGAACAGTGTTTAATGCTATAAAAATTGGCTAGTAAAACCAAATATAATAAAACAGTCTTTCAATTGACTTTAACCACTACTTTGATATTACTACTGATATTTCTATTTTGCCAAGATTGGTTTGTATCATATCTTCATGAGCATAGTTTTATAGTCAGTATACATCATCCTGTTAGTGCCAACTTATTTTGCATTGATGATTCTGAGAGTTCTTTAACGTATTTTGGAAATCTATGCAACTGATTTGAGCAAAACTATTAAAATATCCTAGACTTAGTTAGCGATCTTTGTTCATAAGTAACAAAAGCTAACTTGAGCCAGCTTAAACCAAAAATATATTTATTAAAAGGCTGCAGGATTGTCTCATGCAATCTGATACCAAGAATGTGGCTTGCCCTTCAGGAGAGACTGGAACTGGATACTTAACGTCTGGTGGAATATTTTCTCTGTCTTCCACCTCTGCTTCTCCCTGAGTACCTATCTCATCTTTGTTCCTGTGCCAGACTGCTGCTTCCAATCCTCAAAGAAGTTGGAAGAGGCTCAGTTCACAGTCAAAAGTTTACAACTACTTCCAAAGAGCTAGACTAAGCTATAAAAGAATTTTTCAACCCCAATTCTAACTTCTTGGGAGGAAGAATTTGATTGACCCAACATAAGTCTATGATGAGGAAAGACAGTGCCACTTAGTCCCAAGGAACCACCACTGTGAACAGTAAAGGCACTTCCAAGACAAGAAGGACTAATGTAACATCCCATCGAATGTTCATTACAACTCCTGTTAGATAACACGTGTTGTTGTTATTGTGTGCCATTGAGTCAATTCTAACTCACAGCAACCCTATAGGACAGAGTAGAGCTGCCCCATAGGGTTTTCAAGGCTGTAATCTTTATGGCTACGACTCCTCTGTCAGTTTTTCGTACTGTGGTGGCTTACGCGTTGCTGTGATACTGGAAGCTATGCCCTCAGTATTTCAAATACCAACAGAGTCACCATGGTGGACAGTTTTCATTGGAGCTTCCAGACTAAGACAGACTAGGAAGAATGACCTGGAGAGCTACTTCTAAAAAAAAAACTAGCCAGTGAAAACCTTATGGATAGCAGCGGAACACTGATAACAGTGCCAGAAGATAAGCCTCTCAGGTTAGAAGACACTCAAAATACAACTGGGGAAGAGCTGCCTCCTCAAAGTAGAGTTGACGTCAATGACGTGCATAGAGTAAAGCTTTCGGCACCTTCATTGCTGATGGGACAAAACTCAAAATGAGAAGAAACAGCTGTAAACATCCATTAGTGATTGGAGGAGGGAATGTACGAAGTATGAGTCAAGGCATCCTATGCATTAGTGAGTTGAAATGGACTGATACTGGCCATTTTAAATCAGACAATCGTATGGTCTACTGTGCCAAGAATGACAACTTGAAGAGGAATGGTATCCCATTCATTGTCAAAAAGAACATTTCAAGATCTATCTTGAAGAATAATGCTGTCAGTGATAGGATAATATCCATACACCTACAAGGAAGACCATTTCATATGACTGTTATTCAAATTTATGCATCAAATTTATACAGAATGTCAAAGCTGAAGAAACGGAAGATTTTTACCAACTTCTGCAATCTAAAATTCATGAAACATGAAATCATTATGCATTGATAATTGCTGGTGATTGAAATGTGAAAGTTGGAAACAAAAAAGAAGGATCAGTAGTTGGAAAATATGGTGTTGGTAATAGAAACCATACCAAAGAACTCATGATAGAATTTTGCAAGATCAACAACCTATTCATTGGAAATACCTTTTTTCAACATAAATGGTGACTATACATGTAGACCTGGCCAGATACAACACTCAGGAATCAAATCGACTACATTTGCAGAAAGAGACAATGGATAAGGTCAGTGTCATCAGTGAGAACAAAGCCAGGGGCTGACAGTGGAACAGACCATCACTTGCTCATTTGCAAGTTCAAATTGAAGAAAATTAAAATAAGTCTGTGAAAGCCAAAGTGGGACCTTGAGTATATCCCACCTGAATTTAGAGATCATCTCAAGAAGATACTTGACACATTGTACAGTAATGACTGAAGACCAAGCAAGTTCTGGAATGACATCAAGGACATCATACATGAAAAAAGCCAAAGGTCATTAAAAAGATGGGAAAGAAAGAAAAGCACAAAATGGATGTAAAAAGAGACTCTGAAATTTGCTCATGAACATAGAGTAGCTAAAGCAAAAGGAAGAAATGATGAAGTAAAATAGCTGAACAAGAAGATTTCAAAGGGCTGCTCTAGAAGACAGAGTAAAGTATTATAATGAAATGAGCAAAGACCTGAAGTTACAAAACCAAGAGGGAAGAACAAGTTCAGCATTTCTCAAGCTGAAAGAACTGAATAAAAAATTCAAGCCTCTAGTTGCAATATTGGAGGATTCTATGGGCAAAATATTGAATGATGCAAGAAGCATCAAAAAGATGGAAGAAATACACAGAGTCAGTGTACCAAAAAGAATCAGTTGATGTTCAGTCTTTCAAGAAGTAGAATATGATCAAGAACCTATGGTATTGAAGGAAGAAGTCCAAGCTGCTCTGAAGATATTGGCAAAAAACAAGGCTCCAGGAATTGACAGAATACCAATTGAGATGTTTCAACAAATGGGTGCAACACAAATGGAAGCTCACTTGTCTATGTCAAGAAGTTTGGAAGACAGCTACCTTGCCAAACGACTGAAAGAGATCTATATTTATGCCCATTCCAAAAAAGGTAATCCAACAGAATGCGGAAATTATTGAACAAGATGACTTTTTTTTTTAGAAACTGATACAGATTTTCAAATTTATTTTTCCAGTGGAATTATTGAAATTTGAGTCCATATCCTTTGAGGAATAATAATTATATTTTTGGTCTAATTTGCTGTTGTTAGCTGCCATGCAACCCCAGGCACAGTGGATCTAAATGCTGCCCAGTTCTGCACCATTCCCATGATCAATCATGGATCAGACCGTGTGATCCATAGGTTTTTCACTGGCTGGCTTTTGGAAGTAAATTGCCAGGCCTTTCTTCCTAGCCTGTCTTAGTCTGGAAGATCCGGTGAAACCTGTTCAGCATCATATCAACACTCAAGTTTCTACTAATGTATGGGTGGTAGCTTTGCATGAGATGCACTGTCCAGGAATCTAACCCAGGTCTTCTCCCTGGAAGGCAAGAATTCACCCACTGAACCATTCCTGCCCCAACTTGGTCTAATTTACTTATTTGTAATTGCCTTTAACTTGGATTTTGAAATCTTCCACTATAACGAGTTAAGAAGAAGAATGAGAAAGTTAAAATATCTTTGGTCATGTTAGTAAAAAGAAAAAAAGTTTTTCTCATTCATATTTTTTAATCATAAATGATTTCTAATAATGGCAACTCTCTCCAGAAGCACTTTGGGGCTTAAGGACTGATGTTAGTATGTTATGCTGATCCATCAACTTGTTTTCAGTGCTGATTAGAAAAATGATTTTGTCAATGAAAGCCTTGTGTAGAATTCATTTATCTGTACATCTATTTTTAACAACTCGAATTATCTGCATAAGAGCATGTAAGTATACTCATGCGCGCGAGAGACTGCATGTTGGGGAAAAATCATGGGACTGGCATTAGAAAATTACTTCTTTCCTACTACTTTTCTGTGTGACTTTTAGTAAGATAAGGAACAGGGAAATTAATCTTTATTTTCCTAGGAATTACTGTGAAATGTACAGGGTAAGGTTTGATAAAGAGCCCCTGGGTGGCACAAATGGTTAAGTGGTTGAACACAAAAGGTTGGTGGTTCGAATCAGTCAGAGGTACCTCTGAAGACAGGCCTGGAGATTTGTTTCCGAAACATCACAGCCTTAAAAACGCTATGGAGCAATTCTACTCTGAACATATGGGATCGCTATGAGCAGGAATCGACTCCATGAGAACTAAAAAAAAACAAGGTTTAATAATATCTAAGGTCTCTTTGGGGCCCTGGTGGTGCGGTAGTAAAGAGCTCGGCTGCTAACCAAAAGGTCAGCAGTTCAAATTCACCAGCCACTCCTTGGAAGTCTTATGGGGCAGCTCTACTTTGTCCCGTATGTCACTATTCTATGTCCTAAGAGGTCACTATGAGTCTAAATCGACGCCATGGCAACGGGTTTTTTGCGTTAAGGTCTCTTCTAACTCTAACATTTTATGCTTCTATGATAAATGTTAATTTTATATATAAACATAAATTCCAACTTACTAGCTCAAGGTAAAAACTAAAAGCCAAAAAACCAAACCCATTGCTGTCCAGTCGATTCTGACTCACAGCGACCCTATGGGACAGAGTAGAACTGCCCCATAGAGTTTCCAGGGAGCACCTGGTGGATTCGAACTGCTGCCCTTTTGGTTAGCAGCTGTAGCACTTAACCACTATACCACCAAAGTCTCATTATTTTGAAAATTGGTAATAAATAATGAATGTGTTCCATTGCCCCCTATTGTAACCTGTCTCTAGTCTCCTTAGTATTCTTCCTTTGTGGCCAGTCCAAGAACTCCAGAGAAGATGACACAAACCAAGGATCGGCACTGATTTCTAGCATTCCAGAAACAATGTGGCAGGGAGAAGATGCTCAATCAATGTTATTTTCACTGCCCTCCCATATTGACATTCTTGTTTGTAGGCTGATCATCAAACAAGCAGTAGGAAGACTCAAAATTAATAAGAAGAGAAAAGAGGAACATGAAACATGTTTAACTGTGGGGAAGCCCAGTGTTTCAAGGCAAGAGTAAAGAGCTGACTCCCAACTTTTTAAGTTACAGCTTATCCTCCCCTCCCCCACCGCACCCCCACTCCAACTTAAGATTTTTTTTTTCTGTGAATGAGTGGGTGAAAAAGAAACTTACACCGCGAGCCATTTTCAGGTTCAGCCAGGAAAGTAAGGCAAGAATGCAGTATTGCAACAAACACGCAGGGGTTAGGGGTTGGCATTTCAGGTTTCTGGTACCTGCTGTACCAAATTTTCAGAAACGTTCACTAACTGCCTTTATCTCCCTGGCTTTTCTTTCAGTATCTCTACATGAAGGAGTTTGACCTAAGTTTACTCTAAGCTCACTTTTAATGTAAACATGTTGGAGTCAAGATGTATATTCATTACGTTCATGTAAATAAATTTTTTTTTCTACATAGTTATTCAGTTTTTAATCTCCAAAGTGATTTTTCAACACCTCTACTTGTTATCATTTGGAACATGTTCAGGGAATAAAAATAATTCAAATATTTGTCTAAGCAACAGAGAGAGAGAAGTGTAGGCATTAAGTGACACATTCTCTTTCCTGTGCTATTTTCTATCCTTTCTAAAGCATTAGAAGCCCACGCCAGCTTTTGAGAGTAAGTCAACTTCTATTTGTACATAATTGCTAATAGAGGAACAGGAGATCTTAAAACGAAACAAGCAAAAGCCATAAAACCAACAAAAACAAAACAAGGAAATTTCATGACAAACTAGCTGGAGTAATAATTCATAATAAGTGAAAAGGCAAACATGAGAATTATTTTCACAAGGATGATAAATAAGCCAAGTTTTTGCTCTTTTAGGCTCTCAATTAGGCTGTAACATATACTCCTGCAAAAGGATAGCTCTGAATGTCCTAGAGGCATAAAAGAGGGTGGGCCTACTTAGTTTATTTCTAAATTGTCAGCTCTTTTTTTTCCATTCTTTCAGTAAAATAAACTGTTTTGCTGAATAAGGGCGTTAAGAAAAGGCCTGAGTGAGTCACTCCAATTTATTTCCACATTCTGAACAGTCAATAAAGGAATTTATTGCCTCATTAGGCATTTTGAGTAGATTTCTGGAAACCTGGATGACATCAGACAGAAAAGTAACCTAGTAAGAAGTTTTTAAAGTGTTGCAGCTGAATTTGTTTTTGAAATTGCAAGTGGCCGGTTAGGCTGGAATGACATAGTGATTTACTTCAAGAAACGGTGCCAGACAGTGGGCTCGTGTCAAGGAAGGGAGGAGGAAACAGCATATATATATTTAGCAAGATTGGTTTTAAAAACTACTGTTAAGAAAACAGAAGAAAGATAATTGAAAGAGGGTGGGAATCTCAGTGATCAGATCAAGGGGGAGCTTCTTCCCAAGTGAAGACAAGAAAAGTTGGGCCACTGAGACTAGGTGGTTAGCGTCCACCCAGCAATGCATATAGGAACACATGCTCTGAGGTCTGCCCTTACATCCTCTTTCCTTTTTACTTGGCTGATATTTAACTCTAAGTTCAAATGTTGTTAGGTGCTGTATAGTCGGTTCCAACTCTTAGCAACCCTATGTACAGCAGAATGAAACACTGCCTGGTCCTGCTCCATCCTCACAATTGTTGTTATGCTTGAGCCCGTTGTTTCAGCTACTGTGTCAATCTGTCTCCTTGAGGGTCGTCTTTTTCACTCTACCCTCTGCCAAGCATGATGGCCTTCTCCAGGGACTAATCCCTTCTGTCAACATTTCCAAATTATGTGAGATATAGTCTCGCCATCCTTGCTTCTAAGGAGCATCCTGGTTGTACTTTAATAAAAAAAAAATAGACTTCCTTCAAATCAAGGCACAGGTAACCACTGAACCTCACTCAGGTTGTGGGCTTTAGACTCATGAGTAGTCAGATGAAGGTAGGATCCTTCATAACCCTCTGTTGTTGTTACTGTTGTTGTCGTTAGCTGCCACTGAGTCAGCCCCTGACTCATGGCCAGTCCCGTGCACAAGGGAGCGAAACACTGCCTGGTCCTGCACCATATTCATGATGAGTTGAAGATTGGACTGTTGTGATCCATACAGTTTTCATTGGCTGATTTTCGCAAGTAGATCTCCAGGCCTTTCTTCCTAGTCTGTCTTAGTATGGAAGCTCTGCTGAAACCTGTGCAACATCGTAATAACACACAGACCTCCACTGACAGACAGGTGGTGGTTGTGTCTGAGGTGCATTGGGCAGGAATCAAATCAGTCTCCCACATGGAACGTGTGAATTCTACCGCTGAACCACCAGTGCCTCCTCACCACCTCCTACACTTGCAATAATCTTTCAGTTAGGGAAAACCTTTCTTTTAAAATGAACAAAATTTAAATTGATGGTTAAAGTAAATGTTGAATTTACTTCAAAATGTAAAAAAACCCAGGAGGCAAAAACTTATAGAACAGATGATTTATTAATAAATAGGATACAGCGACTCACTTTCCTAAACTCACTTTCTTTCTGTACTTTCAGCAGATAAACACATTAATCATCATCAGTCTGCACTGTATCAAAAGAGAACTTGATAAATGAATCACGGCCGACCATAAAACAAGGAAGTATCAGGGGCTTTTCCAGATAAAAGGAGTGGAAATATTTGTTCCCTGTACACAGATATATATCTTATTCTAGAGCCATGTGGCGTAGTGGTTAAGATCTCAACTGCTAACCAAAAGGTCAGCAGTTCAAATCTACCAGCTGCTCCTCCGAAACCCTATGGGGGCAGTTCCACTCACTGTGTCCTATAGGTTCTCTAAGAGTTGGAACCGATTTGACAGCACCTAACAACAATATATCTTATTCTATTTAACAGATTTGAGTTCCCATAAATTTGGAGGAAAAAACGGGTGGGGTGTGGTGGGATAAAGACTTAACCTGAATTTTCTTTTAGTTAGTCAAGGATAGATTTCCCAGCCATGTTTCATGTTCTTATTATAAAAGACTCTAACTTTTAGGAGAAATGTAGGAATATAAAAAGAAGGAAATATTTTCTTCATCATTGAGCCTCTCAGTTCTCCCAATTAACACCTTGCTACCAATGTCTACTGAATAGCTACAAAATAAAAGGTAAAAAAAGAAAAAAAAAAAAAGATACGGTGACAGGATAAAGGGAAGACATTCAGAGAAGAGACCTTGCTTTGCGAACCTTTCAGGACATGGTTTCCTCATCCATGAAATGTAAGATTTGAACTGGATGGCTTCAGATTGCTTGTGAAGTTTTAAAATTCTGTGGACCTATCTTGGTGGTCTAGAGGAAATTAAAATTCACTTAAAACTTGAAGGGGAGAATTAAAAGCAGCAAAATGGAGAAATTCTTCATTACTCACTTTCTAATTATCATTATAAAAGTTCTAGACCTGAGACCTTGCCAAGTTTAAGATCTGCTATTTTATGTATGTGTTTTTTCATGCCCCAATTATCTCTTTCTGAGAAAATATAGGGTCATTTGTTTTTAAAAGATTATTTGTTGACTGTGATATTCATTGATGTTCATTGGTGGTTCAATTCAACAAATACTGAATGAATGCCTACTATAGGGTTGCTGTGAGTCAGGATCATCTCAACAGCACCCAACAACAACAACAACAACAACGTATTTTACGCAGTAAGCAAGTCAACAGACCGTACCAAAACCATGACAAGTAATCCTTTGTTTAGGGAGCTTAGGGTGTGTCTGGTACGTAATGGGTACTTACTAAACACTTGTTGAATGAATGTATAAGGGAAAGAGTACATTAGAAATGCTTTTAGAGAAATGTATATATACGTACACTTATACATAAATATATACCTAAACGTGTGTGTGTCTTAGATAGACTGATAGCTGCCACTGAGTGACTCTGACTCATGGTGACCCTTTGTACAGCAGAAGAAAATGTTGTAGGTCCTACATCATCCTCACGATCACTGGTATTTTGAGTGGCCATTGTGGCCGTGGTGCCAGTCCATCTCACCGAGGCTCACCCTTGTATTTTCTGGCCCTCTCTTTCACCCAGCATGATGTCCTCCTCCAGCAAATGATCCCTTCTGGTGACTTCTCCAAAGAAAATGAGTCAGACAGTATTCTGCTGTGATCCATAGGTTCTCATTAGCTAATTTTCAGATCACCAGGACTTTGTTCTTATTCTCTCTTAGACTAGAAGCTCCACTGAAATCTGTTGATTATGGGTAAGTCTGCTGGTATTTGAAATACCGGTGGTGTAGTGTTATCGACTGAATTGTGTCCCCCAAAAATATGTGTGTCAACCTGGCTAGGCCGTGATTCCCAGTGTTGTGTGATTGTCTACCATTTTGTCATCTGATATGATTTTCCTATGTGTTATAAATCCTACCTCTATTTTTTTTTTATGATGTTAATGAGGCAAGATTAGAGGCAGTTATGTTAATCAGGCAGGACTCAATCTATGCGATTAAGTTGTGCCTTGAAGCACTCTCTTTTGAGATATAAAAGAGAGAAAAGAGCAGAGAGGCAGAAGGACCTCATACCACCAAGGAAGTAGTGCCAGGAGCAGAGCACATCCTTTGGACCTGGGTCTCTGTTCTGAGAAGCAAATAGACCAGGGGGAGACTGACGTCAAGGGCCTTCCTCCAGAGCTGACAGAGAGAGAACCTTTCCTTTGAATAAAAAAAAAAAAAAAAATAGGTGCCCTGAATTTGGACTTTTAGCCTACTAGACTATAAGAGAATAAATTTCTGTTTGTTAAAGCCATCCACTTGTGGTATTTCTGTTGTAGCAGTACTAAGATAACTAAGACACATGACTTCCAGCATCACAGCACCGAACAAGCCACCACAGTGCTATAAACTGATGGGCATGTGTATATTAGAGCATATGATATGTGTATAGATAGCTATACAAAAGAGAACATGAAAAGCTTTGCTTCCAGAAAGTCATGGAAATATTTCAAGTAAACATTTGAACTGAGTAGGCATTTGTCTTCATTTTCTAGGGCTACCATAATAAAAACCACAGAGCAGGTGGCTTAAAAGAACAGAAATTTGTCTTCTCACATTTCTAGAGGCAAAAAGTCCACAGCAAGGTCTCAGTAGTGCAAATTCCTTCTGTGGGCCTCTTTTCTAGATTCTGATCGTCTGCTGGCAATCCTTGACTTTCCTGTTCTTGTAGATGGGTCCTCACATGTTGTCTGTCTCCCCCTTGTGTGTGTGTCTGTGTCTATTCTGCTCTTTTTATGAGGGCTTAGGTTCAGGACCTACCTTACTCCATTATGTCCTCATTAGCATAAAAAGAAAGCCTCAATTTACAAATAGGTTCATATTTACAGATTTACAGGGTTAGGATTTTCATATTTCTTTTGGGAGGACAAAAGTCAATCTATAACAACATTCCAAAGCATATAGCACAGATGAAAGCACACCAGTTTATGGCATGTTTGATACTGGATTATTGAACATACATGTTGTGAAGAGCAGTCAGAGAGCATGGGAGGTAAGGCTGGAAAGGTGGCTGGGGAAAACTTGTCAAAAATTCTTATGCCAGACTGAGGAGTTTAACCTTCATGTTATAAATAATGGGAAGTGTTTTGTCTATAAGGAGACAGTGAGGTAACCAGGTTCGTTTTGTGACTTCTGACTCTAGATGTATGCCCAGAGGGTCTGAATTAAACAGTTGAAGATTTCCCCCAACTTTTCACCCATGATGTCAGTCTTTACTTTCTAAATTAATTTACTTTTATAATTAACTGATGATGTTTAAACTACAGCATTGAATAGGTCTTTTCAAATTATACTTTAACTTTCTGGAGTTTCTGGTATGCCATCCTTCTCTCCTCACCCATTCCCCAATATGTTTTAGACTGGCAGATATATTATACGAACGCTGATGCTGTTCATCTGTGGATGGCGAAAAAGGGTTTGTGCTCAACTACCTACCTAAAAGTTGGTGTTTTGAACCTACCCAGCGGTGACACAAAAGAAAGGCTTGGGAATCTCCTTCCATAAAGATTACAGTGAAGAAAATCCTATGGAGAAGTTCTATTCTGTAACACAGAAAACCCTGTAACACATGGGGCTCCATAAATTGGAATCAATTTTGATGGCAGTGTGTTTTTTTTTTTTTTCTCTTTTGGAGTGCTGTTCATACCCTGGAGACCTGGTGGTACAGTGGTTAAGAGCTCCACTGCTAACCAAAAGGTCGGCAGTTCAAATCTACCAGCCGCCTTGGAAACCCTATGAGGCAGTTCTACTCTGTCCTATAGGGTCTCTGTGAGTTGGACTTGACTCGATGACAATGGGTTTTTTTGGTTTGGGTTCATATTCTAACATAGCCATAAAGGCAATGGAGTATAACAAATTTTATAAACCAAGATAAAAACAATAACATAGAGAGCCAGGAAAAATGTATTTAACAGCATGAGTGCTAGAGCTGAATGTCTGAGGTTTTGTCATGGATTGAATTGTGATTCCCAAAAATACGTGTCAGCTTGGCTAGGTCATGATTCCCGGTATTGCGTGGTTGTCTTCTGTTTTGTGATCTGATGTAATTATCCTCCATTTTGTGATGTGTTATAAATCCTGACCTCTATACGTTAATGAGGCTGGATCAGTATGGAGTGCATTTTGAGTCACAGCCTTACAGGGCTCACTCAAATCACATCCTTACTTAAGTCACACCCTTGCTTGAGTCACACCTTTTATTTTACAAGAGATAAAAGGAGAGAGAAGCTAGCAGAGAGGGGAGGGACCTCACTATCACTAAAAAAGAAGAGCCATGAGTGTAGTGCATCCTTAGGTCCTGGGGTCCCTGCACTGAGAACCTCCTAGATCCAGGGGAAGATCGATGCCAAGACACGTGGAGATCTCCAAGGAATGGCAGGCCCACAAATGTTGAAAGGAGACAAGGACCTTCCCACAGAGCTGACAGAGGGAGAAAGCCTTCCCCTAGAGCTGGCCCCTGAAATCAGACTTCTAGCCTGTGAGAGAATAAATTTCTGTTTGTTAAAGCCATCCACTTGTGGTATTTTTGTTATAGCAGCACTGGATAACTAAGATAGGTTCCAGTCTTGTTTTTTCCACTGACTAGCTGTGACCTTGACCAAATGACTGGAGTCTTTGTGCCTCATATGTTATGGAGATAATCTTACCTTCTCTCCTTGAGTTGGCTTAAAGATGAAAAGAATTAATACAGAAGGTAGCCTGACGTACAATAAGAGAGCAACAAATTGATGTAGATGTTATTTTCTTGTTAGATAGTAGAAGAAGCTGGTACAGTCTATGTTCCTGCCTTACATTGCTCCCTTTGTGACTCCATGAGTGATGGTGATTTTGTTGTAGAGTGCCCCTAGTTCTTCTCACCTCTTTTACGAAGAAATGCCATCAAGGTCTTCTCTTTGTTGGTATCTATAATTCTGCAGGATTCAATACCTGAACTCAAAAGCGTGTTCAAATCTCTTAATGTTATATTACCACTTCTTATTATAACCAAACCCCAACAACATCATTCCCTTTTCTTGTCCTTTCTGTTTTTAATGGTGGCATTTTTCTATCTGCCCCAGGCATTCATTTGCGGACTATTCCTTGGATGTTTGCTTTGCGTCAGGCTGTTCGAGAGCTACCAAATCATTTCTTTATCTCAGTACCACTGCCAATCTAAGAGAAAAAAAAAAAAAAAAACTCATTTTTATTAATGTTGTTTTAAAAATCTTATTTTTCTAAGGCTTTATTAATCTCTGTGGCTCTTCTCCAGATTTATTCAAGTTTTATACATCCTTTTTTTTGACTTGTAGAGACCAGGTTGGGATTCAGCTGATTTAGGGGGATTGGGGCAAGCAAGACTTAGAACATCAAGTTCCAACTGGGCCAGGAGTTCTGAAAATACCCTGGTCTCCTGCTCACTAGAAAGAATTTTACCAGAAGCCATTGCCTTCTGTACTGCAGCTGCTTTTTCCATCATCATCCTTGGCGGTGGTTTCAATTCAGACCTATTTTGATTATGTATAAAATATTTAAAAAATGCTTTGGAAGGGAAATGACTGCAAAATGCAAGCTATTCCTGAAATTAAACTTAATTTAAGAATAATCCAGCACTGAAAAATCACAGTAAGAAAATGGTCAAAGTTAAAAAAAAAAAAAATCTGTGATTGATTTAATATTGATTTTATCAAATTGCTATGGTCAACAAAAATGGAAATATTATAAATACTATTAATATTATCTACCACTTGTCTGTCAGTTTGTCGTACTGTGCTGGCTTGCATGTTGCCATAATGCTGAAAGCTATGCCATTGATATTTCAAATGCCATTAACTCTAGAAGAAAAAGTAAAGTATTATAATGAAATGTGCAAAGACCTAGAGTTAGAAAACCAAAAGGGAAGAACATGCTTGGTATTTCTCAAGCTGAAAGAACTGAAGAAAAAATTCAAGCCTTGGGTTACAATATTGAAGGATTCAACAGAGGAAATTTTGAACAATGCAGGAAGCATCAAAAGAAAATGGAAGGGATATACAGAGTCACTGTACCAAATTGGTTGATGTTCAGTTCTTTCAGAAGGTAGCATATGATCAAGGACAGATGGTACAGAAGGAAGAAGCCCAAGCTGCACTGAAGGGAATGGAGAAAAACAAGGCCCCAAGAATTGACAGAATACCAATTGAGATGCTTCAAATGGATGTAGCAATAGAGGTGGTCACTAATCTATGCCAAGAAATTTGGAAGACAGGTACTTGGCCACCTGACTGACAGAGGTCCACATTTGTGCCCTTTCCAAAGAAAAGTGATCCAACAAAATGTGAAAATTATTCAACAATATTGTTAATATTACACACAAGTAAAATTTTGCTCAAGATCTTTCAAAAGTGGTTGTAGCAATACATCGACAGGGAACTGGCAGAAGTCCAAGCCAGATTTAAAAGAGAACTTGGAATTAGGCATATGATTACTGATGTTGGATGGATTTTGGCTGAAAGCTGAAAATACCAGAAAGATACTTACCTGTGTTTGATTTATTACGCGAAGGCGTTAGACTGTGTGGATCGTAAAAAATTATGGGTAACAGTGAGAAGAATGGAGATTCCAGAACACTTAATTGTGCTCATGTGGAACCTGTACATAGACCAAGAGGCAGTTGTTCAAACAGAAAAAGGGAATACTGTGTGGTTCAAAGTCAAGAAAGGTGTGTGTCAGGGTTGTATCCTTTCACCATACTTATTCAATCTGCATGCCGAACAAATAATTCAAGAAGCTGGACTATATGAAGAAAAATGCAGCATCAGGACTGAAGGAAGACTCATGAACAACCTGTGATATGCAGATGACACAGCAGCCTTGCTTGCTCAAAGTTAAGAGGATTTGAAGCATTTACCGATGAAGATCAAAGACTACAGCCTGTAGCATGGAGTAGACCGCAACAGAAGGAAAACAAAATCCTCACAACTCGGCCAATAAACAACATTATGATAAACAGAGAAGAGATTGAATTTGTAAAGGATTTCACTTTTTTTGGATCTACAATCAACGCCCATGGAAGCAGCAGTCAAGAAATCAAATGATGCATCGTACTGGGCAAATCCATTGCAAAAGATCTCCTTAAAATATTAAAAAACAAATATTTCATTTTGAGGACTAAGGGGCATCTGACCCAAGCCATGGTATTTGCATCTGCTTCCTATGCATGCAAAAGCTGGACAGTGAGTAAGGAAGACAGAAGAATTGATGCCTTTGAATTAAGGTGTTGACAATGAATATTGAATATACCATGAACTACCAGAAGAATGAACAATTCTATCTTGGAAGTAGCACAGCAAGAATGCTCCTTAGAAACAAGGATGGTGAGACTTTTTCTCAAGTACTTTGGAAATGTTATCAGGAGAGACCAGTGTCTGGAAAACGATATTATGCTTGATAAAGTAGAAGGTCAGCGAGAAAGATTAACCCTCAACAAGATGAATTGACACTGTGGCTGCAACAATGGGTTCAAACATAACAACAATTGTGATGATGGCACAGGACCAAGCAGTGTTTCGTTCTGTTGTACATGGGGTTGCTATGAGTCAGAGCTGATTCCATGGGCCTCAACAACAGCAATTAGTATTATACTACTTAATATAATGAAATGTCATGAGACTCTTTTCATCATTTTGGGAAAGCTGCTTGTTTGCTTTGCCTCCTTCAATAATACTTATCAGTTCACGACATCTTGCATTAGTGTGAAAACGTTGTATTCATATGGTTGTTAGGTACCACTGGGTCAGTTTCAACTTATAGTGACCCCATATGACAAAGTAGAACTGCCCCAGAGAGTTTTGTAGGCTGTGAAATTTAGGATAGCATATGGCCAGGTCTTTCTCCCAAGGAGTGGCTGGGTGGGTTTGAATCGCTAATCTTTTGGTTAGCTACCAAGAGCTTAACTATTGCATCATCAGGGCTCCTTCAGATTAGTATTACTAATTGTATCTTCTTTACATGCTGTTGTTGTTCACCTGAGTTGAGCTTTCCATATGTTTTAACTTTATACAGTGGAACTTTATTCAGTTTTGTTCAGCTGATCTCTTCCAAAATGAATGACATTCCAGAATTGGGTAGAGTCCTAGGTACCACTCTGGCTTCATATAGCTCTGAATACCAAAATTATTGTTTTTTTCCCCAGACTAGGTAAGTCATCGTCTGAAGTAGAACTGGAAGACCAACATATGGGCTATGGGATAATAATAGATATGCCATACGTCAAAAACATAAAGGCCCATTACCTTAAACAATGTGAAATTATGAGAAGAGAAGAAAAGAAAAATAAAATAGCATGTCTGACACCCTTTTTAGACTTTACCACTCTCTGTCTAGAAACATGTTTCAGGTAAATAAAATATGTTCTTACGTGAATACTAAGAACGATATGAGCAATTTATAGTTATTACAAAGAGTTTTTACCATGCCTGCGGAATTTCACAGAGGGCCATTAAAAATCCATTATGGTGTCTTTCGTGATCCACTGTGTTTCCCAAACCACGATAATCTTATGTAGGATCAGACTTACAGTATACATTTCTATTTGACACCTGGGCCAAATTCTGTGTGCTTACATATAATTACTAGGGAAGGTGTTTGTTGCCTAGTTGGCCATTTCTTTAAAGCACGGTAGAACAACATATAGTAATGCTCTTTAAGGAAAGTTCTCTCAGGTAAAAGCTCAATTTAAACTTGAATGATATGCTTAGGTCCATTTATTTGCAATATTTGAGAGAAATTTGCGTGTCGAGTAGGAAAAGTTTCTTAGAATCTTTTATTTTGATAACTGAGTTTGATAAGAACATCACCACTTACCCCTGGGAAAGTTGATTTTCTTTGCTCTGCTCAGGTGGTCCATTGGCTTCCCAAAACATCCACACTCTGCCACCTCGGCATTCACAGTTCAGGTCTCCACTAACATTTTTACTTCTTCCGTAGTTACCTTTCCACATAGATCCACCCAGAGTCACCCTTCCAAGGGTATGTTTATCCCTCCATGTAGGCAGTCATGCTTTTCTCCAAACACTTTTTCTTCTGCTCCAGTTTTTCTGCTCTACAGGTCCCTTTGGAAACCCTGGCGGCGTAGTGGTTAAGTGCTACGGCTGCTAGCCAAAAGGCTGGCAGTTTGAATCCACCAGGCGCTCCTTGGAAACTCTATGGGGCAGTTCCACTCTGTCCTACAGGGTCGCTATGAGTCGGAATTGACTCTACGGCAGTGGGTTTTTTGGTTTGGTTACAGGTCCCCTGGAGTCCGTGAGTGGCATATATGGTTAATGCTCTAACCCGTAAGTGAAAGGTTGGAGGTTCTAGTCCACTCAGAGGTGCCTTGGAAGAAAGGCCTGGCAATCTACTTCTGAAAAATCAGGCATTAAAAATGCTGTGGAGCACAGTTCTAGTCATTTTCCCATCTGTTATCTTTCTGACAGCAAGGACTCTGTCTTGAACATTTGTTGTCTTTTCAGTAGCTGTCTTTTAACCCCCTGCCATTAAGTCAATTCCGACCCATAGTGACCTCGTAGGACAGAGTAAAACTGCCACACAGGGTTTCCAAGGCTATAAATCTTGACGGAAGCAGACTGCCACATCTTTCTCTTACGGAGCCGCTAGTGAGTTCCAACTGCCAACCTTTCAATTAGCAGCCAATTGCTTAACCATTGAGCCACCAGGGTTCCTTAGCTGTTTTTTAGCTAATCACATAATGAACCTCAATTCTGTATTTAAATCCTAATGTAGTTAAAATATGATGTCCTTTACTTTGTTGTTTTCATTTTTACTAATTTAAAATTAAGTGTATGTTTGTGGTTAGAAATAGTATGTTTTTTTCCTTGTAAGCAAAATGTATATGTACATATATTCATATGAGTAATTGAGACTCTTACAGAAAATCTTGCTGTATTTTCAACTTGGTTAAGAACATAAATGAGTTTCTCTTATTTTCCAAGTTTAGCTTTTGTTTGATGTATTATGTTCTGTGCATAGTTTATAATATAGCTTTGTGGTCTCCTAAAGGCTAAGACCCATTTTTCTCAGACCATTTAAATCTTCATTAGGAAAAAAAATCTTCAAAAAAGTACATGGACTTTGAACTAAATTTTGACATGCTTAAGAAAGTCAGTGTTTAATACATTACCTTGAATTTGGTATCATTTGAAAAGCAATCCAGTTCTAAAAAAATAAAATGAAATAACCTCTCTGAAGATAATTTCCAGACCCAACCCTCTCCTTCACCGGGAAACAAATTACAAAGGAAGTCTTTACTGAACAAAAAATATTGAGATAACTTGTGGAATTACTGATGGGCAACTCAGAAGCTGTTCCCTAAATATTGTCCATCTATTTTTTTTTTTATTGTTTATCATTTTCGTTCTAAATCAAACTCCTAAATAAACTGAAGAAAAAAGAAAAAAACATAACTGTAGATACCTAGATAACATTTTTCAAAAGGTCAGGGTAAATCTCTGTCTAAAATGCATTATGAGACAAGTAGGAGCCTGCAAATATTACTTATGCTAAATGAAGCAAATGAAACAAATTCACACTGATTATTTTTTCTATTAGGTATTGTGTAAAATTAAGCTGAGAACTGTGGTAAATTAAAACAGAAAACAGAAGACTGGGTTCTTGCTCTCTTAGGGTGTACAGTCTAAGAAAGAGATAAGACAGTCGTAAACAGACACACACACATATACATAATTAACGTCTCAAGACAGCATAAGATAACTGCCAAGGGAGGGGCACAGTTTCAATAAATAAAAACCAGTGTGGACGACTATGATCTGAGAAATTGTTACAAAGGAGGTAGAATTTGAAATAAGCCTTCACAGAAAAAAATCAAAAAGCCAACAGTTGCCGCTGAGTTGGCCCTGACTCCTAGCGGCCCCATGTATGTCAGAGCAGAGCTGGGCTCTGGAGGGTTTTCCATGGCTGTGACGTTTTGGAAGTAGATCGCCAGGGCTTTTTTCCTAGGTATCTCTGGGTAGATTTGAAGGTTTTTATCTCTGGGTAGATTTGAACTGCCAACCTTTTGTTAGTAGCTGAATGTGTTAACCATTTGTGTCACCTAGGGCCTCTAAGTCTTCAGCGAGAGGCAGGATTTTATTAGGTAAAAATCAGTTGACTGATTTTGGGTAGGAAGAAAAATGAAATTCAAGCTGCAGGGGTATCTTAGGCAAGGTGTGTTTGAAGGAAACATTAGAATGGCTAAAATGGAAGCATTTTCAACCAACAGAATCTTATTTTATTTTTATTTATCTGTTCCTTTTTACTTTGTAGCTATGAGTTTACTACTGTGTTTTTAACTAGTTCATGCTACCATGCTTTAATATCTCTGCATTTTTAACAGTTGTTAAGACGTAAACTCTGAATTCTTGGAGACAAATGACCCATTTTTTTAAGGGTCTGACCACTCTAGGGGAAACAATGACGTTAGCTGCTAGAAGGTTGAGCACCTTGCTCACAATGAAATGTCATCCTAACATGCTGTGATCTGTTGTTGTCTTTAGGTACCGTTGAGTAGATTTAGACTCATAGCGACTCCATGTGAAGAACTGCCTCATAGTGTTTTCTAGACTGTAATCATGACAGAAGCAGGTCTTTTTCTTCCATGGAGCAGCCGGGGAGTTCAAACCACCAACTTTTCTGTTAGCAACCTAACATTTAACCATTGCACCAGTGTGTCCTAACAGAGTCAAAAGCTTTGGCTTCTTTAGAAGCTAAACCAGGAGTGTTACGATTCACTCCTACACCTCCTTTCCTGTGCCTGAAAAGCTTGATTTCAGGTCCGTATCGTGGCGAACAGAAATACCCTCTGAAATTCTTTTTTCCTTTGAGCTGGCAAGATTATGACCAGTTCCTGGGGGGGATGGGACATTTTTTGACTCACCAATTTGACTGCCTTAAACCACTGAGAACCATCCTGAAAATGATCCAAGACCTCTCCTTCAACTATCAATAAATATCTTTAGATGAGTTGGATTACCTGGATGGTACAAAGGGTTAACTTGCTTGGCTGCTAACCAAATTGGCTACTAACCGAAAGATAAGAGGTTCGAGTCCACCCAGTAGCATCTTGGAAGAAAGGCCGGGGGATCTGCTTTCGAAAAAATCAGCCATTGAAAACCCTGTGGAGCACAGTTCTGCTCTGAAACACGTGGGGTTGCCATGAGTCAGAGTCGACTCAAATGGCAACTGGTTTTTGGTTTTAGATGAGTTGAAGAAGTGACTAGAATAAAACAGCAATTTGCCAGGCCCCCTGTTGTGTGTTTTTAATTCACACAAACACATGGCTACATCCAACAGAGGTGACCTGCAGTTTCCCCTTTGATGTCACATACCATGAATTCCCATTGCAGTTCAGGAACAAAGGGAACCTTTTAAAGCCTTCCTCTAACGTTGCCTGAGCAGATACTGACTGTGACCCAGGAACAGAGATGACCCCACCCATGCTCCTACATTTAGAATCATAAACATCAGAAGGACCAAGATGCTTGCAAAATGATCCAGTGACTTTGATTTCTCTTGGGTGGTCAAAGCACAGCGTGTGCGATATTTTTACAAACTATGATTCAGTGAGCACATAGTTTTAGAGAGTTTTGTTTTCATGTTGTCGGTGTCAGTGGAAACAGTTGTGCTTTCTGACATCTTACTGCGGTGGCTTTTTCGGTCATTTTGAGCCACTTTTCCAAGAATACTGCATGTTGCCTGGCCCCCATTCCTGAAGAAATAAGTAGGATTTAGATTGATCTGTGGATAATGCATGTTCTCCAAGGATGGCAGAAGGAAGAAACATCAGACTAGGATGCTCTCCAGAAATAATACGGAGAATCTCATCCTGTTTTGTAAACTCTCCTTGGACTTTGCTCTCTGGGTGTTGGGTGGGAATATTATTTTTAAAGAGCCATTATACTTTGAAAGGTGTTATTTTGAATTGTATTTGTCTTAGTGTAGAGAAGGATAAATAAGACATTAGTATTAACAGGCTCATAGAATCAGCATCAGGGTACCTGTGGGAAGTTTTTGAATGAGCGCCTGTTCTGAATTTACAAATCAACATTTCTTCTCTCCATCCGTTTTCATTTAGATTGCGCATGGTAATAGTAATATGGGAATAAATAACAATATACAATCAGTGCTCCCCTTGAAGAAAATTCAGTGTTCTGAAAACCAGGTAAAAAGAATACAGATGAATTTATGAATATATATTTTCTTTATAAAAGCAGCTATTTTCTTTACAAACTTGATCTACTGATTCCTTTAAGAAGTTATATTTACTATCAAATTTAATATACAGTTTATTGACAAAGATTAGGTTACATCTAACATTTCATATATAGGATACACAGAATGTGTAGAATGAATTTCATCCCTCTATGAAGAATAGAATGTTTCACCAAAGCACGCATTCATGCATTAATTCATTAATGGGATAGTTATATTTGTTGTACAGACTACTTTTGTGGAGACACTTTAAAGAAAAAAAAAAGAACATATGGTTATTTCATTTGCCTTGTTGTAATTCTAGACAATGGAAAGAGAAATCAGATACATTTTATGTTTCTTTAAAAATAATTTTTAGTTTTACCAAATAATTATATGTGCATATATTTAAAAATAGAGGAAATTTAAAGGCTTGTAATTGAAGAAATGAACCATCTGGCACCACTACAGGAAGGCAACCACTTTTAACTTCTTTGTTACTTTACTTTCATGATTTTAAATAAAGTATATATGGCTAGATCATGATTCCTCAGCTTAGACATTATCTATTAACTTCTTATTTTAAGCTTCCTTAAAACCCCCAAATTCTTCACTCTATCCTCCCAACAGAGCTGCATCACCATTTTAGTTTAAATCTATATCTGGGTTTTTAATTAGTAAGAGTTTACATAGTTTCTACTGCTGAGCCTGGTAACATGATTACATTCCCTTTGTTGTAGAATTTTTATTTTTCCTTGACTTAATAAGTGCCTCATTAAAAAATTTTTTTTTTTTTTTTTTGCCCAATTTCCCTCTCCTTCTCTCTCTCTCTTCTAATATCTCCGTTTGTCGCCCTTTCCCATCCTTCAGTCCCTCCTTTGATTTTTGGGTTTTTTGTTTTTTTTTTTTTGGCTAACCTTTCTCAAATCCTCCAAAGTCTTTATACAATACTTCTCTATATGATTCTCTCCTCAGTAAAGCTTGACAGGTACTCTAGCAAGTTTTTTTTTTTTCCTTTTTTCTTATTCTTTCCCTTGAGGAAATCCCTCTGGGGACTTTCTCTCCTCCATCTTTCATCCAGTCTGGCATCCTAAAAAAGATTTTTTTTTTTTTTTTTCTGTCATCCTGGAAATTCCCTTTTTCAATGTTGTAAACTTACGTTCTCCTTTTATTTGGTTTTCTCTTTCCTTTTGCTGGAGCTTGTGTTCCAGTAACATCTTGAGAAAGGCTCCACAGGCTAGTACTCTTTTACAAACTTGGATGTCAGAAAATATCTCTATTCTGTCCTCACACTTGGTTGAATCTTTGGCTGGGTATAGAATTATAGATTGAAAATAATTTTCATTCAGGGCTTGAAAAGTATTTTCCCATTATATTCTAGCTTCCAATATTGTTATTGGGAAGACCAATGCCATTTTGATCCTGATTTTTTTTACATATCACCTATTTTATTCTTTGTAAGCTTTTAAGACCTTCCCTTTATTCCCAGGGTTCTTAATTTTGATCAGAATGTGTCTTGGTGTGCATCTTTCTGTATCCTCTGTGTTGAGGTACTCAATTGGTCCTTTCACTCTGGAGACTCATATTGCCAATTATGAAAAAATGTCTTATGCTATATCCTCAATGGTTTCTTTACTAGCACTTTTTTTGTTTCCTAATCTTTATTTCTTGGAAAACAGTTTGAGAGTTGTATTATCTACACTATCTGATTTTTTAAAGTCTTTTCTCTCATGTTTTTATGAGTTTGTCTTTTTCAGTTTAATCTTTATTATCTTTTAACACTTTAATTCAGCTTTTTATTTTGGTGCTCATATGTAAAATTTGTAATAGTTCCTTCTTGCTTTCTGATTATTTCTTTTGTTTTGCATCCTGTCATGTTTCACCAAGGCAATGTGTTTTCTCATGTTCAAGGACATTAAGTGTCATTTCCTTGAAATTTTCTTCTCCTCATCATATATTTTCTTTATCTCTGAATGCCTTCATTCTTTTCACTGGTTTTGATCTTTATTTTTGTTATTGCCCAGGACAAGCCTTCACTGTCCAGTCATATTTTTGAGTGAGGCACTACAAACCTAATTAGAATGTTTGTGTGCAGAAGTGGTGCTTGTCATCAGGTTGGCTTCACTTTTGGTCCATTGGATGGCAGTTGGCTGTTTTGGTAGGAGAGGCCCATGAAAGTCAGAATCTTGGGTTATTTTTCTATGTGGCAGCTTAGTTACTCAAGAGAAGAATCCTTAATCTTCTGTTTGAGGAAGGTCAGGTATGATAATTCTCCATGTATGTAGACTTTCACCTAACCCATCAATTTTTGCTGCCTAATGTGTTATAGATTGGGTCACTCTGGTCCAATTTCTCCAGAGATGATCCTTTTTCTTTCCTTTAGAATTGGGACGGTAGTTACCTGATCCCTGTACAACAGACGAGTGATCATAGATATGCGTCTAACTTATCCTCTTGAGTCTTTCAAACAGTCTTTCTGTTTTTAACTCCTGGTCTCAACCTCATCTCTGACAATACCTGGATAATCCAGAGTCTGAGCCTTTGTTGGATTCTGCTGTATGAGCATGCCTGTTTATTTCTAATCAGTATCTCCTATTTACAGTCAATTTATCTTTTTTTCTACTCTGGTAATTCAAATGCCACTGTTCCATCCACATTCTACCTTCATATATTGTGCTTTAGACTTATAAAAATTCTAGTTTTAGCAAATACTTAAGTTTGAGTGGTAGGCTGTGATGGCTTCCAAAGGGATTTCAACATCCTAATCCCAAGGACCTAAGGATGTTTTCTTGTTTGGAAAAAAAGTGTCTTTGCAGATATAATTAAAGATCTTGAGGTAGGGAGATTATCGGATCATCAAGGTGAGCAGTAAATGCCATCATAAATGTCCTTATAAGAGAAAGGCAGATGGAGATTTGACACACACAAGGAGAAGGCAATGTGAAGATGGAAGCAGATGGAGTGATGCACAGTGATAAGAAGATATTACAGTGAAGTGGCTATAAGCCAAGGAATGAGCAACCACCAGTGGCTAGAAGAAGCAAGGAATAAATTTTCCTGCCAACCTCTGGAGGGAGTATGGCCCTGCCAACACCTTGGTTTTGGCCCAGTGGAACTGATGTTGAACTTCTGGCCTCCAGAATTGTGAGAGAATAAATTTCTGTTGTTTTAAGCCAATGAATCTGTGGTAGTTTGTTACGGCAACCACAGAAGTGAATGCAGTTTGTATTAGAGTTTCTCTTTCCGCTTTATTTTGGAAAGATTTTTTAAAAAGAGAGATGAAAGATTTTTATTTCACCTGCTTGAAACTGCAATTCTTTAATTCTTTGAGTATAGTTTTTATTTCTCAGAATTTTGTGCCTGTATAAGGATTATGCCCATTTTCAGAAGTATAAATGCTTTCCCAGATACGGAATAGGAAAAAAACATGACGATGTCTTCATTCTTTCTTCATTCTTTCCTCTCTTCTTATTACGTGTGTCTCCTGTCAAAGCAATCTTACCTCTCCCCTTTCCTCTTCTTTCATTTCCATTTCCAATAGTCTGTTGATTACCTACCGAGTGTTGGGCATTGTGAATACAAAAAACAATAAAGCAGTTTCATTGCCTTCCATGAGCTCACCATCTATGAGAATAGAAAAGGAACAAAAATAAGATTTGTTTAGTGTAAAATGTAGAGCCAAAGTCAAGAAGCAAATTACAATACTGTACTGTACTAGCAATACTGTGCTAAATCCCATGTATGTAGTCACACAGAACTAGTAGTGAATAGTTCTGCTTGCAGAGACTAAGGATTTATTAAGTCATGTTGGAGCAGGGTCTTAGGGGATGAATTAGCATTTTATGAAGAACTAAATGGAGGAAAAGCATTTCAGGGTAAGGACCTGACTCTAGGGAAAACACGCACATGTTAAAGAACACTAATTGTTTGAGTCAATTATTTAAGTTAAACAGGATGTCTAGAAATTTAATATGCCCGGTGTGTAGATTAAATGCAAAGGAAGTGTGCGGACATGGGGACGTGAGGCTATGAAGGTTGGAATCAGGTTATGATGAACATTTTTTGCTGTCTTAGGAAGTTGAAATATCTATATAAAAAAAAAAAAAATGGAGCCCTGGTAGTGCAGTGTTTAAGAGCTATGCCACAGCTGTTAACCAGAAGGTCGGCAGTTCAAATCCATGAGCTACTCCTTGGAAACCCTATGGGGCAGTTCCACTCTGTCCTGTAGCGTTGCCATGAGTTGGAATTGACTCAACAACAATGTGTTTTCCAAGGTGCCTATGGGTGGACTTGAACCTCCAGCCCTTCAGCCAGCAGTCAAGCATGATAACCATTTGTACCACCTGGGGGGAATTGAAATTTTTATTATTTTGTAAATGGCTTGAAAATTGAGGCTTTAGCAGGAAAATGACATGGTCCTACTTGTCCTTTAGAAAGAAACCTCTGACAGCATTTGGATTATTGCACTGATGAGGAGAAGCTGGGAAATCCAGTTAGGATACTCTTGGGAGAGACCAGGTGAGCAGCAGATGACAGTGACATGAGTCAAAGCAGAGGCAATGGATAAAGTTAAGAGAATGGAGTCAATAGACAGTTGAATTTCTACTTTGAAATGGAAGTGGTAAGTGTAATGCTAGGGGTCATAGAGTGCAATAGGACCCTTGGGTCAAGTGACCTAACCAGGACTATGCAGGGACAAACAAGATTGAGTCTTAAAGAGAAGGGACAAGTTATTTGAAAAAGAATAGGAGCAGGGAAACAGACTGTGCTGCAGAGCTTTCCAAACAGAGGAAACTACCCAAGAAAAGGCTTGGATGTGAGAAACAGAATGGCTGCTGGATCCACTCTAAGTGGTGTGCATTTGCCAGCGTAGAAACTCTAGTGGGAGACTAGGTGGAAGGAACCAGACAATGTAAACCTCTGTTACTTCCTCTATCCTTTCCTTCCCTAAACATTCACATTTATATTTATACCGGTATGCCTGGGACGGCCTTCTTGTCAACCGCTAGGACTTTTTCCCATTTGAAATATACTCAGAGTTTCTATTTTTCGGGAGAACCATTCCAGATACGTGTTCTTGGGAGAAGTTTGTATACATTTGCACTTGCTAAAAATGATATCTTTGACTATTTTCTTCATTTGTAATTCACCATTTATTCATTCAGCAGATATTTAACAAGGAAGGAGAAACACCCAAGACTCTGCCTATGACTTCCATTGTTGGAATTCTAGCACGTTAGCAAAATGCTCTCTTGTATGACAGGTATTAAAGAGAACACCCTCATAGCAGGTCTTTGTAGTTTCTGCACTTAAAAGAATTCTGTGACATTATGACTGTTTCTTTTTGAGCTTTGGTTTATGGAAGGAAGGAGGGCAGGAGCAGAATAAACTTGTAATTTGTAATGTACTTCAAAGTGCTTTAGGTCAGAAATTCACATACCTTTTTGAGCACATGCTATAGTTAGAATCAAGTTACATATGTTAACTCTTTGATCCTCACAGCAACCCTAAGAGGTAGGTCCTATTATCATCCCCCTTTTACAGATGGAGAAACTGAGCAGGAATGGAGTTTAGTAGTAGTATTAGTAATTATTTATTGCTGATGTTTTGAATTACGTTCTGGACATCTGTGGACCAAAGCTGATCTCAAGCCAGGCTACAGAATAGGAGACATGTTTTCTCATTGCCAGGGACGTATACTGATAACCAAGAGGTTGGCAGTTCAAATCCACCAGGTGCTCCTTGGAAACTTTATGGGGCAGTTCTACTCTGTCCTATAGGGTCACTATGAGTTGGAATCAACTCAAGGGCAGTGGATTTGGCATCCCTGATCCTCGCAGACTTGTCTTTCTTGGCAAAATCCTTCAAACAGGCTTTTCCTTGGATGATCTTAAATATCCTAATCTTAGGTCTAATAATAGTTGCAGAGTGCTTAATGTAATCTGTGTATGTAATATATTTTATTTTTACAGGAGCTACCATTGTGAGCATTTTACCCATGTAAGAACTAGTATCTTGGTACTCCAAAGATTTTGGCACCAAGGGGAGCTAGAGGGAAAGATAATTTTGGGTAGGCGGACCTATCCATACTCCTCAAGTTGTGGCATGTAACATTTCTTATATCACCTGCTCATGAAAGTCTTGGTTTATCTCAAAGAGATTCCACTGTAAGTGCCAAATAGAGTCTTGGCTCTTATTCTTGGCTGAACTCTGCTTCCCTACATAGGCCTAATATACTAGAACACATTTACCTAATGCCTCTAATTTCTTTTCCTTCATTGATCTTATTACCACTTGTCTTAGTCATCTAGTGCTGCTGTAACAGAAATCCCACAAGCAGATAGCTTTAACAAAGAGAAATGTATTCTCTCACAGCCTAGGAGGCTAAAAGTCTGAATCCAGGTCGCCAGCTCCAGGAGAAGGCTTTCTTTCTCTCTCTGTCAGCTCTGGGGGAAGGTACTTGTCATCAATCTTCCCCTGGTGTAGGAGCTTCTCAGTGTAGCAACCCTGAGTCCAAAGGTCGCACTGTTCTCCTGGCTCTTGTTTCTTGATGGTACGATGTTCCCCTGTCTCTCTGCTCACTTGTTTCTTTTATAACTCAAAAGCGAGCCTGGCTCAAGATACATCCTAATCTTGTAGATTGAGTCCTGCCTTAATAACATAACTGCCTCTAATCCTGCCTCATGAATATCATAGAGGTAGAATTTGTAACACACAGGAAAATCACATCAGATGTCAAGATGGTAGGCAATAACACAATACTGGGAATCATGACCTAGCCAAGTTGACCCGTTTTGTGGGGAAGCAATTCAATCCATAATATCACCTTATCTTCCCAACTCTGTTTCTGGGCGTCCAGGTAGGTTTAGCCACCCAACAACTAGAGCAGTTCTTCACTGGATGGAATATATTGACAGTGAGGGGCCCATGGGGACTATTCAGTATCCCCTGTGTGCTCCCATTTAGCCCTGACCTCACAGAAGATCTTCCTCTCAGGAGCTCAACACTTGCCCCTTACACAGCTTCCTGTAGGATCAGCCTTTACCTCTTACACACAAGACAGTGACTTGTGCTTTTGCTTTCTCCCAATTTGTGACTTTTCTCCATTCTCCTATATTTTGTAAATTCCTTTTTTTCCGTCTATGGATCAAACTGATACATTCCAACCACTCTAGCTTTCTCATCCCATCTTCTGTCATCTCTAGTCAAATTATACTATTTTATACATTCTACTCTAAAGTCTCTAGTTTTTTTTAATACATTCTACTCTAAAGTCTCTAGTTATGTCTATATAGCAACATGTATCAGACTATTTGTACGCATTCATTTCATATCACCCCTTCAGGAGTCACGTTTCCTCTTCCTTCCTATCTCTCCTTCTAATCATTTATCAAATTATGCCAATTCATCTAATTCTTCCTTCTTTCTTTCCTTCCTTGTTTCCTTCCTTTCTACCTCCATATTTTACTTCCTTTACTTGTATTATTTGTTTGTTTTTACAAGATCTTCAAATGTCAGCATTCAGACTATATTTTTTATATATATCTACCAAAACAACAAATTATGAACAGAGTGCTCCTGGCCAACCTGATTCCTCAGTATCAGATTTTACCTTTGCGTTCTAATGCTGTGTCAGCTTTCACTTTTAACTAATGACCCATTTGTGTAGTTAATTCTTTTTTTTTTCTGTCTTTTCTTCCTTTCCTTCCTCTTTTTTTTTTTTTAAACCAACCTCATTCAGCTCACCACTTGTTCACATCCTAAGCTGTAGTAAGATACTTTCCTGCTGCTGTACCAATCCTTTGGGACCCATAAGGACAAGGAGGGTCTCAGACATGAGTTATTTTAGATAGTCTGGGAAAATTGAATTAAGGGTCGAAGTACTAGGTGCTGTGGGAGGGCATCTGTCACTGAGAGAAAGAGATTACTCTTGCCATGTGCTTGTGAAGGAGAAAATAAAGGCTGCATACATGTACATACATTGTTTTATATACATATGTTTTAAACTTTCCTATAGATTTAAAGTAATAGGGTAGAAGCAGTGAAATGAAAGGGAAGGGAAATTTTTTGAGAAAATGATAAAAGAAGAATCATCCAAAGTACCGACTGACTAGATATGGGAGTGTAAATATTTTAGAGATATGGGAGTGTAATAATTTAAGAGCTTCAAGATTCATGATAAAGCAAAAATCTAGAACAATAAAGTTGGAAGTGCTGGTAAATTTCTTTTTTTTGATTCTGCTAGGTATGCCCACTTTTCTTTTGTTTAATGAGTGTTTCTGTTTGTTTTTTGTTTTTATAAATGTTGTGACATTGTTAAAAAAATTAGAAAGAAAAAATAAAGCAAAAACAATCCATGATTCTGTCATACAGAGATGAAATTGCTATCAACCTTTAAATACTTAGTCTTTTTTCTATATTCAGATACCCAATTTACAAAATTGGAATCATACATTATCTGGAGTTTGTGCTTTTCCTGCTTTTGCTTACCTAAAATTTATATTCCATAACTCTGTATAATAGTGATTGAAAATAGTTATATAATACTATACCATGAAAATTGATATACTCTATTTTCAATTTTATAGGCAGTTATAAACAACATTGTACAAAATTGTTGTTCTGTCTCACTGATGACTTTCTTTTGAAAGAATTCTTAATATAATATTACTAAGAATCATATCCAACTTAGGGGCCTTTGCATGGGTGTGTCTATCTCCAGAAGTGCTTTTCTGCCATCTATTTTCATATCTGACTCCCACGTTTCACTCAGTTCTTGCTCAAATATGATCACACCACAGAGCCGTTTCTGTGAGCACTTACCTAAAATGTCATATTCACTCCCTCCAAAATCATTTGTTATCCCCTTACCCTGCGTTATTTTTCTTCTCAATGTTTAATAGTACTTATTATGTTAAGTTTACTTGTTTACTTGATTATTGCTCATATCTCCACCTGCTAGAATCTAAGCTCAGTGAGGGGAGGAATGATGTCTGTTTGCTAAATGCTTTATCCCCCATGCCCTGAACAGTGCTTGGTGCATATTAATTTCTCAATAAACATTTGTTGGGTGCATAGATACATTTTTTAAATGCAGGAATTTTTGGTACATATAAACAAGCTGCTTTCCAGAAATCTCGTTTCAATTTATACAACTTTTAAGTATTAGAATACCTATGTATGAGGACACCCACTTCACCACAGAATACCCAACTTTGTGGGTTAATAAAAAAAATGCAATTTATAGATCTTTTACATGGTTTTTTGATGTTGTTTTTGTTTGCATTTATTTTATTTCTTTGATTCATCTGTTCCTTTATCCATTTTTCATTAAGGTCTTTATTCTTTTAAACTAATGTACAAGAGTAAATATGCACTGTGTTGAATTTTTTCATATTTTATAGGTATTTCCCATCTTCTATAACATGATTTTTAATTTTCCTTATGTTGTATGAAATCTTGAATAAAAGTCATATGGAGCCAAGTATTTTAATATTTCTTCCACTGAGCTCACTGTTGCTATAGGTTTTAAACTTAACTCCCTACTTCTTTAAGTTTTCATCCGTATCACTAGTATGATTTTTCAGGGCATCATTTCGGATCCTTACTTCATTTTATTCCTTATCCACTCAGTAATTTCTTATTTTTAAAAGAATGTCTTTCCATTTTATCTTGTTTTCATTCCAGGCCATTTTCTTTGTCTTGTTCTATATCGTAGAGGTCATGTCTTCCCGAATTCTATTTAAAAAGCCTATTTCATCTGACTTTTTAATACATTATATTCAGTTATTGTTCTCCTTCTGAAAATGTTCTTTTCCCATTTTGTCTGTCATATTTTTATATAAGGCCCCATTTTCCATTTGCTCAACACTGAATTAGACTAGATGTATCCAATGTCAGATTTGCCACCAGGCAGCACCTGTTGTTTTCTTACTACCCACTTCGTGCTGGTTAAATCCCCTTCTTGTCACTACAGCTGGGTGATAGGCTGGTGTGCAGACCTCCCAGCTAAAGACTAGAAAGCATATATGCAGTGTATCTTTTCAAGTAAGGTGATCTCCTGTATCCCAGATTTTGTTTCACAAGCATTAAGAGCTACAATTCCTAGTATGTGCTTTTTTCCACTATCCTACTATCTCGGCTACGTCTACATTAATTACTTTTTTGGATATATGACATGTCACTGCCGGTACCCTCTCTCCTTTCTCTGTTTTCAAGTCCTAATATCAAAATAAGTAGCCCTAGTGGTCCAGTGGTTAAGTGCTCAGCTGCTAACTGAAAGGTCCGTGGTTTGACCCCACCAGCCTCGCCATGGGAAAAAGGTGTGGCAGTCTGCTTCCATAAAGATTACAGCCGTGGAAACCCAGTGGGGGCAGTTCTACTCTGTCCTATAGGGTCACTATTAGTCAGAATCAACTTGATGGCAATGAGTTTAATATCAAAATAGGAAGAGAGAGTTCTGTGGGGATATTATATATGCCAAGAAGCAGCACCTTCTATTGACACCCAATATAATTATAGCAACCTAGGTTTTGGTGTAACAGGTCCATGACTCTAACTAAATACAGTTAGTCAAGCATGTTAAGTGCTTTGTTATCTTTCAGATGGATAGCAATAATCTGTCTACATGGATAAATGGATATAGACATCCTCTTATTTTTTTTAGTCCAACATCATTAGCCTTAGAAGAATAGGACTGTGGCTTATATTCTTGCAAGAGATTGTTTTATTAATAATCATTTTTAGCATTACTGCACTGGGTTTCTGGGTTAGATATATTTTTCTGTGTAGGTATTTTTAACAGAAAACTTACTGAGACCAACTTAGGATTGTGGACTCCTAACCAGATGTGGTTAAAAATGAGAAGTTTTATAGTAATATTTTTGAAGTCTTTAATTTTAACTCATCACTTCATCCAAAAGTCACTATTTTCCACAGCACTGCAGGTGATTAGAGGTAAGTGTACAGATATCGAATAGAATTAGTGTAGAAAATGTCAACATCTAATGTCAACACCATATAATAAAAAATAAAATAAAATAAGTGCCTAATATTTTGCTGTTACTGCCTAAATGCTTCCCCCAAGCATCTGTCAGTTTGTCATACTGTGAGACCTGTGTGTTGTGATGCTGGAAGCTATGCCACTGGTATTCAGATACCAGCAGGGTCACCCATGGCAGACAGGTTACAGCTAAGCTTCCAGATTAAGACAGACAAGGAAGAAGGATCTGGTGGTCTACTTCTGAAAAAACTGGCCAGTGAAGACCTTACGAATGGCAGCAGAACACTGTCTGATATAGTGCCGAAAGATGAGCCCCTCAGGTTGGGAAACGTTCAAAAGACGACTGGGGAAGAGCTGCCTGCTCAAAGTCTACCTTCATGATGTAGGTGGAGCTGAGCTTTCGAGAACTTCAATTGCTAATGTGGCACAACTCAAGATGAGAAGAAACAGCTGCAAACATCCATTAATAATCAAAATATGGAACATACGAAGTATGACGATTTTGGAAATCATCAAAAATGAAATGGAATGCACAAAGATCAATATCCTAGGCATCAGTGAGCTGAAATGACAGGTATTGACCATTTTGAATTAGACAATCATATGGTCTACTATGCTGGGAATGACAAACTTAAGAGGAATGGTGTCACATTTATCATCAAAAAGAGCATTTCAAGATCTATCCTGAAGTACAGTGCTGTCAGTGATAGGATAATATCCATTTGCCTACAAGGAAGACCAGTTAATACGACTATTATTCAAATTTACGCACCAACCACTAAGGCCAAAGACGAAGAAATGGAAGTTTTTTTTTTTTACCAACTTCTGCAGTCTGTAATTGGTTGAACATGCAGTCAGGATGCATTGATAATTACTGGTGATTGGAATGCGAAAGTTGGAAACAAAGAAGGATCAGAAACTTGAAAACATGGCCTTGGTGATAAAAATGATGCGTGATAAAATTTTGCAAGACCAACAACTTCTTCATTGCAAATACCTTTTTTCAAATACATAAATGGCGACTATACAATGGACCTCGCCAGATGGAATACACATGAATAAAATCGACTATATTTGTGGGAAGAGGCTATGGAGAAGCTGAATATCATCAGTCAAACAAGGCCGGGCCAACTGTGGAACAGACCATCAATTGCTCATATGCAAGTTCAAGTTGAAACTGAAGAAAATTGGAACAACTCCACGAGAGCCAAAATATGACCTTGAGTATAGCCTACCTGAGTTTAGAGACCATATCAAGAATAGATTTGGTGCCTTTAACACTGATGACCGAAGACCAGACAAGTTGTGTAATGATATCAAGGACATCATACATGAAGAAAGCAAGAAGTCATAAAAAGACAGGAAAGAAAGAAAAGACCAAAATGGATGTCAGAAGAGACTCTGAAACTTGCTCATGAATGTCGAGCTGCTAAAGCAAAAGGAAGAAATGATGAAGTGAAAGAACTGAACAGAAGATTTCAAAGGGTGGCTTGAGAAGACAAAGTATCATAATGACATGTGCAAATTGCTGGAGATAGAAAACCAAAAGGGAAGAATGTGCTTAGCATTTCTCCAGCTGAAAGAACTGAAGAAAAAATTCAAGCCTCAAGTTGCAATATTGAAGGATTCTACTGGAAAAATATTAAAAGACACAGGAAACATCAAAAGAAGATGGAAGGAATACACACAGTCACTATACCAGAAAGAATTGGTGGACCTTCAGCCATTTCAGAAGGTAGCATATGATCAGGAAGCGGTGGTACTGAAGGAAGAAGTCCAAGCTACACTGAAGGCATTGGTGAAAAACAAGGCTCCAGAAATTGACAGAATACCAATTGAGACGCTTCACCAAACGGTTGCAGCACTGGAAGTGCTCACTTGTCTATGTCAAGAAATTTGGAAGACAGCTACCTGGCCAACTGACTGGAAGAGATGCATATTTATGCCTATCCCCAAGAAAGGTGATCCAACCAAATGCAGAAATTACAGAACAACATCATTAATATCACATGCAAGTAAAATTTTGCGACCGCAGCAGTACATTGACAGGGAACTACCAGAAATTCAAGCTGAATTCAGAAGAGGACTTGGAGCCATGAATATCATTGCTCATGTCAGATGGATCCTGGCTGAAAGCAAAGAATACCAGAAAGATGTTTACCTGTGTTTTATTGACTATGCAAAGACATTAGGCTGTGTGGATCATAACAAATGGATAACATTGCAAAGAATGGGAATTTCAGAACACTTAATCGTGCTCATAAGAGCCTGTACTTGGATCAGAGGCAGTCGTTCAAACAGAACAAGGGGATGCTGCGTGGTTTAAAGTCAGGAAAATTGTGCATTAGGGTTGTATTCTTTCACCATGCTTATTCATTCTGTATGCTGTGCAAATAATCCAGGACGCTGGATTATATGAAGAAGAAAGGGACATCAGGATTGGAGGAAGACTCATTAACAAACTGTGTTAAGCAGATGACACAACCTGGCTTGCTGAAAGTGAAGAGCACTTGAAGCACTTACCGATGAAGATCAGAGACCATAGCCATCAGTATGGATTACACCTCAACATAAAGAAAACAAAAACCCTCACAACTGGACAACTAAGCAACATCATAATAAATGGAGGAAAGATTGAAGTTGTCAAGGATTTCATTTTACTTGGATCCACAATCAACACCTATGGAAGCAGCAGTTAAGAAATCAAAAGAAACATTGCATTGATCGAATCTTCTACAAAAGACCTCTTTATAGTGTTGAAGAGCAAAGATGTCATCTTGAAGACTAGGGTGCACCTTACCCAAACTATGGTGTATTAAGTTGCCTCTTTTGTATGCAAAAGCTGGACAATGAATAAGGAAGACCAAAGAAAAATTGACACCTTTGAAATGTGGTGTTGATGAAGAATATTGAATATACCTTGAACTACCAAAAGAAAGAACAAATCTGTCTTGGAAGAAGTACAAGCAGAATGCTCCTTTGAATCAAGGATGGCGAGACTGTGTCTCACATACTTTGGACATGTTATAAGGAGGGATCAGCCCCTGGAGAAGGACATCATGCTTGGCAAAGTACAGGGTCATCAAAAAGGAGGAAGACCCTCAGTGAAATGGATTGACCAGTGGCTGCAGCAACGGGCTCAAGCATAATAATGATTGTGAGGATGATACAGGATGGGGTAGTGCTTCATTCTAGTGTACATAGGGTTGCTAGGCGTTGGAACTGACTCAAGGGCACCTAACAACAACATCTGATACTTAGAAATTTTGTCTTTATACCACCATGAAGATGTAGTGTCTTTTTGAATGATTTCCGATTAATTATAACATAGGAGAAAGATATTGCAGCCTGCTTCTGTAAAGATTGTTGTTAAGTGCTGTTGATTCAGTTCCAACTCATAGCGACCCTATGCCCAACAGAACAAAGTACTGCCCAGTCCTGTGTCATCCTTACAGACTTGGAAACTATGGGATAGATCTACTCTGCCCTGTTGGTTGGAATTGAGTCAATGGCAGTGGGTTTGAGTTTTTTTTTTTTTTTTTTGTAACATATTTTTAATTATTGTCATATTTATTCTAACCTTTAACCAAAAAATAGCATCTATAAATACACACGACAGGGTTTTGGTGGTAGCATTATCTTGACCTATTGAGGTCTGTCCCAAATTAAATAAACAGCAGAAAATGGTCTGCTGTATCTGACCATGGAAACCCTGGTGGCACAGTGGTTAAGAGCTATGGCTGCTAATCAAAAGGTCGACAGTTTAAATCTACCAGCTGCTCCTTAGAAACCTTATGGGGCAGTTTTACTCTGTCCTGTAGGGCCACTTAGAATCAGAATTGAGTCAACGGCAACGGGTTTTGGTATCTGACCATAGCATCTAGAATAGCATACCTTTTCCCCATAAATGAAGATAGAAACTGAGTGAACTGAAGTTGACAGTTTGTTTTCAGTAGTATCCTGGTACTGATATTCAATGTGTAAAATATCACACTTTCACAAAAGGGATTATTTTCATAACCCATGTGTAATTCAGAAATGTCTGTGGTTGTTTTAGTCAACTGGACATAAAAGAATACATTATGGACTATGAAATCACCAAGGCCCTTTAAGTGCTGGTGTATGTTTTATGTAAGTTGTTAGTGACCTCTTTACACTTACCAGAAAGTTCTCTGTTTTGTGCAAGCAGAGGCTCTGTAACAATAGAGGCCAGATCTTTGAGGTATGTGACTGCAGACTTCTAAAGTATAAGGCCTGGTCACCTTGTTGACTCCCAGGGGTTAGTTGTTAATCTTGGATGAAGGAAATAAAGCATGCTCTTCACAACAGATGAAAATGGAGCATGGAATTACAGGGTGGCATTAAATTGTAGAGCTTTCTAAAGACTAGGTATCCTTCAAGTTTTATTTTGTTTTTGGTTGCTATTGCTTTCAGAAGCAGATCACCAGGTCTGTCTTCTTAGGCACCTCTGGGTAGGTTCGAATAACCAACCTTTTGGTAATAGTCCAGCACTTAACCGTTTAGGCCACCCAGGGACTCCTTATGCTTCAAGTAGTGATTAGCAATCTGGATTTTCTACACATCTACTGGCTACATCGCCAAAGTGCTTTTGAATAGTGCCTGTTTTCAGTACATGAAACAGGAACAACTGATTGGCTAAGACTGAAAGATCGTAATTGTTTTTATTATTATTACTATTTAGCTTATTTTATTTTTTTAAACTTATTTAGAAGCGATATTAACCCCCTTTCCAAACGTGTCAATGACTCCCTATTGTGTATTAGAGAAAGTGGAAGCCCTTCATTTCTGCCCTAACCCCTACCCACAATTGATTTTAATAAGCTTATTAGTTTCCTCTCTATTAACTGTATTTTTCAAAATTTACCCTATCCACTAGAGAGTGTTATCTGGTCACTGTTTCTCTCACCTATCTGAATAAGAAATTTTCGTAGAGTTTAAAAAAACGTTTTAAATTTTATTTTAATTCATACAGTGCCCAATATAAAAACAATTACATTCGCCAAGTTAAAGCTAATGCCGTGGAAGTGCTAAATTCAGTATCTAGATAAAATATTGGTGTTCTTGTATAGTTTGAAACAGGTGACATTTTGTTGCATCGCCAAGTACGTAGGGTGAGAAGATGTGGGTGTGGCAAATCCATCTCTGAGTGACGGCCTTTTTGGGGTGTTAGGAGAGATGGTCTAATCCCACCATTATAAAAGCATGCATTCCGTAGTACTCAAAAGCATGTATTTAATCAGAAATGAAATTTCTTCCTATTTCTGTCATTGATCTGTTGATGATGATGGTGACTTTTTGTTTTTTTAAGGTGTTTTGGGAAATGTATGAAATTTAAACATTTAGTTTTAGAGACTGAATTTCTCTTTAGTGTTTTGGTTATTTTCTGTTATTTTTAATTCTTATTTAAAATACATATATGTATAAGAGTGAAAGCATTTGTCTGATTTAGGGAACAAAATGAGATTCTAATTAAAGGTAGCTAAAAAAAAAGAAATCATGACGTTTAGAGAACAGTAATCTTGAGTTAAAAATAGCTATTCCTACCCCCCCCAATGATGTTATTTTGATTTCCTTAAGCATAGAGAACTTTGTTTGTAGTAGTTTAACTTTGCCTTTAGGTATAACAAATCAACACTCTTTAAAAAACTAAAATGAAACTCAAGTGATTGATGTGTATATGTATCTCACACATTAATTACTTTGTCATTTCTATATTCCCAGCTTGAAATTCAATATAAAAGAAACACTTTACTGCTCCATTCTAAATCCTGTTTGATTCAACATGGATAAAAATATTGTTTTGGATTTCTCCATAGGGAAAAAAAAAATCACCAACTGAATCGAATAGTAGCTACTGTAAAAAAGAACTTTGTCTTTGGTATGCTTCCTTTCTTTAGCAGACTTTCTATTAAAAATATTTCTGGATGCGAGTGCCTGCTTGGTTTGGGTTATCTAAGCTGTAATAAGTAGCCTAGGGACCCCTGAAGGCACACCCCACACACTTATGCTGTGTGACCCAGGGTCACAAGTAATGGCTGCAAGCTAATTGATTGAGAAAGGCTTGTCTGGCGGGGCCTCTTTTCGTCCTCCTTTTACATTCCTAAGTTCTGTGAGAGAGGCACCACTGGCAGCTCAACCTCGCAAGGAAGGAAAAAAAGAGAGAGGAAGTTTCTCTGTGTTCTGATTACACTCCGAATTCCCTTGTAGTGAGCTTAACTCTCTCCACCCACTTCTTACCAAGAACTCCTTAACTTGAAGGTGAACGACTTAAAGCTTGATCCCAGAGAGTTCCCCGAAAAGTGACTTGGGTATTTATCGCACTGAAAGAACAAATTGCCTACTGCTGGCGGTGGGAAGCGTATGGAGATTATATTAGAACTTCAGCAAAGTGCAGAGCCGCATAATACAGAAGCCGGCACTCAGATTGACAGGCAAATAAGCCAGCTCGTGGAAGGGGCCTCTGGGTGGCAGCTCTGGGCTATTGGGTGTTGGACAACTATAGGCAAAACTGAGATGGAACAGGGGCAGAAAATAGCACACTTGTACTCTACGCAACGTTGCTTTCTCATGGTGAGTGCAGATTTAAGATCCTATTTTAACATCTACTTTCTATTTGTATAAAACAAGTGCAGAAGTCTGTTGTGCTTTGAGGGAAATTATGTCAAGAGCATTTTTAAAAAAATAAGTTCTTGGGTGATTTGGTTTTGTTTCTGCTTGATTTCACATTAAACTTGGCAGTGCTCATAGAGGAATACAATATTTGTATTGTCTGGCGTGTCCCTTTTCTTAAAATTGTCCTTTTGTTTAAATCACTCTACTCTTCAATCTGAATAAATATTGTTTTAGGCAAATCATGTGTGGAATAGATGATGAAAGAACAACGGGGTGACAGAATATATGTAAACATTTCATTTAGTCTGACTTTGTGTCCCTTCTCCGTGGCTTCAAGTTTTGCTGCCTTATCTTCGGAATATATGGCACAGTGTGTATGAAAAGAGCTTTGTGTGAGAATTCCTGGCAAGTTGAAGGGTCAGGGCCTGTGCCTTATCTTACTGCCAGCAAGAATCACTGGTGCGTCCTCTTATTTTTTAACCCGAAAAAAATAAAAGAAAAAAAGTGCATGTTTACATATTAAAAAGCAAGTGTGTTTTGGTTCCAACGGTCCCCTCTTATATTTTTGTGTGTATTATTCCTGGCACAGGGTTGTTTAAACTTCTTTAGAGAAGCAGCATGCAAACTTCTTTTGTTTCTTTTTGTCCTATTTGCTCACATTTCATTGTAAAAACTTTGCACACAGTTTAAAATTTTTTTTTTTTAATTATTTTGAAACAAGATTGAGTAATTTTATTTCAGTGCAAATATTTTAGATGTAAATAGGCTTTCTCTGGAGAGAAAAAAATACCTCAGAGTGTAAATTGTGCTTAATATTCTAGTTCAGCCATATTTAAATCCTATTTTAAACGTGTTTCTTGTTAAAAACAAAAAAGGTCAGATCCTACAGGGACTCTACCTACAAGTGTAAAAGAAGAAATAAAAAAAGAAATAGTTCTCCTAAAATTGCAAATTGAGTATTACAATGTTAAGTGCCAAAATATTATTGCGGTCATTGACTTTGTTGAAAAAGCAGTTTTATTAACAAGGTGACGGCATTAAATGTTACCCAATGAGATGAAGTGAAAAATGTGTTTTCCACACACAGCTGATTTGGTAAAACATAGAAGTCTGCATTTTTATTGTGTGCTTCACATTCATTGAAACTTTTTAAAGAGCAACTGTGTAATAAAAATTTGTATAATTATTTAAAAAATAAAATGTCCCAAGGCAGACTCCTTAATATTTTGAGATTCGTAGCTTCTGTTTGCTAAAGTAAATTAATAATCTGAAGAAAAACATAGCAGAGTGATTGTGGAGATATAAAAGTTTACAATAAAGAGAGGAACGCTTTTAATATGAATGAATGTGCTTTTCCTTTGTCAGGCAATTTTGAAGCATTACTTACCCCTCCGTTTCCAAAGATTTATTGAAAACTATCAACTGTTGCAGAACTAAGAAGTAGTCTTTATTTTAATACAAAAACTATGTATAAAGAGGATAATTATTTTCAAATTATTTCTCGGATTTAAAACAAGCTTCTTTCAGCAGTTACAGAATGTGATTGACAAACCCTTTGCTCAGGGAACAGTTTCATTATGTTCTTCACCTGTTAACATTCGTTCTTTTTGACCACATACACAATCCCTAGCTGCTTACTAGTGCTGTAGGAAAGGGAAAACCTTTTTTTTTTTTTATTAAGAGAGAGAAAATGTTCAAGCTTTCATTTACATGGAGTCTTGAGCTTTTAAAAATTATGTTCTCATCAAAATCACCTGAAGTGTTTTTTTTATAAGGTCTTTTGTTAAGATCCTGATATTAATAGTCAAGAGAGGAAATATAAATTCTTTTGTTTTTCCTTTAACTATTTCTCAGAAAGTAAAGTTATGGTGTAGCTAAGGATTTATGAAAGACTTTGTCAAGAGATCAGCCTTTTGTAAATTTCTCCTTTTGGAATAATTAAAAAAAAAAAAAATGTTTACTCTTTGTCTATTCCCTCCAAACCAACCCAGGGTCCAGAAATTAAGGGGGAGCTTTGTTATTTTCCTCAGTTGTGAAGTGTGACCACAACTCAGGAAGTTACTATGCTGCACAAAGGTATTCCTTCTAATAGAAGTACATACATTGTGAGAAACAAAAGGTAAAAGACCTACAACTTAGGCTTCCTAACATTTTATCCTAGACTAATATCATCAGTCGTTTCTGTTCATGCTTACTTATTGGTTGTTTGCCGAGGTGAAGGCATTTTTTTAAAAACTGAGATCAACTGTAGCATCGTTTTAATGCCATGATTTTTAAAAACATATTTTCTTGTATAATGCTGATTTTCCACAGAAGTTTAAATTATATATTAGATTAATAAGAGACAGTGGGACTGTGTTCAAAATCATATCCGGTGATCTCTCTGTTATATATAAAACACACAGATGCACACACACACAAATATAGATACACACATCTTGTGCTTCCTGCCTGCAACATCTTGAGGCAACATCTTTCCCACTTACCCAAACCTCTCAGTATCTTCATTATTTTTGAAGAAATGTATGGATTAAGGAAAATGAAAGGAAGACAAAAGTTCTAAATTTAAAAAACTGAGGGATTCACCAATGATGTGAAGAGTAATGCTAAGCACTTGTCACAGAATATATCATGAATGGCAATATCATTGCTTGTTGTGTATATTTGTTCCCATATCAGCTATTCCTTATCCTCTCTCTGTATTATTATATTACTCTCCTTTCCAGACTGTGTCTGTGTGTGTATGTGTTGTGTTTACCGCATTCTGACTTTATGGTGACCCCATGTGTCAGAGTAGAACTGTGCTCATAGGGTTTTCGATGACTGACTTCTCTGAAATAAGTTGCCAGGACTTTCTTTGGAGGTACCTCTGGTATTAGCTCATGGAGAGGGTTATAAAGTGGTGACCTGGCCATATGCTATAATTATTATACTCATGACTTACTTCTTTAATTCTTATGGGCTATACATTTCAGGTTTGTTCAGTACTCTTGTAGCAATAGACATCTGTTGCAGGAATATGTGCCTTCTCTAATAAATATGAATGTCATATCAGCTATACTCTTGTTTCAACTATATCAATCAGTTTGCTATAAAGACGATTTGTCCTATCATAACAATTGGGCCGAATCGATAGGATTGATACTGTTACCTTCCCAGACAAATTACGGGTCCTCAAAAAGCTTTCCTAGAGAGAGGCAGTACGGTTTTTATTATTCTTATTAGGGAAGAGAGAACGTAATGGTTGTTCGTCTTTCCAGATGCTTCAATCTGAGGACTGACATCTTCCATAAATGATGAAAACCTCTTAGGCATGTTCATTTCAGACATTGCTGCTTTGCAATTAGCTCTAATCTCTTTTACTTGAACTCCCTAGTAGATGTATATGGAGCCTCACACGTATTTCTTAAATGTGTTTTCACACTTCTTTATACTTCTGTCCATGCTGCATTTTAGGTAATTACTCAGGTATATCTTCTGTTTTGCTAATTCTCTTTTTGACTATGTCCATTCCGGAATTTTTTTTTTCTGACTGTACTTCTTTTGGGGGAGAATTCTAAATGGTTCTTTCTTTCCTAGCCACTTTTATTGTTTTGTTTCTACTTATTGCTCTTTGTAAAGACAAAGAAGAAATAGTAGCAACTTGAAATTAGTCTTAGAGTTTGAGAGCAGAAAATATAGATATGTTTCTAAGAAGCTATTGACAATATTTCCCCCAAGTGGGTTACTTATGAAATAAACATATTTTTCTCTCTTTCCACTGGTTTTTCCTCCACCACATTGCTATTAGTTGCCATCAAACAGACTCTGACTCATGGCAACCTAATGGAGGACAGAATAAAACCTGGCCCAGTTCTGCACCATCTTCTTGATCATTGATATGTTTGAGCCCATTGCTACAACCACTGTGTCAGTCCATCTCACAGAGGGTTTTCCTCGTTTTCACTGACCCTCCACTTTACCAAATGTAATGTCCTTTTCTAGAGTCTTTCCTGATGACATGAGCAAGTAAGCAAGGCGAAATCTTGCCATCCTTGCTTCTAAGGAGTATTCTGTCTGTACTTTCTCCAAAACAGATTTGTTCATTCATGATATATTCAGTATTCTTCATCAACACCACAATACAGACGTTTTAATTTTCCTTCAATCATTTTTATTATTCGGCTTTCACATACATATGAGGTAGCTGAAAAGACCATGGTTTGGGTCAGGCTTACCTTGGTTATAAAAGTGATTTCTTTGCTTTTTTACACTTTAAAGAGGCTTTTTGCAACAGATTTGCCTAGTGCATTATGTTTGATTTCTTGACTGCTGCTTCCACAGGCACCGATTGCTGATCCAAGTAGAATAAAATCTTGGGCAACTTTTAATTTCTTTCCCATTTAGCATGCCATTTATTGGTCCGGTTGTGAGGTTTTTTTTTTTCCTTCACATTCAGGTATAATCCATACTGAAGGTTGTAGTCTTATTTATTTATTTATTCTATTTGGTAATTTTCCTACTCTCCCCCTCCCATTCCTGGTAACCATCAAAGAATATTTTTTTCTTTTTCTTATTTTCTGTGTGTAAACTTTTTGTTGTTACTTTATAATAACTATCTCATACAATATTTGTCCTTTTCTGACTGACTTATTTCATTTAGTATAATGTCCTCCAAATTTCTCAATGTTGTGAGTTGTTTCTCGGATTCATCATTGTTCTTTATCGTTGCATAGTATTCCATTGTGTGTGTGTACCATAATTTGTTAATCCATTTATCTGTTAATGGGCACTCAGGTTGTTTCCATCATTTTGCTATTGTGAATAATGCTGCAATGAACAGGGATATGCATGTGTTTATTAGTGTCACGGCTCTTACTTCTTTAGGGTGTATACCTAGGAGTGGGGTTTCTGGATCATATGGTATTTCTATTTCTAGCTTTTTAAGGAAGCATCATACTGTTTTCCGTAGTGGTTGTACCATTTTACATTCCCACCAGTGGCATATAGGAGTTCCAGTATCCCTATAACCTTGTCAACACTTGTTGTTTTCTGATCGGGGCCATTATTGCTGGGGACAAGATGGTATCTCATTGTAGTTTTGATTTGCATCTCTCTAATGGCTAATGATCGTGAGCATTTCTTCATGTCTTTGTTAGATGCCTGAATATCTTCTTTGATGAAATGCCTGTTCATATCCTTTGCCCATTTTTTAATTTGGTGGTTTGTCTTTTTGCAGTTGAGCTATTGAAGTTCAAATCCGCCAGGCGCTCCTTGGAAACTCTAGGCGGGAGTTCTACTCTGTCCTACAGGGTCGCTATGAGTCGGAATCGACTCGACGGCAGTGGGCTTTTTTTTTTTTTTAAATAAATTTTAGATATTAGATCCTTGTCAGATATGTCTTAGCCAAAAATTATTTCCCAATCTGTAGGTTCTCTTTTGGAGAACTATTTTGTTGAATGTAAGTGGTTAATTAATTTTTAGGAAGTCCCATTTATCTAGTTCATCTTCTGTGTGCATTTTTTGTGATGTTTAGTATTCTGTTTATGCCATACATTAGGGCCCCCAGCATTGTCCTTAATTTTTCCTCCATGACTTTATAATATTAAATTTAGGTCTTTGATCCATTTTGAGTTAGCTTTTGTGTATGGTATGAATATGCGTCCTGTTTATTTTTCTGGAGAAAAATACGCAGTTTTGCCAGCACCATTTCTCTTCCTCATTTAATAGGCTTTGGTCCTTTGTCAAAGATCAGCTGTCTGTAGGTAGATGGATAAAGCTATAGTCTTTAACCATTATCAGTAAATGCTTCAAGTCATTTTCATTTTGTGCAAGTAAGGTTGTCATCTGCATATCACAAGTTGTTAATGAGTCTTCCTCCAATTGCATTCTTCTTCATATAGTCCAACTTCTCGGATTATTTGTTCAGCATACAGATTGAGTAAATATAGTGAAAGGATGCAACTCTGCCACACATCTTTTTCAGTTAACATACAGTAGTATCCCCTTGTTCTGTTCAAACGGCTGCCTTTTGTTCCATGTACAGATAGGTTCCACATAATCACAATTAAGTGTTCTGAAATTTCCATTCTTCTTAATGTTATCTATTTCACCACATTAGCCTTAGTTCCTCTTGTAGGCACTGCTTCTATTCATCCCTTAGCTCTGTGAAGCTTCAGGGTTCTGTTTGGGCTTCCTTCTTTTCTATTTCATCCATTGAAATACTTTCCTGTTTCATCCATCTCCATGACTTCAGATAGCATTATAAGCCAACCTCTAGCCTGTTTCTCCCTCCCAAACCTTTAACCAGTATATCCAATTATCATGCCCAAATCTGATTCATCTCCCTGCCAGAAACATTTTTGATTAGTCTATCACCCATTTGTTTGCTCAGAACAGAAAACAGGGCTTTAACCTCTCTCACACTGGTATCTTTATGAGATACCAATTTCATTTCTTTGAATTTTTGTTTCTAAGCATTTCTTTGATCATATCTATTTGTTTCTCATCATCTGATTGACATTGTTCTATTTCTATTTGGAGCCAGACTGCTTGGGTTGGAATTTGGATTCTGCCACTCCTTGACCAGATGAACTTGGGCAAGTTATTTAACTTCTCTGAGCCTTAGTTTCCTTCTCTGTAAAATGGAGATGACAGTTGTACCTACCTCCTACCTCATAGAGAGGTTGCGAGGGATTAAGTGAATTATATACACACATATATTTAGTATCTATATATTTAATAAATATATATATAAATAGTAGCACATATATTTATTTGCATGTATATATACATAAAATATATGTGTATATTATATGTGGGTATATATAAATATATATATATATACACACACACAAAAAAAAAACCTGTCGCCATTGAGTCAATTCTGACTCATAGTGACCCTGTAGGACAGAGTAGAACTGCCCCATAGGGTTTCCAAGGAGTGCCTGATGGATTCCAACTGCTTACCTTTTGGTTAGCAGCTGAACTCTTAACTACTGCGCCACTAAGGTTTCCACATATCTATCTAGTTCATCTTCTGTGTGCATTTTTTGTTATGTTTATGCCATACATTAGGGCCCCTAGCATTGTCCCTAATTTTTCCTCCACGACTTTATAGTTTGAAATTTAGGTCTTTGATCCATTTTGTATGTGATACATACACATACAGACTGCATATTATATACATATATATTTTATGTATATATACACACAAATAAATATGTGTGTTACTATTTTTATTTCCCTCCAGATTATTGCAAAAACCTCTTAATGTTCCATTTGAAATGAAATATAAAGCCAAATACACAAGGTATAAATACAGTTCATATAATATGAAACTTAGTGGAAGATACTTATAAGGAGTTAGTTGTTGTTAGCTACCATTGAGCTGGCCCTATGCACAATGGAACAAAGTGTTGCCCAGTTCTGTACCATCTCCATGATCTTTCACAGAATGAAGCATTATGATTCATAGGGTTTTCCTTGGCTGATTTCAGAAATGGATCACCAGGCCTTTCTTCCTAGCTTGTCTTAGTCTGGAAGCTCCAAAATCTGTTCATCATCATAGCAACATGCACGTATCCACTGACAGGTGGGTGGTGGCTGCACACGAGATGCACTGGCTGAGAGCTGAACCCAGGTCTCCTGTATGGACTGCGAGAATTCTACCATTAGATTGATTTATATTAGTAAATCAAAAGAGCTTGCATAAGAAACTTTTACTTAGTTAGGAGATTGAGGTTGTGTTTATTTTGAATCAAAGTGAAGAATGTCGATGACTTTGAATAATCCCTAAATGATCTTTAATATTTGGCAAGGCTGGTTTTCAAACACAGGCTATACAGTATGAACAACCAGGAGAGATTGTGAGTTGTGCCAAAACGTCTTTGACCACCATAATTGGAAAATGGAGTTATTACCACAATTGAAATGAAATAGCTTGAAAATGTCCTTTATTCTCTATTGAATATCCTCTGAGTCTTGACACTATTTCATGGACATTTTTTACCAAATTGTTGGAAGTTCTATCTTAGAAGCTTTAGTACTAAGAAAGTGTACATTTCTAACACAAAAGTATAATTTTATCTCTTTTGGAAAACTAATAAATCAGAAATTAACAATTTTAATTCAAAGTTAAGATAACCAAAATGTTAGGTTAACCAAAATATTGCCTATAAGTTTAATACTTACCTCTATACGAAATTTTGGCTAGTTTTTTTTTTTTTAAGTCATTGGCCTGCTTTATTTTTTAATTTTAAGGATTTGCAAAACTATAAAAAGACTCGAAGGACTGAGTGAACAAACATCAAATGTTCAATATTCTGAGATAAGGAATTGAATGTAAGTGCTTGATCTGGGAAATGATGCCAGGAATCATTAATAAAGCAATGGGGAAAAGTAAGAATGAACACTGATACAGTATGGATCACTCTGGGAAACGGGGGATGGGTCATGTTGGGACCTCTGAGGGACTGGTGAAGCACTTCAGAGTTGTGTAAACCCAAGGACAAGGAAGCTAGGGTCCCAGAAACCTGGTGCCGTCGAGTCGGTTCCGACTCATAGCGACCCTATAGGACAGAGTAGAACTGCCCCATTGAGTTTTACAAGGAGTGCCTGGCACATTCGAACTGCCAACCCTTTGGTTAGCAGCCGTATCACTTAACCACTATGCCGTAAAAAAAAAAAAAACCACTATGCCGTATGTACCCACAATTCATGTCTGTCATTGGTTGAGGGTTACTGCTGGGGACATTAACTCTCAAGAATGCCAGACCACACCATTGTACTGAAGCATGCTATTGGCTAGAGAACACCCTTGGGCAGTGAGTGAGTGGCAGGTGCTTGCAGTAAGGTGCTCTCAGTATGCAAGGGAACTCTGAGTGCCAAGGGTATATGTACAGAATACCAATAGCGTCTTCGTTGTATTTTTCATGGGCATTTAAGTTGCTTCCAAGTGTTTTGCTATTTCAAACAATGTTTCAAAGAACATCATTGCATATATCTCCTTGTGGACATATACTCAATTTTTCCAAGGGTATATATTCAAAAGTAGAATTGCTGTGTTGTGAGATATGTGTGGTCTCAACTTTACTAGAATTCTGAAATTACTCCACAAATATCTGTACACATTTATGTTTCCATCAGCAGCTCTGCGAGTATCTTTTTGCCTACATCCTTTCTAGCCCTTAATATTGCTCAACGTTTTAACTTCTAGATATCAATTGGATAAAAGCATATTTAAATTTTTAAATATGTATTTTTTAAATTCCTTGTGAATCTAGAAGGGATTTGTAGTAAATCTCTGAAACTGAGGGAACAAAGGAGATCTTATGTATATACAGAATTTCTCTGTAATATGCTATTTATCATTTAATGTGAATTTACTTATTAACAATTCAAATGCTTTCTTCAGTTAATTGTTTCCTTATACATTTACCAATTTTTTATTAGGTTGTTTCTCTTTTTCTTGACTTTTTGGCATTCCTTATCAATACTCTGGATATTGATGCTTTGTCTGTATATATGTTGTAAATAATTTCTCCCAGTCTGTTCCTGGTTTTTAAACTTGTTATGGATTTCTAATAATGGAAGTTTTTTTAAATTTTTAATTATTTTTGAATATGTAATGTATTCATAGCATTGAATCCTCATGTATAGAAATTTATATAGTGAAAAGCCTTCCTTTGATTCTTTTTCCCATCTTCTGTCTTCCGCCCTTTCTGTTTTAGTTTCCTCAGGCTGGCATAACAAAGTACCACGGTTTGGGTGGCTTATCAGAACAGAGGTTTATTGTCCCATAGTTCTGGAGGCTAGATGTTCATAATCAGGGTGTCAACCGTGTGGATTCTTTCTGAGGGTTCTGCTGGAGAGTCTGTGCCATGCCTGTCTCCTAGCTTCTGGTGATGGCCAGTGATCCTTGGTGTTTCTTGGCTTGCAGCTGTACCACTTCAAATTCTGCCCCTATTGTCACATGGCCGTCTTCCCTCTGTGTCTCTCAGTGTCCCCTCATCTTTTATAAAGACAACACTGTAACGTCATGTTAATTTAACTGATAACATCTTCAAAGAACATATTTCCCAAACAAGGTCATATTCATAGGTACCAGAGGTTAGGACTTCAGCATACCTTTTTAGAGGACATAATTCAGTTCATAACATCATACCATACATACCTTCCTAGAGTATTTTTTTTTTTAATATAAAGCAAAGAAAAACAAATTCTTATCTCCCCTACCTCATTATATACAATGTTTTAAATGTTGCTTTTACCATCTACTTTCAAAAACTCAGCCGTTGTAAACCCTAGGGAGCATAGTTCTGCTTTTGTCACACATGGGGTCACCAGCAGTCGGGATTGACCCAAACACAACTCATTTGTTTGTTTTTTGTTTCTGTCATGTAATATACTGTGAAGATTTTTCAAGATGTGTAAGGTACTGTGCTACATACTATGAGGGATGAAGATATGAACACAATACACAGCATACCCACTGAAAGCTTAGTCTCACATATGATGCAGAAAGAGTCCTTTGGTTAGCTGCGGCTGCTAACCAAAAGGTTGGCAGCTCCAATCCACCAGCTGCTCCTTGGAAACCCTATGGGGCAGTTCTGCTCTGTGCTATAGGGTCACTATGAGTCAGAATCGACTCAACGGCAACAGGTATATGTGTACGTATATGTGTGTATATATATATATATATGTATATTTCCAAGTGGAAGAATTAATATTCTTTATAATAATTGAGAATCATACATCAAGAAAATACAATTTATTTGGATACCACCAAATAATTTGATATTTTACCCAGCATCTTAAACACAGTTTTGTTTTTTTTTTTTTTTACAGTTGAGGGCAGTTTAGCAAATGTATAATTAAAGAAAATGTGTGTCAAGGACAACTACATGTCAGGCACTGTGACATGTGCTGGGAGTAGAAAAGTGGCTAAGGCAGACCATCCTTGACTTGAGGGGAGGTAGAGGTTTTTTTAGAGGTTGAGACTAAAACAGCAATCAGGATGCACTGGGTACAGTATGACAATGAAAGGGCATCATAGGAGGTGTAGCACATTGGCAAGGCACCTGATTTTCAGGCTGAGTCATGTGAGAAGTGGAGTTAGCCAGGTAAAGGTGAGGGATGTTACAGGCAGAGGAAACAGAAAAAGTTCAAAATGGATGAAACACAGAGTGCTAGGAGTGCTGAGTGACTAATAAGAAGCTACAGAAATAAGTACCAACTTACTTCTAAAGAAAAACCGTGGTGGTGTAGTGGTTAAGCGCTACGGCTGCTAACTAAAAGGTCGGCAGTTCGAATCCACCGGGCGCTCCTTGAAAACCCTATGGAGCAGTTCTACTCTATCCTTTAGGGTTGCTATGAGTCAGAATCGACTTGACGGCAGCGGGTTTGGTTTTTTGGTTTTACTTCTAAAGACCTAGTTTGAATTCAGTCTTAAGGGAACTCAAAACCAGTTGACACTCAGTCAATTTTGAATCATGGCAAACCCAAGTGAACAGAGTAAGACTGTTCCGTAAGATTTTCAAGGCTGTGACCTTTCTGAAGCCCATCTCCAGGCCTTTCTTCAGAGGTGCCTCACAATGCCCCCAGTGCCCTCACAGGAAGCCCTGAATCTCGGTGTCTCGTCAGGCCCTGGATTGTGAACTCGGAGCTTGCAGGGGTAGAAGTGGAGCCCTGGAAATGACTCTGCAAGGAAAGCTCTGACCCAGCACAGGAGAAATGTGAAGTGGTTAAGCTGTGGGCCCTCCAGTCACACTGCCTGGCTTTATCCAGCTTTGTCTCCTCCAAGCCTCCTCCTCAGAGGAATAATCCATAACTGGACTTATCACAGTGATAAGCACATCAGTAAATGTTAGCTGTTATTATTTCTATGATCATATTTTCTAAATTAAAAAAAAATTGGACAGATGGATGGCCTGAAAACAGAAAGAAAAAACTCCATTTTCACAAAGTGCCGATTTTTGCAAAATGACCTGCTCTTTGAAACCTAACCATGCCGGTAAGTGAACAGGAATTTCTTTGTTAAATTCTTGGAAGTGCCATTGACTAAAAAATTCAAGAATCACTAGATTAAAATTATGAACAGTGCCATATTTTTGCACAAATAACGCATGACTTCTTTGTTTGCCAACTGCTCTCTCATCCTACAAGGTATTTTTGCAAATGTACTATGCTAATTTTTTTTTTTTTACAGCAACATGTAAAAAATTGGCATAGCAGTGCTTACAAAAATACCTCATGGAAAGAAGGAGCAGTTGGCAAACAAACGTAGGAGGCATGCGTTATTTGCGTAAAAATATAGTAGTTGACCAGAAAAGATTCTGAGAAAAAAAAAAATCAATGTTTATGAAGCAGGTAGAGGAAGAGAAGTTCAAAAGGAGATGGTGAAAGAATGGTCAAAGAGGTAGGAGGGAGCATCATGGAAGCCAAGTATGTTATTTAGGGAAAAGCTAAGTAACTACATTAAAAAAAGATTCCAAAATTATGTCCCCTAAAGCAGAAATTTATTTTTCTCGTATTACAAGGCAGCCTATCCCTGCTAATGAGGCCATTCTGCTCCACAAGATCATTCAGGAACCCAAATTACTTCCATCCTATTGCACCGTCATGCCCTAAATTGTTGCCTTGATGGCTTGCAGACAGAGCTGACCTCACAAAAGAAGGCAGAAAGAGCCAAAACTTAGGGATAGCTGCCTGTCTTGTCTTTAAGTTGAAGACAGTCTGGAACACAGCCACAATTAGATGTGAGAAAAAATAGGAAACGCAGTCTTTAAGTGGGTGGCCATGTGCTTATGAAGGAAGGGAGAATGGATTTTGGGAGGGGTCTATCAATCGCCACACCAACTTTTTAAAATACTGAATGATTAGGTAGGTTTATACATCCATGTAACAAATATTTATTGAGTGACAGCAATATTTGGTTATTATTCTATGATTTATGGTCACTATTTTTTTTTTTTTATGAGTTGGAAGCAACTCAACAGCAGTGGGTTTAGAAGAAAAATCTACTACATGTCTGTCAGTTTGTAGTACTGTAGTGGCTTGTGTGTGCTGGAAACTATGCCACTGACATGCTAACAGGGTCACCCAGTGGTGAACAGGTTTCAGCAGAGCTTCCAGACTAAGACAAAGTAGGAAGAAAAGCCTGGTGATCTGTTTCTGAAAATTAGCCAATAAAAACCTTATGGATCACAACAGAACACTGTGTGACTTGCTTGCTTTGGACATGTCATCAAGAGCAATCAATCACTGAAGGAGGACATCATGTTTGATGAAGTAGAGGACTAGCAAGGGCAAGGGAGACTCTCAGTGAGATGGACTGGCACAATAGCCACAATGATGGACTCAGACATGTTGGTGATCATGAGGATGATGCAGAGCCAGGCAGCATTTTGTTCTGTTGTGTGTAAGGTTGCCATGATTCATACTTGATTCAACAGTAGCTATCTATCTATCTAACAAGGAAAATCAAATAAAAGGATAGAAATGCTATTTTCAGATACTGCATTAAGGGAAGATCTATTATATTAAAGACTAAAAAGGGTCTTTTTGGGTTAGAAAATATTGATATCTCCCTCTTTGGGTGATATTTGCCGTAGAGTTGCAGATCTAGAGAATTGGTTGGGAGAGGAAAAGGAGAGTTGCTAATTAGAAGGGGACTCAGAGTCAAACGAGAGTTATGTTTTCAGAAGTTTGGGAGAAAATTGACCATAGTTATTTCCTAAAGACAAGATGCATGCAGAGGTAAGGTTGTTGAAGGTCTCAGGATTGGAAGGAGGGTGGCAATGATGGATACAGGTATGAGTGGTTCACACATGATGGCCTCAGTATTCCCTAAGCAGGAAGTCAGGAAAGCTACTGAGAATGGTGATGGTGTGGGCTGGGTGGAGTGCTTGGTGGAAATTATGAACGCATGGAGTTGTTATGAAAAATTCCAGCAAATACAAGATGCAGAAGTCTAGGAGGGAAGAAGTGTGTCATGAATTGAACCTGTGTTAGGGCTTTGCTGGGTATATGTAGTGGAAAGTACCTACGCTATGTAAGAGAAGGTGGTGATAAGAATTGTTTAAATGTTGAAACTCAGTATTTATCCTACATAGTAACAGAAATGGCCTCTCAGAAGAGAGTTGGCTAGGGAACTGCATACCCCAGTTCTAGTAATGCCTGAGTTTGTTAGTTAAGTGGTTGAGAACTGTGTTTCAGGTTACGTTTTTCAGGGCCTTTTTTTTTTTTTTTTAATTTAGTTGACTTCTTATTATTTTTGTTATATTATTACTGTTGTGTAGGGGAGTGTCACAGATTGAATTGTGTCCCTTCAAAATGGGTATCAATTGGCTAGGTCATGAGTCCCAGTATTATGTAATTGTCTACCATTTTGTCATCTGATGTGATTTTCCTATGTGTTGTAAATGCTATGTCTATGATGTTAATGAGGTGGGATTAGCTGCAGTTATGTTAATGAGGCAAGACACAGTCTACAAGATCAGGTTGTGTTTTAAGTCAATCTCTTTTGAAATATAAAAGAGAGAAGCTAACAGAGAGACAAGGGGACCTCATACCACCAAGAAACAAGAGCCAGGAGCACAGCGCATCCTTTGGACCTAGGGACCCTGCCCGGAGAAGCTCCTAGTCCAGGGGAAGATTGATGACAAGGACCTTCCTCCAGAGCTGACAAAGAAAGAAAGCCTTACCCTGGAGCTGACGCCCTGAATTTGGACTGGTATCCAACTAGACTGTGAGAGAATAAACTTCTGTTTGTTAAAGCCGTCCCCTTGTGGTATTTCTGTTGTAGCAGCACTAGATAACTAAGACAGGGAGTAAATTCACTGTCTCAGTTACAAAGTTAAGAGGCCAAGTCATAAAAATATTAAAAAAAAATAAAGCCATAAATGAATTCCTGTTGCATTTTGCTATTTGCTTTTCTATATTTTTAACGTCTGTCTGTCCCTAGTAGACTTACTGGTTTTACTTCATGTAATAACTAGAGAAATTGGAATTTCTGGAAAAAAACAAAAACCATAAACATACAATTTATAAGCCGTTCGTTGATTTAATTCATTTAACATCCTGTGAATCACCTTTTATATTTCATTAATCCCTAGTGTTTGACCCTAGAGCAGTCAGCCTTTCTTGACATCATATTTTTTTTTTTTATGACTTGATTCTAATCATTTTCTTTTGATCCTTTAGATATTTGCAAATTTCCACCTCAAACTTTTATTTTTTTATTATGGTGACATTAAATATAGAGCTACCATGGTCAGAACTACAAAGATTTTTCCTTTTTAATTTTTATTGTGCTTTAACTGAAAGTTTACAAATCAAGTCAGTCTCTCATACAAAAATTTATATAAACCTTGCTACATATTTCTAGTTGCTCTCCCCCTAACGAGACAGCGTACTCCTTCTCTCCACCCTCTATTTCCGTGTCCATTCAGCCAGCATTTTTCCTTTTGATGATAATACCTGACATCATGACATTTCAACTTTTCAAGGCTTTTAGTTTTCAATTTTTTACGTAGTTCAGAGTTTCTGTTAATTTGTTAGTTCTCAGATTATTACAGGGCATATGTCATTTAGACCCATTGAGGTAAGTGTTTGTTGTTGTTTGCTTCTTTCCAGGTAAGCCTATTTTCTCTTGTATTTATTTTTCCCTGAAATTTTGTTATTTATTATTTATTACTTTGTCTTTCCTCCAAGGGCACAAATGACTTTATGATTTCCCTCTGGCCTTTCAGTTGAATTGATTTGTCTTGTCTGACTTCTCTTTCTTCTGAACGGTGTATATGCTTTCTGCATTTGCAACTTGTAATATGTTTCTTTGAGGTAAAATTTCTGTTTGCCTTCGGACCTCTGCACAATCTTTCTTGTTTTGCTGTTTCTTGATCCTTTATGATTCTCCTATACTCTTCTCCACTGTCGAAACGGTCGTCCCCACAGCAGAAACTTCACTGATTTTCTGTAAAATATCTCTCGTACCAAAGAAGAGGTAAACATTTTAAATCTTGAAACTAAGTATGGCATTCTTTGGCATCAGCCTTTTCTGTGTTAAATTTTGATAACTCATAATTGGCTTTCTTATTGTTCTCATCATCTCAATCAATATGCTCACGTCAGTCAAATACAAATTGGTAAGATTAGATTTCATATGTTCTTGAAGGCAGGATATCACAACACAATTTAGCCAGATTTTTACAATCAATATTCATTTGCACTATTTACGCACTAGAAATTACAGAGGGGAAAATGTCACAGGAATATGGCATGAGTCATCTGGGTTTAGCGCTCTTTAATCAACATTTAGAATTCTTCAGTGGATGGAAATAATGATCAGTGCCTACTAAATTTTATTAACCTTTTAATCACTATTATGCATTTAGTAAATCAGTTCAATTGTTTATTAGAAATGGCTAGTTATAAACAAATTATGAAAAGCAAAATTGATACTTGATAGAAGAGATACACACACACACACATCCATTAGGTAATGTTGTATTTCATATGCAATGTGCAAAAAGTAACTGAAATGCTTTCAATTAGATCAAGATTAAAAAAAACAAAACTCTGTAATTTGGAAATTCCAGGATGTATCATTAAAAAGGAGCAGACAGAATATATACTCTTTGGAATTCTTAAAGGTTACTCATTAGTGAATCCTGTTATTTCAAAATAATAGTATTAATCTTGTAGGAAACTGTGGGTTAGCTGGCTTTCTTTTATGTTTTTAAAGCCGTGAGATTCAAATTTTAAAATAAGAAAAATTACACATCCTCCATGTATTTTATTGTACCTAATATTTTCCCGGAGTCCTGGTGGCGAGCTATGGCTGCTAACCAAAAGATTGGCAGTTCAAATCCACTAGCAGCTCCTTGAAAACCCTGGGGGGCAGTTCTGCTCTGTCCTATAGGGTTGCTATGAGTCGGAATTGACTTGATGTCAACTGGGTTTTTTTGGGGGGGAGAGGGGTTAATATTTCCTTAAAAGCCCTGGTGGCGCAACGGTCAAGCTCTCAACTGTTAACTGAGTGGTTGGCTGTTCAAATCCATCAGTTGCTCTGAAGGAGAAAGATGTGGCAGTCTGCTCCAGAAAAGATTGACAGTCTTGGAAACTCTCTGGGGAGTTCTACTCTGTGCTATAGGGCCTATATGGGTCAGAATGGACTTGATGGCAACAGGTTTTTGTTTTTTTGGTTAATATTTCCCTGGCAGTGGTGGACATGGGGATACAAAGATGACTATGACTAAGTCAGGGTTACCTCTCTCAATAAATTCTTGCATCATTCTAGTCCACTTCATTTTGCGGAATGTGTGACTATTGCTTTTAATGATACTTTTTTTTATCCTACTTCTTTTTGATTTTGCCATTTAATTAATGTCTATTAATCTAGTTTAATTTCTTTGGGATTAGCCTTTGTTTTCATTTGTTTAAAGGGGAGGAATGCTGTATGTTGTCTATCAGCAAGTCAGGAACAGACTTGTTACATTCTTTATCACTTGCTGAGGACTCTGGTAGGTGCTTTGGGATTTACAGAGAAATATCTGACCTAAGTTCCGCTCAGCAGTAGCTGGGTGGCGTTGTTGTTATTGTTGTTAGTTGCTGTCAAGTTGGCTCCAATTCATGGTGACCTTAGTGGAACAAAACATTGTCTGGTCCTGTCCAGTCTTCTAGCACTATATCAGAAAATATTATGTTGTGATCCATAAGGTTTTCATTGGCTAATTTTTCGAAGTAAATTGCCAGGCCTTTCTTCTGAGTCTGTCTAAGTCTGGAAGCTCTGTTGAAACCTGTCCAGTGTGGGTGACCCTGCAAGTATTTAAAATACTGGCGTCATAGCTTCCAGCACCATGGCAACATGCAAGCCACTACAGCATGACAAACTGACAGACAGGTGGTAGTGAGTGGCATTAGGGAAAGTTAATTAACTGCCTTAGGCCATTTTCAGAAAAAGACAGGATATAAACAGACTCATTAATTAATTCAGAGTATAAAGTGGTACCAACTGAGTGTTATAGAAACAACAAACAAGGTGAGAGCATGCAGAATAAACTGATCAGAAAACATCATGTAAGAGCAAAGCACCTGCTTTGCCTTGAGCACTAGGAGGAATTTGGATATATAGCTAGGAGTAAAAACGTCTAGCCCAGTGAACTCAGTGTTAGAAGGTCTGGAGACTAAGTCCATACAGAGATAGCAAATCCCAGGACAGTGATAGAGTCCAAGTAGAGAAACCATTAGATGCAAGCAACAGCATGAGGGTGGGTTTGGCACTGGAGGAAAGATGAATTGGCCATGTCAGTCAGGTACAGTCATTCCAGAAAATCCATCCAAAAATAGGACCAGGAAAAATAGAAGTAAGACCTAGTACTGGGGGTGGAATCGTGGAGAAGAAGCGTATACCCAGTTAGTAAATACCTGAGCCAGGAACCCTTTCAGGTCATCTACCTTTTTGCTAAATTGGTAAAAAAATTATTTTAGAAGCTTTGAGACTAGGACAAGTTCACTTCTTAAACGTGTAAATCCATCTGTTTTATGAGGTAATGGGCATAGAAATTCCAGGAAGTCAAAAGAGATGGGTAAGATGGGGTCAGGCCTGGCCTCCTAATAGTGTGTTCCAAGGGAGAGGAGTGTGGTAACTTGGGCAAAGTGTTTGATCTTTCCTATTTACGAATACTTTGCCAAAGCTGCAGCCGGCAACTTTTCAGTCTCAATTTGCTCAAGGGCCAAAGGCTACTGATCTGGTGGTTCACTGGTTTCTCATTGTTTCTAGGAGAGAAACAAGATAGGCTGTGGAGGATAAGAGGTTAATTTGGGACGATGAGCAATGCCTGTTACCAGAACAGAAACTGACAGGTGACTGACCCAGTAGAAACAAAAGTGCAGAGGGTAAGGATGAGGTGTGTTCACCTGACTTATAGAATGGCTTGCAATGCATTTTGATTTTGAACGGAGATAGTTGTCTTGAGAATCAAAAGGGCATATATGAAAAGAAAAATTCTCATGAAGAAAGATAATAGTGTTCCACTGCAAATAGGCAGAAAACCAGAAAACGAAACCCAGTGCTGTCAAGTCGATTCCGACTCATAGCGACCCTATAGGACAAAGTAGAACTGCTCCGTAGAGTTTCCAAGGAGCACCTGGCAGATTCGAACTGCTGACCCTTGGGTTAGCAGCTGTAGCATTTAACCACTATGCCACCAGGGCTGAAGGAATGCATAATTCTGGAGAAACAGGGATGTCAGGAAAGAAACTGATGTTAGACAGATGAGATGAGCTTAGTTTTAGGAATAAGTTGGTGAGGGATGGTGAGAAAGTTGAGAGCAAAAATCCCTCAGGCAGTTGGGAACAATGAAGGACAGAGGTCAAGCCTGTATATTTTTCCTTTAAAATAAGCATAACTGAAATGTAGCTCACAATGGTTTTTATATCCCATGAAAAAGTTTAGAAAATAATTTCATCTTCCTTTAACTGCAAGAACATTGGAGGACATACTGTTTTGATGAAAAAGTCATAATTCATTGCTGGTGAGTCCATTCCAACTCCTAGTGACCCTGTTGGACAGAACAGAACTGACCCCTAGGCTTTCCAAGATTATGAATCTTTGCAGAAGCAGACTGCCACATCTTTCTCCAGTGGAGTAGCTGGTAGGTTCAAACTGCTGACCTTTCAGTTAGTACCTGAGTGCTTTAACCACTGTGCCACCAGGGCTTCTTCAATAACTCATACAGCGACCAAAATCAAAGTAAAACATGCTGATGTCTTCTGATACCTTTTGTGAGTCAATCAAACACATATTGTACCTGCTACAGAGTCCCTGGGTGGTGTAAACAGAGAACACGCTTGGCTACTAACAGTAAGGTTAGCAGTTTGAGTCTACCCAATGGCACCTCAGAGTAAAAGCCTGGCAATCTTCCCAAAACAGCCATTGGAAACTCTATGGAGTATGGTTTTACTCTGACACAGACAGGACCACTGTGAGTTATAATCAACTGGGCAGCAACTGCTCCTGGTACCTGCTACATTTACTATTTATTTAATTCAGGTACAACAGCCTGCTCAGGTAGTATTTGCCTAGGAATCAGCATAGAAACAGGTGAGAGAAGAAAGCCATTAAAGTGTACAAAGCTTAGACTGAATGTAATTAATTTCATGTAGTAAATATATATTAGCCTCATAAGAGTTGTTTGTATTTGTTCCCAAACCAGTTTATGCCAGTTGTTTGTGATTTTATGGCATTTAATTGAAAATTAAGCAAACTGATGAAATATGAATAAAAAGAGAGATTTTTTCCTTGAAAATCAAGCTGATTGCTTTGAAAGAGGTGATAAAAAATAAATTCCTAAAAAATATTTTTTTGAATCAGATATGGGCTAGACAAATATAAAATACTACAAAATATTATAAAAAGTAAGATGATGTCTATAATGGAATTATTTCTCTAAGTTCTTGATCCATTCTAAAATATATTAAATTTGAAATCATTGGTAGTATATCGTATGCACTAAAAGCAACAAAGAATTACAACTGATGGACATATAAGTGAAGACAATTTACTAGATCTATGGAAACCCTGGTGGAGTGGTGGTTAAGGGCTAGGGCTGCTAACCAAAATGTCAACAGTTTGAATCTGCCAGGTGCTCCTTGGAAACCCTGTGGGGTAGCTCTGCTCTGTCCTGTAGGGTTGCTTTGAGTTGGAATCCACTCGATGGCATTTTTTTTTTTTTTTAAATCTATATCTGTATCTGGAGCCCTGGTGGCACAGTGGTTAAAAGCTCAAGCTGCTAACAAAAAAAGGTCGGTATTTCTAAAACCACCAGCTGCTCCTTGGAAACCCTGTGGGGCAGTTCTGCTTTGCCCTGTAGGGTTGCTATGAGTTGGAATCTACTTGATGGCAATGGGTTTAGTTATATCTATATCTATATCCACATAATGTACTTACAAGTGTATGTTGTCCCTGAGTGGTACAAAATACTAACACACTTGGCTGCTGACTACAAGTTTGGAGGTTCAGGTCTATCCAAGGGCACCTCAGAAGAAAGGCCTGGTGATCTGCTTCTGAAAATTAGCAAAAAAATACCTTATGAATCACAACGGAACACTGTCTGACTCACTTGCTTTGGACACATCATTAACAGGAATCAATCACTGGAGGAGAAGATCGTGTTTGGCCAAGTAGAGGGCCAGTGAGGGCGAGAGAGACCCTCAGTGAGAAGGATTGGCACAGTAACCACGATAGACTCAAACATGCTGGCAATTGTGAAGATGATGCAAGACTGGGCCAAGTTTCATTCTATTGTATGTAAGGTTGCCACGAGTTGGAGTCAACTAGAAATCAGCTGAGAAAAGCAATGACAGTTAAGGAGCAGAATTATACGTGATAAATTTCATGGTCAGGCCAGATTTTTAGGTACAGTAATAGAGGAGTAAAGAATCTTTTGTAAAGGAAGGGCTTCCAGGAAGAGGTAATATTGGAGCAGAGCTTGAAGCATAGGTGCTCATCACTAGGCAGAGACTGAGCATGCTATGTGAAAAATGACATGACAACAGGAAGCTATCCAATGTCCAGAGATGAGGATCTATGATGGGTGCAGTGATAAAGATGTCTGAAAAATATTTTGGGATCATCTCATGATAGGTCTTAAACACCCTATTTAGAGTCCTGAAGCCATTCCAAAATCTATATCTTATGCTTGAGAAAGAAAGCTGTGTTTAGAACAGACTAGAACGGAAAGAAATTAGGGACGGAGTAGTGGGGAGTTACTTAAACTAAGGTAGTGGGAATGGAAATGAGAAAACAGATAGGCAACACATTTTAAAAAGTAGGTTTAAAAACCTTTGAAATGGTTTGTGTTGGTGAGTAATCTAGAAGCATTGTACAGCACTGACAGGGTGTCCTCAGTTGTCAAGCCTTGGAAATTATTTGATGAGTTCCAAAGGACACTTAAAGTTGATCTTGTTAACTAAAGAGTATTAGAATCTGCTCAGGCGAGAATTTTTCTGCATTTGCACAATGCTGTCTCTGCGAGCCTTGAACGTGAGAGAAACACAGCAAAAATATTTTGCTTGTGTTGTAGCCACAAATTACTGTATTTTGGGAAACGATTTCTGAATAAGCAGTAATACAAGATAGGCTCCCCCCTCCCCCTTTTTTTGAAGCTCTCTCTAGGCATATATATTCCATTTATTTTTTTACTTTTTTTTTTAATATTTTTTATTGTGCTTTAAGTGAAAGTTTATAAATCAAGTCAGTCTCTCACATAAAAACTTATATACACCTTACTAAAAAAAATACTCCCAATTACTCTCTCCACAATGAGACAGCCCGCTTCCTCCTTCCAGTCTCCCTTTTCGTGGCCATTTTGCCAGCTTCTACCCCCCTCTACCCTCTCATCTCCCCTGCAGACAGGAAATACCAACATAGTCTCAGGTGTCCACCTAATGCAAGTAGCTCACTCCGCATCAGCATCTCTCTCCAACCCGTTGTCTGGTCCAATCCATGTCTGATGAGTTGGCTTCGGGAATGGTTCCTGTCCTGGGCCAACAAAACGTTTGAGGACCATGACTGCCGGGGTCCTTCTAGTCTCAGTAAGACCATTAAGTCTGGTCTTTTTATGAGAATTTTATTTCATTTATTTTTAAGTGTTTGCTTTTCTTTGACCAAAATTTTACGGCTCTGATCTTTACTCAACACTTAATGGACTTACTGTCAGAGGAGTTTACGGAAGGGTAAATGAATTGCAGAGAGTTTGAAGGCTTCATGAATCCTTTGAATTCTGCAGGTCTTCAGTGAGGCAAAGGGTAATATTGGAGTACCTCTCATTTTTTTTTCTCAAGTAGCACATGTAAGTTTCCTCCGCCTATTCAAGAATATTCATTGCATAAAACACACTCCAGATATGAGGGTTTGAGGGCCGTTTTCTCTTTTTTTTATGATGCAAGGGAAGTATTTAAATGCTCAAGGAGAAACATATTCTCTTGTACTCCCATCAGACCGTCTAACAACAACTTACCAGGTATAAAACATCAAATAGTGTTGATGTAGAATTTGAAACCTGCTTTCCAGGTGTTTTGCCTGGAGAATGTTTTCCGTGAGCTACTGAAAATGTTTTTCCTCCAAGAAGATAGCCTAACACGGTTAAGGCCAAGACAAAAGCTCTTCATCAGTTCCTGCAGGGAAGTGGTAACAAAGACTATATGACAGTCATGAAGTTATGATTAATGTATAACTTTTAGAATGACAATATACTTAAAATTATTCTAACTTTAAGAGAAATCATCTTACTTTTATTTTGCCTGTTGTATGCTGTTTAATTGTTAATTTTAGACTGCCAATTGGAAATATAGTACAGTAGCAGAATTCAAAAGAAAGTGCATTAATTATAATAGAGATTTCTCTCTAATCATGGTTTCAGATGATTTTCAGTTATAAGGGGGCAGTATTTATATGCTCTTGAAATGCTTTAATCTAAGGTACAGTTTTTCTTTTGATAATGGATAAATTCCCAAACTATTAAAAGGAGAAGGGCAGGACATTCCTAAAAGTGCCTGGGGTTATACTTACTAGTTCCTGTCCATTGATAGTATTTAGAGAGTAGGGAGAGTTTTGATAAAGTCAGTAGAAAAAGGACTAGTTGGGTAGCAGAAGATACGGGTTTTCCCTTAGGTTCCTTTCTTTTTGGCCCCAAAACTTTTCTAAGTTCTTGGTTTTGATATATGATAACAGTCCTATCTACTTCATAGAGTTATTTTAAGGGTCAGATTATTACATGTTTTAGCATACAGAGAGAACAGTATACAGTAAGGATTGATTCTGAGGTAGCTCCAGTATTTTTGTCCTTAGATGACCTAACCCCCCTCACACCATTCTCACAGCTTTCTTCATGGTTCCTAGCTCTATAAAGGAGTCTTAGTACCCACCAGCCTCTGTTTTCACCACCCTGAAGAATGATTCAGTTTGTGCATGTTGCTGTTGTTAGCTGCTGTTGGGTAGACCCCAGATTCATGGTGACTCCATGCACAAAGGGACAAAATGATACCTGGTCCTGTACTATCCCCATGATGGCTTGCAGATTTGACCATTGTGATCCATAGGTTTATCCTTGGCTAATTTTCAGGAGTAGATCAGGCATTTCTTCCTAGCCCATCTTAGTGTAGAAACTCTGCGGAAACCTGTTCGGTTTCGTAGCACGCCTTCACTGACAGATGGGTGGTGGCTGCGCGTGAGGTACGTTAGCTGGGACTTGAATAGTGTCTCCCACACGGAAGGCGCGATTTCTACCACTGCTTACCAGTGCCTCATAGGACAGTGATGAAAATAAATAAGGAAGGAGTATAGATTTTACCCTATAAATATTATTATTAAATTACTTCTGAAGGCTTCCTCCTCCCTCCCCAAATGGTAATTCTTATTGTATCACACCATTCTGCTTAGTTTTTTTTTTTTTTAAATCTCTTGGTATTTTATTTTGGTATTTACCTTACATTTATCTCAATATCTTAGAATTTGTGCTTTGAGAATTAGCCTGAAAATGTGTAGTGATCAGGTGCTGTGGTTAATAACTGTTGCTGAGTTCAAATAGAACTCCAAGAAGATGTGTTTGATTTTTTAAAAATGTTTTTGGATAAACTAAGGATTTACTTTCACTGACTTTGAAATAGTATGAAACTGAGGAATCTGCACACATGGGGTCGCCATAAGTTGGAAGCAACTGGAAAGCAACTATAAACAACAACAATGGGAGGGAAAATTACTTTCTCTCTGGCACACCTAATCACCCTTTCTCCTATTCTGTAGGGCAACATTACACAAGACTAAGTAGTTTGGATACAAAACTTATTTAAATAAGGTAGCAAAAATGAAAAAAAAAAAAAAGGGGCAGTTGAAACTGATGGGTAAAAAACAGTCTCTGAAGCTAAGTTTAAGTGTATGATCCTTGGGCTAAATCTTTCGGTGAGGTCAGCTGGGTAGTTAGAGGGATTTGATGTGTAAAACCAGGGAGAATTACATGTTGGCATGACTTGAACAGGCCCAAATATTTATGGTTAATATAAAACATTTCTCAATTGAGAATGACAGGCATACATTAAAGTAAGGATAATTAAACTTTGTCAAGTGTCTTGAGGATCCTAAAGGATTCAGTGGATCGTTAGGGAAAATATTAATTAGGATGATTGTATGTGTGTGTGTATTTTGTGTGTTTGCTGTGTTTTTCTATCTCTTTACAACTTCTTTAAGTGCTAGGATGTCTTTTCTGGTTCTTTTTTAGAGTAGGAATTCTATTCACCTGTTATTTTTTTCACCTTTTTTTCCCCCCAAAAGGAAGGAAGACCTATAGTTTTTTTTTTTTTTTTGAAGTGCATAGGAAAGATTAAACATTTTAGCTATTCTCTTATAACTTTTCCTTTGTTGTTCAAAAACAATAATGTTGCCATCATTCAAAAATGATTACAATAATGTTGACACTTCACAGATAAGAACAAGCTTATTTTTCATGGGAAATTTACAAATGACTGTTGACTCTCCCAGATTGCTAAAACAAAGCAAAACCAGTTTTTGGTACTGCAGATCTAAGGTAACTGTCTCCAGCTTAATAACAATCAGGAAGAGGATGAACTCAATAGCAGGAAATACAATCTAGCAGTGAAATTTGTTCAATTACGGAAGAAAATTCCAACGGAAATGGTGGAAATACCAGCACTTTGGATAAGTGAAACCCTGCTGGATGCAGCGTTCGGCTGTGTTCAGTAAAGATGCAGTATTGCTCTATGAAGGAATAGTTCCCACATCACTGATTATTATTTAATGAGTAGATTAATGAGATAAAAACTTAGCATTTTACTGCCACTTTTAAGTAATTTGGGCAAATCAAGAGGTATGGGAAATCTGACATACTACACCATAAATAAAATGAGGTACTCCCCCTGGCAGAATTTGGGTGCTTGTTAGTTCCTTTTGAGTCAACTCCAACTCATTGAGACCGCACGTAAAATAGAATGAAACGTTGCCTGGTCCTTCGCCATCTTCACGATTGCTGATATGCTGAAATCCACTGTTGCCACCATGTGTATTTTGAGTGCCTTTGAAACTGTGAGACTCATTTTCCAGCACTGTATCAAACATTATTCTGTTGTAATCCATAGGGTTTCCACTGGCTAATTTTCAGAAGTAGATCATTCACTGGTCACTAGGTTTGGCGTCATCCAGTGCAATAATCATGGTGTACCCCCCCCCATGGCTCTCCTCCCATACCAGACCACACAGAAGCCTTAGTAATGTTTTTTTGTACTATTACTCATAGATCCTAATTCCTGTATATCACTCCTTCTTTTCCTTTAATTACTACTTCATTTTCAAAAAAGTTATTGATAATAGGTTCATGAATACTAATTACCACAATATTGTAGCTAAAACACCAGAAAATTGGACAGAATCAGTGACTATAAGAACACCAGCAGCAACTAAAACAACAGTATACTTGTAGCACGTGCAGACAAAACCACGCGATTCAAAGCATCATTGTAATTGGATAATGATGACAGCTCTGACAGGAGGGTATTAGAAGGTTCAAAAAGTAAATTAGCATAGCATTTTAGCCTTGTAGGTATATTGATATGAAAATGTTTTTGTTGTTACAGCTAAGAGATATTTATATAAAAAAAAAATTTCTGCTGAAACACTGCACAAAAACGTTACAGACAGTCATTTTGGTTTCACCTCGTCTAATAGTGTCACCCAGTGTGCTCTCCTCCTCCCACACTTCCCTTGTGATACCACGGAGATCACCAGGCCTTTCTTCCTAATCTTAGACTGGAAACTCCACTGAAACCTATCCACTGTGGGTGACCCTGTGATTTTTGAAATACTGATGACATAGCTTCCAGCATCATATCAAGCCACCACAGCACAACAAACTGACAGCCAAGTGGTGGGCATATGCAGTCTTAAAAAATGTTAGAAAAAGATACGTTTGGTTTTGTGAAACACTCTTACCCATAGTGCAAAGTCTTAACTAGGTCTGACGACTTATGGATATATCTTTAAATTGGTAGAAACACAGGAGAGCATGGCAAGTTCGAGATGATGGGATGATAGCGTAGATTTGATTATGGCAAGCTGGAGCTAAGCAGCTTTTGAGATCAGATAACAATATGTGAGTTTCTTTCTCATCAAGCCTGTAACATGTTTCCCCTAATACAGATTAAGACTGGATGAACTATCATTATCCTTATGGCTCGTCCATAACATAATTAGGCCGTGTCAAGGCAATGTGTTTTGAGTGAAGTGTAAAATGATTTTTTTGTTAAGTTATAGTAATGGTCACAAGAATAATTCACGTAAGGATAGAAATGCGAACACCTATAATAGTAATGTGAAAACATATTTATCTGTTTTTGTTATGTAACATTTTCAAGATTCAAAGTCTTGCTTACGTGACAGACACATGAAGGATGGTTTCAATTACGCTGACCCTGTTGCTGGAGTTTGTGTACCAGGTGTCCAGACCACAAAATGGAAAATGCAATCTTTGCCTTATGTAAATACAGTACTAAGATCAGCTTGCCTTTTAAGTGCCTGATTGCTATTTAATTACAGAGGATTTCTCTTGAAACAGAACAACCCAAGTAAAAACAGCAATAAAGAGCTCATTTCACAGCCTCCCTGTCCTTTCTGCGACATGGAAAGAATGTGGTATATCTGGTAACTTTCTATAGCCAGGTTTATTAAGTGATGGACACTATATGTTTTATAAATACTGCTTTAAAATATCTAATCAGAATATTTCTAACTGAAGTACAAGAATGCCCCTTGGAAGCAAGGATGGTGAGGCTGCATCTCACATACTTCGGATGTGTTGTCAGGAGGGATCAGTCCCTGGAGATGGACATCATGCTTGGAAAAGTAGAGGGTCCGTGGAAAAGAGGAAGACCTTCAGAGTGTCAACAGTGGCTGCCACAATGGGCTTAAGCATAACAACAATTGTGAGAATGGCACAGGACCAGGCAGTGTTTCGTTCTGTCGTGCACTGGGTTGCTGTGAGTTGGAACCGACTCGACGGCACCTAACAAAAATAACAACAACAAAACTTGAATAAGAGGTATTTCTTCCTATTCTTGTGGCATTTTTATGCAAGGGTCTTAAAGCAACTACGATGTGGTAGAAAGAGTATTGGATCTGGAGGTAACGATCAGCAATTCAAATTCCAGTGTTAGGGTAGGCTATTTCTAGAGAAATTTCTTTTTTTCTTTCTTTTGTTGTGATTTAAGTGAAGGTTTACAGCTCAAGTTAATTTCTCATTCAAAAATTTATACATATACTGTTTTGTGACATTGGTTGCAATCCCCACAATGTGACAGCGTACTCCCCCTTTCCACCCCAGGTTCCCTATGTCGATTCGTCCGGTTTCTGTCCCTCCCTGCCTTCTCACCCTGCTTCTGAAGAGGAGCTGCCCATTTGGTCTCATATATTTGATTGAACAAAGAAGCATGTTCTTCACATGTGTTATGTTTTGTTTTATAGGCCTGTCTAATCTTTGTCTGAAAAGTGTCCTATAGACAAGTTTCTTAACCTCTCTGAGCCTCCTGTAAAAGCCTCAGTAAAATGAAACTAATAATTATTACTGTCTTGGGCTATTAAGAGAATTAAATGGATTGCTTATATGAACAGTCATTTAAGAGGATATTTACTGAATTTTATTTCGAAAAATAATTTACATTGAAATGTTTTTGGATTTCTCTTTTCATCTCAAAGGCAATCATATAAAGTAGATTAAGGGACATTATTGAGAAACGTATAACATTTGGATTTTCCTCTTATTTATAAGATTTTTAATTTATCTATAATTAGAATATAATTACCTCCTCTTTTGATCTCCTTTAAGTGAATTATTCAGCCATTTTTCTCTATCATGCTGAGTTAGAGGAGGTATATATATATATATTTTAAAATATTTATATAACTCTTCTAAAACTATTTCTCAATTATTTTTTCTTAAGTAAAAAAAAAAAAAATTGTGTTTTAGGTGAAGGTTTACAGAACAAACTAGCTTCTCATTAAACAGTACACACATTGTTTTGTGACATTGGTTAACAACCCCACAACATGTGAACACTCTCCCTGCTTGACCTTGAGTTCTCTATTACTAGCTTTCCTGTCCCCTCCTACCTTCTCGTCCTTGCCCCTGGGCTGGTTTGCCCCTTTAGTCTTGTTTTGTTTTATTGGCCTGTCTAATCTTTGGCTGAAGTGTGAACCTCAGGAGTGACTTCATTACTGAGCTAAAAGGGTGTCCAGGGACCATCCTCTTGGGGTTTCTCCAGTCTCTTGTCAGGCCAGTAAGTCTGGTATTTTGTGAGTTAGAATTTTGTTTGACATTTTTTCCACCTCTGTCTGGGACCCTCCATTGCAATCCCTGTTAGAGCAGTCAGCAGTGGCAGCTGGGCACCGTCTAGTTGTACTGGACTCAATCCGGTGGAGGCAGTGGTAGTATTGGTCTATTAGTCCTTTAGACTAATCTTTCCCTTTGTCTTTTTTTTTTTTCCCCTTTGTCTTTAGTTTTCCTCTTGCTCCCAAAGGAGTGATACTAGTGGAGTATCTTAGATGGCTGCTCACAGGCTTTTAAGACCCCAAATGCTGCTCACCAAAGTCCAATGTAGAACATTTCCTTTATAAACTGTGTTATGCCAATTGAGCTAGTTGTTCCTGAGGCCATGGTCCCCACAGTCCTCAGCCTACTAATTCGGTTCCTCATGGAGTTTGGATGTGCCTATGGAGCTTCTATGACTTTGTCTTGTACAAGTTGTGCTAGATAAACCACTATTGTGTACTGTCTTACCCTTCACCAAAGTTACCACTTATCTGTTGCCTAATGAATGTTTTTCTATCACCACTCCTCCCCTCCCTTGTAACCATCAAAGATTGTTTCTTTTTGTATGTAAACGTTTACCTGAGTTTTTGTAGTCTTGATCTCATACAATATTTGTCCTTTTGTGATTGACTTATTTCACTCAGCATAATGCCCTCCAGATTCATCTATGTTGTGAAATGCTTTGCAGATTCATCATTGTTCCTTACTGTTGCAGAATACTCCATTATGTGTATGTACCATAGTTTGTTTATCCATTCATCTGTTGATGGGCATCTAGGTTGTTTCCATCTTTTTGCTACTGTGAACAATCCTGCAGTGAACATGGGTGTGCATATGTCTATTCGTGTGATGGCTCTTATTTCTCTACGATATATTACTAGTTGTGGGATTGCTGAGTCATGTGGTATTTCTATTTCTAGCTTTCTAAGGAAGCATCATATCGTTTTCCAAAACGGTTGTATCATTTTTCATTCCTACCAGCAGTGCATAAGAGTTCCAATCTCCCCGCGGCCTCTCCAACATTTGTTATTTTCTTTCTTTTTTTTATTCTTGCCAGTAATGCCAGGGTAAGATAATATCTTACCTAGTGCATTACATTCCTAAGCACTTTATTATGGTTTTGATTTGCATTTCTCTAATGGCTAGTAATCATGAGCATTTCATCATGTGTCTGTTAACCACTTGAATGTCTTCTTTGGTGAAGTGCCTGTTCATTTCCTTTGCTCACTTCTTAATTGGATCATTTGCCTTTTTGTTGTAGAGCTGTTGGATTTGCCTGTAGATTTTAGAGACTAGACCTTTGTTGGATTTGTAATAGCCAAAAATTTTTTCCCAGTCTGTACATTGTCTTTTACTCTTTGGTGAAGTCTTTTAATGGCGTCAGTTTTTAATTTCTAGAAGATCCTTGTTATCTAGCTTATCTTCTGGAGTTTGTGTTTACTAGGTATGGTTTGCATTCTTTTAATGCCATGTATTAGGGACATTTTTTTTTTTTATTAGGGACACTAGCATTGATCCTATTTTTTCTTCTATGATTTTTGCTTTATATTTAGGTCTTTGATCCATTTTGAATTAGTTTTTGCGTATGGTGTGAGATATGGGTCCTGTTTCAGTTTTTTTTGCAGATGGACATCAGCTTTGCCATCACCATTTGTTCAAAAGACTGTCTTTCTCCAATTTGATGGACTTTGGGCCTTCGTTGAAGATCAGGTGACTGTAGGTGGATAGATTTACATCTGGGTTCTCAATTCGGTTTCATTGGTCAATGAATCTGTCATTGTACCAGTACTAGTCTGTTTTGATTACCGTAGCTCTATAGTAGGTTCTGAGGTCAGGTTGTGCGAGTCTTCCTACTTTATTTTTCTTCAGTAGTGCTTACCTTATCCAGAGCTTCTTCCCTTTACATATAAAATTAATGATTAGCTTTTCCATCTCTTAAAGAATGTTATTGTTATTTGGATTAGGATTGCATTGTATTTGTAAATTGGTTTGGGTAGAATTGTCATTTTCACACTGTTGAGTCTATCTATCCATAAGCATGGCATATTCTTCTATTTTTGTAGATCTCTTTTGCTTTCTTGCAGTAGTGTTTTCTAGTTTTCTTTGTATATGTCTTTTACATTCCTTGTTAGATTTATTCCTAAGCACTTTATTTTTTCAGGGGCTATTATAAATGGTATTGTTCTCCAGATTTCTTTTTCACCATTTTCTTTATTGGTGTATAGGAATCCAACTGATTTTTTTATGTTTATATTGTATCCTGTGACTCTGCTGAATCTATTAGTTCCAGTAGTTGTCTCATGTAGTCTTTTGAGTTTTTTATGAATAGCATCATATTATCTGCAAATAGGAACAGTTTTACTTCCGCCTTACCAATTTGAATGCCTTTTTTCTCTTTTTCTTACCTTATTGCTCTAGCTAGGACTTCCAGCACAATGTTAAATAGGAGTGGTGATAAAGGGCATCCTTGTCTTTTTCCGGTTCTCAAGGGGAATATTTTCAGCCTCTCTCCATTAAGAATGATGTTGGCAGTTGGTTTTGTATAGATGTCCTTCATTATGTTGAGGAATTTCCTGTCTATAGCTATTTTATTGACAGTTTTTATCAGGAATGGGTGTTGGACTTTGTCAAATGCCTTTTCTGCATTGATTGAGATGTTCACATGGTTTTTTCTTTTATTTATGTGGTGGATTGCATTGATCGATTTTCTAATGTTGAACCATCCTTGCATATCTGGTATGAATCCTACTTGGTTGTGTATTATTTTTTGATATGAGGCAAAATTCCATTAGCTAGAATTTTGTTGAGAATTTTTGCACCTATATTCATGAAAGATAGTGGTCTGTAATTTTTTTTTTTGTGGTGTCTTTGCCTGGTTTTGGTATCAAGGTTATGCTGGCTTCATGGAATGAACTCAGAAGTATCCCTTCCTTTTCTGTGTTCTGAAGTAGTTTGAGTAGTACTGGTGTAAGCCTTTCTCTGAATGTGTGGTAGAATTCTTCAGTGAAGCCATCTGGGCCAGGGTTTTTTATGTTGGAATTTTTTTTTGTTACCTTTTCAATCTCTTCTCTTGTTATGGGGCTGTTCAGATTTTGAACATCAGTTTGTGTCAGTTAGAGTAGGTAGTCTGTTTCTAGAAATTTGTCCATTTCTTCTAGGTTTTCAAATTTGTTGGAGTTCAGTTTTTCATAATACTCTGTTATGATCCTTTTTATTTCAGTTGGGTCTGTTGTAATGTCCCCCATTTCATTTCTTATTTGGGTTATTTGCGTCCTCTCCTGTTTTTCTTTTGTCAGTTTGGCTAGTGGTTTGCTGATTTTGTTGATCCTTTCAAAGAACCACCTTTTGGTTTTGTTGATTCTATTGTTTTTCTATTCTCTATTTCATTTATTTCTGCTCTGATCTTTATTATTTCTTTTATTCGGGTAGCTGTGAGCTCCTTTTGCTGTTCTTTTTCTATTTGATAGAGTTGTGTTGGCTAACGTTTTGATTTTGTCCCTTTCTTCTTTTTTGATATGTGCATCTATTGCTGTAAATTGGCCTCTGAGCACTACCTTTGCTGTATCCCAAAGGTTTTGGTGTGAAGTGTTTTCATTCTCATTGGATCCTAGGAATTTTTTTACTCCATCTTTGATTCTTCTTTTACCCAGTGGTTTTTAAGCAGAGTGTTATTCAGTTTCCATGTAATTGATTTTTTTTCCTTGTTCTTCCTGTTATTAATTTCTACTTTGATGGTGTTATGATGAGAGAAGAGTCTCTGTATTATCTCAATGTTTTGGATTTTGTTGAGGGTGGCCTTGTGGCCTAAAATGTGGTCTGTTCTGGAGAACATTTCATGTGCATTTGAAAAGAATGAGTACTTTGCAGCTGTTGGGTGGAGTGTTCTGTATATGTCCGTGAGTTCAAGTTGGCTGATCGCAGTCTTTAAATCTTCTGTATCTTTGTTGAGTTCCTTTCTAGATGTTCTGTCCTTTATTGAGAGTGGTGTGTTGATATCTCCTACTATTATTGTGAAACTGTCAATTTCTCTTTTCAGTGTTGTTAGAGTTTGTTTTATGTATTTTGGAGCCCTGTCATTGGGTACATAGATATTTATTATGGTTATGTCTTCATGGTGGATTGTCCCTTTGATCATTATATAGTGCCTGTCTTTGTCTTTTATGGTGGATTTTTCTTCTTTATTTCGATGAGTAGGTTTCTTAACTTCTTTGTGGTTACCTTGAAATTTACCCTTATCTTCCTAGGTTTGAGCCAGGCTATTATTACTTGGCATCTCCTTGCCTTCCTCTGCATGAGAAAATTCTATACCTGCATTGTTTATTACCTCTTTTATTGCTCTGATATTGTTTTCATTTGTAGATTAACCTCTCTGGTTCCCTGTTTTCAATAGTCCTTGAGAGTTCATTTCCTAGATTGGTATCAGGCTGGTGCAATTTTGTGTCCTAGATTCAGGCTGTCCTAGATTCAGGCTGTCATCTGATGTTGTTTGTTCTCAAACCAAAAGACTCCATTTAATAATTCTTGTAAGTTTGGTTTTGTTTTTACATATTCCCTTAATTTCTCTTTATCTGGAAATGTCTTAATTTCACCATCATATTTGAATGAACATTTTGCAAGGTATATTATTTGTGATTGGCAGTGTTTTTCTTTCAAGGTTTTATGTATGTCATCCAACTGCCTTCTTGCCTGCATGGCTTCTGCCAAGGAATCAGTGCTTAGTCTTATTGTTTCTCCTGTGTATGTGACTTTTCATTTTTCTTAAGGTGCTCTCAGGACTCTTTCGTTGTCTTTGGTTTTAGCAAATGTCATTATGATATGCCTTAGTGACTTTGTTTTGAGGTCTATCCTATATGGGGTTCATTGAGCTTCTTGGATGGCCAGCTTTTCATCTTTCATCATATCAGGGAAGTTTTCTGTCAGCAATTCTTCGATGATCCTTTCTGTATTTTCCATTTTCTCCCTCTGTTCTGGAACTCTGATCACTCCCAAATTTTTGTTTTTGATTGTATTCCACATCATTCCCAGTGTTTCTTCATTTTTCTTTGTTATTTTTTCTGATTTTTTTCAAACAAAGTGGTATCCAAGTATTTCTCTTCAATTTCGCTGATCCTGTCTTCTATCATTTAAAACGTGCTCCTCAGACCTTCTATGGCACTGTCCATTTCTGTAATCTTGTGTTAAATTTTGGATTTCTAATTGTTGTGTTTGTATGATTTCTATTTGTGAATTTATTTTGGCATTTTGTTCCTGTATTATTTTCCTGAATTCTTCCATTGTTTTGTCTGTATTTTCCATGAATTAGTCTGCCTTTTCCATGAATTTGTCTATTTTTTTCCGCAGTTTTCTCTGCTTTTTGCTTCAACTCTTGGATAGCTCTGAATATTAGAGATTTAAATTTCCTGTCAGGTAGTTCTAGTGCCTTTTCTTCTTCTGGAAAGTCATCTGATATTTTGGATGACCACTGGATCCATCCCGTCCTTTTTTTTTTTTTTTTTAAACATGTTTCAATATTTTCTGCTGTCTTTGGGACACTCAGTTGTTATTTTCTTTGTTTATTGATTGTAGATTTGTTTGTTTCATCCTGCTTCTCGTCTCATTTGGTTATGTCTGAGCCGGTGGGCTGTGCACTCTTTGTTTTTTGGTCATCTCTGGGCATGATAATTTTCACCTCCTTGTCCAATAGGAAGAGCCAGTCGCTCAGCTGTGGTGCAGCAGGACAGATACAGCTGAAGGGTGGGGGCCAGGATAGGTTGTTTGTGGCATGTACTGGGGCCAAAAAGGTGGACTGGGAGTCAGTGCAGGGCAGGTTCCTGTATACCATACTCAGGGGTGTGGTGTTCAGTGCATGATCACATAGGCAGGAGGGATGGGGGAGGTTGTGATGCGTGGAACTAAGTTGGGTATGGGAAAAAGCGGAGAGAGAAGCAGGAGCCAAAAAAAAAAAAAGTGTTGAGGGAGGCTGCCGTTGAAATGGAGAGATGAGAACCGATAAATGAATTAAAACAAAAAGGAAAAAAGAAAAAGAGAAAAAAATAAATAAGAATTAAAAGGAAAAAGAAATACCCCCAGGGCTCCCATCAGCAACTGGTGAAGTGGCTTACAGGCCTCGTGGCACAGCCCATCTAGAGGGGGCAGAAATGGCACAAAGGGCCAGGTATTTAGGAGACAGGAAAAGAAAGAAAGTAGAGAGAGATGAGAAACTGAGAAATGAAGAAAAACAAAAAGAAAAAAGAGAAAAGAAAAATTAATTAATTTTTTAAAAAGTCCCCAGGGATCCCACTGGCAACCAAGGAAGTGGCTCCCACGCCTTGAGGCACAGCCCAACTAGAAGGGACAGAGTTGGCACAGAGCACCTGGTACTCAGGAGACAGGAAAAGAAGGAAAGTAGAGAGGTGAGAAGCTGAAAAATGAAGGCAGACAAAAAGGAAAAAAGAAACAGTAATAATAATAAATAAAAGAAAAAAAAAAGAAAGGCCCCCAGGGATTCCACCAACTCAGCTGCACAGACTGGGGAAGTGGCTTCCAAGCTGCACAGTACAGTCTGGCTAGAAGGGGTGGAGGTGGCACAGAGTGCCAGGTATTCAGGAGATAGGAAAAGAAGGTACATAGAGAGATGAGAAACTGGGAAATGAAAAAGAAAGGGAAGGGAGGGGAGGGAGGGGAGGGAGGGAGGGAGGAAGGAAGGGGGGAAGGAAGGAAGAAAAAGAAATGCTCTCAGGGATCCCACCGGCATGGCTGTGCAGGCTGGAAGGGTGGCTCCCAAGCCATGCAGTACAGCCCTCCTAGAAGGGGTGGATGTGGCACACAGTGCCCAGTATTCAGGAGACAGGGAAATAAAGTAAGAAAAGAGAGATGAGAAACCAAGAAATGAAAAACAAAAAGGAAAAAAAGAAAGAGAAAAAAAAGTGCCAGGGATCCCACCAACATGGTGGCGTGAACTGGGTAAGCAGTTCCCAGCTGAGTAGCACTTCACAGTCTGTCAAGAAGATGCAGAGATGGCACATGGAGCGAGATGTTTGAGAGAAAGGAGAAGGAGGTGGTGATAGACAGGGAAGAAACCAAAAGAAGTGAAAAAAGCAACATCACCAACAAAGAAATGGCACTGAAGGAGCTGGCCAGTGTTGTCAGGGCAAATCCGTGTGGCACAGAGCCTGTGCCCCTCAGCCTGCAGTCACTCAGCCCACTGGAAAGCGGCAAAGGTTGAGCAGGGGGAAAAGTGTGGGGAATGGGAAAGCATGTATCACTGGTTACTGGGTGCTCTGCCTCCTGCTGGGAGCTCTGTGAACCTGTGTTCCTGTCCACCGATCTCCAATAGGAGTCAAAGATGGCATGTCTGTGCTGCATTAGCTGATGGGGGCCTCCACTTTTATCTCTCCTCACTCTGTTCTGTCTTAGTTTCTTACTCCTTTTGGTGCTTGGTTGAGTTCTTTGTCTTTTCTTTTGACGCTTAGGGTTCCAGGATTGACGTTTGTTTCCGTTTTACTTAGTTTTTCTGGTCTTTTTTGTGGAGGGACAGCATGGTGCTTCTTCCTATAGTGCCACATTGCCTCCGCCTCCTCTTAAGTCAAATTTTTTGACTGTTTAAAATGTTTTTCAATTTCATTCTCAGATATCATTTATTTATTTCGTTAATCACATTTGAATAACATGACACATGATCCTGTTGTGCATATATATGTATGTATGTGTGTGTGTATATATGTGTGTATATATATACACACACACACACACGGCACTGCCAGATACTAGAGTTCAGTCTTCACTCAGCTCCTTGCTTTACTTTCTGGAAATAAGGAGTATCTTAGGTGTATAGGTGTTGAACAGGGTCCAAATATTTCTATCAATAGATTTTCCTTTCCCTGTGTATTATTTAAGATAACACAGAATACAGGTGGGTGGTACAAAAGGTTAAGCACTTGACTACTAACCAAAAGGCTGGAGGTTCGAACCCACCCAAAGTACCTCAGAAGAAAGGCCTAGAGATCTGCTTCCAAAAGATCAGAGCTTGAAAACCCTAGGGAACACAGTTCTATTCGGACAGACATGGGGTCGTCATGAGTTGGAATCAATTCAATGGCATCTTTTTTTTTTTTTTAATTAGAAGATCATCAGGACTTTCATGCTTCTGTCTTCAACATCTGGCCTCTCGCACACCCTGATGCACAAAATAGCCTTAAGATGGTGACTTAAAAAAAAAAAATGTATGAGAACCAAGTGTCATTGAAACTTCTATTAAAATCCTCTTGACTATTTTATTTCCTGTTGGAGGTTATAGTGATATAGATAAAACACCAATATTTGTCTTCCATCATTCAATATTTATTTGGGATACTCTACGATAAGCAAATAATCTGAGAAGCTGGACTATATGAAGAAGAATAGGGCATCAGGATAGGAGGAAGACTCATTAACAACCTGTGTTATGCAGATGACACTACCTTGCTTGCTGAAAGTGAAGAGGACTTGAAGCACTTACTGATGAAGATCAAAGACCACAGCCTTCAGTTTGGATTACACCTCAGCATAATGGGAACAAAAACTGGACTAATAAGCAACGTCATGATAAACTGAGAAAAGATTGAAGTTGTCAAGGATTTTATTTTACTTGGGTCCACAATCAACACTCATGGAAGCAGCAGTCAAGAAATCAAAAGACCCATTGCATTGAGCAAATCTGCTACAAAGGACTCTTTAAAGTGTTGAAAAGCAAAGATGTCACCTTGAAGACTAAGCCAGGGTATTTTCAGTTGCATCATATGCATGCAAAAGCTGGACAATGAATAAGGAAGACCGAAGAAGAATTGACGCCTTTGAATTGTGGTGTTGGTGAGGAATATTGAATATACCATGGACTGCCAAAAGAACAAACAAATCTGTCTTGGAAGATGTACAATCACAATACTCCTTAGAAGCAAGGATGGCAAGACACATCTTACATATTTTGGACCTGTTATCAGAAGTGATCCGTCCCTGAAGAAGGACATCATGCTTGGTAAAGTACAGGTACAGAGATAAAGAGGAAGACCCTGAATGAGATAAATTGACACAGTGGCTGCAGCAATGGGCTCAAGCATAACAATGATTGTGAGGACGGCGCAGGACCAGGCACTGTTTTGTTCTGTGGTTCATAGGGTTGCTGTGAGTTGGATTCGACTCAATGGCACCTAACAACACAGCAACATGGTAAGGGTAAGTTAGGTAAGGTAATAAAAAGGAAAAGACACATATCTTACAAGTGAGTATTTTTTTTTTATAATCTGGAAAATAATATAAAATGTAGAAAGCAAAACATGAACAAATGGCATACAGTTTACAAACTACTGTCAGAAATGAAGTATCAGAAGTTTCAACATAGCTTTATTTGTAATTTTTCTATTAAAATTGAGTATTTGTTTTGAAGTCAATTGTTTTATCTTTATTAAGTACACGAGTGCTCAGTAATAAAGTATAATGAACTTACTATCATTTAAAGAGGAAATTTCTTTTTGTTACCAATACCTGTTTTTAAAGTGTAGTCTTAATTAAGAAATTATAATCTTTAACCAAACACCTGTTGTTCTATTAATCAATTTACTTACCTATTATGTGAATTAAGTTGGTAGATTTTAAAGCAGAGACCACCACAATTTAGTTAAGTTCATCAAAGAACTGTGGAAGGAGGAATTTTCATTGTAATTTTAAAGCTCATTTAATGAGCAGCTATTTGTGCTTGATGCTTTCATATTTAATTATCATTATTATTATTCCAATTTAGAGATTGGAAAACTGAGGCTGAGAAAGATCAAATGCTTTTCCCGAAGTCAGTTTTTTCAGTCCAATTCCAACCAGAGTCCAAAGGGAGGAGATTTCTCAGGGAAAAAAATAAAAACAAAACATTCTGTATTTTTTCAACTGTGAAATCTACCAGCAACTCTTACACCTTTAAGAGTTTTTCTGATATTGAAGAATTTACAATTACCTATATTTTTCCACTAGGCGTTATCTTGGGAAATATTGCTTGGCAATAAAGTGTTATTATTATTTCCTAAAAAACTATATGAATAATGTACAGGTTCATAGGTTTACTACATTTAGGTCTCTCATTCTGTTTAATAGCTGTATAGTAATGTTGTTGTTGTGTGCTATTGAGTCAATTGCAATCATAGCAACCCTACAGGACACAGTAGAACAGCCCCATAGGGTTTCCTAAGCTGTAATCTTTACAAGATCAGATCTCCAAGTCTTTGTCCTGCTGAACTGCTGGTGGGTTCCAACTGCTGACTCTTCAGTTGGCAGGCAAGTGCTTAGCCACTGTACCACCAAGGCTCCTTATCCATTGTATAGATACATCAAAATTTATTGAAACATTCTTATGTTATTCAGTGTTTATGTTGTTTCCTCTTCATTATTTCAAACAGCCCCATAATAAACACCACTGTGTATACCTTCCTTTGCATAAGAAAAATTGAAAGTTGAATTTAAAAAATACCCTTCAACAATTTGTTTAGATGTTTCTATGTGCTACTATAAAGAAAAAAAAAAGACTCAAGACGTAGAGTGATACATGTTATCAATCATGTATATGGTAAAAATTACATATGTAAATGTGTAACAATGACTTAAATGATGCACACTGAACAGTTTCCTCTGGAAAGCAGAATGAAATTGGAGTAAGGGGTGAGGGAAACTTTTTTTATTGTGCTTTAGATGATGGTTTACAGAACAAACTAGTTTCTCTTTAAACAGTACACATATTGTTTTATGACATTGATTAAAAACCCCACAACATCTTTCTTCTTGACCTTGGGTTCCCTCTTACTAGGACTGTGATCACTGACAGAGCCATCAGTGGTGGTAGCCGGGCACCATGTAGTTGTATTGCCTCAGTCTGGTGGAGACAGTGGTAGACGTGGTCCATTAGTCCTTTGGACTAATCTTTCACTTGTATCTTTAGTTTTCTTCATTCTTCCTTACTCCCGAAGGGGTGAGACCAGTGGAATATTCTAGATGGCTGCTCACAGGTTTTTAAGACCCCAGACGCTGCTCATCAAAGTATAGAACATTTTCTTTATGAACGATGTTATGCCAGTTGAGCTAGAAGTTCACTGGGAAGGGAAACTTTTAATTTCAAATATGTGTGTATTGTTTGAATCTTTTAAAATGAGGACAAGCCTATATGCTGCTGTGTATTTAAAAATGAAAAGAGAAACTTAAATGTAATTAATATAGAGGTGTCAAAGTAAACAGCGTGAAAAGCATCAATTCTAATTTCCATAACTTTAGTGTGGTGGAATTCTGATCCAGATATGCTTGGGTATATTTTATGGTCTTTGTGGTCTGAGACTCCTCATATTCACTAACATGTGAATTTATAGATAAATACGATAAAATAGTACAACTACAGTCGTGTGTCACTTAACATCCATGATACGTTCTGTGAAATAAGACGTTACATGATTTGGAGGTTGTACGAACACCATATTATATAGGCAGTGTCTGGGTTACAATGTCCTACTTACATACAGCCCATAGTTATGAACCAACCCCATAAAGCCCATTGTATTAAAAATTTGAGGTACGTACAATGGTTTATAATAACAAACGATGATCTGGCAGCGCCATTTCTTTGTATACAAGAGACATGAGATACACACATTGCATGAGAAAACCTGTTGTGTTTGCTACATCCAGTTATGTCTGCTACATCCTGCTCTCCAATTGGGATTTCTGAATTTATGGGACCATGGATGCGTATGTGGTCAGACATTGCCCGAATGAATGTTATATGGCGCGTGACTATATCTTGGCTTCCAGAGCAAATCATTTCCATCTGCACCACTTTACAAGTATAGCTCTACCTCAACCACATGAGTCACATTACGCATGTTTTCTAAAATCACTATCTGCAGAAGGCTGTAAGCAATCTGCCGGTCACATGATTTGCCTATGGTTGGTTTTGGCAAAAAGAAGCAAAAGCTAACAGAACTTTTAGCTGTATTCAGAAATAGTGCTGATTGAATTTAAGCTGAATATGCAGTATATTTTGGTTGCTTTTCCTTTTCCCTAAATTTTGAAGTTCAAAGTTTAACTTGGAACTGTTTTCTCAAGTTTAGCCGTAGCCAAAGTCCATGAAATGGCTTATGTCTGTCAATAGTTGACCTAATAGATTTGTCCTGTGTTGACACTTTGTTCTCTTCATACTAGACAGTTTATATAATACAATAGGTATGCTATTTTATGTGCGCTCTACTTAGATAATCGCGAAAAATTTTGATAATTATTTAGAAACATTCGTTTTTCCTTTTTTTTTTTCTTTTAGGTAGAGTTCAGGATAAATTATCATCAAGGAATTCAATATTCTTTATTAATTCAAAAATATTATTCAGTGAACACCATCCATATAACTTGGATTATCAAGAGAAAGCCAGTATAGTGAGAAATTAGAGATAAGAAATCATTGAGCCCCATAAAATGTTAGATTTTCTATGAGAAAGCTTTGTAAAAACAGGAGTAAAATATTCAAGAACCTTCCACCAGGACTATGAGAAAGAGTTCCTTTTAAAGTAGGGAAGCTTGAGAAGGATTGGGCTGGGTAGGGATGGGATGCGCATGGGTGGAGGTGGGGACACAAGGCTGACAGGAAGAAGTTGGAGAGGGAAGAAAAGCATGAATCGGCATGTCTGGTACTCCTGGCTGCTAGGACATGGGGAAAGGGTATGGTGAGAGATAAGAATGAAGGTTAAGGAGGTAAAGCAGGGATCAGATCTTGGAAACCATCAGAAGCCACCCTAAAGCCTGTGGACTTTTTCCTTTAGATAGTAGAAAACTTTTAAAGGATTTTTAACAGGTGAGCAACTGAGATGTGCACTTAAGGAAGAGAACGATGGCAGCAGTGCAGAGGACAAATGGGGGGGGTGGGGTGGGGCACACAATAAGTGGAATTAAAATGGTTCAGATGATTTTGAAGACATGGAATAAGGTTAGAGTGGTGGCAATGGACAGGAGAGGAATAGAAAGGATATGTTAAGGAAGTAGAATTGACAAGACTGGGTCAGTGGTAAAATTTGGAGGATGTGGAAAATGGAGTGATATGAGTTGATTCCCAGGTGTCTGTCTGGAATTAATGGGTGAATGTTGATGCTCTTCACCAATAAAAATAGGAGCAGAGGTTTAGTAAAGGTAAGGATCTCAGCGTTTAGCTAATTTTTTTTTTTTTAAGTGCATATGGGAATCCAGGTGGCAACGCTAAGTGGATAGTTGGATGTACACTCTGGAGGTCAGAATATAGGACTGGATTAGAGATATAGATTTGCTAAGTCATCAGCATTTAATAAGTGGAGTGTTGATATTACTCCAGGAAAAAATGTGGAGAGGAGAAAGAATAAACTTAAGAATAGCAGTTTGCTGAAAAATATTATTTAGAGGAGGGTAGTACAGTGGTTAAGAGCTTGGCTGCTAACCAAGGTCAGAAGCTTGAATTCACTAGCTGCTCCATGGAAATTCTATAAGGTAGTTCTACTCTGTCCTGTAGGGTCACTGTGAGTTGGAGCTGACTCGATGGCAATGGGTTTGGTTTTTTTAAGCCAGTAAAGAGCTCCCAGAAATATTCCACAGGATGTAACAATTAAGAGTTTATTGAGGATCTTTGTGAAATCAGTTTCAATAATGTAGTGGGGTTGGAAAACCACACTTAATGGCATGTTATTTTTGTTGCTGTTAGTTGGCATTGAGTTGATTCTGACTAGTGGCAACTCCATGTATGCAGAGTAGAACTGCTCCATAGAAGTTTCAAGGCTGTGATCTTTTGGAAACAGATCTCCAGGCCTGTCTTTTGAGGCACCTCCGGGTGAGTTCGAACCATCAACCTTTCAGTTAGTGGTTGCGTCACCCAGGGATTCCCCCCAATTCCATAGTTGAATAAAAAGTAAATGAAAAGGGTAAAATTAGTGAGTCCAAGTGCTTATTTGAGGAGCTTAGCTGTGAAAGACAGGAGAGGACATTAACTAGATGGGTTCACAGGGTAGAGAGATGTATTATTTGTCAAGATAAGAGATACTTGAGCATTATTAATGATCTGTAGAAAGGGAGCTGGTACAAGAGATGGAGAATATAGAAGAGATGGAAATTACTCATGAGGCACAAGTACATTTACTCGCAATAAGATGCAACAGAGTTGGAGAGGTTTCACCGTAAGAACTGATCATCTGTTCTTATCATCAAGAAAATTGTTGTTGCCAAAATGGAAGTTTTGATAAGACGTCTTGTTAACTGTGATTTATATAGCTAGCATCCTTATACCTGCATGGGCAAAATCACCAAAACAGTAATCCTTACTTGTGCTTCACCATATACAACTTTTCCTCTCTGTCGTTGTTATTAGTTTCTGTGGAGTTAACTACGACTCATGGCAACACCATGAACAACAGAAGGAAATGGTTGGCTTGTCCTGCAGCATCTAAATCATCATTGACATGCTCAGTCTGAGTGACTTCAAACTTAAAGACTCATCTTCCAGCAGTATATTGGGCAATATTCTGTTGTGATCCATAGGGTTTTCATTGGCTAATTTTTGGTAGTAAATTGTCAGGCCTTTCTTGCTACTCTTTCTTAGTCTAGAAGATCCACTGAAACCATGGGTGACCCTGCTGATATTTGAAATATTGGTGGCATACCTTCTAGCATCATAAAAACAAACAACCCAGTGCCGGCATCATAGAAACATGCAAACTGCCACAGTCTGACAAGCTGACAGATGGGTGGCAGATGTTTCTCTCTAGAGACAGCTTTTCAGTAAATGGCTAGTTGCGCAACCCAAAAACCCGAGTCATACTTGATTTTCTGTCCCACGGTCCATTCTTCAGACATCTCAGCTGCATTTGCTTCTGCTCATTTCCACAACTGCATTTAAGTTGAAAGTATCAATACATCATGCCTGTACTACAACTCAAAATACACAGTGACTGCAGTAATGGATTCTAGCATGTCAACGATCGTGAAGATGGTGGAAGGCCAGGCAAAGTTTCTTTCTGTTCTACGTGGTGTCACCATGAGTCAGAGCCAACTCAGATAATTCTAACTTGCCTCACCACTTATCTAGAGCCCGCTCCCGCAACGCACACACCATCTATTTTCTACCTAGCTAAAAACCCAAAACTCGTTGCCGTCAAGTCGATTCCGACTCATAGCAACCCTACAGCAGTCAGAATAATGTCATAAAAGGTAGATCAAGTCATGTATTTAGGTAAATAATGTCATAAAAGGTAAATCAAGTTAAGATTTACCAGTAATAAGCAATATAATACGTAGAAAAGACAATCTTTGACATCTCTTCTAGCCAGATGACAAACAATATCCATGCATGCATTTTGTGTTGCAAGTAGAGAAATCTGAGAGAAATTTATAAGTAGAAAAAAGGAGACTACAAGAGGAACACACTGGTATTTGATATTTTTGAAAAACTCAAAACTCACCACCAAGATTTATATAAGGACACTAATTATATGTAAGGACACAGTGTAGGTCAATAAGCTCCGAGAGTCTTCTTAGGAATGAGCTAAGTTTAATTCTAGAGGTGGAAACCACTTGAGAAAAACCTGTGGAGATCCTATGTACTGTACAAACTTTTCTCCAAGGAAGGTGGAATGAGTATTGGCCAAAGTCAATGGTTATAAACCTTGGTGATGTGATTATGATTTCTACATGTAATAATTCTGTAAAGAAAATACACATAATACTCTTATATGATGGAGTTGATCATTAGAAGCAGAAGATACACAGAGACGTGAATTTCAAGTTCAGAAAATTCTAGTGATATATAAACAGGTATTTGTAGTGAAATTATATATGCATGTGTATGCTTTTGTATATATAACTATGTATGTACACATGTATATATGTGTATATATATATATACCCACAGTTCTACTCTGTCCCATAGGGTTACTGTGAGTCAGAATCCACTTGAAGGCACACAACAGCAACACAAGTTGGAATAGACTTGATGGCACACAGCAACAGCAACACCTGGATTCAGCTCCATCAGCTGCTGACTATGTGATCCTTGATGAAGTGCTAGACCTCAGTCTCTTCTTCTTTATTATAAAAGAAAGGAGTAGATTCTTCTCAGATCTCCTCTGAAATATCTATGAGTTGATTCTTTTTGGTGAAATGATTCATTAATTCAGTATTTGCATGTTATATTGATGAAGCTTATGGGGATCCAAAGTAAAATTTTGTTGAAGATAATTCAAAAACTGTTGTAGCAGTACATCGACAGGGAACTGCCAGAAGTTCAAGCCAAATTCAGAAGAGGACATAGAATGAGGGATATATTGCTGATGTCAGGTGGGTTTTGGCTAAAAGCAGGGAATACCAGAAAGATGTTCACTGTGTTTTATTGACTACAGAAAGGCATTCAACTGTGTGGATCATAACAAATTTATGGAAAACACTGCAAAGAATGGGAATTCTAGAACGCTTAATTGTGCTCATGAGGAACATGTACATAGATCAAGAGGCAGTCGTTTAAAACAGAATAAAGGGATACTGTGGGTTTAAAATCAGGAAAGGTGTGCATCAGGGTTGTATCTTTCACCATACTTATTCAGTCTGTTTGCTGAGCAAATAATCCAAGAAGCTGGACTATATGAAGAAGAATATGTTATCAGGATTGGAGGAATATTTATTAACAGCTTGTGAAATACAGATGATACAACCTTGCTTGCTGAAAGTGAAGAGGACTTGAAGCACTTACTGATGAAGATCAGAGACCACAGCCTTCAATAGATTACACCTCAACATAAAGAAAACAAAAATCCTCACAAAGGACCAATAAGCAACACTATGATAAATGAAGAAAAGATCGAAGTTGGCAAGGATTTCATTTTTCTTGGACCTAATCAACACCCAGAGAAGCAGCAGTCAAGAAAACTGACTATGTATTTCATTAGGCAAATATGCCGCAAAAGATCTCTTTGAAGTGCTGAAAAGCAAAAATGTCACTTTGGGAATTAAGGTGTGCCTGACCCAAGCCATAATATTTTCAGTTGCCTCATATGCATGGGAAGGCTGGTCAATGAATAAGGAAGACTGAAGAAGAATTGATGCCTTTGAATTATGGTATTGGTGAAGAATACTGAATATACTATGCGCTGCCAGAAGAATGAACAAATCTGCCTTGGAAGAAGTACAGTCAGAATGCTCCTTAAAATGAAGATGATGAGACTTCATCTCATGTACTTTGGACATGTTACCAGAAGGGACCAGTCCCTGGAGAAGGACATCATATCTGATAAAGTAGAGGGTCAGTGAAAAAGAGGGAAAAAAAGAGATGGATTGACACAGTGGCTACAACAATGGGCTCAACCAAAGCAACAATGCTGAGGATGGCGCAATCCCGAACAGCATTTCGTTCCGTTGTACATAGGGTCACTATGAATTGGAACTGACTCGACGGCACCTAACAACTTGGGGAATCTGAGGATCAACTGTGCTAAAACAGATATATTCTTTAGAGAATGGAGGCTAACCACATTTGCTGATTTTGGACTGTCACAAGGAAGCTTGACAATCACTTTACACTTATAAACAGTTTACATATCTTTCTGTGAATTGTCATAATTTTAGGCAGAACTTGGTCTTGTGTTTAGTACATTATCTTGACCTCTTTGTTTTCTAGATTTTAAATGAGAGTTTTATACTCCAGCAAACCTCCTAATTGCCTCATGTGAAAGTCATTCTAAAATAATACTTCCAAAGTCATTAAGATAATATATCTAGACTGGAATGTAGTTACTTATAGAGTATTGGTTGGAGGTATGAAAAAGGAGTGAGAAAGGTGTTTTATTGGTCTAGAAATTCAATCTTAAAACTGTGTCACTATATTTTGCAAATGCTAAGCAAACCACTGAACTCAATGCTAAATATGAAACAGTAGTTAAGAAATGATTCGCAGAAAAAATGCCAAGGTTTTGGATTTACTTTCTCATGTGGAATCTATTTACTTATTTGAACATGTGGAATTTTTAATCTCCTTAGAATGTTCTTAAGCTTCACACTGAGCCTAGAAGTTAACACAGATTCCGATCAGTAAGCAAATAAAAAATTCCTTTTAAGACATTCAGTGGAAAAATACAAATATGTTCCTTTCCCATTGTGAAAGATTTATCTTTGCACAAAATGTCCATCAACAAGTCAAAGATATTCAGATATTTAGCTAAGCCCTTTGTGAGCCAAATGTATCTTGAAGACTGAAGAAAGAATATTCACTGGAAACAGGCTTGGCTCATAATAGAACTGCATCCTGAAATCTTGTTTATATTTTTATTCTATACAGTTTATATGAATGGGAAAGTATATTCAGTGTTCAATGAATTAATGTCACTAGAATTAAGATCGTGAAGGCAGACACTTAAAGTTTTATGTTCATTACAGAATTTCTACTGCCTAATTCAGTGCCTGCTGTAAATCGGAGCCTTAAAACATATATTCTGAATCAATAGTGTTGAAAGAGGATAAGCTAATCTTGAGACTTACTATCCAAACATAGCATTGTCCCTAAGCATAAGATCTTAGCCAAGCCATTTCACTGTCTTTGGATCTCATTTTCCTCATCTTTTAAAAATAAGGACTTTTAGATTGATGAATGATCTTTTAGTTGTACAAAAGCACTTGGCAATCACAGTATTATATCTGAAATATTCTTGTAAACACTACCTTATATAAATGTGTTGCTACAGGTGACATAATTACTAAACTTATATATTAGCTCACCTAGTATATAGACTTAAAATTTCAGAACACAGATTATCTTTTATCAGACTGAAATATTATAATACACTCTCTCCTCCCACAGAAAGTTTATCAAATGCCATTAAAAAATAAGAATGCAGTGTGATCTCTTGGCTTTGTTTAAGGAAATTACCAAGTCAGAGTTCAGAATGAATTATTTAATTTATCTGCACAGTGTGGCTCCTGCAGGTCGGGGTCAAGGTTGAGGGCAGGCAGGCTGGAGGGTAGACCCTAGCACCAAAGGTGGTGTGTAAATAAAAGGATGTGCTACTTCCTGAGTTAGACAATATTCATATTAAATGAAAATCCTAAGTCTGTATCCTTATGGATGCGTGGAACAGGTATAAGTCAAACATCAAATGGAATTAACATATTATAAAATGATATACAAAATATGTTTTATTGACCCTGCTCAATAAATCTTTTTCAGATCTTGAGGATTTTTACTGGGGTAATTGTCCAAATGAAATTCCAAGCATTCTATCCAACTGGTAAGTTGAATCACTAATTATATCACAGCATAGTCACCATGAATCAGAATCTACTTGATGGCAGCTAACAACTGACAACAGTTTCAATAGGTAATTAATACATCATTCTGAGTATAAAAATGAGAAACTTGAAATACTGCTCTTCACTCATTTTTAAGTCTTCTTTTTTTTTTTAAATCAAGATGGATAAACAATTTTTTTTTTTATGTTTTTATATTATCATCCCGGGTTACAAATACAGATTCTAAACTTGAGAAGTATTTAACACTTTCTTTTAAAAAATGGAATAAAATTAAATGTCCAGAATTTATCTGCTACTAGTGTACATATTTTGTAAACCATTTGTAGGTAAGATTGTACATCGAAAATATCCATTTAAAATTCTCTTTCTCGATAATTATGCTTCATTTATTTTCTAATAGTAAAATTATAAAAATGTAAATAATGAGCTTCATTTGATACATAATTAACTATGCTTTAAAATGATATCCAACTTTGTACTTCGTACATTTGATACCTTGGTAAACTAGTCAAATATTACTTTGAGTATCATTTTCATTAAAAGTTCGCCGGGTTTGAATCCCTGCTCCCCACTCACTCTCTGCGTGCTTAGATTTCCTTATCTGCAAAATGGAGCAAGCAAAACATAACTAGCTCCTGGGGTTGTCCTGAGGATTAAAGAAGTTAACACAAGTAAGTGCTTAGAACCCAAAACCAAACCTGTTGCCATCAAGTCGATTCTGACTCATAGTGACCTTATAGGACAAAGTAGAACTGCCCCATAGGGTTTCCATGCAGCAGCTGGTGGATTCAAACTGCCGACCTTTTGGTTAGCAGCTGAGCTCTTAACCGCTGCACCACCAGAGCTCTATAAAATATTACAAAATTATCCATATATTTAAGTGTTAGATATTAACAAAATTATCCATTTAACTGTGGTATACAAATTCAGACAAATATTATTAATTTAAGTATTTTTTTAATTCTGACACCTCATTTAACTATTTTATTGCTAATGACTTTCATGATTGTCACTTAAGTATGATGTTGACTGTCTAAGTTTCCTTATCATGTTAGGAAGCTATCTATTCTTTATGAACTAAATTAGGTTATCGGAAATTTCTATTGAAGTTTTTTAAATCTCTAAACATATAAATGTAGTTTTTGAATCTGTTGAGGGTTTTTTTTTTTTCTTGTTAACTATTTGATTTGCTAATATTATGTCATCCTTGCATAGTTAAGACAAAATCCAGTTGGTTGTAGAAGCTTATTCTTTTATTATATACTGGAGTTTAATTCCTTTTTATTTACTTGGAAATTTTGCAAAATGGTCACAGGTAAGAATAGTCTCTAGTATTTTTTATTGCTTGCCAGCTTTTTGGTACTGTTAAGGCTTTATACACGTTGGAACCTTTAAGATACTCTATCTAATCATATCTAATAAATAATCTGGCACAGAATCTATTTTGGAGGTAGATTTTGAAGTTTAAAAAAAGGTTCATCGAAGATTCTTTAAATTTTGTAGAAATTCTGTTTATCATTGGGTTAATATTCGATCTGATATTTTGTATTGTCTAACTTATTAAGCCTGTCCTTTTATTAGAATATTTTTTACATTACAGTCTTATGTTTTATAAAATTATTGCTAGATAAATTTGATAGTCTCTAAGTATTTTTTTTTAAGTATTTCTAATTTTCATGTGTTTTTCCTTGTTTTTAATTGATTATGTATATTGAGTGTTTACATATCCTACTGATTCTTTCAAAAAGCCAAACCTGGAGTTATTTATTCCTCTGCTACTTTTCTCTATTCTAGTTTGTTAATTTCTGATAAATACTGTCTATTTTTCATTCCATTTTTAAAATCTTGAGGTTTATTCTATTAAAATATCTCTAAGAGGGTATCTTGAGTTTACATTAGGCTTTGAATATGATCAGTTTTTTTAAGGTTTTAGGAATTTTTTATAACAATACATAATCCCTCTAATATACTGAATTGAGTATAGTTCTATTTAGCATAAGTCAATCAAATTTTGTAATATTTTATTCTGTCTACTAAGAAGAGATGGAACCAGTCTGTGTAAATTCTTAAAAAGTTCAAGTCATCCGTCTGGATTTATAGTCTAGACAACATTTAGGTACCAAATGTAAACTAATCAGTTATATGAATAGATCTTGTTTAGGAAAAAGAGTCTCTGGGGAATGTGGGGATCAATTCTAGAGGGGTAAGACTATGGCCAGAGAAAACAATTAGGGATCTATCGATGATCCAACATTTCCACTTTTAGGAATCTGACCTTTAGAGATACCCTCCTGTCTTGGAAGGAAGTGATAAGTGGTCTTGTTCTTACCCGAGGCTATTCCTACCACTTTTCCTGATTCCTTCCACTTTTCCTTCATCCATGACATTTACTGCGTCAGATTTCCTTCTCAGTCCCTTTGTGATTCTTTGGGGGCACTAACCTCTTAAAGGTAAAACAGAATTGCTTTCTTGTCTGGTGAGTTGCTATCCTTGCCCCTTCCTTTTCTTTTTAACCATGTTGCTATAGCTTATAACAGCCCAGATACATCTCTACCAGGCTTTTAGCTTTGGCATTCATCTAGCCAGCCATCAAACATGTACTGAAAATCAACCATGTGCTAGGCACTATGCTAAATATGAAAAAAGCTGTCTCCCTACCACAGATAGAGCCTTTAACATCTATGCTAGAGAGAGCTTAATCTCTTGCTAGAGCTCTCCAGAGTTCAATATCTCCAGTTGGCGTTAGTATTGCTCCGATTTGTTGACCTGAAGGCACCAAAAACTTCAATGAGCTCAGTTTTTTTTTTTTTTTTTTTATCTTTAATCTATACCTCCTATATTCCCTTTCCTGGCTGATGATTGGTAATAATCGAGACTGGAATTCTAATATGTGCTCAGTATATAATTCTTATCATTAATGTTTTATGCTATCCTTTTCTCTCTGTCTCATTCTTTACCAAGTCTCACCAAAATCCTATTGATCCTATTTCTGTATGTATCCCAAACTTCTTCTCTTTACCTCTGTATTTATTAGTTTCATAATGAATTACTACTCTTAGTCTTTTTTTAAGCTCCCAGCTTTTTCAATCTTCTTTCCTCCCTTGTACACCAATAACACTGCCACCAGAGATATTCTTCAACTTGTAATGGTTATGGTAGTCACCCATTCTAAGGTTGTTGATGACTCTGCATTTCTTAGAGGATAAAGCCCAGATTCTACGGTGTGACATTCAGTTTTCTTCACAACCTGGTACTAAGTTCATCTCTCCTCAATTTATTTGCTACCCAGTGTTCTCATCCTCTCTCCCAATCTAATTATATTTGATTATGGCGTCTTCATATTGAGACCATTTGCTGACATATGACAGGCAGCAACCAGAGTTGGTAGATCATTATTTTGAAAATATTTGAAAAAGCAGGAGCTTGTTTTTACTCAGTGGCAGTTGGGGTTTGTGTGTGTGTGTGTGTGTGTGTGATCTCTTGGGGTGGATCAGGGTGAGGAATTTTTGTTTAGTTTGGTAACTTCTGGATGCTGTTAAAGTTTCATATTAGGTGAATAGCATAGAAATGGCAGCTGTGTATATGACTTAGAAATGTCCTAGTCTGTGCTGTGTATTATGGAGGATAAATTGAAGCCTACAGTAAAAAAAAAAACAAAAACAAAAACAGTGACTTATTCAGAATTATAATTGGAGTTGCTCTGAGACTGAGGGCTCCCAAGTCTGTGGAGACTAATATAAACAATGGTTTGGGTTTTGAAAAGGGTTTTAAGAGATGCGATGGACTGTAACTATTACATAATACAAATTAGATTATTCAGATTTGATTAAAAATGGCTACATAAATATACCACCAAGTAATTTATCTCCGAGGTTATATTATTATTAATTTTTTTCTTGACATTTGTATTGTAGTTATTTATGAGCTTGTACTTTTCAGTATTTTTTTTTAAGGCATGTTTTTAAGTGAATAGGTGGGTCTTAAGCTCTGAGTGGGGGGCTGGGGTGGTTAGAAATACAGGAGTCATAAGGATGTCATTAAAGCCTTGAGGTGGAGAGACTGACATCAGGATGAACAGTTTCATTCATGGACTTCACACAATTTGGGAGCTCTGGTGGTGCAGTGGTTAAGACCTCAGCTGCTAACCAAAAGGTTGACAGTTCAAATCCACCAGCTGCTCCTTGGAAACCCTGTGGGGCAGTTCTACTCTATCCTAATGGGTCACTGTGAGTAGGAATTGACTCAACAGTAATGGATTTGGTTTTCATTTTACACAATTTGGCTCAAATAGAAGTTGTAGTCATTCTCCTTGTCTTTATTGTGTGGGATCTAGCAGCCAAACTAGATTTTCCTTATCATGTTTTTGTTCAGTTGAAAGTTTTGAAACACAGGTAAAGTCTTTGAACTTACCTCTTAAATTTCAAATGCTTAGTCATGCTTTTCTAACTGCCAAGATCATTTTAGTTCTTAATAGTGACATATGTAGTATTCCATGCATATTGTCCATGACATAGTCTTTGAACTAAACAGATGATAGTTTGCTTTGGTCATTTCAATATTTAAGGAAACCACATAGAATGTACTATGATTGCATTGATTTATCAACCGTTGATATATTCCCCCCAAATTTCTATTTCATATGATATGTCACAGTTTACAAAACACTCCCACATGTATTGCATGTGGACCATTGACTACCATCTGTCTTTCTTGTGAACATGGACTTTAGTGCTTATTATACTGACATTCCCAAACTTTCTTTTCTAGTCAGATCCACTCCTGTAAATATCAGTTTATGAATGAAAATATCATATAATTGTAGTGTAGTTCTGCTTCATGGCAACAGGTAAGTTTTGGCAGTGCCACCATTTTTGTTTGTGTAGCAATGTTTTTGCAATTAATCAACTATTTAAGTTTCTTGTTATAAAACTGAGTGAATCACAACAAAAAAAATTAGAGCACTGGCATTGGTGGATAGAATTGTAGGACTCAAAAATGGGAAGTAATTGAGATGAAGATGTCATCATAGTTTGTGTCTTTAACAGGCAACTTGTAATCAAGAGGGGATTTATATTTATTTTTAGTCCTGTGAGTGTATCCCTTACAACTTTGACCTTTCAGAACTCATATATTTTGTCAGTTGGAATATACTAGGTTATTCTGTAGGCATAAACCAGTGCTTCATTTCATTGGTTTATCTGAACAGAAGTTTACTTTTCTCTATTACAAAAGGGTCCTTGCATATTTTAATTACTCAGGGCCCAGGCTGATGGAGACATCATCTTGACGCATGTGGCAGAGAAAGGGACACTGGTGACTGACTTGCTGTTAGCTGCTGTTGAGTCAGCCCATGACTCAGGGTTACCCACTGCACAGGAGAACGAAACACTGCCCAGTTCTGTGCCGTCTTCACGACTGGCTGCAGATGAGACTGTTATGATCCATAGGGTTTTCACTGGCAGATTTTTGGAAGCAGACCACCAGGCCTTCCTGCCTAGTCCATCTTGGTCTGGAAGATATGCTGAAACCCATTCAGCATCATAGCAACACACAAACTGCCAATGACAGATGGGTGGCGGCTGCACATGAGGTGCACCAGCGTTAGCAGAGAATCCAACCTGGGCTGTCTCACATGGAAGGTGAGAATTCTACCACTGATCACATGGAAGGTGAGAATTCTACCACTGAACCATCACTGCCTGTCTTAGTCAGGGGCCTGAGCCTGGGTGTGCTGTATGTCACATTTGTTCACATTTCATTGGTTAACACAAGTCACATGGGCACACCTAATTAAGAAGGCCTCGAAAGTACATCCATACTTTGTGCCTGGGAGGAGAGGAGAACTTGAGTATTTGTAAACAAATGTTGTCTAAATGAGTTACTTTCTGAAATGACTTATTTATGATCCTGGGTGACAGTATGCCTTTTCCTTCTCAGCATAAGTCTATATTATAAGGACTGTTGAATATTATTATTTTCCTCAGATGCATAAACTGAGAATCCCAATGACTGCGTGGTTCCACTATACACATGCAGCTGGGAAGAAGGGGAATCAGGTTTCTTATATCTTTTCAGCATAATTGTTTCTCCATATATTTAATTAATCTGAAATCTGTATTGGGTTCTGATACTTAATACTCTGTGGTGTTTTTGTGTAATTGCTCCTTTATTTCATAACCAAATAAAGAGCGAATTTATGATAATGCATTCTTGGCTTTAAAAGGTAATTTATAAATATTACTATCAATATGTTTCCTATATTTACCTTTAGACAGTATTTTAGTGTTAAAATTTATTCATGTCCTAAGTCCATGTTTAGATTTTCCCTAGTAAATTATATTCTGTTAAGTATGAGAAGAAAGCAAACCATTGCACATTTAGAACAGAATTTATTAATTTGCTAAGCAAACTTTTCCTTTCTTTCTTAGGATTTAAAAAAATAATTAAAAATTTTCTTCTGTTTCATTTTAATTGAGAGCAAAACCAACCATTACGTTTTTTGCAAAGGTGTATATGAACAGGCTTCTTAATATATGTAAATATAGAACCTGTCTTTTTTCTTATATAATCGTAAAGCATTTACAAAACATGTGAATGCTGATTCTACAAACCATTTTTTACAAAATATAGACCACTGTTTTCAGGTGGGAAACCCTGGTGGCGTAGTGGTTAAGTGCTGTGGCTGCTAACCCAAAGGTTGGCAGTTCGAATCCACCAGGCTCTCCTTGGAAACTCTATGGGGCAGTCCTGCCCTGTCCTATAGGGTTGCTATGAGTCAAAATCGACTCAATGGCAACGGGTTTGATTTTGGTTTTTGGTTGTCAGGTAAGCATAATTTCCGTCACGATTCATCAGGACTATGATGTGAATAGATGAAGATGCTCCCATGAGCTCTCATGTAGCTTTCAATCCACAGTCTATTAACAGAAGTCTACACTTGGAAATTACTTTTTAGCATTGAATGACTCTAAGACCAACTGGGAGAGTGTAATTCTTGAAAAAGAATAAAATTTCTGGGTTCTTTTGTTTTTGTTTTTTTACTTATGGTTTGATTCTTAGTATGTCTACAAACATCCTAGGCTATTTTGTACTTTTTTGATTAATAAATACTTAAAATATGTATTTATATCCTAGGGATAGAAGATTTTAGGTTTTATGGCTTTGTTAGTGCTTTAGAAATAATCAGATCACTTTTAATAAATATTGTCAAATTCCAACAGTGAATTTAACACACAAGGAGGAACATTAGTTCTTGAAGGCCATCAGGGCACCACTATTTCAATGGGGAGAAAAAAAAAAATTTACTGTTTCTTAGTAAGATTTAATTTTTGTTGAAATTCAATGTTTCAACTGAAAATATAAAGAAGCAAAAACAATCCACTAAGGGACAATTTCTGAAGGGTCAGGAGGGAAGTTTTCATTATGCAAAGCTCAGCCTATGGGGAAGTCACTTAATGCAATTATATCATGTTAGAATATTGCCCTTTATTGTTTATTATTTTAATTTTAAATAGCGATTGTCAGAAGACTTAATGAACCAAGTATGATTTTTAAGTATGTTTCTTATGTTTAAGGCTATGCACATGGACTTAAAAATTCAGAGATTATATATAAAACCCTTATGGAAGCATGTTGTTGGATAGGTTTAGAGTGTATCAGGTTTTTCAAGGTCATTTCCGATAACTTTGCAAAGAAGCTGTCAAATAAGGGTTGAGTCAGGTTTTCCGTAAGAAGCACAGTTCTAATTTCATGAGAGCAGAGTGGTTCAAATGGGCTGCCAAATTCTTTCTTTCCAAAGTTTGACGTTTTTGGAACATGTGGTTTCCATTTTGTTTTCTTCATTAAAGAACTCCATTTAATAAAGTGTTTTATTATAATAACTTAGTGTTTGAGATTCAATGGAAAAAAGCTCTTTTATAAATTTGAATAACAGGATTTTATACTCATCATTTGTTCACAAAGGCAGCTTATTGATGCATAATTTTCCTGTTAATACTGTAGGATTATTGAGAAGTACTTCCATCCTTTATGAAATTGAATTTTATTATTTCAGAAACATAAAGTCCCAGCCCACGGCTTGTACTCAGGAATCTACCTGCATCTTGACACATTTAAACCAAGCCGTGGTGAACGGTTTAGCTCTGTTTCCTCTTCCTTCTCTGTATGCCTGTGGTTCTCATACCTATATTCCTTTCTTGAACTTTGAAGTCTGGGGGAGATAACTTTCTCCCCAGGACTAACCAGCAGGGGGGCCCATATTTCCCTGTTTTGGAGCTGCAGGGTATTTGTTCTACCCTGTTTTCAACCAGTGGGGGACCCCTTTTCTTCCTGGCAGCTCATTTTTTCATCAGCACAGAATGAGATTCAGAATTGGAAATGGTGTTAATTAAATGTTTTCTGTACAGGAACAGCAAGTCCACAATCTTGGTATATCAACCGCACTTGGAGGTGTCCCTCTCCACCTCCCACCTTGGTTGAGACTACAGGCAATGGAGCTTATCAAAAAAGACATGTATAAATATTTGTCAGGACATAACAGATGTTTAGAGGGCTTACATTTATTTACATCTATTATTGTGAACCTGTTTAGCCATGTGAGGTGCTATCAGGACTCCTGGCTGAAATATTTTCCTCTATAATATTTAAAAAAAAAAAATTTTTTTCCTCAAGAAAATAATAAAATTTCTTTTAAATATCTAGAATAAATTTTCGAGAACACGTTTATTGTAAAATTTCCAAGAATGTTGTACTACACATTATGTAATATTCCTCTTGAAGACAGCTTGCAGGTTTATTAGCTTTAAAATGTAACATTTACAGAAATGATCCATTTTATACTTCTCCCTTATGTACGAATGGTTAGAGTAATGAATGGAAAAGTAACCAGATTTTGATTGGTTTAAATAATTTAAATGAATAATTAAATAAAAATTCTTAATCTCTACTCTTCTGTTTTTAAAAATCGCAGTTAAGTGTAATGCTACAGTGTCAGGTTTTATATGTATATATATACATACACACATATATGGATAGAGTGCGAGACTATATTTGAGTAGTTGTGAAAAAATTTTATTCTTCCATTATGTAAAAAAAAATAGAAATGATTAGAAAGATAGTAACTCATTAGTAGATTTTTCAAAAGTTTTAGTTGAATAGATATTTTTTTAAAAAGAAAATAAAATTATATCAGGCATTTGTCATTTTTTTTAATTGGGACAATATAAAAAAATTAGAATTTAGTGGTTGATCTCATTCTTTAAACACATTTTGAAGAAACAAGTAAGAGAAATTAATACTTTCAGATAGAAAGTTTTGTAATTATGTATTGTTTTAGGAAGAATTTTATTATCACAATGGAATAATATTATCTACGATAAGATAAATGTTAAATTTAGATGAAATACAACTTCTAAGTGCATAAATTAACATTTTCAATTACAAGTACACGTTTGTAATAATTGTACTTCAGTGGATTGTTATGTATTGATTAAGTAATCACCATTAAAAAGTGAAATAGTACTTAAAAGTAGACATTTACAACAAATCTGATATATTTTCCAATGAAGTCATTTATTGAAAAATTGTGAGTATACTTAGCATGGTTTTTCTCCTGTAGTTTTTGAGCTTTTTTTAGGTTAAATACATATTTCTTCTTATAAAATAAAAATTATAGAATAATTATTTGATAAATCCTTAAAACCTTTGTGCTTGGATAGAACAAGTTTGGAAAACTCAAATTCCTTGGTTATGACCTGATTTTTTAATAATGATTTAATGTTCGTTTGGTGAATATGATGAAAACATCATGTTAGGTATGGATATATGGTACCATGGTTTGGAGTTTGTGTTTTGTTCAAAAGGTGTTTTTCTGTGTGAATTAGACATGCTATTTTTATATTCCAATTCAGTACATATAAAGCCTAACTTTGTTTAATTCACGCTCTCTGAGGTTTCCTCAAAGAGGGAAGGATGTCTCCTTTAAAAGAGACATTTTCTTAGAAGAATAAAATGTCTTTTAAAATGTTTTTGAGGTAGTGATAAAATTTTTTAAATAGTATTTTATTGTGTTTTAGGTGAAAGTTTACACAGCATATTTGATTCCCCTTTAACAACTTTTTATACAAATTGTTCCGTGCCATTGGTTACAATTTTTACAATGTGTCGGAATTCTCATTATTTCCATTCTGTTTGTTCTGTTTCCATTAATCTCTCTTCCCTACCCCTCCTTGCCTTCTCATCTTTGCTTTTGGGAAACTGTTGACCATTTGGTCTCATGTAGTTAATTGTTTAAGGGAGCGCGTTATTCACGGGTGATATTGCTTATATTATAAGCCATTATACTATTTGGCTGAAAGGTAACCTGCAGAAATAGATTCAATTCCAAGTTCAAAGGGTATCTAAAGGTGGTAGTCTTGGGGGTTCCTCCAATATCTATTGGTTCAGTAGGCCTGCCCTTTTTTAGAAATTTGAGTTTTGTTCTGCATTTTTCTCCCATTCCATCTGGGATTTGCCATTGTGTCCCTGGTCAGAATGGTGGGTAGTGGTAGCTGGGCACCATTTTACTCTTCTGGTCTCAAGTTAGAAGAGGCTGTGGTTCATGTGGGCTATTAGTCCTGTGGACTAGTTTCTTCTTTGAGCCTTTGATTTCCTTCATTCTCTTTTGCTCCATACAAGTAGGGACCAGTAGTTGCATCTTAGACTGCAGATGCTACTCACCAAACTAGGATGTAGAACGTTATCTTTATGAACTGTGTTACACCAATTGACTAAGTTGTCCCCCGAGACTGTGGTCCCAAGCCTTTTGACCCAGTAAACCAATCCCATGAGTTGTTTGGATATGTCTAGGAAGCCTCCATCACTATGCCACCTATGTAGTTTGTTATGTATGTGGATATATATGCAGCACAAACGTGTATATACATATGCCAGTGGATACACCGGTACATGCACGTGCATTTGCTCAAATGCTTCTTACTGTACACATACATGCCTCCATATCTACCTATGTAACCACACACATTTTTTTAATTGTTTTTACTGTTGTTCCAAAGTTGTATAAGTTGTAACATTTACTGAAATTTTCCCTTTTTTTCATATACTTCTTAGTGTCTTTATTTACCTTGGCCAAGTTGTTCTGACTTCACCCATATCTGGGATTGCCTTCCCATCAACAAAAGTAACAAGCGTCTACCATCTAGAAAGTGATAACCCCCTTCTTCTCCCTTCCATCTCTGGAAATAATCAAAGAACTTTGCTTTCTCTGTGTATATCTATTCTTAACTTTTTATAATAGAGGAACCATGCAATATTTGTCTTTTTGTGATTGACATTTCACTTAGCATAGTGCCCTCCAGATATTTCCATGTTATAAGATGTTTCACGGACTCTTCATTATTCTTTATAGTTGCATAGTATAATGGATTGAATTGTGTCCCTCAAAAATACGTGTCAACTTGTTTAGGCCATGATTCCCAGGATTGTGTGGTTGTCCTCCATTTTGTAATTTTCCTGTGTGTTATAAATCATAATCTCTGCCTGTGGTTCAAGAGGATTCGGGTGGCATGTAACACCCTTGCTCAGGTCACATCCCTGATCCAATATATAGAGAGTTTCCCTGGGGTGTGGTGTGCACCACCTTTTATCTTATAAGAGATAAAAGGAAAGGGAAGCAAGCAGAGAGTGGGGGATCTCATAGCACCACGAAAGCAGTGCTGGGAGTGGAGTGCATCCTTTGGACCCGGGGTTCCTGCCCAGAGAAGCTCCTAGTCCAGGGGAAGATTGGTGACAAGAACCTTCCTCCGGAGCCTGCAGAGAAAGCCTTCCCCTGGAGCTGACAGTCTGAATTTGGACTTCTAGCCTACTAGACTGTGAGAAAATAAATTTCTCTTTGTTAATGCCATCCACTTGTGGTAATTCTGTTATAGCAGCACTAGATAGGGGACTAAGACTCGTAGTATTCCATTATATGTATGTACCACAATTTGTTTATCCGTTTATCCATTGATGAGCACTTAGGTTGTTTCCATATCTTTACTATTTTGAATAATGCTTCAATGAACATGAGTGGGCATATGTGTATTCATGTCACTGCTCTAATATCTCTAGGATATATACCTAGGAGTGAGATTGCTGGATAATAAGGTATTTCTATTTCTAGATTTTTGAGGAAGCACCATGCTGTTTTCCATAGTGGTTGTACCATTTTACAATCTTTTACAATCCTACCAGTAATGTTTAAGAGTCCTGGTCCTTCTACATCCTTTCCAGCATTTACTGTTTTTTTTTTTTTTTTGATCATTGCCATTTTTGCAGGGGGGAGATGGTATCTCATTGTAGTTTTGTTTTGCATATCTCTAATGGCTAATGATTTCAAGCAACTTTTCATTTATTTGTTGGCCACCTGAGTGTCATCTTTGGTAAAGTATCTGTTCATGTCCTTTCCCATTTTTTCATTGTGTTATTTGTCATTTTGTTGTTGAGCTGTTGAAGTATTCTGTATTTTAGAAAATAGACCTTTATCAGATATGTCATTGCCAAAGCTTTTTTCACTTCTGTAGGCTCTCTTTTGATGAGGGTACATATTTAATTTTTAGGAGGTCCCAATTATCTAATTTATCTTCTGTCATTCATGCATTTTTATTTTTGTTTGATAGATTATTTATGCCAAAAATTAGGTTTCCTAGTTTTGACCCTGTGTTATCTTCCAGGAGCTTTATAGTTTTACCTTTGACATTTAGATCTTTGATCCATTTTGAGTTAGTTTTTGTGCGTGGTATGAGGTATGGATCTTGATTCATTTTTCTGCATATGGATATCCAGCTTTGCCAGGACCATTTGTTAAAGAGGCTGTTCTTCCCCATTAAACTTTGGCTCTCTGTTGAAGATCAGCTGCCTGTAGATGGATGGATTTTCTTTTGGACTGTCAATTCTATTCCATTGGTCTATGTCTGTCATTGAACCAGTACCAGGATGTTTTGATTACCGTGGCTGCATAATATATATATTTTTTAATTTCATTGTGTTTTAGGTGAAAGTTTAGAGTGCAAATTAGTTTTTCATTCAAAATTAGTGCACAGATTCTTTCATGACATTGGTTGCAATCCCTGTGATGTGTCAGCACTCTCCCCCTTTCCCTTTCTACCCTTGGTTCTCTACGTCCATTCTTCCAGTTCTCCTGTCCATTCCTGCCTTCTCATCTTTACTTTTGGGCAGGTGTTGCCCATTTGGTCTCCTGTATTTGATTAAACTAAGAAACATTTTCCTCATGTGTCACTGTTTGTCGTATGGTAAGATTCGAGGTCAAGATTGTGAGGCCTCCTACTTTGTTCTTCTTCGTTACTATCGGTTTAGCTATTCAGGGCCTCCTTCCTTTCTATACTAAGTTAGAGATTAGTTTTTCCATTTTATTAAAGAATGTTGTTGGGATTTAGATCAAGATTGGATTATTTCTATAGATCACTTTTGGTAGTATTGACATTTTATGTATTAAGTCTTCCAATGCATAAGCATGAAATGCTTTTCCGTTTATGTATATCCCTTAGTTCCTTGCAGTAGTATTTTATACTTTTCTTTGTGTAAGCCTTTTATGTTCCTGGTTAGGTTTATTCCTAGGTATATTATCCTTTGGGGGGTTATTATAAATGGTATTGTTTTTTTGATTTCCTTTTCAGAGCCCTCCTAGTTAGCATAAAGGTACCCAACTGATTTTTGTGTGTTGATTTTGTACCCTGCCAATTTGCTGAATTCTTCTATTAGTTCCAGTGGTTTTCTATTAGTTCTTGTGGTTTTCTACGTATAGGATCATGTCTTCAAATGGGATAGTTTTATTTCTTCCTTTCCCATTTGAATATGCTTCATGTCCCTTTCTTTGCCTTATTGCTCCAGCTAGGATTTCCAGTACAATATTGAATAAGAGTGCTGATATGAGACATCTTCGTCTCGTTCCTGTTCACGAGGGGAATACTCTCAATCATTCTCCCTTGAGAACAATGTTCGCTGTTGGTTTTGCATATATGCCCTTAATTGTGTTGAGGAATTTCCCTTCTGTTCCTATTTTGCTGGCAATTTTTATCGGAAAAGAGTGTTGGATTTTATCAAATGCCTTTTCTGTGTTAATTGAGATTATCATGTGATTCTTTTCCTTTGCTTTATTTATGTGGTGACATACATTGATTGATTTTCTAATATGGAACCATCTTTATATCCTTACATCCCTGGTATGAATCCTACTTGATATGCTGTTGAATTCTTTTGGCTAGAATTTTGTTGGAAATTTTTACATGTATATTCATGAGGGATATTTGTTGTCAATTTTCTTTTTCAGTGGTGTGTTTGCCTGACTCTAGTATTAGGGTTATGTTGGCGTCATAGAATTACTTAAGGAGCATGACTTTCTTTTCTATGTTCTGGAATAGTTTGAGTTAGTGTCAGCTGTTCTCTGAATGTTTGGTGGAATTCTCCAGTGAAAATGTTTGGGCCTGGGAGCTCTTTGTTGGGATTTTTTTTTTTTTTTTTAATGACATCTTCAATTTCTTCTTTTGTTGTGGGCCTGTTCAAATTTTCTACCTCTATATATTATTATATGTGTTAGTTTAAGTAGGTAGTGTGTTTCTAGAAGTTCGTCCATTTCTTCTGGGCTTTCAAATTTGTTGAGGTATACTTTTTAATAATATTCTGTTAATGATCCTTTTTATTTCAGTTCTGTTGTAATGTCACCCATCTCATTTCTTATTTTGGTTATTTGCATCTTTTCATTTTTTCCTTTGTCAGTTTGGCCAGTGGCTTGTCAGTTTATTGATCCTGTCAAAGGACCAATTTCTACTCTTGTTGATTTTTTGTCATTTTTCTGTTTTCAATTTCACTTATTTCTACTCTAATATTTATTATTTCCTTTCTTCTGGTGACTGTGGACTCTTTTTGCTTCTCATATTCTATTTGTTTGTGTTGTAAGATTCAGCTATTGATTTTGGCCATTTCTTCCTTTTTGATGTATAGTTTTTATTGCTAAAAACTCTCCTCTGAGCACTGTTTTTGCTGTGTCCCTAAAGGTTTTGGTATGTTGTGTTTTCATTCTCATTTGATTCTAAGAATTTTTTAATTTCATTTTTAGTTTGTTCTATAACCCAATAGTATTTAAGTTAGATGTTATTCAGTTTCCAAGTATTTAATTTTTTTCCTTGTTCTTTCTGTTTATGATTTCTAATTTTATAGTGTTATGATCACAGAATATGCTTCATATCGCTTCAGTGTTTTTTAATTTATTGAGGCTTGCTTGGTGACCTAAAATATGGTCTATTCTGGAGGATGGTCCATGTGCATTGGAGAAGAATGTGTACTATGCTGCCATTGGGTGTTGTGTTCTTTATATGTTTATGAGATTAAGTTTGTTGATGGTGTTATTTAGATTTTCTGTATCTTTCGTTGAGTTTCTTTCTAGTTGTTCTGTCCATCATTGGAAGTGGTATGTTAAAGCCTCCTACTATCTAAGTTATCTAGTGATTGCTATAACAGAATTGCCACAAGTGGGTGGCTTCAACAAACAGAAGTTTATTCTCCCATAGGCTAGTAAGCTGGAACTCCAAATTCAGAGCATCAGCTCCAGGGGAAGGTTTTCTCTCTGTCGGCTCTGGAGGAAGGTCCTTGTCATCAATCTTCCCCTGGTCTAGGAGCTTCTCAGACACAGGCAACCCAGGCCCAAAGGACGGACTCTGCTCCCAGGGCTGCTTTCTTGGTGGTATGAGGTCCCCCCGTCTCTCTGCTGCCTTCTCTCTTTTATATCTCAAAAGAGATTGGTTCAAGACACAATCCAATCTTGTAGATTGAGTCCTGCCTCATTAATGTAACTGACACTAATCCCATCTCATCAACATCATAGAGACAGGATTTACAGCACACAGGAAAATCACATCAGATGACAAAATGGTGGACAGTCACACAATACTGGGAATCACGGCCTAGCCAAATTGATACACATATTTTGAGGGGACACAAGTCAACCCATGACATCTGCTATTATTGTAGAGCTGTCTATTTCTCTTTTCAATTCTGTTAGAGCTTATTTATGTATTTTGGAGTTCTGTCATTGGGTGTATAAATATTTATTATGGTTAGGGCCTCTTGGTTGATTAACCCTTTAATCATTATATGATGCACTTCTTTGTCTTTTGTAATGGCTTCTGACTTTTTTTTTTTCTGACTTAAAGTTTATTTTATCAGAGATTAATATTGCCACTTCTGCTGTCTTCCAGATTGATACCTCAGGTTCTCTGTTTTCAGTGTTGCAGCTTTATTTTACCTTTGAGAATTCTTTATCTGGGTTTGTATCTGGGTGATGCTGTCACGTTTCTTAATTTGAGGTTGTTGACTGATGTCATTGGTCTCTGGAGGACTCCCTCTGATATTTCTTGTAAGATTTGTCTGATTTTTACAAATTCCCTTAATTTCTGTTTTTTTGGTAGTGCCCTAGCTTCACCATCATATTTAAAGACAATTTTGATGAATATATGATTCTTGGTTGGCAATTCTTTCTTTCAGGGTTTCATATATGCCATCACATTGCCTTCTTGCCTGCATAGTTTCTGCTAAGAAATCAGAACTTAGTCTTATTGGTGCCTATTTTTAGGTACTATTTCACTTTTCACAAGCTACTCTCAGTATTCTTTCTTTATCTTTGGTTTTAGAAAGTTTGATTATGATATGTCTTGGTGACTTTCTTTTGAGGTCTATCCTGAATGGGATTCATTGAGCTTTTTGGAAGGAAGCTTTGTTGTCATTCATATTAGGGGTGTTTTCTGCCAATAAATCTTCAAAAAAATCTCTCTGTACTTTTTTCCTCTTCTTCTGGAATTCCTATTATGCAAAAATTATTCCTCTTGATAGTGTCCCACATAACTCTTAGGCTTTCTTCGTTTTCCTTCATTCTTTTTTTCTGACTGTTCCTAAAACAAATTAGTATCAAGGGCTTTGTTCTCTATTTCCCTGATTCTTTCTTCCATTGATGCAGTTCTACTTCTGTGTCCATCCATTTATTTATCTGTCTATAATATTGTTAATCTTCTGGATTTCTAGTTGTTTTGGTGTGGTTTGTAATTATTTATTTTGTCATTTTGTTCTTGTGTTGTTTTCCTGAATTCTTCTATGGTTTTGTTTGTGTTTTCCTTGGTCTCTTTGAGGATCCTATATATATATCTTTTCAACGGCACTGGGTTTTTTTTTTTCTGGGTATATATCTTTTGAATTTCTTACGAGGTAGTTCTATTACCATTTCTTCCTCAGGAAGGTTTTCAGCACCTTTATTTTACTGACTTGTTTGAGCCTTCTTATCCAGTTTGTCCATATGATTTGTTACTGTTGGCTGTCTCTAAGGCATTAAGGTTTTAATTTATTTATTTATATATTTCTTTATTGATTGTATGTATGTTTACTTTGTGCTGATTTTTTTTGTTTTGTTTTGTTTTGATGTTTCCGGAGCTTTGTGTCTTCCTTTTCTTTTTAGAATGTTTTCCTTTTTTGTATTACTTCAACTGTTGCGGTTCTTTCTTACAAGTGATTTTGGTGGTGTCTGTTGGCTAGATGTGATTTCCTCTCACTAGAGGGTATGTTGGATCACACCCATGTGAGTCTTCTGTGGTTAGGTTCATATGTCTTCCCTTACTGGATTGAGTGGAGGTGGAGAGCAGGTTCTTTCTCTGATATTAAGTGACAAGTGTTGGGTAATCAGAGTCCCTCCACAGCCCTTATGGGGCCACAGGGTCCTTCCAGGTTGGTACTAGCAGTTACTGTGTTCTCTGGAGGTCAGGGCAGGATGTCTCCATATCCACTGTGAGGGAGTGCTACCCAAATGGATGGGAGAGGCCCACTGTGTGTTCAGGAATTGGCTTCTCAGTAGGCGATGGAATATCAAGGAGTTTCAATGCCAGTACAGATGACCTGCAGGAACTGTTTGGGTGTGGGATGGGTGACGTTGCAGCTGGGCAGATGTTGGATGAGGACACTAGGATCTCCTCATCATTTGGCAGAGGTGCTGATGGCACCTGTCAGAATGTAACTGGAGTTGCAGATGAGGTGATGTTTTTGTATGGCTGGGACATGGGTACCGGGAGCATTGTCACTGGTTGTTGGGACAATCGCTGTGTATATGCCTTCTACCAGGTGGTTAGGATGAGGGTGCATGACTCAGTGGTCACCAGGTGGGTGGCACGGGAAATTTCACCACTAGTTGCTGGGCCACCAGGATGGCAGGGGTGGCTGAGGAGGGTGGGTGGGTGGTACATCATGGGGGTGGATGGAGCAGAAACAAGTCTCTGGTTACAGGGTTGATGGCACAGGAGTGCATGTTGCTGATCACTGGGCATGCTGGGCTGTGGGGAATGGGCAGGGCAGGCCCGAGCCTCTGGCCACAGGTCCGAGGGTGCAGGAATGTGTACCATGGATAGCTGGGGAGGAGATCACACCACTAATGACCAGGAGTCAGGGGGCGGTGGCGGGGGGACACACGTGTTTCCCAATCTTGGTTGTGGACACTGGAGCACTCCTCACAGAGTATAACTGGTGATCAGGACTCAGCCCCGACCAAATGAGAGGAAAGGGGGCTGTCCCAGAGTCCAGTCGGGTGGGGGGGTCTCTAGCCACCACTCCAAGGACCCTCCACTTCACCAGTGCTACCCACCCAAATAGTTAGGGACCACAGCTAGTGAGCTAGTAAGCAGTTCTGTCTGTGTTTTCATTTAGTATGAAAGCCATGCTGTACAAATCTGAGAGTAAAATAGAGCTCATTTTTATGAAAATTTTCAGAATATAACCTGTAGCTATTTCAACTGATGCAGCGAATAGATAAAGATGTTTTGGAAAATTCAGTCAGTTGGCTATGCTAATATTGTGATAGAAACCTGTTTGAAATCCATGAATTCTTGCAAATATATAGTGATGTTCTAGTAATCTGGTTATAAAAAGTGCATCTTCACTTTTGAGACAATAAGAATTAACATTTTTTTAAGTGACTTTCAGTTTGCCATAAAACACTTAATATTTATCTCTATGTCCTTAATACACAATTGTCACAAACTTTGTTTCTCTGTTTGCTTTGCTCTTCTTTATCAATCTTATAATCTTTTCAATGTTTATGTGTATAATTAGCAGCAATACTTGGAATGAGACTACTTTGATTTCCCTATTTAAGATGCTTTATCTCAGGAAAGCTCTATATTACTAAAAAAACAACAACAAAAAAAAAAAAACTAGTACTGCTAAACTTGATTAAATGGAAATTTTTTGTGGGGCTATTATATTCTCTTTCATTCTCCAGGTCCCTTGTATCTCACTACTGTTCTTGCCGTTGTGTAGACCAACTGAATTAGATTAGGTATCATTTCCTATTTAAAAAAAAAAAAAAGTCTATGAGATTAAAAAAAAGGATATCATGAAATATCTTGTCTCATTATGCCCCTACTATATCATGTCTGAAAATATCTCAGATTAGAAAATACGTCAGTCCCCACTTTCAACTGACATTAATAACAAAATTAAATATGGATACAATTGATTTTGACAAGGTTTATACTAAGCACTCTAAGCCATTACTGGAAGTTAACTCTAAACTGTAAATCACAAGATCTGGGATTCTACTGTGTCATCTAAGGTAGAGGTTTTAAGCCAAGGCTAACACAAGAATCATCAGAGCAAACTGTTATTAAAAGAACATAATCCCCAGGTGCACCCCAAGAAATTCAGATTCTTTAATAAATTGTGAGTGTGTCACTTGAATTTACATTTCTTAGGAAGAATCTCAAGTGATTCAGGTATAGATAATCTACAGTCAACATTTTTAAAAAATACTGTGTAGAGCATAAATTTGAGGGCATATCTTTTTTTATTACAAATTTGTGTTTTTTGTTAAGCAAAAATAATTGTTTAAAGAAACACCATACCCTAACATTATCACATATCATTTCTTAAGATACAGCATCTTCAGAAATAGAGATTTAATGACCATTATGTCCTTGAACCTGAGTACCACTCTTTTTGCAGGCTTTTTCTGTCATCCCCTGTTGATGTTCTAGAATGTTCTACCATAAATTTTCTGAAGTGATTCAGATTTTAATCATTCTTTCCTACCAATATAGTGAATGATAGAAATGTCTCAGAAGATTTAGGCACTTCTAGCGTCTACACTATATCTCTCAAACTCCCACTGACAGGAAAACAAAAAGTTTTTGTTTTATTCTTCAGACAAATTATCACTATTTGGGGTTCAAAAATTATGATTACAATAGCTAGAAGTAAACCATTGTACAAAGATAATATTTTATAGCTTAAAAACACCTCCTCAGATAATGATGGTCAGCCCTTCTCCTCTCCAATTCCTCTGCCTCTCCCTGGACAGGAACTGTTCTCAATTAGTTTCCCCCATGGGAAAGGAATGTCATACATTCGTTTAAATTAAGGCAGTGATTTTCATCTGAGAGATGAATTGTGTAGGTTATAGTAGTAATAAAGCCCTGTTGCTGTCAAGTAGATTCTGATTCATAGCAACCCTATAGGACAGGGTAGAACTGCTCCATAGGGTATCCAAGGAGCAGTGGTGGATTTGAACTGCCAACCCTTTGGTTAGCAGCTGAGCTCTTAACCACTGAGCCACCAGGAGTTCTCAGTAGCAACAGTGTAGAGATTATCTGCTATAGAGAGTCACTGTTAATGATGGAAGTATCTCATGTCTGTCTGAACTGCGGAATGCAAAAAGATTGGAAACAATGTATTATGGTGTTAGTCACTGATGATGGTTTATAAGGATATCTTCTAGGTCTTTGTATTTAATAGGGAATTACTAAATAGCCCTCAGTCTAACCTGGGTGGCACAAACAGTTAAGTGATAGACTGCTAACTGAAAGAGGCATCTCAGAAGAAAGTCCTGGCTGTCTGCTTCCAAAAATGCAGCCATTGGAAACCCTGTGAAGGATAGTTCTGCTCTGACACACATGGGGTCACCAGGAGTCAAACCCGACTTCAGAAGGCAAGAGGCAGCTAAAACAGCAGCAGCAACTCTTGTTGTTGTTGTTAGTTGCCATTGAATCAATTCCAACTCATGGCGTCCCCATGTGTGCAGAGTGGAACTGCTCTATAGGATTTTCAAGGCTGGGACCTCTCAGAAGCAGATCGCTAGGCCTGTCTTCCAAGGTACCTCTGGGTAGGTTCGAACCAACAACCTGTCGGCTAGTAGTTGAGCACTTAACTGTTTGTGCCACTCAGCAACGACTCTAACTTAATGGAATAAACGCTCATAATACAATTTCAGGCCCCATGGCTGACTGTTGAGAGAAGGCATTTTGGGGCTGATAGGGCATTTTTGTTCTTGGCATCTGTCAGATCGCATAGGTACATGTTTAGTTCTGTTTCTGATTTTTTTTTAAATAATATTTTATTGTGTTTTTGGTGAAAGTTTACACAACTAGTTAGGTTTCCATTTGATCATTTCCACACAAATTGTTCAGTGATGTACAACAGTCACGAGACTCCTGGTGCAGCCTCTACTCTAGCACACCTAGCTGGGTGTATAGGCAGCTCAAGAGCAGCTCCCTACCTCTGTCACAGTTTTTTTCAATTCCGAACGTTGGTCCTGGGTCAGAGGTGTAGTGAAGAAGAGAGGGGGACATGGGGATACTTGCCACCAGGAGCAAGTCCAAGGGGGCACCAGATGAGGCACAAAATGACATTCTGAGGTGCACAGATATGAAAGGCGCCTGAATGAGGCAGCTGAACAAGAGAGGGAAGGCGTTTCTGCTGAAGACTCACTGCTATCAACGTCGATTCATCTTGGAAAATGAAGTGGGGCGCGGTTTAGAGATTGTCTTTGGGCACTGTTGCCCTTGCTATGCCCCTGTCCTAGATAAGTAAATGTTTTGATTATAATTAGTTAACAAAAATCTAAACTGATGCACTGCCTGCCAATATACACAGACTTTCCAGTGGCAGTGATTTTAGATCTAATATTCTAAAATTATTTAAAATTTTAAGAATTATTAAAATTTTATAAAATTATTTATAAAAAATAGAATTATTTAACTGTTTACATTGTGCTGGTTCTACCAAATTGTTTACTCTTCCTGTTTCTTTTCCTAATATCACATATATTATGTTTGTATCTAGTTAAACTTATTTAATACTTTCTCTTTTATGCTTTCAGCACAAAGACATACTGAAATACATTGGTTTCAAAAGCCTGAATTATAGTAGAATTTGTGATAGCATTTTACATCTCAGTTGATATTGATTTTTTAAAATACATTTTCTTCAAAAACATTCTTATTAGATCATTTTGTGTATTTTAAACTATTATATTTACATTGAAAATTAAAGAAATCAGAGTCATTAGAAAACCATTTCTGTTTACTGGATCTTCTTTAAACTGCAATCCTGTTCTCTAAACAAGAGTGAGTGGTTTACCAGATATTTTCCTATTTCTAGTTTATGCAATGGGCCATTTTTTTTTTCTTTTCTTAATGAGAAAGCTAAAACTTTTTCTCACTATGATTTGGCTTCATTTGTTACAAAAGATTACAAAGTAATTGAAGGAGAATGAAAACTAAATGAAATAATTACATAAGCAATCTAATTTCTAGGTGTTAATTCAATTCCATTTCTAATCAATTTTCTGTATTTTAAACTTCATTTGCTTTCTATCTACTTCTTGCCTGCAGGCTTAGATGTCTCAAATTATGGGATGGATGCATCCCTGAGTACTTAGCATGATAACACAAGGGAAAATGCCACTCAGAGAGCTAGACTAATACGTTTAACAGTTACTCTGTTATTTAGTAGTTTCAAACTCCAGATGGCCATGTCCAGTTGATTGGATCTTCTTTGTCCATAAGTTAGAAATCTGTGATGTGGAATTGTATGACCAAAAAAGGGTAAAATTTTGTTTTACTAAAGATGACCTTACTGCTTCTGAGATATTTATAAGGGAAAGAGGTAGTACACCAAAATGGAAACGTTAAGCAAGGTGAGTGAAAACTTTTAAATTGTGTTTTGGTCAGGAAATTAAACCAAATTTACAGATACAAAATATATGGTCATTTAAAATGGTCATTTACATTTCTATAATTACAAAGTTTCCATGTTTCCCACCAACACATTTACAAATCTGAAAAATAATTAACTGAGAAATCCACCCTGGTGGCGCAGTGATTAAGAGCTCAGCTGCTAACCAGAAGGTCGGCAGTTTAAATCTACTAGCTGCTCCTTGGAAGCCCTATGGGGCCGTTCTGCTCTGTCCTACAGGGTCGCTATGAGTCGGAATCAGCTCAGTGGCAATGTGTTTGGTTTTGATTTTTGGCCCCCTTCTTCGTCTGTCAGTGTGTCGTACTGTGGTGGCTTGCCTGTTGCTGTAATCCTGGAAGCTATGCCACTGGTCTTTCAAATACGAGCAGGGTCACCCGTGGTGGGTAAGTTTCAGTGGAGCTTCCAGACTAAGACAGACTAGGAAGAAGGACCTGGCAATCTACTTCTAAAAAAAACATTGGCAAGTGAAAATGTATGAATAGCAGTGGAACGTTGTCTTCTGTGATTACTTGTCTCTCAAATTAACAAAGCTGCTTTTGAAGCTGAATAATGTATATATTAACCAAAGCCGGGAGAAATAAGTAAAAGTACATGTGCACCTGACTGTTAGCATTATAACACGTCTCCCCAGCATAAGTGATCAGGATATTAAATTTATGGTAATTGACTTTAACAGTTTTTGTCAAAAAATTATTTTCAAATGTGAATAAATAACTTCTTAGCCAACTAGTCATCCTTGGCAAACCCTCATATTTGAATAAAATTGAAAAGGTTTTTGTTTTGAAATTTGCTTTTAGGTTTCCTTTTGAAAGAAATAGGGGAAAACCTCACAAGCTTTCATGGAATTGTTACTAGGAGACAGAACCCTCCATAAAAATGCCATGGTAGCTTTTTGGCAACCTTGAACTTACATGAAGTTGATGATTAAATTAATCCTGACCATCTTTTATTGTTCCTCTAAAAATATTGAAGCCCTGGTGACGTAGTAGTTAAGTGCTATGGCTGCAAACCAAAAGGTTGGCAATTCAAATCCACAAGCCACTCCTTGGAAACCCTATGGGGCAGTTCTACTCTGTCCTGTAGGGTGCCTATGAGTCGGAATCAACTGGACTGCAATGGGTTTTTAAAAAAAAAATTACCAGTACCAGTTGTTGTCAGGTCCATTCTGACTTTTGGCAACCCCATGTGTGTCAGAATAGGGTTTTCAAAGGTTGATTTATTCACAAGTAGATCGCCAGGCCCTTCTTTTAAGGTGCCTCTGGATAGCCTCAAACCTCCAACTGTTTGATTAGCTGCCAAGTGCATTAACTTAAACATTTACACCACGCAGTGTCTCTGCCTTTAAAAATGATATATTTAGAAATATTTCCTTAAAAATTTAACTACTCAGTTCTAAATATTTCTGCTGGTCAAGTCTATGGGGCATGGGGGACCATTTTAGGGGTTATTTACTAACAAATTTCCTAGGCTCCTCCTTAGTACAGACTGATTTTTAATAAAAATAACATCCATGGTTTAATAATATTAATGTGTTCACCTTTTTGTCCTAAACCAGTTACTTTAAAACGTATATAGAATGGCAGTATTACCTGTCATGCGCAATATATGTTGGCTAATTTCTAAACAAGGGGTTGATTAACTGTACTAAATACTAGGCATTAAATCAAGCTTTTTTTATTCTTTGTTTATTGTCAATACACCTAGTTCTTGATGGCATCTATCAAGAGGCTAGTTCTTTATACGTCTTCCTCTGTTGAATTTTTGTGTGCATACCTTTGTTTCTCTGTGGCTAAGCATACAGCTCTAAATTTTATGATTGCATGTGGCAACCACCTCCCTTATCGACATCTTGAAGATGGATTAAGTGAAGCTGGGTTTTTGGATTTTGCCTTCAGTCCTGCCAGAGAAAAATGCCTTCTCTCCTTTGGGAACCTATGCCACTCATGAAAGAAAGCCATAAATAATTGTGCTTCCCACCCCCATATGCTATTCCTTAGTGATCAGGGGTTTTTAATTTTTTATTGTCTTACTGTGTCATGGGTAGGCAAATTCCACATTTCTCAATTATCTTGAAAACTTTTCAAACCTCTAACATGTATTTGATATTTATAGGATTAGGCACATTGAAGGAGCCTGTTTTATAATGCTCCCATATCTGATTGTAAGCTTTTGCTTTTAATTGTGACAGACTGAAAGCTTATTCTCAAAGCTGCTTCCAGAGAAATCTAATTATTCTTGGTTGGGAATGCTTTCCTGGTGTTACCACTAGCCTCCTGGGTACTAAGTATGTCTGATGATAGGTGATTCATAAGTGCAATGTGACATTTGCCAATGAGTTGTTTTGTCACAGGTTATCCATTTTGTCAGACATGTTATTTCATCCCGAGCTTTAATGTGACTATCACGTTCCCGGGCAAGTAGCTGAGAGTGTCACACAGCTTGTCAAAACCATAATGCCATTTTGAACCAGAATACATAATTTCTAAATCAGAGCATGTGAAATTTAAACAAGGATCCTACTAAGTCACAGCTAATTTCTGCCTTATATGCTTAGTAACCTGGGGTCCTATGGATGAGTATTGGGCTGCCATAATCAGCCTTTGCAAATAAGTTAAGTCAACTGAAGCATAGTTTCTCGCTAAGCAGGCTCTGCTGCTACCTGTTCTCGTGTTAAGTGACTGTGTGGGTTTAAAGAAAGAATCTATTTGTTCAGATGACAAAGTGCGTGAATCATTTGTGACAAACCCAGAGTTTCTGCTTTTTTTTTCTTTGTATAATTGTAGTGTTCCTGCCTCTAGTGTTGTTTTACTTGCCCTTCCATCTTCAAGTAAGCATACCAATTAAAAGGTGAATCTATATTTAAGCATAATACATGTTGATATAGTAACAATTTTGTATGTGTTCTGTGTAGTCAGAGGAGCAGAAGATTAGAAACAAAATTCCAGCATCAATACAGTGTAGATTTCAAGGCCATTCTTAAAAATAGCCTACTAACTCAACCGTTTTTTAAATAAACAAGTGAAATTGGAAATATTTTGTCACATATAATCCCTTTAATTAAATTATGTTGAAATTAACTAGTCATATTTGGATTTTCAGGGTATCCTTTTTTTTCTTTTAAAGTGATTTTTTTTTTTAAGATTTAATTTAAGACGTTATTCAAAATAGTATTTCTTTAATGTTTGAGAATATGTGGCATGAAAATTTCCTGGGTCTAAAATATGATAATAAAATATGAGTTATTTAGAAAGTTTTGTTTCTATTTTAAAAGGAGTATTAAAATTGTGAAATACAGAGTTCATAACCACTCCTGCTTATGGTATTCTAGAAATTTGTAAAAAGAAAGTAAATATCTTGATGTAATTTGTAATTTGCCAGAAGTTAGATCAAGATATTCACTTTGGAATGTATGTGTATCTCCAGAATAATTGTGACAATAAAGCAAGCCAATTTAATGGTTGACTCTAAGGAAAGAATATACAAAGACGTAGACCGTAGTGGGGAGAAATAATGGTAACTTTTACATCTATTTAAACACAAAACTAAACTTAGTATCGGAAGGTGATATGGTAATAGAAGTACTGTATATGTAAAACCCGTTGCCATCAAGTCAATTCTGACTCATAGCGACCCTATAGGACAGAGTAGAACTGCCCCATAGAGTTTCCAAGGAGCACCTGGTGGATTCGAACTGCCGACCTCTTGGTTAGCAGCCACAGCACTTAACCGCTATGCCACCAGGGTTTCCAACTCTATGTATAAACCTAATTAAATTAAAAAAATAGGAAGTGGGAGAGGTAAGATGGGGACATATGAAACTGCTAATGTCTTCATATTTCACAGTAGAGCGTCATACAGAGTTATACCTTTGAACACGTAGCTTTAAAAAGTTGTAATGCTTTTACTTCTTAATAATTTTCATAATTTTTTTCTTGAAAAGAAATTTAAGGATGTATCTTTTTTGACAAATAGTAGAAATTCATCACTGTCTCAAATTTCACTTGTTTCCTTCTTTTGTTACACTCTATTGAAATAAAATTCAGTACTTAAAAACAGCACATGTAATGATTTAATATTCATAAAAATATAATTTACTATTGATCCATCCATTCATCCATTTATCTATCCATCCATATTTATGCATAGAAAGATGTCTGGAATGAATTTCACCTAATGTCAATTCAAGATATTTCTGGGTGAGAGTTTTGGGTGTTTAAAAAAAGTTGCTGCACATTTTTATGTCCTGACAAATAATTTTTTAAGTTCTTTATGGTAACTGTGACTCCTGTTAAAAAATAAAATAAAATGATTTTTTTCAAAAAAACACTGTAACAAATATGCTGTGTCAGTTATCTAATGCTGCTAGAAATACCACAAATGAACAGCTTTAACAAAGAGAAATTCATTCTCTCACAGTTTAGAAGGCTAGATGTCCAAATTCAGGGTGTCAGCTCCAGGGGAAGGCTTTTTCTCTCTTTCGGCTCTGGGGGAAGCTCCACGTTATAAATCTTCCCCTGGTCTAGGAGCTTCTCAGGTCAGGGACCCTGGGTCCAGAGGACACAGTATGCTTCTGGTGCTGCTTTCTTCGTGGTATGAGGTCTCTGCTCAATTCTCTCTTTTATATCTCAAAAGAGATTGATTTAAGACACAACCTTATCTTGTAGATTGAGTTCAGCTTCATTAACATAACTGTGCCTAATTCCTCCTCATTAACATCACAGAGGTAGGATTTACAACATACAGGAAAATTACATCAGATAACAAAATGGTGGACAGTCATACAATCCTGGGAATCATAGCCCAGCCAAGTTGACACACATTTTTGGGGGACACAATTCAATCCATAACATGCTGTTACAATTCTGGGAGGTAAGGTTATGAATGATATGGATGGCTTGTGGTGCAGGGGTTAAGATCTTGGCTGCTAATCAAAAGATTGGCGGTAGAAATCCACAAGCCTTGGAAACCCTATGGGGCAATTCTGCTCTGTCCTATAGGGTCACATTGAGTGGGAAACGACTTGACAGCAGTAAGTTAGATTTTTTGCTTTGGATGCCTTGTTTACTTTTTGTTCATTTCAATAACTTTTTAATTTTAGAAGGTCTAAACCTTTTTTTTATGGGAAACTTTTTAAAAATTAAGAAAAAAAAAAAAAACCCAAATCATTGTAGGAACTACTATCGACTAGGAATAGTACTTCTAAGAAAAGAGAATTGTACAAGTTCTTATTTTCATAATGTGAAGCTATGTTCTGCCTCTTACTCAGTAACCCCAATGATATTTCTGTCCCTTTGGGGAACAGATTTTGAACCTTATAAAATGGGGTGGGATTTTCCCTGAGGATGGAGTTTATTAGTGCAATATCTGCATTCTATGAAAACATCTGATAATTTTCTCCATACCGTCTTGTTTTCTGGCTTAATTTTCTATTGAATAACAAGGCTAAGTTTTAAGAATAATTCACAGATTTTTCTTTCCAGAGAGTTTAGACCAATAATTGTAAATGTTTACATTAATGCACTAAACAAGTAGCATTGCAGTTTTATAAATATTTTTGAAATGTATGCTCTTTTAATTTTAAAAAGTAAGTGTCACGTCTTAGATAGGTAGGTCCGTTTGAATTGTTATAATCAAAACCCATAAAACCTCCCATAAATAATGATGCTTCAGAAGGAAATTTTAGGAGTAATTTCCATCCACTTTCTACATAATACATTATCTCATCAACATAGCCTAATGTCAAAGAGGAGTAATAGAATTAGTGCTTGCAAATGAAACATTGATAAGCCTTATTCATTTGAGATGAAATCTAGGAAGATGGAGAATGGAATGATACATTTTAGAAAGAGAAATGGTGAAATATATGAAAAATATTTTTAGAAATGACTGTCTTCAATGTTTGAAAAGAATGCTCCTTTTGTTGGTTTGTTAATTTGCCATAAATATATTAGTAAGCTCGTATATACCAAATTTAGAATCAAAAGATTTAATGTGTATAGTTTTTATATATTTATACCACTCAGTGAAATTCATTATTTTTACTTTATCTTTTTGTCTCAGTACTTACCATAATTCTTGCCATGTGATGGGATGTCACCACAGGTGACATAAGTGTTTATTAAGGTTAGAATCGACTTAAATTCAGGAAGATGGATCAATTCCAATGAAGGATTTTCTATTATTTTCGAATTGTAAATCAGTCAAGAAACTGATCTAATCTTAATCCACAATAGTTTATATGAAAACTGAAAGATTATTATAATATTCTATTAAAATATAACTGTCTTATAGTTATGATCCCACCAGTCCTCTGTCATACTATGATAGATTGCATGTTGCCATGATCCCGGGAGCTATGCCTCTGGTATTTCAAATACCAATATGGTTGCCCATGGTAGATAAGTTTCAGCAGAACTTCTAGACTAGGACAGACTAGGAATTAAAGCCTGGTGATCTACTTCTGAAACTAAGCCAGTGGAAACTATGTGGATCACAACAAAACACTGTTCGATGTAATGCTGGAGTATGAACTCTCTAGGTTGAAAGGCACTACACAATAATCACAACAATAGATTCAAACATACTAATGATCCTGAAAGCGGTGCAGGAACTATAGATCAGATCATAACATGGAGGACAATCACATGATTCTGGGAGTCATGGCCTAGCCAAATTGATACACATTTTGGGGGGACACAATTCAATCCATAACAATGGGATTGAATATTATTTAGAAAGGTTTCTTCACTTGAAATAGCAATTACAGGTAGAAGCTCTTCTCTGTCGATTTTTAACTTTGTACTTATGAGTTCAGGGCCATCTGAACTCTTGGAAGCTTGTTCTGTAGTGTAAAATGAGGGTGATATTATCTGCCTTTTGCAACTCCAAGAGTTGTTATGAGAATTAGAATAATTAGTGAATAGATTGTGGAAAACAGTAAAGTCCCATCTCAGTGTAAGGTGTTTTGACAATCAACAGATCTGGGTAGAGCCTGATGTTGCTGTTAGGTGCCATGTAGTTGGCTCTGACTCAATGGCAACACTATGTATAATAGCAAAATATTGCCCAGTCATGCTCTTAATAGTAGGTATGTTTGAGTCCATTGTTGCAGCCATGGTGTCAGTCCATCTCCATGAGGGTCTTCCTTTTTTTCACTGACCTTCTGCTTTACCAAGCATGATGTTCTTCCCCAGGGATTGGTCCCGTCTGATAACATGCCCAAGTAAGCAAGATAAAGTCTAGCCATCCTTGTTTCTAAGAGCATTCTGGCTGTACTTCCTTCAAGACAGATTTGTTCGTTCTTCTGGCAGCCCATGGTATGTTCAACAATTCTTCAAATTTTCCTGATGCTATTTTACTAGTCAAATCTGTCTTTTCTACTTATGTTTTCCTCCCTCATTTACTCTGGTTCTCACTTTAGAGGGTAACGTTCTGTTTAATTTCAGAGGTACTCCCAATCTAACGTGCTTAGGCAAACCCCCATCCAGGCCTGTGTCTATGGTATTTTCTCTAATAATTTGTGAACTATAATTTTCAATGGGGGATTCCACCAAAGTATTTTTAAGTAAAATAAATTTTATTGCTGTTTTATTTTATCTATTAGATAAAATTTCATAAGTTTATGGAAGCCATTGAATGGAAACTAGTGGGTTAGCCCTGAAAGGAATTTTATGAAAGGATAATGCAATTTCCTCCCTTTAATAAAAGCATTGTACAACTCACATTTAGTTTATATTGATTGCTTTCTGACACGGAAATAAACCAATCTTTATTTTATGCAGGGTTTCCTGTTAGTGGTGATATCAAGAATATAAATCTTCCCTTGTGACTTCTATTTCTGCACTTTTCTCCAACCTGAAGTAACCCTAAGCAGATTTTTAATTAAAGTAATGTGAACCACCAAGTATTTCACCCCTTTTATGCATGATCAAGTTACCATAGCATAAATATATTCCAGTTCCCTTGTAAACTCAAATTTTATGACTGGGTAATAAAATCTTCCTTTCTATGGCTTGCAATTTTATTTCCACCTTAAAAGAAAATTGGTGTAGTCTCTTGACAGTACATAAATAAAATGTGTGAATTGTGAGTAATTCATACAAAGGTAAACTAGATCGGGATTGCAAATAGGGACTTTTAAGCCTCTTTCAGTTACTAAATTTGTTTAGAAAATGAAGTGATGGTGTACTTTTTTTCTACTGAACTTATTTTTGGTAGGATTTTATATATACATGAAGTATGTATATATACTTCTATCCGTGAAGTATATATATATATATATACTTGTGTATATGTATACATATATATGTTATATATACTTATATATAAGTGAAGTATATATATACTTTTATATATATGTATATATATATCTGTATATAAATATATGTGTGTGTATATATATATATATATATATATACACACACTTCATTGGAAAATTAGAATTGATTTGTGAAGGAGACCAGCAATAATATTTTAGATTTTAATCAATGTTTTATTGTATATAGCATTTAAAATTCCCAGTCTTAAATCGGAAACCACTGCCACATCTTTCTCCTGTGGACCAGCTAGTGGGTTCCAACCGCCAACCTATAGGTTAGCAGCCAAGCACTTAACTATGTTTCCACCAGGGCTCCTATTTAGGAATATTGGCGTAAAATAATATTATCAAATGGTGGCTGCACATTTTGCATGCTACCATATGTAATCACACATGCTAATATAGGCTAGGACTTAAGAGGTAATTTTTGGAGGTAGATCAACTTCCAAGTACTTTGTGACTTTGAAAAAGGTCTTAATCTTTCTAAGTTTCGGTTCATTCAGCTGTAAAAGTGAGAATAATTATATTATTACCTTTAGGTTTGAGAAGATTAGAGATAATGCAGTTGTTAGAGTGCCTGGCACAAAGGAAGCACTCAAAAATGCTAACTATTCTTATTATTTATTCATACTTTAAATTACTAAAAGCCTTTCCATTGTCTTAGTCCTAAATGTTGTTGTTGTTAGATGCTGTCGAGTTGGTTCTGACTCATAGTGACTCTGTGTACAACAGAATGAAACACTCTCCAGCCCTTCTCCATCCTCACAATCCTTGGTGTGCTTGAGCCCATTGGTGCAGCCACTGTGTCCATCCTAAATAAGAGGCCTCAAATGTTTTAGAAGATGGTCTGTGAACTTGGGATTTGTGTCTATCATACAATACACTAGCCAGAATCCGTCTGTGGTCTTACACTAATTAAGGACTTTTTAATGGTGCTTTCAAAAACTTGTTAGGTTTCTATCCCAGATCTGTCCATGTCTCAAATTAGTTCATGGTAGTTCTTGCATTTTCTTTTTGTTCTGCCATAAGAGATTATTACTATTTTTTTCTCTCTTTAATGTGCCCTTGCTCTTCTGGTTGAGGGTTATTATATCATATGCTAGACTTTCAGATACTTAGAGATTTACCTTGGTTTAGAATTGGCTGAAATTATTTTTCTTTCTTTTTATATGTCCTTGGAAAGCTTTGTTGGGTAAAAATTAATGGGTAGAGTCTGAAATAATATTAATACCTTTAAATGTTTTCCTCACACTGCTTTTTAAAACACCGTAAGTAAACATACATATATAAAAAACACAGTAAAACCAAAACCCGTTGCTGTCGAATTGATTCTGACACACAGCGAACTCTGTAAGCCAGAGTAGAACTTACCTATCAGGTTTCCAAGGCTGTAAATCTTCACAGAAGCAGACTGCTACATCTTTCTCCTCTGGAGCCGCTGGGTGTGTTTGAACTGCCAACCTTTTGATTAGCAGCTGAACGCTTTAAAGGCTGGATCACTAGGGCTCCTTCATACATGTATAAATATAATGTTTCATTATTAGTAGTAGGCACCCGTTGATTTTCAACAGGGAACTGAATTTAAGAAGTCACTTAAGAACTGAACTTTTTTACCTAATGTGCGTCATTCTTAGAACTCTCGAGGCTGCAGGGCTAAATTTACCCATGTGTAAGTAGAGATGCTGAGTGATGTAGAAAGAGATCAGAGCACTTGTCTTGAAGATAGAATATTTGTACTCTAGGCACAGATTTGCCATTAAAATCTGGTGAATTTGTTCTTCCACTTATTTATTCTTCTCCACTTTGTGTGATGAAGAATGGAAAGAGCAGAAATTAAAAGTAATGTGAAAAAAAAAAAGAAAAAGCCATGAAGACAAAAAAAAAAAAAAAATGTCAGGAATGAGGCTAAAGATGTATAACATTAACGATATATACCCTAGCTAGCTATAGGTTGTTGTTGTTAGGTGTTGCCGAGTTGATTTTTCAATTTACAGAAATTCTATGTGACAGAGTAAAGCTGCCCCAAAGGGCTTTCTTGTCTGTAATTTTTATGGAAGCAGATCGTCAGGTCTTTCTCCTGTAGAGCCACTGGGTGGGTTTGAACTGCCAACCTTTTGGTTAGCAGCCCAGTGCTTAACCACTACACAACCAGTGCTCCTTTTGCTACAGGTAGGTTATAGTGTTTGTTTAAAGCTTTTTAGCAAGCAACACAGTAAGGAATGCCTAGTGGATTTACAAAATTTAGAGTGTTTATGAGACTAAGAATCAACTACGCCTAAAGATGATGAATGCCTTTTTTGATACTAAGATCAGGAATGAATTTCTGTTTTGTGTCTTAATAAAAAGAACATGGTGGAAAGTAAAAGATAATGTCAATTGCAACATCTTAAAAAACAGCGATGAGTTTCTTGATAAAGTCACTACTTCTCTTGGCCTCAGCTTTCCCAGCAAGGAGGAGATGTTTGGGCTTCATCTAAGGCTCCTTGCGTATGGCTCTAAACTGAACCTGGTGAGTTCAATGGATTGTTAAATGTGAACTTGATCATACCAAAATAGGAACTGTGAAGGAATTAGACAACTCATCCCCAGCTTTTGGGCTGTACCTGTATTAGCCTCTTTCCATTCCTAATGTTTTAGTTGTCAATAGGATCAACATGGAAACGCTGGTGGCATAATGCTTAAGAGCTACAGCTGCTGACAAAAAGGCCAGTGGTTCAAATCCACCACATACTCCTTGGAAACCCTATGGGGCGGTTCTACTGTGTCCTGTAGGGCCACACAAGTTGGGATCAACTCAACGGCAGTGGTTTTGGTTTTGTTGTTTTTAAGATCAACATTAAAAAAAAAAAAAAAACTTGTGTACTGCTTTTCTGTTTTTGCATATTTTTGATTTTTAAAAGATAATTTTGTATTTCAAAGGCATAACTTTTTTTTTGCATAGGCTCATTGGTGCAAATACAGAATTACAGTTTACTCCTTTATAGCACTGGATAGAGAATTGAATGGAATGCTTTTCTAGGAGGATAGCCATATATGTGCATGTTTTCGAAATGCTGTTACTCTTTTAACCCTATTGCTGATTTACTCAGAGACAGTTAACCTTCACAGATGGCATTTCTTTTAACTTAGAACTATTATTTAAGTCTTTTTAATCAAATTAATTTTTTATAAGATATTCTCATAAGCCTAAACACCCAACCATCATATGCATGTGCAATGAATAAGGAAGACTGAAGCATTGATGCCTTTGACTTGTGGTGTTGGTGAAGAATACTGAATATACCATGGACTACCAAAAGAACGAACAAATCTATCTTGGAAGAAAAGAAATACAACCAGAATATTCCTTAGAAGCAAAGATGGAGAGACTGCATCTTACGTGCTTTGGACATGTTGGCAGGAGAGATCAGTCCCTGGAGAAGGACATCATGTGGTCAGCGGAAAAGAGGAAGACCCTCAACGAGATGGATTGACACAGTGGCTGCAACAATGGACTCAAGCATAACAATGATTGTAAGAATGGCTTAGGACCGGGTAGTGTTTTGTTCTGTGGTACGTAGGGTCACTATGAGTTGGAACTGACTCGACAGAGCCTAACAACAACAAAACACCCGACACTGAGGGATTAGATAGCAAATGCCTGTTTCATTTTGTTTGGTCTTATTTTTCTTAAGTTGTATTACCTGTTGCTGTTGAATCTATTCCAACTCATGGTAACCCTGTAGGACAGAGTAGAACTGCCCCGTAGGATTTCCAAGGAGCAGCTGGTAGATTCAAACTGCTGACCTTTTGATTAGCAGCTGAACACTTAACCGCTGTGCCCCCATGAATGCACCTAAATTATAGTGTCTTAGTCATCTAGTGCTGCTGTAACAGAACTACAACAAGTGGATAAATTCAACAAAGAGAAATTTTTTCTTTCATAGTCTAGCAGGCTACAAGTCTACATTCAGGGTATCACCTCCAAGGGAAGACTTTCTCTTCCCTGTCAGCTCTGGAGGAAGGTCCTTTTCATCAATCTTCCCCTAGTCTAGGAGACTTTTAGCGCAGGGGCCCCAGGTCCAAAGGATGTGCACTCCTGGCTCTGCTTTCTTGGTGGTATGAGGTCTCCATGTCTCTCTGCTCACGTCTCCATGTCTCTCTGCTCACTTCTCTCTTTTATATCTTGAAAGAGATTGGCTTAAGACTCAATCTAATCTTGTAGATCTTATTAACATAACTGCCACTAATCCATCTCATTAACATCACAGTGAGATTTACAACACATAGGAAAATCACATCAGATGACAAAATGGTGGACAACCATATAATACTGGGAATCATGGCCTAGCCAAGTAGACGGATATTTTGGGGGGACAAAATTCAATCCATGACACATACCAAAAAACCAAGCCAAACCCACTGCCGTCGAGTCAGTTCCGACTCACATGGCACATAGGGTGTACTTAAATAATGCAGACTACTGCAGTTTATACTATATGTGTCATAATAACAAAGTTAAAGAACAAGGGAAAGGGTTATATTTTTTTCCCCAAAACCAGTGCAACTAGGAATATTATCCTGGTTTCTTGATTATTAAGTCCTTCTTGTTTCCCACATAGCATAATGTCTCTCCTAATTACGTAGTTAAGTAAAATTCACTACTCTCAAGCATTCTGAGATTATGTCTCCTTAAATTGTATTACATCATAGGTTTCTTTATCAAATAATTGGTCCACAGGGAGCTCAGTGGATTGAGTGGAAAACTGCCTGAAAGACTTGTGGGAGATTTCTCACAAGATAGAATATTGGAGCTTAGTGTAGGAATTTTCCAGATGAAGAAAGACAAAATACCATTACAGCTGCAAAGACGATAGACTGTGGTTGGGGACTGGAATTAGAGATGAAAATTCTATTATCTGAGAAGTTTTCTGCTTCAACTATTAGAAAGCACAAGTCACACTGCCTTAAGGGACAGTATCAAAGATACATAAAGAAATACATCCAGTAAAAAACAGTAGCTCAAACAAATTAAAAATTTGCTCCTGTTCTACATAAATGTGTGGAGGTAGGCAGTTCATCCACGGCAAGTAGGTTGATTCTGCTCCATGAAGACATCATGGTCCCAGATTCCTCCTATTGGCCACTAGTTTTCCAGATTATGCATAGCTTCCTAAAAATATCTATGTTATAGAGGTTATAATACAAGTGGGAAATAACCATTTTATATATATTTTTTTTTGCAAAATTTAATTTTAGAAACACCTTTTATGTTTCTTAGGGCATTTGTGGTTGTACTAAACACTGTTTGAGAAATGCTACATTGATTGCTTACCTGTTACTTTTCAACCCTTTAGTGTCATGAAAATGCCTTTGGTATGTCATGGCTCAAGGGGCCCTGATGGCCTGACAGTTAAGCATTTGGTTGCTAAATTAAAGATCAGCAGTTCAGACTCACCCAGCAGCTCCATGGGAGAAAGACCTGGTGATCTACTTCCATAAAGATTAAAAAAAAAAAAATTACACCCAAGAAAATCCCATGGGACAGTTCTACTGTGTAACATGGTGTCACTATAAGTCGGAATTGATTCCGCAGCACCCAACAACAACATGTTCATTATTTCAGGAATCTCAAATATATCTATGTTGAATAAAAATAAAAAAAAAGAAGGAAAACAAGGGCCTCGTTTTAAAGACCTGGTATTATGCACTTTTTAAATAAATTTATTGGCCTTTAAGTTGGAAGGATTTAGATAACGTTATAGGGAAAGTGGAAACCCTGGTGCTGTAGTGGTTAAGATCTGCAGCTGCTAACCAAAAGGTCAGCAGTTCAAATCCATCAGGCGCTCCTTGGAAACCGTATGGGACAGTTCTATTCTGTCCTATACGGTTGCTATGAGTCAGAATCGACTCTACAGCAATGAGTTTGGTTTGGTTTGGTTTGTATAGGGAAAATAATAATTCAAAAAGAAAAGTTTCGGGAATGTGGCTGTGACGTAGTTATTAGTCACTATTTGGACTAAAATAAAAGGGACAAATGAATGTATGGTGTTACAGTCATTGTCCAAAGACACCTAAAACAGGTTAGTAATGTCTTCATTTCAAAATCATGTATTAATGCTGTGATGGAGTTGGGCTTTATGCAGTAGATGTTGTCTGGAAAAGCAATTCACAGGATCCTTACTGAATTTATGAACTGTCACAGAGGTAAATTCAGAGTCCTAAAAGAAATGAAATTATCAAAAGCAAGGACTCTTGGTCATTTCTTTTTTTATTAAGGAAAACCAAGTAGTTGTAAATCAAATGAGAGATTGAAGTATTTCAGGGATCAAATTTCACAATATCAAGGGTAAGGTGTGAACATTTCCACCAAGGAGAAGGTAAATGAATTGGAACTTTTCAGACAGTAGGAGAAGTCTTCAGATCATTAGTAAAATTGTTGCTGTTCTTTTGAGTAGAGTGACTGCTTACTTGTATTCTTTGTCAGTAGAGGACTAATAAGGAGAGTTTAGATACAAGGAAGTCCTTTTGAATAAGAAAAGGTAGACATGGAATATGTCTATTTGAAAATCTTCAAACTAAAGGGGATTTTTTTTTTTTTTGGTACTTTTTATTTATACTTATTATTTTTTTATTTTTGGATTTATTTTTTATTGTACTTTAGGTGAAGGTTTACAGAACAAACTAGCTTCACATTGAAGAGTTAGTACACATATTGTTTTGTGACATTGGTTAACAACCCCATGACATGTCAACACTCTCTTTAAAGGGATTTATTTTTATAGCTAGTTTAAACATTTGGTTTTTTTGGATCTGCATACCTGACAATATTTTCTGAAATCTGTCCTAGATTTTTATTCTGTTTCAAACTCAAATTTTGTATAGATTTTTCTCAGTCATTTAAGTTGAATCTATTAAATGCCCCAAGCGTTTTAAGATGTTAATTGTATATGTAAGACAATAACATGGAGAAAACGGCAGCCACTTGAATGGCTTTCGTAACCCTTGTGTTACGTACTTGAATCCTGCCAGGAACTCTGTGAGGCAAGTTAATGATTCCTTTTTTGCAGATAAGATATTTAGACCCACACATATTTAAGGAGCTGATGTTTTCATAATTCCAGATGAGAAATTTAAACCCAAAGCTGTGGGACACCAAGTCCCCAGTTCTCCACTGTACCACAAATTATTACTTCATAAGGTTAATATAAGCTTGTCATAAAATTATTAAAAATAAGGTCATTCATTTAACAATTTATTTTTAAATATATTAATAAAATATTGATAAAATAACATTTATGAGTTGCACTAGGCGTTGGGGATATGGGAGTGAGTGAAACAGAAAAAGACAGGATTCTTGCCCTCATCGAGCTCATGGTTCTTTGGGGATCCTTTGGGTTACGCAGTGCAGGTGAGTGGAATACCTATAGCAACATGTCAACATGTGTAATAGTTTGTTTCCTTAATATTTTTTAGATGCAGATCAAATGTATCTTCAAATAAAAATAGACTTGAAATGATTCCAAGAAATATATATTTGCATAGAAGAACACATGGTATGATTGCCAAAAAAAAGTCAGCCTTGGGGTGATCAAAGGTTTTACTTACATCCCCCACCAGTACCACTGCCTGAGCATCTCATGCAGGCACACACACTGACAGAGCACACACACACCCAGATAGTCAACATGTATAACCCTAAATGTGAAAGGAGCAAATTATGCCCCTGGATCCCTGGATTAAGCTTTTTGAAAGCTCAGTTCTGTTTTTCAGTTGGTTAATGTAATTATAGTCTATGTTTTATTTTATTATTCTTAGTAATTTTCAAATTGTGATGTCCATCTTATGTATGTTATTATATTATTACTTATCAAGTGTCTTATTACAGTTATTACTGGGAGCTTCTCTGAATTTCCAAGAACCACAGCCCCTTCATAAGATACATATCCCGTTTTTTTTCTGTTTAAAAAAAAGTACAAAATTTGTGTTTTTTTTTTTTTTTGCCAAATGCCAGCCCCTTAAATTAGTGTAACCCATGATATAAGTAAAATAAATCCACTAACAGTAATGTAGGACCAATGTAGAAGACAGTTTAGTGTTTACTGTTAATTTTACTACAAGAGAATCAGAGCATTTCATGTATTTAAAATTATCAGTCTTGCCAGAAATACCTAACTGAATCATTATTCTATGTCTTGTGCTTCTACAGATGTTGTGGCTGAAAATCATGTAAAAGAAAATTCCTTTTCCAACTAGGAAATTATGATTTAGTTGGCAAAGAAGTCACACATATAAACCAAACCAGCACTTACAAGGGAGGGAAAACCTTAATAATTGGCATCACAAATGGGTAATTATCTACAAACAGAGAAAACTGCTAAAGAATACAATTAATAGAATTGTAAAAATTGGGCAGTGTATAAATATTAGTTTTTTAGGCCAGAACATACACACAAAAGGAGATAGCAAAGAGAGGTTTCAATTTGGAATTAAAGAAAGATAGAGGAAATGTTAAGGATTGCAAAAAAGACAAATGAAATTTTGTCCTCAATTTCTCCCCATGAAAAACTGTTATTTAAAATATTACTGATATGACTGGTTAAAATCTAGCTATACATCTCAACCTGAGGTAAGAGACCTCCTGGAAGACAAGGCTATAAGATTTTTTTCTCAGAAAGTATATTAACATTATTCTAATTGGGATTATGATTATCTGATGAAATTTAATTAATGTGTATTAACAACAAGCCCAATGTGCACTACATTATGGACAGGCACCCAATTCTCTAATCTTCTTAGGCTGTAAAATACACATGCTGGGAAATGAAGACAGAGAAAATAGGATGACGGCAGTGACTCGTGTTACCAGAAAAAAATAGCCTTTATTCCCGGTAGAGCTCATTGTATCTTGAGCCTCCATGGAAGAGAATAGTTCTGAAAATTTATTGGACATTGATGGCCCTGGGAATGAACCATGGGAGTCTCTTCACAAGCTTCATTTCTTCTTTTTTTTTTTTTTCCTTATAGTGGTGCTTGTGGTCTACTTCATAAAATTTTAAGAAAATTTTGATGTGAAAATGTGCCATTCTCTAAGATAGGCTACTGTCTGTTGCCAAGTATGAGTGGTGGTTCCACGGTAAGGAGGATGGCTATGTGTCTTATGTATTTGCCATCAAACGTGTTTTAAAGTTTGGAGCTTTATAGATTAGTCTGTTCACAATGCAGAATTACCCAGATAATACATAGAATATTTAAATTGTCATCAACATGGAATGATAATTTAATCAAACTGCTTCTCTGTAATCTGGAGAGTCATGTGCCATAGAATCCAGGTCATCTCAAACTCATAGCAAACCTGTTGCCATCGAGTTGATTCAGATTCATAGCAACCCTATAGGACAGTAGAACTGCCCCCATAGGGTTTGCAAGGAATAGCTGGTGGATTCGAACTGCCAACCTTTTGGTTATGAGCCATAGCTCTTAACCACTATGCCCCCAGGGCTCCATGTATTATAATACTATATAATAATGCATGATATAGTTGTCTATCAGGTTAAATATCTAAATATTGATAGCATATATATAATTGACCATTTCAATGACTGAATAAATGAAAGTAATCTACTAAGAAAAATGTAAATATACATGAAAGCTAACATTAAAAGAACATTTGTTTTTTGTCGGTCATTGCTCTATATGCTTTAAATATATTCTTATTTAGCCTCACATCTTCCATGCAGGATAGATATTCTTTTTATCCTATTCTACAGATTTATAAATGGAGTCTAGAAGGTAAGGTCTAAAGTCACATAGCTAGTCATTGATAGAATTGAAATATGAACCCAGGCAAACCAACTCCATTGTCTGTACTTTTAATCTATAGCTATACTGCTAAGTAAACTGTGATGATCAGATATTTTAATTATGTTCAAAAGGCTTTAGGTAGGAAAATTGTGGTGCTAATGTAACTACTTGGCTTCTTGGCGTGCACTGTAATCGTATTAAATTTAATGTGATGAGTACTGGGTTCCATACACAAACTTTTTCTGAAGAGTAAAATTTCAGCTGTTATCCCTTTTACATGCACTGTATTAATACCACAACCAAAACCCGTTGCCATCGAGTTGATTTCGACTCATAGGTGCTGTAGACCAACTCTAGATGCAGCCAGCTTGATCGAGGGCACAAAAATTCATGTTACACCCTCTCTGCAGTGCAGATTAGAACTAGTTACTTTAACCTTTCCTCCTGAATCGAGGCCTGTTCCAAAAATTCTGATCACTTGAACCTCAATGATCATTCTGCAACTTCATGATGCCTGAAGCCTCCCACTGTCATGACCAGCTATTGTGCTGGATCTGAGGCTCCAGTTCTTGCTGCATTCAACCCAATCTCTTGGCACTCCATTTGGACACTCTACACAGAATTGTGGATTACCTGCCTTGGAACATCTACCTTAGTTCTGGTTATTTTTCCTCTGTGTTGACTTTCTTTTTCAAAGTTATCTTCACCCATGCTACTAAGCTACTAGGTTCCAGTAAATTTTCATAAAGCATTGTGAGCTAAATGGTATCATACAGCAAAATAACCTTTGTAATAGGGGTTTTTAGCTTAACTTCAACCCACTGTTGAACTACAGAATTCCTCTGGAGCCCTAACATTGTATATATTCAAAAACGATTTTAGCAGTACACCGATGGGGGACTGCTGGCAGTTCAACCCAGATTAAGAAGAGGACTTAGAATGAGTGATACCACTGCTGATGTCAGATGGGTCATGGCTGAAAGCAGGGAATACCAGAAAGATGTTTACCTGTGTTTTATTGAATATGCAAATGCATTTGATTTCTGAATCATAACAAATTATGGATAACATGGTGAAGAATGGGAATTACAGAATACATTAATTTTGCTCATGCAGAACCTGTACATAGACCAAGAAGCAGTGGTTCAAACAGAACAGATACTCAGTTGTTTAAAATCAGGAAAGGTGTGAATCAGGGCTGTATCCTTTCACCATACTAATTCAACTTGTATGCTGAGCAAATAATCTGAGAAGCTGGACTATATGAAGAAGGATGCGGCGTCAGGATTGGAGGGAAACGTGAGATATGGTCAGTCAAATTGAGATGTGCTGGAAATATAAAAGATACACTAGACTTTGGAGAGTTAACATGAAAAATGAGACATAGCTTAAAAAAAATGGAAAACACTATAATTTTACTGATGTTATCAATTACATCATAACAAAACAAAACCTATTGCTGTCAAGTCGATTCCAACTCACACTGGTCCTACAGGACAGTAGAACTGCCCAGCAGGGTTTCCAAGAAGCGGCTGCTGACTTTTTGGTTAGCAGTGGTAACAACCACTGCACCACCAGGGCTCTGGTAATATTCTGCCTACCCTGAAATAAGTAATAAAATATCACAGCTTTGAAGAAATATTCTGGAATCACTACATATTGCTATAAAATCCGTTGCCGTTGAGTCAATTCTGACTCATAGTAACCCTAAAGGACAGAGTAGAATTGCCCCATAGGGTTTCCAAGGAGCACCTGGTGGATTTGAACTATCAACCTTTTGGTTAGCAGCTGTAGCTCTTAACCACTACGCCACCAGGGATTACAAATATTGTTATAAAGCCAGTAAAAAATGCCAATTAATTGGTATGCGTGGCTATAAAGTCAAATACCGATATGTGGGCCATTAGTAGTGATTACTAAAAAGCAGGTAATTATATATATTTGAATATATCTCCTCAGAGTAAACAGGATAAGACAAGCATTTCAGTAAAAATTCCTTAAGAAAATAAATTAGAGTGCATCCCTGTCACAGTACAAATAGAACACCAAATATTTTGGAAATCACTGGTAGAAAACATAGGGAAAAATAATAAACCCGAAGAAAATGCAACATTTCCCTGAATATTAGTACATTAGTGCATTAGGAATAAAATGCAATAAGTACTAATCAAAGTGATAGATCATTGGCTATCCCTATGAAGGTTGTGTTTGCTGCGTTAAGTGGTTCTCACCTCATCTTATGTGTGCGGGTCTTAATCTTTTATTTTGAAGAGTCAACTCCCAGTTTACTTTTTTGGTTTTCTATGAAATGGGTATATTTTATTTCTAAAGTTCTACTTCAACTGGTGATTTTATAATTTCATATTTCAGCTACATATGCTATTATGATACACAATATAGCCCACATTCTGGCAAGTTTCAAATTTCACAAAGATAGTGAAACTTTCTTTCATTAAGTCATCAATATGCCTTTCCACCAGAATTTGGAGGTTCTGCCTTAATTTTGGCTAAAATTTTTTCTTTTTTAGTATTTGATCTTATTCTTGAATTATCAGAATTATGTGTAGGAGACTATGTTTTGTCAAACTTTGAATCATGTGGAGCTGTCCGGATTCTGCATTTGAGCCTGTTGTGACCTGATCTCATTTATTCTTGGCACAGTGGCCAAGATACACGGGACTGGGGACCTCTTGGGTGGCGATCATCTCCAGAGTTAAATAAACCTGAATAAGGCACATGTATGTGATTGAATTTTACTTCAACCTATACATATTCAAAAATACAAGGGTAGCATTCTTGGCAAACATATGTTGGGAATTGCCATATTTATTTCTTTAAAAAAGAGTTTTTGTTTTTTTTCTCCCCTAAACCAAGAAACTAAAATTTGGTGAAAAAGCTAGTTTTGAAGGTTTTGGCAAGCCTTTGTGTTTTAACTATTTCTTACTTGGTGTTGGGGTTTATGGAAACCTGATGGCATAGCGGTTAAGAGCTGCAACTGCAAACCAAAAGGTCAGCATTTTGAATCCACCAGACACTCCTTGGAAACCCTATGGGGCAGTTCTGCTCTGTGCTCTAGGGTCGCTATGAGTTGGAATCGACTCGACGGCAGTGGGTTTCTTGTTTTTTTTTTTTTTTGGAGTTTACATAGCATGTAATTTTTGATGTTACTTATAGCTAATACTTTAATTCTATTGTAGATGAATTTATTTCTGAAAAGTGATCAATTGTTGAATAAAAGTTACGTTAGCAATATTAAATTTACAATTTAGAGACAGTTTATAGTATAACTATGACAAGGATATATGTTATGTAGTCTTAAACAATTACAGCCCAGAAAACTCTATGGAGTAGTTCTGCTCCTGGGAAGCAAGTCACATGGGATCGCTCTGAGCTGAAAGTGACTCCGTGGCACCTAACAACAACAAGAACAACATACATTGACTAGATGCAATTTTAGTCATTTGGATTTATTTTTAACAGCTTTAATTTCTAAATACCATATCATACCTCATTTTTCCTTCTAATATTTATATCATCTTATAATCAAATTAGCTCATTTGAAATAACTCACTCCAGTGTTACACCCTACAGAAGCATGGATATAAATAGAATAAGCCTTTATATGTCTTGTTTGACATTTTATACACTTAACATATAACATATTCTCTTACTTAAATGCAAAGGACTACATATATTTAAATTAATAGCAAGGGGGGACCATATTTTAAAAATCTTCATTATAACCTTTAAAGCCATGTCTAGAATAGGAAGATGCCCTGGTGCCACAATGGCTTGGCTGCTAACCAAAAGATTGGCAGTTCGAATCTACCAGGCGCTCCTTGTAATCCCTACGGGGCAGTTCTACTCTGTCCTCTGAGGTCACTATGAGTATGAATTAACTCAATGGCAATGGGTTTTTTTTTTTTTTTTTTTAGAATAGGGAAGGGAAATAGGGCCAGAAAAAGAATATCTCCTGTTTTACATGTCCATGGAGTGCTTTAATGGCTTAAAAATACTCCACATAGAAGCAACTGCAGTAGTAGTTTGAGTTTGAAAAATATGTGTATCTCGATACTGCAATGTCTTTATGGCTCAAATAATTTTTTTTTTCAAATTTTCATTAAAATATACTTAACCTTCCTTAAACCACAATTTTTTTTTTCACAAAAAGAATAGTATTTCCCACTACCATATTCGTCCATCAGAGCATCTGAAATAATTCATTAACATAATCTCTTGTCTATAGAAGTCGCTCTCTAAGCGTTGCTCTGTGGTATGTATATCTCATTTAGAAATTAATCATAATGGACTTGTCAAAAGTCTTCCCTAATTTTCTTTAAAAGTTTTTATTTTTTAAATAAGTGGACTTTTTTCTTCAATTTTAATATATTTGAAGGCAAATACCATATTCTTGTATATCTTTATTGTGATCAATCAAAATTTTGCTCTTGGTTAAGGTAGACTTTTTCGTATGTACAGTGCCTATTTTGACACAGTAGTAATAGAAGCTAACATATATTGGAGAGTCCTGGGACCCTGAAACTGTTTATATGCTCAGCTGGGTGGAGGTTTGAGTCCACCAGAGGCACCTCGAAAGAAAGGAGTGGAGGTCTACTTCCAAAAAATCAGCCATTGAAAATCCTATGGAGCACAGGTCTACTCTGACACACATGGGGTTGTCATGAGTCAGAATCAACTCAATGGCAGCTGGTTTTTGACATATATTGAGTTGTTAACATTTCGCAAGCATTCTTCTGGAAAATGCATATTAGTTCACTTAATTATCACTATAATCCTTTGAGATTACATCTATTTTACAGATGAGGAAACCAAGAAGAAGGGTTAGCAGCTTGCCAAGTTCATGTAGCTAGTAAAAGGCCATGCTTTCTTTAACCCCAAAGCTTGGTCCCAGAGTTCCATGATGTCTTCGACTTTCTGAATCTGTCTTCCTAAATATATAACTTTCTTTTCAAGTATGATTCTCTCCCCCCACCCCTAAAGAGCAGTGCAAAGAGAAATGAAAAAGAAAAAAGATTGAGTAAAGGAAAAACTGCAGTAGAAGTATGCCAGTTATAAAAGCCATGCAGTCATTCAGCATCAGCTGCCAGAAGCCAAGGTGGAAACGAAGTGTACCTCTTGTGATGTGAGAGGAAGACTCATGCCAGTCACACTTCAAGGACTGTGGAATGGGCAGAGTCCTTGGAAACAGCTGAACATTAGGTCAAGATACCCCATTTGTTATATTGATCTTTGATGAAATTTACAGGCATTATATTAAAACATCATTCAGTGAAGATGATTCTAGGAGGACATTGCAATTATCAGAATGCGAGACTATACTTCTGTTTCCTTAACTGAACTGAAAGAAATTTAGGGGGCCTTGGAGCCCAGGTGGTGTAGTGGTTAAGAGCTCGGTTGCTAACCAAAAGGGTCTGTAGTTTGAATCCACAGTGGCTCCTTGGAAACCCTATGGGCAGTTCTACTCTGTCGTATAAAGTTGCTATGAGTTTGAATTGACTCGATGGCAGTGTTTTTTTTCTTTTTTTTTTTGAAGAGTGTGATGATAATGATAAAGATGATCGTGATGAAAAAACCCACCATTTTCTTGGCAGCACCTACGCTTTAAACCCTTTTGAGGCCAGTGATATTATTCTCATTTTACAGGCCAGGAATCTGAGGTTTGGACAGGCCAAGAGACATGTAAGATTAAAAAGCTAGTAGGTAGCTGAACCTATATCTATGTCTACAGCTACATCCGTGCTCTTCTTCATTACACTGTAGATTTTTTTCTCGTATAGATATTTTGAAGGCAAATGACTGTATCAGAAATTAACCGTGTATCTCTAGTCTAGGTATAACATCAATAATGCTGGGCAAAGATAGCTGTACAAGCTATCCAGCAGGTTGTGTTATGGTTAACATTTTCCTGCTGAACCAGAAGATTCTTGTTCAAGTGGTGACCACTTCACCTAGCTTTATAGGAAGGGAGGAAGTATCAATTGAATAAGCAGTAGTCTTAGAATGAAGTTCTAATTTATCCCAATTGGGTATCGTTCTTATTTTAGTAGAGAAACACTGACGTATCTCTAGGTTTGTCTGGAGCTCTCTGGAAGCCTTGTTAAACCTCGTATCATAAAACCACGTTGATATCTACTCCTCTGAATGTAAATACACATATCCATATCTAGATTAGAGTTCTCAGTTGCTTCATAACTTGTTTTTACCACCTCCAGGCTACTTCTTGGGAACAGGTCCCCTCTGTGGCTCACAGGGGTTCCAGGCACAGAAGAAAGTACTCTTGGTTGCCACCTTCCGAGGACCCATGGAAATTAATGTGACACATTGCTCAGAAAAAAAAGGTGGGGGGGGGATAGCACTACTCTAGATCTAGACTGGTATTTTGAAAACTCATGTTTGAAAACTTAAGAGAAATTTGTCCAACCGTTGATTCCTGTTTCTCAGAAAATTCCCATCCCAATAGAAACTGAGGTTTGGTAATACGGATTCTCATACTCATACCTCTATGAGTCAGAATCGACTCAAAGGCACACAACAACAGCAACAACAACAATACGAATTCTGTGCTAAAATATTACTATTCCTTTGGCAATTAAAGAAAATAAAACAACACAAAGTTTTGCTGTGGTACAATTCAGTAACATATAAGTCTCGTTATTTCACCTAGTCCTGCTTAAATATTGGAAACCCTGGTGGAGTAGTGGTTAAGAGCTATGGGTGCTAACCACAAGGTCAGCAGTTTGAATCTACCAGGTGCTGCTTGGAAACTCTATGGGGCAGTTCTACTCTGTCCTGTAGGGTTGCTACGAGTCAGAATCAACTCTATGGCAACAGGTTTGGTTTGGTTTTGCTTAAATATTAAATCCATTACTTTAAAATTAGCTTATTGATTAATTCTTCCATAAAAGGAGAAGTGTACATATATATTTCAGATCATTCTTCCACTTTCGAAAAGAACTCTTTTCACATATTTGTATAACCTTGCACACCTGTCCTTAACATTCATTGATTTACCATTTTAGATAAATTTGAGTGTGTGTAAGGTTTACCTTCTCAAACATTACCTAATAACATTTTTAGATATAGGGTGTTAAAAATTTATGTTATCTTTAGTCAGATAAGATTTATTTATGTATGCTTTAGAAATATTTTTTAAACTTTTATTTAAATTTTATATATTTGAAGATTAGGTATTTCAAGAACAGTTGAAATTTCTTTGCTTCCAGAAATAGTATAATGAATATTAATTATAATAATATAAATCAGTGTTAAAGAATAATGTTGAACTCCATGAGACACCTGGGATGTTTAATATAAAACTGAATTTACTTTCATTTTGGAAATTGATCAAACTTCTTTGACTTAAAATTTATGTAAGTGAATACTTTGGACTACTGATTCTTAGGATTCACATACTAAAATGTTACCTATGGCTATAGAGCAAATACATGTGCTGTTTATTAATATATAATAGTACATTTATGGTTAACCTAATAGTTCCTTTGTTTTAGATGAATAAAGCGAGGTAATTTATATGACTTTAGATAAATAGTGAGATAATTTATATTACTTTATTATATGAGTGGTTAATGAGCTATTTTCGTGTTCCTTCTACTTCCCTTTTTTTTGGAAACTCTGTGTATATGAGTGTTTGGGTGTGTGTGAATTTCATCTTCTCAAACATCTGGTGCCATTTCTAGACATAGAGTGTTAGAGATTTACATTATCTGTAGTCAGATGAGATTTATTTATGTATACTTTAAGAATATTTTTTAAACTTTTATTTAACTTTCTTTGACACATGCAGCTGCAGGAAAGAAAAGTTGAATGATAGAAAGATTGGAACCATTTATGTGCAAAGAATATAAAAGTTAATATTGCTTTGTTGACCAAAGTAAAATGGGGAAATAGAAGATTTACTAGTGCCAAGATATTAATGAGAGTTAAGAATATAACTTTTTATTCTGGAAGTAGACTAGAATGTGGTAAAGCAATCCACAAACCTGAAGCACAAATGGAGACACAATTTTAATTTTTTTTACTCCTAGTAAAATCATTATCAAGTTGAAATGAAAGTTAAGTGCATTTAAAGACTTTTTGACTAGAAAATATAGTAGATCTCTTTCAGGAACTGCTGGGTAAACTTCTTTCATCTTTTTTTTTTTAAATAAAACATATTATTTCCTATTCACGATAAGGGTGGATAATAGTGAAGCACTTAGTTAAAAAAAAAAAAAAAGGCAAAAAATGTAACAAATTCACCCTTTAGGTTCTTAAGTCATTTTTTTTTTTTTTTGTTCTTTTGTTCTGTAATTGATTGCTAGCACCCCCTTTAACCCACCTTAAAGGGCAAGCAGGAAATTCATGTTTTCCTTCATCAGCCCATCCCTCTGAAAAGCGTTCGATATTAAAACAGTTTGCAAGGAGCAAAAGCAGAGGAGACAAGAGGCCCAGCTAGACTGTAGCAAGGTTAGAAGATACATGCAAGATTGCCTGCAACACACCTCGGGTCTTGTTCCTGACCAGTATTTGCATGGAGATACCAAGTTAATTAGGGTATGACTGTTCTTCGCTTTATATGTCTGTGGCTCTCTAATTCATGGGGTGTCATAAAGCTATGGGAAGGTCTTTCCAGCCATTTGACACAAACTGGGAAAAAAATTAAGCACTGATATTTCCTTTTGCCTGAAGGTTCTTTTCAAACAGCAAAGTGCTGCAGAGGCAAAGTTGATGTTGTTGTCAATTTGCTGTGGGTGTCAGAATGTGTCTTTTGTCTTTTTTGCTCCCTGCTTTCCCTGATGATCAGGTGCTGCAAAGAGAGTTGTAGAGAGGGGTGGGGTGTTGGGGGGGGGGGTTGGTTCAGGAGGAGGTTACACGGCAGAATTCCCACGAATGCTGGCGAAGGATAAAAAACATAAAGGAATCTTGTTTTTCTGAACTAGAGGATTCTCTGCATGACTTCCCCACTGTTGGGGTGATGAGCTTTCAGGCTGAGATTTTATTAACAATTCATATGGAGATCGAGGGCAGTGGAGGGGCAGGTTCTCACATAAACTTGATCTGTCCATGAATGCAGTTCTCTGTTTGCCCTGACCCTGCATGGCTTAAGACACTGCCTGTGAGGCCAGTGTGCTAGACACAAAGAAAGAAATGAAAAGCAAGCGCATTCCAGGAGTCTGCACAAAGGAGTCCAGCCATTTCTAGTCGTCTCCCCAGAGAGGATCTTATCTCTGCGTGGCCAGAAACCTCTCAAATGTTTATTTCTGCACCTAAAGTCTGTAAAGCCGTGTGGTTATTTCACTAAATAATATTCTGTAGTGATGTTTCTCTTATTGTTATTTTTATTTTTTTTGTTTTCTGAACTTGTTGAGACTAGCAAACTATCTGCAAGGGTACATGTTCTGAAGTTTAGTTTTAGAAGTCACTGGCCCTGAATTTTTACTTTGTTGATCGGTAGCCACCTTGCAAAATGAGCCCTCTCCAGCTTTAGGAGAAGCCAGCGCAACATTTCAAAGCTTGATTTGACTTTGGGATGCCTCTTTGTGGCACCGCAACTTGGAAACTTGTGGCAGAGAGTAAATGCATGGGACGAAACTGACATGGGGTCACAAGCAGGAACGGCATAATACCCAGTGACCACAGACAAAGTGCTAGGTTAGAAAAAACAACGAAGGAGCAAGTGGAGAGTAAAGTCCCAGTGGTCTGGAAGGGCAAAGGGGGCTAGGAACTTTCACATTGTAACATTTCTACAATTATTGGCAGTTCGCTGTATCTAGAAGCTCTACCAACAGCATAATGACAAACTCTCACAAAACATTTCTCTGTAACTCAGTACAATAGATTTTGTTGTTTAACAAATTTAAAGCATGGATAGGTTTAAGAGATAAAAACTTGATACACATCATGTGTGCTGAATTACATGTTTCCACAGATGCCTAAAAATCAGAAAATCCAGACCCACAGACTCTTAAATTTTGCGTATGCATTTTAGCCTTCTAGTTGCTTCAAACTTTTACGGTTCAAGAATTAAAATAACTAGTAGAGGAATGCAGAGAAAATGTCAGTCATTAGTATAGGTTTTGTTCCTTTAATTTTATAGCGGTTTTATTTCCATGAAATTAACTGTTGTACTTGGGCTAATTGTCAGTAATTGGTGACAGAATCACTTCATTGTTTTTCTATGCATGATGCTAATTAGGGTCTTTGCAATATTGGCTCAATCATGTTCTGTATTTTTACCTTCTATGTTGAGTCAGTGGTAGATAATATCACATGCAACTCTAAAAAAATCTATAGGATAAAATGTTTCCATTAATTATTAAACAAGCCTTTTAAACAGCCTCTCATAAATTAATTTTAAAACTTTGAAATTGAAAGTAGATATTATTATAGGTTTAGCTGGTTTCATAAAACATCAACAGATTTTTGTTTTGAATTGAATCCTACTGGGATCATCTTTAAAACATAACAATTATCAATTTTAACTGCTTAGTCACATACATTTGCGTTATTCTATTTGAGCCTGCAACGTTGAAATTAGTATTGTTAAAAGCGCTTTTAATAAGGTATCTCAGGGCTGAGTGGGATTGTCTTTCTTTTCATACCTGATGGTTAAATTGATTCCCATAAAATATAGCATATTATTTATTCTCGTTCTCTAACTGGTTTGTGTTCTGTTTGGTTTTGCTACATGAGAATACTGTTTGAAGAACTGTATTTTCAATGGAAAAAATATATGAAATATAGAGATAATAAAAGCTTGGTTTATGTATTTTTTGAGCATAGAAAAGTACGTTACACACCAGTGACAGGTTGGAAACAGAGAAAATAGGAGACAGTTCTAATTTTTAAAGTGAGATCGAATCACGATGGAAGAAAGTATTACACTTACATTTCTATTAAAATGACCACAGCCGTTATTATTTTGTTCATTTTTTTCTTAAAAGAATTCTTCTCAACCAATTCCTTTATGATTTTTATGAACTTGTAGTTACAAGAGTTTTCTAGTACTTTGAAGAACAGTTGCCTTGCTCCTTTTCTTTATTCTAAGATACTTTTACCAATCAAGTGACATTTTGTATTTTACAACACAGTTTGTTTTAAATGCATCCATATGTATAACTTAGAGCCGGGAGTCTCACAATCGTCCTGAATAAAGTTTTTATGAAGTGATTAAAAAAAAAATAATTGCCTATTAAAAGTAAAGACTGGTTTGAGCAGGGAGAGAAGAAACCTAACTTTCAAATTGAAAGCATTCATTGTTATAGCAAGACACATATGTACCAAATCTGAAATTAGAGAAAACTCGTGAAATACGTATCTTGGCAGGGGAATTGTTTAAATTTTCTAAAGCTGTCAGCCCATTTTCTCTATTTTTTCCTGTTAAAGAAAAAGTTCAAATGGAAAGCTTCACCTTTTGTGCAAAGTTGAAATGTTTTATTATTTCAGGATTGTTCTACACTGTACAAAACCAGAACAATTCAGTAGCTTCCAAGGGGGAAAAGCACAAATGAGAATCTTTCTATCATATAAGAATGTCCAGAAAAAAGCGATAATAACTATTAAAGTCTATGGTTGTTTCCTTAAAAAAAAAAAAAAAGAATCTTTTGATTCCAACAATTATTTGAATAACCATTCAGGCTCTTTTGTAATGTGTTGTAATGAGTGTGTGTATAGCTTTTAAATGAAGAATAATCATGAGAGAAAAAACTCAAACATAAACTATGTTTAGATGGTTCATTTCAATAAGTTATCTCATAGGTTTAAGCTAAGGTTCTTTTTTTTTTTTTTGCTGTAGATAATAAATTTCTCAAAGTAAAATTCAGTTTTTTTCTTTTACCTTATTGATGTATATCCAATAATGTTCCTCTTTTTTTTTTTTGTCAGTTTCAAATATATAGAATGTGAAAAATAAAGAAGTTTGAGACTGACTTCAAATTTGAAGAACGATAAAGCAATGTGAAAGTTACTCAGAGAAAACAATTCTTTTATTCATCCAGACGTATCACAGACTCTGGAGTGTACGATAAGATGCGAATTTTCTTACTTGAGTATTCTACTAAATATTCTGGGAACACACAAGACAAGAAGTGGGACTCGTAATATTATGACCCATACCCATGAGCATTTGAATACTATGAGAAAACGTATATAATAAATCCAGTCAGCTTCTTGTGTAATCACAGTCGACAACCATATAGACATCGCTGTGGCTAGCACAGGTGGCAGTCAGCACTACTCTGGCCCCAGACTGCTCTTAAAATTGTAATCAGTTTCTTCAGCCCAACACCTCTGATTAGCCATAGCCTCATTTTTAAAATTAAAAATAACTCACGCCCAATAACATCAACAACAGTAACCACCCCACAGCATTAACTCTGACCTACCTAGCCTATGTGGGGTCAATCAGCTTCCCCAACAGAAGTTGCAGCCACATGGGGAGGACCAGACCTCAGTCTGGTACTGGTAATCTCTGGCACTATTTGTTATATTTTAAGTTCTTGTTTTATAGTGATGTGCTGGTTCATAGCAGAAATATCCCCATTCTCTTGCTGCTTAACATACTGCTCACCAACTAAAGCACCATAGCCACAAAATTAAAACTGATCAGCGGTAGAACACACTTATTCCAAACTAGTTTTAGTTCATGCTGTCTGAATGAGTTCCACATTCCGTGAAACTTGTTTTTTCCCAAGGATTAAGCTCTTTCAGCACTTGGGAAATGGGCAGTGGCTCTATTAAAAAGCGTAAAGCACAATAAAATAATACGCTAAGCCTTGGGTTGCTCTAGTGTTTTCTTATTTTAGAATGTACTGAGTGCAAGTTTTATATGTCTCATAGTATACATGTTTCTGCATAAAGACACCTCCTACTCTTACTATTATATCCATAGTTTCTGGGACCCTGTTCTTTTTTTTTTTTTATCACCATCTGTAGCTGGGGAAAATTTAGATAACATCAAACAAGTCTCAGCAAGTAAAAGATGGACAAAACAGGTTCATTATTACATGCCATGTGTCTCACCTGGTCAGGCAGTCACAGACTCCTGTTTCAGGTGGCTGAGGTGTTCTGATGAAACCAAATTATGTATCTTACACTTTTCGTGCCTCAAAATTCATTTTTCTAGAACTTAGGAGTAACCTGCAACCGATGAATATTTTGCAAATTACCTAGCTATCTGCCAGCTAAAAAAAAAAAAAAAAATTCGTCGTATTTTTAAAAGGACAGGCTATTTCAGATTCTATCTCCAGGTGTAATTGAAAAAAAAAATTCAAGCTCAGATCACTCTTTGAATATATTAACTAACTCTCTTTTTAACCTACTTGTGATAAGATATATATTTTGTCATATTATGGTAGTCAATGTATTTTTTTTTGTAAATAATTTAAAATAATATGTAAAATTTAAAAAGAACTTAGATACTGACATATGCTATGATACAGACATATGCATTATTGTTTAAAGTAATAAAATAGTAAACCAAAAAAAACCAACTCAATGCCGTCGAGTTGATTCCGACTGATAGCGATCCTATAGGCCAGAGTAGAAAAATAATAAAATTATATAAAATACCTGTGGAATAGATATCTGTGGAGTATATTATTTCATGAAAAGTTACATGGCTGTATAAAGTAACTACAGGAAGAGAGATCAGTCACCTATACCTAATTAAATTTTGAAATAATGTAGAGAAAACGTACTGGAATAAAGAAACAAATCTGCAAATTTTTAATTACATTGAGGGCTTATTTTTATTTAAAATATAGACTACTGTTCCAGGAAGAACTTCTAACAAGCTCAAGTTGTAAAGTGTCACATGAATTAGTACAACATACAGGCTAGGCAAAAAAAAAATATATATATTATTTTTTTTTTCATAGGCTAGAGTATGGTCACATTGTAAATTGTCAAAGGTTTGAAAAAACAACATAGCAAGCCACATGAGTTAACACACGCATATTGAGTGTGGGCGATTCTTAACCTTCTTGATTTTTTACATGTGCAGTTTCGCTCTTTGGTTTACTTCTTCCTGTGATTGATTCCCAGGCAAAGCCAGAGCTCTTCAGGAGAAGGTTGAGATTATAATCACGTCAGCCTTTGCTTTTAGCAGGGTGATGAGGTTATCAATAATGCATTGGATATCTCAGGAACCTCGTCCATAAGGACATCACAGCTGCCTGGGTTTATTGTAGGACTTACAGATTTAGCTGAGATGTCACCACATCTGCTTTTGAGCCAGCCATTGATGTAGTCTCAAGAAATCTTGGGGGCATAGGGAGAGCGGGTGAGATTATCTAGCTGAAACATTGCATCTGAGAAGGTTATTTAGGGGGCAAGAATACATCTATGAAATTGCTTTTTTAAAGAAGCCTATTCAATACTCCTTTAATAACCTTTTGTCTCCCCCACTCCTTCCTAACGTTTATAAGTTTTGTTGTTGCTCTGACAAGTTTATTCATATCCTAACAGCTTGTCTGCCAGCAGGGTTCATGTTCTATACTTGGGCTTTCTGGTCACGGTGGTGGCTGAGAGTAATAGAGAGGGGGATAAGTGAGTGTGGAAATGCAAAGCTGTCTCTTCTTACATTTTATCGATCTCATTCTGGTGTCATTCAATTAAGACAGAAATGTGATGGATAGTCCCGGTACAGATTCTGGGGTTGCTCTTCATCCACTGCATAAAGCTTTTGCATTTTATTTTGGGGCTGGGATGGGGTGGGGAAAGGGCATGGGCAAGTGGGAGAAATCAAAGATACTATGTGATCTGAATGACAAATCAATGTCTAAGGATACACCAAAATGTCGAACATGCCACGTTTATGTTTTCTCATACGCAGAGTACTTCTGTTGATGTATGGGATGGGTTACTAGAATTTAATGTAGGGTTAATTCTTGTTCATTATTTTCAAAGACATATGAGCTATCATCCTCCTCCTCCCAGCCCAAGATAATTAAAAATGAACCATATGGAAAAAGACTTGAGTCAAACTAATGCAATTTTTGAAGGATAAGTAAGTGAGAAATTCTGTTCTCATTTTTTAAGGGCCAGGGATTCCAGCTTGACCTTTTAGCAAAGAGATTTTAAATCTCACAAATTGAAAAGAGTAGGTAAAACTTTTTTTTAACTTTTAAAGGAGTTGTTACTGTTACATATGCATTCAAGTAAAATATCAGAATTTAGGACTATGTAAATTCTGATCCTTATTTTTTACTGACATCTTTTTCCTTAACTACATCACTACCTCCCTTCTCTGCCACTACCTCCCTTCTCTGCCAGTGTTCAAGTGAGAGTAATAGTAATCCATGAATCTGAGAAGCTGTAACCTAACAACTCACATTATCAAAATGGTTTACTGTTTAAAGAAATTAAGATAATTTGTGCACACATATATTATAAAAACAAGTTATGCTTAAGCAACCTCACTTCGACCCTCTCAAAGCAATGACAGCTTCGAATGGAGCATTCAGGATTTTCTAATCAAGGTTATGGTTTCTGATAATCAGTCCAAACTGGAAGACAGCGTGGAATAAAAATACAAGCAGGAGTTTTAATATCAGATCTAGATGTTCATGCCCAGGCTCCTCTGTGTCCTTGCTGTGTGGCTTTGGATAAAACACATGAGTGTTCTAGATTAAACTTCATTTCTTGCTCTGAAATTGGAGATACGAGTAACAAAGAACTGCTGTTAGAATTATGAGATTTAAAACATGGAAATGCCTACTGTATGCTTGTCCTGTGTACTTGGCCTTTGGAAGGCATCAAATGCATTTAGTTTCATCCTGAATTCCCCTTTGTAGTTTTGACACTGAATAATTTGGTCCTATGATAAGCTTGCTCAGTCATTTGGGAAGGGAATATAAGCAAAGAAAAATAATATATGTGGGCCCATGAGTCAAAATTTTTCTAGATCCTAATTCACAGAAGCAAATTTACAGTCTACGGGATATTTTACTGAAGAAATTTCCAATTTTTCGCTAAAGGTTTGTACTAAAATTGTGTGGTTGGAAGGAACTCTGTGTATCAGGCTTTAATCAAAGTTGTATTTGTCAAAGATGTCTTAACTATCATACTTTGACCCTGAGTTAAAGAGCAGCAGTTAGCTAAAGCGGTTATTTACTAATTTTACAGAGGTTAAAGAGCAGTGATTTAGATGGGCATTTAAATGATAGCCCACATTGTAACCACTTAATAACCTGGAAACACACAGAATCTTGTATTGCTGGTATGAGCATAGCCTGGTAAACATTGTTGAAAGTTCAACATACGTGTGGAGTATGGTAGGATCTGACTTTCCTAACGTTTTTTTGTTTGTTTTCCTTCTGAGGTCATACATTTTTAAGTAGGATGTCTAAAGAAAACCATCTTCATGAATCCTCAAATATATATCGAATAATAATTGGCATCTATTTAAGGAAAATGCATTGGGAGTCTGCTCCCATAAAGATTTACAGCCTTAGAACCCCTATGTGGTAGTCCTACTCTGTCCTGTAGGGTCGCTATGAGTCAGAATTGGCTCCATGGCAGTGGGGTGTTTTTTGAAGCAGCTGAAAAAGGGTAGCGTGTAAGTAAAAGATTTTCCTCTATGATCAAAACATAAATAATGTTAGTATTTCTGAGGAAAGAGGGGTTTTAGCCTGTATTTTGCACATGATTTCTTCAATTATGTAATTTTTTAAGTGTATGCTAAGGCTGCATTACGTGTCCTTTCTGAAAACTACCAACACTTCAGTTGAACATATTTTAATGAGTTTTAACAGATTCCTACACTCTCACACAATAATTGTGCAATCAGCACTGTTGTTGTTGCTAGGTGCCGTTGAGTTGATTTCGACTCAAAGTGAACCTATAGGACAGAGTAGAACTGCCCCATAGGGTTTCCAAGGCTGTAATCTTTATGGAAACAGACTGCCACATCTTTCTCCCATGGAGTGGCCAGTGTGTTAGAACCGCCAACCTTTCGGTTAGCAGCCCAGCGCTTAACCACTGTGCCACTAGGGAGCCTTTTTTTGCAAGGCAGAGTTCCTTAAAAAGTGTTGTCTTCATCTTTCTGTCCACCGTGCCTGGCTCCTACTTAATTAGCATTCCAAAAGTCAATTCCAACTCATAGCAACCCTACAAGACAGAGTGGAACTCCCCCGTAGGGTTTCCAAGGAGCAGCTGGTGGATTAGAACTGCCAACCTTTTGCTTAACAGCCATAGCTCTTAACCACTGGACCATCAGGGCTCCCTAGTCAGCATTAAAAAAAAAAAAAAACACATTACTGGGGAATAAATGTATTTGTGTGTTTGTATGGGGGATTAATGCAAATCATTTCAGTCATTGCATAAAAAGTATATAGAGTACTCCTGATGTCCTAGGGTCATAGTTTTTTCCTCAGTAAGGTGAGAATCACTATGGTGTATTTAGTTATTCTCAATTACCCTTTGAGGTAGTTCAAGTCTAATCTTTAGGACTTCAGCAATCTGTTCAGTATCTGCTTCCCTCAATCTCTCTGTCTCTTCTTTTCCTTTTTTCTTAAAGAAACCATGTCCTTTGTGCATGAAATTTTGGCCCTAACATCATGGTTTAGAATGCTTCTTCAGCAGGCCACTGCCACATATCTTAAATAATTTCTTTCCAACTTAATCAAAAGCCTTTCTTAACTAGTATCTTTGGTTAAGGTTCCAGCCTAAGACAACTTCAGTCTGACATTTTCCAACTGAGACTATGAGTAAATTAAATCTTTTCTCTCAGTTGGCTGTTATCTCTCTTTCTCTTTGTTATTTCTTTTATTTTTCACATTGTATTCATCTCCTCACATTGAGAACTCTAAAGAATCATAACGTTGGAGTTTTAGACTTCACATGAACCTCAGCAGTCACACACTGCATTCCCATATTTTTATAGGTGAGGATCCTGAGGCCCAACAGGGTAATTGCTCAAATCACAGAAACATTTCAGGAAATGCCCTTGCCCTATGGAAAAATCTAGATGCCCCATTAAAGGATCAACCCTATCATCTTGTGCTGGAGTTTGAAAGCTGTCAAAAACCCGTTGCTGTCGAGTTGATTCCAACTCATAGCAACCCTATAGGACAGAGTAGAACTGCCCCACAGGTTTCCAAGACTGTAAATCTTTTCAAAAGCAGATTGCCACATCTTTCTTCTGCAGAACGGCTGGTGCGTTTGAACTGCCAATCTTTTGGTTAGCAACCAAGCACTTAACCACTGCATCACCAAGGCTCCTTTTTTTTTTTTGCAAGGCAGAGTTCCTTGAAAAGTACTATGTCTTCTTCTTCTTCCTGTCCCCAGTGCCTGGTGCACAGGGGGAGGTCGATAAACTCTTGTTAAAATAGTCATGTATCGTTAGGTTATATTTCAAGATATTTTTAACACAAGATCTCTCAAACACAGATGTGCTAGTTACACATTCTTAAGAGCCCGAAGAGGAGTTTGTCATATAAATACATCTTGATAATTTTCTCCCCTTCAAGATTTTATTGTTCCAGAGGGAACAATTAGGACTCTATTTTTGTTTCCCCTCAAACCATTCCTTGGAAATTAGTATTAGCATTAATACCTTTATGATTTTTGTATTGGAATGAGGGGAGCTACATATAACACAATAGAGGAAGAGAAGCTTCATTTGAGCTTGTTCGCTGAGTAAGATTCTTCCTGAGAATTCCTAGTGGCCTGCTACAACATAGGAATATGGCAAGGCATTTCTGGGAAGGAAAGCTTAAGCAGTACTCTGCTAAGAATGTCAGCTATACCCCAAAACTTAAGACATAAGAAAAAGTTACTGAACATAAAAATTAGAAATTCTCTGTATTGATAAACTTTCTCACTATGTTCTCAGCAAGGTCTTTTACCTTATCTCTCACTAAAATTCAATTTAGCCCTTAATTTTTTTTTTCCTTCTCACAGATGGGTGTAATATTGTCTATTTGACTGTTCACGTGAATTACTCAGTTGAGTATTGAACCGTATTTGTCTCTGACCATTGGGCACAGCAAACATTCTAAAAGACTGACTTGTAACAAATTGATTCCAAAGTGTGGGCAAGTGGAGGGTGGTGGGCAGGCATGTATCTAGATAAGATGCTCAGTGTTTATAACTGAAAAGCCAGGGCCTTCTGCTTCCAACTGGTGACACAAGCAAAAGTCAGTTTGGCACTTCTAGAAGTCCATAATTGGAGAAGTCTTAAAATATGGATATGCACTTCTTGGCTCATTTTTTTGTGTGTATGTGTGTGTTCTCTATTTTATACTCATTTTAGCTAAAGGTTTATGAATTTTATCTTTTCATAGAACCAGTTTTTTATTCATTATTTTTCTCAATTGTTTTTTGGTTTTCTATTTTATTGATTTTGCTTTGATTTTTATTACTTTCTTCCTCTCCTTTCTTTCATTTAATTTTCTCTTCTTATTGTATTCATAAAGTGGAATTGTAGGCTATTGATTTTTGACATTTTTTCTGTTCTAATAAATGGTGTTTAAAGCTCTAAATTTCCCTCTAAATTCTGCTTTAGCTGCATCTCATAATTTTTTTTTTTCAGTTTTTTTTTTGTTGTTATCGTGCTTTAGGTGGAAGTTTACAGAGCAAATTAGTTTCTCATTAAACAATTAACACACAAAGTATTTTGTGACATTGGCCACCAATCCTGTGATGTGTTAACACTCTCCCCTTCTCCACCTCAGGTTCTCTGTTGCCATTAATCCAGTTTTTCTGTCCCTTCCTGCCTTCTCATTTTTGCTTGGGGCCTGGTGTGCCCATTAGTCTTATATACATGATTGAATTATGAAGTAGGACCCTAACATATGTTATTGTTTGTCCTATAGATCTGTCTGATCTTTGGCTGAAGGGTGAACCTCAGGAGTGACTTCAGTACTGAGTTAAAAGGGTTTCTGGGGGGCCATGCTCTCAGGATTCTCTGCTCTGTCAGACCACTAAGTCTGGTCTTTTTTTTTTTTTTTAATGTATTTTGTGAATTTGAATTTTGTTCTACATTTTTCTTGTGCTATGTCCAGGACCCTCTATTGTAATGTCTGTCAGAGCAGTTGGTCTTGGTAACTGGGCACCATCTAGTTATTCTGGGCTCAGTCTGGTGGAGGTTGTGGTAGTTATGGTCCATTAGTCCTTTGGACTAATCTTTCCCTTGTGTCTTTGACTTCTTCATCCTTCTTTGCTCCACCTGGGATGGGACCAGTAGATGTATCTTAAATAGCCATTCACAGATTTTTAAGACCCCAGTCACTACTTACCATAGTCGGATGTGGAACATTTTTTTCTATAAATTAGGTTATGCCAATTTAGGTAGATGTCCCCCAAGACCATGGTCACCAACCCTCAACCAGTACCGTGGTCTCTCAGGGTGTTTGAATGTGTCTGTGAAGCCTCGATGACTTTGCCCTAGTCATGTTGTGCTGGCTTTACCAGTATTGTGTACTGTCTTACCCTTCACCAAAGTTACCACTTTTTTTTAGTTAGTGTTTTTTCCTCACTACTCCTTCCCTCCCTCCTAACCATCAGAGATTGTTTATTTCTGTGTGGAAACATTTTCATAATAATGACCTCATACAGTAGTTCTCCTTTTGTGATTGACTTATTTCACTCAGCATAATGAATGCCCTCAAGATTCATCCTGTTGTGAGATGTTTTGCAGATTCATCATTGTTGTTTATCACTTTGTAGTATTCTATTGTATGTATGTACCATAGTTTGTTTATCCATTCATCTGTTGATGGCAAAAAATATAGAGCACTTCATACATTTACATGTCATCCTTGCATGGGGGACATGCTAATTTTCTCTGTATCGTTCCAATTTTAGTATATGTGCTGCCAAAGTGAGCATTTGGCCCATTTCTTGTTGTGTCAGATTGTTTGTGTTTTTCTCCACTGAAGCAGGTTCATAAAGAGAAAGGCTTATTGTTTTAGAGTGAGTCTCAAAAGAGGTCTACACCTCAATTAGGTCCAAGTGTTCCAGGGCTCTTCTGGAAAGTTTGCTTGGTCATTTTACCCAAGAGTGATAAAAAGTCTTTAAAGATCAACTCCAACGAATTCAAGTTCTCAAGAAACTCCCTGATAGAAAAAAGAAAATCACTGTGCATAAGTGGACGTGCATACTTGTTAGGTCACTTCTTCCCAGTAGAATAGACAATTTAGGGAACTATATTAGTGTTTGTATGACATTACAAATTATGAAATTGAAATAGTGCATGTTAGCCCTAATGGCTATCATTAGATAATTATTACCTGGAGTTCCCATAAAGCAGGGGAGAATTCTCAGCTTGGTTGATGGAAGAGTGTCTTCAGCTGGGTTCTCTAGAGAAACAGTGTAGCATATATATAGAGAGAGTGAAGCACCAGTGAAGCATACATATATATATAGAGAGAGAGAGAGACAGAGAGAAACATAGAGAGACAGAGAGAGAGAGATTTATAACAAGGAAATGGCTCACGTGGTTGTAGAGGCTGGGAAGTCCCAAGTCCTTGGGTTAGGCTGGAAGCTCCTCCTGATTCACGTAGCTGCAGGGGCTTGTGAACCCAAGATCAGCAGGTCAGACAGCAGGCTTCTGGCTCACAGGCTGCGGAGGCAGATAAATCCCAAGATTAGCATGCATAATTGTAGGCTGCTAGCTCATAGGCTGTGGAGGCTGATGAATCTCAATATTGGCAGGTAAACTGCTAGCTCAAGTCCCCAGAATCAGAGGTCAGATGAACAGGAGTCAGCTGCAGGATCCAGAATGAGGAAAGGCCAGTGAACTTTGCCAGAATGTCTACATATATTGTATGCAAGCCACAACCCCAAGGAAACTCCCCATTTCAACTGATTGCTCATAGCAGACCTCATCATGGAGGTGATTACATTATATCAGATCTCATTATGGAGGTGATTACATCATTGCATAGCTGCCAAACTACACTGTAAGTGCCAAACCACTGAGAACCATGGCCCAACCAAGTTGACACACAACTTTACCAATACAACCAGCTTCCTTCAAAAGTACCCTAGGTTATTTCTTCTTTTTTTAATATTCCCAAAGACCATCACTGTTTCAAGGTAAAAGAAATCATGGAATGCTTGGTATAATTCAAATCAGACACAAAATTAAATAAACAAAACTCCAAAAGAACAAAATAACCACAAGCAAACCAAAGCCTTTCAATGGTAGGCACAGATGTATGTTCTGTTCTTTTTTATTTGTTTAACTTTTTGTCCGTTTTGATTTTATCAAGTCACAGTTTACCTCACAAAGTTTCAAATGCAAAATAAAATTGGATTAGATTATCTGTAATACTCCTAACAGAGTTAGCAGCTTACGATTTCACAAATATGTGACAAGCTCCCAAATGCCTATAGTATTTTATATCTTTCTGACTACTGGGAGGTAGGTCTTCTATTTTTTTTTTTTTTTGAAATCAGCAAAAGTTAATAAAAGTTCACCTATATGTGAGCACTCTCTTCAGTGCAGAGTGATATGAATGTAAAAAAGACATGGCTTTAAAAATAAAACAAACAAACAAACAAAACCCATGAAAGACATTAAACAGCTTTCAATCTTGTTAGGTATAAAGGACTTAGCATTAAACAGATAACTAAGAATTTTAAGTTACTTCTAAGTGCTGAAGGGGTGGAGCAAATTATACCGTCATCAGACCTTCAGAAAAGATCTGGGCTCTTTTCTATGTGGCCTGTGGCAATCAACAGAAGGCTTTGTGGAGGAAATATGTTTTTGAGAATCATTCTGAAAGTTAGAGACAGACAAACCAACGAAGAATAAATTTCAGCCAAGTCTATAACTCTGCTCCCAACTTTAACACAGTGGGAAAGTATATGTTATAGATAGAGAAAATGGACCTATTAAGGTTGCCCCTGGACATCATAGGGGTGATCTAGAGCAAAAACAAAATTTAATAGCATTTGTTGCATGCCCCCTGCCCCGGGTAGACTTAATCACTGGTTTGAATGACCCAAATCAAACCATGGGTCCCAATCAATAAATATGTAGGTATAATGTAAAACAGCAGCGACACTTTTACATTTGTGTGTTAGACAGATGGCTTGAGTGGATGTGTGTAAAAGGATGTGTGTAGGGAGAGTTTTTTTACATCTTGCATAAATACATAGAGATATCTATCTGCAAACACCTTTTAGGTATTTTCTAATATAGACTGAAATGTTACAGACTCAGAGTGGGAGAGAAATAGTGTAAAATGCCATAAGAAGTCATAACATGTATAAAAACAGGCCTCCTAATTTCCCACTCATCCACTCCTAAAATTTCGCTTCTTTCCAGTTTTGCCTGTCTCAGTAAATGGCATGAACACCCCTCAGTATCTCAGTGTAAAACCTGGGCATGATCTTGGATTTCTCTCTTTTTTTGACACCCACATTTTTTCTATCAGGAAGTCCTGCCAGCTCAATTTTCAACTCTGTTCCAACATAACCACTTCTCTCTACCTCCAGGCTACCCACTCTTTCATAAGCCACCCTCATCTCTTGTCAAGCTACTGCAATGGCCTTCTGCGATTTCTCTTTCCATTCTTCTCCCCCTAGAGTTAATTTTCCACACAGCAGACAAAGTGATTTTTCAGAAGTGTCAATTAGATAAAACCTTCCAACAACTTCTCATTAGAAAAAATCACAACTGCTTACCCTTTCCTACTTGAACCTGCGTTATGAGTCCTCTGCCTATTTTTTCTACTTTATTCCCTACCACTTTCCTGTATTTGCATTCCCACATGGGACACTGGCCTTCATCAGTGTCCTCTGAGGTGCCATGTTCCTTCCAGCCTCAGGCACTTTACACTTGTTGCATCTGCCTGGAGCATTCTTTCCTGTAGCCTTCATAAGGCTTCCTCCTTATTTCATTCAGACCACTGCTGACGCATCACACTCTCAGAAAGACGTTCTCTGACCTCCCAACCACTGCTTCCAACTCATTACTCTCTGTCTCCTTGCCCTAATTTATTATTTTCCTCCATAGCATTTATCAGTACCTGGGCTTATGTTATAGATGTGTTCATTGTCTCTTTCTCTGATATAAGACTCGTAAGAGCAGAAATAGTCTCTATTGCTCATCTCTAGCCTCAAGGAGAATAGAGGGCACATAAGAAATGTTCTATAAGTATTCATTGATTGGATTTATTAAAATAAAAGGGACATAGTTTGAAATGTTTCCTCTAAAGGAATGAGCAATTATTATGTAGTTATTAGGACCTGGGTTTAAACTTTAGTTTGGACATATCCTTGCTTTCTGGATTGGGGAAGTCACTAAACAGCTGAGATTTCTCCTTTCTAAAAAGAGACTAACACTACCTATCAGGCTGGTTTATAGAGACCCATTGCCATCAAGTCGATTCTGACTCATAGTGACACTGTAGGACAGAGTAGAACAGCTCCATAGGGTTTCCAAGGAGTGGCTGGTGGATTTGAACTGCCAACCTTTTGGTTAGTAGCTGAGCTCTTAACCACTTTGTCACCAGTGTTCTGATTTATAGAAAGGATTAGAAACAATGGACATTATGAACACAATGGTCAGCCAATAAGAGATGCTTACTGATACTATAGTGGAAATAATAATAGTGAAGGTTAATAGTAATAACAAGAACTCATTGCTGTCGTGTCGATTCCAACTCATAGCGACCCTATAGGACATAGTAGAAATGCCCCATTGGGTTTCCAAGGAGTGGCTGAGGGAGTCAAACTGCCTACTTTTTAGTTAGCACCTCTTAACCACTGTGCCACCAGGGCTCCAGTAATAACAAAGTGCCCTAGATTCTAGACCGGTCTACTTCACCAAAGCAGTGTAAAATGAAAAGATTCATCCTTCAATTCATTTTCAGGGACTTCTACTTGACTCTTGAATATGTGCCCCGGGAAAGGGAATAAGAATCATAACTTAAATACTTTAAACTTATATGGGACAAACACATTAAAAAATACACAGAGGGAACAATTTCACATTGGAAAAGAAAATCGATCCAATGACCTAATGTATCTTGTTATTGTTTCTGGGGAGAATGTGTATGTTTAATTCATAGAATCTTTCACTGCTTTAAGCTGGAGTACACTTAAATGAAAATTGTGCTCTTATCAACAAAATTGAATTTAAAAAAAACACACCAAGGATTTCAGTCTTGAAAACTTTTTCTATAGAATATATTAAAATTCATTGACTAGATTAATTCCCACTTATACTTCGTGTGATTTATAGAAAGCCTGCCTTTCCTCTGAGAAGATAACACATGTACTCTTGCAGGTTAAATAAAATAGGCCCATGCTAATTGCTTGGTAAGCAGAGAACGGGCTGGATTTCAGCCTTGCTCACTTCCCTGATCAGTCTTCTTTTTCACAGGGCATAACCGAAGCCACATACAGTAGTAGTTGTAATAGTTAAGGGCCATCAAATTGATTTTGGACTCATAGTGACTCCATGTGACAGAGTAGAACTGTCCCATGGGGTTTTCTTGGCTGTAATCTTTATGGGAGCAGATCACCAGGTCTTTCTCTCACAGAGCCTCTGGGTAGGTTTGAACCCCCAGCCTTTTGGTTAGCAACTGAGCACTTAACTAATATTTAGAGGGGAGCAAAAGCTCTGCTACAGCTTTCTTCAACTGGAAATTTAATAGTACTCACAATAAAGGAAAATTATGATTTCTGAAACAAAATATAAATATGTCATGTTTATTGTAGATCATTGAACATTAATAACCCAAATAATAAAAGATATTACGCAGGCAGCATGCTTGTCAATATTTTTTTTATTGTGCTTTTTTTTTTAAGTGAAAGTTTACAAATCAAGTCAGCCTCTCATGCAAAAATTTATATACACCTTGCTATGTACTCCTAGTTGCTCTCCCCCTAATGAGATAGCACGCTCCTTCTTTCCACCCTGTATTCCCCGTGTCCATTCAGCCAACTTCTGTCTCCCTCTGCCTTCTCGTCTTGACTCCACACAGGAGCTGCCCATATAGTCTCATGTGTCTACTTGAGCCAGGAATCTCACTCCTCACCAGTATAATTTTCTATCTTATAGTGCAGTCCAATCCCTGTCAGAAGAATTGACTTTGGGAATGGTTCCAGTGTTGGGTTAACATAATGTCTGGGGACCATGACCTCCGGAGTCCTTCCAGTCTCAGTAGACCATTAAGCCTGGTCTTTTTACGGGAATTTGAGGTCTACATTCCACTGCTGTCCTGCTCCGTCAGGGATTCTCTGTTGTGTTGCCTGTCAGGGCAGTCATCAGTTGTAGCTGGGCACCATCTAGTTCTTCTGGTCTCAGGGTGATTGAGTCCCTGATTTATGTGGCCCTTTCTGTCTCTTGGGCTCATAATTACTTTGCATCTTTGGTGTTCTTCATTCTCCTTTAGTCCAGGTGGGTTGAGACCAATCAATGCATTCTAGATGGCTGCTTGCTAGCGTTTAAGACCCCAGATGCCACTCACCAAAGTAGGACACAATGTTTTCTTAATAGATTTTATTATGCCAATTGACCTAGAAGTCCCCTGAAACCATAGTCCCCAGACGCCCACCCCTGCTATTCTGGCCTTCGAAGCGTTTGGTTTATTCAGGAAACTGCTTTGCTTTGGTTTAGTCCAGTTGTGCTGACCTCTTCTATATTGTGTGCTGTCTTTCCCTTCATCTAAAACGGTTCTTGTCTATTATCTAATTAGTGAATACCCCCCTCCCTCCCCGCCCTCGTCACTGTCAAAGAATATTTTCCTCTGTGTTTAAATTATTTCCTGAGTTCTTATAATAGTGGTCTCATACTATATTTGTCCTTTTGCAGCTGACTAATTTCACTCAGAGTGGTGCCTTCCAGATTCCTCCATGTTATGAAATGTTCCGCAGATTCATCATTGTTCTTTATCGAAGCGTAGCATTCCATTGTGTGAATATACTATAATTTATCCATTCATCTGTTGACGGGCACCTTGGTTGCTTCCATCTTTTTGCTATTGTAAGCAGTGCTGCAGTGAACATGGATGTGCATACATCTGTTCATGTAAAGGCACTTATTTCTCTAAGACATATTCCAAGGAGTGAGATTGCTGGATCGTATGCTAGTTCTATTTCTGGCTTTTTAAGGAAGCGCCAAATCGATTTCCAAAGCGGTTGTACCATTTTCATTCCCACCAGCAGTGTATAAGTGTTCCAGTCTCTCCACAACCTCTCCAACATTTAGTCTTTTGTGCTTTTTGGATTAATACCAGCCTGTTGGAGTGAGATGGTATCTCATTGTAGTTTTGATTTGCATTTCTCTCATGGCTGATGATCATAAACATTTTCTCATGTATCTGTTAGCTGACTGAACGTCTTCTTTGGTGAAGTGCATGTTCATGTCCTTTGCCCATTTTTTTTTTTTTTATTAACTTTTATTGAGCTTCAAGTGAACATTTACAAATCAAGTCAAACTGTCACATATAAGTTTATATACACCTTACTCCGTACTCCCACTTGCTCTCCCCCTAATGAGTCAGCCCTTCCAGTCTCTGGTGACAATTTTGCCAGCTTCCAACTCTCTCTGTCCTCCCACCCCACCTCCAGAGAGGAGATGCCAACACAATCTCAAGTGTCCACCTGATACAAATAGCTCACTCTTCATCAGCATCTCTCTCCTACCCACTGTCCAGTCCCTTTCAAGTCTGATCAGTTGTCTTTGGGAATGGTTCCTGTCCTGGGCCAACAGAAGGTTTGGGGACCATGACCGGCCGGGATTCCTCTAGTCTCAGTCAGACCATTAAGTATGGTCTTTTTGTGAGAATTTGGGGGCTGCGTCCCACTGATCTCCTGCTCCCTCAGGGGTTCTCTGTTGTGCTCCCTGTCAGGGCAGTCATCAGTTGTGGCCGGGCACCAACTAGTTCTTCTGGTCTCAGGATGATGTAAGTCTCTAGTTCATGTGGCCCTTTCTGTCTCTTGGGCTCTTAGTTATCGTGTGACCTTGGTGTTCTTCATTCTCCTTTGATCCAGGTGGGTTGAGACCAATTGATGCATCTTAGATGGCCGATTGTTAGCATTTAGGACCCCAGACGCCACATTTCAAAGTGGGATGCAGAATGTTTTCATAATAGAATTATTTTGCCACTTGACTTAGAAGTCCCCTTAAACCATGTTCCCCAAACCCCCACCCTTGCTCCACTGACCTTTGAAGCATTCATTTTATCCTGGAAACTTCTTTGCTTTTGGTCCAGTCCAGTTGAGCTGACCTTCCATGTATTGAATATTGTCCTTCCCTTCACCTAAAGCAGTTCTTATCTACTAACTAATCAGTAAAAAACCCTCTCCCACCCTCCCTCCCTCCCCCCGCTCGTAACCACAAAAGTATGTGTTCTTCTCAGTTTATACTATTTCTCAAGATCTTATAATAGTGGTCTTATACAGTATTTGTCCTTTTGCATCTGACTAATTTCGCTCAGCATAATTCCTTCCAGGTTCCTCCATGTTATGAAATGTTTCACAGATTCGTGACTGTTCTTTATCAATGCATAGTATTCCATTGTGTGAATATACCATAATTTATTTAACCATTCATCTGTTGATGGACACCTTGGTTGCTTCCAGCTTTTTGCTATTGTAAACAGAGCTGCAATAAACATGGGTGTGCATATATCTGTTTGCGTGAAGGCTCTTATTTCTCTAGGGTATATTCCAAGGAGTGGGATTTCAGGGTTGTATGGTAGTTCTATTTCTAACTTTTTAAGAAAATGCCAGATGGATTTCCAAAGTGGTTGTACCATTTTACATTCCCACAGCCTCTTCAGCATCTATTATTTTGTGTTTTTTGGATTAATGCCAGCCTTGCTGGAGTGAGATGGAATCTCATCGTAGTTTTAATTTGCATTTCTCTAATGGCTAATGATCGAGAGCATTTTCTCATGTATCTGTTAGCTGCCTGAATATCTTCTTTAGTGAAGTGTGTGTTCATGTCCTTTGCCCACTTCTTGATTGGGTTTTTTGTCTTTTTGTGGTTGAGTTTTAACAGAATCATATAGATTTTAGAGATCAGGTGCTGGTCGGAGATGTCATAACTGAAATTTTTTTCCCAATCTGTAGGTGGTCTTTTTAATCTTTTGGTGAAGTCTTTAGAAGAGCATAGGTGTTTGATTTTTAGGAGCTCCCAGTTATCTGGTTTCTGTTCCTCATTTTCGGTAATATTTTGTATTCTGTTTATGCCTTGTATTAGGGCTCCTAAGGTTGTCCCTATTTTTTCTTCCATGATCTTTATCGTTTTAGTCTTTATGTTTAGGTCTTTGATCCACTTGGAGTTAGTTTTTGTGCATGGTGTGAGGTATGGGTCCTGTTTCATTTTTTTGCAAATGGATATCCAGTTAGGCCAGCACCATTTGTTAAAAAGACTATCTTTTCCCCAATTAAGTGACACTAGGCCTTTGTCAAATATCAGCTGCTCGTATGTGGATGGATTTATATCTGGGTTCTCAATTCTGTTCCATTGGTCTGTGTGCCTGTTGTTGTACCAGTACCAGGCTGTTTTGACTACTGTGGCTGTGTAATATGTTCTGAAATCAGGTAGAGTGAGGCCTCCCCCTTTCTTCTTCTTTTCCAGTAATGCTTTACTTATCCAAGGCTTCTTTCCATTCCTTATGAAGTTGGTGATTTGTTTCTCCATCACTTTAAAAAATGTCATTGGAATTTGGATCAGAAGTGCATTGTATGTATAGATGGCTTTTGGTAGAATAGACATTTTTACTATGTTAAGTCTTCCTATCCATGAGCAAGGTATGTTTTTCCTCTTAAGTAGGTCTTTTTTAGTTTTGTGCAGTAGTACTTTGTAGTTTTCTTTGTATAGGTCTTTTACATCTTTGGTAAGATTTATTCCTAAGTATTTTATCTCCTTGGGGGCTACTGTGAATGGTATTGATTTGGTGATTTCCTCTTCGATGTTCTTTTTGTTGCTGTAGAGGAATCCAAGTGATTTTTGTATGTTTATCTTATACTCTGAGACTCTGCCAAACTCTTCTATTAGTTTCAGTAGTTTTCTGGAGGATTCCTTAGGGTTTTCTGTGTATAAGATCATGTCATCTGCAAATAGAGGTAATTTTCCTTCCTCCTTGCCAATCTGGATGCCGTTTATTTCTTTGTCTAGCCTAATTGCTCTGGCTAGGACCTCTAGCACAATGTTAAATAAAAGCGGTGTTAAAGGGCATCCTTGTCTGGTTCCCGTTCTCAAGGGAAATGCTTTCAGAGTCTCTCCATTTAGCCTGATATTGGCTCTTTGTATAAAAAAAAAAAAAAAAGTATAGATGCCCTTTATTATGTTGAGGAATTTTCCTTCAATTCCTATGTTGCTGAGAGTTTTTATCATGAATGGGTGTTGGACTTTGTCAAATGTCTTTTCTGCATCAATTGATAAGATCATGTGGTTTTTGTCTTTTGTTTTATTTATATGGTGGATTACATTAATGGTTTTTCTCATATTAAACCAGCCTTGCATACTTGGTATAAATCCCACTTGGTTGTGGTGGATTATTTTTTTGATATGTTGTTGAATTCTATGGGCTAGAATTTTGTTGAGGATTTTTGCATCTATGTTCCTGAGGGATATAAAAGGTCTGTAATTTTCTTTTTTTGTGATATCTTTACCTGGTTTTGGTATCAGGGATATGGTGGCTTAGTAGAATGAGTTAGGTAGTATTCCGTCTTTCTATGCTTTGAAATACCTTTAGTAGTAGTGGTGTTAACTCTTCTCTGAAAGTTTGGTAGAACTCTGCAGTAAAGCCATCTGGGCCAGGGCTTTTTTTGTTGGGAGTTTTTTGATTACTGTTTCAATCTCTTTTTTTGTTATGGGTCTATTTAGTTGTTCTACTTCTGATTGTGTTAGTTTAGGTAGGTAGTGTTTTTCCAGGAATTCATCCATTTCTTCAAGGTTTGCAAATTTGTTAGAGTATAATTTTACGTAACAATCTGATATGATTCTTTTAATTTCAGTTGGGTCTGTTGTGATGTGGCCCATCTTGTTTCTTATTCGGGTTATTTATTTCCTTTCCTGTATTTCTTTAGTCAGTGTGGCCAATGGTTTATCAATTTTGTTAATTTTTTCAAAGAACCAGCTTTTGGCTTTGTTAATTCTTTCAATTGTTTTTCTGTTCTCTAATTTATTTAGTTCAGCTCTAATTTTTATTATTTGTTTTCTGCTGGTGCCTGATGGATTCTTTTGTTGCTCACTTTCTATTTGTTCAAGTTGTAGGGACAGTTCTCTGATTTTGGCTCTTTCTTCTTTTTGTATGTGTGCATTTATCGATAGAAATTGGCCTCTGAGCACTGCTTTTGCTGTGTCCCAGAGGTTTTGATAGGAAGTATTTTCATTCTCGTTGCATTCTATGAATTTCCTTATTCCCTCCTTGATGTCTTGTATAACCCTGTCTTTTTTCAGGAGGGTATTGTTCAGTTTCCAAGTATTTGATTTCTTTTCCCTAATTTTTGTTATTGATTTCCACTTTTATGGCCTTGTGGTCTGAGAAGATGCTTTGTAATATTTTGATGTTTTGGATTCTGCAAAGGTTTGTTTTATGACCTAATATGTGGTCTATTCTAGAGAATGTTCCGTGTGCGCTAGAAAAAAAAAGTATATTTTGCAGCAGTTGGGTGGAGAGTTCTGTATAAGTCAATGAGGTCAAGTTGGTTCATTGTTGTAATTAGGTCTTCTGTGTCTCTGTTGAGCTTCTTACTGAATGTCCTGTCCTTCTCTGAAAGTGGTGTGTTGAAGTCTCCTACTATAATTGTGGAGGTGTCTATCTCACTTTTCAGTTCTGTTAAAATTTGTTTTATGTATCTTGCAGCCCTGTCATTGGGTGCATAAATATTTGAAATGGTTATATCTTCCTGATCAATTGTCCCTTTTATCATTATGTAGTGTCCTTCTTTATCGTGTGTGGTGGATTTAAGTTTAAAGTCTATTTTGTCAGAAATTAATATTGCTACTCCTCTTCTTTTTTGCTTATTGTTTGCTTGATATATTTTTTTCCATCCTTTGAGTTTTAGTTTGTTTGTGTCTCTAAGTTTAAGGTGTGTCTCTTATAGGCAGCATATAGACAGATCATGTTTCTTTATCCAGTCTGAGATTCTCTTTATTGGTGCATTTAGTCCATTTACATTCAGTGTAATTGTAGATAAGTATGTGTTTAGTGTTGTCATTTTGATGCCTTTTTATGTGTGTTGTTGACAATTTCAATTTTCCACTTACTTTTTTGTGCTGAGACGTTTTTCTTTGTAAATTGTGTGTTCCTCATTTTCGTAGTATTTGACTTTATGTTTGCTGAGTCGTTACGTTTTTCTTGGTTTTTATTTTGAGTTATGGAGTTGTTATACCTCTTTGTGGTTACCTTAATATTTACCCCTATTTTTCTAAGTAAAAACCTAACTTGTATTGTCCTATATCGCCTTGTATCACTCTCCATATGGCAGTTCTATGCCACCTGTATTTAGTCCCTCTTTTTGATTATTGTGATCTTTTACAAATTGACTTCAATGATTACCTGTTTTGAGCATTTTTTTTTAATTAATCTTTATTTGTTTTTGTGATTTCCCTATTTGATTGATATCAGGATGTTCTGTTCTGTGACCTTGTGTTGTGCTGGTATCTGATATTATTGGTTTTCTGACCAAACAATTTCCTTTAGTATTTCTTGTAGCTTTGGTTTGGTTCTTGCAAATTCTCTAAGCTTGTGCTTATCTGTAAATATCTTAATTTCGCCTTCATATTTCAGAGAGAGTTTTGCTGTATATATGATCCTTGACTGGCAGTTTTTCTCCTTCAGTGCTCTGTATATGTCATCCCATTGCCTTCTTGCCTGCATGGTTTCTGCTGAGTAGTCTGAACTTATTCTTATTGATTCTCCCTTGAAGGAGACCTTTCTTTTATCCCTGGCTGCTTTTAAAATTTTCTCTTTATCTTTGGTTTTGGCAAGTTTGATGATAATATGTCTTGGTGTTTTTCTTTTTGAATCAATCTTAAATGGGGTTCGATGAGCATCTTGGATAGATATCCTTTCGTCTTTCATGATGTCAGGGAAGTTTTCTGTCAGCAGATCTTCAACTATTTTCTCTGTGTTTTCTGTCCCCCCTCCCTGTTCTGGGACTCCAGTCACACACAAGTTATTCTTCTTGATAGAGTCCCACCTGATTCTTAGGGTTTCTTCATTTTTTTTAATTCTTTTATCTGATTTTTTTTCAGCTATGTTGGTGTTAATTCCTTGGTCCTCCAGATTTCCCAGTCTACATTCTAATTGCTCGAGTCTGCTCCTCTGACTTCCTATTGCGTTGTCTAATTCTGTAATTTTATTGTTAATCTTTTGGATTTCTGAATGCTGTCTCTCTATGGATTCTTGCAACTTATTAATTTTTCCACTATGTTCTTGAATAATCTTTTTTAGTTCTTCAACTGCTTTATCAGTGTGTTCCTTGGCTTTTTCTGCAGATTGCCTTATTTCATTTCTGAGGTCATCCCTGATGTCTTGAAGCATTCTGTAAATTAGTTTTTTATATTCTGTATCTGATAATTCCAGGATTGTATCTTCATTTGGGAAAGATTTTGATTCTTTAGTTTGGGGGGTTGGAGAAGCAGTCATGGTCTGCTTCTTTATGTGGTTTGATATTGACTGCTGTCTCTGAGCTGTCACTAAGATATGGTAGTGATTTATTCTATATTTGCTCACTGAGTCTTATCTTGTTTTGTTTTCTTTCAATGTAAGTGGATGGGCTACTAGATTGTGCTGTCTTGATTGTTGTAGCCCTTGACTTACTTATGACCTATTACCAGCTGGTTTGGGCTGTTACAAGATATATATGCCTGAGTCCATTCACTATTCTTGAGTAGAATCTGATTTTGGGTCATCAAGTGTGTGATGCACCCTATCACCTATCCACCTTGAGAAGTAGTGGTGATAGTTGTGTGCACCAGATTGTAGTAGCAGCTGGGGTTCACACTCCAGGGGGGCTTTGTCCATTTTTTAATTGAGTTGTCTTTTTGTTGTTGAATTTTTGTAGTATCATGTAAATTTTAGAGATCATGCTTGTCAGTATTTTAAGGCTGAAAAAAATTTAGATAAATTTGTTCTGGTAAGCAGAATAGGGTGAGATAGGGAGGAGTCATTCCGGAATTGGTTTTGAGTAATACCTGCTCTTAAAGATACCTTCAGTGTTCAATTTAATTCTAATGATACAGAGCATCCACTATTCTGTTGGACATTTCAAGGTAGAAAAATATGAAAAAACAGTTTTAGATATTACAAAAGCAACAACTGGTATATCCATCATTGTAATGTGTGTTGTCGTGTGCCTTCGAATCAATTCCACCTCATAGTGACCCCATGTGACAGAATAGAACTGCCCCATAGGGTTTTCTTGGCTGTAATCTTTACAGAAGCAGATTGTCAGGTTTTTCTCCCACAGAGTCGCTGGGTGGGTTTGAACCACCAGTCCTTCAGTTAGCAGCCAAGCACTTAACTGTTACACTACCAGGGCTCCTTCCCTATAAAGTAGGGTACAATAATAATGTCATAACAGCAGAGAAGGAAGGTTGAAAGAAGGAAAGTCTACATACTGATAGGTGGATCAGAAAAGTTTCAACAGGAGAAGTGGCCCGCCTCCTTGGGAGCTGTTCAAGGGCTTTTGCATTAAAGCTGGCACTTCGAGTGAGTGAGAAAATTTTCAGCTGGAGGGGAACAACATGAAAAAGGCGGAAATAGGAGAGTATGAGGCCTCTTCAAGGAACAGTAGAAAATCCAGTTTGGCAGTAGTACAGGGAACATGAATAGAAAGAGGGGTGTAAGTTGAAGTTGGTAAGATATAAGGGCCATGATCTAGACTAAGATTCCAGAGAAGTTTCTTTTGTTATTACTTTCATTTTTAAGGTAATATTATTTTTGAAGGTCTTTAAATAAGATCAGGTTTATAAAAAATGACTGGTCTTACACATGTAGAATGAACAATCTGAGTCAGGAAGAGAAGAGGTGGTATTTAGGAGGATTTTCTTGTGTAGTACCATTGAGCTTTAATAAGGATTTAAAATAAAAATAAAGCAAAGACAATAGAGATGAAGAATTTGCATGACTTAGAAGCTGGATGAAACAAAAAAATTAAAAAAATATAGGAGAGTTAAAGAACTCTGAAATTTTTTTGCCCAAATAAGTAGAAAAATAATGGTACTATTAACAGATTAAGTAGTTAATTTAAAAGACATACTTAGAACTCTGGGAATTTATAAAATTTGTTTTGATAAAAACAAAAGCAAGCTGGCCTATATTGTTAGCAAATTTGCGTTCAGATATATGGTATATTCTTAGTTTCTTTGCAACTCCTTAAGATAAAATTAACTCATATTTATTCACCAAGTTCCCAAACTTTTTATGTAGTTGTATATTTCTGCACATATTCCTGTTTTATATAATTTAATCAGATTTGATTTGCAAATGTAAATAAGCTGATGTATTTAATCAAGGTTAAGTAAAGGCATAACACTGAATAACAACCTTTTAATCCTGATATTTAAATACCTTTCTCTTTCAGATATTTTGGGTACACATAAGCCTTTTAGCCTTGCCCTCAAAGTGATGATTGATTATTTAATGTTTTATTTTTAGTCATACGGAAAAGTTATAAAAAATAGTACATAGAGTTTCCATATACTCTTTACCCACCATCCCCTAGTGTTAACATCTTACATAACCACAGTAAACTTATCAAAACCAAGAAATTAACTTTGGTAAAGCTGGCTTATTTTAATGCTATTAATCTCTCAATCATTTTTCTTACATATGTAAAACATATACATGTAAAAATATATATACATCCCCCCAAAAAAACCCACTGCCATTGAGTCAATTCCAACTCATAGGGACCCTATAGGACAGAGTAGAACTGCCCCATAGAGTTTCCAAGGAGCAGCCGGTTAATTTGAACTGCTGACCTTTTGGTTAGCAGCCATTGCTCTTAACTACTGGGCCACCAAGTATTCAAATATACATGTGTAAAAGCATGTATGTATATATATGTAAAAACATAATAGCTTACTATTTATATGCTCTCAATGCTGTTTTAAGCTTTCAGTCAGTGAGCTCTGATGTGATGGACTGACTGTCAGCCAAGGACTATTGACACAATCTCCTGCAAATGATCGCAGGACTCTATCATGATCTCCTTTTATGTTATTTATTTAGGATTCAAGAAACAATTTTGACCCATTGTTAGCTGACAAAAATATTTGCAAGTAGTAGCAGTTTGCAGAAACAAAAAGAAAAATTGCTGGATTTAAAATTTTGAGTTCAGTAGTGGCTAGGCATACAATGAAGGAAATGGTTAAGAAGACAGTGAATAGAGATCACTGGGCAATTAAGGCTGATGGACATTCTTTGACATTATTAAGGACATTATTTATATCCCTGGAGGCTGGGAGAAATGGCCAGCAATTCTGTGAGGAGCAGGAAATGAGATTTATGTTTGGCGAGGACTTTTATATCCCTCCAAGAGAAAATTTCTGGAGTGCTGAGTTTTAAACCTGGCGTCAACCCACTCCAGTTGGGCTGCCAGCCTTACTTAGCCACCCAGCCTTGTTAAATGCCCTCATCCACTGAATTACTCAAGCCCAAAACCCAGAAGTCATTCTTTTCTTGTATATGTGCTTTAGGTGAAAGTTTACAGCTCAAGTTAGTTTCTCATACAAAAATTTATACACACATTGTTATGTGACCTTAGTTGCTACCCTTATAATGTGACTGCACATTCCTCCTTTCTACCCCAGATTTCTCTTGTGCGTTCAACTAGCTCCTATCCCCTTCTGGCTTCTCATCGTGCCTCTGGAAAGGACCTGCCCATTTAGTCTCGTGTATCTACTTGAACTAAGAAGCACGCTCTTCATGAGTATCATTTATGTCTTATACTCCAGTCTATTCTTTGTCTGAAGAGTTGGCTTCAGGAATGGTTTTAGTTCTGGGTTAACAGAGAGTCTGGGGGCCATGTCTTCTGGGGTTCCTCCAGTCTCAGTCAGACAATTAAGTCTGGTCTTTTTTCTAGAATTTAAGTTCTGCACCCCACTTTTCTCCTGCTCCTTCAGGGACTCTCTGTTGTGTTCCCTGTCAGAGCGGTCGTTGGTCGTAGCCGGACACCATCCAGTTCTTCTGGTTTCAGGCTGATGGAGCCTCTGGTTTATGTGGCCCCTTTTGTCTCTTGGCCTAATATTTGCCTTGTGGTTTTGGTGTCCTTCATTTTCCTTTGCTCCAGTGGGTTGAGACAAGTTGGTGCATCTTAGAGGGCCACTTGCTAGCTTTCAAGACCCCAGACGCCACTCACCAAAGTGGGATGTGGAACATTTTCTTAATACACGTTTTTATGACAGTTGACCTAGATGTTGCCTGAAACTCTCATCCCCAGACCCCAGACCCTACTACACTGTCCCTCGAAGTGTTTGGTTGTATTCAAGAAACTTAGCTTTTGGTTTAGTCCAGTGGTGCTGACTTCTCCTGTATTGTGTGTTGTCCTTCCATTCACATAAGATAATTCTTGTCTACTTTCTAGTTAGTGAATTCCCCTCTCCCTCCCTCCCGACTCTTGTAACCATCAAAGAATGCTTTCTTCTGTGTTTAAACCTTTTTTTGAGTTATTATAATAGTGGTCTCATACAATATTTATCCTTTTGCAACTGAATGATTTCAGTCGGCATAATGCCTTTGAGATTCACCATGAGATGTTTTGCAGATTCATCTTTGTTCTTTATCGTTGCGTAGTATTCCATTGTGTGAATATACCATAATCTGTTTATCCATTCATACGTTGATGGGCACCTAAGTTGTTTCCATTTTTTGCTATTGTAAACAGTGCTGCAGTTAACATGGGTGTGCTTACATCTATTCCTGTGACAGCTCTATTTCTCTAGGATATATGTCAAGGAATGGGATTGCTGGATCGTATGGTAGGTGTATTTCTAGCTTTTTAAAGAAGTGCCAAATCGATTTCCAAAGTAGCTGTACCATTTTACATTCCTGCTGGCAGTGTATAAGTATTCCAGTCTCTCCACAACCTCTCCAACATTTATTATTTTGTGTTTTTTGGATTAATACTAGCTTTGTTGGGGTGAGATTGGTATCTCGTTGTAGTTTTGATTTGTATTTCTCTAATGGCTATTTGTCTTTTCGTGGTTGATGATTTGTGGTATCTTGTAGATTTTAGAGATGAGACCCTGATCTGATATGTAGTAGCCAAATTTTTTTCCCAGTCTTCAGGTTGTCTTTTTACTCTTTGGTGAAGTTTTTTGATGAGCATAAGTGTTTGATTTTTAGGAGCTCCCAGTTATCTAGTTTCTCTTCTGGTGTTTGTACAATGTTAGCTTTGGTTTGTATTCTGTTTATTCCATGTATTAGGGCTCCTAGTGCTGTCCCTATTTATTCTTCCATGATCTTCATTTTAGATTTTATATTTAGGTCTTTGATTCATTTTGAGTTAGTTTTTGTGCATGGTGTGAGGTATGGGCCTTGTTTCTTTCTTTTTTTTTTTTTTTGCAAATGGGTATCCAGTTATGCCAGAACCATCTGTTAAAGAGACTGTCTTTCCCCCATTTAATAGACTTTGGGCCTTTGTCAAATATCAGCTGCTTATAGGTGGATGAATCTATGCCTGAATTCTTAATTCTGTTCCATCAGTCTATGTATCTATGGTTATACCAGTACCTGGCTGTTTTGACTACCCTGGTGGTATAATAAAAAAAATACATTCTAAAATCAGGTATTTTGAAGCCTCCCACTTTGTTCTTCCTCTTCAGTAATGCTTTACTTATCAAGGGTTTCTTCCCTTTTCATATGAAGTTCGTGTTTTGTTTCTCCCTCTCATTAAAAAATGTCATTGAATTGTGCTGGAAATCCTAGCCAGAGTAATTAGGCTAGATAAATAAAGGGCATCCAGATTGGCAAGGAAGAAGTAAAAGTATCTCTATTTGCAGATGACATGATCTTATACACAGAAAACCCTAAGGAATTCAAGAGAACTAATGAAACTAATAGAAGAGTTCAGCAGAATATCAGGATACAAGATAAACATACAAAAATCAGTTGGATTCCTCTACACCAACAAAAAGAATATCGAAGAGAAAACCACCAAATGAATACCATTTACAGTAGCCCCCAAGAAGATAAAATACTTAGGAATAAATCTTACCAGGGATGTAAAAGACTGATACAAAGAAAACTATAGTACACTTCTGCAAGAAACCAAAAGAGACTTACATAAGTGGAAAAAAATACCTTGCTCATGGATAGGAAGACTTAACATTGTAAAAATGTCTATTCTACCAAAAGAAATCTATAGATTTAGTGCACTTCTGATCCAAATTCCAACAGCATTTTTTAATGAGATGGAAAAATAAATCACCAACTTCATATGGAAGGGAAAGAGGCCCCTGATAAGTAAAGCATTACTGAAAAAGAAGAACAAAGTGGGAGGCCTCACTCTACCTGATTTTAGAACCTCCTATACTGCCAGAGTAGTCAAAACAGCCTGGTACTGGTACAACAACAGATACATAGACCAGTGGAACAGAATTGAGAACCCAGACATAAATCCATCCACATATGAGCAGTTGATATTTGACAAAGGCTCCAGAACAGTTAAATGGGGAAAAAAACAGTCTCTTTAACAAATGGTTCTGGCATAACTGGGTATACATCTGCAAAAAAATGAAACAAGACTCATATCTCACACCATGCACAAAAAAGAACTCAAAATGGATCAAAGACCTAAATATAAAATCTAAAATGATAAAGATCATGGAAGAAAAAATAGGGACAATGTTAGGAGCCATAATACAAGGCATAAACAGTATACAAAACATTACTAACAATGCAAAAGAAAAACTAGATAACTGGGAGCTCCGAAAAATCAAACACCTATGCTCATCCAAAGACTTCACTAAAAGAGTAAAAAGATTACCTACAGACTGGGAAGAAGTTTTTAGCTATGACATTTCCAGTCAGTGCATGATTTGTAAAATCTACATGATACTGCAAAAACTCAACTACAAAAAGATGAATAACCCAATTAAAATATGGGCAAAAGATATGAACAGGCACTTCACTGAAGAAGACATTCAGGTAGCTAACAGATACATGAGAAAATGTACACGATCATTAGCCATTAGAGAAATGCAAATCAAAACTACAATGAGATTCCATCTCACTCCAACAAGGCTGGCATTAATCCAAAAAACACAAAATAATCAATGTTGCAGAGGTTGTGGAGAGATTGGAGCACTTACACACTGCTGCTGGGAATATAAAATGGCACAACCACTTTGGAAATTGATTTGGCACTTTCTTAAAAAGCTAAAAATAGAACTACCATATGATCCAGCAATCCCACTCCTTGGAATATAGCCTAGAGAAATAAGAGCATTTACACAAACAGATATATGCACACCCATGTTCATTGCAGTATTGTTTACAATAGCAAAAAGATGGAAGCAACCATGGTGCCCATCAATAGATGAATGGATAAATAAATTATGGTATAATCACACAATGGAATACTATGCACCAATAAAGAGCAGTGATGAATCTGTGAAACATTTCATGACATGGAAGAATCTGGAAGGCATTTTGCTGAGTGAAATTAGTCAATTGAAAAAGGACTAATATTATATAAGACCACTATTATAAGAACTCGAGAAATAGTTTAAACAGAGAAGAAAATATTCTTTGATGATTAAGGCGGGGGAGGGAGGGAGGGAAAGAGGGAGAGTGGTATTCACTACTTAGATAGTAGTTACAAACTATTTTAGGTGAAGGGAAAAACAATACACAATACAGGTGAGGTCAGCGCAACTGGACTAAACCAAAAGCAAAGAATTTTCCTGAGTAAACTGAATGCTTTGAAGGCCAGTGTAGCAGAGGCAGGGGTTTGGGGACCATGGTTTCAGGGGACATCTAAGTCAGTTGGCATAATAAAACCTATTACGAAAACATTGTGCATCCCACTTTGGAGAATGGCGTCTGGGGTCTTAAACGTAAGATGCATCAATTGGTCTCTACCCACCTGGACCAAAGGAGAATGAAGAACACCAAGGACACAAATAATTATGAGCCCAAGAGACAGAAAGGGCCACATAAACCAAAGACTACATCAGCCTAAAACCAGAGGAACTAGATGGTGCTCAGCTACAACCAATGACTGCCCTGACAGGGAACACAACAGAGAATCCCTGACGGAGCAGGACAGCAGTGGAATGTAGACCTCAAATTCCCGTAAAAAGACCAGGTTTAATGGTCTGACTGAGACTAGAAGGACCCTGGTGGTCACGGCCCCCAGACCTTCTGTTAGCCGAGGACAGGAACCATTCCCAAAACCAACTCTTCTGACAGGGCTTGGACTGGACAGTGGGATAGAAAAAGATGCTGGTGAAGGATGAGCTTCTTGGATCAAGCAGGCACTTGAGACTGTGTTGGGCATCTCATATTCAGAGGGGAGATGAGATGGCAGAGGGGGTTAGAAGCTGGTGGGATGGATATGAAAAGAGAGAGTGGAGGGAAGGAGTGGGCTGTCTCATTAGCGGGAGAACAATTAGGAGTATATAGCAAGGTGTATATAAATTTTTGTATGAGAGACTGACTTGATTTGTAAACTTTCGCTTAAAGCACAGTAAAGATTTTTTTTAAAATGTCATTGAAATTTGGATCAGGATTGCATTGTATCTGTCGATGGCTTTGGGTAGAATAGACATTTTCACAACGTTGAGTCTTCCTATCCATGAACAAGGTATGTTTTTCCACTTATGTATGTCTGTTTTGGTTTCTTACTGTACTGCCTTGTAGCTTTCTTTGTATAGGTCTTTTATGTCTATGGTTAGATTTATTCCTAAATATTTTATCTTCTTGGGGAGTATTGTAAATAGTATTGATTTTGTTATTTCCTCTTCGACGTTCTCTATGTTGGTGTAGCAGAATCCAACTGATTTTTTTATGTTTATCTTGTATCCTGATACTTTGCTGAGCTCCTTTATTAGTTCCAGTAGTTTTCTTGAGGATTCTTTTGGGTTTTCTGTGTATAAGATTATATCATGTGCAAATAGAGATACTTTTACTTCTTCCTTACCAATTTGGGTGCCCTTTATTTCTTTATCTAGCCTAATTTCTCTGGCTAGTACCTCCAGCACAATGTTGAATAAAAGTGGTGATATAGGACATCCTTGTCTGGTTCCCATTCTCAAGGGGAACGCTTTCAGACTCTCTCCATTTAGGATGATGTTGGCTGTTGGCTTTGTATAAATGCCCTTTATTATGTTGAAGAAATTCCCTTCTATTCCTATTTTGCTGAAAGTTTTTATCATGAATGGAGGTTGGACTTTGTCAAATGCCTTTTCTGCATCAATTGATAAGATCTTGAGGCTCTGGTCTTTTATTTATGTGATGGATTACTTTGATTGAAAAACCCAGAAGTCATTGTTGATTTCTCTTTGTATAATTCCCAAAATCTGATTCATCAACAAGTGCCGTTACTTTTACCTTATAAATATTATTTAATTTTAAACGTTCCCATTCTGCTCATCTCAACTGCTATAGCCTCAGACCTGTCTCTCTTGTTTCAGACCAGAATTATTGCAATAGTACCCTACCTGTTCTGTTGGAGTTTATCCTGGTCCTTTTTTAACCTCTTCTTCATAAAGAATTCAGGTTTAGGTTTTAAAATCATGAATCTGATCATGTCACTTAATACCTTCCAATGTCTTTCCATTGCACGCTGATGTCTTAAAAAATTCCTTTAAAAAGGACCAAAGGTTGCTGCCTACGTACTGCTCAAAAATCTCTTTTTTTGCCCAGCTGCAGTCTGCTGCAGGCAAGACAGCAATGGCCAGGGAAGCAGAAGGGTTCTCTCTTCCAGCATCTTCCTAAGGGCAGTTTTTACAGCATGGTATGGACATGTTGGGAGGAAGAGGAAGTAAGGACATCAGGAAGTTTTCATTTTACAAATGCTGTCTTAAGTGGGCTTCCTACTCTCTGGACCTGGCAGTTGTCTAAAGCTCTTTAGGGAGCACATCAAAAATCACCACTGGGGACATTCAACTGCATTTTCTATACCGTGGGTGATATACTGTGCAGTGCTCAGCTCGGATACTTTAGGTTCTACTCCACACAGACACTCTCTTTCTCTCATGGTGTCCATTGCCTGTTCTGGAGTTTTATTAGAAAAGATTTACAATTGTTCCATTTCAGCGTCTTTTCATGCTTGGAGCTACATTAAACCATGGGCAATGCCCGTGCATTCTTTGCACCAACAAACTCTGGAAATTCAAGCAGGTTCCAACATTGCAGAAAGTTCTCCCTTGATCTTACACTAAGGTGGCCAGTTAGTCCATGTTTGCCATTTACATTTTCTGGGCAGGAATCAATGGCAAGTCTGCTGTGTCTCTCAACTGCAGCTGTCCAGGTGCTCCTACTTAAACCCCTATGACTGAAATAAAATGGAGGGGAAGGTATAGCACTCTTCAGAAATGCCTTCCTCAGAAATCCCCTCACATCTCTTCATTCTGAGCCTTTTATAACCTCAGTGTGTTCAAAGACGCCTACTTTGAAATTGCCACAAGGACATTTTTTAATATGATATCTTAGTAAACTGTTAATGTAATATATTCACATGTACATATAATTCCATGGAAACCCTGGTGGCGTAGTGGTTAAGTGCTACGGCTGCTAACCAAATGGTCAGCAGATCGAATCTGCCAGGCGCTTCTTGGAAACTCTATGGGGCAGTTCTACTCTGTCCTATAGAGCCGCTATGAGTCCAAATCGACTCGATGGCACCGGGTACATATAATTCCTTAAGATCTTATATCAGCTGACAATTTTAACTCTGTGATTTTAAATTAGAGCTATCGATTTAAACATTTAAAAGTCTTTTTAGTGTATAAAGATTGGTATAGAAGACCCATATCAAAAACTTTTGAATGGAAACCAAAATACTGCAGTTTCAAGAGTGCACTCTTAACATTAAGTGAAAAAATTCTAAATTTATATGTATTAAGCATCTCTATCAGCCTTATTTTCATCTTGTGAAGGGCTAAGCATAAATCTCCTGGAGGGGGTATGTCTTTACATTATACTCAAATACGTGTGGGATATTTGTTTGGGAGGAAGTTCACTAAACAGAAGCCTCAACCTTCACATGAGTTTAAAGGATGTTGTTCTTAATCATGTGTTTAATATCAGAATTATAGTGCTTTAATGATTTGTTTTTAAGGGACTGAAAAAGTACAATGAAATTTGTGATTAAGTATCTCAGTCAGCAGAAACACCTTGTAATTTAACTTAATAGTTATGTTTTACTAATTTCTTATCCTGATTTGACCACAGCTTACTAACAATGATCCCAGGTGCTTATCCAATCTTTAGAACTTTGTTCTTTTTGCTTTTAAAGAACATATCTTTCCCAAATAGCTCTAAGCAGTAATTTTAAAAATATTTGAAACCTTAAGTAATATTTTAATTGAATATTACTGATTATTGTTAAGTAGAAAATATTACCATGCTTATTATCCAAACCCACTGCCGTCGAGTCGATTCCGACTCATAGCGACCCTATAGGACGGAATAGAACTGCCCTGTAGAGTTTCCAAGGGGCGCCTGGTGGATACGAACTGCCATCCTCTTGGTTAAGAGCCGTAGCACTTAACCACTATGCCACCAGGGTTTCCTCATGTTTATTATAGTATAAGGAAACCCTGGTGGTGTAGTGGTTAAGAGTTCAGCTGCTAACCAAAAAGTCGGCAGTTCAAGATCTACCAGGCGCTCCTTGGAAACCCCATGGGGCAGTTCTACTCTGTCCTATTGGGTTGCTATGAGTTGGAATTGACTTGATGTCAATGGGTTTTTTATAGCATGAAGAAGCAACCTATATGTGTGTGCTGGTCAATTCACTCATTTGTTCGTAAACTGAAAGTAATTGAGTTAATCCTTTTAGTGTGTACTATTATGATACCCTTAAACTTTTTAGTTGAATATTTAAACAAAAGGTATAATTAAATAAAATTTAATTGGTGAATTATTTTATGATGTGAGTAGGCAAACTTAGAGGATGTGTATGTTCTGGATAGAGAAAGTTACATTAATTTACTTCCAGAATCTTGTACCTCACCCAATTGCCAGAGTAACCCAAGTTAGCATTACTTTTAGGAAGGAGGCTGTTTTTTTTTAGCTACTGAGAATAAAACTCAAAAACTAATGTCCCAAGTATGCAATTTCCAGCTAAGAAATATTAGAAGATCTGTATTATTCTTCAAATATTGTCACAGAGATTGTTTTTTGGTATTGTTAAAAGAGTATTGTCTAATAAAATGGTGGTGCATTGGTTTGCAATTGATGGCCCCAGAATCTAAGCAGGTTAGAAAAAATTCACACCTTGTGTCTCATTCCTAAGAGACTCTGCCTCAGTAGGTGTCCACTGCCCTCAGAAGGAGATGCAAACTCTTCCCTGTGACTGGTAAGTCCTTGAACGGTAAAGTTTCCAGCTCCCCTCTCTGAGCTTGTGTCAGGTCACTCCCTCACCCTCTGGTTGTGCTCCAGTAGATCTTGTTGCTGTTGTTAGTTGCCATTAAGTTGTCTCCAACTCAAGGTGACGTTATGTATAACAGAATGAAGCACTGCCCAGTCTTGTGCCATCTTCATGATCGTTGGCGTGTTTGAGTACATTGTTTTGTAGTGCCTTCCAACCTAAGGGGCTCATCTTCCAGCGCTATATTGGATAATATTCTTTTGTGATCCATAAGGTTTCCATTGATTAATTTTCATAAGTAGACAGCTGGGCCTTTTTCGTAGTCTGTCTTAATCTGGAAGCTCTACTAAACCCTGTCCACCATGGGTGACCCTGCTGGTATTTGAAATACCTATAGCATTGCTTCCAGCATCACAGCAACATGCAAGCCAACACAATTCGAGAAACGGACAGATGGTGATGGCCAATAGGACTAGTCCCCTCTTACCATTACTGTCGAGTCCATTCTGACTCATAGCAACCCTATAGGACAGAGTAGAACTGCCCCATAGAGTTTCCAAGGAGTGCCTGGTGGATTCAAACTGCCAAACTTTGGATAGCAGCCGTAGCACTTAACCACTATGTCACTTACTGCTTCTAAAGTGCTGGTTATCTTCCTGCCTTGAGGCCCGCACACAAGCTATTCCTTCTACTGGGGAAACTTTGCAGGCTATTCTTCCTATAATTGAGTGGTTCTTGTTTTTGAAATCTCGTTTCAAGTACTACATTCTGGAGACCTTTCCTCTTGTCTTTTCGTGATCACCCTATTCATGTAGAAACTCCTTCACTTTCTTACTCCCATTATTTTCCATCATAGCAGATTATCCTTCATATCATTTTAAAAAAAATCTATAATTATACTTTAACACTGGGGACACTGCTGCAAAAGTGTTGTTGTTAGGTGCCCTCAAGTTGGTTCCAACTCATAGCAACCCTGTAAAACACCACCTGGTCCTGCACCATCCCCGTGATTGTTGCTGTGTTTCAGTCCATTGTTGCAGCCACTGTGTCAGTCTGTCTTGTTGAGGGTCTTCCTCTTTATCGCTGACCCACCACTTTACCAAGCATGATGTTTGGTAATGGTCCCTCCTGATAACATATCCAAAGTGAGATGAAGTCTGGTCATCCTAGCTTCTAAGCAGCATTCTGGCTATACTTCTTTCAAGACAGATTTGTTCATTCTTTTGGCAGTCCATGGGATATTCAATATACCAATATAAAAAGTTAGCAAATATTTTTGAATGAATGAGTGAATGTCTTCACAACCTGGGAGAGCACAAAGGTGATAAAAAACATTAGTTGAATCAATGAATGGATTTAAGACCAAAGGGCTATTTGACATAAAATATTGTCAATATCTGTTTTACTTTATGAGTGATTTCAGAAATATGTCTTTTTGATAGCAGACCTCTTATTAAATGATTCACATCCCCAAAGAACATTTACCAGTTTATGGAAAGCTTTCATGGCATATCATACTAATCTTTCAAACAGTTTTTAATTTGACAGAATCTGTCAATTAATTAATGTTCTCTAGAAATAAACTGTGGTGTTCCAACTTTTATTTAGCATGTTTTTTTGTTTTTTAAATAAGATATAGGCTGAGAGGTCATGTTTTCCATTTTCAAGACCATGTTTCACAGTCAAATATACACACATGCCATCCATGTATTGGCTTTTGATAGCAAAGACGATCGTACTCCAGGAGTCTAAACTCTACTTTTAAAATTAAGTAGAAATTGAGGTGCACGAGCCACTGCATTGCTGGGCTCTTAGCAATAGATTTGAACTTGAGGCTTGGCTTTGATAAATAATATTGACCAAGGTTTATATTTTTTTTTCCTAAAACCATAATAATACATATTTTATTTGATTAGAGAACAGTGTAGCTAAGAGATTGTGTTTTACCTGCAGCACCAGAACAACAATGAAAGCACAAAAATTTGTGTTGCCTACTTATGACACGTTATAAGCATTTTTAATATGGGCCTATGATTGTGTAACACTTGCTATATTATTTCTAAAGTTTTACCATTGAAATGTATATTTTAAATGGCTACTTTTTGAAATTCATTAATTCAAAATCATTCCTTTTACTAAAATAAAAGGGAAACTAATAGTAAATTATATTGATTCAATTTCTTTAAAATTTCTTCAATATAGAGAATGTGTATTATATGAATTGGTATGGTTAAACAGCTTCTTTGGACAAATTAATTTTTAAAAAGAAAAATTAAGTCACATTCTAGCCCTATTTGTTTTTCGAATGTTAGAGGAAAATAAAGAAACAAACAAATGGAAAACACAGCTAGTGATTTCTGTCTTTCTTCAGGAATCCTGGCATTCAAGACAAACTTGAATAGAATGTGAAGAATGAGCCTGTTTGTGACTTTTCAGAAGGTTTGTCTCTCATTTACAGGAATACATGATGAGGTTTAATGTAAAACCTAATATTAAAAAAAAAAAACAATAAATACAGTGTCATGGAATGCAAGTTTGAAAGCCATAGTTCCTAGAACTTCCCAGTGTAGCTACAGGAACATTTAAAGCAATGTGACAGTTCATATCCAAAATAGTAGAAGTAAACATGTTAAAACAAGCACATAAGGTTTTCTGTTTTGCTTATGTGCGTTTAAACATCAGAGTGATGCCCACCCTTGAAGTGATCTTTCTGCTTTTTAACTGATTGTATTAAGAATGGTCCAAGCTAACCGTTACTCTAAAATAACGCTTTCTCTTTCTCCTAGTCTCCCCTTCTAAGTACAACTTTTGTGACCTGTGAGTTCTTGCCAGAGGCTTGGTCTGTCCGTCTCTGACCTCCACATTCCAAATTTGCTCTGATAAAGTCCGTTTGTACACAGAGCGTGATTTGTGCAAGTAATCTCTGAGTATGGCATCTGCTTGCTCAGTCTGAAGAGCATAGCCTGGCAGATAGATCAGATAGAAGCACAATAGACAGGATCTCTCAGTGGTGAAGGCCATTGAAGACAAGGAAACACAACTGAACAGCAGCCACATTCAATGCCTATCAAGGCCATAAGAAATTGGGTTCCTGTGATGAGTTGGAGGAAGAGGACTTCTAGGATGTCTTCTAGGCAGTGTCAGTGTCTTTCAGAGGCTTTGACATTAGGTTCATTGAAAAACCATAAAACTTGTTGCCGTTGACCTAATTCCAGTTCATGGTGAGCCCATGTATGTCAGAGTAGAATTGTGCTCCATAGGGTTCTCAATAGCTGTAATATAGAAATAGATTACCACGCCTTTCTTCCACTCAGTGCCACTGAGAGGATTTGTACCACCAATCTAGCGGTTAGTAGCCAAACACAAACCATTCTCGCCACCTCATTGCTTATTTATTCAGGAAATACAGTGATGAGAACATCCCTTTATGGTCAGAAACATTCAGGGCATCATTACAGTAAAAACAATACTGAATGGTGACAAAAAGCATGATCTCATAACGTTTTCCTACAAGAATAAAAGATTGAAATAAATTTGGAATTGCATTTTCCTAAGTGGAGAAAAATTACCCAGATTTGAACATTTCAGGGTCATGAGATTTACATTAAATGATGTAGATGTTGTGTTTTCTATAAAACAACCAAATAGTTCTATTTAAATTTGAGTTATTCATATCATATGGAAGGAGTGGAATGCATTTTGAATAACAAATATATTTTAAAAATTATATAAGAAAATTATAAATTGTGTTCTTCCTGAGGGCATTCATTTACTACATGTTTGAGAAGGAGTGTATTTAAATTGAAATGCATAAAATTGATGTGAGATCCGAAAACATCCTCATTTAGGAAATAAAGTATAAATAATTTGTTCAACCACCACAAGTGGTTTATCGTGTGTTTTCACAAAATTTGTGGATATAAAAATTGTCTTAGATTTGATATTTAAAAACAGTTTAAATGATGGCTGTATTATGTATAAATAGAGCACACAATGGGCACCGTTCTTTTGTTTACTGAGATAACCTTTGGGCGAGAAAAGTATAAGCAAAAATCTTGATAATTTTCAGGCAAAATAAGATTAATCAGAATAAAGTCATTTATTGAACAATGGGAGGAACATGGTATTTGAAATAAAGGATTTTCATACTCAAATTTCAAAGGAGAATTTTTGGTGTATGTAAATCTCTCTCAAAATATCAAAAAGGGTATATAATAATGTCTTGATCACAGCAGAGTCAATGTAGACAGAATTCTTTGTAAGGTTTTCATTGTTTAAAAAACAATGATTTTTTAAAAAATGAAACATTGACAGAGGTTGTACACTTAATTTTTGGTTGGAACCTATGTTGCAATACCAGTTGAGGTATGTTTGTTTTAAATGACCATGCACACTAATTGGAAAGAAAACAATTCCCTGGGAGCTATATCAAATACAGCCTTCCAAATGGTATGAAAATTTTCCAGGGATCCATATTGTCCTTGGACTTGGCTGTTGTATTATACTTTAAATGGAATTGATTGTGTGGTTGTAATGAAAGTAACAGATTGATTTCTATCCAGTGTTACAAAGAGTAAATAGAAAAATGTTCCTGTCTTGACCTGCATTCGTAACCGATGGGATTTGCTGGCTTTAGACCCAATCCTTAATAAGAGATAAGATGCAAATGTAATAAAACTGGCTTCAAAGTTAAAGGATCTTTTCCAATGCTCATCAAAGATGTTTCTTGCTGCATTTAGATGTGTTGTATTGATTAGATCACAATCACGTAGGAAATGTTACTTTCTTTAAATGCTATTCATAATTTATCATGTAATTAGCATTCATAGAGTTGTGCATTTATAAACATAGTAAGATTATTGAAGTGGGGTTATGTCACAGTGGCATTCTTTTAAATAGTGCTTAAAATGGAATTGCCTTTTTTAGGCACCTATTGTGTCTCAGGGAATGGTTAAATGATGGTTTCATTTTGGATGTAGTAAACTGTTTATGGTTAACATATTTTTGGTTGTGAAGCAAATTTTCACATTGCAAAATATGAGAAAAAAACATAATATGAGTACATTGTAGTGGTATTTCTAAAGGAAATTTATGCTGAGTGGTATTTTCTGGGGGTAGTCACTCAGAACGATCGGTGTATCATTTGTTAAGAAATGAATAGTGGTGATGGTTGCACCAAAACAAAACAAAAAAGAAAGGAAATACTTGTTTCTGATAGTGAACTCTTAGTGTTTTTCCTCTATTCTTTTCTTGATAATTCAGAAGATAAACATAAGCATTAGAATTATATTTTTTTTTTACTATAGTAGCCAGTGCATTTTGAGCCTCTTTTCCTCTTTCCAGCCCACAAAACAAGGAACTTAAAATGTACAATTGCTAACTTCCCTTTGCTATAAATGAAGGAACACAGAAACAAAACAAAACAAAACCCTAACAATTCGCTTATAAGCAACAGTTTCTTCACACATTATGTGACTATTTTTGGATTTGTTTTATGTTATTGGTAAAACAGTTTAGTGTAATGATGCCTAGATGAGACAAAACAAAACAAAATTAAAAAAAAAAAAAAAAAAACTAACACATTTGACTGCCGATGTTTCTCAGTTGTAGCTTCCAAGAGCTCTCTATTCTTCCCAGCCCACTTGATACCCTGCAGGTTGTGGCAGACAACGCACAAGAAAAGCTTAGACATCGAGCTTGCACGCGTCTTGACTCCATTTTAAACCTTTTGTTCACACCAGGGTGGCATTTTTTCACACCGCATGTGGCAGTTTTGACTCCTATCCAGCTTGTCTTATAAAATCAAAGTCTGTGATTTTTTTTTTTACATTCACAGGGCAGCTTCCTGAACTGCCACTGCTGTTTGTGTCTTTCCTGGTGATGGCTGCAGAAGTTTATAGCAAAATGGGTTTGGGGGGCAGGGGAGAAAGAAGAAAATAGAATGAAAAATATTCTCTTGTGCAACAGAGGAAATAAGTTTTGAATCAAATAGAGGTTAAATTTATAAAGATAGTATATGGCAATGAACTATATTGACCTCTGCTTTTATTTTTTGCAGCACTCTGCTTAATAAACAGGCTAATTTAAAAATAAATATGTATAATGACATCACTTTTAGGTTGCATAATGATATTTTATAAAAAGCCTTCATGCAACTGTAAAACAAAATCTTATCCTCAGATTAAAAGAATTATTTTCCCGTAATATATATCATATTCAGTGAAGGCAAATGCATTTTACATTTAGATGTGATCGCTCAAGATGCCCTGTTGTATTTTACATTCTGCTGTGTATCAAATAACATCTATTACTAAAAAAGAAATTATACTCTGAACCACATTTAAACAATTTTATAACAACTTAATCATTCTTAAAGTATTCTTCTTCCCCCAACTATGTTTAATTAAAAATATCACCTGAGTCTTCATTCATTTCGTATTTTTCTAATGACAATTCATTTCATATTTTTCTAATGACTATTGGATATTTCAAAGACATTTCATAAAGCAATAATTATTATGTAACAGTGGAAGTGGAAAATCTTACCAAAGGTAAAAGTATGCACTTGTTTTTATAGAGCAATTATTAGGGAAGGGTATGAAAATTACAAATAGGAAATCTCTGTGTAAATGACCTGCCAATAATTCTTCCTCTCACTCTCTAACTATATGTTTATCTTTGTACCATTCCTTGGTAATTTTTACTTTTGTTTAAAAATTACCTTTCATTTGTATTGACAAAGACATATGAAAAGATATTCGAAAAATATGAAGACAGACTTTTCAGCTTTTAGTATTAATCTTATGTGATTTAATTCAATATTTTTTGGCTGGGAGATTGGGGAAGATTTATATTTTAATCAGCAAGTAGATAATGGTTATATGATTTTTTAAATATTTTCTGAAATGATAGAACAGCCACATTCTCATATTTTTAAATTACTGCTTTTTGTACAATAGTAGTTCAATCACAACATAGAGAAATGAAAAATTGGTTAATAGAAATAAATCTTTAGGGCACTAATAAGTATTTATGAACAGTGTTAACAAATTTTAAGGCGAATCTTATATTTTATTGAATTTTAGCTACAAAGCCAAAAGTGAAACCACACTAACTAGTGTGTTGTATAATTAACATAAAAAGGAACCATATTATTGTGCTTTAATAAAAAAAAAAATATATGTAACAGTAGTTGCAGACTATAGTCTTTATGCCTTCTTCCAGGTAATACCTAGACAAATTCAATACATTCTAAGTACTCATTAAAATATTTGAAATATGAAATATATCTATTATCATAAGAAAGAAGTCACTTTGGAGTTTAATTTTTTTTTTCACTTTCTGAAGTCACAAACCGTGATTGACAAGAACGCAGTAGAGAAACAGCACTTTGTTTTAAGTTTTGTAAGTCCTGAAAAAAAAAAAAGGCACTTGAAGTTTTGTAAGTCCTAGCAGACAGAAATCCTGAATGTGTTTCCTTTTATAAATAGAAAACTACTTCAATTGTAAGTTCTACAAAATATTAGAAAATGAAGCCAAAAAAAAAAAAAGAATTCATGAACAACTAAATCCACATGATTAATGGAAATAAAAGCCTATTTAAAACACGCAAAATGCAATGTATTTTGTAGTCTGGAATTTTCTTATGATGCAAGATATTTATCAGGTACAATCTTTTGCCTCTCTTTTAGTTAATTTAAAATCAGACCTTATTAGAAAAATAAAGGGAAGAATTCTTTATATTTAAATATAAAAAATGTACAAACTTAATAAAATTTTTGTTATTAAAAAGAAAACAAATGAGTGACAGCAAGTTAAATGCCCAAATAAACATACTTATTCAACTGAAGTTTGGTGTTAACCCCCATATATCACTAAACGGCATCTGGAAATCTACCAAACCATTTGAATTAACTACATATAAAAAAGCAAAATAATTATTATCTAAAAAAAAGTCAGTTAAGTTTATGAAATAAATTTACCTACTTTGGCAGCTCGTATGTTGAAAAAAAAAAGTGTGACATTATTTCAGGCACATACCACAGAGTGTAGAAATACATTTAACTCATCATTTATCATTATCTCGTTAGAAGAACCCAACTTTTATTGCTTCAAGTTCCTTTTTTCCTACCCTCCCCTCCTACTCTCTTCATTTCTTCAGATTGTTTTCTGGCCGGCGTATCTTCCATTCGAAGCAGAAGAAAATAAGACCCTCAAACAGACACACAGAAAATAGCTACCACCTAGCTGCAGAGAAATAGTTTTCCTGTGTTTGGCCTGTCCTTCTGTGTTAATAAAACCAGCTCACACATTCTGCCCCAAAAATTCAGCTTGCAAGTAGTAATCCTCTGCTACTTAAAGATGGATGAAAAGACTACTCATTGTGAATTATGTTTCATCTGTCACAATAACCTTCTTTATTCTTTCATGGACCTCCCCTTTGCCTGTGGCAGTTAGAGAAACTAGGTATGCCTTGAACTATGAAATGGTGGTTTCTTAAAGCTAAACAAAACCCAATAAAAACCAATGACACATATAGACAATGCTTGCTAAGTAATATCTTGAAGATAAGCATGTCAGGCATTTGAGGTGAACTTGACTTTATAAGCATTCAGTAAAAGAATACATTTAGAATGAGCAAGTGTTGTAGTTGCCATTGGTTATTGATGACAAGCAGTAAATTGTGATTATATTAAAAATGAAAAGTAAAGAACATATGTTCGCATTGCCTGCTTTGTAATTAAATCATGTCATAAGCTAGATACTATAGATATGGCATTTCTTTAACATGCCAAATCACAGGGTTGACTTTTTGTGCCTTTAAGTATATTTTAATGCTCCAGAATAACATTCTTACATTTTTTTTAAAAGGGGAGAAACAAAGAAAAGTTTCCTGTAACAGAGCTTATCAAACATTTCTGTTTAGCAATGTTATTCTAGCAACTTAAAATCAATGTGATTATTTGATTTACTTACTCTTAAAATCACTGAAATTACCTTGAAGCAGGTCAAGTTCACCTTTCTGGAATTAAACCTGTTAAATGATAGATATCATCTAATCATCTCCTTAAAAAGACACCTCAACTTTCTGGCTTAATAGGGTACAGTAAAAGTTACTCTGCTTCTAGTTACAAATGAGTGCAGCTAGAAGATCTGAAAAAGCAACAAAAGAATACAAACATAGTTGATAGAAAAGACAATACACCTTCTACCACCAAACGAAAGTCATTGCTGATGAAGTAATGGAAACGGTCATCTTAGCAGTTTGATAAAAGCATATAAGTGATTAAAGCTAACAAGAAATTCATAAAGTCTGAAGAAAAAAAAAGAGACTAAAAGGAAAACCTTTTGGCCACTGCACAGGTTGGGCACAAAAGTGCTTGCTAAGCTATCTATTTCACACATGCAACGACAGAAGGTTCGATATTCATTCGATCGATGAGTAAAAAGGCACAATGGCAAAATCAGACAGACTTCTTTTCAAATACGGATCTCCAATGTCCCCCTACAGTCTGCAGACGCACGGCTGGTGGTGTGGCTCAGACGGAGCAAGGGTTACATCAAGGCTGTTCTCTGGACCGTGCAAACAGTCTAGACCAATGACCTGCAGCATCATGCCCTTTGAAGAAGAGACAAGTTCGGTCATGATGAAGAAAAATCAAGGCGTACCCCTTTTAACAATAGGGAGCAGCTCGAGGCTGCAAAGAGGTAAGCAGGGGTAAGAAGAAAACGGCATCTGCTTCCATGGTTACAGGCCAACTATGAGAACCTTGCTTTTCAAGGGAGTCTGTTCTCAGGCTCCCTCACGGGGTATGTCATGCATTATAACCAAAGGCAGGTTGAGCTGAAATCCGCATAGTTATTTCAGAGTAAAATGATACAGAGCACATGGCTGGCAGAAAAAAAAAAAAAAGTCACATGACTATTAAGAACCAGACTTGAGCTATTTCAGAATAGAATTTTTTTCCCTTGCAGATAAAGAAAATAAATTTGTAAAAAAAAAAAAAACAGTGATGATAAACATGATTTTCATTTCTCAGGCTTTTATGCGAGTAGAGGTCAAGAACCACCCCCCGCCCCCCCCCCCCCACCAGTGGCAGGACCATATAGCCTTTTGTTAATATTACTTTATTATGGATATCATTTTAAAATATTTCTTTTTTGATGGACCATAACATAGCATATATGTTCTGGTGAATTTTTCAGCAAAGCCCAATTCTTTTTGATTTCTTTTTTTTTTTTTTTCCCCCATGTTCACGTTCATTTCCATGGTTAGATCTCAGGAGGAAAGGCAGGAGGTTTGGTGAGAAGCTGCAGGCTTTCCTCTGCCTTTTGAAATATACTGAAAGTGAATTTAAATCCGTGACAAAACTATTAGCCTTTGACAATAATTCGCTTTCTCATTCATGCGTTTATATCTTATTCTCAGCTTAATAAGTTGATAGATTTTTTTTTTTTTTTTTTTCGGCTAGATGTTTGGTTACTAAGGTTGAACTTTGTGATATGGTATACCGGCAGCTGGTGGTGTTTGCGAAAAATTTGACCAATATAAAGCGTAGTGTGTTCTGTGTTTTTGAGAATAGATCTACTATAATAAGCACATGAAATGCAGAAATGAATAATTAACATAGATAAAATGCTCCTCTAACTGTGTACCACAACAGAGTATTAGAAGAGCTCATATTTTTGTCTTCCCAGAACATGCAATTAACTATATATGTCCCATATAGTTTATCCTTGGAGCAATTTTTGTTTTAAAGTATATTATTAAAATTATGAAAAGAATGCTCTGAAGGACAAGGCATAAAAAAAAAATTGTACTAACTTTATTTTTTGAAAGGTATGTATATTACTGTAAATGAGCACCAAATGGTTCTGTCGTATGTGGCTCTTCATTTCAAACGCTAACCTCGGAAGTAAATTTTCTTGTAGTTTTAAAAAGCAGTTAAGCGGTGGTGACCACAAGAGCAACAATTTGGTGCTGTCAGTCGAGAAATTAGAAAATAGTTTGGTGGCGTGGTTTCTTCATCCTGATGCCTTGTTTTGAGCTTAGCTTCCTGGGTAAACATATGTATGTTTTTTTCTTTAAATGTGTAAAAAAAAAAAAAAATTTTGTTGGGATACATTAATTTGTAAACTTGCATGGTAAGTAAAAAGTATGTGGTAAAAAACGAATTACGGAAGTGTCATTTTAGTATACTAATAATTCATGTACTATTACAAGCAACAAACTTATTATCTTAAAGGAGTCATGTTTGTTCTAGTTTATTAAATCGTTTATGTACCCCTCAGATAATTCAACATCAGAGTTTCTTTTGTGTAATGAACAGACCATACTGTCAAAGGCGGATAGTAGATAATTTACCTGTCAATTCTCCAAAGGAAAACAAAAACAAATACTAATCACCAAGGTATACAAATTGCCTGATAATTTGAGTTGTGTTAAAGGAAAATGAGGCTATGGTATGAAATCTGTGGCAAAATAGGTACTTGGATTTTTTTTTTTTTCCCTTTCTTTTAACATTTAGCCAATCATCCTGTTCTTTTGTTTTCAAAAACATGTTAATTTTTATGAATAGTTATATGTGGAAATATATCACTCTAACTTGCCAAATGTGTATATATGTAAACACTTTGAGATATCCCATAGAAATAGATTGATAGTTATTAAAATGCAATTACTTTAACAAAATAATATGAAGATAAGGACATTTAATATTGGGTGTTTAGGGAGAGGAAATGACAGCTTCTCTCCTTAAAGATTCGCCATATCTGAGGCATTAAGTAGCTGAGTAATATGTACATGCTGCATGTAGTTTTCAACAAAAATCCCACTCAAATAATAAAATGTGTTAGATTTAAATATCCCTTACAGTTAAACTTTAAAATAATTAGTTTTTCCCTACCCCTTGCGATATCGAAAAAAAAAAAAAACTAAAATTGGCCTTACCAAATGAAATATTTACCCTTATAAGGGAAATTAAAAGACTGAAATTTTCTAATGTCTGACTGACTGATAGTAGTTATGGTAGATGGTTTAGTAGATAATAGGTAGTCTGATGGTGAATATAAAAACCAAAATAAACCAAACCCGTTGCCATTGAGTCGATTCTGACTCATAGCAACCCTGTAGGACAGAGTAGAACTGCCCCATAGGGCTTCCAAGGAGTGCCTGGTGGATTTGAACTGCCAGCCTTTTGGTTAGCAGCCACAACTCTTAACCACTACACCACCAGAGTTTCCGTAGTGAATATAGTAGATGCTAAATAAATATAAGAAATAAATGGAAACCCTGGTGGAGTAGTGGTTAAACACTAGGGCTGCTAACCAAAAGGTCAGCAGTTCGAATCCGCCAGGCACTCTTTGGAAACTTTATGGGGCAGGTCTACTCTGTCCTATAGGGTTGCTGTGAATCGGAATTGACTGGACGGCAGTGGGTTTGGTTTTTTTGGTTTAAGAAATGAATGAGGCTGTAGTTGCACCATTGAAAGAATTACCTTAAAAGAATCCTACCTCAGGAATGAGAGGACAAAATTTCCAATCTATTTTTTCTTTTCTTATGACATTTCTACAAAATGAGTACTTTTTTCAGTAATCTGTGATTACTCAATCCCTGAGTCGGAATTAACTCGACGGCACTGGGTGGTGGGTTAGTATGTGTCCAGTGAAACTGGAGGTGCGTGATTAGAGCTGTGTCTCCCCAGTGGGGTTCTATGAAACATTATTATTTCAAAAGACGTCAGTAGGTGTCCAGGAAGAAAAAAATCCAGGAGTCAGAAAAATATAGGAGAGGTGTCACCATGAGCTGGAATCAACTGTACAGCACATGACAACAACAGCTATGTTAAATAGCTTTCTTATGTGCAGTACTTTTCAGACCCTTTAAAAGACTAATATATGTAGCATATCTCCAAAAGAGGTATATGATTAACACCATTCTCCAAAATTATTTTATCAACTTTTTTCACAAAATACTTATTAATTATATAATCGAATTCCAGTGGTTTGCTGAAGCTGGGTTAAACCATCTTGGATGGACCCACGACAATAATCTCTTCCTGAACTCCAATTTCAGTAACATCACTTTCTTATCTTGAAATTAACTGTGACCATAGCAGGAGTATTTACACCATAGAAATTGGCAAACACTACAAATCAGGACTTTGTTTTTTTGAGAATCTATTGTCAAACACTTACCAGCACACTATGGACTGATTTCCTTTCTGATTTTATCTCTATTGATAAGTTATGAGCACTAAGAATAAATAAGTTCTAAGGTTTTCTGTTCATCACTATCTTGAGTACAAACTATTTAAGTCAAATATGAAGTTTAGACAGAAATGAGAAAAACAGCCTGTTGTGGAAAATACTGGATACTCTCACTTTTCTCAAAAGATATGTCTATTTATTTTAGGAAATTATATAATTTATCTTTCTGATTTCTCTAATTTGCCTGGATAAACATTATGTTTATCCCTTTATCACTTTCCTATCAAAACATTTATATAAGCCAATATACAAGTGTCTAGTCATTTCTAAGTGAGTCCCTGACAACAGGGTTCTTAAAGTTGTCAGACGTCCCTTGAATGTGTCTCCAACTCAGCCCCACCTCATTATCACTGAGTTTTTATCAAACTTAGAGGAGGTATTTTAAAGCAATTTACACTTCTGTATTACATATCATTTCATTTCAGGTATTTTATCAGCTGTATTAACCCACTTGACATCTTGGGTGAGATTATTAGGAGGAAAACAAAAATGGAAGATCTACGGATGAAGACACTGAAATACACATCCTGACAGAAAAACCACTTAATTAACAATCGATCTTTTATCTATTAAATTACTGTGGACAGGCTGCAGGTAAAATCTCTAAATATGGTAGATTATAAGTATAGATATTTGCCTAAATATAGAGGACTTAGAATTTTAAATGAATATTTCTTTTACCTTATTGATTGGAGAGATATGTTCTTTCATGATATGTTTTGAAGGGTCTCTGGGATCTACTTTGTGATAACACATGAAATGATTTATATTTTTGTTCTAGTTTTCCTTTCCAAACACATGCACCCCAAACACTATGACCTTTAATTTAAATGACCCTCAAAATAGGTAATTCATTTGAGTGTATTTTTGGACCAATATTGGGCTGTTTATTGGAAATTCAAGCATAACTAAGACATAGTCTTTGCCTTGTAGACCCCACCGTCAAATGTGAGAAGAAATCAGCTTAAATGTACTCATATCATGAGATAAAAATCATCTGAATATGTCTCTGTTCTAGGAATGTGACTATTTACATCTAATATACATCTATATAAAACGCTCTCAATGTTCCTTGAGCTTAATCCCAGGATTTCATATACTTTCTGGATTCTACTCTCATCTTCGTTGTTGCTAGTTGCTGACTCATGGCTACCTTACTTGTAAAAAAAAAAAAAAGAATGTTGTGGCTATTTTGCCAGTCCTTCTTATTGAGGGTTTCCCTTGTTTTCATTGACCCTCTACTTTATCAACCATGATGTCCTTCTCTAACATTGGTGTCCAAAGTAAGTGAGCCAAATTTTTACCATCCTCACTTCTAAAGAAAATAGTAGGTATCATGGAGAGCTCAAGGTTCACAAATACAACTATGAACAGTAACACCAAGATGGCAAGGACATGATTCATAATATAGTCCTAAGTAAAGAGTAAGTGAAGATGAATAAATTGCAGAAACTATTTATAAACACAGAAGATATTTCTGAGAAAGTGTAGATTCCCAAAGGATACTTTGCCATTCCTATAAGATAAACATAATAATTTCTAAACTCAATGGAAATTCCCACATACATACAGCTTAAATAATATAGTGGATGTGTTTATGTGCATTTGTATGTGAGTGTTTGCATGTGAGAGAAAGAGAGAGAGGGATAACTGTATGTTTGAATACTAATTGAATGAGATGTTTCTTGAAGTTGGAAAAAAAAATTGTTGAACACACTAATATTTATCTGAAAACTCTAAAACTAATGAAGAGTTGTGAAAGGATTTACTTTGTCATTATGTCAACCATATTGGAAATGCATACGCAATATTTTTGTTATTGTCCATTGTCGTCGAGTCGATTCCGACTCATAGCGGCCCTATAGGACAGAGTAGAACTGCCCCATAGAGTTTCCAAGGTGTGCCTGGTGTAGTCGAACTGCCGACCTTTTGGTTAGCAGCCATAGCTCTTAACCACTATGCCACCAGAGTTTCCTATACAGTGTTTAAAACACTGGAAAATTCTTTTCTATGCCAAGATTTCTAACCTGGAATAATTCTTTCTTTCAAACAGTATTTCACAATTTTGAAAATATGTTAATGTAAACTATTTACACCTAAATGTTTTCAAATGAATTATTGTCAGATATTCAACACTGTTGATTTTGAAAGATAATTAAAAACTTATATGCACTATTGTCTTTTAGTTACAGTTCAAGAAACAGTCCTTGTATATGTTGTTCTTAAGCACCTCTCTTTTTTATAATACATAGTGATTTTTAAAAAATTTCTATCTAGAAAATTTAGTTCATCTTTCCAAAACTAGCTCAGCTATCCTCCCTTCCATAAGTTAGTATCTCCCTTCTCACTGAAACATTTTCCCTTCCTACTTTCCCTTTTTCTTATCCTCTCACCTTCCTTTTCCTTTTGTTAAGTTTACATTTTTACTCAGGTAAAAATAACAGTAATAGACAGCAATGGGAAAATTTTAAACTATATGTGGAAATCCTTTCACTGGAAAGCTGTAGAAACTGTGTATGAAATTTAGCCCTGAACTTGCAACCACTTTTTAAAATATGGTTTGTCTGAGCCTTCTAAAATTGGGGGGGTGGGGGGGGGCGGGGAATCACCCTTCTGAAAGTGGAAATGAACTTCCTACTTCTGAGCAGTCTTTTATCTGAGGGGTGAGGGGTACATGTGTTTATAATAACCCTGTGTAGGCTGCATATTCCCTTGATTGGAAGCAACTTTTGCAAAATTACTGTTTATTATTACTAACATAAGATCACCAAAAGTGATTTCCCTTAATTAACATGTCACAACCTTCAGATTTTTGTTGATCATCCAATCAGTTCTACTTAGCTATTGTGTGTTTGTGTCTATGCAGACCCCCGTTAAAATGTGTTGATGTAGTCTTCTTTCAATATTTTGTTTTTGCAAATGGTTGTCGACTGCAGGTATGCATCACTTAACGTCCAGAATAGTTCTGTGGAATAGGACACGTGATTTGGACGTTGTGCAAACACCATATTATATACAGGACAGAGATGCTCAGCACGTTCACTGGTCAGCCCAGGACCATCCGCAGCTGCCACTATGCCAAGGGACTGTGTGAAAACTTTATCTTCCCTGCCGTTCTTGCCGGTCTCCGCTGGCCTTAGAGAGCCACACCCAGCCCCTGCCTGCCCGCCACCAGCTGGCTAGGCTGGCCTGCCCGCTGGTCTGCCACCGGCTCCCTTCCCTTCCTTCCTCCCTGCTTGCCTTCTCCACTCCACCTAATGGGCTTTAATTTCTCCAGCCCCTCCCAACCCATCTCTGCTTCCTCCTCTGCCTCTGCCTTTTCCCCAGGCCACCTTTCCTGCTCCTCCTGCTACCACTACCACAGGCCAGTCAGCTGGGCAACCGCCCCGGAGGGAGGAGCCTCAGCCTGGTGGCCAGGCATCACACTCAGGGAGGCAAGGTCAAGTGGGGCAGTGGCCTTGCAGGGCATTCCCCCTCAGCAGCTCCATGGTATCTACGAGGTCCCTGCCTGAGGCAGCGTGGTGGGAGCACGGATGGGTGTCAGGACCCTTTCCCCATTCCTCACCAGGACAAGGGGGACACAGGACCTGGACAGCTAGTAAGGGACAGATAGGATAGTTAGTCTACTATGTCCTGTTCTCCTATTGGGATTTCTGAACTCTGTTATAACCTTATGGGACCATAGATGTATATGATATGGGATACCTGTATTTTGCTTGCTATATTACTTTGTGTTCCCTTTTGTATTCCTTTTTTTCTCAGAGGCTTGATTGAATTCTTAATACTCCCACTAGTCTGCTTTGTTTTACTTTAATTAAAAAGAGGTTCATTCCTTTAAATCTTACTTTTTAAGAGCCATATTCATGGACCTAAGCTATGTTCCTTTTTAAGTCACATTTATTATCATATATTTTATATAAATCATATTATCATGTAATAATTATACATATTATTATTAAATAAGGGTAACATTTCTATATGAAGGCTATTATATTGTATAGGAAGACATGTAATAATTATACATATTATTCTTCAATAAAGGTAAGATTTCTGTATGACCGCTATTATACTGCTATATAGGAAAGCAGATAAAGTTATATCGGTTTGTATCAGTTAAGCAGTTAACTTTAATAGTCCCATGGAACACCTTGCAGTACTATTAGTATTCAGGCATCTGGGGGGGAGTCTAGAATTCCAAACTCCCAGGGAATGGCAATGCTCCTGGTCTGTAAATCACACTTAGACTGTCAAATATTGAGAACCTTGTTCAAGTTTTGAATTTGCTACTGATTCTGATGTTGGCTTAGAGACTTAACCTTCCAGATCCAGTTCCTTATGTATAAAATAGGTGCAATCATGTTTTTCCTAACTGCGCACGGATTGTCCTGTGGTTCAAATTAATTATGAAAGTGTCTGATAAAAGAAGAGCACAAGAGGTTATAATGCCACCAGATAGATCCACTCATCCTTTAAATAGTATATTTTAGCCTATTAACTTAATTTCCAAGGAGCCCTGGTGACTCAAGGGATACGGGCTCAGATGCTAACAAAAGTTTGGCTAACAGAACAGTAGTTCCATGGGAAAAAGACCTGGAGATCTAGTCGCATAAACATTAACAGCCTAGAAAACCCTATGGGGCGGTCTACTTCATCACATGGGATCGCTATGAGTCAGAGTCTGCGTGACGGCACCCAACAACAACCTAATTTTCTGTTCGGTAAATTCTGTTGGAGTCTACCCATTTAGCTTAAAGTAATGGACTGTTTTAAGATTATCTTTCAAAATTTTTGGCCTTCTTTCACCCTCCTCATTTTGTTCATTCAATCATTTATTCATTCAACAGACTTTTATTGATTAGCTATTGTGCACCATGCATTGTACTTCTGATAATATACCAAGTGTACCATACTTCAGATGATACAATTGGCTCTTTCCATATATGTCTACTTTTCTTCATTCTCTTGAGTAATTTCATTTATTGATTTCACTCTGTGCTGTATGTTTCCCATATCATTCCCTTTTGCCTTCAGTAGAGTGTCATAATTATTAATCTGAAGGTTAAATTTTTTTTTTCTCTTTGAAGCAATTGTATTTAATTTCACAAATACTTATTGATTCCCCATCATATGCCAGATTCTCTGCAAAGGAATACAAATATAAAGAAGATACAGAAGGCCCAGTTCTTTTCTAAAATAGTTTATATTCTACCTGGGGGATAGAAGATTGAGCAATTTCTCCAATAATTCTAGTAGAAGGCCAGATATGATGGGTGCCATGAGGAAGACTTTAAAGTGTGCTGTATGAAAGGAGAAATCACAACTGATATGAAGGATTTGGAAAATACTTCTTAAAGGTGGTTAAACTGTGATGGGAAGAGATGAGAGGAAGAAGGGGGTAGATATTACTGGTGGAACAAATTGTACTTTCTTTTTGTTTTACTTCTTTTCATGCTAAGTGACTTGGGCCAGTGGTCTTGGTTGGCTGATGTAAAGATCTTGTCAGTGTATGAGATAAATCTGGAAAATCTCAGTGTAGTCACATGGTGGTGGCCTTGGGTGCTAGCTGTAGGAGTCTGTATTTAATTGTGGGGACATTAAGAAGTCTTCAAAAGTTAACGTTATTGATGACGTTTCTCCCATATATTCAAAGTCAGTGCATCATTGAAGTCTGTGGTTGTTGTTGTGTGTCATGGAGTTAGTTCCAACTCATAGCGACCCTATAGAACAGAAACCCTATATAAGATTTCCAAGGAGCAGCTAGTGAATTCGAACTGCTGACCTTTTGGTTAGCAGCCTGAGCTTTTAACCACTTCACCACCAGGGCTCCTGTAGAGTTAAATGTAAATTAACTGTTGAGATCTGAGTTTCATACAGAGCATATTGGCAACCTCCAGGTAATTCTTTGCCAGTTTTCATCAAGGTTGTGTAGCGTAATAGACACGGTAAAGGAACTGTGTGAAGATAGCTAGCTTCTAGGCCTGATTCACTAACTTACTCGCTTTTGGACACTAGACGAGGCCTTAACCTCTGTGAGTCTTAAGATGTTTTTCTTACTGAGGGAAACAATAAACTGCCTATTTTCAAAGGTTTTTGTGTGAGATAGATAAATAAGTTCAAAAATTCAAACTTTAAAAAGGTAACACCTAAACCCGTTGCCACTGAGTGGATTCTGACTCACAGTAACCCTACAGGACAGAGTGAACTACCCCACAGGGTTTCCAAGGAACGGCTGGTGGATTCAAACTGCCTACCTTTTGATTAGCAGCCAAACTCTTAACCTCTGTGCCACGAGGGCTCCTTAGAAAAGTAAAGGCCGCTATGAATATAAAGGTATGATGTTCTCCTTACATTTTTCTCCACACTTCACCATTCCTCTTCCAGGGTAGAAACCAAGGAGGAGGCCGTGATCTTTTCTGCCTTAACTCCTTCTCCTTTAAATGAAATATCACCTTTTCACTCATTCATTTACAAATTAGTGTGCATTTCTTGAGAACGTATCTAAAAATTGATGTTTTGTCTATTCTCCATTAAAACCCTAAAACCATTCACAAAGCCACTTGCTTCTCTTTTACCCTGTAATGAATTTTTATTCATATGCAGACTATACTAATTACTTTGTCATTCTGGCCTTAGGTCAAATATTACCCTTTCAGATATTCAATTCCCACCCTCACCTGCACCTCCCCACCCCCCCACCCCCCGCCACAGACACAGGATCACTCACCTTCGTCCTTTTATTTGGGCTATGGCACTTTTCACTACCTAAAATTACTTCCTTTGTTTATTTGCCCGTATATCTCTTTATTCAATAAGATTTTATTCATTATGTTACAAACACTAGTGATATTATAGCTCTATCCCCAGTCTTAGCAACTGGGGTCATAGCCATGAACCAATGTGCATGCCCTTAAGGAGACAGACAGTAATGAATAATAATAATAACTATTAGTTAGCTAGCTATGTAAATGTCAGGTGGTAAAAGAGTGCTGGAAAAAAATAAATAAACAAGCTGAAGGGTTTGAGAGTGAAGGCCATTATCAGATGATCAGGGCAGGGCTCCCTGATAACGCCATACTTATTCAAAGACCCTAAGGAAATAAGGAAGGGGACTAAGCACTTACGTAGGGAAGAAAGTGTTCCGAGCAGAGGGAACTGGAAGTAAAGGCCTTAAGGTGGGACATGATTGCTTTGTTCAAGAACGTGTGAGGAGGCCAGAGTGGCTGAAGTGCGGTGAGAGGGCAGAGGAGTGAGCCTGAGAACAGAGTTAGAGGGTAGGTGACTAGGCACAGACGCATGACTCTGTAGTCTGAGATTTTACTGCGTGCAAGATGGCGAACCTCTGGGAGCTTTTGGGCAGAAGACACTCAGAGTGTGGTCACTCTGGCTGCTGTGGTGAATAGGATATAAACTGAGAAAAATAAAAATAATGGGAACCGGTGGTATACTAGAACTGTCTCCTCCCAGCTCACCAGAGGTCACTGTGCACATCTCCTACCGGAACCGAGATCAGGGACCTCATGGCACTTGAAATAAGCCATGGTGAGAGTATTTACACCATGGAAATCTTAAAAGCTGTAAATCGAAGCTTCCTTCCTTCCTTCCTCCTTCCTGGCATCCCTCCCTGCTTCCCTTCCTCTGTTCCTTTTTTCTTCCCTCCCTATTCCTTTTCTTCTTCACTCTCTTCCTTTCTTTCAGAGTATTATAAATATTTTTTATTATTTATAAATAAATGTATGAAAAACATTTACCAGAACATCTTTGATGAGACCACTCAGATCAGAGACTATTGCAACAGTCCAAGTGAGATACGGTGATGGCTTAGACTGGGGTGGTAGTGATAGAGGTGGTACAAAATGGTCAGATTCTGAAAGGAATTATCAAAAGAACCCTGGCATGCTTTGCTGATGGATTGAATATGTGTTGCTAAGAAAAAAAAAAAAAAAGTATCAAGAATGACTTCAAGGTATTTGGCTGAGTAACTGGAAGAATAGTTGCTATTGGTTGAGATGAAAATGACTTCAGGAAGAGCAGTTTGGAGGCGAGAATCAAGCATCTGATTTTGGATATACAAAGATTGTGGTGCCTACTAGGTCTACCCAAGTGGAGTAGAAAGGTTGGGTATGTGAGTGAGGAATTCAGGAAAGGAGTCTGGATCCAAAACCAAAACCAAACCCAGTGCCGTCGAGTCGATTCCGACTCATAGCGACCCTATAGCAACCGTATAGGACAGAGTAGAACTGGCCCGTGGAGTTTCTAAGGAGCGCCTGGTGGATTTGAACTGCCGATCCTTTGGTTAGCAGCCGTAGCATCTAACCACTATGCCACCAGGGTTTCCGGAGTCTGGATAGGAGTTACCAATTTGGGAATCATCAGTAAAGGGAATGCGTCTGTTATCCACTATTTCCATGGGGACTAATTGCACATCAGGTATTTGAAGTTTTCATATAGAACAGAAGAAATGTCACTGCATAGCTATTGCAAGTTTTTGAGTCTGTTGAGTCAGATGTTCTCTCAACGCATATTTTTAAATTGTGGTGAGTATATAGCTAATGGGGCCCTGGTGGTACAGTGGTTAAGTGTTTGGATATTAACCAAAATGTCAGCAGTTCAAATCCACCAGCTGCTCCTTTGAAACTCTGTGGGGCAGTTCTACTCTGTCTTATAGGGTTGATATGGGTTGGAATCGACTTGACAGCAATGTGGTTTTTTTTTAATATAGATAACAGAACATTTACCATTTCTACAATTTTCACATACACAGTTCAGTGGCATAAATTACATTCATTATGTTGGTAAACCATCACTATTAACCATTCCTAAATTTTTCTGTCACCCTTAAGAGAAGCCCAGTGTCCCCCAAGCATTGTGCCTTCCTTTCCCCCTTCCCCTTCCTCCCATTTAATCCTAGTAACCACTAACAGACTTTGATCTCTAGATACTTGCTTATTCTTGATATTTTGTATAATTGGGATCATACGCTTTTTTGACTGACGTATTTCACTCAGCATAATGTTTTCAAGGACTGGATGCATTTTAGAAATACAACTTCAGCAACTAAGTAGAATTTGAACTACTTGTTACTCCCTAGTACATATGCTTTTGCTTCTTGGAACCAGTCAACTTACTATATCACTTCTCAAAATGTGATCCCAGGACCCAGGACTCCCTGCATCAGAGTTAAATGGGTGTATTTAACAATGTTGATTCTGGGAATCAAATACTGACCTATTAAATCATAATAGTAGTATAGGACCCTGAAATCTATCTGCATTTTACCAAGCAGTCATTGTCATTAGTATACACATAAAGATTTGGCCACTCCTGCTATAAGATGTAAATGTGAAGTATAGTATGTTTCCTATCTTCTTGTAAGTATCTCCCATTGTAGAAATTTTAAATGATTGCTTATATAATTTATATATTTCAACTTGCCCAGTCCGCATTCTGTGAGTCAGAATGGACTCAATGGCAACGGGTAGTCCATATTCTAGGTCCCTTAAGTTTTTTTTTTTTTTTTTAAGTTTAAGAGTAGATTTAATTTCAGTCATATAGTTTTAAATCTTTAGTTAAGTAACTCAATTGCAAAACCAAATTCCATCATCACCTTTATTTCTTGCAAAAAGAGTATTTTTAGGATATACTGGAACTTTAAGATATACTGTTTATAACAGGAATATTTGGCTTTTAATTGTAAATACTCAATTACTATGGTAATTTATATTATTATAGCCATTTGTGTTGTTCACTATGTATTTCTGATTCTCCCCACTTCTGGCCACAGGATATAATTTCCTAGCCCCCTTGTGATTTGGGTGGGACCACAAAAGGAGTTGTGGCCAATAGATGTTGTACCTAGGGCAAGGACATTTCATTGCTAGCATTCCTTCATCCTTCTTGTGTGGTGATAGGCCACATTTGATATAGCTGCCCCATTATCCTGCTTACTTAAGTTACCATGACAGACAGAGCTCCCTGGTCAACCTGTAATGGACATTTAGTGTGAGTGGAAAAAAGGCCTTTGTAATTCGAAGCCACCACTATGGGTGTTGGTTGTTACTGCAGCATAGTCTAAAGCATCCTGACTGATGATTACTTTATCTAACAAAATTGAGTTACCTGAACCTGAGTTCTCTCCTATTCAGGAGGCTGATATTGTAAATCAACTGAAGCTAAATTGTTTCTTTCAACAGTTGTCAGGGACTTTTGTCAATTTTTTTAACTTTTGACAGTAAGTGATAGATAGGAGCTATATGTCTTCTCTCCTACAACTTCGCTACCAGATGATTTATTAAAAAAAAAAAAAAAGTTACAGGTCAACTTCTGTGAATGTACATTTATTAACAATCAGATATAAAATTGGTCAAACATCCTGTTCTAGTAAGCTTGGGGTAGTTTCCGTTCTGTCTTTTTAGGCTCTCCATCTGGCTCCTTGTAGAAAAGGCTCACTGCCAAACAAATGCCACAGTATTCTGGTGGCAGCCTCAATGAGCCTTCTAGAAGGAACAGGTGAAGGAGCACTCCTTTTAAGTTGCAGGTTGGGTAACAAGTCAAACAAAATTTTAGGTCTAGGGTGCCGTTTCAAATGTGTTAAACTCTTAGAATTACACTGCAATTCTTACACTTGGTTCACACAACAGGGAGGTGATTGCCCAGTATTTCTAGCCAACCGTGCATTTTGATCCCCACTTATCACACCAATGAAAAATTATTTGTTGCAATTCTTTGTAAGTTACCAAGTCTCATGTGCAATTTCACCAAGCAATATTTGGGATTTTGAAGCATTTATCACAGTTGCCCATGGAGTGTAAACTCTTGATTAGGAAATTCTGAATCTTGACCAACCTTAGAAGGTGAATCCTTAAATAAAATTCTTCAACTCTTACTTTTTCTAGTGTGCAGATTAAAAATAAACTAATGTACTACATCCTGAACATACTGGAGCATTTTAAAGTACATTACAGATACTATCAGATGTTACAGTACTCAATTTTTAATAATTTGTATTTTGTTTTCATTAGCTCAGTAGTTTCCTCCAGTATTAAATAATTTGAACAAATATATATATATATATAAGTGAACCATTTATATACTGTGTCAGGTTTTTTACACAATAACAATGACAAAAAAATAAAATATACTGTGTCAGGTTTTTTACACAATAACAATGACAAAAAAATAAACATCAGTTTAAATGGAAAGTTTTGCAGTGTTGGGTTATAAGCTTAGATTCTGCTTTCCTCTTTCTGCATATTCATGGTCTGGAAAGAAGACTGCTTTCCTTAATATTTTAGTTTCCAAATATTTTGCCAACTCTGAATGAACTAGGTCAGCGGAGGAAAACATTCTTTCTGTAGCTTACATTAATATTCTGCTGTTTAAAAAACTGGACTTAGCCCATCAATCATTTTGTTAATAATTGTAGCTTCTCACAGAGTTGGAAAAACACTTATAAAACCTCATCAGTAAGCATATGTTTTCCAAAATCTTCACCTCATTCCGGAATTCTTTTAGTTTACTGTTACGGATAAATAAGTCCTGCATGGCTCTGACAGCAAATAAGATTGGTTAGGAAATAAATTGTAAATAGAACATATTCAAACCAAAAAAAGAACAAGCTCATTGCTGTCGAGTCGATTCCGACTCATAGCAACCCTGTAGGACAGAATAGAACTGCCCCATAGAGTTTCCAAGGAGCGCGTGGTGAATTCGAACTGCCGACCTTTTGGTTAGTAGCCGTAGCACTTAACCATTGTGTAACCAGGGTTTCCCACAGAGCATATAAGATGATTTATTTGCAAAAAATTTCTAAAAACATTACTTGGAGTAGTGTCTTGAATATTATAATTTTAGACATTAGATTTATTTTACAATGATATATTTTAATATTAACATTTTAAAATAAACCTTTATTTAAAAGTAGCATTTTAAGTAAATGCACGGAGACAAAATTTTATTAGTGGTTATCAGGGGCTAGAGGGAGAGGGAATGGGGAGTTAGTGCTTAAAGGATACCGAGTTTCTGTGTAGGGGATGAAAAATATTTAGAAATGGATAGTGGTAATAATTCCAAAATATGGTGAATGTAATTAATATCACTGAAATATACACCTAAAAATGGTTAAAATGACAAACATTTTATTATATTTATTTTACCACAATGAAAAAAATGTAAAAGTAGCATTTTACTAATAGTCCCTGTAATTGAAAAAACAAAAAATAGGTTTTATAAAGATAGTCAACAAATTCTTTGGTGGTGTTTTGCTTGTTTACCCATGTGACAATTTTTTGTCTCGAAAACATTGTGTAAACAATAAAAACAGTAGCAGTAGCACAATTTGACCCCAAAGTCAATTTATGCAAATGAAACTTTGGCTGAAAATCATTTTAATATTTTTATCAATTTTCACTCCTATAAACTGCTTGAATTTTGCATGTTATATGTATGAAAGCTTAAGAAAAAGACCTACAATAAACAGAATTGATTATTCCTAGCCAAGTACTTTGTTAACATATAGCACAGTGGCTTTTAGGGATTCAAGAGGGTCTGCTTTAATGTAGAGGCGGTGGTTCCAATTTACAGATTATAATATTTAAACTTAATTTAGATATCACATTATATTAAGTATATTTTGGTTTTAAGATAGATTTTTTTGAGAATAAATCTGAAACAAACACCTTGAATATGTTAACCAAACCCAAACCCATTGCCATTGAGTTGGTTCTGACTCACAGTGACCCTATGAGACAGAGTAGATCTGCCCCATAGGGTTTCCAGGGAGCAGCTGGTGGGTTCGAACTGCTGACCTGTTGGTTAGCAGCCGAAGCTCTTAACCACTGTTCCACCAGGGCTCATATGTTAGTTCATGGTAATTTTTAACATTGGTCATATCTTTATTTATTTCTCCTTCTTTCAGGTTACTGATCATTAACATGGCATTGGCAAAGGGATGGCTCGGAAATAAATAAAAGTAAGTCTTACTTGAAAGTCGTATTGCTTTAATATTGCTCTATAACTTACCTTAACATATCTGGCAAGTTTTCCACTCTAATTCTTTATGCTAATATAGCGCATAGGACATGAATAGAACCTCTAGACCTCAAAGTATGTTTTTATGTGAAGTCAAAATATTTTTAAGTCAACTCTGAGAGTCAATAATTTTTGGATTTGGCAAGCTGCAGCATACTAGTCCTATTTTTGAGAAAAGTAAACAAAAGTATTTCCTTCTAATTCAGCGTCCTTTTTTTCCCCCTTAAACAGTTTTTCCTTTTGGTGCAAATGCTTACGAATTCAGTGTTTTTACAGTAACATTATGTATCCTGTTTCTTTTCCTTGTGCTGAAAATAATGAACATTTATGCTGAATTTAAACTTTTGTCAGTCAGAAGATATACTTATTAAACCAATTGAAATAGGTATGATAAGAACCCTTCCTTTCTTTATTGGAGTTATATGATCCCGGTGAGTAACACAGCTCTATCGAACATTTATATGTTACTGTTGCTCTTTTAAAGCTATGAATCTTAATCCATTTTATAGTTACAGTAAAACATTTTGATCAGTCATATGCTTTCTTCTGAAATGAACATATATCATATGCAATGGACTGGAAGAAATACTTGACTTTTTCTTAACAGTTATTAGAATAATTTAAAATGCCTATTTTGGTTAAATTATTAACCAACAATTTAATAAAATGTTTTTTTAATGTAATAGATTTACTTCCCCTCCTGACATTGAATTATACCATGTTTATAATCTTTCTTACTCAAACACAGCTGTTGCAATGATACGCTTATTAAAGATAGCCTCAGAAATAAAAGGCAGGAAAACAATATTAAATTAAAATAACTGGTGAAACAGATTACATGTATATACATTTTTAGATACGTAATTATACATTATATGTAATATCTAACCAAAAAAAAAAAAAAAACCCAAACCAAGCCCGTTGCCGTCGAGTCGATTCTGATTCATAGTGACCCTGTAAGACAGAGTAGAACTGCCCCATAGAGTTTCCAAGGAGCGCCTGGTGGATTTGAACTGCCGCCCTTTTGGTTAGGAGTCGTAGCACTTAACAACTAAGCTACTAGGTTTTCCATATATAATATATAATTATATTTAAATAAATTACATAATAATATCTACATAAATATTTAATATATATATATATAATTATGAAGGTAACGTATTATAAAATTCCAATTAGAAAAGAGATGTGTAAAGAGAACATTACTAATCCTTTCCTTCTTCCTCTCTGGGCCCCCTTCTCTGAGGTAGCTGATTTCAAAGAGGGATGTACACTCTTCTACCTCCTTCCTAGGAGCTTCTCCAGAATTAGAAAGGATAGATGCCCATTTTTATGTCTCTTTTGTCAGAGGAAGGGATATTTTTGCCTATGTGGTTTGTTTTTATAAACAAACTACCAAACACATTGTTCTTCAGCTTGTTTTTTCCATAGATATCCCTTCAGGTCAATATATATAATAGTCTATATTATGGCACATTGACTTTTAACTAAAAAAAAATTTAAATCCAGGTATTCAGAGTCTTCCTCCTATCAGCAGCCACAAACTAGAAGGCACCAGTATCACCATGACCTGAACACCTCAAGGATACTTTAACTCCCAATCTGAAAAATAGGTGAAAATAACTCCAATGCTTAGTTTAGAGCAGGATAACAAGATTCACAAAGTAAATTGTAATTCAATAAGCAGTGAGTTATTTTATTTATCTGTATATTATGGTGTTGTCTTTGTCCAGAAATACCTGATTCCCACTGCAGCATACGTACTGTTTTGCTGTAATGTAAAGGCTCCATTTTAACCAGTTGCCATTCAGTTGATTCTGACTCATGGCAACCCCGTATGTGTCAGAGTAGAACTGTGCTCCATAGGGCTTTCAATGGCTGATTTTTTGGAAGTAGATTGCCAGGCCTTTCTTCTGACGTGCTTCCAGGTAGACCAGAATCGCCAACCTTTTGGTTAATAGTTGAGCGACTTAACCATTTGCACCCCTCCCCGTCCCAGGGACTTAACACACCTGATGAAAAACTCACATTGTAAAATCATATGTTTTTAGTGGAAATGAATAAGGTAGGATATGAATTTGCAATTTTTTGAAACTTTCACCAGTGGTTCAAAGGTTAAAAATATTCAAGATTCTCTTTAGATTAGGATTAGTTAGAGTGAGGAGAAAAAAAAAAAAAACACTGCAATAACAAATTAAGCCACATACTTCTAAAAATGAATGTAATTCTGGGAAGATAAACGTGGTAAAATCACATTTGAGAGAAAATTATGTCACTTAATGAAAACGTTATCAGCAATTTTGTTTAGAATGACACAGATCATCACAAAGAAGTATGTGCGTATGTAGATGTAGATATATAGATATGTTGTTGTTAGCTGCCATCAAGTCGACTCCCACTTACAGTGATCTCATGTACAAGAGAGGGAAACATCGCCTGGTCCTGCGTCGTTCTCACAATCGCCAGCTATCGTGCTATCCATCTCTCCAAGGGTCTCCCATGCCCTCGTTGTCCTACTTCACCAAACATGATGTCCTCCTGTAACGATCCCTTCTGATGACAAGATATAGGTATACGTGTGTATTATTATATATATTGCATCCATATTGATAAGTGCCTCTGGCTTTTGTCCCCTTAAATTTTGCATAAAGAATATTTTTATTTTATACCATTTACATCCTAACACAATAATATAACAAAGCTAAGTTGTACTTTTGAAACTTTTTCAAACTAACAAGTTTTTAAAAGATTGTGTGTGTGTGTGTGCGTGTGTGTGTGAGTAGCAGTGAGGCTAGATTCAGAGTTAACTGTGGATCAGTAGGATTTAGCCCAGCTGAAGTGTGAAGAGAAAGTTGACAAGAATGATTCTATTCAATCTATCGATATTTATTGAACACTTAGTATGTGTCAGGCACTCATCTAAATGGCAGTGGTGCAGTGGTGAACACAAGTCCCTGCAAGAATGGATGTTACATTCCAGTGGGGGTGGGGGAGAGCAGACGTTAAGTCAACAACCAAACCGATAAAAATTTTACCATACTGTGTTTGATAGATACCATACCAGTTGCCATTGAGTCAGTTCTGACTCAGGGAGACCCCATTTGTGTTAGAGTAGAAATGCATATGCTCCATTTGTTGTTGTTGTTGTCTGCTGTCGAGTCGATTTCGACCAATAGCGATCCATATGACAGAAAACTGCCTCATAGGGTTTTCTAGGCTGTAATGTTTACAGGAGCAGATTGCCAGGTCTTTTCTCCCATGGAGCGCCTGGTGGGTTCAAACTGCTGACCTTTTGGTTAGCAACCAAGTGTTTAACCATTGTGTACCAGGACGCCTTATGTGCTCCCTAGAGTTTTCGTCTTTTCTTTTTTAATATTTTATTGTGTTTTCAGTGAGAGTTTCTGTGGTAAATTAGATTCCCATTTGACAATTTCTCTACAATTCATTCAGCGACATTAGCTACATTTTTCACAATGAGTCAGCAGTCTTTTTCATTGCATTCTGTTTGTTCCATTTCTGGTACTCTAGTTTTCCTGCCCCCTTCTCATCTTTACTTTAGAGTAATCATTGACCTTTTGGTTTTATATAGATTTTTTTTTTTTATATAAATAGAGCACTGTACTCATGGGTAATATCCTTTATTTTGTGTGTCACTCTGTTACTTCACCAAAAGGTGGCCTCAAGGGATAGTTTTAGTTCAAGGTTTAAAGATTATCTCAGAGAGCCCTCTGGTCTCAATTGGTCCAGAAAGTCTGGACTTTTTAAGAATTTGAGTTCTGTTTTGTGTTCTTCTCCCATTTAATCAGGGTTCATTTATAGTGGCCCTGATCAGAATGGTCAGTAGTGGTAGCTGGGCACCATCTAGTTCTTGTCTCAGGGTAGATGAGGCCATGGCTTATCTAGGCTGTTAGCCCTATAGACCAGTTTCTTCTCTGAGACTTTGATTTCCTTCTTTTTCTTTTGCTCCATGTGAGTAGAGACCAATAGTTATATCTTAGATGGCTGCTCACAAGCTTTTAAGACCCCAGACAGTACTCACCTCACCAGAATAGAGAACATGAACATTGTGAATTGTATTTTGCCATTTGACCAGGTTGTCCCATGAGACTAAGTTCCTAAGCCTTCAAACCCAGAAAACCAATCTCTTACAGTGTTTGGTTATGTCTGAGAGGTATCTAATCGTTTCCTCTATGAATATATAGGCCTGCACACATATCTTTACTTACACATATATATAGTTACTTCTATGTGTGCACACTTGTGTATATACCTGTACCTACCCATACACCCATATGCCTTAACACATACATATGTGACCATACACTTGGTTTTTTTTTTTTTGTCATTATTGGTGTTGTTGCCAAATTATATATGTCAGATTCTTTAGTGCAATAGCTTTTCCTCTTGAATGATTCTTAGTGACATCATTTACTTTGGTCAATCTGTGCTCACTATACCCACATTTGGTGTTACTTTTCTTGACTCCAAAAATAACAAGTATCTAGGGTCTAAAGCCTGTCCTGTAGGGTTGCTGTGAGCCAGAATCGACTTGACGGCACTGGGTTTGCTTTTTTTTTGTTATGGTCTAAAGCATGACTCCTCTTCCCTTCCTAGTAACCACCAATGGACATTGGTCTCTGTCCTTGTCTTCTTATAAAAGTGGGATTATACAATATTTGTCCTTATGTGATTGACTTATTTCACTTAGCATTATGTCCTCCAGGTCCATTCATGTGATAATATGTTTTGTGGACTCATCATTGTTCTTTGTGGTTGCATACTATTCCATGGTAGGTGTGTACCACAGTTTGTTTATCCATTCGTCGGTTGATGGACATTTAATTTGTTTCCATTTTTTTGCTATTGTGAATAAAGCTGCAGTGAATATCGGTGTGCAAATATCTGTCCATGTCTCTTTTATTATATCTCTAGTGTATATACATAGGAGTGGGAATGCTGGATCATAAGGTATTTCTATTTCTAGTTTTTTGAGGAAGCATCAACCTGTTTTCCATGGTGGTTGTACCATTTTACAGTCTCACCAGCAATAAATAAGAGTTCCAATCTCCACATCCTTTCAAACATTTGTTGTTATCTTTTTGTTTTGTTTTTCTAAATCAGTTCCATATTAACAGGGCCGAGATGATATCTCATTGTCATTTTGATTTGCGTCTCTCTAAAGGCTGATGATCATGAGTATCTTTTCATGTGTTTGTTGGCTGCTTTAATATCCTCTTTGGTGAAGTGTCTGTTTATGTTCTTTGTCCATTTTATAATTGGGTTGTTTGTCTTTTTGTTGTTGAGTTATTTAAGTTTTCTATAAATTTTAATGATTTGGCCTTTATATTTCCTTTCCAAAGATATTTTTCTGAGTCTGTAGGTTGTCTTTTCACTCTTTCGATAAAGGCTTTTGATGAGCATAAGTTTTTAATTTTTAGGAGGTCCCAATTATCTATTTTGTCTTCTGCTGTTCACGCGTTTGTAGTTATATTTGTTAGCCTGTTTTTACAGATAGGTCCCATAGTTTTCTCTCTCTGTTTTCTTCCAGGAACTTTATAGGTTTAGGTTTAACATTTAAGTTTCTGATCCATTTAGAGTTAGTTTTAGTGTATGGTGTCAGTTATGGGTCCTGTTCCATTTTTCTCCATAGGATTCTCAATGGCTGTATGTTTAGAAGTAGACCTTCAGACTATTCTTCCAAGGTGTCTTTGCATGAACTCGGACCTTTACACTTTCAGTTAGCAGCTGAGCTCATTAACCATTTGCATCACCCAGGGACTCCGTTGTGTTTGGTAGGATCACGTAATGTAAAGAAAAATAAAATTGAGTAGGAGGATAGAGGCTAATGAGACTAATAAGGATAAGACAACTTTTATTTTAAGTTGGAAAAGGCTTTTCTGAGTAGGTAGTCTACTCATGAAGGAGCATCCTTGACCTGTAGTTATCTGGGAAAGAACACTCTAGGAAGAGGGAACAGCCAGGGCCAAGTTCCCATGGAGAGAACAATCTGATATATTTGAGGAGCATCAAAGGGGCCAGTGTGGTTGGGCAAGGCCGCCTGAAGCTTTGTTGGCCATGGTAAGGATATTTGATTTTTTTTTTTCCTAAGTCAAATGGGATGCCATTAGAGAGTTTTAATCAGGCAAGAAATTGATCTAATTTATGTTTTTTACAAGATCACTCTGCCTTCTAAAGAATAGCCTGCAGGGGGTGAAAGAGGATGTGGGAACTAGTTGAGCGCTTATTGCTGTGCTTGAAAAGAGTGGAGTCCCTGGGTGGTGCAAATGCTTAAGCACTCAGCTGCTAACTGAAAATTGTCAGTTTAAGTCTATCCAGAGGTGCCTCAGAAGAAAGCCTGGAGATCCACTTCCAAAAAAAACAGTCAGTGAACGCCTCATGGAGCACACTTCTACTCTGGCACACATGGGGTCACTATGAGTTGCAGTCAACAAAAGGCAACTAATTTTTTCCTTTTTTTTTTGGCTTTAGGTGCTTTTAAACAGAGTGATTTGAATACCATGGTATGTGATTTACAATTTATTTTTAATCCTCACAATGGAATAAAATAATAAATGTAGAATTTTTAAAAGACTATTGGCATATACTAGGTTAATTTAAATGTCGATGTATTTTCATCACCTTGATCGTCATCATCAAAACGTATAAAAGATATGATTAGGAAGAATGATGGTGCTCTTAAATGTTTTTAGAAATTTGATTTTTTCTACTAAAGACAAACATAAGTTGAAGAATTTGGAGTTGTGTTATACTACATAAATAAAATATGTGAAACACTCAAGACTATTTAGTCTAACAGTTGCTGTGTAACTTATAATTAAAACACAATTTAAAAAAATAACAGCTAAAATAAGCCTTTTTTCATAATTTTTATTTGCAATTTTTAGATGAAGCCCTAATCAAGCTTTTTAATTTCATTATCCTAAAATTGTGTTACCATGTATGTGTATTTATTTTAAGTCAACTTTTTCCAGCACCAGTTATTCTTAGCCAGGACTGTCTTCTGTAAACTGGTTTTATCCGTCTATCTATCTATCATCTACCTACCTAGCTATTAGTGCTAAGCCAAAATTGATGTAGATTGCACGCACATATACGTCAATGTGCACGTATCTTAACTGTATGTAGTCTTTGAAATCCATGGTTTAGCACATGGAGAGAAGCATATTAAATTTTAAAATGACATAAAATCTTTGATTATGCTCAAAAAAAGAAAAGTTTTGCAAGAAATATCACTGACCACCAGTACGTAGTATATACATATAAAATAATATATATTAATAGTAACTCATGTAGTCAATCATACAATCATTAAATGTCAGTTTGGAAGTATATAGTATCAGAAAATCAGAAGATAGTCCTTATATAAGCTTTTCTTCAAATAGTTGTATCTTTAGCTTCCTGAAGACGGCTTTCTTAGCAAGAATTTATATGGCATGTAAATCAGTTTTGTGGGTTTTTTTGGTTTGTTTTGTTTCTTTTTAGCCTGGCAGAGCATGAATGTTGCTAATTTTCACTTGAATTTCAAATACTTATTTATATTTTCAAATAAACATCTTTGATATAATAAAAAAGCAAAAACAGACCTCTAAGTCAAATGGAAGAATACTGTTTTTGTTGTTAGGTGCCTTCCAGTTGATTCCAACTCATGACAACCCCATGTGTGCAGAGAAGAACTGCTCTGTAGGGTTTTCAAGGTTGTGACCTTTTGAAACCAAATGGCCAGGTCTGTCTTCTAAGTTGCCTCTGAGTGGGTCTGAACCACCAACCTTTTGGTTAGTAGTTGATTGCTTAACTGTTTGTGCCACCCAGGTATCCTAGAGAAATACCAGTGCAGGTAAAATCTTCCAGTTTTCTGATCTATGTCTGTGACTCGACGGCACTGGGTTTGGTTTTGGTTGATTTGGTCTGAAAAATCAATTTATGTATTTTAGAAACTTAGGTATGTTTGTTCGTCAATATGATGTGTAAATAAACTGGAGAATTTAAACATATTATATATTAGATTAGCAGAAAACAAAAACAAAATATTTTTAAAAATCATAAAAGGTATTACTAATGTTCTAAAATATAAAATGTCTCTATGCTTGTTTCTTTTTTAATAATATTTTCAACTTAGTCATAAATGAATTTATATAGCTAAGGCTAAATCTAAAATAATCTAATGCTGACGTTCAGGCTGGTCTCAGCTAAATTATATATAATTAACTAATACATTGTTGACACTGAGCTCATTTTGGGTTTTAGATGTAGAACATATGTTGTAAAAGTTAGTTTGACATATGTCAAACACCTTCAAAATGTATGTATCAATATTTATGTAATATACTTTCATAAATACATCTTTGTGGAATGATCTTGAAATCAAATTACTGGTGTTTAGAAAGTTAATATGACAATAACTAAACAGAACTGAGATTTCAGACTAAAAACATAAGCCCAGGCCTGTTTGTGATTGGCCCAGCACATAGTGACTTCTGAAAGCTGTCAACATAGAAAGCTGTTGGTTTGGCCGTTCACGCTGCTACCCAGTGGGCATACATAGCTCAGCTGATGTCTAGGGGCTGTTGGATTGTGTGAGCACACATAAGGGCTTCTGCTTCTCTGAATGGGAAATAAAGGCCCCTTCCAGCAGTTTAAGATTCCTTCCTTATAAGGATGTAGGCTGCCATTGTCCTAGACCTGGCCATGAGAGAGAGTATGGTTATTGGTGCTAAAAATAATAATAATACATATGTACATAAAACAGAGAGAAGAAGGAATTAAAATAGTAGCAAGATACCGTGATCCCTCCCCAGAGGCACAGGCCCCTGGTGAACCCTGCTGGGGGATATGAATTAACCTCTAGTGTGTCCAGGAATCTAGCATTGTGGGTACCCGTCTTATGCTGACTATAAATGCAGTGTTGAAATATAGCTATTTTTCATACTAGGTAGCATCTATACGTAAGCCAGCTACTTCATTCTGATTAAACGAAGAAGCTCAATTTTAAAATGAAAAAAACTGCAACAACAACAAAAACTTGCCTTTGTTAGACTAATTGAAGGATCTCAGGTTAGTCATCAAACTGGCCCCTGCCCTGTCAGAGATTTTTAAAAATGTGACTAGACTTGCCTTACCCTTTACTGATCACGTTAAATCCTAACTCCCCAGCAAGATACAGCTTTCTCCTGCTGGGAAGCAGCTCTGTTGCTCTTAGTTGCTATCAAGTTGGTTTTGACTCACAGTGACCCCACGTGTACAGAGCAGAACTGCTGCATAAGGTTTTCAAAGCTGTGACCTCTCAGAAGCAGATTGCCAGGCCAGTATTCTGAGGCACCTCTGGATGGGTCGAACTACCAACTTCTCCACTAGTAGTCAAGTGCTTAACTGTTTGTACCACCCAGGGACTCCCTGGGAGGCGCTCTAGAGTAGCACTATTCAAACTGTGGTCCTAAGACTAGGCTCTTATGAGAATTGTTTGATACCAGTGAGAAAAAGAGATAAGTACAAAAATTGAGAGTAAGCCTTCAGAAAACTTTGTAAGTTTTGACAGTTACTTTGTGTCTGTTTAATTTAATAAATGATAGACTTTTTAATGTTTTTTTTTTAGTCAGTTTTTCTAGTAATTCATTTTTATTGTAGCTTTAAAAGTATCATTCTGTGATAGTTTGAGAAGCACTGACCTAGCATTTACACAGTTTTAAGATTGATCATTTAGGGCAACTCTGATCTCCAGGAAAATGTATTTCTACTCCTTGAAACACTGAGACTTATTATGTCCCAGAAGGAAGTTATATTTTGATCAATAAATTTCTTATTATTACTTCTTACTCATTTCTTTAGAAACCCTGGTGGTGTAGTGGTTAAGTGCTACCAAAGGGTGGGCAGTTTGAATCCGCCAGACGCTCCTTGGAAACTATGTGGCAGTCCTACTCCGTCCTGAGTCGGAATTGACTCGGCGGCACTGGGTTTGGTTTTTTTTTTACTCGTTTCTTTAAAGAAATTGTTAAATAGTTATGTGAAAACATTATGAATGCAAGTAGTATTTAAACACTGAATAGATTGTCAATGGAGCTGCATTTATGTGTTAAAAATCCTATTATTTTACTGTAAACTCTTATTCTGTTTCACTGTTTTTGCTTAACTTCTATGGAGTTTTTGCAGATGGTGCTGTTAAAATATTTATTAAGAAAACACTTAATGAAAGATGAATTTATCAACCCAAGATGTTATTTCTCATGAAAATCTTTCAACTTCTGCTTTTAGAAACTATAAATAAATCGCCTTTTATAAAGAAGAAATTGAAAAATCTCTTTAAAACCTGGAATAATGTAATGATTTATTGGCAGTTATATTAACTAAGTACCTCATTTTAGAAATCAGCTGTCTGCTTTCAAACCCTTACCAATGAAAACTATTCATAATAGCTTGATTCCTATAGCTAGGGTAAGAGATGCGAACATGACTGCTTTTAATCTTGCAAAGCCTGCGCTACAAAATTTAAACATAGACATCAATAGAGAAAACTGTTCTCTAATTTGTCACTAAGTCATTGCTCCGTATATTAAAACCAGCAGTTCACAAAACCCTCACCCACAAAGAGTCATTGTTGGCTGCACATGTGGCAAGCTGGCAGCTGCTTTACATGTATTATTAAGTTGCCGTTACTGCCATCTAGTGGACAGAAACAATCCCCGTCACAATGTCTGGAAGTCCTGCAGTTCTGGAAAAAAAGGGAAACCCACAGTTAGTGTCTCTTGCTTAAAGTAAAATAACCAACTGGAAAATACAATCGCAAGGAGATTAAAACATAACAGACATTCATTTACTAAATAAATTAAAGACTTATGTCAGAAGTCAAGGGCGGAGGGAGTGGGGAAATGTGCTTGTATCTGTGAGATACATTTTGTATAGAACCAAAATTACGTATAAAGTGCTATTTCTCACTGAACACAGTGAGTTCACATGAACCAGGGAATTTTTATTACTTGTTTTTTAATAGTCTCTTTACCTATTTAAATGTAGATCAGTTGTTTGGGATATGCTCATTCTGTCTCAAAAATTAAGACAGCCTAGATCAATTCTGTCATGATCCATAGGGTTTTCTCAACACTGCGTCAAGACTTTTAACATCTAACGATGGCGCAGGACCTGGCAACATTTCATTGTAAACATAAGGTTGCTATGAGTTGGAGTCAAGTCAGCAGCAACTAACAACAGCAACAACAGATCAGTTCTTTTCAAACTTTCTGGAACATTCTAATCAGCTAGGCATCTTGTTACAATGTGGATTCTGACTCAGTAGGTCAAGGGTGGCGTCTGAGATTCTGCTTTTTGAACAGCTCCCAGGCGATGCTCATGCTACCATTTAAAATCAGGCCCTGTTTGTGCAGTGAGGGCTTAGGTTGAAAACAAAAAAAAAATGGCGAGCGGGAGGGGGAGTCCAGAAATGGAGCAAAACCCCTCAGAGTACACTCACTGTATATTATCTTGTTGTAATGTACTAGTTAATTCAACAGCTTTTACAGTGAATTTACCAAATCCATTTCTTGGCTTAACTGCTTACTACGTACATAACCTTGGGCAAGATACTTAACATCTCTGAGCCACAGTTTCGTCATCATCTGTAAAAGAAAATAACAGTTACACCTGTGTCCTGTGGTTCTTACGAGGAATAAATGAGCTAAAAATCTCTGGTTAAATCATATGAAGTTGTGCTTTTTGGAGGTCAAATACAAGCATTCACAATTTTATGTGATTCAACCTAAATGTGTGAATTATTCAGCATACCGTCTAGCGTCTAGTGGTCAGTAGATGTTAGTATCAACACCAAGTGTCACCGAGTAAATTTACGGACGCATATGGATACACTCATGCCCCAGAAAGTTTGCATTCAGTGACAAGGGAATTTTGAAATTTCTACAAAGGAAACCTTATAATGAATCTATGAAAGGTACCATTACCTGGAGGTTTCATTGAAGGATAAAATACATAGGAAATTTGTGAATTAGTTCTGTAAAAAAGTTCAGATGGGTGTGAGAAAACAAAGATTCGCATTAAATAAGTACCAGGATTGTTTACTTGTGCCTTTTGATAGTACCTGAAACCAAGCTTGGAAGGGACGGGCGATGCATTTTTATTCATTATCAAATTCATATCATGGAGCAGCACCTATAAAGGATGAGGACAGTAAAGGACAAGGACTCTGGATATATTTAATAATACAGGAAGTCAGTTGTGAGGAAAGTAGGCCACAAAAATATATATCGTTTTGTAAATTGTTAGAGCACAGACCATCATATTTTATGTATTTGAATTCTCTGTCATGTGTTTCTTATGCTATGAATTATAAAAAATTGTTACAAATTATTCATAAAGTTTTGCTGAAAAATAAGATTTTAGCACTATGATTAGATGAAAGGATAATAACTTTTATCCATTTGGATGAAAAAAAGCTCTGTGTCCATTTTAGTAAAGTTAGTGACTTTGCCGATGTGATTAGATCTTTTCTAATTTTGATCCTCAGATTTTAAGTTTTTCCTGACGTGTACTCATTTTTGCCTGTATAAAAAGGAGTATAGTTGGTGACCTGCAGAGAAGTATATGAAGAATTCCGAAATCTAGAATTACATGTTAGCATTAGGGTAAGATTTTATCATTAACTTTTTTTTATCATTAACTTAAATTGGTATCATTTGAGAGATAACACATTTTGTCTTTCTGTAAATTATTCTTTTCTTGAAAACTTTAGTAAAAATTTGAAATATTGTCAATGTTTTGATGTATATAACAAGTTATAAACCTATTTTGTAAATATAGTCATTTGTATTACCTGCCATGTAATTTAGAGACTAACTTTCTACGTTGCAAGGATGGTGGCAGGAAGAATGTAAGCCAGTATAACCCATTGAGAGTGGACAATGTAATGCCATTAAGGAATAAAATTACTAGACTGTACTTACTGGATGATGAAATCAAAGCTGGTGTTATAAAAAGGGATCAAGGACTCACTGAATTCTACTTCCCAAAGATGCCATTCCAATGTTCTGTAGTAGCAATTAAAGGAAAAACAAACTACCAGGCATCATATGACATAAAGATGGTTTTGAGAGATCATAAAACTAAACATATGAAAGTTATTAGTCTATTCTCCTACCTGCATGCCTACATTTGAATGGAAAGTTATGCTTGATGCATCTTTAGAAAAATAAAAGGGAGAAGGCTGTGGTGGTGATGCCTTTAGCTCTATCTCAAATGATTAAGGCTCTCCAGTGTGGTATAAGGACTGAGTGGATGTAATCACACACACACACACAAAAAATATATATGGAAATCGAGGCAGGATAGCAACACTTACATCACCTGAGGCAAAACGAATTAACCTTCGGTATCTTAGTTCCCTGTTTATAAAAAAGAGAATTATGAGAATTAAAGACATTTATCATCATCCTGGAGTCCCCTGGTAGAGCAAAGAGTTAAACATCTGACTAGTAGCCAAAAAGTTAGTGGTTTGAACCCACCCAGAGAAGTCTCTGAAGACAGGCCTGGCAATCTGCTTCCAAAAGGTCACAGCCTTGAAAACCCTATGGAGCAGCTGTATTTTGCACACACAGGGTTGCCATGTGTCGGAATTGACTTGACAGCAAGTAACAACAACAACGTCATCATTCCAGGCACATAGTAAGTTCTTAATAATGGGTGGTTATTACTGTTTTTCTATTATTGTTGGTGCTGTTTCAAGATGGAGAGAGATAATCTTTCAAGACAGAGATAAACTGGTGTAAACAAGTTCGACTAAACACTGTGTCATAAATATGTGGAGTATAGTAGGACAAAAGCAAACTGTTGTTGTTAGGTGCCGTCGAGTCGGTTCCGACTCATAGAGACCCTATGCACAACAACGAAACACTGCCTGGTCCTGCGCCATCGTTATAATCGTTGTTCACTATATCAATGTTCCGCTGCTATTCATAAGGTTTTCACTGGCTAATGCTTTTCAGAAGTAGACTGCTGGGTCCTTCTTCCTAGTCTGTCTTAGTCTGGAAGCTCAGCTGAAACCTGTCCTCCATGGGTGACCCTGCTGGTATCTGAATACTGGTGGCATAGCTTCCAGCATCATAGCAACACACAAGTCCCCACAGTATGACAAACTGACAGACACATGGGAGAAGCAAACTACAGGGTCAAAATACAAATAGGTTAGACTAGTTTAGACACATGTGTGAATGCTAGATGGTCACTTCTTCACTTGTCCCCCTATTGTTACTAGGAAAAAAAAAAAAAAATCAACAAATATGCCAAGAGGGCCCTTCAGTTTACTGAGCACTTTCATATGTGACTTCATTTCACCCTCATATCAACCCTCCCAAAATACCTAAGACCAGACGTTATTTGAGAAAAATTCCCAAAATAAAACAGAAGTTGTGACTTTTCCAAATTCACATGGTGACACTTGAGGACTGAGCACCATGTTTTCATACTCTAAGCCCAACGTCTATCATTTTTTAAATAATTTATTTTAATTTTTGTTGCTGTTAAACAATTTTTACGTGTACAATTCAGTGACGTTGATTACGTTCTTCAAGTTGTGCAGTCATTCTTATCCTCCTTTTCCCAGTCGTTCCTTTGCCATTAACGTGAGCTCACTGCCACCAAAGGTTCCTATTTCTAGTTGCTGTTGTCAGTTGGATCCCATATAGACAGATCCTAAAAGAACACGACACTCAAGGCTCTATCTTTATCCATGCTGCGTAGCATATGGTGGGGATGGCTAAGGATTGAAATTCTTCTGTGTTCATTATATTGGATTCTTAGTCCGTGAGTTTATTCAAGAGGAAAATGATGACGAAAATACATTAATCCATGGTTTTTACAATTTCTGTAAATAGAAATGCTTGGACATCGTTGCCCAGATTTAAAGTCATACTTGTCTGTAGCAGCTTCAGTTTTGACAGTGCTAAGGGGCAGATACTCTGTGTTTCCGCAGATTGGACAGAGTGAGTCTTACCCATACATTACGAAGAGTATCAGTAACAAAACCTGTACCAAGAAGCGAACTGCAAATCTCTTACAGTGCCACCATGGAAAGACATAACTGTTAGCCCAATTTTGAATACCTCCTTTTTATATTTTTTACACATATATACTTGTCTTTATGCAAATTTGCTCATACAGTATGTTTGTTGTTTGTCTTCTTTTCTGGATGGCCTGAACTTTAGTAGTTCTATTCACCAACACTTTACAAAGGTCCAGGCAGAATTTTATTATCATGACTTCTTCTAAAATTGTTCACATTTGGTTAGTGCTTTGGCCTGAACCTCCAAATATCAGCATTGCTTCACTTCAGAAAACAAGCTGGTTTAGTTTTACATGGCAACCATGTATAGCTGGATTGGTGAGCTAATATAGTAGTGAGCAACGGTTTAAAGATCACATTTATTGTTGAAAAGTTTGCTACATTTCATTTTCATGCTTCGTTATAAAGTTAGAATTTTTTCAGTATTGGTATTTAAAAGGCATGTCATTTATTTTGTTAATTAGTACGTTCCACCTTAAAATCTGTTGTTCTTCAAAAAGAAACTTTGTTCTTTTCAGGGTTCATAGAAGCAAAATGACTTAACTTGCTGTCAGAGTACTCTTTTCTGGATGGATGAAGTGAAAACCCCACATGTGTATAGCAAGATTGTTTTAGGTGACAACTCCAGGGACCAGCAAAAATTTGTTGCCTAGAAGAGATATATAGTTAATTAAGATTGACAAAAATTATCCTTGAAATTTACAATTTAAAGCAGCTATTTAAATTATCCATGACCTGTATAGCTGAAGAACGAGAAAGAGAGGAAAAAAAGAGAAAGAGGAAGATTTGCTTGAAAAAATAGACTTTAGATAAAATTTTAAGGAATAAAACATACAAACAAAATTTAATTCTTCAGATTATCAGTATAAAACACTGCCAGATAATTTGCTAATTAAATAATGCTGGGAACAAAATTAAGTACTAATGAAAATGTTGTTGCTCAATAGGTTTTTAAATAACATTTGTGTTGTACAAGTAAGAAATATTTATTATAAAAAGAGAAAAATGCAGATAAATAAAAAGAAGGGAAAATACAACCCTTGCTCAGAATATAAACGATGTGCATTTTGGTATATAACTTTTCACGTATTTTTCTATGCATATTTTTTCATACATCAATTTGTTCATATTGCACACATTCTTTTGTAAGGAGCATTTTAACTTAAATATTAGTGACAATTTTTCATGTCACGATAGCCTTGGAGAATTTTGTGTTCATGTTTTAATGAAAAAGAAGTTCTTTACTGTTTAAGAACTTAGCTCCTCCCACTTGATTTTCAAAAAATATCTCTTTGGAAATCATAGGAAGCAATAATCCAACATAGTGTAATTTTCCTGATAACTCCACATAGAGTTCATAGTGTGAAACCTAGGTGCTTGTGGGTGTGATCTTTGAGCATGAAATCTCTGTTTAAGCTATGGAGACCTGAGGGCATTCTAGTACACATGTGAATAGAGAGTTCTTCATCTCAGAGTAAGGGACGATGAGACTGGACATGCTAGGGGACCTGAGACTAAGCTGGGGTATAGACTGTAGGATATAGAAATAGACCAGGTACAGAAGTAAGTGAATGGGAACCAGGAAACAAGTTGATGTGTTAGGGTTGGAACACATGTCCTTGTGGAAGAAAAGGAGAATGGGCTTAAGTTATAGAGAACTGAAGAAGCATGAGTACTTGATATGAGCAGCAATGCATAAACTAAAAGTTAACTAAGAACTACGAACTAAGAGACTAAAACAGATATAGGTCACAATAATAAAATAAAGTCTTTAACATGTATGAACACCACTAATAATTACTGATGACATGGTGGTTTAATACACTATCCTTAGACTCAAACACCTTATAATCTACATGATACAAGCAGACATGTTCGTCAAATGCTGTAATATCAGGTACTATATAAGCCCTGTGGTCCAAGAAGTAAGTGGTATAGAAATTCATAGAGTGGAAAGGTTACTTTGGACTTTGGTGGTCTAGAACTTGATGATGACGATAGCAGCTAAGATTAAGAGTATTTTATAGACTTTATCTGATTTTATCCTCACAACACTGTGAGGTAAGTTATTATTATCAAGAAGATAGTGGGTATGGTGATTGCAGTCTTGGGGCCAAACTGACTGGATCCCAGCCACATACTATTATGACCTTAGGCAACTTATTTAACTGTGTTTCAGTCTTCTATAAAAAAAAAATAATAATAGTACCTATCTTACAGCGTTGTTGTAAAGACTAAACACGGTAGCATACATAAATTACTTCGAATTAAACTGTAAAATTTTTATTTATTTATTGATTGTGGTGAAAGGTTTGGGCAATTTAGGTGATATACCTAAGCTAGGAGTCAACTCCAGCTCTGCTGCCTTCTGAACTGAGTTCTTAATTCACCCACTTTGATGCTTCAAGCTTTAAGCATGAAATGAGTCAAAGATAGTTTGGATTGTGTTATTCGAATAATAGGGAAGAGACTATGAAAGGAATTTCATTGTTGTTGTTACTATTGTTGTTGTTGGATAGAGGAAAGGCCCAGTTTGGGCTGGTGATGAGGCCTTCAGGGAGAAATGTGTCTAACTGTTGACCAGAAATCCTGGAATAGAACTCCAAACAGAGTTGGAGTGGAATTTGAGATTAGGAAGATATCTATGTAGAGTCAACAGTTAATGCTGTGAGAGTAGATACGATTACCAGAGATACAGTATGTTAAAAGGAAAAAATATAAAATGATGCCAAGTCAGAAGTCATTGCTTTATTAACCATTGGGAAGAGAAGCTAATAAAGGAATCAGAGATAGAGTTGGATGAAGAATCCAATTGGAGACAACAGCCTGTTAGCACAGAAGGTGAAATCAGAGAATTGTAATAAGGTTAGGTGGGTGGAGGCTCTGAACTATGTAAAAGTCATTTCTGGTCTGTTGGTTCTGAAATTGCTCATGAGTTACAGGCCTCAGGGGTTTGAAGAGGCTAGTTCAGTTTGTGTGGGGTGGGATGGGGGGTGGGGAGGAGTACTTTTATTTTTAGACTCCCTAATACCCAGAGGTTCTACTTCATTTTGGTCCATTCTAGGCCTGTCATGCATTTCTCTGTGATTACTTTGAACCACTTTGGGGTCATATAGAATTGTGGTGTGAGCATTGATTTCACCATGTCTTTAAGAGAAGAAAGTTTTCTTCTAGGGCTACCTTCATTTTCTCTCTTTCTGAACACACTGTCTTAGAAATACTGGAGACCTGGAAGCAAAGGAGCAGAGAGCTTATAACCCTCAGTTTTACAATACTAATCTCCTGTGACTACTCAAGTTTAAGTTGATTACTGTTAAATAAAATTCAGTTTCTCAGCTGTAATATCTGCATTTCCAGGTATTTAATAGCCACATATGACTATTGAATACTGTATTGCACAAGGAAGAATTGTAGAATATTTCTGCCATCCTGAAAAGTTCTATTGGACAGCATGGCTCCAGATAGTCTGCATCTTAAGACTTCTGTGATTTTTAAACAATCTTGTAGCCCTAAGACTAGATTTTCACATGTATGAAGATTTTCAACCATAAGAAAGAGTCTTAACCTCTTTCAACAATAACAGCAATAAACAAATCTTTTTCTTTATATCCTGTTTCACTAATGGTCCTAGTCAGAACATTACCTTTAACTCACCCATCTTGTGCCTAAATTTTCAACTTTCAAGAAAAAAAAAAAAAAGCTCTCTGTTTTATTTGCATAGCCACAGATGATCACATACCAACTGCTTGTTCAGGCTATCAGTGTGATAGAGAAATTGTATGTAAAAGCTAATTAACATCTCAGAAACAAAATAGCTAAGGGAGTGTAAGAATTTGTTCCTTATGAATCATTAACTAAACAATTCCAAATTTAGATTATATAATTACTATTTTTGAGGCTCTTTGAAAATGAAAGAAAATGCCTTCTGGAGATATTACCTGGAACTGCTATAAGATAAATATACATTTTTCAATTTAATAAACTTTGATGTGCATTGAGGAGGAATAAATTCAGCTTGTCAAAATGACATTTTTAATGATTTTGATAACTACTGTGAAGAAATAATCTCATTGTAACTACTATGAAGCTTGCAGTTATTTCGTCGAAGGCATGTCATCTGCAGATAATTAGTGTTTATTTGTTCAAATATGCAAACTACTTCCAAAATATTACCTCTTGATATGTTACATGATGACCTCCACCATTTTTAGATAGGAAATTTGCTGTTTAAAATGAAGACCAAGCAATGCTTTTGCATACATTTTTAGAAATCTGAGAACACATAGTATTATCAACGCAGCTCTTACTTCAACATTGATTTCATTTTTAATTTGCGGTGACATCATTTCAGAGGAAAAAGAAAGACTTCTATGCACGTTTCACCTAGTTTTTGGCTTTTCTTGGTTTCTGTTTACCAAAGACACCAATTTACCTTTCAAAGAAATGTTAAGTTTCAGCCTCATGTGGAAATGTTGGGAAGTTGAGTTTTGTTTTACTATTTGTATGTCATTAAATATAAGGCAGATTCTCTTTGGAGAGGAGTTTAAAATAAATGGAACTAAACTGGGCCCCCAAGTTAAGAATGATGGTAAAACAACAATTTACATGCTGTTGATTTTTTAAAACTTTGTCAGAGAAAATTATAGTAATATTTTACCAAAATCAATTCTACTTTGAACTAAAGTCTAGGAATAAGTTTTCTAATGATGAATTTGGAAGCCTTAGTTATGGAATGGCGGAAAGCAAAATAGCATAGTTAAATGATAGCAATTGTTGTGTGCCATCGATTTGACTCTGTCCTACAGGACAGAGTAGAACTGCACTACAGGGTGCTCTAGGCTGTGATTTTTAATGGAGCAGATCATCAGGTCTTTTCTCCTACGGAGCTACTGGTGGTTTCAAACCTCTGATCTTTTGTTTCCTTTCAGTTCCCAGCTGACCACTTTAGCCGTTATGTCACCAGAGCTCCTTGGCGATAGCAACAGCCAGAGGATTAAGCTATAATTTCGGAAACATCCAAATCAAACCTGGGGTTCAAATGAAAGAAAGTTGTTGAAGTTCTTTTCTAAAACAGTTTTAATTTTTATTCACTCTACAGTTGCTAATTTCTCAAGTATTTCTGTATGCCATTATTGTTATGCATTTCCTGAAGGCATAATTGAAAGTCACTTCATGTATGTTCAATAAGTTCAGGTTAGCATGTTGACTCTGAATTCTCCATGCGGAAATGTTCAAATGATGGTTGGATTCAGGGGCTTGAAGCTTAGGGCAGATTTCGGTCCCCAAGATAAGAAATGGATTGTCTGCTTGGGTATTTTGGATTTTACGTTTTAAGTTGTATTCTAGGGTGAATTCCTCTATTTGATCTTGAGCTCTTGGGTCATTCAAGTTCTGTCACCTTGGTCCTTTGAGTCAATTTGTTTACTTATACATTTTCACAAGAGCGTGGAGTAGCTATGCCGCATAATTGAACTTCTGTACCTTCTTTCAGCTATGAAATCATGATTCAGTAGTCTGCTATCACCCAGGCTTCTCATGTGTTACGTTTGCCTCCATTAGTGTTCTATAATTGTGGCTTCAATATCAGCTTAATTCAGTTCCAGGTCTTGTTTTTGAGAACTTAAGTTTTAATTTAGAATCATATGAGGTGTGTAATGGTTAGATTTTCCTTATGATGCACTGTAATAATCTGTTTTGGAGTTTCTTTGGTGGCTGATATATCACCAAATACTGGATGGTTATGGCAGTAGAAGAGGGCAGCTGTGATTCAGTGGTAGGAGGCAAGAGTGCAAGCCATGTGAACATTTAGAAGGAATCCAACAAATGTAGGATAAGATGACATTGTTTTAATTTGCATTTCCGTGATTACTAGTGAAATCACCTTTTGATATGTTCATAGCCAGTTTGCTTTTCCTCATTAATAAAAAAGTAATAGGAATACTTATTTTTAACTTTTGCCACTTTCACTATTGTATTATTTGTCTTTTTCTTAGCAAAAAATAACTGCCCTTTGGGGCAGTTCTACTCTATCCTATAGGGTCGCAATGAGTCAGAATCAACACGATAGCAATGGATTTGTTTTTTTGATATATCTATATACACACACACATATATATAAAAAAAAATTTTTTTTTTTTTATACATATATATATAAAGAGAGAGAGACAGAATACTAATCCTTGGTTAGCTATATTTTAGCCTTGTGATTTTCTTCTCACTTTATTTAAAAATAACTTGTGTTTTGTAGAATTATTTAATTTTCACTGAGTAAAATTTATTAAGATTTTCTTTTATAATTTACACTTTGTGAAGTGCATTTAAGAAATTCTTTCCTACCCTATGGTGTTACATGGTGCTGTATTTTCTCCTACATGTTTTAAATTTTTGCTTTTCATGTTTTTGTTTCTAACTTATCTGCAATTATTCTGCATATGGTATGAAGTAAAAAATCTAATTTATTGTTTTTCACATGGCAGTGTTTAAGAAGCATTAATTTAATAGTTTATCATTTCCCCCACTGATTTACAGTACCCCACATTCATAGGTAGAATCATAAAATATCCCATTTGCTTGGTGTGGGCTCCATTTACACCTGTATCCAGGTGTCATTATTAGTAGTGACTTCTTAGAGAACTAATTCGAATCGTTAATTCCCCCTCATCATATGTTAAGTTTCCCATATAGTTCAAGGGTCTGCGTTCTGTTCCAGGGCCCAGGTAGCGCTGTGGTTAAGAGCTTGGCTGCTAGCCAAAAGGTCAGCAGTTGAATCTACCAGCCACTCCTTGGAAACCCTATGGGGCAGTGCTACTCTGTCTATAGGGTTGTGATGAGTCGGAATCTACTTGATGGCAAGTTTTTGGTTTGCTCTGCTCCGTTGATCTATTTGTCCAACCCTAGACCAGATCTAACCAACCAAAACCAAACCCATTGCCATCGACTGGATTCCAACTCATAGCACTCCTGTAGGACAGAGTAGAACTGCCCCATAGCATTTTGGCTGTAATCTTTACTGAAGCAAACTGTCACGTTTTTCTCCTGCGTAGGCTGGTGAGTTTGAACCGCCCACCTTTTGGTTAGCAGCCTAGTGCTTAACCACTGGACCATGAGAGTTCCTAGACCAAACCATACCATGTAAATAATAATTCTTTCTTTTTCTTTTCATATATATATATAAATTTTTTATTGTGCATTAAGTTAAAGTTTACCGAGCAAATTAGTTTTCCTGTCGAGAGTTTGTACACAAAGTGTTCCATGACATTGGTTCCATTCCCCACAGTGTGCCTGCCCTCCCACCATTTTCATCCTAGGTTTCCTGTTGCCTTTTGTCCTGAACTGCTGCCCCCTCCCTGCCTTCTCATCTTTGCTTTCGGGCAAATATTGCCCTTTTGATCTTGTATAATAGATAGTTCTAAGGATCACATACCTCTCAAGTGGTGGTGTTTATTTTTATTTATCTACCTATTTATTTTTTATTGTGCTGTAGATGAAGGTTTAGAGAGTAAATTAGTTTCATTAAGCAATTAATACCCATATTGTCTTGCGACATTTGTGGCCAACCCCATGACGTGCCAGCACTCTATCCTTCTCGACATTGGGTTCCATGTTACGAGCTTTCCTGTCCCCTCCTGCCTTCTGGTCCTTACCCGTGGTCTGGTGTGACCATTTAGTTTTGTTTTATGAGCCTGTCTAATCTTTGGCTGAAGAGTAAATCTCAGGAGTGACTTCAGTACTAAATTAAAAGGTTATCTGGGGGCCATGCTCTCAGAGTTTCTCCAGTCTCTGTCAGACCAGTAAGTGTGGTCTTTTTTTTTTTTGGTGGGGGAGGGGAGGGTTAGAATTTTGTTCTACGTTTTTCTCCAGCTCTGTCTTGGGTCCTCTATTGTGATCCCTGTCAGAGCAGTTGGTGGTGGTAGTCCGGCACCATCTAGTTGTGCTGGGCTCAGTCTGGTGGAGGCTGTGGTAGTCGTGGTCCATTAGTCCTTTGGACTAATCATTTGCTTGTCTCTTTGGTTTTCTTCATTCTCACTTGTTCCCAAATGGGTGAGACCGGTGGAGTATCTTAGATGGCCTGTCACAAGCTTTTAAATAATAATTCTTGATACCTGATACTACAATTCTACCTACTCTGCTTTTTGTCTTCAAAAATTATATATTCTTTGCTCTTTTCTATATGAAAGTTAGAATTAACTTTTCATATTCAAAGGAATTTCCACTGTGATTTTGATTGTAATATGAACTGAATTAAAAAAAAAAAAATTGGGGGTGAAATACTTAAATGTTTTAAGTCCTTTAAAAATGTTTTTTTTATGTCAAGAGATCTTAAATTTCTTTGTTAGATATATAACAAGAATGTTACAGATTGTGTGGCTATTATGAGTAAGCTCTTTTCTTCTGTTGTGTTTTCAAATTGTTTATTACAAAAGTATGAGTACTCTATTGATATTTTTTATTTTCATCTTGCAGCCAAAAACCTTTCTAATTATTATATTAGTTCTAATTGTTTTTAAACTTTTTTATGTCTACTTGTTGACCACAAATTAGTTTTCAATTCTTAGTTGTTTTTTTTTTTTTTTCTTATTGCATACCATGATTTCTAGAACAGCATTGACTAGAAGTCACACTTCCTTTTCATCTTATGAATTTAGTGTGATTGTTTCTAACATTTCCCCCACTAGGTACAGTGTTAAGAACAGACTTTTGATATTACTCTTTACTGGGTTAAAATGTTTCTATTGGTTTCTAGTTTAACAGATTTTTTTTTTTTCCCCTCATGAATGAATGTTTAATCACCTCTCTGATGTGGTTCCTATATAATTTTAACTACTATACTTAGCTAATTTTAAATTATAAAAGATTATCTAGTGGGGAACCAGCATTTATTCTCAAGGTAATCTCTTACCTTTTAATACATTGATTATAATATATTTTAAATACATTAATACAATCTGATTTGGCCTGCTTGGACTCTAAATTTTTTTATCGTACTGTTCTTATTTGATCTTACCTGGAGAGCTTTCTGTCTTCTATCTGTGAAAAATGTTGTGTCCAATTCACAGTATGTGTCCTTTGAAGAGATGGCAATATTTGCCTGTAACACTGAGTCACTTGCTGAGTTGTTATTAAGTTGTTACGTAAAATTACATCCATCTGAAGTGAATTAAATTTCCAGTGTTGTGGTCATTGTTTGCCTTTCCTATCTTTATACTTCTCTATTTGTTTAGGTATTTATGGGTACGTGTTCATTTTGAGTGAAAGGCCTTTGTTATGGGATTTCTCCCCTTTCACTCTCTCTTTCTATTCTCACCAATTTTACAGTTGCCTTCTTACTTCCCTCCCCCACTGGAACTCTAGGTTCAGGAAATGTTTTCAGTCTTCTATTCCACATATGTGTTGGAAAGCCATCATCTCAGTCACAGAGCTAGTGGCTGGCTTAGTTTGGTTTCTGGTTGAAAAACTATCTGGATACCCATTGTGATGGATCAAAATGTGTCCCTCCAAAATTTGTGTTGACTAAGCCATGATTCCTAATATTGTGTGATTGTCCACCATTTTGTCATATGATGTGATTGTCCTATATGTTGTAAATCCTATCTCTATGATGTTAATGAGATAGGATTAGTGGCAGTTATATTAATGAGGCAGGACTCAATCTACAAGTTTGGGTTGTATCTTGAATCAATTTCTTTTGAGATATAAAAGAGAGGAGTGAGCAGAGAGATGGGGGACCTCATGCCACCAAGAATGAAGAACGAGCAGGGGAATGTGTCCTTTGGACCTGGGGCCCATGTACTGAAAAGCTCCTAGACCAGGGGAAAATTGATGACAAGGACCTTCCCCCAGAGCCAACAGAGAGAGAAAGCCTTACCTGGAGCTGACACCCTTAATTTGGTCTTCTAGCCTCCTAGACCATGAGAAAATAAATTTTTGTTTGTTATAGTCATCTACTTGTGGTATTTCTTTTGTAGAAGCACTAGATGACTAAGACAATCATTGATTTAAGCCCTGGACTTCCTGTAGAATTAATCCCCCAAAGAGCTTCAGCTGTAATTGTTTTTTGTTGTTGTTATTTGTTTTCTTTGTTCATTTTGTTTTAATCTCCTACTCAACAAAGGAACTTTTTCCCAATCCTTCATTTCAGACAAAGAATATGACTCCTTCCCTGGTCCCTCAACTCATATAGAAGATCTTTTGTTCCCCCCGGGGATGAACTCATGATCCCTTCTGTTCGCCTTCAAACTGTGGGCCTGACCCTTCACCCCACTCTCTGATTTTCGTTTCTCTTATGGTTTTCAATCATTGCAATTTCATCTTGTTTTTGAGCCTGGCTATGTCTTCTGGATTTTCTTTTTTTTTTTTTCTTCCTACACTATATTTAGCTAGCTTTGTGTTTGAAGTGGTAGGAATATGTCAAATCATGAATGCTGCACCATCTTGGCTCAAATTCTTTTACTAGAATAAAGCCTATACTTTCTTAAAAAGTGCTGTTTAATCAGAGTTCCTGTCTTAGTTATCTAGTGCTGCTATAACAGAAATACCACAAGCGGGTGGCTTTAACAAAGAGAAATTTATTTTCTCACAGTCTAGTAGGCTAGAAGTCCAAATTCAGGGCATCAGCTCCAGGGGAAGGCTTTCTCTCTCTGTTGGCTCTGGAGGAAGGTTTTTCTGGTTAATCTTCCGCTGGACTAGGAGCTTCTCTGCACAGGAACCCTGGGTCCAAAGGACAGACTCTGCTCCTGGTGCTTCTCTCTTGGTGGTGTGAGGTCCCTTACTCTCCACTGGATTCCCTTTCCTTTTTATCTCTTGAGAGATAAAAGGTGGTGCAGGCCACACCCCAGGGAAACTCCCTGTACATTGGATCAGGAATATGACCTGGGTAAGGGTGTTACAATCCCACCCTAATCCTCTGTAACATAAAATTTCATCACAAAATGGAGGACAACCACACTATACTAGAAATCATGGTCCAGCCAAATTGATACATCCATTTTTGGGGGGACATAATTCAATCCATGACAGTTCCCTAAACACAGTTTCTTCAAATTAAAAATTATGTTTAGAGTGAGCTATTTGTATCAGGTGGACAGTTGAGACTGTGTTGGCATCTCCTGTCTGGAGGGGGGGATAGGAGGATAGAGAGAGTTGGAAGCTGGCAAAATTGTCACGAAAGGAGAGACTGGAAGGGCTGACTCATTAGGGGGAGAGCAAGTGGGAGTATGGAGTAAGGTGTATATAAACTTATATGTGACAGTTTGACTTGATTTGTAAACGTTCACTTGAAGCTCAATAAAAGTTAATAAAAAAACAAAACAACAACAACAAAAAAAATTATGTTTAACAATATTAAGAGAGATTTTCCTGGTGACCTAAAATTTTGAAGGAGACCCAAAATTTGAGGACAATGATATATGTGCTCACACATCATAAAATAACTTGTTACTAGAGAAAGTAACCTGTCTAATTCATCTTGAAAAGGAACCAAATCAAAAGGAACACTTCTCAGAGCAAGGAGATCTCAGCAGAAAGAAAGAGCCTTGCGGGCTCTGAGCTAGCTCCGGAATGATAGTATCAGAGAGAGAATGTCTCAGGTATAGATGATGATGAGGATGGAGAAGTGGGATTGTGAGGACTGAATCATTCTTCACGTTCTGAGGATTGGGTTCTTGCTGATGCTTACCGTCCACTAACAAGAACAGCTTGTTCAACGAACCTTTTCGCAAAGTTTTCACGTTAGGCACTGTTTTTCCTTGCCATTATATTTAATAATGCTGTGTGAGAAATCTTAAAAGAAATGGATACTATTTTGAAATATTCATGTGTGTACAGACTTTTTGATTGAAGCAAAAATGTTTAATGAAATCAAACCTTCCAGAATTTAAATTGCAATCCAATTCACGTGAATACAAATGAGCTTAAAAATAATATTGCATATGTATAAAAAGTCAAATAAGGGAAATATAAATCAGCAACTATATTTGTATCTGTTTGACTTTAAGCCGTGATAAAAGAATTACTCTGCTGTGGCTCATTAACACACTGCTAAAAAACAAATCATAGTTTTTTTTTCCATCTTATGTAATGTTTTATTTTGCCCGATTACATGTTCTCATAAAATAGACCTCTGTGCCTTATATAATGTGGAAAAAGTTATTTCTGAGAAATGTTAGTAGTAATAAGGTAAACTGTCTTCGGATTGGAAACCCTGGTGGTGTAGTGGTTAAGAGCTGTGGTTGCTAACCAAAAGATTGGTAGTTTGAATCCACCATATGCTCCTTGGAAACCTTATGAGGCAGTTCTGCTCTATCATATAGGGTCACTGTGAGTCAGAATTGACTCGACAGCAATGGGTATTTTAGGATTAAACCAACTGTTGTCAAGTCAATTTTAAATCATAATGACCCTATAGGACAGAGCAGAACTGCCCCATAGGGTTTTCCAGGCTGTAAATCTCTCTCCCACAGTGAGGCTGGTGGGTTGGAACTGCTGAACTTCCCGATAGCATCTGAGCACTTAACTAGTGCTCCTCCACAGCTCCTTACTGTAAGATTACTAGGGGCTTATATGGAAATCAGACTTTAACACCATGTAAATTTATATAACATGCACGTTTAATTTCATATCTTTGCTGTTGTTGTTCTGTTCCTTGTGTACCTATCCTGATACATTCCTTGTTGGTTCTCACGTTCTTCAGCAGTTTTCTTCTCCAGGCCCCCTTGTCTTTACTCTCTAAGAGTTCAATTAATTGAATGGTATTAGTGGTAGTGCTTTTATATTTTACATTGCTAGAGTAAATGATTCAGCATGTGATTCAGACCAAAAAAAAATAAAAAATGCCCCTTCAGCCAAAACCTTCTCTAAATTACATTGGACTATAGGATTTAGTAATATTTGATATTTATAAATATTAATTGCCAATATAATATTTAGAGTTGGTAACTAAATCATATTTATTAATATTAAAGATCTACTTTTTTAGTGGAGATTAATCAGCATAGTCTCCATTATCGAGTATCTGTCAACCTAAATAAAAATAAACATGAGTATGAACATGTAAATGCAGAAAGAACAGCTCAAAGTGCTAGAATAGGGAAAAAACGATTAAGTACATGAATGGATATTTATACTGTATAGAATTTTTATTTCATATTAATAATTAACTGCCTACAGATGTATAATTTGGCCTTTGTAATAAATGTTGTCTTTCAATTTCATTTACATATAATGTTATGGGGAAATTCTGAGACTTTAAGAAGTCTCCAGAGGAGGTAAAAGGAAGAGATTCAAAAGCAAATGTGAATAAATAGCTCATATTTATCTTTTATTGTGAACTTAATAGTGACCTGCATAAAGGTTTGTCATCCAGTAAACTTATTACTAAAACTTGCCCATACTGTAGGTTGACATGAACAGGGGAAAAAAGTAAGTATAATTAATTTACCAAGACTCTGAAATATGCTAAACAAGGTAAGAATAATTTTGAAAATTTAAATTGATACTGAGATGTAAATAAATTAATTTCATCCTTCTCATCATCATTGTTCTTAATGAGAAAGCCAGATTTTTTTTGCCAGTATTATTTATTTTAGTTTAGATTTAAAGCTGGTTCCTGATATATGAATTGACTCTTGTGTCTACTCTTCTGAGATGTTATTGATTTAAACATGTTGATTAAATTTTGCAGTAACTTAATTACAAGATTCATAGGTAATCAAGCCATAATGTAGTTTATAATTTTATAATATGAAAAGACATTTCTCTAGTGCTCTGGAGTTTTCAAAATGCCTTCATAAGCATTATCTCTTTTGAGTCCTACAGCAGCCTTTGCAGTAGGAAGTAAACCAGTTGCTGTCCAGTTGATACCTACTTCTGATGACCCCATGTGTGTCAAAGTAGAACTGTCATCTATAGGGTTTTCAGTGGCTGATTTTTCAGCAGTAGATCACCAGGCCTTTTCTTCCAAGGTGCCTCTGGGGGGACTTGAACATCCAATCTTTTTTCAGTACCAGTCCAGCAAGTTAACAGTTTGTATCACCCAGGAACTCTTAGGAAGTGGTATCCCCTTTTTTGTTGCTCTTAAGGAACTCTGGTGGTGCAGTAGTTAGGCACTATGCTGCCAACGGAAAGGTTGGTGGTTCAAACCCACCAGCCACTCCATGGGAGAAAAATGTAGCAGTCTGCTAAATTCTACTCTCCTGCAGGATTTCAATAAGTCAGAGTTGACTGGATGGCAAGGCTTTTGTTGTTGTTGTTGTTCTTAGTTGCCATTGAGTAGATTCTGACTCATGGTGACCCCATGTGTGCGTAGTAGAACTGCTTCATAGGGCTTTCAAGGCTGTGACCTTTTGGAAGCAGATTGCCAGACCTGTCTTTTGAGATGCTTCTGGGTGAGTTCCAACTGCCAACCTTTTAGTTGAGTGCTTCACCATTTGTACTACCTAGGGACTCCGTCTCTCTTTTAGAGACAAAAATATTAAGTTGGAGATATAAAAATACTCAGCTTTTAAATGGTTGAATCAGAACACACTTTTTGTCAAGAGAGGGAGAACAGAGTTGAGGTTAGGTGTCTGGGCCCTGGAGTCAGGTGGTCTGTATTCAAATTCAGAATTTACCATTTACCAGTTGTATGCCCCTGGAACACTGATGGTGTAGTGGTTAAGAGCTTGGCTGCTAACCAGAAGCTTGACGGTTAAAATCCACCAGCTGCTCCTTGGAGACCCTATAGGGCAGTTCTACTCTTTCCTATAGGGTCACTGTGAGTAGGAACGGACTCGAGGGCACCTAACAACAACAACAGTTGTATGCCCTTGGGCAATTACAAAATCACTTTAGGCCTCAGTTTAACTTAATCTGTTAATTGGAAATGATAATATCTTACTTATCTTCATTATAGGGTTGTGATGATTAAATGAGTTGGTATCAGAAAGTACTGAGAACTTTAACCACGGTGTCACCAGTCTCCTCATTAGGCTCAGGAAGTAGTAAATAAATAGATTCATGAATAAAAAAAATTCACTGTATATAACAATATTGCTTTATCAAATTGACAATTGGGTAAACAGGTTTTGAAAAGCTATACTAGATGTCTTGCAATCATTACATAATGACGTAATCTGAGTTTTTTTTTATACATATGGGTTTATAAAAGACATTGACATGAACCAACCAACATAAGTAATAGTAAAATTTAGAATAGCATTATTTAAGTTTTTCAAGGTCATTTTTTTCCGGTACTTTTTGTTTTCATTTTAAGATAGATGTCATTGTTTTTTGTTTTTTTTTTCCTTCTTATCTTTCCTGTATGTGACACGTTCCTATCTGTAACATCCCTCAGTCCATAATGTATCCCCAGTAGTTGTAGAGGTACACGTATAAACATCCTTCCAACCCACACTCCTAACCTTCTTCCCCAACTCACCCTAACCCTCATCTCTGCCACACCTACCTCAGTCATTGAAAATATGACTGGTGAAGTGACTAACACGTCCACTACTACAGTTATCAAAATGAATGCACAATGCATGTTAAAGAGAGTCTTCAGCTTCATGGGATTTTGGCTCAAATGTAATCCATATTTTTCTTTCCCTTTTTTTTTTTTTTGTGGCTGAGAGCACTACATGAATTTTTCTTCCTTTATCATTATTAGGTACCAGATGTTGAATATAGATACTTAAGACTGAAAAATCTGCCCAGTAATATTTAGTTATTTATAGATAAAACCTAGATATGGCAATGGACTTGAGCATACCAACTATTGTGAAGGTGGCTCAGGACCAGGCAACTTTTCATTCTGTTGTACATGGGTTTCCATGAGTGGAATCTGACTCAAGGATGTCTAGAGTGCTTTCTAGGAATATAACCTTATGTCTAGAGTGCTTTATTTCCTCATTAGATCCTGATGAAATGCATGTGAAGGAGGCAAGGCATGCACGTCACCCAGTTATAGAATTTAATAAACCAAAGCTCCAAGGGTTTTTTGTCCAATTCAAGGTATAAAACCTGTTGCCTTTGCGTGAATTCCAACTAATAGTGACCCTGTAGGACAGAGTAGAACTGCCCCATAGGGTTTCCAAGGCTGTGATCTTTGTGGGAGTAAATGTAGGTATGCCAAAAAACCAAACCCAGTGCCGTCAAGTCGATTCTGACTCATAGTGACCCTATGGGACAGAGTAGAACTGCCCCCATAGAGCTCCCAAGGAGCGCCTGGTGGATTTGAACTGCTGACCCTTTGGTTAGCAGCTGTAGCACTTAACAACTACACCACCAGGGTTTCCAATGTAGGTATAGAACTACATAATAAAACGAGATCCTAGATCTTCTGTATCCACTAAATATATATGTAGGTATGTGTATGATGGGTGCATTAAACACATGCACATTTGTGAATGTGTGTATATTTGAATGGATTTTCTCAAGACAATATGGTAATACACATAGTGGTATCTGTCAAAGGACAAAATTATATACAGTATCTGTTTATGTAACAACAAATAAAATGTGTGCAATTGTCTATAAAGAAAGAAATCGTCAGTGGTTTCCAATTAGCAATCAAATAATTTGAGTTTCTTTGGATGATAAATTTTGTTCTTTTAATACAGTTTTAGTAACTAAATTGTTACGTTATTATTCTGGGATCATAGTAATAAGTATACCTGTTATTAAATTTAAAATAAATGTTCAGAATATGTGGAAATAATAAAATAACCAGTTATAGTTAGTATTACAGTAAATATTAAAGTATTTACAGAAAGACCAAGATTTCCTGATGTGGATTTAAAAAGTGATAAATGGCTTCAACTGTAACTGTAAGCAAACCCAGTCCTTATGGAGTTACCTATGAATGTGGCCATTCACTTGAATGTCATTTTTGATAATTTTAGGATAATGTTCAACCTAAATATAAATTGCATCTATACTAAATAGAAACCTCAAAATTTATACTTCATTTAACTCTGGTAAACGTTCTTCTTTTTGAAAATTATCACTTGGTGTGAGAGTTAATTTTGTGCATTTCATTACTAACTGACTTTTGAGAGCACTTTTAGTTTTGAGATGGAAAGTAATAGAACTTTCTTTTAAGGTTCTTTTATGCTATGAATGAATCTAATGTCTTTGAAGAATGGCAGTGTCTTTATAGTTTAAAAGACAAAAAAAGACTAAGATTGGCTCCCCCAATTTAATCTAATGCTAATGAGACTTCTTATTAAGTTTTGTGTAAATAGAATTACGTATGTAATTAGTGTTGAGAATCATATGGAATCCATCGGGAATGTGTATTCATATGTGCCTCTACAAGACATCAGAGGAATTTTGCTTGTAAATATATACTTTATTATATTTTGCTGCCACAGACTGCAATGTCTTAAAATATTTCATAGTTGTCTATTTCTTGAGGTGTTTTAATGATATTTTCCCCCAAACATTGAATTTGATGTTTTGAACTGTGCTTAGATGCCACTTTGCCAAAACCATTGTTAAGTGGTTTTAAAATGTAGTGCCATTTATTTATTACATATTTAAGTAGATATATTCTAGCTCTGTACCTGACACTTCATATGGATTACATACGTGTTTGCCTACATAAGGAGGGAATTAATTCTCATAAAGCTTGAAAATTCTCCTGGAAACACATCTTCATCTTGTGGATTCTTATAACATTGGTGTTAAAAACACAATGGCCCTAATGAATTTCTCACATTGTTTAAGCTCGTGGTATACCAGATCCCTCCACTCCCATAACAACCCATTGTATTGGGATTTTATTTTACTTTGGTTATCCATTTGTAAATATGAATAAAACAAACCTTTAGAGTAGGAGATTGATACACAAATAAGTGTCCATTGGAAGTGAAGCTCTCTTGATTGTGGAGGAATGCAATAGTCGCTGGTTGATTTGATGGAGCATTTTATATATAAGCATTAACTACTAACAAACCCAATTGCCATGGAGTCGATTCTGATTCATGGTGATCCCATGTGTGTCAGAGTAGAACTGTGCCCCATAAAGTTTTCAATAACTGATTTTTTTAAAGTAGTTCACCAGGCCTAAAAAAAAAAGGTTTTTTTTTTTTTTTTTTTTCTTTAGAGGCATCTCTGGGTGAACTAAAACTTTCCATCCTTTGGGTTAGCAGCCAAGCATGTTAACCATTTACACCACCCAGGGGTTCCAATATAGGTATTACTACCTTTTACTTTGATAATAGATAGGTTCCAGACAAACTGTATACAGATCACACCTTGATAATTTTGGAAAACAAAGAGTTATTGTTTAAAATTAATGATCCCTCAATTATCAATATATTATGTAAAAGGAATCCCTACCAATAGAGTCATGTCCCAGGCATGTAAAAAGTTTACTCACTAGGGTGTATGCAATAACCCCTCATGCTCTTTTGTAGCAGTCTTGGAATTTCCCCCCTTCCTTTATAACTTCCCCCTCATTGCTATAGTCCTGGTTACTGCCTGGGAACCCCCTTGCAATTCCACTTCCCACCACTCACCTTTTTCCAGTGACAGTTTCCCACTTTTCTCCAGATCCCAACAGCAATGCCCTGCTTTCTATAATATAGGAAGCTCTGAGCTGACCCCAACTTTGGTTTTTACCTTTTATGAAAGGGGAAGATACTTGAGGAAACATCTGTATTTTTTTCTCTACAATGAGCCTATCTTTGCTCATACAAACAGCAACCATTAGCAAGTATGTAATCTTTATCATTCTCAGATTTTTGAGGAATCAATGAGAGTAAGCAGCTTTTAAGTAGTTAGAACAGGGCTTGGCTCTAGTAAAGAAAGTTCCTAGTAAGTAAATGTTATATATTATTATATTATTTTCTCTTTGCTGTTATGCAAACACATTAAGTAATATACAAGTATGCATCATGAATGGACAGCCAGGAAATTACCTCCAAGGCTATTTTCTTTCTTTCTACTTTCTAGCCGGGTACATGTAACAGTCACTTTGTCACTTTTCAGGAAGTAAGAGGCTGTTCCTTGAGTGTTCCTGGAGTGTGTATGTGTGAGTACACACATATCCAGTCACCACTGAGTCAACTCCGACTCATGGCGACAGGTATGTCAGTGCAGAACTGGGCTCCGTAGGGTTTTTAGTGGCTGATTTTTTGGAAGTAGATCACCAGGCCTTTCTTCAGAGGCAACTCTGGGTGGACCCAAACCTATAACCTTTTGTTTAGCAATCGAATGAGTTAACTGCACCACGCAGGGACTCCATGCACGTATAGGTGATGACTATTAGAAAGGCGAAGTTTGCAAAGACATATCCACAACTAAAGGTATGTTTTTATATTTAATTAGCACTAACTAATATTATGATGTAGATCCTAAGGACTCCTGTAAGAAAACCTTGATAATTTTAAAATGTCAGAAGTTTTCTTGATAAAGGAAATATCCTGGATCATCATCCTCTCCTTTTCCTTATTGAGCTTGTTGGACTAGTTCCCCATCTTTCTATAACCTCAGGCAAAGACTGGAGCTCTGACAGGGAGGTGAAAATTTATGAGTTTGTTATTTGCTTAATGTTGTATTAATAATATTTGCTTGAATGAACAACTTTGAGGAAAATAGTATTTGAAGCTGTATATAAACTTATGACATAGTCTTTCATCTATGTTGTTTAAACCACTGCTATACATATCAGCATGTATTTGTGTAAAAACATAGATTTAGGGAATAACACCATCAGCTAGATGTGGTAACAAGAATGTTCAAATCTAGATTGACTCTACCTAAATCTCTGACACTTAAACTTAAGGATTTTGGCAGGAACTGCCAGGTGGCTGAAATAAATGAAGAAAATGGGAATAGTGCCAATTAGAATATTGGAAGAAACTCAGAATTCAATGGTTTAATAATGTTTAATATTGTAAAGCATGTTACTATGATGTATTTTGTCAAAATTTTAAATATATTTGGTCATTTCAAATGATCCTGTCACCATTTTATAAAATTTTCACGTTTGAAAAGTTTATTTTTCAAACAGCAATGACATATCTGTATGTTTTATAAAATTTGAATGCATTGAATAGAATGGCTAGCTTTGAATAAGAAGCCCTGGTGTCTCAGTGGCTAAACACTTGGCTGCTAATCTAAAGGTTGGCAGTTTGAAGCCACCAGCTGCTCTGCAGGAGAAATATGTGACAGTCTGCTTCCATAGAGATTACAGCCTTGGAAACCCTATAAGGCAGCTCTGCTCTGTCCTGTAGGGTCACTGGAAGTTGGATTCGACTCAGTGACAATGGGTTTGATTTTGGTTAGTTTCGAATATTTTTTTTTTAATTTAGTGTAGTTTCTACTGTAAACCTAGTCTACACTAAAAAATACACCCAAACTCCAAAATGATATATTTAGAGACACAATTTAGAATTCAGTATAGATTAACAAATCAAATTATAAATGTGTGTAATACCTAGGTTTAAAAGATAACCCATATTTTCTAGGTCTTACAATAGTTTTTAAAATGTTCAATTTCGAAGAAAACTAAACAAAATGTCTTCACACAATTTTAAATGACTGTTTAAAATATAAATGCAAAATATTTTACATCAAGTAATGATCACACTGATTCAAAATTAGTTTATAACTTTTTATTTCACGTTCTTAATTGTATATCAATTACAAGAGTTCTTGATATATCATTATTATAGTGATTTTTATAGATGAGGGCAGTTATAGTTTAAGACACACCTCCAGCCCATTCATTATAACGTATATAGCTGTTGAAGAAGAAAATTTCATGCTCTGATAGGAATCAGAACAAAGAGTTTTATTGAGGAAGAGCAACTCAAGTTGGGCAGTACGTAATGAAAGTACAACGTGCTCAGCCATTTTGGAAAAGGGCAGAGTTTTTATACTCAGAGTTCAGTGTGACCAATACCACAAACATTTCAAAAGAACAATTCTTTCTTCATATCAGTTCCTGATAATAGTTTGGGTAAGCAATTTTTGGAACATATTTGTTACATGCTTTCTGGAAGGTTCTTGGCACGTATTTTCTGAGGACTGCTTCTCCTCTCCACCCCCTCCTTTGGCTGCCCAAGAGTGGCTTGGGTTAACCCCTTATTGAGGGTTCACTTGGAATTCTGCTATGTTTTCAAGGTCTGCGAGCGCATTCCCCCCTTTTGATCAAGTCTCCACTAGGGGGTGCTGATCACCCACAGTTGAGTATCCTTTCTTCTGCAAGGACTTTGCTTCCTTGAGGAGTTTCAGTTAACCAAAAATTGTTTCCTTCACCTTACCAAGCTAATAGGCCTCATCTTCAGGGTGGGTAGATCCTTATTGGGGTTATGGCAGCAGGCTAGACCAAATAGGAGGAAAAATTTCAGAACAAACTCAAGCAATAATCGTCAACACAAAACAACCAGAGAAACAAAGGTGGGTCCTCTTCATTAATCTCGACACTGGTAAGGGCTTAAGACTAGAATTCAAGGTAAAAGAATATACATACATAACAAAAAGGTCAAATTGAAGTGTGAAATCAGTTTTATTCTAAGGACTCGGTTTCTTTGAAATACATGATTCTTTTCATAGAGAAGTTTCACCCTGGATGTAGGCCTTAGCCATTTCATACAACGTTTGATTAATCCTACAGTGATAAATGTCTTAGTTATCTAGTGCTACTATAATAAAAAATACCACACGTGGATCACTTTAATAAACAAAAATTTATTCTATCTAGGCTAGAAGTTCAAATTCAGGGTGTCAACTCTAGGGGAAGGCTTTCTCTCTCTGTCTGCTCTGGGAGGGAGGTCCTTGTCATCAGTCGTCCCCTGGTCTGGCTGCTTCTCAGCACAGGAACTTCAGGTCCAAATGATGAACTCTGCTCCTGACACTGCTTTCTTGGTGGTATGAGGTCCCCCATCTCTTTGTTTTTTTCTCTCTTTTATATCTCAAAATAAAATGACTTAAGACACAACCTAATCTTGCAGGTTGAGTCCTGCCTCATTAACATAACTGCCTCTAATCCTGCCTCATTAACATCATAAAGGTAGGATTTACAACACATAGGAAAATCACATCAGATGACAAAATGATGTGCAGTCACACAATACTGGGAATCATGGCCTAGCCAAGTTGACAGATATTTTGGGGGGATACAATTCAATCTATGACAATAAGTAAAGAAATTAAAAGAATTAAGCTGATTTGTAATATGAAATGTAGCCAAGAACCATACCATTGGGTAACGAATTAAAGATCTCTAAAAAAGGATAGTCAGGCATAGGAGGTATTGAATGCAGCCAAGTAACTTTTTGGCAAATTTTCCTGATGTCTTGTTCTACTTCTCCAGTGGTGATTATCTGAGTGCATCAGGAGATATTAGCAATAGCACAAACCCCTCCTTGCTGGGCCAGGAGGAAATCGAGAACTATTCTATCATCTAGTACCACCTTAACAAGGGATTCTAAAGATCTTTGTTGAGCAGTCATTCCATCTGCAACATCATCTGCAATCTGAGCCAAGGTAGTAGGTAAGTAGCAAATAATTTCTCAAGTTGGGGAATACTGTAATTGGGTAACAGTGCTCAAAGGAACACCCATCCCAATCCAGGTTTATCAGCTATTGGATTATGATCTGATATAGAATCTTTTTTATTTCAGATAAGGATCTTCAATGTACACTTTCATTATAAGAGTGAGTATTTCTGGGAACTCCTAAGAGAACTAATATGCATTGCACTCTCATCCTCCAATCATCTAAGCAGAGCGATGCTGAAGCATAGGGCCTATCACTTGGGTTTGGATCTTCTACTATGCTATAATTTGACCCTCTACATAAAAGTGTGTATACAGGAGGAGCACAGATCGTATTGTTTCCAGTATAATTGTCTGGGAAAGGAATAGTTTCATTAACCTGCTTAAGCGAATCTTCAGTAAGGGAGTTATTACGCAGGGACAGTCAACCTAATCTCTCTGTGCTCCAGAGCTTATTACAAAGTGGGGACAAGTTGTTTAAATCTCTCTTCCCCATAAGCAATTGGAAAATTGAGTTGCACTTTGGGACAAACTCAGGAAGTACCTAGGAGAATCAGCAGGGTAAAGTGGAAAAGTCATATCATTAAGGCAGTACTTCTGTTATTTGTTCCAACTGGCAAATTATTTTATCTTAAAATAATCCAATCTTTGTTCCATGATATAAGTTAGGTTGAAGCATGGTACCTGAGGTTGGGCTAACAGTTCAGGGGGATGCCACACCCTAACACATATGGCTCACTTAAAGGTAATGTTGAAATTAATAGTAGTACAAGTAATAGTAATACAAAGATAACCCAAAAAACCAAACCCACTGCCGTCGAGTCAATTCCAACTCATAGCGACCCCATAGAACAGAGTAGAACTGCCCCATAGAGTTTCCAAGGAGCACCTGGCGGATTTGAACTGCTGACCTCTTGGTTAGCAGCCATAGCACTTAACCACTACACCACCAGGGTTTCCAATACAAAGATACAAGATTATAATTTGATATAGGAAATGCTAATGGTCTGAATTTTCATGCCCAGATTGCAGATGGGGATGACACATCCAATGTTCAGTCAAATTGATGTTGGTAGGTACTGACTGGGCTAATTTAATGCATGCATTCTCTTCTCATGTGGCATATGACACCACTGAAAAGAGAAAGATAAAAGTTAAATGGACCTTCATGTTGGATAAAATTACCAAGGAGGAAGACCACTAATATGAATTAAAGCTAATAACATAAGAATAGCTACAATTATAATGCAAAGTCTACAAAATTCAGCGAGATTCATGAACTTTTGTTCCATGTTTTTGGGATCAGTTGTCTACTTCAGATGTTATGTGGTTCTGGCCACTAGGGCGTTTTAAAGTGACTTTTAGCTTTCTATATGGTTGACAAGTCCACAGAGGTGTCTTGGCAGTCTTTAGTTGTGAAAAATGGATCCAAGTTTTAACTCTCTGTAATTTGGCAGCACACAGATTCATAAGGAGAACTAGATACATCCCTTTCCAATGAGGTTCTAGTGAGCCTTTTGATTGATGTGTTTTCCAATACACGTAGACTCCTGGGACAATGTTAGTCACATTTTGGGATTCTAACTTTCAGTCATCAAAGAATTCTTTAACCTGTGAAAAATATTCTATAGTGTATTGGATTAAAGACTGCAGGTTGAACAATCTAAGAGTCGGTATAGGCAACATAAGGGAGGGCCATAGGTCCATAGTGGAGCCCAGGTGGTGAAGCAGTTAAGAACTCAGGCTGCTAACCAAAAGGTTGGCCTTTCAAATTCACCAGCTATTCCGTGGAAACCCTATGGGGCAGTTCTACTCTGTCCTATAGGGTCACTATGAGTCGGAATCAACTTGATGGCACACAACAATAGGTTTTCCAGTAATTACCTCACGTGGAGTAATTCTTTGGGATCCAAACAGTATAGATCTTAAGTTCAAAAGGATTAAAGGAAGAACCTTAAGTCAGAATAAATTTAGAGCCTTTAAAAGCTTGGCTAATTGAGTTTTTATTATGCTATTAGCCCTTTCCACTAGTCCAGAAGATTGGGGGTGTTAAAGGCAATGAAATCTCTAAAAAACAGGGAATTGGCCAATGAAGTACATCCCTTTATCACTACAAAGGGAACCCTGGTGGTGCAGTGGTTAAGGGCGCAGGCTTCTAACCAAAATGTTGAGTTTTTCGTTTGTTTTGATTTATCACTACAAAGAGTCTTTGGTGCTTTAAAAATTTTTCTGAAGTTAATTCTGTAAAAGTTGGTAAACAAATTTGAGGGGTCCTTTTTTTATTCAGAAACCCTAGTGGTGTAGTGGTTAAGTGCTACAGCTGCTAACCAAAAGGTCGGCAGTTCAAATCTACTAGGAGATCCTTGGAAACTCTATGGGGCAGTTCTACTGTGCTCTATAGGGTCTCTGTGAGTTGAAATCGACTCAACGGCAACAGGTTGGTTTTTCTTTATTCATCATGAGGGTAATAGTAATTTGGAAGAACCTTGTAGTTTTGTAACAGCAATTTCAGAAGGGAGTGGCAGAGCATCTAAAAGATCTGCCACTAAAGTTCCATTTTTATGGCAGTATAAGAAGAGGTTAAAAATCCTCTTTGCTTACATAAAATGCCAAAATCTTTTACAAACCTAAAGCGATATCTAGAATTAGTGTGAATATTAACAGACTTTCCTGAAGCAAGCATATGTGCTCTAGTAAAAACCAAAAAAACCAACCCATTGCTGTCGAGTCGATTCTGACTCATAGCGACCCTGTAGGACAGAGTAGAATGGCCCCATCTGTTCTATAGGGTCACTACGAGTCGACTAGGAGGTTGAGTATAGTAGTAAATTATCAACATATTGCAGCAATTTGTATTTGTTCATAAACTGCAAAGGGAGAATTTGAAAAAATAGGTGGGAGATTCAGTAAATCCCTGGGGCATTATGATCCAGGTAAATTGTTGATTTTCTCCCATGAAAGCAAATATTGACTTTCAGGATGCACAGGAATACTATAAAAAGCACTGCAAAGATTAACAATTGTAAAAGGGATGGTGTTTGGAGGAATATTAGAAAGCAATGAATGAGGGTTTGAAACTACTGGAGACCTAAAAATAATAATGTGGTTAATGGCCCATAAATCCTGAACAAACCCCCATCCTATATTGTTTGGTTTCTTCACAGGAAGAACAGGAGTATTGCAAAGGCTGGTGCAGGAGACATTCGAGCCTTTAGAAAAAGAATCTTGTATAATGGGAGCTGGTCCCTCCTTAGCATCTTGTTTAAGGGAATACTGGGGAATCTTTCTTAAGGGTTTAGATGTACCTATTTGAATCTTAATTCACTCTGTTAACAGAACCCAACTTACATCTGTGGACATAAGAGCCCACAAAGTTTCAGGGATTAAAGAAAGAATATCAGGGGGAAGAGAGGTAGGTTGTGTTGAATTATCATTATGTGTGACCAACACTTGCAAGCAGCAAGCAACCTCTTCCTTTTGGCTCTATTCTAATTGAAAACCTATGTCGGTATTTTTTTGGACATTGGGCAAACTTAATAATGTTTCCCTATTTTTAGTAAATTGCAATGACAGTTCCATTTAAACAAAAGATATCAGCCCAACAAATTGACAGGGATTTGTTGAGTCACTGAAGAGACATCCATAGTCAGACTTGGGCAAGGGTCTCAATGATGGTTACCTCAAGACCAAAAGTTTTCCTCATCTTGGTGCCAGGTGTTATAGAGATCACAGTCACATGCAATGGTATCTAAACATCCAAGACATACAATTCTTTTCATTTTCTCACTGAACTTTAATTGTAACATAAGGCCTTTGGTTCTCCCTGGTGACAGAAGGACCTAGGCTTAATTCTTACTCTTATTAATTATTTCTTAAAGTCAGAAGATCTGTGCAAAATTGGTCCAGAGCCCTCAGTCATTTGTGGAGTTATGCCTCCATCATTTCAAGTGCAAGCAGCATGGGTCTAGCCTCGTTGCCTGGTAACTTGGAGGCAGTCCCTCCCATTTTAGTTAGCTGTGACTATGTTGTTATTTGGTTATTGTGGCAGGGAAAGTTGTCAGAACATTCTAGAACAAGCCACTAAGGTCTCTTCAAGGCTTCTCAACACAAACCTGTTTTGAAGAGATTTTTTATTTGTTTTTCTTGCTTTGCACTGGGTTTTCAATCAGTGCTGGGGATTCAGAAAGCTGTTATTTGGGAGTCTAAATTTTCCCAGTCCTGTGAGCCTTTTATTTCTTGTTTCTTTATGGCTCAAATCAGATCTTTCATTTTCAAATTAGAGGGATCTCCCTCTGCTCAATATTGTTGGCAAAGGTCAGCTGTAAGGGTATTATCTTCTTTTTTTTTTTGACCTTGTTTATCCGCAGCTTTTTTTTTTTTTTTTAGTAACCAGAGCCACTTCGCTTTGTGGGTTGATTCCACTCCCTTCCTTCCCATTTTTGGCCTTTCAGATGTTGATTCCTATTGCCAGATTTCTGTCTTTACAGATCTCTGCCAGTACAATACCTTGCTAATTCCACTTCAAAATAGGACTCTGCAGTGGAATCTTCATTGCTTCTGGAGGGAGTTTTCCACTCAGCATGTTCTAACCATAGCTGAGTTGCTTCAGGACCATTTATCATATGGACTAGTTGGAACAGATCTGGAAGCCAAGATCAGTAAGCTACTACAAGGATTTTAAATTTCACAGCAAACTTGTAAAGGTCTTGACACAGCTTTGGAAAATCTTTCACAATGCTACACAGCTCTGAGCTTGTCCAGGAGTCAAAAGTAATACAGGGAGGCTCCTCAGCTTCTGCACTAAGACAGATTTTAAAGGGCATTTCAGACAGAGGTTTCTCTGTTTCTTAGGAAAGAAAGAAAATTCAGGTAAAGTATTGTTGGAGGTATAGGAGAGTAAAGAAGGGTACAAAGGTGACTCAGCCAGGAAAGGTGCAGATAGGGTAGGAGCAGAGTTTGTGGCATTGGAGCTCCTTATTTTGTTTGGTTAATTTGGAAACAGTATCTTCCAAAGAAGCAATTTTACTGTCTTGATGTCTTTCAGAAGGCTCTAGGTACCCATCAAAATAGGCATCCCATTGACTTTGTTTAATCTGGGAGCTCTTGTTTTCTAATCTACTGTGTAGAAAAACCAATCTAGACAGGTCAAAAGAACCCCAGAGTGGCCACTGACTTTCCAGACTATCTTTAGTGAAGTCATGCCAACCAGACAAAAACTCACATGTGAAAGGACCAAAGTTCTTGTTTATGTAGTGGGCAGGAGTCCTGAATCAAGGCTCCAACTTTCCCCTAGATTTGGCATTTCCCATTTCCAAAAAGACAACAAAAGCTTACTTGCAAAAACAAAAGCAGATCCTCAACAAAACTCGAAGAGCTCAACACAAAGGAGTGCAGCTCGGATCAGAGAGGCTATTTACCTTGAGATGACTCCCCAGAGTCTGCAAAGATGGATAGTCCAAACAGCTCACTGGTACCAAAACCCAATTCCTCAACCTCGGGGTCATTGAATGTAATGCACCTTCAAAGTTCCACTTCTGACACTAAATATGTCAAAGAAGAAAATTTTGTACTTTGTTAGGAACAGAAGAAACGAAGTTTTACTGAGGAATTTTAACTTGAGTTGGGCAGCACAGAGTGAAAGTATAAAGTGCTCTGACGTGAAAAACAGCAAAGTTTTCATATTTACGGTTCAATGTGACCAATACCACAGACATTTCAAACGAGCAATTCCTTCCTCATGTTGGTTCTGATAACAGTTTGGGTAAGCAATTTTGGAGAACTTTTACATTACATGCTTCCTGGAATGTACTTAGTGCATATTTTCTGAGGACGGGTTCTCCTCTGCTTCCTCCCTTATCTACCCAAGAGTAGCTCAGGTTAACCCCTTATTGAGAACCTGTTTCAAATGCCTTTATGTTTTGAAGGTCTGCTAGCACATAAAAAAAAAAAAAAAAGCACATAGCTATCATTTTAATCAAGGCTAAAAATAGGAAAGTTAAGATATATAACTAAAGATTTTCATATAACCCAAAAACCAAACCCAGGTGCCATCGAGTCAATTCCGACTCATAGCGACCCTATAGGACAGAGTAGAACTGCCCCATAGAGTTTCCAAGAAGCGCCTGGCGGATTTGAACTGCTGACCTCTTGGTTAGCAGCCGTAGCACTTAACCACTATGCCACCAGGGTTTAGATTTTCATATAGCCCCCTCAAAATTAAATTTATCAGCAGCCTCTTTCTAAATAAGAATTTTTTAAATAAGAGTTTTGTTTTTCCTCTACTATCAAAGGAATTAAGGAGCTCTGGTGGTGCAAATGGTAAAGCATTTGGCTGCTAGCCAAAATGATGGTGTTTCGAAGCCACCCAGAGGCTCTGCAGGAGAAAGACTTGGAGATCTGCTTTTGTAAAGATTATAGTCTAGGAAACCATATGGGGCAGTTCTACTGTGTCACATGGGGTTGCTATGAGTCGGAAATTGACTCAATGGCACTTAACATAAAACACCAGCACATCTAAAGAATTGAATGAGTATCATCTGGAAAATAAACTAAAATGCAGGAGTAGCTATGTCATGACAATATCAGAAAAATAAAGTGCCTATTGAAATACAAGTGTATGTTAATATAGTAGCATAATTTTACCACAGATCTATTTGCTTTAAGATTTAAAATATCTAAAACAAATGGGAAATCACAATCAATTTACAAGTAAGCAGGACGGTTGATTTGGGGAGGCGCCACCCTCCTTGTTCAGATACTTTGCATGGATTAAAGAGGAATTTTGCTATTTATAATAGTTAATGATTGTGATGGTATGTGTTGAACACACAACATCACCATTTTACAAATTAAAAGCTTTCCTAATTCAAATTCGCTATTGCTGCACCTTTAGTCAAAAAGAATAAAATTATTTTGCAGATGATTAAATTTAATCGAGCTTTTAATCCTGATCATTATTGCAACTTGTTTTTAATGAATAATTTGAGAAAAAAAATCAAATGTATTCAAATTACACCTTGAATTTCAGGTTGTTGTTGTTAGCTGCCTTCTAGTTGGCCTGGCTCACAACAACCCCATGCACAATGGAAATTGTTTCATTGGTAATGAAACACTGCCTGGTCCTGTGCCATCCCCATGTCAGTTGCATATTGAACTATTGTGATCCAGTGGGTTTTCATTGGCTGACTTTTGGAAGTATATTACCCAGGCCTTTCTTCTGAATTTCAGATAGGATTTATTTATTTATTTAATAAAAGGGCTGATGCACTTTTGAGGTATTCTTGACTGCGCTTAGACCTGATGATAGGCAGGTTAGTGAACAGGTAGGTAGGAAATAATTATTCATGAGACTAAATCTTGCAAACTAACAGAATGCAAATTGTTTTAGGTGCCGTCAGTTCCGACTCATAGTGACATAATGTACTACAGAATGAAACACTGCCCTGTCCTTTGCCATGCTCACAATCATTGTTATGCTTAAGCCCATTGTTGCAACCACTGTATCAGTCCATCTCATTGAAGACCTTCCTCTTTTTCGCTGATCCTGTACTCTACCAAGCATGATGTCCTTCTCCAGGGACTTATCCCTCCTGATAATGTGTCCAAAGTATGTAAGACACAGTCTCGCCATCCTTGCTTCTAAGGAGCATTCTGGTTGTACTTCTTCCAAGACGGATTTATTTTCTCTTTTGGCAGTCCATAGTATATTTAATGTTCTTCTCCAACACCATAATTCAAAGGCATCTATTCTTCAGTCTTCCTTATCCATTGTCCAGCTTTCCCATGCGTAATATGCAACTGAAAATACCGTGGCTTGGGTCAGACTAAAGTGCACCCAACCCAAGCCATAGAATGCAGCTTAGAGTAAATCAATTCATGATTCCAAGTAACCTCAATGATAAAAGAACAGTTTTGAACTTTACAATAATTCAGCCCCATTCCAGCTCTTTACAATCATTATGGGAAATGATCATTGTGTTAAAAAATTATTGTCTTATATAAAACAATTAATTGTCTTCCACAAACACTCTTAATTTAGCTTGAGGCAGGCATTGAATGTACACATAAAACATAATTCAAAATCTGTTTTAAATCTTCAGACTCAAGGCTAACATGCCTGACAAGTGTTTCTTAGGGACTTGTGGCTCATGAATTGCCATATTTAAAACAGGAGTAATATTTTGTACCAACTGGAAGCTGCAGAAATGTTTCCTGTGGACTCTGGATGGAAGAGGCAATCAAACGGCCTGATTCTAATAATCTTCTAAGAGACAAATCAAGAAGACTTCTCAGCAAGGCCAATGGTGCCTTTTCCATTATCTTTTGGGATGAACAAAACCCTTGGACCTAACTGGCAGCTTCTTCTTTACCTCTGTCCACTTCAAGCCTTTCCAAGATACGATTTCCCAAAGTCCTGAATGTAATCCTCATGCCGAGAGAGGGCTAGAGAAGATTTTATAAACTTCACACAGAAAAATACAAGAGTCGTGAAGCCATTTACTGATCATAACTAAAGTATTTTGACTTTAGCGATGCTCCCATTCACCACACTGAAAAGCCGTAAGAAAAAAATGTTATATATTTGTAGGTAATATCTTCTTTTATTATTTAAGCTGTATAAATTCAAATCTTTCAAGCAGAAAATTCAGTCAAGTGAGATCCATTGATGGTTTGAGTTCAAAGGCAGTGAGCAAATGGAAATCATTGCTGCATCTCTCATTTCTCCAGTGGACATTAGACCACTCAAAATGTGTCACATAATTTACAGTCCCTTGATAGTAATTGAATATACACATTGAGAGTGCCCTGGCAGAACACTTACAGAAGATTGAGTGCAGGAGGGCCTGCTTATGTTATTTTTGGCCCCACTCTGGTTTTTGCTTTTTAAAACTTTTTTTCTTGATATTAATTTCAATCTGATCATTTCATCCTATCCAAACAAAAGCTTTGGTAAAAGAGGTTAAGAGCAACATCAAAGAAATTGTGCATTTTCGCTTTTTGAGCCATGAGGTATTGTAATATAATAAGAAAGCAGAAGAAAGACAAAAAAAAAAAAAAAAACCTGCAATTTACCAAAGTCATTTTTAAATTCCAAGAATAGTAGAATTAAGCAATAAAAGCAAGAAAAATGACTTTGGAGCTGTTTACATATGCCAATTGAGATTTTTCAAGATTTAACTTAGTATCTCTATCTTAATATTTATCATGTCTATTAATATTGAGATACAAGGGGATATAATTTTGCCCTTAAATGTGTGAAATCATTAAAATATTTTTTCCCTTTAAAAACAATAATTCTGAGTCTCTGTATTTTGTGCATGTGCTCTCAGATATTTTTAATCCTCAGTCATGTATTTTTTTTTTAAAAATCCATTTATTAAACTTTTTTTTTTTTTTTGTCATGCAACATAGAATCTATCTTGGTAGTAACCTTTAGTATTTAACATGCTACAGATCGAAGTAGTAAGGATTTCATCTTGATTTTATAAAGTCTATTGAATATTCCAAACAGGTCATGGGTAAATTGGACCTGACAGAAACTGCTGTTTGAAAAGCATTTTTTTTCCTTTTTATTCATCCCTCCACCCTCCCCCGCCTTTTTGAACACATTTGTAGTGTTCAGTAAAGATTCTCCGATATCCCGTGGACCTCTATTCTCTCTTTCTCCCTCTCTTTATATATATCCCCCCGAAAAAAATTTTCCACTGTTTCCCTGAGGCAAACGGTGTCCCATGTGACCAAATCAACTTTTTCTGGCCACTAAGATGTACTTTAGTGCATTGCATTTTATTGAGACCAAGCTGTGGGAACTAAAAGTAGTTAATGAGAAAATGTTCTTCAAGTGACTGTTTTTCCACCCTGAAGTTAAGTGAGAATATGGGCAAGTAATTTAATTAATAATAATACAAGTTTGTTTCATTTTCTGCATGGGGATAATTCCTCTATCTTAAGATATTTTGTAGGGTGATTTTTTTTTCTTTTTTTTTTAAGACCAAGCATTCCTTTTTTCTAATACTTAATAGGTAGATAATCATACATAAAAAGGTAAACTTTTACCTTTGGAAACATTTTAGATAAAATGAAAACATTTTATGAGATTTTCAAAGTAATCTTTTTTTTTATTATTCATTATTCATAATCTGTTTTTCTTGCTTACTTTCACTTTACTTTCGTTTTTTCTGATCTCCCTGCTGTCTTTATCTTTGAAACTCTTGCTTTATTTTTTTCTTTCTTAATAAATCTATTTTCTTTTTTCCTAATCTCTTGTCCTCATATCCTTTGTGATATTTGTTAATCTTCAGCGTCAAAACAAAACAATGGTGTGTGTGACATAGTACCATAGTAAATATTTTTATAAGTTTTACTTTGCTTTCCATAACAAAAAAATCGTATTGTTTTTATGGTAATTGCCAGGCATTGGTTATGGTATTTGTCATTTTCTGCATGCTATCCATGTGTTGTTTTTGCCTTTGAGTTAACTCCAATTCATGGCAGCCTCATGTACAGCAGAACAGAAGGTTTCATGGTCTTATGTCATCCTAACAATTGCCTACTGTCTTGGTCATCTAGTGCTGCTATAACAGAAATACCGCAAGTGAATGGCTTTGACAAAGAGAAATTTATTCTCTCACAGTCCGGCAGGCTAGAAGTCCAAATTCAGGGCACGAGCTCCAGGGGAAGGCTTTCTCTCTCTGCTGGCTCTGGAGGAAGGTCCTTGTGATGCAACAGTCTTCCCTTGGTCAGCGTAGGAACCTCAGGTGTAAAGGATGCACTCTGCCCTGGGCATTGCTTTCTTGGTGGTATGAGGTCCCCCACTCTCTGCTTCCCTTTCCTTTTATCCCTTGTAAGATAAAAGGTGGTGCAGGCCACACCCCAGGGAAACTCCCTTTACATTAGATCAGGGATGTGACCTTAGTAAGGGTGTAACAATCCCATCCTAATCCTCTTTTACGTAAAATTACAATCACAAAATGGAGAAAAACCACACAATGCTGGGAATCACACCCCAGCTAAACTGATACACACATTTTTGGGGGGACATATTTCAATCCATGACACCTACATATTCGAGTCCATCGTTGTGGCTAACATGCCAATCTATTTCATCAAGAGTCTCCCATGTCCTTGTTGGTCCCCTACTTCACCAAACATGATGTCTTCCTCTAGCAATTGATCCCTCCTGATAATGTTTCCAAATCAGGCTAGTGGGACAATGTTCTGTTGTGATCCATTAAGGTTTTATTGTCTAATTTTTGGAAGTAGATCATCAAGCCTTTTTCCCTAGTCTGTCTTCATCTGGAAGCTATGCTGAAACCTGTCCACCAGGGGTGGCCCTGCTCGTACTTGAAATACTGGTGGAATAATTTCCAGCATCACAATAATATATAACCTACCACAATACAACAAACTGACAGACAGATGGTGGACTCATGTGGAACTCATAATAATTAAAGATGTGAAGATTAGAAAAGTTTTCAGAATTTTTTCTTCCAGCAAGTCCAACCCATACCTCAAATTTCCAAGCTTTGTGAACAATGTCAAAAGCTGATGTGGAGTCTGTGAAGGCAAGGCTGAATGCAACTGAAAAAGCAAGTACAAAAATAAAACACAGCACACAATAGTAGGCACAGACACTACTATGAAAACATGCAGTTCTTAAAAAAAAGCTAGCGACCTTTGAGATCTTTCTAAGAACTTTCATGCTTTTTCTCTCTAGTTTACCTAGTCAGTAAATACTTGATGAACGCTGTCAGTCTAGATGATGGGGACTAACTAGACGCAATCTCATGCTCTGAGGGAGATTATTGTCTTTTGATGATAAACATGTTTGCAAATAACAGAAAAATTCACTCAGGGATTAAGATGATTTTTTGGCTATTGTTATCGTTTTTGTAGTATGGGCTAAGTGAAGGGGGCAAGGTTATAATCATATAATATGATTTGTAATAAGATTGCTAAAGGCAGAGGACTTTGATTTAATTCAAAACCGTGGGAGAGATTGCCTCACTCTTGACTTAGATACATGACTTATTTTTATCTTGCATTTAAATGTAACTTTTCTTTTCCCTGTGGTGGTAATCAGAAAGAGTAGGAAGCACAGACATAACATTATTCAGTTTTAATTTGAGCATGCCTCTGCTGCCGGGAGTAAGTAGATACCACATACAGCAGTATTTTAGCATTTGTATAAAGAATTTATGATCTAGATCAATATGTTATAAAATTTAAAATGCCATACAAAAAGTGGTTGAGTAATAGATACAGACACACCATTCAGCCTGTATTTTTTGATATCTGAATGTGTAGGAAGCGAGCATGTGCTTATCAATATATCATCATTTAGCTCTTCTTGACCATGTTGCTGCTGATTGGTAATTTTCTCTTCCAGTTGCTGGATATCTCTTACTGAATCCTGGGAGGGACTGTTAAGGGACCAGAGACATGATGTATTGGGTCTACCACCCACTATTGCATGCTTCCATTTGTATCAGGATAAGTAATCTTTCCTGAAAGCACCAAGGCTCATTAAGCAAAACTCAGGTCTCCCGGACTAAAAAATAAAGGACATACAAGCATAACTAAGATAAAGCTTTGGGATACAGACGGTGTCTCCCTGGAATCTAAGAGAACATTTTGGATCCCTAAATGGTTACCTTGAAGACACTGGGAATAGCATACGCCTGTGTGTGTGTGTGTGTGTGTGTGTGTGTGTGTGCGCGCCTGTGCACCCAGCCACCCCACCCCCCCATTCACAGATAATATAAAGATAAGCACTTCATATTAGAAATAATACCAATAAGTCAGAAAACTCAAAGCTAAGTAAATACTTTTGATAATAACATATATCAACATGTAATATATATAATATATAATAACATTATGTATTAACTAATTTTATGTTCACAGCAACCCTATACTGTGTAATAATATTACCTCCGTTCTGTAGATGAAATTGAGACACAAGGAGATTAAGTAATATACATAGCTAGAAATGGCAGGGTGAGAATTTGAACCCCAGTAATCACTCCCACCAGCTTCTGTAAAGATTACAGCTTTGAAACTCTTTGGGGTGGTTCTACTCTGTCTCCTCAGAGGGTTGCTATGATTCGAAATTGATTCAATGGCAGTGAGTTTGGTTTTGGTTTTTTGAATCTTACTTCTAATTCTGTGTGCTTAATCGCCATTCCAGACTGCTTCTCTGACAGCTGATCTTCGTTGTAAACTTTGAGTTCATGTGATAAGTAGTTGAATAAACTAAGATAAATACTCTGCTTGATTGATTGATTTTAGTATTTCGGTGAAAATTATTTTATTATGCATAAAACCTTCTTGGAGGTAACTATAAAAGATTACAACTAGAGAGTACACTAAATAAAATGAAAGTAATTTTATTTAAGAGAATTTTAATAAAATTAGATTATAAATAACGAGGAACCAGAGGAAAATTGAAGAGAAAAGGGAAAGTTCAAGGTAGTACAAGTTCATCAAATAAACAGTTCTCTATCTCAGGAACAAATTATACCAGTCTGCAAGAAGGACAAAAAGAGTAACAAGATACTACAACCCGAGACCTGCAAGTCAAATGGGAAAGCCACAAAGAATGGAATTCAAGCCAAAACCCAAAGGAAAAAAATAGCACAACTGGAGAGAGACTCAGCAAAAAGCTAAATAGAAAGGAAATGCAACCATAACTAAAACTTAAAACAAGAACAACAACAAATTATCCAGCTGCTAAAATAACTTGGTTATCCTGCAGCCTCAATTGTTTACTTCCCAATTTAGAAATTATATTTGCAATGAGTTTGAAGTGAAATTTATGTTAGCAAAACTTTTCTTAACATATAAAAAAAGCCAAGCTAAGGACCACATGGAGTCTGTGTGGTGCGGGTAACATGCTTAGCTGCTAACTGAAATATTGGCAGATTGAATCCACCCAGAAGTGCCCTGAAGAAAGGCCTGGCAACCTACTTGCAAAAAATCAGCGATTGAAAGCCTATGGAGTTCAGTTTTACTCTGACATACATGGGGTCATCATGAGTCAGAGATGAGTGGCATCAGGTGATCAAGGATTATAATTGCAGAAGAAATTATCTCAGAACATTTTAGAAAATCTCTTTAAGGTCTAACAGGTGGTATGTAATTTGCAAATTAGAGATCCTCAATAATGAATTAGCAATGTTTTCTTTGTTAAGCTGAAGTCAATTGATATGTTTAATGAAAACCACTAAATACTAAAAGGGGGAGATTCTGTATTTGAATCTTGTCATTAAATTAGACAGAACCTAAAAAAAAAAAAAATTTTTTTTTTTTTTTTAATCAATGAGTATTTGAATATATTGCTGTACAGGTCTGCATACATGCTTCCTGGTTTTGCTAAAACACTAAACATTTCATTCTGATCTTATAGTTTAGCAATGGAATAGCGAGAGTGGTTGACCGCAATTCAAATTTAATTATCTTTAAATACTAACCTCTAAATTGTTTCTGTTAAATCAAATGGCATTGATTGATCTACAGTGAAATCAATGACATGCGCTCAGTATCAGAATTTAAAGATTTGACCAGGAGTTCTTTAATAAGTTCACGTCAAATACAATTTCTTAAAACAATTATTTCTTTGCACTTTTAAGTCTTCTGAAATTCTTGAATTTGAAGTCTTTGAGAATTTACAGGTCCAGACCTAGGAATCTGCCAGGAGGCTGGGGGAGGGAGGGTGTGCATGAGCCCGGGTAACTAAAGGATCTGACGCTCCCAGGCTTGTTTTCCTCACCGAACATTTATCTCTTTGGCATGATGAAGGGCGGTCCACGGTGACTGTAAAAACAAACGCGATTAGCACCAACGCAGCATGTGTTAACACTGCTGCAGCCTAACGATGAATGAGCTGTAAGCGATGCCAACACCTGTGCTCCACGAGGTTGAGTGACACCCACACCCAGCGAGTCATGAGCGCTCCAGCACATCTAGGCACATCTCACCAATTACAGCGGTTATGGAGGAGTTCTGGTCTAGCCATTCTCACTGTCTCAATCTCTGCTGTCATTATTTCTTTATTTGTTCATTCATTCTTCCACAATTTCACAGTGGGCTTGAAATTTTGGGTACCCAGATATAAAAAATCTGTGTTAGCCACCAAAACAAAACAAAACAAAAAACCTGTTGCCACCGAGTGGATTGCGATTCACAGCAATCCTATAGGACAGAGTAGAACTGGCCCGTGGGGTTACCAAGGAGCAACTGGTGGATTTGAACTGCTAAACTTTTGGTTAGCAGCTAAGCTCTTAACCACTGTGCCACCACACAGTAAAATTAAGTAACCCTAAATCCTAGGTTATTAGCAAGTGTACTTCATTAAAGAAATAATGCTTGCTTTTTCAATACACTGTTGTATGAGGTATTTATCATACTTGGCCCCTGATGCTGAAGGAAGTTATCAGGCATCTCAGCTAGATTGACTCTGTATTTGGCAATGCCTGGCCAAAGCCAAACCAAATTCATTGCCATTGAGTTGATTTTTGACTCATTGTGACCCTATAGGACGGAGTAGAACTGCTCCAAGGAGTGGCTGGTGGATTCAAACTGCTGACCTTTTGGTTAGCAGCCAAGCTCCTAACCATTGTGCCATCAGGACTCCATCAGTGCCTAAAGGGATTACTAAATTGCAGCTTTTTATAAAGACAATCTCAGAACAAAATGACAATAGCTGAACACGTACAATGGTGTGTTCTATATTTACTATACAAAATACTCAACGTAAGTATAAATATTTCTATGTAAAGAAAAAATTTTGAGCAATGGCTCAGTGGTAGAATTCTTGCCTTCTGTGGTTTGATTCCTGGCCAGTGGGCCTCAAGCACAGCCACCACTTGTCTGTCAGTGGAGACTTGCATGGTGCTATGATGCTGAACAGGTTTTAGAGGGGCTTCAAGACTGAGAGACTAGGAAGAAAGGCCTGGTGATCTGCTTCCAAAAATCAGCCAGTGAAAACCCTATGGATCACACTGGTTCAGTCCCATTGTGCATGGGGTTACCATGAGTTGGGGGCCAGTTTGAGGACAGCTAACACCAACAACAACAACATTTCTTCCAGTCTGTTTCAACAAGAAATAGATGATTCTGTTCCTATCTGCAACTTCAATACCATTGAGTGATCTGTGTTATGCTATATATGGTTCCATGTCCCATACAGTGTTTCTGTTGCTATAGCCATATGATGTGAATTATTTCCTCTATCCTTAATTTATACCTTGTTTTATTTATAGCCATCCCTCCTATCATCACTTTGCCTCAAAAATCAGTTGAGAAAAATATCTTTCCTGTCATAAATGTAATTCCTTTATCTTTGGGTAGACCATCCCTACCTGGAGGAGCTTGTGTATATATTTATTTCTTCCAAATTTCAAAACTCTTTACTCTTTTAGTTTCCAGCTGACACTTTTGCTCTAACTCCAAATTTAGTCACGGTCTTCTATTCTTAAAGCAAATTGTGTTTCTAATTCTCTTATTTTTTGATGATATTTTCTTCCTTTCATGGGCCATTTTCTCAAACAGCCCAAATCTATCACGCTTATGTTCCTGTATCTTTTGTTTTCATCTTTCCCTCTAGAATTATTAACGGAATGCCTGTATTTGAGGTTATCAATAAACTTACTCTTGTAAAATCCGTAACTGTTTGCTTTTACTATTTTTCTTTTTAATTGTGCTTAATATTTATCTTAACAATCAGATTGTAGGTTCCTTGATCATAGGGACTATGCCTGTTTTCTTTTCACAAGAAGCCTTATGGAGTAGATGGTAAAAATATAGGCGCTGGAGCTAGACTCCCTGACTTCAAAAATGTTTATTACCATGTACTAGCTGTTTAACCATGGGAAAATTTCTTAACCTCTCTATTCCACAGTTGTCTCATTTGTAAAACGGCAATTAATAATATATAGTTCATAGGACTGTTGTGAGGAAAAAAATGAGTTAATGTAAAGAGCATAGTATAGACATTGACACATAATAAATATGCTATATGTTTTAGCTATTACTACTATTTATCTATTGTTACTATTACCATCTCTGTAATTCCAGAACCTAGCACTGTGCCTGATACATACTAAAATTCCAACCAGTATTCTTGGATGAATGATTGAAATGAATTAATGGATACTACACTTAACACCACTAATGTTGCCACCTCTTAGAAAAATTTATCTCCTTTGATTACCTACATGCTGCTCAAAGTATTGTCTTTTCCTATGAAGTACAATTCCATTTTCCACTCTTCTCTGTTAGTCACTGGAAAAATCTGCACAGTTTTCTGATCTCATCTGCGACTATGCGCCTTACCTTGCGCACCACACGAAGTCACAGTGGCCTTTTTCTCCTTTGAACAGACCAAGCTTATTCTTGCCTTTGGCAATATGTGATTGCTATTTACCTCTGCAGTGCCTTCCCCTTGGGTTATCACTTGGCTGGTGTCTTCTTGTTACTCAGGCTCCGTTGAAATGTACTTTCCTCAAAGAAGTCTTTCTAGATACTGTCCCCCCACCTATTATATGTTCCTTGTTTATTGTCTTCATATCACTACCTGAAATTAACTTCTCAATTTTTTTTTTTTTTAACCTTATTGTCATCTATCTTCCCTACTAGGATGAAAGTTCAGTGAGGACAGGGACTTTGCCTGTTTGATTTACCATTTTGGTCCACTGCTTGACACATTGTAAGTTTTTTATGAATTATCTGTTAAAATACATTAACAAACGAAGCTAGGGGCAGGAACCATATCACCAAGAGCCTTGTATGTCATGTTTTATAAACGGAATTGTATTCCAAAACCAACAGGAACCATCCAGAAATGGTAGGAAAAAGGTAGACACATGTATTTAAGAAAACTTTACAGAAGAAGATGTATCTGAGTTAACACTTGAGGAACAAGTGAAATTTTTACGAAAGCAGAGGTGCCTTTCAGTGAGAAGTTCTGAAACGATACGCCAGTCAGAGGTGCCACAGAGAGTGCGGTTTGTTCAGGAGATGGTGAGTAGATCAGTCTACCTATTGCAGAAGTTTCCTTAAACTAGTGGTGGTAGAAACATTGAATGGTAGAGAGGAAATACGAGGCAGGCTATTCTTGCTGGGCGAAGTGATTTGGAATTGTCCTCTAGCAAGTGATGTTATTTGAAAAGTTTTGCAACTGGAGATCAACATAATGAAAATTGTAAGAAAAAACATCCTCGATCAATCAAAGCTCTCTGATCCTTTAAGGCCCCTCTTAAGACCACATCTTAAGATAAGGACCTCCCTAATGAAAGTAATAGAAAGATACTCCTGTGGAGTTTCTAGAGACAGTCTAGTTCAAGACTTTCATTTACATGAACTTGGATTCAGAGAGGTAATGACATCTCAGGATAAACTGAACCCCCTAAATTTAAATTAGCATTTATTCAAAGATTTTTTTTTTAAAATAGTCCATTTTCTACCTAAAATTTCTCATAAGAGGGATGGTAACATTTTCAAAACTGCTTCACAGGGTAATTTTGAATTATTTTATAGACTAGGTTTCCTTTTTGTAATAAACCTAACAAGCATCTTATGATAAAGCAAATAGGGTCTAGCATTGATTTGGACATATTTGTATAGGGTCGCTATGAGTCGGAATCGACTTGACGGCACTGGGTTTGGTTTGGTTTTGGTTGTCAAGTTAGAGTATCTTTGTCTTTTTTTAAAATCTTTGTGGGGGATAATAAACAAACAGTTCTTCCGATAACAAATTGACTATGGAAAATTGTGGCCACCCACATTATGTAAACAAATTTTACAAAACCAGCAGCAAGGTTTAGATTCACATCTTTTTTTAATTTTATTGAAACATCTATGGAATGAAAAGTAATGAAAGACTCAAAATAGAACATTTTTCCATTTCATTTGAAGGAAAAAAAAAAAGGACACATGAAAAGCTCTATTGTAACAGTGAAAGGATTTTGGGTATATTTATGTGTTAAGGAATTTCTTGACAATGAACATCCGCTCATCCTCTTACAAGCCAGTGCCTCGTATAAAATTGTGGCGTAGTGGTTAAGTGCTATGGCTGCTAACCAAAAGGTCCGCAGTTCGAATCCACCAGGCGCTCCTTGGAAATGCTATGGGACAGTTTTACTCTGTCTGTAGGGTCGCTATGAGTCGGAATCAACTCCAGGGGAATGGGTTTTTTTTTTTTTTTTTTCCAACATTTACATTATTTCTCAGTTTACTTCTCACACCACATCACTAATTGTATTAATCAGATGCCTAAAAATCTCTTAAGCTTCACAAAAGAGGAGCCCAGGTGGTGCAATGATTAAGCACTAGGCTGCTAACTGAAAGGTCTGCAGTTCGAACTCACCAATGCTCCGATAAAGATTACAGCCAAGCAAAGCCTGTGCGGTGGTTCTACTCTGTTATATAAGGCCATTATGAGTCAGAATCGACTCAAAGCATGCAACAACAACAAGCTTAAAAAATGAGGTTCTCCAAAAAATCTTCTCTTTTGACTAGCATTTGAGTTAAGATTAAAAAAAAAAAACCAGTAACAGCAGCACTTTTTGTGTTCCTTGTTTACTCTGTTGCATCAACTTATTATTTTAGCCTTCATTTCAATTTTTTTCCCCAGTGGCATATATTTATAACTTCCAATTTAACTAGGGGCTTTTGAGCTTCTTTGCCGTATTTGGGAGATATGTGACAGTCAGTTTGCAAAACTTGAAGTTGTTTGCTGCTTTCTCACAGGGTATCTCCAGTGGCGTCACAGCTTCCAAGAGGCTAACAGACCTACGTCTCTTCAGTCTTTGGGGTGGAGAGGAGAATCTATTGGGGAAAATGAACCTTAAGCCGAGCACTTCAGTAGCTGCTGGGAAGGGGCTATTCATCTATTGACTGAATAGGGGAAGGGCAACAATTTTGATAAATCGGGACAATGGTGTGAAGTGTGGACGTATCTGAAGAAACATTTTAGCCATTTCAGTGTATATCAAGGGAGTTTTCTATCTATATGATAATTTTCACTGCTACCTCTTTATATTCTAAGCATACAAATTAACAAAGGAGGCATATATGTCTTTTGTGGGCCGGCCGAGTGTGCTATAACCCTATCGGCATGCAAAGGTTCTCCTTTGATGGTAATATGCTCTCTGGCCCTTCCCTGGGAGTAGAAGATCCTTGGAACTCTGGCCTTTGTTCTCATATCTTTGGTTTGGTGTCTGGCCTCACTTGTGACCGACAAAGTAAGCATCTTGAATAAACCTCAGCCTCTGATTTCACATGAATCCTGACTTCGTCTCCAACTGTCTTGTTGGTTGGATTGATTTCCAGGCAACCATACTAGTCATGGAAATGCTGGTGGTGTAGTGGTTAAGAGCTATGGCTGCTAACCTTTTGGTCAGCAGTTCAAATCCACCAGATGCTCCTTGGAAACCCTATGGGGCAGTTCTACTTGTCCTATAGGGTCACTATCAGTTGGAATGAACTCGATGGCAACAGGTTATTTGTTTATTTTTATACTAGTCATATCCTAAGCCCTTGCCATGACAACATGACATCAGGTAAAATTAAGGATCTGGGAACTTGCGGTTCCCAGATCCTTTATTTTTTAATCCCTAAAATAGACATGAATATTGAACCTATGGAATATGTCACATTCACCTTCTTGCAAGTTTTATCAGCAATACTACATATTACACCAGTTAAACCAGTTGTGACCCTATCTGTTTCAGATGTATGTCAAAGGAGAGCTGTGTTCCATAGGGGTTCCTTTGTGTCCGTGTGTGTGACTTATGGTGAACCCACGTGTTACAGACTAGAACTTATCCATAGAGTTTTCTTTGCTGTAATCTTTATGGATGCAAATCGCCTGGCCTGTTTCTTCCGTGATGCCATTCAGTGGGTTTGAATCATCAACCTTTTGTTTATCAGCCAAGTGCAAACTGCTTGTACCATCCTGGACCTGATTTTGTCAGAATTAGTTTTCTAGGCCTTTCTTCAAAGGCAGCTCTGGGTGGACTTGAACCTCCAACCCTTTGGCTAGCGGCTGAGTACGTTAACCTTCTGTACAATTACACCAGATGTTGCTAAATTATCTTGGGTAGATACTACCGATCTTGAGTTATATGTTACCTCTGCTTAAAGCTACAATCTAAATTACCTTCTGATTTTGTCTTTTCCCAACAGTACATCTAACTGTTTTGTAGTTCTACTCATTACATTCACTAGGCATTCCAAGCATGGAAAAAAAAAAAAATTCTCCCCCCAAATAACCGTACATAACAGTTGCATGATATTTTATCTTTACCTTTGCGTGATCGCATCAAAGTCTTCTACCAGCCATTTAGGGGTTGGCATCAGCAGCAGCATCCACATTTTATAGATGAGACAAGGGGCACCCAGGGAGTTGCTGTGACACATAGCAGAGTAAAGACTTGATCCTGTTCCTTGACGCTAAAGAGAGCATCCCGGTGTCCCTGTCTTCTTACTGTCCCCAAACAACCCTTCCCTGATAACTGACCAGCTCACCCTGACTTTCAAAGAGCTGGCTCTGTCAGCCAGAGGAAAAAGACCTTTCAGTATAATTTCTACACTGACCACCTGTCTTTTTCCATATTTAGACTTAATTTGTGCTGCTAAATAAGGTCGCCCCATGGCCAAACAGACTAAACTCTGAATTTTAAACAGATACTTTGTTTATAACTGCCTTAAGTCATTTTTTTTTTTTTTTAGTCATTAGTTCTCAGGATGAAAATACTGGTTATTTTAAGTTCAAAAAAACTTGGTAAACAGACCAGAGAGGATTTTTTCCTTCTTTATTTAATGCCCAAGGACAAAACCTCAGGATGTTGCTGTTTGAATCTCACCGCCATGGTGTCACAGCCTTCCCCAGCTGAGCTTTCTGAGTGCCCTCATAGCTGAAGACTACACTCCAACCCTCTAACCACAGGGCCTGCAGACGGGGGCCTGCCAGCACCACATCTGAGGCACTCAGTGTTTGCAGGACTCGACTGTTTTCCATTCCTGCTCTTTAGTGGGTTTCCTCCTTCACCACCTCTGAGAAAGCCACAGTGTCCGAAAGAAGGAAGCAGTCCAGCATCAACAGTCAGGGATCTCCATAGCTTCTCACCGCTCCTCCTCCCTCCATCCCACCCCTGCATCCATGAGTCAAGAATACAGAATTTTTTTTTTTTTTTTTTTAAATCTTGTGTTAGACAGAGTCCTGCCTATCCTTTTGGCTTTCCTACATGCTGTTAATTTTTGGAGAAAATAGAAAAAAAAATTTAATGGAGAATACATCATTTTATCTCATTTCCCCTTATTTTACCCTTTATGTGCTCCTCCATTGTGCTGACCCAACACTGTGTACTATGTGTTAACTTAAAACTTCCTCTGTACCAGCATTATGTCACCTTACTATAAAGAAAGGAAACCATTCATGAACATAATATACCTATCTCCTCTTTGGCATTCTTTGTGACTTTGTGGGTATACATGAAATGTATATATATACAAAAGATATACAAATGCATACATATATTTGTATGTGTGAGTATATATACACACAATATACACACAAATGTACAAGTATATATTTACCTCTGACTTTGTTGATTTAACAGCTATTTGTAGCTTTTTTCTTCTAAAGGCTAACATTTGGTAAAATGTTTGATCCAATGACAGTTACATCAGCCTGCCCTTTTAGTTCAAGGTCATTCCACTTTTTGAGAGAGTGGCACTATTCTAACTCTACTCCAATGATCTGAAGATTTAACTAACTCTACTACACTAACTGCATGTGCCATTTTGATAATTTTCTAGCACCTCAGAACTAGAAATTTGAAAGGTTTAAATGGTTAAGAGACAATAAAGAGAGAAGGTGATAACCATTTCTGGACGCATGGGTATGTTAATCCCAAACATGGAATAAGGAAGTACACCTATAAATGAATAAAATTTAGAGATAAAGTGTGGATTCTTCTCACCTATTAGAAAGAGGTCAGGAAGTAAAGAATCCTTGAACATGCTTGTTCTACATTAATTCAGATGTAGCCTGACGTCTCTGGTTTGACTCAGTGGCTACAATGGGCTCAAGCATAATAATGCTTGTGAGCATGGCGCAGGACTGGGCACTGTTTTCATTATGTAGTACATAAGGTTGCTATGAGTTGAAACCCACTTGATGACACCTAACAACAACAACAGTCTAAAACGGTTGCGATAAGTGCCAGGACAAAGACCATAATCCTAAAAAATTGTCATAGGAGAGACTGAAAATGCATAGGTCTTCCTAATCAAACAACAGGAAAGGTTTGAATAAATACTATATTGCAGGTACTGTTTTTAGGCTCGAGAAATAATAAGATGACTAAAGCATTTTTCTGTCCTGAGAAAGCACACAGCCCGATTTGGGAGAAAACCAAACCCAAAAAAGCCAAAGCCACTGCCGTCGAGTCAATTCTGACTCATAGCGACCCTATAGGACAGACTAGAACTGCCCTGTAGAGTTTCCAAGGAGTTGGGAGAAAGAGTACCAGCAATACAGAATTATGATTTGGAGATATGATCCAAATTCTTGAAAATATTGAACAAGAGCCATTAACTCTCTTGAGAAGTTTTGAGGATACTTTCTGGAAAAAAACAAAAACAAACCAAACTCTCAGCCGTCCAGCAGATTGTGACTCATAGTGACCCCACAGAACAGTGTAAAACTGCCCCATAGAGTTGCCAAGGAGCGCCTGGTGGATTCGAACTGTCAACCTTTTGGTTAGCAGCAGTAGCACTTAACCACTATGCCACTTTCTGGAGAAGAGTTACATTTATCAGCCTGCAAATACATGTGTGTGTTTCAAGAGAGTCGGAACTAGAGCTGCATCCAAAACAAGCCATACTTTCTCTAAGAGACTCCTGTGCTAGATGTGTTTCCTGACTAGACTCTTGCCCTATGTGTGGAACTCAGAGCAGTTGTTTCTGCTCCTGCCTCCAACCCTTAGCTGTTACTAATTTTAAGTTTTTTTTTTTTTTCTCCTGGAGCATCAATGTTATCTCAGTTATTACTTCCATCTGTTTTCTCACAGCTTCTATCCCATTTCTGTTCTGTCTACCAACTACAAGCACGAGGTGATAACTTATCCAATGATAATTTATCTTTTGAAAACACTTGTCAGAGATTTTAATAATTCTGTATATGTTTTCTATCTTTGCATTCATATTTCAGGGAAATTACATTTAACAAGTTATTGAGCTATGCATATCCTAAAGAATATATATATATATACTTTAACCCCCCCCCCCCAGTTTATTAAAAAAAACTGCTTTTGGTGATATTTTGATGACGACCATAAAAAGATAAATTTGTTGAAATACTGTTGAGTTAGAAGTTAAAGAGGATGATGGGGCAAACCAGAAATAACATTTGTTCCATCAGGATCAGTGAGAATTTTTACTTTGTTTGAACCTGCTTCCCAATTCGGAAAACCTCTTAAGGTAGGTTTTTGTATAAAAATAGAATATTAGTTGGGGAGGGGTGGGGAAGAGGTATAGAAAGTTATGCATAGTTTTCTAAATATCTAATGTAAAACATACATAAAAAATTTCCATTGCAATTAATTTAAAAGCTGCGTAATCACTCTGTGGACCTGATAGTTACTACTGATTCCTCCGTTTAGGATACTGGTGAAACGTATAGCCAGAGCTGCTAAGAAAAAAAAAAAAAAAAGATACCGTTTCCTATTTCAGTGTGAAGCCTTTTATTGTCTTGTTTCTGTGCCCTCAGTCGGTCCCCTTGCCATGCCCCTGCCAGTCCTTATTCCACGGTGGTCCCCATGGAACATGACCGTTGCTTGCGCAAAAGTTGATGCATTTGATGTACTAATGGCATCTTGTGTAATTGCTTAAAGCATATCAATTGTATTTTTTCTTTGTTTGGTGTATTTGATTTCTATTAAAAGCTGCTGCCATCAATTTGATTCCAAATTGGCGTATGTGGCAATTTAAAGAAAGTTGATTTTTTTTTTTTCAACATTTCTAGTTAACTCTATGACAGCTCATAGAGCCACGGGGCAAAAGTGAAGATAGAAATGGGATGGTATACTTCATAAACTGTCTTGGGAGTTGAAGAAAAGGAAACTTCCATGTTCTAACTGAAAAAAAAAAAAAAATTCCTACACTGCTTAGAAAATAACCAGGATAACTGACTTGTAAATCTGGGTAGTTCATGTCCATGTAAATGTGTTTTCAATGACCTTAACTTATTGAAAATATTTTCAATAATTTATTGAAAATCTAACATGACTACAGGTTTGTTTGTTTTTTTTTTCATGTTTTTGAAATACCTGAACTCAGACATTACCTTCCATAAAATAATAACAATAAAAATAATAGGCACTATGGTAAATGTTTTACATGTAAGGAAATCGTATCTTTAATCATCAAAGTTCTTGTCTCAATACTTAGTACAATATAATTTAGTACAATCCTAGTTGTAACACTAATAACTACAACTATTAAGTTGTAACTGTGATGAATTAAAGATATTATTTTAAACAAAGTTTTTTTTTTTCCATTTTTAATACTGAGATTTTTTTTTTTTTTTGTATTGATATTAACCAATGCTTGGGGAGTAACTATTAATGGATTAAGAAATATTTTAATTAATTTCTAGTTTCTAACCTGAAATCTGTACCTTTCCAGAGGACCTGGCTCCCCTTTGTGGTTAGACTTTTCTACTCCACAATAGTGCTCGTGTCTGTAAGGACCCTTCTCTTTAAAAAGGGCAATTACTGCAACATGGAGTGTTAAAGTGGAGTTCCCTGCATGCTTTGTGCCTGGTTGCGGCAATGTTTTAAACACAAGATATTATAAGAAATAAATGCCAGGTGGACTCATGAGCATCTTCTGAATTATGCCATTGAACCTTGGGCACCCAACATAATAAGAAGGCTGGTTGCTTTCACATTGTTTCAACATGAGAGAATCCATAATTTTCTTGTTTGCAAATGCCTGCCTCCTCACAAAATGCTCACTTACTGACTTACAAAGAATTCTTCCACATTGCAGGGACCAATGTTTTGATATGCTTCAAATTATAATTTTAAATGTGTTTTGAGAAGATGCCTCTGAACAGTATTGGGATAGAGAAAATTTGAAAGGGTCTTTTCATTTTTGCCCAAAATTGAGAACTTGGCTACATAGAACTTAAAATATTTTGGGCAGGTGAAAGTTATTAGTTTTAATGTGTACTTACATTCTGCTCACAAAGTACCTTTGAGATAAATGTATAATTTGTGTTTGCTAAATGTATTTATTTTTAGGAATAGTGTTTCACTAAGGGCTTTTAATTCCAGTTACTGGAAATATATTTATGCAAGATATAGATGGGTCTTCCCTCATTCTTTATTGAAATGATCTTTATAAAATAGTTCTTAAATGACTAAAAGGAAGAAATGCACATTGTAAATTGGTACCTGGTGATACATTGAAGTAAAAATAAATTGTAAATGATTTTTGCCTGGATGAATCAATATAGAGCTGCTATAATTTTAAGTAAATACACATATAAACCTTTTCATCATAAAAGAAGAGATGTCAAGTGATAATTTTCTTTTCAGGGAATTGCCCTTCTGCCACTCCCCCAAAAGATGGATCAAGCATATACCAGAGAAAATTATCTCCCCTGTGTTCCAAGAAGTATTTGAGAGATAGCTCTAAGTTGTTTTTATTTTAAAATGTGAGATTACAAATACCACCTTTCTGTTTGCGAAAAGAGTAGGTTCTTGTAATAGTAAATAAGTTTCTCTACATTATGTTCTACCTAGGATTAGAAGAAATTTATCTAGGGAAGGCTTATTATTACTTTTAGATATTTATACCTCTTTTAACTCACCTTCCTCTTCTAAAGGAACCTTGGTGGTGCAGTGGTTAAAGCGCTTGCCTGCTAACCAAAAGGTCGGTGGTTCAGAACCCACCAGCCCTCTGTAGGAGAAAGATGTAGCAGTCTGTCTGCTTCCATAAAGACTTACAATCCAGAAGCCCTATGGGGCAGTTCTACTCAGTCTTGCATGGTTGCTGTGAGTCGGAATCTATTTGATGGTAGTGGGTTTCCTCTTCTAAAATATTCTTTCTTCTGTTCATGACTCTGATAGCCTCCAGATTGCTGGGGAAACATGGAATAGCAAACTGGAAAGACTGTATATCCATAAAGAATTGGCCAACTACCTTATTGCCTTTCCTTTATGGTATTTATGTATCAAGCTGATAAAGTTTATGGTTGGGATACTCTTCTTATAATATGTATTGTGGAGCAGTGATTAAGGGCTATCTATGGCTGCTAACTAAAAGGTCAGCAGTTCGAACCTACCAGCCACTCCTTGGAAACTCTATGGGGGCAGTTCTGTTCTGTCCAATAGGGTTGCTATGAGTCGGAATCGACTTGACAGCAACAGGGTATAGGGTTGCTATATGGGAACAGGAAACCCTGGTGGTGTTGTGGTTAAGTGCTACTGCTGCTAACCAAAAGGTCAGCAGTTAGAATCCACCAGCCGCTCCTTGGAAACTCTATGGGGCAGTTCTCCTCTGTCTGATAGGGTCACTATGAGTCAGAATCAACTTGACGGCAGCAGGGTATAGGGTTGCTACAAGGTGGAATCGACTCAATGGCAATGGGTTTGGTTTTAGTTTATCAGTGTTACTGGAGGAGTATATTTTAATCTTTCAATTTTTTTTCCTTGTGTCTTTTTTCTTCTTTCTCCCTCCTATCCTCATGCGCTCACTTCTTTTCTTTCTTTCTTTTTTTTTTCCTTCCCTTCTTCTTTTTCTTTTTTCATTGTTGACTTTCCAAGTGGTATCTTAAAGAATTCCACTTCTGTGAAATTATTCTGGATTTTGTTGCATTTGCTTGGTTTCCCAAAAATGTTTTTTTTGATAGATTAGCATGTTTTGTTGTTTGACTTTGAATTTTTTTGTGTTGAAAGTTGACTCAAATATGACTTCAATTAAAAATATAAAAATAAAATTTGCATTAAATTACATGTATGAGTATTATATTTTTTAGAATAGCTTAAAGCTTAATATACCTCCTTTCATTCTACTGGTAGCATTTAAAATTTCATTCCTCAGTTAAAAAGAGAACATTTTAAACATACCAATAAAAATGTTGAGCATCTTGAAATCAACATTTGTAAATAGTTGACACTTTACTTATTTCTTGAACTACTAACATTCAAGATAGTTTACATATTTTAAATTGTCACAGCTCTTCACAATCTAGTCGTGGCTTAATTGTATCCTTTCAACTAGTTTCTTGTTTATGCTTTGGTATAAAATTCTACTATTGATAAATGCCTTTAACTTTGTAGACTGGTTTCCGTATTTAAAATTTTCAGAATACTGCAGCCCTAAGCAATATTCAGGTTATTCTCAAATATTTTTTTTTTTTTGTCTAAAGAGATAATTTCCTAAAACTAATTTTAATTCCTCAGGTTTTGAATTTAATTTGTAGAGGACTGCTTTGGAATGAAAGAAAAAAAAAATCAGCTATTTTTTATGACCGTTGTGGTCAGCCATTCCAAACATAAGCACATCAAATATCATTATCTCAAAGAAGTATAAGTTCTTGCTATTTGAAGAGTCAACATCACAAATTTTCGTATGGGAAAAAATTTTGCATCTCTGGTAATAGTTACTTAATCATTTGTTGGAAAAATGTTGCTAGGTGCTATTAAGTCAATTCCGATTCATTAGCGACCCTATGCACGACAGAATGAAACACTGCCTGGTCATGTGCCATCCTTACAATTGTTGTTATGCTTGAGCCCATTGTTGCAGCCACTACATCAATCCACCTCATTGAGGGTCTTCCTCTTTTCTGCTGACCCTGTAGTTTACCAAGCATGATGTCCTTCTCCAGGGACTTATCCCTCCTGACAACATGTCCAAAGTATGTAAGACGCAGTCTCTCCATCCTTGCTTCTAAGGAGCATTCTGGTTGTACTTCTTCCAAGACAGATTTGTTTGTTCTTTTGGCAGTCCATGGTATATTCAATATTCTTCACCAACACCACAATTCTCAAAGGCATCAATTTTTCTTTGGTATTCTTTATTCATTGTCCAGCTTTCACATGCATATGATACAATTGAAAATACCATGGCTTGAGTCAGGCACACCTTAGTCTTCAAGGTGACATCTTTGCTTTTCAACACTTTAAAGAGGTCCTTTGTAGCAGATTTACCCAATGCAATCCATTTTTTGATTTCTTGACTGCTGCTTCCATGGCTGTTGATTATGGATCCAAGAAAAAGGAAATCCTTGACAACTTCAGTCTTTTCTCTGTTTATCATGATGTTGTTTATTGGTCCAGCTGTGAAAAATGCATCATACTTCATCTATTTTAATTGCTATAGGAATTTTTACGCCAGTAAAAAAATTAAAATGCTCTTAGGATTCTAATATGATCAAACGTATAAACTGTGCCACAGACATCCTAAGTCCTGACTCATCATCTTTCTGAAACTCCCACCTAGGAATGAAAGGCACTCAAATGGTGAGGGGAAAAAAAAAAACAAAAAACTTAATGGAAGAACAAATGCCCACAGAGTACTACATGAAAACTTGAACAAATCTTATCTTAATCTACAAATTTGAGTTCTGAATTAGAAACCAATTTTTTTGGAAAAATTTTCAGTGTGAAATTAATTTTTTTAAACTTGTGTCCCCAGTGTGAGAACATATTTATTGCTTTCACACTTAAAATTTTAATAGGATCACAATCAAGGTTATTTGCTAAAGCTTGTAATAAAATTCATTTTATCAAATTTTTAAAATCTCGATTTTATCAAAATAAAAGTTTGAACCACATGGAAAATCATATATGAAGCTGCATACAGGTGGCATATATTAAAATTACAGGTGTTATTAACTTTTCCTTAACTATATATGATTATTAAGATTTCCATAATCAAATATGTAGTAAACTCACCTTCAGAATTAAATTCTAAAATATTTACAGAGTTACTTGTCTTAAATACTGCATCTTCTCCCAGGTCCTTTGGGGTCAAAATTTGAAGAATTTAAATAAAATAGAAAACACTTTTTTTTAAATTATTTTTCTTAAATCACTTGGTTGTCTTTCAGTATGGCTGTCACAAGGGTTGAATTTTCTGGCAGTTTTTTGAGTTCAAATATTTTCTTTCTTTTTCAGCCCACGAATCCAAATTTTGGTTTTGAATAGTGTTATAGATTGAATTATGTCCCTCAAAAACATAAGTTGTAAGTTCTAACCTCTAGGCCTACAATTGTAATCCCACCTGGGAATGGGTTGTCTTTGTTATTTTAATAAGGCAATATTAGTGCAGAGTGTATCTAGAGTCACTCTATGAGATGCGAAAGAGATTAAAAGCAATCTAGCAAGCAGAGGTGGGGGAAGAGATGTCAAGCCACCTGAAGATATCGAAGAGCAGGAATTCAAAGAAACAAGGACCTTCCTCAAAAGTTGGCAGACAGAGAAAGCCCTCCCCTAGAGCTGGCACCCTGAGTGCAGACTTTTAGCCTCCTAAACTATGAGAAAATAAATTTCCGTTTGTTAAAGCCACCCACTTGTGGTATTTCTGTTATAGCAGCACTAGATACCTAAGATAGCATGGTTGTTATACAGCTTTTTGAAAGTCAGGCAGGGCCTAAGAATGGAAGTCATCAAAGTGACATCTTTGCCTTTTAAAGCTTTAAAGAGGTCTTTTGCAGCATATTTGCCCAGTGCAATCTGTGGTTTGATTTCTTGACTGTTCCTTCCAGGGACACTGTTGATCCAAGTGGAACGAAATCATTGAAAACTTAAATTTCTCTTCCAAATATAAGCAGAGGTTGGGTATATGGGTCTGGATTTCTAAGGAAAGCTTGGGCCTAAAAATATAAATTTGCATATGGATGTCACTTATGGAGTGACTGACGATAGAAAAGATGAGAGGTCCAAAGACTGAGCCCCGAAACATTACAACAGTTACAGGTCAGCAAGATAAAAAAGAACTTATAAAAGATACTGGGAAGATATGGCTGAAAAGGTAGAGGGAAACCAAGTAAATCAAGTGAGGAAAGTGTCTCAAAGAAGAGAGAGTGACCAACTGTGTCACATGCCCGTACTAGGTCAGACACAAGGAAGCTAAGTTCAGCAGTGGTGTACAGGTCAATCAGAAGTCAGCGTTTACCCATGGTTCTCAACCCCCAGTGAATATTTTCAATAGCTGAGACATATTTGCTTGACACGACTACAGGGAATGCTACAAACATCTAGTGGGTAGAGGCCAGGGTTGCTGCTGTAATGCCAGAACAGCTCCCCACAACAAAGAATTGTCCAGCCCAAAATGTCAACAGAGTTTAGATTCAGAAACCCTGATCTAGACTTGGGGAGGATAAGTAAAAATTGCCAGCATCGATATGGGACAGGTAAGATACAAAGTGTCCAGAAATTTTGTAAGTGACTAAAGGAACAGAAAAAAAAATGACAAGACTTAGTGACTAGTCAACAGAGATTATACATAAATAATCAAGCTTAGTTTATTTCAAGAATCAAGTACCACTGACAAAAACAAATCAGAAAGAATTGTTGCTTTGCTTTTGTGGGGAAATGTGTTTGATTTCACAGTTGAGTTTGATGGTGAGACATACTGCTTTACCAGTTACCAGCTGCCATGGGGTCAATTCTGATTCAGAATTGTATATCAGAGTAGAACTGTGCTCCATAGAGTATTCAGGGCTAATTTTTTGGAAATAGATCACCAGGTCATTCTCTGTGGTGCCTCTAGGTGGACTCGAACCACCCACCTTTCAGTTACCATCCATGTTAAGCATTTGCACTACCCAGGGACTCAGTAAATAATTGGAATTATGGTGCCGGGGTCCAAGAGAAAGGAAAAAAATGACATCATTGCTCTCTTAGACAACCCCTGGAACTCCATTCAGTACCCATGTAAGCATATACAATATTCAGAAGACAGCCTGAGAAATACAATCTAACTCTACCCCATCAGCCTTGTCCAGGACCTCACACTCTTCCTAAGGAATTTAGAATGGAAAGCTGACTTCAACTCACCTTTTGGATGTAATGCACACTGTTGTCTCATCAGCCATGAGTTTTGTTTCTTCCCCCTGATATCTGCACCCACTGTTCCTCCCCTCCTACCCCCACTACACACGCACCGTTTATATCACATCCAATGTATAGTCTCCTGTCGCACTAGGGATTGGCCCCAACTGAAGGCTTTTCTTTAAGACTTCCTTCCTCTTGCTATTCCCCTTCACCAGACATGGCTGCCTACGTCTTACACTTCCATTTCAAGACACTCATTTCTAGAAGAAAGGCCTAATTTTGCCTTAGCAAACCTTTTATTTCTGTATTCCAAATAATATTATATCTAAGAATTCAATGTTTTGAAATAAAGTATTGCTCCATTTCAACCATCAAACTTTTACTGAAAACTTTTTCTAGATGCTATTACAAACACAGCAATGTCTTCCTCATTGACGTTGCTTGGTTTAGTTGATAATAGAGGAGAATTAAGATTGTCGAAATTGGTGAGGGAAAAAAATGTAATAGCAATCGGGAGAGAGTTGGAGTAACAGGTACATTTTATTAAAAGCCGCCACCACGGGGCCAGTTGCTCTTGAGTTGATTCTGACTCATGGCAGCCCCATGTGTGTCAGAGTAACCTGTGCTCCACAAAAGTCTCAGTGACTGATTTTTTGGAGGAGCCCTGCTGGCACAGCGGTTAAAAGGTCAGCTGATAACCAAAAAGTCAGCAGTTCAAATCCACCAGCCACTCCTTGGAAACCTTCTGGGGCAGTTCTGCTCTGTCCCATAGGGTTGCTAAGAGTTGGAATCAACAAGGCTTTCTTCCAAGGCACCTCTGGGTGGACTCAATTCTGCAACCTTTTGGTTAGCAGCTGAGTGCACTATCTGTTTGCCCAACCCAAGGAATCCTTATTAGGATCAGGGACTATCAAATCTGACAGTTTGCCCCGAGACTTACATCTTCCAAAAAAATTCACTTTCTAAATAAAGGAGCTTGGAAATCTGTCCCAATTAAGTAAATTATTATTTGTGGGAGGATCTAATTATAGAACTCTGTTAGAAAAAGGATGATTTTTGATGCTGATAAACTCCCCAAACAAAAGATTGTATTAAAACATACATTATGGTTTCTTTTGCAGTGTATATAGTGTCTGCAACGTGTCTGTCAATTCTGGTTGTACACTTGAGAGAGAATAATCTTACTGCTTGTAATTGAGATTGCTGTAAACCAAAAATAATCATGATTATGTAAATAGTCTATTGAAAGTGACATAATAATTAGCATACGTGTGATTAAGAAATATAATGGCAGATATGATAATTAGTTTGGATCTCAATCCCTATTACAATCACAAAATGCATAGTTCTCAATAAAAGAACCTGATGACTATGTATTGTACCTTTTGAAAGGAAGTTTGATGTATTAACGTTTTTGATGAGTGTCATCCTTGCTGCTGACCCAGATCGTAGTGCTAGACATTCACATACTTTTCACTTCTCCATCTGCAGGACTGTAATATGATTTGAAACCTTTACTCTGATTTTGATCCAATACATGGAATTATGAACTAATTCCATGTTATCAACAATATGTTGTCATATTCTATGGATACACATGTTATTGCTGGCTTATAGTAGGACCTAGAGACCTGTGTGCTACACAAATATTGCCAAACTGCTACTCCATATTTTAAAAATATTTTTATTGTTTTTTGAAATATAGTGGTTTACTTTTCCAGTTTTGTATTGTGATGGCTTTGTGTGTGTGGGTGGGTGGGTGTGTGTGGGTGGGTGAACCTGATTATCAAACTGTTCACTTAAAAATGATTTAAACAGGCTATAAGATGAATGAAGTATAAGTTTCCAGTTAACCTAGTGTTCCCTACGCTGAGAAATTGGCAGAAAAAGACAAATTTGCTCATGAATTCTTTTTCCCACTAACTTCCACTTTAAAAGAAGAGCCATTTCCTCAAAGAGAAAAAAATGTCCAAAAAAAAAAAAACAGCATTAATTGGAAAAGTTGAAATTGCAAGACCAAGAGGTGCTCAGAAATCTAATTATTTTAGAGAAGTATCTCTTCTCTTCATAGGTATTCAGTTAAACTAGTTCATCTACAAATGGGGGCTCTGTAGACATGCATCTGGGGTCTTGTTTCCCAATGCATGTTGTCTGGGACACTTGTATCACTAGATCTCTATTGAGTCTGTGTAACTGTGTTTTATCTCTCTCCCCATTAAATATTCTAATTCTCATGAATGGTTTCAAGGTTCTAATAACTCCAACAGCAAAGAAATGTGGTTAACTTGCTTAACCTGATGTTTATCAAATTTATTTCCTGAGGGAATACTTTTTTTTTTTTTTTTTACCGTGACCTTGGTTGCATAGTGGTTAAGAGTTCGGCTGCTAACCAAAATGTTGGCAGCTTGAATCCACCAGGCACTCCTTGGAAACCCTGTGGGGCAGTTCTAGTCTCAGTTGTAATCGACTCGATGGCAACGAGTTTTTGTTTTTGTTTTTATGATCAATTAACATACTGTGAGACTATTGTTTCATAGAGCAAATCCTGCTAAAATGTTTTAGCAGTGATTGTTAGAATGAAATTTGTATTCAATTTAAGAAGAGGTTTTTAGTTTTGTAACTCCTCAGCTGACAGCTTGCTCTTAAGTTGTAGGACAATCTGAAATGTTGCCTTTTTGGAAATGGGCAGGTGAATAGTAATTGGTTACGTTCTAAACAATGCACTTAGAGAATTATTTCAAGAACCAGCAGCTTGGGAATTTGCCAGGTCCATTTTGGAGAGGGCAACTGAACTTTGTATTTCATACTTTGGATTTTATGGAAATATGCAGAATTTGGGGAAAGAAATGTGTTAAGCAGCATTTAATTAAACTGGACTTAAATGAGGGAGGGGTTAGTATGTAGTCGGAACGGATAATTTTCTAGGAGCCCAAGGCTCAGTAAGACCCAAACTGTCTTCCTCAGATCCTGTCGCTCAGTGAATTCCAACCCTGAAATTCCTCTATCTCCCCTCTCATTTGAATTAAATAATCAAAACAACCCTTTCATTTTTCTATCCCATGCTTTTGCTTAGGCTTTTCCTCTTCCTAAACTTTACTTCACCTTTATGTCTCAATCACTACCCATAAGTGCCTTCAAGTGACCTTGCCTCCTTAACTAGTTTTTCTCATGCTGTCCTTGGTGGACAGCTGTTTGTCTGGGCTCCTGTGAGGCAATCCAAATGTTCCCTCCTTCCACATCCCCAGATGACTTTGCTTGCCTCATTATTAATAACACATTCTATGAAATACTTTTGTTGGGAAACATGTATAATTTTCCATGTTTGAAAATTTTTGATGGAATTTTGATGAGACACTCTTCATAATCAGAGACCCTGTTTCACATGTTTTAAGTAGTGCCTTGCAGAAAGTAGGTACTCAAAATTAGAACGGCATGGCAACTTCCAGATTGCCCTCGATTATATTTTTTACATTGTTAGAAATGAAAATGCAGAGTTGAAAATCACATTCTGAGATTCTGTTTATTAACTTATTTCTGAAAATATGCATAGACCACTTCACATGTAAACAGGGAATTTATTTCTTTGGAACCCAGGCATTTTTTGGTGTATTTTCTTAATGTCACTTGGTACAGGTAGTTTTCAGCTGATTAAAAAAAGAAGAAGAAGAAAGAAAGAGAAATATGGTACTTAAAATTGCATCATCAATTTTGCTCCCTTATTACCCCCCGCCCCCTCCATAGGGTTCTTGACCCATTTTTTCCTTGGGTAGAAGTCTTTCTTTTTTTTGACTTTTTATTTTTTAATAATTTCAGACTACAAAAGAAATTCAAAAATAGTACAGAAATGTCCTTATACCTTTCAGCCAGCTTCCCCAGATATACCATCTTACATAACCATAGTACAATTATTGAAACCAGAAAATTAACATTGAAACAATTCTATTAACTATTTATATAGACCTTATTCAAGTTCCCTCAGTTGTCTCATTCTTGTGGTTTTTGTCAGTCCAGAATCCAAGAACACACATTACATTTAATTTTCAAGTCACCTTAATCTCTTCTAGTCTGACTACTCTGAAATCTTCCTTTTTCCTTCATGACCTTGACAGTTAGGAAGAATACTATTCAATTACTTTTTTAGAATGTCAATTTCAGATTGCCTGATATGTAAGCAGCCGTTCTATCCTTGGAGAAATATATTCATAGTCGTAGTAACGTGAGGAATGTTCAGTTGGAAAAACTTTGCTTTTTCGAATGGTTTTTTGAATGATACCATTACTTTCCACGTGTTAAGAGTATTTTAGAGGTTTGTAAAAACGCAAAAAATTGTTCATTTTTTGCAGGTGTTTGCCCTGTAATCTTTTTGAAACTTTCATAGTGAGATTATGTTTCAGAGCTCTGTAAGCCTCTGCTTGACGTAAGCATGCACCTCTTATCAAAAAACATTTTTAAACTGTGAGGATTAAACACACACGCACACACACATTACATGTATTCTTTCTTCGTAATTTGTAGGTAGTACTATACCACTTGATATGCTGATGTTCAAAGTGATCTATTAGTTACCTGAGCTGAGAAGTCTAAGGCTTGATGCGCCTCTTCAGTGAATATCACGGAGAAACCACATTCAAAATATGCTATTTTTAAATTGATGTATATTATATAATGCTTGTTTGATGTATTTGCATTCCCCTTTCCATTCTCTGATGTGTCTTTTTCTCTGGAAAACTTTTCCAACCCTGCCTTTTTCTTAAATTCCCCATTCATTTTGACCATTTCTTGCATTGGCCAGTTTACTGATTTGTTACCCTAACCAGTCCTTGACTTAATGCAGTCTAGTTTCTCTCCCCACCACACCACTGAAACTGCTCCCTCAAAGAGGGTAAATCACTTTCTAACAGCTAAATACAATAGCTAAATCTGCTACTTAAGTGCATCATTTGGTAATGTCGGCCATGACCTTTTTCCATGAACCTCTTACTTTCTCATAATATTCGAGATACATTTTCTCTGGTTCTCCTGTTGCTTCCCTGAATGTTTCTTTCCATCCTTACCGTCTTTTATTTGCCTCTTAAAACCCTTTTATTAGCAATTTTTTATTTAAAAAAGTTTTTTTGCTGGCATATATTTTCAGTATTGGAATGCATGCTTACTAATTGTGTTGAAATTTTTGGTTTTTTAAATACATAGTTTGAGAAATATGACCTGGTAATACAAGCCGCCAATAAGGTGGGTGGTACTCCACTGCCACCGATCTGTGGTATAACAATATACCGACAAGAGCTAAATAGGGAATTTATAGCTGGTGCTGTGTTGGAATCAACTCAATGGCAATGGGTTTTCCATTAGCTTACATGGAGAACTTCTGGTTTTCCAAATATGACACAGAAAAACCAAAATAAATCCATCAGGGCTCCCTAACTGTCACAGAGGAAAGTCATAATTACATTTGCAAGCCTTATCTCACAGAAATAAAGGAAAAAAAGGCAAAAGTTTATAAAACGAACACATTGAGGAAGCATCACCTAATAGAATGCTCAACCTACATAACAATGAGGCTCCAACTCTGTTCTGCTAAGTTTTACACATTTCGAAAAAGACCCTAAATGCCTTAGAACCCAAATAACATACTACCTATGAGGTCCAGAGGTATAAAAAGTGGCTGGTATACCATTTAGCCAAAATAGTAAATAAAGAGCTAAGTATAGGCATTGCATAGAATTATTCTCTAACCATGCCGTGTGTGTACTGCCAAGGGTTTCATTACCACCTTTATACAAGTCACTCAGTCTTTACCTGTAATTTGGTTATCCATCCCGAGCTTTAGATCTGAATTTTCCATAGATACTCCAAATTCAATTAGCCATCAAACTAAAGTCATTAATCCCTGTTTTAGACACGTTCTGCTTATTTCCTCTATCTCTACTCCCCCAGTTAGGCTGAGGTTAAATCCATGTGTTATGTTCTCCCATTACACTGTCCTCTGCTTCCTAACCCATGCTATTCTCTTAATCTGAATAGTTCTTTCTCTCTCTTTCTCTCCACCTTTAAATATGCTGGTTTTTTCATTGAAGTACAACACAAATTCTATCTTGGTGATGCCTAACCTGACCCACTGGAAAAGAACTGAAAGACCCTGACTTTTGTAATTAATTTCCTAGTGTTACATTGTATCATCAATTGTAGACGTGTCTCTATTGCTTTCAATATTCCATTGTAAATCACTCAAGTGATCTTCCTGTCCTCCCAATCCAGGTCAGTGAGTTGCTGAATTGTCTTAAAATGAATCACCCATGGTTTGTTGGTGTAGTTGCTTGTTGTTTTTGCTTTTGTTTTATTTAGTGGAGCCTGCAAACAACATCTTTCCTCCCAGGGCTGATAACGCCACAGCATTACACAGAGGACTTTGGCATTTCTAATTCACTCATTCTAATATGAGCAGGAAAAAAACTAGAATGAAAGAAGTTGGGAGTCTCTAGATAATAATGCCTTCCTTCTCAGGGACTCAGAGCAGTTCTTTTGAGGATTACTTGAGTAAAACCATTTTATCAAACCAAATATAGCGAGACAGGAAATAAAATCATGGGTATTTCCAACTTACTCTTCCTCCCATCGGAAATCTGTAGATCAAAAAAGTATCTTTTCTGAATCATCAATTCTTGAACTTAATGACTTCTTCGTCTAATTTATCTAATTAGGAACTGTTAGCACTTCAGACAGGTCCATTAAAAACAAGAGCAGCTAATCACCCAGCTGTTAACCCTAGGGACAAAAGAATTTAACACTTTTCAAAGGTGAATAAGCACATTTTGATGTCTTAACAATGCTCAATAAAATCACATATACTTAGAGACAATCTACTGATATATTAATTGCTTCTGGACCTAAATCTCCTAATAAATATTGAAAATAGTTAAGGAATATTGATCATTACTTGGGAGAAATATTTGTATGTATTATTTTATAATCCAAAATACTTTTCAGGAGTTTTTTGCTCCTTCTGAGATGAAGAAAACTCTCCAGGTCAAGATCCAAACAGAGAAGAGAATGCGATACACGAAGTGGTAAGTAACTTGCAGATACACTAATGTGACCAGGTTTCTGTTACTCCATTGAGTAGTTAGCAATTGTTAAGTGCATACATACAAAATACCTCCTTACGCTAAAAATCACAGTTAAAAATAGTTGCAAATAATGAACATAGCTGAATCAAACTTTGTCAGCTCCTGTAAGTTGATTTTAATAAACTTGGTATAAAAGACACTTGGCTGTCATATAAAAAGCTTATTTTAATTTTATTTTCACAAATGCAGGGAGAACTCAAGATTGCTTGTATGGTTAGGACAGACATATTTGTGCGCCTACAAACATGGAGTTTCTTAAGATAGCATATGGTTTGTATAATAGGAAGCAAAGACTTAACAATCTCTTAAAATTTGGTTATCATTACTTTAGGTTTTTCATACTGTTCAAAATAGATATGCAACAATTAAATCAATATTTCTTGATGCTCATGGGACTTTATGTTGGAGTTCCTTAGTGGTACAAATGGTTAATGTGCTGGGTTAATTACCAAAAGGTTAAAGGTTCAAGTCCTCCCAGAGGCACCTCAGAAGAAAGACCTGGGCATCTACTTCCAAAAACTCAGCACAGTCCTACTCTGACACACATGGGGTCACCATGAAGCAGAATCAACTCACCAGCAACTGGTTTTAAAGGACTTTATATTAGTATACAAAAGCAAGTTTGTTTTATTTAGTTTAGAAGAATCTCTAGTGTCATGGGTAATTTTCTTTTCTTGGTATGTTTTCTACAGTGGGTATTAGAAACATATTTATTAGGTATACACCACCCATCTGTCAGTTTGTGATATTTGTGTGTTGCTGTGATGCTGAAAGCTATGATGCTGGTATTTGAAATAGCAGCAGAGTCACTCAGGTTTCAGCAGAGCTTCCAGACTAAGACAGACTAGGAAAAAAGGCCTGGCAACCTATATCTGAAAATTAGCCATTGAAAACCCTATAGGTCAGCAGAATATTGTCCAATATAGTGCTGGAAGATGAGCCCCCTATGTTGGAAGGCAGTACACAATGGCTACAACAATGGACTCAAACATCCAAAGATCACAGAGATGGCACACGACTAGGCAACTTTTTGTTATGTTGTACACAGGGTCACCGTGAGTCAGAGCTGACTATAAAGCGAATAACAACGATTATTAGGCATGCCTCCATTTCTCTGTTTCACTTTGCATTCTATCCAGAAGACCCTCTGTGGGATCTCCCAGAAAATGAGTGGTAGAAGGTTGAGAGAATAAAAGAGAAATAAGGGAAGAGAGTTCATAGTTAGTTTGGGAGCAAGGGTGGAGATGGCAAAACATCCCTTCTGCTCTGTAGTCTGCTACTGTCCCCACTATCCCACTCCATCCTATGCAGGAAAATGCAACAGGTTTGGAATCAAAGACATAGTGGCATGAACTAGATTTTTCTTCCAGTGGTCACATTTAGTTAAGATCTTTCTCATAGGCCAGAAGGCCTTGAATTGGGGTCAGTGAGCTTTAGATAAGATGATCAGGAATCGCTCTGAAATTACATGCAATATTTTGTGTGTATATTCATTTCCCATCGATTGGTAAATGGGTTTTTATCAGTTTTTCAAAGATACTGCTGACACAAAAAGACATGAGCTACCATGGGGCTACGAATTTAGAACAAATGCAATTAATTAAAATGAAGGTTTCTGAAAGAAGTGGAGTTCTAGTATATTTATTTTCAATAATATTTCAGGTGGGATTGGCTGTAAAATTTGTATCCTTTTGAGGGTTTTTTTTATATTATAGATCTTCAGAGGAATAAAAACAATTCAAAAGGGTTTTGTTAGTACTTTCCCTTTTGTTAGTCTCTAACACCTCAGCCAAATTTTGAATTGTTATTCTTAGAAATAAACGTGTGTGTGTGTGTGTGTTTGTGTGTGTGTGTGTTTGTGTATACACACATATACCAAACCCGTTGCCATCGAGTCAGTTCTGACTCATAGCCAACCTATAGGACAGAGTAGAGCTGCTGCATAGGATTTCCAAGGAGCGGGAGCGGTTGGTAGATTCAAACTGCTGACCTTTTGGTGAGCTTTTAACCACTGCATCACCAGGGCTCATATATATATACATGTATATATAACCCCATTTCTGCTCATTTCTAGTAATTTTACAAACCTTTACATAACTTTTCATCTATTCTGTGTCTGAGCACATATTTTTTTAAAGGCATCAATTGGTTTGTAAATATTCTCCTGATACTTGCCCCTGTTACATAAATATTAAGCTCTCCTGCTTTCATGATATTTTTACTCACATTTATAAAAACAAGTCTGATCCAGTTATAATTTTTCTTTCTCTTGCCTGGAATGTCTAGCAAGTATTTGCTCTACCTGCTATCCCTAGACCTGCCAGTTTGAACACAGGGCCCCCTACCTCCATTCCGAATCATGAAGTTGTTTATTCCAACAGTGCATTTTATGTTCACCGAACTGTATTAACAAAGATTCTTAGTCTGTGTCCATGTCAAATAATAACTTTTTATTTTTTTCATTAAATACTCATTATAAAAAAATCGTTCAGATCCTTTGGGGATTTCTTTGATGGGGGGAGCGGGAGAGATCATACTGGTTTCTGACAAACCCAAGGAGGAGCCCTGTGCCAGCTCGTGTCTCTCTTTGATGGCAAAAACATTTCTCATTTATATCTGAAGCCTATTAGCTTTTGACATGGTCCCAGAAGTTTTTTTTTTCTTTTTTCTTTTGTAATGTTTTTCTTCTCTTAGTGAATCTCTTTTCCAGAAGAAAAAGTTGAAATTCAATAAGATCAATGTAGAAGGCCAAACATTGCTTTGAGCTATGGTATTATTTCTCAGCCAGATGCTTGTCTTCTTCTGCACAGCTGCAAAACATCTCTGTACACAGGGGTCCCTTTAGTGCCAAGGGGGATAAACAGAAAGGGATGGAAATAGAGCCGCTGTTGCATGGATGACCCCACTCAACTCTGCCTCCTTCAGCAAGTTTCACTTTTCCTTAGAATCCTCAGAGGAATGCTTTGCCTAACCACCTATCCCAACGTTTAGGATTTACTTTTATGATGGTCATTTAATATTTCTTGAACATAAACTTTTGGCTAGGGTAACTGGAAATTTAAGTTTATTAAATTTTTACATACTTAACTATGATCCACAGGGTATTTTAAACCCGGTCATTTGGCTTCAGATATACTTTCTTACCACCCAAAATATACAATGTGAAATGTACAAGAGGTAATTGGATAAAGTACCTTTTCCAAGACCTCAGTATCTTATTTCTGCCAGATAATAGAGAACAAATATACAGTATTCCTATGATTAAACACACTAGATATAGCTATGAGCTTAAATTTCTAGAAAATTAAACAGAAGTGGTAATGAGTTAGAACTTAGACCCTTAATAAAATAAATAATGCATATAAATGTGTGAAAACCTAGCTTGAGAAAAAGCCAAGCCATTATAGAAGAGATAAATGATTTCTAAGACACTATACTACTAGGTAAATGTGTTAAAAGTAATAGGACTGTAGGTTCTGACTTGGAAGTGTTTCCATGATATATTTTGAGGGAAAACAAAATCAAGTCAGTCAAGTTACATAGTATGGCAAAATTCCGTTTTTTAATAGAAAGAACGATACCAATATTAAATTATAGCCACCTTTATTTTTTAAAAAATAAAAAAAAAAATTTTTATAAATATATATGGAAATGCTGGTGGTGTAGTGGTTAAGTGCTATGGCTGCTAACGAAAATGTTGGCAGTTCAGATCCACCAGGCATTCCTTGGAAACCCTATGGGGCAGCTCTAATCTGTTCTATAAGATCTCTAGAAGTAGAAATCGGCTGGACTGCACGGCAATGGGTTTTTTGTTTTTTTGTTTGGCTGGGGGGGGCGGTCTTTGTCTAGTCAGTTCACTTTTTCACCACTAGGGGTGTCCAACGCCTGCCAAAGCCTGACCTGGCTGCCTCTAGACCATCCCTTAGGAAGTGACCTGGAAGTAATGCTGCTTACTGCTCCAGCCACCTAGAGTATCACATTCACTAGCCTTCTTTCAGGTTATTCTAAGATACTCTCAGAAATTGATTTGTTGTCCATGCAAGGCAAGTTGTTAACAAAGTCTAACTCCCATTTGTTGACCCCAAGCTGAAGACTGATCGACTGACAGCTGACCTTGAAAGAGTATCAGTGTTCATGGATAGCTTACATTTTTTTAAAGAAACATACATACCTGAAGGAGTAGATGGTACATTTTCATGTACATACAGTGATTTTTGTATACGATTTGCATACTCTGTGTTCCTGGGCCCGTAGAAAAAGCCATTGCCGTCGAGTCGATTCCAACTCATAGCGACCCTATAGGACCGAGCAGAACTGCCCCATAGAGTTTCCAAGGAGCGCCTGGCGGATATGAACTGCCGACCTTTAGGTTAGCAGCCATAGCACTTAACCACTATGCCACCAGGGTTTCCGTGTTCCTGGGCCGGTACCGTCAATTCTCCAGGCTTTAAATTTCCACGTCTGTTAAAATCAAGTATATAAAAATGCACAAATCATGATTTCTTTTGAGGATTGAATGACTGATTATATGCAAAGACTTAGAACACGACCTGGCACAGAAAAAGTATTAAGTATTAAATATGGTGATTAATTGGAAAATATAAATCATGATATTCCTCGTTAATGACTATTTTTAAGGAATAATCATAATAGTGAATATATGATATATAGATAGATTTTGCATTGATTCCCTGATTCAAATATCAGCAATTATTTATAAAAGGTGGCTAACATTTCTCAGAACAGAAAGCTGTTCTGATCTATAGTTGCCATTTTTGGCAGGCTAAGTGTTTGAATAATAATAACAAAAAAATAACAATAATAAAAAATTACAGCTTATTTTGATGCTTCCAGGAGCACAATTCAAGTTTTAAATAGGTGACAGATCATTAAAAGAAGCAAAAATGTAATCCTAAAAATTAGTTGAATCTTTTTTTCTCAATACAGATTTAAAAACAGTCACCAGAAAGGAGAATGTTAAGAGGGTAGTTACTGCCAACATTGATAAATGAAGAAGTTGTATTTGCCTTGGGAAAGATAGTGATTGCCTTAGTTTAATTCCCATCTAGAAACCGATATAGAAATAAGTAACCATCAAAAGAAGTCCCTGGGTGGTGCAAAGGGTTAATATGCTCCAGGGAAGAAAGGCTGGGTGATCTACTTTCAAAAAATCAGCCATTGAAAATCCTGTGGAGCACAGTTCTACTCGTACATACATGGAGTCACCATGAGTGGGGCTCGACTCCATGGCAGCTGGTTACTGGAGCCATCAAAAGTGGAGTGCCGTATTTCTGACCCGGTCTTCATCTGTCTAAGCCAAAGGGGGAAAAAAAAAGGAAAGAGAGTTGGGGTGAGGGGGCATGGATAGGGAGCAAAAAAAGCAGGCAATGAAAGAAATTTAAGCATAAACAAAGGGCACTAAGGTTTCCTGTTCAATACATCTCCTCTGCCTATTCTATAGATTACATTGACAGCTATTCAGCTTCTTAGACTATTAAAGCCCTCTGCTGTTGAGTAGATTCCAATTTATGGCCACCCTATAGGAAGGAGTAGAACTGCCCTGTAGGGTTTCCAAGTCTGTCACTCTTTATGGAAGCAGACTGCCCCATCTTTCTCCTGTGGAGCAGCTGGTGGGTTTGAACTGCCGACCTGGGCTATTAGCCATTTACAATTTAGCTTGAATTAATTTAATCAGATAACCAGATTAGGATTTTGCTTAGGGCCTGCCAAAATCAGTCACCCTGAGGAAATAGGAGTTTTGGTCTAGATGTGGAAATCATTGGAAGTTTGATACTGAAGCAGAGAGTTGCTGCTAAGGAAGGACGAGAGTGAGTGGTGAGGAGAACCTAAGGCAGCCAGAGGGCAGCATGAGGGCACTGGGTGCCTGAGGGCTGATTTAAGGAAGTTTACCCAGAGGTGGGTAGTTGCCCAAGACAAACAGCATTCTTTGCACTTTGGCTAAGATCCCTGGTGGTGGTAAACATTGTTGATATCTGCTCTGGTTACATTTAATCACAGTGATGTTATGTGTGGGATTAGTGCCACCAAATTTTCTAAGACAGGACAAGTGAAGTTTATGGGTTCATATCTGCGTGTCTGTTCAGATTTACATCCTACTGGTTTTGTTTGGTCAGAAATCCTGGTGGCATAGTGGTTCAGTGCTACAGCTGCTAACCAAAAGGTCGGCAGTTCGATTCTCCAGGCGCTCCTTGGAAACTCTGTGGGAAGTTCTCCTGTGTCCTATAGGGTCTCTATGAACCGGAATCGACTCGAAGACAGGGTTTTTTTTTTTTTTTTCTTTTTGGTTTGGTTTGTAATGACAATTCATTACTTATTAGATCTTTTCTCTAGAAGATTAATGTGGAATTAATCATGTTTTTAACTGTCTTGATATTTTAACCCTAAAGCCTCATTAGCAGCCCATATACCGTATTTTACATGGGACTTGTGAAGTATAGACTAGACACATCAGAATTCTGATAGGTGTTTTGTCACTGCTGTTGAGTATTTCAGACTTCTTCTGAAGGGTATATATTTGCAATGTTGTAAGTTGCACGGTTTGGGGGATGCTTTGGTAAAAGACCTTGTTAGATGATGTTGGGGGCCTGTTTGCCATCAGTGCCTTCTTTCTGAGGGATCCTAATCTCCATTTCAATAAATTATATTACTATGTTCGAGTTTCAGCAAAAGAAATTATTATTAGAGCACATATAGTGCATTAGGATCTCAAGCTAAGTTTGTATTAGCATCATTATTTCATTCTAGCTTCCAAAAAATTATGAAGACTCTGAACATTTAATCTGAAGAGTTAAAGTTGCCTGAACCTAAAGCAGCACTTCGGAACAAAAATAGGGAGACTATAATACAATTTGGAGCCCTGGTGGTACAGTGGTTAAGAGCTAGGCTGCTAACCAGAAGGTGGGCAGTTTCAATCCACCAGCTGCTCCTCAGAAACACTGTGGGGCAGCTCTACCCTGTCCTTTATGGTCACTATGATTCGGATTCGACTTGATGGCAGTGGGTTTGTCTTTTTCGTTTGTTTATAATACAATTCATTGTAATTACATTGAAGATAAAGAAACTCAAACACAGGAATAAACCAGATGAGAAACAGGCACTTGATGCATTTTAAGGGAACAGACATTCCCAATAATAAAATCACTTAACTGGAGTGTTAAGTTATTCATTCATTTTGTTCTTTCAGTCTGTGACTGAGGGTATGAAATAATTCGAAAGTGTTTTCTATTTTCCAGATTTTGTCTCTTCCAGTTCTTGAAATTGTATTTATTCCTTAGACTTCATACTAACAGTTTTAATCTGTAAATATCTATATTATGTATATAATTAAAGATCACTGCTTTATTTAATATTAAATATTGTACTAGTCATTCTCTCATTAAATAATTCACATCACTTGAGGTATTTTCTCAGTTCCAAGGACTGTGCTGAATACTGAGGATGCAAAGAAGGAAATGTAGTCCCTATTTTTAAAATGTTGGGAGCATATAGGTAAGAGCAAATGACAATGGATATTTGTGTTACTTAGAGATATGTACTGGGTGATGGCAATACATAGAAAGGATGCTAAACTAGACCGTGATCAGGAAGGAGACATGAACATCTTACCAGTAGACTTGAAAGCGTGTGTGCCTAAAGAGAAGATAGTCAGGCAAAGCACTGGAAGGAAACACTCATTTTGGGGAGAGAAAGCATGACAATAAACCAAGTTCTATACACTGATGGTATAATATGCCAAAATATGAATAATTTGCAAGAGATTTTACTGGAGAGAAAGTGATGATTATATCACAAAGAATAATTATACAGTATATGCCTGTTACGTAATAAATACTCAATAATACTATTTTTAAGAGCCCTGGTGGCTCAGTGGATAAGCACTTGGCTGCTAACCGAAAGGTCGGCAGCCTGAATCCACCAGTGGATCCACAGGAGAAAAGACCTGCTGACCTGCTCCCGTAAAGAGTACAGCCTAGGAAACATGATGGGGCAGTTCTACTCTGTCATATGGCGTTGCTATGAATCAGAATCAATAGCACACAACGACAGCACAAATATTATTTTAGAAACAGTATAGATAGTGATCAGGAACTTAGATTCTGTGTCAGATTGGATTTAATCCTGTTTTTCTATTTATTTGAACAGTATTTAAACTCTCTAAGCCTAAATTCATCATCTGTATAATGGAGATTATAATGTAGGTATTTCATTGGGCTGAAGTGAGGACTAAAGGAGATCATTCATATGCCTTATTTAGTACTGTTATTACTCAGTTGTAGAGGGTCAGCAGAAAAGAGGAAGACCCTCAATGAGATGGACTGACACAGTGGCTGCAACAATGGGCTCAAGCATAACAACGATTGTGAAGATGGTGCAGAACTGGGCTGTGTCTTGTTCAGTTGTACACAGGGTCACTATGAGTCAGAACTGGCTCAATGGCACCCAACAACAACAACAACAGTTACTCAATTAATGTTAGGTACTGCTGTTGCTCTTATGTAAATAACATTATTCTCCATGACATGACTTTGAAGTGCAGTTATTACAGACACATTCATAGGAATTTAGTTATAAATTGTATACATTGGTGTTTTACCTCAGAAAATATCTACAAACTATATTAGACTTTCCTACTTATCATTATGGGGCTCTACAAATTTTTTTCTATGAAAAACACAAATAAGTGAAAGGACTTTGTTGTCTAATAATTCTGATATAGCATCACAGATTTGTACACAATTTAGCCATTGTTAGCAAGTACTGCAATATAACAGCCTGTTATTGTTTTCAGTGGTCATCAAGCATTGTATTATGAAGAATGTACTGTGACAAATCTGTTTTCAAATACAAGGAAAGGAGAAGAAAAAGAAGTATGGTATCTTAGGGAAGATTTCCAAGTCCAAATTCCATTTGAATTCCTGTGTTTTGGGTTCAGCTTGAATAAGAAAGGCCCTATAGTCAGTTGTTAATTTTGATTCAGCTTTCCATTAGCCAGCATGCTTTATACAATTTTCTCAAGAATAATATAATTTCTTAGTTCTTGATAATTGAAGATTGTCTCTCTGTTGCCTTTACACATGAAGCAAGAATTTGCTAGCCTAGCGGTAACAGTACTTTGCATAGCCAGTGAAAGAAAAGCAAACTCATACTGGCTTAAACAATAAGAAAATTTACTGGTTTACATAACTGAAAGCAATGCATTTCCATAATATCCTAAATTGCAAATTAATCTTCTTTCTCTTCTCTATCTTTGTGATGTTGTCTTTATCCAAGACATGGTTCTGTCATGCTTACAAAAAGGTGACTCCCAGTCTTAAATGCCTCAATTGACATGAGGAGAGACTAGACCAATTTAGGTCATGTGCTCACGCTAAACCAATTCCTGTGGCTGGAGGAATGCCATGTATTGATTGGTTTATGTCTGGTTTTCAAATAATCCTAGTTGTCTAAGGCAATCACAGTTCACCTATGAACTATACAGTTGGATCTACCATATTTTACGCAAATAACACACGACTTCTACATTTGCTTACCAACCACACCCTCCCCCTTGCAAGGTATTTTTGTAAATGTACTATGCTTTTTTTTTTTACTATGCTTATATTTTTTTTACAGCAATATGTAAAAAAAAATTAACATAATGGGGATTACAAGAATACTATGAGGAGGAAGGGTGTGGTTAGCCAACAAACATAGAAGGTGTGCATTATTTTCATAGAAATACAGTAAATCCCATAATTCAAAAAATTTACCTCAATGCTATGTCAAAAAAAAAAAAAACTGGACCCGTTGCTGTCAAGTGGATTCCAACTCATAGTGACCCTATAGGACAGGTTAGAACTGACCCATAGAGTTTCCAAGGAGTGCCTGGTGGATTTGAACTGCCGAAATTTTGGTTAGCAGCTGCAACACTCAACCACTATGCCATCAGAGTTCCCCAATGCTATGTAGACATAGTTAATTTCTAATACTGTATGGAAATAATGTGAAAAGCCCATTCTTGTCCCTTTGTGGATAATGCACATAGACAGACATACATGTTCTTTTCTTCCCATTTTGATAATGACAGGATTTGCCTTTCAAATTTCTAATTTTTTTTTTTTTTTTTTTTTTTTGCTAGAGTGGCCTAGATCTGGGTCTTCTTCCATCAATTTTGCCAGGCACATGGTGAAGAGCATAATTTGGAATTAGGATTAAGAAAGTTCTCTTCTACTGTATATTTGATTTTTGTATTTGTTCTACCCCTCAGACACATTAATTATGAACTGCCTTTAGATTTTTAGTTCTTTCTATTGACCAATTCCTCTTCTCTTTCTTGATTTCTTTTCCTTTTGTTTTCCTAGAGGATTTTAAATCTTTTTGATCTGCTCATTAAAATCTTGTTTTTCATTTGAAATATTTTTTCCTCAATTATATTTTTGTATGCTATGCTTTTCCAGGTGTTCCAATGTTTTGTGTAAAAACTGTTTAGATATCTTGATATCTTTGTTCTCTGTTCTCACTTCAGTTATCTGGCATAGGAGAATGGTTAGCTGTTAAACAAGTAGGAGCAAATTAGAGGAAAAAGAATGAATCTGATTTTTGGAATGGAGGTGTGATGTTTATAGACATTTAAAAAATAGTGTCTGGAGCACTATAGAGGTGCTTGTGCTGAGAATTTCAAACAGTCAATGAGATTTCTAAGGCAGTACAGTGAGAACTGAAGAAAAGAAGCCAAGGAGGGAATATTGAACAAAATCTATATTTAAAAGAATTGAAAATAGAATCTGATATATAAGAAGAAAAAAAAAAAAAGCAGGAGAAACAGTGTCGTGGAAACCAAGGGAGTATTTTTATTACTTTAGTATATATCTCTTAGGAATTACCTTCCTAGCTATTACTTCCACTTTGAAGACATTATTTGGGTAACATACCCATTAAAGGTTTAAATTAATAATTTTTCTTTTCCCTTTAAAATACTTTTCCATGCACAATTAAAAAAAAAAAAAAACCTTAAATTTTGGAACAGTTTTAGATTTACAGAATTATGGCAAACATAGAACAGAGAGTTTGCATATACCATATTACATTAAAAAACAAAAACCAAACTGTTGCCATTGAGTCAATTCCAACTCATAGTGACCCTATAGGACAGGGTAGAACTGCCCCATAGGGCTTCCAAGGAGCAGCTGGTGGGTTGCAACAGCAGACCTTTTGGTTAGCCGAGCTGTTAACCACTGCACCACCAGGGCTCCTTTCCCCTTACTTTAGTGAGGTATATTTGTCACAATTAATGAAGCAATATTGATACATTATTACTAACTGAAGTCCATATTTTATTCAAATTTCCTCAGTTTTCCCCTAATGCTCTTTCATTGTTCCAGGATCCCACCCAGGAAACCACATTACGTACATTTAGTAGTCATGTCCTCCTAGGCTACTCTTGATTGTGACAATTCCTCAGACTTTTCTTATTTCCTGTGACCTTGACGGTTTTGAAGATTACAAGCCAGATGTTTTGTAGAATATTCTTCAAATGGGATTTTTCTCACGCTTACACTGGAGTAATGCATTTTTTAGAAGACCACAGTGATAAAGTGCCATTCTTACAACATAATATCAAGGCTGACTACTATCAATATAACTTATCACTATTGATTTTAACTTTGATCACTGGGCTTTCGATACATTTGTCAGGTTTCTCCACTATAAGCAAGTTGCTATTTTTCTCCCTTTCCTCACTGTAATTTTTGGAAGAAAGTCACTACGCTCAGCCCAACCCTGAATGACTGGGAAATTTTGCTTTGCCTCCTTAAGAATGGCATATACACATAAATTATTTGGAATTCTTCTTCACAAGATATTTGTCTATTCTCTCCCATTTATTTATTCAGTCATTTATTTATATTCATATGGGCTCATGGATATTTATTTTATACTTTGAGTTATGAACCAATAGTACTTTGTTTTATTGCTCAAATTGCACTATCAGATTTGGTAATTGGGACCTCTTTCAGTTGCTTTCCATATCCCTTTGACATACCCCCATCATTGTTTATTATTTATTTTTATTTTTTGCACTTAATTTTTGGCACTACAAGATGCTCCAGTTTCATCTTGTATATTCCTTACCCCAGTCCTAGAATCAGCCATTTCTCCAAGGAGCCCTAGTTCCTTTTATTGGAAAATAATATTAGAAACCAAGATCTGGGAAGTAGGTATACTCACTGCTATTGACATGTCATTGTTTCTAGACCCTTTCAGCTTATCAAGCAAGGACATGAATATTAACCAGTTTAAAAACACATATCTATAAATATTTCTATATGTAACTGTCTATACCTATATTAAGCTAAACATGTGTTTGTGTTGATGTCTCTGACTCTAATTCACTATCATATGATAATTCTAGACTCCTCTTCTTGCTTGCAGCCCTGGTGATGCAGTGGTTAAGAGCTCAGCTGCTAACCAAGAGGTCGGCAGTATGAGTCCACCAGCTGCTCCTTGGAAACCCTATGGGGCAGTTCTGCTCTGTCCTGTAGGGTGGGTATGAGTTGGAATTCACTCAACAGCAGCGAGTCTTCCTGCCTATCTGTAAAGTCTTATTTCAACAGTAAGAAACCTCTCTCCCACCACCCATCATCCATTTATTTAATTTATTCCATTTGTTGTTCACTTCCATAGTGATTTTAGAATTGTTAACTTGTACCCCCATTTGAAACAATGTCATCAACTGTAATACAGTATTGTGTAAAATTCATTTGTCTTATTCTTACAGACTCTATTCATTTACAAAATTACATAAACCAAAACCAAACTCATTGCCATCATGTCAATTCTGACTCATAGAGACGCTACAGGACAGAGTAGAACCACCCCATAGGATTTGCAAGGAAAGGCTGATGGGTTCAACCAGTCAAGCTGTCAATCACTGTGCCACCATGGCTCCAAAATTTCATAGTCAGTACTTCATTCTCCATCCCCTTCAGTGAGGTTGCTTCCTACTTCTGTGAACATTTAGATTCTTCTGTTACATTCTGCAGTCCATCCTGGAGTCCCCCAACCTCAAAAATAAATTGTTAAAAAAAAAAAAATTACAAGCATTAAAATTTACACTTCATTCTGTAAAGTTCTATGAATTTTGACAAATGATTAATGTATCAACTTATCATATCAAATAGAATAATTTCACCACATAAAAAACCCCGTCCTTTACACATTCAACTACACTGTGCCCCAGTTTCTGACTACCCCCAATCTGCTTACTCTCTATAGATTTGCCTTTTCCAGAATATCATACAGTTGGAATCGCACAGTATGTAACCTTTACAGACTGGCTTCTTTCACTTAATTGCTCAATACCTCATTTGTTTTTATCACTGTTTTTATCACATTGTAAGGATGTGCCACAGTTTGCTTCTCCATTCACCTATTGAAAAACATCTTTTTTTCCCCCAAGTTTTAGGAAATTATGAATAAGTAACTAAAAACAATAGTATGCAGGTTCTTGTGTGGACAAAAATTTTCAAATTAGTTGAGTAAATATTTAGAAGCATGATTGCTGGATTGTATAGTAATACTCTGTTTACTTTTGTAAGAAACCACAAAACTTACTTCCAAAGTGACTGTACCATTTTGCATTCCCACCAGTGATGAATAAGATTTCCTGTTGTTCTAGCTCCTTGTTAGCAATTAGTATTGTCAGTTTTTCGGGGTTTAGCCCCTCTAGTCGGTGTGTAGTGGCTAGCACCACATTGTTGTTTTAGTTTGCAGATAGCTAATAACAACGATGCTGAACATCTTCTCATAGGCTTATTTTCCACCTGTATTTTTTTGGTCCGATCATTTGTCCACTTTAAAAAAATGGTTGTTTGTTTTCTTATTCTTGAATAGTAAAAGGTGCAGTGGTTATGCTAACTAAAAGATCAGCAATTTGAATCCACCAGTGGCTCCTTGGAAACTGTGGGGCAATTCTACTCTGTATGGCAATTTTACTCAGTCCTACAGAATCACTGAGTCGGAATCAGCTAGACGGCAACGGGTTTGTATATTTTTGATACAATCCTTTATCAGAAATACGTCTTACAAATGTTTTTTCTAAGACCTTGGCTTGTCTTTGCATTCTCTTAACAGTGTCTTGCACAAGGTAGCGCTTTTTAATTTTAACAAAGTTCAATTTATCAATGTTTTGTTTCGTGGACTGTGTTTTTGGTATTGTATTTTAAAACTCATCAGCAAACCCATGGTCAAATAGACTATTCTCCAATGTTTTCTTCTAGAAGTTTTCTGGTTTTGCATTTTAAATTTGGGTCTTTGATTCATCTTAAATTAGTTTTTGTGAAAGGTGCAAGGTTTGTTTTTAGGTTCCTTTCTTTTGTTCTCAGAAGGACATACAATTTTACCACCAAAACTTGTTGAAAAGACTTGTCTTTTTTTCATTGGATTGACTTTGCTTCTTTGTCAAAGTTGACAATATCTGCATGGGTCTATTTGTTTTTTTTTTAATTTGTTCCATTGATCTGTGCGTTTATTCTTTCACCAATACTATGTTGTCTTGTTTATGGTAGATTTATCGTAAGTCTTGAAATCTGGTGGTGTGAATAATCCAACTTTGTTCTTCCTTTTCAGTATTAGTTTAGTATTCTGGGTCTTTTGCCTTTGCAGGTATACTGTAGAACCAATGTGTTGATAGCTACAAAATAACTTGCTGAAGTTTTAATGGAGATTGTGCTCAATCTATAGTTTTTTTTTTTTTTTTTTTTATAGTTACAAAGTATTGCCACCTTAACAATATTGAGTATTCTAATTTCTGAACTTGGAATATTTTATTCAAGAGTTTTTTAAATAATCATTTTGTAATTTTCTACATATATGTTATGTACATATTTTGTTAGATTTATACTTATTTCATTTTGGGTGCTATTATAAATAATACCCTTAAATTTTCAAATTCCAATTGTTTATTGCTAGTTAATAAGAAAACAATTGACTTTCATATATTAATTTTATATCCTGAAGCCTTGCTATACTCACTTTTTTTGTTGTTGATTCTTTGGGATTTTCTACATAAACAATCATATAATCTGCCAATAGAGACAGTTTGGTTTATTATTTTCCAATAGTTATAATTTCCTTTTCTTGTCTGATTACACTAGTTAGATCATCCTGTACAATGTCGAATACAAGTAGTGAGCTTTATGAGAAAAGCAGTTAGTTTCTCATCATTAAGTATGATGCTAGTTATAGGGTTTTTGTATATGTTCTTCCTTAAACTGAAGAAGTTACCCTCTATGCCTGGCTGGCTGAAAGTTTTTGTCGTGAGTGGTGTTGGATTTTGTCAAATGCTGTTTTGCTTGTTTCAGTTGAAAAGATTTCATCATTTTCCTTCTTTAGTCTGTTGATGTGCTGAATTATGTCCATTAGTTTTTGAATGTTGAACCAACCTTGTATATACGGAATAAATATCGCTTGTTTGTGGTATATAATTATTTTTATACATTGTTGGTTTTGAGTTGCAAGTATTTTGTTGAGGATTTTTGTGTCTGTGTTCATGGGTAATGTGGGTGTATAGTTTTCTTATAATGTCTTCATATGCTTTTAGTCTTAGGGCAATGCTGAGCTCATTAAATGAGTTAGGAAGATTCTGCCTGCTTTAATCTTTTCGGGGAGACCGTGGAGAATTGGTATTACTTCTCCTTTAAATGTTTGGTAGAAACTGCTCAGTGAAATTATTTGGTCTGGTGATTTCTTTATAGACATGGGAATATTCATGTTATCTATTTCTGCTTGTGTGTGTTTAGATTATTCTCTGTCCTTTGTAAAATGTATTTGATAAAATATAAAAGTACTCCTCCAGAGATTTCCTTAAAAACAGATTTATAGAGCTAGAGAATGCAGTGAAGTAGGCAATGGTTAGTAAAGACTTAGAATGGTAATATGAAATTGTCTTTGAAAATTTGGTTAGATTAATAAGAATAGATTGTCTTCTTTCTATTACTTAAATGTGCTGGTTTGTATGTATGTGTGCCATGTGTCTGGGCACACTTGTATTTACAACACCAGGTAAGAAGTACAAAAACATTTCTTTCTATTTTGACAACTGTGTTATATTATCTTTTATTTTAATTTTTTCATATAATCTCCTTAGAAAATATTTGAGTCATTTAACATCATTTTCTTATAATCATTTAAGATTTGTCGCATGATTACGTTCAACTCATATTTAACATTTCTTTGAAATTATTCCTCACTGTTTTATGGGCATTCTTATAGGAATTAGGTGATCAGAGTAGCAATGTGCTGATATTAGTATACCTCACTTAAAGTGCAAGCCATTATAGTATAGCTTGCATTTTCCTTTGAGTAGTAATGGCCTTTTGTGCACAATGGTTGTATCTTGAATTTTATTTAAAATGTTAGCATTTCAACTACTGTGGGAAATAATAAAGGAAATGTTTACCAAAAAAAAGATAAAAGTTGCTAACAATCACAATTTTACAAAAGCAGTGATATATTTAGGTACTTTAAGACATTATATCATGTAGATATGAACTTAAAAAAAAAAAAAGCCACTGCCACCAAGATGATTCCTACTCATGGCAACCCCATGTGCTATAGAGCAGAACTGCTTCATAGGGTTTTCCTGACTGTAATCTTTCTGGGAGCGGATTGTCAGGCCTTTCTTCCTTCATGCGGGTGGGTGGCTTTGAGCGCTCAACCTTTAGGTTAGTAGTCAAGTGCAACAGGGTGACAAAAATACAGCATTTTTTTTTTCTTAAAAGTGTCTTTCACAATATCTTGTTTATATAAGTATTTGAATACATGTTTTTCAATATTATTATAACATTCTATCACATTTATAAAATCATCAAACAATGTCGCTTCTGCGTTCCGAAATGCTCAACAAATACTGAACCACGCTCTTTAGAATTAGCTGTTGCTGCTCCTGGTTTGCTTACTAGAATATCAACAACGTGAAGTCAGGGTCTGTTTTTTAAGTCTGTGTAACACTTAACCTTGTGCCCCACACAGAGTCTGCCTTATGTATAAATTTTGAGAAGATGGATGAATGGAAGAATGAATAAATGAATGCCCATGTCATGTATTGAATTTTGTCCCCCCAAAATATGTGTCAACTTGGCTAGGCCATGATTCCCAGTATTGTGTGATTGTCATCTGATTTGATTTTCTTATGTGTTGTAAAACCTACCTGTATAATGTTAATGAGGTGGGATTAGTGGCAGGTATTTTTCTTTTTTATGTTAATAAGGGGAAACCCTGGCGGCATAATGGTTAAGTGCTATAGCTGCTAACCAAAAGGTTGGCAGTTCAAATCTGCCAGGCGCTCCTTGGAAGCTCTACGGGGCAGTTCTACTCTGTCCTGTAGGGTCGCTATGAGTCAGAATTGACTTCACGGCAGTGGGTTTTTTTTTTTTTTTTTTTTGGTATGTTAATAAGGCAGGACTCAATCTATTAAGATTAGGTTGTGTCTTAAGTCAACTTCTTTTGAGATATAAAAGAGAGAAGCCAGCAGAGAGGCATGAGGACTTCATACCATCAAGAAACAAGAGCCAGGAGAATAGTGCATCTTTTGGACCCAGGATCCCAGTTCTGAGAAGCTCCTCCACCAGGGAAGATTGCTGACAAGGGTCTTCCCTTAGAGCTAACAGAGAAAGCCTTTCCCTGGAGCTGGCACCCTGAATTTGGACTTCTAGCTTCCTAACTGTGAGGGAATAAATTTCTCTTTGTTAAAGCCATCCACTTGTGGTATTTCTGTTACAGCAGCACTAGATGACTAAGACACCCATACTCACATGCCAGCTGTTGGGAGTTATCAGATAAATCCGTATCTTATTGTATCACTGAGCCAATGCACTTTCTCTTACCTCTTCTGGACCAGTGTATTAGTTTACCAGTGGCTTTTTTTCTTCTAGTCTCACTCTACTTTCTTCACTTGATAATCTCATTTACCCTTACATATAGGTTGATAATCTATTTAATAGAGCAACTATCTCATCGTATTCTCAGGTTCTGCTGACCTTTGGGGGAAGTATTGTAAAAGGCATGTACATCAGGGGGTGGAAATCTTGGCGGCCGTCTTAGAATTATGCTTACCACAACCAACATAAATATTCTTAACCCAGTTCACTTCCTGTCACCATCTTGCTGCTTCAATATCACGTAAGTGGGTCTTTGATTTCTTAACCATTTGAACAAATATGGTTTCTCTTGGGGATATTCAGATTTATTCTCTGACTTATTTTATCTTTGACTGCCTTTAGCCTCACTTCATTTACCTTTATCTAGACTTTCTTGCCAGGTAGCCACATTTCTTCCTCATCCTCTTTTAGGGTCCACTCCCTATAGAAAGATTACTGGAACCCTCCTCTTACAAAGACTTTTTTTTTTTTTTTGTACTTCAGATGAAGGTTTACAGAACAAGCTAGCTTCTCATCAAAGAGTTAGTATACATATTGTTCTATGACATTGGTTAACAACCCCACGAAATGCAAACACTCTCCCTTCTCAACCCTGGGTTCCCTATTACCTGCTTTATTGTTCCCTCCTGACCTCCAGTCCCTGCCTGAGGGCTGGTGCACTCCTTTAGTCTTGTTTTGTTCCATGGGCCTGTTCAATCTTTGGCTGAAGGGTGAACCTCAGGAGTGACCTCACTACTGAGCTGAAAGGGTGTCTGGGGGCCATACTCTCAGGGTTTCTCCAAAGACTGACCTTTTTTGGTTCCTACTTTCAATGGAAATTTTTATCCATACCAGGCGTTGGTCATAAATTTTCTATACGTCGGAACTTTTCTGAAAAATCAAGTTTCACATACTATTTTTTAATGTCCTAGAAAAAGCTAAACAACAACAAATCAGTTGCTGTCGGAGTTGATTTAGACTCATAGAGGCCCCATGTGTTTCTGAGTAGAACTGTACTCCATAGGGTTTTCAATGGCTGCGATCTTCCAGAAGTAGACCATCAGGCTTTTCTTCTGAGGCACCTTTGCGTAGACTTGGACTGCCAACCTTTCGGTTAGTAGCCAAGTGCTTAACTGTTTATACCACCCAGAGACTCCAAAGGAAAATCTAGGCATCTAAATTATTCCATAATTCTTTGAAAAGTCTGTACATATTAACTGTGCACATACTATTTCATTGCGTACCAGACAATGACTTAAGCATAGCGTTCCTGTTCAAAATCTGCAAGTGAGAAGAGGGATCATGGACGAGTGGCAGCTGTGTTATGTTTTCCTTCATTATTAACACCAGGTTATGGCTTTTATGTAAAACTCTGGAATATACATAGTTTCTCCTCTTTTCTGGAAAATATGTATGAATTATGCTTCCATCATAAAGTATATGCTCTGTTGGAAAAAAATCAAGCACTTAAATATAGAACCAAATTTTTTTTCCAACAGTAGTACAATTTCTGACTCTTTTTGCTTAGACATGATGTGAACTAACTGCTGTTGTACCCTGGGTGCCTAGGGACAAGACAAAAAAGCAGTGTGAGAGCATTACTGAGATCAGCAGAAGCTACTGCAGAGCCACCATTTTACATCTACTCTAGAAGTACATAGAGAATGTGATAGTGGATGATAATTTGTTCATTGTAGTAGACCATTTCGAGAAGTATGTTGAATATTTTTTGGAGCATAAGAAAAGGACACGAAAGAAACTGTTTCTCAGCATTTTATTTGATTCTACAGAAATTCTGAGAACCAAACTATATTCTGCAAAATATGAAGCCAAAGCCAACAAGAATTATATATATACACACACACACACTATATATGTATTGTGTACATGTGTGTGTATATATATGTGTGTGTGTGTGTATATATATATATATATGGAGCCCTGGTGGCTCAGTGGTTAAAAGCTCAGCTGTTAATCAAAAGATCTGCAGTTCGAATCCACCAGCTGCTCCTCAGAAACCCTACGGGGCAGTTCTACTCTGTCCTGTAGAGTCGCCATGAGCCGGAATCAATTCAACGGCAATGGGTCTGGTTTATGTTTTTTGGTATAAGCATATATATATATTGCTTGCAGAATAAGGATAATAACTCACCTGCTGTGTAATATTATCATGGTATGTATTTTTAATGACTTGAGTCTTCCAGTCTATGTACATCCATAAAGCCTAGTAGTGCAATTACTGTATTGCCATTCTCATCACTTCCTATCTGAGGAAATAACATTTTATTATAAAATTCCAGTTTTTGTACTTTAGATCTTTAGTTTCTAAGATATGAAAACAGACATATCATTTGGGTCAAGAATGGAACCAAAGTAAACTCTCTGCTTAAAGCGGAAGCAGCAACTTTCCGAAAAAATTCCTGGACGTACTTTCAGTTGTCTCAGACGCATTTCTTTTCTGCTCATCTTTTCACTGCATTGTGGGCTATCATAGTCAGATTGAGATCAGTTACATTTAAAAAAAAGTTCTATAGGCTATTTGCCCTAAATAAGATGGCATACTTCTACCCCGATACAACAACAGAAACTAAAATCCCTATATAAAAAGTACTGGCTTCTCTTACCATCATATTGGAATTAGTTTCCTTGTCCAATGCATAGTATTGAGTCAGGAGTAAGAATGACTTGGTTATATAGTCTGTGTTATGACAGTCCTTTCTACTTCTCTTGCTCTTTCATCTGTTGGATGAATGACAGGTTTGTTTTACTCCATGGACGTAATTTTTGGCTCCAACTTAATGTACAATAGATCTTAATTACCGGCTCCTTTCCTCTTTTTTTTCCTACATTTGATTGTTACTGAAATTATACTTTTCTTAACCAACTTCTCTCTAGTTTCTTTTTCATGTTAGATTATTAATGAACACATTTTAGTGTTTCACTATTCAACACGTCATTTTTGCACTCAGTCTACTAACTAGACATACTTGGCAATTTAGGAAAGGTAAATTAGGCCAACTGGTACCTTTTTATATGAGATGTGCTTAGGTGCTGTTTCTGGAGGACTTCTACAGAGCGTTGAACACTCACTATTCTTAGAATTGTGTCTCTAGTTCTGTGATGCCAGCTCTCCATCTTGCTAGGGTTGAAGAGGTTTGGGTTCGGATGAATGGGTTCTATCTTTGTGGTATGTTGTCAGGGCCTTAAGAGCCCTGGTAATGCAGTGGTTAAAGCGCTTGGCTGCTAACCAAAGAGTTGGTGGTTCAAACCCCCCAGCCGCTTGGCAGGAGAAAGTTGAGGCAACCAGCTCCTGTAAAGATTTACAGCCTTCTAAATCCTATGGGGCAGTTCTATTCTGTCCTATAAAGGCCGCCATGAGTCAGAATCCACTGGTTGCAGTGGGTTTGGTTTTTGGCAGTGTGTAGGGACCTTCTTATTGCTCTACACACGGGTTATTTTAGTGTTAATTTGAACACATGAGAAGAGTTTATCAAAGCAATGCAGGAATCCCTGTTGCCTTCAAATTGCAACTCTCTCCCACGATATAAAATATCACTCTTCTTTAAAAAAAAAAAAAAATCATAAAATTACTCTAAACCGCCAGATCCAAATGGTGAGCAACAAACATCCATATTTACCATACGGAAGAGGGTTACAATTTGCTCTCCAATGACAAATCCCAACCTGGAACAGATTTCAGCCAGGCAGCCAGCCGAGCTCCAGGGTGAACGGCACAGGCCCCGGTGGGTGCAGAGCTCGGAGCCGGAAAGCAAACAGCTGCTGTAGCCTGATTTGAGTTAAAATAGTGTGAGTGTTTAGTCTGGCGCACGGCTTCAGGGGAGATTGGCAGCTGGGTCAAACAAAGTCCTTCCATTGGCTCTCTTCCCAGGCAGCTTCTGCTAGTATTTAGGTACTAGTGCAGTGGAGGGCTCTTTTCTCAGGCAAAATCTAACATCTGACCGCACCCTCTTTACTTTTTCCAAAAAAAAAAAAAAAAGCACCCAGCTTCTTTTCCTTCTTTCGTAAAATACATTCTCCAGTAGACAGTCTCTCTCACTAATTGTGTATTAGCAGTGTATTTCATCTTGAGAGCTGACGCACTGGGCTCTCAACGTAGTGTGGAAAGCAGCCTGTTACAGTGCTGGATTCATAAAAGGGCCTTTATGGTTTGTGAAAGAATATCTGTGTGCTTAGGCAGGAAACTTTTTGATCTGCAGAAAAGCCAGAAGACATCTAGGTAAGGCTGTGTATCAAATCTACTTTGGGGAGGAAAGTTGGGCGGTGAGAATGGCTAATCACAACCGCTGAGAGTTTGGAGGGAGCATGTTCACTTCTGTAGAAGTTTAAAAGGTACTGACTATTGTTTGCTTCCTTTTTTTGTTTGTTTTTTTTAAATCGTAAAGGAATACCGTGATCTGCATTTTTTAGGATCTTTTTTTTAGGATCTTGTTTTCTGCGATTGAACCGACTATACTGGATATAGTAGTTTTCTTATATGGCAAAATCTTTGCAAACTGCCACCGAAAGAAAGTGTATTTAGCAGGGAAATTGACAAGTTTTAAAGGGTAATTGTACAATCATTTGAGGACAGAGGAACACTGCATTAGACTAACAAGGGTTTAATTACCAAAAAAAGTTTAATGTTGCTTTGGAAGGAATATTAAGTAAGTTGTCTTTGTCTCTTACTTTTTAATTTTAGTCGCTGATTTAGCCTGTTGGGTCACATTTTTTGTTAGTGCTGAAGGCTGCCATGAATCCGTAATGAGGCCCCTTTGCACATGATTTTGGCACTTGGCCAAAATCAACTTCCCAGCGGCAAGCTTTCTCTAAAGAACCTGGAGCAATTTTTTTTTTTTTTTTTTTTTGATTAGAAATCATGCCTGAAAGCTGCCACAACCGGTTGTGTGGGCATGTCAAAACGACTTTATACAGTAAATATGAAACAAGTATTTTCTTCGAATTTTTCCCATATTGTTGTTTTTATCATTATGAATTTCTTTGCTTGTTGCCACCTAAAATAGGTTAGAACAAGAACAATCGTAAAGAAGATCTGTGCGATTTTTGGTTTTTCTCAGCAGACCAGAGTAGGGGTGATCATCTCATTGAGCGGTATACAGTGCAAAAGAGTTTTTTTCAAAACACTTCAGGATAAATAACAGATGAATTCCTAAAACTGTTCATCTCTGTAAGTAATACTCAGTGAGCAGTAAGTAATGAAATTTTCTAGAAGTTTCATTGTGTGTACCGTTAAGCCTAACATTTTAATACGATTTTTATGTATACTAAAATATTGTGGCATTTGAGATTTAAAAAATATTAATGGTTATCACAGAATTAAAAAAATTCAGTAGCACCTTGATATTTCTAACAAATGTATTAATAGAAATGTTTGGTGTATAAATGTAGCTGAATAACTTTAAATAATGGTATATGATTGCTATTTGGCAATAAAAAAGGCATATTTCATTAAAAAAATTTTGAAGCTTGAAGGTGTACACTCAATTTTTGGGAACATTATTAATTTTGATATTATTGTAAGTGAATTTTGTCATGTAAGCTAATATACGTTATTTTATACTCCAGTGTTTTAAGAGTTAAGTGTACAAGTTGCAGTGAAATACTAATCAAATATTAACAACCTAAGATTTTTAATAGCCCATTATAGCAAATCTTTAAACATTTACAATAGGTAGATTTCAGAGTATATAAAAACAGAAAAGTAGAGTTTTGATTGCATTAAATTTTTAAAGAAATCTTGTTACTGTCCTAAAGACTATTTTGCCTTTCATGTTAGTCTGTTATAATCTAGAGTGCAACTTTATTTTTTCTTAGAAATAATCATATTTCTTTTTCTTTAAAACACTGCTGAAAGCCTGATTATTCTCTTTTAAGAGAAACCTGATTTAGAGCTTTTTTTCTTAGTAGGTAAATTTATAATACATTTATCAGTACATTTATCTTCTCTTTATTATTATACAGTGTAGAATGTTTCTAATTTCAGTCATAGAAAAAAGTGAAAATTAACTTTAAGTAAATTTTAGGATTAGGAAAATACATCTTGATTCCCTTTAATTCATTTTCACATGTTTTATTGCTTTGCTGTGTACTGCCTTATGAACTGAATACACTTTGCTATCAGTTGAACTGAGGTATAGAGTGTTTGAAATTATCATAGCAGTCAGTCAACATTAAAATATATAGGCATTATAAATTGGGGAAGAGCAATACATACCCGTTATTTCTAGAAATCTACCTGGGTACGTGCTTTATTTCTATTTGAGTCCAGAGAAAGTCTCTTAGTTAATGCAATCTTTGTTATTTAAAAAAAGAAGAAATTAATATAGACAATAGATTTTCAAAATTTGGATAAAAATGGAAACATTTTATCGTTTACAATCATTAAACAGGTGCAGGAAAAAGAAGATAGTCTATCTTGTTCAGCACAAGATTCTTGCTTAAAAAAAAAAAATTCTATTTAAATTCTATTTTTGATTGAATTTTATCCCTGCCACACACAAATATTATCTTTTTTTTAATTTCGAATCTGTTATTTTACTTGATACTTGAAATCGGCAGAATATTTATCTAACGTTCGCTAAGAAATGTTTCAACTTAAAATTACAGGCCTTTTGGTTAATTAGAGGCCTTAACAAAGTAAATGCCATCAAATGGAGAACTTGTAGGGTACACAGATATGTTAATTTGTGAGTAGAGGAGAAACTTAATTGTACACACAATTACTGGCAAATATTTTTGAGTTGATCTAGAAACAGGTAAGTGTCATGACAAATATAAAACGTACGTTTTTCTGAAATAGCTAAGAAATTTATTATTTTTGCTATGGCAATGAATTATAATTGAGGATTTCAGTAGTGTAGGCTTTTTGACAAAATTATTAGCTGACATTCCTTGGGACCGTAAATGCAAAACACGGATTATATTTTCTTCATTCAGTTGACATTTTAAGAACAACATTCAGAAATGCAGTTACTCTTAAAAAGAAGACTCTTTCAATATGTTTGTTGAATTTCTTCTGTTTGTGAAGAACAGCTTGAGTAATTCCCTTCGTTCCTCGTCTTCCCCATGCTTCTTGGAAAAATTGAAATCTATTCCTCTTTAAATGTGGAAAGCATTTCACTCTTCATAAAAAAATGAAATTCATTTGTGGTTGTCAGTTTAAATTATGGGCCTTTATCGTTTTAAGTATAACCATGTTTTTTGTTGTTGTTGTTTGTTTCTATTATATAACAAGCACATGAGATGCTTTCTTTCCTCCAATTAAAACAGACATTAAATAATCATTACTGAATTTAGTATGGCAAAGAGGGCTTTAAAACTGCAGTATTATAGTCACAATTTTAAGAATGTGAGAAATGTTTACAGCAGGGCCTTTTAGGTGAGCGCTTCATCATGTAAATGAAGTGCTTTGTTCTAAATGGTCTAAATTCCAGCAATGAGATAAATGTATCGCTACATTAGATAGAATATAATTACTGAATTCTGGCGCAACTTCATTGACCTCCGCCATGAAAAATTAGTATATGTGGGATGATCTTGGACTTCCAATAACGAAATTAGATAAGTGAAGCACATGAAGACACCAACCTTTGTTGTTTGGAAAAAGTATGTGCCAAAATAAAAGGAGATGCTTTGCATGCAAATTGCTTATACTCATATTTCGTCATTTCGTTAATACAGATAAACCTGGAAGCATTAAAAATTCATTGCAACTTGTAATTAATTTGTAAAGCACTTGTAAGACTTCTGCCGTAGAATCAACTGCATTGCTTTATCCTTTTATGAGATGAACAACTGTCAGAATTCCAAGCAGCCAACTATGCGTTAGATGATCAAATAATTTTTTAAATGTTCTTAAATTCAAGTGCAATTAATATTGAATAAAAAGAATAGGGGTCTCTAATTTAAATCCTTTTCATGCAAAAGACTGGCCAGATTGCACTTGTTGCATTTTTTTTTTTTTTACTTTATATTGGTTTTTAAGTTATCATAAAGTAAATGTTTCTATTTGATATGGTTTTTAAACATGATAGGGTTCATTTTACAAGCAACTTGACCTATGATATATTTAAACAACGGTGATTTATGTCCAGCTGTATATTCTTCTCTCACATACAAGACAGAATAGCTCAACAAAGTTCCCGCATTTTTGACTCCCCAAATTTTTTCTTAAACAACTCTAAGCATTTTTTGAGTTCTTTCTTGCTTATGTGTTCAGGTGTGTTTGTTGGCCTGCCTATTTGTCTGCTTCCTGAGATGTCTGTCCCATGGGTGTTGGTTTTTTCAACAGGAAAATCTAGTAGCAGTCTCTAAGTTTATTCTTATGACACATTACTTTGAATAAAAACAATTTTTGATTTTCTTGGTCGGTTTAGTCAATATACAAATTAGTTTAAAAGGTCTCGTCGAATACAATAATTTCTGATAATAATAATAAAGCACTTAATAGTCAACACATACTAGGGTTATTTATGTGTTTTTGGAGTGATTCTAAATACGCAATTATTGGTTTTAAAGATTGACTAATTTACAGAAATTCTGGAGTGTTGTAATTTGCTTAATAATTAAGGCAATATAATTATATAATTGCGTCCAATTTGCTATTATTGGAACGTTATATAATACCTATCTTTAAAAATAGTGTGAGACCAAACGGTGCCTTACTTTCCATTTCTCCCAGTAATAGAAGAGGTCGACATGTATAAGGAGTGGGAGGTGTCTGAACATTATTTCCCCCAAGAAGTTCTTTGCTGTGACTATGAACTCCTTTACTATTTGCAGTGATTTTGAAGGGAGTGGTTTCCTTATTTAAATGTTTATATAAAAGTGTGGAAAATGTGGCCTTTCTGTGGACTTTGGTTTAAAAACTAAAATAGAAGGTAAGATTGAGATTAATGACCTGGTGTATTTTAATTGCAATGGATTACAACTTGCTATTCATAAATAAGCAACAGACTATGACAGGACAGGCAGTAGGTTCTGAGAGCAGACTTCGTTTAGTCTTCGGGCACTGCTGGTAAAGCATGGCGAGGGATGGGGCTGGACGGTCTGCAGGATCGATGGTGGTTTGGGCCTGTGCGGTCATTTTCCAGATTTAAGTCTCTGATTCTTGCCTCAGAGTCACATGTCATTGATTCTAGATATTTTTAACCAGAGAGGGGGTTACGCTGGAACCCCCTCTGTCATTTGTGTGACCTACTGGAGGTTCTGTGATAGAGTTTCTTTAGCAGAAGTATTCTTCAATGTAGAGTGAAGTTTTAAAAATCACATTTTGGGTAGGTCAGCTCAGTCAGTTGGGTAAATCAGCAGAGTGGCAAAGCCAGCTCAGCTTTAGTAAGTTTATTTCGTTTTTCATTCCTCTCTAAACCTGGGCACTTTCTTGAGAAATGTGGATAGTTGTGCACAAAAGGTTCACTTGCTATAAACTGCACAACACACATGTTCTCTTGTGGTGGGCTAATAAACTATGTTTTGTGTACAAAATAGCATATATTGATACATATCACGTGCCCCAAATATTTAAGCAATGATAGAAGAAATCGTCCTGAAATAAAACTTCTGAGATTGACTATTTTGCGATAAAAAAAAAATACCCAGTGCCATCAAGTCGATTCCCTACAAATTCCTTTTTAAAGCATTATTTTTTAAAATTTTATATTTCATTTCTTATGAAGCACAATGATCTGGATGTGAATTTTCTGCTGATGCAGCAATTTTTGAAGAGGGGTGTGTGTGTATGTGTATGTGTGTATATATATTTGTATATATGCATACTTTGGACATGTTATCAGGAGAGACAGTCCCTGGAGAAGGACATCATGGTTGGTAAAGTAGAGGGTCAGTGAAAAAGAGGAAAACCCTCAATGAGATGAATTGGCACAGTGGCTGCAGCGATGGGCCCAAGTATAACTGATTGTAAGGATGGCGTAGGACTGTGCAGTGTTTCCTTCTGTTGTACAAAGGGTCACTATGAGTCAGGATCAACTCCACAGCCCCTACCCACAACAGCATACGTGTGTGTGTGTGTGTGTATATGTATACATATATATATATATATGTATATATATATATATGTATGTACACTGGAGCTCTGGTGGTGGAATGGTTAAGAGCTATGGCAAGCTACCCCTGCAGACATATACATATTTCCATACATTTGTTTTTTGTTACCAGTCATTCAATTCTGACTCATGGTGACCCATGTGTGTCAGAGTAGAACTGTTCTCTATAGGGTTTTAAAGGCTGTGACTTTTGGAAGCAGATTGCCAGGCCTATCTCCCAAAGTGCTGCTGGGTAGGTTCGAACCACCAACCTTTCAGCTAGTAGTCCAGCACATAACCATTTGCACAACGCAGGGATTCTTTATATGGATACACACACTCACACACACACACACACACACACACATATACACACATAGTAAGTGAATGTTCTGTTGGATTCTAACCTGATCGCATGTTCTTTCTTTACCATTCCTGAGCCCATTCATAATAGTGCCTAGAGAGATTTTTGTCAACAGCCAGTTTTAGATGCATTCAGGTAGTATGCTCTTCAAAAAGGTTGATGCACAGAAAATTCCTGCTCACCTGTGTTTTAGCTGTTTCTGAAACGTCTCTGTTGTCCCAAAGAGAATCAACAATGATATAGAAATAAAGAGTGATTTGTGATTTTCGCAGATGAAACAGAGTAATAATCAGTTCAGAATACTTATAGAGTGATAAGATTTTTCCATTGACATATTTTTGCACCAACAAGTTTCATTTGGAAACTGGTACTTGTTACTAGAAGGTAGTAATTTACTTTGGTAATCGGTAGTTCAAAACACCTGATTCAAGACAAAGGGCTGACTTATTGACTAGGTAGGTCTTATGTAAAATGTAAGCTATGGACACCTCATATCAGGAATTTGTTTTAATTTTTGATGTTGAAACCGTTGAATATGAATGGCATAGCATTTGCATGTGTTCAGCTGTCAGAATTAGCCACATCTACCTATGAAATCTATTTTCTTACCCCTGAGACAAATAAGAAACCTAATAATAATGAAGTATCTTAAATTTTTTGACTTAAAGCCTACTCAAGATCACACTCACAGCAGCTAAGTCGCGTAAAAGTCTGGAATAATAGCAAGATGAGATTATGTAGCCCAAAATGAAGTTACATCCAAAGCACAGGTGTTTACTAGCATTTGTGTGGTCAGATATAACAGGTTAACTTGTCCCTCCTCTCTTGAGAAAAGTATAATAAAAGGTGCTTTCCAAATGTACAAATGCACAGGTGCTTCCTTCTAAACTGAATTTTGCAGAAATGGGCTAAATTTTAATGGGTTTAAACATCACTACATTTTAATGGTTTCAAATTGGATTGGAGGCATCCTTACTAGGTTTACCAGATGAAAAGAATTATTACTTATGAAAACCTGGAATTATTTCAGCTTAAGTGACAGCAGAAGCATTAAGGTATTAGAAATTAAAACCAGACCAGAATTTATAGTAGTTTTGTGAAGATTATTGTGTGTATAAATCCACCCTAGTCTACATGTAAAATGACTGAGAAATAGCAGGAAAGAGTATGTGTGCATAAATATGTGTGTGTTCACAAGGGGTGTGTGTGTGTGTAGATGTAAGAGATGTTTATATTTTCTTTGGCTAATGATAAGGAAAGTATCCAGAGTAAATTGTAGGTGCATTGATAGGAAGACTATTAAACTGTTTTTGTGTGGGGATTATAAGCAATGACCATGAACCTATATTTCTGGAAAATCATTATTTTTTAAATCCGTATATTTTACTTACAGCAATTTATGAGCACAGTAGAGATAAGCTACAATCATTAATATTATCTCGTTAGGTAAAGCCTGTTTTTGACCAAGTTTCCCTGGGCATGAAAAAGACTTCATTTTTCTACATTTAGAAATTAGTGGATTTTTGTAAAATCTTTTGGCAAGACATGTTGATGGGTAAGGGGAGAAGAGAAAGTGGGAGATGGGAGGTTGCATTGGATTAGGAAGCAAAAGAACTTTTACCCTGTACCAGCTCAGAGATTTATCATAATCAGTCCATTAATATTTCAACAATAGTTTGCTTTTCTTAGAGTATTGCTAAAAGAATTCCAAAACTTTGACCTTGGAGATAATTAGTAAGCTGACTCATAGGTTATGAGTGTGCTGATGGAACCTGTTATCTATCCTGTCTACAACATTCTTTCAAGTGATTGACTCTGGCCCTTGAAATATTATACATGTCCAGTCATTGATGCAACGGTTCATATTTTGTGCAAAGTACCTCATATATCTCATTTATCTTAATCCTTTAAATAAACATGAAAAGGTGGGGGTAATTATCCCATTGTATAGATGGGGGCTCAGAGTGCTTAATAAGTTTTTCAGAATTTTAGGGTTAGTAAGTGTTGAAGGCAGGGTTTGAACCTGTGTTAATGGTGCTTCTATCCTATGCTGTTATCCATTATACTACATATTTAGTGATCTTGTACCTTGAGAGTAAGAGGAAGATTAACAATCTACCCTCTAATTTGAATGCTTTTTTTTTTAACAGTTGAAAGAAGAGCAGTCCAGAAATACTAACCTCAGCCATAGCTAGAGAGTAGTAGGAGACAGAGGTGCTTTATACTAAAGGTATCCGAAAGTACCTTGAATATTATGCGACGTTAAGCAACAGCCAGTTATCAACAAAAACAGTATTTTTCTCCAAACAAAAATGATAATATCTCTGGGCAAGGCTTGCATTTTCAATTTTTTTTTTTCATTGACCAGTGGCTTAATACAATAAAAGCTGTAGAAAAGCACAATAGGAAACAAATAACTCGTCTCCGTCAGGAAATTGCACAAACTTGTTTTGTCAACATATGTGTTTTTATAAAGGAAGAAGCACAAGAGTTGGAGAAGCGCGGTGAGTTTTCACTGTGGCACCTATACCTCTAATGCTACTGAGCAATACTTTATTACAGCGTACCACAGAAGCAAACATGTAGAATCATTCCTGAGATGCTTAACTGCTCTAAAACAGATGTTTCCCACTGACAACCATGTCTCTTTACTTTAAAATTCAGAATTTGTCTATATTACATGCTTGTGTAGAAAGAAACACAGAATGCATGAAAGACAAGATGTTGACACCTGTTTTAAAAATTAGATTTCTCACCTCTGAAAGTTAAAAGAAATGAGGATCTGAGTATAAAATACAGTTTATGAAACTTTATTTAAAATTAAGTTTTATTTAATGGAAGATCTTATGATTCAGAAATACTGTTTAACACTGAAAATTTTGACTCAAAATCACTTTTCCTAAACACAGACATTTGACTCATTGATTTTAGAGCCATGATCATTGAAGATTATTTTTCCAACTCTCTTGTTTTAAGTAAGGAAAAGTGGTAATTTAAAGGTGGAAAATAATGGCTTTTCTGTCCATGGTAATAGTGCTAAAGTCTGGGACAACCAGCATTTGAACCCATATCTTTTTCCTTCCAACTTCATATTCCTTCCATTACCTAGACCCCTTAGTTATTTATATCCAGCTGGAAAATGTTCTGTATGTTTAATTGCATTTTAATGACTGCCGTTGTACCATTGAATTGGCCCTCAACGCGTGGAGACCCCATGTGGAAATGTGATAGAAAGGAGTTTTAACTTCATCAATAAATATAAAAAGGTTAATGCAAAGTATATATAATTAGATATAAACTCGTCCTTGAACTATTTCTTTAAATTCATATTATTAAAAGATTCTAGTTTATAATTGTATTCTTAATTTATGTTCTAAATTACTCCGATCACATAATGAGTCTTGTTGAAATGTTCACTGAGCATCCTTTCTGAGAAATTACAGATGTCCTTTGGATTTTTTTCCCTTTTTAATGGCTTTGAGATTAATTTTTTAATTGAGATATTTAATATGCACAAATCTTAAGAATACAGCTGGATGATCATTTTACATGTTTTCATGTATCATCGTATGTGTACATACATATAATCACCTCACAGATCACCATATAAAAAGAAACAGCACTGCCAAACACTCATTCTCATCTGACATTTATCAGCATAGGTTCCCAAGTTTTGATTTTCATATTAATAAGTATGCTTTTTTATTTTTTGGTCTGACTTATTCAACATTTTTTCTGTGTGCTTTACATGTGTTACATATATAAATACGTTATTTTTCATTGCTGTATAGTAATTCTTTGTGTGAATATATGTGTTTTTCTAAGTAGATGCAGAAGAAAATATCCCTAGAGATATTTAAACCTTTAGTCATTTCTTTGCTCTCTTTGTTTATTATACATATGTATCTAGAATTATAAGTCAGCTCAAACATCCACTCTTTTTAACTAAAATATCAATTTTTGAGGGGATTCCTTCTGGATAGCTGAACTTTTCTGGTACAAAACTAAATTAAGCCATTCTCTTGGAAAAAAAATAATTTGGAATGAATTTTAACATATTTAACCCTATAATTTCATATATGAGCAAAATAAGATCCAATATTTTGACAACAGGGATGAATATTTGCATGAAATGGGAATAGTTTTAAAGAGACTTTTGTTGCTATTGTTCATGCTGTTTTTTGATAGTTTAACAATTTTGTGTGTCTCTATATTCAAATAGACATATTTAAGTTGATTTACCCTACTAGGAAAGCACAAATATTACTATTAAAAATTAAAAAATATATATATTATGGAAAATGTAAAAAGTAAGATTAAACCAAGTTGTTTAAAAGTTCATTACCAACTTACCTGCTGAGTTTATTTAAAGCATCTATAGAGTGCATCCTCCAAGTGCTAATGAATGTATCTATTACACTGATGTATTGACAGTCTGGGGCTGTCATCTGGATAGTGTTCACATTTGCTAATAAGCAACTGCTTTAAGTAAAATAGAAAAAAATAAATAACAGTAAACCTGTTGTCATCAAGTTGATTCCAGCTCATATTGATCCTATAGGACAGGGTAAAACTGCCCCACAGGGTTTCTGAAGAGCAGCTGGTGGATTTGAACTGCTGACCTTTTGGTTAGCAGCCAAGGCCTTAACCATTGTGCAAGCAGGGCTCCAAAATAACAGTAGTGTGTTAAAATGTAGTTTGCAAAGCTCTTTCACATAATACACACCTTAACTTTGGGAGAGAGTAAGTGTAACACTCTCCTCATCCCAAAGAGTGAAATAATTAGTATCTTAGAGCTGTAACCTGTGCAGAGATTTTTTTTTTCACTCTACTGCCATGTATTGCAGCAGAGTATATTTCTGTAAACAATGGGATCCCATATAAGAGATCCAGGGTAAAATAGTGGGTTAATACAATTCCTGATAATATTTTTTTAAAAAACTGATTTTTGTTTATATTTATTGTGCTATAAAATCCCTTTATAGTCTGGAAATTGATCAACAAGAAATGGTAACCAAATCTGGTTTCTGAGCTTCCTTGGGGGGTTGTATTTTAAAGACATTATAGCTTGTAAAAACAATAATACCGCTGTCTAGTATTTTTGCTTTTAAATTACCAGTTCACATTTGGCCAAGGTCAATGATGCTTAAACCTTGTTATTATTTTGACAACTATACAATGCCCAGTAATGATTTCATTTCTGACACCAGCTGGCAATGAGCTTCTGTCTCAGATAAATTCATAGTTGGGCCAGTCACAATTCAAACATGTAATGGACACTACAGAATTCCACTGCCATGCTTCTGGTTAATTAGATTCATTTGTATCTAATAGAAAGAGAAGACCAGTTTTCTGCAATTCTCCTCCCCACTCCATTATCATTTTAGGTATTAAATATATTTTTTATGTGTGCAGTATCTGAAGGCCTCAGAATAAATAATGTGGACATAAAAAAAAAAAAAAGACTAGCTTGTCATACTACTATACTGTATATTGTAGAAATATGGTAGACTTCCAAGTATCGTCCTCTTTAAGTCTGGATGCTACCTTGTACCAATTGGCCTTAACTGACCCGTGAAAATGGATGTAGCTAATCTGATCTTACCATGTAGAAAGTCAGGTTCACAGCTTGGACTTAGAACAACAGAAGGAGCCACCTTTGAGGAAGCAGCTGATTTTTGAAAAGCCAATGTTTATTTACTGAATTCATCAGAAATAGGTAGAGATCAGGAAGGAAACAACAGCAGAAGGACTTCAAGATATTTTACAAGTGCCTCCACTTAGATATCGTTGACTGTATATGTCAACTTAGTATCCATTTCCTCATGAAGAATGCTTTGAACTTTTCACTAGAAATATTTTTCTTACTGCTCTGTTAACACATGCCTCTTCTTCTTGCCAAAGTCATTTCATTTTTAAAAGATACTTAATTCATCAGTCCTCATTTCTGTTCGTTTCTAAATCTTTATTTGCTTGCTTTAATTTAACTGCTATGATAACACAATCAAGGTCTTCAGGAATAAGTATTATCTAAAAAAAAAAAAGTATTATAATTCACAAAAATAGTATGCTTTTGGGTACCAGTAAAGCTATAGTAGAATATACATAGCAACTAAGGTTTATATATTCTTAGTTCTTGGAAATCATTTTATGCTAAATCTGGCAGAGTTTAAATCTCTGGTTTTTCTGATCTTTGGGGGAAAACAATAATAATTATTTTTAATTAACGGCAATTTATTTTGAACCTATAGGTATTTATACTTTGAAAACACTATTTTTAATTCATTAGTTTGATATACAGCAAGAAACAGTACATCAGTGGGTGATCATTTTTCCCCAGTGTTGTTTTTCTTTGTGGAGACAAAATGAATTTGTATTTAAGTACTATGAACAATAGTAAGCACTGAATATGTTTTTATTTTGCCTAGACTAATTGTGAAGTGGTAAAGTACAAAATTTCTAGCCAATTAAAATGCGTTTTAAACTAAAAGAATTTACTGCATGTGATAGCCATCTTAAATAATCATAGTTACAATAAGTTGTCTTTTGAAAAGTGGGAATATGCCAGATACTTCTTTGATTTTTCTTGTCTTGTTTGTAAGGAATTCTAGTTTATAGAAAAATGGCAATTCTGGCCAATATGAACTGTCTTAGTTACCTAGTGCTGTCATAACAAAAGATACCACAAGTAGGTGACTTTAAAGAAGAGAAATTTATTGTCTCTGTTTTGGAGGCTAGAAGTCCAAATCAGGGCATTGACTTTAAGGAAGGATCTTTCTTTTTCTGTAGCTTAGGAGTTCCTTGGTGTCTTTCCCCACCCATTGTGTATCTCTATGTCTATTCTGTTCTTTTTATAACTCAGAAGCGATTAGGTCTAGAACCCACACTACTGTGGTATGATCTCATTAGCATAACAAAAGAAGACCTTATTTCCGAACAGGATGATATATACAGTTATGTTGTTATTGTTAGGTGCTGTCAAGTTTTTTTTTTTTTTTTTTTTGTCAAGTTGGTTCCAACTCATAGCGACCCTATGTACCTATACAGTTATAGGGGTTAGGATTTCAATACATATTTTGAGGGGACACAATTTAATCCATAACTTGAACCACAACAATTCTCAGACCCCACTAAGGAGAAAATTACCAAGTGGAATATCATTCTCTTGCCTGTCAGAACTATTTATTTTTATTTCATTGTAGGTCCTGATGCCAATTCTTGTCAACAAATACAGATTTTATTTTTAGTTTGTTTTACGGCCTTCTTGTATCATGGTTTATTGTTTTGTTTTTTAAAAGGTAATTGTGTGTGTGCATGTATACGTGTGTGATTTCTTTGGGCATGTTTTTGAACATGGTAAATGGCCACTTACAGATCTCTTCACAAAATGAGAATTTATTATTGTCATTTATGCAGTCAAATGAACACATAGTGCATACTTTTAATATTCAGGCCTTAGGAAATTTTAATGTTCAATGAAATTGTACACAAAAATGTTATAAACAATAAAGAATCAGTACCATTCTCACCTTTGAGCGCCTTTTAATTAGTGTAGTAAAATGGAGCAGAAGATTTCTAGTCTTAAAAGTATTTTTTTCTTGTGGATTTAATGATAACTTTTGAATCCTTCACTTCATAGTATCATGGTTCTCACATTCATGTCTGCTGTCTTTATTTTCTGTGTGACAGCTTATCACTGGGAAATTTCTTAACTAATCACCACAAAGATTTAATCAAAACCAAGGCATCTGATTATCAGAAATAAAACCCATGATGCCCACCATCCAAAAAAAAAAAAAGGAAGAAGTTGAGGATGCTTGGGAGCAAATAAGTTTTAACATAAATATATATATATTAAAAAGACTGGGAAATATATAATATAATGGATCCCTGGTGGCATTGTATTATATATATATATATATATATATATATATATATATATAGTTAAGAGCTCGGCTGCTAACTAAAAGGTCAGCAGTTCAAATCCACAAACCGATCTTTGCAAACCCTATGGAGCAGTTCTACTCTGACCTATAGGTTCGCTATGAATCAGAATCGACTCAATGCAACAGGTTATATAATACTTGGAAATGCTACTACCTCTTGGAGAGTGGGCTGGGCTTTGAGGGGAGCAGTAGAGTAATATTAAAAGAATGGACACTGGAGTTAGATTGCCTGAGTTCAAATCCCACCTCTACCACTTGCTAGTTATCAACTCTTTGGAAAAAAAAAAAAAAAGAAACCTTCCTTACCTTACTTTCCTTATTCTTAAATTGGCAATAATAACAGACTTTATTTAATTGAATTGTTAAGTAAATAAAAAGTAATAATGTCTCCCCAAATTAAATGAAGATGTATAGAACTTAATCTGGATGTGGGAGTGATTAGAAATGAAATGGGAAAGGAAGCAAGTTTCTACTGAAATGTTACTCTTTGTCTTTATGGTGTCATTGAAAGGAACATTTAAGTATCCAGTGGCTTGCCATCATGAAGGTTAAAACAGAAAACAGAGTAGCAAGTTCTTAGAACATGGAAAAATAGTGAAAGTGGCTTGTTTCCTCTTTCTCCAGGTGTGTGTGTGTGTGTGTGTGCATTATTAACTGGAGGGTCTGCTTCCATAAGGATTACAGCCAAGAAAACCCTGTGGGGCAGTTCTGCTCTGCAACATGGGGTCACAATGAGTCGGAATCGACTCAACACCACAGAACTATAATAAGTGCGTTAATTAAACTGGGACAAAATTTCCAAGATCCACTTCTCTTCTCACAGTGCAAGTTCACATAAAAAAGGGATTAATTAAAAAAAAATGTAATTATATGTATATTCACAGCTTTCAAGTTGGGAGATGATGAAATATGCATTCTCAACTCTCCTGTTTCTTTCTGGAATCAATTGTCTCCCTTAGTTTTCTTTTTTTAAGTAACTGGTTATTTTGATTACAGTCAAAAGGCTGAATGGTGTTCACAATTATCTTCTCTCTCTTTCTGACACTAAGTCTATTGTTTTGTAAATTGAGGGAAAAGAATACCAGCTGAAACCTGGTATGATTTTGTAAAGTTTGGAAAGAAAATCAATATTTAGCTTAATTAATGTCTTTTTTGTACTGGTCTGAATATTTACATTTAGAATAACTCAAGCTTAATTCAGATGTAAAGACATGAAATGGCATTTCATAGTCAAGTTAGCCAGTTTTTTCATTAAAATTTATCAGTGTTCATGTCAGGAAATCTGGAGTGGAAATGAGGAATAGATGGCCACATTATAGAGATAGCAACTAGGGTCACGTAACAATGTGTATATAAATTTCTATATGAGAAACTAACTTGAGCTGTAAACTTCCACCTAAAGCATTTAAAAAAAAATTTTATCAGTGTTCATGTATCTTGCCTTGCTTAAAAGTCTTTTTTATCTACTATGAGTTTTAAATTTTGATCTTTTTTATTTCATTTGAATTTCCAGTGAAAGAAACTTTATGGTTGCACAGCATTTAAGAGCTCAGCTACTAACCAAAAGGCCAGCAGTTCAAATCTACTAGCTGCTCCTTGGAAATGCTTATGAGGCAGTTCTGCTATGTCCTGTAGGGTTGCTATGAGTTGGAATCAACTTGATGGCAATGGGTTTGTTTTTTTAGTTTTAATCTAATCTCTTTATAAAAAATCCAATGAGTCCATTTTAAGAGCTAGGTAGATGATCTCAGGATGAATATCCATTAGTGATGAGCACAGTATTTGATCTATGCCGATCTGAATCTAAGAAGTTTTGCCAGTGTGGGACCTCTTGCACTACAAATACCAAAAGAATCAATGTTTCTGATCTGTGAATTTTTTACAAAAATGTTAGCCCTACTAGTGAATATGGAAACCCTGGTGGGATAGTGGTTAAGTGCTACGGCTGGTAACCAAAAAATCCGCAGTTTGAATCCACCAGGCACTCCTTGGAAACTCTACAGGGCAGTTCTACTCTGTCCTACTGGGTCACTATGAGTCGGAATCGACTTGATGGCAACGGGTTACTAGCGAATACATATATTTTCTTCAGGATCTAACCAGAGGCGTAAATCAAGGAACAAATTAACTGAAAGGAAAAGTTAAAAAAAAAAATTGAAAAAAGAATGAATGCTTTGGAAAAGGAAATGACTTGCTGGTAGAGTGGTAGATTAGGTTAATTAATGCAACTAGGTTTCAAAAACTAGAGAGTTGAAGGACAAAAAAGAATGCCCAGGAATCTTGAGTGTAGTAAAACAAGCATGTAGCACGGGGCCTGGCATGCTATCTGGGTATTGCTTGAATTAAAAAAAAAAAAAGGAAATATATCACTCGGTTGGTCTAGGAGTTTCTGAGAACATCTGTACACTATCTGCCCAGCATGATAATGAATTCCAATCATCTGTCACTGCCTACTGCCACTTTTTTTTCTAACGCCACTCCAACCATGTCTCATCAGAAAATTAAATTTGCAGCCATACAAGTTTAAGGTTATTTCCAAGACAAGCTTCCACTGTGCTAGTTCGTCCTGCCTGTGTGTGCTAAAATATTGCAGCTAGAATATTGCAGCAATTTTCTCACTGATCTCCAAGTCTATTCTCTCAACTCTGCTATGGATTCTTTATCTTTTGCCTCTTTCTTCCTTCAAAAATGAAGATCAGATCACATCTTTACTTTCCTGAGAGTGTTTTACCTCTGACTTTGTTGCCTGAATAACCAAATCCCAACTCCACAGCTTGGCTTTAATGGTTTGCGATAAACTCACCTCCATCCTTGTTTCTGACTCTTCTTATTCCATGGCTATTTCTATGATTAGATCTGTAGCATGTTGCTCGTTTGTTTAATGTACCATGATAACTCTTTTCTACCTTAGTCCGAGATACTTCTATTGTCAAAATCCCATTTCCTTTTTTCTCTGCCTAGAATTCTATTTCTGACTCTTATTAGCTGTGGCAGTTTGGGCAAGTCATTTAATTGTTGTTTTGCTTTTTTATTATTATTTGTTTTGTTTTTTGCAGGGTATGAAATCTTTGGGGTCAGATGTGTTTTAGAATCCAGTATAGCTTGAATTTCAGAAAAATAAAATAGTGGATATCCCATATATTGGAGTCCTGGTGGTTGGTGGTACAGTGGTTAAGAGCTTGGCTGCTAACCTAAAGAGAGGCAGTTGGAATCCACCAGCTGCTCCTGGGAAACTGTATGGAGCAGTTCTACCCTGTCCTATAGGTCGCCATGAGTCGGAATTGACTTGAGGGCAGCGGGTTTGGTTTTTTTAATTTATTTTTTATAACATATATAATAACCCAGCAGGGTCTGGGTCAGCAAACTATAATCACACACATTTATGCATTTCATTGTATGAATATTGTCACTAAAAGGAGTAAAGAGTATAAGTAGCTTCGCTCCACAATTAGGTGGCCACAAACTTGAAACATCTGATATTTTTCAAAACTATTTGGATTCAGAAGTGCAGATTCCAAAAGGAACTATAAACCTCCAGTACCTATCTCAGAGACTTCAGATAAGGATTTAATGAGATGACATGTTTAAGAAACTGGGGACAGTGCCTGGGACCTGGTGAACACTCATTAATGTGTAGCTGTTATTATTATCATCGTGATTTATCCTTCAGAGTTCCATTTAAATATCATGTCCTCTGCAAAAATTCCCTATGGCTAATCACACTTACCCTGTAATCCTTATAAGATCATTACAGGTGTGTTGCTCTTTGCCTCTTCATGTGATTAGTTTTTTGCATGTTTGTCTCCACCTGCTCCTGACTATAATATATTTAATGGCAAAGTATTTTGTATTTCCAAATCTGTACACTCCCAGTGCCTTTCTAGGGTCCATAACATCTCTTTCCATCTCTTCCCTCTGGTTTACCTGGATTCTCTTCCACATCCATTGAAGACAGTAATATGATTCTAGCTTTGTAGAAAAACTTCCTACTCAGAGATATCATGACTTCTCCCATTTTGTCTGGTGCAGACAGAATGTTATTAACTTGTATGATAGAAGCAAACACCCCTTCTTGGAACAGGATCTCTGCCTCTGATTACTAAGCTAGATGCTACTAAAATTTAAACACCTTCAAGGCTTGACATGGGTAATGTAATTTTTAATATCTTTGATAGAGATTTCTTTCATTTTACGTAATTAAATGCAGTTTGAAGAAACTGTCACAGGGATTTAAAAATCATTTTAGATTCCTTCTACTAGAGGAAACACTTAACTTTTAATAAAGTTTATTTGTTTTGAGTTGAGAGTATGATATTTCATTTTCATAATAGGTTTATGTAAGCTTAAACTCTGATGGTCTGGGATTTTTTTTTTTTTTTTAATGTCAGCTTGTTTTTTTCTTTTTTAATCAGCCCTTAAAAGAGTCTAACTTGATTTCACAACTTTACATACATATACCTCCAAAATTTCTTGAAATTATTGTTTTGGGTGTAAAAAATATTATTCAAGAGATTATTAGATGCAGAGAGTAATAACACTAAAGATGAATTTGCAACTTTTGCAGAGGCCCTAGTAAGTGAGAGCTGCTTGATCCTTTGGGTTTATAAGAAAGAAGGGAAAAGGAATTTATAATAAACAACAAAAGATTAAGAATCAATTAGGTTGTTTAGAGTTAGGAAGGACTTCAATATGGAAATGAAAATGGGATTTAACTGAGATTACAAAGTGATTTTATAGGGTTGGTAACTGTAACCTCTTTGAGAGCAGAAACTTGGTCTTACTAGTATTTGTTTCTTCCAAAAAAACTTGCATTTACATGTCATTGGCAGATATTCAATTAATACTAAAGTGATCTTAAACAAAAAAACCAACCCCGTTGCCATTGAGTCGATTCTGACTTATAGCAACCCTGTAGGACAGAGTAGAACTGGCCCATAGGGTTTCCAAGGCTATAATATTTACAGAAGCAGACTGCCACATCCTTCTCCCACAAAGTGGCTGGTGGCTTTTGGTTAGCAGCTCATCACTTAACCACACTGCACTACCAGGGGCACCTTTATGTGAGGAACCTTTTCTCTGCGTTTTTTTTTTTTTTTTTTTTGTAAGTTATAATATATAGGTGCTTACAATGGCTCAATAGAAGTTTGGAAGAACGATTGTGAAAGCACTTAGGAGGTGTATAGAAATGGATGAAGAATAAAGTTGATAGAGAAAAAGTGATGGCATTTTGAAGGGAAGGAGACGTTATGAAGAATTTAGTGCTTCTTAATTTGCTTGGTTAAACAAGCTGAACTTTCCAGAAACTCCATCTTTTAAAACATGACCATCACATATAACAATAAAGATAATAGCAACAATAGATAATAGATCTTCAAGAAGCTCTCTGGGTATACACAATGCGTTGTGCCTCCAGGATCAGTTCTTGACTTACAACCGTAACTTTTTTAAAAATTTCAAATATTATCTCCATAGTCAATTTCTACAAGCTTGGAAGTGTATAGTTAAAGATGAAAATGTTAAAAATTGATTTTGTTTAATTACCAGGGCTTTTAAATTCTATGTTATCATTACAGTTATATGTTTATATTTTGAAGATTTAACCAAGGAGATAAATTTCTCATATATTAATAGCTCTTTTCCTAATAGTTATTATCTATAGAAATTATTATGACTAAATTGTTTTAGCACTGATACATACCACTTTAACATAAGATAATTTTTATTTGAACGTACTATAAAGATAGCATCCAGAATAAAAAAAAAAAATTTAAATCAATTGCATTTCATTTAAACTACTTTTGCTGTTAGCATTCGTTAAAAAAACTGACAATAAAAAAAATTTAAAAAAACGTTGCCTTCCAGTTGATTCCAACTCATAGCGATCCCATAGGGTTTCTCAGGCTGTAAGTCTTTACGGAAGCAGACTGTTACATCTTTCTCCCACTGAGCCGCTGGTGGTTTTAAATGTCCAACCTGACAGTAGTGGATTTTAACTGAATGTTCTGATCAATAATAGAAGTCAGAACTTCAAAAAATAAGAATTACTAGCGGTTAATGTTCTTGAAATTGTTTATGTCAGTAAAAAGTTAAATAAAGAAAAAGAAGAAGTAAATCAAGTTCTCCAGAATGAAAGAATAATCACTGTATGAACTGTCTTGTTGCCTTACCTTCCTGGACTAACATATTCAGAAATTAAAATACTCAACATATGCTATTATATGCTATTAGAGAAACAGTGGTGGTCTTCAGAAATCATACTTACTTCAAGCAAAGAAAATAACTTCAGTGAGAACTAGCTGAAATAATGACAGATTTGTAGATCATGGTCAAAATAATGCCATTACCCAGTGCATGGTTGCTACCTGCAGTTTTGAAATCTATACAGATAGTTTTAGAAGGCCTCTCCTATGTAAATGCAGTTGCAATAATAGTGATAATATGCAAGTGCAGAATAATTTGGGAGAGGAAATTTCACAGGAGTTATGTTTTAGAGCTAAAGCTATATTTGTGTAATGGTATGACCAATTTCACCTTTGGTAAAGCATCTCTTGAAATGAGAATTTTAGTATTTTAGGCATTATTACTTGAGTCTTCCTCTTCCTCAGCAAGGTGGAATTGACACAGTGATGGTGACAATGGGTTCAGGCATAACAATTGTGAGGATGAAGGACTGGGCAGTGTTTCGTTTTGTTGTATATAAGGGTTGCTGTAAGTCGGAACCAACTCAATGGCACTTAATAACAACAACTTGAATCTAGAAGTGACATTTTCCTGATTTATTTATATGCTGCTTTATATGCTCCATTCAAAACCGAGCACTCCCCAGGATGTCTATGTTTAAAAAGGAGACCACAGCTTCATATTGTTTTTATTATTCTTAGTTGCGGTTGAGTTGATTCCGAATCATGGCGACCTCATGTGTGCAGAGGAAAACTGTTCCGTAGAGTTTTCAAGGCTGTGACCTTTCAGAAGCAAATCGCCATGCCTGACTTCCAAAGTGACTCTGGGTGGGATCGAACCACCAATCATTTGGCTAGTAGTCGAGCATTTAACCGTTTGAACCACCCAGGAACTCCCAGCTTCAAATACTCAAGAAAATATTTTTCTTTATTCAATTTCCAATCTCGAACTGAATTTAGTATTGAACCGAGTTTACTGATTGCATACAGTTCATTGTGGATAGATTTAACGCAGTGCCGTCGAGTGGATTCCGACTCATAGCAACCCTATATGCGTGAATTGATAGATTTACATATGTGTAATGTAAAGCTTTTTTTAAAAAAGTGTTTTAGAATGAGGTATGTTGAGAAAATGAAAAAAGAAATTTACTTAGAAAAAATGTGAAACAAGAACATTCTATCCTTTGCTTCAGAAGCGAGGTTGGTAATATGGTCTCTCTATCTAATATTCAGCCAGCTTTCCTGCTTCCCAGTGAGCTCTGCCAGTTTTCTCTGTTCTATTTCAACAAACTACTTAAGGAGCTGCCCTAAGATGGTCATTCTGCTACTCAGTGTCTTGCCCCAAACCACAAATCAGCTCACAGATTTCCTTTAATATCCTGTAGAAAGGGATGAGATTGGTTGGGAAAGCATCTAAAAACCCATTGCCTTCAAGCTGAGTCCATCTCATGGTGAGCTCACATGTTAGAGTAGAACTGCTCCACAAGGCTGTCTTCACTGTAATCTTTCAGGAAGCAGATCATTGGGTCTTTCTTCTGCAGGCACAGCAGAATAGGTTCGAACTGCCAACCTTTAGGCTGGTAGTTGAGCCACAAACCTTTTGAGCTACACAGGGGCCTTTTGGGAATCCATGTAGAAGAAGTTATTTCTAAGAATATTATTTTTTATTAAAAAAAACAAAACAAACAAACAGAAACACCCATGCTTCTCCCCTACTTCAGCACCCCCAGGTTAAAGACTATTTCTTACTTACGTCTATCCACTGTTTTGTATATAGAAAATCCTTTCCTCGTGAATGTTTATAGAATAAGTTAGAAATTAGAAGCAAGAAGGATTCTTTTTTTTTTTTTTTCTCATTGCTTTCAGGGTTAAGGCAAAACTGCTGGTATAAATCTTTTTTTTTTGTAATGAACTATGGTCTATAGAGAGCAAGAGAAAGAACATCAGAAAGGGGAAGAGAATTAGCGAAAGTTGGTCAGTACTTAGTCCAGCCTTCCATTTTAACTTAGCATTTAAGGCCCTTCCCAATCAGCTCGTCTGAAACTCTCACCAGGCTTTAATGTGCCATACCTTTTATAACTCTATACATTACAGGTACCGTTCCACATGCGTGAAAAGTCTTGCTTTCCTTTTCCACCAGAAAAATGTCTGCTGGTCCTCCAAGGCTTTGACACATCCTTTGAAAAATCTTCCCTTCCTCCCCCCGGCAGAGTTGATTGTTCTTTTTTCAGAAGGTACATATCTCTATCACAATGAATGATTTTCACATTGACTTACAAATATGCATTTATATACATGTCTGCTCTCAGGCTAAACTGTCAGCTCCTTAGAGCAGGGACTATTTCTTACTTATCTTGAATTCCCAATACCTTCTATTATGCTTTTCATAGTTGGCATTCTATGAAAGGCTGATTGATCTCTCTAAGCATTCAGTCAGTCTAGAACAATAATAAAATACATTTATGATAAAACCATGTATGATCCCAAACAGAGGTTTATGCTCTCTGTTGCCTCGTTTTCCCCCCATAAAGTACTTAATTACAGGGGAAAAAAGCAGAACACCAAATTTAGGAATGAAACAAGATTTGCTTCAGAAACACTAAGTTGGATAATTTATATAAAATATCCAGAGTAGTGTGAATATCATATTAAGAGAAAACTGAGATTATAAAGTATTTTTCCTGAAAGTTGGTCTCCAGGAATGACTTCAGCCAAACCATAAACAGGTCCATAAAATAAACAATAACACCTGCGAGGAATGTGTTCCTGAGAACAATCAATTATACGAGAACAAAAGGGCAACATGTGCCCAAAAGCAAAGATGAGAAAGCAAGAAGGGGAAGAAAATGAGGACAAAAGGAAACAGGCAACCTAGGATGGAAACGGGGAGAGTGCAGACACATTGTAAGGAATAAAACAAACAAAAAAAAAGAGAGTAAGAAAAAGTATATATTTTTCCAAACTGTCTCTCAGTTCTTCCTAGACAACTGAATTGTAGAGTAGAAAAAAAAATTAGATAATATCTTGTTCAATTACACTGTAAATGTACATTGAATAAGTGAATGACTGAAGCCCAAGGATGTTAAGTGGCATACTCATGACCTATCTGTTGGCAGCAAGACTAGGACTAGAACTCAGATCACAAGGTCAAGCCAAAAATAAAATCTTGATATTTAAAATGATGTGATTTTTTTTTTAACTTTTTGATTTTCAAATAATTTTAGACCTATAGAAAAGCTGCAGAAATAACAGAGTTCACATATATCCTTCATCCAGGTTCCCCTAACGTTAACAACTTACGTAACCGTAGTGAAGTGGTAAAAACTAGAAAACTGTAATAGCAACTCTGGGATCCCACGTTACATTTTGTTATTGGGCCTCTTTGTCTCCTTGATCTTTTACAGCTTTTCAGTCTTCTCTTCTTATGACCTTGACACTTTTGATGAGTCCTGAACAGTTGTTTTGTACAGTGTTCCTCAGTTTGGGTTTGTCTGACGTTTTCTCATCATTATATTGAGGTGCTGCGTTCTGGGCAGTAATAAGGGATGTGCCGTTCTCAGCATAACGTATCAGAGTATGCGGTGTCCACATATCTATTACTGGTGAAGTTCACCTTGAATGAAGTTCACCTTGATCACTTGGTTAAGGTGGTGTCCACCAGGTTTGCCAACGTAAGGTTACCGTTTTTCTTTTTGTATTTAATGTTAATCTAGGGGGAGATACTTTTAGATTATACAAATATCCTGGTTTTCTTCAATCTTTTGCTCACTGATTTATTTTGTGGCTCAAATTATTCCAGCTTTGGTCATTGGGGATTTTTTTTCAGGCTGGCTTCCCTGTTTATTTAACGTGCGTTTTTCCTTTTTTGAGCGCTTTGTTTTTTTGGATCACAAGATATTCTAGATTCCTCTAGTGTTCCCCTAACAACCTTGAAATCAATCACTTCTGCAGGGAGTTCTGGTTTCTTTTATTGGAAAATAGTATTTAGAAACCAAGATCTGGGTGATAGATACGCTTAATGCTTGGAGTATTCTTACTTACAGGCCCTCTTAGAGACTAGAGCTAGGGAATATATGTATGCATAGACACTCATCCATATTTTTTTGTATATTTCTCTCTCTGTACTGGTGTATTAGCAACTTCAAGTTATTACTGGTATCTGTGATTCCAGCCTTATACCCCAGGGTCCATTCTAGCCTTCCACCTTTACTTATTATTTGTGACTCTTTTCTCTAATGGTGAAAAATCCTTCTCTTATTATCTATGCTATACTTATGTATTTTTTCAGTCCTAGTACACACATAAAGTGGTTACAGAATTGGTAACCCTTACTCCTGTGAGAAACAGATTTACTAACCAAAGTAAAGTAATTATGTACAGTTGTTTTTGCCTTACAGGAGCCACTCAAAATATTTTGTTTTTCCAAAATTACTCTGCTTAGTTATTTTCTTCCTCGTCCCCTTCGTTGGGGTTATGTTATTGATTTATAATATAATTAAGTTCCTTTGTTAATATTCCTGTTCACTTTGTATTCCTCTCACATTCTGGTTGATTTTAATGTTTTATTAATTTGGGGGGGGGGCATGTGAGAATTTTCTAGGGCTATAGGAGGCAAAACCATTTCAAACGTTATACTCAGGAAGTGCTGCTCCTTCACGATCACGCTTCCCCCTTCCCACCAGTTCCTCTCTCACCCCCTGTAGGTAACCCATTTCTTTAGCTTCTGGTTTATCCTTTCTGTATTTGAGAAGATACATGTTTATTTTCTTCTATAACCTTCTTTCTTTCAAGAAATGTAGCCTGCTATAGATACTCTAGCAATTTGCATTCTTTATTTAACAGTTGATGATGGAAACCACTCCACATCAGTTCATGGAGATCTTCCTCATTCTTTTCTATGGCAATATTGTACTCCATTATGTTGGTCTAATTTAATATATTCAACAACTTTCCTGCACATGAGTATTAGATCCTTTCCAGTTAAAAGCACACTGCAATAAATAACCTTGTGCATATGTATTTTTCTTACTATTAGGGTTGAGTTTTTAGTGTAGATTCGTAGAAGTTGGATTGCAGGGTCAATAGGTAATTGCATATGTAGTTTTGTCAGGCATTGCCAAATTTTGTTCCGGAAGGGTTGGCCCAATTTGTATTTCCTCAGTAATGTGTGGGAGTACCTGCTTCCCCATATCCTCATCAAGAGAATGTTATGTCATTCATTTTTGCCAGCCAGGCTTATAGTTGAGAAATGGTATCTCAATGTCATTTTAATGTACCCCTCACTAATTACGAGTGAATTAGAACATTTTTGTGTATTAGGGAGCTATTTTTATATCTGCTTGTGGAAATTGTCAGTTCACATGTTATTCTAATTTTTATATCATGTTTTGATATTGTCCCTCAATTTTTAAGGAAGTGTTCTTAATATATTTTGGTTTGGCTATTTGTCTGTGATATATGTTCCATTTTGTCCCAGTATTTTGTTGTCTTTTGACTTCAAAAACTTTCTTGTGAAGACTTTTAAAAATTTGTATGTAGTCAAATTTACCAGTCTTTTTTTTTTTTTTTTATTGCTTCCGGGTTTTTAATCATCCTTTGAGAGCCTTTACCTAATCCATGGTTAAAGAGGAATTTACTTATATTTTCTTCTGGTACTCGTATGGTTTTATTTTTACATTTATATTCCTGATTAATTTGAAGTTTATTTTTGTGTATGCTATGAGAAAGGTACCAAATTTTTGTGTTTTCCCAAATGGATACCCAGTTGTTTCAGCAGCATGTATTAAAATGTTTATCTTTACTTAGTGATTTGAAGTGCCACCTTTTACATGTCCCAAATTTTAGTATGAACTTGAGGCTGTTTCTGGACTTTGTATTCTATTTTCCTGAATCGTTTGTCTAAGTATTTGTAATACTACACTATTTTGGAAACCCTGGTGGTGTAGCAGTTAAGAGCTGTGGCTGCTAACCAAAAGGTCAGCAGTTCGAATCCACCAGGCGTTCCTTGGAAACTAAATGGGGAAGTTCTACTCTGTCCTATAGGGTTGCTATGAGTTGAAATCAACTCGACGGCAATGGGTTTGGTTTTTTGGTATTTTGGTAATATACCGTTTTAATTATAGAGGGTTTATAATATGTTTTAGTATCTGGTAAGACTATCCTCCCATATTTTTTTTTCTCTTTCATTGTTTTCTTGGCTATTCTTTCACATTTCTTTTTTAAATGAACTTTATTGTTAACTTGTCTAACTCCGTAAAATAGCTTGCGGGTATTTTTATTGAGATTTCATTGAGTTTGTAAATTAATTTAGGGAGAGCTCACATCTTTATAGAGCTGAATTGTCTTAGTAGAGAACTGGATATGTCCTTCTGTTTGTTCAAGCCTACTTTTATATCCTGAAGGGGTATCTTAAACTTTTAAAATTTTCCACATTTCTCGATGAATTAAACCTTAAGAATTTAATTTCCCTTATTGCTATTGGAAATGGGATTTTCTCTGTCTTTACCTATGTCCTCTAACTGTTCGTTTATTTGTATATTGAGCCTAGTGGTTTTTGTATTTTAATGTTATATCATGCTGCTTTACTTGATTCTTTAATTGTTTAAATTAACTTTATCACTGATCCTCTGGGTTTTTCTTGGTATACTATCATATCTGAAAATATTATTTCTTCTTTACCTATTCTTATGCCTCTAGTTAATTTCTTTTATCTAATTGATTGGCTTATACCTTGAGTACAATATAGAATAATCTTAGTGGAAATGCCTCCACTGTTTGTTTGTCAAGTTAGGCACTGGCTCTTATGAACTAAGACATATGTATTCATATTACCCCTGGTAAGAAATTATCCCTCAATTCCTGTTTTTTTGAGGTTTTTATATTATACTTTAGGTAAAGGTTTACAGAGCAAATTAGTTTCTCATTAAACAATTAATACACATATTGTTTCGTGATGTTGGTTGCCAATCCCACAACATGTCAACACTCTCCCCTTCTCAACCTTTGGTTCCCCATTACCAGCTTTCCTGTCCTCTTCTGCCTTTTTGTCCTTGCCCCTGAGCTGGTGTGTCATTTAGTCTCCTTTTGTTTTATGGGCCTGTCCAATCTTTGGCTGAAGAGTGAATCTCAGGAGTGACTTCAGTACTGAGTTAAAACGGTGTCCGTTTTTTGTTTTTGTTTTTAATGAATGGGTATTTAATTTTGTCAAAGCCTTTTTCAGCATCTGTAGAAACTTATGATTTTTTTTCCTTAGATCTATTAATGTAGTATATGATGGTAATAGATTTCATAATAGGGAAGTGACCTTGTATTCCCGGAATAAATTCCACTTGGTACTACCCATTGCCGTCAAGTAGATTCCGACTCATAGTGACCCTAAAGGACAGAGTAGAACTGCCCCATTGAGTTTCCAAGGAGCACCTGGTGGATTCAAACTGCTGCCGTTTTGGTTAGCAGCAGTAGCCCTTAACCACTATGCCACCAGGGTTTCCACCTGGTCATAGTGCATTATTATTTTCTTAATTTGGTGTTGGATTCTGTTTGTTAATATTTTATACCATATTCTTGAATTAGTATGTATGTGTGATATTGGCCTTTCAATTTCTTTCTTTGCGATGCCTTTATTTTGTTTAGGTTTTATTATTATAATTGTTTTTAAAAAGGAATTATGAAGCTTTAATTCCTTTCTGTTGTATTAGAATAATTTATAGAATCTTTGGAATATATGGTGTTTGAAGTCATGGTAAAATTCCCCTTTGAGATCAACTTGGCCTGGTGGTTTTTTGTGCAGTAATCCTTAATAACTGTCTCTATTTTTCTATAAGAATTGGTCTAGTTACGATTTCTAACTATAATGGAATCATTTTGGTAATCTTTATTTCCCTAGGATACCAATGCAGTTTTTCAAATTTGTTTGAATAACATTCTCTTTGTGTGTGTGTATGTGGTAATATCAATTGTTATTTCCTTCTTGTCATTTCTTATTTTGCATATTTATGCTTTCCTACTGTTTTTTTGATCAAGTTAGTGAATGGTTTCCCCTTTTGTTAATATAAAAAAAACAAAATTTTGATTGATCTACTGGTTTTGTGTTCTGGTATTTTCCAATTTTTCTTTTTTTATCTTTATTATTTTGTTTTTGTTTCTAGTTTTTTGAATGGGGAATTCAATTCATTTATTTCCATTCTTTCATTCTTATTAATACAAGTATTCAGTCCAATGATTTTTTCTTTTATTGAATGTGTCGTGCTTTCCTTGTCATTATTTTTAAAATTTTGCTGTTTTGGTTGTATTTTACCTGTCACCCAAGAGTTGTTCAATGAAAAGTTTTTAAATTTTTCATCTATGGAAATTACTGATATTTTCTCTGCAACCTAATATATGATGCATTTTAATGAATATTCTATGAGTCCTTAAGAACACGTACTGTCCATTATCAGGAAGGAAACTGTGGTGGTGTAGTGGTTAACTGCTATAGCTGCTAACCGAAAGGTCCACACTCCTTGGAAACTCTATGGGACAGTTCTGCTTTGTTCTGTAGGGTCGCTGTGAGTCTGAATCGACTCGATGGCAATGGGTTTTTATGGGTTATTATCAGGAAAGAGAGTTTAATATATATCCTTAAGATCTACCTTGTTGTTTATGTTGGTTAGCTCTTCTACTGCCTCACTTATTTTTGTGCACTTGATCTGTCTTGTGCTGTGACGTTATTAGAGTTTCTTTTTATTAGTGTGTTTCTTATGTCTCCTTGTATCTCTGGTAGATTTGGCTTCACAAATGTGATATTGTGATTTCTTTAGACCCTTTCCAGTTAACATGTTTCCATGGATGATTCATAAGCCCTATCTCATTTAAAGAATGGGTAGAATGTATTGGAACAGTCTTAACACTTAACCAACAGAAACAAGGTTCTATTAGCTCTTCAGTCCATAAATCATCTGGACAGAATTCAAAATAAATTCAAAGATTTGTCCTTTCTTAAAATGAACTCTGTACCAAATTATACTGTAGAGCACTGTCTATATTTGTCATTATAAAACACTTTTTTCTCAAAGATAGCTTATTTTATATTATAATATTTAATATTAAATACTTCAGACCCTTAAACTGCTAAAATTTCATAAAATTTAGCCTAGTGCTCCCCAATTCTGGTTGTGTATCATATGAGGAGCTTGTTGAACATGTAGCTGCAAAGATCCCACTACTGGGATTTTGGTTCAGGAAATCTGAATGTGGCCTGAGTTCCTAAAGCAGGAAGTCTGGGACTACATTAGAGAATCACTGATACAGTCCTAAAAATTTTGCAGGTGTTCCTCTTAATCAACAGTTAAGGACTCTTCCAATCACTTTGATATCCCCATGAATTTAAAACTGTTATGGTGCTTTGCTGATGTCCTCTTCTGGACCTTTGGTATTTTGACTTAATGACTGTGGCACATATTCAACTATTCAAGACATGTTTCAGTTGGCAGCACACATACCAAGGTTCTCTCCTTGATGGAATATAATGCTTTTCCTAAATTTATCACCCTTATCTTCCCAGACAAGAGAAGTCAGAGGAAACGTACTAATACCTGATCTAACACCTTTAAATAAAACTAAAGGATGTGAAGCTTTAATAAATTTGTGCCCATAATACTAAGCTATAATAAACCCTTCTATACTGTAAATATCTGGACATTTAGTAAAGACCATGTGAGTTATATTGAAAATACAAAGAACAAACTTCAAAAGAGATTGTTCAGAAAACTGCAAAACTAAACTATAATTAGCAAACTCAATCAAACAACAGGAATATTAGTTAGGAGTGAGGCTTTTTATAGGTTAAGGTTTTCCTAGACTTTGAAACTACTGGTTACTTCATAATGACAGGTAGAGCAATATCCTGAAAAGTCTTTGTTCTGGGTTTTTAGTTATTTTGCTAAAGCCCCAGGCTCAGTTTCAACCAAGCCTACATTACAAAATTATTACACTGAATTCTCATTCAATAACTGAACAAACTGACGAATAGGAGCATCCCATCCCTACAATTCTCTACAAAATGCAAAGAAAAAGACTACATAAATTTACTGAGGTTAAGAGCTGTGGCTGCTAACCAAAAGGTCGGCAGTTTGAATCCACCATCCACTCCTTGGAAACCTTGTGGGGCAGCTCTACTCTATCCTGTAGGGTGGCTGTGAGTCAGAACTGACTCCACAGAAATGGGTATATTGCAGTTTAGGGAGCCCTGGTGGCACAGTAGTTAAAATGCTTGGCTGCTAACCAAATTGTCGGTGATTTGAACCCACCAGCCACTCCATGAGGAAAGATGTGGCACTCTGCTTCCGTAAAGATTTATAGCCCTGGAAACACTATGAAGCAGTTCTACTGTGTCCTACAGGGTTGCTGTGAATCAGAATCGACTTGATGGTGGTGGATTTTGGGTTTATATCGCAGTTGGCTGGTAGTTTCTGTTAAGCTGGTAGGTAAATTATTTATCCCCTCCTTTGATTGCAAAATAGATGCATTTAGTAATTCTGAGAATACTCATATGTTCTTTGATACTGTGAGTTTCCATGTTGCACGCTGACATTCATTTTACAAAATGATTCTGGGAGCATTTGAGTATTGGTTGTTTTTTCAGTGGTGAAACAGAGATAAAGTGTTAAGGGACGCTCTGCCCCAGGCTATAAATGTAAGCCTCTGGAATGACTAGAAGCTTGGAAAGAAGTTCAAATTCTTGTCTTAATTTTTCAAGCCAGGGTTTCTCTAAAAACAAATTTTTAAATTTTGGTATAAATTTAACCTTTGATTCCTTTTCATAATGGCCATAACCATATAGAGCCTCCTTTGGCCTTATTTCAGAGTTCTTCACCTAATGCTGTTGGAGGCAAAGCAGAAGTCAGGGAATTAGACTAATTTGAAAAACGACCAAATTATTATTATCCTGGAGCAGGGCACAGTTGGAGTTTATCAGTGAGTCATTTCGTAGCCTCTGGGAATGTTTCTATCTTCTGAATCCTCTGCTAATATTCTGTATCTTCCAAAGCAACTCTGTGGAGGAATTAAGAGCAAAATCGCCCTTATGCAAGGAAGGCAACTTTATTCACTAAAGGTAAAGCAAATCTTGTCACTTTTTACTCTGACTCAGAAGCAGTAAGATTAAAAAAAAAAAAACCTACAGAAAATCATTGTTCATTAAATAATATAGTATAATTTTTTTTTTTTATATACTATGTATGGCATCATCTGTAATACATCAATAGCTGTACCGTGGGAATCTCATCAAATTCCCATTCTTGTTCATTGGAGCAATGTAGAAAACCGGATACAATTAAAGCTCCTTACAAAGTAATTCACGAGTAAAAGGGATTCAGTTACGTTCAGGGTCAAATTATGTCCCACTGGTAGGAGCCCTGGTGGTATAGTGGTTAAGAGTTTGGTTGCTTACCTAAAGGTCAGCAGTTCGAATCCACCAGCCACTCCTTGAAAACCCTATGGGGCAGTTCTACTCTGTCTTGCAGGGTCACTGTAAGTCAGATCTACTCAATGGCAGCAGGTTTGGTTTCGGAAACCCTGGTGGTGCAGTGGTTAAGTGCTAAGGCTGCTAACCAAAAGGTCAGCACTTTAAATCCACCAGCTGCTCCTTGAAAATTCTATGCGGCAGGTTTACTCTGTCCTCTAGGCTCGCTTGAGTCAGAGTTGACTTAAGGGCAACAAGTTTGGCTTTGTAGAGTTTATTTTCCTCATTATTACCCAGAATGCAGTGGCTAAGGGCTTGGCTGCTAACCAAAAGACTGACACTTCGAATCCACCAGCCGCTCCTTGGGAACCCTATGGGGCAGTTCTACTCTGTCCTATATGGTCGCTATGAGGGGGAGCTGACTTGGTGGCAATGGGTTCTATCCATGTCTCATCATGCCACTATTGCACTGTGATCAAGGCAGTGTCAATATTAAGCAAAGAAAGGAAAAATGACACAATTTTGAAATGAAATGACCAGACAGTATTTTATTCCATGTTTCTGATATAAATATGACTGAAGGAGAATCAGTGAAATTAGTTCACTTAAGTGTTAATCATGCATCTCGATAAATACTTAAATATCAATTGACATGCAGATGTTTTGCTGTTCAACAGATGCCTTACGGTGATATATGCACAACTGCATTCATTTCAGAGTTCCGAATGTGTCAGAAATACCCTGGCGCATTGTTCAGTACTAAGACTAAAAAAGACTAGTAAAGGTTTATTTGCACAGATATAGATCTGAGGCAAGGTCGTCATCAGATCCTAGTCAAAAGAAAGCAGAGTCTATAGTTATAATAATACTATGCACATTTTAAACAATATTTAAGGAGCCCATTGTTTTGAACAGTGTCATTGGTGCAAAGCCCTGTGGTAGTGGCTTTTATGCCCATCACGTCTTTTAGAAACAATCATTATTAGTAACAAGATATTAAATACAATTTTAAACAACTTTGGAGCTAAACTTGGTCAGGTAATAATCATTTTTTAAGTAGTATGTTGGTAATAGCTGCTTCAGATTTATAATAAGCAGTATCTAGGAAACCCTGGTGGCGTAGTAGTCAAGTGCTAAGGCTGCTACCCAAAGGGTCAGCAATTCGAATCTTCCAGGCGCTCTTTGGAAACTCTATGGGGCAGTTCTACTCTGTCCTATAGGGTCACTGTGAGTCAGAATTGACTCGACAGGACTGGGTTTGTTTTTTTGGTTTATTAGAGGGATAGTTTCAGGATTTTTTTTTTTTTTTTTTTTACCAGAGGGGAAAGGAGCATTTTAGTGAGTCTGAGTTCTGCTGTGATCATAATTTAGTTTGTGATCGTAATAATAATGCTAAGAATAATATTGTAGCGTCTACCATGTATTCAATATTTGCTTTGTTCCAGGCTTGCTGCTAGACACTTTACATTGATCATGACATTTAAAAATCACAGCTGGTATTATATTAGACATTTCCGCATATACAGAAGCCAGTCTCAGAAAAAAACTAGGTAACTTACCCAGGGTTTAACTTCTCCGTAATTCATTCTCATTTCTAAGTAAGTCTTCTCTCTTTGGTTAAGCAATATCTTTTGAAAAACTGCCTTGTTTGCACAGTGCAATAGTGGCAGAATGAGACAAAAATATTATTGTTAGGTGCCTTTGAGTATATTTAGACTCATAGCATCCCCGTGTGTCAGCATGAAACTACCCTGTAGATTTCTTTTGGCTGTAATCGTTACAGAAGTGCGTAGCCAGGTCTCTCTCCCACAGAGACCTTGGGTGAATTCAAACTGCTGACCATTTGGTTAGCTGCTCAGTGCTTAACCATTGGCCTACCAGGGCTCTTCACGTAAGGGCAGGCCTCCTTTTTAGGCTTTCTGGGTAATAGTGAGGAAGTTATACTCTACTCAAGGAATAATTTGACCCTGAGCAAAACTGAGCCCATTATAATTGTGAGCTACATTGTACGGAGCTTTAATTGTATCTGGCTTTCTACATTGGTCCAGTGAACAGGATTGTGTGTTTGATGAGATCTCCACGGTATAGACATGATATTATAGTTGATGTTATGTACACCATATGAGACAATTATGTAATGAACATTGACTGTTAACATTTTATATTGTCTTTCACTAGCAAATGTTTCATAAGAAAAACTTTTGTATTCTATGAAGTGTTGATAGAGTACGTATTGTGTCTAATGGAAAATTATGAAACATACATATTGTATTAAAAATAGACCACTACTGTTTTCTCCAGTGCTCTGTACTTGTAAAGTACGGTAATGTCTGAATATCCATTGAACTGTTGTTTTTGTTGTTAGCTGTTGTTAACAGTTCCCAGGTCCTTCTTCCACAGTGCCACTGTGGATTCAACCCGCCAGTCTTTAGATTAATAGATGATTGCAAACTGCATCACCCAGGTATCTTGGAGTACAGCAGTTTGTGATAAAAATATCAATTTTCGGATATGTTCCCAAAAAGTGCACACTCATTTCTAAATGAGCAAGTAAAAAGATTATATTTTATTTAAAGGAGGGAGAAATTGAGGCAGAAAGGATAACTCCCTTCAAGACAGCCACCACCCTAGAAGAGAGATAGTGAAGGGTGTAGAAAAATAGAAGGATGAACATAATACTTTTATATCTACTAGGGCCTTTCCCTTTTTAGACCCCCTAAACCAAAAACCAAACCCATTGCTATCGAGTTGATTCTGACTCATAGCAACCCTACATAGGGTTTCCAAGCTTATGAATCTTTAAGGAAGCAGACTGCCACATCTTTCTCCTGCAGAGCAACTGGTGGGTTCGAACAACCAACTTTTTTGGTTAACGGGCAAGCGCTTAATCACTGCACCATCAGGGCTCCCTGGGTACTGCAAATGGTTCGCACTTCTCTACTAACCTAAAGGTCGGTTTGAACGTATTCAGCAGTGCCGTCAAAGGATGGCCTGAAGGGTTACTTCCATAAAGATTTCAGCCAAGAAAACTCTGTGGAGCTATTCTACTCTGTAACTTGACACCAATAGGTTTTTTTTTTTTTTTTGGAATGTGGTTCCTGGTTTGTATTTCTTATTTTAACTCAAGTTATTCAGAGCAAATTATGACGTTAAAGTCCCTAGAGTTTTAATTTAAAAAAAAACAAACTTTAAGAAGATATTTAAATGTCCATGTTTATTGAGTACCAACTCTGTGCCAGATACTTTGCTTGAGGCCTGAGGACAGAAATAAATGATCCAGCCTATTGGTTGAGGGATACAAAGAAATCATTGTTTATTTGGGGTTTCTTTACCTGAAGTTCATAGTCCCCATGAAAGTCTGTGGATAGGTTCCAGGACATTCATGAAACACTAAAATTATGTGCCAACTGGTGTGGGTGTAAGGATATGAGCATTTTGCTGGGGAGGGTGCTCATGGATTTCACTGGATTTCTGAAAGTTTCATAATGTAAGGAAAGTTAAGAATTACTAACCCCTTCTTCTTGGCAATGGAATAAGCTAGTTTTAGCTTTGAATTTTGTGACATGTGAAGAAATTGTTGTTCAAAAATGTTACCTAAAGTCAAAACCAAAAAAAAAAAACCCACTGCCATCAAGTCGATTCCGACTCGTAGTGACCCTATAAGACAGAGTAGAACTGCCCCGTAGGGTTTCCAGGGAGTGCCTGGTGGATTCAAACTACTGACCTTTTGATTAGCAGCCATAGCTCTTAACCACTACACCACCAGGGTTTCCACCTAAAGTCAAGTAACCGTTTAATGGCAGATCCTGAGTAAGAATTGTGGTCTCTCTACCTAGCCTAGCATTTATTTCCCACTACAAATTCATTTCATTAACATTATTTCAGTCTTTGCTCAAACTCTAAACTGTTGACTAGCCATATAACCCGAAAGCTTTTTTCTACATTTTTTCACCTGTTAAATGGAAACATTGGTCTTAATAAGGAACATTCCAACCCCATCATTAAACATCCAAACCCTAGTTCAGTTTTTATTTCTGCTCAATTCAAATGGCAACCAGAAATTTTTAAATGTATTTTCCTGGGTGTAGAGCTAATAACAGAATGCTGTTCATCCAAGTTACTATATCTTTTATGTCTCATGATCATTGGTCATTGTAATGGTAAATCACCAAAAAAAGATTCTATTGTATTTCCCCTATTCTTTGCCAACGAGGTCAAGAACATAAACTAACAGAATTTTAGATATTTCAGCAGGATTAGGACGTGGCGTCCTGGTTAATGCTGCTATCCAGATATATTAATCTGAGGAGCCCATTCTCCATGCATTCTGATCATCAGTGCTTAGGCTCCCTTTTTTTTTTTTTTTTTTTTGCTGAGCTCTCAGGTTTCATTTCTCTGTGGAAATAATTCAAAAGTATCAGAAAAATTGTGTTTATCAGTTATCAGTTTAAATGATAGAAATTCAGTCCTTTCTTACATAATCACAGATACTGTCATTTTTAGCAAAGCTTTTTATATATTTGAAAATTGATTAGAGTATTTACAATCATTGTTTGAGAGCTGTATTAAAGATTTTATTTATTCTTAATTAAAAATTGAAAGCCACGATCTTATCAAAAGAAGTAATGTGCCTTTCCTATTTTGCCATTATGAAGAATGAAGTTAATGTTACATTTCAAGTACTTATCTAGCATTTTGGAACTCTGGTGCTGAAAAATAGAAAAGAATTAGGTCAGGTTTCGCCTTTGAAAAAAGGCATTTTTACTCAGATACACCACTGGGTGGAGTACATTGCTAGCCCAGAGCCTAATATTATTGTGCTCTGGAGTCAGTTTTTCTGTGCCAAAAAGGAGAAACTCCTAATCAATTTTGAGGTTGTGTGTATTGTTTTAAAAATCTGGATATGTTTAATAAAGGCTAAATAGCTAGAATATAATGCCATCATTGAATATGCTCCGGCCTTGAAACTTTCAAGAGTCAATCAATCTTTCCTAGCGCCATGGGAGATAAGGGTTTGACACTCGGCCTAGAAAACTCCAAGGAAATTATTTGGAAGAAGGCCATCTTATATTCTTGTCAAAAGAGCAGCTGCAGTTTGGTCTGAATTAGAGCTTTAACTCTACATGGCAAAGCTTATTTTTGATAATGAAATCAACCTGTACCTAGATACTGAATTTGACTTTTCATTTGATGTTGCTTTGATATACCTTATGTTGGAGCAGAGCCCCAATCTTATAATAAAATGGAGATCTCTCAGATATGCTGTTGGACTGTTGTTGTCAAAGCATTTACTAGAATTTGACCTTCAAAAGTTTACGAATGAGAGTAATTACATAGCAGGTGTTAGTGTCACAAGACTTTCAAGTGTTCATTCGTTTTCTGCTACTTCTCTCATCTTTTCTGCTCTTGTCCCCTTTCTTTAACTCATCCTCTTTAAATGTTGGAGAAAAAAAAAATGAAATTTACCAACCAAGCCTAAAAATCTCCAGCTGTACCAATCAATTGTGCTTTGAAACTTTGGAACTCAGTAAATTTTCTTAATGAAACTATTTAGAATTTATAACTCTACGTAAAGATTTTTATGTTCTTTGAGAGAGAGGAATCTTACTTTGAAATTCCTTTGTCTTTCTTTTATTCCTTTAATTGTATTAACCTGCTTATAGGACTGCTTCATTTCTTCTAAGCTTTCAGCTTTCAGGCTTTGCTCTATAGCTTTCATGCTTCCAAGCCTCTACTCCTGCTCCATTTTCCATTCTAAAATGAGTTCTCTTTCATCTGTTTTTTTTTTTTTTTTGAAAACAACCTCATACTCTGCATTTCAGTTTTTCTTTCCAATGCTGTTAAAGATTCTTTAGCCTCTCCCTTCTCTCCCTCTCCCTTCTCCCAAGTATAGCATCTCATCTCGCTGTGGTTTACCCAGGGGAGGTACTTTCTTGTACGCAGCTCAGTGCTATGATGATTTCAATGGTGCCAGCATATTTTAACCACATCATTATCATGTAGTCCCAAAGTCTTGCTCGCTAAAAACACCATCTTTAACAGGATTTAGTTTCCATTAATCAATTTTAGAACTTGAGATGCAAGAACAGAAAGCATTTATTAGAATGTTCCCGGCTTGTTCCCACATTCATTTCATTCTCTTGACGATGGAAGAAAAAGGAATTGTGCAGGGGTCTTTGCTCCCTTGATGCTTACCTCTCCTTTCTGTACCCCACTGTGCCCCCCAAGCCTATTCTTCCGTACAGTAGTTAAATCGGACCATGCAGCAGGATAGTATTGTGTGAACTGGTGGCCACACAAGTACTTCGTATTCACTGGAGGTTTAGAGGTACAGCAGCTGCATATAAATATGCATAGTTGAGAGATTCATGATGGTGCCTCCTCATTCTAGTGCTGGTTGGCTGCAGTGCAGGCACTACAAATCAATGAACATTTCCCCCATCCATCAGCTGCTCGCTTGCAAGCAGACAAAACACTTACAATGCCAGAAACCCACAGAGAGCTCCTTAGTGAACGAAACCTCACTGTCACAAGATTCAAAATAGCCCTCTCCCTCCCAGCCTGAACCTCCACAGTTCTGGACCTCAAATGTCTCCCGCCCCCCCTCCCCCTACCCCAATGTGGATCACAGCACTTAAAAAAATAACACCAGGAAAGAAGGGGGGGCGGGAAGAGCAATGATAAACCAGGGGTTTGAAGGTCCTCACATTACACTTGTCACAAAACAAAAGAGTCTTTGAGCATTAACCCTTTGAGAATAAGACCCATCATCAAGATGGATCTGCTTATGTTGACTGAATTGCTTTACAGTTGTGGGTTTGAGTGTTAAGCCTTTGCGTATGCAAAACATTGTACCATGCTGTGGCAGACATTTGTAATTTATCTATAGCTATTAGATTGTTCTGGCAATGGAAGAAGTTATGATATGCTGACACGAGAATAAATCAGAGATGCATTTAATAGTAGAAATCGTGTTTTCTCCCACTGATGAGTAATTTTAGCAGAGAGGTAAGATATATTTATATTGTCAACCATTCAACCCATATAGAAATTATAATAAAGGCATAATGTCATCTAAAAAATTTGCATGTAATAGATTAATGAACATTTTCCCCATCCATCAGCTGCTTGCTGATGATAAAAAAAATTGAATTTAATTCCTGATGAAAAGCTATAAATTCATAACATCTCTAGATGTAATATCTTTTCCATTTTTGGATGTATTAACATTGGCAATATAAAATAGTTCATACTTGCTTAGAGCACTTGGCTATTAGATAACAGCTTACAATACCTTATTTGATAACTTGCCAGTCAAGTTTCCAATAAAAACAGTAATCCATTCAATTTTCCACTTATTTATTTATTCATTCATTTTTTTCAACTGTCAAATACCGTAGCGCCACGGAACATAAAGCAATATGTGACAATTTCTATAGACCCTGTTTTTAAAATGTGAATATTCTGGTTTGAGAGGTAGGAAGTATAGCTGTATAAATGGTCATGCTACTTTCAAATTTTAGAAAACCTATAGTTTGGCATGTCAAAGGTACTCAGTAAATATTTGATAAGTGTATGACATTTATTCAAAATGTACCTAGCTGATTAAGTATGCTAGATTACCATATAGCAGGAAAAGTAAAAACAAATTTTGTTAAGTTAGTTATAATTATCCATGACTTTAGCTCAGAGAAGCTGACTGACAGGCCCAACATTTATTTGCTTGTGAGGAGTAAAGTCAACATTTGAACCCCTGTCTGCTTAACTGCAGAGCGAACCCGTTCACTTCCCCTAAGCCATGTTGAATTACAAGGCAGAATGTGATAAATACCCCAATGGATCAGAGGAGGTAAAGATCACTTCCAGCTGGGATGACCAAAGAAGACATCATTAAGAAGGAGTAGCATTTGAGCAGGCCTTTGAAGAACAGCAACAGGAATAAAGCAGAAATTGCAGACAGGGCCAGCACTGGCAAAACCTTGACTCTGAAAAACAAGTTGCCAGGCGGATAGGCATCGCTTTGAGTGAAATGAAGGCTTTAAATAACACCACTATTTAAAGACTTGCCAACCAGACGTATTAGAGATAGAATCCACACATGGATTTATATTTCACGTTTCAAGAGAAAGTAATTAAACTCTCTGGGCCTCAGTTTCTTCCTTTCTAAAGCAAGGCAGTTGAACCAAATAACCACAGAAGCCTCCTCTCTCGTTAGTTCCATTTTGCAGTGCTTTTTACTTTTTTCCAGAATTAAAAAAAAAAAGCAAGAAGTAACTGATTCAGCGTATATCAGTTATGTAACCTGCGCATATGTAGTTATTCTTAGAACACAAAGCATATCTACATTTTACACATCTTTCTATGCTTCTATCTATCTATCTATCTATCTATCTATCTATATATATATACAACAGTTATTTGCATTTGCCTGGCTAATCTAAGCTCAAGATTTTATTCCAAGTGAGCATTTTTCTGCCATTTATTTCCCTCCAGTTTGCTTTCCATTAGTGTTTGAGCGTAAACTAATTATTGTAACAATTTAATCAATACACAATGAGAAAATAAACATACAGATGTGATAAACAACAAGATTGGGGTATTATGCATACTCATACTATCTGTTTCTGTATTTCACCATTGAAGAAGCGATACAGACTTGAAATATTAGACCTGAATTCATCAAAAAGGCATTTGCGGTTTTATACAAATTTTTTAGTAGAGTCGCAAATTTTCCATTGACAGTTTCACAAGATTTCCCCAGACAGTATTCAATGCAGTGTTTATCAGATGAATATGTTTGACAGTGTTTACTTATCAGATGAATGTATCAGATATACCAATACACATATATCAAATGAACATACAGTGTGTGTGTGTGCCCACGCACATGTGTACGTGTGCCCACGCACATGTGTACGTGTATGTAAAAAAGTTGAGGGAATGTGAGAATTTGAAAGAATAATCCAACAATACTTATTTTTTCCTGCCTTGAAATCTTTTTTTTTTTTCTGTCAATATTTTCACTCTGATTTTTCTTCCCACACAAGAAAAGAGAACAAAGAAAGTGGCATTTTGTTTGAATTTGGGGTGAGAAGAAAATTAAACATCATTTTTTTCCCATAATTTTTGCTGAGGTTACTAAGGGGATTTTAACTGGGAGCTCTTCCTACAATAGAATTGCCCTGGATAAAATTCCATCCTGCCATTGTTGTGCCCAAACCCATTCAAAGAGAACTGGATGTCATGCAAGGCCCAGACTCTTTCATTTTCCATCTTACACTTTCTCTTATGTTTTAAAATAGAATGTTTTCACAAAATCTGATTTGGCTTCCAATGTATTTGGAGTTGAGCTGAATTTATTAGGGTAGTTTTAGGGAGCTGAATAAAATTGAACCCAACTTGCAGAAAACAATGCAATGCCTTGATCATATTAATTCTGATTCTGATCCTAAGAGGGGATAGTTCAAGTTCATTTTAGTTAAATGAGTTCATGATCAAATTAGCTAGACTTCTTAACAAATATTAGCGAGCTCCAGCTATATTCATTAGTGCTCAGTGCTGTTAAGATGAAAGGAAACATAGTAAGGTGACTTATCTTTTACGTAGAGAAATAGGATTTGACCCCTGAAAGGTTACCTGTTCAAGGTATTACACAGATAAATTTTCAATGAGTTATAAGTTATTTAAATTGTTTGGAAGTTCATGATAAGAAATTTGCACAAAATCGCTTCTGTGTTAACTAACACCTGGCACTACTTGATAAAGGAAAGGGCTTCTAAGTGAATTTGCCTTTGGGTGCATTGTGAGTAGGTGGGAGCTGAAAATCACTGCTCCAGGTAATGAAAATAAATGGAAAAAAAAATGAACCGAGTAGTCATTTAATAAAAGAAGATAAAACTATATCTATGGACAGATTGCACAGATTGCAGTAGATTTTGCTATTGCAGCCAAAAACAATAATCCCTTCAGAAGGTGCAAGTATGTTTTTGTAGATATGATATTAGGTTAAAAGAATTTTTGTTATCTAAAGATATTTCTCATAATGAATCCCTGATGGTGGAGTGGTTAAACGCTGGGGTCGGTGGTTCGAATCTATCAGCTGCTCCACGAGAGAGAGGTGTGGCAGCCTGCTTCCATAAAGATTAACCCACTGCCGTCGAGTCAAATCCGACTCATAGAGACCCTATAGGACAGAGTAGAACTGCTCGATAGAATTTCCAAGGAGCGCACCCTGGAAACCCTATGGGGCAGCTTGCTATGAGGTGGAATCAACTCAAAGACAATGGGTTTTGGTTTGGAAAGGCATTTCTGGTGAAGGGTCTGAGTTACTTTTAAGTGGGACCATTAACTTTTGTGAAATAAATTTGTGAAATTTATGCCATATAAAAATTAAGAAGGTTTTTTTTTTTAGTAATTTCACAACCAATGATGGAATTGAATGCTTATATGTTAAGAAAAAGTAATATTAATACCAAGAAAGTACAAAACATCTTAAGACTGGAGCTTGGATGTTATGTTAACCTAATCCAAAAATCAAACCAAACCCGTTGCCAACTCATAGTGAACCTAATAGCGTTTAGTATTTCCTTTCCTTTTTTTTTTTTTCAAGGTACCGTCTATATTTAATCTGTTCGAAACAGGTGTAGTAAAAAGTTACATTGGAGTTAACTTCCAGAGCATGTGAATTGGCATCAAATTAATCCATTTACTATCTCAGTGAACTTGGACGTGTATTTTTTTTTTTTTCCTTTACTATGGAGTTCTACCAAACATTTATTTATTTCATTGTACCCTAGATGAGCATTTACAGAACAAACTAGCTTCTCATTGAACAGTTACTACACGTATTATTTTATGACATCGGTTAACAACTCCACAACATGTCAACATTCTCGCTTCTCAACCTCGGATTCCCTATTACCAGCTTTCATTTCCCCTCCTGCCTTCTAGTCCTTGCCCCTGGGCTGATGTGCCCCTTTAGTCTCGTTTTGTTTAATGGACGTGTCTAATCTCTGGATGAAGAGTGAACCTCAGGAGTGACTTCATTACTGAGCTAAAAAGGTGTCCAGGGGCCATACTCTCAGCGTTTCTCCAGTCTCTATCAGGCAGTAAGTCTGGTCTTTTATTGTGTTAGAATTCTGTTCTGCATTTTTCTCCAGCTCTGTCTGAGATGCTATGTTGTGATCCCTGTCAGAGCAATCAGTGTTGGTAACTGGGCACCATCTAGTTGTACTGGACTCAACTGATGGAGACCATGGTAGTTGTGGTCCATTAGTCTTTTGGACTAATCTTTCCCTTGTATCTTTAGTTTTCTTCATTCTCCCATGTTCCTGAAGGGATGAGACCAGTGGAGTATCTTAGATGGCCGCTCACAGGCTTTTTAGACCCCAGTTGCTACTCACCAAAGTAGAATGTAGAACATTTTCTTTATAAACCGTGTTATGCCATTTGAGCTAGATGTTCCCTGAGATCATGGTCTCCACAGCCCTCAGCCCAGTAATTCAGTCCCTCAGGGATGTGTCTATGGTGCTTCCATGACCTTGCCTTGGACAAGTTGTATTCGCTTCCCCGGTACTGTGTACTCTCTTACCCTTCACCAAAGTTACCACTCATCCATTAGACATGTATTTTAAACCTTCTTAATAAAGCTTAGTTTTCTTTGCAACAAAATGTCAAATAAAAATTTCGGCTTTACCTACCTTCCGGAATGACTGTGAGGATTCTGTAAAAAGTAAGTGAGCATGCTCGAACAATGGTCAAGTCCACACTTGAGACGTTGTCATTGCTGTTGTATTACCTGCTTTGTTCTCTATTTTTTTTCCTTTGTTCTCTATTTTTTTCATCACCAGTATGTTTTAAATTCTACCTTTTAATAAATTTTCTGTAGGCAAAAATTATCAATGCTCTATTACTTTAGTCCTTTGTCCTTTTATACAACTCATAAAATCCTTACCTAATAAGTTTGTTTATTATTTTAATCTGTGGTTGGGTCAGAGGTGAAGTGAGAAAATTAAAAAGAACTGTAAAATGTAGTCACTAGAAAAATCTAATTGTGGGCAAAATAAATTATGAGAAAATAACCAAAAAAAAAAAAAAAAAGCCAAAACCAAACCCATTGCCTCCAAGTTGATTCTGACTCATAGCGACCCTATAGGACAGAGTAGAACTGCCCCGTAGGGTTTCCAAGGAGTAGTTGGTGGATTTGAACTGCTGACCTTTTGGTTAGCAGCCAAGCTCTTAACCACTGTGCCATCAGGGCTCTGAGAAAATGACAAAAATTAATTATTAGGTTGTAATTGGTGGGCTCTTTAACAGTTTTATTGAGCACTGATTTTCCAAACCATGTTATTTCTTAAAAAACCTAAGTCTGTTGAAGTAGTTGAAGAACAATGCTTAAATGAACATTTAAAAAACAGTTTTTATATTCAAAAAGTACTATTGATTCTACAGTAAAGTACCACAAGGCAGAAATATTATTAGCTAAACAAACACATATTTGATTGAAAATAATTAACTTTAACCAAGTTGCCATTTTTTAAATCAGTGGCCATGAACCTCATATTCAGTTTTCAAATAAAACTTTGAGCACCAAAAAGCTTAGATAACAGGACACCATCTAATCTACAGAGTGATTTATTTGTTTCTTCATAAGCTAGTTGGGTCCAGATAATAATTTGAAGTATTATTCATCTCTGATTTGAAAATGATTTTGGTTTTCTTAATTTGGCATTTCCTGACTTACTCACTAAGTGGTTCTCATAGATGAAACCTAGAAATTTCCACCGGTATAGTCATGGCGATGCTTTGAGTTTGGGAATCACATTTTGAATGTTCTGATTCTAACTGTACCATGTCATGCCTGGGTCATATTACTTAAATCTTTGAGTTCCAGGCTTCGTTCTGTGAAAAGGGGTATTATTATCACTTCCTTCCAAGTTTCTTGTGCAGATGAAATGGGATAAGGTACGTATAAGACACATGATTTAGCTTGATGCCTGCCCCATGTTTAAACCCACTGCCATCGAGTTGATTCCGACTCATAGCGACCCTATAGGACAGAGTAGAACTGCCCCATAGAGTTTGTAAGGAGTGCCTGGCACATTCGAGTTGGCCGACCTTTTGGTTAGCATCGGTAGCACTTAACCACTATGGCACCAGGGTTTCCATATTTAATGCTAAGTAGTTATTTATTTTTTATTTTTTTTAGTTATTAGTGTTGCTACTCACCCAGCCATCCGTTAGGTATTTATTAGGTTCTGTGCTTGGAAGTGAGAATTGGAAGATAAATCTAATACATTCTTTGCTCTTAAGGAAGGTTCAGAAGGGTGGAGGAGCAAGTGATGAGGCAGACAAAACAGGCAATTACAGTATAAAAGTATGCAGAGAAATGCAACGGAGAACATCAAAATTTCTAATTCAGATTGGAGGGGAGTGAATGGTCACTCCGCAAATATTTATTTAGTACCTACTTTGTATTAGTCTTGTCGTAAGATCTGGGAATACTACGGTGAGAAGAAAAATAGGTATTGTATGTTTTATAGGGACAGGTATCATCTTCTGGGAGAAGATGGTATTCTAATATCACTTCAATAAATATAAAAACATAGTATAAATATAAAATACAGTTTACACTATAAAATATATGCATTTAAAAAAATTGTAATAGTCATGGCAAAGTAATGTAATGGTATTACAGGGGGCAATGGACAATGTCTGGAGTTGTCACAATGGGGGAAGTGCTCCTGACGTCTAATGGGTAGAAGCCAGGAATGATGCTCAATACCCTGCAATGCACAGGACAGGCCCTCCCACAACAAAGGATTATCTAGGCCAAAATGTTAATCATGCCAAGGTTGAGAAATCCTGAAGTAACCTCACCATCGCTTATAGAATATAAGCCAATGAAGGCAAAGATGCTCATCTTTTTTTTTCTTTTTTTTTTTTTTAACTGTTATGTCCTCAAGGCCTAGAATTAGGTGCATAAAAGGTGCTCAGTGAATATCTGTAGGGTGAAGGAATGAGTTGTGAGTAATTACCAGGAAAAGGAAACAGCATGTTCAAAGGCCCTGGGTTTAAAGAAAAAAACAATCTTAAATTAAGGAACTGGAAGAAGGCCTGCAAGCCTGGAATCAGAGCAAGCAAGAGGGAGGTTCAGTTGAGAGAGCCTATGAGAATGGGCTTATAAATATTTAAAATCTAATTGCAAGAATCAGTCATTAATATATAAAACCAAAATTGTTTCTCCTACAGTTTTATTTTATTCTCAATGGAAAACACATTATACATGCATAAGTAAATCCAACCCCCCCCCCTTTTTTTTGGTCTTTGAGTGAATTCCAATTTACAACGACCATATAGGACAGAGTACAACTGTCCCGTAGGGTTTCCTAGGCTGAAATCTTTACATGAGCAGATTGCCAGATCTTTTCTCATGCTGAGGGATGGGTGGATTTGAACCAACAACTTTGGGTTAGCAGCCAAGCACTTAACCATTGCTCTACTAGAGCTCCTTTACTTTGGTCCTGGAAAAAAAAAAAGACAATTCCAATTCCAACTCATAGTGACTCTATAGGAGAGAGTAGAACTGCCCTGAACAGTTTCCAAGGAGTGGCTGGTGGACTTGAACTGCCAACCTTTTGGTGAGTAGCCAAACTCTTAACCTCTGTATCACCAGGGTTCCTTCTTTGGTCCTAGAAGTCCAAAATTACCCAGCTTATGTTTTTCCGTCTTTGCTAATTTCTGTTTTCCAGGTTCTCAGAATTGTGGCCTAGATCAAGAGCCTCAGGAAAGGGTCCTTTAATTGCTTTTAAACAAATTCTGAAGCAAGAGCAGATTATTGGCCTCTGGAATAATCTGAGCTCGTAGAGGAGTGGTTCGGAGGGAGTGTTCATGAGGTGGGCAGAGTGCTAGGGCAGACATAGGATGAAAAAGCTGCACAATCCGCCCTTCCTGCCAGTTGCATCCAACCAGAGTGGGACGTGACTTCCTCAGGCAACGGTCCCTGACTTTCTAGACTGGGCTATGTCTCAGTGTTACAAGCTTCCTGTCTATCATTTTTCAATGATGCCTACATTATAAATACTTTCAATTCTCATGTATTGATGAGAGAAGGATTAAACAGCGTGTGAATTAAATATGGTGAAAATAATAATGATAGTGATGACATTTGTGAAAATCTCAAGATGTCTTACGAGTCAGCAAAAATGTCAATGTATTTTTAGGTCTCTCTCTCTTTTATAATTATACTATAAGCTGTTCACTCCATCTGTGATTACCAGTAAGGAAAATAGGCCCCAGTGCCTCACTCATGGACACACACACACACTCACAAACACAAACACACACACAAAAACATTTTGCCAAATTCCTCTCCCAGGAGTACAGCAGTAGCCAGCCAATTTGAAGGCAAAGTGAAGCCTGGCAATACATCAGAGGAATATAATTGAGGAAGTGAAGGAAGAAAGTAGGAGACATGCACCCCAGTGTTCATCTCTGCCCATCTCAGGTGCCATAGTTTTTGAGAAACTGAGAACTTTGTAAGAAACAGGCATTGGTAATAAACCATTTAAATCTTTTGGCTACATCAAATCAAACGATGTAGGCAATAACGTTCCTATTGTTGAAATTGTATTACTTACATACTTTTGTGTACTATTGTTTAACTGAAATGTGTTTCTAACTAGCTGATGTAATTTTAACCGAATTCTGTTACTTTGAGTCCAGTTTGTACAATGGTGTAATGAGAAGCTGCTAGGATCTCTCTCAGTTTCCTAAGGGAACTCATCAATCTTTGGCCCACTTTGTAGCTCTTCTGGTACAGTGAAATGTTTCATCCTCCTGGCAGATAAAGGGACTTCAAGGTTAGCAGTTTCTACATCGAGGGATTTTATGTAAGTAGACTCAATTGAGAATGGGGACTGAGATTCTGCAGGCTCAGAAATCCTCACTGTCACGTAGGACAGTGATTCTTGCCTAGATATGCAGGTCAGTGTCATCTACGAGACCTCCTCAAAATGCACATGTTTGAGTCCAATCATGGACATTCTGCTGCAATAAGTCTGGAGTGGGGCCTTGGCATGCGTATTTTGAAAATACTCCCGGGTCATCCCAAGTACTTCTGGATTAGAAACTACCTATCTAGGGTTTTCTAATCAGAGCCATACTACATTTCCATTTGTCCCGTTAAGTTCCCTAATACTTGGAGTATTCACTATTAAACAGAACGTTAAGGGACCTCATTCTGAGGGACAGTGACCTCTGCCCTATGAATTCTGGAAGCAGACTAGCCTAGCTTGTTCTGCCTTTCTTCCCACATTCTTACTTTCATAAAATATCAAAGCCCTAAATTTGTTGCCCAAGTTTAAATAATATTTGAAAGAGAATATATGTAGTTTAAAATATCTAGTCATTTAAAATGGTTTTGAAGATCCTGTGTGCTTCTTTGAGAAATCATATTTTAGATTATATTATTTACTTAAAAGGCAGTAATGAAACAAACAATAGTTTTAAATACATAATGAGAAAACACAATAATTGTAATTATCTCCTATAGTTGTTTTTGTGTGTCACCCTGTCGATTCTGACTCAATGGGACCCTAAATGACAGAGTAGAGTACCCCTAAATTTAGTATCTAACCCAGCTAGACTGTGGGCACCTTGAAGCTCATAAATACTTTAATTAAAATGTGATTCATTTTCTCGTATACTTGAAATGGCATAGAAATGACTTGTTTTCAAATTAATGTTTCATTTACACTTTATATATACATGGAAGAAATCATAGGCTCTCTTTAATGTATTTGATATACATAAGAAGAACTTTATATATATATATAATCACTGCCAACTCATAGCAACCCTGTATACAACAGAACGAAACACTGCCTGGTCCTGTGCCATCCTCGCAATTGTTGTTATGCCTGAGCCCGTTGTTGCAGCTACTGTATCAATTTCAATGGGGATCTTCTTCTTTTTTGCTGACCCTCTGCTTTACCATCCAAGACGTCCTTCTCCAGGGACTGGTCCCTCACGATAACATGTCTAAAGTACGTGAGATGAAGCCTCTGCATCCTTGCTTCCAAGGGACATTCTGACTGTACTTCTTTCAGGACAGATTTGTTCATTCTTCTAGCAGTCCATGGTATATTCAATATTATTTGCCAACACCATAATTCAAAGACATCAATTTTTCTTTGGTCGCCCTTATTCATTGTCCAGCTTTTGCATGCATATGAGGCAATTGAAAATTCTGTGGCTTGGACCTGAATTTAGAGACCATCTCAAAAATAGATTTGACACAATGAACCTAAGATCAAAGACCAGACAAGTTGTGGAATGACGTGAAGGAAATCACACATGAAGAAAGGAAAACCAAAACCAAACCCATTGCTGTCGAGTCAATTCCAGCTCTTAGCGATCCTGTAAGACAGAGTAGAACTGCCCCATAGACTTTCCAATGAGCACCTGGTGGATTTGAACTTCCAACTTTTGGTTAGCAGCTATAGCTCTTAACCGCTATACAACCAGCAAGAGGTCATTAAAAAGACAGGAAAGAAAGAAAAGACCAAAATGGATGTCAGAAAAGACTCTGACACTTGCTTTTGAATGTAGCTGAAGTGAATGGAAGAAATGGTGAAGTAAAAGAGCTGAAAGTAAGATTTCAAAGGTGGCTCGAGAAGACAATGGAAAGTATTATAGTGAAATGTTCAAAGACCCAGAGTTAGAAAACCAAAAGGGAAGAACATGCTCAGTGTTTCTCAGGCTTGAAGAACTGAGATAAAAATTCAGTCCCTGAGTTGCAATATTAAAGGATTCCATGGGGAAAACATTGAACAAAGCAGGAATCATCAAAAGAAGGAACACAGAGACACTGTACCAAAAAGAATTGGTCAATAATCAACCATTTCGGGAGGCTACACGTGATCAAGAACTGACTGTACTGAAGGAAGAAATTCAGCCTGCACTGTAGGCATTGGTGACAAACGAGGCTCCAAGAATGGATGTAATACCAACTGTGATCTTTCAACAAATGGATGCAGCACTTGAGGTGCTCATCCATCTGTGCCAAGAAATTTTGAAGACAGTTACCTGGCCAACTAGCTGGAAGAGATCCATATTTTTGCCAGGTCCGAAAAAAGATGGTTCAACAGAATTCAGAAATTATCAAATAATATCGTTAATATCACATGCAAGTAAAATTTTTTGAATATCATTCAAAAGTTGTTCCAGCAGTACTTTGACAGGGAACTGCCAGAAATACAAGCCAGATTCACAAGAGGACTTGGAACCAGGGATATCATTGCTGATGTCAGATGGATCTTGGCTGTAAGTAAATACCAGAAAGGTGTTTACATGTGTGTTATTGACTATAGAAAGGCATTCAACTGCATGGATCATAACAAATTATGGATAATATTGCGAAGAATGGGAATACCAGAACACTTAATTGCCATCCTGTGGAAACTATACATAGACCAAGAGGCAGTCGTTTGAACAGAACAAGGGGATACCGTGTGGTATAAAATCAGGAAGGGTGTATGTCAGGGTTGTATCCTTTCACCATACTTATTCATTTTGTATGCTGAGCAAATAATCCGAGGAGCTGGACTATATGAAGAAGAACTGGGCATCAGGATTGGAGGAAGACTCATTAACAATCTGCAATAAGCAAGTGACCCAACCTTGCTTGCTGAAAGTGAAAAGGACTTGAAGCGCTTACTCATGAAGATCAAAGACCACAGCGTTCAGTGTGCATTACACCTCAACAAAAAGAAGACAAAAATCCTCACAGCTGGGCCAATAAGCAACATCATGATAAACAGAGAAAATATTGATGTTGTCAAGGATTTCATTTTACTTGTATCTACAGTCAGTACCCATGGAAGCAGCAGTCAGGAAATCAAACGACATATTGCATTGGGCAAATCTGCTACAAAAGATCTCTTTAAAGTGTTAAAAAGCAAAGATGTTACATGTATATGTATATATACATATATATGTTGATTTTTTTTTAATGTAAATTCTGTTCCTTCTGTTCCTACAACACCATTGAAAGCACTCCCTAAAGGTCATCCAATGAGCTCCTAATTTCCAAATCTAGGGAATATGTGAAGTTTTTACTGCATTGGACCTCTCAGATGGCTATGACTTGGTTGATGACTCTGTTGAAACTCTTTTGGCTTCTGTGACTATCCCTGTTCTTTTTTCCCCAGTTTTTCACTGTTCCTCCTCTCTTTCTCCTTTCCCTCTATGGACCCTTGAGATATTATTTATAAATATTGGCTTTCTGCTCCCCTCATTCTAAACACTGTCCCTAGGTCAGATAATTGATTCACATAATCTCAATGGTAATTTGCCTAATGTTTATCTCCAACAATGACTTCTAATTTGAGTCACATATCCACCTGCCCTTTAGGTAGCTCTACCAGGATGTCTTAAATCTCAAAATCATATCTCAGCATTTTCTTCCTCAAATTTACTGTTACTCTTATACCTTCTTTCCTAAGCGATAACATCAGAATGACCCGCTTCCCAAGCTGAAATTTGGGAGTCATATGTGACCCCTTCTTCAACTCATCACCCATATCATCTGACTCCTCCCAACAAGGCCTCGTAAATACTTTGTGAAACTTTCTCTTCTCTCTCCCTAAATATTCCCGTTCCCTTGGTTTTTTTTTTTTTTTCTTGGTTTAGGCCCACATCACCTCTCTTCTGAACTACTACCAAAACCACCCATTGCTGTCCAGCTGATTCTGACTCATGGCAATCCCATGTGTTACAGAATAGAACTGTTCTATAGGTTTTCTTGGCTGTAATCTTTATGAAAGCAGATTGCCAGGCCTTTCTTCAGCAGCACTGCCGGGTGGGTTTGAACCACCAACTTTAGGTTAGTAGCCAAGTGTAAACTGCTTGTGCCCCACAGGGACCTTTGAACTTACAAAACCCTTTTAGTTTCTTTACTCCAAGTCTTGCCTGAGTTTCTACATTAAGAAAAATTTTAACCTATCACCTCCACATGCACCGAAGTTTACCGACTGTGTGTAGCAGGAATAGCAAACAGCATCGATGCCATGACTTCCCCTTCTTGCATCTATGTAAAATATTGATGATCAAGTAAAATGTTCTGTTTTACTAAATCCTAATATTCCCTTGGAGGCCTTGTGGCAGAGCAGTAAACAGCTTGGCTGCTAGCTCAAAGGGTGGCAGTTCAAATCCACCAACTGCTCTTTGGAAACCCCCTGGGGTTGTTCTACTCTGTCATGTAGGGTCACTATGAGTTGGAATCGACTCAACGGCAAGGGGTTAATGTTCCTTCAGGCTCTTTCTCAAAACAGAACTCAAGCTACCCTGGTACATCAGATAAGATCTGGCAAATAAGATTAAATTCATTTGCCATGCTGATTAGGATAAATACCTTTGCCTGACGTGAGGTCATCAATGACCTGGCCTTTGTCAAATTCTCCAATTTCACTGAAGCCACTCTGCCTCATATTCCATGTAACATTTTGCTGATAGTACAGTGAAACCTGTGAGAGCCGGAACTCAATGGGACTGCCTTGTTTTTCTGTATCTTCCAAGTTTTCCACCTTTGGCAGGGTACAGTCTGACCACTTTTCTATTCCTTGTTTTAGTGGAAAATATTTGCATTTTCCTTCTCTGACAAGTTTTTACCTTACAGGGGTTCTAGCTTTTGCAGGTTTTCCTGTAGTTTCCTGTTTTTATTATGCTGTTTCTCTTTCTGCACTTTGGTTATGCTGGCCCCAACTTTTAGCTGATTCCAATCCTGGTTAGTTCTTACCAGTCATTAAAGAGTTGGCCTAATTCTCACCGTGCTCCTAACTCCAGCCTGGGATGAAGAACTTCATCCATATTCTTATAATTCCCTGGGCGTATCTCTGTCAGTGTCTATCATCACTCTTGGCACAGTCACTTACCATTTTACTGACTGTGTCTGTGTAACTTGCTAGACTATAGGCACGTAGAAACAGAAAACACTCTTTTATTATCCTTTGCAGTTCTGGGACAACTTATATAGTATCTGGCACATCACGAAGGACTGTATAAGATGCAGTAATTAATTTTAAATGCATTGCTGCCTATGGGGAAAAAATAGGCGTCCTGTGTAGGAGAGGCATTTGTCTTTCTTTTCAAACAAACATCACTAATCGTAGCAGCCATTCCCAGCCCGACACAGTCCACTCTCAGTGCATCTAACTAATTTATGTTGCCATGTCATTGTAGGAATTTGAATTTTAGACATCGGTATAAAGCATATAAACAGTAAATAAATTTTCTGAAGAAAATTATGTATTTGTTGAAATAATGAGTTAATGAATGTAGAGAAAACAAAACTTTTTTGGATACATACATGTGTATATATATATAGGGTCGCTATGAGTCAGAATCGACTCAATGGCAGTGGGTTTGGTTTAGTTTATATATATGTGTGTATATTATATGTATATATAAAACATAATATATATAATATATACATATATGCATACATATATATATATAAAACCAAAAAAAAACCAAACCAGTGCCGCCGAGTCAATTCCGACTCATAGCGACGCTATAGGACAGAGTAGAACTGCCCGCATAGAGTTTCCTAGGAGCACCTGGCAGATTTGAACTGCCAACTCTTTGGTTAGCAGCTGTAGCACTTAACCACTACTCTACCAGAGTTTCCATATATATATATATATATATATATAACACATATAACACATATACATAACTGTTTGTCCTTGCCCATGTTTCAAAGACTACATATTGGCTTGATTTTTGTACGATGCACAATTTACTCATCTCAGAGACGTGCTTTGGTTTTATGTGGTTGATTAATATCTAATAGAAGTATTTCAAGTAAGTTTTATAACATAATTCATACAAATTTTTTCATCTTCTTAGTCATACACTGAAAAGATAACTGTATATCCTGGTGAAGTTTGCCATTAAAATCTGTTCTTACAAGTCATGTTCATAGAGTCCTCAAGTCATATTTTTCTAAGTTTTCTTCAACATTTATTTGTGTTTTTCTTTTTTTATAAAACTAAACAGGAGGATTAGGTGTTAACTTAGTGATTGCCATATTGTCTGAGTCTTATTTATTGATCAAGCTGTGTGTGTGTGTGTGTGCGTGCGTGTGTGTGGGTGGGTGTGTGTGTGGGTGTGTTTGTATGTCTATTCACTGTTTAGAAGGGATGTAAGAAGAGTGAGGACTGAGGAAAAAGGGCTTAGTTTCAAAATACAAATGTTCAGTCATTTGATCCAGTAATATATGGGCTTTTGATCAAGACCTTAGCCGAACAGGATCTTGTATTTTACACGGAAGGTTTATGACAATCATGAGTTAGCAATGTGAAATATTTCTGCTTGACTCACTGAAATATCAATCAATAGTACAGAGTAGTTTTTTCTTCGGTGCTGAATATAATTTGGCAACGCTTAGATTTTGAATGTGTTGAACTGGATTTGTTTTAAAATATGACAGAACATGTGTACTGGCCAATTCACAGAGATGAGTGGGTGTATAATCAACAGTTGGGGTGAGGAAAATATCTGGGCAGCAAAGAGAAATAGTATCCTGTGATCTTTCTTTCATGTTAGCCAGGCAAGCCAATTTCTACTGTAGGAAAAATGGAGAGAGAAAATCTAACCAAGGATCATGGGCAATTTTCTGCATCTTCATGTATGAGCACACAGGTAGGAATCATTTCCTCTAGAATTATGTCATAACTCCATTCATTCATTCACTAGAGTTTCCTGAGCACTTCCCATTGTCAGGCATAACAAGTGAGCGCTGACTTGGTTCCTGCCTGGTGGCAAAGAGTGACAGATAATTCAACAGTCACACAAATAAAAGTAAAAGTTTAGTTGTTAGCAATGCTGAGAAGGAAGAGTGCAGAGTATATAATCAGAGGAGTGGGAAAAGGCCTGGCTGAGGAAGTAACACTTAGGCTGAAATTAGGAGGATGGCTAGAAATTAACTTGGCACAAAGGGGGAGGGGGAGAGAAAACTATGCATTATCTTGGTCATGAATACATACATTCTTAGTAAATGTAAAAAGCACACATGGAAATTACACACACTGACTTCAAAATGTCGTTGGTATCGGGAGGAGGGGAAGGGAAAATTAAACGCATCGGCTATAGTCAGGTATGTATTCCGCCCACAGCGTACACTTGAGAAACGGGGACAGATCGTGAACATTTAGGCAGATAAATATATAACATACAGTTAACTAACTACTAACCCGTTGTCACTGAGTCCCTTCTGACTCATGGTGACCCCATGTGTGTCAGAGTAGGACTGTGCTCCATAGGATTTTCGACGTCTGATTTTTTGAAAGTAGATCACCAGGCCTTTCTTCAGAGAAATATGACCCTTCTGGACGTTTGTGTTTTGAAGTATTTTTCAATGACTTTTATAAAGCATAAATTTCCAATCAGTGGTTCAGATCTATGAGATCCTGGAGGAGGCTAGTTTAGCACTGATGGCAAGATAATTGTACCATGTGTGTGGAACAACCCTCAAGAAGTGAGTAGAAGCTAAACCATCAGGTCCTTGTCAACTCTATGAAGAGGCTCAGTCTTTCTGCTAAGAGTAGTGGGAAGATGTTGAAGGATTTTAAGCAGAGGCGAAAGTGATAGAATTGCATCTGTAATTTTGAAGACATTAATAACTTCCATTTTTTCAAGAAATTTTAAGCTAGTGCCTATCATCTGCCAGGCTCTGTGATGAGTATGGGAGATAAATTGGTGATAAAACTGAATAGGTCTTTCTACTAGGAGACTCAGAAGTCTAGAGGCGGCTGAAATTTTTGGTGTCATCTGTGGATGAACTCATTAGTTAGACGTTTGAGATTTCCCAGTGAGTTTTTGTTCTGTACCTTCAGCAATCTGCCTATTATCATGTGTGACAAAGTTTGGGCGATCTCGTTGACTCTAATGCCTTAGGGAATTTTGGTAACTCACCAGTTTATTTGTAAAAAAAAAAAAAAAAAAAAAAAAGCTGGGGTTTTTGTGTAAATTAATAGCTTCTTATATTTTATCAGTTTTCTGTTGTATCGATGTACTATTAATGTGATCCTTTTCAACTTGAGGCTTCAAGTCAAGGTCAAGAAATCCTAGGTCAAGGACAGAAGGGCCATATGAGGTGCATGTTCATTGCTAAAACAAAACCAAACAAATAACACCACTTTCAAATATCAATTGAGGATTGGAGCTTAACAGCATTTGCCAAAAAGGATATTTAAAATTCAAATAGCAGTGATAAGTTCATTCGATATTTTCCTTTTTTCAAGCGTGTGTGTTTTTTTTTTCAAAGATACACTTTCTAAGTGATTAGCTACTGTGAAGGACCTGGGAGAAGTGATGAGAATATTTATTTAAGTAACTCTTGTAAGAATATATGATCATACGAAAGGATAGCATCTGATTCAAAAGATCTCTTTAAGATAATCTTTTGCGTGCTTTCCTCCGACTTCAATATTTCCCGTTGATTTGACATCGTTGTGATGTTTTCCATAGAACTTGGCTGATGCGCCTTTAGAGAGAAAGGAAGCACCATTGCCTGGCACCAAGAGAATGTAGGTATTAGTCTTATTTTGTTGTTGACCCACTCTCTTTAGTTGCATAGAAAATAGGGCTGCAAAATTATACTAGTGATTTAGTGGGCCTGGAAGTAGATTTGATATAAACCCAAATTTTATTTTAGTAATTTAAGTAGACATCATATAGAATAAATTACCTTATATTTTTCATAAAACAAGAACAGTTATCTTTCTGGACCATAGTGGACTTTTATATCTTAATTCTCGGAACATCTAAACCTCAGCTTATCATACTATGAAAAAATTACATTGTGTCCAAAATGTAAAATCTACTGATGAATTCTGGGGAGGAGTGTGAAGGCCAATAAGTGTCTATGCCTTTCTTAATTAGCAGTTTGATAATTACAAACAGATGATTTGTAAATACCCTTTCATATGCTTGAAGTTTCTTTACTTTTATAGCCAAATAATTAAGTGTTGTTACAGCAAATCTGTGGTGTCAAGTAAAAATGAAATTGTTTTTTAAAATTACATGAAATGCTGAATTTTCAAGAGATAGTATAGAAATCTAGAAATTGCGTTAGGGCTTAATAGTTATCTGAGTTTACCTACCATTTTACGTTTCTAAATTTAGCTTTCTGTTACAAATTTTACTGTTTATGTTTTTTAAATTATATATCCCTAAGCTAATATTGAGGAGCCCTGGTGGTAAGTGGTTAAGCACTAGGCTGCTAACTGAAAGGTCGGTGGTTCGAACCCACCAGTTGCTCAGCAGGAGAAAGACTTGGCAGTCTGTATCCTTGAAGATTACAGCCTTGGAAACCGCCTTGGAAACCCTATGGGGCAGTCCTGATCTGTCCTATAGGGTCCCTATGAGTCAGAATTGACTAGACGGTAATGGGTGTTTGATTTAAGCTAATATTGACATACGTTTTTAAGATAATCATGAATAAAGTAACAATTGACAGAATTACACATATTTTTCTTGTGCAAATCTCAAAACATTGGTAGGATTGTGTTAAGCCTAATAAAGAATAACTTTATATGTCCCCAAATATGGCTAATTAAATTGTTTTGTTTGATTGAGGTCAGGGAACAAAGCGAAGAGTAAGGTAAGTTTATAAGCAGTAAAGAGTGAGAATCTTAATTTAAAAAATGGGGAACAACTAGATTTTCAATTATTTTATTTGTTACTACATAGATTCAACCCCAAAGGGGAAAAATAGAATTGCACTCCTGATTTGGGCAGCCACAGTTTCACTGTTTTTAAACCTAAAATTTAAGGCAGTATGATGCAGTATAAAACAAAGGGACTCAGAGTCCGAAATCTTTAGATTTGGTGCCATCTTTCTTACTAACATTTAGACAAAGTTACAGAACTGATAATTTAACCATTCATCTGCCTTCAGTTTCCTGAATAGTATTTACGTCAGAACTTTTATGAAAGTGGCAATTAATAATTAGGGAACATACTTTGGAGAATTCTAGGACATGGAAAAAAGTATGAAGGTTATCATATTAGATATTAAGAATTGAGAGAATTGCCATTGTGGTGGAAGGAGCTTTATGTTTAGTCTTCAGAGGCAGTCAGTAAGATAGATAGTACTGCAGAAACTGGATTTTAGAGGGACAGGAACACTTATGAAAACCCTGTTTTTGCCCCTTACAGTATTTGTGATATTAGCAAATTACTGCATCCTTTTAAGTATCTGTTTCCTTATCTATAAAACTGAAATGAGTAAGTAACCTAGGATGCCATTGCTGTCAAGTCGATTCCTACTCATAGTGACCCTATAGGACAGAGTAGAACTGCTCCATAGGGTTTCCAAGGAGCGGTTGGTGGATTCGAACTGCTGACCTTTTGGCTAGCAACTGAGCACTTAACCACTGAGCCACCAGGGCTCTTAACATAGGATGGTAAAGCTAAATAAAGCTCAATAAATTCACTTCTGGTCATTTATCTTTAATTACTATCTATGTCCTTCTTTGTAGATATTTACCTATAATATTTTTTTGTCAGATAATCTACGAGAAAATATATGTGCTACAAAAAGTTAGCAAAGTGAATGTGGCTATCCCATTTTATAGAAAGATCACATATTGACATAAAGTAGAATCTCAGGCACATCTGCCCTTAATAGCAGAACGAAGGGGAAGGTGTTGATAGCTTATAGGAAGTAGCTTTACCTCTTCTTTTTGTTCTTATTCTTCATCTACCACTTTCTCTGGAAACACGAACCCCCTCCCCTTATTTGCCCCTTTCACTGCTTTATTTCTCTTCACAGCACCTATCATTGTCTGTCATGTTACATATCTATTTATAAATTTGTCCATTATTTTTGATAGAGTATAAACTCTGTGAAAGCAGGAACTTTTTATCTTAGATGTGACCTTCTCCTAATCAAAATTATTATTATTCTTCCTAAAAGTAAAACTCGTTACATTTTTAGGGATAAAGTATTCTGTATTTCATTCACTGTAGGCAAAAGAAAATACATTTAAAGGCATTGTATGTCATGTGTGTTTTTAACAAATGACACATTAAACTTACTTTGTAATATATAAAGTAAACATAGCTAAAAATCACACTTCCTGGATCTGTGTGATTTTTCAGATTCAGCACATTTTACTTACATGGAATATAGTTCCTCCTAAGGATTTTTTTTTTTTCCTAGGAAGGTATCTAACGTGACAACCTGACGATCTGTCATTGGAATGCTGTCACTGCTTTTCTCAGATCATCTGACAAGACCTCTGCTAGGCCTGTACAAGTTGCTTAAGAAACTTCTAGAACCGTCCGAGTGGGCGTGTTCCAACTGTCACTTGGGAAAAAATGATCACTTGAGATCAATCTGTACAGCAGGTCTTTTGGCCGAAAACCAGTCATATCATTCTCTCCAATAGAGCGTTTGTGGGAAACAGGCCTTATCAAATTCCTTGGGCATGAAGTTACTGCTGGAACTGTTCTCAAACTATTCTATCACCATGCAAGGAAGCTGCAGCTTTTTAAATGTCAGGAGTGGCCTTGTAGTGATTTTGACCGTCTTATGATTGTTTTTTTTTGTTTTTTTTTTATGATTGTTAGGGAATAAAGGTGGTTATAATACTATGAAAGCTTGGGGTCTTATACCCTTTTTTGAGATGAATCTGTATGCCATTAACTAAACCACAGCTTCCTGATATAAAGAGAATAAGATTAAGAGACCCCAGACTTTGATTCAAAGTGTAAAATCAGAGTATTTAAAATGTAAAAATTAGGGGAGACAAATGAGTGTGAAATGCCTAGGAGGGAAAAGGTGCTTAAATAAAAACACAAATAAATTTAAAAATACATATTTTTAACCTGTGTTCATTCAGTAGAAGAATACAGGTTTTTAGGTAAAAATGAACTACTCATAGACATTACTTGATTGGAATACTAAAAAGGAGCTGGAAGGTAGACCTAAAAATCTAAAAATTGGGACAGATTTATTGCTTGTTATTCCTAAAAAAGGCAATACTAATAAGGCTTGTGGAAAAATCAGAAGAAAATAGACGCAGTGCTAAAGAAAAAAAACTTTGCTTGTAAATATCACAGTGTACATCTTAATTCATTTATGTATCTAAAAAATAATAAGACCTATCTAGACAAAGAGTTTTTAATCAGTTGACCTACAGATGATACATTTTACATTTTATTATAATAAATATGTTAAGTATAATTCCCTGTGTGTTTGTTAGAAAATGTGTGTTTATTTTGTGTTAGAGTTGTACAGTATAGACTAGACATTAGATTGGTTGTTCCTAGGTAGTCTTGGTAGAAATGGCAAGGTTTCATTTTGCTCCTGTTCTTCAAATGATTAGAGCAACTCGTTTTACTTATAGGGTATAAACTTGTTAGTTCTTCCCCTGGTGAAACAACTTAAGCCTTTAGGACTGAATACTTAAATACATTCATGCAATATTTTCAATTCCCTAGATTGTCAAAACTACATTTTGCTAAAAAAAAAAAAAAAGATTTGTTAAGTCTTTTTCATAGCTTCTTAATAAGCAATAGTCTCTTCAGTGGAAAAGAAGGAGTGAAGAATGCAAAAATGGAGTTTCTAGTTAATTTTATATTAAAAATACTAACTTGACTTGTCTCTTCTTTGTCCTCCAACTCTCATCTGGAAATGGAATGAGGGATTTTTTCAAAATCTCGCCTTCCACATTATGGTAATCACCCTAAATTGACAGTTATTTACATCATGTATGCAACTTCTTAAAATTTCAGATGTGTTTATTTACCATAACCCTGATTTTGGAGATATTGAAAGAGCCCCAGACTTTAGTATCTAATCAAGGGTATTTGAGAACATAAAATACCTAATGGATTAAAACCATTAGAAGTATAGAATTCAATGTTAAACCATATTTGCTTTTGTGCAACATAACGGTGTTCACCCACAGTGGCATATGATGTTGATTAATTCATATGTCTGTAAAATAAGAGGACTGAACTATGATGATACTTTTTCTTCTGGAAAAATAATACACACACATTGTACTTTACAGCCCTATAGCATCGCTATGAGTCGGAATCAACTCAATGGCAGCGGGTCGTGGTACTTTACTGGTTAGTGAAATTTCAAAAAGTATGTTTTCTTGTAATCTACTTTGTGACTTCATTTCTCTTAAATATCAGTTGTTTAAACTTTGGCACAAAAATAAAATTGTCTCAAGCATTCCTTCTTAATAATTTAACAAAAATCGTAAAAACCAAACCCAGTGCCATTGAGTCGATTCCGACTCATAGTGACCCTATAGAACAGAGTAGAACTGCCCCATAGAGTTTCCAAGGAGCACCTGGTGGATTCGAACTGCTGACCATTTGGTTAGCAGTCATAGCACTTAACTACTACACCACCAGGGTTTCCTAATAATTTAAGCAGAATTGAAAAATTAGAGTAATAAAATCCAGCAAATATATTTTATTATTAAATAGTGCTTTATGTCTTTAGAGACGCTAGCTACTCTAGTGTCATATATCCCAACCTCTCAAAACATATAAACTTCACATTATTACAATACGTTTTACCTAACGTCTTCTTTACACTTGATGGGACTTTTAAACTTCCGATGTTCATCTTTTCATGTTCTGCAAAGGAAACAGGAATTAATCATTCCCTGAGTTTGCTCAGCAAGGGAAGATGCATCTTACTGATACTGTGAGCTTGCAACACGGCACACACCAAGCTGTTTCTGAGATTATAGCTTGGGAAAACATTCCCACACCTATTGTGATGTTGCTTTCTCCATTGCCAGTCTCTTAAAATTCTAGGTCTTGATACTATAGGGGTGGATTCTAGGCTTACATAATGTTGATTCTGTTACTGCACTTTCTAAAAGCATGGAGGTTACTATCTGTTAAAAACAAAACAAACAGGGCCCGAAGTTAATGTATATCTCTTAAAAGCATATACAAGAAATGGTTTATTAACTGTTATAAAACTTACATTTCATGGATTAAGAGTCACACATGATTATATGTTTTTTAAAAACATGAAGTTGAGCTAGGCAGCAAAGGAGAATGATTCCATTACTGCTTATAATGGTGCTGATAAATTTAGAAAAGGGAAGCATACGTTAAAGAGGTAGTGGTAGGTTTTTTTTTTGGTTTGATGTCTGCCCAGAAAACAGATTTTACGTAAGGACTACTGTTCAGTTACTCTCATAACCAGCTAATAGCGTTACCTACTGGTTTTGTCACCTTTGTAGCTCATGTGTGTTGTCTCAGGATTTTTTTTCTGCTTTTTCTCATTTACTTGTAAGCAGCTTATTGGTATCTTCCTCCTCCAAGGACTGGGGCTTTGAACCTGGTAGATACAGTAAATGTTGATGACATAGGTCATTCATTCAGGCAGGAATAAAAGCTTCATGGAAAAGATGCCACTTATTGAGAGTAGAATACACTATTCCACTTCCTCTGTTTCTTTCCTATCCTGAAAGTTGCAAACAATTAAATAACAATGCTGTGGAATGAGTATGAGGCTGGGAGACAGAAATTCTACCCTGAGTTCTGTCATGAGCTAGCTATGCAACTTTGCTTTGCTTCTCTGTAAAATGAGGAAGCTGAACCCGTTTATTTTTATATTACCTTCCGGTTCTAAGACTAATTCTGTTCTAATGAAGGGCACCAGAAACTCCTTACAGTGAGTCCCAGTGATAGGTCATATCTCTCTGAAATTCCTAGGATGTAGAAATGGGCCTTACTCTGAGCTGAAATCTTAAAATCATATCCACAAAATATACTGCAATCTCAGTACCTGTGTTTTTAATGATATGTTGTTGTTGTTGTTAGGTGCTGTTGAGTTGGTTCTGACCCATGACGACCCCATGTACAACCAAATGAAACACTGCCTGGTCCTGCACCATCCTCACAGTCATTGTTATGCTTGAGCCCATTGCTGCAGCCACTGTGTCAGTCCATCTCGTTGAGGATCTTCACCTTCTTTGCTGAACCTCTACTAAGCATGATGTCCTTCTCCAGGAACTGGTCCCTCTGATAACATGTTCAAAGTACTTGAGATGAAGTCTTGCCATCCATCCTTCTAAGGAGCACTCCAGCTATACTTCTTCCAAGACAGACTTGTTCGTTCTTCTCTCACTCCATGGTATATTCAATATTCTTCACCGACACCATAATTCAAAGGCATCAATGATATAAGATGTGTTATTAAACCTATTCAGTCACCTCATATGCACGCAGAAGCTGGACAATAAATAAGGAAAAACGAAGAAGAATTGATGCCTTTGAATTATGGTGTTGGCAAAGAATATTGGTTATACCATGGACTGACAGAAGAACGAACAAGTCTGTCTTGGAGGAAGTACAGCCAAAGTGCTACTTAGAAGCAAGGATGGCGAGACATCGTCTGGAGTACTCTGAACATGCTCTCAGGAGGGACCAGAAGTGTATTGGTTAAGAGCGCAACTGTTAACCAAAAGGTCGGCAGTTCGAGTCCACCAGCTGCTCTTTGGAAACTGTATGGGGCAGTTCAACTATGTCCTATGGGGTTGCTATGAGTTGGAGTCAACATGACGGCAGCTGTTTTTTTCATCTGTTTGTTTGCTTTTTAGTCAGTAGAAACCAGTCCCTGAAGAAGGGCATCATGCTTGTTAAAGCAGAGGGTCAGTGAAAAAAAGAAAGACTGTTGATGAGATGGATTAACACAGTGGCTGCAGCAATGGGCTCGAACATAATGGCAACCATTGTGAGGATGGTGCAGGACCAGGCACTGTTTCATTCTGTTGTACATAGGGTCACTATGAGTCAGAACCAACTCGACATCACCTAACAACAACAAAAATTAAATCTAGATCCCTTTTTTGGGTGTTACTTTGTTGTTCTTTAGTTGTGGTATTGCTTTGTTTAGCAGTATGGTATGCTTTTCTTCTTTCCTTTTCATCTTTACCAACTGTCAATAATAAAATTACTAAATTGACTAACGCTTGTGAACAACAGTCTTAATCTTTACACCCATGCTCTATAACCCGTTGCCATCTAGTCGATTCTGACTCATAGCAATCCTATAAGACAGAATAGAACTGCCCCACAGGGTTCCCAAAGCTGTAAATCTTTACTGAATCAGACTGCCACGTCTTTCTCCTGTGGAGCGGCCAGTAGGTTCGAACCACTGAACTTTTGGTTAACAGCTGAGTGCTTAACCACGGTACTGCCAGAGCTACTTCCATGCCCTGTAGTATCCCCCAAAATGCTCAACCCACATCTAATGTTTTTATTCAAATACCTTGTGTCATTGTCAGTGTTGTCAACCTCATGTATACGTGTGGAGGGAAGAGACGCAGCCTTGCCAAAATGCATGGTTTTCAGCAAATGGACAACTAACACTTGTTGAAAATAACGCTAAAGCAATCCTGCTATTTTCTTATTCTCCAAGTCATATGTTTTCTGTTTCTTTTTCAGGACATCCTTAAAGATTATTCAGAGAACATTTCACACAGCTATAAAGGTAGGAAAAAAAATGCTTTTTTGGTTATAAAATATACTGCATTTGTTTTAGCTGTGTTTTAATAATTTACTTCCCATGATGAATAGGGAAACCCTGATTAAGTGCTATGGCTGCTAACCAAAATGTCAGCAGTTTGAATCTGCCAGGCCATCCTTGGAAACTCTACAGGGCAGTTCTACTCTGTCCTATAGGGTCACTATGAGTCGGAATTGACTCAACGGCAAGGGGTTTGATTATGATGAATATAGATAAAATTGATGTTGCTTATTTCCTAAAAGTGAAAAGTATATCTAGTTCCTTGTTAAACCTGAAATCATCCAACACTTAGTTGTTTAATCAGTTTGATTTTTTCCATATTATTATATTTTATGTATTAAAAGAAGAAAAATCCATTGTCGTTGAGTCAAGTCTGACTCAGAGTGACCCTATAGGACAGAGTAGAACTGCCCCATAGGGTTTCCAAGGAGCGCCTGGTTGATTGGAACTGCCAACCTTTTGGTTAGCAGCCAGACTCTTAACCACTGCACCACCAAGGTTTCCTTTTATGTATTATTGTAGACAAAATTCATTTTATCTTTTATATTTTTATATTAAGCTCTCTAGAGCTTAAATTGTATTTAACATTATTATATACAATTTCCATGTATCAGGGAAAGAAATTTATATTGCTAGAGCTGAAATTCTGTTCTCTACCATGATTTCATATTTTCTTGCTATTCTAACCTGTAATTTTAAAGAAACAACCAAAGTAACCATAAGCATAATTAGTTTTCAGTGATTTAATATCCTAAGTGTTAATTTGGAGGAATTTACTTCAGTATTAGGTTTACTTAACACAGTGCCAGAAAACATGGCCCTTTTCTTGGCTAGAGCATATGGGAAGGTAAATTTAGAATTTCTAGTCTAATAAATACTTCTTTTCTGATAATAGCTTAATTGTAGCTATTTCAAACAAAATTGTTTAATTGTGGTGAATCATATGCAAATTGTTCAGATGTAGGTCAACCCCCACTCCTGTGTTCAAGCATTTTTTCCTAATCACAACTAACTGTTCAATGCCTAAAAGAGGCAGAATGGTAAGATTTAAAACAAAAACAACCCCCTCCCCCCCACCCCCAAAAAACAGCAGAAAGCAACGGTGGGCCGGGAATCAGAAATGCACCATAAAAATGGAAAAGCTAGGGGCCTTTATTTCTACCTTGGCTGATCATCTCTTATGCTTGTTGTGTGTTTTCAAAGAATAGTTTCGTCACCACTCATCTAATGGATGGCTAACAAACCCTGGTGCCTCTGGGCCTCTTAAGTTTCTTCATTGTGTCATTCTTGTGTACTCATTGAACTGAAATAAGGATTGAGTAAAACAAAGAATGTAAAATGAATCCGTGAATCCTCTAAAACTGTATGGAAAAAACTGATTGCTGTAGAGTCAATTCTGACTTTTAGCAACCTTATAGGACAGAGTAGAACCCCATAGGGTTACCAAGGCTGTAATCCTTACAGACGCAGACTGCCATGTCTTTTTCCCAAGGAGCAGCTGGAGGGTTCCAACCACCAACCTTTCTGTTAGCAGCCCAGCTGCTTTAACCGCTGCTCCAGAGCGTGTCATAGTTGGTGTTCTGGTCCAGTGACAGAGGAGGGGGCCTCATATACCTGAGAAGCAAGAGTACTTTGCGTGGCTCCGGATGAGGGCCCCCTCAGACGTATTACAGTTGTAGAAGCTAAAGAAACCTTTTATTTTTCTTAGATGTTACATTGTAGTCCATCATATGTTGTCTACTGTACTTTCAAAGATTTTACCAATGCAATAAATAATAATAAAGCTGGTTGCATGTTTTATTTGTTCCATTTGCTGTCTTTCATCTTTAAGTGATTATTGCCAATGATTTTGGTATAGTGACAGAAAATAGTGAGCCTTGTTGGTTATCGATGACAATCTTATTTTGGCTTTAATTATAAAATTAGAATTCTAGCTAATGCAAATATGATTTTTTTTAGTTTTTTTTATTCATTGGAACTTGATTATTCAATAATTGGAATTTATATTCCTATATGATGTTTTATCTTTAGCTCTTTCTGTACATTAATTTTTGAAATTAACTGGGCAACTATTTTTCAAATGATTAGAGCAGGAAAAACAGATGGAACATACTTTATATTTCTTTCAGTGGAAGTATCTTTGTCACTTGAATTATTTAAAGTAAGAAAAAATGGAAAATTTTATCAAAGAGAATGTGATGTGTCTGTCAAAGTCAGCTACTACTAAAGTTTGTATATTTATTCTTCCAGGTTATCTCTGTCTTTCTCTCTATATATAGATCAATTAATACCAATATATGCATATCACATTTACATACCATTATACATGATTCTGAGTTTTAACATTTTAATTATGGACAGACTTCCAAGTCAATATAACTAGGTTATCTATTTCATCCTTTTTTAATGTTTGCATATTAGTCAATTTCTGGATGTGCCGTGATTTATTAAATAGGTACTCTAAACATTTTTTAAAATAGAATAAAAGGAGATTCCTCCCCCCTCCTTAATTATACTTTCGGCAGGCATACAAAAGAATTCTCATTTTTACACTGGATCAGGAAATTAAGGAGTGAAGAAAAAGCGTTACAGTAAAGAGACATAAAAGATATTAGGAGTGTGGACATAAATGATCAGGAGAAAGAAAAGCTAATAATATGAGTATTTGTGCAAGTGTATTGTAGGTATGTAAAACTGAAATTCTACTGATTTTTTTCAAAATTCACTCCAGATGACAACTCCTTGTCTTACATCCCCATAGCATTTCTGGGGGAAATAGATGTTATCATACTATGTCACTGTCTTGCTATAACAGGAATACCACTAGTGGATGGCTTTAACAAAGAGAAATTTATTTTCTCACAGTCTAAGAGGCTAGAAGTCCAGGGTGCCAGCTCCAGGGGAAGTCTTTCTTTCTCTGTCGGTACTGCAGGAAAGTCCTTGTCATCAATCTTCCCTTGGTCTAGGAACTTTTCAGCGCAGGGACCCAGGTCCAAAGGACACGCCCTTCTCCTGGCACTACTTTCTTGGTGGTATGAAGTCCCCATGTCTCTCTACTTACTTCTCTCTTTTACATCTCAAAAGAGATTGGTTGAAGACAAAATCTAATCTTGTAGGTTGAGTCCTGCCTCATTAACGTAACTGCCACTAATCCCATCTCATTAACATCATAGAGATAGGACTTACAACACATAGCAAAATGACATCAGATGACAAAATGGTCGACAATCACACAGTACTGGGAATCATGGCCTACCCAAATTGATACACATATTTTTAGGGGACACAATTCAATCCATGACAATCACATATAAAAATTCATTTTGTCTGTCTCTTCTACCTACTAGGCTGTTAGCCACTGCAGAGTAATGACTCCATGTTCATTCTTGAACTTTATGCATGCTGAATAAATGTTGGTTCAGCTAAACAGGAATGAAGTGTGAGAAAGTGAAGGGATCAGGTAGAAATGCTAATCTTACTATAACTTTATAGAGTGCCGTAATCTGCCTCTCCAGTAGTAGTGGAGTAAATCATAATCAATTCTGATAGATTAGACACAAATAATATAAATACATGGTTTTCATATGTAATCAAAATTATTTTAAATCAGATTCGAATAGCCGTTTGTGGTATTCATGCTCAAAATCATACCTACAAGTGAAGTATTGAAGAAAAAACAACTTTGTGAAAAAATTAGTGTAATTTTAATATTGCTGAACTTTTTTTATATGGTGCTTCGTATGTCCCTCACAGCCTCCTGTGTTGTAGCAATTACTCTGAGCATTTTAAAGATGACAAGGCTAAAATCCAGAGGCTTTCTTGAGTCATTCAGTTCTGAAACGATCAAGCCAGAACTGGATCTCCACATCCCTTAAATCATAACTTGAGAACAATTAGCCATGGTGGGGGTGGGGGCAGTGGTGTCTGCGGATATTTCTCAGTTATAGTTTATTTTGCAAAAAAAAAAAAAAAATGTATTAAGTTATGCTAGATAGATTAATCATGGAGTTCAATTTTTTTTCCTCGTGACTTTCTTAAATATGCTGTATACTAAAATGTAGAGTAATACTAAAAAGAGGGCAGGCACTAAGATCCAGATTCTCTGACTACAGAATTGTTTCACCTTCAGCTTCATTATTGGGGAAGAATTGCTTCACACTTTGTCTTAGTCATTTTTTTTAATAAGGGTACTAGTAACTGCCGTCCTTCTCCTTCAAAGGTGTATCTGAAAACACCTTGTCGGCAGTAAAGCATTATAGATAGGCAAGATATTATTACCATTGTTGTTGCTATTGTTAATACTAAAATAGAATGGGCTGAATTGGACTGAAAATGTACGTGGTTATTTATAAAATAGCCTACTGTGTGTGTGTGTGTATATATATATATATAAAGAAGCAATTTTTTATACTATTCTGTTACAAGAAAGGGAATATTGTTTTTAGTACTTTGCATAATGCAGGTTGCTACTTATCTTAGGGTTCTCTAGAGAAACAAAAAACACATACATGTACATACATACACATACACAAAGAGAGAGATTTACTTCAAGGAGTTGACACTCACAATGAGAGTGGGGAGCTGACAAGTCTGAAATTCATAGGTCAAATGACAGGCTGGAGATTCCTGCAGGCTTACTTTCTAAAACCCGGGGGTCAGGTGATAAGAAGAGTAAGGGCGTCAGGGTGTTCTGGCAAAATGTCTACTTATACTGTAGAGGTAGAACACACACTAGGGAAATTCCCTTTTTGTTCTTAAGATCTTCAAATGATTGAGGACTATGCACATTATGGAAGATAATCTGCTTTACTACCTGAGGTCAACTGATTTAATTACGTGTAATTACTTTATCAAAGCAAGTAGGCTAGTGTTTTACCAAAGAACTAGGCACCATAGCCTAGCCAGGTTGACCAATAAAATTAATCTTCGCACTGTTCATGCCATTTGAATCTTTGACATTGTCTCAGTTGGCAAAAGTATAGTTAGCATCAATTCGAATCATGCTTGAAAGAAACTCTGATTTCATATAACTCTGAATTCCATGGTAATATAAATTTAAAATGCCGTAAGCAGATGTACCCATTTCAATTTTTTTTTTTACAGAAAAAGATAAGACTTCGTGGGTGTAAACTTCTGTTTTGAAACTATATGTAACACCTAGCGCATCATGGTTTTTCTCTTCACCAACACCAACTCCGATTTCACATTTTACTACTGCACAAGTTGTTGGAAAGGACCAAGGTCCGTCTTTCATCTTTTCCTCTTCCCTTTCTCCCTTTCTTCCTTCCTTTTTTGAGCCGGTTGCTGATCTTTTTAGATACAGAGCTTGAAACAATGTTTCTAGTGCATACTTTTGCAATTGGTTTGTTTTCAAAACCCTGGAATGCTCATTGTCATTTATTTAGATGGGTTGTAAACTCAAGTGCTTACAAGCAACATAAATGAGTGTATCAGATCAAATATCAGACAATGGGGAATGGTGTGGACTGAGGAACAGGTGATCAATTGTATGTTCAATATAAAAGGGCTGTTATTGTTGTGTGCTATTGAGTCCTGGTGGTGTAATGGTAAAGTGCTATGGCTGCTAACCAAAAGGCTGGCAGTTCGAATCTACCAGTTGCTCCTTGGACACTCTATGGGGCAGTTCTACTCTGTCCTCTGTCCTATAGGGTCACTATGAGTTGGAATCGACTCAATGGCAGTGGGTTTGGTTTGGTTGGTTTAGAGACCTAATATGACAGAGTAGAACTGCCCCATTTACAGGGATTTTCTAGGCTATAAATCTTTACAGAAGCAGATTGCCAGGCCATTTCTCCCATGAAGCTGCTGATGAGTTCAAACTGCTGACCTTTCAGTTAGCAGCCAAGTACTTAACCATTGCGCCACAAGGGCTCCTTCATAAAAGAGTTCCTTCTATTCATTTCTAGTCAATTTTTCTAGCCAATTGTACGTTCCTGTAGCCAGGATTTCTGAAGCTTTAGGAAGTTGTAAAATTTGGGATTTTTATGTAAACTCAAGATTTTTGAATGTTGGCTCAAAAAAAAAAATCTATGTTAAAGAAGCTGACATGTCATAGGCAGGCAATTTGGCATGACTTTGAACACCCTGGTGGTGTAGTGGTTAAGAGCTATGGCTGCTAACCAACAGGTTGGCAGTTCGAATCCACCAGGCACTCCTTAGAAACTATGGGGAGTTCTACTCTGTCCTATAGGGTCGCTATGAGTTGGAATCAACTCGACAGCAGTGGGTTTTGGTTTGATTCATAGATACTTGGTAAATATTTGCTCAATAAATGAATGAATATTAGACCTCTACAGGAAATAGGAAAATTGAAGAACACTGTGACCTTGTACTCTCTGTCCATTAGCAATTTTATATAATACTTTAGGCAGTGCCGTAGTCATTGCAAAAAAATCTAAAGACCTACCTCTCAGTCTGTCTGTGAATTCCAGACACCAGAAAGATCAGAAAGGGAGAGCAAGAGTGAACCAACTAAGAGGGTGCTGTTAAAATGTATTCCTCTCTGCTAAAGAATTATGACTGGGAAACATTTTATTTTCTTTGACAATGTTTTGTCTACATTTTATTTACTTTATGCCACCAATCTTTTCTTCAAGCTTTCTTCAAATTTTTAGTCTTTCAGTATCTTAAAAGAAAATTATTATCATAGTTATCTAGTGTTGCTGTAACATAAACACCACAGATGAGTGGCTTTTGTATTTTGTCACAGTTTGGGAGGCTAAAAGTTCAAATCATGGTCTCAGCCATGGCCATGTTGATTCCTTCTGGGCTCCTCTCTCCTAATTTCTAGTGTCTGGTGGTAATCATTGGCATTCCTCGGTTTCCCATGGCATTCTTTGGCATCTGTCTTCTCCCTGTGGTATTTATTTTGGTATTTTTATAACTCATAAGTGACTAGATTTAGGATCCACCCTACACTGGTATGACCTCATTAACATAACAAAAGAAAAACTCTGTTTATGAACAGAATCACATCTGCAGATACAAGGACCAAGAATTCAACTCATATTTTAGGGGAACACAATTCAGTCCATAACAATGATGAGTATAGATAATGGGTGTGGAGGAGGTTAAATGGAGTCTGTCACAGAATAATTACTGAATACGCGTGAGTCCAGTGGATGAATAGGTTGTTTTACATTATGAACCTTTAAGATTTACCTTCTTTTTGATATCTATCCCACTTTCCCTGTGCACAGACTCCTCCTTTGTTTACATTTGCTCATACGTTTGTCTTCTGTAGTAGAAGTGAGAATCTAGAGGCTATAAACAATGTCTTTAATTTTTTTTGAAAGTTATAAACTTAGAGAAAATTTGCAAGGAGAGAACAAAGAACTTTCTCTACTGAACTACCTGAAAGTAAATTGTGGACCTGATGCCCCTTTACCCTCAAATACTTTAGCATATATCTCTTACAAACAAGGACACTCTCCTACATAATCACAATAGAATAGTCAGTATCAAGAAGTTAGCATTGATATATGACTATCATCTAATCCTTAAGTCCCATTCAGACTTCATCAGTTGTCCAAATAAATTCCCAGTAGTGTCGCTATGAGTCGGAGTTGACTCGATGGCAATGGGTTTGGTTTTAAAGTCCTGTTAAAAAAAAAAAAAAAACTGTTGCCATCAAGTTGATTCCAACTCAAAGTGACCCTATGGGACAGAAAACAACTGCTCCTTAGGGTTTCCAAGGAGCAGCTGGTGTGTTGGAACTACCAACCATTTTTTTGATTACCAGCCGAGCTCTTCACCACTGTGCCACTTGTAGAGTGTAAGAATTCATTTCAGAATGATGCAACTGACTTTGTAGTCATATTTCTTTAGTCTCTGTTAGTGTAGAAAAGTTCCACAGACTTTTCTTGACTTTCATAACCTTGACACTTTTGATGATGGTACATGTTATTTTGTAGAATGGCATCCAGTTTGGGCTTGTCTGATGCAGGGACCATATCTTATGCAAGCATGGATCCTAGCATCTAGGACAGTGTCTGGCATGTAGATGGTGCTCAATAAATGCTAATTGAAGAATGAGTTAGTGATTGAAATCATCTGCTGAGTAACTGAATCTAAAATACGGAAGGGAAAAAAAAAAAAAAAAAACCCAAAACTCAGATTCTGGTGTCTTTATGTTGTGATATAGCTTTTTGTTCTTCAGTTCATGTAGTAAACATGCATACACTGGACACTAGTTTCTTTAGAGCCATGCTTTTCCAAATGTGGTATGTAGACTGCTTTCAGTTGGCAGACAGCTTCTGGTTCATGGTAACGTAACTAGAGAAACTGGGAATAAGCACTGAGAAACCTTTTTAGTATTTTGCAGAAAGACTTCCCTTCTCCTTCAATCCAATAATAATTCTTTAAAATGGTTTGCATTTTATCTGTCTTTGCTTTTTAAATTTAATTTACCTAGTTCTTAATTTACATTGTAATTTGCAATTGGGATTTGATTTGGAGCCTGAAGAATGGGTAGAATCTGTGTAGTTTATGAAGTGGAGAAATGGACCATTTAGGCATAATCAACTGTTAGAGTATGCGTGTGTGTTTGCACCTGTGGGCGTGTGTGTACTTGTTCGCATGAGTATGTGTGTGTGTGCATGTGTGAGCATGCTTGTGTGTGTGATCATTTTCTGTGCATGTGCACTTGTGCATGTTTGTGTGCATGTGTGCACGTGGGTGTGTATATACAAGTGCATGTTCACATATGCATATATGTACATGTGTGCATTTAATAATGTGCGTAAGTTCATAGAACTGCATGATCTTGACCTTTGCTTTAAGTTTTCAGCTGTAAAATAGGGATGGCATCGGGCAGTTCTCCTCTGTCACTGGCGTTGCTATGAGTCGAAATCAACTCAGTGGCAACATAACAATAACAACAGACTAAATGGTGATATTATTCCTTTCTTCTCGGAAGTTCGTTAGGAGCTTGAGAAGGAAAAATGATGGTAGAATGGACTGAGCATAAAAAATAATATCAGGGGAAAGAAAAATAAAACCTGAAAGGAAAGAATGCATTGTTGTATGAAATTTAATTTACATTGGCAGCCTTCTTATCTCAGCAACACTCAGCTGAGTTCAACACATATTTATTAAGTGACTGTCACAGAACTGACAATGGACTTGCCCATAAACAAAAAAAACCTGATGTCATCAAGTTGATTGCACCTCATAGCGACCGTATAGCACAGAGTAGAACTGCCCCGTAGGGTTTTTGAGGAGCGGCTGGTGTATTCGAACTACTGCCGACCTTTTGGTTAGCAGTCTGAGCTCTTAACCACTGTGGCACAAGGGCTCAGAATATGAAAAGAAAAATAAGACACAGAACTTGTCTTAGAACCACTCCAGTGATTTGGGTAAGACAGATAAGCAAACATGACTTCAATTTAGTGACTGAGATATTCTTTGAGTTGTTTGCTAGCACAGAGGGAAGGTGATAGGTAGACCAGCCTCAAAGGCTCCTTGGAGGAGAAGACACCCATAAAGACTCTTGAAGAGTAAACTAGACTGAAAAAGCAGAATGGGGAAGGAGTACAACTTGATAATCAGCATTCAGTCCAGGAGATGGTGCTTTGTTAATGCTTAATAAATACCTGTTGAATGAACAATTTAGTTAGAATTAGCTGACAAATTAGTGGTTAATGTGATTTTTAGGAAGAGGAACTAGGCAGAGGCATAGAATGTTAAAAAAGCATGGCGTTTGGGAGAAAGCGGTCTTTTTACAGTTCAGCAGTAAACCTGTTGCCATCAAGTCGAGTCCTACTCATAGCGACCCTATAGAACACAGTGGAACTGCCCCAAGGGGTTTCCAAGGTGGATTCGAACTGCCAACCTTTTGGATAGCAGCTAAGCTCTTAAGTACTGTGCCAGCAGGGCCCCAAGTTCAGCAGTACCAAAAAAAACCCAAAAACCAAACCCATTACTGTCGAGTCGATTCTGACTCATAGTGACCCTATAGGACAGAGTAGAACTGCCCCATAGAGCTTCCAGGGAGTACCTGGTGAATTCAAACTGCCGACCTTTTGGTTAGCAGCCATAACACTTAACCACTACGCCACCAGGGTTTCCAAAAAAAGCAATAGTGGAGCATAAATTATGAGACAAAGGGAGGTGAGTTGAAAATACAGACATAAGTAAAAGCCTGGTATTAGGGACCTTTCTCTGAAATACTAAGGTTCATAGCTTTATCTATGAGCAACAGGACCATGGTAGTGCGAGATTTGTGTTGCAGTTTGATCATAGGTGACTAAGTGTGGATATGGGGGTAGTGATACTCATTAGTAAGCTGTTTCACTAGTCCTGGCAAGAAACAAGGAAGACCTAACATAGAGCAATAAAGGTAGGAGAATGGATATTGGTGTACTGATTAAGGAGTTCTTTGAAAAACAAAATCAGTGGAACTTCTCACTTATTTAGTGGAGGAAGAGGCAAGTCACAGCTTAAAGAGAAAGGATGAAAGTTAGAACAACTCGCAGATTTCTAACCTGTGCTCCTGGATGGATAATATCCTGAATTAAGAAAAAGTATTTGGAAGGACAAGTAAGTATTTGGAAAGATGGAAGAGACATAAAAAATAATTCCATTTGTGCTATGACGTTTGAGGTGCCTACGTGCACATGTAATATACAGTGTGTATATATAGCAGGGGCTGTCTGTCTACACAGAGTAATGTCAAAGCTTTACTTTCTCATTAACTTATTGCTGTCAAATTAACTTATTACTTGGCTACACTGTTTGAAGCTGTAGTAATTAATTCTATATTTCAAAAAATGCCACAGACAGAGGAGAATGTTGTAGCTTAAAACTGGTTCCAGGCCTGTGAAAAACATCATGTGTCTCTATTAAGAAAGCAAAGAGGAAAACTGTGGCAATGACGTGCCTGAACCTGTCTCAGTTTCAATTACCCGGATTATTGAGGCAGAACCCACCTCTGTGCTTGATTCACCCTTATAATTGCATTAGTTCTCTACTTTACCTTGCTTGTGGATATCTTCCGTTTTTTCTACTATTATTAGAAAGGAAAAAATTCACTTTTTTTTTTTTTTTTGGTTATTCCATTAAAAAAAAAAAACATTCACAATAGACTTTAAAATTCTAAGAAGTAACATTTTATTCAGCCTCAGTATTTAGAGCAATATTCTGAGCTAAGGAGAGACAATTAACCAGCATTCACCTCTCTGTCATCATGTGATAGTTGACTTACTGCTTACTCCATTTTCACAAAAAGCCTCAGTGACTTAGTTCTATCACTACTGAACCTGTGCATCTCCTGGTTCAAGATGCCCAAAGAGTTCAAATAGATTCTTGAACTGTCCGTATATTTGGGTCAGTTAGGCCTCCAGTCAACTTAAGCACCTGCAGTGGAACTGAGAATGGATTAGAGTCAATGGAAAGACAAGACTTTCCCCTCCATCCCTCAACCATAGCCTCAGCTTTTCCACATAGAAACCCAAAAGCCTAGGATTTCAATGAGGTAAAGACCTTTATTGACAGCACTGCCATCATCATTCCCCATTAATTTTCCCATAATATCTACTTAGTTACTTTTGAACTAAGTTTCCATTTTAGAAAAGGCAGAATAGTAAGGTAGCACATGAATAAATTATAACTCTCAAATAATCTCATTGTATTATCTTTTATGTAAGAGAAAGACAAAATTTATGTGATGCCATTAATTTTCCCTGCCCATCGTCGATGAGAAAAGGTAAAGTTATTAGTAGCCAATTCCATTTAAATGCCTAAAATACTAGAGGAAAAAAAAAAAAGGCACCAATAGAATCCAACATACATAAACCTAAGTTTGAGTGTTTCAGATAGCATAATGTTTAGGGTACTGAAACTCTTCTGCATGATACCATAACACTGGGTATATGACAGCATGCGTTTGTCAAGACTCATAGAAGGAACGCCAATATAAGCTATGGACTTTAGTTAATGATATTGTATCAATATTTACTCATCAATCATAACAGATGTACCACACTAATGCAAGAGTTTATAACAGGAGAAACTGTAGATAAGAGAGAGGTGGTTGTTGCTGTTAGGTGTTGTCCAGTCGGTTCCAATTCATAATGACCTTACAAACAACAGCATGAAACTCTGCTCAGTCCTGCACCATCCTCACAATGGTTGCTCTGCTTGGGCCCATTATTTTAGCCACTGTCAATACATATCATTGAGGATTTTCCTCTTTTTTGCTGACCCTCTATTTTAGCAAGCATGATATCCTTTTCCAGGGACTGATCCCTCCTGATAGCACGTCCAAAGTACATGAGAAAAAGTCTCGCCGTCCTCACTTCTAAAGAGCATTCTGGCTGTACTTCTTCCAAGACAGATTTGTTCATTCTTCTGCCAATCTATGGTATATTCAATATTCCGTAGTTCAAGTGCATCAATTCTTCATTCTTCCTTATTCGTTGTCCAGCTTTCCCATACATATGAGGCAATTGAAAATAACATGGCTTGGGTCCGTGGCACTTGAGTCCTAAAAGTGATATCTTTGCTTTTTAACCCTTAAAGAAGTCTTTTCAGTACACAATATAGGGGAAGGCAGCATAATTTGACCAAGGCAAAGTCACAGAGAATTCAGACATACCCAAACACACAGAGGTACTGAGTTACTGGGACTGAGGACTGGCTGTGGGGATCACCTGGGTCAATCGGCATAACAAAGTTCATAAAGAAAATGTTCTACATCCAACTCTGGTGAGTGGAGTCCGGGGTCCTAAAAGCTTGCCAGTGGCCAACTAAGATAAATCTACTGGTCCCATCCCATCCAAAGCAAAGGAGATTGAAGAAAACCAAAGGCACAAAGGAAATATTAGTCTAAAGGACTAATGGACCACAATACCACAGCCTCCACCAGCGTGAGCCCAGAACCACAACCACTTTGACAGAGGTCACAAATAGAGGGCCCCGGACAGAGTGGGAAGAAAATAGAACAAAATTCAAATTCACAAAAAAGAAGACCAGACATACTGGTCTGAAAGAGACTGGAAGTACCTGCAAGACTACGGCCCCCAGACACCTTTTAACTCAGAATTGAAGCCACGTCTAAAGCTCACCCTTCAGCCAAATATTGTTGTTGTTAGGTGCTTGTTGGTTCCCACTCATAACAACCCTATGTACAACAGAACGAAACGTTGCTGGGTCCTGCACCATCTTCGTAATCGTTGTTATGCGTGAGCCCATTGTTGCAGCCACTGTGTCAATCCATCTCCTTGAGGGCCTTCCTCTTTTTCCCCGACACTCTGCTTTACCAAGCATGATGTCCTTCTCCAGGGACTGATCCCTCCCAATAACACATCCAAAGTATGTGAGACACAGTCTCGTCATCCTTGCTTCTAAGGAGCATTCTGGTTGTACTTCTTCCAAGACAGATTTGTTCATTCTTTTGGCAATCCACAGTATGTTCAATATTCTTCACCAACACCACAATTCAAAGGCATCAGTTCTTCGGTCTTCTTTATTCATTATCCAGCTTTCACATGCATAGGAGTTGACCGAAAACACCACGGCTTTGGTCAGGCACACCTTAGTCTTCAAGGTGACATCTTTGCTTTTTAACACTTTAAAGAGGTCTTTTGCAGTAGATTTGCCCAATGCAATATGTCTTTTGATTTCTTGACTGCTGCTTCCATGACTATTGATTTTGGGTCCAAGTAAAGTGAAATCCTTGACAACTTCAATCTTTTCTCCATTTATCATGATGTTGCTTATTGGTCCAGTTGTGAGGATTTCTATTTTCTTTATGTTGAGGTATAATCTATAGCAAAGGCTGTAGTCTTTGATCTTCATCAGTAAGTGCTTCAAGTCCTCATCACTTTCAGCAAGGAAGGTAGTGTCATCTGCATAACGCAGGTTGTTAATATTTTTCCTCCAATCCTAATGCCCCTTTCTTCTTCTCATAGTCCAGCTTCTCGGATTAATTGCTCAACATGCTGATTGAATAAGTATTGTGAAAGGATGCAACCCTGACGCATACCTTTCCTGACTTTAAACCACATAGTATCCCTTGGTTCTGTCCAAAAAACTGCCTCTTGATCTATATACAGGTTCCTCATGAGCAGAATTCAGTGTTATGGGATTCCCATTCTTCACAATGTTATCCATAATTTGTTACAATCCACACAGTTGAATGCCTTTACTTAGTCAATAAAACACAAGTAAACATCTTTCTGGCGTCCTCTGCCTTCAGCCAGGATCCACCTGACATCAACAATGATATCCTGCGTTCCAAGTCCTCTTCTGAATCCAGCTTGAATTTCTGGCAGTTCCTTGTCAATGTATGGCTGCAGCCACTTTCTAATGATCTTCAGCAAAATTTTACCTGTGTGTGATATTAATGATATTGTTCAATAATTTCCACATTCACTTGGATCACCTTTCTTTGGAATAGGCATAAATATAGATCTCTTCCAGTTGGTTGTCCAGGTAGCTGTCTTCAAAAGTTCTTGGCATAGTCAAGTAAGCACTTCTAGTGTTTCATCAGTTTGTTGAAACGTCTCAGTTGGTATTCCATCAATTCCTGGAGCCTTGTTTTTTGCCAGTGTCATTAGTGTAGCTTGGATCTCTTCCTTCAGTACCATCAGTTCCCAATCATATGCTACCTCCTGAAATGGTTGAACGTCAACCAATTTGTTTTCGTATAGTGACTCTTTGTATTCCTTTCATCTTCTTTTGACACCTCCTGCATCATTTAATATTTTCCCCATAGAATTCTTCAATATTGCAACTCAAAGCTTAAATTTATTCTTCAGTTCTTTCAGCTTGAGAAATGCCCAGCCTGTTCTTCCCTTTTGGTTTTCTAGCTCCAGGTCTTTGCACATGTCATTATAATACTTTGTCTCCTTGAGTGCCGTTTGAAATTTTCTGTTCAGCTCTTTTACTTCATTTCTTCCATTTGCCTTAGCTACTCGAAGTTCAAGAGCAAGTTTCAGAGTGTCTTCTGACATACATTTTGGCCTTTTCTTTCTTTCCCATCTTTTTTTAATGGCCTCTTGCTTTCTTCATGTATGATGTCATTCCACACCTTGTCTGGTCTTCAGTCATTACTGTTCAATGTGTCAAATCTATTCTTGAGATGGTCACTAAATTCAGGTGGAATATACCCAAGGTCATACTTTGGCACTTGCGGACTTGTTCTAATTTTCTTCAACTTCACCTTGAACTTGCATATGAGCAATTGATAGTCTCTTTCACAGTAGGTCCCTGGCCTTGTTCTGACTTGAGCTTTTCCATAGTCGCTTTCCACCCAAACCAAAAAAACCAAACCCACTGCCATCGAGTCAATTCTGACTCCACAGATGTAGCCAATTTTATTCCTGTGTATTCCATCCGGCAAGCTCCACATGTATGGTCACAGTATATGTTGAAAAAAGGTATTTGTAATGAAGAAGTCATTGGTCTTGTAAAATTCTATCATGTGATCTCCAGCATCATTTTTATCACCATGGCCATATTTTTCAACTACTGATCCTTGTTTCCAACTTTTGCATTCCAATCTCCAGTAATTATCAGTCATCCTGATTGCATGTTTGGTCAGTTTCAGATTGCAGAAGTTCGTAAAAGTCTTCAATTTCTTCATCTTTGGACATAGTGGCTGGTACATAAATAGCTGTATTATCTGGTCTTCCTTGTAGACATATGGATATTATCCTATCATTGACAATGTTGTACTTCAGGATAGATCTTGAAATGTTCTTTTTGACAATGAATGCAATTCCATTCCTCTTCAAGCTGTCATTCCTGACATTGTAGATCTTATGCTTGTCCTATTCAAAATGGCCAATACCAGTCCATTCCAGTTCAGTGATGGCCAGGACATCAATGTTTATGCATTCCATTTCATTTTTGACCATTTCCAATTTTCCTAGATTCATACCATGCTAGACTTTAGAGACTCAATATGAGTAAGTAAGAAGTATGTGCACAAATTTTTAGCGGAGTGAACAAACCCTTAACCCTAGCCTTCGCAAAAACTTCAGGTATTGCTGCCCAGAGAAGGGAAAGTGAAGGCTGAGTTTTGAAGATTAGGCGGACTGACGTGGTGGATAAGGAAATTCTGAGAACCATAAAAAATAATGATGGAATGAATAACAACTTTGAGGAATAACAATATAATGTTCCTGGAATTCAGAGAGCAGTTAGGTGAGAGGCTAAGCAAGTAGGCGTGTGCTAAATCACAACTAGAATTGATTCAGTGGCACTGGGTGACTGGATTGAATGCAATACTGACAAGTTTGACTGAAATTCTGAAGATAGTGAAGATCAGCTGAACACATTTAAGCATGAACATGAATTGATCAGGTTTACAATTTAGAATGATCCCTTGATGTTCTGGCAAATGTGAAATTGATGTTCAAACTATAAATGGTAATGGTTTGAACCAAGGAAGGATAAGTGAGAAGATATAGTTGTGTAGGTTACTGGAGATATATTTTGGATATCAAATTGACAGGACTTCACCATTCAGTGGTTGTGGGAGGCTAGGTCAAATTGAAATCTAGAATGACTCCAAAGTTTTGTAAGAAAAGATAGATAATATGAAAACAATAAAATAAAAAAAACAGGTTTGGGGAATGATGAGTTTAGTGATGAACATGGTGAAAGTTTGAAATGTCTAGGATACGCTCAATTAATTATGTAAGCAGAGTGTCGAATAGGTACACCTGACCCTTAAGAGAGAAACCCAGGCTGGAGACAGCGATTTGGGTGTCATCAGCTAAATGCGTAGATGGAAGTTGACACATAAGTGTGAATGTAGTAGTTGAGCAGTATGTTTATGGCCAGAACTGAACAGAGCTTGAAATCATGGTGAGCCAGTGTTGTTGGTATTGTTGTTAGGTGCCATTGAGTCGGTTCCGACTCATAGTGACCCTATGCACAGCAGAACAAAACACTGCCTGGTCCTGCATCATCCTTACAATCGTTGTTATGCTTGAGGTGAGCCAGTAGATTTCATAAAATTATAATTGCAGTACCGATGTGTCAGATGAGTCTCACTCATAATCCTGATGCCTTTGAATATTAACGTGGAATGTTTTCTTTACTATATCCCTTGTATTCAAAAGACAAGGATTCAGGGCGTAAGAAAAACCTTTCTAAAATAAAAGCATGAACACCCAAATCTTGGTATGTTTTACATTTCTGCGAATCTTATTCAAAAAAAAAAAAAGCTTTGTATTTTGATGCACAATGTTCAAACCTGTAATGTTCAGATATGAGCACAAACATATGATGAAAATTACTCAGCACCCAGGATCCCACTTCTTCCTACCATTTTTTAATAGTTTTATAGCACCAAATGGCAACTAATAACAACCAATAGCACCCAACCACTTGAAGATCTTTCTCAAAGTGTGAAGTTTTCAAAGATCTAATTCACTCAGCCATGGCAATTTTTTCCTACATTAGCTCATCTGAAAGAATGCCAACGACATAAAAATAAGTGGAGTAAAAATAATATTAAATATTTGATCTTAATAACATATTGCTCAACTCCTATTAATGTAGTGTCACCTTCATATGATTTAAAATAACTGAGCAGAAGACCAATTTCATTTTCTACACTGGAGAACAAAGTTACAGAAAGGTTAAATGACCCCTGAAAAAAACGTAGCTGGACAAGGTTTTTTTTTTTTCTTTGCGATTTAAACAGGTTTTAGACACCTATTAAATCTTATAAAACATATTTTAGGCCAATATTTTAGTCAAGCAGATGGTCAAGTTTTAATGAGACCTATAAGCATTAGTGAGGTCTCTGCAGTCAATATCGGGAAGGATATGTGGTTGAATGTCACAAAAATGAGTTGATCCCATAGTCGTGAAGTTTTTTAGGATCGCTCACTTGTTAATATATTTTATTGTCGTTAAGATACAGGGTGTTATTCAAGCAAATCAATGATCTTTTGTCAAAATTAGAGATAAAATATAATCAACTAATTTGATAATAGCCTTTTTCTTATTGTCAGAAAGCATATCATTATTTTCGTCATATTACCCTAATCATCCCCTCAGTGGCAGAAGTGGTTAAGCGCTTAACTCCTAGCCTAAAGTTCCCAAACTACCCTGAGGCACTTTGGAAGACAGGCCTGGTGATCTGCTTCCCAAAGGCCTTGGAAACCCTGTGGAGCAGTTCTACTCTTCACGTATGGGGTTGCCGAGTTGGAATCGACCGGACGGCAACTAACATCACCACCGTAATCGTCATTTTAAATTATATTGAGCCATATTCAAGTCACAAATAAGCAGAGTAAGCCTCTGTTCTTTAGAAAAGTCATTTATAGTCAGATTCGAAAACTGAATTTCTTTTTAAAATCGCATCATCTATTTTTACAACAATAAACTTTTTTGGAAAAATATATTGCATCGCAAACAAAAATTAACTTAATCTATTATCATGTGGGATAATTTGAAGATCAGTCATTACTCACTAACCCATTGGATGAGTAGATCCTTTGTCATCTCAAGACCTCAGCTCTCATTCCCTCCCTGCCCCACCCCTCTGCTCTCTTGGGTGAAATATGTCCTTGTCTAGACAGCCACTTATTAACTCTGACCTGTGTACGGCCAATAAATATCAAAAGCATTGGAATGTTTGCAAAGAACACTTAAAAAGAAAGCAAAACAAAACACTTTTATAAGGGAGATAACAAACTCCCTTCCTAGCTTCTAAATTATCTATTTTGTCGTCTGGAGTATGGTTTTGAGGGTTTCAGGATGGGCAGGATAAGGGAAAACAGGGACAGTGTGTTTGTTTGAATCAATGTTGAAGAATTATGTCATCCAAGACTGGTATGTTCACAAGTTTCTTGATGTAATATGTAATTAAAATGAGTGCTTGTTTATTTTAACATTGCTCCAGTCTCCTTTTAGCAGGACGTTTATATTCTGTTTTTATGGGATATATATTTAATTTAGTATCTAAAAATAGATGTCTCCTAAAGCTTAATTACTAACATATTTTTCCAGCTTAAAATTTCATGAGAAAAAAAAAACAAAAACCTGTTTTTTTATTGTCAAGAACCCATTAGAATATAAAAGTTTCAATCATCTTAAGTTTTAAAGAATTCATGTATTCATAAGGCAAAAAAAATCTTTAAGAACACTTTTGACAATAAGTTGCATTAACGAGAATAAGTGTTTGCTTTGTAAAAAGAAAGCCTTTCCTCTCATAGACAAATGAGTCAGATATTTAATTTTTTGAAGGAAATGTATTTGAGATGTTTATTTTCTCATTTATTTAACTTTCATATACATCCCTCCTTTGACATCTTCACCCCATTCGGCTTAGTCTAACTCACTGTTTCCTTGATCCACAGCTAGCTTCTCTTACACCTTTGGGATTTCTTTTTTTTTAATTATAAAGATAATTTTTATCTTTTTCTCTGTTATTCTTCCTCCCTGTACACCTTACAAGAAATGACCTCATGGACTTCTCTAACACAGCCCTTTTTTTATCATTTTCTTGTTACTTTCTCCCTGCATATCTGCTCTTGCTCTGGCCTCAGTGTTGTCTGGTAAGGGCCACTTTCCCAGGTATGGCAACACTCTACCATGTAACCCACTCTATGAATAAATGTCCAGCAGAGCAATTTATTGTACTTATTTGATATCTGGATTCCCCTAAAATTATATAGGCTGAATCATTTTTGTATTCCTAGAACCATGCTAAGTGATGGCTGGTATGTCCTAGGTGCTCAATAATTGTTTATTGTATGAATGAATATATGAACAATCCCATAATCCAGAAAAAAACAGTTATACACATTTAAGATTTCCCTTAAGTGTTATTGCTTAATGTTTATGCAATATTATTTTTAGTTGATATAAAAACATATTCTACCTGCTTTTTATCACCATTTTAATGTTTTTAAATAAGTATTTTCTCAGACAAATCAAATTTCTTTGTATGTAAAAATTTATCGGCAGCTCAATACATTTCATGTATGTACCATACCTTAATTTCATTAAGATAATTATGATTTTATAAAAATATTTATATGTATTTTAATGTTCCCTTTGGCTATATCTCTGGAAATGAAATTACTATGATCCTGCATAGTAGTACTTTTGATACATTTTTCAAAATTCATTTTGAAAAAGATAGTACCAATTTATATTAAAAAACCAAAAACCAAACCCATTGCTGTTGAGTGTTCATGAGACTTCCAGATTCACCCATCTCTTGCCAATACTGGAAACTGCTATGATGTTTAATCTCTGCTAATTTTTGAATTTGATAAGCATAAAAAATTATAACTTGCCACATGAAACTAGATTTCTTTCACTTATAATAGGTAGTGGAGAAATTTTTGAAATGTTTTACACTGATTTTGCAATAGTCTTCTAGCTTCTAGTTTTCACATTTATTGCCTCTAAGCCACTACTACCAAAGTGATATTCCTATAGCATACTTCTGACCACACCAGGCAGAGAATACCAATGGTTTAGAGTTATCCACAAAACAAATTCCAAATTTGTGACCCAGATTACAGTCTAGTCCCAACCTCCTTTCTCCTCACGGAATTTCTCAACCCTCCCTCACACACCCTGTGTTTGTGTCCAGTTGATAACATTTTTCAATCTCCTTGCCTCTGTAACTTTTTTTCTCTTAGTTTAATGTGTATTATTGCATTTAGTTTTCTATTTTTCTGTTTTAGATGTTCAGTTGTACCTGAAAAGTCTCAATACTGATATTTCAAAAGACCTTTGAGATCATATCCTACAGTTCCAAGATTTAATTGCAATGGAGTAAAACTCCATTCAAATCTTGTGTTTTTCAATAACTTCCAGACCCACATCCAGAACTTTCCAAAAATGTTTATAAAATTCTAGCTGCTGAGTCTTTGAAAAATAGCTAAAGACATATAAATAATAAGTATGTGAACCAATCTGATGATTTAAAATAATTTACATATGTTAGTTGTGTTCTATGTAAGTATGAATGTACATTTAAGTTTAATTAGATGATTATGTAAACTAACTTCATATAACTATCACAAATGGTAGTCGTTAAACTCAATTTATTTTTGCAGGATTCTTAGTTTACATGTGTTTCTTTTTTTTGATAATCTCCCTTCCATCCAGCTGAACACATGTATGCTCCAAAGAAAAACTGAAAACAGTAATCAAGATATACACCCAGTTTACAAGTAAATTATCAATGTAAAAGATAGACCAGTTGGTTCGATATCAGTTGCATTGGCTTGTGTTTAGGCCTGCAACTTCAAAAACTAGAGAATAAAACAAGGGGCTTAATTTTTGTTTTGTTTTGTTTTTTCCCATCCCATTTTCTTTTCCCCATAGTCAATATCACCTGCCTGGTTTGGTTCTATGTCTACATCTACATCTTTGTCTATGTCTATATCTGTGGCTTTATCTTTATTTTTGTAATTATATGTTTTTTAACTTAATATTTGCACCTAATATTCAGTAAATTGTGGCATTCTTTTAATAACGAATAATAGGTCCAATTTTAAAAGCTAGAGATACACAGGAAATCGATCAAGAATTTTAAAATTGTTTACGTTTTTCTTTTTAAAGTAACTCTCTCTGAAATAGCTTGTTATTCCTCTAGTCTAGGTAGAGTTTGAATTTTTTTAGCATTTATTCATTATGATAGTGTGACAACAGAAAGTATAGTTATTGATTTAGGTTAATTTAGAATGAAAAGTAGATAAGATTTTCAGGTCATACACTAAATTATCAGGATCTTCATTTATTAATGCATTTAACTTATCAGAAATATAGATTAACTTTCAACAGACTTGATGTTTTTATATTATTCAGCTTAATTCAACTAAAGTAAATAAAATGCCTCTATGGCAAGAAATGACTTTGGTTTTTTGGTTAGACACTTTATTTCTAGAATCTTCAAACACCATAGTAACACAAGGTTCAATTCCAACGGTTTAAGACCACACAAATAGTACAATGTTTAATACTTGGTTTAACAAAATAGAGGCATTAGCACTCACAATTTTGCCTCTTTTACATATTGACAGGGCTCTTTAATGCAAAAGATCAAAGACTCCCTTTTAAAAAGAAAACCAAAAATCTCCATGCTAGAAAATGGGGAAAAGCTGAGTTTGAAATTAAATCCTTAGTCTCATAGGTTGGCTTTTCTACAGTTTCAGCCTCAATTTTTTGCGTTAGTTCCCATTTGAAGCAAAATGAAATTTGCCAAAGCTAAGTGCTGTCTGTTGCTAGTTTCTTTTTGTTTTCTTTATATAACATTTCTCTTTTTAATCAACCTGTCTCCTGTTTTATTATTTTCTTTGATCTCTGTTCCCTTTTAATTTTCCTCTTTTTTTATGTAGTCTTTTTTTGCATCACCCTGTTCCTTCATTCTCTTCTAAATCCTCATACTTGAATATAATGACTAGACTTCGATGCAGTCTCATACTTTTGTCTGCTTGGAATAAGTAGGCATAGACAAAAATGTACAACTTTCTCAGTACCATCCTCCCACTTCTACTGTTGTCGTAATTTATGAAACTATAATATAGGAAATTTGAGTAAAGGTTTTCAGCATGTAAATTCCATCTCTTATAACTCTGTACTGGTTTGGAGTGTCATTTATCTACATCCTTACCTTTGATGAGTGTTGATTATTATAATCTGTTTCTAATTCTAAAAGAGGTGACAGTGCCCATCTTTAAGGTATATATTTCTAGTGCTTGCATCTCATTCCACTATGAATTATTCTTGCTTTATTATGGAAAGAGGTACTATGTAGGAAAAGTGCTCAGGAGTCATGGACCAAGGAAAGACCTGAGAACCTAAATATAATGGAAACTCATCTAGGTTCAAAAAAAAAAAAAAACAAACTTATTGCTGTTGAGTCAATTCCAACTCATAGCCACCCTATAGGACATAGTAGAACTGCCCCATAGGGTTTCCAAGGAGCATCTGGCAGATTCGAACTGCTGACCTTTTGATTAGCAGCCAAGGTCTTAACCACTGCACTACCAGGGCTCCTCATCGAGGCTAGGTTGCACCAAACCACAGTATTTCAGACCACACACTATACTTCGTCAACACTTTAGTTAAACTGGTCTTTTTTTTTTTTAAATCGTATAATCAAAACCAAAATAAAACATAACCAACCAAAAATATTTTAATTTTTCACTTTTTGGTTGGTAGTTTTGGCACCAAGCACTGATGCTTTAATCATAGATGTGCCTTTGTTACTGAGGAATAGAGCAAGAAAGGCATTTAGAGCAAAGCAAAATGCATCTCTTCACATAAATGAACAGGACATTCATGCAGATACTGTGGCAGGTAGCCTGACTCTCCCTCATCTCTACTTTGACACTTGGAACGGGTAACTGAGTTTATAAGAGAAAACTAAATACTGCTTGTCTTAATGTTTAGAGAGTATGAATTAGAGCTCACAAAATGGAGTTCATGAATATAACTATGTGCAATACTGGTGGAAATTACTAAGTCAATGATTTGGGTTTCAGGCACCAGTACATTTCGTTTATTAAAGGGATAGTTGGGTGTAGTCAGCCTCCAGGGAAATGGCTGCCTTCACATTACTGAACTTGGGCTTTCATTAGCTTAGCTGTGCAGGGCAGAGGGTATGAAAGGGGACCATTAGACATTGTATTGTGAATCATTTAGATTTTTCTCAGGGTAAATGAAACACAAATACTGATAGAACTTCTGCTTGATTTAGTATTGGTGTTGAAATAACAGTTGTTTTGGAAAATTAAGAGCAGGAAAAATAGGAATAGAATTTTAAATTCAATACCCTGCGTCATTTGGAGAAGTAAAAAGAAAACAGACATTTTGGATTTGTGGAGGCTTCTTAACTAATTTCTGAGTTTTCTGAGCTATCTCCTATGCCTTAAAGTTGTGTAAAAAGACACAGTGGCCATAGATACTGTAAGAAGAACACACCACATGTCTTTTGTTGTTGTTTGAAAATGCTTTTTTTAAATTCAAAATTTTTTTAAAAATCAGATTTCTGGGAATAGTCCTACAATGCTAAAACATATAAAGAAATAAATTGGCTACCACAGTCCTCTTACTTTCCGCATTTATATTATATCCACTCATTTCCATAGATCATCCATGAATTTGACCTTTCCATTCCATTTCATACAACCTCTTGTATTTCTCAGTCCTCCACCTTTTTAAACAATTTCCTCAGCTCTATTTCTTTCCAGAGCTCTAGGCATCCCACTATATATTAATCAAGCTCCACTCTTCAAATATGATTAATATATGGGGCACAAACTATTAATAGCCTTGACTGCTAACTAAAAGGTTGGCAGTTCTAGTCTACTCAGAGGTACCTTGGAAGAAAGTCTGACAATCTACTTCAGAAAAATCCGCCATTGAAAACCCTGTGGAGCACGGTTTCATGCTGACACACATGGGGTCGCCCAATTGGAATCAGCTCATGGGCAGCTAGTTTTATGTATGCAAAAGTATTAGGATTGGCAGATTACATGGTTAAGAAGAAGGGACAGGATATAGGCATGTGAACCTAAGGAAAGAGTGCTGTTCCAGACGGGAAATACCACCTCAGAGAGCTCCTCCTGTTAGACTCCTTCTTGTTGTTTGGGTTGGTTGGGATCATTGACCAGTAAGTCCTGTAATTTTAGCTGAGTCACACTTAAAGTGCCTATTGATTTAGACTGTCACTTCTTTATAAGTCTATAACAATTATACAGGAATTCTGAGGAGAGCTTATTTCTAGAATTAAAAGTAGCATTTAACAAAATATACAGACAAAATAATAAACTGAATAATTTACAAAAGGACAAAAGGCTTTCAAAATGGTTAATCTATCCCATGCATAACCATGGGATCACTAAACTACCCCATTAGTGAAATTGAACAAGAATTGATCACATCTGGGGTATATGGCATTGTCACTGACCACAGAACTCAAAAAACTATAATTGCTAGCTTTTGAGGGGGGGGTTAAAAAAAATGAAAAGAATCAGAAAGAAAATAAAATTACTTCAAAAATTCAAAAACTAATTTTAATAAAAAATGTTAAGTGTGTTCATTGCCCAGGTCTGTAGTATTTATTAATATAGTTGTGCCAGTTTTTGAGGAAATAGCAAAAGCCTTAAATGCCATATGGTGTTTTGGGGTTGATTCCTATACTGTTCAGTGGATGTAAGTGTACACTTTGGTGTTAGCAAAAATTAGGCTTTTTACCTGACTTCTGATGATTCTACAATATCATCTTACACATGTGTACAGACACTGGAAAGTTATTATGTATAAGAGTTTTACCTTATAAAGTCAACAGCATGTAACAAATATTAACTTTCCCAATAATCATAGTTTAATTAAAAAAAAAAAAATTTTTTTGTTGTATTTTAAAAACCACTTCCACTACTGAAAAAGCAAGGAGAAAATGTTTTGCAGATTCCAAAGTAGGCAGGAAAATAATCTAATTTTGTTATTGCTTATAAAAATGAACTGTAATTGATCAATAATTTTTGAGTGCTTGCTGTATTTTAGCCAGAGTAGAAGATACTAAAGTAATTAATGTATTACCTGTCCTCAAATATGTTATGATATTATTATTGAGATGTGCCTTGTGCACATGGAAGAGTATTGAATAATAAAAAGCCATTTTACCAGGAAGTGTTTTTAGGGCTACAAGATTCGAGAGGAGATGTGGCCTACTGATGGTGGCAATAATAAGAGGATGTTTCATGGAAACATCAGGATTAGAATGGTGTAGGTTATGTAGGACTTTGTCAGTATAAAAGCGGAGGGCATTTTATATATGGGAAATCACATGAATGAAAGATTGCAGTTTCCAATGGATATGACCTTTGATGAAACAATGAGAAGATGACCCTGTAGTATTGGTGAGTCACAGTACGTAAGTTTAGATAAGAATAATGGGAACAGCTTATGTATGGATTTGATATCTAAATAGAAAAGTTTGTGTTTGGTGTGGTTTGAAACAAGGATCCGTGATTGATTTGTAAGCCGAGTTATAACATATTGAAAGCAGCATTTAAAATGTATTAGTGCGGAAGCAGTATGTAATAAATCAGTGACAGTTGGAAGGTAGAAAGAAAGGGGTGAAGCAGGTGGAGTCATGAAGGCCCATAGGAAAGAAACATTTGCAGTAATGCAGGTGTGGAGTGAGCGATAGGCTTTTAGCTCCAGGGGTTGGCTGTTAGAGTGACATGAAAGGCGAGGATACCTGAGGGATTTGATTTACGATAGCACTGTATATCTATATTTCAATCTTATAAATACAGCACTCCTCATGTACTTGGCCTGAAGGTTGTTTGTTTAGTTCTGCGAGGAAAATATATTACCATGAATGCATCTCCCAATTAAAGGCATTATTAAAAATCCATATTGTCCTTTCTATATAAAATAAAGATAGTATTAAATAGTACTACACACCCACAAAGAGCATGCACTTTGAATTATTTTCCTACAGTGGCAGTAGAATTTGCTGAAGCAGAGATATGCACTCAGTTTATCCCCATTATAAATAATACCAGGTACTTTTGAGACTGTTGGTAAGGGCTAGTGATCCAATTGATGGCTTGGGATTGAAGGCTCTGTACCTACCAAATAGAAGGTAGCTGGTACTTAATGGGTACCATCCCCAATAGTGTCTTTAATACCATCTGCTAAGAAACTGAACCAATTTATCACATGTGTTATGGATGATAAGCTAGCTGCCAGAGATGGTTAAAAAAGGTTAAACTAACAGGATTTCCTTTTGAGTTCTCTGTCAAGGGATCCTTTTGAACTCTTCACTCTTTCTGTAGATTACTTGTCATAATACAGGTTCCAGAATAAACAACATATTTCATGAAGTCATGAGGTTGGTGTTAGTATTAACTTGTTTTTGCTGTTGTGTGCCGTTGAGTAGATTCTAACTCATAGTGACCCTATATGACAGAGTAGAACTGCCCCATAGGGTTTTCTTGCCTGTAAAGGAAGCAGAGTGCCCGGTCTTTCTCTATGGAGCTGCTGGGTGAGTTCAAATAGCCAACCTTTCAGTTAGTAGCTGAGCACTTAACCTTTGCACCACCAGGGCTCCAGTATTAACCCTGTCAATGATAAATAATTACATTTTCCATTTTTAAAGTATTAACTCATATTAGGCTTATCAATTAAAGTACCATTTAGAGGTCATTTATGAGATGGAGTTCAGCGATACAAATATGAGACTTCTCATAAAGTAGGAAATTTCATCCCTGCTTACTGCAAAATGAGGCCCATCTGGTAATTATAATGTGAACCTTAGAAACAAAGGTTTGCAGTTTTTGTTGCTGCTGTAGTTGTTTTATCCTTACAAGTGGTATTAAGAACCTTGACCCTGTACCCTCTAACCTGACTAAAAAATAAAAATAAAACCTGTTGCTCTCGAGGAGATTCCAACTCAGAACAACCCTGTGGGACAGAGTACAACTGCCCCATATGGTTTCCAAGGAGTGGCTGGTGGATTCCAACTGCCGACCTTTTGGTTAGCAGCTCTTACTTAACCAAGTGCACCTCCAGGGCTTCCAGTATAGGATAGCTCTCGTGTATCAGTGTCACATAAATTGTACCAGCAACAGCCTAGGCAGTTCTATTTGTCCTGATCTTTTAACAACTGATTTACTCATGTCAATAAATTTGACAATTAAGTGATCCAAATAAACTGTTTTAAAAGCACGAAAGAAGACTTTTAATATGTTTCTCTCCCTTCCACAGCCAAGTCTTTGTGTATCTATTTTTGCCATGTGTACCTCCCTGAGAAGAATGCTATTTATATAGTAGATATTAATGGATTTTATTGCTATAATCAAATTATCTCTATGTTGTAGAGTAGATCATAGAAGAATTGTAGAAATGTCAATAAAATGCGTGAATTTTATTTAATGGGGCCCGTATGTTTTAGGGCTCTTTGAACTGTGTGGTTGCAATTTCTATTTTACAAAGGCTACATTTGAAAAGCTCTAAAAATTTGCTTAGGGCAATATAGCCCTTTCATTTTTTAAAAGAGGAGGAGAAAACTTCCACTTTCTGAGTTTTACCTCAAGAGCTCAAGCTGCTAACAAAAAGATGGTAGGTAGTTCGAATCCACCAGCAACTCCTTGGAAACTCTATGGGGCAGTTCTACTCTGTCCTGTAGGGTTGCTGTTAGTCTGAATTGACTCCACGGCACTGGGTTTTGGCTCTTTGGTTTTGAGAAAAAACTGTATTAGGGCTTTGGGGTGACTCTGACAGGTAGCCTAATTGCCTTGTCTATAATATAAAATAAAAAGTTGGGGTTGGGGAAAGACTTAAGCTATATAGAGAGTTCTCTGTTTTGGGCCAATTTAGCTGCTCTTTTCCTGCAAATATAGTAATAATTAAAACATACTTAGCACAATGGAGATTGCCTAAAGAATAAATGGCATATTTTGTTTAGGATGAAGAAAAACTGTAAATAGTTTAGATGAGAACATCAAGATGAAAGAAGTGAAGTTGTGCCAAGATCTTGGGGGGACAGGGAGTATCACAGGCTTTTTAGAGCACTAAAAATAGCAAATGATGAATAAAGAGTGCAGCAACATTTAATAAGTGTTTTGATATTTTTGGTGATTACTTCAGAATATGAACTCTATTGAATAGACAAGCATAAAGCAGATTTAAAATATCGAATCAAAATGTAAGGACCAAGAGTTGATGGCACCAGATTGCACCATACTAAAAGGGAAAAAAACTGAAGTTGCTATTTTAGATAAAGCCTTAAAATAACTATTTTTTCAAAAATTCTAACTATGCGGAATTAATATAAGCCAAATTGGTGTAGATTCAAATCAGGAACTTGATATTCTTACTCTAAAACATATTATCATAATATACTTTGAGTATGTTGTAATAAATATATGAAAGTTTATTTTTAAATGTTTGTCTGAAAATTGCTCATGAAATATTTTTCTGCGAGAGAAATTTGTATAAGTAAAAGAAACGATAATTCAGTTTCACAAATAAGAATTTTTATATTACAATTCAGTTTCTATTCAGTGAAAAGTCAGAAAGAGTTGGGTAATATTTATTTATTAAGTTCTAAAGGGCACAAGGAAACCCTGGTGGCGTAGTGGTTAAGTGCTATAGCTGCTAACCAAGAGGTCAGCAGTTCGAATCCCCCAGGCGCTCCTTGGAAACTCTGTGGGGCAGTTCTACTCTGTCTTATAGGGTCGCTATGAGTTGGAATCAACTGGACGGCAGTGGGTTTGGTTTTTTAAAGGGCACAAGTATCTCATTGTCTTATGAGCAGTACCTGGCAATTTTTTTTTCTCTGATTAACCACTTATAATCTATTCCAGGTCTTCTAATCTATATATCACAAAGCAGCCAGTTAAAATTTTTGTTTTGTGTTTAATTACTTGTATTTACTAATCATAGAATGTGTATTTTCAGTGTACTCTGTAAGTGGTTATTTTCACTGGAAAAATTATTTCACTTGATTTATTTACAGTTACTACCATTTCAAAAAAAAAATACATTTTTTCATAAAATATTTTTTCCATCAGTCTGTGCATGCATAGCAGAAGAGAGAATGCAGAAAACATAAATAAAAGTAGGTGGTAGGTGAATGACCAAACTGTGGTTGCACAGATCTTTAGGAAGAATTAAGGAACTGCTTTTTTTTTTTCATAAAACAGAAATTGGTAATGAAAGCAACGGTAAATGGTTACAAACATGCTTTGCTGTAATCATGATACACCAGATCTCCGCAGAAGAGCTTATAAACCGTGGATGTTTGCACACATGTGTGGTGTGTATGTGGGGGTGGAGAGGAATGTCAATGACTTTAGTATTTTGGATTCATGTTCAGTTTGGTTGCACAATGGTATTAAGAATTCTGGGAAAAAAAAGACAAAATTTTCTATTTCTGCAAATATATTTTATCTAATACAACACATCCAAATTTACTCTAAAAGCATTTCAATACCATTGGCCGCTCGGGATTTTTCAACAAGTGGAATCAAGAATTGATAACAATTCTGCATCGGTGGTTGATTAGCTCAGTTGGGATGAATCACTGAGCAAACCAGAGGAGCGTAGGAGGGGCAGATAAAACATGCCAGAAACTATAACGTAGACTGTGTGTGCGTTGTGGTAGATAAATACTTGTAAACTTTCGAGGTGTGTAAGTCCTTCCTGATAGTCATCCAGAGTCCTGAGGGTGAATGGTTTGCCTAATGGTCACGGTTACCTTATCTTGATCATAAGCGTGATCATAAGTATGCTTCGATTGGAAATATCTGCCTACTGTGATGGAAAAATCAAGTTCAAAGCAAATATTTTGCTAAAATAATTCATTTTATTAATTCGTTATCATCAGCGATAAACTCAACATAATATCAGTCATGAAATATCACCTTTAAAAAAAGAGAGTTTTATGATCACATGTCTTTTACACACTGTGTGCCATGTTTGCTCTTGGAGATTCACAATGCACTTCAGCTCTTCTGTGCTTGACTTAATCAGTTTTTCCATAGTTTTGATGAGGAACCCCGTGTAACTGGTAAATTTAGGTTTGGTAAACACTTACAAAAGCCATGGGATAACCAATTTTTTTTTTGTAGTATGATTTTATAATGTGTACTTTTTTTTTTTACTAATCTTCACATTGTTTATGTTAAAAAAAATCTAAAAATGCATGACGTACCTTGTAAATTGTTGTTTTGTGCCATCGAGTTGATTCCAACTCATAGTGATCCTAGAGGCCTGCCCCCTCGGGTTTCCTACGCACCTAATCTTTTCTTTTCACCGGATCATTTCTCCCACAGAGCCACTGGTGGATTTGAACCCCCAACCTTTTGGTTAGCAGCTGAGCACTTAACCATCCCACCACCAGGGCTCCATACCTGATAAATAGTGTTTCTTATATTGAAATTTCGGGTTTCATTTGCAGGACTAAAAGAAGCTGTTTAGTATATACACTATGTTGCAACGTATAGAGAAAGACTCTGAGAATGTTTTCATTGCTGCAATTATTATTTTAAGCACAGGTGACTCCTGTTGCCTTCTAGTTGATTATGACTCATAGGGACTCCATGAATGACTACAGATATTAATAATTATTTATAAAGCAAACTCTATATTTGTCAATTTTTTCAGGATGTTAATTTGGTCAATGAAAATATTCAGTTTAAAATTTAGTATAAAACTAAACTTTTTTTTTGATATCTTGGCAATCAACTTAATTATACAGGTGAGAACAACTCAACCCTCATTAATTTGGCAAACATTTTGAGTACCTCTTTTGTGCTAGGCACTCCTCAAAGCACCAGTGATACAGCAATGAACAAAACAGAAATATATCCCTGTCCTCATGGAGCTTACATTCTAATAGGAGAAGCTAACCCCTCTCCACTTCTCAAATACATTGAAGTAAATAACCCCCAAAATTAAATGAATAAAAATATTTATCAATATGGAATTAAAAGCTAACATATCTTTTTAAATTGTAAAAAGATATGAGGGTTTTAGGGAGTTGAACATGTTAATTTGCTCTTTTCCAAAGAAGCAAAGGATTGCAGAATTATACCAGTGCAAAATTTGTTATGTATTTAAAACCCCTATAATGCTCTCCTTATGAAAATAAGTTATTAAATTTTACTTGTGTGTTTCCTTCTTGTAACATTTTCTTTTCCCTATCTCAAGCAAACTCTTAATAATCAATTCCTTAGTCACTGTTCTTATTTAATTCAGCTGCATTGGCTGACTGAATATAAATGAATTTTCAGACAGAACAATGAACTAAATTAACTATATTAATTTTGTGATTCAAACTCTTTAAAACACCTGTGCATGTCATAATAATTTTATCTTTAAAACATGTGACATTTTATCCAAATATGAGGTTTCATTGTAACTGTCAAATTTGAGCCTATACTTTCTGTCTAAACTTTATTCTCTTTTTCAACTGTCCTGGATTAATAGAGATTAGAACAGAGACTATGTTATTTCCCAGTGTAAGAAAAAATCTGATAATAACCTCAGATTTGTGATTATCCATCAAAATACTAAGTTGTAATTATTCTTTAAATAAATGTAATAAGTCTTATAGGATAATTGTACTTTTTTTTTTGTATTTCTACTTCACTTTAAATTAAGCTCTATTAGAGATTATTTTTTAATTTAACATAAAACAGCACTTCAGAAAATGCTTCCTAAGCAACATCAAGCTTACTTGAATTCTCACTGATTTCCAAAAGTTACCGCAAACCGAAGCCTAAACATTCCTTATATTCATCTACGCATAAAACAGACAATCAAGATAATCCAGGTTTTACCAAATTCAAAGCTTTTATATGGTAAAATATATAAAAAAACATGTCATTTTAACTATTTTAAGTGTACAATTCAGTAACATTAATTACATTAACCATGTTGTGGCACCATCAAACCAAAGACCAAGCCAAACCCTTGCCATCTAGTTCATTCTGACTCACAGTGACCCTAAAGGACAGAGTAGAACCGCCCCATAGGATTCCCAAGGAGCGTCTGGTGGATTAGAACAGCAGACCTTCTGGTTAACAGCCATAGCTCTTAATCGCTGAGCCACCAGGACTCTGTGCCACCATCACTACTGTTCGTATTCAAACATTTTCCATCACCACAAACAGAAACTCAATATCCCTTAAGCAGTAACTCCCTACTATCTCTCCTCTCAGCCCCTGGTAACCACTAATAAACTTTTGTCTCTATCTGTTTACCTATTCTAGATATTTTATATAAGTGGAATTACTTTTAGAGGAGCCCTGGTGGTGCAGACATTTGAACTGACCAGCTGCTCCATGGGAGAAAGATATGGCAATTTGCTTCCATAAAGGTCTATAGCTTTGGAGACCCTGTGGGGGCAGTTCTACTCTCTTACAGGGTCACTATGTGTCGGAATCAATGGCAGCAGGTATATAGACTACTTTTTACTTATTTTATGCAAATTTTATTTTCCAAACAATATTCAGTGGTCTAATCTAGTCTAAAAAATACTCAAACCAGTCATACAGGACAAGTAAAAAGTCCCCGTGGGTCATGGGGAGGGGAGATGGGAAGGGAGGGAGACAGTAGAGAGAAGAAGAAGAAAAAATTAAAGGAACTAAAAAGTACATTTTTTTTTTTTTTTTTTATAATTTAGATGGTTTACAGAGCAAACTAGCTTCTCATTAAATGGTTAGTACACATATTGTTTTATGACATTGTTAGCACTCTCCCTTTTCAACCTTGGGTTCCCTCTAACCAGCTTTCCTGTCCCCTCCTGGCTTCTAGTCCTTGCCCCTGGGCTGGGATGCCCCTTTAGTCTCATTTTGTTTTATGGGCCTGTCTAATCTTTGGCTGAAGGGTGAACCTCAGGAGTGACTTCATTACTGAGCTAAAAGGGTGTCCCGGGACCATACTCTCGGGGCTTCTCCCAGCTGTGTCAGGCCAGTAAGTCTGGTCTTTTTTCTTGAGTTAGAATTTTGTTTTGTTTTTTTCTCCAGCTCTGTCTGGGATCTTCTATTATGATGCCTGTCAGAGCAGTCAGTGGTGGTAGCCAGGTACCATGTAGTTGGACTGGACGCAGTCTGATGGGGGCTGTAGTAGTTGTAGTCCATTAGTCCTTTAGACTCTTTCCCTTATATCTTTAGTTTTCTTCATTCTTCCTTGCTCCCCAAGGGGTGAGACCGGTGAAGTATTAAAAGACATAATTTTTAAAAACACAAAATGCTTAGTGGGAAAAAAAAAAAAGTAGCGTAGTATAGGAATCAAATTTCTTGGGCTTTATGTCTTGGATATATTACTTCATGCAAGTATTTTAATCATTCTGAGCCTCAATTCATTGCTTTGTAGATGAGAATAATAGTACCTTCCCAGCTTTTAAAGATGTTGTATCAAATGTTATATGTAGATTATATCATCATATACATGTACAGTAATGGCAGCATCATTGATGTTTATAAGAAATACTGGTGGAAAATTTTGCTAAATTGTTTTTGGTTATTTAGTATCTTCAATTGGGCATAAAACTCGGGCTTGAAAAATGGCTGAGATAGCTAACATTATTTAATGCTTAGGCAATAGGTTTGCTTTTGGTTTTGGATGTACTAGGCTTAATCTGAGCCCTTTCTGTGAATTTATTTACTTAATCCTTGACACAACCCAATGAAGATCTTTATCCCTATTGCAAAGGAGAGGAAAATGAGCAGAGATTAATTAAATGACTTAACCAGGGTCATAGTGTAAAAAGGGCCTCAGGTTATCTGGTCTACTCTAGTCTCAACAGGGCCATCTGTTTGACAGAACCTCTCCCCCCATGCAGCTTTCCAGCCTCTGTTTAATAATATCTGAGTAAATGAGGTGAAGTATTCGGGTGTGCTCATTGTTTTGCAAAGACTTACTACCATAGTGTTCCACCGTTTTAAAAAAAATACTTGCTTATTATTAAGTTGATATTTATCTCCCCTATTATAAGCAACTAAAGTATCTGGAACTGTAGAGAGAAAACCATGTCTGCATTTTGTTTTCACCCCCTACTCAGCCAAGCTTTTCCTTATTACTGTTCTCAATGGTAAATAGCACATTCTACTTCCATAACCTTTTGAAGGAAACACCTTTGGACTTACATTAAGGAATTTTACACGTTTCATCATTTCTACAAGATTATTGGCTTTTTGAAGATGAGGAGTCATGTCTTGCATAGAACTTGGCATATAAAGCAATACTCATTAATTATTAAATACTAAAGGAGTGAGGGACATTTTGACACTATTCTAATAGCTTGGTTATCTGTTTGTTCGTCCCCCCCCCCACCCCTGGACCACAGAAGATTAAGTAAATAAAGAGGTAGCAGAAGCCACTACAGTTAGGGACAGGATGACATGTTTACAGAGACAAAGAAGAAAGGAAAGTTAATGAAGCTGATGGAATTAAAAATATATAATATAAAATATGATAGAATATGTAATATAAATATACAAAAATGTAAACACCATGTAATTTAGGGATAAACAACCAAATTTTATTTTTTAAAAACTGTATAGACACTCTTCTACGTGTAATAGGCTACATAGGTCCTGAATGTTATGGCAAGTTGTTATTGTTGTTAGGTGCCGTCGAGTGGGATCTGACTCATAGAAACCCTATGTACAACAGAACAGTACACTGCCGGGTCCTGCGCCATCATCACAGTCATTGTTATGCTTGAGATCATTGTTGCAGCCACTGTGTCAATCCATCTCATTGGGGGTCTTCCTCTTTTACAGTGACCCTCTGCTTCACCAAGTATGATGGCCTTCTCCAGGGACCGATCCCTCCTGATAACATGGCCAAAGTAGGTGAGACATAGTCTCACTATCCTTGCTTCTTAGGAGGATTCTGGTTGTACTTCTTCCAAGACGACAGATTTGTTCATTCTTTTGGCAGTCCATTGTATATTCAGTATTCTTCGCCAACACCACAATTCAAAGGCGTCAGTTCTTTTCCAGTCTTCTTTATTAATTGTCCAGCTTTCCCATGCAGATAAGGCGATTGAAAATACCCTGGCTTTGGTCAGGCACACCTTAGTCTTCAAGGTGACATCTTTGCTTTTCAACACTTTAAAGAGGTCTTTTGCTGCAGATTTCCCCAATGCAATGCGTCTTTTGATTTCTTGACTGCTACCTCCATGGGTGTTTATCGTGGGTCCAAGTAAAATAAAATCCTGGACAACTTCAGTCTTTTCTCTGTTTATCATGATGTTCCTTATTGGTCCAGTTGAAAGGATTTTTGTTTTCTTAATGTTGAGGTGTAATCCATACTGAAGGCTGTGGCCTTTGATCTTCGTTAGGAAGTGCTTCAAGTCCTCTTCACTTTCAGCAAGAAAGGTAGTGTCATCTGCACCATTCATGTTGTTAATGAGTCTTCCTTCAATCCTGAAGCTCCATTCTTTTTCATATAGTCCAGCTTCTCAGATTATTTGCTCAGCATACAGATTGAATAATTATGGTGAAACAATGCAACCCTGATGCACACCTTTCCTGACTTTAAACCACGCAGTATCCTCTGGTTCTGTTCGAATGACTGCCTCTTGATCTATGTAGAGGTTCCTCATGAACACAATAAACTGTTCTGGAATTCCCATTCTTGGCAATGTTATCCATAATTTGTTATGATCCACGCAGTTGAAAGCCTTTGCATCGTCAATAAAACACAGGTAAACTTCTTTCTGGTATTTTCTGCATTCCGCCAGGATTCATCTGACATCAGCTATGATATCCCTGGCTCCACATCCTCTTTGGAATCTGGCCTGAATTTCTGGCAGTTCCCTGTCGATATACTGCTGCCGTTCCTTATTGTGAAAGACTATTGTGTTCTATTACAAAGCTGGGACACTGTGTTCAATCATATTTTAATAACCAAAGTTGACAGTAATAACACCTAGAAAATGAAATCCACATAGAAAACTAAAATTTAAACATATTCTGTTTAAAGAATCAAAATGTACCATGATTTCTAAAAATATATACTTCTATTAAAAAATATTTTCCTCTTAGCAAAATAAAATTTCATTACACAGAAATAATTTGTGGGATATTCCATTCTCTAATGATGTCATATAAAATCTATAGCCCTATAATATCCTTCTTATAGCTAAAAATTGGGGACCACTAGAACTGATGAAAGTGAGGTCAATTAATGAACAAATCGCTTCCATTCTTTTTCTTTCTTTTTTTATAGCTACACGTGGTATTTTGGTAAATAAGGAATGCTCTTAATTTTTTTTTCCTTAATTTATGAAGGTAACACAAATAAAATTATTGTTGAATTACTGAAAAATTGAAGGTTTTCAATAAACAGAAATCAATATTGAATCATAATTGGAAAAAGTTTATTATTAGAATCATAGTTGGATCAAGTTTGTATGCACAGTATGGATGGTAAACACTTTCGGTAGCCCATGCAATGATTCCAAATCTAAGGATCCCATAAGATTTTTGTTTTTTTCCAGAGAGATGAAGGTACATAAAAACTGGTGGAGTCAGACCACTGGCCATCAATATGGGAGTGATCTGGAGAATTCCCATTATGTATCTGGAATAAGTGTAACAAAATTGACTACAGATGGAAGCAGATGAATAATCCATGCATTTTGCTAATTCTGCCCACTCTTGGTTTAACCACACCTCTTTTAAGGAGAATTTGTCATCACACATGCAGAAGATATGCAGACCTGGAAGATGGCATTGTACCAACACAACCACAATTTAGTGGGGAGTTTGTGGGTAATTTTTTCTAAAATCAAAATTATTTTAAAATATCAGTAATTGACAGTGCATATTTGAGGGTAAAGTCAGGTCATATGTGACTTTTCAAAAGAAGAATTTTCTATCTACTATTGAAAACAGACAGAGGAAGTAGGTCTCAGGAGATGTGGTGAACAGAAGTCTGAGGTGCACTTCCTTATGTACTCCCAGACACTTCCACAGCATTGTAGGCCTGTTGTTCACAAAGAGTGGATTGCCTCTACCTTTCCGGGATGATGTTAATTATGTGTATTTTTGTGATTCCTCAGCCATCCTTACACTACACTCAGACGTTACTTGAGCATATTCATTTGAGTGCAGAGAAACACTCCTATCAAGGAATCCATTTGCTAAAAGGGAACATGAACAGGTGTTCTCAGTTCAGAGGATCATGCCCTTCCCAGTAGTATCCTCAATTACTACGTCAGACTTGAGATCAGTTCTTTAGTAGACAGCTTTGTCTCACACTCTGCCTATTACCAAAGGCTTTACCACTTACTTCTGGGGATGCAATAGATGAAGTCACATGAATTTGATAGCAAGTCAGGAAAGCCCTGATGGTGCCTCTCATGAAGTAGAAGGGGATGCCCTGTCAATTTAGGATTTTGTTACTTAACTCTTCTAATAAAAGCTTGCATTTTGCTAAGCAGAGGTTCTTATAGACTGTCATCGTATTGAAATCTGAAAGTAGTCAATACATAAATTACAGCTCCTAAATAGGCAGGAAAGATGAGCTAGGCTGCCAGACTGCCATGCGTAATATATGAGGACTTACCTGGTGCATAAACTAGGCAAGAAAGTATCGTGCACATTTAACATGAATGTTCTTAAACGAAGTCAAATTAATGAGACAATTCACAATTTTACTGGTCTGCAACATTTTTATCTATCAGATTTCATCATTTTAAACCTGTCATGGTTTATCTTGTCAGACATTTAATACAGCACTAAAAATAATAAGTAAATAAAACCAGTTGCAACTGAGTGAATTCTGACTAATGGCGACTCATGCGTAAAGAGCAGAGCCACACCTCATAGGGTTTTCAAGGCTGTGACCTTTTAGAAGCACATTGCCAGGTCTTTTTCTTCAGGTGGCTCTGGGTGGGTTTGTAGTTAGTAGTTGTTGAATGCTTAACGGTTTGTACCACCCAGGGACTAATACAGCACTACTTACCTACCCATTGCCACCGAGTCGATTCCGACTCATAGCAACCAGAGTCTATTAAAAGTCACATGGGAGAGCATTTATGACATATGTTTTGATTTATTGGCTTGATTTTAATTTTTTTTTTTTTAAGCTCAAACTAATTAGTTTTAAGCCTTTGTCATCTGGTTTGCGTGATTTCAGGAGCATGATTGTGGCTTTCCAAATTCTTAAACCAGCCAAAGCCTCAATAAATCTGCGAATTACTTGAGGGCCTGTCTCTATGTCTGAGAAGGCTCAGATGTTCTAAAGCAGCAGGCATTTTTAAAAATTGTTTTTAAAGGACCCATGTACTGAAAGGTGCATGCTATTCAGTTTCTGTGTTTTGGAAAAATAAAAATTTAAATTTATGATTCCTTAGTTAATGGCAAAAGTAATAGATAAAACGCTAAGCCACTTGAAACACCTGTGTTATCACTCACTGTAAAAAGAAAAAAGCACACTATGTCCAAAATGCATCATGGGCAGTGTTATATTGGCAAAGATAAAAATGCTTATATGAACTTCATGCTCTTATAACTTGGATCAGGGAAACTAATCTTAAAGTTATCATCTAAATCAATCAGACAGTTGACATAAGCTGATTAGTATCATACGGGGCCTTGGTGGAGCAATGTTTAGCTTTTGGCTGCTATCCAAAAGGTCAGTGGTTGGAATCCACCAGCAGCTCCAAAGGAGAAAAGTTCTGGCAGTCTGCTCTGCTCCCCTAAAGATTTACAGTGGAAAACCTTACTGGGCAGTTGTACTCTGTTATATAGGGTTGCTATGAGTTGGAATTGACTTGAAGGTACACAACAACAACAACAGTCATACTTTGGGGTGCTCCATAAATATTAATAGTTCTGAATTCATATCTATCAAAGGGTTTGACTAAGACTTTAAGTGTATGTATTAACCCAGTCAAATCTGGGAACTATACTTCATGTCAATAATGATAAAATATAACCTTACTTTATTTTTTTAAAAATCATGTTTGTTTCATGCTTCTCACTCCATTCAAAATGTGGGCATCATCTCTCACCTGATACAGACAAAGATGCCGGTCATGAGTTCTTAAAGGTCATGAGTTTCTTAACTATTCTAGGTGTTAATTGATCTTAAGGGTAAAAAAATAAGCAATTTCATTTTCTACATTAATTATTTAGTAATCAAAGTAAAAAGTCTTTGTTCCTTGTCTAATGTGAAGAAGAAAGATCTGCTAACTCCAGTTCTCTAAAGAAATTCTAGGCAATCTTGTCTGAGAACCCCAGAATGTTCTTTAATTATATGATTGAATAACTGCCTCATATAAATAATTAAGCATAATTTTGTGGGGGAAAATAACTTATTTCTCATGAAAATAACAATTCTATTGGTAGCCAACCTCAAGAATATATTTCAAGAATGTACAAATTTTTACCTACTGTCCTTCCCCTCAACTAGGCTTTGCTTTCAAATTTTGTTTTGCCTGACCTGATTTTATTTTTTCTTGGCTTAAATTTAATCTCAGTTTTCTTGTCCTTGTCATTGACTGCCTGTTTGTTTGTTTGTTTTTTTCCCCTGCTTTCTATGCCATCTCTGCACCTCCCCTAACCCACCACCATGCGAGAACCTCCTGCAACCACAACGTATTACACTGTTTCTTAGAGCCTTTTTTCTTTTTTGTTTTCATCTCCTGGTCTAAATAAATCTAAATCTTTCAACTAGTTTATCTCATGTAATTTCCTCTTTTAACCCTTCTCAAGGCATGTATGTGAAAAGTAGTAGTATTTTTCACTAAAATTATGAAGAAATTCAGACGAAAGGTGATTTGGGCCCGATAACTTTGTCCAGTGTTCTACCTTGCCCCACGCTCCCCGTTTCACAGTAAAACTACTGTTTGTATCCCTTTACAGGCTGATGAGAAAGGAAAACACAGATGGAAGGCCAAGGAGAGGGAATTTCTAAAAGGGGATGTAGAAGAAAAGAAAAATAAGGTCCTAGATAAAGAAATCAAAACTAAATCATGAAGCAATAAAAATCTCCAGAAAGAAGTAGTTTAGCCCAGAGGATCAGTAAACTACTGTACAGCCTGTGAGCCAAAGCTGGGGCCTGTTTTTGCAAGTTAAGAAAGATTTTTAACATTTGTAACTTCCAGCTCTATGTTGAACAAGGGTAGGCAGATAGCCATGCCTTCTTCCTGAACACAAGGGGAATGTATTCAGTCTTTTGCCATTAAGTATGTTAGCTGTATGCCTCTTAGAGAAGATCTTTATCAAGTTGAGGAAGTTCCCCTCTATTCTAGGCTGCCTGAGAGTTTTTATCATGAATGTTTTTTTAATTTTGTCAAATGCTTTTTCTGCATAGTGATTTTTTTTTTCTTTAGCCTATTAACATGGAGGATTACATTGATTGATTTTTGAATATTGAAAAAGCCTTCCATCCCTGGAACAAGGCCTTGTGACCATGGTTTATAATTCTTTTTATATAGTCGTCTTTTAGTGTCTCCAGGGGATTGGTTCCAGGACCCTGCTGGATACCCAAATCCTCAGATGTGCAAGTCCCTTATATAAAATGGTGTAATATTTGCATATAACCTATGCACACCCTCCTGTACACTTTAAGTCATCTCTAGATTACTTGTAATACCTAATACAATGGAAATGTTACCTAAATAGTAGTTATACAGTACTGCTCAAACAAGTAGTGCGGGAGAGAGACTGAGGATCTGTGAGATGGGGGAGGCTACAGCAGGGGATGCCTACGCGTCGCTTCATCCGTGGGCACTCGGTGTGCTCAGCGCAAAGCAAATTCAAGTTTTGTTTTTTGGAACTTTCTTTTTTTTTTTTTAATATTTTCGATACACGGTTAGTTGAATCCATGGATGCGGAACCCAAAGATACAGAGAGCCAACTGAATTACTAAATTCTATTTGCTAATATTTTGTTAAAGACTTGTGTCCATGGGGATATTGGTCTGTAGTTTCTTTCTTTTTTTTTTTTTTTTTTGGCGGGGGGGCTGTCTTTGTATGATTTTAGTATGAGTAATATTAGCTTTATAAAATGAATGACTTTTTAAAAAAGATTCTGTAGAATTAGTGCTAAATCTTTAAACATTTGTTAGAATTATTCATAGAAATCATTTGGGCCTGGAGAATTTTTGAGCAGAACTTCTAATTGACAAATTCAGTTTCCTTAATTATAAAAAAACCCAGTTACCATCCAGTTGATTCTGACTTATGGTGACCAATGCGAATCATAGTAGAACTATGTCCCGTAGGGTTTTCTGTGGCTGATTTTTCAGAAGTAGATCACCAGGCCTTTGTTCTGTCGTGCCTCTGCATAGACTCAAACCTCCAACCTTTTGGTTGGCAGCCAAGACCCTTAACCTTTTGCATCAGTAGGGCTATTCAGATTATCTATTTCCTATTGAGTAATTTGTGTCTTTTGAGAAATCAGTCCATTTGATCTAATTTGTGCAATTTATGTGTGTAGTATTGTTTTTAGTTTTCTCTTATTATTTCTGTATATATGCGGGCTCTGTAGTAATATCCCATGTTCCATTCCTGACATTGATCATTTGTGTCTTCACTCTTTTTCTTTTATCAGTCTTGCTGGAAGTTTGCCAAGTTTAATGATTTTTTTTTTTTCAAAGATCCAACTCTTTGTGTCATTGATTTTCCCTATTTTTTTGTTCTCAATTTCATTGATTCATGCTCATATTTTTATCATTTCCTTCCTTCTGGTTACTTTAGATTGACTTTGCTCTTCTTTTTCTTGGTTCTAGAGGTAAGAACTTTGATGACTGAAGATTTTTCCTATTTTCTAATGTATGCATTTTATTGTTGTTTTGAGGTGCTGTTGAGTTGGTTCCAGCTCACAGCGATACTGTGTACAACAGTATAGAACATTGCCAGATCCTGTGCCCTCCTTACAATCGTTGCTATGCTTGAGCCCATTGTTGCAGCCACTGTATCAGTCCATCTCGGTGAGAGTCTTCCTCTTTTTTGCTGACCCTCTACTTTACCCTGGAGGTGCAGTGGTTAGAGCTTAAATCCACCAGCTGCTCCTTGGAAACTGTATGGGGCAGTTCTACTCGGTCATATAGGGTTGCTATGAGTCAGAATTGACTCGACAGCAACAGGTTTTGGTTTGGCTACTTTCCCAACTATGATATCCTTCTCCAAGGACTGGTTCCTCCTGATAACATGTCCAAGGTATATAAGACGAAGCTTTGCCATCCTTGTTTCCAAGGAGCACTGTGGCTATACTTCTTCCAAGTTAGATTTGTTCATTCTTCTGGCAGTCTATGGTCTATTCAATATACTTCACCAACACCACAATTCAAAGGCATAAATTCTTCTTCAGTTTTCCTTATCATTGTCCAGCTTTTTTATGCATATGAGGTGATTGAAAATACCATGGCTTGAATCTGGTGCATCTTAGTCCTCAAAGTGACACCTTTGCTTTTGAACATTTTAAAGAGATTTTCTTCAGCAGATTTACCCAATGCCAATACGCCATTTGATTTCTTGACTATTGCAACCACGGATCCCTGGTGGTATAGTGATTAAGAGCTTGGCTGCTAACAACGAGGTCAGCAGTTCAAATCCAAATAAACTTAGAAACTTTATGAGCCAGTTCTACTCTATCCTATAAGATCGCTATGAGTTGTAATCCACTAGATGGCAACAGGTTTGTTGGGGTTTGGCTTCTATGGACGTTAACTAAGTGTATGCATTTAGTGCTATCGATTTCCCTCTCAACACAGCTTCATCTGTGTCTTAGAAATTTTAATATATTGTATTTCATTTTTATCTATGTCAATGTATTTTTTACAATTTCTCTTGATACTTCCTTGTTGCCCCATGGACTAGTTAGAAAAGTGTTGTTTAATTTCCAAGAGTTTGGAGATTTTCCTATTAACTTTCTGTTACTGAGTTGTAGTTTGTTTACATTGTGGTCAGAAGACTGTCTGTCTGATTTCAAGTATTCTCAATTTGTTAAGGTTTATTTTATGGACCAGGATGTGGCCTGTTTTGGAATATGTCCACTGAAACTCGAAAAGAATGTATATCCTGATGTTGTCGCGTGGCATATCCTATAAGACTGGTTGATAGTGTTGTTGAGCTCTTCTATATCGTTCCTTATTTTGTTTAGTTGTTCTATCGATTGCTGAGATAGGGGTGTTGACACCTACAGCTGTAATTGTGGATGTATCTGTTTCTCTTCCCTGTTTTATCAGTTTTTACTCTACGTATTTTACAGCTCTTTTGTTTGAGGCATATACATTTAGGGTTTTCATGTTGGACCGACCTCTTTTTAATTATACAACGTTGCTCTCTGTCCCTGGTGATTTCTTTATATAAGTCTATTTTATGTAGATACTCCTATTTTTTTTTTTTAAATAAAGTTTGCATGATATATATTTTTAAATCCTTTTACTTTCTACCTGCATGTATCCTTATATTTGAAGTGAGTTTCTTGTAGTCTGCATATACTTGGAATATGTTTTTTAATTCATTCTGCAAATTTCTGTCTTTTAATAGGGTGTTTAGACAAGTTACATATAATTTAATTAATGATATGTTATAGTTTAAGCCTGCCATTTTATTTTTGGTTTTCTATTTTTTCTATTTGTTGTTTCTCTTTGTTCTGTTTACTGGCTTCCTGTGGGTTACTTGAACTTTTTTTTTGTGGAAATTTTAGAATTTTGACTTATCTAGTGTATTTGAGTGTATCTCTCTGTATAGTTTTTTAATAACTTTTCTACATAAAAAAAAGCACATTATATATACATAACTTATCACAGTTACAGTCAGCTCGACAGCAACTTTTTTTTTTTTTTTTAATTAGCCTACAGATTTTATCATTTAACAACAGTTCAAGGAAGTGTAGAAACTTTGCCTCCCTTTATGTACCTTAACCCTTCCCCATTTATAATAAATCGCCTTACATATTTTTTCTGCATACATTTAGAATAACATCAGAGAGTGTCACAACTTTTCCTTCCACCATCAAATATAATTTAGAGAACTCCAGGGAAAGACAATCTATTATATTTATACATATTTTTGTTTACTATGTTCTTTCTTCCTTTCTGATGTTCCAAAGTTCCTTCTTTTATCATTTCCTTTCTGTTTAGTAAACTTTCTTTAGCCATTCATTTAGGGTGACAAAGTATCTTAGTTTTCCCTCATTTGAGACTGTCTTGATTTTCCCTCATTCCTGACCTGAAGGATATTTTCAATGGATATAGAATTCTAGGTTGACAGTTCTTTTCTTTCAGCAATTGAAAATGTAGTGCTCCTTCCTGTAGCCTGCAAGGTTTCTGATGAGAAACCTGCTGTCATGTTTTTCCCTTACAGGTAAGGTTATATTTCTCTCTCACTGGTTTCAAGATTGTTTTTTTCTTTAGTTTTTGTTTTCAGAAGTTTGACTATAGTGTGAATTTCTTTGAGTTTCTCGTTTGTGGGTTTGCTCAGCTTCTTGAATCTATAGGCTTATGTCTTTTGCTAAATTTGGGAGTTTTCAGCCATTATTTCTTTGAGTACTTTTTCAAGCTTACCCTCTTCTCTCTTTCTGGGACTCTGGTGACACAAATGTTATATCTTTAGTTATAGTGCCACAATTCTATGTTCTTTTTTTTTTTTTTTTAATCTATTTTCTTTCTGTTATTTAGATTGGGTAAGCACTACTCTTATGCCTTCCAGATCAGTGGTTCTTTCCTCTGTCCTCTCCATTCCATTGTGAGTTCATCCATTGAGCCTTGTAAGTTATTCTATTTTTCAGTTCTAAAATCTCTATTTGGTTTTCCTTTATATGTTCTCTTTCTTTGCTGAGACTTAATTTTTTATTAGTTTCAACTATGTTCATAATTGTTCACTGCATCATCCTGTGATGCCTAAAAGCCAAAAAACCATTGCCATTGATTCCGATTCATAGAGACCATATAGGACAGAGTAGAACTGCCCCCATAGGGTTTCCAAGGCTGTACCCTTTACAGAAGCAAACTGCCACATCTTTCTCCCACGGAGCAGCAGGTAGGTTTGACCTGGTGACCTTTTAGTTAGCAGCCGATCACTTAACCACTGCACTGTTTTAAAAATTTCTGTGACATAAGTTTAATACCTTGGTGTACACATATATTGATTGTCTTTTTTCATTCAGTTTGACATCTTCCAATTTCTTGTATGAAAATGATTTCAGTTGAAACTTGGACATTTAGGGTATTTTCTTAGGAGACTCCGGATCTTATTTAATCATTCTTTTTTAGCTGGCATCTTCTGACACCACACCAATAGGGGAAGGGGCAGTGGTATCATCTTTTCAGTGCCAATTGTGGGAGGAAATCCAGGTTCCTCCCTCAGCCACCATTGACCCCTAAGGTGAGAGGGCTCTTCATGACTGCTGGGTGGAGATTAACAGTTGCTGTTCCCTAGTAGACTCCTACGGATAGCTGCCAGGCCAGGAGGGATAAGAGTGGCTTGCCACTGCTCCCCTCCTGATCTCCACTGGCACTTCAGGGGTGTGGGAATAGCAGGGTGACCTTGTTACTGCTGAGCTGTTCCAATGCCCTGATCCTTCACCAGGTTTTTCTGACACCAGCTGTGAGTGGGAAGGGCACCTCATTACTGTTGAGTTGCAGGGTGGAAGTCCAGGCTCCCCACGTAGTCTCCACTGACAACACATTGTGGTAAGAAACCTTGTTATCACCAAGCAGGAATGAAAGTTCTAGTTCCCTACTTGAATTTCCCTTACACCACCCTGGAGGGTGGCTAAGGAAGGGTTGGAGTGCCTTGTATTAGCCTGGCAGGGGTGAGCATCTAGGCTCCCCACACAGCTTTTGCTGGCCTGGGTGTAGATGGGACCACAGGTTGTTTGTTTGTTTGTTTTGTAGTGTGACTGAAGCAAAGTGGTACTGTTGCAAAGCTTTCTGTCTTTCTAGTCTGCCCCTTTTCTGGTCTTTTGGCTACACAGAAAACAGGCTTTTGTTTTTTTTTTCTTAGGTCTACTCCAGTGGCATTTCCAGGTTATGGACATCTTTAGCTCCAAGTCTGAAAAATAAATCCAGGGGACTCACTTCTGTGTCGTTTCTTGGGTCTCCAGGTCTAGCCAATCTGTCTTAACTCTCTCCATCTTTCACAGTCTCCTTACATTTGTTTTATATATGTAACGCTGAGGTTTTTAGTTGTGTCTTAGGAGTGTTAGGACAAAGTACATCACTGTCTTTCAGGAAGCAAAAGTCCCCTGTCACATTCTTTTAATTCTTTTTTTTTTTTTAATTGGGAGGGAAACATAAAATTTTCACATTAGGTTATTTAAGAAACTTAAACAGAATTATGAAAAATTATTTAAATATATTTGTATTAAAATATAGAAGGCATCTCTATTTGCAATTTTTTTTTCATAATTCATTTCTTTTCTGCTTTCCAATTTCTGCCAATTTGTTACGTGATTAGTTTGTCTCCATTAAATGCTCCTTTAGGACACGGAACACTTCTCTTTATTCAAAAAGTACTCTTTACTTTTGAGTATTTTTTGAATGCCTCCTGCATGATGTGGTAAGCTCTTTGAAAGTCAGGGTCATGTCCATTTTGTTCACTGCTGTTCCCCTGTGTCTACCACAAGGCCAGGCACACACTAGTACTTCATAAATGCCTTCTGAATAAATGAATGAAAACTGGAAATTTAAATTTTCTTTTATATGAGGGACCACCAGCTTTCTTCTTGCTGGGCTATAGTATGGGGCACATGTATCTGCCGAACTTGACTCCCCAACAGGCACTCTGAGCATACGTTTAAGACACTAGCAAAATTTGTCCAAAATTTTACAAGATGAAGTTTTCATTTCAGCACATGTGTAAGTTTTTTTGTCTATGGTTTATAATTGTTTGTATTTTGAGTTACAAATGGGGAAGACACCATAATGGTTCGGTGTGTGTGGGTGCATTGCATTCATGCTTACATCTCCTAAAGAAAGTGGCTTGAAAGACATGACACTGTAAAGACCACAAAACCATTTTTGGAATATATTTCCTAGTTCCTGCAAACTTTTTGTTTTTTCAAAATGAATCTCTTTCTTTAGGCAAGTCATAATTTGACTTTCTTTTAAAACTTGTGTCATTTATTGTTCAGTGTGTGTATGCGTTGGGGAGTGGTAATGTTTGTCCATCATTTCGCTAAAGCACGAAATATAATTTTAAATTCCTTGCAAGTATAATTATATCTTAGATAACGATTCCCCAATCATTGAAACCATTTTTAATGGAGTTGGGAGAAAATGGTCCTTTTTAGCACTACTCAGTAGGTTTGATTTAAATACTCATAACACTTGCTTTCCTGCTTGGCTTCAGATTCTGCTTAAGGAAATTGTGAAAGATTTAATTCACTGTACTTTTGTTAGAAAGTATGGAAATGTTTGTACATGGGAACTTTTCGCCTGCTGGAATGGAAATTCATTGAGGAGGGGGGACGATTTCATTTTATTGCCTAAGAGCTGTTGCTATATTCCCTACAAATTTCAAAGGCATCTTTCATGCCACACAGAACTGTAGCCAGTATAGGAACAGAAAGAGCACTTCTCACACGTGTCAGTCTCGCAGACTTGTACAGCAGCTGTGCTAGGTGCTGATGGAGGATTACCACGGGAGCCAGTTGCAGTGTTTTGTGTGGTTGAAGAGACAACTGGCTCTCTCAGGGGATCACTTTGATGGAGATGGCAGCAATAATGCATCCCCACTGTTGCTAGTGGATATCGTGGCCATGCAGAACAAAATCAGTGCCAGATAAAATCAGAAAGTAATGAAAAGCAAGAAGAGATCTCAGAGATTAAAACAAATGTCCTGGCTTATTGCATTCACTTGCGAGGAAAAGGAGTCAGAGGAAGGGATGCCTTTCACTCAAAAAAACTTGCAGCGTGCTCTGTCAGTTCATTTGAAAACCATTTGGGTGTGTTGTGAAATAAAGTTGCAGAGTAGGCATGTTCAGACCTCTATTTGCTACATTTAGTAGGAAAGATTTTTTTTTTCCCCTCCTCTTAACTACAAGAAGCCAGAGTTTTCTGTGCAAACGAAACAGGCGTTGCAAGAATCAGATTCACGTTGGACGACTCTTCACATTCCAAGTCATCATTGCATTAGGCAGCACAATTCCATCTCTGGTTGATGGGCAGAAAATGTGGGCAGCTTGCCAGGTAGACGTTTCCATGACTCCCAGCCCCCAAAGGTGATGCGTTTTTCAGCTAATTCAATGAAGAGTGGGCTGAACTTTGGGTCTAAACGAGACAATAGCTTCCTTCGCAGTATCAGCAGAACAGTTGATGGGAATGCACTCTACATTTGGCAGAGAATCATGTGACCTTATGACTGAAATTTTGTGATGGTGCCAACGGGGACTTGGAAAGCAGCAACCGTCCTGACTTTTTTCTTCTTTCCTAGCATGGCTCAGAAAATGGTGGATCTTAATACTTGACTTTAGCCAGACTCAGCAAGCGATTGAGCTTTGAAGCACAACTTCGCCTTTATTCTGGGTTTTTGGCAGGCCACCAGGAGGCTGTCCCTTTCACGCCTGATAAATCCTGCTGCTTATCTCTAAATAGAAAAAAAAGAAGAAGAAAATATAAACAGAATATTAAGGCATAACAAGTGAATCCTAAACTTGTATGTGCTTTTCGTTTTTGCCTTTTCTCAGTGCTGATTTATTTTTTTAACGTTAACACCCTTTCTAGAATCCAAGTAGGTTTTTTTTTTTTTTTTTTTGGTTTTTAATGAACAGGCATTTGAACTGGGCAAACAGGGCGACAGCAGCAGTGAACATGAGATCATTGCAGCCGGATAGCAAACTGGCGCTCAGCCTCCTCACCCTTTGCTTCAAGAGACAAACCTGTGCAATCCTCATTTCTAAAGTCAGCACAGGCTGGATGGATTCCTGGTCGCTCCCACCTACCATTCTGCTGCCAGTGACGGCAAGGATTGGTGCAGCTTCTGCGCAGTGCTTTGTGCCTGGAACACCGAGAAGGATGAAAAGAAGACAAGCACCCAGGTCCTTTTCTCCAAGAAATAGCAGGAGCCCTGAAGAAAAAAAAAATCTGAGTTTGTCCTACTACATGCGAGAGTGCTGAAAAAATGAGACGCTCCTGCTCCAAAACAAAAACAAACAAACAAACAAAAATCCAAACCAAAACAAACCAAAAAAAAAAAAAGCAGACATTGACTTGTGTAACTACAGAGACATCGGGCTTGGCAAAGCAGCTTTTTAAGGCAACATAACCAAATGAGCCGTCTATATTTTTTATTATTTCAAAAACCATGGCATAACTAGCAATATATTGAACTTGGTGAAATCGCACCTTTCATAAGCAGGTATAACTTTTTGTTGTTTCTTTTTAAGCCTTCTGTTATATAAAGGAATCCTTGAACTTTCAATTTACTCTTATTTGACTCATGACTCACTTTCCTCTTACTAACTTTTTCCTTTTGCTGTCTTGCTCTAATCCTGTTTAGTACAGAAACTTAAGTAAAAGTAGAAAACTCTGTATGAAAAAGACAGTACCTATTTTTATTTCTGATATACACAGAAGTTTTCAAAAGACATGAATGTGTTATCTGTGGGTTTTGTTGTTGTTCAGTAGTAATTTTTTGCTGTCCAAGAAAAGTGTTTAGACCTAGTTGGTATGGAAAATAAATCTCTCGAGTGCTGTGACTCGTAATTTGAAATGTGCAAAAAGCAACTTTTTGAACTACTAAAAAAAAAAAAAAGAGTCGTATTAGAATATGTGTTAAACAGCGAAGTTATATTTAAATTGTTAACAAGGATTTCAGTATAACAGAAATAGGGATGAAGGGAACTCAGTCGCTAAGTAGAAAAGAAGTTCCTTCCACAGAAATACTCTTAAAATATATTTTAAATGAAGCCTTCGTCCTAGAACTGTTGGAAAGAATGTTTGACTTATCCATTAAGCGTTTTATTATAGTAAGTAGAAACAAACTTATTTTAAGTTTAAAGCAATGTATTGGCTCCACAGATAAATGCATTGCATTCTAATTCTTTTGTCTGTTTGTAGAAGTAAAATGCTAAGCATTTTATTCATTTATGGTTCAATGTGTAAGGATTAGCAGATGGAGTCCATATATTTTTATTTAAATAAAAATGTTTCTAAACGTGTAAAACTTGTTAAAAAGAAAACGCTTTTGAAATACACATCTGTCAAGACTATAATGTGAATATTAAGAAATGATACTATATTATATACCATAAAAAATAAAGTTTAAGCAAATTGTGCTTTTACAGTCATATTTTGTTATATTGAAAATAAGTAGGATAAACAATAAGAAATGTTTTAGAACTGATGGATTCTGCTTTCTTTGTTGTTATTTGGTGAAGAACTATGGTAAATTAAAAAAACCCTTTATACTGATAACATTTAAATGAAATGTTTTCTTAGGCTTATTGGTTATTGTTCACTAATTATTTAAAAAATAGCTCTTGTTCCTCCATGCTGCCTCAGCTAATAGAATGTCAACTTTCACAGGCTTAATTAACATTTATAAACCTGTTTTCATGTTTAAAGAACCTTTAGTTGAAAAAACATTATTTTAAATGTTATTTTTAGGAGCCATTAATCTCTACACTCTTAATTATCTTATTAAGCTCCATGCCAAATCCAAATCTCTTTTCAGCTTTCACTACTTCATTGTGCAAAACCTAGTCAAGTCTCTAACAGCCATGCCGCCTTTCACTTTGAAAACTGTTACTGTAAAACAACACCAACCAAAATGAAAGCCTAAATGCAAACTATGAAATCACATTTATGTCATATGAGTAGCTTTGGGTGGGGCCCATGAGTCTTCCTAGACTTTTTTTTTTTTTTAATGCTTTAAAAGGTTTTGCCCATTTTGATATTGTGATTTCTTCTCGATCCCCTACCTTCATTCCCACCATCCACCCAGATGCACCTCTTAGAGAGCAGCTTGCTGATATTTCTCCTTTTGTGGTTGTTTTAGGGAAAAACTTAAAATGGATATGAAAAGTGAAGAAAAATGATCATAAGAGAAAATCATCTCAGGTAAAAATATCCAGCAAAAGACCAAATAATATTTAACATTTCTAAAGAAAAAAAACAATTATTTTGATAGTGTGCAGTTAGAAGAATTCATTTCATATTCTTTCAGAACCTAGCTGTTGGAATTTTCATGGATGGTTTTCATTTGAGAATTTGAAATATTATTATGTGCCTTTGTGAAAAAGACTTTGCTTTAGCTTGTGATCAATATACAGTTCATGTCCCTTTGAGTATAAATCTTTATACTCATACATATAACATATATGCAAAATGGTTAATTAGAAAGTTATTTAGAAAAAAGAAAAATTATATTTTTGCACTTATCGTACTACCTAAAAGGAAGTGAAATCTGAAAGAGAAAATAAAGTCATGCTTTTCTTTTAAAAAATGATCTAATAAGAGAAAGAAACCAACATATATACACATTCTTTCAGTTATGATAAAACCTAAAACAAGTGTCTTTTATTTTACATCTAAATTCATAAATATATGCTGAAATATTTTGCTACAATTGAATGCATGATTGTTTATTTGTTATAGTTTCTCATAAATATGGGAATTATTTGAAACAAATAATTGTGAAAAATTATGCAGCCCAAATGATCTATATAAAGTATATAAAACACATTTTGTTATATTTCTTTCAAAACATCCAGAAGCACTAATTTGCATATAGTATTACTATCTTCAAGATGAACATATGATTAAGAAATGTTAAATGATGGTAAATATGAGTAAAATGACTGTACAAATTGTCATAGTTTTGTTGCAGTTTAGAATCTTTAAAAATATGTGTGGCTAGATTTATGCTTAATTTGCTGTGTGTTTGCACATTGTCTGGTGGTTTAAAAATTTTTTTTTAATAACAATTTCATTTTGCCCAACCCCTTTATCAGATCAGAGTTATATGTGTCATGTATTATGCTTTAAGTATCTTTTTTGAAAAATAAAGTATATGTTGTTTTCGAGACAAGGTTTCCTGTTTCGTGCAATGGACCTGGAGTATAAATGTCAGCTTGTAGAATTAGCAATAATGCTATCGATGTGTTGGTAACTTTAGTTTTCTCTTGTTAATTTATCCAAATACTATAAAGTTCATTATCAGTGCAACTCTAGACATATATGTATATATTTAGGGCTTTTAAATAACTTCCAGTGTTCTCTGCTTAATCAACAAGATCTTCCGTCTTTTATGAGAAAGTTATAATGTTACCAATTCCTTAAAACCACTAACTAACCGAGGTTTTATAAGAATTAAAACAAGACAGTCTGTTACCCAATTAGCTTAATAGTTAATTTGGTTTTCATTACAGGCTCGTAATACTACATTTATGCCTCACAATTACGTAATTCATGCATGCGTGTATTTTTTTTTCCTCTTAAAACTCATTGTTAGTTAGAATAGTCTAACTCCAGAATATTCACTATTAAAGGTAACGTATGAAAAATCTTTCAATAAACTTTTTTTTTTTGATTCTCATGTATGTCAAAGTGTATTTAGTTTAGGGTATTTATGAAGGCCTTTAACTTGGAGTATGCATCCTTAGAATAGTTTACCAACTATTTACACTAAAGGATCAATATTATTATTTTTGTCTCCTAATTTCATCAACTATTTACCAGAAATTCTACATCAATAGGGAGCCCATGTGAGATGTTGCCCATTGGCATAAACCCGTAGATCCGATCTTGTGGTGAAGTGAACCGCACAAGCTCGCTTCTATGGGTCTGTGTCAGTGTGGTAATCTGACAAAACTCTGTGCACAATGCTGTTCGATAATATTCCAATAGAATTCCTGTTAAACTTCAGTGGACTATATATTTTTAAAATAATTACATTTTCCTTTGTTTACCATGTATATAGTAATTTTCATCTGTCTTACAAGGCAGGTTTCAATTGTCTACAACTTTGTAGCACAGCCATTCAAAGTTGAATCCAAGAGTAGTAAATTGTTTAAGAAAGCTGAATTTTTTTTGTAACAGGACTTGAACCAAGATCTGAGTAGATTCTGGTCAGAAACTTCAGTTCAAACTGTTGTAATTAGTGTACCTCATCAACTTCAATAAGAAAATTAAAGGCTGGATTTACATGTCACTATTGAGCCTATTTTTTTATTTATTTATTGAGCCTATTTCTCCTGAAAAATGAGGCCGAGCACTATTGACTCTTAGTATCACTGATTGCTAGTAGAACTATGGTAGGAGAGATGTCAGAAGGCATTATATATGATCTATGCTAGAAACCCAAGAAGTTGGGATTTTCCTACTAGGCATATTTTAGATTTATTGGTAAAATGCTAGAATATTATATCTACATCCTTGCCAAGTCCTTAGGTGTATGGCCGCCATATTTGGAGGAGCTGACTGAAGATATGATAAGGAGTTTGAAGCAACATTGGAAGCTGTGTGCATCCAGGTTGAGGTAGTAGGTTGTATGGTTTAGAGTTACACCCTGGGAGTTAACTGTACAACCTTCTAGCTTTCCTTGGAGCACACTTGAGCCATCGAGGAATTCTTCATCACTTTAATCTGATCGAGGCAATTTTCTGTGCAAGAAGGTAATGTGTCATGAATATTTTAGAAGATTAATTTGAGCATTTATTACATTAAAATGATCATTTCAGAGCTGACAACTAGTATTTCATTTACATCCGCTTATGAACAATGGTAAAATGATACTTCTAATGGGTTATTACTCTATAATCAAATATTTTAAAGAACAGGTGGATATTTGAAGCTTTTTTGTCTGTTAAAAAAAAAAATATTCACCAAATTGGGCACTGAATTTTGCAAGCTGATCATTGGTCTCTTTATTTATTCATTTATTTAGGCTAATTAGACACTACAATAAAAAGTGTCTGCTAGTATTAATGATTCTCATAATGCATTGAGTATTGCTTATGACACATTACTTTCTACCTTATATTATGGCTACTTATGTGCTTGTTTATTTTTTTCCCTACTAGACTGTAAGCCCCTTGAGGGCCAAGTCCATGCCTTATTTTGCATTGTATCTCTTGCAATGTCTTACACATAATAAGCCTTATACACTCATTGGATGAATAAATAGAGCACAGCATTAACTCTGTGAAGAGTTTCTATTGAAAATTTGAATGGGTTGCCACAGTGGTCACAGATCTGACATTTGTTTATTAATCTTAAAATTTGCATAACTTTCTTTCCCAGACTGCCCTGTATGAGTAATATACTTGATTTGATTTTTGACTCATCTTAAACATAGAATTTAAAACTTAGGAATACTTTTTCTCTAGAATAAAGGGAATAGAGCAAATTCATTTTTATTAATAAGTCCATAGAAATTTGTATTTCTAAATTTAGGTAGTGTATACTCCTATTGTATTTTTAAACATTAAACACCCTTGTTCCCAATGAATTGTTTTTATTTTATCATCAGTTTCATCTAAGGATTATATTTTAAGTCTCATTTAATATTATAATTTTTAAAATATCAGATTTTTGTATTTCTTGTGCTTCCCTTATTTTTGTTGTACCCTTTATCTTTCAAAAGTTGTACCTGTGCAATAAACCAATAACAACTCAAGAAATTAATAATAGATAAGAATTGTATAGTTTGATAATCGGAATATGTTTTTGTTTAATAGGAAGTCACCTTACAGCGTTCCTTACAAAGCAAATGGGTCTCTTTGGAAATCTGTTAGCTTGCTGTCACCTTTAGTAGCAATGGATGGTATAATGTGTACAGAGGCTAGTTTGCATAGATCATTATTCATCACAGAAATAAATACTAATTGACATTTGAACTATTAATTTAATATTCCAAATATGAAACATTGCATAAAGAAGAAAATATTTTTAGATCCAAATATATGTTAGGAACCCTAAGATTCTGGATATCAGGTAATGAGCTTTTTAGAACACTTAGGCATCCAGAGTATCTCAGAATGAAAAAAACTGACCAACAGTGATGGTGAAGAAGGAACTTCTAAACCCTCAAGAGGAAAAATGAGTAAGCCTTAGAAAGTTGAATACCAATGATTTCAAGCAAAACCATTTGACTGGTATGCAGAAGTAAAGACTAGTAGTCTCTAAGAAACAGCATTCTTTGCAAGGGCGTATCAAGGAACAATGAACAAGAGGCAGGAAACAAAGACCAAAAAAAAAAAAAAAAAAATACAAGAGATGAAAAGGAAAGTGATTCATAGCAAGCAGGAGGAATGTTCTGTCTAATGGTAGCAGTTCAACACAAGGATGGCATAAACACACAGCACAGTTTTAAACAATTACATCTTCCTAATTAGTTTAGCACTTGAGAACCCAGGATCCCTTTCTTATGTGCATATATATATGTGTATATATATATATGTTTACATGTGCACTTCTATATGATATGCATAGCTTTGAAGACCAAGTCAAGTATACATGAGTGGGCCAAATAGAACACTATTACCAATACATGTAGCCTATTTCCATGTAATTCAATAGAGTTAGTGTGTCACAGAAATCAACTATGATAAGCAGTTTAAGTGTAATCTTATAAAAAACAGTATGATAAATTCATAGAATTGTGGTCTCTTTTAGACCCTGTGTACAAAGTGAGTTGATATTATAGAAGAATAGCTGAGAAGTGACAAAAATGTAGCTCTGATCCATTATGTTAGTCACGCAGAAATCATAAGAAGAATTCTGAAAGACAGAGGATACAGTTAGCATCGACAAAGGGGAAAAAAAAATTTCTCTGGAGGGTGAGAATACTACATGGGAGAATTATGCTTTTGCCTTTGATTCATAATAAATTTTGTTACTCCAGTTATGGAGGCTATTTAATTTACTAAATGTTTATGAGAAAATGGCAAATGACAAAGGTTCAAAAAAATTTTTTTTAAATAAACTGAAATCTAGGACCACTGTGGATCTCAATATCTAGAAACAGTTAAATCACGTTCAAGAAATGAGGGGAGATGTACATTTAAAAGGCTAGCACTCAGTTATGGGGGAACAACTATCCAGACTGAATCATTCCCACAGGGATTTTAAGTGGTCAGTTTTACTGTATCTAAACCCGTGAACCAGTTGCCATTGAGGCAATTCCGACTCACGGTGACTCACGTATGTCAGAGCAGAACTGTTCTCCTTATGGTTTTCAAAGGCTGATTTTTTCAGAAGTGGATCTCCAGGCCTTTCTTCTGAAGTGCATCTGGATTGACTCAAACCACCAACCTTTTGGCTAGCAGTGAGCGCATTAACTCCGTGCACCACCGAGGGACTCCTACTGTATAGCAACTAGCTGTCTACTTTTGATGAAGAGGAAGTGTGAAAATTCAGGAAACAACTAACTATCAGTGAATCATACCTTTCTTAACCAATATTTCTTTGGATATTTTGGGGCACAAATCGGGTATATCTTTATGTTCGTAATGTCTGATCTACCTTGAATGTTTTGTAGAGCAAGCAGGAAGGTGTTAGAGTGGGAAGAAAAGAAGGAATAGAGAGAGGGAGGAGAGAAGGAAGGAAGAAAAGAAAGAAAAAAACTGCAGAGCAGTTGATTGGGCCTCACCTGACAAGTTCAATTTGGTTCAAAATATTATGAATCAAATTGGCCAAAATAACTATCAGATAAATTATTTGACAACTGGACTGAGTCTTCTTGAAAGCAATCCAGCAGTACATAAATTATGTTATTAGAATAAATGAGTCATTTTCTGTAAATAATCATTTTGTTTCTTTTATTCCCTATTATCAAGCACTGACTCATGATCATAGGTGATTCCTCAAGATTCCCCAAATGACATGATACAGGATTCTGTCCCCCTGAGCATTGTTTCACACCCTCTCCCAGTTTTTCTGCCACAGAATACAGGACTAATTTGTAGTCACTGATCTTGACCATACTCATACTAGGTATATCCCTGTCCTTCTCACTATCTCTATATATTTCTGTCCCTATGTTCCTAGCCCTATACTTTTGCCAAAGATCCCCAGTGGTGCAATGATTAAGCACTTGGCTGCTAATCGAAAGGTTGGTGGTTTGAAACCCATCTATCAGCTTGTGCTTCCTTAAAGATTACAGCCAAGAGAATCCTGTGGGATGATTCTACTCTTGTCATGTGGAGCCATCCTGAGTTGGAATCGACTTGACAGCACCTAACAACAACAACAACAACAATCCTTATATCTGGAATATTTCACACCCTCTCCCAGTTTCTCTGCCACAGAATACAGGAATAACTGTTGTGGTCACTCATCTTGACCATACTAAAAGTCCTTTTAGGCAACTTCTCCTGTGAATTATCATTAGGAGAAGGGTTAGATGTACCAGAATAGGATATAGCTCTTTAATTTCTACCACCGACCACCACTTCAAAGCAAAATTACTGCCTATTGAAATCATGTTCTTCGGTATCCTTCTATATAACTTCTTCATCCCCAAAGCCTTTACTGATTCCCTGAGAGACAGTTTCTCATTTCTGAATCGTCATGGCCCTTGCAACTTTAGTTCCCACAGTTTTCTCTGACTTTTTAGTGGTAATTGCAAGCGCCCAAAGGAACTTTGATTTACCTTTGTATCTTTTGCAGCGCTTTTTTTTTTTTTTTAACTCCATAGATCTTAAATGAATGCCTGCTGGATTGAATTGAACTTTCAATCATTTATGAGTAATGGTGAGAACTTCTCCATACTTTACATTAAACTTTGCTTCAGAAGTAAAGTCTTGCGTCATCTGAGATATTTCTAGGCTCTCAGAAATATATTATTAAGGTATTAGGATTTTTCTAACACTGCTTTGAGAAGTCTACAGGCCAATCTCGATTAAGCCCATGATGCATGGTTTGAAAGTTATTATGAAACTAGCTAGTTTCTGTTGTTTATAATCAATCTAAGCTTCTTGAGTACAGAAATACGTGTCTTTTCAAAACTCATAATTTGTAATAGTATTCGTCTTACACAATGGCATCAAGGACTCTTTGGTTAATGAACAACGACTACAACATAAAAAAGAAAAGCATGTGATCTAATGGAGCAGTTCTGCATTTAAATCTTTAAGCTGTTTAGGAGAAAAGAGGAATATCACTTTTAACTTTGGGGAAGTCTGATGGTTTCTTTTAATTTTTTTTAAGCTGGCATCGTCTTGTGTGTGTCTTCATTTTTAAAATTACTCTATGTGGAAGGTATGACTTAAATAAACATCTACCCATGTTTCTCCCCTACATCTGATTCTTCTTAAATCCAAGTTCTGTTTCTGCCCATTCTGAACTCGTAGAGATCGTTTGACTCCAGTTATATAAACCCTTGCATTTTCTGTTACTTTTTGTACATTTCTGTTGTATGTAGTAAATTTGGAGTGCAAGCACTATAATTTATGTGTACTTTTATTCAGTAGGCATTTAATAAATAGCTGTCCATTGAAATTAAAAATAAAATAAATATAGATAATGAGAACCGTACAGATCATCTGGCCCGTTTTCCAAATAATGAAATTAATTTAAATGCAGAGAGTTTAATGATTTCGCCAAGGTCAATCCACTAGTTATGGAAAACTCTCAGATTTCTACCAAATGATCTATCCGAGAAGAAATATTTTGTTTGCTGTCAACAGATTTTATGATAATTCTCAATTTTAATGTGTCATTAAGCATATTTTAATAAATTACCTGAGAGAAATTAGAGAATAGAATTTTTCTTTCTGGAAGCCTACAGATAACACAATTATCTTAGGGCTCAATATGATAGATATATAGTTAAAAGTATTTAAAATTAGATCTTTATCTATTCCATTCTCTATTTCCTAGTACAAGTAAACTCTTGCTCTTCTGGGCATAGAGAGGAGGTTACCAGCCTCTTGTTCCACCCTAATAATATTTCTTTCTTCCAGAACCTTTCTCCAGGAGAGGTGAGGATGGCCTAAAAGTTGGTAGTATATCTTAAGTAAAAACAGAAAAGCGATATTTACATTTCTGTTGCATTGTGTTAGCTTGGCATTGTGTTGCTTGGGAGAATGAAAGTTAATATGAAATAGTAACAATACTGAATCCAGCCTCAGGACTCAATGGTCCATGCCCCAAATAAGATATGCAAGGTATCATTATGCAAGATGCATTAGCAAGAATCGTGAACTTAAAGAACTTCAGGGTTCTGGCAGTGTAATCAGCCATATTTTATGGCCTGAGGAGGTAATGGGGATGGCGGTGAACCAAAGAAAGTATATTCCTTCACAGTATTCCAAAATGATTTTGTTGTTGCTGTTGCTTTTGCTAGGTGGCACTGACCCTATGCATGACAGAATGAAACACTGCCTGGTCCTGCGCCATCCTCACAATCATCGCTGTGTTTGAGCCCATTGCTGCAGCCATTGTGTCAATTCATCTCATTGAGAGTCTTCTTTTTTGCTGACCCTCTACTTTACCAAGCATGATGTTCTTCTCCAGGGACTGGTCTCTCCTGATAACATGTCCAGAGTACATGAGAGGAAGACTCTCCACCCTTGCTTCTAAGGAACATTCTGGCTGTACTTCTCCCAAGACAGATTTGTTCATTCTTCTGGAAGTCAGTAGTCTATTCAATATTCTTTTCCAAGACCATAATTTGGATACATCAATTCTTCTTTTGTCTTCCTTATTCATTGTACAGTTTTTGCACACATATTAGGCAATTGAAAAGACCATGGATTGGGTCAGGCACACCTTAGTCTTCAAGGTGACATCTTTGCTTTTTAAACTTTGAAGAGATCTTTTGCAGCAGATTTGCCCAATGCAATGCGTAGTTTGATTTCTTGACTGCTGCTTCCAGGGGTGTTGATTGTGGATCCAACAAAAATGAAATCCTTGACAATTTCAAGCTTTTTCTCTGCTTATGATGCTGCTTATTGGTCTAGTTGTGAGGATTTTTGTTTTCTTTATGTTGAGGTGTAATCCACACTGAAGGCTGTAATCTTTGATCTTCATCAATAAGTGCTTCTAGTCCTCTTCACTTTCAGCAAGGAAGCTTGTGTCTGTCATCTGCATATTGCAGGTCATTGATGAGTTTTCCTTCAATCCTGATGTCACGTTCTTCTTCATATAACCCAGCTTCAAGAATTATTTGCTTAGCGTACACATTGAACAAATATGGTGAAAGGATCCAACCCTGACACACACCTTTCCTGATTTTAAACCACACAGTATCCCTTTGTTCTGTTCAAATGACTGCCTCTTGCTTGGTCTATGTACAGGTTCTGTATGAGCACAGTTAAGTGTTTTGTAATTCCTATTCTTTGCGGTGTTATCCATAATTCATTATGATCCACATAGTTGAATGCCTTAGCATAGTCAGTAAAATACAGGTAAACATCTTCCAGCTGTTCTCTGCTTTCAGCCCAGACACGTCTGACATCAGCGATGATATCCTTCATCCTATGTCCTCTTCTGAATCTGGCTTGAATTTCTGGCAGTTCCCTGTTAATGTACTGCTGCAACTATTTCTGAATTATCTTCAGCAAAATTTTACTTGTGTGTGATATTAATGATATTTTTCTATAGTTTCTGCATTCTGTTGGACCACATCTTTTGAATGGAACAAATATGAATCTCTTCCAGTAGGTTGGCCAGGTAGCTCTCCTCCAAATTTCTTGGCATGGACAAGTGAGCACTTCCAGTGTTGCATCCCTTTGTTGAAACATCTCAGTTGGTATCCTGTCAGTTCCTAGAGCTTAGGATTTCACTAACGCCTTCAGTGCAGCTTGGACTTCCTCCTTCCGTACCATTGATTCTTATTCATATGCTACCTCTTGTTGAAATGACTGAACATCAACTGATTTTTTCTGGTACAGTGACTCTGCGTATTCCTTCCATCTTCTTTTGATGCTTCCTGTGTCATTCAATATTTTGCCCATAGAATCCTTCAGTATTGAAACTTGAAGCTTGAATTTTTTCTTCAGTTCTTTCAGGTTGAGAAATGCTGAGAGTCTTCTTCCCTTTTGGTTTTCCAACTCTAGGTCTTTGCATATTTCATTATAATACTTTGCTTTGTCTTCTAGAGCTTCCCTATGAAATTTTCTGTTTACCTCTTTTTCTTCATTATTTCTTCCATTCAGTTTAGCTACTTGTTAAAGAACAAGTTTCAGAGTCTCTTCTGAAATCCATTTTGGTCTTTTCCTTCTTTCCAGTTTTTTTAATGACCTTTTTCTTTCTTCATGTATGATTTCCTTGATGTCATCCCACAACTCATCTGGTCTTCAGTCATTAGTGTTCAATGTGTCATATCTATTCTTGAGATGGTCTCTACATTCAGGTGGGATTTACTGAAGTTCATACTTTGGCCCTGTGGACTTGTTTTAATTTTCTTCAGCTTCAACTTGCACTTGCATATGAGCAGTTGATGATCTGTTCTGCATTCCGCCCTGTCCTTGTTCTGACTGATAATATTGAGGTTCTCCATTGTCTCTTTCTACAGATGTAGTCGATTTGATTCCTATGCATTCCATCTGACAAGGTCCACGTGTATAGTCACTGCTTATTTTGTTGAAAAAAATGGCTTAATCTAAAATTGGATGCCAAGGGCAGCCCATTTTCCTTCTCTGAGACTAAGACATCATATAGTAAAACAAAATTGTGACAAATCAGTTCTTTTAAATGAACCCAACAACATCTGTTCTGTAGTTGAACTAAATGACTTGGAGAGTTTCCTCATAATCTGTGAGATTCTATGGTTCTTTAAAGTAATTCTAAGGTTCAAAAAAAGATTAGTTCTTAAACACTAATGTGGCTGATGCCATTATTTCAAATAGACATGTATGGTTTATGACAGCCTAAGTATTTCCTTGTATTTAAGTGACTACTGAAATATATTCACTGGTGAAACAGCAAGTAGCAATTATTTGTTATAATATTACAGTATTATTTTGATATTATTTTAATGATACAAATGTAGTAGTGATAGGATTCCTAGTGGTAGTAGGTAGTTTTAGGTTTCCTTTTGTATCTAAATTTCAGTGTACAAAACAATAGTGAAATTGATGTAATTCTTATTTCTCAAGTAATTGATGAAATAGATATGGATACTATTTTCTAGTCAGGAAAAATTAAAGGTTGAGTAGAGATATGTAAAAGAATGAGCGCAATTAAAGTTCAAGTGTTCTATTCTTCATGTAAGCTTTACACTCAGGCAACTGGGGTAAAGCTCAAGAGTAAAGTCACATTGGGTATTGTTGTTAATTATATTTTATTGTGTCATAATTAAAAAAAGAGTTATGCATAAATGTAGGATCAAATCAGGTTCCTGTCCATAAATTTTTCAATCTAATTTAATCAAATGAACTTAAATTTGGTAAACAGAAATGACACAACCAATTACTAAAACACTGAATTTGTAGTCATAGAAAAGATACCAGTTTGTAATTTTACTATGTTAATAGAAACTTATTTAATGCAAGAGTAGCTGATCAGTTAATCCACAAAAGTTTTTGAAGAAAGGAATCTTAAAAATTAATGCACATATATAGCACACATTTCGTTAAATTTTAAACATTGATTACACATTTATTTGCTAATATTTTGATGTAAGCCAAGAGCTATTTTTAACTTTAGATTTGCTGATTAAAAACCTTAGTCATCTTTTCTTTCTGTAAATTCCATAATGTATCATCTGTGATTTCTAATTTTCAGTTGCTTCATTAATGTTTTTTTTCATTAATGTCACTAAGTGCAAATATAACGTAAGTTAATCAGAGCAGAAACCTATATTTTCTGTGATTTTTCCCAGTTTTTTTTAAATTGTCTTACCTACATCTAATTCTATAGCATTTTTTAAAATGATTGGTTTTTATTAAATCTTCCCAAATTTTCAGCTTACAGGCATACAACAACATTCTTTTCACACTCAAATTGAAATTGAGTTATGCAATGTTTAATTAAATTATGCAACTTCATATAAGCCCAGTGAGCATAAACTGGTTCGGGAACTAATCACTTGATGTGAACTGAAATAGTAGGATGTTCTAGAACTTTCTACAGTGATAGAAATATTCTCTGCACTGTCCAAAACAGTATCCCCTAGCCACGTGTAGCTGTTGAGTACTTGAAATATGGCTAATGTGACTATAAAGAACTGAATTTGTCATTTTAGTTAATTTTAGTTGATTTAAATTTAAGTAACTACATGTGTCTAGTGTATCCAACAGTACAATTCTGGAAAGTAGTCCACTTCCATTTAACATGCTGAGAACCTCAGTGGAGAATGTCACATAATCTGTAAAATGGTGGATGGTTTAGGGTACTTTCTCTGTGGTTGAATGAAGATAATCTATACCATCTAGGGGGTAAATGGTTTGGGAAGCTCAGAATGGATTTTGAATGCATTTTTGTTTTTTTGTTTGTTTGCTTGCTTTGCTTCTATTTGAGCATGGATGTCATTGGGAGAATTTTAAAACTTTGTTCAAAATAAGGAAGCCAATGAGAAAATCATTACAAACTACAATGATTTTTAACTTTCCGTTAGCATTCAATTTAGCACAAACCAAATTAGTGTAACAATTTTGCTTCTCATGTTGGCCAAAAAAAATGCCCTTAACTTGGAATCATATATCCATAGGAGCCATAGGTTGAGTCTCTCGGCCCTTTGAAAATATTTCTAAAATATTAACGTATTTGGATGCATTCAGTTTTTTGAGGAGAAAGTCCCAATTCTTGTCAAATTTTCATAGGATTCCATGAGTTCCTGAAAAAGTTAAGAATAAACCACGTGGGTTACTATTTAATGCTTTTTAAGGAGCCAGAAGTTAATTCTGATGTAAACTTTGATATCTTTGAAAGCCTTTTCTAACAAATATAGTAAACATCCATTTCAAATGATATATATGTAAAGGATATAATTAAATTACATAATATGAAAATTCAAATATTACAGAATGCATAATTTATATGTAATTTAATTAAATAATGTATGCATAATTTAATTAGCTAAACCTGTGGAACATGATTGAGAAGAAAAAAATAGTTTACAGTAAGTCTTTGGAAGGATTAAATAAAATAGAGTGGCTATAGCCACTGTCATACTAGATTTGAACATTCAACTGTAAATTATTGGAAAAATCGTAAAAATATAGATTGAGTCTTCTCGCTTTTTACTATGTAAATACCTTTAAGTTCTTGCTTATGAATGAATAGATTCATTAATGGTGCATTATGGGTGCAGTTTATGAAACATAAAAAGACATTCACTGGTCCTATACTCAGTGAAAGGACTTGTCTCACGTGAAAATATAAGGGAAGAATTTGAAAATAGTATTTCTATATGTTTTAAGATAAAATAAAATATTTACACTCTTAATATATCACCTTTTTCTGCTTCCTTTCTAACTGGTATTTTCATTTAATCCATCAACTTCAGATCCCAAGCACGTAAAAACAGTGGCTTCTACTGTAATAATTTTAGTCCTCTTTTAAAAGTGAGAAAACCACAGTTAGAAGGTTATATAATTCCCCACAACCACATATATGGTAAATCCTAGGACTGAAACAGATGTGTCTTACACCAAAGGATTTCATTTCAACTGAAACCCAAAAAAAAAAAAAAAAAACCCACTGCAGTTGAGTCTATTCTGAGTCATACTGACCCTACAGGACAGAGTAGAACTGCCCCATAGGGTTTCCAAGGAGCACCTGGTGGATTTGAACTGCTGACCTTTTGGTTAGCAGCCATAGCTCTTAACCACCATGCCACCAGGGTTTCCTTATCTCAACTACTTTGTTATAATACCTCCTGTGACAGAGGTTCAGCAACTTGAAAAATGCGGGCACCCATAGTCAAAGTTTCGCAGCAAACTTTCTTTTGCGCCATTAGAATGACAGTACAATCTCAGAGCTGGCCAGCCCTTTCTGTACTTCCAGAGACGTTTTCTAGACTATTGCTTCTTTTAATCTGGAGGTCTACACAACAAAAGTTCAAGGAGTTGTTTTCTGCTTCTGAGTTTTTTATAAACAGTACTATAACATTGCAAAATCTACCTTAAAAAAAAGCAAATTCATTTGCTTCTAACGGGAATTTATCAGCTCAGTGTGGTAAAATGTTTATCTAATGATAAAGAGAAACTTGGTGCAGCCTCTCTCTGTCTTTTAAGGAATGATTACTTCTGCTCTGAAAGTGTAAGTATTTCCGAACATATGGGGGGAGGTGGCGATGGACTAAAACCCTTCCCTCACAGAGTACTTGAGAAGATTAATTGATCGGATGTTTGTGAAGTGTCTGGCATCATTCCTTGTGTAGTGTAGGGACTCAGAGATGACTTCCTTGCTTTTTCCCTCTTGCCCTAAAGATACTGGTTTGACCCCTTGCTCGTTCCCTTTCTTGCTCTGGATTTCAAGACCTCTTAGAGTTGTGGTTCTCAACTTTATTGCTGGAGGACCTGAAAGGGTTAGGAAATGTGAAACAGGAGAGGGTGGAGTTTGAAAAAGCTGTCAGTGCTGTTAAGATTATTGCCATTCCAACAGGCGTCCAGTTTGTGATATGATATCAGAGGCCTCAGGAAGGCGACTCCTGCTCCGGAATAGCTTGGCCTTTCATTGCACCTTAACCTTGGAGCACAGTTACTATTGCTCACTCCCCAGTGATACGGGGATTGAACTTGGGTCCTGGAGTCAGGCACGCCTGAATTCCTAACAAGTCAGAGTCAACCACTGCTGCAGAAGCTGACCTTTTCATCAGTGCTTGGTGATCATCTGTAAAGTGAAAATTATAAAACCAGTGTTGCAAGATTTTTGTGAGGATTAAAAATTATGTGCGTGGTATGTATGGTGTGTGATATGCATATATATATGTATATATATATATTCACGCATACACATACACACAAATACATTCATATGCACCCAAATGTATATGCTCACAATATAATAGAAAAAAAAATACCTAGTCAATAATAGAAGTTGAATAAACCAAAAAAAACAGACCCACTGCCGTCGAGTCTATTCTGACTCATAGCGACCCTATAGGACAGGGTAGAACTGCCCCATAGAGTTTCCAAGGAGCCCCTGGCAGATTCGAACTGCTGACCTTTTGGTTAGCAGCCGTAGCACTTAACCACAACACCACCAGGGTTTCCAGAAGTTGAATAAAACATAAATATTATTACTATCATTACAGATATTAAATGGTGTAAAATACTGTTCATGTATTAAACATCCCCTACATGCCCAGCGCTGCAGAATTTATATCGTAAGATCCAGCCACAGGAAACAGTGGGAAGCTATTGTTTTTGTTCTGAGACGCCCCCCTCCCTATCCCTTCTTTGCCTGTTGAATATCATGGCTTGGTTGCCTGGATTTGTTATTTTGAATAGACCACATTTCAGATATTCTTCCCGTTTTCAGATCATCGTACACAGTAAGGCTCACTTTTTTCTCCAGAAATTACAGTCCTTTTTAATATTTTGAAAACATAAGTAATCTGTATTATGTATAAAGTGAATGATAAATTTCTTAAGTGCCTTAGTTTTCTTTTCTGTAAAGTAGGGATAATGATCCCTTCCCATCACGCTTCTCTAGACTGTTGAGAAGATCAAAATATATAATGTAAAAGAGAGCACCAGCATTCACACAAATAAGAAAATTAGCTAAATCTATCTACTGGAAGTAGAGCAAGTCTTGTAAGCTGACTTTTAAGGAAGGAAAGTAGCAAAGCACTCTTTGCTTGTCCGTTCCCCAGGGAGGACGCCTCTCTCTCTCATATTTTTTTCACGCTCTTTCTCACCTGTGTTCCTAGGTCCTGCTCAGACTTCCCTTGCTTGACTTGTTGCATAGCATCTACCTTGATCACTATGTGTAAGTTCCTTTTTCAGGCCTAGCAAAGGCCAAAAGTGAGAACATGATGTGTAGGTAAATAAATGAATGAATGACAGAATTAATCAAATCCAATAATGAGAGTAGCTTACAGAAATTTGTTATTCAGTTCATACAAAACTGGATGGTATTGGCTCCATTGTAAGTGATAATGAATAATTTGCCAGTTTTGGTCATCATCTTGGTCATCAAGACCACGGGGAGCTGGGTCTTTCGTGTAATGTTTTCCTAATGGCCTCCTCTTGTAAAGGCAGTCATTTCAGTGTGAGCAAGGTATGCACACCCTTCCTGTTTGATAATATTGATAACACTGAACAGTTCTCACAGAAAAATGTGTGAGTCTCTGTTTCATAATTAATTTTAATTTATTTTTTAATCTGTAGAAACTAATTGTAGCTTGCCATGCTGGCCCAGTGAAAGCCTATTTGGTAATTTTATTGTAACCAATATTACTTTCCAACTATGGACTGGAGGTTTTTTAACTAGGTCAAAAGTTTGTGAGTCTTTGAATATGGCTTTCTTTCCTCTTTTCCTCAGGCCGAATAAAATCCCCATCTCAGGGTATTTGACTGTTTCCCAAGGCAGAAAAACTCCCAGGGAGCAAGCAACAGGGATATAAACTTCAGTGGTATAATGCATCTGAGCCCTGATACCCATTTAGCACTGTTCTGTTCCTATTCTACAAAGACATAGAAAGACCAAGCCACCTCTCTGAGTCCTTGGTGAGGGCCTAACTACTCCCCAGGAGTTAGCATCTTTACCTGCTATAGCCCTAATCACTTACCATTTTATTGTGTTGTCATAGATTGCAGAAGCTGGAATCAAAACCTCATCCATTTTCAACTGCTGAATCTTTTATCGATGGCTGTGAGCCCCGGTGGTGCCGTAGTTAAGAGCTCAGGCTGCTAACCAAAGTGTTGGCAGTTTAAATCCACCAGCCGCTCCTTGGAAACCCTGTGGGGCAATTCTACTCTGTCTTATAGGGTCGCTATGAGTCGGAATCGACTCAACAGGTTTGGTGATTTTTATGAAAATGGTATGGTGTTCAGAGCAGGTCTTTGCAGATTTGGTGTGTGATTGTCAGAGTGGGGAAGGTGGACCTTTCTTTGCTTACATAGTTTCATTCTAAAGTGTGGGCTTTTTAGAATGAATGCTCCCAGATTTAGTAAATGATAATACAGAATTCCCAGATAAATTTGAATTTTAGACAAACAGCAAATAATGTTTAGTATCAGTATGTCTCATATTTAATGTTGTTTTCATTATTTATCTGAAATTCAGATTTGATTGGACATCCTATATTTTTAATTGGCATTGCTATTTAGATAGCATTTTCCACAAAGTAGTGTTTTGTCCCCATTTCTCTGTATATCCCCCACTCTCATTAAATAAGGAAAGTAGGACCCAATGAGAAACTAGAATAAGATTAATGCAATGAAATATCAGGAGAAAACATACAAAATTTAATAAAATTTTATTAAATTAATAGAAAATTGGAGAGAAATATTTTTTCCTAAATGTCAGGATCATGTAAAATTAGTATTAGTTTGTGTTCCATAACAAATGATGTTTAATAAATGGAAACCAGTTGATAACATCAGTATATAATTTAGTAGATAAAAAAAATTATTATAATGTCATTGCCATGTTACCTGGTGTCCTAGTGTGTTCTGTGACATTTTTTAAGAGTTCAGGAGGGAAAATTTTCCAGAAAATGAGCATTGTGGTTAAAGGAGTTTCACCTCTGAGTTCGTGGAAAGCATGGCTTGCTTTTTACATGGTCTGTTGTTATTAGTTACTTGAAAACCTCCACTAGCTTTTTAAACATCAATTGATGTAACAAGAGAACTCTTACACACATAGCATTTGCTGTGTCTTTGTTAGCCTCAGACTTGTTTGAGTATTTTACATGATGCTGTAAATCTGAGTTACCTACTCCCTTACACGTGTCACAGTTCCAATCTTTCTTACACCCCGATCTCTTCCTTCCCAAACCATCCTAGCCACCCAGCAGAGTAGCTCCCACACTTACCAGTTTTGTTCAGATCCTCACCAGAGCTGAGCTTTCCAGCTCAGTCTCCTCCCCAAGTTCATCAGCTCCAAGTTGCCTCCAATTCTCCCAGCCTTGCGCAGAGAATCACAGACCCGGCAACTTTCAAAGTGTCACCCATCGAGCCACATACGTGTTTGCCCAGATGTCTACACACAATGAATCTTTTTATTCAAGAAGGAAATTTGTTGTGCAAACTTGGCCTCATTTCGTCTATTTGACATACAAAGACCTATAACCCTTTACCTTTGAGTAGATTCCAACTCATAGCAACCCTATAGGACAGAGTAGAACTGCCCCCATAGATTTTCCAAGAAACAGCTGGTGGATTCCAATTGTGGACCTTTTAGTTAGCAGCCGAGCTCTTAACCACTGCACCGCCAGGGATCCACATACAAGGACAGAAGCACATAAACATTAGGAGATTGTTTTCAAAGTCATGTTGTCACTGTACTAGTTTCTAACGACTGCCGTGACAAAGTACCACACACCAGATGGCTTAAAACAACAGAAGTTTATTTTCTCACAGCTATTGAGGCTAGAAATCCAGTTATGGAGATTAGAAAGCAGGGCCATGCTTTCTCTGAAGGCTTGTCCTTGCCCCTTCTAGCTTCTGTGGCAGCATAACCCCAATCTCTGCCTCCAGCTTCACATGACTGTCTTCCCTTTGTGTCTGTCTGTCTCCCTGTTTGTTTTATAAGAACCAAAATGACATTGGATTAGGACTGACCCTGTAGTGTGACCTCGTATTAACTTAACCAGTTACATACGCAAAGACCATATTTCCAAATGAGGTCACATTCACAGGTACCATGGGTTAGAACTTCACCATATCTTTTGCAGAGCACAAATCAATCCGTAACACTCTTTGATAAGTTATTGTAAGTTTCCTACTGCTGCTGTAACAAAATATCACAAAGTGCGCCGAGCTTTAAACAACAGAAATGTATTGTTTCACAGTCCTGGAGGCTACAAGGTTGAGATCAGGGTGTCAACTGTGCTAATTCCTCTGAGGCTTTGAGGGAGAACCTCATTCCTGCCTTTCTCCTAGTTTCTGGTAGCTCCTTACTTGTAGTTACAGGGTTGCATGTCATCTTTCTTCTATATGTTCTCTTTTATAAGGACAGCATTCAGATGAGATTAGAACCTACCCTACTTGGTATGATCTCATGTTAACTTGCCTGATAACATCATCAAAGACCCTATTTCCAAACAAGATAATGTTCACCGGCACCAAGGGTTAGGACTTCAACATATCTTCTGAGGGACACAATTTAATCCATCATATAAATCCAGGCTAGAATCTAGATCTTCCTTTAGTATATGGGATCATTAGGTCCCAGAGGAGTGCCTGTGTAGTGAAAATAGTGAATGTGCTCAGCTGCTAACCATAAGGTTGGAAGTTCAAGCCCACCTAGGGACATCTTAGAAGCATGGCTGGTTGACTTACTTTAGAAAAATCAGCCATCGAAGACCCTATGGAGTACAGTTCTACTTTGGCACACATGGATCACCAAAGTCAGAGTCAACTCGATGGCAACTCATCTGGTATAGTCACAGAGTGGTGTTTTAGTGAGAACTAAATGAGAACATAAAGCACCTAGCTGAACTGCTTATCTTGGACTTTCAAAAAATGTTTGTTCCGCCTCACCTCTACCCCGGCCCCACCTGTTCTGCTAATGTGAAGCAGGTGTGTGGTAGACAATTTGTTAATTTCTTTAGCCAAACTAGTTGGGGCTAAAAACTCCATTCATTTATCAGATCTCTGCCTAGCTTGCTTTTTTGACAGTGACAAATTTATTTAATTTTTCTCTTCCTGGACATGGTTCTTTTGTCATACGATAATGTTCTATTATTATGTGATTCTGTAATCTCCTCTCCCTATGTTTGAGTTTGACTCATTAATAAGCATGTATTGTAACTCTATAAATATTTTCAAATGAATAAGTGCACAAATAAATGGTAGTGCCCAGGTTGTTGCCATTTTCCAACTGTTCAATGACACATTTGAAAGTAATATAGATACTATATTATTTTTATGAGTAAAGTAAACCAGGGAATATTTTAAAGCAATTGAGTTAAAAAATATTGTTCCATCTATCTAAGTTAGATTTTTATGCAGTTGCACAATATTTTTCACTTTGATTTTTTTTAAACCTCTGACTTTCTTTAGGAAACCCTGGTGGAATAGTGATTAAGTGCTACCACTGCTAACCAAAAGGCTGGCAGTTCGAATCCACCAGGTGCTCGTTGGAAACTATGCGGCAGTTCTACTCAATCCAATAGGGTTGCTATGAGTCAAAATCTACTCGACGGCAATGGGTTTTGGCTTTCTTTAACCTCCTTAAATTCCCTCCCTTCTCTGTATTTCCCTACACAGAGTAGCGTGTATTTTGTAAAAGTTTTTTTTTACATTGGGGCTCCAGGCCCAAGTAGCTCATGAACAGTGTTGCATAATGAAAGGTAGTACGGTACATCAGCACAGGCTTTGGAATAAGACAGCCAATATGGATGTATCATTTTGTAGTAGTGAGGGACAATCCATAAGCCTCCCTTGTCTTAACTATAAATAGGGTAATAATACAGCGTAGTGGTTTTGTGCAACTAAATGAGATAATTAAAAGTTGTTACCTTGAAGTTGATTCCCATTCATAGTGACTCCATAGGGCAGAGTAGAACTGTTCCATAGGATTTCCAAGGAGTGGCTTGTGGATTCAAACTGCCGACCTTTTGGTTAGCAGCCAAACTCTTAACCACTGTGCCACCAGGTCTCCAATAAGAAAGCATAATTTAAACTGTGTTATAAATTGCTTGGTACATGGAAGAGAAGAAATGGAAGCTATCGTAATACGATAATAAAGATGGACACATGATGAAAATCTTTGCTTATTTTGTTTCTTTGCCCTAAAAAGTTCTTAAATAACTTTTAGCTCTGGAAAAATTACATTCATTGTTTAAAATCTGTTTATCTGCTATATTCATATTAATACGTAATGAATGATTCTTAGTTCTTAATTGACATTGCACAATTTTCTGTTCTGACTATTCTTTAGATTGTCACTTTTTACAAATTAATCCTAAGTAAAACTAAAGGCATTTGGACAATCATTTACTCCAATATCGCCATTTAATAACTGAGAAAACTGAAGTTCAGTCTCATGAACAACATTTTCTGTGATTATTTGTGTAATGAACGTCTGCCTTCCGAGTAGTCTGTGTCTCAGGAAGGGGAGCGCTATGTCTAGTTTTTGTTTGCGTGTTTGTTTTCTATGCCATTTCACCTGGCACAATGATTGGCACAAAGTAGACCCCCGATGCATATTTCTGGAATGAGTGAATATTTTGTGAACAGGCTTCTTAATTCTAGGGTAGTGTTCTTTGTACTATAGTGTATTGCCTTTCAGTGATACTTACTAAAAATATCTCTTGAGAGTTTTTGAACATCCTGGAATATCCATACAAAGCTGGCCTTGACAAGATCTGAGAACTCTTCTGGTTCTAGAATACAATCACCTAACTGGCATTGAAGATCAAATAATTCATACTCCTAGAAGCAGGCCAAGGGGAAATTGAATCTGAGAGAGAAGTAATTTTTTTTTTTTTTTAGAATAGTTGATTTAAACACGTGGATCTTCTTCTCTTGACATCAAATCCATTGGCCCTTTCTTTTGTCTAACAATCTGTTGTTTAAAATTTAACTTCACAACAGTGCCTATGTTTTGTTGATGTTGACCGTCTGCAGAATGCTTTCATACTTGTTACTACACTTCTACTCCATAATTTCCCAGGGCAAGGCAGACAATTATTAAAATCGGTGTTTTATAGATGAGAAACTAAGGCCTGATCTGAATTCAGACTCGCTTTCTCCCATCATAAAAACACTGTACAATTTAAAAAAAAAAAAAAAATTTTTTTTTTTTTTTTTGCATGGATGGTGCTGCATTAGCCCTGTGGAGGTGCTATTCTACAGTAGCAAAATAAAGTTAATATTCACCCATGTAATTTCTAGCAAGTCTCTAGAACAGTCAGGGGTTATTGCACCATTGAACCCTCATGCAAAAGGCCCCTTCAGGTCCTTAAACTAAACAGCTGGCTAGTTTGGATTGTAGTTTAGGGAAACAAGCTCTACATTCAGCGATTAGCACTTAAATTGAGCAATAACCCTCAATAAGCCCTTTATTTCCCTGCTTGGGGACAGGGAGATCCACAAAAACAGACAGAGTGCGCTCCAGTTCGGACTGTCAGAGTTTGAATCACTTATTAGATTTATGGCCTTGAGCAAGATGTTTAACCTCTCTGTGCCTCAGATGCTTAGAGGTGTCAACCTCAAAGGTTCTTGAAGAAAAGTAAATGATTTAATAAATGAAATAGAACAGTGCCTAGCCTACTTCTACACTGTTGAGCGTAATGAGTGCTCAATACATATTAACCCCTGATTGTTCTTCGTGAAATTTAAAAGGGACAGCTTCATTCCATCTGGGATGGAACGTATGCATATTTTCTTTATGTAAATAAAAACAATCCTTTTAAATCAGGAAATAAAAGAGATGGGCGTTAATTTCTCCATTTATAATTGAGTGAAAGGTGGTGGAGTGCCACAAATGATTAAGCACTTGACTACAAGCCACCAGTTAGTTGGTGGTTTGAACTCACCCAGAGGCGCCTTGCAAGACAGGCCTGGCGATCTGCTTCCAAAACGTCACAGCCTTGAAAACCTCATGGAGCTGCCTACTGTGTACATATACAGTCGCCATGAATTGGAATCAGCTCTCCAGCAACTAAAAACAACATTATTGAGTAATCCCTATGAATTATATTTTTAGCAAAAGCATCTTTATTAGTTTTGATCATGTTGGAAACTGAACCTATCTCCTCTGGCAGTTTTGGCATCACATTGGGAATGTATATAATTTTATGTGCTAGATTCTGTCTTGATACTTGCTCGGAATTCATCCCTTTATGGTTATGATTAATAATGAAGGGTACAAATTTGCCATAAGCATTTAGGTTTGATTTAGACATAGGTTAATATTATGTCAGCCTTCTGGATAGCACAAACAGTTAAGCACTCAGCTGCTAACCAAAAGGTTGGTGGTTCAGATCTACCTAGAGGCACCTCAGAAGAAAGCCCTGGCAATGTCCTTCCAAAAGATCACAGGCTTTGGGAACCACATAGAGTGCAGTTCCGTATGAGATCGCCACAAGTTGTGATCAACTCGTCGGCCACTGGTTTGATTTTTGGTTTTGGTTTAGTATTGTTTACTTGTAAAATATTTAACATTCCAAGACTGTCCTTTTTTGATTGATTTTAATACACTCCTATTGTAAAAGTAACTATTATTAATCATTCCCATTTTCCTATTAATACAGCTAACAAAAAAAGAAAAAAAAAACCACCATCAACAACAAACGAGTTGCCGTCAAGTCTATTCTGACTGATGGTGACCCTATATGGGTCAGAGTAGAACTGTGCTCCCTAGGGTTTTCTGCAGTTGATTTTTTGGGAGTAGAATACCAGGACTTTCTTCTGAGGTACCTCTGGGTGGATTTGAACAGCCAATCTTTCAGTTAGTAGTCCAGCGCTTAACTGTTTATATAACCCATGGACTCCTGTTGAAGCAGCTAGTACATTACAGATCAGAGTGTTAATAACTGGTTGCCGTCGAATCGATCCCGACACATAGTGACCCTATAGGACAGACTAGAACTGCCCCATAGAGTTTCCAAGGAGGGCTTGGTGGATTCGAACTGCCAGCCTTTTGATTAGTAGCCATAGCTCTTCAGCACTTTGTCACCAGGGTTTCCAAGAGCGTTAATAGAGCTCTACAAGTGATGGAATTTCCTAAAATGTAAACTTTACATCTAATAGGCCGTCAGAGGCTCTTCTCTTCAAGACAGTGAAAACTCTTCTGTTCCAGCACTAACCACTGAAAAGGAAATCTGTCCCTAAGAGGTTGTGTTGTTTGAATACCAATATTTCTTATATGGCTGTCATTTCCAGCATTTCATTTTCCAAAGGTACTTTTTATAAACATGTAATGTCATGGTCCATTATCAACCACTAATGGAGAATTTTATGACTAACTTTTGTACCAAAAACGATTATTTGCTGTGTGAGGATAGACTTGCAAAACAAGATATGGTAACACTTAAATGGCCACTTATTTTTAGTAGAAGACTGCCCTGACTGTGGCCTAAAATTCAGATTTCCATCTCGTGGCATCATTATATCCACATTATCTCCAGGCCCAGATGGGTGTCTCTTGTGCTTAAAGAGCATGAGGGAAACCAATTTGATTAAATAGGCTGCTGCTTATCATTAGGAAATTTGAGGATGGAAAAATAATCGTTTGTGTAATAAATATACGGTCTGAAGCCACATTTGTTCTCTAAGGTAATTAGCAATTCAGTTTATTCAGGAGCCAAGAAGGCAACAGATTTTTCTATGGCATACTCTTTTTCATAGAGAATAAAAATCCATTGCCACTGAGTCGATTCTGACTCATAGTGACCCTGTAGGACAGAGTAGAACTGCCCCATAGGATCGCTATGAGTCAGCATCGACTCAACGGCACTGGTTTTTTTTGGTTTTTATAGGGTTTGGCACTGGGTTGGGTTGGGTATAGGGTTTCTAAGGCTATAATTTTTCAGAAGCAGAATGCCACATATTTCTCCCGTGGAGTGGCTGGTGGATTCAAACCTCCAACATTTCGGTTAGCAGCAGAGTGCTTAATCATTGTGCCACCAGCGTTCCTTTTTCATAGAGAATTGTGGGTATAACACTTGATGAGCTAAGTTGAGCTAAGACAGCTTTGAATATTTGAGAATTATGGGAATTATCCTGTAGCTCATTTCTTCCCTTAAACCCATAAAATTATCTTTTTAGTGTATTTTGCAGTTTAGGAATTTTGGAGCTCTTCTGTCTTGTTTTTATTGCATGTGTTGAATATTGGAGTCCATTAACATTATTTAAAAATACCTTCATCTATTGATGTTGCTACAATCTATTTCTAACCTTGGACACCTGAAGATAATTATAATGAAAACAATGATTCAGTAGAACATAAAATTTACATTTGTATTGTAAATAGTGCTAAAGGTATTTAGCTTTCAGTCTAGATTCTATGCATTGAAATATGAGGTAAAAATATTGCTATGGAGATTTATTTTCCTTTTTACTTCCAGGACTTACCCATACTTAAGAAAAACAAAAATACTTGAAGTGTTTGTCTTATAACTAATCTCCACTGGAAGATCTTTCAGACACTGTTGGCTTGTTGTTTAAAGTGTAAATGAGTAGGATAAAGAAAATTATTAAGCAAAATTGAGATGAAGTGACCCCCTTGAAGACACAGAACCAGTTTGTGGCTATGCCAAGAATCAAACCTAGATCTGGTTTTTCCACATTCTTTTCGATACTCCTTTAAAAAAAGTCATTGTTCTAAGATAACTGACCTCAGTTCATGATTCAGTGTCCCCACTTGTCAGCACAAAATAAACCTCACACTAGTATAGTGTTTACATTAATGTTCAAAATGTAAATGTTAATATGATAACCCAGTGATATGTGATACTTAACCCTAAATAGCAATATGATGTGACAAATATATTAATATATTAAACTACTGTTTTGTTAATTTAAGTATTTCTGTGGAGAGTTTTCTTTTTAACTTAAAGAAGCTAAAGTATATTTAACTCAAGCCATGGCCTTTACAATTGCCTCATATGCATGCAGAAGCTGGACGGTGACTAAGGAAAACCAAAGAAGAATTGATGCCTTTGAATTATGATGTTGGCAAAGAATATTGAATATACCATGGACTGCCGGAAGAACGAGCAAATCTGTCTTGGAATAAGTACAGCCCGAACACTCCTTAAAAGTGAGGATGAAGAAACTTTGTCTATCTTGCTTACTTTGGACATATCATCAGGAAAGACCATTTGCTAGAAAAGGATATCATGTTTAGTAAAATAAGGAAATCAGTGAAAATAAGGAAAACCTTTCCATGAGATGCATTGACATTGTAGCTAACAGTGGGTTTAGACATACCAACAATTGTGAAAAGGGCACTGGACGAGGCAATGTTTTGTTCTGTTCTATATAAGGTCACCATGAGTTGGAGTTGACTCAATGGCAGCTAACAACAACAAATGATAGGCAAAACCAGCTGGAGTGGGAGAACACTTCTGGATTTTTCAAACTAATTTAAGAATATGCAATATATTCAGGGACATTATTAACAAGTTTTTTGTTTTTTTTTTTTTCCCATCACAGTGATGGAATTCTGCTGTTACAAAGGGCATTTGTAAAAACACAAAAAATGATAAATAAGTTAGAAGATTTTGGCAAAACAATTGTAAGTTTATGGAAATGTAGTTCAAAATATTGTGTTGTTACCCATATGAATAAAAATTTTCATATCTGGACAGAAAAGGAATCATAATAAATGAAATAGAAATTGATGACTTCATTCTACTTGGGTCAACAATCAACATCCATGGAAGTAGCAGTCAAGAAATCAAATGACATTGCGTTGGACAAATCGGCAGAAGACCTCTTTAAATTTCTAAAAAGCAAAGGTATCACTTTGATGACTAACATGCACCTGACCCAAGCCATGGTTTTTACAATTGCCTCATATGCATGTGAAAGTGGGACAATGAAAAAGGAAGACAGAAGAAAAATTGAGGCATTCGAATTGTGTGTTGTGAATGATATTTAATATGCCATGGACTGAAAGAAGAACAAACAAATCTGTTTCAAAAATACAATCAAAGTGCTTTTTAGAAGCTAGGATGACCAGACTTTGGCTCACATACTTTGGACACGTCATCAGGGTCAGCAAAAAAGAGGGAAACTGTCAGTGAGATGTATTGAAATAGTTGCTACAACAACGGACCCAAACATAGCAACAATCATGAAGATGGCACAGGACTGGGCAATATTTTGGACTGTTATGCATAGATTGTTATGAGTTGGAGCACACACACTGGCAACTGACAACAACAGTTCAAAATAGAAAAATTCCTGAATAATGGAAAAACAAATAATATAAATACATTTCCATGCAATTTGGAAATAGATAGATCATTAAAAAAAAGATTATAAAAGCATAGCTGCATGATCTTTGAAACAAGGCTAAGACATAAGAGATTTAAGAAGTATCCGTTACATGCATCGCACCATCCATTCCTTTCTTCTCATTTTCTTTTCCATTGTCTGAAGATTTTTTTTGATTTCCATGGTGTCTTCGATGTCTCATTCTCTAAGAATCTTTCCCAGGTCCCACACTCTTTAAGAATCCTTCCCAGACTCCACAACTCTGTATTAGAAACTCTCCCATGTGCTCATTAGCATCGTGTGCTTTGCCCAACCTTTCCATAATATGATTATAGGAGCTTATTAAAATTGCCAAATTACCTGGCATTATCTCCCACTGGACTCTCAATTCCAAGAGGATAAGAACTAGATGTTCCTTTACTTAACTCAGTGTTTGACACATACTAAGTGATCAACACTGATTGAGAGAAGGGATATTCTACTTAACTGGGACCTGTGTAGCTCTTTATAGGAGTTCCTGGGTGGCACGAATGGTTAAATGCTTGATTACTAATTGAAAGGTTGGTGGTTCCAATCCACCCAGAGGTGTCTAAGAAGAAAGACCTGGCACTATGAGTCAGAATTAACTCGATGGCAGCTGGCTTGGTTTGATTTAATTCTTTATAGCTTACACAGACAGTGCCTCTTATAAGGCTCTTTACAACTTTTTCAGTTCATCCATGTCATACATGAGGAAGATGGAGCTCAGGCAGGCTAAGTGGCCACACACCACAAATGGCAGAGTGAGAAAAGCTCTTTCCTAACTTATTTTATTCAACAGATCTATGTTAAGCATCCTCTATGTGCCAGACTTTGTGTCAGAGCTGGGAATCCAAAGATAAAGAGGGCGTGACCTCCTGAAGCTGTCTGCCTAGTCAGGGAGGTAGACTATAAACAGTAGTCATCATACAACGCGCTAAGAGCTTTGACAGATCAATGCACGCTCTGCTATGGGATTTCCAAAGAAGAAATAAATGGCTCTGCATATTAAATTCCCGATTTTATTTTGTTTTGTGATGTTCTTTTAATACCCTTCCGTGTCTTAACGTTTAGTATATAACCACCCTAATTCAAAAACAAGGTAGGCAAAGGCCTATACTAGTTAATCAGTTTAAGTAGAGCAATAGTATTTCTAAACTAGTTTACATTATTGTTCATATTATACACTAATTTAAATATCAAAAGAAAGTCTGTATAAAGCATAATTCCTGGTAGTTTTCAATGGCTTAATTAGAAAAATCATTATCACTGTCATTTATGTAACTTGGAATCCTAAGATAAATCTCAAGAGAGAATTACCGTAAGCACATTACAAGAAGAGATGAGTAGAAGAACTGGGGTAGGAGTGCAATATGGCAAGACGATGGCTTAGCGTGAATCAGGAACTTGCAAGAGTATTCTAGAAAGCAGCTGTGTGCTGAGTTTTGATCAGAAGGCCCTTCTGGAAAAAAAAAAAAAAAAAGGCGTTCATTCTGCTATTTTTAAAATAAAATAAAAAAATTTTTGCTGGCTGAATTAAGGGGTTTATTTCCCTTTCCGCAGTTTTTAAATTTTTCTTCAAAGACAAGGAATTAGCCATGGAAAATAATGCCCTTTAATGATAAATGTTAATAAAATATTTTACAGAGTGAATAAAAATAGGTAAATGCCAATAAACAACAGGAGCCTGTTCGCATTATTTAATAATCACCGAGCCATTCAGACTCCGAAGCAATGAAAATACTGTGAAGAACGAGTCATGGACGTATCAGGAGACTATCTGCTAGTCCTTTGAGGGAAGGGGCCGTGCCTTTGTAATCTGTGTATCCCCAGTGCTCAACATGGTGCCTCACTCATGACTGAAGGGCTTCAACTCTCCCAACTCAGGGTTGCATTCTTTAATTTAAAAGTAGAGAACAAAATTGAAGAAAGGTTGGCAGTTTGAATCCACCAGGTGCTCCTTGGACACCCTGTGGAGCAGTTCTTCTCTGTCCTGTGGGGTCATTATAAGTCGGAATAATCTCAATGGCAACAGGTTTTTTTTGTTTTTGTTTTGGTTTTGGTTTTGGTTTACACCAAGTATAAGATGCCCTGGTTTGCTCGATGGTTAAGCGCTCGGCTACTGACCAAAAGGTCACAGTTCAAATCCAACAGCAGCTCCACAAGAGAAAAAACTTGCTGATCTGCCCCCTCAATGATTTCAACCTAGAAAACCCTATAGGGCAGTTCTACTCTCACCTATATGGTCTCTGAGTCAGAATCATCTTGATGGCACACAACAACAAACAAATGTGGATAAAGTGAAACTCTGCTTTAAAAATCTAATTCCAAAATCCTAAAAGCAAGTAGTACAGGAACCCTGGTTGCGCAGTGGTTCAGTGCTCGGCTGCTAACCATAAAGGTAGGCAGTTCAAACCCACCAGCCACTCCTCGGCAGAAAGATGTGGCAGTCTGCTTCAGTAAAGATTTATAGCCTTGGAAACCCTATGGGGCAGTTCTACTATTTCTTATAGAGTCTGAATTGACTCGAAGGCCACAGGTTAAGAGCAACTAGTAGCCAGTAATTTTGTACTTGGGAACCCACCAAGTGTTTAAAAGTATCTGCCTCCTACCGGGTGGTGCAAATGGATAACACACTCGACAGTGAACGGAAAGTTTCGAGGTTTGAATTCACCCAAGCGCACCTGGGAAGAAGAACCTGGTGATCTACTTTCAAAAAACCAGCCGCTGAAACCCCTGTGGGGCAGAGTTCTACTCTAACATAGGGTCCCCATAAGTCAGCGTCAGCTTGATGGCAGCTGGTTGTTGTGGTGGCTTCCTACTGAAGCAGCCAAACCAGTGACAGTGGGCAGAAGCCAAGAAGGGAGAGCCACCCCTTTCCAGTATCCCAGGAATGCACACTCAACGCATTCCCGGAGCACCTCCCCTGCTGATGACTTTATGCAGTCTAGTGGCTACCCACCTCAAGCTGCTCTGTGTAAAAATAAAGAATAAAAATTTAAAAAAGGGAGAAAGAGAGATGCTTTCCTGGATTTGCCAAGTTGCCCCACACTGGTAACCCTCCCCCTTGTAATTAAAGAAAGAAAGCCATAGCCCACTGTGAAGAGGTGAAAAGCATGTGCCAAACATTTCTGATAAAGGAAATGGAAAGGTCAGCAGGGATAACTGGAGTAGTCCACATTGAAAGAAAAAAACAAAACCAGAATTTTCTACATATTCTTCCCTTCTGGTCACTATCAATAATTCTTTGGTTAAATCTCCAGCTGACCGTTCCCAGTTGACTACCCCTATATTCCTGGTTTAAGAATGGAGGAGGAGGTGTTTTAACTTAAAGCTACCCTTACCTGTGGCTTGGGGGCCCTGGTGGCTCAGTTGTTAAGCATTTGGCTGCTAACCAAAAGGTCGGCAGTTTGAGTCCACCACCTACTCCTTAGAAACTCTATGGGCCAGTTCTACTCTGTCCTATAGGGTTGCTATGAGTCGGAATGGACTGAACGGCAACTGGTTACCTGTAGTTTGGTGGTATTGAATCAGCAGATATTACAGTGTTCATAAACCATTTGCCTGGCTACTTACTAATCAACTGCATAAGGAAACCCTTTTCACCCTTGATGACCAGAAGCAGTAAATCAGCAAAAGTGGGCTATTTACAATACATCAGTAGTTTATACCGTTTTGTAGATACTTATACCCCTCAGGGAGTTCTAGAACTTCATATGTATGTAGATGACTTCCTCCCCCTTCCTTTAATTTTTGTCAGTATCAACTATGTACTTCTTAGCAAACATGTCATAAAACTTTAGCAAAATTCTAAAATTAAAAAATGAGCCACACAGAACTAATATTTCTACTTTAATGTAAAAAAGAAACAAACCCATTGCTGTCGAGCAAAGTCTAATAATTATTGGTATTTAGTATGATTTACTTATCCTTATGTATTAACACCTGCTATAAAACAAACTTGGTCACGTTTTCACCAAAAGGACACCAGGCTTCGATCTTCTTTGAAAACAAATCTCACATTCCAGCTTCATATTCTGTTGTTGTTATTTGCTGTCAGCTTGGCTCCGATTCATGCGACTTCATGTATAGCAGAATGAAACACGGCCCAGTCCTGCGTCGTCTTCCCGGTCACTGGCATGTTTGAGCCCATTGTCGTGGCTGTTGTGGCAGCTCGTCTCATTGAGGGTTTCCCTGGTTTTCTCTGACCCTCTGCTTCACCAGTCATCATGTCCTTGTCCAGCAACTGGTCCGTCCTGATGACCTGTCCAAAGTGTTTCTAAGGAACATTCTGGTTGTATTTCTTCTAAGGCTGATTTATTCATTTTTCTGGCAGTCCCTGGTATAGTCAATATTCTTCACCAACACCACAATTCAAATTCATCAATTCTCCTTATGTCTTTTTATTTTTTTCATTATCCAGCTTTCACATGAGTATGAGGCAATTGAAAAGACCATGGCTTGGGTCAGGAGCACCTAGTGTAACATTGCTTTTCACTAGGACTGCATATTAACCTGAGGTCATAATGTTGCTTTTAAAATCCCTCTCTTTCCTAAATTGTAAAAGTAGAAGATATGGAAGGTTTTGTTTGCCTCACAGCAAATCCTAGACATATTTTGATCTTGCTTTTAAAATCAATCATTTATGTAAATATTTATAAAATATTTTAAAATAAGTGTCTTTTATCGGTGCCTGCTATGTCACTTTCTATACACAGTAAATTTCATACAAATTCTGGTTACTCAGGTTTTTAAGATGTTACTTTGTAATTCATCCATGATATGAGATATGATCAATAAGTCAGGTTATTTTTATAGATCAAAAGCTAGAAATAAACTTCCCTGAAATAGCTGTGTTTCTGTATACCGTTCTGCCAGTAAGAAAATGTATGTCCCTGGATATTGTCTGGGTGGTGTTTTCCTAATTCTGGAATTGACTCAACGGCACTGGGTTGAATGCTATATAATTCTGTTTTCTTGACTATATTTCAAACTTTTGGCATTTTTAATTTTCATCATTCTCAGAATAAATGAAGTCTTAAGTGTCTTGCCTTTACTAATTATAGAAAATATAACAATTTGCAGTACAGACCCTCAAATGGAAATTTTGTGGGTCAGTAGAGGAGCACCAATGAATTAGGAGCGAATTTATCTGCAAAGTTCTGAATAATATTTTGGTAACTATTATGTAGCTTGTTAGTCTAATAGTTCCCCTGTATGCAGTTACCAGGGAAGATTCTTTACCAGTCATCCCTACAACCTCGTTTTCCCATTTGCACATGATTTTCAAACCTGAATCCCTCTTGGGGAAGGGAGTACAACATGAAGGTTTTTGAAGAAATAATATAGAGACAAGAGCTAAAAAGTTTAGCAAGTAGAAAAATAAACATATTTTAAGTGTTCTAAATACTGTAATTTAAACGTCAATATAGTCATTGTATATGTTTAAAATTGAACACTAAAAGAGTGAACGTAAACTTTTATTTAATTATAAATGTTTCAACCTAAAACTACAGCTATTGAAAAGTGCCTAAAATATATATAATTAGTCAGGAAAGAGTTACATTTACGGGTGAACTTTATCCTGTACCGTCAGACTATGATGTCTGTGGTTAAACATTTTGTAACCTAAATTTTTACAAAAGAATCTTTTAAAAATTTAGGACCTTTCATCAAATAGAATGTCCTTAATTTTATTATGGATCCCACTAAATAATTGTTTTAGGTTCTTTTCAGTGACCATTTTTATTTAAAAGGCATTTCGTTGTTGTAGTTATGTGTCATCGAGTGGATTTTTGACTCCTAGTATCCTTATGTGACACAGTAGAATTGCCCCGTAGGGTTTTCTAGGCTATAATATTTATGAAAGCAGATAACCAGGTCTTTCTCCTGCAGAACTGCTATGTGGCTTCGAATCCATCAACCTGTCAGTTAGCAACTGAGTCCTTAACCATTGTGCCACCAGGGCTTCTTAAAAGTCTTTATAAGGGAATACAAGTGAACAAGTTTTTAGGGTATTTAAGATGATCCTGAGCTTTTTGTTCATGTTAAATACTATAAGCTTATTAAAAAAATAGGGGTGAGGAAACCCTGGGGTGTAGCAGTTAAGTGCTATGACTGCTAACCAAAGGGTCAGCAGTTCGAATTCACCAGGCGCTCCTTAGAAACTCTGTGGGGCAGTTCTACTCTGTCTTGTAGGGTCGCTATGAGTCGGAATTGACTCGATGGCACTGGGTTTGGTTTGGTTTTGGTATAGGGTTAAGAGTTAGAGCTGCTAACCAAAATTTTGGCAGTTCGAATTCACCAGGTGCTTCTTGGAAATCGTATGGGGCAGTTCTACCCTGTCCTGAAGGTAGGGTCACTATGAGTTGGAATAGTCTCAACGGCAACGAGTTTGGTTTTTTGGTTTATAGCTTTACAATGTTGTGTCACTTGCCAAAAGGTATATTTCCTACTTTTCCTTTTCTCATGTAAAGCTTTAAAGAGAGAACCCATATCTTTTAGAATATGAAATGTACCTATCATGCCTCATTCCCTCTCCTAAGGACTGACTCAATTTTAAAAATGATTTTTAATATCTAAGAAATGAAAAATTATGAGACCATGTTGTAAAAAATGGTCAATTAAAAGAAAAATTATTTTTTTTGTGTGTGAACTCAACACCTTTCACCTCAGATTTTTTTTAAGTCAAGTTTAATGTATACTTTTAAAAAAATCAAGCTTTACCTTGAATTATTAAAATTAATGAAAGGCTCCCATATTTTTCAGATTTCCTCCTCTTCAGAGTTCTAAGGGGTTTACTCTGAGACCACTTACCCAAGCCTTAGCATTTTTGGTGTTCTTATTTTCTCACTGGCTGTTAATACCTCCAACACCGTGCATCAATACTGGGAAGTCTTCCTTGAAATGGATAAGTGTAATATCCTCAACTTTGCTTACTAAGTTTTTCCTAGGAAAATGAATCCTCCATATATATATATATATATATACATATATATATATATAATTTTTTTTTCCCTGTGCATCTTGCCTCCATATTTGGGCAAGAATCATCTTGCCATTAATTTGTTGTTCAGCTAAATGCAAGGAGGGTGCCACATTTTGTATCTCTTGCAAACCAAGAAAAAGTATTGCCCGTCAGAAAACATTTGTTAAATTTTACTCTACTTATTTCCTTTGTGTAGTTCACCCACATGTGTGAAGGCATGCCAACCTTCTTTAGTAAGATCAGTTTATAGGTGAGGCCCAATTTTAAATATCCTAAAAGGCACCTGATCTATTTGATAATACGCTGTCAGCACCCAGAGTTCCAAAGCATTGACGAAATTAAGTGTATGCATTCAGTATTGAAAGAAAGGTAATTAAAAGCACCGAGAAACTGCTTTGAAGAATACATTACCACACGGTGGCACAGCCACGTAAATATGATACCACCATCTTATGGAATATACAGAAAAGGGGTGACTCTTGTGCCAAATAAACATTCTTCAATTAACACTTCACAATATGTGGTGTGAACTTTCCTAGTCTGTGTTTACTCATCCTGAGGCTGCTACTTTTAATGCCTCAAAAACTGTTGCCTATATATTTTCTCCTTCTGGAGGATTTTGGGGTGAAGGGATGAGGGATCAGATTACAGACACATTTCCTTCTTGACTCATTCTAACAAACTAAGCAAAGGGAAATGAATACCAGAAAGAAGGCCTTCTTATGGCAAATTAAGCATTTGTGTAAATAGAGGTTAGAGAGGGCTACAAGGAACCTACTGGCATAATCAGCTCTTAGAATTGGAACGTATAGTACTTATTTTGAATTCTGTAATTACGTTACCCATATATGAAAATTTTCTATCCAGGATGTTTTTAGTCATAGATTTTAGGAGAAAAGTCACCATAGTATTGTATCGTGAGGTCTTGAATAGGCATCTTGACATTTATTTTCTATTTGCAGAGAAATGACAGGTTTCCAAAATGAAATAGACTGTTACTCATTCTGTCCCTTTTGCTCGTGGAGGATTTGTTCTCTTGTTTATTTGTTTTGTCTGTACTACTCTTCCTTTTTTTTTGTTTTGAAAGAACGCATATTCCTTTCAGTATTTCTATGTACTTTAGTGAAATAGTCCATCTCGGTTCTGAATAATTATGAATAGGCTTGTATGTAATTCTTCAAAAACTCTTAATGCTCCAATAATTATGTCTTTTTTTTCCATATATTTATATGTATTCTGAACAAAGAAGAAATACTATTCTTAGTGTGGCTTAAATTACTTTGCTCCTGTTTGCTCAGGAGGCCCAGTGGTGCAGTGGTTAAGCATTCAGCTGCTAACCAAAAGGCAGCAGTTTGAGTCCACCATCAGTTCCCTGGAAACCCTATGGTGCAGTTCTACTCTGTCCTCTAGGGTCACTATGAGAGTTGAAATTGACTCGATGGCAACAGGTCTGATTTGGTCTATTTCTTCAGGAATACTCATGCCTCTTGGGCCAACCAGAAGTCACATCACTCACTAGTCTGCAGACCTCAAAATGCAAGGATTTTATGTATTAGTATAAGGACATATTTCCTTCACATTTGTTAGTAACTACAGTGAAACCTCTGAAAGCCAGAACTCAACGGGACTGCCTTGTTTTTCCAGGTCTCACAACTTTTGTATCTCTCCTTTTGGTGGAAAATATTTCTCTGACAGGCTTCCACGTTACATAGGTTCCAGCCTTGGCAGGTTTTACTGTTTTTCATAAGCTTATTTTTCTTTTCCAGTATCTATAACTTGAATGATCTCTTTTTGCTTACATTAAATTCACAGTCATGTTTCTAATGCTGATGTTCTAATAGTTAAGTAATTCTTTGGGGCTCAGATTTCGGCTTTGATTAGTCCAACCTAGACTGTTTATTCCAGTTCAGTGTCATCCCACCCCCTCTGAGCTTCCTTTTAGGTGGTGGTGGCAGCGGTCAGTCCAGCCTCACGCAGGAGAAATAGGGATGGGCTTGGCAGATAAACCCCTCAGTGAGTCCACACCATGCCATGTTAGATACTTGTTAAGTCGCCTGGTTGTTCCAGCATAGTTAGTGTGATGCTTTTTGAACTATGGGCAGCTGGCCTTTGCCTTGATACATATATTACCTTTCTCATCATTACTGGCATTTTCTTTTCCACTTATTATTTCACTGGAGAGGACAGAGGCTCTAAATCAGCCCTAACTCATGGTGACCCCATACAAAATGTAATAGCAATTTTGGGGATTATGGCACACTAACCATGTCTCTGATATAGAAAATTCTCATATTTTGAGGTCTAGCTATCAAACATCACTTAAGTATTAGTTGAAAGTTTCCAACAAGGAGACTGTCTTGGTTATCAGGTACTGCTGTAACAGAAATACAAGTGGATGGCTTTAACAAAGACAAATTTATTCTCTCACAGTCTAGTAGGCTGGAAGTCCAAATTTAGGGCATCAACTCCAGGGGAAGGCTATCTTTGCCAACTCTGGAGAAAGATCCTTGTCATCAATCCTCCACTGGACAAGGAGCTTCTCTGTAAAGGAAGCCTAGATCCAAAGGACACACTGTGCTCCCAGCACTGCTTTCTTGGTGGTATGAGGTCCCCCATTCTCCGCTTGGTCCCCTTTCCTTTTATCTCTTGTAAGATAAAAGGTGATGCAGGCCTCACCTCAGGGAAACTCCCTTTACATTGGATCAGGGATATGACCTGAGCAAGGGTGTTACATCCCACTCTAATCCTCTTTAACATAATCTAATCTTGCCTTATTAACCACAGGCAGAGATTAGGATTTACAATACATAGGAGAATTGTATCAATCACAAAATAGAGGACAACCACACAATACGGGAATCATGGCCCAGCCAAACTGATACACATATTTTTGGAGGATGCAGTTCAATCCATGACAGAGACCATTAACTGTTAGCTTTAAAACTTATTGCCACTGAGTCGATTCTGACTCATAGCAATCCTTTAGGACAGAGTAGAACTGCATCATAGGGTTTCCAAAGCTACAAATCTTCATGGAAGCAGACTGCCACATCTTTCTTCCATGGAGCAGCTGGTGGGTTCAAACAGCTGACCTTTCCTTTAGCAGCCGAGGACTTAACCCCTCTGCCACCAGGGCTCCTTACCTAGAAGTAAAAATATTTTTTTCAAAAATATTATTAGAATAGGATATATTGGTTTTAAATTTTTTATTTAGGATTGGGTTTAATTCTTATATGAGTAATGTGTTCATTTTATCAAGGCTAATATCACGAGAATGAGGGAAGTGGTGGTCCCATGTGGGGCCTTGCGTGTGGGAGACTTAGATTTGATTCCCGGCTAGTTCACCTCATGCACAGCCAGCACCGGCCTGATGGTGCTGGTTTGTGTGTTGCTATGATGCTGAACTGATTTCAGTGAGATTCCAGACTAAGACAGACTAGGAAGAAAGGCCTGTGACCTACTTTGAAAATTAGCCAAGGAAAATCCTATGGATCACAACTGCCTGGTTGACTACCGACCCTAGGGTTGGCACAGGACCAGACAGCATTTTGTATGTATAAAGAGAAAGAAGTGGAGAAACATTATTGCTTGAAAAAATGATCTAGCATACATTTTTAATTACTGTAATAAATTGAATCAACATTTGTTAGCAAAATACAACCCGAACTACAACTACCTAACTTTAGATAACTGGGTAAAATTAATAAGGTGTAGGGTTGCTATGAGTCAGAATCGACTTGACGGCACTGGGTTTGGTTTGGTTTGGTTATGGGAAGTAAGCACTAAAGTTTTGAAAGAAAAAGAGGCAGTCACAAAATCAGGTCTGGTGAGTGAACCATTTAGAATTTGGTTAAAAGCATCTGTTCTGTAGATGAGTAGTGGGTGATATGGAGGTTGTCAGGTAAGCTCCAAGTGGAATAGGCTATAAATTGGTGAAATAGGAGAAAAAAGAGCGTGATCAAAATGTGTTTTGAATCTCATATGTTGCTAAATTCTGAAGCCCTTAGTAATTTCAGCATTTTTTGTTATTATGTACCACTGTTATTTCTTGCAAACAGACCATTCTGTCAGTTTTCTTCGCCATCTCTTATTCTTTTAAAATAATATTCAACACCTTTTGTGCTTAATTGCAAAGAAAACTTGCAGTTTCTGTAAATTCTGAAGTCAGTGGTTTTGAAGATAAAGCAAACCATTCTGATAAAGGAACACAAATTCCTGACATAGTCGAAGTATGTAAAAACTCTAAAGTGTTTGAATCCCCCCAAAACGGTAGGCACAGCTTAGGTAACTATCCTGAAAATTAAGAAGTCAAAAACTGCCTCTTTGTTTAGAAATTCTACTTGCATGATTTGTTCAAGATAGCCCTTTTGTGAAAAGGATTTTGACTGTAAAGAGTGAATAAATGAATGAATAAGCATTTTTTATTGAACAAGCTTGGCTTTGTTCTCTGACTGCTCTTCCTTTGTTGTTGTGATGTATGCTCCCAATTCATGCAATGCCCAACATATTTTCCTTCTCTTTAAGAAATATCCCTTAGTCAAATATTATTTGGAGATTATTATTTTCACTTCTAAACAATGTTACATATATATTCGATATTTTCTTTTTGTTGACAGACATCTATTTTGAAGCATCATCTAGAATATCGATAAAAACCTTTCCGAATACCCTCAAAACCCAAAAACCAAACCCATTGCCCATGGAGTAGATCCCAACTCATAGCAACCCTGTAGGACAGAGTAGAACTGCCCCGTAGGGTTTCCAAAGCTGTAAACCTTTATGGAAGCAGACTGCCACATCTTTCTCTCTCAGATCAGCTGGGAGGTTTGAACAGCCAACTTTTTGGTTAGCAGCCAAGCACTTTAACCACTGTACCACCAGGGCTCCTAAATACTCTCAAGGCTGCCTGAACAAGGGCTGAAGGGTAGCAGCTTCTGTTCCTTATTTTCTATATCCCTTCTATTTCCCCCACGTTTACTGAATGGAAGCCCTGGTAGAGTAGTAGTTAAGTGCTTCGGCTGCTAACCTAAAGGATCGGAAGTTCATATCTGCCAGGCACTCCTTGGAAACTCTATGGAGCAGTTCTACTCCATCATATAGGGTCACTGGGAGCTAAAATCGACTCGATGGTTATGGGTTATTTACTGAATGTTTTCTAAGTAATGGATAAAAAGAAAATGAAGATATAAAAATTATCTAAGATACATGGGCATGTACAACCCATTTTACCATCGTAAATTTGTTTATCTGAGGTTTGGATTAATTATTGCAGTCACAAGTCTAGCCCCTTTATTTGAAAATGCACCAGGCAGATAACCTCCTGTCTTAGTGAGGAAGCCCACCATTGCTGAAGCTCTTAGGAACGAAAGGAAATGGTGTACGGAAGAAACGAGTAAAGAAAGGACGTGTGAATATTGTTTTCCTGATTTGTTCACTCACCTCTTTTTGCTTTTATTTTTTTAAGGCCCATGGGCAAGTAGTTATTTTAAAATTTGTTGTAAAGTTGCCTTTTCAAAGGAGTCTAAAATGCCTTTTATATTTTTCATTGATATGCAAATCTAAAACTTCACTGGAAAGCATATGTAAATTAAGGTGGCATTATTAGAGTTTGAAAATTTTTTGAACTCAAAATGGCTGAGTCCTCAGATCATGAAAATTCCACAAGTCGTCTGTATTTCTTTGTAACCTCTCCTGACCTTGTACACCTCAATCAGTGGAAGAAATTCAGATTTTATCCTTTATCTTTTGCTCTGCTTCAAAAGTTCCAAACTCAGCAACTCTGTCACCTTGTTCCAGGTGCATAAAGTCAAGTATAAAAAGTATTAAAAAAAAGAAATATCTTTCTTTCTTCCACTTAACAAACTTGCTTTTAAGAGTAGCAGGTAAAATAATCCCAAATCAATCTGTTACATGGAAATGTTATTTTACATTTATATGGCATTTTTTGTATTCATTGGGCTTAACGTTGCAAACTTGACCTTCCATTCCAATATGGCAGCTTAATACTTTTTCAGATGAGGAAGGTTAAGTAGCCTGTCTGTATTTACATGATGAACATGTTAGAATTCAAACTCATTTTCTGAGTTTTAATGCATTCTGCTTCCCTCTTCTTTTTAGTTTAATTTCCCCAAATTAAATTCTCAGAGTTGGAGTGCTGGGTGCTTTGAAATTTTAATTTAACAACCTGTTGCCATTGAGTCAATTATGACTCATAGGACCCTATAGGACAGAGTAGAAATGCCCCATAGGGTTTCTAAGCAGCGGCTGGTGGATTTGAACTGCCAACCTTTCAATTAGCAGCCGAACTTTAACCACTGCACCACCAGAGCTCCAAATTTTAATTTAGACTCCTGAAAAACACTTGTTTATGATAGACTTATGCTTACTTTTCTGTGATTTAAGTGCTTGTTTTCAAAAAGTTTTAAAAAATGTTAGAAACGTAAATGAAACAAGAATGTAAAGTTAAGCCTCTGAACTGGTAGGTTTTTTATTTTGATAAAATCCTCGTGGGAGTTCTGGTCCAATCTTTGATATCTGAGAACATTTGTCCTCTGGAACAGACATGTGGAATATGTCTCTGGAAAGTGGCGTGTTATTAATGTTCTATTTTATTGTATATCTGTAGACTATCACATAGGAGAGAATAGAATATTTTGTTGGTATATCCTTTGAACCTTAAAGTATTCAGTGGCTACTTATGTCACAGGTCTATAAGATAAAGAAAAGTCTAATCTCAGCCTAAGTTTTTGGTCATATAATGTGTAGCCAGATCAGAAATAGATGGATAACAAAATGGTTGAATAATGAACAGATGGGAAAATGAATGAATGAATGAACCTTATAAGCAAAGGCTTTAATGAAGTCGTATTAAATATCATGATTCTGTGTGTGATATATTGTGAAATACAAATAAAAAGCACTTTCTCTAGGCTATTAATTATTTGGTTATGCCAGAGTTATTCAACTACCTAAATTGTTATGACCTTCTCACATTGAAATGTTATCCAAAGGAGAAAATTCAAACGTAGGAACATGATGCCTGGACAAAAGTATTCATTTCAACACTGCAATAACCCCCAATTTGAACCCGTAGAAATTCTGAATAGTAGGGAAAAGGTTAAGCTAACTATGGTGCATTCCCACCATGATTTTTTTTTATAACTCCTATTTAAAATGAATACTAGAAAGAACATGGGCTTTGGGATCAGATAGACCTAGGTTTGAAACCTTCTGTCACTTCCAAACTATTCACAACACAAAGAGTCTCCTCGAATCTCTTTGCCCTCTCAGAGGTCCTTTGTAGGGTCCCCCTGACATGGCACAGACTGCCTATGGTGTTGTGTATGTTCAAGTGTGTGCTCTCAGAAAGGCCGAATCTGTTTTGAGAGGTAGTCTGACAAAAGTTGGAATCGACTGGATGGTAAAGGGTTTAGTTGGTTTTTTTTTTTTTTTTGGCCTGACGAAACACTTAAGGAAGGGATTAACTTTGGGATCGGATAGGCATGTCAAATTTTAGCCATGTGCAAGCAGTGTGGTATTTGGTACATTAATTAACTTCCTTTCAAGCTCAGAGTCTTTATCAATAAAAATGCAACTAATTATACCACTCACTTCATGGGATTATTATGATGAAAAAATAAGATAATGTATACCAGCACCAGGCTAGGTAGGGATTAGTTGTCTAAAAAATGGTAATTATTAGTGCGCTTGTTGTTGGGTGGTTATGCTAAACTAAAACTCCTACAAAAAAATATTTTAAGTGTTCATTTTTGCATAAATAATGAAGTCCAAATATGACATTAAAGGCTGTCCATTACCATGTCTAATCCACCTACCTGGCCATATTTTCTACCAACATTCTTTACATATACCAACATTCTCAACACAGCAGCCTCCTGATCATCTCCCAAATATTGCCTGAATCCCCACCTTTGAGCATTTTCTCCTGATCTGCCCTCAGACCAGATTGCTTTTCTCCTTCCTCTAGCTTTGCCTATCGAGCAATCCTTCCCATTCTTCCAGCGTCAACTCAAGTGGAGCTTCCTGCTACAAGCCGTCTGTAAAGCACTCAGTCTGAATTGTTTCTCTCCCCTCTGTTCCTACAGCACATTGTATTTAATACTATGGGTCACATTTCCCATGTATTATAATTTTGTTTGTTTGACTCTTTCACCATATTTTAAGTTTTTTGAAGACAGAGGCCATCTCCCCTCAGTTTACTAATCTTTTTGTACATAGTGAACATTCATAAAATGTATGTCAATTTGAACTCAAAATTTACAGAAAGCTTAGAAATGACCTTGTGTAACTCCTCTTGGTAGGTGTGTGCCATTTGAAGTGCCCACATGAGTGTGATTTTTCTCATTTTTACATATCACATTTTTATTTACCCGACATTGGCTCTAAAAAGGCAAAAAATATGGGGATACTTGACCCCAAATCCCTTTTCCCTCTCTTCATTTTAATTAAATGCATAGATGGAAGGTTTATGGGTACAGTTATATGCGTGTAATTTTCTTTCTTCCTAGACTAGTTGATGGACCTAATCTACTATCTAGATTACAAAACTGGAAAATTTGTAATACTTCAAGATATTGAAAGATAAATGCATTTGATTGACATGGTAGCTTTGAAAAACTTGTGGATCTCTCAGAAAAAGAAAGAATCAAGAGATTGCAAATGTAATGTTTTACCATTCTTTCTTTAGAAAAAGGAGAAATTTTTGGTCTTAAATTTCACTAACTGCAGAGGTGGGTGGTGAGACTGGGGAGAGAAAAGGCCAAAATTTGACCCTAAACTGAACTTCAGCTGATCTTGAAGCATTCCTAATTCTGGTCTGTTAAAAAAAAAAAATTCTATTTTGAGCAGGCTGGTCTATAACTTCACCCATTAATAGGTAATGTCAATCAGGTCGCTAAAAACAAGAAAAGTTTCTTCTGTCTATTCCTGATTTCTTGATTTACATACAAAGTTATGGACCATTTTTATAAGAAATAACTCTCTGTGTGACTGAAAAGTTCAATTAAATTGCAAAATTGTATGTATGTATATAATTTCCTTCTTAAGGAATTTATACCCAAATTAATGGCTTGTTCTTTCTTGACTTAGAGAATTAGATAAACCCTTGAAATAAGCATACTAAAATGGTTAATGATGTCACCTTCTTTCAAGGAGCCAGTACATTTGATAACCCACTCAAACAATCAAAATGGTCTAAATGTAATCTTCTCTTTTTAAATATTCTGATTGCTTTCACTAGGTATTTTATATTTAATAAATAGTCACATTCACTATATAAATGAATCCAACCAAGATCCAACTCTGTGTAAAGAAGTGATTGGATTGACAGTCTTTGGCAAAGAAAACCCATCAGATTTTTAAACTGTTAAGGTCAGAGTAGATTTTCAAAAACATTTTTTCCTGATCATATCAAGTGGTGAACGCAAACTTTAAAGTTCTCCAGTATTTTCCAAGTCAGTATAAGATCCAAGCCAAGCCAGTTGCCATCGAGTCAATTCCGGCCCATAGCGACCCTGTATGACAGAGTAGAACTTGCCTGTAGAGTTTTCAAGGAGCAGCTGGTGGATTCACCTGCTGACCTTTTGGTTAGCAGCTGTAGCACTTAACCACTATGCCACCAGGTCTCCAATATAAGATCCAGTTTTCTTTTATCAGAAATGGAAAGAAATTATTTAAATATTACATTACTTTCTTTTTAAGAGCTAAATTAGTTCACATGTAATCTTAACTTGGAAACTTTATTTGACTTAGAAAAGTTCTAAGATAAGTGTTAAACATCTTGTCTTATGGGCCCCTTCCCCATTTCACCTCAAGTTGCTTCTTCAACCCCGTCTTACAGAATTCTCCTTAAATTCACCTTTTATCCAGTGATACTGGACTTCTCACTCTTCCCTGAATATGTACTTTTATTGCTTTCTATCCTGCTAAGTTTCAAACCACTTATAAACATGTAAAATTCTGCCATTTTTCCTTGAAGACTGGATCATATTTGTGTACCATTTATAAATAAAATACATGTATAAGAAAACATATAGCTATTATAAATAAATGCTACCTTTATTATTAAATGTGATTATTAGGGTTTAAAACTCTTAACTAAATAACAATCCAATATAATTATTTAGGATAGTTTAATGGTCCACCACCACTACTGCCAGTTTCAGCCCAGTTGATTTCTGACTCATGGAGACCCCATTTGTATCAGAGTAGAACTGGGTCTCATAGGGTTTTCGTTGGCTGATTTTTTGAAGGTAGATCACTAGGCCTTTCTTCCAAAGTGTTTCTGGATATATTTGAACCTCCAGTCTTTCAGTTAGCAGCCAAGAGCATTAACCCTTTGCAATACCCAGGGACTACATTTTAATGGTAATTATACTGAAATACATATTTTTAAAATTTATGTTGTTACTATCTTAACTTCTAGCCCCAAGGAATTAAAACTATTGTATTTATTATTATTATAATGACTGTTATTATCACCAAAATATGTTACTTTGAACCTAATGGCTTTGAAAGATTGATGAAATGACAGTAGTACTTAAAAAATGTCAAACTAACAAAGATTAGACTGGATTATAAGACATAAAATGATCTCATGAAGAGAGTGCTTCTTAGCTCAAGATACATAAGACGAAATGGGCAACTCCTCTCTGGAGGTGAGATCAGAAGGCAGAAAGGGACAGGAGCTGATTGAATAAAAAAAAAAAAAAAGTTTTTTTTTTTTTTTAGACACTGGAAATCTGAGGTGGAAAGGAGGAGTGTGCTGTGTCATTGTAGGGAGAGCAGCTAGAGTCACATAACAATGTGTGTATAAATTTTTGTGTGAGAACTAACTTGAAGTGTAAACTTTCACTTAAAGCACGATTTAAAAAAATCAAACTAATATTAACTAAATTCTTTAGCATAAAAATTCTTTAGCATAAAAAGAGCAAAATATGTTCACAAATAGACATGGAATACTTGCCTAGTGTATACTGTTTTCCCTTGGTCTACTAGTTCAAAACTAGATGTGAAACCCAATTTTTAGTTAATGAAGAAGAGTGAGAACTGGCACATATTTTTAGAGTTTAACAAGCTTATGATGAAATAGATATAGATAGAGTTGATTTTCTAGAAAGTTTTCGTAGCATATATTGCAAGGGCTACACAGTAAATATTTATTTTATATTTAAAGTATCAAAATATTTATTTTAAAACATGTTTATTTTTGTAAATAAAGGTACAAAGAAATGGGTAAAATGGTAAAAGAAATCAAATTTTAGTAATACTAAATTAAGTCATAACTAAATTAAGTCACTGTGATTCACAGGGTTTTCATTGGCTGATTTTCAGAAGTAGATTGCCAGACCTTTCTTCCTAGTCCATCCTAGTCCAGAATCTTCACTGAATCCTGTTCGGCATCATAGCAACAAGCAAGCCTCTGCTGAACCCTTAATAACTTGTGATATTTAATTAGCTGGGCACATTACAAAGTATCTGCTGGGAAAGCATGTAAGACAAGGTATTTTCTAATAAGAAAATTATTTCTTCTCTCTATGAAAATTGGTATGGGAAGTCTTTTTTGTTTGTTTTATAAACAAATAATTGAGTTAACAGTTTCTAATTGGTAGAAGTGATTTTCTACTATAAATTATGAAAATTCTTAAATATTTTTACTTATTCAAATATAATAAGAATTTATTTATATAAAGAAAAAATTTTTTATATAAATAGATGTGTGTATATGTTTATATGTGTGTAACATTTAAATATTTCAAAGTTACAGTTTTTTTTAAATAATATTAATTTGAGAGTAGATAGGTATCACAGGATTCTGGATTATGTGCAAATTAAAATACCTAAAATGTTTATACATAGCACTGAAAACCTCATTCATGTGAATGTAATTATGAAGAATACATTAATATTGTAGTAGAGAACAAAGTGTGGGAGTTGCCTAATTTTAGTCTTATTTTAAAACAATGAGAAATGTAACTAGTAGTTTGATTTTAAATGATTATGTTCATAAAATTAAGCTGGGTCCGTTCAAGAATTTTCCCTCCAGTCATCAAGGATGTTATCTAGTAGACTGATTATTTCTGGATTGGTTGGTTTAAATGTTAAAAGGGGGAGTTTTTTTTATGGTGTTCACCCCCAAAGCAATGAAATGTTTTAGTGGGGAGGAGATGTGGAATTTGTGCATTTCAGGACAACTGAACTGGACATTAGAAATTATGCAGATCAACGTTCTTATTTTACAGGTGAGAAAACAGGTCCTGAGCGGTTATGTCTTCTAGCAGATCCCACAGCCAGTTAATAGGCAGAAATGGACATAAGTGCAGAGCTCCTACATTTTTGTTAGTGCAATTTTCTGTTACCCTGAATTTTTTAAAAATAGTTCTCACCCCATTAAATTGTCATTGTTGTTGTTAGCTGTCATTGAGTCGGTCCCAGACTCATGGCGACAAAATAAAACACTGCCCAGTCCTGCGCCATTCCCATGATTGGCTGTGAATAGGACCATTGTGATCCACAGGGTTTTCATTGGCTGATTTTCAGAAGTAGATTGCCAGGCCTTTCTTTCTAGTCCATCTTAGTCCAGAATCTTCACCGAACCTTGTTCAGCATCGTAGCAGCAAGCAAGCCTCTGCTGAATGAATGCTTCATTATTTATGAAACCTCATTTCTAACTGCTCCAGACTATGTGTTTGTAGCCTGTGTACACAGTGACTGCCACGGAAGAACCAGTCACATGCTTAACAAGTGAATGAACTTAAATACCTTTTTAGGAATTTAAGGCCTCCTGGGGAATTGCTGGGGCCCTGGTGGTACAGTGGTTAAGAGTCTGGTTGCTAACCAAAAGGTCGGCAGTTCAAATCAACCAGCTGCTCCTTAGAAACCCTATGGGGCAGCCCTACTCTGTCCTCAAGTGTCGCTATGAATTGGAATCAACTAGACGGCAATGGGTCTGGTTTGGGGAGTTGCTACTCACTATGTGATCATCATCAATCACTGAGTATAACCTGAAAAGCACACTTTATCACTATATATATTTTTCACTCTTTTTAGTCAGAGGTACAATTACTAAGGAAGCCACTGATTATTGATCTAGAGTAATAGAAATAGCCACCCACTTGAATAAGATAGTAAAAACACCTTGTTGCTCGCATATTAATTGATCTAGCTAGAATAGGAGAAATAAAGTGTATTTGTGACTTGTCTGTCTATATTTTTAACACGGTAAAACTGAGTTGAAAAGTTTGCCAGTCATATATATTCATTTTCCAAAAACAAGTATTTTTTTGATGGTTGTTGTGAAGAACATGATGCGTTTAAATCAAGTTATGGTGCATAGCATAATTTGAATGCCAAGAATACTTCTGTTATTTACTCTTCCAGGCTTTTTTTTGGTTTAAGTTTATGCAACTTTTATGGAAGCCTTTTTGCATCAAGGATTGATGGCTTCGGCTTTTGTTTTTTGAGAGTCCTAGCTTTTTGTCCTACAGGCAGTTGTATTTTTTCTAAGATAGAGCAAAAGTGGCTGCTGCCCCTTGGGTTTCTCTTCTTTCTGTGCCAGAACCACCTCCCTGCAAGGCTGCTTATGGAACCATCCTAATCCGCCTTTCTTTCTCCCAGGACTCTGGCTCCTTGGGGATTTGCCTGCCTAGCTTGATGGAGGTATTCCAGCTCTGCTCTCTTTCGGATAGTATTTCTCATTCATTTTATCTAAATAGAGGATTATATGAGCTAAACATGATTAAACTTGAGATATGAGTAGGTACATTCCTGGTATCTGGTTTTGTTGGAGGGTCGGTTCTTACGATGTTTCTGCATGTAAGGTAGTTCTTTAATGTAACTGTCTTTAAATAGTGACAACTCATGGCAAAAAGTTTTGAAGAAACTTAAGCGAGTTATTTCAACCAGGCATTTAAGTGCTTAATTCAATTAGCGACTCATAAAGTCTGTGTTGATGAAGATGCCAATAGTCTGTATAAGCAGTAATTGCATGAAACGAACATTTTGTAGAAGGGAATGTGGGGTTTGTAGATCCTTAGGCAAATCTTCACTGTTGGTTGGATTTATTTAAAGCGCTTTTCTGGTCACCTTTGAACCTCAATGATTTCTCCAGATGTACAGAAGTGAACAATGTCAAAATCTTGCTGCTCCAGCAGAACTGATTCCAGCTGGCTGGGAACTGGATCTGCAAGTCATTGGTTACAGCTGTGTTTCGATTTATGTGATGGTTGAAAAAATAAATTACCCGATTAGATGGCTAGAAAGAGGACTCTTTGTTTAGCCCTTGTGTGGGGACTGAAAGTGTTTATGGTGCTGTTTTCTACGCAGTCTTTGCAAAGTAAGCTGGACAAATAGACTTATTCAATACTCCTAAGAAATGTCGCATATTCAGCTTTAATTCTTTACTAAAGAAACTGTATTTTTTATAATGCTTTCATCCAGCAAGTGTGTTAAAGGTCTAGCATTTAAAAGAAGCAGTAAGTTTTCCGTCCTACTGAAAGCACTGTATTTAGTAATTGAAAAGCAGTTTTCTTTTGCTTAATGTTGTGTATACGTTAAAACATGTCTTTGTCAGGCGCAGAAATGGAAATCCGTTTGCTCTTAAATTCAAAGCTTTATGATAGCAAAGCATCTGAGCATAAATTGTTATTTAACCTTCCTCCTTCTTGAGTTATGGCTCATGACACATAAGGGAAAATAAATTAATTGAATCGCTAAATAAAGAAATATAAGCAGGCATTACTGCAAAGAAATAGACACGCCTGTGGGCCACTCAGGCTATGAAGGTTTTGATATTGTGAATATTTTCTTTGTTACCTAAGTTTATAGAGAGAATGGGTAGAGTATTAAACAGCATGTAACTTTTCATATTAGTAAAAGTCAAGATGCTAATAATTCTTGGAGGTTTAAAATACACTCTTTTGCAAAATAGTCTCCCAAGAGGAACGATATAATACTGTATGAGTGTTTTCTTTTTTTGCATTATTTTTCGAATGTTGTTTAAGTTGGGTAATTCAGTTTCATTTCAGTTACAAGGCTGTCAAGATCAATGGATTGTTTGCAGTGCAGCTAGCTCCACTGAGGTGTTAAAAAAATGAACACATAGGTAACTCTGAAAAGCTGGCTGCAATGATGCTTTCGTTGTTATTTTCCAAAACTGACACTGATCTTCTAGATGGATTCAATACTTTTTGAAAGTCTTTTCTTTATGCTCTGTACAATCCTAAAAAGGAACCTGATTCTCCAGTGAATTTGAAAATGGTGCTACCAAGCCCTTGATAAGGTGTCACGATGTCCACCAAGTTCAGTAGCAATTCAGCATGGGAATACTCAGACATGTATCATATTTTCTAAAAACAATGATTTTTTTAATCCATTTCATTTCTTAAGCTGAGATATACATTATGGAGTTTAGGTGATGCAAAATAAATAACCATAATGTCTCCAAAAGGAGACAAAGGTGGGATTGATCTGTCTTGAATTGGCAGTTCTGCTGTGTCAGTCGGTTTTCTTGATCGATGAAAGTATACCCTTTGACCCTTAACAAAATCAATGTGATTGATTGAAAAGGATGGGAACAAAGCAAGAGAACACAGGGTACACTTGAACCTTCAGTGTTCAGAAATATCTAAGTTATGTTTGTAATGCTTGGAAGTGTGTAGCGTACCATGTTTTCCTCCACCCCCGTCTAAGTGAAACTTGTTGACCTTATTTTGGAAACCCGTGTAATAGTTTGAACTTATGCTATTGTGCCATTCTTCATAAAAGAATATGTTTTGAAAAAACTTATCCCATTGTATTTATACTTCTAAAAGTATGTTAGTCAGGGAGCAATGATATCTAACGCCAAGCATAAAAAAAACCAAACCCACTGCCATTGCGTCGACTCCGACTCATAGTGACCCTATAGGACAGAGTAGAACTGCTGCACAGCATTTCCAAGGAGCACCTGTGGTGGACTTGAACTGCCGACCTTTTTTTGGTTAGCAGCCATAGCTCTCAACCACTACATCACCAGGGCTTCCAGCATAGAGATAGCAAAGTGAAATTTCTATCTTGGAAAGAATACTTACGATACTGTTTCAAAAATTATTTTAATGGGAAAAAAATCTGGAAAGTATAAGCATCTATAAAGAGAAGATTTTTAATTTCATATAATTTACTGTATCCTTTGTGAACTATTCCTGTTATGATCAGATAAAACATTTTCTTTTCTTTATAGTAAAAAAGAAAAACCTAGAAAATAAACACATTTCTTCATATTGAAGATAACTCTAAAAATTTAGAATAAAAGTGATTATGCAAAACCAGAATAATAACTATTTCCTAATAACTTTATTCTATCTCAATTAAGCAGCATTTCAAAAATGAGTATTTTTAAAAATCAAAAAAGATGTTTTTCAAAGTTCTTTAGAGTTGACAGGAATTTTTTTAACCTGTAATTCATCCGATTCTCTGATTTTATTTTTATTCAAATTTATAAAATCTACTTAAGGTTTTATAAACAGGTTTTATCCTAAAATGTTTAAATGCATAACTAAAGCTAAAATATGTTTATTCATCCAATTAATTCTAAAGTGGTTTTTTTGTCCATATAGGTTCATTTTTGCAATCGGTTATTCAATCAAATTATGAGTTCATCATCTGAGGATGTATACGGATTGTATACACATGTTTTAAATCTTAGAAAATTGTTGTTGTTGTTAGCTGCCTTAGAGCTCTCCCCCGCCTCGTAGTAGACCCCCTACACAGTGGGACCAGACCATTGTGATGCACAGGGTTTTCATTGGTTGATTATTTGGAAGTAGATCGGCAGGCCTTTCTTCCTAGTCTTATTCTGGAAGCTCTGCTAAAACCTGTGCAGTATCCTAGCTTCACACAAGCCTCCACTGACAGGTGGGGGGTGACTGTGCATGAGATCCCCAGGTCTCTGGTCTCCCGCACATTGTAGAGAATTCTACCACTGTAGCACCTCTGCCCTCAGAAATTACTACTATCTTTATTTCTAAAATGAAATTATTTTCTGTGTCATTCCAAATAAATAGAAATTTAAATGTAAATAGGGTAACACACATGAAATATCTAATACAACATTTTGGTATTGCCGCATTGTGCAGCTAATATGAAATGATGTATTTCTGAGATTCAATTACAATGCGATATATCACAAGGACCTAGGAAGAGGATATACTATTAGTCTTACTGGGCAGAAGTGCTGCGTGACAGTGTTGTGAGTATTAAATGAGATAATTATGTATACAAACATCTAAATAATAGGTGGTAATGCAACATGTGTTTCCAATTTTACTCCCATTCCAGTGCACAAAATTTTAGAGCTGAATTAGGCCATGGTGATAACCTAGTCCTCCCTTCTAATTTCAAAGACTATTTTAAACAAAGATTCTGAAGGCTAAGTGACTCATTCAAGATCATAATTAATTACTGAACTGGCACTAGAGCCAGTTTTCCTGACTCTTAGATCACTTCTCTTTTCACCTCCCCACTGTTTTTTCAAGGATTTGTATGTAGTGCCATAAGCAAAAAAGTATTTTTCTATAGTTATGCTAGTTAAAACATAACTTGTTATTGACCGTGTGCCATCATATTCAGACTTCATTTACGATAATAATTCTAAAGTCATTTGGTATCATTTAAAACTCGCCCACTTATGTCCTCTCCTAAAAAGCCAAGATTAATTCTTTTCTTTCTAACCTGTTAGGAAACACATCATTAACACAGCAGAAATGTTCATTTATTATTAGTATATGGCACAGTGCTTAAGAGCTCAGTCTGCTAACCAAAAATATTCGCAATTCGAATCTACCAGCCCCTCCTTGGAAATCCCATGGGTCAGTTCTACCCTGTTCTATAACATTGCCTTGCATCAGAATCGACTTCACGGCAGTGGGTTTGTTTGTTTTTTCAATACTCCTACTAACTATTGGGGAAAAAAACCCTACGGATTTAAATATACTATTGGTGGGTTATGATACAGCATTTTTTCACGGTGCCCAGATTGCCCCTCATTATCATTCCCTGCCTTTTCCCTGGAAGAGAAGCATTCCATCAACATCCTAAAGACCTGTTTGCTCATGCACAATGGTGGCTATTGTCACTTTCCCCTCATGACCTCCCTCATGTTCATGTTTTTGCTCTGTTTTTCCTAAGATTAGCTCTCCTAAAGTCTCCTCTCTGTGATGTGACTGACTGTGGTCCCCTTGTGGATCTCCACCACAGTCTGGATTGTAAAGTGGTTTGCACACTTGGGAAAAGCAGAGATAGAAACAGAGAGAGAAAGAGGGAGAGAGAGACGGAAAGAGAAGGGGAACTACTGCTAGTGTTATAAAAAATAATCGCATCCAATTCCTAAATCCAGGAGTGAACGTTAGATTTCACATGCCATGGTCTAAAGAATCGTTCCTAAAAGGAAGGAAAGTCTATGTCATTATTTTTTTTTCATGATAGCGTGATTTTCTGCACTTACATATATCAAAAGAGAGGGGTAGTAAGTTCAGGTTGACAAATAAACCTTTTGCATCCTAGTCAGAAAACCTCTGAGTTGAACACTGAATTATTCTCTAGTCCAAATACTAAAGTTCTAAAAGAAAAATATAGATCAGTTTTTTTATTCTTGGTTAAAAAACACAGTATCTTTCACCATGGAATTTTTTAAGTAATAACTCATATGCATTTATAATGTATTTTCATATTGCTTAAAAAAGTTAAAGCTGATTTGTAACTCCAAGCTGTCTTATTAAGAACTACACACACACTCACACACACCCCTTCTATTTTTCTCAGCACTTTATTTCATAGAAAATGTCCAGCTAGATCTTCCCAGTCCATTGACATCTGATTCTTGTCCGTCTACCCTTTAACTGCTCTTTCTTTTCTCTTAGAAAAAAAAAAAGAGTTTAACCATAGTCATTGCTGTTCTGCTCTTAACTTCTTCATCCATCTAGAAAACAGAGAGTTCTCACCTTCTGTGAACAGTATTTTTTTTTTTTAAGGACTTTTTGTCTGTATTTTTGCTACTCACACTACTGTTACAGCCCTTCTCTATTGAAAATGGAAATGGGCGTTAGTTGCCACTACAAAGTGCGGTACTCTCACTTCTGGGAAGGTTAGACACACAAGCATCTCAGATTTATTCTGACTGAGTATTTTTTGTGTCTTCTGATGATTTTGTTATAAACTACCATAAAGTAGTTTCTATATAAGCCTTGCCTTTAAGTAATCTTGTACATTTCAGAACCATTAGCAAATAAAAGCATTGGGTGCCCTTCAGTGAAAAGAAATTCTCTTTATTTTAGATCTACAAATAAATCAATACCACTTCATTCACATGCTTTCTCACCTTCAGATAATGCCACCCTGAAAAGAGACTGGAATGAAAATATTGAATTCCAAAAATCAGTTAAGATATAAAGCTTTTCACAAAGCCAGTTTAAGTAGACAGTGTCCAACAGAACTTTCTGCGAGGTTGTTTGATGTCGGCATTGTCCAAAATGGCAGCCATCAGACACATGGCTCCTGTACATATGCAACATGACTAGGGCAACTGAGGAACTGAATTTTGAATTTTGTTTCTTTTTATTTAAAATAGCTACATGGGGCTGGTAGCACTTTATTGGAGAGCACAAGTTAGGTGAAATAAAAAAAATTATACAAGTAGTAAAAACAATATTTTGTACAGGTCCATTAAGTCTGAGTTCAAGTTTGAACTGTAGATTATCTTTTGTCTGCCATCCCCCTTACACATAACCTCACCAACTACTTGAAATATGATTCCCATAAGACTAATTTCAAATGGCTCTTATAAGAAATAAAAGGTCCCTGCCTTAGTTGTAAGATAGAAGGCAGGTCGTATTAAAGTATTTAGAGGAGTTAATGATAATGCCTTCTTAAACTTAACATAACATTTGATAAACATTCAGATCTACCTTGATTATATTTTCATAAATTAACAGAACAATCCCAGATAGCATATAAAAATAATTGGTCTAGCAAGGCCATGCTTGCATTTCATTGTTTTAATTCAGTGTAAAACAGAGTCAAAAATTGACCTTGGTAAATCCTTTAGCCATAGCCAAGGCATAAACTCTCATTTAGGTCTGCTTTAGTACTGACGATTAGAAGTTTAGAATAAGGAGAGACCTTAGGCCCATATCTATGACAGCGGTAATTGAACTGATTGATTACAACATCTTCTTTCAAACAAATATTGATTTAATCAAGTCTGTACTCCCATTGGCCCTAAAGGTGGTCCTGATAGAAGCTTCAGCCTTGAAACTGGCTAACCCCTGTCTGGACATAAATATTTTAAATGCATGCCCATTCAATTATAATTATTACTTTTCTTCAAACCTTTTTTTTTTTCCTACTAATTTTCTAAATTCCTTGGTTATTATGTTTATGTTTTCTGTAAAGTTAAAGTGATGTGTGTATCCGTCCCTGTATATGTAATAAAAAGAGTTGACATGGATTGGGGGGGGGGAGTTGTATTTGTGTCTGTTGTTTCTGATTCACAGAGTGAAAAGTGAGGTGTTTGTGCAGACAATGCACAGAGCTGAGATATCAGTAGGCAGTTTGCTGTAAGCACGTGTTCAATTATTAAGATAGTCGACTTTTTATGTCTGATAGCCATAGCGAGGTCATGACATTAATTTATCCAGAGTATTGTGGGCAACTGTCTAGAAAAAAAAAAAAAGCGTAAAGGACACAGATAGTGGAGAAAGAAAAAAAAAAAGATGGGTGTGAGCAAAGAGAGATGGAGAGATGACAAATTCACTGCACACACAGCAGGAAGAAGTCGGCAGGCATCTCACTGTTGCCGGCGATTAGTATTTTCAGCTATGCTGTGCGTGTGTTCATTTTTATTTCAATTTCACGTTAAATTCCAACTTGACCATTATGCCTGAATCTTCATTTTCTCCAATCTAATTTCATATATTATTTGCTTCTTTGATGCTTAATGATTTTTTGCCGTCCATTCCTTTTCCTCTTCTCTTCATTCTTCCCCTTCTTCTTTCCTTGGCTAAGTTTCCTTTTCCTCCTCCCTCTCTGATTCTTCCCCTTCCTGCGTCTCTCTCTCTGTCTCCTTGAATTTATGCGTTTAACTCCATATTTCCTTCTGATGCCCATTTCTTTTTCACTTCAGTGTTTTGGTTTTTGTGATTTTCTTTTCCTTTCAAAGCAGGAGACTGTACGAGCTGATTTTAGAGATTCATGTCCTACTTCAAATGCTTCTTTCTCTTTACGGGTTTTGTCATGTTTTCTTCGGAGCCTCTACAAATAGGTGCCCTTCACGTTTGCTGCCACAGTTTTGTTGCCAAACTGCTACCTTAGTTGGTCCTGCAGTCTGCACTGCATGCTGGGATCTGTCTGTGTGGGTAAACTGAAATCTCTACAGAACCAGCCAGCATTCATTCAGGTTGGCTGGAGGATTGCCGTACTTAGCTTCCCTTTGTCCGCATTTGTTGTATGCTGCAGAGTCACGATGGCTAGCTCTGTCTGGCAAGTAATACAGAAATATTGCTCACATAGGAAGGACAGGTAGGCAGTTTACCACACTCTGTCATTAGAGGGAACAATTGAAGAACAATTGAAGAACAAAGGAACCGGATAAATACGGATATACTGTCTTTTGGGTTCTGAAACACTGTGGCACAAACACTACCGTATTCAGCCAAATATTTTACTTCCTTTTGTAATAATGCAATAGTTCATTAACTTCACATACGTGCACACATCCATATTTTACGAGAACACATGTATTCAATCTTTAATATTTACAGCATATAAAGTTTTTCATAATCTCAAAGACACATTTGCAAACACACAGCTATTATTGTATAAAAAAGTTCTTAAAAATATACTGATATCCTCTTGGTCGATTACAGTCCAGCAACTAGAATTTCAACAGTTTAAATCATATTGGTGATTCAGATCCTGGCAACTCTTATAATTCCTGTGAAATGAGAGCACAACTAATAAAAATATTAAGCATTATTTGTATTAAAATTGTAGTGCATTTTCATTATTAAATGGAAGCCATTGATCTACAGAGAACTGCCTCACTTGTGTGTCTCTTGGGCTGTCTGGGGCTTCTTACAGAAGTGGAAAGACTCCTTTGCTCTTTCTTCAGCCAATGGGGAAAAGAAATGAAAGCGTAGAATAAAGTCTAGGACGGTTGCTGGCATTATCTCTCTCTCTGTCACGTGTGAGCTGGATGCCTGCTTCCTGAGACAGTGGATCCAGGGTGAGACTGTGTCAGAGCCTGTTTGCACAACTGCATTTGGAGATCTGTCTTATTGATTAGGGGGGAAAGGGGTGGGAATCAGAGGGTGAGGTGAGGGGAGGACCAACTGACTACTGGCTCACTGAAGCACACGACATTTTCTTCCGGAAAGATGTCAAACAACTGAGACACTGCCACAGAGGAAGTATAAACGTGGAAAAATAAGGAGAGTCTGGAAGAAATGAAGGCATTTCTTATGAGAGCCTTGGGGCTTTTTTTTTTTTTTTTTAATTTTCCTTTTATCATTTTTGACCTGCAAGGGCTAGACTGACAGAGTCATGCAAATGCTGCAGTCCAGCAGGTCTGGGAGAGGGTGGATGCTAGACTGTGAGTTAATGTTAATGATGAGTGCAGTGAAAATACCAGCCGCCGCCACCCCCTGCACACAGAAGCGCTCTGAGTCAGCATCAGATGCTTTGCCTCGCCTCTTGCTGTGTGCCTGTATGCCTGTGCGCGCGCGTGCTCGCTCGGGCATCCGTGTCTAGCCGAGGGGAGGGGGTGGCGTGTGAGTGCGTGGAGGGTAAAAGCCAGTCAGTCAGTGAGAAGCAAAGGTACGTTGGAGAGCAACTAAAATCTGACTGATTTCCATCTTTGGAGCATCAGATGTATTCCCTAAGGAGGATGGGTCTCCGTGATGGGGGTGGTATAATTATGTTAATGTCATATTTATGGAGGGGTGAGATTTTTCATTCTAATAATTGGTTGAATGCTATGGTCAAAAATTGTAAAGCCATATTCAGTTTTTTTAGGAAAAGCATGGACTTATATCTAAGGACTGTTTTATTTATTTATTTTTTTGCTTTTTGTGAGTGTTGTTTTTTTTTTTTAACTATTTACTATTTTAAGCTATAACTGATTCAGTATGGAAAAATCAAATGATAAACAGAAAGAGCTCTTATATAATGCTGCATTACATCATGGAACAGAATATTTAAAGTCTTTTAAGTCAAAGTAAAGATCTGGACAGGGGGTGGGGGGCAGTGGTTGGAAAGGGGTGTGGTACTTGGGTGGAGGAGGGGGGGCAGTTAGCAAATATTTTGTTCAGCTTAGCTTTCCTTGCAGCTTACTTGGATGATTCACCTATTCTACAGGAAAACATTCTAATTCTTTCCGTTTTTTCTTTTTTTTTTCCCCCTCCTCTTTTCCCTTTTAAGATCAACCACTTCAGAAGAACCAGATTCCACTTCGGTGGCCAAGACTTTTATGTTATGGCTGGTCCGATTGTTTTACCCTGCGTTCTATGCTTCTAAACCTTGGATCATTTCTAAAGTACAAATTCGGTTCTCGAACCACAAATGAGGCTAAAAGATCGGAGGAAATTCTGTGAATATATAGGATTGGGATGGTGTACTATCAAAAGTATTGAGCTTTATAATGCAATTATTTGAAAAATAGAATCCTTTTTTTTTTCTTATGATATTGCCAGCATTTTAAATTACGTGTTTATTAAGTGGCATTGCTCAAATAGCTACAGAGTTTGCGTGGAAATATTTGCTGTCCGAATAGTTTGGAGATTTAAAGAGAAATCTCAAGCTTCAGAGGTATTAAACTGTGACATGCAAAAAAGTTTTTGTATTTTATTCTTAACTGCAAAGGTATATGTTTAAATCAGAGTTAAAGTGTTATATATCCCGGGCCCACTTAACAGTTGGCTGTATAGAAGTGTAATGGGAAGCAAAATTTCAATTAGGTTCCCATTAACTGGCATATAATCCTTCTTTAATGTAATAGAGGCTATGATGTTGCTGTACAAATGTGCTAGAAACAGATTTTAACCCATTTTCAGTCTCTTTCTTTGGAGCTAATGGAGTGACTCTTAACTGTTCATTGTTTGCATTGTTTCTCATATTCTTCATTATTTTAAGGTCTGGAATTAGTCTTTAAATGGATATCATGATTATTCAGTTCATCCTAATTTTTTATATATCCTATATATTTCTACTGATGTATTTTGATAAGTATTTAGAGGAAAAAGTTTCACTGAACCCAACTGTAATTTCTAAGCTATCCTTATTACTGGAAGAAGAATTCTCCTGCCTCAAACCAGACTTTTCCTAGTCCCTGAGACCCTAACTTGTGAGGTATTTTAGTAACATCACAAGTCAGGCTCTTGGGACCTAGGCGGAGGGGAACCAGCAGCTTTGGACCTTATTGATTGTCTGCAGTTACCATCAGAACAAAAGAACATACCTAGATTCTGCCCAGGAGTAAAAAAGGGTGCTTTCCTTTATAAGCAACAATGTTTTCACCATGACCCACTCCCAAAAATACTGCTATCAGAAACTGTACTCTCTAAAGTGATTGCATAGTTGTACTGAAATAGCATTTGTATTGTAGCTTAACAGTCATACAAAAGCAATACAACCTATCTGTATAAGAAGCAAAATTAAAACCTGAGTGTTTTAAAAATATTCCTTTTGTATTTTAAGTGACTAGTATAAGACGATATCTCCTTAGTTAATAATGAATAGTTGTTTATATTTATAACTTTTTTCATCTGCATAGAAATATGTATGTTAGGTACTTAAATAAATCCTATATGTTTCCATGTAACTGTGGCTCAGGATATGTAATATATAGCTATAATCATGCTTGAGGCCTAGAAAGAAAATGATTTACAGCCTTCTTTACTGTTTTATAATTGGTATTTATTACCATAGTTTCCTTAGTCTTTTAACCAAACAGAACGCTTTATGTATCTTAACGATTTACCTGTTGTGATAGTCCAAGAGAGTTATCATCAGTAATTTGGGGAAATATAATACATTTTAGTGTTTACATTTTACTCAGTATATATTATAGACCTTTGTGAGATAAAACAGTAAACAAACAAAAAAAAAACAGTAAACACCACCTATGAAATCAAACTGCTCTTAGTTCATCTGTCAACTGACTCTTAACTGCTCAGTTTTCATTCTATACGAATTTTAGTTTTATAAGAAATAGCTATTCCAAGTTTAATGTGTCATATTTGAACATTATTAGACACTGCCACATCAAATATGTATTTTTTGTGATAGAATCAATATGTTCAATCCATCTAAAAATTTTACAGTAATGTTCCAAATATCGAGATTCAAAATGGAGATAAGAGCCTTTCCATAACAGAAGAAGCAGAGTGACTTCATTCTTTTACATATTGCATTATATGGGTACCCTAGATTATATGTGTCTTTTCCGTTGTTCAAATAAATTTATGAATATTATAGAATACGATATGAAGTCCTAAGTCCCCATTTTGTTGAATTTAATACAATCATGTATGTTTTAACTATCACAGAATTTAATACAAATCACCCATGAGTTACAGTTCCTAAAAGAATTGAGATAATAATATCATAAACATATTCCTCATCTATACAAGGCACATATATACAAGGCAGTGGGTTTTATACAAGGCACGTAGAATATGTTTAGGCATGCTATTTACACTGTACTTATTTTCATTATTTATGTCACCTACTTCATTCATCTAGAATCTCTGAAACTGAGTGTGGGTATGTATGTGTATATAAACATGTTTAAAACTCCGAATGAAAGGAAGTAATATAAACAGTAAGGATCTTGAGTAGTATTAATTTTTACTTCTTTTAACCTTCTTCTTACGATAATTAAAGATTTTTCAAAGTTAAGTTTCTCAATACAGAGACCTCTCTGTGTATCTGTATGCACACAGAAACTCGATTATATTTAATAACAAAGTTTACACCTGGTTCAGAAACTACCTCTTGTATAAAACAATATCACATACAGGTATATGTTTACAGACACCTGTTTTAACAGAATCATAAAGAATATACATAAGATCTTCTATTTAATTTCAAAATAATATAAGGGATATATGTTTATTGGTTACAGTAATATCCAGTACAATATATTCCAAATGCAAGATTTTCTTTTTATGCTCTCATGTTCATGAACTACACTATATATTAACTTCTACTTCGTAACAAAAATACGGAAGCTGAATATAGAATGCAGTTATGTTTGTGTATTTCCCCATAAACATATATAAAATATACGTCAAGTACCTATTTTTTACACTCTCTGAACCGTCTCTATGTCACCATCCTGGATACGATCTGTTTTTTTTTTGTTTTTGTTTTTTGTGAAAGCATCAACAATAGACCTTTTCTTTTACTGCGTAAAGGTGTGTAGACATACAAGTGGGTGAGTTCGTTTCTATAAACTACTTTATGCTATATATGTACAGACAGATGCCATTTTTTCTGCATTTCTCTTAACTATCACAGGATAATATTGTTTAGGGGTGATATAATATGATTTGGAAGATCATATCATGTTAAGCTTAAAGCAAAAGGAGCTATCTACAACAAAGAGGGAGAAAATGATGTGTGTTGCATACAAAAAAAGCAGTGATATTAACAATTCCATGGCTTCCTGGTTGGGAGACCAGCCTGAGCCAGACGCATATATTAAGGGCTGTCTGCTGCCGATGTGAGCTTGCTCAATGCGGTGGAAATGAGGAATCACCTCATCTCTGACACCAGCTTATTTGTACATTTTAATTTTGAAATAGGAAATCACTGTTTTACATAAATTTATTAACCCCTGCTTGATTCTTTTTCTCTCTCACATTGTTTGCTGATGTACTGTCAACTTCAAGTTCTTTTTTTTTTAATACCATCACTCAACTTAAACATCTATCGGAGACCAGTGAAGTAGTAGTTTCTCTCTTGTCTCCTTTGTATTGCTGTGTTAATATTGTGATTCTTGTGCTTTTAACTTTTCATCTCTGTAAGGAAAACAGCAATTCTTCCAAATGGCATTTTTTTTTTTTTTAAAGCCTTTTAGAATCCACCAAGACAGCCACTTCTGGATTTTTGCCAAATCTAAATATGATTATATTTCATTCCAGGGTTCATGGGATCAATATCTTTCTCAGTATAAAAGTCCTTAACACTTTAGTATTCCACTGAAGCTACGGAAGAGGTATGGAAATATTCTTAAATCATTAAGGCTACAGTAATAATGTCTAGAACAAGATAAGTATCTCGGGAATACCATTAGAAGTTAATTACTAATGAAATTAGATATGTAATATATCTACCTTAAACGCCTCTACAAAGGGGCATGCTGGTACATGTGCCTAGGCTTGGTCTATTTCACCTGGTAAATATGAAAATGGTTTCACAAGCTGTCGTGTTTGGCTGAGTATTGAGAAGAGCAGTACATAAAGGGTTAGCTAATGCCCAAATTTCCTTGCCATTTACACACGCAGGGCGGCCTACGTTTCTGTGGGCTGCAAACGCAGGCATCATTTTGATTGCTTGAATTCTTTTGTTTAATTTCTAACTAGACATTTAACTTAGCGCTCGAATCCCACTGATCCCTTAGTGACTGCGTTTGGAAAAGGAAAACAAAGTTCCTAATATGGAGAAGTTTTTAAAAATCCTGGGCATTTGTAAATATTTGAAAAATATACTTTTTAGCATACCTCTGTGAATACATATTTAGTATGCAGAAAGTTAGATGCTGTTATTATCTATGTGTTGTTTACTTTTCCTGTATATCAGTGGCCAGAAACACACTGAGGCATTAATATTTTTTTTTTCTCTGTCTTCATTTTTAAGAATTCGTAGTCAAAACCATATAAAAATTGCCATCTTCCTAAGATCATCCACATCATTTCTTCAATAAGCTAGTGTCAATTTTCATTGAATGTTGCCGTTTTCTACATATTAGGTGCAGCTTTACCAGCTGAAGCATGTATGATCCCAGCCAGTCATGCTAAGTTGTGGGTTAAGAATTTACTTCTGGAAGTTTGAAAGCAGGTGAAACTTAAAAGGTAATTAAGTGAATTTATGATTAAATTGTTTCACATAATTGTTCAGCTAATTCTATGCATATTTTAGAGCCAATTTAAAACTGAAAACTTCTGATAAGGGGAAGTAAATTTTTCATTGTTGATATGAGTTGTGTGATTTTGTGTTATAATGATTAATTCCTAAACAATCAAAACAAGGTAAAAATAATCCTGGACTGCATCTGTTAGATCAACTAAGTAGGCATAACTCTGAAGTTTCTTCTGGGCCTTATAAGGTTTGTTGTTTTTTCTTTCTTTTATTGGAGGGGGGTGGCGGCTGGGGGAGGCAGTGTTTTGGGTTCTTTTGTGTCAGGTAGTCATCTTTAACCGCTTACATTTTCTAAGATTTTCCAACTTTTTCCTTTTTGTTGGTAGGTATGTAAGGATTTGTGAGCACCAAGTGACCATTCTGAGAATCATCTTTCCTTGGCTTTGAATTAACTTTCCCTCGGCCATGAGTCAACATCAGTGTTTCATACATCCAAACAGGTAGGTCTTTTTCGAAATTCTCCTATGTCGTTTTCAAGAAATATAAGGGAATTGTGAGCTATTATCAGTTTATTTTGTAATTCCTCCCCACCCCCAACTTCAGAACATCTTCAGTAAGAAACTTGAGTGGTGTTACAGCTCCAGCCAACAGAAAAATTTGGTTCTGTGGAACTTTTGAGATGTAATATCTTTCTCATGGTAGACCTCCTAATCTTTGGGGGAGAGAGGGAACCAGTCTCTGGTTATTACTCTGTTATTCATCACACTAAAAGACCAGCCAGTGCATTTGTAAACCTGGGGGAGGTTTCTACATTAGACAAGATTTTTTGTTGGGGGATTACACCACAGTCTGTTTCCTCCACTTCTCTCTCTTTTCCTGGCCCCCCTCCACCCAACATGGAGCCTTTTCAACTTCTTCAAAGAGGTGGAAAAAAAAAGTAGACTCTTTATTAATGGCAGAAAACAAACTGGCTGCTGGACTTCCGAGGCAGAGCTCTAATAATAAAGCAGGGTAGGCACTGCGACAAAGAATTCTTGAATGTACTAAATATATAGGGAAGCCTATTTAAATTCACCAGAGGGGCTTAGAGGACAAGCAGCAGAAAGTTTAGAATTCAATTCAAGCCATGCCAGAAAATAAAAATGTACTTTAAAAAGGATTTCTCAAACAATTGTTCAAAGAAATGTCAACTTTGAAGATTCTTTCTAGAATAATGAAATTTGTACTCTAATTTGTGTGATGACTTTTTCAATTAGAGAGAAAAAATGATTAACAGGATCTCAAAGGAACTGCATCTGATGTTTAAAGAAAATGTGTTTTTTTTCCATAGGGTTTGGTCCAGTGAGGGCCTCCTAGTGCTCTGACTAAAAACAACCAAATACATACATGGAACTGGGAGATAATGCCTTTTTTTTTTAGCAGTTAGGCATACCAGAACAGGAGTGCTCTTTAGTTCATTTTCTTGCATTCAATTGTTTGATTTAAAATATTTTAAATAAATGAAGTAACTCAGAAAAGAGCAAATTGATGATAAATAATAGGACTCTGTGATGCCAAATTTGAAACATAAAATGATCCTTATTTCATCTCTTCATTTATTTGTCTATAAGACATGTGCATCTATAAAACCAAAAAACCAAACCCATTGCCATCCAGTCGATTCTGATTCATAGCAACCCTGTAGGACAGAGTAGAGCTGCCCCACAGGGTTTCCAAGGAGTGGCTGGTGGATTCAAACTGCCAACCTTTTGGTTAGCAGCCATAACACTTAACCACTATGCCACCAGGATTTCCATGCATTTATAAACAAACAAACAAAAAAAAACCAAACCCATTGTCATCGACTCCAAAGCAGTACCTAAATCCATAAGAATATATTTGTTTATATTTTATTAGTCCAAATGTTGAGATAAGAAGCTGCCTATAAAATTTATTCAAGGCTAGTATGGTCTTGACTTAGGGATAAAAATTTTAGCAAGATTTTCCTAAAGTTTTCTTATATTTGACATGGATTTTGGGGAAACTATTGTCATTTTCTGTCTTCTGAGATTACAAGTTATTAAAAGGAGAGAAGCTTGGACTCTCTAGTAGTCATTTTTATGATCATACTGGTGAGATCCTGCTTGACAATGAAGCCCATGTAGAATTCACAAGTTTATAAATATAATTTTTCAACTCAAAACAAGCTGTTTGTTCATTAAGTAATCCATTTAGTCACTAATGCATATATAGCATAAATGAAAAAAAAGAATTCAATGAATTAAGGCTGGAGCAACGTATGGGATCCAAGAGATATGTGGCCAATTAGGACTTTACTATTTAATAAAATTTGACTGACTTCAAAATAGTATGTCAAGTATGTGTATTAGTCATAGAAATTATATATTGACAAAAAGCAGTTGTTACCGTCTATGCATATAGAGGAAACCCTGGTGGCGTAGTGGTTAAGTGCTACGGCTGCTAACCAAAGGGTTGGCAGTTCAAATCTGCCAGGTGCTCCTTGGAAACTCTATGGGGCAGTTCTACTCTGCCCTATAGGGTCGCTATCAGTCAGAATTGACTCCAGGGCACTGGGTTTTTTATGCATATAGAGGAAGCCTAGTCATCATTTACCAAACAACTGAACTGATTTCCATTTGTTTATGTTTTAATGACATTTTAATATCAAGGAGTTCAGTAGACTTAAATGATTGATTCAATTAAATAATCCAGGTAAATTTCTTAGCCCATCCCCTTGCACCTAGTAAGCAGTCAATGAATATCAGCTCACTTCTTCCAGTTTGAATCTTAATATTTGCTTTCACCAAATTTTTTTTTTGTCACCAAAATTTACTGTGTACACATGGTCCCAGAGGCTGAGCTGTAGACACCATTAGAAAACCTTTCCAGTTCCAGGGCCATTCTAAAATTGCTTACTGAAAATGCCTTTACCAAATGTTTCCTAAATGTCAACCCTAGGAAAGCTAAAGAGAACTCTTGCTTTCAAATAGCTTATGTCTACAAAAAACGTCTTTCACCTGTCCAACAATATTTATCCTTTTTTGTATGCCTTACCCTTTTTATACGTCCCTGGATGGTGCAAATAGTTAACACACTTGGATGCTAACAGAAAGGTTGGAGCTTCAATTCCACCCACAGGCACCTTGGAAAATGAGACCTGGTGATCTACTTCTGAAAAATCAGCCATTGAAAACCCTGTGGAGCACAGTTCTACTGTGGTACTCATGGGGTCACCATCAGTTGTAATAAATTCAATGACAAATGATTTAGCATTTTATGAACCCTATAAATTGGCAGTTTTCTTTTTTACATTTTATAGATGAGGATTGTATATGGCTTGTCCTGTTTTCTAATTGTAAATGAGATAGCTCATCTATATATTTTGAGTTGCTTTGAGCAAGATATGGATTATTGTTAATACTTTACAGTACCTAGATTCTGTTCATATTATTTGCTGCAGTATGCAAAGATTAAACAATTAAAAATAAAAATGGGTAGACCATGACAATGTTAGTAATTGCGGTTTATAAAAACGGTTATTCCCAGAATAACTGAACCAAAATGCAGTATTTACATACGGCATCAATCTCTCTCAATAATAAATAAATATATAAATAAGCCATCATTTAATTTTTGAAAAAGAAAATTAAGTTAAATATAATGATACTGATCGTGCAAAGTTGCGTAAAGCGTCAATTACATTAATTAGGCAAAAGATCAAAACATTCTAATTGGGCTATTCTCTGAGAGTTAACAAAATAATGCAAAGTAAAGTTGGGTTTTTATGCTTCTGCATCATAAATACCACCAATGAACTTGAATAGTGAGGTAAAAGGCAGAAGACCTGAATTCTAACACCACTAATTATCTCGTGAAACTCAACCTCTCTGCTTCTCACTTTCCTTATCTACAACTATTGATTGATAAAATAAAGGTGTGGAGGAAGATGATTTTAATGTGACTTTCAGGTAAAACATTATAATGTCATTGCATAGTTGGACATTTTCCATTCCTTCCAGGGGTTTTTTTTGAGTCAAAGGAATAGGGAAGAATTGTTATTGTTGACCTTGTTAGTTGTCATCCAGTAGACTCTGACTCATGGTGACCTCATGTGTGAAGAGTAGAACTTGAATTACTACATTAGTCAGGCTCTTTCAGTTGCAAATGACCCAACTCAAACTAGTTTAAGGGAAACTGGATATATATCATTTCCTCCTCCTCCTCTTCTTCCTCCTTCTCTCTCTCTCTCTCTTTTCTCTCTTCCTCTCTCACTCCTTTCCACTGTGTTGACTTCATTCTCAAGTAGGCTATCTCCTTGCACTGGCAAAGATGGCCAGTGACAACTTGAAGCTTGCATCATTTCTACAGTTTGATTCCAGAAGAAAAAAAGAAAGATTTGCTTTACCCTTGCATTAACTTCAGTTGGCTCTGTTTTGGTCACTTCTCTGTCCAGAAGCAGGTTACCCTGACTGGTCAGCCTGTGTAGACGGGCAGGACAACAATGTTATTTCGGCAAGGCCATGAGGAAAAGGAGAGTATCTGTCAGTGGCAGAAGATGAAAGAAATTCAATGCAGGCGAAAATAGAACAGGACTCACAACAACCACTACACGTTTCCAAATTGTTTAGTATAATGATATTTTACAGGATTCTGGTCAAGTGTGTTTGTCTTAGTGAACTCAGTGGTTCCTATCAATATACAGACAATATTAGGTTATTCAGCCCAAATGTGCTGTGTTCAGCACGGTAACTATAAGAAAGTCTGTGGCAGCAAATCTCAACTTTGGGTATCATGGAGATTAATCACGTTGTCTTAACATTTTCCATGAACACGGCATGTATCAGAAAAGTCAGCATGTGGTCTCATTTGGGAATTTGACATTTTAAAATTACTTAGAATTATTAGAAATAGGAGTTTGATAAAGAAGAGGTAAGGATTTTACCCTGTTGTCCATTATCTATCCTCAGCCACTGCCTACTTAGGCCATTTTGTTACAGCAGATTTTATGTCCTTTCCACTTCCACCTCAAATGTTAAGCCACTAAAAAAACCAGTTGCCATGAAGTAGATTCAGAGTACAACTGTGCTCCGCAGGGTCTTCAGTGGCTGATTTTTCAGAAGTAGAGCATCAGATCTTTCTTCTGAGGTGAGGTGCCTCTGGGTGGCCTCAAACCTCCAACCTTTCAGTTAACGGCTTGGTGCAGTAACAATTTGTATCACCCAGGGACTTCTTCTTAAATGTTAGGGAGCTTTATGTTCTTGACTCTTGGGAATCTTTTATTTTAGTTTATGAACTGATTTCCTCCTCTTTACTATCTCCTGTGTACACAAACCCATTGCTGTCTCACAATTCCAACTCAGAGCCACCCTATAGGACAGAGTAGAGATGCTCCATAGGGTTTCCAAGAAGTGGCTGGTGGATTTAAACTGCTGGGCCTTTGGTCAGCAGCCAAGATTATGCATGTGTGTGTGTGTATATATATATATGTATATATGTATGTATGTATAAAATACTTACAGTATATGAATAAGATGTTAGATTTTTATCCTTTACTTTTTAGTGAAAAAGTATGAACCGGACAGTTCTTAACTTTTTATTATGAAGCAATACTATTTAGGGATTTTCCTCAATGCAAAAAAAAAAAGATTAATTTGTTATGAATAATGATTCTAATGCAAAACATTTTGGGTTTTTTTTGTGATGCAGATGAGCAAAGCTGTAAATATAATTTAGAGAGTTTGAAAATTGATTTTAACATCCACAATTCTTCTTGCTAATTAATCAAATTACAAAATTATGCTGTGGTTTCCAGTATATTAAAATAAATTCTTATACTTGGAACATCTGTTTATGCTTTTATCATGAATGTGTGTTTCTAAGAGGCTGAAATATAAAATAGATTGCCATAAATAATGCTTGTAATTTGTTCTGTGGAAGTATGATACCTACTCTGCTTCTCAGTGCTTGTTTGTTTCCCACAAAGTTAATCTTCCAGATTGCATTTTATCATTTCCTTATCAAGACGGAGGAAGAAAAACTCAGGTCTTAGATAAGCCTTGCTGATTGGTTGAGAATAGAGATGGCTGTCATTGGCAGCATGGCTCCAGGCAGTCAGCTGGTACCATCGCTTTGTCTCAACTATAAATCACAGTGCTGTAATGGCCAAGGCTGACACCTTGACATCTTCAAGAAGAGTAAAAGACCTGATTTGAATGGAAATCAATTTCATTTCACAAATCTTGATTTACCACTCCAAGTCTTTTCTTGTATCTTCTTGAGACTTATTTAGGATTTTCATGATCATCGGTGGGTTATTTGAGTATCATGACTTCTTTTAGATGGAAAATCGTATTCTTACTTTTTCATTCTCAATATAGGAAAACTGATTTTTAAAATTGTATATAGGAAAAGAAAATGACCAGTAAGCCAGATTTTATTTTAGCCACGATCCCCTGATGGCTTAAGAAATAACAATAGTAACAACCACTATTCAGTTTTGCAAAACTCTTAAAATGTCTATGATTTAAAAATAGAAAGTGTGTATACACATATTCAGATTAGCCTTTGCTTATCTAATTGTATATAATATCAATTATGGAGTGATTTTAAGTTTCATTCAAGCAGGTCTCAAGCCTAGTATCCTCTTAAATTTTTTGTTTTATTTTATTTTTATATTCTTGAGCGTTAAAAGAAGGCTTTAAGTATCCTAGAGCCAAAGAGAAATAGCAAGAACTTACTTGTGTTAAATAGATTGAAGTATTAAACATTCCCTCAGTTTTTCTTTTTTTTTTTAATCCAGAAAAATGAAATAACTCCACACTTTAACTAGTGTGAAAAGAAGTTCTTCTTAGAATCTTTTAGGAGCTTGGCCTTAAACATTTAAGAAATTTTATTTACTCTGTTTTTTCTTCCATCCTTAGGAGAACACTGCAATTTAACACTGTAAAAGGGAAGACACTTCTTAGTATTTTCTGCTTGATCCCTCTCCAAAAGTGATTTAAGCTTAGTGAAAGCCAGAGATCTTCTAAACACAATATTAATGAAGATTTGGACATGACTTCTTTTTCTTTTCAAGTATGGAAGGATTACCACAATTCCTGGTAGTGGTTTCTCTTCATAATCTTCATTATTAGTCCTCAACTTTGTCTCAAATCATGCTTCTAAACAGGACTATTCATTGATTGCTAAATTTGTTATTTTGTAATACCCCATAAATGAGTAGAATTACAATTACAAACAGGAGAACTCCTAACCCTTAAATCTTTTTATCCATCCTGCCACCCATCCAACCATCCATTTGTAACCTATGCAAAACATGACCCTGTGCTAGGTGTGTGAGGAACACAAAATGAACTAGAATTTCTCCTTCAGAGAATATTACATTCTGATGAAAAAGTGGAAACCCTGGTAGCGTAGTGGTTAAAAGCGACAGCTGCTAACCAAAGGATCAGCAGTTTGAATCCACCAGGTGTTCCTTGGAAACTCTGTGAGGCAGTTTTGCTCTGTCCTATACGGTTGCTATGAGTCGGAATCGATTTGATGGCACTGGGTTTGGTTTGTTTTGGATGAAGAAGTAAGAAAAGCAAAATATTTATTTACTTATATTATTGGGTCAGAATGTGACAGATCCATAAAGGAGATACAAACACAGTACGTTGGAGTTTGAGAGGAGGCATTTACTCTAGTCATTGAGAGTCAAATAAAATTCCCTGGAGGAGGTTGCATGTAGCTGACCTCTGATAGATAGAAAGGGCCTCTAAAGGAAAGTTTGAAAAGGCTGGGCATTCAGGGGGAGGATGCAACATGTGCAGTCATGCAGAAACAGAAAAGATGGGCTATATTTGCCATTGAATTTTGTTGGAATTTTAGGTACTTTTGTATAAAATGCCTTTTGAAAGGTAAATTGTGGTCAGATTGTAGGGAACCTAGAACCCCACAGGGCTCTCCTGATAATCATCATATTTCCTCTGTGAACCAGCATCTGATTTCCTTGGGCCTCCTATTTCAGTTGATGGAACTTTGATATCAGGCACGTTGGATTGGTGCTGTGAGTGTGACATCAAGAGGCAGATACCAAACAAATAATGGAAAAATTGGGAGGGAATACATAGCTTTGGAAATCATTCTTATAAAAGCATAGGTAAACATTTTGAAGTCAGTGACCCAGGCTTCTTCTCTCTTGTTACTCTCCTTGAATGACTTCAGTTTCTAAGATAATCTCCGGGTGGCCACTGACGCACCACCATGTTGGCCATTTTCAGCCAGTAGAAATAAAAAGGAGAAAATAGGGCATTGCCCTTCCTTTTAAAGAAAATTTCTGGAATTTTTATACACACCTTCCACTATGCTTTTGGTTAAACCTTAGTCCCTACGAATACCAAGCTTCAGGGAAGGGGAGACCAGGAAATGTAGACTTTATTAAAGTGGTTATTTACGCAGTTGAAGCAGAGGAGAACTGATATTGAAGAAGAACTAGCAATGTCTGACATAGCGAACATGTACAATTTTGACGTGTCCAGTAGTAAATGAAACCGAGACATTTTATCTAAGTCTTCAGCCTAAGCAATGTATTGTGATTGGAAATAGGTACAAGTTTCTTTATAACGTTTTATGAAAACATATTTCATTTCAAACTCCTGTTGTACTCAAGTGCTTCATATCCTGAAAATACTAGAATCCTCCCATATGCAAACTGGAAAGATAGACTCCCTGGTTTCAAATGGAGTTAAACTTACTAGTCAAATGTAATTAACCCTACTAATCTAAAGCCATCTAACTCAAGACACTTTCACAGTATTCTAAAGATAACTAGTATATTTACAAACTCTGTTAAACTCTCCCTGCATAATGATAACAGATGTTCATATTAGAAAATTTCAAATAGAAAAATTGGATGTACTTTTTAATTCCATCATTCAGAGAATAATACTTGTTATTATATAGTATACACTCATATGTTCTTTCTCTTTCCCTCTCTCATTCACCCACACATATACACTCAATATGTTCATAATCTTTGGTAACTTGCTTTAATTGTTAACCACTAAATGAACACTTTTCTGCCATACCGTCATTGTAGCATTTGTTCGTTATGTTATTGTTTGACTATTAAATAATTTATTTAACCAGTCAGCTCACAGGTATCGATAGAGTTTATTTTCATCTTTTTGTTTTTTGTTAACATAAGCAGAATTCTGTTGCTAAATAAACCTTTTTATAATTATATATAATGATTCCCTTGGGCTATTCATTGGAACAGGTGATAATGGGCTAAACAGAGGTGGTGGTAGTGGAATAGAAGAGACAAGGAGGGATTTGAGAAAGATTTAGAAGGTAGAACTGGCAGAGCCTAATAATTAAATGTATAGTAGAATAGTATCTGGAAAATTTAAACCAAGTTTATTACTTCCTAAAATTATGCTTATTCTTATTTTTCTCTACTCATTTGATCAGTGACGTTTATTGCTTTAGTGGGAGGGCAGGCACAATCAAGAGCAAAGTCAACAGAAGATTTAAAGTGCCTATTAATTATTAGATTATTTTTTAAATATTATATCAAGTCCAGAAAGCTCAAAATAAACTGTTCTTATTTGTCCTGAGAGGGGAAAAGTTTTATTCTGCATTCCAAAAGAGCAAATGACCAGGAATATTAGCCTGATCCTAGAGGCCTTGAATGATAGAATTTATAAAAAATGAAGCTAAAGTTGAGAAGGATATGAATTAGAGACAGTTGTCCATCACGCAGGACAGCATGATACTTTCTAGGCTGGGGATATTGACGAGCCTGTGAGAGCATGAGAGTGAGAGAATTGGATGTGGGCGTTCCCTGCCTCATTGCTGGTGTTGCAAACTCTGAGGGAGGAAAGAGGGTTAGATATCCCTTAAATAAGCCTAAAGACCAAAGCCCTCCCCCATGGAAGTCTGTGAATAAACAGCACTGCATATGCCTGCAAAAATGGCAGCAGGGAGAAATAGAGAGAGTCTAAACTAGCACCCTTCCCGTCCAACGCCCAACCCATGATCTACCCCCAAGATTGCCCTTCAGAAGAGCACTGAAGAAATCTGCAAATGTTTACCTTGTCATCAAGAAGGAAAAAGGAGACAGCTGACAGGTGGAGAATTCTGTGACATTTTGGAGGGTCCAGACACCAGCTAGAGCCAAAGGCAGGGCTTTAACCAGCAGTCTCTGCTCCCTGAGAACAACTGTATAGTTTTACTGCTGAGGGAAGGGTTTCATAAAGAGTTCTCCAAGAGTAAAAGACCAACACCCAAGACGCATTTTAGCAGAGGTCAGCAAAGACCAGAAAACAGTGAACAGCCTTAATGAGGAGAGGAGTAGAGAGAGGAAGTTTGAAATACATTGTATTTTTTATTATATGCTAAATTGTCAAGTATTATAGAATATTTTATCCATTTTAAAATGGTAGACCCAATAGTGATAACTGTATTTTGTTATATTTCATTTTTCTTTTTCTTCTTAGCAAGTGAATTAAGACCTTTGGAACATTTGATCATGAGAAATAGCTATCCAAAGGTAACATCAGGTTTCCTTTCTTTTAAGTTACTTTCTAGACATTACTTGTTGTCTTTTTGTCTTTATACAGATAATCAGGTCATTGGCCCCTAACAAATAGGCCCATTTATTTATTCACCCAGTCAGCAAACACATATTGAGTGTCTTCCATATGTTGAGCAGGTTATTTTAAGTTGTAATTTTTAAGGATTGTAATTTTATTTTTTGTATTTAAAATTTATTATATTTGTTTAATGTTAATTGAATGTGTCAATGTCTTGTTCCAGGGTGAAGCATAGACTTTATACAGTTTTCTCTCACACACTCACACACACACACACACACACACACACACACACACACACCCATAAACATATAGAAAAGATTTATGAGGCTGGAAAAAATGTGTAATGGAATAGTTTCGGGAGACCGTGCTATGTAAAAACACAGCACCTCTCTTTAAAATCACTGACTAAAAGACCATCGTGAGACAGGAAGAAAACAGTATTATTTCTTTGTTAGTGCTTCCAATATCTTTGCTGGGAGTTCAAGTGGAACATAATGCGGTGAAATCTGGTGACTTCCATCATTATTAAGCTCATATCTGCAAGCTAATCATGTGTGATAAGGCTGAAATGTAAAAGCATTTGAATCAATAGCTTTTTCAGATGCTTCTCTGATAAAATTGCTTCATTTTCTTTTCTAACTAATTAATTTCTTTAAATGGAAAGATTAAGAGAAAAACTTATTTATATTAGGAGTAACAGGATCCAAACAGTGTGTACTGAACTTCGCTGCTTTCGCTTGGCATCTTTGCAACCAGGAAGACCCTCTGAATAATCAGATTTCAGAAACATCTGTCTTAGAAGGAGGTATACCTTCTGGCATCCATTTACTTTCAAAGGAATTAAGCGTGGGTCAGGAGCAGAGGTTAGGTTACCTCTACCTGGAAATTAATCAGAAAATCATTTTGTCTTTGATGTTGCTTTTCTGTTCTCTCCACCCCCCACACCACCCCGCATGCTTTTATTGTTTACAATCCTCCATTTCTTGCATCCCTGGTAGTTTAAAGGAATTTGTGGTTGTGGATTTCCGTATTTACATAATTATATACTGAGTGTATAATAGGGCAGAGCAAAGAGTTTTTAAAAGATGTGACATCTTAAAGAAAATTTACAGACATTTATAAGTGACTCTAAATTATCGCCAAATTTCAGGTTATATTCTTAGTCCTAATTTTCCATTCCATGTTCTCATTTGCATTACTGTAAAGTTATTCATGCATATGAAAAGGATATTACTCGTCTCCATATTCCAAACCCAATGTGTTTATAAGTCATACATAAAGAAACATACTTCCATATCTGTATATCAATACATATATATGTGATTCAGATTTAGCATTAGCAGCCGGATATCAAGCCTAAGTGATAATATCATGTGTTAGACGTGTCTTATTACATCATTAATGACATATCAAAATTGTCAAATATGTTGAAATCCAATAATTGTAACTGACAGGCTTTAGCATGATCTGTTTCCACTGGGAATGATTAAAAAAAAAAAGAATACACTTCTGAGTTCTTCCTCTAAGTGCATATGATAAGCTCTAGTTATTTCTGATAATATTTTTAGTGAGATCTTGTCTTCACAGTATTCACAGTAACTGGTTTCTGAGGTTCTTTATGTTCATAAAGTCATACCATCTCCTACATTTATAAACCCAGAGCTGTTCCAGAAAGAACTACAAAGATGAACTGGCAAGAGGAAAATGACCAACTTGGCAGGAATTCTCTCCTCCTAATGTTGATTTTTTTTTTTTTAATGTTGATTCTTCTTAACTCAATATCCCAGGAAATTATTTCACTTGAAACTTTAGGCAGAGTTCACAAAGAAAAATAATTTCTCCGCTACTCTCCAGTCACTGTGAGTCAGAATCAACTTGATGGCAACCTCCAGTTTCACTCCTACCCTTTAGAAATGCAAATGCGTTGCTTCAATTCCCAAAAGTTCTCCTCCAAAAATATCTCGGCATTTGGGAAGAAGAGGAAAATAGGATGATAGTAAATTTCATGAACACAAACCTCTTTCATTACAATGACGAGGTATTCAGGAATCCCAACCATTAGTGTCCTGCTTTATCTGTATTTGGGGATGGCATGGAGAAAGAGAAGGAGGAAGTTTATATTTTTCTTTCTAAAATTAATTCCCGGTTAGCCATTTGCTAGTAGATTACTTTTAAGCCCAGAGGACCTGTAATTGCATTCTTCTTTTGAGTAATTGTAGCGGATATTAAAGTGACTAGACAATGGTAGTCATGTATAGAATAACCTGGTTTTCTAGACAGATCCACTTGTCCAAGATCAAACGGCTGCAGCACATTTAGGGTTACAGTCTCCTTCCCTTTCTCCTTATTCTCAACCGCAGTGGAGCTTTTTCCAACGTTGCCATGGTAACACTATATCTGGCTGCTAGCTCTGTCGTAAGTTATTGAACTGAGACTGGCTTTTGGTTTAGCAGATAATTAGGTTCTGTCTCACAGGTTCATTTTCCTGTGACTGGGACGTGAATATGACCTACAGCTGGCCTCAATTTCAGTGTCACAGACAAAACTTTAACCCTTCCCAAGCTTTCCAGGCACTCTCCCAGGCTTTGCTCATGAGGTAGAAGATGTCCAGTACAGATCACCCACACCTCAGGGAGAATTACCCAATCCTCATTTAATTCTTTTTTGTCTTCATCACAACACTAAGGAAAATATGGCCAAAGTTATACACTGAGGGCATTTTCAAAATTAAAAAATATATCACCAATATGATATACATGTATAAATATATAAATATGTACATATTTTGTTGTAATATATAAAACTTTTTATGGTCTATATCATTCGCCCGATTCTTTATTAATTTTTAAGTCACATTGATGTGTCTTTTGTAGTCATTAGGAATCGAAAATATTTATATTTTAAAAACGCTGTTCTCAGGAATATTAGCTTGGTACTTTTACTCTCAGCTTTGAGAACTGTCTGTCCATTGATTCATGCTCCTCCCTCTCTTTTATACACCCCAAATTTTAGCTGACATTGAAAGACTCCTTTGGAGTCACAGACAGCTCCGTGTCACCGCGAGCAACACCGTCACTCCAATAAAATGCCAAAATGTTCACTCAGGGCTTGAATCTTGCTGGTTTAGAAAACCACTGCTTTTGCAGATTGTATTTGAAAGATTCCAATCAATTCAAAGATCTGCCCTTTGTTTAGGACAAAGAGAAAAACATAACTTTCGAAACATGTATTCAATTCACAATATCAGTGGCAATAAGAAGGTCTATGAGGTTAATAAGAGAGAGTATGCTTTTGTATGTCCAACAATGAGAAAGACCTTCAAGGCAATCTGCTTAAAAAATTTTAGTGCATATCATCTAAAATCTTAACATGAAAGGATAAGAAAGGAAAAAGGGAACATGAAGTAAAGAAATTCCATAACTTACTTGGCTGGAGAATCACAAAACTATATGTTAAGAATGACAGGTAAAATTTGCTAAAAGAAAGATTGGAAGAATCAAAAATTAGAAGTGGAAACAGGATTTGTGTCTTTGACTGTGTGTCTGTCCTGCATAGACTGTCTCTTGTTTTAATCCATTCCTTCCGTTCTCAAACTCTCAATGAAAAGAATACCATGAACGACAGCAGCCTCTGATGCCCTTAGTGACAGCAGCCACGGGCCCAAAGATGTCCTGTGCATGCTGAGTACTTAGCGAAAGGGGGTAAGATCAGGGCCAGGGGAGTTTGTGTAAAGTTTAAGAGAGAGTGCCAATACGTGAGCGACTCAGCTATTACCTATCATTGTCCACTGAACCAAGCTTCTTTTAACTTCTAATCTCGAGAACATAGCACTTGTTGTTACCTTATAGATATTAGTAAGGACTTGTTGAATGCAGGGATGGATTATCCAATAAGCGAGATAAGCATGGGCTTAATTATGTTTACTTACTAATCTGTAGTCCACAATTTCACCTGGTTTTCACCACTTCATGTGTAAAACCAGGTGAAATTGTGCAATACATATTATAGGAAGTAAACACAAGCCCGTGCCTACCTTTCTGAATGTTAGCTGGTGTATATTGTATTTACTGGGGTTAATCCGCCCCTGATTGAATGAATATGTGAATTCTTCCCCACTTTTTTTTATTCCATGAGTCGGAATCGACTCTATGGCAGTGGGTTTGGTTTGGTTATCTATTCCATGTAATTTACCATCCAATTATAAGCCTTTTTATAAGTCTACAAACATTTTCAATCCAAAATCCTTTTATTTGTCTTGTGGTTCCCCATAACCACCAAACCCTCTGCTTGGAGGACATCCCTTGTCTGCATTGTTGTAATAGCCTCCCAACTCGTCTCCTTCCCTCTCGGTACTCACTACAGTCTCCAGTACACACTGGGGACAGGGTTCTAATCTAAAATGCAAATTACTTTAAGTCGGCACTCTACTCACAACCTTTCAGTGGTTTTTCCTATTGATTAGAATAATATACAAAATTCTTACCAGGCTTACAATGTCCTACATGTCTTGCCCTCTGCCTGCCTTTCTGACATCATCTCTCACCCCTCTTTCTCTTTCACTCTCCATCTTGGCTTTCCTCAAGCCAGCTGAGTGTGTCTCCACTGGTCTCTGCTCAGATGTCACCTCCTGAGAGATGCCTTCCCAAAACATCTTAAATAGCACCCCAATCATTCTCTAATACCTCACCTGCTATGATTTTTCTGATCACTTAAGAAGTGCCTATCAATTCCTGGTATGATATCAGACAATTAGCAAACAAGTATACGCCTTTCCCATTTAGATATACAGTCCATAGGGACAGGGGATTTAGTTATTCTCTGGTGTATCCCTAGTGCCTAGAAACTGGTAGGCCGGAACCTAAGGGTCCTTTAATAAGTATTTGTTGAATAGTTAAATGAATGAATGACTGAATAAAGAGATTCGGATGGTGTGCCTAGATTCGTACTCTGTGCAAGACCAGAATGTGTGTGTTGCTGTCAAAATGAATAAAATCTTTCTCTACATGATGGAATTGCATACGTAGACATGATAAAATTCAGGGACATAGTTTATATTTCTGTCAGTGCCTTTGTCAGCACAAGGTAAAACAGGGGAATTGAAGCTTATCCCCTTCTCATTCTTGTAGGAACTGAGGTATCAGCCATAAATCAAACACATTGAAACTCATTCACTGAAACTATCATGTAGAACAGAGACCCACAGACTTTTTCTGTGACTTTGATAGTGAATATATTTCACTTTGGAGACAATACAGTCTGTATCATAACTACTCATTACTTAACTACTTTTGAATCTAGAAAGCAGACAGAGACACTATATAAGCAAACACAGCAAATGTCTGTGTTTCAATAAATCATTGTTTATAAAAGTAGGAAGCCTACATATTTAGCCCACAGGCTGTAGTGTGCTGATACCCGATGTAGCAAGTGTCTTCATAAACCCTTGCCTACACCCCCCCCCCCCGCCAAGGTATCGAGGGAAAATACAATGCACTATGGTTCCTTTACCTGGTTCTTGCCAAGGTGAACGGGAAATGAAAGAAATTGGAGGAAGCCTAGTAGGTGGAGCATGTGAGTGGCACAGCTACTAAGGTTAATTTCTTTTTATTCTTTCAAAGAAAAAAAAAGTTGTCATCAAGTTTGCTCATGTGTATCACAGTAGAATTATGTGTTCCACAGGGCTTTTAATAGCTGATTTTTCAGAAGTAGATCCACAGGCTTTTTTTCCAAGGCACCTCGGGGTAGACTCAAACTTCTTTTCATTTAGCAGCCAACCGTATTAAATCATTTACACCACTCAGAGACTTCCTTTTAATCAGTCCCTAACTTTTAAACTGTCCCTGCATTAGCAATTACTGGGCCATATTATCCTCCCAATGACAAAATTTCTTCTTGATGAATGAAGGATACATATGGTAATATATTTGTAAATGTCTAACCATGGGCTCTTTGGGGGAAAAAGAAAGACATTTACTGATTTCTGTAAATTCTTCCATTCTGTTCTTTTCAAACTACCTATGTGATGTCAGTGAACATGGAGCTGGGAAAAACTTCAGAGTAGTCTCCTGAGCCAGTATGAGCCGGCTCCAGCCCACAAGTGGATACACGTTTACAGCTATGGCACTACGCACTGACGTTGCAATCTGAAGTAAAGAATAGTAGGCTTGATAGGAGCCACCAGCTGGGTGATCTCTTGGAATGCCAATAAATAATGAAAAAATAAATATAAATGTTATGTTGTATATAAAGCACTGAGTTCAGTGTTTGGTTAAATTATATACTCGGCAAATGGTAGCTATTATCTTCTTAGTTTAAATTATTATAAACATTAGAAGCTAAATGTTTAGCTACAGACTCAATCCGCTTCTAATGCCTTTGTGTTAATAAGGCCTCTTAACATTAAAGCAACAAAGATAAAGGAGTTTTATACAGCTAATCACGATTCTGCCCGGCTCAAGGTTAAGATAGCAACAAAATACTCCAACCAGAATAAAAGACGTCTTCACTTGACTGCAGCTCTTCATACCACTTCACAAGGGTCAAGCTGTGTTATTTTCCTTCAAAGTTAAACATAATGCATTTTAGGAGCGCAGTTCAATTATCGATTGAATAGTGGGTTCAATTTGGCTATAATCCAAACAAATATACCTCAGTGAGTTCAAGACCAGGGATGGGCTAATAACGGGGCAAAGGTTTCACCCAACTCTCCAGGCAAACACTCAGATCAAATTAGTAACGTGGATATCTTATATATTTAGCCACAAACAATACAGTTTAGCCCTGGTTGGACAAAATTGATGAAATAACCTTTCAAAATACTAACAGTGCTTTGAGTAACCAGCTTCCATATTGGACAGCTTTCTGAAAGAAATTAAAGAAAATATATACATGGGCCCTGAAAGAGATTAATACGCAGTTTAGGTCTATTGCTTAGTCTTTGGGAGAAAGGGCTAAAATATGATGTTTTAAATACTATAAACAAACTTTTTGAGCTGTTACCCTCTACTATCTTCTGCCCTTCCCCTTCAGTCTAACAGTTTAAATTTCTACACTTCTATAAAAGGAATGACTTAGCATTTATCCGATAAGGTAAGGAGAGTATTTCCTTCCACCTTCTGGATAATCTTGATCTTTTCATCCATGCTTCTATTGGCCCACAATGCGAATGCATTGGTATTGCAGTGGTTATCCAGGTCTGCTGCTTAAGGGCCCTCTGTTCTGGAACGTTTTGTCAGTGGAACACTTCAACACAAACCCTGTGCAGATGTTCTCCTCCAAACCCAAATATTACTTAGTGAGTCAAATTTTCTCTGATTTAGTGAATTCTCCCGTAAACATTTTTGCTCCATTTTCTTTTGCTTTTTCTGTTCATACTAATGTTAATGAAAACATATATTGATGTAAAATGTAATGTAATGTAAAAAAAAAAAATAGTCTTATATTGATAGTTTTCTTTTAAAAAAAAATTCTATTAAGGAAAATTCCAAATGTATAGAAGAGTAGAGAGAAGTATAATAAACTGTTACATGTTCCTGTGAAGTTCACAGCTTCAACTATTATTAACTTATGACCGGTCTGGTTTCATCTATACCTCCTCTCACTCATACCCAAACTCTTGGATTATTTTGAAGCAAATCTCTGCATCGTATGATATGTGTGCATGTGTAAGTATCTCAGTATATACTGCTAACAGATGAACACTGTTTTTTTTTTTTAACCACAGTGGCATTGTTACACCTAGAAAATTTTACAGTAGTTTTTTAATATTATCAAGTATTCCATAAGTGTACAAAATTTCCAAATTGTTTACCTTTTTTTTTTTTTTTACAGTTAATTTGTATGAGAATTCAAACGAGGGTCACACAGGGCAGTTAGTTCACGTATCTCTAGTCTCTTTCAATCTGTAGGTTTCCCTTTCTTTTAGTTGTTTGAAATTTATTTGTTGATGAAACTGAATCGTTTGCCTTTGGTTTTCTCTTGCTCTGGATTTTGCTGACTGCATCCTGTACTGTCATTTACCGTATTCTTCTGTCCTCTGTTTTTCCTGTAAGCTGAGAGCTAGACTGAAATATTTGATCATATTCATTTTCTCTCTCTCTCCCTTTTTCAAGATTCATTTCTAAATAGTATTGTGTACATCTCAACATGAAGCACATAGAAAGCCGACCCTCACTGTGACTAAGTGGGAAGATGTTTGTGATTTTATGAGTATATTATGTTTGAATCATCTAGGTATCAAGTATTTCAAGGTCGTATGTTAGAATATAATATTTCATTCGTTATTACATGATGTTTAAAAAAAAAAAAGCACCTTGATCTTCAGGGATTCAAAAAACTGAGCAAGTCTGAGCATCATTGCCTTATGGATTATCCTCCCAATCATATATCTGAAAATGGATTAAATTCTGGAGAGATTCTAGGGCAAGTGGCCATGAACACACACAAGGTACATATTTAGACCTTCTCCAGTCTAAAATAATCCTAGGTCATTCTCAGCATACATAAGGGAGAATGTTGAATTAGAACCAGACTTCTGTGATGACTTAATTTTCTAATTTGTATCCTTAGAAAAGACCAATATGGACTAGATTCAAAGCGTCAGCATTGTCTCGTGGTGGAATACAGTAAACCATTCCAGCCTAATTAGAGAAGATGGTGCATCCCTGTTACTACCCTGGAAAGCAGGCTTGAGATGAAAGTATGAAGAGATGATATGAAATGTCAGCTGTCTTTGAAAAACAGAAATATGTGTATATTATTGTGAGTGGAAAAAGAAAACATGTGATTGCTTAGGTCTTCTCAGAAATTTATGGCTTTTCTAAAGGCCCCCTCTATGGTTGCCTTTTTTATTCTTATGAAAAAAATGGAAAAAAATAGTAATCTTTAATGTCATTTTTAGTGTTTTTTCATTATGACAGAACTCTAATCTCATATTGCCTGGCAGGCATGATGAGGACTTATTTTTTCATTATGTATTTATGGAGACTAATTAAATTTTAGTTTACCATTTCTATGTATGTTTTTAGTTCAAAGTTGTGCTTTTGCGTAAAAAATACTCCAATTATTCAAAAATACAATACTAAAATTAGACCTGTATGCTGTTTTGACACTGTTAAAGGATACCCTACATTGGCTCTAAGAGTTGTATTGGGTTAATGAGTTCTCTTTAAGTTCTAAGGTTCCCTGGATCTATTTTAATTCTTAACCAAGAATTCGAGAGGTTTTTTTCAGGAAGAGTTACATAAATCCACAAAATTTAAATGTGGGAGTCTATGACCCACTTCTTATACTTCTACTCTTCAGCTTTTACCTCAAAAGTAAGAATATGGACATGATGCTTTGAATTATAACATATTATCATTCTCCTTTAAAAGATGTTTACTATATTTTAAAAAATCTCTTTAATCTGATATGTAATTTTTAAATTTTACTTCATGTCATATGTAACTTGCCACAGTTAAGAACCCGGAGCAGGTTGAGCCTAAAGGGCTAAAGGATGGGGTGATTGTTAAAATAGCCCAATCTCAAATTTTTTACAGAGCGGTAGTAATAAGGTGCCCTGGGCAAAGTTGGGCCAGGTATTATTACACTTCTCATATGGTGGGACTCTTATTCTTTTATTTCATATTTCGTAATATGTAGCTTTAAGAAAGTCATTCTCTTAACTAAGGTGATTTTGTATTGGTTGCTGTGACAATGCTTTTTCCTTGTTAGAATATGAAAAGAAGTGTATGGAATGCAGCCTATGCTGAGAAATAAGTCAGTTTTTCTTGGATCTATAGAACCCGCATCTTAAGGATTTTACTCAGGAAACTAAAATTCAGTTGAGCTGTAAAAAAATGGCAATTACTCAGGAAGCCTCAGAAGGTATATTTTAGGAGCTGTTGATGTGACAACATTTAGTGGTATAATGTGAAAACAATTTTATGAAGTGAATTTCTCTTGAATATGTAGCAAAATACATTTGCATTAAATTCAGTGGTTGTTAAGTATGTAGTTTATGTACTTGTGTGACAATTTAACATTTTGTTTGTATTCATTTATGATTCACTTAAAAAAATGTTCTACTGTTATTTGATTGATTTATAGAGAGCATACCGATTCTTATGGTGCATCATTTAAATTCTATATTTGTGGTAGAGGTTTTTTTTTTTTTTCCCCCAGACAAGTTATACCTTCCATTAACATTTGAAAATAAACATTTTTCGTTTTATCCTGACAATGGCAAAACGCTTATATGGGAAGACGTGAACCAGCACTATACATTTTAAAGCACTCCTTTTTTCTTTTTTCCCCCTTCGGGTTTTTTTTATTATTATTATTATTAACTTTTATTGAGCTTCAAGTGAACGTTTACAAATCAAGTCAATCTGTCACATATAAGTTTATATACATCTTACTCCTTACTCCCACTTGCTCTCCCCCTAATGAGTCAGCCCTTCCAGTCTCTCCTTTCGTGACAATTTTGCCAGCTTCCAACTCTCTCTATCCTCCCATCCCCCCTCCAGACAGGAGATCCCAACACAGTCTCAAGTGTCCACCTGATATAATTAGCTCACTCTTCATCAGCATCTCTCTCCTACCCACTGTCCAGTCCCTTTCATGTCTGATGAGTTGTCTTCAGGGATGGTTCCTGTCCTGTGCCAACAGAAGGTTTGGGGACCATGTCTTAAAGCACTCCTTTTTTAATGAGTATTGTTGACTTATATTTGACCAGCTGATGCATTTATGTTAGGAGTGATCTAGTATTTTTAAGGCAAACAAAATTAAACAGATATTTGTAAGAGCCAAATCTAATACCTTGACCAATTATGCATAAAAGCTTGGCATTATTAGTTGCAATTTTAAAGAAATAGAAAATGGTGACTATAAAAGAGCAGACTCCTAGAGTTGAAAGATATCTTAAAAATCATCCATCCTCTCCCCTGATGCGGGAATCCCTGAACAATACATCTGGCTTATAGCATTACACTCTACGAATTCATATTTTCAAAGATGAGGAGCTTACTATTTTTTCTAGGCAGTTGATGATAACTTTGGATAGCTCTAATTTTTCGAAAGTTCTTTCCCATATTGAGCCAAATTTTGTCTCTGGAGCAATATCGACTGTGTCTACTCAACAGTACTTTGAATATTGGAGGACAGTTTTCATGTCTTTCTGCCCCACAAACGTTTAAATATGTTATAACACTTTTCAAGGATCTCCAAAATTATTCTATTATTATTATTTATCTACACAGAAGTTAGCCAAACTGTGAGGCTGATGGCACAGTCTTCCAGACTGCCAAGTCTGCCCAAGATTTTTTATTTCACCTGCAAGAAGTTAGGGTCCAAGTACAATATCAGAGGGAAGAGTCCACACAAGATTACCCTCACTCACTTCTGATGCCAACTTACGTTTGGGGTTTCCCAAAACCATCCTTAGTATTCATAATTCATTAGAAAGACTCACAGAGCTCACTGAAAGCTATTATACTCACAGTTATTACATTTATTACAGGGAACAGATACAGATACAGCAAATCAACCAGGTGAAGAGACACATAGGTCAAGAGTCTGGGATGGTTCTTCAATGTGCATTAACCGCTGCAGCTTTCGAGTGGATTCCAACTCATAGTGACCCTATGGGACAGAGTAAAACTGCCCCATAGGGTTTCCAAGGCTTTAAATCTTTACGGAAGCAGACTGCCACATCTTTCTCCTGCAGAGTGGCTGGTGGGTTCGAACTGCCAGTCTTTTGGTTAGCATCTGTGCGCTTAAACACTGCACCACCAGGGCTCCTTACTCTTTCATTATTGATGTGTGATAAAATGCAGAGTATTGCCGTGTGGTCCAAGGGGTCCACCATGAGACATTTCATTAGTATAAAATATCAGATGTGGTCTGAGGGCCCATCATCAATAACAAAATGACTCCATCAAGCAGAAAATTTCAAGGGTTTAGAGGTTCCCTCCCAGAAGCCAAGGGCAAAGACCAGCCCTTTCTCTGGGTGAGGCTAGATTCCTTACTACACATCATCTACTATTTTCTTGGCTAGAACACTTCAAGTCCTTAATCTTACGTAAAATACAGTCTTAGAAGCTCAGCATATCTTGGCTACATTTCTCTTGACAATCTCAACGCCTCTTTAAAAATATATACCCCCATTGTTGTTGTTGGAGCCCTGGGGGCATAGTGGTTAAGAGCTCAGCTGCTAACCAAAAGGTTGGTAGTTCGAATCCACCAGCCACTCCTTAGAAACCCTATGGGGCAGTTCTACTCTGTATTATAGCGTCACTATAAGTCATTATCGACTTGACAGCATTGGGTTTGTTTTTCTTTCTTTGTTTTATTATAGTTGTTAGTTAGTTAAAAAGTTGTTGTTAATCCTGTTGATTCTCACTTATGGCAACTCCATGTGTGGAAGAGTAGAATTGCCTTCCATAGGGTTTTCAAGGCTGTAACATTTCGGAAGCTTTTCTCCAGGCCTGTCTTATGAGGCATCTCTGGGTGGATTAACTGTTTTTGGCACCCAGAGAACCTATATTCCCCCTGTTATGGGTTGAACGGTGTTTCCAAAAAATATGTGTTATATATCCTAACCCCTATACCTGTGGTAAAGAGTCCTGGCAGTGCAGTAGTTAAAGTGATCAACTGCTAACCAAAAGATCGGCCGTTCAAAACCACCAGCAGCTCCACGGGGGAAAGATGTGGCAATCTGCTTCTGTAGAGATTTATAGCCTCGGAAACCTTATGGGGTCACTATGAGTTGGAATCAATGGCGGTGGATTTGGTTTTATACCTGAGGTAAGGAGCCCTGGTGGTGCAATGACTATGTGCTCACCTGCTAACCACAAGGTCAACAGTTGGAACCCACCAGCTGCTCTGTGGCAGAAAAAACTTGGCAATCTGCTCCCATAAAGTTTACAGCCTATTAGGCCATTCTGCCCTGTTCTGTAGGGCTGTGAATCGGAATCGACTTGAGGGTACATAACAATACCAGTGGTTATAATTTCATTTGAGAATGGGTTTCCTTTGTTATATTAATAAAGGAGTATTCGTGTAGACCAAAAAAACTAAACCAGTTGCCGTGGAGTTGATTCCGACTCATAGCAACCCTATAGGACAGGGTAGAACTGCCCCATAGGGTTTCCAAGAAGCAACTGGTAGATTCGAACTGCTGACCTTTTGATTGGCAGCCAAATGCTTAACCATTGCACCACCAGGGCCCCCTATAGAATTGCTTTATTACGAGTGCTGTTTCTATAACCTGACCCTTGCCTACCTCTTAAGCCTTTGCCCTCACCTCTGGGTTTTCTTTCTCTCTACATCTGTACAGACCAGTATGGTAGCCACTAATCACATGTGGCTGTTGAGCACTTGGAATGTGGTTAGTTTGAATTGAGATGTACTGTCGTGTAGATGTTTGCTGGATTTTGAAGCCAGTATGAAAAAAGTAAATGTCTCATTAATAATTGTTATATTGTTTAATATGTTGAAATGATCATATTTTTAGGTATATTGGAGTAAATAACATAAATTTCACCTGTTACTTTTTTTAATTATACTTTTTATTTTGAGGTAATGTTAGATTAACATGCAGTTGTAAGAAATAATACAGAGAGATCCCACGTGCCCTTTACCCAGTTTCCGCCAATGTTACCATCTTGCAAACCTGGAGTGCTGACCCTCTGCTCTGTCAAGCATGATGCCCCTCTCAGGGGTAGGTCCCTCCTGATAACATGTCCAAAGTAAGCTAGATGAAGTCCTGCCATCTTTGCTTCTAAGGAGCATTCTGGTTGTACTTCCTCCAAGATAGATCTGTTTGTTCTTCTGGTAGTCCATGCTATATTCAATATTCTCCAGCACAGTAATCCAAGTGCATCAATTCTTCTTTAGTTTTCCTTTTTCACTGTCCAGTTTTTGCAAACATATATGGCGATTGAAAATAGCATGGCTTGGGACAGGTGCACCTTAATCCTCAACGTGACATCTTTGCTTTTTAAGATTTTAAAGAGTTCTTTTGCAGCAGATCAGCCCAATGCAGTCCTTTGATTTCTTGACTCCTGCTTCCTTGGACATTGATTGTGGAACCAAATAAAATAAAACCCTTGACAACTTCAGTCTTTTCTCGGTTTATCATGATGTTGCTTATTGGTCCAGTTGCAAAGATTTTTGTTTTCTTTATGTTGAGGTGCAATCCATACAGGTATCATTAGACCAGTATTATATGTTAGCACACCAAGTATCACAAATGTACTTTGTTTAACTTAACACATTTATGTGACAAAATCATGCCATAAAATTATGCCTCTCAAGTGCAAAGTAGTCAATAGAGGAATAAAATGTTTCTTATCTCCAATAAAATATTTGAGCTGAAATTTGTACTGAAGCATATTCAGGTATAAAGGAAAAGATTATGGTGGGTTTTGTTTCCTGATTTAATGATTTTGAATACTGAGCAGGTAAAAATAATACAAAATAACTTAACAATTGCTAATGGTTATTAAGAGTTTACTATGCATTATGCATAGGGAGGGAATAGGACAGCTGGTAATAGGCAACCCAGGGTTGAGAAGGGAGAGTGTTGACATGTCGTGGAGTTGTTAACCAGTGTCATACAACAATATGTGTACTGTTTGATGAGAAACTAGTTAGTTCTGTAAACCTTCATCTGAAGTTCAATTTAAAAAAAAAATTTACTATGTACCTGGCATTTTATTAAATAATTTACCTGGATTATTTTATTTTAATATAACAGCACAAGTAACTACAATAATTATCCTTATTTTGAACTTGAGGAAAAGGATAAGAGAGATTAAATTAGTGGCTTAAGATCAGACAACTGATAATTATTATAACCAGAATGTGATTCTGTGTAACATGAGGGTTCAAACCTTTACTATTGATGCCTCATGTCTCTTACTTCAATAATTTAAATCGGTCACTTAGGTTAATCATGGAGGTGATGTTCTCTTTGTTTTCACATGACTTATAGTCATCAATATTTTTAGTTCACGTATACTATGGTAAAGTAGAATCATTTTTTTCTCCCATGCCTTTACATTTATTGTGTTCTTATGGCCTTTATAGGAGCCCTGGTGGTATAACGGTTAAGCTCGCAGCTACTAACCAAAAGGTTGGTGATTTGAACCCTCTCAGTGACTCCAGGGAAGAAAGACCTGGCGACCTGCTTCTGTAAAGATTACAGCCAAGAAAACCCTTTGGGGAAGTTCTAATATGTCACTGAGTTAAAAATTGACTTGATGGCACCCAACAACAGCATTGTTGCTTTTATAGAAGTTACTACTAGTGGCACAAATGGTTAAGAGATTGACCACTAGCCAAAGAGGCACCTTGGAAGACAGGCCTGGCAAGCTGCTTCCAAAAGGTCACAGCCATGAAAATTCTATGCACACACGGGATCGGCATGAGTCAGAAACAACTAGCCAGCAACTAACAACAACAATAACATGGTCTTCATAAACAAAACAAACAACAATGAACCCTTGCCAGAAGTGAGTTAATAATTCTGGCTCCTTCCATTTCCTTACTGCAACCCCTCATTGAATTTCCTCATAAATATCTATGTGCCAACAATATTTAATTTTCATGATCATGTAATCTCGGTGTTATAAAAAGTAACACCACATTGTAATATTTATAGTTATTTCTGGAGTAATAATGTAATGCAGGTTATTTTTCCTAATTAACAATATTAAATCCTTATTAAAAATTAACTGTTTATTTGGCCATCTATTTACGTATTACCTCTGAGTCTGTGTTTGGAATTTGTTACCCTTCTTTCTACTGTACCTCTTCCATCCAGCAATTTTTATGTGAAAATCGTTGCTTTCTAGGATCACTTTGCCTTTACATGTTGCTGTTTTGTTATTGCTACATTTCACTGGAATGTTTTCATTATGTAACCAGGGAGAGTTCTTTACACCTGGGAACGTTCGCTCCAAATAGCATAGAGATATTTATTTATTTTCCTAAAATATCAGCTTTGATTAATAATTATATATAGGCTTTGTTCTTCTTATCTGGGTGTCAACAGTAATTGGAATCCATATCCATAGCCTACCTTGCAATCATGCTGCAAAAGGCCAATAAATTCCCGCTGAGTGTGTTACTTGTTAAATTTGGTGCATTACATTCAGGGTAATGAATAAAAGCAGTGGGCCCTTACCGTCTGGCTGCTTGAGGAAGGCTAGAGCCGCCAGACTCCCCCGAGGCCGTGAGCCGGCTTAAAACAGTGACAGGCAGAATCAAGGGAGTCCCCGAGCATCATAGTTCAGTTTGTCTCCCTCATTTCCTCTTCCGTAGAGACTCAGAAGGCTCTAGGGAGGTGAGGTAATCTTATCCATTAAAAGTCACCACATTTTCATAAAATGCTGCATGCTCTGGTTTCATTAACAAGCAAATACAGTTTCAATAAATAGTAATGTATTAACTTTCAGCCAAAGAGATGAGAATATTATTGAATGTAAACTAGAGTCCATACCTCCATGCAATTTACCTTGTGTAGCTACATGTCTATTATGTATTCATTTGTCCCTGTTAAACATACACATAAGTATTTTTATATGTGTGAATAGCCAATGAAGCAAGCCCCATACATACTATACTTAAGCAGATAATGAAAAAAAAAAAACTACCACATTTTTAAGCCTGTATGCAAATCTTCCTTAGTAAACAAATACATTCTTGATATGAAAAAAAAAACTTTATAATATAAATATTTTACATGGAGTATAAATGTACAAATGCAAGAATGTTAGAGCAAACTGGTCTATATTCATAGTTTACTGTTTTGTTTTTTCTCTTGATACCTGAGTGAAAATCACTATTCTCCCAGCCTAACAATTGTTATACACTATTGCACCTGCCAAAGCCAGCTGGCTCCCTTGGTCCTTTGATTTGTTGTGAATGTTAGTATCAATCCAGAAAGAACAAGGCTCTAAAAGAAGAGAGATAAAAATAGTTTGTATTAAATGACTTATATTCTTGAGTGTCTTGGAAAACGTATCATAGAGTGTCCTTTGCTCTCCAGGATATAGCAGCTGGTTCCAAAGACCATGGTGTATCTCATTAGAGAGATATTAGATCTAATTATGCAACATATAAGTGAGATCATTACAGCAACCTTATTCCAATGAAGTCAGTAAAGCACATATGAAATCTTATACTCTGCTGCTTGAAATAATTTTTGCAAGCAAACGTGAGGAATTAATGATGACTTGAAGTGTACACTGAAAGATGTTGTAAACCAGTAATGAATATTTGACATGTCATGAAAAAAATAGCGCGGCAGGTATCCTGATTAATTGTGTAGAGATGAAAATGAACTTCCTGAGCAAGTGTTATCTTTTCATAGAGGAAAAGTGTTTTCTAAGCAAAACAAAACAAAAAGGTAGTAGAAGAGTCATATGTGTTGTTGTTTTGTGTGTATTCTTTGTGTGTATGCGTGTGTTCAGTTACCTTCTTTATTTTTTGGTAATTTTACTACATCGGAGATTTTCAAGCCTTAGCAGGCAACAGAATCACTGTTTGACACCCAATCTTTGAGAACCATAGGACTGTGTGACAATCGCTGTAGAAGATATTAAATCATATTATCTCTTTGATTACTTTTCCGTGAGACAACGGTTCAGGGATTCTATTCTGCTTGGTTTTTTTTCAATCAAGTTGTGTCTCTTTGAAAATCTTGATTCTAATACAAAGAAAGCTACTCTTAAAATAAAACTAAGGCTATTTGCTTGACAAGGGCATTGGGCATACTTATAACAACATATGTAAAAAACAATAGCACAGACATAAAATGAATAGATATTACCAGTTTCATTATATACCTAGGAGGAAAGATGCTAAAAATAATTAGAGGTCTCTACTCTCTGAAGCTAATTGAGCACACATGTCATCTCTAGACATCATCTTTTTCCTAAGAAGCCTTTAGTGTTAACTACTAAATTGATTGATTTTTGTCAAAGAAATCTTAAATTAAAAAAGGGTTTAGCAATTTGATCAGGACTATTATCATATCCAGAACAACTGTCTAGTTGGCTCCCTTCATTGTAAAGGAATGTTAACCACAGCTTGAATGGTTTTGCTAATTTATGACCTAATAACCATTGCTGTCAAATTGAATCTGACCCATAGTGACCCTATAGGACAGAGTAGAGCTGCCCCATATCGTTTCTAAGGAGTGGCAGGTGAATTCAAATTGCTGACCTTTTGGTTAGCAGCCATTGCTCTTAACCACGGAGCCACCAGAGCTCCTTATAACCAAATAATGTGTTTGTAATAAAATACAACCAAAGGCTTGCATATGAGTTCTTGTATGTGTGTGTGTGTTTTATCTTTACCTGTTTTTCATTCCAAATCAACCATTATAATTATTATGCTAACAATTGCTATTTAAAGTCTGTTTCCAGAGAGAATAATTTGCTTGGCTCTATTCATGTAGCCTTCGGAATTAGATTATTGGCTCTATTCATGTAGCCTTCAAAATTTTTTGGTCCATATTCTGAACTCAAATGTCTGAGATTCCATGATAATCAGGGAACATTTACTGTATTTTTACACAAATAACACATACCTTCTACGTTTGTATAATACCAACAAGGTATTTTTGTAAGAATACTATGCTAATTTTCTATAGCGACATGTGAAAAAATTAGCACAGTAACACTTATGAAAATACCTCGGGGGAAAGGGTGTGGTTGGCGAACAAACGTAGAAGGCATATATTATTTGTGTAAAAATACAATCTGTGGTAATTTTGACTGAAAATAAAGGAAAAGATAGTGGGGCGCATGTTATTTGTGTAAAAATACAATTTTGTGGTAATTTTGACTGAAAATAAATGAAAAGATAGTAGGGCACAGATATTAGGTCTAAAATATCAAGTTTTCTTGTGGAAGAGAAGCCCCAAACAAATTTATAGAGCGACCAAATATCTTTAAAAAAAAAAAAAAAAAAATTTATTTTATTATTATTTTTTTAATATCTTAATTTTTGAAAAACTGGCTGGGTTATGATCTCTCTTTTTCATGTTGGCTTTAACTGAGCTACCTGACCAACTATGAGAAACCCTCTTGGTGAGAAACCTCCGAGAGAGCTAGACACCCCATTTATCTGCATGTTAGAAATGATGAAATGGTTATTACAGTGATATAAGCGCTCTTGGATCAGATAACAACACAATTTGTCTTTAAGCAATTTTTCAGCTTTTTTATACACATATATTTAATTTTTATTAGAAGAGCTGACCAAGGTAGAGAAAATCCATGACCTCACATTTAATAGTTAGGGAATTGCTTATCAAATTATATAATTCAGAACACTTCATCAAATAGTCATATTTGTTAATGTTCATCTTGATACAGTTATCCTAGTCCCAAAAGAAAGCTCTGTTTTACAGGAGCACTACTTAAGTGTTTAGAAAAGTTCTTTCTTGTATTAAGTTGTATCCAGTGCATAACTTGACTGAGGGTTTCCACTCCGTTGACTCTACTATGCTCAGGAGTTCTTAATATCGGCTGCACTCTGGAGTCGTAGAAGAGCTTTAGAAAACACTCCTGTCTGGGCCCCAACCTAAGACATTTGGATTTAATTGGTCTGGGGAGAGTCTCGGTCCTCGTGAATTTTTTTTTTTAAATCTTCCCATGTAATTCTAATGTGCAGCTGAGTTTGAGACTAATGTTTGCAGTTATTTTCAGGTAAATTCATTAAAAGAACTAATAACAATAAAGTTAGTGTAAGTGTCTCAAGTGTAAGAAGAGCCCAAGAATATGGTTGTTGTTAAGTGCCATCGATTTGGTTTCAGCTCATAAAGACGGCTGTGTACAACAAAATGAAACTTTGCCCGGTCCTGTGCCATCCTCACAATCGTTGTTTGAGCCTATTGTTGCAGCCGCTGTGTCAGTTCATCTCGCTGAAGGTTTTCCTTTTTTTCACTGACCTTCTACTTTACCAAGCATGATGCCCTTCTCCAGGGTCCGGTCCTTCCTGATAACATGTCCGAAGTAAGTGAGGCAAAGTCTCACCATCTTTGCTTTTAAGGAGCATTCTCACTGTACTTCTTCCAAAACAGACTTGTTTGTTCTTCTGGTAGTCCATGGTATATTCAAGATTCTTTGCCAACACCATAATTTAAGCGCATCAGTTCTTCTTCAGTCTTCTTTATTCGTTGTTCAGCTTTTGCATGCATATGAGGCAATTGTAAATACTATGGCTTCGGTAAAGCACACCTTAGTTCTCATAGCGACATCTTTGATTTTTAAACACTTTAAAGAGGTCCAATGTAATACATCATTTGATTTTTGGACTGCTGTTTCCATGGGCCTTGATTGTGAATCCAAGTAAAAGGATGTTTTCATTTCCATTATTATGGGTTTGTGTGTATGTGTATGTTTTCCATCATGGCAAAGATGGGGTTACCACAGTGAAATCCACTTTGTAGATCTGTCATAATTTTGTTGGTAGCATGTTTGATGGTAATATATGCTGAAAGAAGCAATACTTATTATGGGAGTTTAAGTTCAGATTCTTATCTTCCCTCTCTTGTTATGTTGCAATAGATTTCTAACCAGAATCCACAGAGCAAATGATGTCCCAGGCACTGTGCAAGGAATAGGAACACAGTGATGAACAGGCATAATGGAATGCTTTTAATATTCTTGGTAATGTTTATACAATTGAATGGAATTATGAACATAGTTGGTGAAATAAAGGACAAAAAATATTTTTAAAAATTATAACAAATGATAGTGACTTCATATTGAAAGAGTAGAACTGTTCAATAGGGTTTCCAAGGAGCAGCTGGTGGAATTGAACTGCTGACCACCAGGGCTCCAATATAGGTTATATTAACAAAATTTAGAAAATGGATGCAAACATGGCATGGGAAGAAAAATTAGGAGGAGAACAAAAGGAAAGATGTACTAAATTTTTCCTCTTAAGTTATTGTTGGATGTTGTCAAATTGTTTTCAACTCATAACGACCCCAGGTGACAGAGTAGAACTGCCACATAGGGTTTTCTTGGCTATAATATTTAGTAAAAGGACCCAAGCATACTGCTTCATTTTTGGCTTTGATAGTGTCAAAGTATGTGGACATTTTAGAGAGAAATGTAAAGTAAATCTAAAATATAAACATGTTGAATGCCTACCAAATCACAGGAAAAGAACCACATAATTTAAATAACTGAAATCAGGAAATAAAAGGCAAAGTCAAGCACAATGTGTATAAAATAAGATCACTCTCATAAAGCCAGACACATCCACTAGATAATAAGTCTATATTCATTTTATTATTATGTTTAAATGTAAACCAAAAAAAACCCCGTAGCCGTCGAGTTGATTCTGACTCATAGCGACCCTATAGGACAGAGCAGAACTGCCCTATGGAGTTTCCAAGGAGCACCTGGTGGATTCAAACTGCCAACCTTTTGGTTAGCAGCCATAGCATTTAACCACTAGGCCACCAGGGTTTCCTGTTTAAATATACATATTAAAAATATAATATAAAGCTCACAAAAGACTGCTAGGACAGAATGACATATATATGTTAAAAAAAAAAACAAACCCAGTGCCGTCAAGTCGATTCCGACTTATAGCGACCCCATAGGACAGAGTAGAACTGCCCCATGGAGTTTCCAAGGAGCGCCTGGCAGATTTGAACTGCTGACCCTTTGGTTAGCAGCTGTAGCGCTTAACCACTACGCCACCAGGGTTTCCTGTATTTTTATAAAAAATATGTTAATAAGCACTGGATAAAATATCAGATCCACACAAAGCCAACCAGCAGGAACATTATTATTGTAAAATGTGAGATTCAAGGCCATAAGTAGCAGAGAGTTCTACTATACTGCTAAAAGGTATATTTTATTATGAAGTTACAACAATCATGAACATTATCAGTAAAACATAAAACAAAAAGTAATATACAGAGAAATTGATATAAACATAACTTTTTTTAGTATACTTTGATACATGAAATAAATTTAAGACAGTTATAATTTGCTATGAGCAACTTTTTTATGAACAATAATGTAGAATTTATTGAAATCTATAAATATCTGTACTTTACAATGATTACACATTTTTTTCAAGTGTCTATGGATTAGTTATCAAAGTAGATCAGTATTAGTCAACAGCAAGCAAATTATAAACAACAGAAATTACATATGGCTACAATTCAATAGTACTAAAAATATTTTTTTTTTAATAAAAATACCCAGACTGCTTCAGATTTAAAGCAAACAATTAAACAAAAGCAACATTGAAATAAGCAATCTATTTCCTTAAATAACTCTTGGACAAATAGAAAATTAAGACCATAACTATAGACTGGTTAGAAAGCTACTAACGTTAAAAAACGTTAGAGCACCATATTTCACCACTGGTATATTACCAAAGATATTCTCAGAGGCAAATTTATAGGCTTTAACACATTACTTTAAAAATAATTATAAATAAATCAATTCTTGAACTGAAGAGCTTAACTAGAACACAATAAAACAATACAAATTTAGGGACAGAAACCCCACAACTTCAACTGAATTAGAGAAATCATATATCAACAAGTGAATCATGGAATTAACTTTTTTTAAAGAAGTATTTTTTTTAATTTTTCAGCAAGGAAGAAAAATTAAACTAATTAGAAATGAGAAAGAGAATATAACAGAGGAAATTACAAAAAAATAAAAATAAAAAAGACAGGGAAACCTTGTTTAAGAAGTTAATTGCAAATTTCAAGGTGAAATACCAGCAAATATAATTTCTGTAGAGTATTAAATATTAATACCAATACTTCTGCTTATCCCAGGAAATGCAGATAATTTAAATGACAAATTTATAATATTTGACCTTATGTCTTAGTGTCTTAGTTATCTAGTACTGCTATAACAGAAATACCACAAGTGGATGGCTTTAACAAAAAGAAATTTATTCTCTCAGTCTAGTAGGCTACAAGTCAAATTCAGGGTGTCAGCTCCAGGGGAAGTCTTTCTGTCTTCGTCGCCTCTAGAGGAAGGTCCTTGTCCTCAGTCTTTCCCTGGTTGAAGAGCTTCTCAGGCACAGGGACCCCCGGTCCCAAAGGACACGCTGTGCTCCTGGTGCTACTTTCTTGGTGGTATGAGGTCCCTAACTCTCTGCTTACTTCCCTTTCCTTTGATCTCTTGAGAGATAAAAGGTAGTGCAGGCCCCATCCCAGGGAAACTCCCTATACCATTGGATCAGGGAGGTGATCTGAGTAAGGGTGGTGTTACAATCCCACCCTAATCCTCTTTAGCATAAAATTACAACTACAAAATGGAGGACAAACACACAATACTGGGAATCATGGCCTAACCAAGTTGATACATATTTTTGGAGGGACACAATTCAATCCATGATGCGTTATCATATGATAACATTCTATGTCTCCCTATATATTCATGTTTTCTTATAGTCCATAAATATGTTCTAAATATATCCATTACAGTTTTATATTTTTGTGTAAATCCAAATAGGATCTTTTTTCCTGTCACATTTTTTTACCTGTCTGTTGCTGGTTTAGAGGAGCCCTGGTGGTGCATGGCTAAAGCTGTCAGCTGCTAACCAAAAGTTCCTCGGTTAGAACTCACCAGCTGCTCCATGGGAGAAAGATGTGACAGTCTGCTTCCGTAGAGATTTACAGCCTTGGAAAGGCTATGGGGCAGTTCTATTCTGTCCTATAGGGTCACCAAGAGTCAAAATCGATTCCATGGCAGTGGGTTTGAGTTTGGTTATTGCTGAATTAAAAGGGCTCAAAATCCAATGTAAACTACAACTTGGATGTAAATAGAAAATATAGTATCCATAATCTTTCTCTTAAATCCACACACAAAATTTGGCAGAAAAACAAATGAAATGTCCAGTCTGTTTTAAACTTACTCTGAGCTACTGTAATAGAAAATACTCAATCTTGCATTTGCACAATTTTTCCCCTTCCCATCATCTCTTCCTCAGTGGTACCTGGGAATTTCACGCCCACCAGGGGATCAATTCTGCCACTGAGAAGAATAAACCCAAATTTTGTCTCAGATAAGGGAATATATTTGAAAATGTCAACATTTTCTTATCAGTATTTATTATTAAATGGTCAGTTTTTAAATTTTTTATTTATATACTTTGTATGTCTTTATAAATGCATCATTTTTGTTTTTTTGTAGAAATAATGCCTTTTTAAAAACTACATCTTAGCTTACAAGAGACCTGCATTATATTCTATGCTTCGCTTGTTTCTTTTATCATTATGTGTTAGATTTTAACATTACTGGTCTTGGAACATGCTGTTCCCTACTCTTCCCACCCCTAGTTGCTGAAGCTCATCCAGTTTATTCATGTAATGCGGGCTAGCCTGACTTACAGGATCTTTGCAGATTCTTAGGGTATAGGCCTACTCCATGGGAGTGAAAAACAAAACAAAACAAAAAGCTTCCATCAAGCCCATTCTGACTCACGGCTACCTCATGTGTGCAGAGTAGAACTGCACTCCATAGAGTTTTCAAGGTTGTGACCTTTCAAAAGCAGATTGCTAGACTTTCCTTCCGAGCGGCCTGCAGGTGCATTTGAACTGCCAACCTTTTGGCTAGTAGTGGAGCACTTAACTCCTTGAGCCACCCAGGGGCTCCCATCATGGGGGTAGGCAAAGTTTTATCTCAAGCCTCACTCAAGAAGATTGATCTAGTATGAGCCCTTCTCCAGATTTCATTCTCATTTACAACTCTTCTTACTGTGACAACTCGCATCCCATAACAGGCAGTGAGAGCATTACCAAGAGCAACAGGATCGGCAGGCTTTGGCTCTTTGGCCCCAGTGATCTCATTTTGTTACTTCATTTTTCTCTTGGTAGACTGGGAAACCTGGCACTTGCCAGCCTGCACTTGAAGAGTGTCAATCTTTATCATCATGTTCTCAATTTCTTAATGCTGAGTATTTGTTCACAAATGCCCCACCCCCAACATCTAACAGAAACTCTGTACCAAACCAAACAAAACCAAACCTGTTGCTATCAAGTTGATTCCGACCCACAGAGACCCTATAGGGCAGAATAGAGCTGCCCCACAGAGTTTCCAAAGATCAGCTGATGGATTCAAACTGCCGACCTTTTGGTCAGCAGCTGAACCCTTAACCACTGCACCACCATTCTAAAAAAAAAAAATCAGTAATTCATACACTTAAATCAAAATTATTTTGAGCATCCTCTATGTGTCTGACACTGTCCTGGGTACTGGGAATAATACAGAGGTGAACCAGACAAACAAGATCTTACATTCAAGAGGGAGGATACAGCCAACAAATAAGTAAAAATATGTGATAAATTTCTGAGATGCAGGAACATATGTAAGATAAATATATAAGAATTTCAAATAATACTATGAAGAAGTTAAAACAAGGTAATGTATAAAGAGTGATGGGGTGGGGGATAGAGGTGAACATTAGAAAAAGACGTAAGAGAATGCTGCACTAAGATGACAGTTGAGTAGAGACCCAAATGACAAAACGAGACCATGCATCAGGAAATAAAAAAATACCATTTTAGGCAAAGGGGATAAACGTTGCAACGGCAATGAGCTGAGGATAATAGCTGTCTAGGATGACTGGAAAAGTGAACAAATAGGAAAAAAGTAGGAGCTGAGTTAGAGGCAGAGTGGCAGACAGAAGCTGATAAAATACATGGCGGGCCCTGGGAGACATTTGGGTGTTATTCAAAATGAAAAAAAAAAATTATAGCCAGAGGGAGGGTGGTATGATTTGCCCAGGTTGGGCCAGGTAGCCCTTGGGTTATGTTTTAATTTGGCTGCTGTTGCTGCTGCCAAAGGGTGTAGACAAGGAGGAGCATTTCCCAGTGGGAGTCTTGGTTCTGGGCAGATAAAGCAATGTAGTGCGCTTCAAAATTCTGTTCAGTACCTCTGTTATAAACCCCTTAACAGTTAGTCCCCGCATATTGTCAAGCACCAGCAGCTACAGTTTTTGCAAAGCCAGCTTTTTCTAGAAGGTTACATTTTCCCCTACTTTTTCAGATTTTAGATTTTATGATCTTCCGTATAAATTTAAGGCCATTTAAAGGGGCCACTCAACTGGAATATAATCCAGGGTTGGAAAATTATCTTTGTTACGCTGATTTGTTGATTACCTGGTGGTTAATGCTGACTTGAATATTGTCTATTTCCTCTAGGCATTGGCTTCCAATAGGATTTCATTGGGCTTTGTGTTTTAAATTTTCCTCTCTTTCATGCTCTGTTATTTGTCATGCTTATTTTCGGCTTTCTTAGTAAAAATCATTGGATCCTGGAGGCATTTGCTAGATATCTAGCAAGGAGTATCTTACGACTTCTAAAGATGTCAAACTAACTGGGGAAGAGGGAGTAAATGGACAGTGATGCCAGAAAAAAGGAGAAAATCTGGGAGCAGAGAGAAAAGGGAAACTAGAGATGATCAGATCGTAGTCATATATAAAAAAAAAAAAAAAAGAGCCAGAAGAGTTATGAATTGCTGCAGAATTAATAAGATGGAAAATTTCTCCAGGAAAAGAGCCAAGTATAGCTAAAGAAAAAACAGCATAAAATGTAGGAAAACAAAATAAGAGAAAAAAAATTGAAAAGCAAAACAAACAAAAAAGACCAAAGTAGAAGGGTAAGGAGTAAAACAAAGAATGGATAAATTAGGAAATGGTGTGTTGCACTAAAGCGAATGTGTTCTGTTTTCTTTATTTTTATCTTAACTTGCCCTGCATTTCTCCAGCACCAAAGCCAAACTGGAAGGATAATTTTGTTTATATGCCCAATTTGCATAATTGTGCAATATAAATTACAATGCTAATTAAGGACAGCCCTCAGGCTTCTGGAATTGGGTCAAAGTGGCTCCTGAAGTGCAGGGAGGTTGGAGCATTGGCTCTGTCGCTCTCCCACTGCAGGGAAAAAGGCGAAGAGAAAAGAACCTTTCTGACAGAGTGTGAAATCTTGTCAGATTTTGTCGAAGACCCAGAACTGTATGTCTCACTCGAAATCTTGGCTCTGAAAATCATCTTTGTGTGTTTCCACAACGAAGCACTAAAAGCTAGAATTTCTCCTGAGTACTGCTTTGGTTATCTTTTTATGAGTTCTTTTCTCACTTTCTTTTTTTTTAATCCAGAGAAAATTTTTTAAACTGTAGAAAACTGAGTGTGAACTTGGCATGCAATATTTTCTCAGTGGACTATTGCCAGAATTGCCCCAAACTAGTGCGTGGTGTGCCCTGCTCAGGCTCCTGTGAGCCTGGGGAGGATGACAGGCTCGTTTCTGAGCTTTAGTTAAATCCATGTCCTTAAAACTAAACTATGGCACCATACCAGTGCTACATCAAAAATTCAGTCCCAGAGAGTTTATTCCCTGCAGTTATCGTAATAAAGGATTGTAAAGTATAGGTTCTACACTATCTTTAGGTAGGTTTTTTTTTTTAAGGAAAGTAGAGTAGGGAAACCCTGGTGGCGTAGTGGTTAAGTGCTACGGCTGCTAACCAAAAGGTCGGCCATTCGAATCCACCAGGTGCTCCTTGGAAACCCTATGGGGCAGTTCTACTCTGTCCTATAGGGTCACTATAAGTTGGAATTGACTCGATAGCAACGGCTTGCTTTTTTTTTTTTCTTTAAATATTCGAGTAAACGGTAGCGTAATTATAATGGAGAAGCCTCCATTTAGGCCTGCTCTGAACATGGCTTCCAACCGGTTCATTCCTGTTCAAACCTGTGCTGAGAATTTGCATTTCTAACAAGTTCCCAGGTGATGCTAATGCTGCTGGTTAGGGATCAATTCTGAGAGCCACTAGTAATCGTTCCCAAAATTTAGTATACGTAAGAATCCCCTGGGATTCTTGTTAAACTGTAAATGCAAATTCTCGGCAGGAATTGTAACCAAATGAACTGATTCCAAGCACTGGTTCTAAGGGGGTGTTTTTCAAGCTTTTTTTTTTTTTTTTTTTGCCACTGGGCCCTGACCTGAAGCAAAGGCTATATGCAAAATAGAAAAAACAGTTCCAAAACTACTCAGGTTGAAGAAAGGATGACAGGGGTGGCAGTAAGGGAGGTCTAGGGCCCTATCTGAGGCCACTCCACCACTTAACTCTCTCCCCCTTCACCTTCCTAGAGTATGGAAGCCACTTCTCCAATGATTGATTGTTGATTGACTGACTACCTAACTTGGGTACCATCATTAATTAGCTGAACACCTGATTTTAATTTTAAGGTGCCAGAGGTTCTTTTTACTAGAGTCATTATAAGAAAAATGGGCAAATCTCATGACCTGTTTTGCATTATTCCCAGCATTATTAGGCTACTTTATTTTCTAAGTCGATGTTTCCCAAACTCTTTCATGCTCAGGCACGTGAATAAAATGACAATATTTCTGTGGAACACTAGGCTAACCTGTAGGAGAATTGGGACTCTGGACAAAGCTGTTCATCTTCCAAGGTGACTGGCTCTGGCCAACCAGCCCTCCAGCCACATTAGGCTAACAGATTAGTATCATGTGGCACATCAGTAGACCTACAGCCGGATCACATGCGGCAATCTGTATAGCAGTAGTGTTCAAGTGGTCAGTGATAAGGAGTCCTATGGCCAAATCAGTGCGGGCCACGTTAAGTACACAAAGATGACATGTTTATTCCAAGAATTGTGCTAAAAGCAATTCTAATCCCCCTTCCCTCAAACTTTTCTCCACTCTCAGTCCTCATGGTTCAGGTGAAACTGACCTACTCTTGACTGGAGGGGTCAGCATTTGATCTTTCCTGGTCAGTGAGAGTAGGTCATCTCCCAGGCTACAGAGATTGGTTCAGGGGTGGACAATGACTAAACTCTGACAAATCAAGACAATCTTAGGAAGAGTTGGATAAATTGGCAAATTTTTAGGAACACTGTTTGAGTACGAAGGTATGGCCATGACTGGATTTTCCAACTTACTCCTGGTATTTGACACAATATGCTTCCCATTTTGCTTAAGCTAGTCAGAATTGAGTTTCATTTTCAACTGGAAGAGCCCTGATTGATGTATCTTATCATCTTCCAAAAATTTAGATCTAATAGGGTCATATGACAGGTTAAAAATCTCATTGCATATAGGATAATGCTAAAATCTTTCATCTAATTATAGATAATAATATATATATGTAGGTTTACCTGATATATAGGTTTACCTATACTACAGTCAATGAGGGGGTGGTGTTCTCCCACACTGGTTTATTGATGACATTAGTCAAGAATGGACAGGGCGGTCAGTGTCTCTAGACTGGTGAGTATCCTTTTATTATCTTGGTTGAACAGTCCTCAATATATAGGTTGTTGGTTGTTCCTGAAGCTGATAGGCTTTTTTTATAGATTTTCTTTCTCTTTTCTATAATTGTTCAATATCTAGTCATTCCGGGTTTTCTCTCTGGTCTTTACTTTTGTTGCTAATTTTAAAAGTATAATTTTGGCAATAGGGACATTTTAGAGAAGACTTTCTGATGGTTGTGTATGTATTGAGAACAGTATTATACAGCAATTGTTCTCAAATTGTGGCTTCTGATCCATTTTCCATTACCTGGAAAATAGTTAGTGATGCATATTCTAAGGCCCTAGCATAGGCCCCCTAATCAGAAAATCTGGGGCTATGGCCCAGTGATCTATGTTTTAACAAGGTAACTTCATTGCATGCTAAAGTTTACAAACAGTTGGTGAGGAGGATCAGGTTTGGAGAACATCTTGGCTGAGGGCTTCCTAAAACCCTTCCCCTCATTACTCCAATATATTTTACTCATATTTTAAAATTTCTGTTTCACTAGAATTTTCATTTATATTGGGGACCCATTCACTCCTAGGCTGGGAAGTTGTAGGAAGTACTGAAAGCACTGGGCTTGGGGTGAAAATACAAGGGTTTGAAGCTTGGCTTTGTCACTTAGTAGCAATATAACCTTAATCATATTCCTTAACTTCACAAAATGGAATAATATTCATACTAACTAGTCTTCCTTTAGGCGTACGGTGTTGTGCAGTGTTGTACTTCAGGAGAGATCTTTTTTTTATTTTAATTTTCTTTTGTTTTTTAATTGTACTTTAGACGAAGGTTTACAGAACAAACTAGTTTCTTATTAAATAGTCAGTACACACATTGTTCTATGACATAGGTTAACAACTCCACGGCTTGTCAATACTCTCACTTCTCAGCCCTAGGTTCCCTATTACCAGCTTTCCTGTTCCCTCCTGCCTTCCAGTCCCTGCCCCAGCGCTGATGCACCCCTGTGGTCTTGTTTTTTTCCATGGGCCTATTCAATCTTTGGCTGAAGAGTAAACCTCAAGACTGACCTCATTACTGGGCTGAAAGGGTGTCTGGGAGCCATACTCTCAGAGTTTCTCTAGTCTCTGTCAGGCCAGCAAGTCTAGACTCTCTTTTTGAGTTAGAATTCTGTTCTACATTTTTCTTCAGGAGAGATCTTAAAGTGTTCTTTTTAACAATGAATGCAACGCCGGCCCTCTTCAATTTATCATTCCTGGCATAGTAGACCATATGACTATCTAATTCAAAATGGCCAGTACCAGTCCATTCCAGGTCAGTAACACCTAGGATATCAATCTTCAAGCGTTCCATTTCATTTTTGACAACTTCCAATTTTCCTTAATTCTTAGTTCATACGTTCCGCTTTCGGCTACTAATGAATGTTTGTATCTGTTTCTTCTCATTTTGAGTTATGCCACATCAGCAAATGAAAGTTCCAAAAGCCATACTCAAACCACATAATTAAGGTCAACTCTTTTTGAGGAGACAGCTCTTCCCTGACCGTATTTTGAGTGGCACCCAATCTGAGAAGCTCATCTTCCGGCACTGTATCAAACAATGTTCTACAATGATCGATAAGGTTTTCACTGGCTAATTTTCTGAAAAGTAGATCACCAGGTCCTTCTTTCTAGTCTTTCTTAGTCTGGAGGCTTTGCTGAAACCTGTCCACCATGGGTGACCCTGCTGGCATTTAAAATACTGGTGGCATAGCTTCCAGCATCACAGCAACACACAAGCCACCACAGTATGACAAACTGATAGACAATTTTTGTACCAATCACAAATGCCAAATATAGAGAACTGAAGATTTTTTACTAACTTTGGCGGTCTGAAATTCATCAAACATGCAATCAAGACACATTGATAGTTACTGGTGATTGGAATCTGAAAGTTGGAAACAAAAAAGGATCAGTACTTGAAAAATATGGACTTGGTGATAATAATAGTTCCAGAAATTACATGATAGAATTTTGCAAGCCCAATGACTTATTCACTGGAAATATCTTTTTTTCAACAACGTAAATGGCGGCTATACACATGGGCCTCGCCAGATGGAACACACAGGAATCAAATTGACCACATCTGTGGAAAGAAACAATGGAAAAGCTCAATATCATCAGTCAGAAAAAGGCCAGGGGCTGACTGTGGAACAGACCATCAATTGCTCATATGCAAGTTGAAGCTGAAACTGAAGAAAATCAAAGCAAGTCTGCAAAAGCCAAAATATGACCTTGAGTATATCCCAACTGAATTTGGAGACCATCTGAAGAATAGATCTGATGCGTTGAGCACTAGTGACTGAAGACCAGACGAGCTGTGGAATGACGTCAAAGACATCATACATGAAGAAAGCAAGAGGTCATTGAAAAAATAGGAAAGATAAGAACAAGATGGATGTCAGAGGAGACTCTGAAAATTGCTCCTGAATGTTGAGCAGCTAAAGCAAAAGGAAGAAATGATGAAGTAAAAGAAACGAGCAGAAGATTTCAAAGGGCAGCTCAAGAAGACAAAGTATTATAATGACATGTTCAAAGACCTGGAGGTAAAAACCAAAAGGGAAGAACATGCTCAGCATTTCTCAAGCTGAAAGAACTGAAGAAAAAAATTCAAGCCTCAAGTTGTAATAGCCAAGGATTCTATAGGGAAAATATTAAAAAACACAGGAAGCATCAAAAGAAGATGGAAAGAATACACAGAGTCATTATACCAAAAAGAATTAGTTGATGTTCAGCCATTTCAAGAGGTAGCATATGATCAGGAACTGATGGTACTGAAAGAAGTCCAAGCTGCTCTGAAGGCACTGGTAAAAAACTAGGCTCCAGGAATTGACAGGATATCAATTGAGATGTTTCAACAAATGGATGCAGTGCTGCAGGTGCTCACTTGTCTATGCCAAGAAATATGGATGACAGCTTCCGGGCCAACTGACTGGAAGAGATCCATATTTATGCCTATTCCCAAGAAAGGTGATCCAACCAAATGCAGAAATTATAGAACAATATCATTAACATCACATGCAAGTAAAATTTTGCTGACGATCATTCAAAAATGGCTGAAGCAGTATATTGACAGGGAACTGCCAGAAATTTAGGCTGGCTTCAGAAGAGGACGTGGAACCAGGGATATCATTGCTGATGTCAAATGGATCCTGGCTGAAAGCAGAGAATACCAGAAGGATGTTTACCTGTGTTTTATTGTCTATGCAAAGGCATTTGACTGTGTGGATCATAGCAAATTATGGATAACATTGTGAAGAACAGGAATTCCAGAACACTTAATTGTGCCCGTGAGGAGCCTTAACATATATCAAGAGGCAGTTGTTCAGACAGAACAAGGGGATACTGATTGGTTTAAAGCCAGGAAAAGTGTGCATCAGAGTTGTATCCTTTCACCATCCCTAGTCTATCAGTATGCTGAACAAATAATCTGAGAAGCTGGACTATGTGAAGAAGAACAGGGATCAGGACTGGAGGAAGACTCAATAACAACCTGCGTTATGCAGATGGCACAACCTTGCTTGCTGAAAGTGAAGAGGACTTGAAGCACTTACTAATGAAGATCAAAGACCACAGTCTTCAGTATGGATTGCACCTCAACATAAAAAAAAGAAAAATCCTCACAACTGGACCAATGAGCAACATCGTGATAAACAAAGAAAAGATTGAAGTTCTCAAAGATTTCATTTTACTTGGATCCACAATCAACAGCCTTGGAAGCAGCAGTCAAGAAATCAAAGGACACATTGCATAGGGTAAATCTGCTGCAAAAGACCTCTTTAAAGTACTGAAAAGCAAAGGTATCACCTTGAAGACTAAGGTGCGCCTGACTCGAGCCATGGTATTTTCAGTTGCATCATATGCATGTGAAAGCTGGACAATGAATAAGGAAGACTGAAGAAGAATTGACACCTTTGAATTGTGGTGTTGGTGAAGAATATTGAATATACCATGGACTGCCAAAAGAACAAACAAATCTGTCTTGGAAGAAGTACAACCAGAAAGCTCCTTAGAAGCAAGGATGGCAAGACTGCTTCTTACATACTTTGGACATGTTGTCAGGAGGGATCAGCCCCTGGAGGACATCATGCTTGGCAAAGTGCAGAGTCAGCAGAAAAGTGGAAGACCCTCAAGGAGATGGATTGACACAGTGTCTGGGCAGTGTTTTGTTCTGTTGTGCATAGGGTCGCCATGAGTCGAAACTGATTCCACGGCACTGAAGAACAACAAGGAAAGTATTATTGAAGGTGCAGTTTTCATTGTTATTTTTTTATTATCATTTTTACATTAGGGGAAGAGCACTAGACTGAGAATCAGCAGACATGAGAACTGGTCGTGACCTTGACTCACGCAGCTTGGGTATCGTGCCTTTGGAGAAGTCTTCTTTTCAACCTATTCCCAATGTTACGCATTTCCTCCATTGTGCTTTCTTCTACTTTGTGCCATATCTTACTTAAATATGGTTACCCATATCTTATTCTACTGTAATTATGTATTCACATGCCTATGTTTTGTATCAGGTAGTGAGCTTCCTGAAGGCAGATAGTTGGTCTTATTCTTCTTGGTATCTTTAGCACATGACCTAGCACATGTTTGATGCTCAATAAATGTTTACCTGACTGAAATGCACTCAATTAAATTGAATATAACTTTTGATTAATTCTGTAAAAATGCTGCAAGCTTATTTAAGATTCTTGGGAGGACATTTTATTTCAATTCTGACTAAAGCAATTGATGTGGTTGGGATAAAGTCTATCATCTTGTTATTTGTTTTCTATTTGTCCCATCTGATCTTTGTTATTTTCCCTTCCTTTTTCTGTCTTTATTTGGATTAAGTAAATATACTTTATGACTCCATCTAACCTCTACATGTGGTTTATTAATTATACCTTCTTGTTTTATGTTCTTAGGAACTCATCTACTAGTTACAATGTGGATTCTTAAAATATCACATTGACATACAGATGATCTTATACCTTTTAATGTAAAATACAAGAACCTTTCAGTAATGTGTCTCCATTTCACCTACCATCCCCTACCAACTGGTTCTCAAATGAGGACATTTTTTTGACCTGCCCAGGGGACATTTGTTTAGAGATATTTTTGATTGTCACACTGGCCAAATGCTACTGGCATCTCATGGGGTAAAAACCAGAGACACTGTTAAGCATCCTACCATGCCCCCCTTAACAAAGAACAACCCCCCCAACAAAGAATTATCCAGCCCAATGTATCAAAAGTGAAAAGACTGAAGAACCCTACTTTATAGATTAAATTTTTATATATCATGCAAACAACACAATAACTTATTATTTTGCTTTACATACTGAATTATGTTTTAAGGAATTAAGAAAGGAGAAGAATATATTTTATATTTCCCCAAACATATACCATTTATGGGACTCAGCATTAATTTGTGTAGATCCCAGTATTTTTCTGAAATCATTCAGGACTTCCTTAAACATTTTCTGTGGTGCTATTATACTGGAGACAAATTCTCAGCTATTACTTGCCAGAAAAAAGTTTTTATTTTGCCTTCATTTTTGAAAGTTATTTTTCACTTGGTGTAGAATTCTGGGTTTCTTTCAGCACTTTAAAGATAACTGGCTTTGTATAGTCTCTGATGAGACGTCTGTCTTTGTTCTTACGTTTGCCTCTCTATATAAGATGTGTCTTTTTTCTCTGACTGGTTTTAATTTTTTTTTTTGTCTTCAGTTCCTGGTTCTCATATGTTGTGTCTTAGTCTCTTTTTCTTTGTATTTGTCCTGTTTAGTGTTCACTGAGCATCTTGTAAATATCAGTTTTTCTTAAATTCAGGAAAATTTTAGTCATTTGATCTTCACAATATCAGTAAATATTTGATCTTCAAATTTATTTTAACATATTAGTAAATATTTGATCTTCAGATGTTTACTCTCTCAACACTCCTTTTTGAGGCTGCAATTATACAGGGTTTAAACTGCTTGATGTTGTCCTGCAGATCACTGAAAGGTTTTTTTCTTTTTTTCCATTCACTCTTGTTTGTCCTCTCTGTGTTTCATTTTAGGTAGTTTTTATGCTATTCATTAAAAGTTCATTAATCTTTTCTTCTAAAGTGTCTAATTTGCTGTTAATCCTGCAGAGTAAATTTTTTAAGTCAAATACTTTATATATTCCGTTTTGTTCTCTTTTTATGTCTTATTTCTCTCCATACTATGTTTGTTTTTCTTTAAATAATTGAATAAAACTATAATTGTTGCTGTTAGTTGCCATTGAGTCAATTCCAACTCATGGCATCCCCGTGTGTTACAGAGTAGAACTGCTCTATAAGATTTCCTTGGCTCTAATCTTTTTTTTTTAATCTTAACAGAAGCAGATTGTCAGGACTGTCTGATGAGCTACTACTGGGTGGGTTCAAACTGCCAACCTTTAGGTTAACAGTTGAGCACAAACTCTTTGCACCACAGCTATTTTACTACTCTTTGTCTTCTAATGCCATCATGTCTATCATTATTTTCTCCTTTTATTGGCTGATTTTTTTTTTCTCCTAGTTAGATGTCTTGTTTTCCTGCTTGTTCTCACATCCAGTGATTTTTGCTTGGGTGCTGGATTTGTGAATTTTACTGTGGCGATGGCAGAAATCTTTGTTTTCCTTTAAAAGGTGGTGGCCTTAGTTCTTGAGGGCAGTTAAATTGTATGTAGTTCAGCTTGCCTTATTATTATTTTTTTTTGAGATTTGCTTTTATTTTCTACTGGATATATTTAGGTTAGCTTTTACTCTAGGTATAATTTAGCTCCACTACCAATCCGAGGCTTTTTTTTTACATTTCTGCTGAATTCTCATAGTGATCAGTTAGGATGCTTCCCTCTGGCTGGAGCAAATGCAAAGGATCCTAGCCCTGTGTGATGTCTAGAAACTGTTCAGCTAACAGCTCGCAGTCCATTTTTGCCTGTTCTCATGGGTGTTTCTGGTGGTGCAGTGGTTAAGAGTTCGGCTACTAACCAAAAGGTCGGCAATTTGAATCCACCAGCCGCTCCTTGGAAACCCTATGGGGCAGTTCTACTCTGTCCTAGAAGGTCACTATGAGTCAGAATTGACTCGACAGGAACGGGTTTCGTTTGGTTTTTCATGGGGTTTCATCCTACACGTGCTCACCTTAGTATACAGCTAAGACTCGGAGGGATCCCATTAAGATTTCTGGTGTTCTTTTTCTGCATAGCTTCCTCTTCTTCGGGACTCTGATTCACTGCTTCTACCCTTTCAGACTGCCTGAATTCCAGTCTCTTTCTTCTCAACTCAGTGAGATTGCTGTGTTCTGCTTGGAATCATCCTCCCTGTTTCAGCTTCTGAATGTCACGGCATAACCAACAGAAGAAACTTTGCAGGTCACATATGTCCATTTCTCTTTCTGAGACTCTTCTACCATAAATCATATGTGGTGACATGACTACAAATACTCAAGCATTTTAAATGTTTCTTTTTTCAAGCCTTACACATTTTAATGGAACATTGAAAAAAGGTCCATGTTGTGTACCATAGCCTGTGTCTCAAGAGAAATATAAGCACATTTACTGGTTGAGATAGGAACGCCATCCCTCAGCCATGGTTTTTCTTAGAGAAAACGAATAAAAATTACGTGAACTTACTAAAACCAAAACCAAACCCAGTGCCATCGAGTCGATTCCGACTCATAGCAACCCTATAGGACGGAGTAGAACTGCCCCATAGAGTTTCCAAGGAGCACCTGGAGGATTCAAACTGCCGACCCTTTGATTAGCAGCGGTAACACTTAACCACTATGCCACCGGGGTTTCCCTAAACTTACTAGACAAATTTTTTTCAAAAGTGTGTCTTCCTTCCTTCTAAACAAGCAAAGCAAAGCAACAGAGAAAAGTTTCAGAGTGACCAGAAATTCTAGAGAAGAGAGAAAAATAGTTTAGCTACTCTTTGCTACACCAAAGTCATCTGCTTCTCCCCATCACCCAACCCTTCTCAAAAGGCAAATAAACATATCCAGTAATTTTAGTAACAGTGAACTAACTCCTGGGTGGGCCTCAGTCTCCCACTTCACTCCCACAGATGGCAGAAATGATCCCAAGGGTCTGAGAAAGAAAAATTACAACAAAAGGTTAAAAGGAATTCGAGTTATGGGGCATACAGAGGTACAGAATCAGTAACAGAAGGTGTAAAAATTGTCTTTGAATGTGGAGTAGCAGACTCCTTATTCCTGTGAAGATATGGGTTGTGTCTAAATTAACCCTGCCCCTGGCATGAATTTCAGAGAATCAGATACTTTTACAAATTGGCTGCTGCTGTTAACAACGGCTAAGCTGATGTATGGGATGAAGGATTTAGGTTGGGAAGTTTAAATACTTTGCACATTTCAGACTCTAACGCAGAGGTTGTCAATCTGTTTCTGCAAAGGGTTAGAGAGTAAATATTTTGGGCTCTGCAAGCCATACAAACTTTGTTGCAAATAAGGAAATCTGCTGTTGGAGAAGGAAAGCAGAAATAAACCTGTTGCCATGTAGTAATCAATTTTGACACCTGGGGACCCCATATGTTTCAGAGCAGAACTGTGCTCTGTAGGGTTTTCAAAACTGACTTTTTGGAGGTAGATCTCTAGGCTTTCTCCCTTGGCAACTCTGGGTAGATTCAAATCACCAACCTTTTGGTTAGTAGTGGAGTACCTAACTATTTGGACAACCCAGAGACTCCAGAGCAGCAATCCAAAAAAAAAAAAAAAAAAACATTGCCGTTGAGTCGATTCAACTCATAGCGATCCTATAGAACAGAGTAGAACTGCCTCATAGGGTTTCTAAGGAGCGGCTGGTGGATTTGAACTGCCAGTCTTTTGGTTAGCAGCCAAACTCTTAACCACTGCGCCACCAGGGCTCCAGAGTAGTAGCAAGAGATACGTGAAAAATAATGGGCATGACTGTTCTTGAAAGCTGTAGGTTGACAACTCCTGCTCTAAAGTACTAACTTCTGAGGAACAAGAATAGCAGCATGTGGTGTCATAGATTGCTTTTGTGTGGCTTTTCTCGCCAGGGTCTTGTAACTCCCACCCAATCACTTGGGTGGGACTGTGCGAATAGGCCAATTGTGGCCTCCCAAGGGGACTGGTCAGTTTTTCCACCCCAACAGGCTTAAAAGTGAGAACCAACTTCACAGCAAAGAGAGTATCCCACCACCATCAAGGAAAAACAGCGTAGGAGAGACCAGCAGAAGACGGTATAGTAGGCTTCTCGGCCCTCGGAGCGAGAAAGCTGAGTGCCTTTGGGCAGGAGGCTTGTTGGTGGAGTGGGGTGCCTCGGAGCACTTATTGGCAGAGCTAAAAAAGCTTTATAAAACTTGCCTGAGTAGGGCAAAAGTGAGGAGTCAGAGAAAGGTGTGCCTGCAGACACAGATGAAAAGAGGCTGTCCTTGTGGAAGAATTGTATCCTGAGTGTTCCTGAACGTGAACTGTAACCTGTTACATCCCTAATAAACCCCATAACCATGAGTATGGTCTGTGAGTTCTATGTGGCCATTGCCAAACCCAACAGAGAAGTAGAGAGGGCTGTGTGAGGGATGTTTGGTGTAAGGATTGGTAAAGATGGCAAAGAGAGGCAGGTCTGACCTCCGCCTCATGAAATCAGCTTTGGGCTGTTAATCTCGATTCTCCTCCCCCTCATGAAGTTAGAGGAAATCAGACGCTGCGCCCATGCCATTTTTACAGAGTGGTTGATGCTAAAGTTGTTTGGGGAAGAGACAGGCTAAACTCCAACTCTCGTAGTCATTACTAATAAACAGCCCTCGAAGGAAAAAGCTTCCTGTCCATGCGAAAGAACAATCAGTACAAACCGCTAGGTCCCGTTCCAACCAGAATGCTGCCCTCATGCCCCACTCCACAGCTGTTTTTCAACTCGCATTGCACTGGAAAATATCGAGACGGTTCGTCTGACAAAGAGAATGATTTAGGCAGTTTTCCTGAATGCCAGGGATGAAATATATTATTTTTCACAGCCTAATCAATTAAAATATTTCAACAGCTTCAAGTTGAATCCTGATAGTTGCACGAAAGCAGTGGCTCTCAAACAGGGGAGATTTTGTTCCCCAGGGGCCATTTGACAATGTCTGGAGACATTTTTGGCTGTTAAACTGGAGAGAGGTTGCTACTAGTATCTTGTAGGTGGAGGAGGCCAGGGATGGTGGTGAACATTCTACAATGCACAGGACAGTGCCCCCACCTACCAACAAGAAAGCATTGTGCAGCCCCAAATGTCAGTAGTGCCCAGATCGAGAAACCCTGAATTAGTGCTTTGATAAATTCTTCCTTAATGAAAATAGTTACAACACAAAATGTAAGCCCATTTTCTGGAGGAATCTTGAGAGTCATCACCGCAAAAAAATGTTCTCAGAACACAATGCTCCCAAGTGGTTTGCAGAAGAAGGAACACTTGTGAAAATATTTTGCTTTTTCAAATTAATACAGGGGAATAAAAGAATGTCTCTTTTATTTTTAAGATCTGAATGCAGTATCTTTCAGAATATGACTTGAAAAAGTCTTGCATTGTATCCAGAGTCTTTTATAGTTTATTTTCTCTAATCTTGACACTGGATTTAAGGTATGAAATATAGAAATGTTTAAAGTTTCCAACATGTACGTGCCGTAGGTTGGAATTACATCAAGCCTGAAGAATAAATTAACTGGTTAATTCTGGGGACTGGAACTTTGAAAGAAAGAAGGCTTAAAACATATGATAAAAGAGAAGCGAAGTTTTTGTAATGTAGCCTTGGAGAGAGCTTAGTGAGGCCTTGGAATTGCCTGTGAATTGTGTGCTTCTCTGTTGGGAGGAGCTAAGATGCAGTTGAGGCCGGGCTGACAGAATCGGGTCAAAGTGTTCTGTTCCATTTGGATGTGTCTTAACTCTTTAGTTACTGTTGGTTTAATGGTATAGCAGTCACTTTTTGCCTCTGGACCTCATAGGTAATACGTTATTCCAGATATAATGCATTTAGCCTCAAGGTGGGTCCCTTTGAAAATGTGTGAAGCTCTGCAGACTGGAGTTGGAGCCTCATTGTTGTGTAGGTTAAACATTCTATTAGGCGATGCTTCCTGGATGTGTTAGTTTTGAAAACTTTAGGCTTTTTTCCCTATACTTCTGTGAGATAAGGCATGCAAGCATAATTATGGTTTCCTGCGTGATAGTTAGGGAGTCTGTTGGGTTTGTTGTGGTTTTTCTGTGTCATATTTGGAAAATCAGAGCTTCTTCCTGTAACCTAGTGGAAAGGTGCCCACAATAAATTCTTCGTTTAGTTCTTATTGGTATATTATACCACAGACCGGTGGCACCAGAGTGCCACTGGCCTTGTTGGTGGCTTGTATTACCAGATCGTGTTTCTCAAAATCCATATTACAAACCAAAAATTTAAACACAGTCAATTAGTAAGTATGCATTCCAAGACTGAAAACACATGCCATCAAAAAAAATTAAAAAAATAAAAATTTAATAGCTGTTTTAGTTATCTAGTGCTGCTGTAACAAATACCACAAATGGATGGCTTTAACAAAGAGAAATTTATTCTCTCATAGTCTAGGAGGTTAGAAGTCCAAATTCAGGGTGCCAGCTCCAGGGGAAGGCTTTCTCTCTGTGTCGGTTCTAGGGGAAGGTCCTTCTCATGAATCTTCCCTTGGTCTAGGAAGTTCTCAGCACAGGGACCCCAGGTCCAAAAGATGCACACACTACTGGCTTTTTTTGCTTGGTCATATGTGGTCCCTTTCCTCTGTGCTTGTTTCTGTCTTTTATATGTCAAAAGAGATTGACTCAAAACACCACCTGATCCTGAAGATTACGTCCTGCCTCGTTAACATTACTGCCTCTAATCCTGCCTCATTAACATCATACCAGCTGCTGTTGAGTCAATTCCAAATTAACATGATAGAGGTTAAGATTTACCACACGTAGGATAAATATATCAGATCACAAAATGGAGGAAAACCACACAATACTGAGAATCATGGCCTAGCCAAGTTGTCACACATTTTGGGAGGACACAATTCAATCCATGACAGTAACAAAAGGGTTCTAACGTGGAGTTACTAGGATGGAGCTTAAGTTGTATAATGCCGAGGCTGGAGAAAGGAAAACCACTCCACCCCACATATGGAGTTTCCCCAGTGACTTAGTTAAGTATGTTAATCAATGTTACTCAAAACTATCAGGAGCTATTAAAATTTATTAAAGCATCCAAATTATTCAATGACTGCTGGGTAAGGAAGTAGGAACTATCCAATAAATTATCCCTCAACCAAAAATAAAATACACCGAACTGGTTAATGTAACATGTAAACAAAGCTCCTTTTTTAAATAAAGTTTTTATTTAGATTAGCTTTGGATTTACAAAAAAACAGAAGATAATAGAGTCTTCCCATATAACCCATATCCAGTTTCCCCATATTATTAGTATCTTATGTTAGTATGGTACATTTGTCACAGTTACTGAACTAGTATTGATATATTATTATTAATTGAAGCCCATAATTAATTTGTGCCGTTGTTGTGAGGTAATGTTGAGTTGGCCCCCGACTGATGGAGACACTATGCATTACAGGGTCTGCTCCATAGGGTTTCCTTGGCTGCAATATTTATGGAAATAGTTAGCCAGGCCTTTCTTCTGCAGAGCTTCTGGGTGAGTTCAGATCACCATCCTTTGAGTTAACAGCTGACCACAAACTGCTACCACCACCCAGGAATCTATACTTTATTTAGATTTCCTTAATTTTTGCCTACTGTCTTTTTACTGGAACTCTTGTGGAGCAGTGTTTGAAAGTTTGGCTGCTAACCCAAAAGGTCAGCAGTTTGAATCAAGCAGCTGCTCCTTGGAAACAGGGAGTACGGGGCAGTTCTACTCTGTCCTGCAGGGTCGCTACGAGCCAGAATCGAGTCGACTGCAATGGATTTTCTGGTTTTTGGTCCTTTTGCTATTTCAGGGCCCCATCAAGGGTACCACCTTGCACTTAGTAGTCATGTCTCCTTAGTCATCACTTGGCTGTGACAGTTTCTCAGACTTTCTTTGTTTTTGATGGCTTTGACAGTTTTGAGTACTAGTCAGGTATTTTGTAGAATGTCTCTCAATTGGGATTTGTCTAATGTTCTTCTAATGATTAGACTGAGGTCATGAGTTTTTGAGAGGAAGACCATAGAGTGCCATTCTCATCGTGTCATGTCGAGGGAACATACTATCAACGTGACATGTTGCTGTTGATATTAACCTTGGTCACCTGCCTAAGGTTGTGCAGATAATTCAATTATAAACTGAATCATTTTGAAGTAGTGAAATTGTGTAGATTCAATAACATATGCTATATAAAATGGCTTGAGAGAATGTTCAGATTTCTTTTTTCTATTCCTTTCTTTTTTTAAAATCATTATGTTTTCTTTTTGAAAAATATTCACTTAAATATTTCTTTAATTGAAACCATAACTATTTCTACTGTTTAACACCCAATCCTAGACTACCTCAAACCAGCCTTATATGTAACAATCTTTGTTTCTGTGAGATAGCATTAAAGGACACGTCCCTTTTTCCAAGGTGAAATAAAAATGCTACGACTACTACTACAGATAATGATGATAATTTTAGTAAGAGCATCATACATTTTTTTGTAGCATTTTCACATGCATTATCTCTCTTCTGCTTGAGTCTCATAACAACCCCGTAAGGAACTCAGAGTGGATACTATGCATTTAGTCATAGTTAAGTATTTGTTGTAGTTTGCTTTCAATATGACAAGAACTTACGTTTTGTATGCATCTTCATTGTGTTGTGAATGGTAATACATATGAATGGATAAGGAAAATGACAGCCCTTCCTTGCCTTAAAAAATTTACATTTGTAAATATTTGCATGTGTGTGCCTCATATATATATTTGTAAGAATAATCCATCCTTGTGTCTCGTATATATACTTGTAGGAATCTATCCATTCAATGACTATCCTCATAAAGGAAATACTGAATTTTCCTATGTGTTTGCAATTAGCAAGATGCCACATTTCACTAAAATCAGATTTCAGAGTTTGTATGTCCATAAAGGAAGTAATTTAACAGCTAATTGTCAAAATTATACTGACACCTGGAAGTCAAGTGATTAGCTGAAATAGATAGAATGTTATTTTAGAAATTATTCTGAAATTTTGGTTGTTAGAATGAACCCCCAAAACTATTGCCCTGAGATATTCTTTAAACCCTAAACCAAAAATATCCCCAGAAATCTTCTTAAAACCAAGCAGTAGCTTAGCTTATCTAGTAAAGAATGTCTGCCTTGAGCATTATGCTCTTTTAAGAACTATCTATGGGATCAGATTGACAACAGCAACTCGAAAGATTAGGTAGGAAGCTTAGGGGGCAGTGAGTTTATGTTAACGGGGGAGGGACAACTTAGAAAAGGAGAGTGAAAATGGTTGCACAACTGGAAGAATATAATCAATATCACTGAATTGTACGTAGAATGTGCTGAGTTGGTATATGTTTTGCTGTGTATACTTTTAACAACAGTAAAATAAATTATTAAAAAAAAAGAATATATGGGTAACTTGAAAAAAAGTTGGAAATTTAGTTTAATGTGGTTCTGGATTGTGCCCATAGTTACCTGGCAGAAACAAAATCAAATACTTCAAAAGAAATTCACTCTAAACACAGTCCTCAAAGAATTTTCACAGGTAGCTTTCTAAGACATGTGCCTTCATTTTTCAAAAAATCACTAAATATAAAAGGAACAACACATTATGAGCAAGAGTCACCAGAACAATAAACTACATATTCAGGCCCACAAAGATTAGCCAGCGGGATTAACAGATATGGAATATGAAGTAAACGTGTTTTTTATATATTTAAAGTCATATGTCAAGGATGTAAATATAAAAAGAAATATAAGACTATCCTATTTAATAAGGCAGTTTTGAAGATGTTATCAATGTAACTTCAAACAATTAAAATATATTTGTGGAAATTAAAAACTCAGTAAACAAGGTATTCATGTTAGAAATATTTGAAAAGAGACTTCCATATGGTGGAGTGGATACCAGACCACTCATATCACTGAAAACACATTGACATAACACAGGAGTTCAAATAAACTCATATGAATCAGAGATCATAACCAGAATAAGAATTTACTAATAATTTTACTAATACAATTAAGTGTGAGGCACAGGTAAAACATTGTCATAGCTCCCCAAATCTTTCTTGCTATAGCAGATGCACTCTGAGTGGGTACAGATTAACATATGAAATCTCCAAGTGTCGTGACAAAGAAACATTTTGGGTCACAAAACATTTCCATTTTACATTCACAAAGTTATACGGAGTATATGACATTTCCAGGGAACCATGTTGAATAAATCCATGGATTACATGTTTGTTCACTCTAAGCAGTTTTAGACAAACAGGTATATCCTGCTAAAAGAATTTCATAAATAAGGGCTCCTCCACTAATGCATAAAATTTGCTTGTTTTTCATAAGAAGTTCTACCCAGAGGCAACTTGAAAGAAAGGCATGATGGTCTACTTCTAAAAAATCAACAGCTAGAAACCCTTTGGAGCACAGTTCTGCTCTGACACTCGGGATTGCCATAAATTGGAAACTACTCAATGGCAACTGATTTGCTTATATACTTGTAAATAATTAATTAAGATGTAGGCACTTAAGTTCATGTGTATTATACTTTAATAAAACGTTTTTAAAAAAGAAACGGAACTAGCAATTTCAATGTATAGTTATAATTTGGACTCAAACATGCTTTAAAAGGTACAATCTTCATCAGACAAAAAAATTAACACCAGCTATGTGAAGATATTTGGGGATTATTATTGATTTTTATGTGCAGCAATTTAAAAAGTCATTATCTATTAGAGACTCTTGCTAAAATATATGCAATGTATAAAATATATAATGAAATCATAGCTGGAATTTGCTTCAAAACAAATATGGTGGGTGGGATGTGTATAGATGTAGGTACAGTAACTTTGGCCAGAATATGATAAATGTTGAAGTTGAGAGAGGAGTACGTCGGGCAACCTCATGTCATTCTAACTTGAATATGTTTGAAGTACATTAAAAAGAAAAACAAACTAAAAACTGCTGGGAAAGGTCATGAAGTATGTTTCCCCAATTATCTGCTAATCATACAAAAAATAATCAAATTGAAATTCTAGAACAAACAAAAAAAACTGGTAATGAAAACTCAATGATTGGGTTTAGCAGGACTCTAGGTGGAACTCAAAAGAAATTTAATAATCTAGAATACATTGCCAAGGCAAAAATGTCCAAACTTATACAAAGGATGACAGAAGGCTATAAAACACACCAAAAAACATAATTGACAAACAGGGCACAATTCAAAAGTCTAATATATGTGTAATTGGAGTTCCAGAGGGAGAGAATAGAGACCATGGTATAGAAACACTATTTATAGAGTTAATGCTGAGAACTTTCCCAATTTACAAGAGACATAATACACAGATTCTGTAATAGCTACAAACTTTTATCAAAATACATATAAAGGAAATCATATAATATTATATCTACTGTAAACCACAAAGAAAGTGGAAATCTCAAAAACAGCCAGGAGGACAAAAAGACATATTATCTTCAAAGAAGCAAAAAATGATAAAACTGACTTCTCAACAGAAACAATGAAAGAAGAAAAATAAGGGAATGATAGGCTTAATGCTGAAAAATGTAACTGACAGCAGCACACTCTACATTTAGTGAAATTTGCTTCAAAAATAAAGATAAAAACATTCTGAGTCAAATCCTGAGAGAATTTGTCACCAAATGCCTTCAGGAAAGAGAGTTTTTAGTATGTCGAAAAGACCCAAAATGACAGCTTGACATACAGAAAAGAGTGAAGTTCAATGGTACATTTAAATACATGGATAAATTAAAATGTATGTTTACCATATAAATTAATAATGGTAAATGATTTGGGGATATAGAAAATCAAAATATAACAAGGGTACATAATTAGGGAGAAATCAATTGAATTAAAGTTTGAAAGTATTTGCATTTTCCTGAAGTTTCTTAGAATTTATGTTAGACTTTAGTAAGAAAAGGATTTGTTTTATAATCTCTAGGCTAACCAAAAGAATAACAAAGAGCCTAACAGACATGGGGAAATTGAATAATAAAAATTACCTAATCAGTCCCAAAGAATTCAGTATAAAGTAGAATAAATATAATTTTAAAATAGCTTATTTTTTATATATGCATTTGAGTTATGATTTTGGTGAAGAATGACTACCAGAATAACGAACAAATATGTCTTGGAGGAAGTACAGCCAGAATGCTCCTTAGAAGTGAGGATGGCAAGACTTTGTCTCACATACTTTGAACATGTTATCAGGAGGGATCAGTCCCTGGAGAAGGACATCATGCTTGGTAAAGTAGAATAGAGGGTCAGCGAAAAAGAGGAAGATCCTTAAAGAGATAGATTGACACGGTGGCTGCAACAATGGGCTCAAGCGTAAGAACCATTGTGATGATGATGCAGGACCGGGTAGTGTTTCATTCTGTTGTACATAGGGTTGCTATGAATTGGAACCAACTGGACAGCACCTAATAACATATATAATAGCCATACTATCCCATGATTGGTAGCTTATCATTTATATACTATTGAATTTCCTTTGTGTTAAAGTCATTCATTTTTAAAGGATCAATTTTACTTTGAGAATTAAATATTATCAAGGCTTGTTTAAGTGTCTTTGTAGAGCATCTAATATTAGGCCATGAAAAGGCACATGCTAAAAAAAAAAAAATAGATGCTATTGTGGTTTCCGCTCAGGCTGACGGTAATAATGTGGAATGACAGGAACACAGGCTTAGTGAGAGGATATGAAGTCTGCTAAGGGCATGGCTAAGGAACACCGGGTTCACTGGTTGACCAAAATCACTGGGCTTTCATTTTGTTGGGAGTTCCTGGGTGGCGCAATTGGTTAACTACTCGGCTGCTAACTGAAAGGTTGGCGTTTTAAATCTGCCCAGAGTTGCCTCTGAAGAAAGACCTGAAGATATACCTCCAAAACATAATCATTGAAAACTCTATGAGCACAATTCTACTCTGAAGCATATGGGATCACTGTGAGTTGGAATCAACTTGGTATCAACTGGTGGTTCATTTTGTTGAGTGAAAAATGCAAACCCAGTACTTGTTCAGTGGGTAGAGAACACAATTGTTGTTATTTGCCATCTAGTCAATTCTGACTCATGGTGAGAGAATACAATAAAGGGAATTATTTAGGAGTGCAAGAGAAAAAGATAGATGAGGTGTTTTTTCGGGCCAGAAATTATGAGCGAGATATACCTAAAAATCATTTAATGGAATATTAGCATATGAAATATCATATCTTCTCATAAAATATTCAGTAAAATATTTATTATTAATACTTGCATTTTTTTGTTTGGATTCGTTTTTCATCAGTATGATGATCCCAGTTCCAAAGTTAGCAGATTGACAATAAATGATGTTATGAGAAACTCTCAGTATTACTGAAAAAAAGAAAAAAAAAAATTTTTTTTAAAGAATCAAAGCAAAGAAAGCTTGATTTTGAAATTCTCATACAATTGCTTAGAAATTCTAGAATCTACTGACTAACCAATAGCAATTTATCCAGCCTTCAAAAATAATAATAATAATTTTATTTTTTTCAAAACAGGAAATATGAAATTTCTTGCTTGCTTTTAGTTCATAGTCCATTCCCCCTTCCAGAGCTCTTTATTCCTGAATTTACCAAATCCTGCCTAACAAAGAAATCTTTGTTTTCCAACTCATCATGCCTCAGAAATTACTTTTTAATACCGGAAATAAAAATTTAGGTCATTGTAATATTTTTGAAATTCAATAGGACTTTTCCTAGAGGTTTTTGGATTAAAAATGCCTATCAAAAGATCTAGTATGTTCCAACTGGCTCTCTATGCATCTCTTATATTACTCAAAAATTCTGGGAAAGTATATTTATAATTCAAGTTATTTTTTTCCAAATGAATTTCTTATAAGACTGTCTTGTATTTCTACAAAGTTAAACGTCACTGCAAAAATTTAAAGTAAGCTTGTAAGTCTCTTAAGTATAAAAACTGTAGATTAATGAAATTGTTAAGGTATTTTAAAGGTTACAGAAGTTATTTGATTTACTTCGTTCACAGAATCTCTAAGGAATTAAAATTTTATTTAGCTTCAGCTGAGAGCTTAGAATGATAAATCAAACTTTACTGGCCTTTGAGCTGTCTTTCTTAAAAATGTGAATGCTTTTTTAGTTTGAAATTAAGAATTACGTTTATAATTTTTTATGGACTTTTATCATTTTTTCCCTGAGGTGTGAGATGGTATGATAAATTTATTACTATATGGATGCATTTTCCTTTTTTTTTTCTTATTTCCAAGAGCAAATATATTCTCTGGAGGTCTAAAGATTCATTTAAATAATATTTGTCCTTACTATCTTTCTTGGAAATTTAATTAATTTATGAGCTAACCCTGCCATAATGTTTACTTGGTGGTCTCACTTTATAAATAGGCATAGAGAAAGGACAAATCTGCCCATTTCATATTAAGAAACAAATGGTTCACTTGAGAATGTGTCAGCATGTGTATTCCTTCAATAAGCCCTTGAAAAAAAAATTAATGAAAAGTAAATAATTGTTTTTCTGTACCGAAAATGAAAATGCTCTCTGAAGTGATCTGTCTTTGTTCCTCATGTCCCGATTTCTAAAGTGTTTACAATATTCCCTTTCTGATCACCCTAAATCTGCCCATTACTAAAAGGCCAGTTCTGACCTGCTCTCCCTGTTTTTGGGAAGATTGCCACACTCCCCACAGTGCACTGCATGACTTTGCTCTGGTCGGTGTGACAGATTCCCTCAGTCTATCTCTTATCTCTTTAACTGGAAGACAACAGCAATTTCTTTTACTCCTCTCATATTTCTTATACCAACTAAAACACCCTGAACATTTTTTCTTCTCAGAAATGCTTATGCTACTAAATACTTATTCATTGATTGTGTGACACAAAAAATGATCTCTGGTGACGTCAGGATGATGTGGCTATGTTATAATGGAATGGAACTCTGTTTGTCAAGAGAAGTACTGAGCTGGATACTAAATTAATTCATAAAGCCCAGTGCTCACTTAATATGACTCTCTAATGAATTCAGTTAAGTTCGAAAAATATTTATTGAGCACCTACTATGTTCTGGACACCTTGTTGTCATTAGGTGCTGTTGAGTCAGTTCTGACTCATAGCAACCCTATATACAACAAAACTAACTTCTGCTGGGTCCTGTGCCATCTTCACGATCGTTATTATGCTTGAGCCCGTTGTTGCAGCCACTGTGTCAATCCGTCTTGTTGAGGATCTTCCTCTTTTTTGCTGACCCTCTAGTTTACCAAGCATGCTGTCCTTGTCCAGGGACTGGTACCTTCTGACAACATGTCCAAAGTATGTGAGATGTAGTTTTGCCATCCTGGCTTCTAAGGAGCCCTCTGGCTGTACTTCTTCCAAGACAGATATCAGTAGGCAATGGGGATATTGGAGCAAATAGAACTGATACAAATCTCTGATCGTTGGAATTTTTTTAAATTGACAAGAAGACAGGCTCAGTGAGAGGATATGAAAAGCCTTCCAAGGGCATGGCTGTGGAACACCAAATTGGTTCCATTTTGGGCTTTCATTTTGTTATAAATGAAAATGATATAAGTGATCTGAATACATCTGAAAGGACACTTGAGAGGACATCTTTGTGGACAAAGGCCCTGAGTCAAGAATATGCCTGACTTATTAGAGGCATAACAAGAACAAGGTCAAAAAGTTACTAAGGAGCCCCATGAGGTAAGGTCTTATAGGGCACTGAAGTATAATGGAAAGCCACCAAAGGATTTTGAACATAAGAATGACATGATCTGACTTAAATTTAACAGCCTCTGGACTACTATATTAGAAATTGGAAGATTACTTGAGCTTTCTCCTACAAATGACATTCTGTGGCCTCAAGATTTTCTCTTCTATTTTCCTTGATGCTTATCATAAAGAGGTAGTTATTGATAATCCATACATCATGACAATTTTTCCATAGCACATGTTTTATACATATACATTTGAGAATAACATACATATGTGGGAATAAGAGAATTTCCTTTAACATGATCAATCAAAGAAAACAAGAACCTCTTTTATAGATATTCAAATGCTTTATATATCCCGATAGTCTTAGGTTCACCCAGAACAAGTTTTCTCTCCTTACTGTGCTGGTATTTAAGCATAGAAATGTTGCCAGAGAAATCCTGAAAGTTAATCAACATGAGCTTATTTTTTAATTTTTTTTGTGATTATCTACATACTTTTCTGTGCAAGTTTTTAATTTAAACCAAATAAAAAAGCAATCCTTCTTGTCATCATTTTAGCATATGTCATCTAGTCAGGGTTTAGGTAGTTCATTTTCACAGCTGTGAATATATTTTAGCCAAAGAGCATCTTATCAGGGAGGTAAGTATGGCATGTATCTACTGGGAATATGTTTTAATGTGTGAGTCTTTTTAAAATTTTTTCACATTGAGGGAGACTTCTGAGCAAAAATAAATTTGCATTTCAAGTTGTATTATTGCCAAAAATTGCTAAGTATTCACAATTGCCACAAATACTGTTAACATTAGATAAACAATCGATAAAATCACAAAGAATGTGTAATGAACTAGGAAAGCCTTCCTTTTTTTTTTAAACCAGTTTGGGAATCTTTCCATCCCTTTCTTCCAGGAGCAGATCTTACTTGCTTTTAGGGAACATCTACCTGTCTCCTAGAAGGGAGGTCAAACATGTTGCCCAATGCCTCCTAAACGTTGTAGAAAAACTGTGACCTAGGCTGATATGATCATACTTCTTTCTCTTCTCAGACATCTTGATTGGTACAACTTGTGGCTAAGCAACTCAAACTAAAGTAATTAGAATTCCGTACTGGAATTCTCTGAACTGATTATGGAGGCATAACTTTCTTTTCCTCTTGCTTAGTGAGCTCTAAGTGTGTAGCTCTGGAGTCCATGTTTACTGACATACGGAAAAATCTAATTTGCAGAAGGAAACGATGACAAAAGGGAATAGATAGAGATGAAAGATTTACAGACATAGATACAGATGGTGGAGGATGGGTAGAGGGGGAGACAGAGAGGGAAAGACATTGTCTTATCCCAGTTCTGTGTCCTTGGTTTGTATTGCTCTACTTCCTCTCCCCACTACATAAACCAAAAAAATTCTTTTTGTGTGTGTGCAGTAAAATACACATAACATAAACTTTACCGTTTTAACCATTTTTAGGAGTACAATTCAGTGGCATTAAGCATATTCACAATGTTTTGCAACCATTGCCACCAGGTGCACCCAGAACACTTTCATCACTCCCAAACAGAAACTCTGTGCCCATTAAGCAACAGCACTCTGCTCCTCCCCCCACCCCCCAAGTTTCCGGCTGCTACCATTCTACATTCTGCCTCTATGAATTCTCCTACTCTATATACCTTATATAAACAGAAGCATACAGTATTTGTCCTTTTGCGTCTAGATTATTTCACTTAGCATGTTTTCTAGGTTCACCCACACTATAGCGTGTACCAGAATTTCATTCCTTTTTTTTATGGCTGGACAATATTCCAGTGTATGTGTATACCACATTTGGTTTATCCATTCATCTGTTAATGGGCACTTGGATTTTTCACATCTTTTGGCTATTGTAAATAATTCCTCTATGAATATTGCCATAAAAGTATCTGTCAGAGCCCATGCTTTCAATTATTTTGGGATATATCTAGGAGTAAAATTACTGAGTAACCCTACATTTAACTTTTTGAGGAACCATCAAACTGTTTTCCAAAGCAGCTGCACCATTTTACATTCCTACCAGCAATGAATGAGGGCGCCAATTTCTCTACATCCTTGCCAATATTGTTGAAGGAGTATTAATTATGTGATCCTCAATGGTCTTTGATTGCTGGTGGGTGGAAGAGTAGTTTCAGAGAGGGAAGAATCGAAGAAATGGGAAAGACCTGTCCCATAGATCCTTCTGTATCATATGGAATGTTCTCAATTTTAAGTGACAAAACTGAATTCAGATTTGCTTGAGCAAAAAAGTAAGCTTGGGTTATGGGATTTAAATTCCAGTGACAGTAATCCAAATGAAGTCCTTAGGACACAGCTTCTCTCTGAGTACTCGCCTTGCTTCCCTGTGTGTTTGATTGATTCTCAGAGAGGCACTCGTCTATGCAGAGAGACAAGATGGTTGTTCATATGTCCATATTTATACTGCCCAAGCTTCAAGTCTAGAGAAAACGATTGTTGCTCTTTTCTAGTCTCCAAAACCCCGGAGAGTAGGCTACTTGAACATGATGGGCTTGATATATAGATACTAAACAAGTAATTTAACATCTCTTATCTGTAAACAGGGAATAACAATAGTGAGGGAATAACAATAGTGTAGTGAGGAATATGAGTTAATTTACAAAGAACACCTAGAACAGTGCTTGGAAAATATAAAGTTCTACAACAGGATATACATCTGCAATCCATTATAATCCACTGCTTGGTAACCCAGCACACTTAATCGTATATATCAGTAATAGTAGTAGTAGTGGCAGGAGAGTAGTAGTTGTTGTTGTTTTTGTTGTTAGTATTATTGTAGCAATTGTTTTTATCTACCCAGAATGCTTTACCATCATTCGCCTTGAGTTAACAATGCCAGTCAACTTTGTGGAATTCCTCCCTTTCTCCATGTAGTCATTTTGTTGTTGTTGTTAGGTGCCATCAAGTCAGTTCCAACTCATAGTGTCCCTATGCACAACAGAATGAAACACTACCCGGTCCTGCGCCATCCTCACAATTGTTGCTATGCTTGAGTTCATTGTTACAGCCACTGTGTCAGTCCATCTTGATGAACGTCTTCCTCTTTTTTGCTGACCCTCCACTTTATCAAGCATGATGCCCTTCTCCAGGGACTGATCCCTCCTAACAACGTCTTCAAAGTATGTGAGACATAGTTTCGCCATCCTTGCTTCTAAGGAGCATTTTGGTTGTACTTCTCCCAAGGGAGATTTGTTCATTCTTTTGGCAGTCCATAGTATAGTCAATATTCTTAGCCAACACCACAATTCTTCTTCGTCTTCCTTATTCGTTGTCCAGCTTTTGCATGCATTTATGAGGCAATTGAAAACACCATTACTTGGGTCAGGCACACCTTGGTCCTCAAGATGACAACTTTGCTTTCTAATGCTTTAGAGATATCTTGCAGCCAATTTGCATTAGCCCTCAAGGCTTTGAAAATAATCCTCTGTTCTGAGACCATTTACACAATAGCCGTGCCCTTCAGACTCTAGGTATTAGCCTCACTCTTCAGATTCTGAGTGGAGGCACCTCAGCCCTGGGCTTCACCTCTGCCTCCCAGGCCCACTGGGACAGCAACTCTGCTCCCTTGGCTTTAGATACACCATTCTCCTCTTCCATTTGAGTGGCAACTCCACCCTTAGAAACACCAGAGGCCATGACTCCGCTCTTTGAAACCCCTGTGGTCATGGCCAGACCTTTTGAGACTGAGGCAGCTCCACTTTTTGTGTTGTCTCTTTAGCTTCTGCTCCCTGATTCTTTGGCCTCTTGGCTCCTTTGCCTCACATCCACATCTGCCCTGCTGGGGCAGGTGTTCCAAAGTTCTATAGCTCCAGCGATAAGTGCCTGGAGGCACCCCATTCTGCCAGGAAACCTCCTGCACACAGGCACTCAGCTCTCTCACTCCGTGGGTCGGCTCTAGCCGCTGTCTTTCACTGGTCTCCTGGTTCTCCTGCTGCTGGTTCTCTGCTATTGCTGCTTCTCTGCCACTGCAGGTTCTCTGCTGCTCTGGTCCTCTGTTGCTGTTGCAACTCTATCCATTCACAGTTTCAAAAATGCTTCCACATTTTAGGAATCTGTCAGAGCAGGACCCCACTTTCTCGGTACCAAATTCTGTCCTAGTCGTCTAGTGCTGCTATAACAGAAATACCACAAGTGGATGGCTTTAATAAAGAGAAATTTATTCCCTCACAGTCTAGTAGGGTAAAAGTCCAAATTCAAGGCGTCACCTCCAGGGGAAGACTCCCTGTCTCTGTCGGCTCTGGAGGAAAGTCCTTGTGCTCAATCTTCCCCTGGTTGAGGAGCTTCTCAGGCACAAGGACCCCTGGTCCAAAGGAGACATTTTGCTCCTGGTTCTGCTTTCTTGGTGGTATGAGGTCCCCAACTGTCTGCTTGCTTCCCTTGAGAGATAAAATTTAGTAACAGACCACACCGAGGGAAACTCCCTTTACGTTGGATCAGGGAGGTGACCTGAGTAAGGGTGGTGTTACAATCCCATCTAATCCTCTCAATATAAAATTACAACCACAGAATGGAAGACAACCATACAGTACTGGGAATCATGGCCTAACCAAGTTGATAGATACATTTTTGAGGAGACATAATTCCATGCATGACAAATAGGTATGGTGAAAGGATACAGCCCTGATGCATACCATTCCTGACTTTCAGCCATGCAGTGTCCCCTTATTCTGTCCTAACAACTGTCTCTTGATCTATATACAGGTTCTTCATGAGCACAATTAAGTGTTCTGGAATTCCCATTCTTCTCAATGTTATCTGTAATTTGTTATGATTCACACAGTTGAATGCCTTAGCATAGTCAAACACAGGTAAACATCTTTCTGGTATTCTCTGCTTTCAGCCAGGATCCATCTGACATCAGCAATGATATCCCTGGTTCCATGACATTTTCTAAATCTAGCTTGAATTTTCTGGCAGTTTCCTGTTGATACACTGCTGCAGCCATTTTTGAATGATCTTCAGCAAAATTTTACTTGCATGTGATATTAATGATATTATTCAATAATATCCACTTTTGGTTGGATCACCTTTTTTGGGAATAAGAATAAATATGGATCTCTTCCAGTTTGTTGGCCAGGTATCTGTCTTCCAGATTTCTGGGAAAAGACAAGTGAGCACTTCCAACGCTGCATCTGTTTGGTGAAACATTTCAATTGGTATTCCGTAGATTTTCCAAGCCTTATTTTTCACCAATGCCTTCAGTGCAGCTTGGACTTCTTCCTTCAGTACCATTGGTTATCTCCTGAAATGGTTGAACGTGGACAAATTCTTTTTCTAGAGTGACTTTGTGTATTCCTTCCGTCTTCTTTTGATGCTTCCTGCATTGTTTAATATTTTTCTGGTAGAATCCTTCAGTGTTGCAACTCAAGGCTTGAATTTTTTCTTCAGTTCTTTCAGCTTGAGAAATGCCGAGTGTGTTCTTCCTTTTTGGTTTTCTATCTCCAGGTCGTTGTGCATGTCATCGTAAAACTTTACTTTGTCTTCTTGAGCCATCCTTTGAAATCTTGTGGTCAGCTCTCTCACTTCATCATTTTTTTCCTTTTGCTTAAGCTACTTCATGTTCAAGAGCAAGTTTCAGAGCCTCTTCTAACATCCATGTAGGTAGGCCAACATGTCAAATCTATTCTTAAGATGGTCTCTAAATTCAGGTGGGATATACTCAAGGTCATGTCTTGGCTCTTGTGGACTTTTTATAATTTTCTTCAGTTTCAGCTTGAACTTGCATAGTTGTTTTAAAGGTGTCAGTAATGGTGTCCCTCTTTTCCCAGGATTTTAGATTGACCAAGTGATGTAGGCTGAGACAAATGTAATCCTGCATCTTTGAAACGCAATGATTTTTCTAAAAAATAAACATGTGACACAGTCCTGTCCAGAGAACTTCCCTAAAATTTTCTAAATAGGAAGTGAATGAGGGTAGCTCTTGATTCCTTTTGGATAGAAAGCTACAAGTATGCAGACCTGAAGCCATAGGGAACTTTGTTTCTACCACATGGACATAGTTTGTCTAAGAGAGGATTGAGAGGGAGCTGATGGCATTGATTATTCAATTCCAGTCCCTAAGGCCTAGTTCTTAGTCTTTTGATTTTATTTTTAGCTATTTTATTATTCTTCCTAGCTATGTTCATAAAAAAAAAAAAAAAAAAAAATCCCCCCATCATTTTTTTTTTTTTTTTTTTGTCTTAAGCTTATTGTTCACAACTGGAAGTGGCTAGAATAAGTTAAGATGTTATTAGGGCTAAAGAGTGCTTTACAGTTGGGCAAAGGCCTTCCAGAAAGTTCATTATAGGTCACTAATTCTGAGAGATTCCTTAGAGGTCGTTGGGATCAATGCGCTTTTTGGTATTGATAGGTCAAGTGGCTTAGGAAAGGATGTGTTAGCTTGTAATTTCAAGAAGAATACAGCTAGCAGATCATCGGAAAATGGTAATATCTAGTGTGGCAATAGAAAGGGGGGAGGTATGGAGGAGAGGGGTGATTTACAAGTCCATGACCTGAACCATAAGATTTGCCAAAGTTCATAAAACTCTGGGAACTGATTCTTATTAACCAAATTCACATCCCAAAATGAGTCTATATTAATTTAGAATGGGAGATCAACATCGATCCTGAGACATGAACGCTATCTAAAGCGGCATTTCCTACTGGCAGGCAAGCTCAGTGCGGAGACTAATATGGTGAACGCATTTCTTTTTTTTAATATTTTATTGGGTTTTTGGTGAAAGTTTACACAGGAAATTAGATTTTCATTTAAAAATGTTTATACATATTGTTTAGTGACATTGGTTACATTCTTCACAATACATCAGCATTCTCATTATTTCCATTTTGGTTGTCCCATTTCCATTAATCTAGGTCCCCTGTCCCCTTTTGCCTTCTCACCTTCTATCTAGGGTAAATGTTTATCATTTGGTTTCACCTAGATTCTTTTTTGAGGGGCACAGTGCTCACAGGTGATATTATTTATATATGGGCCAATCTGTTATTTGGTTGAAAGATAACCTCTGGGAATGGTTTGAGTCCCAAGTTTAAAGACTATCTCAGGGCAATAGTCTCAGGGGTTATTTCCACCTCTACTTGCCCAGTAAATCTGGTCTTTTTTAGGAATTTGAGTTTTGTTCTACATTTTTATCCCATTCTGTCTGGGATCAGCTACTGAGTCTCTGGTCAAAACGGTCAGTAGTGGTAGCCAGGCATCATCTAGTTCTTCTGGTATCAAGGTAGGTGATGTCATTGTTCATGTAGACTGTTGGTTCCATAGACTAGTTTCCTCTTTGAGTTTTTGGTTCCCTCCTTTCTCTTTAGCTCCAGATGAATAGAGATCAATAGTTGTATATTAGATGGCTGCTAGCAAGTTTTTAAGACCCCAAACTCTCCTGGTGAGTGCATTTTAAAATGAAAAGTGTGCAATCCCAAACACATAATCTATGAAATTTAAAAAAAGGTAAGTTAGCAAGGGAGAATGAAGAAAACTGAAGATATAAGGGAAAGATTAGTGCAAAGGACTAATAGTCCACAACTACCACTGCCTCCACCTGACTGAGTCCAGTACAACTAGATGGTGCCCGGCTACCACCATTGACTGCTCTGACAGAGATCACAGTAGAGGGTCCTGGACAGAGCTGGAGAAAAATGTAGAACAAAATTCTAACTCACAAAAAAAAGACCAGACTTAACTGGCCTGACAGAGACTGGAGAAACCCCAAGAGTATGGCCCCTGGACACCCTTTTATCTCAATAATAAAGTCACTCTTGAAGTTCACCCTTCAGCCAAAGGCTGGATAGGCCCATAAAACAAAATGAGACAAAAGGAGCACACCAGCCCAGGGGCAAGGACTAGAAGGCAGGAGGGGACAGAAAAGCTGGTAATAGGGAACCCAAGGTTGAGAAAGGAGAGTGTTGACATGTCGTGGGGTTGTTAACCAAGTCATGAAACAATATGTGTACTGTTTAATGAGAAGCTAGTTTGTTCTGTAAATCTTCATCTAAAGTACAATTAAAAAAAAAAATTATACGCACACACAAAAAGTTAGACTTTATCGAAATTTAAAATTTTTCTCTGAGAAAGGCAATGTTAAAAGAATCAGAGACTGAGAAAATATTTGCAAATCACATATCTAATATAGGACAGGTATCCAGAATACAGCAAAGCACCTGTGCCGGAGTGGTTAAGTACTAGACTGCTAATCAAAAGTTTGGCAGTCTGAACCCATCAGCCACTCTTTGGGAGAAAGATGTGGCAGTCTACTTCCATAAACCTTATGAGTCAGTTGCCTTATAAACTCTATGGGGGCAGTTCTATTGGGTCCTATAGAGTCACTATGAGTCTGAGTCTACTCAGAGGCAATGGCTGTCCAGAATGTATAAAGAACAATTAAAACTCAACCATAAGAAAACACATGATCAAATTAAAATACAGGTAAAAGGCCTGAACAAGCACTTCATCAAAAATATACAAATGACAAACATATAAAATAAGCACATCATTTTTATTAGGGAAATGTAAATTAAAACTATTACAAACTACCACTAACCACCTATTAGAATGAGTAAAATCTAAACAAAACAAAACTGACACAACAAATGCTGGCAGTGATGTGGGGCAGCAGAAACGCTCATTCGTTGCTGGTGCAAAAGTAAAATAGTTCAGCCGCTTTGGAAGACAATTTGGTAATTTCTTTAAAAAGTCAAATACAGACTTAACGTAATATCCTGAAATCATACCTCTAGGAATTTGCTCAGGTAGTGTGAAGACCTAAGGCCACGCAAAAACCGCTACACAAATTTTAATATCAGCTTTATTCATAAGCTTAAAAAAACTGGAATCACTAAAAATATGTCCCTCAACAGAAGAGTGGATAAACAGACTGTGGGACATCCCCGCAATGTGATACTGTTTAATTATAAAAGGAATACACTATTGATTCTCACAATTATAGGAATGAATCTTCAATGCATTTTACTTAGTGAAAGAAGCCTGATCCAAGATGGTACATATTGTACGATTCCATGTATGTTCTAGAGAAGGTAAAAGCTCTAGGGACAGCAAACAGACTTGTGGTTTTCAGGCACTGAAGCAGGGGGTGGTTAAGTGCAAATGGGAGGCACGGTGAGAGTTTAAGGGTAAAGGAAACTGGTCTGTACATTACTAGACTGTTGCATATATTACCTTACGCATTTTTCAAAATCTGTAGAACTTTGCATCATGAAAAGAATTTTAATGTATATGACCAAACTCACAAAAAAAGAAAAACGTCAAGCAGGGTGTTTAGGGGTATCCCAGGATGGAATGGAGACTCTTAATAAATGAATCTAACAGTTTCAAATATATATGTCATAACCTCACATAAGGTGGTGGGGATGAAAAAGAAGTTGACCTAAGTAAGTTTGGAAAATAATGTTTTGACTAGAAATTCTAAGGTTAAAGGCAAAGAGGGACTATATATGGACATGATACTCTATTGGTAATTTTTTTTCTCAAGTGAGTATTGGTTAACAATTCTTGAACTACTGCACATGTATACCATGCTTGAACAAACAAGTAAATGAATGGTAGATGGAAAAACCAGGTTTCTCCCTGTCAGAGAAAGAAATTACAGATAAACAAGAAAGAAAAGCTAGAATGAACCCTGGTATACTGAATTAGAGTTGGAGATATCAGTATGAATTCATGTTTAATTTAATACATATATACAAATAGATATATACAGAAAGAATTACACATACGTGTGCATTCATGGGTTATTGTATATACGTATATTGCCTTGTTCTTTATGCTGAGAAAGCTTTAAGCATTGACATCAGAGCAGTAGTGGGCATACCCACGTTCCAGGTTTTGGTTTCTACATACCATTCTCTACCAAGTAGAGCCCTGGTGGTACAGTAGTTTAAGAGCTCAGGCTGCTAAAAACAAAAAAGCAGTTCAAATGCACCAGCTGCTCCTTGGAAAGCATATGGGACAGTTCTATTCTGTCCTATAGGGTCGGTATGAGTCAGAATCAACTCGATAGCATTTTTTTTTTTTTTTTTAATTCTCTACTAAAAGATTAACCAGGTATGGCTAACTCTAGGGTTAGGGCAGAGAAAATATAAGGTGAGCCCGGAGCATCTTATGGAACCAGAAAGTAAGAAAGTTCTCAAAAAACAAAAAGATGGGACAGGAGACCCATTCTGAAAGAGCTCCAATGGCCAAAGCTGGGACAGGCTGACAGACAAAATGAATAATGCACTATAGGATTATAACTCAAATTACAAAATACCCAATGTACAGCCCAAAGTATAAAAAGTATGCATGATCCTACACTTATATATACAAATAATTGGGTAAATAATTAAGTGGAGGAGAGGAGACAAATCTTCCTTAGGGGAGAATTCCAAATAATATACATAGGTACTTGCCCCTACAGGAAGTGGAACTTGCTTTCCACATGCCCTCCTCTCCCATGAGGATGCTTTAGACTTTGTAATGTTTCCAGAGAATAGAGTTGGGAATGGGAGAAAGTAGCAACTTCTGTGGAGAAACCTGGCAAACACTACCTTAACCGTGTGATAAATGTAAATATTAATTATCAGTGAAATCAAGTGACTATCATGTAACCTCTGGTATAATGTGAGAAGAATGGTGCTTCACCTCAGTGGTATATTTTTTAAAAAACCCATAACTCCAGTCTAATCCTGAGAAAAACTTCAAATAAACCCAGGTTGGGGGCATTCTACACAATACCTGGCCAGGACTTCTCACAACTATCAAGTTCATGAAAAACAAACACTGGGCAATAGTCATATACCATAGAAGACTGGGGAGTTTTGACTACTAAATACAATGTGGTGCCTTTGATAGGATCCCGGTGGGCCCGACAGAAGGCATTATGGAATGTAAAAACTGGTGAAATCCAAATACAGCCTGAAGTCTAGTTAAGAGGTTAGTAATAATGCACAAATGTCAGTTTCTTAGTTTTGACAAATGTGCTACAGTAATGTAAGACGCTAACGATGAGAGAGAATTGACTGAGGAGGACAGGGAAGTCTCTGTACTATATCTGTAACTTTTCTGTAAATCTAAGGTTATTCCAAAATAAAATGTTCATTAAAAAAGTACGAGTATATTCAATATTCTTAACAAATAAAAAAAAATTTTTTAATAACAAATATTTTCATTAATTTATGAAATGCCTTTTTTGAGGTAAAGATAGTTCTGTCAGAAAATAAAGGTGGTGGTGTTTGGGTCAAAATACATGGATAAATACTTCTGATTAGTTTTCTTCTTTTTCTAGCACTACAGCAAAGAGTGAAGAATCTGTACTGTCATCCCTTATTGTGGCCCCTTAATTCACAATATGTGTGTCTAAAATTAGTCAAAAGAAACAAAGGAAGCATTGGCATTTTTATTTCCATAAACACTAGCAGATGCAGAGTCAGGAGGTCTGCCCAGCCACAACCAGTGGGCGGTCTCAGTGTTTGCTTCCCAGCATGGTCTTATTTGAATAATGGTGGCAAATTATATATGACTTTATTAAGCACCTTTCACTTTTTGGAAGAAAACTACTTTTCATTAAATGTAAAATAATAATAGTTATGTTCATGATGATACCAACTATCCATCATAAAGACCGTATTCTTTTTTTCAATTACTATAGAAATCACTTTATGTTATGTGTTGAGCATATTGCAAAGTCTAAATGCAGCATAAATTTTCTCTACTATGTCTTTCTCCAAGCTTGAGTGTAAAGCAAAAATAAAACCTTAAAACTAAAGGCTGAACTCAGTGTCTAGAAGAAAGAGTTAAAATAATAATAAAAAAAGTTTTCTGTGAGGAACTGAGTTGAAAAGAGAGTGTAAGAGCTGCTTCTAAAATTTGCAAGTAGCCCTAGTGGCTCAGTGGTTAAGGGCTCAGGTTGCTAACCAAAAGCTTGGCAGTTCAAATCCACTAGCCCTCCTTGGAAACCCTATAGGGCAGTTCTACTCGCTATGAGTGGGAATTAACTCGATGGCAGTGGGTTTTTTAATGGGTCATGAGTTAAGCAGATTTATGAGACAAAGAAAAGTGTCATTGATTAAATCTAAGTAATAGCAATGACAGTAGTAATTGTAGTCAGAGCAAGCCTTGCTAATGAAAGCATTATAAGACCTATATAGTATTTTTAATTTTAACAAATGCTGTTGTTTTAAGGCATAGATAGTGTAAGTACACTGATTTTCTCACTTTTTAGGAATGAGAATCAAAAGGGATCATTTAATGAAAATTATAAAATCAAAGATAAATACAAGTATAATAAACTAAAATCAAGTGGTATAAAAAGAAGGAGAAGGGGAGGGAAGATGGAATGCAGTAATCCCATCATTGCTTATGGTAGAGTGGCTAAACACTAAGATACAGAATAGGAGCCCTGGTGGCACAGTGGTTAAGCACTTGGCGCTAACGAAGAGGTTGGCAGTCTGAACCTACCAGCTGCTCTACAGGAGAAAGATGTGGCAGTCTGCTTCTGTAAAGATTGCAGCCATGGAATCACCTATGGGGTGCTTCTACTCTGTCCTATAGGGTCACTATGAGTCAGAATTGAATTGATTAGAGTGAGTTTGGTGTTTTGGAAGATACAGCCTTTTAGTTAAAAAATAAGTAATAAACTCTGGTATACTTATGTAAAGTTATGAAATTTAATCTTCGAGGAACCTGTTTTGCACAGATTCTTCCACAGTTGTTGTGATTTCTAATTTTAAAGTTTTCACTTGCTTAGTTAATTTTGTGTACTTACTTTGTAGTCTTTTTTTTTTTTTTTTAAGAAGTCCACCAAAATTGTGCAAGCTTTAGATTCTGCAAAACTTGGGTCCATGCCTGGTTTTAAAGGTAAGCATTTATTTATTTTAAAAAGATAAATACAAATATACGTAAAAAAGCATACACACTCATACACAAAACAAAGACAATAAGGAAAGAATAAAATATATATTGTTTCTTTTGAAAACTATAGAAACTGAATATATATGGGAACAGAAATAAGATGAAACATATCTTGATTTAAAAAATATGTATGGACTGAACTTATTTATTAAAATGAAAATGCTCTCATTTTGAGAATTAAACCACAGAAATATAAACAACATAAAATATACCACTGTATGAAAGGGTGAACTCCACAGTGAACATCTAACAGATGAATTTCTATGCACTGAAGGATATAGCATCAACAGTCAGAAAGCATAAGGAGAATACCTGAAGTGACTTGAACAGAATAGCAGCAGGTGACTTTTGTTCACCTCTCTAAGTGCGTGATAGATCAAGTAGTCATAAAATAAATACTTATATGGAAGAATTAAGTATAAAAATTAATGGAGCTAGAACTAATTGATATAAAATTGACTGTTCCCTGAATATAAAGAGCAAGTCTTCTTTAGCACCCATGGGACATTTATACTAGGACACACTCATACGCACATACACACATACACACCCACACACATACACACATCCCTAGCAGCTGAAATCAGAATATTAAGTAAAAGAGGAGCTACAATTGTCCTAATGTCAAATACTGTTATCAGGAACCTTGAGTTTGTGGGAAATCGATGATTACTCCTTGGGTGCTCACAAGGTGGGTAGCTAATCTTGAAAGCTCTGCATAACAATTGGATGGACAAAAAGAATTCACAATATCAGTAAAAGAAGCCAGAGGAAAATGGTAAACAAATCTTCAGGAGACTTTAAAAAAGAAATTGTAAATATAGAATTATATACACAGCAACATATCTTTTGAGATTAAAGTGAATGCATTCTGGGAAAATTAAAATTGAAATAGTTTACTTCCAAAGACATTCAGTAAGTTAAACTTCTAAAAGTGTGTATTTTAAGAAGAAATAAGATGATCCTATATTGAAAGTATAAAAAGCGCCCTGCACAAATATTAATAAAAATGTAAGTAACTATATGTAAGCATTGACTCAGTAGAAATAGTCACTTACAATGTGTGGACTCATGAAAAAAGAGAACAAAACATGGTAATATATAGCATATAAGCTGGAAGGGAGTGTTTAGAATTAAACACTTTGGCACCTGAGTTGTTCAGGAGGAGTATAAAAATACAGATTATATTAATGTTTCCTAACAATAATGCAATTAAGTTAGAAGCCAGTTGACAATAACAACAAAAATAAAGGCCACACCGGAAACACACATTTGAAATTTTAAGAAAAAGAAATAAACAAATTTTATAAATAGTTCAAGATGAACTATATAACAGCTCTTAACAACTTGCAAAGATGTTCTATTTTACTCATGAGAGAGATACTGATAAAAACTACAACGAAATAACATTTTTGTGGACCAAATTGCCCAAAACGAAAATGTGTGATGAAACACTCATATTTTGCCTATCTGTTATATAATGCTGTTTCAAGTTCAAATTGTATAATCACCATGAAGAAGAGCTGGCATTATTTTTAAAAATTACATTTTGCCCAAGTAATTTTATATTTTTACAAATTTATATGATAAATATACTTACTTGCAACATCTGGAACATTGCAGATGGAAATTCACAACAAACTAAAAGTTCATTTTAAGGGGAGAGGTAACTAAAGCAAGTTCTATTTTAAGATAGAATATTACAGTGCCATTGAATAGAATGAGATTTATTGTTTTACATTTCACATTTAGGTCTATAATAAATCTAAAAAAAATGAACATAATGAACATGAAAGTAGTAGGTCAAGTTTCCTTTTTTTTTTTCTTTCTTCCCCATGTTGCAGTCTAAACAATTGGCCTCTATATATCAAGAAGATCCTTCTTCCCCCCACTTAATTTCAGTGGCATCTTTTATTTTGTGAATAAATTCTAGACTCTGTATTCTCTTCCAGAATATTTGTTCTTGCACCTGTATCACACTGTATTAACTAGTCCTGCTTCATAATAAGTCCTCATGTCTGATACAGTATGTCATGCAACTATTTTCCTTCTTCAGTATTGTCTTGGCTATTCTAGATGCTTTGCATTTTCATAGAGTTCTTAAAACGATTTTGTCCATTTCCACAATAGAAATTACAGGTATTTAAATTGTGGTTGCATTAAATTTATAAAAATATTTTCATGACATTGATATAGCTAAAAATTCTTTAAACAAAAAAGTAGTCCTGACTATAAAAGAAATGATTGATAAATTGTACTTTATTAAAATTAAGAATTATGGTTCAACAAAATACACCATTAAGAAAATAAAACGGCAAGCCACATACTGAGATGTTTCTCTCTTTCATCTTCACTCAGTCTTTGTCTTTCTCTTTCTCTCTCACGCACACATACATTCCACACAGAAATACACACACACATATATGTGAACAATTTAATATAGGCTCTCGGATACTGAGAATACATATACATACCTGTATATGTGTATCTCCAAGGCTGCAATGAACAAATTATGTACACACATACACACTATATATACCAAACCCACTGCCTTCGAGTCAATTCCGACTCATAGCGACCCTATAGGACAGAAAACTGCCCCATAGAGTTTCCAAGGAATGCCTTGCAGATTTGAACTGCCAACCTCTTGGTTAACAGCTGTAGCATTTAACCACTACACCACCAGGGTTTGCATATATATATGTTGTTGTTAGTTACCATCATGTCAGTTCTGACTCATAATGACCCAATGTACAACAGAATGAAACACTGCCTGGTCCTGCACCATTCTCACTATCATTGCTATGCTTGAGTCCATCACTGTAGCCATGTGTCAATCCATGTCTTTGAGGGTCTTCTTCTCTTTTGATGACTCTGTACTTTACCAAGCACGATGTTCTTCTCCAGGGACTAATCCCTCCTTATAACTTGTCCAAATTATGTGAGACGAGGTCTTGCCATCCTCACTTCTAGTGAGCATTCTGACTGTACTTCTTCCACGACAGATTTGTTTGTTCTTCTAGAAGTCCATGGTGTGTTCAATATTCTTTGCTAACATCATGATACAAAGGCATCAATTCTCCTTCAGTCTTCCTTATTCATTGTCCAGGTTTCACATACATATGAGGTGATTGAAAATACCATGGCTTGGGTCAGGCGCACCTTAGTCCTCAAAGTGACATTTTGGCTTTTATATATATATATATATATATAACCTGCACAAATCAATAAGAAAAAGGAAACCTATTTTAAAAATGAACAAAAGATTTTAAATGAAAAATGAACAAAAAATATGTGATAGTTTTCTAAAGTGTTGATAATATTCTGTATCATGTCATTTGGCTAGTGGTATCATAAAAAATTTTTTTTTTATGATAGGTATCTATATATGTAAAATTTCACTGAACTGTACACTTACAGTGTGCATTTTACAGTATACAAGTTATAACTCAGTTTGAAAGTAATAAAAAAGAACAAGAAATTTATTTACTGATACAGAAAGATCTCCAATCTATATTGTTAAGTGAAAAAAAGGTGCAGATTATTGTGTATAGTATGCTACTATTTGTATATTTTGTGTATACATATATGTGCAAAAATAAATAATTTATATAAAATTTGATTATGTAGAATATGCCTGAGTAATTACATAATAAATTAGTAATAGGAGAGGCCCAAGTTAACGACTTAGTCAGACACACCATAGTGTCCTCCTTTAAAAAAGACTCGAGAAACCAAGTGAAGTGGATACAGGTGACAACCTTGAAACCCTGAGCATTAAACAGAAGGATGAAGAATTAGGCCAAACACTGAGAGGAAGGAGAGACTTAACGAAAACAGTGAATGAGGAGATTTATGGATCGTAGGCACCCTGTCAGCCAACCCAGCACAGCATCTTGAGATAAAGCCAACAGTGTTGCTGGGTAGGGAGCACAGGAAGGCAACTTCACAGGCTTCCCAACAGAAGACAGAAATACTGTGTTGACAAACCCCAAGAGAAACAAGAGGATATCACATCCATGTGAGTAGTACTACCTCCAGTACTTTTCAAGAGAGTCGAACTCCTATAAATTATTCTTACCCTGCATTCAGTCTTAAGGCCCAGTCATTGTTTCCATGTGTAGTAGGTAGAATGCACCTTCATGAGAAGTTCTGCAATATTCCAGGGCAATGTTTCTGCTTTAGCTCTTAGTACTGCTTCTGTTATAATGAAGAATACATTGGTGGTAATTTTCCTGAGATTCAAATTCCTTTAGTTTTATTTATCATTTATTAGTTTTACTTATTTATTTATTACTGCTTTTGGAGTGAGGAAGAATGTATTGTACCATGTTTTGAAAAGTTGAATGAAAAATAATAAAAAAAGGCTAAAAAGGAGACTAGAAAAAAATGTATGTGCAATCATTGCCAGGTGCCTTTGTGTTTTACCTCCTGTTTTGCAAATTTTCAAGACATAAAAAAAATTTTATCCTTGACTCATATCACCAGTATTTTTTATATCCTGGGTCTGCTGGGACATATAGGATCCCACATAATGGGTATCAAAATCCATAACCGATAACAAAAATTCTGAATAGATTCTTTAACCAGCATGCCTTCCATTAGTGAAAACATGTAGTGTCAACAAAAACTTCAAAGGAGAAAATAATTGGGTCTTGAAAGGGGTATAATAAAGCACAAAGCGGACAGAGTTACAGAGACTTCCTAGACATATTCAAACACCTTGTGGGATTGGTTTACTGGATTAATAAGCTTAGGATCATAGTCTCATGGGACAACTCAGTCAATTGGCATAACATAGTTCATAAAAATAATGTTAAAAATTTGTGAGTGGTCATCTAAGATACAATTATTGGTCTCAACTCGTCTGGAGCAAGAAAGAATAAAGGAAACAAAAGATTCAAAGATGAAAGTCGTCCACAGAACTAATAACCCACATGAACCATGGCCTTTTCTAGACTAAGAGTGGAAGAACTAGATGGTGCCTGGCTACCACTACCAACCATTCTGACCGGGGACATAATAGAAGGTCCCAGATAGAATGGGAGAAAAATTTAGAACGTAATTCAAATTCCTAAAAAAGGCCAGACTTCCTGGACCAATGAAGACTAGAGGAACCCCAGAGATACGCTTTGCACTTGGAAGTGAAGCCACTCCCGGAGGTCACCTTTTAGCCAAATAATAGATTGGCTTATAAAATAAACAATATAACGCTTGTGCTCCCTTAAACAATCAACTATATGAGACCAGATGGTCAACGTTTACCCCGAATCAAAGTTGAGATGGCAAGGAGGGGCAGGGAAGCTAGATTGATGGAAAAAACACAAACAGAATGGAAATAATGAAAATGCTGACACATTAAGAAAATCGTAACCAATGTCATAGAACAATTTGTACAAAAATTGTTAAATGGAAACCTAATTTGTTATGTAAACTTTAACCTAAAACATAGTAAAATATTTGAAAAAAGAAAGTGAGAGAGTTTGACCTCTGGTTGACAACAGTGAGAAGACTATTTTGCACTGTATCCTCTTTTTCAGTTTTTGCATAAGGTACTTGTATTATCTCCTAATATAAAAGTAAAATAAAATTTGAAATATAATTAATGCCCAGAAGTTAAGATTAATGTGGATTCTTGTTAACAAAGAATCAAGCATATGCCAAGGACCAAAGTGAAGTATTACAGCAAAACTGTTAGAAAGTTTGATTCTCTGTGGAGAATCAGCAGTAGTTTACCAAGGTTATAAATATTACACTAATAGTAAGTAGGATGCTTCCTGCCATAAGTAAAATTTTAAAACAAATAAATAAATGAAAATGAAGACATTCAACCAAAGGACTCTATAAACCCTGTATGGTGAAAAAAAACCTTTCCCCTCCATTCCCATTGGACAAAAATTGCAATTTTACTGTTTTTCTTCTAAAAGGAGTTGATAATCACCTATCCAGGAGAATTTCCCTTTGAAACTGAAATCTAAATACTAACCTTTGGTTACTTTTGCCAAATTCATTTAAGAATCTTGTAAAGGTCATTTTAGTGTTACCAATGAGACTAACGATAAACATGTCCACCCTTGGCTATAGTCACCGTTACCAGTGCCTGGAGACACATTTTCAAGTTTAAAAAAGTGGTTTATGAGTGTATTATCTCTCCAACAATTACATCTGTTAGCAATGTAGTGTATAAACTTTACAGTTGATGAAAAATTTTAATATAGGCTTTTGTATACTAAGATTACATGCAAAAGGAAAATAACATTTTATTATTGTCTTCTAGGCATCTTTCCTTTTACTTTTCTGAGTCAGCAACATGTGCAGGCTTATGTCTCTGAGTGGTTAGCTAACCTCTGCCAACCTTTTACCCAATGTTAAATTCCTATTCAACAAAGAATTCAGAGCCCTCCCCCCACCCTTTTTTTTTTTTTAACATGTTGGCCCATGTCTACAGATTTAAACACGACAAAACAAATGCTTAAAATGGAAAATCTTTAATTTAAAAATACAATCAAATCAAACCACAACTTCTTCCTACAATCTTTGAGAAAGTCTTCCCTTTCCCAGGAAGAAACACATTTAACAAATTTAATAACTGGATAGCGAATGATACTCCCAGAAGTCACTCTGTAACTACATTTTGAAATCCAAAGTGTTTATTGGTCTTTCTTCAAATACCTAACTTATCTATTAAAATTCTGCACTGTACACCTGGTGGTGCAGTGGTTAAGAGTTTGGCTCCTAGCCAAAATGTTGGCAGCTTGAATCCGCCAGTTTGAAACCCTATAGGGCAGTTCTACTCTGTCCTAGAAGGTTGCTATGAGTCAGAATGGACTCAATGGCAATGGGTCTGGTTTGGTTTCTCCTATTCTGGAAGCCTAATGGCCAGATTTTCTGTTTTCTTGCCTTGGGCAATGATTATGCTGTGAACATTTGACCTAGTATGGGATTTAGAATCTTAAGGACATGGCCAAGGGTTAGCTTTGCAGTTGAGCATACAGCACTTGCCAACTTGCATGTACTGAGTAAGAAAGCTGTTTCCAGGACAACAGAACCAATGGGGCATCCCAGCCAGACTACTCTTGTAGTGAGAGCCTTATTGTTTTCCTGATGCTTCTCCTTCCTTGTTCTTGCCTACTTATTTTGCCTTCCCATACATTGTGCATGGTATCAGATGTCCTTCCAGTATTATTCTTCCTGCCCAGACTAGAGTCAGTTTCTGTTATTTGCAGTTCAGAAGCCTAAATGATATAACGTTTCATCTGAAAAATAAAGTATTACTTATGAAGGATACATTTTTTTCAGCCATTTGTTCCATGTCATACAGGTCAATTTATTATATACAGATACTGTTACCATCTATCCTTATCTCTCCCAACATTTTCACTTTTGGATTTCTATGTCAATAAAGGGAGCCCTGGTGGTTCAGTAGTTAAAAGCTTGGCTGTTAACCAAAAGGTAGGCAGTTCAAATCCACCAGCTGCTCCTTGGAAACCCTACAGGGCAGTTCTACTCTGTTTTATAGGGTTGCTATGAGTTGGAATTGACTCCATGGCAACAGATATGTCAATAAGGAGAGTGAAAAATTCAATTTGTCTACCATATGCTTAGCTTCTCTTTTTCATTGTCATGAGGCATGTGTAGTACAAGGAAGGGATCAGGGGAGAAACCAGAGGATGGCAGTTACTAACTAGGCTTAAATTCATTAGCTAGTGTCCTGTGAATGCATTTGCCTGGGGTAAAATTATAAATATTGGACTTACTTCATTCTGAAGTCAGCTGTTTAAAGAACTGTCAGATTTAACTTCCAAAGGAAAATATGAAATGAAGAAACAACGGAAAAATGAAAAGTAATGGAAAACTTTAGTGTCTTTTAAGTGCTATTTAACATTATTTTAGTTAGTACTCTACATCAGGCATTGTTCCAAGTGGCTCAAATCAGGGTTTCCCAGCTGCAGCTCTACTGACATTTTGGGAAGGATAATTCTTTGTCGTAGGGGGCTGTAATAGGCTTTGTAGGAAGTATAGTAGCTCTTCTGGCCTCTACTAGATGCCCTAGCAGTATCCCCAATTTTTATAAATGAAAAATGTTTCCAGAAGTGGCCAAATATCCTCTAAAACCAAAAAAAACAAAAAAACCTTTGCCATCGAGTTGATTCTGACTAATAGAAATCCTGTAGGACAGAGTAGATTTGCCTCATAGGGTTTCCAAGCAGTGGTTGGTGGATTTGAGCTGCCGACCTTTTTGTTAGCAGCCTTCATGGGTTGAACTGTGTCCCAACTTGGCTAGGCCGTGATTCCCAGTGTTATGTGATCATCCACCATTTTGTCATCTGATGTGATTTTCCTTTGTTGTAAATCCTACCTCTGTGATGTTAATGAGGCAGGATTAGAGGCAGTTATGTTAATAAAGAAGGATTCAATCTACAAGATTAGGTTGTATCTTGAGTCAATCTCTTTTGAGATATAAACGAGAAGCAAGCAGAGAGATAGGTAGACCTCACTGGGAAGTTCCTCAGCTGGAAGATTGATGATAAGGACCTTCTCCCAGAGCTAACAGAAAGAGAAAAACCTACCCCTGGAGCTGGAGTGCTGAATTCTGACTTCTGGCCTTTTAGACCGTGAGAGAATAAATTTCTCTTTGTTAAAGCCATCTGCTTGTGGTGTTTCTGTTATAGCAGCACTACATAACTAAGATAGCAGGTGAATGTTTAAACCCTGTTCCACTAGGGCTCCAAATATCCTCTGGACCAAAATACCAGACCCATTGCTGTCAAGTCAGTTCTGACTCACAGCAACCCTATAAGGCAGAGTAGCACTGCCCCATAGGGTTTCCAAGGAACAGCTCGTGGGTTTGAACTGCCGACCTTTTGGTTAGCCACCAAATGCTTAACCACTGTACCACCACCTCCTCCCCCTACCAATTGAGAACCACTGTTTTAGATGAATTTGCTGATTTAAGCCTCAGAACAAACCCATGAGATAAGAATCATCAATATTTCCCTTTACCAGATGAGGAAAAGCACACACAAATATGCTTGGTTAGTCAATCAAATAAAGTAGCTAGTAAGTGGGAGAAATGGGATTCAAACCTAGGCAGTCAGAGTCCAGAAGTTTTATTCACATTATTGGTTAGGCTCCAGTGTTAGTTAAATTCAGATATTTATTGAATTCATCTGAGAATGTAATTCAGATAAAAATTTATACATTCTGATTATGTTTTCTGAATTTTTATTTGCAGAGACTCCTTGGATAGTCAGTGGCAGGATCCACCATACTTAAGCCCACATTGAAGTCATCATCCCTGGATTTTGCATAAACGTAGAAGAAGCCTTGCTGGGGAAAAGATCGGGAAATCTGATTTTAAAAAGTCAACATCAGTATCTTGTAACATTAAATTAATAGCACAGAGACAGTTTTAACTCCCTTCATGTAACATGCCGTAGAGCTGAGAGCTGAGCTGACTCAACCCCATCCCAGCGTAAACCCACCTCAATTTCAAGACCACGCTCACCTCCAGACAGTTCTGGTGAAGCCGAAATAACAACTGGTTTTGGCCTAAAGCTCCTGAAATTGGAGTACCTGCAGAGTTCATGCAAGAAGAACTTGGAATCTCTGATATTTCAGCCTAACTTTCTAAATTTCAAGGACCTTTTTGCTTCCCTAAAACACAGGGTGTAAGTGAAAGAAGGAAACGAGATATGCAGAAAATGGGAATGTGGGGACAGAAAAACAGAGAAGAAAAGAAAATAACTGAATTACTTTTTGTGAAGGCAGTTTTGCTCCTTTAGGAGCTTTTTCGTTTTTTAAATTTAGTAATACGCAAATCCTTTTTAAGTTTGTTAGTCTCCAAAGTTATTAATTAAATTCTGCCAAGAATTCTGCTTCTAGGAAACAAACAAGCAAATCCATAAAATGTCATTTTTCTTTCTAGATTCGGAAAAAAGCTTATACTTGTCTACCTTTAGATATTGAAAAAAATCGATCTTCAAACCTACTGTTTAAGCCTTTGTAGCTTTCTAACTTGGCTAGCTCACAGGAGTCGCCGGGATGAGGATTGAACTTGTTTTTTTTTTTTTTGCAAAATTAGGAGAAATGCTTTGCCTGAGATAAAAATTCCAAAGACTGGGCTAAAGCTAAATGGAACTTAGTGCCTTATAGGCTCAATGCAGACCATAATTGAGTTTTTATTTGCCCTTTCAAGGATTTATGCAAAGCTTTATTCCCTCAGCAGAGTACACACAAGTCGACATTTTTCACAGCCTGACTTTTCAATTATGGATCCTTTGGAAAGTTAATGATGACTGTATTGTTAATACTGCCAACATTGTGTCAGTACGTTCAAGATTCTGTGATATTAAATATGCTGATGTAAAGATATATGTCATTTCTGCTCAGCCTTGTGCAAACAATCCAGCTTAAGTGATAGAATTATAGGCAAATCCTCTCCAGAGATAAAAGCAGAATGGAATTCTGTTGAGACCAGTTAAAAGCTTCTCTTGTTTCAAGTGGTTTGTTAAAGAATCAAGGCCAAAATTTTAGAAGTTAATTGTATGGAGTCTCTCACTCAAGACTTCTGGCTAAAGTTATGATATTTTTACCTGATGGTTCTAACTTTGGGGGTGAGGAAAATATCATTACACACCATTTAGGCAATCATTTATAGTTTCAAAAAAATCCATACAAAGTAAGTTTCTGAGTAAAATGATTGATAATATTTAAGATATCAAGAGAATGGCAATAACAATTTTTCAGACAGCAAGATAGTTGTAAGGGTTGAGACCAAATATTTCCCATCACGTAATTAGTATAACAAAGCTAGGATCATATTCTTAATGTTTACCCTTCACAGTAAACCCTCATGTATTGGTTAAGAGCATTGGCCATTGTTCAAGTTTGATGGATCCCAGATGTTTAAATATAGTGACAGTTCATTGATAAAATGAGTTATAGCAGACAAAGCAACAAACCAAGAGCACATTCTTCTCAAAAGTAAAATAAATAATAAATGTGATATTTAATCACATATTTAAGATATCACTGTTCCAGACTGTTTTACATTTTTTATTACTTAGTTCCAAATCTCTTGTCTAATATACCCCTTTTAGACAATAAATTCTAATAATGACTTTATTTCCCATGTATAAAAATGTCTGTCCAATAGTTTCAGAGAACGAAACCTTATTTGGCATGAAATTAAAGTGTATGCTACACTTAAAAAATACTTCATTTGCTGATAATGACCAAATGGAGCAAAGTATTTGGTGCAGAATAGAAATTAACTGATGATAGCAAATAACAATGAGCGAAGGTTTTATTACACGCTTTTTTTTTTTTTTTTTAATCTCTGCTATCTTAGTATCTGTTTTTGTTGTTGTTAGGTGCCATTGAGTCAGTTCCAACTCATAGTGACCCTGTATACAACAGAATGAAACACTGGCCACCCTGTCCTACGCCATCCTCACAATCATTGCTATGCTTGAGCCCATTGTTGCAGCCATGGTGTCAATCCATCTCATTGAGGGTCTGCCACTTTTTTGCTGACCTTTTTTTTTTTTTTCTACTTTAACAAGTATAATGTCCTTCTCCAAGGACTGATCCCTCTTGAAAATACGTCCAAATTATGTGAAACACAGTTGCAACTTGGTGCTTCTAAGTAGCATTCTTGTTGTACTTCTTCCAAGACAGATCTGTTGGTTCTTTCAGCAGTCAATGGTATATTCAATATTCTTCTCCAAGGCCACAATTCAAAGGCATCAATTCTTTGATCTTTTTTATTCGTCATCCAGCTTTCACCTGCAGAGGAGGCTATTGAAAACACCACGGCTTGGGTCAGGTCCACCTTAGTCTTCAAGATGGTATCTTTTCTTTTCAACACCTTAAAGAGGTCTTCGCAGCAGATTTACTCAATGTAATGGGGTTTTTGATTTCTTGACTGCTGCTTCCATGGGTGTTGATTGTGGATCAAAGTAAAAGGTAATCCTCGACAACTTCAGTCTTTTCCCTGTTTATCACGATGTTGCTTATTGGTCCAGGTGTGAGGATTTTTGTTTTCTTTTTTTTTATGTTGAGGTGTAATCTATACTGAAGGCTGTGGTAGTACGGTAGTATTAATTTAAAGGAAAAGTAGATGTAGCTAAATAGATAAACATTATACTTAGACTTTATCACAATAATATAAATATTAGAATATATTCTTTGAGGCTATTATTTAATAGGATATTTTTAATGTTTCAGTAACCATATTTACTTAAAAGACAGAAATATATAGTATTAGTTTTCAATCTATACAAATTATTATATGAACATCCACATATAAGTTCAAACAAAAATAAGCAGAGACTAGGAAAAAGCAATGTTTTTTCCAGAGGTCAAATTCTGTCGTATTTGTATTTATTGTTCTTGTTTATCTTATACAGTATTTCCAGTGGAAATGAGTTTGATGAGGTGGGAAAGTGAATAAGCACCCCATCTAAACCTGATGACTTGAATTTATCATTAAACTGAAAACAACAAACCCATCGCCGTTGAGTCAGTTCTGACTCACAGCAACCGTATAGGACAGAGTAGAACTGCCCTGTGGGGTTTTCAAGGAAAGGCTGGTGGATTCGAACTGCTAACTTTCTGGCTAGCAGCCTGAGGTCTTAACCACTTCACCAAATGAAATTCAAAATGAGTGCTACTTTTCAAAGTAACTTAATAATAATAGGAGGCTATATAAAATTTTGTGAAAAAAATATTTCATACTAGAGAAAGCCAAAGATTATTATTTACTTAAAAATAAGTGATCCAGGTCCTTGAACAAAAGTTCAAAAAGACTTGTATACTGTTACACACATTTATGAGGGATGGAAAATTTTGGGGAAGGAAGGACAAATGCACACAATTTTTTATTAAAAGTGTTGATAATCCGTAATATTGAAGCTTAATCAGTTCTAGAAGTAGCCAAAAATCTAGTAAATAATTGAGCAACACATCTAGGTAAATCTTTGTTTTGCTTTGGTTTTAGTGGATGATGGACTAATGTTGGTATGATTTATACACTGCGAAAATTTTTTTTTTTTTTTTTACTTAAGACAATTCTGAAAAGCTCTGCAAAATATAAATTAAATTTCTTTATTGAATGATGTAATTACCATGTATTAATTTTGTTTTGCTGCATAATAAGTTACCCCAAACTTAGGAGTTTAAACAACACCCATTTATTAGCTCACATTCCTGAAGATCAGAACTCTGGGCGTGGCATAGCTGGGTTCTCTGCCGAGAAATCACAAGGCTAAAATCAAGGCGTTGGCTGAACTGCATTCTCATTTGGAGTTTGGGATCTCTTCTAAACACATATTATTGGGGCATGATTCAGTTCCTTGCAGTTAGAGAGCTGAGGTCTCTATTTCCTTTCTGGCTGTCATCTTGGAGCTACTATCAACAACAAGAGCCACCCACATTCCTTGCCACGTGGCCCCCTCTGTTTTCAAAGCCAGTAACAATGAATAATTTCTTTCTCATTGTCTCTCAGACTTTATATCTTTTTTTTTTTTTTTTGGACAAGGAGAGCACAGTGTTTTTTAATGGCTCACTTGATTAGGCCCAGCCTCCCCCTACCAGGATAATCTCTGTATTATTTATTTAAGGTCAGTTGATCTGGAATTTTAATTACTGCTGAAAAATCCCTTTGTCATAACACAGCATTATCATGGGAGTGATATGTCATCATATTCACAGTTCCACCTATACACAAGGGCAGGGAATCACTGAAGGGTGAGGGCCATCTTGGAATTCTGTGTACTGAGTCCATCCTAACTGAGTGCACCACTTCCACCAATCTCTAATATGCTGCCAGAGAGTTTTTTTCAAAATGAAAATATGATCAAGTTTTTCAATACCACCACCAACAGCATCCCCCCCAAAAGGGCTTAAAATATTTTGTAAGATTTCATTTGTCGATTCTTATGATAGCACACTTGACTGTTACTGCTTCAAATATTATTTCTGTCTTTAAAATCCTCATATTCAGTGCTCCAGCTCCATTTACCTACTCTCAGTCCAGATTACATACCAGGAATCTTTTTTGGACATTTCTCGTCTTCTGTCCTCCTTGTTGGAATATCCATTTAACCAGACCTCCCTGCTACCTCTCAAATCAATACATGCTTTTTAACTTGGTAAAAAAAAAAAAAAAAAAAAAAAAAAATTTTATCTCCTTTAAGCACCTTCCCTACTACTTTGGCTACATCTTCACCACCTTCAGTCTGTGATAACTGTTTCTCCTCTGTGATCCCACATGATTTGTGTAAATGTCCAAATTTCTCATTCTGCATTTCAGTTGTCCCTCTCCCTACTCCACTGGATTGTGATTCTGCTGAGAAACAATCGTTCTGAAATTTCTCTCTTATCTTATTTGGTTTATTCCTAGTGTCAAACATAGTGCCTGTGCCCAAAAAAAAAAAAAAACTGTTCAATTCATGACATTTTTCAATCATTTAAACATATCTTTAAGAGGCAGCTGAATTAATTATTCTATAGTCTGGTTATTTCACTTATAAATCCATTAACTTATGGCTTAGAAGGAGCTGACAATATACTAACTTTCATACTCATGGGGAAGTTTGACTTCCTTAGAACTAATTCAGTAATTGACCAGGTAAATGGTTAACATAATTGTATAACTTGAGAGCCTTTATTATACTTTTATTTTGCCCAGTCAGGAATGGTTTTAGTTTTGGGCTAACAGAGAGTCTGGGGACCATGTCCTCTGGGGTCCCTCCAGTCTCAGTCAGACCATTAAGTCTGGTCTTTCTACTAGAATTTGAGTTCTGCACCGTACTTTTCTCCTGCTCCGTCAGGGACTGTTTTATTCCCTTTCATTAGCAGTAGTCAGGAGCCTTCTAGTTCTTCTAGTCACAGGCTGATGGAGTCTCTGGTTTATATAGCCCTTTCTATCTCTTGGGCTCATATTTTCCTTGTGTTTTTGGTGTTCTTCATTCTGCTTTGCTCCATGTGGGTTGGGACCAATTGATGCATCTTAGATGTCTGCTTACTAGCTTTTAAGACCCCAGACACCACTCCTCAAGTGTGATGCAGAATGTTTTCTTAATGAATTTTGATATGCCAGTTGACCTGGATGTCCCCTGAAGCCATGGCCCTCACACCCCCCGCCCCTGCTACTCTGTCCCTTGAAGTGTTTAGTTGTATTCAGGAAACTTCTTAGCTTTTGGTTTAGTCCAGTTGTGCTGACTTCCCCTGTATTGTGTGTTGTCCTTCCCTTCACCTAAAATAATTCTTGTCTCTCCCTTCCCATCCTTGTAACCATCACAGAATGTTTTCTTCTATGTTTAAGACTTTTCTTGAGTTCTTCTAATAGTGGTCTCATACAATATTTGTCCTTTTGCAACTGACTAATTTCACTCAGCATAATGCCTTCCAGATGCATCCATGTTATGTTTCATGGATTCCTCATTGTTCTTTATTGTTGCATACTATTACATTGTGTGAATACACCATAATTTGTTATCCATTCATCAGTTGATGGGCATCTAGGTTGTTTCCATCTTTTTGCTATTATAAACAGTGCTGCAATGAACATGGGTGGGCATATATCTGTTCGTGTGAGGGCTCTTATTTCTCTAGAATATATTCCAAAGAGTGAGATTGCTGGATCCTGTGGTACTTCTATATATAGCTTTTTAAGGAAGTGCCAAATCAATTTCCAAAGTGGTTGTACCATTTTACATTCCCACCAGCAGTGTGTAAGTCTTCCAGTCTCTCTATAATCTCTCCAAAATTTATTCTTTTGTGTTTTTGGATTAATGCCAGCCTTGTTGGGGTAAGATGGTCTCTCATTGTAGTTTTGACTTGCATTTCTCTAATGGCTAATGATCGTGACAATTTCCTCATGTATCTGTTAGCTGCCTGAAAGTCTTCTCTGGTGAAGTGCCTGTTCATGTCCTTTGCCCATTTTTTAATGGGATTATTCATCTTTTTGTTGTTGAAGTTTTGCAATATTTTGTAGATTTTAAAGATTAGATGCTGACTGGATTTGTCATAGCCAAAATTTTTTTTCCAGTCTGTAGGTTGTCTGTTTACTCTTTTGGTGAAGTCTTTGGATAAGCACAAGTGTTAGATTTTTAGTAGCTCCCAGTTATCTAGTTTCTCTTCTGGTGCTTGTGCATTGTAAGTAATGTTTTGTATACTGTTTATGCCACGTATTAGGGCTCCTATCATTGTCCCTATTTTTTCTTCCATGATCTTTATCATTTTAGATTTGATATTTAGGTCTTTGATCCATTTTGAGTTAGTTTTTGTGCATTGAGTGAAGTGTGGGTCTTGTTTCAGTTTTTTGCTGATAGATATCCACTTATGCTGGCACCACTGGTTAAAGAGGCTGTCTTTTCCTCAATTAATGAACTTTGGCCTTTGTCAAATATCAGCTGCTCATATGTAGATGGATTTATGTCAGGATTCTCAATTTTGTTCCGTTAGTCTATGTATTGTACCATAGACTACAGTACCAGTAGTTGCACCAGTACCAGGCTGTTTTGACTACCATGGTGGTATAGTAGGTTCTAAAATCAGGAAGTGTGAGGCCTCCCACTTTGTTCTTTCTTTCAGTAATGCTTTACTTGTTCAGGGGCTCTTTCCTTTCCATACGAAGTTGCTGATTTGTTTGTCCATCTCATTAAAAAATGCCATTGGAATTTGAATCAGAACTGTATTGTATCTATAGATCGCTTCGGGTAGAATAGACATTTTCACAATGCTGAGTCTTCCTAGCCATAAGCAAGGTATGTTTTTCCATTTATGTAGGTCTCTTTTGGTTTTCTGCAGTAGTATCTTGTAGCTTTCTTTGTATAGGTCTTTTATGTCTCTTTAGATTTATTCCTAAGTATTTTATCTTCTTGGGGGCTATTGTAAATGGTATTGATTTGGTGATTTCCTCCTTGATGTTCTCTGTGTTGGCGTAGAGGAATCCAGCTGATTTTTATATGTTTATCTTGTATCCTAATATTTTAGTGAACTGTGCTATTTAGTGCTGATAGATTTCTTGTGGATTCTTTGGGGTTTTCTGTGTATAAAATCATATCATCTGCAAATAAAGATACTTTTACTTCTTTGTTACCAATTTGGATGCCCTTTATTTATTTTTCTAGCTTAATTGCTCTGACCAGGACCTCCAACACAATGTTGAATAAGAGTGGTGAGAAAGGGTATCCTTGTCTGGCTCCCATTCTCAAGGGGAATGCTTCAGAATCTCTCCATTTAGGATGATGTTGGCTGTTGGCTTTTTATAAATGCCAGAAGGGTACGTTTTTAATAAAAGTTACAAAGTCAGACAGACTTGAGTTGTTTTGCATTAATATATTGGAATTATCTTGGGTGTACTTTATATTCTAATTTGTATTTTTCTATTTAATTTTAATTCATTATGTTAAGAAAGATTCCAGGGCTGGAGGGTTCCCTTAAGAACTGATTTTCCCGGGGTTGCCAGGCACACAAAGGCATTTGTATAGTTTTCCTTTTCATCAACACTGATTGAAATGGCCACTTTCTGGCCAATTTACTTATTCTCCACCCTTTTCTTATTCTCCACTTTAATATTCTTTCTTTTTTAGTGAATGGTGAGTTAAAAAAACAAAACAAAACAAAAAAAACTCTTAATTCCATCATGCCTTAGCCCTGATTTTATTATTTTGTAGGCATATTCAGACTCAAGAGTACAGATTGAGGGGTATCTTAGATATCTAGTGGTGCTATAACAGAAATACCACAAGTGTATGGCTTTAATATACAGATTTTTTTTTTTTTTTTTTCTCACAGTTTAGGAGGCTAGAAATCTGAATTCAAGATGCTGGTGCTAGGTGAAGTTCTTCTCTTTCTGGAAGCTCTGGAGGAAGGTCCTTGTCTCTTCTGAGTTCCTGCACCTGGGTGATCACCATGTGGCTTATTATGTGTCTTCCATGATCTCTGCTTTGCTGGCTCATTTAATTTCTTCATATCTCAAAAGAGATTGACTCAAGATATGCCCTATACTAATCTTGACTCATTAACATAACAAAGAGAAACCATTCCCAGATAGGATTATAACCATAGACATAGAGGTTAGAATTTACAACACATATTTTGGGGGGACACAATTCAATCCTTAATATTACACCCTTTGGTCCCCTGAAATTCACGTCCTTGCCACCTGAAAAACTCATTCACTCCATCACATCATCCCAAAAGTCTTAAGTCAACTCCAAGTCCAAAACCTCATCTCACAAATCATCTAAACGAAATATGGGTGAGACATTAGGCATCTTCCATCCTAGGGCAAAATTCCTCTTCATCTGGGAACATGTGAAATCTAGAATACAGGTTCAAACCCACCGGTTATCTCCTTCCAAAATACCATGGTGGAACAGGCATAAAGCATGTATTTCCATTACAAATGGGAGAAACTGGGGGGAAAGAAGGGATAACAAGTAACAAGGAAATTGAAAACCCAGCAGAACAATTTACCTTAGCTCTCAAGGTTTGAAAATAATCCTCTGTTCTCTGAGAGCGTCTAGGCAATGGCTCTGCCCTCCAGACTCTGGGTGTTGGCCATGCTCTCTGAATTCTGGGTGGAGACCCCTCTGCTCTGGGCTTCAGCTCTGCCTTCCAGGCCTACTGGGATGGCAATGCTGCTCCCATAACAAGGGGTTAACATTAACTGCTAACAAAACACTTATCCTAAAATGCAGATGGTAGAATTACAGGAACAATTCTTAAGGGAAATAATCTGCTTAGTAAATACAACACATACACACACCCCAAATGGTAGTAAAAATTAATTTTGGGGGAGAATTTTCCTGGTGACATTGCAGAATGAGAATATGGTCCTTTATATTGAATCGTTTTGAGCTTAAGCAACTGGATAGGTTTCTGGAGGGGAGAAATATTTTAAGCATTAGCATGTATAAATTAAGTTATAAGAAACAACTTATTCAGTGTTTATACAACACTTCAGCAGTCTGCACTAACAGAATCATATAAACCCATTGCACTAGTGTGGAAAATTTTTAACAGCTTATACCTGGCTTCTCTCTGAATGTATTATCAAGTCTTTCATTAAAAGAAAAAACTTAACACTGTGCCTTTCCTTCAAAGTATGCTATAGTCTTTAAATAGACATTCCTTTTTGCCTTCCTCTTATAAGCAATTGACAGTTTACATTCATTGCCAAGAGTTAGTGTTTTTAAGAAAATTCTAAGTAGAGTAAACATTTGTAGGTGACTTTTAAACATTTGAAAACATTTATTTGAGAATTGATTGTGCTCTTTAAAAACGGTGAATCTAACAGAAAGTTGCCTTTTCCTTGTCTGTCTCATTTTTATTCATAAATAATAAAGTTCTCTCATGGATTTTCTTAATTGTCAACTTGTGGTTGCCTGTATTAAGAGTAACTTATTTGGATTATAATTTTTTTTTTTTAATTTGCTTTCTTCAAATAGTAATAACTTTGAATTTTACAATTTTACATTGAGGACAAGATTTTTCTTCTGGACAATATTTCCATGTACTTATTAAATTGATTAAACTATATTCAAATACATCTATTTTCAAACTCAAATCTTCCACATTGTATCTTTAAAATTTAAATGTGAGAAACTTGGTGAAAATGATATTGACCTTCTTCTGAACTGATAAAAAGAGAAATGCTAATCAGTAACCTTGGATCTCGGCTCTTTACTAGAATGACCTGGGGATGAGCAGTAAAAATTTTGACATTCTGGCTGCATCAAATTGAAGATTAGGACCTTGGCACCATAACTTTTTTAAATAATTCCCCGAAATTTCCAGTGTGCAAGCAAGATTGAGAACCATGACTCTAAGCTGGCAGTTCTCACTTCATTGCACGTTAGAATTAGCCATGAAGCGTTAAAAAATTCTTTTAAAAGTCCAAAAGCTCACTTGATACCAACTAAATCAGAAGCTCAAGGGTGGGACCCATTGATCTACTGTTTGAAAACTGTTCCTGGTGATTCCAGTGTGCAGCCAAGTTTGAGAACTAGTGATTTAGATGGACTATCAGTTTATCAGTTTAGACAGTTTGTCCATATGATACGTTGTGTTAGCTTGTTTTTGTCTTATTGGGTGGTGAGAATGGAATAAAGGGAAAGAATACTACTGCATTTTTTAAAAATGCTTTTTGTAGATTCTGTATATTTAAAAGCAATTTAATTACAACTTGACTTGTATTCAAGGTGAAACAGTTGAAACTTTTGCATAAAAACAATAAAAATGCTTAATGAAGATCTGGAGGGTATTTTCCCAGTACCATTATATCGTTCATTCTTCAAATTGTCCACAGGTAACATATCTCGTAAAGATAACAAGCATATGCTGAACAACTGTTATCGAACATACATCCTTTTCTTACAAATTGTGCCCTTCCTTGAAAACTGTTCAGTGATAGATGGTTTATTTCTTTACGTCCTTAGGTTGTATAAGATGTAGCATTTCCAAAAAATGTTCCGACAGTTTAGTCTGGATTGAGCTTGGTTTCTGCTGAGTCCTACTACCATATATATTAAGTTTCAATTCATGTTTTAAAATTTACAGTTACATCTTTTTCAAGAAGCATTCCAAAGAAAAGTTAAAGTCAGGTCAATTTTTTTTAACTGTGCTAGAATGAAAAGCCAAAATCATCATAAATTTTTTCCAGAAGAATTATGTGTATCCCTATATATTCCAACAAAATATTTGAGGTAGTTCTCAGTCAACTGTGATTATATAGGTAGGAGCATTTAATATGGTCTTTGTGTTCTTCCTGTAGCAAGTGAACTCTGCCAATTCAGTTCAATGTAAAGATACTTAAATTACAAAACATGGAACAAATTAAAATTTGAGTAAGTTTTCTTATTGCCTGGTGAAAAAGCCTGTAAAAATCATATACTGAAATAGGTGTTAAAACAAGAGTTTTACCAAATAAAACATTCAAGTTCTTAAATTTCTTATTTCTGCATGTGACATCAAAATCATTATCAAGTCCTTGTTGTTGGAGGCCTGGTGGCATAGTGGTTAAGAGCTCATCTGCTAACCAAAAGTTTGGCAGTTTGAGTCTACCAGCTGCTCCTTGGAAAGTCTAGGGGGCAGTTTTACTCTGTCCTGTAGGGTCGCTATGAGTTGAAATCAATTCCACAGCAGCAGATTTGGTTTTGTTGTTAGGTGTTGTCGAGTGGATTTCAACTGATAGCAACCCCATGTGACAGGGTAGAACTGCCCTATAGGGCTTACTAGGCTGTAATCTTTACCGAAACAGATCACCAGGCCTTTCTCCCATGGAGCTTTTGAATGGGTTCTAACCACCAACCTTTCAGTTAGCAGCTAAGCGCTTAACCATTGCACCACCAGGGCTCCTTATCAAGTTGTTAAAGGGCTAATAGAATTAACTCTTTTTTTCAAAAGCCAGTAGACCACGACTGTTAAGAAATCTCCAAGTGTTTATGTGTGTGGGGACATATGTGCGATATAGGAACCCTGCATAGGGTAACTGTGTTCCTATATCACACACACACACACACACACACACACACTTTTTTTTTTTTTAACAATTATCTCTCTATTGGCTTTTGAAATTATGAGATGATTTTACTCCTACTTCCTTATTATTGCCCATATTCCAGTGATAACTCTGTGTACAAACAAGATTAAAAGCATTCATGTTTCAATCAAAATTATTTTTCTTGCTGGAGCTATCATTCGCATCGGGGTAAATGTATGAACTCAGGTGGGAAATCATTCAAGAGGCTAGATAACTCAGTGGAACAGTATTTAATCAAGATTCTACATGATCAGCCAAAAACAACTTGTGTCCTTGATTCACGGTGATTCACTCCCACACTCCCTGGTTTATGTTGGATGAGTTTTCTCGAGATAAATGTCTGTACCAGGTGAGTTCCTAAACCCTTGTTGAGCACATGTCAATGAATTCAAAGGAGTCCTCTGTGCTAGAAAACCTGTCTTACTGTGACCATGGAAACTCTCACTGTGACTTTTAAACCTTTTGTTTGGTGTGGAGCGCTAGCTGAATCCTCATATCAGCTATAAGATCTATTGAATAGAAATGAATGAAATGCCATAGTTATGGAATAGTGAGTAGGTCATCGAGCTACTGAATCAACCAGCCCTAAATTTAGCATCTCTACACTTCTATATTTAAAAAGATAAAAATCGTCAGAGACAAAACTATGCATATTGTCCCTGAACATAGATATTAGGAATTCACAGCCTAACTCAATTGAATCATTTAAAAAATATATATTTTACCAGTAGAAAGAACATGAGTTTTGTTTGAGATTACCCAGTTCAGGGTCTGAGACACCACCAATTACTAGCTCTCTGATAGTAGGAAAATTACATGGTTTAAATTCTTAGTTTCTTCGTTATTAAATGGAAGTAATAAAACTATACAGGAGTTTGTAGTAGCAGCTAAAAGGAACAATGGTTGTAACATATACAATAGAGCAAGTTGCACACATTTCGTATGTGTGTGTTGTTAGGTGCTGTTGAGTTGATCCTGACACATAGTGACCCCATGTGACGGGGTAGAACTCCCCATAGGGTTTTCCAGGTTATAATCTTTACAGGAATAGATCATCAGATCTTTCTCCTATGGAGCGGCTAGTGAGTTCAAACCATCAACCTTTCAGTTAGCAGCCAAGTGCTTAACTGCTTTGGACACATTACCCATCTAACCCATTGCCACGGAGTCAATTCCAACTCACAGCAACCCTATAGGACAGAGTAAAATTTCCCCATAGGGTTTCCACAGAGCTCCTGGTGGATTCGAACTTCTGACCTTACGGTTAGCAACCAAACTCTTAACCACTGCACCACTAAAAAAAACTAGGGCTCCACATTAGACCCATCAAAAATATGAATTTTTCTACGTGATAAGTGGTTGGTTCTACCTGGCTCTGACAGTGGGTTGACTTGAAAAGTGATGAAATAAATAATAATATTACAGTGCTAAAGCAAAAACTATACAAAACCAATTTTTTTTTCAACTTTTCCCTGTAATAATTTTCCTTTGACCCACTTTCTATTTGTTTTCCTCATTCATCTGGAAGATTATACTCTTTTATTAAGCCCAATCACTCCATCTATACAGACGCATACTTTGGCAATAATGCCTGAACATATTCTTAAGCCAAAGTATGCAGTTTAGATCAAAGCATAAGCATGAATTTGTGAATATTTGAACTCTGAAAATATATTTTTAGACCTAATGGTAATGAAAAATATGTGATAAATCAATACAGTTAGAAACCATCATCACTTTACTAACTTATCTAAAAGCACATATATTCATGCTTCTAATGTACTTACAGGGGCCCTTGTGATGCAGTGGTTAAGAGCTACTAACCAAAACGTCGGCAGTTCAAATCTACCAGCTGCTCCTTGGAAACACTACGGAGCAGCTCTATTCTGTCCTATAGGGTCCCTATGAGTTGGAATCAACTGGTTTGGTTTGGTTTTTTAATGTGGTTACATAAACACAGTACCACTCTATTTCAAGGCAGAAGTATGTGTGGCATGACAGCCCCAGAAGAACTGAAAATATTAAATGATTACCACTCTACCTGTTATCAAATTTATTAGGGACATTTCAACATAACTACTATTTCACTTAATTTATTTTTAAAACCCTAAAATTTATTTTTCCTTAGAAAATTTTGACTCGAGCATTTAGTAGGTTAACTTTTTATTATAAATATTATCAGGGATTCAAAAATTTGCCTTTCTAGAAAAGTTTGCTCAGAATAACTCAAAAAATGGCTGCTTTAAAAGAAAGTTTGTTGAAAAAGAAGATTTAGACATTTTTTGCCTTTGGTCTCATGTGCTTAATATTCACTGTGTGAAGACTTCTGACCATTCTTCATCCTAGGTCTTTAAGGATTTCGATTAGTACTATCTAACTGTTCAGCTCTGTTGCCAGTACAAATAGTTTGGTGACATCAGGGTCTAAATACTAATAGCAATTTTACATGCTCTGTGATTTTCAATCTTTAGACATCTGTTCATTTCTGTCACTTTAATTTTATTTTGAAATGTATTGGAAATTAACCTTTAAATTGCCACTTAAAAATGCTTTATTCTAATCATGATGAAAACTTTAGACAAATCCCAACTGAGGGACATTCTACAATAGACTTAGCCAGTACTCCTCAAAACTGCCAAGGTCATAAAAAAGAATGAAAGTCAGAGAAACAGTCACAGTCAAGAGGAGGATGCGACAACTAAATATAATGTGATATCCTGGATGAGACCCTGAAGCAGAACAAGAAAGAGCTAGAAGGCCAGTTGGAGTCCTCACCTAAGATATTCTGGGTTGGCATTGGAAGTGAAGGTCTTTTCATTTTCTCATCTTGGGTAAGGAATGAGGGAGTCATGGGTGCGCTGCTGTTGCACAAAGAAAGCTGAGAGACTAAGACTTGCCTGTAGAGGAGAAAAAATGAAGGATGGAGTCAGAAACATAGCAGCGATGGCACCCAAGATCCAGGTTCTAAAAGAAGTAAATTTTTCCAGATATGCCCTGTTCTTTTAATCTCCTCAGCATCTATTACTTTCCAACAAATTCTCTTTCAAGTTATTTGGCATTGGATTTCTGTCACTTGCAGCTGAAAAAATGCACATCCTATACCAAATCCATGTCTGTCAAGTCGTTTCTAACTCATAGTCAATCCATGTATATTTGGATATGTCCGTATACCGTATACAGGCATATTCAAATATATACATATTTATACATTCAAATATATTTTACTGGTTGGAATAACTCTACAACATTAGGTTGCCACATTTCTTTATTTTTTCTGTATGAAATTTAATCTGGCACAGCACTGACTTCCCAAGATTAATGAAAAGTCAAGCCTTGGTTATTTTGTAGGACTCTTCTTTCCTATTATGGAATCATGTAAGAATCCTGGGGCTTAAAAAGAAAATGAAGAAGGGTATCTGTTCTGAGCCTATCGTATCTGCTGTTTCCAAGGCCAATTGTCTAGATATGTATGATCCAGATGAAGGCAAGTACTTTTGCTGAGGCAGCTAATCTTGCAGGCCACATTTGGGCCCCAGCCTCTATGATGTTAGAGGTACTGTATAATACTGGGGCCCTAGTCTCCACACTCATAGGATCTGGCATCAGCCTCTCACCCACTCATAGGACTTCCCTCTCTGAAGTCAGGTCACAAGATTATATATAACAAAAACATCATCAAACTATTACAAGATTAATTAGACTCAGTGGTGGAAAGAATCTGAAAAGCTTTCCAAATGAAATAATGTTTGAGCTATAACTTAAAGGAGTAACCTTACATAGAAGTGGTTTTACAATTTTCCTGGCTTTGTCCACAATGCCTATATGGCCTTAAGCAAGTTACTTGGCATTTTCTTCCTGTTTTTTTTTTTTTTTTTTTAATTGTACTTTAGATGAAGGTTTACAGAACCAACCAGCTTCTCTTTAAAGAGTTAGTACACACATTGTTCTATGACACTGGTTAACAACCTCACAACATGTCAGCATTCTCCCTTTTTGACCTTGATTGAACTCCCTATTACCAGCTTTCTTGTCCCTTCCTGCCTCTTGTCCCTGCCCCTGGGCTGGTGTGTCCCTTTAGTCTCATTTTGTTTTATGGGCCTGTCTAATCTTTGGCTGAAGGGTGAACCTCAGCAGTGACTTCATTACTGAGATGAAAGGGTATCCGGAGGCCGTACTCTCAGGGTTTCTCCAGTCTCTGTCAGGCCAATAAGTCTGGTTTTTTTTTGTGAGTTAGAATTTTTTTCTACATTTTTCTCCAGCTCTGTCTGGGACCCTCTGTTGTGATCCCTGTCAGAGCAGTCAGTGGTAGCTGGGCACCATCTAATTGTACTGGACTCAGTCTAGTGGAGGCTGTGGTAGTTGTGGTCCATTAGGCCTTTGGACTAATCTTTCCCTTGTATCTTTAGTTTTCTTCATTCTCCCTTGCTCCTGAAGGGGTGAAACCAGTGGAATATCTTAGATGGCTGCTCACAGGCTTTTGAAACCCCAGACGCTACTCACCAAAGTAGAACGTAGAACACTATTTTATAAATGATGTTATGCCAATTGAGCTAGATGTTCCCTGAGACCATGGTCCCCATACTTGGTATTTTCTTGATTCAGATTCTTCATATAAAAAAAAAAAATAGTATTATATAAAGATACAGGAAATAATATATATATTATGATAATCACAAGGCCTGGCACATAGTATATATGAAGTCAATATTAATTATTTTTAATTCAGTAGAAATGTTATTGTCTGATACATTCAAAATCAATAGTTATGCCAAAAATGCTTAAAGTAGAACACCTCACTGAATTACATATACATATCTTAATTTTTTTATTTTGCCTTATATTTATAAATACATGTTCATTCACCAAAGTTTTGATGTAAGGCCAAGGCCATTCTTTAGTTTTTTTTTTTTTTTTTGAGTAATACACTTTATTTTTTAGAGCAGTTTTAGGTTTACAGAAGAGTTAAGCAAATAGTGCAGAGAGTTCCCATATACTCCCTCTCTCCACTGCTCAGTTTCCTTGTTATTAATATTAACATCTTGCAGCAGTGTGGTGCATTTGTTACAACTGATGACCCAATATCGATACACTATTATGAACATTATTAAAATCCATAGTTTTTAGGCACTACGGTGGTGCAAAAACTTAAGTGCTCGATTACTAGCTGAAAGGATGGTGGTTTGAACCCACCCAGTGGAAGACAGGACTGGTGATCTGCTTCTGACTGAAAGCTCACAGCCTTGAAAACCCTGTGGAGTAGTTCTACTCCGCACATGTGGTATAGCCATGAGTCAGATTCAACTCAACTGCAACTAACAACAACCACAATAATAGTTGACACTAGGGTTCAGTCTGTGTTGTACAGTCTATCTGTTTTGACAAATGCGCAATGTCATATATTCACCATTATATCATACAAAAACAGTTTCACTGCCCTAAAATTTCCCTGTGGGCTTTTTTTTTTTTTTAATGTGCTTTAGGTGCAAGTCTGGGTTAAGTGCAAGTTTATACCTCATTAATTTCTCATCCAAAAATTTATACACGTATTGTTTTGTGGCATTAGTTGCAGTCCCCCTTTCCACCCTGGGTTCCCTGTGTCCCCCTTTCCACCCTGGGTTCCCTGTGTCCATTCGACCGGTTACTGTCCCTTCCTGCCTTCTCATCCTACTCTTGGACAGGAGCTGCCCATCTGGTCTTATATATCTGATTAAACTGAGAAGCACATTCCTCATGTGTATTATTTTTTGTTTTATAGCCCAGTCTAATCTTTGAAGAGTGAGCTTCGAGAATGGTTTCATTTCTGGGTTAACAGTGCATTTGGGGGCAATAGTTTTGGGCATTCCTCGAGTCTCTGTCAGACCACCTAGTCTGGTCTTTTTACATAAATTTGAGTTCTGTCCTATGTTTTTCTCCTGCTCTGTCTAGGACTTTCTTTTGTGTTCCCTATCAGGGTGGTCATTGATGGTAGCCCGGCACCATCTAGTTCTTCTGGTCTCAGGCTGGTGGAGTCTCTAGTTCATGTAGTCCTTTAGCCCTTTGGGCTAATATTTTCCTCGTGTCTTTGATTTTCTTCATTCTCCTTCGCTGCAAGTGGGATGTGACAAATTGATGTATCTTAGGCGGCGACTCACAAGTTTTTAAGATTTCAGATGCCACTCACCAAAGTGGGATGTAGAATATTTTCTTAAAAAACTTTGTTATGCCAATTGACCTAGATGTCTCCCAAAACAGTGGTTCCCAAGCCCCAGCCCCAGCTACTCTGTCCCTCAAAGTATTTGTGTTTGTCCGGGAAACTTCTTAGCTTTTGTTTGGTCCGGTTGTGCTGACTTCCCCTGTCCAAAGCTGATCCTTGTCTACTATCTAGTTAATGATTTCCCCTCCCCCACCTACCCCACCCTCATAACAACCAAAGAAAACATTTTTCTGTGTTTAAACCTTTTCTTGAGTTCTTATCATAGTGGTCTCATACCATATTTGTCCTTTTGTGACTGAATAATTTTCACTCAACATAACAAGGCCACTTTTTTTAATATAGATATTCTCGATGAAGTCCCAAGTAAGTTTCCATGCATAATTCTCACCCATATTGAATCATCCAAGATTTTCTACTCCCTGTATTAGTATTTGCTCCATTTCAAAGATGCTTGCAACACAAGAGGAATGTGGAATCCCTCCATATTAAAAAAAAAAAAAAAACTTGTTTTACGGTTTTCATGGTTTTTACATTCATATTGGTTATTGACATAAATCATGTAAATATACAAGTAAAGTGGAATATAAGTGTCTTGAAGCCAAAGTTTTTGTCATTTTTGTTCACTACTGTATCCTGAGTACGACAATATCTGGCACATAGTAGGTGCCCTAAAAATATTTGATTAATGAATGAATGAATCTAAGTACCATTTAGTAGTTTAGGAAGCAGAATTGTGTGGGCAGGGCAGTAAGTTCAATGGGTTGTCAGCTGTAGTCAATATACTTTACAGAGCAAATGAAGAGTGCCATTTAATCAGGAAGGTTGGTTAACTGGATAAGAGCTTCAATTATAACATATTTTGTACACAGTGCTATCAGGTTATGCCAGGCGCCACAGATTCAAAGATAATAATAATGTTTCCTGCCTTTGGGTAGTTGGACAAACAAGCATGCAAAAAGATGACGAAAATACCTATGATAAGTATCACGATAAAAATATGGGCAACGTGCTAGAGAAGACATTTGTAAGATGAGGTAAAGTCATGGATTGGCTAATGGTAAAGTAGAACAAAACATCCATTTTGATTCTTCCCTCTTCATGTGAGCTACATAACAGAATTCACTTTCTTTTTAAGGTGTCTGTCTTCTAGTTTAAACCTCGTCTTTAGAAGCAAGAATTGAGAGAAGCACAATTATAAAAGAAAAATAAAAGGTGTATCTGAATCATGAGGTGGAAAGTTTGCCTTTTTATGTTTCTGATCATCTAATCTGATTTTATGCCTGGTATATTACAGTGAGTCTCATTAGACTCAACGTTATTTTTACATCAGTTCCTTGGCAGGTACCAAACAAACAAAAAGAACCCAAACCCATTGCCATCAAGTCAATTCCAACTCATAGTGACTCTAGCGACCCTATAGCACAGAGTAGAACTGCCCCATGGGATTTCCAAGGAGCAACTGGTGGATTTGACCTGCTGACCTTTTGGATAGCAGCAAAGCTCTTAACCACTGCGCCACCATGACTCCCTTGGCAAGTACAGTTAGTAGAATTTGATAGAATGGGAGACAGTCTTTCTTTTCACCATCTGAGCATAAGCCAAATGAAAGTAATGTAGATGGACAAATGGAGCTCAAATGTTGTCTTTTTTTTTTTTTTTTTTTTAACCAGGTAGTTTATCTGAGTAGCAGCAATGGGCTTCCAAATACTGAAACTCAGAACTATCCAAACTTTCCACTCATACTCACAGTGAATAACTGTAGACTCCCACACTGGAGTTCCACCCTGTCAAAGGTTAGGCGAGGAAGCTCATCAGATGCTTCCTATAGGCAGCTGGTTCTATGACCAGTTCTTACCCTAAGATTTCCCAGTTAGAACTCAGTTCTCCTCTGAGTAGAAACAAACAAACATTTTTTTACACTAATGAATGTTACTCTACTAGGACATGAAGTCTTTTCTTCCCATATATAAAAGAAGTAAGACCACACATAACATTTTATTGGTTACATTTTTATTTTTGATCATGATAGGGAAGAAAAATGAAAGAAGAGATTTTAGACAAGAGGGTATTAGGGGACTTTAGACCACCATTTGGCCTGAGACTGGTTTTGAACTTCATCTGCATTTTACAAAACCAGTACGTACTACATATACCCATTGGGTCAATAAGTTTAATTCCAGGGAATGTATTTCATGTCAATGAATGTGTAGAACAAGTGTATAATGAGAATGCATTATGCTCACCAGTAGGTATTTTACTAATAGAATATGCATTGAAGTGAGGTCTTATTGCATCAATAGTTTAAATTACAACCTGGTTATTTTGTCCTAATGAAATCCAGCTAAAATTATCAAAAGGCAATGCCAGGCCATTTTAATAGCTAAATGATAAGAACAGACAAAAACTGCAGCTTTTTCATTCCATCAGAAATATTTATTCTGAAAATCTATCTAAATAATTTAATTGCTGCCTATGTCAGCAGTAGGAAAAAAATAAATAAATAAAAGCTAAGATTTCTAATACTTTTTTTGGCCAGAGAATGTAGTTGAAATTCTTTAGTGATCTGCAGCGTGCAATTCACTTTCATCTTAGAAGAAAACTACTTGGGTCAAAAGTCATTGCTTAAGTCCCTAGGTATATTATGAGACACAGAGTGTTGAACTCCAAAGCCATTATCAAGTTTCTGATAAAAGCTTTTGTCAGAAGAATTCTAATTTTTTTTTTTATAGTTATAGTTATTAATGTGCATTGCAGAGCTTTAGACTCTAGCTTCTACCCTTGAGTTGCTGATTCGGTGGAAACATGTTACAACCAAGTTACTCTGGTAATGGGCCTGAATTCTTTCTCTGCACCATTACTTGGGCTAAGTCTATCTAGAGAAGTTATTCTCATATGTTGCTTCCCAGGAATGTTAATGTGCTTCCTCTTTCATGTGTTTTCTTGGAAATACAGCCTGTTGAAAGAAATAAGTGCCAACTATCTTAAACTCATTTTACCTAACGTGTATAAAACATCTTCCTCTTTGAAGATTGTTATGGGTATATATTTCAATTTGATAAACGATGTTCTTTAAGTATTGGGCAATTCTTGAGAATTCCTATGCAGATCTTCCACTTAATAGATTCTGTAAACTAAATGTCTCATACCAGGTTGATTTGGATAAGCATGAAGAGGAATACACAGTATAATGAAAAGGGGCATTCCAATTTTTTTTTTTTTTTAAGTGTTAAAATTTTAATTGGGATTACTAGGAAACAATCAGAATATGTGTAACTAGCTTCATTGGATGGAATAAACAATTGGTTAAACACACATAAATATTTATTTATTTTATTGTACTTTAGATAAAGGTTTACAGAACAATCTAGTTTCTCATTAAACAGCACACACATTGTTGTGTGACATTGGTTAACAACCTCATGACATGTCAACACTCTCCCTTCTCAACCTTGGGTTCCCTATTACCAGCCTTCCTGTTCCCTCCTGACTTCCAATCTCTGCCCCAAGACTGGTGCTCCCCTTTATCCCCTTTAGTCTTGTTTTATTCCATGGGCCTGTTGAATCTTTGGCTGAAGGGTGAACCTCAGGAGTGACCTCTTTACTTAGCTGAAAGAGTGTTGGGGGTCATACTCTCAGGGTTTCTCCAGTCTCTGTCAGGCCAGCAAATCTGGTTTTCTTTTTGAGTTAGAATTTTGTTCTTTATTTTTCTCCAGCTCTGTCCAGGACCCTCTACTGTGATCTCTGTCAGAGCAGTCAGTGGTCATAGCTGGGCACCATCTGGTGGAGGCCATAGTAGTTGTCTTTCTATTAGTCCTTTGGATTAATCTTTCCCTTGCACCTCTAGTTTTCTTCATTCTTACTTGCTCCCGAAGAGATGAGACCAGTGGAGTATCCTAGACGGCCACTCATAGCCTTTTAAACCCCAGACACTACTCACCAAAGTAGAATGTAGAACATTTTCTTTATAAACCATGTTATGCCATTTGAGCTATATGTTCTATGAGACCATGGTCCCCACAGCCCTCAGCCCAGCAATACGGTCCCTCAGGGAGTTTGGAGGGGCATTCCAATCTTGATGGTTCATCCAAGGAAATGTCTTAGCTTTGTAATACTCCCAAGACAATATAACTTTATTGTTTGGTTTTTTATTATGTGTTACACAAACAGATAACATACAACATAACTATATGGTTTTATACTCATTTATTTCACAAATTATACTGAGTGATAACGGGTGTCAGGTACTGTGTTAATCACTAGAATTAGATGATCTATATCATATATATGCATAAAAATATATATATCCCTAGTGTCCTTTAAGAGCCCTATCATGGAAGATGTTTAAAATGTGTATTATTATATCATCTCCTTTCGTTCACTGAAGTGTAGTAGCTCTATGCTTAATATCACTGTATTATTCTGGAAAATTTAATTTTTGCATAAATTATGCTAGAAATCCTATGATGCATTACGAAGCCAAATAGAAATTATCTCATGGCTTGAGGCTGTTGTGGAATGTTGGTGTCACTGTACTCATTACAGTTAATTATTGAGAGGTGGCTGAATTGCCTCAAGTAATTGTTTAAGGTTTTTCTCCCTATGATTGCCTGAAATGACATTTTAAATGTAGGCGATTCCCGCCCCCCCCCACCCTGGACTGAATGTCTTCAGCAAGTCCTATGATGACATCTGATAAGTGCTAGAAAATCTCTCCTGCTCCCAAATACCTTCATCACAGCTATATCATAGACTCAAAATGACTACCGTTGAAACTTCTCTGTTAGGTTAATACCTATACTATGAAACTTCTGTTTTAAAATAAGAGTACAGTAGAAAACAAGTGTATTTAGCTCTTATTAGTTCTTAATACAATTATAATTTGTCAAGTAGATGGTAGAGAATAGAACATCTATCAAGCCAAAAATAATAAATACTAAGGTTTATTACAGTATGCTGTTGTTGTTGTTAGGTGCCATCGAGTCGGTTCTGACTCATAGTGACCCCATGCACAACAGAATGAAACACTGCCTGGCCCTGAGCCATCCTTACAATTGTTGTTACGCTTGAGCTCATTGTTGCACCCGTTGTGTCAATCCACCTCATTGAGGGTCTTTCTCTTTTCCACTGACCCTATACTCTGCCAAGCATGATGTCCTTCTCCAGGGACTGATCCCTCCTGACAACATGTCCAAAGTATGTAAGATGCAGTCTCACCATCCTTGCTTCTAAGGAGCTTTCTGGTTGTACTTCTTCTAAGACAGATTTGTTTGTTCTTTTGGCAGTCCACGGTATATTCAATATTCTTCGCCAACACCACAATTCAAAGGCGTCAACTCTTCTTCGGTCTTCCTTATTCAATGTCCAGCTTTCACATGCATATGATGCAGTTGAAAATACCATGGCTTGGGTCAGGCGCACCCTAGTCTTTCAGGTGATACCTCTGCTCTTCAACACTTTAAAGAGGTCCTTTGCAGCAGATTTACCCAATGCAATGCGTCTTTTGATTTCATGACTGCTGCTTCCATGGTTGTTGACTGTGGATCCAAGTAAAATGAAATCCTTGACAACTTCAATCTTTTCTCCGTTTATCATGATGTTGCTCATTGGTCCAGTTGTGAGGATTTTTGTTTTCTTTATGTTGAGGTGTAATCCATACTGAAGGCTGTAGTCTTTGGTCTTCATTAGTAAGTGCTTCAAGTCCTTTTCACTTTCAGCAAGCAAGGTTGTGTCATCTGCATAACACAGGTTGTTAATGAGACTTCCTCCAATCCTGGTGCCCCGTTCTTCTTCATATAGTCCAGCTTCGCGGATTATTTGCTCAACATACAGATTGACTGACTTTAAACCAATCAGTATCCTCTTGTTCTGTCCAAACAACTGCCTCTTGATCTATGTAAAGGTTCCTCATGAGCACAATTAAGTGTTCTGGAATTCCCATTCTTCACAATGTTATCCATAATTTGTTATGATCCACACAGTTGAATGACTTTGCATAGTCAATAAAACACAGGTAAACATCCTTCTGGTATTCTCTGCTCTCAGCCAGGATCCATCTGACATTAGCAATGATATCCCTGGTTTCACGTCCTCTTCTGAAACCAGCCTGAATTTCTGGCTGTTCCCTGTCAATATGCTTCTGCAGCCGTTTTTGAATGATCTTCAGCAAAATTTTGCTTGCGTGTGATATTAATGATATTGTTTTATAATTTCCACATTCACTTGGATCACCTTTCTTGGGAATAGGTATAAATATGGATCTTTTCCAGTCAGTTGGCCAGGAAGCTGTCTTCCATATTTCTTGGTGTAGACGAGTGAGGACCTCCAGCACTGCATCTGTTTGTTGAAACATCTCAATTGATATTCCATCAATTCCTGGAGCCTTGTTTTTTGCCAATGCCTTCAGAGCAGCTTGGACTTCTTCCTTCCATACCATCGGTTCCTGATCATACCCCACCTCTTGAAATGGTTGAACATCGACTAATTCTTTGGTATGACTCTGTGTATTCCTTCCATCTTCTTTTGATGCTTTCTGTGTCATTTAATATTTTCCCCATAGAATTCTTCACTATTGCAACTCAAGGCTTGAGTTTTTCTTCAGTTCTCTCAGCTAGAGAAAAGCCAAGCGTGGTCTTCCCTTTTGGTTTTCCATCTCCAGCTCTTTGCACATGTCATTATAAAGCTTTACTGTGACTTCTCGAGAGGCCCTTTGAAATCTTCTGTTTAGTTCTTTTACTTCATCAATTCTTCCTTTTACTTTAGCTGCTAGACGCTCGAGAGCAAGTTTCAGAGTCTCCACTGACATCTATCTTGGTCTTTTCTTTCTTTCCTGTCTTTTCAATGACCTCTTGCTTTCTTCATGGATGATGTCCTTGATGTCATTCCACAACTCGTCTGGTCTTCGGTCACTACTGTTCAATGCATCAAATCTATTCTTCAGATGGTCTCTAAATTCAGGTGGGATGTACTCAAGGTCATATTTTGGCTCTCGTGGACTTGTTCTGATTTTCTTCAGTATAGTCTATATAAAATAAGTTCACTCTAAGTTTGAAGAGACACAAAAATGCATAGTTGTGTAACCACCACTACATTCAAGATATAGAAACTTTCCCTCAACTCAAAAAGTTATCTTCTGGCCTTGGTGTGAAAATTCCCATCCCCATCCCCGGCTCATGGCAAAAATGCTTTTTATACCTTTAGTTTTGTCTTCTGTGCAATCTCGTATAAACAGAATCATACAAAATGTGGCTTCTTCCACTCAGCATAATGATTAAGGTTCATCCACTATGTTGTGGTGGTATTGATAGTTTATGTAACCATTCACTTTTTGATAAAACATTAGACTTGTGCCCTGATTGGGCTATTATAAATAAAGCTGCTATGTAAATTCTACAAGTCTTTGTGTGGTCATCTGTTTTAATTTCTTTTGCTAAATACCCATGATTTGTTGCTGAGCCATAGGGCAAGTATATGTTTAACTTTATAAGAAACTGTCAAACTGTTTTCCCAAGGGCCTGTACATTCCCACCAGCATTGTATGAGAATTTCAATTGCTCTGCCTTTGCATTCATACTTAGCGTGGCCCGTCTTTAATTTCTTCTGTCTTAGTGGCTTGGTAAATGTTATCTTATTATGGTTTTCATTTGCATTTTCCTAGTGACTAAAGATGTTGATAATCTTCACGTGTGTTGTTGGACATGGGTATGCCATTTGTGGTGAATGTCTGCTCAAATCTTTTGCCCATTTTTAATTGGGTTATTTACCTTATTATTAAACTGTCAGAATTCTATATGTACTCTGGATACATGTTTTTCATGAGACATAAGTCTTATAAATGTTGTATAAAACTTAAAGTTTGTGGCTTGCCTTGTCATTTTCTTAATATGATCTTTCAAAGAGCAACATTTTTCCTTTTTTTGTAAGATGTCTAATTTATCTAACTTTGCTATGTTTTGTGCTTTTAGTGTTCCAGCTAAAAAATCATTGTCCAAACCAAGGTCCTAAAGATTTTTTTCTATGTTTTCTTCTAGAAGATTTATAGTTTTAGCTCTTATGTTTAGATATGAGGTAAAGGTCAAGTTCAATGTATGTTTGTATGTATGTATATATTACCTCTGTATGTTATTTATAATTTTTGCATATGGGTATCTAATTGTTCCTGCATCATTTGTTGAAAAGATTACCTTTTTCTATTGTTGAAAATACTGATGTTTTCTTCCACAGTCTCATCTGCAATTAATTGCATCAAGCGTATTTTAATTTTTATAGTTTTTTATCTCTGCAAGTTCTAAAGATTTCATTTCTCATCTCATAATGTTAACATTTTTCTTAATATTCCTGTATATATTTATAACATTTATGTTAGCTGTTTATGGCATTTTTTTCCTGATTATGCCATCATTCCTGTCATTTCTGGAACTGTTTCTATTGATTTTTTTTTTTCTCCTGGTTATGAATCATGTATTCCTGCCATTTGGGGTGCCTGATTTTTTTTAGATTCAAGACATTGTGAATTGTGTGGTTTTGAGTTTTTTTTTAATTTCCTTTTTCCTTAAAATAATTTTGGAATTTGTTCTGGCATGAAGTTACCAAGAATTAATATGATCTTCTCAAGGCGTGGTTTTTCATTTCTTTATTGAATTTTTAGAGAAAGCCTAGAGCAGTATGCATTTAGCCATTGCTAAGGTATGAATCTTCTGAGGACTGCATACAAACGCTGTGTGTAGGTTTACACATTCTGCTGGTGGGAATGCAAATTCTTTCTAGCCCTGGGTGAGCTCCAGAGAATTTTTGACCTTTTGTTTTCTGAGCTCCTGTAAATTTTAATCCATGTGTTTTAGATCGCTGCTCAATCAAAAACTCAAGAAGACCTTTCTGCAGATTTTCAAAAACGTGTGTGTGAGTCTATGCGTGTATATGTGTGTGTGTGTGTGTGTGCGTGCACATTCAGCTACATCCTTTTTTCTGTCCCACAAAATTAACCACCTCTCTTCTCTGTTTTCGTCTCTCTTCAACTCAGGAAGACTAGCAGGACCTGCTTTAATTTCCCCCTAATGCACTATGATCTGGAAATGTAACCCTGATACTAAACTGGGGAAATTTGGGGATTCATTTTTTTTTTGCTTTTCTAATCTCAGAGATCACAGTTTCCTCACTGCCTATAGTCTGCTATATAAAAGAGTCGTTCTATTTATTTTGTCCAATTTAATAACTTTTTTGGCAGAAGGATAGTTCTGATAGCAGATAATCTTTCACAGATAGCAATGGAACTTTTTGTTTTGATGAGTTATTTTTTTAAGATAAGCTTTTATGGAAGTGATGAATCAGATACCTAGAGAAATTGGAGGGAATACTGGTAAACTATAGGAAAATAATAACCATTTTATGGATGAAAGCAGCAAAGACAAATTTTATTTACTGCTCTTTTTTTTTTTTTTTTAAGTAAAAATATTCTTTTTCAGCCTTATCCATCTCCTTGGAAATCTTTCAAATGAATGGAACATTCAACAAAACTTGATAATGAACTAGCACCCTAAAATGAGGCTTTATAGCTTCTGAACTGCCCCAGGATAGGGAGTGTATGCTGTCCCTAAGAAAACCTAAGATTGGGTTCAGCTGTTTTTTTCCTTCATCCTTCTAATGGTGCCTTTTTTGAGCCATGTTTTTCTCCTGGATTGGCACTCCTATCTCCCTGTTCTTGCGGTCTCTGGTTACTTGCATTCAAAATATATGAGAGCCAGCCAAGTTTTATCTCTACTAAACTTCCCATTACCACACTTAATCTAATTTATTCTCTCAGAACACTCTGCATTTACATCACATCCTTGCAAAAGGTTTTTATACACATATTTTAAAAAGCAACATCTGATATTGATTTTCATAGCTTCAAAGATTATATATTGGCAATTCCCAAATTGGTATGTGTATTCAAGATTTCCTCTCCTAACTTCTGAACCTAATCCAACAATTTACTGGACACTTCCCCTTAGACAAATCCAGTCTACCTCAAAGTGAATTTATCAACTTTCTCCACCAAGCCTATTGTTGAAGGCAATTGCCTTTGAAGGTCAGGTCTAGGAAATACGGACAGCAAAAGCAGAAGATTATTGTATTTTATTATGAGATGTTTAATATTGTTAATAAATTTGTTCAATTATTGCTTTTACAAAGTTTTTAAAAACAATAAAAAAGGGCAAAAATTATTCCCCATCTTAAAAGGCAAATACATCCCTATTGCTATCAGGATTCTGGTTTTATGAGCAAATATGTAGTATTCTATAGAGTTTTGAACTCCATCCCAGAAGTAGGGGATATTTCCCCATTCACTTCAAGCCTGCTCTTTTTACTTCCGCAGTAAAGTAGTATAAAATGAATTACTTCTGGTTTGTTATTTAAATGTATATGTTGTTGTTGTTGTTAGGTGCCGTTGAGTTGGCTCCGACTCACAGCGACCCTATGTACAACAGAACGAAACACTGCCCGGTCCTGCGCCATCCTTACAGTCGTTGTTATGCTTGAGCTCATTGTTGCAGCTACTGTATCAATCCACCTCGTCGAGGGTCTTCCTCTTTTCCGCTGACCCTGTACTCTGCCAAGCCTGATGCCCTTCTCTGGGGACTGATCCCTCCTGACAACATGTCCAAAGTATGTAAGATGCAGTCTTACCTCCTTGCCTCTAAGGAGCATTCTGATTGTACTTCTAGGACAGATTTGTTCTTTCTTTTGGCATTCCATGGTATATTCAATATTCTTCGCCAACACCACAATTCAAAGGCGTCAACTCTTCTTCGGTCTTCCTTATTCTAAATTTGGTGGAAGGAAACAAATCTTACCATCCCTTGCATGGTCTCCTCAGCAATGAACTTTAACAAAAAATAAAGTTTTCTAAATACTTAGGCAATATATTTTATTACATGATTCCTAATGAATGGTGGATACTGATTAAAAGAATTCATACTGTATAATGAGTCTGATTGTTTTCTTTCCTTTGGTTTATAGAATTAAATTTAGAACATACCTGTAAAGTGAAAGAAAATATATTTTTTATTCTAATGATGAGCATATCAATTAAGGCTACCAATGTAGCAGAGTTGATCCTACACCTGGCATTTGGAAACCTTATATTACAAACCTTAAAGAAAATTATGCTCTAGTTTAAGAGGAAGATTGTGTTATTAACTGTACAGAGACACAAGGGAAAAGTTGAAGATTAAATTGAAGATTAAGCTGAAGGACTTAAATGTTCATGCTAAATGTATTTGTTTCTAAAGACCCAAGTTAAATAAGTTTATTTTAATGCACATGTGGTAACTGATTCTATTTCATTTAAATGAGACAGGATTTTGGCTATCCACACTATGACTTCACTGTGAAATATTTCTGGTGTTGCGTTGCTTCAGATAGTCTAAATGAATGGATAATTCATCTTGAATCATTTTTCTTCCTGTAGGGTTTCTTTCTGTGGTTCTAAATTGTTAACAAGCAGCATCCAAGTGATCTTAGTGGCACAAGTTAGTGGACTAACTTGCTTTAGTTGTATTAAGATTTTACCTTTATATTTGTTGTATACATGCTCACATACTTGAGCTCTCTGAATTTCTGCCCCTGATTATTCTATTCTGTATAATGGATTCTTTATATTTTCTTAAAGTTTATTCTTACTGACTCATATTCTTTTCTTTATGTACTTCAGAAGTCAATGCAAGTTAATCAGTGTAAATAGGCCCAAATACTTGCCTATGAAATTAATGAAAATAAAATTTTATTTTCAGGATTCTAAATTATCTTGGTTATCTAGTGCTGCCGTAACCAAAATACCATTAGTGGATGGCTTTAACAAACAAAAGTTTACCCTTTCACAGTCTAGTAGGCTAGAAGTCCATATTCAGGGTGTCTGCTCCAGGGAAAAGCTTTCTTTCTCTCTCAGCTCTGGAGGAAGGTCTTTGTCATCAGTCTTCCCCTGGCCTAAGAGCTTCTCAGTGCAGGGACCCCACGTCTTATTCTCCCGGCTCATGCTTCTTGGTGGTGCAAGGTCGCCATGCCTCTCTGCTTGCTTCTCTCTTTCATATCTCAAAAGAGGTTGACTTAAGTGGTAGATTAAGTATGTAGGTTGAGTTTACACAATTGTCACTAATCCCTTATCATCAGCATCATAGAAATAGGATTTACAACACATAGGGAAATCACATCAGATGACAAAATGGTGGACAATCATACAATACTGGGAATCATGGCATAGCCACATTGACAGATATTTTGGGGGGATACAATTCAATCCATGACAGGAATATTCAAATAATAGACTTTTAAAAATGATTTAAAAATTATCATTTAAAAAATGACTATTTCAATATAATAACAATAAAAGTAATTACAAAACTGCAAAGCTGAAAATGTTTTCTGTAGAGAGCCACAAGAATAGATAAAGAACAAAGTAGATAGGAAAAGGGGCAGGAACAAGACTTCTTTTTATGCCATTTTGATTTGTGAACATACAAATGTATTACCTATTTGAAGTAACCTGAAAGGCTAGCGGTGATAGTAGTATCTATTATCAAAAGGACTAAAACGAATTCTGTGTACTCACTCATTGACCCGATCTACATGACTCAGACAAGATGCTGCTATTTCAATTACAACTGAGTGTTGTAAAAATTACATAGATTTCATGAAACAAAGTTATGTGTCACTCATAATTTACTACTGAACAGAAGATAATCCAGATATACAGGCTGAAGACATAACAAGAGGAAGCAGATGACAGTGATGCCTGTTTTCAAAAGAACTGTCACATCATCATCCCCTCTGGCTTCTGCAGAAGCTGTTAGAACTAATCCTGATGATGTGCGATTTTTCTTCAGCCCTATTTGCAGATCCACAAGGATTATCTAGTAAATAAAGTTTCTTTTTTTTTTTTTTTCATTAAGCACAATGCTTTTGTGACATCTGTAAGGAAAAAGTGTATATTGCAAATTTAATTTTACACTGAAAAATTTGAAATGTAGTTATTTTTTGCTTTCACTTCATTAATTATTTAGATTTATTTTTGCTCCTTTTTTAGTCAAAGTCTTTTACTTTATTATATGAAAATGACAGGCATTTGATATATTCTCCAACTGATTTGCATGATATATTTATAGGTAATAAAAAGTTGTTTGTAAAAATATTATTCATAAAATTTTCCTACTGGACTGGACAATAGGTTGGAGAGAGATGCTGATGAAGAGTGAGCTACTTGTATCAGGTCGACACTTGAGACTGTGTTGGCATCTCCTGTCTGGAGGGGAGATAGGAGGGTAGAGAGGGTTAGAAACTGGCAAAATTGTCACGAGAGACTGGAAGGAGGGAGCGGGCTGACTCATTAGGGGGAGAGTAAGTGGGAGTATGCAGTAAGGTGTATATAAGCTTATACGTGACAGACTGACTTGATTTGTAAACTTTCACTTAAAGCACAATAAAAATTATTTTAAAAAAGATTTTCCTACTTATCATACATCCATAATATGTAAATATATTAAATGCCAGAATATTTTTATTACTGTGCTCTTCAGAATTTAAGCTCTCAGATCATAGGAACATTATTTTACTAGCTCAGGGTCAGCTGTAAGTAGCCAAGTAAAATAGGTAATATTTTAATACAGTGTAGCATCTTGCCCAATTATACTATATTCTGATTTCCCTCAAGCATGGCCACCACTCACTGGTCAGTGGAGGCTTAAGTGTTGCTATGATGCCGAACAGGTTTCAGCAGAGCTTCCAGATGAAGACAGACTAGGAAGAAAGGTCTGCCAATTTACTTCCTAAAATCAGCCAATGAAAACCCTATGGATCACAGCAATCCAATCCCATCATGCACAGAGATGCCATGAGTCAGGGGTCAGCTCAATGGCAGCTACCGACAACAACAGCAACAGCAAATTTACCAGATAATTATATCGGGTCTACAAAGAACATTAGAGACTCTCAAGTCTAACCACTTACTTTTCAAATGAAGAAATTTAAACTCGAAAAAGGCTAGTGATTTTCTTAACATAGAATTAGCTAGTAGATTAAGGACTACAATGAGGTTTTTGTCATTTACCTCAGTGTTCTTGCTTCTAACTCACAAAATCAGTGTGGATTTTGGAATAATCTTCTAATAATTATGAAAATTCTGAAATGCATTTGTAGATGTCCATCTGATCTTAAAGCATAATGATACATTTTGACATTGAGTTCAGCATAAAGAATATATTTGTTTTGGAGTCATAAAAATATTGAATATTATTAGAAATAGGAATGGTTCCCAGATAGATTTAGGAGTGGTTCCTAAATGGGCTCAAATGTACCAACAATGGTGAGGCTGGTGCAGGATCGAGCAATGTTTCATTCTGTTACAATGAAGGTCGCCATGAGCAGAAGGAAACTCCATGGCAACTAACGACAATAACCTGGATACTCCAAGTCCAATGCCAAGGAACAAATGGAATGTGAGGGGGAAAAGTCACAGAGAAGCCTCTCTGAAAAATTTCTAGAACAAAACAAACACATAATTGAAAATCTCAAGAAAAAAGATGACTTGGCAAACAAAGGAAAATCCTAAGCAAAGAAACAAGTACCAACTAAATGTTGATAATACGTAACACTAATTAAATAACTGACTAACTAGGTAAACAAGCTGGAACTAAAAAACCAGATGATCTCAACATGGGCGTTTGTATGAGTGAAGTGAAACAAAAGGCAAGTGAAAGCACCGTAAGGCTGTTGCCTTGTTTAAAAAAACTCGTTGCCGTCAAGTCGATTCTGATTCATAGCAACCTAGGAGAGAGGTTATAAATAGTGCTTCTATATTGATGTAAAACTTACTAGTGGTAAATATTGGTGTTCAAAAGGAAAGTAGGAAGAAGAGAAACAGGATATATACATTCCTAATCACTAGAGAAAACAATAAAACAAAAAATGAGGGTGATGCAAACAGTTAAGCAGTTAAGCTAACAAAAAGGTTGGGTATTGAACCCAATCAAAGGTGCCACAGAACAAAGGCCTGGCCATCTGCTTCCAAAGGCCACAACCATGAGAACCCTGCAGAGTGCAGGCAGTTCTACTCTGAAACACATGGAATGGTCAGGAGTCAGAACTGACTTGATGGCAACTGTTTTTTTTGTTTGTTTGTTTATTTTGAGTGATAAAAAAATAGGCAAGGCAGATATTTACAAAAGTACTTTAGGTTGAGCAATACTAACATCAGATACTGTAATATTCAAGGTCCAAAGATCCAAAATGAAGAGAATTTTTTTTTGAATAAGAAAAGTTGCATTGACAAAAACATAAAGATAAATTAAAAACTCAACAATCACTAATTAAAGACTTCAGCATGATTTTTCTAAATCAACAGAATTTCCCAGCTGTTTTTGATGTTTTACACTAGCTTACTGTGACAGGAATTTTATTTCATTTATATAATTACATAATATTTTAGAATCAATATTTTTAACATGATAGATTGGATATGTATACAATACCTCAAATTATTCTCACCTTTCATTCACATTTAAACCCATCCCATTTGGTATGAGACTGGAGGGATGAACTCTAAATTTGTTGCAGTGTTTGTTATTGTTTCTGACAATGCATTGGGGAGAGAGTATGGGTGGGCAGAGACAAACCCTGCTTCAGAAATTTTTAAATCATAGTGAAAATTTTTTTCACTCTTTCTTATAATGTACACAGGATTTGTGTAAAGCTGTAGACTAAATAGATTCTTTTCAAAGAAAGTTTTCTAAATATGTGACAAGAATGACTTCCAAATAATCCTAAATGAGAAGTTAACGAAGTTTTTTCTAGCTCTGAAAATGCTAAGGATCCTTTAGAGTTTAAGTTCTAATTTTTTCTCATGCTAATTAGATGATATTTTAATCTTACAAACAGCCCTACTGTATTCTATTTCTCCCTTAATTGGCACATCAGATATTATTCATGCTTTAACAGCACATCGGAATGCCAGTTACAGCTATTACAGGTGAAGCTTCACTCTAACGCTGTCTTAGGCTGGGTCCTCCAGAGAAGTAAAACCAGTAAAGTGTATGAATATACATATATAGAGAGAGACTTATATCAAGGAAATGGCTCATGCTGTTCTAGAGGATGGAATGTCCCAAGTCCGTGGGTCGGACTAGAGGCTTCTCCTGATTCATGTAGCCATGGGGGTTAGCAAACCCAAGATCAGCAGGCAAAACCACAGGTAAACTGCTAGCTCAAGTCCCAAGAACCGGAGATCAGATGAACAGGAGCCATCTGCAGCATCCAGAGTGAGCAAAAGCCCGTGAGCCTTGTCAGAAAGTTCACCTGTATTGGGCAAAGGTCACATCCCCAAGGAAACCCCCTTTCAACTGATTGGCTACTCACAGCAGATTCCATCATGGAGGTGATTGCAGTATATCAAATCTCATCATGGGGGTGATCACATCATTATATGACTGCCAAACTACACCATAACTGCCAAACCACTGAGATCATGACCCAGACAAGTTAACACACACCCTTAATGACTACAAATGCCATCTTGGAGGTGCGTACCATGGGATCATTAGAATTGAGATCTGTTTGTGATAACTAGAATATTTACCCAATAACTGTCCCTCAGTTTGTCATACTGTAGTGGTGTGTATGTTTTTATGAGGCTGGAAGCTATGCCACTGGTATTTTAAGTCAAAAATTGATTCAATGGTACACAACAACATGCACACACACACTCATATACGTATACATGATATCACTACATTTTTTTCAAATAATTTCACATACACACTGAAGTCTATTTCAATATTTAAAATTATTAAGTGTCTAGTTTCTAAAGACAGGAGCCCTGGTGGGAAGTGGTTAAGAGTTCAGGCTGCTAACCAAAACGTTGGCAGTTCAAAGCCACCAGCTGCTCCTTGGAAACCCTATGGGGCAATTCTACTCTGCCTTTTAGGGTCACTATGAGTTGGAATCTACTTGACAGCAATGGATTCAGTTTTGGAGCCCTGGCGGCAAAGTGGTTAAGAGCTCAGGCTGCTAACTGGAAGGTCAGCAATTGGAATCTACTGACCAGTCCTTGGAAATCCTATGAGGCATTTCTACTCTGTCCTATAGGGGCGCTGTGAGTCAGAATTGACTCATCAACACACAACAAGTCTCTGAAGAGACTTAAAATGTTTACATTGTAAAAATCTGAATCCTGTAGGATTGAGCAGGCTTGGCAGATGGATGGAGAGAGAAGAACAATAGACAAAGCCAAAATAAAGTGCCTGGAATATGATTGATTTTTGAACTTTGTGGGAATTCATAGGGTGATGCCTAGAGGAAGCCATGAAAGAGAGACTATGAAAACAAACCAATCCTTCCCTTTTAAATCCAGAAAACAGTTTTATGACAATGTAAAATAATCATGAATTTGTTTTACAGTCTGGTCAAGAACAGTTCACCTTAAGAGCTCTCAGATACTTCTCTTGCCCTTCTCACCTTTACTGGTCACTTGCCCAGAATGGGTTGTGTTTATAAGTCATGGGATGCTTCTTCTGTGGCCTCTAAGCTCATGTAAAATTTATATGCTTAAGTCTTGTCCTAAATGAATCACATCTGCTTTTTCAGAAACTGTAGCCAACTTAAAACGTTCAATAGAAAATAAAAACTAAAAATGCATTAGCTGGCTTACTGCTGTAGCAGGAAAGAATATGAAAGGATATACAGTAAATCCTGTGAAAGCTGGAAGTTTTGCAAGGTGGAAACTTGTCAGAGAAAGAAAACTCCAATATTTTCCACTAACGGAGAGTGATAGAAAAGTGATAAGGCTGCATGCTATCAGACAGAGGCTGAAAACTTTCGAGACCCAGAAAAACAAGGCAGTCCCATCAAGTTCCGGCTCTCGCAAGTTTCTCCATATAATTTTAACATTATAAACATTACCTTATCTCACTATATTTACAGTTTTAATACCATCAAGTAGCACAAAAACTGAAATTTAGATAGATTGTCATCAATTTGGAAGTTTTCAATCATAACTGGAGAGAACTATTATTTTCTCTCATAACAAAAGTAAAATTCTTCATTCTAACTATTAAGAGGAATTAAAGAGCTCAGTTTTCAGAAACCTGATGCCATGGAAGCTGTCACTAATAAGAAAATTTATTATAAACACAGAATTACAATAAATCTGACCTTGAACAAGTCAGGTAGCCTTGAACAGCTGGAATGTTTGCATAAGCATTTCCCTTTTTCACGTCTGCTCATTCCGTGTAAATCTTTGGAGTATCTTCTTTATTTCCTATTTCTAATGTTTTATTGCATAGGCTGTTCATGGCTTTGAGATGGGAGTAAAGACTGGACAAAATATTATATCAGTTATGGTAGGAAAACCTGGTTTAAAAATAAATCCCAAAATATATAAATGGATCAAACACAATGTTGTTTGTTGCCATAGAATTAGCTCAGCCTCATAGTGACCTTACGTATAACAGAACAAAATATTGCCTGGTTCTATGCCATCTCCATGATCTTTGATAAGTTTGAACCCATTTTTGCAGCTGTTGTATCAATCCATCTCATCGAGGGTTTCCCTCAATTTCGCTGACCCGCTGCTACACCAAACATGATGTCCTTTTGTAATAACTGTTTTTTCCCAATAATGTGTCCAAAGCAAGCGAGACACAACCTTGTCATCCTCAATCCTAAGGAGTATTCTTGTTGTATTTCTTATAAGACAGATTTGTTCTTTCTTCTGGCAGTCAAGAACACTAAATATTCTCCACCAAAACTGTAACTCAAATGCATCAATTCTCCTTCTATCTTCATTTTTAATTGTCCAGCTTTTACATTCTAATGAGGTGATTGAAAAGACTATTACTTGGGTCAGGCACACCTTAGTCGTCAAAGCGACATCTTTGCTCTTTAGAACTTTGAAGAGGCCATTTGCAGCAGATTTTCCCAGTGCAATATGTCATATGATTTCCTGATGGGTGCTTCCATGGGTATTGATCGTTTATCCAAATAGAATGAAATCGTTCACAAGTTCTATTTCTTCTCCATTATTTTGTTTATTGGTCCAGTTGTGAGGATTTCAAACACTATAGAAAATCATTTTTCATACCCTTAATTTAAGGAAGAGGTTACTTTTTAGCTGGCAGCTGTCTCTTGTGGTAATTCAGGGACCCATGTGCCTCACCTCTGTGACTCTGTCATCCTCTGGTAAATCCTAAAGATTCTTTCTTAGAATAATATTTTTAAATACATATCATGTTATAAATGAAATTGATTACTTTAACACACATTTTCATAGTAGTTATAAAAAGAATTTGTGATACAGTAATAGATGTACTTTACAATTAACAGTAAATAATAAGGTCTAACAGCACAGTTCAATGACCACCATAATTTTGAAGTAGTGGAGAGGGTAAACAATTTTAAGACATCTTCAGCAGCAGAAATATGATACAAAAGTATCTTTGACCAAGTCACAGGTACTGCTAATCCTAATGGCACTTGTTGACTGCATTCATAAATGAAATAAATGCTAAATTTCAGTTACAGGTTAGTTACAGTAAGAATGCAATTTGTTCTCATATAAATTCATGAATCCCCTTGAATTCTATCCACAAACTCTCAAAAGCTAAGTATCTGTCCTTGTTTGCTCCAAACCAGCAGAGGTAAAAGTGAGCATGGAGAGAGTTTTCCTACTTTATAAACTTTGTCTTAGAAATGTCACACATGACTTTCCATTGGCCAGGATTCAGTTACTTGGCCACACCTAACTCCAAGGGAGATAATAAGAGGGGAAAATGAATTTAGGCAGATAATAAGCAAAAACCCGTTGCAGTCGAATCGACCCCAAAACATAGAAACCCTATAGGACAGAGTAGAACTGCCCCACAGGGTTTCCAAGGAGCAGCTGGTGGATTCAAACTGCTGACCTTTTGGTTAGCAGCTTAGTGCTTTACCACTGCACTGCCAGGGCTCCAACAGTAAGCAAACAGTTTGCATAAGATATTCGTAAAAATTACTTTTTCTGAATCATGCTTGAGCTGTGATATTGTAATTCATTGATTGAAACAATAAATATTTACTCAGAGTTGTTTACCATGGAACAGGCACTGTTCTAATAATTGGTAGTTGTTAGAACTATGCTGGGGTTTCTGTACTCTATAATAAAGTCTCCCTCTTCACCAAGTTTTCATTATTGTTAGAGTAGAGAAGGAGGAGGAGATAATGAATGCACAGACAGATAATAATATATTGTGTCGTATGGTAGGAAAGGTACCACCTGAGATGAATAAAACTTTAAGTTTCTTGAGTTGAGCCTATGTCTTCTTTTAAGTCATGCCAAGTATTTAGAGGGTCACAACTACTGAAAAGGAAATCTTGGTTCTACAAGCAGAAAAAGCTGAACCTAAACAAGGCTACTAAATTGTTATCTATAGGCCTGTACTGGGGCAGTGGGGAGGGAAGGCTGAGATTTTTGTGGAAAATATTTTCTAGTAGTTCAGTCAATTTACAGACCCCAAAGAGGAGGTCTAATTTAGGTCCTATTGAATCTGTTGTGATCTAAATTGTAAATTATCCTAACTCTTTAACATTGTCCCTTCCTTGTGTATTTTATCCTCTATTTTCTGCGTATCTTTTTGACTTACCAATAATCTTAATAAAATGTACTGGCAAAGTAAGATTAAAGTAACTATTAAAGTAAAATAGTATAACCCCAACCCACTGCCGTCGAGTCGATTCCAACTCATAGCGACCCTACAGGACATAGTAGAACTGCCCCATAGAGTTTCCAAGAAGCACCTGGCAGATTCAAACTGCTGACCTTTTGGTTAGCAGCTGTAGCACTTAACCACTACGCCAATATGAGAAAAGTATCTGGATCTTGAACAACATATTTCTAGAATCATGCTAACTTTTTACCTAATTATAATGCATAGATGATTCACATTCACTATATATTCAATATGAGTTCCACAGGAGAAAGGCAAGTCCCTGATGGAGCCCAAACAAAGGGTGATAGTAATATGAAGGAGGAAGACAATGTCTTTCCTTGGTAATAAAGACTTCTTAGTGGAAGTAAAGTTTAGGATGAGATTTTAGGCATAGGATGTTAACAGGTAGTTTCTGTCGGATCAATTTCTACTCATGGCAACCGTATGTGTATCACAGTAGAACTGTGCCCATAGGTTTTTCGATGTCTGATTGTTTGGAAGTAGATCACCAAGCCTTTCTTCTAAGTCACCTCTAGGTGGATTCAAACATCCAATTATTTGGCTAATAGCCAAGAATGTTATCTGTTTCCACCACGCAGGGAGTCCTCAACAGGTAGAGACTCAAGGAAATGGCATTGCAGGGAACATCATGAATAAAGAAAAAGAGGTAAAGCATGTAAGTAAGATAACGAACATCCTGAGTTGGCTGTAGTACAGGGTTATGATGGACTCAAAATGGGAGTGTCCTGAAAAAGTATCTAATCAGGTCACTGATAGTCGTGATGTTCTGCCAAGCATTTGCTGTTAACACACACACGTACACACACACACGTAAGAAAATAACTTGATTGTAGCATGGGAAAGGGAGAAGAGGCAGGGAGATGAATTAGATTGCTATTGTGAAACCCAGGGAAGAGCTAAGGAGTTCTTGAACGAGGCATTGGCCACACAAAGAAAAATCAATGGGTTAATTTGAGAGATAATTTTCATGTTAAAGCAACTGGGCAGAGTAGCCATTTTTTTTTTTTTCCCCCAGAAATAAATGAATGAGAGGAAGTTGAAAGAGCTGTTTCTGGTTGGTTAGAGGATGCAGGCGCCTGATGAACCATGATTAAAAACAAAGGCAGTGAGGCTGACCATTATTGTATGCCGGGGAGTCTATTTCAACTCACAGACACCCTATAGGACAGAGTAGAACTGCCCCAGAGTGTTTCCTAGGCTGAAATCTTTCTGTGAGCAGATCTCCATGTCTTTTCTCCCATGGAGATGCTGGTGGGTTTGAATCACTGACCTTTCTGTTAGCAGCCAAGAGTTTAACTACTGCTTTACCACGGCTCCTTGGGGCAGACTAGGGGAAGATAATAGATTCAGCTTGAAAATTTTTAGGTATTCTGTAAGAACATGACATACATTTTACACTCAGAGAAAAAATTAGAGGTGTAAGTCTGAAATCCAAGAGGGGACCCGGTCCCCTGGGAACTATTTGGGAAGTGTGAATTAGGAAATTAGTTAGGAAAGGACCGTTGAATAGAACATCAATCAAGTGTAAATCACCTAGTAACGCTGTTCCACTGAGTATTCATGGCCTTCTCATACAATCCCCCCCAATTTTTTTTAATTTAACTAAATGATAGATAAAAAGGAAGAAACATCAAAAGATTCATTACAGTAAGGTGGCTGTTTTGTTTATTTGTTTATATTTTCAGGGACAAGATTAACAGCAGGTTTTCATATGTACTTATTCATCTTTTTAGATGATGACAAGTATGCCATTGTTAATAGCTTTACTTCAATATTGAGGATTAACTTGGGACTTCTACTAGTAAATACATTTGTTTTTTACCAGATGAAGAGCCAGAGATTATGCTCATCCAATTTTCACATGACCATAAGTAAGACAGGTTACTTAATGACATAAAATCAGACATAAAATGAAAGTATCTGTAGTGATTGTTAAAATGCTCCTGAATAAGAAGGTTGAAATCCAAGAATCAAGGTAAAATATTACAGCAAATGACAAAAGCAGAGCAAGTGTATGAGAAGTAAGGGGAGATACACACATTTTTCTAGTACTTACTATTACTAAGTTACGATAGTTACAGAGTTAAATATAGAATAATAAGAATTACGATAGCATTCATTGGTGAAAATGTTTATACCGTTTAGCGTGTACTTAGGAGTGAACTTGAAACAAGTTTCATTTAAATTGCCTTAAACAAGAAAGCAAGAGAGAGGGAGAGAAAGAGAAAGGAAGGAAGGAATGAAGAAAGGAAGGAAGAGAGAAAAAAGACAGAGAGAGAGAAAGAAAGAAGAAAGAAAAAGAAAGAAAGAAAGAAAGGAAGGAAGGAAGAGAGAAAAGAAAGAAAGAAAGAAAAAAATTAACAGAGAACCCTTAGGTAGAATACGCATAAAAGTTGACTGAATTCAATAAGGTCACAGATTCCTTCCGTAATAATAATCATGATAGATACATAGCTAGATAGGTAGATAGATAACTACTGTTGAGTCAGCTCTCACCTATGGCAACCTCATGTATAGCAGAAGGAAACTCTGCCCAGTCCTGTGTCATCCTCACAATTGCTAGCATTCTCAAATCCACTGTTGGAGCTAATGTGCCAATCCATCTCACAGAGTCTCCCTTGTGCTCTCCTGCCCTCCACTTCACCAAACACAATGTCCTCCTTTAGTGAATATTTCCTCCTGATGATGTGCCCAAAACAAGCATGTCAAACAACGTTCCATTGTGATACATAAAGTTTTCACTGGCTAATTTTTGGAAGTAGATCTCCAGGACTTTTTTCCTACTCTGTTTTAGATGAGGAAATACAGAAGCTAAGTTACTTTCCCAAGGTCACATTGCTAGTAAGCAACAGTCAAAATTACAGGCCAGGCAGCTTGAGTACCTGTATTCTTAGTGGCCACACTGTACTGCCTGCCTTTTCCTCCTCTGCCATTATCACTGGCAGCTTAAACCTCAGGCTGGTTTGCCATAGCAGATCTCATCTTCACATCAGAAGCAGTAAGAAATAGCAGAAGAGAGGATAATCTTTCCTGTGTGTTTCACTTAGGAATAGTAGCTTTCTCATAAGCCCATCCTCCTGCTCCCCCCACAGCAGGTTTCCCAAGCACCGCTTTAACTAAAATTGGGTAGCATATCCACCCCTAGAACACTCACTGGCAAGAGGAATTGGATGACCCTTGAACTATCATGTCTCTTTCTGGAAGAAGAGTGGGCTTTACGTACCTCAATATATATAGCTGTTAGTGTGTAGGCGGGGTAGCGGGGAGCAGGGAGAGAACAGTTGCCTAAAAATATCAGGAAGCTCTTGGAAAGAAAGAAGAAGTTAGTGTGCAGGCAAAAAGTAGTGTCCATTATATCTTGATTATATGATTAACTAAATAACCATAAAAACAGTGACAAATATTTGCATCCCAATCCTTATCACTGGAAATTATTCTAAAATATATTAGATCTTCCTTCAGTGAATAGTGTTTATAAAAGATTTTCTTTCTGGGTTACCCTTTTGGATTAGCATCAATCATCACTCTAAAAAAAAAAAAAAGTACACATATAAAAAGTATAAAGAACTGACTATAACATCAAGAAACATATTGAAAAAATGTTTTAATTAATATTTACAGTATGTTCATAATGTTTTAATTAAGAGTTTAAGTATTCAAGGGTGGGATATTGTTTGTTGTATTCACTGGTGAATATTCAGTGCTTAAAACAATGCCTTAATAATAGAGACTCTCAGTAAATATTTGTGGAATGGAGAAATTAAGAAAATCCTTATATCACTTTACTTGTCATTTTTATCATTCTCTGAACAAGATAGAATTATCTTGCAATATTTTATTAGGGACTTAATTTACTCAGATCCTACTATTTCATTTTGTAATGTTCTTTCTAACTTTAACTACCTGTCATCTTCTCATTTATCCTTCAACTTCATTCACATCCTGGTTTTAATAGTATTGGCTTCTTGATTCCCTTCTTGTCCTTTAAGTATCTTGGTACAATTTTTTTTTTAGTAGGCAGAACTATGTTCTTCCCCATATCCAATTTCCTAGATCTCCACTTTCTACAAGAAGCCCAAAGATTCTTTGTACTAGTTTTCAAACCTTTCACAATTAATTTCCTAAAGTTAATTTTCTTAATCTTGCTGACATTTCCATGCTCTTCCCTTAGGGAAAGGAATCCAATTTCATCAACTTGCAGTTGTTTCCTCAAGGTTTTCTTCTACTATTAGAAGTCCTTCTAATTTTTCCCTATAAGCAAAAATCAAATGTGATGCCTGCCCTGGGAAATTTTACCTGTATCACTGTAGTCCACGGCAAGAGATCTCATTGCTCCTGAACTGCTCTGTCAACTGTAATGTCATTTTGATATATACCTGTCAACTCTTCCCCATATCTTTATTTAAAATTACTTTAAGTCGACTAGAGAAAACCTTATTAACTTCTTTTCCCAGTTTAGCAATTTATATTAGATTTAAAGCATAGTATTTCATGTGTTCTTACCACATTGCTTTAATCCAATTATTCTTTCTAAGTAGTCCCATTGCTCTTGTTTTTGTTAGTTGCCCTCGCATTGATTCTGACTTATGGCAACCCCAATGGTGCAGAGTAGAACTGCTCCATAGGGTTTTTGAGGCTGCGAACTTGCAGATCTCCAGGCCTGTCTTCTCTGATGTCTCTGGGTGGTTTTGAACTGACAACCTTTTAGATAGTAGTCCAGCCATCCAGGGTCTTATGAAGGCATTAATTTCACAAATGATTATAAAGTGCTTTTGCTTCTCTAAGTCATTCCTCCAGTTCTGATTGAAATTCTACTAGATCTCAGGCATTTTAACAGCATCTTATCTCTGGTCCTAGCTTGTGGCCTCCAGATACTCTTGCTTATTCCTGTAATCCAAAAGTCACATCAGAGCACAATTGACTACTTTTATGAATATGCCCTCACAAAGAAAAATGGCAATATTATAGATAAAGGGATGTTTAACTTGTGTTATGAGATGGCCATTAAAACATAAGTATATGTCACTGCTCAAGTAGACAATTCTATGAAGATAAAAACATTAAAGAAAGTGAAAAAATAGCAGTGAGAAAGAAAAATAAAGTCTTCAATTTGTTTGTAATAGAAAGAAAAAAAATGGTACAAGATCTGTTGAAGGATTAGGGAGGAGTTAAATAAATACCTAAACTAATGGATTAAACAGGAAGATATTGATGACTAAAACGATAATAAAGGAGGCAGCTATGGTTCAGTGGTAGAACTCTCACCTTCCATGTGGGACATCTGGGTACACCTGCCAGTACACCTCATGTGCAGCCACCATCCGTCTGTCAGTGAAGGTTAGCATGTTGAAGAGGTTTCAGTGGAGCTTCAGGACTCAGGTGGAACAGGAAGAAAGGTCTGGTGACCTCCTTCCAAAAATCAGCCAATGAAAATCCTATGGCTCACAACGTTATGATCGGCTACTGACCATGGGGTTGGCTCAGAACCGGGCAGCGTTTTGTTCCCTTGTGCCTGGGGTCACCATGAGTTGAGGGCCTACTTGACGGTAGCTAACAACAACAACAACAAAGTAATAAAAAATTGATCATTTATAAACACTTACAAGTACCTTAAATTCTTTTAAATTAATTATTTTATTTCTACAACCAACATATTCTGAGTGATGCTGTGTGTGAGGTTCTCTACTGAGTTAAGAGAACACGGAGATAAATAATACTACTCCCTGCCAAGAAGATAAAAGTCTTTGAACGAGAGCTAGTTTAGATAAGGCTTGTTTTCTCCTTTTTTTTTTTTTTGCATGTCAATGACAGAAATTATAATGGGTAAAATGGGTATGCAAAGAAGGTTTGATAGAATGATCTGTTAACCTTAGGAAAATATAGTCTTAATAAAACCCTGGTGGCATAGTGGTTGGCAGTTAAAATCCTTGGAAACTCTATGGGGCAGTTCTACTCTGTCCTATGGAGTTGTTATGAATCGGAGTGGACTCGACAGCAATGGGTTTGGTTTTTCTGGGTTAATGATACAAATGACACTGGATATCGTATGTCAGAATTTTGCAAGACCAACGATTTACTCATTGGAAATACCTGTTTTCAACAACATAATTTTAGTTTAAAAAAAATTGATTTAGGAGAAACTTATGGTAATCAGGCATTGAAGATTTTTCTGTTTAATTAAAATGTATCAATGTGTAGTATGTACCAAAATTATTATTTTAAGTATTTTGTTCATGGTTTTCATCTCAGCAATTCAATCTCTAGCAATTAGTCCAATGGAAATAATTAAAGATACATACAAGGAATTACAGGAAGTGACACTATTTGAACTGACTGGCTAACCTCATTCCTCAGAGAAAAAAATATTTGCGTGATGATACCAGGATGCAGAAATGAAGGACTGGGGAGACTGAGGGGAGGAGGAAGCTTTAAGAGTCTGTTTTCAAGGTCACTACAGAAGGTAACTGAGGTTTGATCTCACCTGGGGTCTCCTCAGGAGCCTGTAGAATCCTGCTGAGAGTTCCATTGAAAATCAACTGGGAGAAATGTTTATCCACAAGGGTTCATCTCCCATTGGCTGGGAGCTAATCTTCAGGCATTTCCTCCATCCACACTCCCACACTTATAAACTGCATGCATTAGTATCTACTCCTGGCCATACTTAGTTGCATAGTGAGAAAAAGACATCTGCTTTAGGGAAGAGACTATCAGCTTACTTAATGTAAGTTGAACCTAGAATTGTGTTTACTGCAATTGTTGCTGAGGTCAATGATGACATCTAGAACATGGGGGGCAAGACATCAGAGGCATTTGATACATTAATTATGGTGGTTATTTTAAAAATAATCTTCAAAAATTGGGAAATAATTAAATAAACCAAATATATACAAAAATGGAGTCCAATTTTTACAGTGTATAGTGTATATGACAAAATATTTTGAAGCCGTTTAAATATATTGTAGAAGCCTCTTTAATGTTAGAGTAAATTGCTCATAATATTAAGAGAACAAAACAGATAATAAAAGGTATTTATAAATCTTCATCATTTATATGTATGTATAAAAACAATTTGAAAATGTATACCAACATATTAACAATGGTTACTTGTACGTAGTAGGGTTAAGGGTTATCTTCATTTTCTCCTTGTACTTTTTAATATTTTATAAATATTTTATAATGAGCATGCAGTATTTTAGAATTTAAAAGTCAATGCAAAAAAAAAATCCATTTCATAGAATTCATTCTGTATTAATGATGTCCAGAGTCCCCCTTTATAAATTGTGGATCACTGTAAAATCTTTTTATCAACCAAATATTTAGTGTGTGCTCTACTACAAATTCAACTCTTATCAGATTATAAGTGAGGGGGGGAGGTGGTGGTAGAGGTAATGCCTGAGCAGAAGCTTTCAACCAATGGGAGACGAGCCCTCATGGATAAATGCTTGATGGTGTAGCCTTAGCTCAGTCCTCCCCTACATCTCATTGACTGATGCTACAAAGCAACATTGTGTGCTTGGAGGCCATCAGAAATTTCAGTACAGATAAGAGCATATTCACTTACTTATTGGATTATTTCTCCTTGGTGCAGCCAATAGAAATAGAAGAACCAGAAATTAAAAAAAAAAAAAGAGTGTTGCAGAAAACTAGTTACTCAGCATATTTTACATAGAAAAAATGCTTACAGAATTATTTATTTGAGGACTTTTTAAAACTTATTTCCTGAGAATTAAATGGGATCCCATATTGGAAAACTATCAAGAAGACTGCGTGGTTACCCACACTCAATAGTCACTTAATATGGACCAGAACCAGATGTCACATGAACAGAACACCCCCAGAGAGCATGCTAGCCTTTCAAGTTCAGTTTCTGCTTTTTTCTTCTAAAGGTTCTCACATAATAAAGAGCTGAGGATCGAGAAGATACACAGTTCATATGAACAGATTATATGTAAGGCACGAACAACAGTGGAAAGCCAAGGTGAATACAGTGAGAACAACTGGTTTGGGAAGCAGAGGTACCTTAAAAACAACATATATCACAGCTGAAAGCAACAAAACAGCAGTTGCATCCTACTGAGAAAAATACAATAGCAAGAAAAAAAAAGAAAAACTAATCTGGTTCATAAAAAAAAAAAAAAAAAAAATTTTTTTTTTTTTTTTTTTTAGCAGTTGGAAATTGAGTGGATTTTCTTGAGCAGAGTTCAGACTGATGGTGAGCTTAAAAGTAAAAAAGTAGAAAAATATTATAGTTGGTGCTAGACTGAAAAATACATACCCCCAAATTATCTTCAAACGTTGAAAGAATAGAAAATAATGCTTATTCGGCAAATGCATTCTTTTATATACATGTACATTTTATGACTTTTACAGAAGTTGACCATGAGTAAATTACTATTCCAGATGAGAGAAATTTTGAAAAGTTTCACTCAAGTATCAATAATTTACCTCCATAGTATTATCATATTGGCAAATTTTACTTCTTTATGGAAACCAAAAATATGTACTTTTGACAAGGAAATTCCTACCAGTCCAGTTTATGAATACATCTATTAAACACATATTTTTGTGCATCTACAATGTTCCAGATACCATAATGGCTCTGAAGACCCAAAGATGAATAAGATGGAAGCTTTTGCTAGGGAGGCATTCCCATTGTAGAAGGCGAGACAAAGATAATATTGATGTACAATATGCAAATACAAAGGTCAGGAAGAGTCTTGGTCGGTAGGGTAGATGTTTGAGTGAGGCCAAGATTTTATCTAGATATGCATAGTAAGGTACAGTACAAGTGGCTCATGTAACTGGAAAAACCTGGGCACATATTAATGTCATGTTCCCTATCTCTGTCTCATGGGGTCTGTGGGTGGTACAAATGGTTAAGCATTCAGTTACTGACCAAAAGGTTTGCAGTTTGAATTCACCCAGAGGTATTTCAGGAGAAAAGCCTGGCAATGTACTTCTGAAAGGTCATAGCCATTGAAAACCTAAAGAGCATAGTTCTGCTCTGAGGCACATGGCGGAAACCAGTTTTTTTTTGTTTTTTTTTTTATTCCTATCGTTATGATAGATGTCCATTTTGCTTGCCTCCAAACTTAGAATTTCTCAATAAATTTAATCAGATCTTTCAGATATGACAATCGCCTGAAGTATCTAAGTGATTTCACTAAATTTGCATGGCTTCTAAAATGTATATGATTACTTGAATCATTTGTATCTAGGAGAGTCCAGATCATCTTTTACTAAATTTTTGAGACTTAACTCTAAGAGCTTCAACAGAAGCTTACTAGATTGAAGACTCTTTATTTGTTTTAGTATTACTTTCAACAAACACCCACAATGTGCTAAATACTGCATTAAGTGAATTTAAATATGATAGCTGCCAGTTGAGAGAAACTATAGCAGAATGTGAAGTAGATGTAAAAAGAGTGTAGGTTGTATGGTACTGCTGTGTGGGGTTACATTCACGGATTGTGTATGTCAGTGTTTTACTACTGTTATCATTCTTCAATCATTCCCAGTTATTTTGGTGATTGTGGGATTGGGCGTAAAAAACTAAAAGAAAATAGACTTTAATTTGGACCAACAGCTGGTGGTTACACATGTAATTAATGGCAAAGACTGTTTACTGGTATTTACTTTAGAACTGATTCTATCCCTGCCAAAGAAAATGGCAGTGCTGAAACTTCACATTTTCAAAGAGCCATATTTGGTTGCCATGAGCTTGTGGTTGCAGTAGATTTATATAATTTTTTACACTATACATGTAAGAGTCGTAATGTATATAGGGTATTGAGTTTTATTTTTATTTGATAATAGTTCCCTGGGTTTGATTACAGACTAAATAAAATCTCTTGCATATGCTGTGACTTACCATTTGAAATTCATATGTCTTAAATATATGTAGTATGTGTTTTCCCTTACTGCAGAGATACTTCAGTAGCCTAACGGATACCACAAGTTACTATAATGAAGTCTATGGGTAATTTTTCTGCCGTAGTCTGTGGAACTTTGACATTTTCATAATTAACCAAAGTCTGGGGATTCAGTTCTCTGTTGGTTTTTTCACCCAACCATTCAATTCCCAAATGTGATTAAGAAGTTGAATTTTGTGTTTCAGCCTTGGTTTCAATTCCTAGAAGCCATGCTACAGAAATAATTTGGTTTCTAAGCATTCCACATAAATCTTTGTAGAGGGAGTAATTACTATAAAATAGTAAGTTTTTTAGAGTAATTTCAACTCAATATCTCATCTTCCAATTTTCACATTATAAGAAGCCTTTCCTCAAGAATCTATGTAGCTTCTGCTAGGGTATCCTATACCTCACATCATATAAAGTAGAGGCTTTAATACATTTGTCATATGTGGTATCTGATATTAACCTATATTTTAAAAATGCCCAAGATATATGGAAACTATAAACTGCTTTTATTGTTTCTGCCTTTTTTGTATAATTTAGACAATTGTTTATTGCCACTTTGAAGTTGTTCCTTTTTTCTGACCCCGTGAATGTTAGAAAATAATTAATAAAAACAAAGTAAATTTGTTCTAATTTTCTTAGCTGAATATTAAGGTCAGGTTTTTGAAATGATAATTTTTTATATTTAGTTATATATTTAAGAATATAAAAGATTTTTGAAGGAATGGATCTTCAAATCCTTTGATAGTTTTTTTTTTACTTCAAGTATTCTTTTCTCCTTTCCCCAGAGTTTCAAACCAATTGCCTACCTTCTCCACCCCAGAGCTCCGAACATGTCCTGTTGTTTGTCTCTCAGACCTCTTAAATGCAAATTGTGAAAAACTGAGTTTATCATATGCCTTCCGCAACTCCATCTGTATGTCTCCTCCTCTGATATGCCCTAGCTTAATTATTGGTACCACCTTCCACCACTTCTTCAGAATGATCTGAGAGTGATGTTGAATTCTCCCTCTCTTAACCCACCATGCCATTAAGTCACCATATATATCTATATATCAGTGGTTAAGAAAGGTTGGCAGTTGGAATCCACCAGCCGGTAGTTGGAAACACTATGGGGCAGTTCTACTCCATCCTGTAGGGTCACTATGAGTTAGAATCTACTCGACGCAAAGGGTTTGGTTTTTTGGTTTTAGTATGTATACATATATACATATGTCTGTCTTTATATATACATATATACACACATACGTATTCTATCTTTCATCTATTAATCTATTTACTTATATGTCTATATTGCTCTTCAATCAAATTCAAATCAGTTTCTTCCTTTCAGGCCCTACCACCTCAGCCCCTGCCAGGGTTCAGGTCCTCAGTTTGTAGTCTGAGTTACTGAAGCAGCCCCCTCCTGTACTGCCTCCTCCAATTTATTTTACCATCACAAAGTGAGTTTTCTAAAATTCTCTCTCCTCTGCCTAAATTCCCTCTGTCACTCCCCAATGTCTTCAGATTAAAAGTCAACATCTTAGGATGACATACATAACTCTTCATGATGTGGCCCTTTTTATTTTTGTTTTTATCTCTTCCTTCTCCTCACCTTGGGTTTCATGTACAGTGATATAAAACAGCTTATAAAAAACCAAAAAATCAAACCCAGTGCCGTCGAGTCGATTCCGACTCACAGTGACCGTATAAAAAAAAAAGAAAAAAACCAATGTCATCAAGTCGATTCCGACTCATAGCGACTCTATAGGACAGTAGCAGAGTGAAAATACTCTTCTCTTCCCTGTTTCCCGAGTGGTGCACGTTTGATGCTTTCTCCCTGAAATGACCTCAAACTCTTTACTTAATCCAGTTAACTCTGTGTCCTTCAATATTTAGTGAATGAGTAATCAGACTTCCCCCTTCAGACAATAACTTTCTGTTTCCATAGTGCTGTGAATACTCCTGTCAGTATTTATAACTCTGTATTTATATATTTTTTATTTATATTTTTTACATGTATATCTCTTCGATGTGCTATGAGCTCTTTTAAGAGAAGGATTAAGTTCTTTATCTAGATTTCTGTCACGTATCATAGTGTCTGGTTCAAGATTTCTGCTTGAGATATGTAGATGAATGAAGAAATATTTGTGCAACCAAGAACATTGGCTTGTATTTGGAAAAATTCTGTAATTGGGAAAAGGCACATGTAAAAGTTATTGCCCCATACCCTTTGCCTCAGATCCTGCTTTCTGTGTGCCCGGCAATGTTCTTCATGTATGTTTTTCATGTATGAACGCATTTGATCAGCACAATCACCCTAAGAGATAAGTACTGTTATTACCCATTTCCACATTAGGAAATAGAGACACAAAAAGTTTATGTATCTAATGTCACACATTATCTTATCCTGGATTTTTCTGAAAGCAGTCTGAGGCAAAGGTTTATGAGCTACCATTTTATGAGACAATGCAAAACGAAGAAAGCAGGAGTGAGGAAAAAGGGACTGAAGTTGGCAAGGAGAGAGTCAATATGAGGCACCGTTACAGAGCTGGTCAGCAACAGATCTGAATCTCTCTAGGCCATCTTCTGAAACACTTTACGACGAATGCACTTCAGGACATCCATTGAAGGGGAGGAAATCCTAGGGGTTCATGAACCCATTGGTCAAAGATTTTCCCTATGTTTATCTCTGAATTAGACAAACACAGTTGTCTAAAAGTTCTCATGGCATTTTATACCTTAGCATCAACAGGGATGCCCAAGAGAAGAAGGCAACAGATGTGCTGACGGCTGTGCTGCAGTAGCATGGCACGAAGTAGAACTGGGTTGCTTCCATCTGAAGTCATTAGAAGTCCATGCATTTCTTTTTGTGACAGTAATGACTTGGATGGAACAACAGCTGAAGTCCCTGGAGAAGCTGTAGGTAAGAGAATCTGCAGGAGTAGATAAGAAAAGTCTGATACACATACCTAATAATTGCTGAAACTAGTATTCAAACACTGGAAGTCTGACTCTAGGTCCTATTGTTAGGTCCTATTGCCCTTAAACATGGGCAAGAGTGGCCCTTACTCAGTGCTTCACATGTCACAAAGACAACAAAAATATAAAATGATTAAAAAACATATAGACACTTCTGTCTCTAGCACAGTGTCTTAGTCTCCTAGGGCAGCTGTAACAAAACTGGACAATGTGGACAGCTTTAAAGAACAGAAATTTGTTTTTTCATAGTTCTGGAGGCTAGAAGTCTGAATTCAGGACATCAGCAGGGCTAAGCTCTCTCTTTCTTTCTTTGGTTCTGGGGCAAGATTCCTCCTTGTCACTTCAGCTTCTGTAGCCCTGGGTGTTCCTTGGCATTCCTTGGCTTGTTAACAGAGCCTCACATGCTGTTGTTCCCATGTACATGTCCCTGTTTCCATGTCTGTCCTCCCCTTTTTAATAGACACCTGTCATATAATATATATGTCTTTAATTTATAGTGTATTGTCTTTAACTTAACTGATAACATCTGCAAAGAAAAATCCTATTTCCCCAAATAAAGTCACATTCACAGTTACGGGGTTAAGGCTTAGACATGTTTTTGGAGGACAGAATTCAATCCATACCACACAGCATCACCTGTAAATTAAAACATCTGCTCTTAAGTGGCCATCTAAGATGCAACAATTGGTCTCAACCCACCTGGAGCAAAGGAGAATGAACAACACCAAAGACACAAGGTAAGTATGAGCCCAAGAGTCAGAATAGGCCACATAAATCAAAGACTACATCAGCCTGAGACCAGAAGATCTAGATGGTGCCCAGCTACAACCAATGACTGCCATGACAGGGAGCACAACAGAGAACCCCTGAAGGAGCAGGAGAGCAGTGGAATGCAGATCCCAAATTCTAGCAAAAAGACCAAACTTAATGGTCGGACAGAGACCAGAGGGATCCCAGAGATCATGGTTCCCAGACCTTCTGTTAGCCCAAGACAGGAACCATTCTCGAAGCCAACTCTTCAGACAGGGATTGGACTGGACTACAAGACAGGAAATGATACTGGTAAGGAGTGGGCTTCTTGGATCAAGTAGACACATGAGACTATCTGGGCAGCTCCTGTCTGGAAGAGAGATGTGAAGGCCGAGGGGGACAGAAGCCGGCTGAATGGACACGGAAACACAGGGTGGAAAGAAGGAATGTGCTATCCTATTAGCGGGGAGAGCAATTAGGAGTATATAGCAAGGTATATATAAGGTTTTGTATGAGAGACTGACTTGATTTGTAAACTTTCACTTAAAGTACAATTAAAAAAAAATCTGCTCTTGTGACTATACTATTTAGGGGAATACTTCTCCACATTGGTTTCCCTGTGTCCTGCCTCCAAAGTCATGATTGTGGGTTGTTGTGATGCTGACATAGAAGATGGACTTGGGGACATGGAGTATGAACAACTGAAGCACTTAGGCAAGAAAAAAGACAAAGGAATTTGTCAAACCCTTCTCTTAGATAGCATGACTACAGCAAATTCTTACACAGTAGAATACCATTTTCTCAGTGTTCCAATTCACAGTGTGAAGGTATTCACAAAGCACTGTGCTATTTGCTTTAGTTGTGTATGGTGGGTAAGGAATATTCTGCATGATACCAGTATCTCTGCATGGCCCTCTGGATTACTGCTGAACATCAGGATTATGAATAACATTAGAATTATGGAGAGTTTGTGTCTATGAAATTAATAGGATTTAATTACATTCTTAAAAAAAATTTAAAAATTCAACTGCATATATAATTTTGATTTTAATATAATTCTATATTTGCCCATTGGAACCCTGGTGGCCCAGTGGTTAAGAGCTTGGCTGCTTACCAAAAAGATGGCAGTTCGAATCTACCAGTTGCTCCTTGAAACCCTATGGGGCAGTTTTACTCTGTCTCATAGGGGTGCAATGGGTTGGAATTGACTTGAAGGCAACAGGTTTTTTGTATATTTTTGTCCATTATAACTTGTATTCTACCCCTTAATTTTAGTAGACAGCATTGAATGTATTAGAGGAAAAATAGCTTTTTGAGCACATATGAAAGGTAATTTTATTTTATATTTTTACTTTACTTTTTTACATTTACTTTATTTGTCTTAACCAAAATAATTTAAAAATTGTGTATTCTGGATATAATTAAATGTTATTATTTTAGTTCTCTACATCATTAGATGTCATTAGAACACAGACGATATGACAATCTTGACAATTATAGCACAAATCATGATTTTGCTGAAGCCAAGTCACAAATAAATTGATGGAAAAATGTATATAATAATTTATTAATTATGCATATCTATTTTATACTCACCCAGATATCCTCAGCCCATCAACAGGATATCATGCCATATGTGCTAATGAATGAATTTAGTAATCTTTGTTATTTTGCAGACTCTTTTCAAAATTATAAATTTAAATGCATTTTCTAGTTAGTTATTATTCAGTTGTAATATGATAAAGTGGATTTTATTTAACAGTTTGTTAGTAGAAATACAACTTTTAAATAGATATATATGTACATCCATTTGTACCCTTGCCCCAGATCCCACAGATGTTAGGGACCGTTTTGCCCGTGTTTACAATAAATGCCTGTACTCTGCTCCGTCATGCTTTGCTTCCCTCCACTGCCATGCAGTATATTGTCTCCGTATTATTTCAGGGATTAGTTAAACTTAGCAATTCATTCTAGTTAAACAGTTGTCACTAAATTGACAAAACAAAAGAATGTTGTCAAACCAAAAAAACCAAACCCATTGCCATCCAGTCAATTCTGACTCCTAATGACCCTATGGGACAGAGTAGAACTCCAAGGCTGTAAATTTTTATGAAAGCAGACTACTACATCTTTCTCTCATGGAGAAGCTGGTAAGTTTGAACTGCTGACCTTTCAGTAAGCAGCCAGCACTTCACCATAGGGCATTGTAGCCTAGTTGAATTCTTGGCACTTTGTTTAAATAGATTATGCCTAACCATTCATGTACAAATATGAAAGTAATTTTAAGGGCAAGGAATAAATATTCCAAGTTATAATGTAGTACATCCTAATGCTTTTGTTATTATTAATTGCCTTTGAGAAAATTCCTATTCGAATATCAGCCCCCTCCTCAAACTCCTCACAGAATTTCAGTTAAGTCATGTTAATTCATTCCTCTTGCCAGGAGGTACCCATTTTTCCTCTTGCCTGATAGAATGAATAATTCAGGTAACCTACATGACAGTAAACATTTTGTAAGTCATTCATTTATTATGTCATTTTTGTGTGAGAAGAATGCTTTCTGGACTTGTAGAAATTTCATGGAGGTGGTACTTAAAAATACTCCTAAAGTATTGTAGTTTTTTTTTTTTCTTACCAGTTTTTTATATATTCTTATTCAATGAATTTCTAATAAGAAATTTCTGATGGGGAAAAAAGAGGTAATATAAAAATAAAAAGAAGTTTCTGATGGGGAAAAAAGAGGTAATAAAAAAATAAAAAGTTATATGCCTTTTGCTCCATTCTACTTTTTCCAGTTGAAATCACAGACTGGACATTACTTTTCAAAGAAATATTATTGATTTGACACTTAGTTGCTGTTTTAATGCCTTTTCTCATATCTACAATTTTTAATAAAATTTTATTTGTTTTGTTGTTGTTGTTGAGAATATACACAGCAAAATATACACCAATTCAATAGTTTCTATGTGTACCATTTAGTGACATTGGTTATATTCTTCACGTTGGCAACCATTCTCACCTTCCTTTTCTGAGTTGTTCCTCCTCCATTAACATAAATTCTTTGGAGTTGCTGTTGCTATTTTGATCCCATATAGTTTTTAAAAGAGTATAATGCTCAAGGCTGACAGTTTTTACCAGTTAAGCTAAACTATTGTTTGGATTTTTAAAAATTCCAGGGATATTTTTGGTTTAGGGTTTAAAAATTATCCCAGGGCAATAGTTTCAGGGGTTCATCCAACCTTATGGCTCCAGAAAGTCTGGAGTACATGAGAATTTGAAGTTCTGTTCTGCATTTTCCCCTTTTGATCAGGATTCTTCTATGGAATCTTTGATCAAAATGTTCAATAATTGTAGCCAGATATCATCTTGTTCTTCTAGTCTCATGACAAAGGAGGTAGTTGTTCATGGAGGCAATTAGCCACACATTTCGTATCCTTCTCCTATTCCTGGCTCTCCTTCTTCCTCTGCTGTTCCAGGAGACTAGAGACCAATTGTTGTGCCTTGGGTGGGCAGTTGCATGCTTTTAAGACCTTAGGCACTACACATTGAACTAGGAGGTGAAACAGAGGCACTAAACATGTTATTAAACCAATTAACTGGGATGTCACATGAAACCATTACCCTAAACCTCCAAATGAAGAAACCAAATCCCATGAGGCTTTTCGTTGTAGATAAGCAGCCTCAGCAGCTACTCTTTTTCTTTTTGTAAATATATCTACCATACAACCTTCATCAATTCAACTTCTTACAACTGTACAACTTATTGATAGCAATTACAATAACTGACTGTGCAAAACTACCCTTAATCAAGGCAATATGTCCACCACCATTAATCTCCCTTTTCCCTCCTTCCTGGCCCTGGTGACCACTAATAACCTTTTTTCCCTATAAATTTGCCTTTTCTTGTCTTTTCATGTAAGTGGGGATATACAATATTTGTCCAGCAATTCCACTCCTAGGTATATGCCCAAAAGATTTGAAAGCAGAGACTCAGAGACTTGCACACCAATGTTCATTGCAGCACTATTCACAATAGCCAAAAGGTGGAAACAACCTAAATGTTCATCAGCAGATGAATGGATAAACAAAATGTGGTGCATACATACAGCGGAATACTACTCAGCCAGTAGAAGAAATGAAGTCTTGATACATGCTACAATATAGATGGAGCTGGAAAACGTTATGCTGAGTGAAATAAGTCAATCACAAAAGGACAAATATTATATTTACAATAAGCATTACAATATTTACAATTAAGTGTGATATACTCAATAAAAATTAGAAGATTATAAAATATTCCATTCTTGAGATCCTTGTGAAGGCCAAAGGGAAGATATGGATGTCACATATCCACATTGACAGGGTGCTTCTACGATGTTGTTGTTAGTTACGGTCAAGTCGATTCCAACTCATAGTGACAAAACCACAATGTCATTTAAACATTTTTTTTCTTGCCAACTATATTTTCCTCTCCAATTTCATCATAGAAATCTCCCATGATGTACATTTAGACTTTTTGTATTCCATGTAATGGAAGTTTTCTTTCTTTTTTTTTTAATTCTTGTATATGAATACAGAAACAAAATCTCCCATTTCTTCTTGGTTTCTTCAAAACAATATTTGATTACTCAAATCCTCTATTTTTACTTACAGGTTATCAATTTCTTTTAACATGTTCTAAATAAATTTCAGAGATATAGAAGACAGTCTTCAATATACTCCCTGAAAATCTCCATCAGAAGTTTAGTATAGTTTAGGTCAGTTTATATTCATGTGAAATAGCAAAGCCACCATGGGCTAACATGCTTTCAAATATCCATGCCAATAAAATAAAATATTGACATAAATAATTTTAAAAGTTATTAATAATCTGCTCTCCCTTTAGTGAGGCTTGAACCTATTTTCTAGGCTAAATACTGAGGTGGAAGGGAAACCAGGTCCCCAGGCAAGAGAAACTTCCAATACCAAGCAGCTCCATGTCTTGGAAACATTTTCTTAGGAACTTGAGCTGACCCAACTGGAATCAGCATGGCAGCTGGGAGGATGAGTATACTGATGCGGGCAAAGACTTCCTTATCCTTCTGGCAGAGTTAGTTTGACAACTCATACTTTCTACTACATTTACTTAAAAGCTGAGTAAGAAGTCATGACATTCAGACTACATATTTTTTACAAAATCCTCTTTGGTGCCAGAGATCTATACAAATTCCTTGCTCTGAGACAGATAGATGTTCATGGTCATGATGGTTTGTGACATTTATTCGACCTCCTCCTCAAGTGCAAATAATCAGTACATTTGGCTTAAAATAAATACCAGTCAAAGAAAATTGGATAATTTCTTTGGAAAGTTTTAGGGTAATGAAAATCTAATGGATGTTGGGTGTATGCTGTTTTTGCTACACTATACATCTCATTTACTTTGAGACTGAGAAATACCTTAACCTCTATTGTTAATAATATTTACCTTGAATAGCTATTATTGTAATCATTCAAAATGACCCCGTTATCTGTGGGGAAAATGATTATAGACAAATGGGTTGTGGTTGCTCTTTAAGTAATATTATTATATAATGATAAATGCTTGAAACAAACTTGTTGAATCACTGATGCATATTCTTTCTCTCCAACAACCTGTTTCTTTATCTCTGTCTCTCACTCTTCTTATCTCTAGTTCTGTACTTGTCTATCCATACATTTACCAATACTTCCGTTCTTAGTATATAAACTCACATATGCAAGGAAATATTTATTTTTCTATAACTCAATATATTTCTTATTTTGAGGCAAACAGTTTGTGCTCAACTGCTGACCTAAAGGTTAGAGGTTCAAACCCACCCAGTGGTACCGTGGAAGAAAAGGCCTAGAAATCTGGTTCTGTCAAGATTACAGTCAAGAAAACCCTATGCAGCACTTTTACTCTATAACTCATGGGATCATGCGCCATGAGTCGGAATTGACTGGATGACAACTGTCTTAGTTACTGAGTGTTGTTATGACAGAAATACTGAAAGCAGATTGCTTTAATAAATATAAATTTATTCTCTCACAGTTTAGGAGGCTGGAAGACAGAATTCAGGGCACCAGGTCTAGGGGAAGGCTTTTTCTTTCTGTTGGCTCTGGGGGAAGGTTCTTGTCATCAATCTTTCCCTGGGCTAGGAGCTTATTGGCGCAGGGACCACAGGACCATGCACTCTCTGTTCCCGGCACTGCTTTCTTGGTGGTATGAGGTTCCCCTGCCTCTCTGCTCACTTCTCTCTTTTATATCTCAAAAGAGATTGACTTAAGACACAACCTACTCTTGTAGATTGAGTCCTGCCTCATTAACATAACTACCTGTAATCCTGCCTCATTAACATTGTAGAGGTAGGATTTCCAACACATAGGAAAATGACATCAGATGACAAAATGGCAGACAATCACACAATAGTGGGAATCATAGCCTAGCCAAGTTGACACATATTTGGGGGAACACAATTCAATCCATGACAGCAACTAACAACAAACAGCAACATTCCTCTTGGGGGTGAAAACTTAATCCATTTTTGCAAAGTACTGCTGTTTCGCCTGGGATTGTGTCTAACTTCCAGGGAGCTTATATATTGAAGTTTTGGGGTGAAAGTGGAGGTTCCATGTGGTTTGCAATATTCCTTCCCACATTAGCATTCCCTGGGAAACCAGGTATCCCTTTAGGCCCTTGATCCTGGTGTCACTGAAACTTTGCTACAGCAAACCTCATTGAGTATGGCAGCTTATATTCTCTAGGAGAAACTGTGATACAAGTTGTCAGGAGATGGGTTCTTTAATAGAGACTCTATGACATCAACATTAAGCTGGGTTTTGGAAATAAAGTTATGCGTGATGAGTCATAGCACTATTCCCCAAGATGTTGGTTCCTCTCATCCACCCATCCACTCAGGTGATAAAGAAACCAAACTGTAATTAGCTTAAGGCATTCCTTTCCAGAAGATTGAGCATTGGCGGGGTGGTTATAAGACATTGTGTCACTACACAATATTAGAAGGATCAAATTCCTTATAAAATATTTAATATTTAAAGTGCTAAATCTAATTCTTAGAGATTTTTTTTTTCCTTGCCAACGGGACAGAGGACTTATAAAGTGCACAGCAGTTTATGCACATTGCAGTTCGGAGATTTGTTCAAAACTAAATTACCATGTGATGACAGTGATTGCTACTCTGACAATGGGATAGCCTGGAAGAAAAGCCAGCTGGGTTTGTCTATTCTCTGACTTAATGGACTAGGCAAATGTATTTGTGAGCTTAGTCCTTGAAAATACAAGTGTGGCACATTGTGCCCAAAGTTCTATACCAGAAAACCAAATCCATTTCCGTCGAGTCCATTCTGACCCACTGCAACCCTATAGGACAGAGTGGAGCTGTCCCATAGGGTTTCCAAGAAGCGGCTGGTGGATCCAACTGCCTACGTTTTGGTTAGCAGCCGTACCATTTAACCACTGTGCCACTGGGACTCCAAAGCTCCATACAGTGAGATGTTAATAGTTTGGAACTCACTGAATTAAAGAATTCTTCTCTACTGCAGTACTTCTTAGAACATTTAATGTTTGCATTGTATTTTGAATCTCCTAGAAGAAGATACGGAGCCCTGGTGGCATAGTGGTTAAGAGCTTGGTGCTAACCAAAAGATTGGGAGTTCCTATCTACCAACTGCTCCTAGGAAACCCTGTGGAGCATTTCTACTCTGTCCTATAGGGTTGCTATGAGTAGCAATCAACTCGACGGCACCTAACAACAGAAGAAGATACAGCCTAAAACGTCTCTAATGTTGTTTGTTAATGTTCTTCCACTTATTTTTGTGGAATATTCATTAGCATATCACGGATCATTTTACCTAGAGTACCATATACCTAGAGTATCATATAGTCTACTATGCTGGGAATGACAACTTGAAGAGGAATGGTGTTGCATTCATTGTCAAAAAGAATGTTTCAAGATCTATCCTGAAGTACAAAGCTTCAGTGATAGGATAATATCCATACACCTACAAGGAAGACCAGTTAATACAACTATTATTAAAATTTACTCACCAACCACTAGGGCCAAAGATGAAGAAATAGAAGATTTTTATCAGCTGCTGCAGTCTGAAATTGATTGAACATGCAATCAAGATGCATTGATAATTACTGGCAATTGGAATGCGAAAGTTGGAAATAAAGAAGAAGGATCAGTAGTTGGAAAATATGGCCTTGGTGGTAGAAACAATGCCAGAGATCAAATGACAGAATTTTGCAAGACCAATGACTTCTTCATTGCAAATACATTCTTTCACCAACGACTATACACATGGACCTCGCCAGATGGAACACACAGAAATCAAATTGACTGCATCTGTGGAAAGAGACGATGGAAAAGCTCAATAACATCAATCAGAACAAGGCCAGGGGCCAACTGTGGAACAGACCATCAATTGCTCATATGCAAGTTCAAGCTGAAACTGAAGAAAATCAGAGCAAGTCCACGAGAGTCAAAATATGACCTTGAGTATATCCCACCTGATTTAGAGACCATCTCAAGGATAGATTTGATGCATTGAATAGTAGTGACCAAAGACCAGACGAGTTGTGGAATGACATCAAGGACATCGTCCATGAAGAAAGCAAAAGGTCACTGAAAAGACAGGAAAGAAAGAAAAGACCAAGATGGATGTCAGAGGAGACTCTGAAACTTGCTCTTGAGCATCAAGTAGCTAAAGCAAAAGGAAGAATTGATGAAGTAAAAGCACGGAACAGAAGATTTCAAAGGGACTCTCGAGAAGACAAAGTAAAGTATTATAATGACATGTGCAAAGAGCTGGAGATGGAAAACCAAAAGGGAAGAATGTGCTCAGTGTTTCTCAAGCTGAAAGAACTGAAGAAAAAATTCAAGCCTCGAGTTGCAACTGTGAAAGATTCTATGGGGAAAATATTAAACAATGCAGAAAGCATCAAAAGAAGATGGAAGGAATAAACAGAGTCATTATACCAAGAAGAATTAGTCGATATTCAACCATTTCAAGAGGTGGCATATGATCAGGAACCGATGGTACCGAAGGAAGAAGTCCAAGCTGCTCCGAAGGCATTGGCGCAAAACGAGGCTTCAGGGATTGATGGAATATCAATTGAGATGTTTCAACAAACAGATGCAGCACTGGAGGTGCTCACTCGTCTATGCCAAGAAATATGGAAGACAGCTTCCTGGCCAACTGACTGGAAGAGATCCATATTTATGCCTATTCCCAAGAAAGGTGATCCAACTGAATGTGGAAATTATAAAACAATATCATTAATATCACATGCAAGCAAAATTTTGCTGAAGATCATTCAAAAGCAGCTTCAGCAGTATATTGACAGGGAACTGACAGAAATTCAGGCTGGTTTCAGAAGAGGATGTGGAACCCGGGATATCATTGCTGATGACAAATGGATCCTGGCTGAAAGCAGAGAATACAAGGAGGATGTTTACCTGTGTTTTATTGACTATGCAGAGGCATTCGACTGTGTGGATCATAACAAACTATGGATAACACTGCGAAGAATGGGAATTCTAGAACACTTAATTGTGCTCATGAGGAACCCTTACATAGATCAAGAGGCAGTTGTTCGGACAGAACAAGGGGATAGTGATTGGTTTAAAGTCAGGAAAGGTGTGCGTCAGGGTTGTATTCTTTCACCATACCTATTTAATGTGTATGCTGAACAAGTAATACGAGAAGCTAGACTATATGAAGAAGAACGGGGCATCAGGATTGGAGGAAGACTCATTAACATCCTGAGTTATGCAGATGACACAAACTTGCTTGCTGAAAGTGAAGAGGACTTGAAGCACTTACTAATGAAGATCAAAGACCACAGCCTTCAGTATGGATTACACCTCAACATAAAGAGAACAAAAATCCTCACAACTGGACCAATGAGCAACATCATGACAAACAGAGAAAAGATTGAAGTTGTCAAGGATTTCATTTTACTTGGATTCACAATCAACAACCATGGAAGCAGCAGTCAAGAAAGCAAAAGACACATTGCATTGAGCAAATATGCTGCAAAGGACCTCTTCAAAGTGTTGAAGAGCAAAGATGTCACCCTGAAGACTAAGGTGTGCCTGACCCAAGCCATGGTATTTTCAATCACATCACATGCATGTTAAAGCTGGACAATGAATAAGGAATTGTGGTGTTGGCAAAGAATATTGAATATAACATGGACTGCCAAAAGAACGAACAAATCTGTCTTGGAAGAAGCGCGGCCAGAATGCTCCTTAGAGGAAGGATAGCGAGACTGTGTCTTACATACTTTGGACATGTTGTCAGGAGGGATCAGTCCCTGGGGAAGAACATCATGCTTGGCAGAGTACAGGGTCAGCGGAAAAGTGGAAGACCCTCAACGAGGTGGACTGACGCAGTGGCTGCAACAATGAGCTCAAGCATAACAATGATTGTAAGGATGGCGCAGGACCGGGCAGTGTTTCGTTCTGTTGTGCATGGTGCCGGTATGAGTTGGCACCGACTCAACGGCACCTAACAACAACAACAACAACAACAACAACCATTCTGTGAAACATAGTATAAGAAATGTAAATATATTGAATTAATTCTGGACTAGGAATAAGAATACCTTAGTTACTCACTGGTTGTATTACAGTTGATATTATTCTTACTTGCCTCATGAGGGTTAGGATTTCTTATATCCATCATTATATGCCCATTGTCAAGCACAGTGCTGGCATATGGTGGACACTCAATAAATATTTATTGAACACATAAATAAAACAGTATATTTACAGGCATAATGCACACACATACATAACTGGATTATTGTAAAATACTTAAAAAATATAAAATAGTATCTGATAATATTAGAATAACTTAACTTGAACATAGTTTTGAAAGTTGTATCTCTGCTAGTATAATCCTGGGTGACCCAGGACTTTTTGTTCTATGTAAGGAGTCATATAATTAGTCACTCCTTAATGACTATTATATATAGGGTTGCTATAAGTCAGAATTGCATCAGTGGCAGCGGGTTTGGTTTTTTTGGTTATACTGACTTATTAGCAGCCAGTGTTGCATTAGCAATAACCTTTGCAGGAGAACAGTAGTAGGATATGAACAATTGCGGGAAAAGAATGGGAAGAATGGAATTATATTACAAAATGCTATTAGCATTGATACTGTCTTCTTCTTAGATGGTTTCTGTTTGGTTGGAGATTATTTAGAAAAAACAAGATGGGACATTTCTGTAGCATAACAGGTTATTAACAGTGACATATCTGTTTTAAAGGTACTAAGAATGACTTGAGATGGCAATAATAACAATAACAATAGTCAAAAGAGTGTCATTTAGGCCTGGGATTTCTTCTAACATTGCTTTTCGTTAGAATAAATCTCTTATTCTTTAATCGCTTCCTTCACTGATACGCTATCCTCTCCAGTTCCCACCAGCTACTTCAGAGAGTGCTTAAACACTTATTTGTACTGTTACATGTCTCAAGACAGTATTTAATTTAATTATCTTGACTCATTTCAATTTGAAAAACATTATGAAAAAAGCACATGTTGAGCAAAGTTTTTGAGCCAGTTAGAGGGCTTTCATAGAGATGCATCATTTCAATTGAAGTAAAACTGTCTGCCAAGTGGTGCGTATGATATTCCTGAGAACTTTTTTATTTCAGCCAAATCACTGAACATATCCATTACCAGTTCAGGAGCAGATTTGTGAGGGCAGAATATATGTATTCTAGATATAAATCTCTGAAGAAACCATTCATGTGTGTATTATTCCCTGAGGAAGTAATTGCCTGATAACATGTACAGAAACAAACAACAAAAAGTGTTTTTGAAAGGGAGAAGATAAATTAAACATTTGATTCCAAAGATACATTTATATTTCATTCCTTCAAATAAATTATAATCCATGAGAATGGAAATTGATATTCCAGAGAAAAGTAAACATAATATGATGTTGTTTTGTCTGGTCCAAAGCCCAAGTAGAGTTTTGCAGCTGTGGGGAAGGGTGAGGGAGGGCATTCAAAGACTCAACAGGTTTGCTTCAATAAGACATCCTACTGTTCTAGAAAAAGCCTCAGAAGAAAGGTGAATTTTTACGAAACCATTCAACGGAATAAGCCAACTTAAGAGAAATTTGTCTGGGATCCTAGATAGCCTTACTTCACCCCTTCTCGGTTGCTTCTGTTTCATGTCAGAGACACACTAGAAAAGTGGATGTGAAAGGAAAGAGCAATTCAAACTTTATTGGCTGATCCATCACAGTCATTCTTAGTAATATTTCCCCCAACATCAGCGCTTGAAATGGAAACCATGACATGGATGTAGCCAGAGAGAGATTTGTAAAATGTGTCATATCTCTGACTCACCCTCCACCCCAACCTGAAGAGTGTATCAGAGCTGATTATCAAGATACTGTTAGAAAAGATACAGGCAGTTAAGAGCCCCCTCCCTACCTCATTGCTACCTTATTCAATGGCATCCTGGCAAAGTGCTCAGCCTATTCACAGGATTTTCTTGTTGTTGTTAATATCCCAATATCTGCAGTAGGTAACAAACTAGAATTCTATGCTGTTTTTACAACATCAAGAAAAAAAGGGAAGGACAAAGTTTACTCCATAAATCAAAACTGTGCTTCCAAAAAAAAAAAAAAAACCATTATTATATTTCTCAAGTAACTGGTATGGTGCCTCCCAGTATTACTGTTTTCTCTACATTATTATAAACATTGGAAATTTGCCATGTGCTTTGCTCTTATTTTGGTTCATTGAGCTATGAGCTTTTTATGCATTATTTAATATACAATGACAAAAAGCTACCCACATTTTTCAGGGTTACAGCTCTTCTCTTACAATTATATTTCCAGTATATATAATACGTATAAAAACCAAAACCAAACCCGTTGCCATGGAGTCAATTCTGACTGATAGTAACCCTATAGGACAGAGTAGAACTGCCCCATAGAGTTTCCAAGGAGCACCCGATGGATTCGAACTACTGACCTTTTGGTTAGCAGCCATAGCACTTAACAAGTATGCCACCAGGGTTTCCATAATATGTATAATTACATATGTGTTCCAGCTATCTCTACTCCCATCCCCATTCCCTTCTACTCTCACTTGAGAAAGAAAGGTGAGAGAATATAAAACTCCACTCTTTAAAAGGTAACTGTAACAGGCTTCAAGTAATGATTGCTGGCCTATTCTCTTTTTCTCTCCAGCTTAGCCATCATAACACTCTCAGACAAATATTTCTAAAATCCAACTTTCATTGCTTAATCTCCTGATGAAGAACCTACCACGGCCTTTACTTCTCACCACATTATGTTCAAATACATCTGGCCTGACTTTACGTCTCTCCAAACGTAACGCAGACCCAATGTACCTCCCACTATTCCAGAACAAACAGCAGTCATTAAAAAAGAATGAGTCTCCATTTCACCTTTTATCAGTTATATTTATTGCCATTTCTGTTGATTTGCTTTTGCTGCCCGATCCAACCTGGATTTTTTTTTTTCTTTCCTATTTGAACTATTTAAATAAAATAATTATTAACTACTCACCTCTCCCATGAAGCCTGCTCCAAATATTCCAGGACACAGGAGGGAAAAGCCCTCTCTCTAATGCTATTAACTCACTTAGAGTGAGCATCACACTGCTGGCCATACTACTATTGGCTAAGGCTGTCATGAGTGTTATTTTGTCCCTCTAGATATATGGTAAGCTCTTGGTGGGACTGTACTTAGCTAGTGTTTTGATGATGCTCATTACATGCTGGAACCCTGGTAGCACAATTGGTAAGAACTTGGTGAGCTACGGCTGCTAAGGAAAGAAGTTGGCATTTCGAATCAATCAGCCACTCCCTGGAAACTCTGTGACACAGTTCTATTCTGTCCTATAGGGTTGCTATGAGTCAGAATTGACCTGATGGCAATAGGCTTGGGTTTTTTTTTTTTTTTTAATCATTAATTTTTTTTTTTTTAATCATCACATGCTACGTAATTGGGAGGATTTTCATATGTATTTTATTTTACCAAAATGTGACTTAAGTGAAAAGAAAGCTAGGGAGGCTTCATCTTTCTATCTCAGTTAATGAATTGTACAAATTTTGAGGTCAGGTAGGCAAGGAGGTACTCATGTACATTTCAGACTAAGTACTGGAACCCTATAAATCTCAATTTCCTCTTATATAAGACAGGAAGAGCATCTAAGTCATGGTTCATGTAAGGGGTGAATTCCATAATACGTGTGAGGCCATTAGTACTGTTCCTGGCACAAAATGAGTACTTAATAAATTGTATTTATTAATTCTTTTCTGTGAAAGGAGAAAATATCCCTGTAGTGATGAACATAACAAACCTTCAGAAACATACAAACCTAGCTTCAAAGTTTGGATCTATCATTTATTAATTTGGTAAGATTTCTTAACTTTTCTCTTTTCCAAAATCTGGATAAAGCTTTCCACAAAACACTGGGGAGATGAAATGGATAAAAAATATTCGATCAATATGTCAACAAGCATAGTATATGTGCATTGTGATCACTAAATAAAGTTTACAGGGATAACAGAAGATACAACCCTCTCTTTTTGCTGAAGGGAACTCTAAAGCAGATCCCCGGCCTTTTCTTTTCATCATTTGGTAGGAAGTGACTCATCTATCACTTTAAATTGAACACACAGGCTCATATCAGTGATCAGAATGCTCGGGTTCACATAACAGTGAAAACTCCAAACCTGGTAGAACATGAAACTTGACACTTCAACTAGCTGGTACCTCCTTCAAGCTGGGACCTGCAATGGTACAGGGTTCTGGTTCTTCTCTCCACCCTGCTCAACATCTTTCCCACTCCTCAGCTGCATCTCAGGGTCAAAGTTGGAGAGAGCAAGGAGAGATAATGTGTGGATTTATGCTCTAGGGCCCTAGTGGTGTAGTGGTTAAGAACTAGGCTGCTAACCAAAAGTTCAGAAGTTCAAATCTACCAGCCACTCCTTGGAAACCCTATGGGGGCAGTTATACTCTGTCCTCTAGGGTTGCTGTGAGTCAGAATCAACTCAACCGCAATGGGTTTTTTTTTTTTTTTTTAATGTTTTCTGGTGCTGCTAGATAGAGTTGAGAGCTCTTGGTGCGAAGCCACGCAGATGATTACAGCTGATTCTTTCCTCCATGGTTGCTTTAGGGGTCTCTTACAACATTCTCTTTTGGCTCCTTTCTCCCAGGGTTCCTTTGGTCCCACAAGATGTGTCTCTCTTCCAGAAACATGAAACTCCTGCCTCAGCTCCTATAAACAGGCTGAACATCCTTCATGAGGTCTTCTCATACCCCCAGAAGGACCAACATAGACCTCAGAAGATCTAAAGTAATTCTAAACCAGTCGACGTAGAATCACTTCTGACTCATGGAGACCCATGTGTATCATAGGAGAACTGTGCTCCACAGGGTTTTCAATGACTGAGTTTTTGTAAGTAGACATGCAAGGCTTTCTTTTGAGAATCCTCTGGGTAGACTCAAACCTTCAATCTCTTGGTTAACAAACAAGTGCATCAACCTTTTGCACCACCCAGGAACTCCAAAAATCCTACACCAGGCCTCTTTTTCAGATGGCCCATAGCAAATTCTCATGCATCCTCCCTTGGTCCAACAAACTAGATGACCTTCTTTTGATCCCCCATTTAGCCCTTCTCTTAACTTCCAGATTTTCTAAGTGTGAATTGGATCCTAAACCATGGTTCACTGTAGCTTTCTGAGGTACAAGTTAGGCACCGGTCCTTTGTGTCTTCCTTAAATACCACCTTCCCTACCACAAAAGGGAGCAGGGACTTATAACAACGGAATTGCTCTCTCTAAAGAGTTATCTTCACAGATTGTTTCTCTGTACCCTTTGTAGACCCTTGATCTGGTTGAGGGGTCTAAGAACTGTGGAATACATTCTCACAGCCACTTCCAATGTAACCCTTCATAATATGTGGGCAAGGCTGTCTCATGTTCATTTTGATGTCCTTACATCTACCTTGATATCCATCCTGTTGTACCTCAGTCAAAACTGAAGAGGAATGCCCGTTCTGGAATCCTGTTATTATTTAGAAAGCACACAGCAATGCTTGGCAACAGGCCCAGCTACATATTTTCCTGGGCCCCATGCAAATGAATACACAAGGTGTCTTGGAAAGGCCTGGTGATATACTTCTGAAAAAAAAAAATTTTTTTTTTGAAAATCCTATGGAGCACAGTTCTCCTCTGACATGCATGCAGTCACCATGAGGCAGAATCTACCTGACAGCAACTGGCTACTGGTTGGTTCTTGTTCACCAATTATTAAGAATTTCATAACGGCAATAACAGAGTATTAAACCTGCTAAATGTGGGCCCCTGTGTGATGGCACAGGTTACATACCCATGAAGCTAGCCCTACACAACAGATGGTAGAAGTAGTCATTATTGTTAGCCCTTTGGTTCACTTTTCACATAAGGCCATTTTGCTCAAACGTGTCCTTTGCAGCACTAAGAGCCTTCCTAATAATCCATTACCAAAGACCCCACTGTGGCACATTTGTGCATGGTTTAGAATTGATTACACAGTGGAAAAAAAAAAATTAGATTGGAAAAGACTTTTCCAAAATAAACTGGCCACTTCCCTGATTAAGAAAGAAGGGCTTATTAACATTTTTGTCATTAATTTTCCTCATACCATTCAGTTGAAGGAAAAAAAGAAAAGCATGTAAAGAATGATTACCTGTACCAGTAGCCTCTTTATTTTGGCTTTGGGGGAAAAAAAAAAAACGATAACAACATAACGAAACAGAAGCAAACGAGTCCTATAGCCAGGAATATTGAAGATAAAAGTGCAGTGTGCTATCCATCAAAGTATCTAATGTGTGTCATTATTTCCATTAAAGTATTTTGGGTTGGGAGAAAATAAGACATTTCGTGGAAGGGGGAGGTACGCCTTTCTAATTCAATGGCGCAGAATCCTGCATCCCCGAGGTGAAGTTCAGCGGGAGCTCATAGAGTCGGCGTTGAGACACAGACACTGCAGATATCATCCATCTCTCTGACACACGCAGAGCCTCATTGTGCGGCTGCCAGACACAGTCTGCTGAGATGAGAACGTCACAGAATACAGAAAAGGAAGCGATGCCGTGGGGCTCGGTATGGCTCTTACCTATGAAGAGCTCCATAAGGAGCTCTGGGAAACGTTATTCTGAGATGAAGAAATGGAGATACGGCACATGGCCATCACGATCAATGCAGGCAGTCAAGGAGTTAAGTGAAGTCTGCGCCAGCAAGGTTTAAGGTCTACGTGTTAGCCAGTGAGCGAGGGGACTGCTTGGTTTTCAAAGCAATTTTTCTGGCGTAGACGCTGAGTCATCAGATCAACTGCCTCTTGAGATTGATGATATTCCAGCCTCCCCTATTCCTCAAATTCTAAACCAAAATGACAAAGAGCTCCTGACACGGAAGACATCCCTCCGTCATCATTCGGGGTGGTAGTTAAGATGGCAGAATACGCGTAGATGCAGAGAAACACGGGTTATGGGTCATGTCTGTGCTTCCTCGCTGATTATACAAAGAAAACAACAAAGAGAAAAATAGAACAAGTGATCTGGAATGAACAGACTCATAAGCATCAAGGACTTTGGGGAGATAAACATAGCAAAAAGGGATACTGGACAGTCATTTGAAGTACTATTATGACAAGAAAATGTTTAGGTTAGTCTCAAATGAGGAACATTTGAGGCTAGGTCAAATCCATACCTTATCACATTTCACTGCCATTTACGGGGATTATATGGCTTACTGTTTTGCTTTGGGATACATTATTTGATCTGTGGCTTCTGTATCCGCATAATACTGATTTCTTTTTAAGAATCTCGTACTATGTAATGACCCCTCACCCCCACTCTCCGCCTTTTATTTTGCACAGAACTTCTTTTCGGGAAGAGGACAATTAGTGTGAAATCTATCAGAAGGGCGTCTCAACCTGTCCTCCAGTCTCCAGCCAGGAACGTCCTGGATGGGGGCCATGTAACTCATTATTTCTTAGGCCACAACCTATCTTTCCAGGCTGTTATATAAGACAAATCCATTGCTTCATTCCTCATAGCCTCGCTACAAAGGACAAAGCAGACAGATCTTCCCAAACTCAGACAGAATATGGTGCACAGCCAAGTGGGCGGGAAAAGCATACTGCCAAGTTGGCTAGCACAGTCCCACTTACTGCTCTCTTTCCAGGGTTTCAGCAACAACAACCAAGGCTGCTGACCCTCAATAAATGAAAGATGGAGCTCAGGTGCTTCTATTTAGATAGAACTTGGACTCTTAAAAAACAAACAAGAGACATTTCCATCAAGCTTCAGAGCTCCTGAGAAGTGTTACAAGGGAGGTCTGGGAGCCAACATTTTCTTTTCTAATAAATCCTGAGACAGAAAAACTTCTGTCAGATTGATGAATACTGATCGGGTCTCAATTGTCACCACATGGAAGACAAATCATTTACATACTCAGAAAAGCCCTAGATCAAGTTCTGCTGCTAGCATCACGATATCCCTCATAAGCGTGATATGATTATTATAATCATAATAAATAATTAATAATAGCTACTCTTTAAGAAGCCCTGGTGGTGCAGTGGTTAAGCACTTGGCTGCTAACCAGAAATTTGGCAGTTTGAACCCACCAGATGCTCCATGAAAGAAAGATGTGGCAGCCTGCTTCCATAAAGATTTACAGCCTTAGAAACCCTACAGGCAGTCCCATTCTGTCTTATAGGGTCCTTACGAGTCAGAATCCACTCAATGACAATGAGTTTAATGAGTGTTTACTAAGTTTCAGACATTGTGATAAGTCTTTTATATGCCTTTTCTTACCTAATTCTTACCATAACCCAGAAATTATCGTAACTTTAGAGATGAGGATGCTGAAGTTCAGAGAAGTTAGGACATTTCCTTCAGCTAAAAGTGACAGAGTCAGTACTCAATCTCAGGACACTCTAATTGAAACACCTTAGTATGATTTTGCCTTCAGAGAACTAAAAATCAAAGAGGGTGTCTTTATATTTGAATTTATTTTGAAGGCAAAAAGAAAAAAAAAATCTTTGTGACTATAAACAATAAGGAAAAAGAATTGGAACAGAATAATAGCACTTCAGGTATTTCTCCTATCCTGGTTGTGTTTCTTGCCCACCCCAGAGACTGATCTCTTTTTCTCCCTTTATTTAATCACAGAGCTCTTTAAACCCATACATAAACCCATGCAGAGTGAAGGCCGACTCTCACCTGCTCTCGTTTCTCATGGAGCAAGAGCCAGGCCTGCTCTCTGTAACAACCACATTCCCAGTGGCTGCAGGGCCTCTGGTGGTAGTCAGGAGATTGGAAACTCCACAGCCTCAAAACACTCCATCAAGCCATTCAGCCCGTGGCATTTCACATAATGCTACATGATTAAAGACCATGAAGGTTAAGCATTCTAACCAGACACATATGTCTAGCAATGGTCTTTTGAAAACCCCCATTCTGAAGAACCATCTGGACATTCCAGGTGATCTCCATGCCTACTGATGAGGGTTTGCTCCATCATACATAATAGTTTGTGCAATTCAGCAGAGAGTGTATTTGGTGGCCTCTTTTGTTTTAGATTCTTTAAGAAGAGAGCCAAAGATTGACTTCACTTTCATCAAAAGAAGATTAAGTTACACAAAATGCCCTGGCTCTTGAAGAGGGCTACAATTTAGAACAAGTTCCTGAGCAGTTTAAGAATGCAGATTCCAGCTGGGACTCTGGAAAGTGAGATAACTTAGAGAATGGATGCCGAAGTTACAGGGGACCCAAGGCATACCTTTCCGACAGCAAGGGCAGTACAAGATTTTAATAGATTCCCTGCCTCTCAGAGACTGAGATACTCATAAAATTGCAGAGCCAGAAGAGATCTCCCACCCACTCCTTTTATAGAAGAGGAAAAACACTAGAAGGCTGGGAGCTTCAACACTAGACCATAGACCCTTCAAATCCTGATTCACAGAACAGAACATTTTCCACAAAAACACCCAGTCACTGCATATGTTCAAACAGAGGCTGGATTAATAGCTGTTTGGAATGTTGCAGTGAAGAGTCTACATTTATAGGAGGAAGGGGGTCAGGTATTATTTTCAAATCCAACAGTTTATAATATTATTGCTAACTAACTGGGATACCTTTTTCAATTCTGCTTGGTGACAATATAATAGATAACCTTCTTACAATTCTTTACTCAGCCTAAAATCATACACAGATAGGAGCATCACCTGTGATTAAAAATATATATACATTAAGGATACATCCAAAAATATTATCCCAGTAGAAGTAGAATGTCTTGCATATACTATGCGTATATATATTAAAAAATATATATATGGTCGTTAAGAGTCAGAATTGACTGGATGGCAATGGATTACATATATATGTGGAAACCCTCGTGGCGTAGTGGTTAAGTGCTACAGCTGCTAACCAAAAGGTTGGCAGTTCGAATCTGCCAGGCACTCCTCGGAAACTCTATGGCACAGTTCTACTCTGTCCTATAGGGTCGCTATGAGTTGGAATCGACTCGACGGCAGCGGGTTTGGTTTTGGTTGTGTTCATATATATATGTGTGTGTGTGTGTGTGTGTGTATAAACCTTGTGTTACTATACAATGTTGTGAATACAAGAGCAAAACAGAATGCTACCTAGATTATTTTATTAAATTATCTAAATAAGCGTTATCCATAAATAAGATCTTGGCCCCAATCCTCTTTCAGGAAGTAATTTCTTAACACATTTTTTTTAGCCAAGTATGAGAGCTCTCAATGAACATTTAATTTGACTGGAAATTGATTGATTTATGAGATGCAAAATGAACTTTTATAAAAATTTCTAAAGTGTAATACTTTATAGTGAACAACTGCACACATTGATTTTATATTTCTGGTTTGGACTGTTCAAGATAGACTTTGAAGGCCTATACCACTATGTGATGTGTAATTTTGCTGAGTCATGAATGTAAAGGTTGGTATGCAAAAAAAGTCATTAGGAGAATGCCCAACAAACACATTACCTTGATTTAATTCAACCAAGAGTTTTCAACTCCTTCTCTGACATTAACAGCTAAGCTGTATGTTACAAAAGATCACTTAAACTTTTCAGTAATGTTTTATTGTATTTTATGTGGACAATCATATGCCATATTAGCTGTCATGAATTTAAGGTTTCTTGAACAAATATAGGCTTAAGAAAAAAAAAAAATTGCTGTTGAGTTTGTTCCAATTCATAGAGACCCTATAGAACAGAGTTGAACTCCCCTATAGGGTTTCCAAGAAGTGACTGGTGGATTCAAAAATGCCAATCTTTTTGTTAGCTCTTAAACACCGTACCACCAGGGCTTCAACAAGACAGACTCAGCCCTCAGGAAAATCCAGGTCCTGATACTAATTTTGTAGCAAAAGAAGGAAGAAGTTATGATTCAAAAGTATAATCCTGTGAGAGTTTCTGGTACTTCATTCAAACATGCATATCACATTTTGTTTCTATCCTTTCCTTGAAAAGTTATTTATATGACTCTATGTGTACATACAATTTAAATAGACAGTAAATTTTTGCCAGAACTTCTAGCACTTACTAAGAGTTAAACTCATCCTGACACTAGAACACTGATCAAATGTAATATGTCAAGTTGTCAATCTCTACTTAAATTTCTTATTCCTTATTATACTGTATCTTTTAGATTTTACTTAATTTATTTTTATTAACTGACATAAAACTCTCCTCCAATAGAAGTTACCACTTTACAGTCTATATGTTAATTAAATAAATAAACTTGATTCTCCTAGCACTGGTCAGTTTTAATGATCCTTTAGAGAAGATTCAACCTGACCCTGGCAAGATGCACAGGATCAAGCATAGAAAGAAGATCAGAAGTTGTAGATTGGATCCTGAAGTGGCTGATTTCAACTGTTTTTGCACCCTACTCCTGGTTCTTTATCCTAAGTGTTTTTAGCTGTCAACATCACCAACATCTCCATTTATATTCTCATTTACTTGGCAACTTTGACTGAGAAATTCATTCTCTTTATCTTAATTCCATTTCCTGTTTCTATTTTATTACTCAATGCCCTGAAAATGTGGGCTGCACCAAATTCAAAAAAATAAAACTTGTATCATCACCATCTCCATGTCTCCCTAGCTGAGAACTAGAACCTAGACTCATACATATTTGACATTTTAGAGCCTATTAAAAACACAATTTAAAGATTCCAGATATCTCTAGTTACAAAGACATCCACTGTGTATGTGGCAAATATAGAAGCTATTGTAGTTCACTCTAAAATTTCATAATATTAAGGAGGAAATAGTCAATCATTATTTACTGTCTGATTATTTTTTATGACATAATCTGTGTAAGGTAGAAACATATTTTTACATATTTAACTGCACTTGTTTCTTCCATAATGACATTCTTTCCTTTGGTATATTAGAGTAACAAGTGAGGATCAAATTATTTGCAGCATTTTGTTTTTTTTTTTCATGTTAAATACCAGATGACATTGTACCTCAAAAGAGCTGTGCCCAGTTGTTATTTCATTAGTAATCCAGAGGGTGTTAGTAACACAAATATTCTCCCGATAGTTATCTTTGCTTTTAAGGTAAAATGGTAATTTAAAATATAATAGACTTTGTTTTAGTTTGTGATATTTCAAATAATTACTATATAGAATAGGACTCAAAATGGTGAATTTAATTGAAATATCTAAGCCTAACACTACCAAACCTTGCAAATGCCAATGACTTATGCAGATACATGGATAATGTTTTAATAATATGTATTATCTCCTTCAAAGTTGGTACACTTACATAAACAATGGCCTAAAAGCGATCAGCCATACCTAAATATACTGGGGTAGAAAATGCTGAATGCTTCTCTTATGACTTATTTTAGCCAGTGTAATGAATATTGTATGATCCCTTAATGTTGAGGTAGTTTTGTACTATTTTGGTGCCTATTATTCTTAGAGGAACCTTAAGAAATGTAATAGATCTAAGCTTCAAGTGCTATTTTGCTATTTAGGTCATTATTATTTTTTTTTTTTCCTTTTTGCCTGCACTTTGGATTATATAAAATCCTGCAGAGGCAGGAAGATACTTTAGATATAACAGTAGCAATGCTGACTTTAAACTGAATCTTTCCTGGGTGGAATACAAAGGGTTTTCACTCATGATTTCTAATTATAAAACCCTCACTCATGATTTCAAATTATAGGTAACTCAAAAATTGCCACATATTTGATTCTTGGAAAAAGCTCCATAAATAAGCATTGCTATAATCCTTTCATACATATGGATATTTAGGAATCATAGGGTTAGGTGACTTGCTTAGAAATTATATATACATACATATGCATGTGTAGTCTCTGGGTGGTGCAAATGGTTAATGGACTTGGCTGCTAACTGAAACGTTAGAGATTTGAGTTCACCCAGAGTTGCCCGAGAAGAAAGGCCTGGCGATCTATTTCTGAAAAAATCAGCCATTGAAAACCTTGTGGAACATAGCTCTACTCTGACACACATGGAGTTGCCATGAGTCAGAGTCCACTCAATAGCAACGGTTGGTTTTATATAGAGATAGAAAGAGACAGAGAAAGAGAGAGAGATAAAAGGTACTAGCATTAACTGAGTACCTAGTATGTGCTAGGAATTGAAGTACATATTTCATCAACAGTAGCTCATACTGACTCTCCTCTGTATGCTATTCTTCCCAAGCACTAGACCTTTCCAAAATTTCAAGCCGCTGTGCCTGAATTAGGTATACCAGAAATTTTGTTTCCCAGTCATACCTCATCTAGGCAGCCGTCTTGTCTAATAACTGGACAAAATTACTGAAGAAGGAACTACTTGTACTTTATTTCTAGACTTACAATGAAGACAAAAATCTTCCTGAGGCTCACTGAGCTAGTAAGGCATTCCCAAGATCTAGGCCCCCTCCTTCCTCCTCTGCATTTCTATTCCTGATTCTTTTTCCAGTGTTTCCCTTCATCACTGTCACACCTATCAATAGCTACTCAAATGATGTTCCATTCAGTTTATTGTTCACTTAATTACTTTTAGCTTCTAACTATAGTAACCACGTTTACTCAGGAGTTTTATCTCCGGTAATAGAGGGTGGTTGTTAGGTGCCACAGAGTCAGTTCCAATTCGTAGTGACCCTGTGTACAACAGAACAAAACACTGCCTGATCCTGTGCCATCCTCACAATTGTTCTTATGTTTAAGCCCATTGTTGCAGCCACAGTGTCAATCCATCTCATCAAGGACCTTCCTCTTCTTCACTGACCTTCTACTTTACCAAGCATGATGTCCTTCTCCAGGGACTGGTCCCTCCTGATAACAAATCCAAAGCACGTTAAAGTCTACGCAGTCTCTTGCTACACATGGTTGGATCTTTTCCTCCCAGAATATCATATGTGACAACCAGTACTGCTATTTCTTTCCTGACTTTTCTACATTTTCTGGAAGTGGTTTACTTATTCACATTTCCGATATCCATCTTTGCTTACTTAAACAGTGGCATACAAATTTATATCTGCATTTTATAGACAAACTTAATTTTACAAAAGAAAACCTTTATATGTCAACCCAAAAACCAAACCGACTGCCATGGAGTCAATTCTGTCTCATAGAGACACCATAGGGTTTCCAAGGCTGTAAATCTCAGCAGAAGCAGACTGCCAAACCTTCTTCCTGTGGAGCAGCTGGTGGTTTTGAACCACTGGCTTTTCGATTGGCAGTCAACCACTTTAATCACTGTGCCACCAAGACTCCTTTTATACATCAACATCCCCACTTACTTTAAAATCAATAAAATATGTACACATCTCATTATCATCACTCCTTACATTACAACTACATTTATATACTTTATGTTAACCCAGCCACTATTTGATCTTAATTATTGAGTCAAAATTTCTTTTTTTAATTTATTAGTTATCTTTCCTTTTGACCAAAATAAAACTTTCGATATTCAGTTTGTAACCATTGGCTCTCTACTGTGTTTGGAAATCCACTATAGACTGGTTTCTATTTCTGCTTTTAGCAGATAGCATAAAAAAAAAAAGCCGGTCCCTTTTGGGAAAATATTGTGTAATGGACCAAAATCTTATTGCTAAATGGGTAGGTGGGTAATTCTAGAACCACAGTTCATCTGATGACAGCTTTTAAAGTCATGAACTGCTGTTTCTATAAGTCTCTTTTTTTTTTTTAGTGAGATTTTAAAATCCATTCTAATTTTTTTTAAACTCACTGATTTTCTCCCTTCATCCCCCATGCTACATATCGTCTTTCTAAGTCATGTGTCAAAATTAATCTTCCCAAAGAACCAAAAACTTTGATTTTTTGTTATAAGATTAGATTTTATTTAAAAACCATAAAGAAACTTATATGGCTCATCAGTCATCCTGCTCCCCTTTCTCTGTTTCTTATCCCACTCTAGCTTCGGGGAAAACTAGCATGCTAAAACTCTGGCAGCCTAGTGCTTAACAGCTGTGGCTGCTAACCAAAAGGTCAGCAGTTCGAATCCACCAGGTGCTCCTTGGAAACACTACGGAGCAGCTCTACTCTGTCCTAGAGGGTTACTATGAGTTGGAATTAACTTGACAGCAATGGGTTTGGTTTTTGGTTTCAATAAGGATTATAATTAGATAAGGTCACATAGGTATACTATTACTGTGTGGTATATATTATTCCTTGTTGACTGGTGCCTGAAACAGCATGGAGCTGATGCCTAAGTTTATAAGCACAGGTGAATCCGCTATCATTATTTTAGCAGAAACTACTAAAAAACACTCCTAGGCACTTCCCATCACAAAATAATTCGTCAAATAAAAAGAAAGTTATATTTATAAATCAAGTCCTCCACTTCTTTCATATTTTGGTTTTTTTGTACTCGTTATATTGTTATTACTTTGGCTTGGGCATTGCTAGTGTTGAATTCTAACCCATTGGGAGGCTCGCTTAGATGCACACAGGTAATGCCTCTGCTTCAAATAAACTTACAAAACTAAAGTGCAATACATTTAGTACTAGAGATAATCATAAAAAAAAAAAAAAAAGACTATTGGAAAGCATCCATCCAGAAGACCATGTAGAACAATGTTTTATAAGTCCCATAAAAAGTTTACAATATTCCTTGCAATTTTAAGTACCAATATACAAAAAATCCAAGCACAATTGAGCTATAATTTACTCAAATTGCAATGTCATAGTTACATTAAAGTTTGAGAGCCCTTTCATATCTCTCCAAAAACCTCACACATTTAATAAAATCTTTTTTTTTTAAAACATATACAGCAATCCAGAATATTCAGGAAGTCATTGTTAGAGTAGTTTGATTACAAACATCTATTGTTGGCATAAAAAAAAAAAAAAATCTATTGTTGGCATGAACTATGTACTGTTAACTTAGGCCTCCAATTTAGCACTCTCTGATACCTGTAAGCAAACCCTGATAGGACAGTGGTTAAGAGCTATGGCTGCTAACTAAAAGGTTGGCAGTTCAAATCCACCAGGCACTCCCTGGAAACTTTATGGAGCAGTTCTGCTCTGTCTTATAGGGTCTCTATGAGTCAGAATTGACTCGACGACAATAGGTTTTTTGGTTTGGTATCTGTAATGACCCCACTAAACAAAGAGATGAAACTCAATCATCTTGAAACATTTTAGAGTTTGGATTTTAAATTTTTGTATAACTGAGCCAGTGCTCTTTTTAACAACTGTACAATTTTGGCTGAGCCAAAGCCCTGTTTGGGGCAAAGTCACCACTTAAGGAAACTTCCATTCTTATTTTAGCTATTAAATTTTTACTAAGAAGTTGTCAGCTCCAGTTTAGTAAAACAACTTCTTTAAAATAAAATTTTATATAACTTCAAAGTTAGTTATGCTGAACATATTGCTTGGCATTTGTTTCACCCAAGTAATATAATATTTATAATCATCTTGAGAAATGCGGTCTTGAATTCGCATTATACAGATGAAGAATATAAGGCTTAAAAAAAACAAAAAAACCAAACCCAGTGCCGTTGAGTCGATTCTGACTCATAGCGACTGTATAGGACAGAGTAGAACTGCCCTGTAGAGTTTCCAAGGAGAGCCTGGTGGATTTGAACTGCCAACTCTTTGGTTAGCAGCTGTAGCACTTAACCACTACGCCACCAGGGTTTCCTAAGTAAGGCTTAGAGAAGTTAATAACAGACCCTGTCCTAGTTAACTAATGTTGCTGAACACAAATACCACAAGCAGGTGGCTTTAAATAACAGAAATTTATTTCCTCACAATTCTGGAAACTAAAAGTCCAAATCAAGATCTGGGGCCTTATCTTTTTCTTCCTTGCCAGTAGTCTGGGTATTCCTTGGTACCTCAGTGTTCCTTAGTTTGTAGAGATCCTCACATGGCATTTGCCCCCCCCCATGCCTTTGTGTCCATTCTGCTCTTTTTATACCTCAAATTAGGTTTAGAACCTATTCCACTGGAGTAAGACCTAATTAACATAATAAAGAAAACCTTATTTCCAAACAGAGCCATATTTATACATATTGTTGTTGTTATTGTTAGTTGCTCTCCAGTGTCTGCCACTCATAGTGACCTTATATACAACAGAAGAAAACGTTGCCCAGTTGTGTGCAATTGTCAGAACCCTCACTAGGTTAGAGCCCATTGTTGCAGTCACTGTGTCAATTGATCTCATTGAAGATCTCCCTGTTCTTACTGACCCTCTCTGAGCATGATGCCTTTCTCTAGCAATTGGCTCCTCCTAACGACATGTCCAAAGTTAGTGAGATGAACTGTTTCCATCCTCACGTCTAAGCAGCATTCTGGCTGTACTTTCTCCAAGACAGATTTGTCCGTTTTTCTGGCAGTTCATGGTATATCCAATATTCTTCACCAACACCAAAAAATAAAATTTGCAAGTGTAGGGAACAAGATTTCAACATGTATTTTTGAAGGACACAATTCAATTTGTAACAGGCCCCAAGGCAACATCAGCTGCTCCAGGGCTCACCTAGAATTGGATTCCAGACCATTCTGACTCCAAAGACATAATTCCAGGTTAAGTACAATTGGCGTCTCTACTTTCTTCTACTTTTCTCTCTTGTGAGAGAATTGCTCAGCCATGTGGAAATGATTCCTAAGTACTGTCATCTATAGAAATTCTTATCTTCTAAAATAATTGTTGGAAACTCTGCTGGTGTAGTGGTTAAGAGCTACTGCTGCTAACCAAAAAATCACCAGTTTAAATCCACCAGGCACTCCTTGGAAATGATGGGTATGTTAGTTTCTTTCGTTTCTCCCCATGGTTTCAAGGCCTAGACTTTGTACACAGTGGAAACTAGGTATATTTTGCTAGCTAACTAAAATACCTACTTCAACAACTAACACTTAGTTTCTTCAGCATGTGCGAAGTGAGTCAAATGCTATCTAACCATGTAATGATGTTCAATAGAACTATGCTCCCAGGCCTACACTTTTTCTCTGCTCTTTATATCTGGCAAAAAAAATAGCTACATGAGAAGTAAATAAAGGGCTTTTTTTTTTTTTATTTTCTCCTAGGCTGTGAATGTGCCTCTGATATGTGAAATAAGGTACAATATTACCAGAAAGCAGAGGAAGTCAGCTGCCTATCTGTTGAGGATGGGGTATGACTGGCTTATTTAGAAGCTCCCTAGGAGAGGGTTTTTTTTTTTTTTTAATCCTATAAATTAAATGGGTGACTCTTTTGACTGCAGGTGCTACTCTGAGGCTTTGTTAGAACGCATGCAGGAACTTACAGTTATGGAGTGCCCGGTACCAGTCTTTTATGAGAGACATTTGGAGAGAAAAGCTGCTAACATTTGCTGTTAGCTGGGAATCACCACAGAGCTTTCAGTTGTGGTTTCCAACTGAGGAGGACACCTCAGCAGGATGCCAGCTATTTGGTTCCTGGCCAATGTACTATACGTTTTAATGTTTCACCCTGCCATTAACATACATATCTGAAATTTATTATTTATGAGCCAGAAGAAAGAATTGCATTTTATAACTGTCCAGATAAATAAAATTATAACACAAACCTTAGCCAAAACTGTAACTGAGACTATTTCTTAGCCAATGAGTTCTTGTGGCAGTTGCTATCAGGATAGTGGTTAACCCACAATCACACTTTGACATTCACCAACTGCCCTGTCCCTTTGATCACTCCAAAGAGAAATAGATTCTTGTCTGCTTTAAAGAGAAAGAGATACAGTTTATTTTGGTTATGGGCCCTATGCTTGGTCACCAGATTCATAATTATAGTTGTTTAAAGTTCAGTGAAATGAAGGGGGAGGGGATAACTGTGGCCATTCACAAAATAGTACCTAAAGATAAAGAAAGAATAGATGGATATTTTAAGACTAGGACTTACAACATTATGATTCAAAGAAATTAGTTTGCCCTCAGGCAATATTAAATATTATATTCTCTTATGCCAGTGAGAAAAATTATCCAAAATTATTCAAGGAAGAACGTGTGCTTATAAGAAAAAAATAAAATAAAACTCACGAGGGATAATTAAGAAGCAAAGTTTTACAAAGGCTTATATTTCCGGAAATATTGAAGTGAAAAACCTGTTTGGACTAACACCAAAGGATAGTTAAAGGCCTCTAGCCTTTGCTCAGCAGAATACAGTACACAGACTCAGACATTGTGAAGAATCTCTTTGGTTTGAGACCTTACTTCCTGGATAAAACTGCATGACAAATATCTGACTTAACTAGTTTTTTCAGCTTTGAACCCTTTGGTGTTCTTCAGGTAGAACCTAAGCTCTTCTTGGGAAATAATTACAATAATTTATTTCTCCTCACAGATTTAAAAAAAAAATTCACAAGATAAAATTAGTTTAACTTTGGAAGTTGGAGCAAATAGAAGCCTAAAGTATCATAAAGCAGTCTACCAGCTAACCAAACCAAAAACTCGTTTCCATCAAGCGGATTCCGACTCATAGCAACCTTATTGCTAAATATTTAATCTCTCTCTAGCTTTCATTTCTTTTCCACTGTTTTCTTCTTACCCTCATCTAGATGGGCACTTTTATAAACTGTTCACTCAGATGTGTATTTAAAATATAGCTATATTGAATTTGGAAATAAAGAAGAAAATGTGTAATATTATTGACAAAAGATGTGATTAACTAAGCTAGCTATCATACACTACAGAATAAGGGCATGAGAGAATTTCCAAAGGAAAAAAATGGTAGAATTAAATGGCAGAGCTTAGATTATATTAATGGATTCCACTAAATATGTTTAATAAACTTTAAGTGAAATATGACTTATTGTAAGGAGCCCTGGTGGTACAGTAGCTAAAGCACTTGCCTGCTAACCAAAGGGTCGTTGGTTCAAACCCACCATGGGAGAAAGATGTGGCAGTCTGGTTCCTTGGAGATTTATTTGCAGCTTTGAAACCCTATGGGGCAGTTCTACTCTGCCCTACAGTGTCGCTATGAGTCGGAATTGACTTGATGGCAATGGGTTTTTTTAATGACCAATTGTCACTGTTCAAGGATGGGAAGTCTCGGGACACTTCTGAAAAGAGGATATTTCCTGTTGGATTCCCATTAGCTATTGCTACTTAACAAACTACCCCAAAACTTTACACCTTAAAACAACAACCATTTTATAATACTTCACAAATTACGAGTCAGGAATTTAGTCAAAGCTCAGTTGGGCAATTCTTCTGATACATGTGGTGTTGACTAAAGTTATCCAGTGCTATGCAGCTGGCAGATGGGCTGGTCCGAAGGGTCCTAGACAGTTCCAATCATAGCTCTGGTGTCTTTGTAGGGATGGATCAAAGACTGGGTTCAGCTGGGATTCTTAACTAAAACACCTAACTGGCCTCTCCATAATGGTGGACTTGGGGTAGTCAGATGTAGTACATGGCAGTTCAGGATTCACAAAGAGAATGTTCCAAAGGATAAGAGCTAGCTAGAAGTTTCTAGTTTCTTGAAGACTGGGGCACAAACACGAGCAGACCATTTCTGCCATATTTAGTTTCCGTCAAGTTTAATTTGTCCTTCCTCCCCCTCTTCCTCTCTTCCTCCCTTTCTCCCTTCCTCCCTTCCTTCTTCTCTTCTTTCCTTCCTTCCCATCTCCTAAAAGCTGTGAGAAACTATAAGAAATCCTGGAGAATGAAATGATCATGCTTTCAGTTTGAAAAGAATCTTATCAAAGTGTGAAAAGCAGAGGGAAGAAAGAGTGAATTTAGGATGGTGACAGTAGACATGGAGACAGTTAAAAAGTAAAATCAACAAAACTTGGTGATGGATTAAATATGGAGAGTGAATGAAAGAGACTGAAAATAAAGTGTTTCTTGACTATCTGGGCCGTAAAGAACATTACCAAAAGAGAGGTCTGTTTTTTGCCCTCCGCTACTGGGAGGTAATCTCTTGGCCCATGGAATGTTCTGCCTGATAGGAGCATCTTTGTTTGCCTGGGGCTTTGACCACTGGACAGTCTAACAATGTGATTTAGGCCTTTGGGACATGTGTTGGGGGAATTAGAAACTAAAGGTTTTAGCTGGACCTCCAAGAGGGGCTGGAGACTAACGGTTAGCTATGTAGTAAGTAAGAGATCGAGCCTGAATAAAAACTCCGGACGTTAAAGTTTCCGATGAACTTCCTCGTTGGGAATACTGTATGGGTATTGTACACATCATGGCTGGGAGGAGGTAATACAGGCCATGACTCCATGGGAAGAGGACAAACAGAAGCTCCACATTTTAATCTCCTCCCAGACTACATCCTATTCATCCCTCTGTTTGGCAAGTCATAATCTGCATCCTTTAGCTGTAATAAAACTAAAATCTTAAATACAGTGCTTTCTTGAGTTCTGTGAGTCTTTCTAATGAATTATTAAAAGTGAAGGTGTTCATAAGAACCCTCAGATTTCTAGCTAGCTGGCCTGAAGGGAAGTTGGTTCTCAGGAACCCACAAATTTGCAGCCAGTGTCTGAAGTGAGGGCAGTTTTGTGTGGGATTGTTTGCTGAGACTGCAATTTGATGAAGCTCCTTTGCACCATCACTATTCATTATCTCCTATTTTAATAATGTTGTTGTTGTTAAGTGCCATGAAATTGGCTCAGACTCATAGCAACTCTATGTACAACAGAGCAAAACACTGCTTGGTCCTGAGTCATCCTTACAACTGTTGTTATGCTTGAGCCCATTGCTTCAACCACTGTGTCAATCCATCTCATTGAAGGTGTTCCTCTTTTTAGCGGACCTTCTACTTTACAAAGCCTGACACCCTTCTCCAGGGATTGGTCCCTCCTGATAACATGTCCAAAGTATGAGAGATGAATTCTCACCATCCTTGCTTCTAAGAACTTTTGACTATACTTCTTCCAAGACAGATTTTTTCTGGTAGTCCACGGTATATCCAATACTCTTTGCCAACATCACAATTCAAAGGCGTCAGTTCTTCTTTGTTCTTCCTTATTCATTGTCCAGCTTTTGCGTGCATGTTAGGAGATTGAAAACACCATGGCTTGAGTCAGGCACACCTTAGTCCTTAAAGTAACATCTTTGCTTTTGAGCTCTTTAAAGAGGCCTTTTGTAGAAGATTTGATTTCTTAACTACTGCTTCCATGGGTGTTGATTGTGAATCCAAGTAAAAAGAAATCCTCGACAACTTCAATGTTTTCTCCATTTACCATGATGTTGCTTATTGATTCAGGTAGCTGTCTTCCAAATTTCTTGGCATAGATGAGTGGACATCTCCAGTGCTGCATCTGTTTGTTGAAACATCTCAATTGGTATCCCATCAATTCCTGGAGCCTTGTTTTTTGCCAGTGCCTTCAGTGCAGCTTGGATCTCTTCCTTCAGTACCATCAGTTCTTGACCACATGCTCCCTCTTGAAATGGTTGAACCTCAACCAATTTTCATTGGTATGGTGACTCTGTATTCCTTCCATCTTCTTTTGATGCTTCCTGTGTCATTTAATATTTCCTCCATAGAATTCTTCAATATTGCAGCTCCAGGCTTGAATTTTTTCTTCAGTTCTTTCAGCTTGAGAAATGTCACGTGTGTTCTTCCCTTTTGGTTTTCTAACTCCAAGTCTTTGCACACGTTACTGTAATACTTTGTCTTTTCAAGCTGCCCTTCAAAATCTTCTGTTCAGCTCTTTTACTTCATCATTTCTCCCTTTCACTTTAGCTATTCCACCTTCAAGAGCAAGTTCAGAGTCTCTTCTGACATTCATTTTGGTCTTTTCTTTCTTTTCCTGTCTTTTTTAGTGATCTCTTGCTTTCTTCATGTATGATGTCTCTGATGTGATTCCACAGATTGTCTGGTTTTTGATCATTAGTGTTTAATGAGTCTAATCTATTCTTGAGACGGTCTCTAAATTCAGGTGGAATATACTCAAGGTCATACTTTGGCTATCGTGGACTTGTACTAATTTTCTTAAGCTTCTACTTAAACTTGCAAAGGAGCAATTGACGGTCTGTTCCGCAGTCAGCCCCTGGCCTTGTTCTGATTGATGATATTGAGCTTTTCCATTGTCTCTTTCCACAGATGTAGTCAAATTGATTCCTATGTATTCCATCTGGCAAGGTCCATATGTATATTTGCTGTTTATGTTGGTGAAAAAAGGCATTTGCAATGAAGAATTTGTTGGTCTTGCAAAATTCTATCATTTGATCTCTGGCATCATTTCTGTCACCAAGGCCATGTTTTCCATCTACTGTTCTTTCTTTTTGGTTTTCAGCTTTCACATTCCAATCACCAGTAATTATTAATTCATCTAGATTGCATGTTTGATCAATTTAATAATGCTAATTTTAATTTAAAATACACTTCAATGTACAAGGCAGAATTCTAATTGCTTTATAAATATTTTTCTGTGAAGCAGATGTTATTATGCACATTTTATACCTGGAAAGTCTGAGATTCCTAGAAGCAAAAGAACTTGCTAAGAAAACACAGTTGGAAAGTAACAGAAAAGGGACTCGAACCCAGGTAGCCTTCCCCAAGAGTCTATAATCCTAACCCCAAACCTCAATAATCCATATATGTGTTCTTGTGACTAATTTCAGGCCAATGGAATGTGTGTAGTGAGTAAGGCAGTACTGATGTGTGCCACCGCTTGAGTTTTGTGTCTTATTCCCCTGCTTTTTCTCTTTTCCCACTGAGAATGATGAGAATTGGAGCAGCAGCCTTGAACCCAGAAACAGAAGTCATGGACTGTGGGTGGCAGAGCTACTCCAACAAGAATTGTGTGAGAGAGAAGTGTGCCTCTATGTTATTTAACCAATGCTAAATTAAGCATTAGTTGTTGCAGCAAATTAACCTGTACCTTACCTCACTCATAGATACCTCTTTACTTTCTGGAGTGTAGAAATGGAGGCAGAAGAGTGCCATTCACTAAAAGAGGAAACACAGAACAGGAGCAGGTTTGGAAGAGGGAACGATCACAAGGTTAGTTATAAACATGTTAAGTTTAAGATGAATTTAAGGCATTCAAGTAGATATGTTGAGTAGGCACCTGTTTACGTGGGTTTGGAACTAAAAGAAAAAAAGATACAGATATGTATAATATATTCTGGTAATAATCTCAAGGGCTAGAAGATAAACAGTTTTTTTTTTTACTTGTAAATTTTATCTAACAAAATGCATCTTAAAATTATGAATGCTTAAGGGGCAGGGGTCTGGGGACCACAGTTTCAGGGGACATCTAGGTCAATTGGCATAAAAAGCTTATTAAGAAAATGTTTTGCACCCCACTTTGGTGAGTGGCATCTGGGGTCTTAAAAGCTAGCAAGTGGCCATCTAAGATGCATCAATTGGTCCCAACCCACCTGGAGCAAAAGAGAATGAAAAACATGAAAGCACAAGGAAAATATTAGCCCAGGAAACAAAAAGGGCCACATAAACCAGAAACTTCATCAGCCTGAGACCAGAAGAACTAGATGATGCCCAGCTACCACCAATGACCACCCTTTCAGGGAACATGACAGAAAGTCCCCGACAGAGCAGGGAAAAATGGGGTAATCTTGCTTCAGAAAAATTGCTGCATAATAAATGACTCCAAAACCTAGATGGTTAAAACAACAAACATTTATTATGTCACATTTTCTGTGGGTCAGAAATTTGCATAAAACTTCACTGGGTAGCTCTTGCTCAGGCTTTCTCATGAGGTTATAGTCAAGCTATAAGTAGGTGAAGGCTAGCAAACTGAAACCAAACCCATTGCCATCGAGTCAATTCCAACTCATAGCGACCCTATAGGACAGAGTAGAACCAACCGCCCTATAGGGTTTCCAAGGCACACCCGATGGATTTGAATAGCCAACCTTTTGATTAACAGCCATAGCTCTTAACAACCATGTCACCAGGTTTTCCAGTCAAGGCTACAGCCATCTCAAAATTCTGCTGGGGCTTAAAGATCTGCTTCCAAACTCACTCAAATTGTTATTGGCAGCCTTCAGTTCCTGTGGTCTGTTCAGCTGAAGACCTCATTTCCTCACCATGTCAAGACAATGTCTCCGCTGGGGGACCTCTCCACTGGGCTGCAGGCAACATGGCAGCCTGCTTCCCCTAGTACAAGTGATGAAAAACAGGCAGGTGGGAGGCAAGAGAGAGCCCCAGATGGAAAGTACAGTCTTTTCAAAATCTAATCTTAGTTTATATAATGTCTTCAGTATTGTGTTCATTAGAAATTAGTCCGTAAATGTGGCACACTCAAGGGGAGGGGATTACTCATGGGTGTGAATATCAGGAAATAAAGGTTGTTGAGGGCAATTTTAGAGACTGCCTACCACAGTGATCAAGAATGATTATAAATGATATTAAAATAGATTTTATAGGGTTACTTAAATTCTCCTCATTCTAAAATTATTTGAAAATTGCAATTAATATTAAATTTACACACATACACATACACACACATATGCACATGTGCACATATACATATTATGGTAAGCACCCTGTGAAATACAGATATAAGTCATAAAATCTGACCTCAGTAGTTTATAATGTGCGGGTTACTTAGTTCTGATTTGAAATGTACATTACTCTTTAGAGCTCAGTTAATATATATGTATGTATATATCTATTCCTCTGTATGGCAAGATGGGGTACAAGGAAATAGCATTTTTCTTACTTGGAGATAAATCAAATAATGCCTTTCTATTTGTCATTTAAATATTCTAAGAATAACAAATGTTATTCATTATGTCATATTTAAGAATTAATGTTCTTAGCTTTCACTAACAAAACATTTGTGTTCTTCAGAAATGAGCATTGGAATACTTTTAAAAATATATATACAAAGGTGAAGAATATAAAATTCTTTTACATTTCATGTTTGCTATAATAAAATTCAGGGGGGAATGATAGAGCTCTGCAAAGCTTCTTGACAATTCACTGCAGATATCATCCCTTTTGTTAAGTATCAAAATTAATAAAAGGCAATTAAATTAAGATAATTAACACAAAATACAGTGTTCATGCTCAGTAGGGTTACTCTATACTGGATTATAATTGAAAATCGACATCCTATTAACAGCATGCTAACCAAGAGCTTTTATTTCATCTTGAGAAGATTACATATCAGTATAAATTCAGAGATTAGAAAAGTCTTTGTAATTACACAAATTGGCTCTCTAGTATCATGTCAATTTGAATGTTACATAAAGATAAAGCAATGCACTAAAAATTAGAATAAACAACTATGTAACTGCTGGGGAAAAGTCCATATAAAGGGCATATAGTGTCCTCTACTAAGGACAATATTAAAGAGTTTCCATCCTTTATTGATCAGCTCACATCCATGGCATGAATCCTTATGTACTATTGAACCAGGTGAAAGAGAACAGATGAATCCAAAGGTTGTAAATAATTGATTAACTGTGCTGATCTCAGATACAAATAGAAAACATTTGATATAGCATAGTTTCCTTAATTGTGCACATCAAACCAAGTATATATGGTGAGGTAAAATGCACCTTACTTACGACAACAAAAACACTGACCACATAGAAGTTATCCTTACACGTTAGCACGTTGTTGTCTATGTTTGTAGTCTACCCATGGGCACAGTTTAAATTATTGCCCTATGATTTAAACAAAAGGCAATTGTCAGTCTATTATAAAATGATTGAGTAGATAAAGTATTAACTGATTAGATAAGGGAGCCCCTGGTTAATGGTTAATGCATTTGGCTACTATCTAAATGGTTGGAGGTTGAAGTCCACCCAAAGGCCTTGTGACTTATTTCTGAAAAATCAGTCTTTGAAAACCCTATGAATTACAGTCCTACTCTGACACACATGGGGTTGCCATGAGTCATAATTGACTTGATAGCAACTGGGTTCTGGGATCACAACAACAACAACAATGAAAACCCATTGCCATTGTGGCTGGTGGGTTCAAACCACCAACCTTTTCAGTTCACAGCTAAGTGCTTTAAGCTCTGCACCACCAGCACTCCTCGGTTCTGGGATTAGGTTCAATTAATTGGGTAGGCAAAAGATTCTTGGGTAGTGTTATAGATTGAATTATGTCCCCCTAAAATGTTATTGTAAATCCTGGCCCCTACACCTGTGGTTATAATCCCATTTGGGAATGGATTTCCTTGTTATGTTAATGAGGCAATATTAGTGTAGGGTATGTCTTCAATGAATCTCTGATGAGATATAAAAAGAGCAGATTGAGCAAGCAAGGAAGCAAGACAGCAGAGATGGGGAAGTTAGATACCATGTCACATGAGAAGCAGGAAACAGAAGCTGAAAAGACCTTGCCCCAGAGCTAACAGAGAGAGAAAGCCCTGCTCTAGCACCAGCACCCTAAATGTGGACTTCTAGCCTCCGAAACTGTGAGAAAATACATTTCTGTTTATTGAAGCTACCCATTTGTGGTATTTCTGTTATAGCAGTACTCAATAACTAAGACAGGTAGGCAGAAAATTTTTCATATTTTATGCAAGATGGGCAACAAATTTCATCATCATTTTGATCTACAGTATTCATTATTCACTCATCCATTAGACTCCAACAAACATCACAAACATCGGTTAAGCACTTATTGCATGGCAGACATTGTAGTAAACACTGTATAATACAGGGATAAATAAAAAGATAAATACATTGACAATATAGAAGGTAAACCATGAAGCACACCACACAGAGAAAGTCATGGCACCTAAGCTCAAGCAGTGCCTAATACAGCAGGAGGGCTCTTTATTTCCCAAATTTGAAACTTCTGTAACTTTTTGGAGCTCATCTAAGATGCTATTAAGAGAATAACTTGATCCTCCTACCTAAGTCAGCACCTTTTTCTTTCTCCTCCTAGATATTGTGCAAAAGCCACAATGATAATAAAGAATTGTTTCTAACTGCATTTTCAGGGAAACTAGGAAAGGGAAGAACAATGCATGCATTGAGCAGAAGCTACATGGGAGAATTGCAAGGAATAATATCGGGGTTATAAAATTGTTCAGTGGCAGCATATTTCAGAAAGCACCAGAAAAGCATGTTTCCTGGAGATGAGTGGCTCCCTGTGAGCTGTAAAACTATAAACTTTTTCTGCTGCAACAGAAGTGGGAACTGCTGAGCACTATAGTGGCAGTCTTCTCCCACTGGAAGTGGTTTGAATGATAGCAAAAGAGGATGGAACACTACAGAAAAAACTTCCCAGAACAGAGATTTTTGCAAAAAGCAGTCTAGGGAGATACTTGTCAACAGAGGAGAGGGAATTTACATGTTGAAATCTGCAAAAATACCTTGGTCTATCTAACCCTACAGAAATCTCCTGCAAATAGTTTGTCCAGGAAAACTCCAATTCATTCACTGATGAGTAATACAAAAGGGACTGGAACAGCATCTATACAAAGGAAATATACAAAATGAAGTAAATGATTTACAGAGATCACTCTATGGTGTGATCTCTGTAAATCACACCGCAGAGATAAAACATTGTCTATGAAAATTTTGAACAAATATTTCAGTATGAATTTAAAACAAAAGTAAAACTTCCTGAGATAACAGTTTCTGTTATATTAGACTGGAAAGAGCAAATAAAGAACTCAGGTAACAGATACAAGAGAAACATGTGAGCTGAGACATGAGCTGCCTCACCTCAGAAAAGAAGTAAAAGAAAGAAATTACTGCAGAAGTAAAGGGAATTGTGAAGGTCCCAAAGAAAATGGTCACTATAAAAAATGAAGTGAGTGAGATAGAGAATACCAAAAAAAAAAAACCCGTTGCCTTCGAGCTGATTCCGACTCATAGCGACCCTATAGGACAGAGTAGAATTGCCCCATAGGGTTTCCAAGGAGCACCTGGTGGATTCAAACTGCCGACTTTTTGGTTAGCAGATGTAGCTCTTAACCACTACACTGCCAGGGTTTCTGAGATAGAGAATAGAGAAGTAAAAAAATGAAAGACAAAGACTTAACATAATTTAAAATGTTAGCTATTTAAATTAGGCAAATGTGCACCAATATATGGATAATTGGAGGTCCTGATGAAAAAGGGGGAAAAAAATTTTGAAGATAAATTTTTACAAAATAATTATGAAAGAAAAGAAGGCTTGAATTTTCATATCAAAGAGAATACATTTTACTTAGAAAATTGAACTAGAACACAAGCAAAATATCAAGATACTTGTAAAAGGAAAAACAAATTAATCTGGTCTCAAATTCCTCCACAGAAATTTTCCACATCAGAAGTCAGTGGAACAATACCTGAAAGATATTTAAGAAGAGAAAGCATGAGCAAAGGATTTTATATGCAGACAAGCTGTGTTCAGGTAAAAAAGTTACAGATAATTGTTTTAAGCCTGCAAGAAACCTGGAATTTTATCCCCAGAAGATCTTTCTAAGAAAGCCACTAGAGGAAGAGACTTCAGCTAATTAAGGGAAGATGGGTTAAAACATGACTTGGCAGGAAGCACTGAATATATTTAACCACAAACAAATGTGGAAATTAGGGTTAAGTCAGAAAAGATTTCCTGACTATATATATATATATAATAGAAAAGAGAAAGTATTGAAAAATGATTAGAAAAAGAATAAGGTCTTGATAGTCACTTTTAAAATATCTGGGAGCCAAAGAATATATCATTTGCGGATGACAAAGTTATGTGGTTAAGCACTGGACTACTAGCTGAATGGGTGGCAGTTCACCTAAAGGATTTACCTCAATGTACGTAGGAAGAAAGCCTTGGCAATCTAGTTGAGAAAGATCACAGACACTGAAAACCTTATGCAGCACAGTTCTACTCTGAACTGTTCTTGATTCAATGGCAATTGGCAGTACACAGATACACACGTGTGTGTGTGTGTATATGTATATACATCTGTGTGTGTGTATGATAACCCATGGCAACAATAATAACAAAAATTCAGTAGTTAAAATAATAAGACAATAATCTTTAATTCTTGAGAATCTTCAGTGTGGCTGAAGCTAAATAAGGTAAGTCTGTGGGCCCAGGCCTTCTCCTAATGGCTATTATCCTTTTGGAAACAGTAGACCAGATAACCAGGCAAGATGTTATGGTTATGGCAGAGGCTTAGGATGGTGAATGGAAACATATAAGGCCTTTTGAGTCTTGAAAGAAGTCCTCACTCCTTCTGAGCTCATCTCTTTCTTGTAGTACCTCATCCCATGTAGCTAAAAGTAAAACACTCATGCTTCTCATTGTCTGCCAGGAACCATTTCACCCATCCACAAGTTGTGATTCCATTCTGCCTGGAGCCATAAGTTCACTGGGTATATTTTATAACTTTTAAGTTACAGCAAGTGACAGTTTTATCAAATGTTTTCCCATTATGTAATACTGGTGGTTGGCTAAATAATAACCCACCAAGGATGTTTACATTCCAATCCTCAGCGCCTGTGAATATGTTTCCTTGTATGGCAAAAGACATTCTGTAGATAAGTTAAGGATCATGAGATGTAGAAATTACCCTGGTTTATCTGGGCATGCTCAATGCCATCACAAGAGGCTTTATAAAAGGGAGGCAGAAGGATCAGTGACACATGAGGCTGAGTGATGAGAGAAGCAGAGAGAGATCTGAAAATGTACAAAGGGACCATAAGTCAAGGAATGTGGATGAACTCTAAAAGCTGGAAGTATCAAGAAAAAAGATTCTATGCTCAAGCCTCTAGAGGAAGCCAGTCCTGTCAAAACCTTGACTTTAGCCTAATAAGACTGATTTTGAACTTCTGACCAAAAAGATGATAAATTTGTGTTGTTTTAAGTCACAAAATCTGTGGCAATTTGTAATAACACCAATAGGACACTTATACACATGGGTTACCAATTTCCCAGATTTGTATAATAATTTTTTTCAACAACTTTTCAACCTGTTATAATAGTGATGAAAAAAATGCATTTGGGGAAGAGAGAAAAGGCATTGGCTGTACAGCAAGTTTTGCTACTCGTCTCACTTAAAATACCTGAGAGCTAAATAAATCATTTCAAGATGGCAAATCAAGCAATATAAGTTTATGCATACTAACAGTACAGAGGTTAAGAGTAGGAAAGATGATCAAATGTTTGGATGGGGAGAGAAGAAGGAAAAGAAAGAAAATGTATCAATTTATTATCATAGGGATCTTAACACATACTGCCCAAATCGATAGAAAAATAAGAGCATTAAAGTTACAATCATAGCAGTAGATAAAAATTCAACAAGCATTCCTAAATATTAAATGTGCACATATGTATGCTTATGCACACACACACACAATGAAAACAAATAAATCACGTAGTGAAAGTGTACAACAGGAACCGTCAGAAGATAATATGAAATTAAAGGCTGGACAAGAGTACACCACACAAATGCAAATTAAAGAAGCAGGAGCATGATCTAATTATCAACTAAGATGGCAAAAACGCGCTTTGGAACAAAAGAGGCACTTCATAATTATTTAAAGGCACTGGCGAAAAACAAGTCTCCAGGAATTGATGGAATACCAGTTGAGATATTTCAACAAACGTATGCAGTACTGGAAATGCTCACTTGTCTAAGCCAAGAAATTTGAAGACAGTTACTTGCCCAACTGACTGAAGGGGTTCATATTTACACCTATTCCAAAGAAATGTGAGATGACAGGATGTGGAAATTATCTAACAGTATCATTGATGTCATACACTAGTAAAATTTTGCTGAAGATCATTCAAAAGGGGTTGCAGCAGTACATTGACAGGGAACTGTCAGAAATGCTTGGTGAAAGTGAGAAGGACTTGAAGTACTTATTGGTGAAGATCAAAGACCACAGCGTTCAATATGGATTACACTGTAACATAAGAAAACAAAAATCCTCACAACTGGACCAATAAGCAACATCATGATAAATGGAGAAAATATTAAAGTTGTCAAGGATTTCATTTTACTTGGATCCACAATCAACTCATGGAAACAGCTGTCAGGAAGCCAAACGACTCATTGCATTGGGCAAATCTGCTATGAAAAACTTCTTAAAGTGTTCAAAAACAAAGTCACTTTAACGACTAAGGTGCGCCTGGATCAAGCCATGGTGATTTAAATCACTTCATATGCATGGGAAAGCTGGACAATGAATAAGGAAGATGAAGAACAATTGATGCCTTTGAATTATGGTGTTGTCGAAGAATATTGAATATGCCATGGACTGCCAGAAGGAGGAACAAATCTGTCTTAGAAGAAGTAGAGGCAGAATGCTCCTTAGCAGCAAGGATGACAAGACTTCTTTTCACACACTTTAGGCATGCTATCAGGAGGTACCAGTCCCTGGAGAAGGACATTATGCTTGGTAACATACAGGGTCAGAGAAAAAGAGGGAGACCCTCAATGAGGTGGATTGACCCAGTGGCTGCAACAATGAGCTCAAGCATAACAAAGACTGTGAGGATGGAGCAGGACCAAGCAGTGTTTCCCTTTGTTTTACATAGGGTTGGTGTGAGTCAAAATCGAACTCAAAGGCACCTAACGACACAACATAATTATTTAAATTACAATCCACAATAAAGATGTAATAGTTAAAAATGTCTATGTACTGAGCAACAGAACACCATTATTCATACAGCAGAAATTACAGAATGTTCAAGGAGGAATAGACTAAACACGCCCTTGGTTAAGACAGTTACTCCATTAATCTCAAAGCAGCAAATATTTATTAAGCTCTAAGTATTGGGGCAGGATCAACTCAACAGTAAATGGGGTATGGGGATAAGTATTGGGGACAGAAGAGTTCAAAAAAATAATCAAAAAATCTTTCCTCTGTGCACCCTGCATTCTGGTTTGAAGGGACAGATAAAACAAACAAGACAAAAAATATATATGAGTATGGTAACAGGTGATCAGTTCTATGGAGAAGTGGGATAGCGTGCTGAGGGCAAGAGTTTCAGTTTTAACTAGGATGGTCAAAGAAAACTCAATAAGATGGCGACTTAGAGCAAGGTTTTGAAGGCGGTTACAAGTTGAGAGAGGGGGTGATGGGAAATGAATGAAAGAGGCAAGGAGTGAAAAAGAAACTTTCTGCTCTGTACCTTTTATAAATTTTAAGCCATGCGATTACAGTACCTTTTCCAAAAACTAAATTGAAAAATTGAAGTATACTATTTAGATAACTAGTCTGATCTGGGGAAAGGAACTAAACTATAGGATAGGCTATTTGGGTTCTGGTTCAGGTTCAGTTACTAACTTACTTGTGACTGTGGACGAGCCATTTAATCCTCGGAGTTTAGTATCCAGATCTGTAAAATGATGGGACTGGATTAGGCGATCTTCAAGTTCCTTCCTCCTTTAATATTCTGTGGGTCTATAATTTAATGCCGTGCTCACCAAACCATGATCTAGGAAAGTAGTTTTGGAGCCTGGCCATTATTCAACCTTTTTATCAGCACTTCTCTCCTGTGCTTCCCTGCAACAAGCAAATAATAACTTTCTCCCCAGTTCTAAAATTATATAATTCAAATCATTTGAAAAGTAAATATTAGAAAAGTAAAGAAACAGCACTCTTTCAAAGGGGTTCACAACTAAATGACTTCAGAAAACAAATCCCTAAACATATAATACTGAATTATCCTTTAGGCATCATAGAAATAATAATAAAATCATGAATATATTTTAATATACTTTTTGTCAATCTACAAAAATTCCCTTCTTATTCTTTTGTAAATTGTGATATGGCCTTTTGCGTAAACCCCAGGAAATTTTCTGGCCATGGTAAGATTCCAAACCTGTTGCCATCGAGTCCATTCCGACTCCTAGTGACCCCATAGGACAGAGTAGAACTGCCCCATAGAGTTTCCAAGCAGCGCCTGGTGGATTCGAACTGCTGACCTTTTTGTTAGCAGCCGTAGCTCTTAACCACTACGCCACCAGGGTTTCCAAGGTAAGATTAAGCTCAATTAAAACCGTGAGTGAAATATTTCTTCTATGTTCTTTGACAATTCATGATGTTATATGACTTAAGTCGCTCTTACAATTATGTACCTAAATTCTGTGACCTCTCACTGCATTTTATGAAATTAACTCCTTATAGTAAGAGCCCTTGTGGCACAGTGGTTAAGAGCTCAGCTGCTCACCAGAAGGTCAGCAGTTCAAATCCACCAGCCTCTCCTAGGAAACCCTACGAGGCAGTCCTACTCTGTCCTCTAGGGGCGCTGTGAGTTGTAATCAGCTCAGTGGCAAGGAGTTTAGTAAGATCCCACTTACTCCTTCAGTAACTTCCGCAGCATATACCACAGAGCTCTGTACGAATATGTGTCCAAATATGCCTCTGTCTTGACTGACCCATATGTGAGGGAAGACATGAGATGGGAAGATCTGGTGCAGCCCTCTTAGAGGATGATGTCTTCAAAATTCTCCTACCTTGAAGTAAATTAGAACATAGGAAAATAGGCAAAGTATGCAAAGTCTTTCCTGTCCACAAGATCTGCTGCCATTTCCAAAGAGAATAAATGCCTCAGTTATCATCACCTACAATTTACACAGCTTGACTTGACAGCAACAGGTTTTTCTTTTTTTTAGTACCATTTACATGAGTTGGCTTTGGTTTTTAACTAATTATATGACGTAAATACCCTACTGGCATAGTGTTTAGAGTTCAGCTACTAACCGAAAGGTCCACAGTTCAAATCCCTCAGGTGCTCCTTGGAAACTCTATGGAGCAGTTCTACTCTGTCCTATAGGGTCACTCTAAGTTGGAATCAACTCGACGGCAATGGGTTTATGATGTAAATACTTGAACAATTACAAACTGTAATAACGGTATTTTTACTCTTCCCAACGAGGGGATTTAATTTCCGTTTATGGAGTCCCTGAGTGGTACAAACAGTTAATGTAGTAGACTGCTAACCGAAAGTCTGGAAGTTTGAGTCCACCTAGAGACACCTTGGAATAAAGATCTGGTGATCTACTTCAAAACAATCCGCCGTTGAAAACCTTATGGAGCACAGCTCTACTCTGACACACGTGGAGTTGCCATGAGCTGGAGTAGACTCTCTGGCAATTGGTCTGGTGTTTCCCTTAATAGCAAGGAAAAGGATGGAGCAGTGGGACTTTTTAAAATAGTCTTTGTCTCAAAATGCTGTTTAAATGAAGCTCTTTGAGAACAAGATGGCAACATTTCAGGACAGTGTCTATATATGCTCTGAAAAAATGGAATATGACTGGTATGCCATGTCAGTAGATTGTCTTACTACATTCTTTTTTTTTTTTTTTAATTCGTCTAAATATATTCTTTATTTTTCATAGGGCCTTTTGGGAAACCAGAATTTTCATCTCGAGGAAATGATATAACTATTTCAAATGTTACACTAGAGTCAGAACCTCCATTCCCAAAATAAATGGTCTCCCGTATCCCCTCTCCTAGATGATTACAAACTTATACATTATCTTTTTTCCGCATGAATGAAAGTGTGTGTTTTGTGCTTTTATTTCCTGTGAAACTGTATAATTCCCTAAAATCAGAGTAGCAGAACTAAACATTTTTAGCCAGAGAGGAACCATGTTAATGAGAACAAGATTCAGGAGAGCAATAAAGCCACCTCCCACTTTTTTGTAGGTTTGAAACAGCTGCTTTACCACGTAAATCAACAGGAGCTTGGGTGGCTGTAGTACTCAAAGGAATTCTCTCTGAATTTCCCTCATTAATTTTTTTTTTTATCATGAATATCACCTGTTTCAAATTTCCTTTATTCCTTGATTAATTTTTTATTATAGAATTTATTTGTGTTTGCATATAGCACATCAATGACACATAAAACATGTCTAGGTTTTCTCTTTTATTTGTCCCCTCTATTCTTTTTATTGTGTTAAATTACCATATTGTTCCTGTGTAAAAGCCTATTACAACTATATCCAAACTAGAAAAATGTAATATAATGTTATTATGAGCAAGTCCAAAAATCCAATTCTGCAATAATGGTTTGACAAATTATTTGCCCTGTTCTCAAGTTTATATAAGATTTTCACTAAGAATGAAAAAAAAACATTATGCCTCAATGTGTTCAATGATATTTCTTTCCCCTTTCTTGCTCCTAGTAATTCAGACATGGTCAGAAAATTGAACTAGAAAATATCTCCATTAGGAGACTCAGGCTTGTAGGAAAAATGCTTTAAATTTCATTGTTTGAATTAGTTGTACTTGGGAAACTGAAATTTCACCAATTCTTAAATGATTGTTTTTATTCCTGAGAATTAGCTAAAGCTAAAATGCTATTTTACGGTGCTGTTAAAACTAGACAGGAGACCAACTGTTGTACCTTGGATGGCTGCTTGTAAGCTTTTAAGATCCCAGGTACATTCAACAAGCTAGGAGGTACAATAGAATCATTAAACGAGATATTAGGTGAATTAACTGGGATTGCCCATGAAACCATGACTTTAAGCTTCCAAATCAAGGAACCAAATCCCATAAGGTCTTTGTTTGTACAGAAGCAGCCTCAGAAGCTACTATTTTGTTGTTGTGGTGGTAAATATATCTATCACACAGCTTTTGTCAATTCAGCTTTTTACAGGTGTGCAACTTATTGACAGCAATTACATTAACCAGGTAAGCAACTCTATGCTTAAGGTAATTTTTCCAACACCGTAACACAAAATTCAGTATAGCCCCCCTTCTCCCTTCCTTCCCATCCTTGTTAACTGCTTATAAACTTTGGTCTCTATACATTTGCCTGTTCTTGTCTTCTTATGTTAGTGAGGTCATACAATATTTGTCCTTTTGTGACTGACTTATTTCACTCAGCATAATGTCTGCCAAGGTACAAAAATTGGTCACTACTTGCCTCAAGCAACAAAGGAAGCAGGAGAGCCAGGAATAGGAGGAGGAAATGGAATGTATGACTAATTGCCTCCATGAACAGCTACCCTTTTTGTCATGAGATCACAAGAACTGGATGGTGCCCAGGTGCCATTACTGAACATTTTGATCAAAGATTCTATAAAAAAAAATCCTGATCAAAATGGGGAAAATGCAGAACAGAATTTCAAATGTTCATGGAATCTAGAATTTCTGGAGCCCTAGAGGCTAGATTAACACCTGAAACTATTGCCCTGAAATCACCTTCAAACCTTAAAGCAGGAATATACCCTGAGGGCTTCTTAAAGCCAAATGATAGTTTATCTTAACTAGTAAAGTATGTCTGCCTTGAGCATTGTGCTCTTTTAAAATCTGTATGGAATCAAACTGACAACAGCAACTTGGAAGATTAGACAGCAAACTCAGGGGACAGCTTATATTAATGGGGGAGGAACATTTGGAAAAGGACGGTGAGAATGGTTGCACAACTTGAAGAATGTAATCAGTGTCTCTGAAATGTATATGTAGGAATTGCTGAATCTGTGCATGTTCTGCTGTGTATATTTTCAACAAAAAAGTAAAAGAAATTAAAAGAAAAACTGGACAGGAGTTCATGTAAGAAATAAAGTCAGTTATTTTCCTAAGGAAACTAGAAGCAAACACAAGAAAACCTGACTGATTTAAAAAATATTAGATATTATAGTCAATTCGTTAGTGAATCCTGTACCATGGGACACAAGCTGAAAAAAAAAAAAAAAATGGGGCTAGATATACCCCTAATGAATCCTTGTATTATCATCTTAAAGAAAAATGTCCTGATTTTGTTGATGAAACCATGTTAATGTGAGAAATGTTTATGATGTATATTTCCAAGGTATTTTTAGGTGTTATAACCACTGAGACATTGACAAACTAATGTTTTTAATCACTTAAAACTACCAGAAATCTTAGACCCAGAAGACTCATGATCTGCTTTAGCAAAATCATCCCTGATTCCCAACTCTTCTTTTTTTCCCCCAAAGGACACAACATTAGCAAAAGCCTTCCAGGGATACCGCTCTGAAGGAGAGCTCAGCTTGGCTGGAATATCTTCATGCCAGCTAATGAGTTTATCTGAAACTCCTGTGTAGAAGGAGTAGGTACTCAAATCCCCTCTGCCTCTGAAATCAGGGAATGGCCTGCATTGAACTTGAGGATCTCTATAAACAGCCAGACCAGTTTCTGAGACCTACTAACTTTCTTCTTGGTTTACAGATTCCCAAATCAACTTCTAAATACAAGTCACTGGATTAAGTGCAGTGAGAATATGTGGAAGAAAAGGCTACAGATCGTGCTCTGAACGACCAGACAGTCTATGAACAGATGTAATAAATCTATACGAACTCCTGGATGGACACTGAAAACCAAACTTACCCAATTTTGGGTCATTCTCATTCCACTAGTATCAAGCCTGTGCCTTCTCATGCATCTCCTGTTTTAGTAAATGGTACCCCCAAAAGAGAAAGCCTTCCTAACTCCTTCTTCTGTCATTACCTCTTTATCTCTGCTGCCCATGTGTTAGGTCACAAATTACCTCTTTTTTTTTTTTTCCTCCGAATAACCATCTGGCCTGCCCCCTTAGTCTCCTAGCTTCTTCAGAGTGACATTTGTAATATGCACCTATAGCCATAGTGCCTGTTCTTAATCTACAAGCTGAGCTCCCAACTCTCCTGCCTGGAATGTAAGCCTTTTGCCATCTCACTCTTGACTGCCTCTCCCAGGTCACTTCTCACCCTTCTCCTCTGCACAACTTACATTCCAGCCTCTCTGAGCTACTTAGTTGTCCTTCCACATGCAACTAAACATGTGCTGTTGCACACGTTCTTGTATCTGAAACGCCTTGTGCCAACACACTATACACCTTACGTGATTCACGGTGAATTCTTGTTCATCCTTCATTATAAGTCCTCGCATTTTCCCTCTGTTATATATTGTATAATGCCCCGAATAATCATATAGCCATATTATCCACATAATAGTGTCTGTTGTTCTATGCTTACAGAGCCTTTTCAACATGGTACTATATTTGTTTTCATGTGTGTCTTACCACTAGATGGTGACCTTCTTGAGGGCAGGAATGACATGTTATTTTTTCCATCTTCATATCCCCAGCTCTTACTAGACATACAGTAAATTGTGAATAACTATTGAAAAAATGTATATAATTATAAAGCTGTAACATAAGATAGCCTGTGGAAAATGCTATAACTATAATAGTTATATCTGTGTTGGGAGAGAGAATACATCAAGCTGAAAGAAATAGGTGTATAAATGGTATAAATGGCGTTTGAGCCAGACATAGAGCAGCACACAGAATTTGGAGACACTGAAAAGGAAGAGAGAAAATGCTTCACTTAGGGAATGGGGTGATCAATAACAGGAAGGTATAAAACTATCTGCAGCATATAAGGAACTGATGCCACCCAGTTAGCTGCTGTCCAGTCGATTCTGACTCATGGTGACCAGGTATACAATAGAACAAAACGTTGCCTGGTTCTGCATCATCCTCATAATTGCCAGCATGTTCGAGTCCATTGCTTAATTTTCAAAAGTAGATCACCAGCTCTTTCTGGTTAGGAGAAATGAGGGCTAGGAAAGGGAAAGAACAGGGCACAGAGAGAAGAGTCAAAGAACACACTAATTTGGCACTTTTTATCTATTACTTTGTATTGCCGACTCGCTCGCTGTCTTTGCATAAACCAGACTGTAAGCTTACTGAAGGTAGGGCCTTTTGTTACTCATTTTGAACCCCATATGCAACAGAATACGTGGCCTATTTTGGGGAATCAACTAATATTGAATTAGTTGATAGCTGATTGATTAAAACAAAACAAACCCATTGCCTTTGAGTCAATTCCGACTCATAGCAGCAGCCATCTAAAACAAAGTAAAACTGTCCCGAGTGCTTAACCACCACGCCACTAGGGGTCCTAGTTGATTGATTGGTTGATTGAATTAGCTGAATAGTTAATGGGACCTTCTCCTGTGGCAGCGATTTTCATCTATGGCATTTGACCATTTTCTGTGACATTTAGGTCCTCTGGGCTATGGCCATGCATGGCTATGTTAAGCTTGCCTATCTGTGGTTTATTGTGTGGATGCTGGTCACAAATCATAACCATACACTATGCCTTTGGAAGATCTGAGAGCTTCAATGTATTCTTAGGGCTCAGCAGATCCTGCTGTTAAATCTTACTGCACAAGAAAAAACTGTGCCTGCTTGAGGAAGGACTGTCTTACCGTAACAGCAAATACGCTGTCTCATGCTAAACTTAGTGAGACATACCATATTTGCCAACAAATTTTCTTAGCAAAAATAGCAACAATTGTGCAGTTCAACTTCCAAAAAAAAAAAAAGTATTCATTTTCCAATAATGAAATGTAAATTTAAAATACCCAGGGAATGAAGATACGGAATCTTTTACATTCTCTTTATTGTGTTTTCTCTTTGTAGAAAGCAAGCTGTGCTGTATAAAGTTTCATTTCAAGGAAAAAAAAAGAAAAAGAAATGCCCCACATGTGTGGCTATCACTTTAAAAATCCTATTAGCGACTTCTATTTTCAAGTTTATTACCTTTACTTTCCAAATGGGTTTTTATTATAATTTAGGTATATAGTGAAATTACCTCCTGAAACGTACCAATCTTGAATACCGCCTGTTAGGTCTAGAATAGCTTTTAGAAAAGCTTTCTGGAAATTCTCGCAATTTCTAGGGAGATATGGAGGCTGTCTTTTCAACCAAATGTTTTGGCTTTTTCTTCTCTCTTTCCTCTGAAAATTCTAAAGTAATTAGACTGCGTTAGGCCAGTAATAATCCAATGTAAGATTTTAAAATATCACCGTTGTTAGGTAATTCTTGTTCAGTAACGTGGGGCATTAAAAGGAGACGTGTGAATTACCACCGTTTCCTTTCTGTGTCTGTACGCAACAGGACCCACTGTTTCTCTGGTTAATTCAGCCAAAGAAACCAGTCGATCTGAATGTTTGACCGAATGACCAGTTGTTTGAATTCACAGCCATGGGGGCTGCTCTGCCCGTGCATGTCCACGCAGGCTTTGTTTGCTGGCTGGCAATCTCTTCTCAGAGAACACACAGCATATGCCAGGTGGCCATGTGTCAGAGGCAGAGGGAAGAAAGAACAAAGCAAAAAGATTCCATTTGGACAGAGATTCATCCGACTGCCAGTAGCATATTAAAGAGAGAAGAAAATGCAATGATGCTTGAATATATTCAATAGTAAACAACTTCAAGCCCGAAATTCAGATCGCAAATCTCCACCCCCCCCCGCCCTTGCTGCTGCCGCCTTGCTCAGCTTAAGCATAGTTGCAGCAGACAAAGAGACCCGCTCCAAGAGGAAAATAGAAAAGGACAACCTCACACCAATTTTAATCCACTTCAGATAAGTGTTTTAGAAACCCGTTACCTCATAACCAGTGTGCCCGTATTGTCAGAATCGTGTTCCTTTGAAGATGGTGATGTGGAAGTTTCTAGAATGGTGAAAACAAGAACCTATTCTCCTGTCCATCTCTTTCCCCTTCACGTCTACCCTACGCTTGGCCCTTATCCCATCACTCACCACCACGGTCCCCACAAACTATGAAATACGGAGGGCAGATACTAATTTCATCTCAGAACTGTTTGGAGCTGCAAAATATTATTTTTAAAAGGCAGTATAATGGCTTGGGTTCCTTAAGAAAATGGGCACAACAGCCCAGGGGCAAGGACGAGAAGACAGGAGGCAATAGGAAAACTGGTAATGGGGGAACTCAAGGTCGAGATGAGAAGAGTGTTGACACATCGTGGGGTTGGCAACCAATGTCACAAAACAATATGTGTATTGATTGTTTAATGAGAAATGAATTTGCTCTGTAAATCTTCATCTAAAGCACAATTAAAAAAAAAAAGTGGAAAAGATAATTTCTATATAAATATACTACTGCCCCTGTTCTCTGCCTCAAAATTTAAGATGGATTTTTTTTTCTTATAACCCTTACTCACTTATTCAGTAGTTTTATGTGCTAGATGGTGTGCTAAAAGTTTTATTTAAAGTATTTCTAATCTTCACAACTGTGCTGCTAAGCCGCATTGTATTTATCTCACAGATGGAAATACTGAAATTTCAAGCAGTTAGTTAATTTGCCCAGGCTCACTCAGCTAACAGTGCCAGAGAATGTATGTTGGTTACCTGGGTAGGGCAAACGGTTAAGCACTCAGCTACCACCTGGAAGGTTGTCAATTTGAACACATCCAGAGGCACCTGTGAAGACAGGCCTGATGATCTGCTCCCAAAAAGTCACAGCCATGAAAACTCTACGGACCATAGTTCTCCTCTGAAATACATGGCATCTCCGTAAGTCGGATTCAACTCTATGGCAACTGGTTTTATCTGGTTCTAGACTATGCATCTCAAGGTACACCAAACTGCAACTTCATTCATAAATAAATCAGTTAACAAGAGTATGTCAGGTTCCAGGTACTTCTACAAATTGCACCATTTAATCAACGCAAAATGAATCCTTCAATAGAATATCATTCTTATTATTTTAGATGTTAGACCCAAAAGCTCTTAGCAGCCAGCTGGCCCAAGGCTGGGTCAAAACTCAGACATGAATATACCTCAACACCTATGTCATTGTTAGTCAGAAAGCTCTATTGACCTGAACTCAAGAGAGTGTAAAGAGCGACTCCCACTCTTCCTGAGAGTGTGATCTCCAAATTAACAAAATAAATGCAAACTTGAATGGCCTTTATCTTCACAAGACCCATATATTTGCACATTTCGTTCCTTCTGCCTGGAAGCTATTTCTCTCCTTATCACATCTGACGAGTTCCATCCGATCGTTCATAATCTGGTTCTGATGTAAGTTTTTGGACACACTCTTTAATTCTGAAAGGCCAAACTAGTTGCTTCCTTCCTGGTGCTCCAACAAGCCCTGTATTCTTACCTGTATTAAAGCATTCTGCCATAATACTGGATTGCTATTGGTCTACATGCATGGGTCCTTTGCACAACTGTGGACTCTCAGAGGGCAGGTTTTGTGTACCTTGTTGACCTTTGAACTTTCATTGTCCAGGTCAGCGCCCTATACTATTAGGACATATAACCATCCTATAATTCAAAAGCATTTGCTAGGAGATCATATAATTAAATAATACAAAAATGAGACACTACCATAAAAATATAGGTGTGTGCGTGTGTTTAAAAGGCAGTGTGGAAAAGAAGAATGTCGTTTATATTGAAAGGACAAAGTTATATTACGTCCTATCTGGCTTTCAAGGGGCTTTTGCTAAGCTAAAAATCCTATATTCATAGAAAAGCCTTACCTGAGCTGCCAATACCATCTAAGATTATTAAAAGAAGGATTTTAAAGATCTAATTTACGTTTTGTCATGCACTGCTTGCTATTTGCATTCCACTCTGGTTGAACATGGAAATGAGACAAGCCTTTATCACCTTTGTGTCTGGTCTCATCTGCTTCCTGGTCTCCTTGTGCTAGCACAGCGCTGCAGTACCAGGCTGTAAACACAGCAGCAAATCGGTTCAGGAAAAGAAAAAGAAAGATGGTAAAATAGCTGCTTTGGTAATTGGATGAAAATACATTTAGTGAAAACATTTCTTTTGGTAGCATGCTTTTTATAAATTATTATTCTCTTTCTAATTGAATTTTCTAAAATGCAGGCATTTGGCCTTAAGCATCTCATAGATGTAACATTGGCACCAGACCAGTACAGCCTGCTAGCCAAGCTTAAGAGGGGAAAATATAATGGGAAAATACTGTGATTTTTGTAGTTCTTGTAAAAATGAAGAAATCACAACCTGCACAAAAACCCCACGTGGTACCTCCATAAATCTGCCCACAGAGAGACCAAGATACATGCTTTCAGTTTTGAGGATGACTCTAGAAACCTATTTGGGGTTTATTTTACTTTACCCTAACATAACTATAGATTCATCCCAGGAAACAGATGTGCAGGACATGAACTTTAGGTTCATTGGCTCGGGAACCGGAATTGAGAATTTAAACTGATTTCCATTTTTATTATGTAGAATGACTTTTGCTTCTTTGTTCTCTCAGAATCAACTACAGTTCCCCTGAAAATACCCTAAGTGATAGCCTGTAACAGGGTTAGACTGTGTGAGCTGAATGTAGACTTGCTTATGACTGCCTTACCCACACTCGCACCTGACAAACTTTCTCTCAGTGGAACAGCAAATTGGATTTTTCAAGAGCAGGAGAGAGCTACAATCTCCTTCTAATAAAGTAAATATGATACCACTTACGCAAGGGAGAAGAAAAATAATCTTTTAAACTGAATTAAAAGTGCATTTTTCAGACATTAAGCATATAAAACTCAGCATCCAAAAACTTGCTGAAGAATACATTCTGCTGAGTTCCCAGGTGGTGGTGAGGAGATGAGATTTGAGCAGGTGCCCTGGTTCTTCTTCCCTTGCCCACCGAACCCATTTCCCTCCCCGTCGATGGCCCTCTTTGGGCTCTGGGAGGTGGGTTGCCGTGAACTGCATGTCCTGGACTCTCCTGCAGGCTGACTTCAGTTCAGTTAGGTTGGACCCATGGTAGCACCAGCATGAGGAGTGAGTGGGAGGAGAGAAGATCATGTATTTATTCTCCACGGCCTCCCTGCTTTGGTGCCACACTCTGGCATTGGCCATGTCCTTGTACAACTACTGTTTTCATCAGGGAGTCCTCCTCTACAGTCCTCACTCGAGTGGGGTATTATAACTCTGTGTCCTCCCTGTGTCCCTTTGTTCTTTCGGGTGGTCAAAGCTCCCTAATGTTGTTAGCCTTCCGGTGCCTCACCAACTCTTGTTTGCTTCCTTTTCTTTGCTCATGGCTCTACATGTTCTCCCTGTATTAAAAATTTGGTATGTGAGCCACTGAGATGAATCCAGTGTTCTGTGAGACCCCTGAAAGATAAAGACTGCAACTCTTTCTTTTTTAGTAATTGGTCACTTGAATAAAATAATTGACTGGATAGTTACAGGTTGTTTATAACTGACTTCCAGTAGAAAGACCATTTTGAATAAAGCTGTCTACTTGCCTTCACCTTAGACCTCCCTGGCAAAGACTGATATAACATGCAGTGACTACAGGCCATATCTTTTCAGGAAATTAAAAAAAAAAATTAAAAGAGGTGTCAAAAACCTTGCAGATTCTTTAAGGAGCCTATTAGATTGAGTGGAGATGATTTAGTATTGATGGAGGCATAAAGGGCTTACTCATGATATTTCCGGCTAGCCAAGCAGGAAGGGGATAGAGAAGACCAAGAAAACCTAATCAGCAAGTTTTAACTTGAGGGGGCAAGGTCAGGTTGGACTCCAGTCCATCTTAGCAAAGGAGAAGTTTTCTAGGACATCTTCTTTGGCCAGAAAATGGGGAATAGTTCAAGGATGATCTGAACGTATCAAGAGAACACAGGATTTACAGGGACTCCCACTGGCCAAATCTGGACATTGTGAGCATCAAAATAAATAGTGGCATTAATAGGTAATTCATTGAATAAAATGAGAATCCCTGAGTTCATACCTATATGATTAAATAAAAATGTAAATAAATAAGGGAAAACTCTTCCTTAGAGTAGAATAGCAAATGTAATGATAACGTTAATAATCAATCATGAATAAACGATGGATGCTGTATTCGTTTCCCAGGGCTGCATAACAAATGACCAGAAAGCGGGTGGCTTATAACAACAGGAATTTATTGCCTCAGTTCTGGAGGCGAGAGGTCTGAATGCAGACTGTCCACAGGGCCATGCTCTCTCTGAAGGCTCTAGGGGAATAACCTCTCTTGTCTCTCCCAGTGTCTGGTAGCCCAAAGATTTCCATGACTTGTGGAGGCATAACTCCAGCTTCTGCCTCCATCTTCCTGTGATCGTCTTCCCTCTGCTTCTCTCTGTGTCTACATCTTTTCTTTATTTTGGTAAGCATACCAGTCATACTGGGTTAAAGCCTGGTCTACTCTAGCGTGATCTCACGCTAATTTAGCTAATTTGCGCCTGCAAAGATCCTATTTTCAAATAAGGTAGCATTTGCTGGTACCAATAGTTAGGACTTAGACATAGCTTTTTGGGGCATACGATTCACCTCATAACAGATGCTAAAAGTAATGTGCAAAAATTGGATAAGGAAGAGGACGTATCAGAATCTCAAAAAATCTCTCCTCAAACTGCTGCCTAATTACTAAGGGAAAAAGAGCAACTTTACTATAGAGAAATCTAGCAGATAGCATCTTAATCAAAGTCTCCAAGTTGTCCTATACATCATGTATGGACGGCAATATAAGACAAAGCAACCTCACATGTCCCTGATGTGATAGGCTGAAGTGTAGCATGACATCATTTTTCTGATATGCCTGCCAAAACTGAACGAGCAACTTGACTCTGTTAGCAGGGGGTTCTTGATGCCAAGAATCATCATTGCTTTCATTTTGTTCACTTGAGAGTTAGGAATTTCAGTCTCACATATCGGAAAATACATACCTATTGAGGGCACAACCATAAAGCTTTAGGATTGTGAGAAGAATTAACTAGAAGAAGGAGCTTGAGAAATGGCAATTTAAAAAGAGAACAGAAATAGAAGGCTGGGTGGACTGACAGAAGATCATAGTTCTACTCTTAAACATGTATTTTTTTTTCTTGCTTTGGTTATTAATATTCCAGCTCTTCTGCTTAAATATATTTTATTTCATTTAGAATCTATGGCAAGTCTATTAAACATTTTCTTTCTCCTATTTTTCTCTTCTCAAGCCCTCTATGTGTCAGACATGCACCAGTCCCTCATTATTCTATCAGAGATTTAACCTGCCAGCATGTGTAATTTGCTCATGATTTCTGTATTACTATTCAAACATTAAAGTCTTGCTCAGTTCTAGATCCCAGTGCTGGGTGAAATTCCTTCCTGTGTCAGTGTTGATATTGGTTGTCAACAGGTTTCTGCAATATTTGTGCTTCTCCTACATATTGTAATTGTTTCAATTTATAGTATATTATTCCTCTAGTTTGGAAGTCTTTTTTTTTAGTTTGTAGGCCAGCTTTGCAAATGCAAATTCAAGAACACTTTAATCATAGTCCCAAGACACCAGAAATACATTTTAAATAAAAGATAGAGGGAGTAGGAGCCTTTAGATAATGCCTTTTCTTTAAAGTAATGAAATCACACAAGATATCTGCCTTTGGATTTAGAATGAGAGGTACAGTCATTTATCAGAGGGCTTTGTTAACAGCTACTGAAATATCTATAAAGACACATGCGTATATATTTCTCTTTTCTACTCTGGGCACTTACATTGAATGTGAAGTTACAGAAACAATTGTGATTTTTTGATGTAAAATGAATATACCAAAAGAGTTGAAATATATTTCTGTAACTACAAACATACTTTCATTTATTAAGGGCCACAATCAAAAAAATTTCAAATCAAATAGCCTTGAAAACAGAATACAATAAAAAGCCAAAGCCATGACCTTACTAATTGTATTCTAGTGTAGAAGTTATCCAGCATTTCTTATTTTTATTCTTCTTCTTTTGGAAACTGTGAGAGACCCTGAAGAACTGGGATACTTTTCTGCCATGGCCCTCACATTTTCTTGTCCCTCACTGAGATTTTTTTTTTTAAGAATTTACTCATTTACAACATTTTTAATTTTCTTTTCAGATTTTAAAGGCAAAATAATTTCATGAAATTATCCACTTTATTTATTAAGCAAATTTTTAAAATGTTTGTAGAACTTTTTGGAACTGAGAACAATATTTTAAGGTGCTGATTCTTTTCATCTTTCTTTCCATTTCACTTTGCAAAGCCTCACGGAGTCCGTGTGCTAATTTTACCAATGATTTCTATCCACATCTAATCAGACAAGGTCACAGTAGTGTCTAGCTCTTCTTTAATATGTGTATGTATTTCCTACAAAATCCTGCTTGCTTAACAGGTTCATTTTTATTCTGTATGGCCAACCTAAGGAAGTGGAAAAGCCAGAATTTAATTTCAGACTTCCCCAACTGTCAAGTTTTGTACTCAAACAAACTAGTCATTGCTGTCCCTCACAAGGAAAGCTGTCTCTCACATAGAAAGAGCCTTCCTCTTGGAAGATTATGTCTCTTAAAAGGTTGTTTTGAAATGTTGATGTACCATATAAGTAAAAAAATTCTCCAGGCAGATTAAATGCATATATAAATTTATAATAGCCCACTGACTCCAGTTGGCAGAGTTGTAGCTTTAGGATAAGTGGCAAAACACTTTCCAAAGAAGTTTGGAGACTCTTTTTTGTCTTTCTGCCAAGCCCTCCCCACTGAATCTCACGCACTGACTAATGCATCTGCTTGTTTGTGTAAGAATCCAGGGAATGGTCTTTATTGATGCTGGTGAACGAGAAGACTTTCTTTGGAGGTCTATCTGAATTCTTGACTTGGACACGTTTTGACTTCGATTTTTCTAATGTCTGTCCTACTGGTTGTGCTTCAGCACTAGCAAAATGTGTGCTTGTAGCTTTTCATTTATATTCAGTAAGCTGAAATATGAAATATATTACGTAATTTAAAAATGTTAATTATGAAAAATACATATTTTTAAATAAGAAATAATGGTATAAAATTCCGATTTAATCAGTTATTTTAAATATTTTCTAGTAATTATCCTAAATGATATTCTTATACCTCATCTGCTTTTACTGATCCATCAATATTAGAAAATACCGATTTTCTTTCCGCTATACAAAAAAAATTTTTTTGTTTTTATATAAATGAATAAATTAGAATTCCCGTGCTTTCTTCCAACTTTTCCTACTGACCCTCCCATTTCTATCTAGTTATTTCATTACTTCCTTATCAGTGCTCACTGCAAAGTAATTGATCTTTTTCATTGTTGTTTTGTATTCCATTATATAAACATACCATCCAACCAACCAGCCCTTTGCCATCAAGGCAATTCCGACTCAAAGCAACCCTACAGAACAGAGTGGAACTGCCCCATAGGGTTTCCAAGGCTGTGATCTCTAGGGACAAAGACTGCCACATCTTTCTCCAACAGAGCGTCTGGTGAGTTTGAACCACTGACATTTCAGTTAGCAGCCTAACGCTTAACCACTACACCACCAGGGCTCCTTAAATATACCACAGTGTATTTAATTCTCATGTATACAGACAATTGAAGTGTTTCCCACTTGGGGTTAATGAATAATATTACTTGTTAATATTACTGTACATGATTGTTGATGGCCATAAGCACTCACTTCTATTGTGTATATAACTCAGAGTCAGAATTGATGCGACAGCAAAAGGTTTGAGTTTTTTTTTTTTTGAGGGAGGACTTTCTATAACTCAGAGTAGAATTGCTCCGTTATAAGTTATTTGTGTGTTTAGCTTTGATAGATATTGTATATTTAGCTTTCAGAAATACTGCCAAATAATTTTCCAGCAAAGAGATATGTTGATTGGAGTATTAATGTTTGAGAATTCTATTTGATCCACATCTTCACCAACACTGGATATTTTCAGTCTTTTTAAATTCTAGTCATTCTAGTTGGGAAGTAGTAGTATTTTATCGTGGTTGTAATTTGCAGTTAGCTGAAGACTAATGATGCTGAACACTTTTTCTTACTTCTACTGAGCCCTGGTGATGCAGTGGTTCATAGCGTGGCTGTTAACCAAGAGTTCGGTAGTTCAAATTCACCAGTGGCTCCATGGAAATCCTACGGAACAGTTCTACTCTGTCTTATAGGGTCACTATGAGTCGGAGCAATAGATTCATTTTTTTTGTTTGTTTTTACTGGACATTTGGATATCCTCTTTGTCTAAGTGGTTGTTGAAGAATTTTGCTCATTTTTATTTATTTTTTGTTATAATTTTTCTAATCCCCACAAAAAAGAAAAATACTCATGTTATTTTAATTGAAAGAAGAATGACTCTATTGATCAGTTTGGAGAGAACTTAAATCCAACAACATGTTCTATCCCTCCATTTATTTGGAATTTTCGTGATACTTCTCAGCATGGTTTTGCTGTTTAAAATTAGAGGCCTTGAATGTATTTCAGTATAATTTCTAAGTTTACAGGGCTTTTATTTGTGTTATTGTAAATGGCATTTATTAGTTTCTTTTTTTAAAACTTTTAGCTTACTAAATTGATTTATTAATTCTAATATTTTTGTAGATTCTTTTGGATTATCTAAGTACACAATCATGTCAACTGCAAATGCTGAAAGTTTAAAGCTTCTTTACAATCTCTACCTTCTTAATATATTTTCTTGTCTTATTGCACTGGGTAGGCCCTACAGTACAATGCTGAATAAAATTAGAGATGGTGACCATTGTTGTTCTCCACCTCTGGAAAAAGATAACAAAGCTCATTACTAAGTAATATGTTTGCTGTAAGTTCTTATCTCGGTGTAATTTTAGGCTAACGACATTTTCTTCTGTTTGTAATTTGTAGGATTTTTTTTTTTTTTTAAATCATGAATGGGTATTGAATTTTATGGAATGCTTTTTCTAAATATACTGAGAAGATCATATGGTTTTTCTCCTTTATGTCATTAATATGATGAATTACACTGATTGGTTTTTTAATATTAAAAACCAACCTTACAATCCTCTAATAAACCCCACTTGGTTATTTTATATATATAGTCACCAAATTCAATTTGCTAATAATTTCCTTAAAATTCCAGCAAAGCTGTTCATTGGAGGTTTAGGCTTATAATTTTCCTTCCTGGCAATGTCCTAGTCAGGTTTTGCTATCAAGGTTATGCAAACTCCATGTTATTTGTGAAAGCATTCTTCATGGAGCATGGTGGTTAACAGCACAAGGTCTGAAGTCAGACTACCTGGGTTCTCATTTCAGCTCCATTATTTACTGACTATGTAGCTTTGATCAAATTTTAGACATTTGTGTCAGACTACCTAGATTCAAATCTCAGCTCATACTAGCAAATTATTCACTATATTAAAGTTTTAATTCACTGTATTAGAATTTACTTCCACATGTTAATAATAATAATCGCACTTACTTTATAGGGTCGGTGTGATAACTAAATGAGATGATCTATGCAATGTATTCAGTACAGCTCCCGGCACAATATTGCACACCAACACACACATACACAGAGGACTGATTGTGTCAGCTGAGTCTAGGCATATCTTGAATTTATCACTTTTTTTTTTTAATCTGGACTTTAGTGTCACTACTTATTCATATTCTATCTTCTAACCCAACACTTAAAACATTTTCTTAACTTTAATAGGAAAAACAATTCTTACTTTCAATGTGCCTTACTCTGTGCCTATCTAAGGTGGCTAGTAACTGTGCTTTGATTTGTTCATTAATACACACCAGGTAATTTTGATTTTAGAAAATGTCTGGGTCTAAGTTCTGTTTTTTTTTTTTTTTCCAGGCTTTATAATGGATTTATGCTTTTTTGTCAATTTATTTTTCATTTTTATGGGATTTAGGGATGTGAGGGACTTAGATATATGTACTGAGTTCATCATCTTGAACTGAAGGTTCTGTTTTATAGTCTTCATTAGAGAAGAAAATTGTTTAAAAGCATAGCATCTGCATTATTATTACAAAGTTAAGGGTGATTGAGAGATTCCAATGGACAGAGTATACCAGTTCTTTTTATTTAGGTAAAGGAGCAAGATTTTAACTGTATGGAGGCAATGGTACATAGCTGGAGATTCAGCCACAGTCTCCATGGTAGACATACAAGTGCCCTGTCCTTCAGAGTTCCCTTATGTGGGTGATGGTGACTGAGCAAGAGGAGAAAGGCAAGGATCATTGTGGAGCCTAGAAAGCTCAACCTAAAGTCTGCTCAGGGTAAAGGGAGAGTGTTCTTTGTTCCTTGTGGCCCAGATATGGCTGCTGAAAACTCTAACTCAAATGTGTCAAAGTTTTAATGTTTCTAATTTTGGGAATACTTATCTCCATTCCTTTTATCAGTTCACGGGCTAAGGTGAACCAATTCAAACATACCGCTGAGCAAATATTTCAGACTGGCATGAATCAAATGTTTGATTCCAGGGGTCTCTGGAATCTGACCATCTGACCAAGGACTGCCTAAAGTCCTATCTCCATAGCTTCCACTGTTGCTAAGACAGTAAGTGAATGATAAGAATAGTATGTTAAGTATGTTTCCATTTATGTAAAATTGGGGGGCAATAAACAGACATATGCATGTTAATGGTTGCCCCTTGGGACAAGTTATTGGAAATCTGCCAAGGTAGCCTGATTTTCCTTTCATTAAATACTCATTCAAATAATTTGAAACACACACACACACATTTCAATTACAATTTCCAATTAACTTAAAACAAATTATCTCTTTATACAGTTAATATTTTTAAAGAAATAGACGTGGCTGTTCCTTCTGTGAATAAGTCTCTCTGGCATAATGAAATTGTCCTCTTATCTTTCCACCAATAAAAGCTAGAAATAGCAAAAGAATATAGCTGATGAGATATTACAAAATCCTGACTATAGATACATTAGGTGCGAGCCAGGAACTTTTCCCTAAGTATCAAATAGACATGTGGATAAGTTTCATGACTGACTCTTGAATAAAATTGGAATTAAGAGTTTGAAAAAGGGTATAGAATATATAACTTTTTTAACACATTGACTTCCTGTGGTTTGAAAAGGAATACATACCTATTAAAAGATCTAATTCGCATTCCCATATAGGATCGCTATGAGTTGGTATCCACTCAACAGCAAAGGGTTTAGTTTTTTGGTATGTAGCTAATTTATTCAGCTGGTGAAGTCTAGTTTAAGTTATTGAGAAATTATCAAAACTTAGTTAGTACTCAGGGCTGCCAAGTAAGCAGAGCTTGTAGCTGAACTCACTTCTAAGCTTTGGTAGATTTGCTTTACCTGGAAAAAAAAGAAAAAAAGTTTTTTATATTTTAATATTCTATTATATACCTTTGTGTATGTGTATGAATTTAACCTGCTGGAATAAATGCTTCTCAATATAACCTATGAAATTTCAAACCAAGTCAAAACCATTTGCCTTGGTGCAGTAGGAATTTAACTTGATGAAAATTATCCCTAAAATGTCATTGAAATCCTTCCAGGTCCAATAGAAACTGAGGTTCCTCCTTTTGCCTGCGTTTCCAGGATTCCATAGGAAACCACTGCCGTCTGCACTGTACGCTAACGATGAGCTGGATGTTTGCAAGAAAGCCAATATGTTCTTACACTGCTGTTTGAGACAAGTAATAATCAGTTTGTCATTAATGTCATGCTGCGATCAGGCTTTGACAAGGTTTGCAAATAACTTGAAAGGAATTGCTCATCCCTGAACATTACAGATCAAAACCAGACCTGAACAAAAACTAGAAGTCTGCTGCGCACCAGCTGCAATGTCTCTGGGAATGCGCTGTGCATTAGCAGAAGCAGCGGTGGAGAGAACAACCAAATCTCCACGTCCCCTCACTTTCTTGTTTTTGTTTTTTTTTTTAATTGAACAGAGCTCTTCTCATGTTCTGTCCTGGGAACGCACAATACAAACCATGAAATAACCGCATGGAACTCCCAACCTGGTTGGATGTACCAGTTGTATTATTTCTAAAGATGATTGAAAAAACAAATAGTATTTCCATCTGTGGTGTGGTTTGTTCTCTTAACTCCTAGGCTAAAGCAGGAAGGATATCTCATCAAACCCAGGACTCCCATCAGGGAGGGGATTGTGTACACAAACCATTGAGCCACAAATTGCTTTCTTTTTCTCTCCTTCCCTTCCTTCTTAAAAAAGCAAACAAACAGAAAAGCTGTTGAATTGACTCTGACTCATGGTGACCCCATGCATGTCAGAGCAGAACTGTGCTCCACAGGGTTTTCAGTGTCTGATTTTCCAGAAGCAGATCACCAGACCTTTCTTCTTTGATACCTCTGAGTGGACTTGAACCACCAAACTTTTGCTTAATAGCCAAACGCATTAACTCTTTGCACCACCCAGGGATTCCATCCACCCCATGTTGTTGTTGTAGTTTGGTGCCATTGAGTTGGTTCTGACTCACAGCAGCCCTATGTACGACAGAAACAGTCCTTCACACTCCTCACAATCTTTGCTCTGCTCGAGCCCATCTTTGCAGCCACTGTGTCAATCTATGTCTTTGAGGGTCTTCCTCTTTTTTTTTTTTTTGAACCTTTGCCGTACCAAGCATGAGGTCCTTCTCCAGGGACTGGTCCCTCCAGATAACATGTCCAAAGCATGAAAGAACAAGTTGCAAAATCCTCACTCCTAAGGAACATTCTGGCGATATTTCTTCCAAGACAGATTTGTTTGTTCTTCTGGCAGTCCATGGTATATTCGATGTTCTTTGCCAACATCATAATTCAAAAGCATGAATTCTTCTTCCATTTTCCTTATTCCTTGTCCAGCTTTCACATGCATATGAGGCAATTAAAAATATCGTGGCTGGGGTCAGACACAGCTTAGTCCTCAAAGTGACATCTTTTTTTCTAAGACTTTAAAGAGGTCTTTTGCAGCAGATATGCCCAGTGTAATATATCCTTTGATTTCTTGACTGCTGCTTCATGGGCGTTGATTGTGGATCCAAGTAAAATGAAATCCTTGACCACTTCAGTCTTTTCTCCATTTATCGTGATGTTGCTTATTGGTTCAGTTGTGAGGATTTTTGTTTTCTTTATGTTGAGGTGTAATCCATAGTGAAGACTGTCTTTGATCTTCATCAGTAAGTGCTTTGAGTGCTCTCCACTTTTAGCAAGTCAGGTTGTGTCTCCTGCATGTCACCTGTTAATGAGTCTTCCTCCAATCCTGATGCTGAGTTCTTCTTCATATAGTCCAGCTTCTTGAATTATTTGTTCATCATACATATATAATAAGTATGGTGAGAGGATAAAATCCTGGATATATTTCTTCATACACGAAGAAAGCAAAAAGTCATTAAAAAAGAGAAAAGGAAGAAAAAACAAAAATGATGTCAGAAGAGACTCTGAAACTTGCTCTTGAATGTAGGGCAGTTAGAGAGAATGGAATAAATATGAAGTAAAAGAGCTGAACAGAAGATTTCAAAAGGCAGCTGGAGAAGACAAAGTATTATAATGAAATGTGCAAAGATCTGGAGTCAGAAAACCAAAAGGGAAAGACACTCTCTGTATTTCTCAAACTGAAAGAACTGAAGAAAAATTCAAGACTTGAGCTGCAATATTGAAAGATTCCATGGAGAAAATATTCAAAAGAAGATGGGAGGAATATAAAGAATCAGACTATGAAGAAGGACCTGGTGGTCTACTTCTGAAAAAATTGGCCAGTGAAAACCTCATGAAAAGCAGTGAAATATGGTCTGATATAGTGCCGGAAGATGAGCCCCTCAGATTGGAAGGCACTCAAAAGACGAGTGGGGAAGAGCTGCCTCCTCAGAGTCGGCCCTAATGACATGGATGGAGTCACGCTTTTGGACCTTCATTTGCTAATATGGCATGATTCAAAATGAGAAGAAGAAGCTGCAAACATCCATTAATAATTGGAATGTGGAATGTATAAACTATGAATCTAGGAAAATTGGAAGTGGTCAAAAATGAAAGGGAATGCATCTATGTCATAGGCATTAGTGAGCTGGAAAGGACTGGTATTGGCGATTTTAAATCAGATAATCATATGTTTTACTATGCTGAGAATGACAGGTTGAAGAGGAATGACAACACATTCATTGTCAAAAAGACTATTTCAAGATCTATCTTGAAGTACAATGCTGTCGGTGATGGGATAATATACATACATCTAAAAGGAAGACCAGTTAATATGACTATTATTCAAATTTATGCAGAAGCTACTAAGGCCAAAGATTAAGAAACTGATGATTTTTAGCAACTTCTGCAGTCTGAAATTGATCAAACATGCAATCAAAATGCATTGATAATTACTGATGATGGAAATGTGAAAGTTGGAAACAAGGAAGAAGGATTGGTAGTTGGAAAACACAGCCCTGGTCACAGAAACACCAGAGATGGCATGATAGAATTTTGCAAGACCAATGACTTATTCATTGCAAATATCTTTTTTTCACCAACATAAATGGCATCTATACACATGAACCTCACCAGATGGAGTACACAGAAATCAAATTGACTCCATCTGTGGAAAGAGACGATGCGGAAGTTCAATATCATCAGTCAGAACAAGGCCAGGGGCCGACTAGGAACAGGCCATCAATTACTCACACTCAAGTTCGAGTTGAAACTGAAGAAAATTAAAACAAGGCCACGAGAGTCAAAGTACGACCTTGAACTTAGAGAGCATCTCAAGAACAGATCTGACACATTAAACACTAATGACAGAAGATCAGAGGAGTTGTGGGATGACATCAACCACATCTGCCCCACAGAGGGGCCAAAATGTGCGTTATTTGTTCACTGCCGTTTCTGACACTTGTTAATTTGCAGGCTTTCCCAGTCATAGAAGAGAAGTTAAACATATATAGAACTTTGGAAACACTTCCTTTGGAAGAAAAGGCCCTGTTTTTTTTTTTTTTTTAAGTATCAGCTGTCTGCTCAGAGATTCAAAACATGTTTGTACATAGTGTTTGTATAAATAGCTGACAGACTCTTGACATATGGTTTTAAGCATTCATGAATTATGCCTAAAATTGGAGTATAGATTTGGAATGTGAACTCATTGTTAATTTTATTTTACAATAAGAGAAGTTAGTTCAGAGTTATCTTGTTGTCCTTTACAAGAATCCCTGGAAAGTAAGTGCTCCTGAGGTAGCACAAAGCATTTGAAGTCGAGACTATAATGAAGGGAAAAAGTAAGGACATCGTAAGTGAAAAGTCCACATCCCCAAAAATAAAGTAGACATAAAACACACTTAAGAGCCCATTCCATTGTATACCAATGTCCACTGTAGCATTATTCATAATAGTCAAGAGGTGGAAACAACCGAAGTGTCCATCGACAGAAGAATGGATAAACAAAATGTGGTGTATACAGACAATGGAATATTTTTCAGTCATAAAGAGAAATGAAGTTCTAATACATGCTCCAACTTGGAGGAACCTCGAAAACATTATGAGAAGTGAAAAAGGTCAGACACAAAAAGGCAAATATAGTATGAGCCCACTTATACACAATATCTAGAACAGGCAACTGGATAGAGACCAAAGTTGATTAGTGGCTCCCATGAGTGGGAGCAAGAGGGTAAAGGGGACTTATTGCTTAAAGAGTACTGAGTTTCTGTTTGGGGTGATGAAAAACTTTTGGAAATAGATATTGGTGTTGGCTGTACACAGCATGGTGAATGTAGTACATGTCAGTGTACTGTACACTCAAAAATGGTTAAAATGGCACATTTTGTGTTATACATATTTTTTGCCACAGTAAAAAACTTTTTTAAATATCTGGAAATATGCTACAAAATAGTAAAATAAAATTCTCATTCTATGTGATTACAGTCACTTGAGGCTACAGGCCACATAGTTCTAGAAGGAATCGTCCAATACAGTGTCCATCTAATAAACATATACTGAGTACTATAACCTTGACTCAGCACTGTGTTAGATTTATGAGAGATAAGCATGATCTATAAGAATTAAACTCCTTTTAAAAGGAGTTTATAATCTGATTATGGAAAAGATACTAATATAAATAAATAAATAGCAGTAATGTTATGAAATTGTATAAAATAAGCACTGAAACATGAGCCACAACCCATTCTTGCACTACACTAAGGATTTATAACAATTATACATCAGCAACTTCTTTAAATCATATTCGCGTGCCCCCCAACTTCTCCAGCTCTCTGAGTTAACTCTTTCCTCTACCATTCAAACATAATCCATGTAATCTATGAATACAGGAAGTTCAGACCCTACCTCTGCTATTTCTGAAGTTCCTCACAGAGTGGACTGTGCTTCGATGTCTAGGCTGTCATCTGTCACCTCTCTATTTTGACTGTAGAATTGGGATTCTTCAGCAGTTGCCTGCGTCCATCCTGCCATCAGTTCTAGATTGCTGAGCCTATTCTGTCTAGTAGATTTCACCTCGGGACATGGATATACACTCACACATTTGCTTCCCTACAGCAGTTTCCCTAGTGTTCTTTTGGTTTAAAAACTCAACTTCAGAGGATTGTATCAGGGAACTAAAATGCAGGAAAAATATCAAAACTGACTACAAAGTAGCCCTTCTCCTAGAATGTATCAACCATACCTGCTCATTTTGCCCACATCATACTGCAAAGTCCTTCAATCTTCCTTGGGGTTGGAAACCCTCCCTTCTGTTTTCCCAACTACCTAAATCTCCAACCAACCTTCTCAAGGATTCCTAATGCAAATCCCTGAATCTGTTAACAGGGCAGTGCTTCAGAGGTGTGGCCTGCACAGAGTGAAGCCAAGACCTAACCAAACCAGTTGCCTTCATGTGGATTCAGCCAGAAGCAGATAGCCAGGCCTTTCTTCCTAGATGCCTTTGGGTAGGCTTGAACCACCTACCTTTCAGTGAGCAGTGGAGTGTGTGTGTTAACAGTTTGCACCACCCAGGAACTCCCGGAGTGAAACCAGGTTTTATATCAATTGACAGAGCCCTTTAGACCTTCGCATCTCAAACACTTCTTGCAGGGTAAGCTCTGGGCCTTATTAAGATTTTTAACTCTGATGTACTGAAACAAAGACTTATTTCAACATGAGTTGGAATCTGCTCGAGAGCAACTGGTTTCATAAGCTAATAAGATTAACAAGACTAGGTGGACACTGATACCTGTTCTTCACATAAGAGTCATTAATATTCATATGATAAAAATTCCTGGATAGTATTAATTGAATCTTGCCTAAAAATGCAGTTAGATTTACCTAATTTGTGACATTAGTCACTCAAATACACAAGTCTACCTTGAATCTCAAGAATCGTTATGTATTTGTTAACTGCTGAAAGGATTTACACAGCACAGGGTATGATATTTCCCATGGAAGGAAGGCATTTAAGACATAATCTATTTTATTACTGGAACCCAGTATTCTAATTAAGACAGTTAATTTTTTTAAATAATTACTTTCCTGGAAACTAAAATATTAATGCAATGACACTGCTCAATGTTTAACAAAAAATTTTTTCAGTTTCCAATATATCATATTGAGGACTATCAATAAACATGTTTATTACCCTACTTCCTAGATTCATCCTTATTTTCCTGTCTATGACAGTACTGAAAAAATTAAGTTAACCTAGAATTCTCATTGTGGAAAACTAAACTGTGATTGTAATATAGCTATCTTGAAAAGTCCATAAGAAAATCATATTCTCAAACAGTGTGACTTCCTTTAAGTGTTATGCTTCTCAATTCCATTGTAAACACCCCAGCAAGGTTTCAAAAAATCTTAAGGGATAACCAATTGTTCTACGGGACTTGGAGGTAATTGGGCACAGAACCAAGGACAGAGTTCTATGGCAGTTTTCTAGAGACCTTCCAGTGCACTCGTGTTCCTCCACTAAGTCATTGGTTCAACAAATATTTACTGGATGCCTGCTAGGAAAGCGCTGTGCTGGGAGCCAGTGAGTCAACAGTGAACAAGACAGCCAAGCACTGGCCTTCAAGGAGCTTACATGATAGTAAAAGAGACAAAGGACAACCAAGGACACAAATAAATAACATAACACATTGTATTGAGGGCAAGGAAAGAAGTAAACGGTATTATGATAAAGTAAAAAATCCAAACGTTCTTAACCGTAAAAAAAGGTCAACTTCAATTACAGAAAAAAAAAATCAGTTAAAACTACAATGACAGTATTTTCACCATCTTATTGATAAAGACTGAAAACTTTGATAGAGCATTCTACGGGCAAGAGTGAAGGAAACAAGTATTTTGATTGAGCATATAAATCAATTCATCCCGAGTAGAAGGCAATCTAACTATATATCAATATATTAAAACACATAACTTTTGTCCCTTATTTCAGAAACAGGAATGGAGCCTATAAATTTGTCCTGATATGTACCAAATGGTGTCATAGACAAGGTTACTCATTACAACGTTTTTAGTGGAAAAAGATTTGAAAATTATCTAAAAATTCATCTATTAAAAAAATGAACCAAACAACTTGCCTTTGAGATCATGCCTGCTCATGGAGGCTCCATGTGGTACAGAGTAGAACTGTGCTCCACAGGGGTCTCAATAGCTGATTTTTCAGAAGTAGATCACCAGGCCTTTCTTCCAAGGTGCTGCGGAGTTGACTGGAATCTCCAACCTTTAGGTTAGTTGTTGTTCCTGTTGTTAGGTGCCATCCAGTTGATTCTCACAGTGACCCTATGTACAACAGAATGAAACACTGCCCAGTCTTGTACCATCCTCACAATGCTTGCAGCCACTGTGTCAATCCATCTCATTGAAGGTCTTCTTCTTTTTTGATGACCCTCTAATTTACCAAGCATGATGTCCTTCTTCAGAGACTGTTCTCTTCTGAGAACATGTCCGAAGTATGTGAGACATACTTGCTTCTAAGGAACATTCTGGCTGTACTCCTTCCAAGACAGATTTCTTCATTCTTCTGGCAGACCACTGTATATTCAGTATTTCTCGATGACACCATAAATCAAAGGCATCAATCAATCTTCCTTATTCATTGTCTGGCTCTCACATGCATACCAGACAATAGAAAATACCATGTGTCATGGACTGAATATCTGTCAACTTGGCTAGGTCAAGATTCCTTTGTATGATTGTATGATTGTCTGCCATTTTTTCTTCTGATGTGATTTCCCTATATGTTGTGAACCCTATCACTATGATCTAATAAGATGGATTAGCGGCAATTATACTGATGAGGTCTACAAGATTAAGTAGTGTCTTAAGCCAATTTCTTTTGAGATATAAAAGAGAGAAGTGAGCAGGGAGACATGGGAACCTCATACCACGAAGAAAGCAGTGCTGGAAGCAGAGGATGTCCTTTGGACCTGAAGTTCCCATGCTGCGATGATGTTCCACAAGGACCTTCCTTCAGAGCCAACATAGAGAGAAACCTTTCCCTGGAACCAGTGCCCTGAATTCGGACTTCTAGACTACTGGGCTGTGAAAGAATTAACTTCTCTTTGTTAAAGCCATCCACTTGTGGTATTTCTGTTATAGCAGGACTTGATGACTATGACACCGTGGCTTGGGTCAGGTGTACTTTAGTCGTCAAGGTGACATCTTTGCTTTTGAACACTTTAAAGAGCTCTTTTGTAGCAGATTTGCCCAATGCAATGCATAGTTTAATTTCTTGACAGCTGCTTCCATGGGTGTTGTTTGTGGATCCAAGTAAAATGAAATCCTTTATAACTTCAATCTTTTCTCTGTTTACCATGATGTTGCTTATTGGTTGAGTTGTGAAAATTTTTGTTTTCTTTATGTTCTTTATATTCATCCTTATTTTCCTTTCTATGACTTTATTAAAAAAATTAAGTTAATCCATACTGAAGGCTATAGTCTTTGATCTTCATCAGTAAGTGTTTTAAGGCCTCTTCACTTTCAGCAACCAAGGTTGTGTTATATGCATATTGTAGGTTGTAAACGAGTCTTTCTCCAATCCTGATGCCGCATTCTTCTTTACATAATCCAACATCTTGGATTATTTGCTTAGTATAGATTGAATAACTATGGTGAAAGGATACAATGATGATGCATACTTTTTCTGATTTTAAACTACACAGTAACCCCTTGTTCTGTTTGAACAACTGCCTCTTGGCCTATGTACAGTTTCTGAATGAGCACAGTTAAATGCTTGGAATTCCCATTCTTCATAATGTTATCCATAATTTGTTATAACCCACACAATCAAATTCCTTTATGTAGTCAATAAAATACAGGTAAAAAAAAATCTTTCTGGTATTCTCTGCTTTCAGCCAAGATCCATCTGACATCAGCATCAATATTCCTTGTTCCATGTCCTCTTCTGCATCCAGCTAGAATTTCTGGCAGTTCCCTACTGATGTGCTGTTTTGTACCATTTCTGATGTACCATTTTTGAATTATCTTCAGCAAAATTTTACTTGCATTTGATATTAATGATATTGTTAGATAATTTCCACATTCGGTTGAATCACCTTTCTTTGGAATCAGCATGTATATGGATCTCTTCCAGTCAGTTGGCCAGGTAGCTGTCTTCCAAATTTCTTGGCATAGATGACTGAAAGCTTCCAGCATTGCATCCATTTATTGAAACATCTCATTTGGTATTCCGTCAATTCCTGGAGCCTTGTGTTTTGGCAATGCCTTCAGTGTAGCTTGGACTTCCTCCTTCAGTACCATCAGTTCTTGATCACATGCTACCTCCTGAAATGGTTGAATGCCGACCTTTTTTTTTTTTGGTACAGTGACTCCATGTATTCCTTCCACCTTCTTTTGATGCTTCCTGCATTGTTCAATATTTTACCCATAGAATTCTTCAGTATTGCAACTTGTGGCTTGAATTTTTCATCAGTTCTTCCAGCTTGAGAAATGCCTTCAGTGTTCTTTCCTTTTGATTTTCCAACTCCATGTCTTTGCACATTTCATTATAATACTTTACTTTGTCTTCTTTAGTTGTCCTTTGGAATCTTCTGTTCATCTCTTTTACTTTGTCATTTCTTCCATTTGCTTTAGCTGCTCTGCATTCTAGAATAAGTCTCAGAGTCTCTTCTGACATCATTTCGGCCTTTTCTTTCTTTCCTGTCTTTTTAATGGCCTTTTGCTTTCTTCATGTATGATGTTCCTGGTGTCTTCCTACAACTCCATTCTTGAGATGGTCTCCAAATTCAGGTGGGATGTACTCAAGGTCATACTTTGGATCTTATGGGCTTGTTTTAATTTTCTTCAGCTTTACTTTGAACTTGCATATGAGCAATTGATGGCCTGTTCCACAGTCAGCCCCTGGACTTGTTTTGACTGATGATATTGAGTTCCTCTATTGTCTCTTTTCACAAATGTGTTAGATTTGATTCCTGTGTATTCTGTGTGGCAAGGTCCACGTGTACAGTCATTGTTTATGGTTTTGAAAAAGATATTTCCAATGAATATTTGTTGCTTTTGCAAAATTCTATCATGCAAGATGTTATTTTGAGGACTAAGTTGAGCCTGACTCAAGCCACAGTATTTTTAATTGCCTCATATGCATGTGAGAGTTCGGCAATGCATAAAGAAGGCTGAAGAAGAATTAATGCTTTTGAATTATAGTGTTGGTGAAGAATATTGAATATACTATTGACTACCAGAATGAACAATCTGTCTTGGAAGAAATATAGCCAAAATGCTCCATAGAAGTGAGGATGGCAAGACTTTGTCTCACGTACTTTGGATATGTTTTTGGGAGAGACCATTCTCTGGAGAAGGACATTATACTTCATAAAGTAGAGAGGGTCAGTGAAAAAGAGGAAGATCCTCAAGGAGATGTATTGACCCAGTGGCTGCAACAACAGGCTCAAACGTAGCAAGAATTGTGAGGCTGGTGCAGAACTGGGCAGTGTTTCATGCTGTAGTATATGGGGTCGCTGAGTCGGAACTGACTCAACAAGGCCTAATAATGTCAACAAAAATATCTCTAAAAGCACAGTGGGAAGGAGTTTTTTTTTTTTTTTAACGTACCTAATTCCTTTTTCACCTTTTTTATTTTGAACTATGTAAACATATTATCTTTTTAAAAAAATGTTAAATAAGTTTGTAAATATAATTCCCGGTAGTGTCAACTATGTGATTCTCATCATCAGTTCTATAATCTGTAGGATCTGAGAGCAATTTGCTTAAAAAATTCACTGATCGTGTCTTATTTTCAGTTCAACGAAAACATGTCAGAGCATATTGGGTTCCAGGTACTGTGCTTTTGGGACTCAGAGTTAAAATACAGACACTGTCCTGAGGAGTGTACAGTCTTATGGAGGAATGAGATATTTCTTTAAAAAGTATATTGTGATAAATGTAATTACTAAAGATAAAAAGACTTTTACATTCTACAATAACTTTCAAGATTCTTCTAGAGTTACCATAAAGTATTGGGTTTAAATATTTACTAAAATTTCCAGCTTATTATTTGAAAAATACAGTTTATTTGATGTAAACCTCTAAATTATTAAGGGGCATATCGTTCCAATATTATTAGAATACATGTAATGAAAATCTTTTATTCAATGGATATGGAAAAGGAATATTTTAAAAACCTGCATTAAACACAAATTTATTGCTCATAATTTATTGCACATAAAAATTTCATATTTATTGCTATGACTACATGAAAAATTCCTTAAGAGTTTTCCCCTCAGAATTTCAAAATTCCCTCAGAAATTATATGTAACAGACTTCAAATAACAATGTGAACAGGTAAATTAACTTCTTTAACATAACTTTTGATCTGTCCTATTTTGTATTATCTACCATTTTACTTTCTACTCATAGTCTTATTAAATGATTTTAAAAGTACCATGATGCATGGAAACCATACATTTTTTGTTTTTGTGTTTAAACAAACACCCAGTTGAGACTAATGGAGGATATATGTTATCCCCCAAAGGAAGAGACAAAAAAAAAAAAAAAAAAAGAGACATGATATTCAAAATAAAACTACAAAGTTGGAAATCTAAATTAGTCACAAAAAGTGACAAAATAGTAATACTATGTGATCAAGTAAGTCATTTATATTTTCCCTTCCATTCAAATGTTGATCCAAAATTTGTAGCATTTAAGCTTATTTAATTAGCATAGTGGGTAGGGGAGTGATAGTTTTTCAGGCAGAAGACAAATAATGTAAAAATGCAAATACAGATACAGGCCTTGAAAAGGGCTTTTGCAAGAGAAACACTCTGAACCTTCATTTGCTTCACAGAAATCTCCTTAGTAAACAGAATTTTCCTTAAACTTCATGCTCTGGTTTAATCCTAATTTCTTTTATTAAAAAGGGAAGGTGATGGTAAGTATCAGTAAGATAATATGTAATTAGAAGAGATTTTCCATCTAGCCATCTAGATAAACTCCCATTTTTAGGTTTTCTTCATTTGAGAAAAAAAGAAAAATAAAATCTGCCATGTCACAGAACATAGCAGCTTGCAATGCAATTCACATACTGTTGTTTTAGCCCACGTGTGGAAATCCAACTAGGATTTTTTTTTTCTTTCCTCACAAGCGGTTCTCAGTAGCAGTTCTGACAATTAATTCTCCCACCATCGAGCATTTATCAGTATGACAGCGCACAGCGTTTTTCCCTCTGCAGGGTTCCTCTCCTTTCAGCCTTCCCTGGAGAGAGAGATGCTGAATTTCCCTTGGTGGTCAGAAAAAGGTAGACATTTCTAAGTTTTCACTCTTCCATTATGCCAGGAGGGAAAGCAGCTTCTGCTAATTCTGGTGACCATGTTATCTAACTCTCCAAACAGAGAAGTGATGGGGAAGGGGGGAGGGAGAAGTTCTGAGAAGCATCCCCTGGTTCTTGTTGCTAGGGCAACTGATACTTGGCATCCTCCAAATAGTCATCATCTGTCACACTTGGGGTATAATTCACAGGCATGCAACACATCTGAGTGGCTTTGGGGGGGGGAAGAAAGTGGGGGAGGGAAGGATGGAGATTCATGTAAATAAGTGCAAGAATTTTAAATAGGTGGGGAAACAAAAGCACATGTCTAACATTTAGAGAAAAGACGGGCTAGGCATAGGAAGAATGCATTCGGGAAAGTATTTGTGTCACTGCTAAATATTAGCCCTTTTTTTTCTATTGCAGGAATTATTTAGTGTCTACCCTTTTCCCCCAGATTTTCTACCCATCTGTCTTTGTTTATAAGAATTCCTTCTCCCCCCAAAAAACCAGTCTTCTATAGTATGACTCCTAACTAAATATGTGCAAAGATTTAGGTACCATTTTCCTTTTCATAAATTCTTACCCAAAACCAAACCTACTTCCATTGAGTCCATTCTGACTCATAGCAACCCTATAGGACGAAGTGGAACTTCCCCATAGGGTTTCCAAGGCTGTAAATCTTAGGGAAACAGACTACAACATCCTTCTCCCATGGAGTGGCTGGAGGGTTCGAACCGCAGACCTTTCAGTTAGCAGCCGAGTGCTTTAACCACTGCACCACCAGGGCTACTTTAATAATCCTTACCAAAAAAAAAAAGCCCGTTGCCATCGAGTCAATTCCAACTCAGAGCAACCCCACAGGACAGAGTAGAACTGCCCCATGCAGTTTCCAAGGAGCACTTGGTGGATTCAAACTGCTGACCTTTTGGCTAGAAGCTGAACTCTTAACCACTATGCCACCAGGGTTTCCTCATTTTCCTTAGGAGGGCAATAATTTATTAGCAAATGATATTTTAAAATATTTTTTCATTGTTTCCCAGACTGTCTGACTCAGAAACAGGCTGGTTTTACTACAAAAGAAACTAAGGTATTTATCACTCAAATAATCATTGAGCAAAACACAGCCATGAGCCCTAAAATACCCTTGGTTAAATCTAAATTGTGCATTTCACTTTTTTTTTTTTAATGTCTTCCTTTACTAGACCTAGGATGTCTGCTTAATCTTTCTAATCATTGTCTCTCTTAACATTATGGGAAAGTTATTATACACCTTGCAAAAAAAAAAAGAAACAAAGACGTACCACTGCTCAAATCATATAGCAGAATAGAAAGCTTTAAAAATACCTGCCATCAAAGTCACATAAAACTCTGACAATTTCAATCTTCCATTTGCATTTGTTAATGTCAGCATCATAAAACGTGAAGGAAACTCATATCAATGTATCACACTTACGAAATGTGTTTAATACCAAATGCATTTTTTTAAAAGTAAGTGGGAAGAAGAAGAAAGAATTTTCACCAAATTGCACTGAATGAATACTAAAAAAAGCATAATGGATTAAAGAGGAAAGAATAAAAGTCTGATAAAGCAACTTCTGGCAAATGCTTAACCAAAAGCTTTTACTTATCCTTAGAGAAATGGAATTGCTAAAGTACTCTTATGAAAACCTAATATAGCCTTTTATATAACCAAAATAAGGAAACTAGACATTAAAGCAAAAAAAATAATTATTTAATTACTAGATTTAATATCGTATGTTAGTTCGACCAAATTAATGGGGCTTCAGTAGGCTTCTGCATGTTTGTCTTTACTGAAATCACCCAGATTCTGTAAACCAATGTACTCACTGCTTGGAACCTAAGGGAAGGATAATCACATAATAGTAGCAATAACGAAAATGACGGCTTGCTTTTGCTAAGCATTTATTACATGCCAGGCATTATCACATACACTTCATAGAGATTAACTCATTTGATGCTCATATCAAGGTAGGCACTGAATTATTCCTCTTGTATGGATTCGGAAATTAAAGGACACAGAAGCTATGCAACAGTCTCAAAATAAATAATCAAGAAAGGGCAGTGCCATGACAGAATCTCTGTTTTTTTTTTACATTAGTGTCATGTACTCTACAGACATTTGGTTGGAAGCTCAGTCTCTGCTTGGGTTAATTATCTCCTTTCACCTGGAATACATCGGTGAGTTTGGGTTGCAGCTTCCCCACCCCTCTTTATACAGCAGATGTTCTTGACTGATCTTCTTTCTGGAACTTTACTTCCCACTCAAGATCCCATTTTACACTTAGCATTTGCTCTGAACCCCAATAACGCAGGTTGAAGCAACTGAGAGGTTCGCTTACGTATTTGCAAGTTTATTCTTTCTCTTGAATCTTTTATCTACTGACATCAGTGTACCATCTCGGTATCCATTCCTTCGTAACATCTTCTACCACTTTCCACTTTGTCCCTTTGGTTTGATGCCTTGGATATCTGAGTATTTGAATTTGAACTTGAATTTACTATGCTTTGGACTTAGGAAATCGGTTGCTGGAAAAACCTCCCTCCCTACACACACACACACACACACACACACTCCTTGCTGATTCTAATTTCTCCCACATTTTCTCCCACATTGTCCAGCATAGCACAGCCTGTATCCTGATATCAAGGATAAAACTTTCACTGAAATAAATCCTGAACATCTTGAGAACAAAGACTGGATCTTGCTAATTTCTATATCTGCTTCCCAAATCAATACCTACCACTGTTCGTTATGCACAGAAGATACTCAGTAAGTGATTGTCAAATTAATTGGGATCATATTCCAGGAAGCTAGCTTTTTTAATTTACATTAATGAGTATACTAATCAGGACAGGCTAAGTTGTACTGTACCTACAAACACATACAAATCTCAGCAGCTTCTCCTAACAATAGTTTATTTTTCACTCCTTTGTCCATACCTTGCAGGTGAGCACAGGAACTTGCTCATCACAGTCACGTTCCCAGGCTAATGGAGCCTCCATCTCAACATACGATCCTACATGGATGAGACAGAAAAAAAATGGAATATGGCAAATGCATAGCTTCTTTAAATTTCTGCCCAGAAGTGACACACATCATCTCCATTCATGTATTTTTGGCCAAAGTAAAAAAAAAAACATGGCCACCCCTAACTTCCAAGAGGAGTCCTTGGGTGGTGCGAGTGGTTCAGCGCTCAGCTGCTAACTGAAATGTTGGAAGTTCAAGCCCACCCAGAGGTGTCTTGTAAAAAAAGTCTGTCGATCTACTTCCAAAATATCAGCCGTTGGAAACCTTAGAGAGCACAGTTCTACTGTGACACACAGGGGGTCACCATGAGTCAGAACTGACTCAACAGCATCTGGAAACCTTCCAAAAGGACAGGGAAGTGCACCCTTCTCTTGGCTTGGAAAGGGAGTTGAACCAGAATATCTGTGAACAGCTGTAATGACTACAGCAAAGGATGTTTTATTTATATGCCTTCTCTTCAGAGCAGACCCTTCAGCTGTAAACTGTCCCCAGTACTGAGAATATTTATTGATAGTCTATACCAATAAATATGGTTAGTTTTTCTTTTGTTTGTTTTGTTTTTTAAGTATGAGAAGCAGACCTCAAATTGCATGTCAAGCAGTGAAGAGAGGAAATGTAATCTCAAAGATATATCAGTGTGGCACATCTCAGAGGAAAAAGTAGGGAGGGAGGAATAGCACCAAACAGTCATGGTTAGGATGCTTTATTCAGGAATGAGAACCTAGTCTCTGTGGCAAGAGTTTTAGAGGAACTTGGATATTGGTCAGATTTCACAGTTTAAAATGTGGAAAGAGATTCTCAGTACATCCAGAAAGCAATATGTTCTTAAGAATATAACTATCTAAATTCCATTTCCTCTCTGACACCTTCATCTGTGAACTTTGTGAAGTTAAGTGCCTTGTTTGTGCTCAGCTTAAAACCACTTGATGGATAAAATATGTGTTCACATTCAAAAAGACTTGAATGTATCTGGATAACTAATAATTCTGCCTGTGAATACTCATGTCTACTAATACATCTGATGATCAAAAAGACCACAGCCTTCAGGGCAGATTGTACCTCGACATAAGAAAACAAGAATCCTCACAACTGGACCAATAAGCAACATCATGATTAACAGAGAAAATACTGAAGTTGTCAAGGATTTCATTTTACTTGAATCTACAATCAATGTCCATGGAAGCAGCAGCCAAGAAATCAGACAACATATTGTGTTGGGTAAATCTGCTGCAAAAGACCTCTTTAAAGTGTTGAAAAGCAAAGATGTCACTTTGAGGACTAAGGTGCACCTGACCCAAACCATAATATTTACAATCGACTCATACACATGCAAAAGCTGGACAGTGGATAAGGAAGACGGAAGAACAGTTGACGCTTTTGAATCATACTGTTGTCGAAGAACATTAACTATACCATGCGCTGCCAGAAGAATGAACAAATCAGTCTTTGACGAAGTACAGCCAGAATGTTCCTTAGAAGCAAAGATGGCAAGGCTTAGCCTCATGTACTTTGGACATCTTATCAGGTGGGACCAGGCCCTGGAGAAGGACATCATGTCTGGTAAAGTGGAGGGTCAGTGAAAAAGAAGACCCTCAATGAGATGGATTGACACAGTGGCTGCAACAATGGGCCCAAGCATAGCAAAGATGGTGAGGATGGGGCAGGATTAGGAGGTGTTTCGTTCTGTTGTACATAACATTGCTATGAGTCAGAACTGACTCAACAGCACCTAACAACAACTAACACATAGATAGATAGACAGATGGATGGATGAATGGATGGATGGATGGATGGATGGGTGGATGGGTGGATGGGTGGATGGGTGGATGGGTGGATGGGTGGATGGGTGGATGGGTGGATGGGTGGATGGGTGGATGGATGGAGAGACAGACAGACAGACAGACAGACAGACAGACAGACAGACAGACAGACAGACAGATAGATAGATAGATAGATAGATAGATGAGTTTATAGTCTGGATGAATTCATGTTTCAGTCACATAAAATCCCCCAGGAATGAATACAAGTTTTAATTATTTTTTTTAAAAAATTGATGTTAAGATTCAGTGTGTTCAAATTTTATACTAGGAAAATCACTAGGTCCAAGAACAGTTTCCATGTCTCTTACATGGTATAGGGAGACACTGGTCCCAGATTATTTTCCCAAAGAGGGAGTATACTATAGGAATCACCACGGGTAGGAGATGCCTTCTTTATCCAATCAATGCTAGCTTTAAAAAATAACAGGAAACCACTACCGATATTCTAGAAAGGGGAAAAGCATAAGGTCAGTGTTATGGATTGAATTGTGTCCCCCCCCAAAATATGTATCAAAACCCTAACCCCTGCACTTATACATAGGACACTGTTTGGAAATAAGGGGTTGTCTTTTGTAATGTTAATGAGGTCATACCACTGCAGGGTGGGTCCTAACCTTGTCATGTTTGAGTTATAAAAAGAGCACAATAGTCAGAGAGACACACGCAGGGAGAAGAGGAGGACAGATGATGAAGTCAGATTCATCTACAAGGCCAGGAATGCCAAGGATTGCTGGCAGCTACCAGAAGCTGAAACGGATAAGAAAGGCCACCCCATACCTCCAGAGTCATGCCTTAAATTCAGACTTCTAGCCTCCTTAACTGTGAGAAATTAAATTTCTGTCCTTTAAAGCCACCCACTTGTGGTATTTGTGCTACGGCAGCATTAGGAAACTAAGCTAGTTCTAGTTGTCAGAAGGGATTAAGAACTGGGTGGTTCTTATAAAAATCTGATGCAAGCCTAAGACCTTGCATGCATAGCTACATGCTAGAGAAAGGGAAGCCTAAAAGTATGGTAAACAGTACATTTGCTAACTCTGTCAGATAGGTGCCGTTGAGTCAGTTCCAACTCCAGGCCACCCTATGTACAACAAAATGAAACACTGCCTGGTCCTGTGCCATCTTCACAATCGTCACTATGTTTCAGCCTATTGTTGAAGCCACTGGATCAATCTACCTCCCTGAGGGTCTTCCTCTTTTTCACTGACCCTCTACTTAATCAAGCATGACGTCCTTCTCCAGGGGCTGCTCCCTCTTGCTAACATGTCCAAAGAATGTAAGACGAAGTCTTACCATCCTCACTTTTTTGGGGGGAAGGGAGATTTTTTGTTTAATTGTGCTTTAAGTGAAAATTTACAGTTAAGTCAGTTTCTTATACAAAAATTTATACACACATCATTATGTGACCCTAGTTGCTCTCCCTATAATGTGACAGCACACTCCTTTCTACCCTGTATTTCCTGTGTCCATTCATTTTTTTTTTTTTATTCAACCAGCTCCTGTCTCTTTCTGCCTTCTCATCTCGCCTCTGGGCAGGAGCTGCGCATTTAGTCTCATGTATCTACTTGAGCTAAGAAGCACACTCTTCACAAGTATCATTTTATGTCTTATACCAAAAAACCCATTACCATGGAGTTGATTCTGACTCTTAGCGACCCTATAGGCCACAGTAGAACTGCCTCCATAGAGTTTCCAAGGAGTGTCTGGTGGGTTCGAACCTACAACCATTTTAGTTAGCAGCCGTAGCACTTAACCACTACAACACCAGGGTTTCCTATGTCTTATAAAATAGTACAGTCTAATCTTTGTCTGAAGAGTTGGCTTTGGGAATGGTTTTAGTTTTGAGCTAACAGAGAGTCCAGGGACCATGTCTTCTGAGGTCCCTCCAATCTCAGTCAGACCATTAAGTCTGGTCTTTTTACTAGAATTTGAGTTCTGCACTCTACTTTTCTCCTGCTCCATCAGGGACTCTCTGTTGTGTTCCCTATCAGGGTGGTCATTGGTGGTTTCACCAGCCTCACTTCTCATGAACATTTTGGCTACACTTCTTCCAAGACAGACTTGTTCATTCTATTGGCAGCCCATGTATATTCAATATTCTTCACCAACACCATAATTCGAAGGGGTCAATTCTTCTTAGGGCTTCCTTTGATCTATCAGATGGATCTTGCCTGAAAGCAAAGAATACCAGAAAGGTGTTTACCTGTGTTTTATTGACTCTGCATAGGCACTCAACTGTCACTCATAAATGCCCAAAAACACAATGCTTGAGTCTTGCCAAAGGGAAAGAGCCTTTCTCTGACTCCACCATAAATTTCAAAACATCTTTGGGATCCTATGGACTTAAGGAACCACTGGTAGAGAATTTCTTTATCCAGCAGAGCAATAGGAGAGACCATCACACTCTGTGAAGTGGAACTGAGTCATGAGGAGGAAAGAAAGTGGCTGTTTTGTCTGGCGAAATGGAGGCAGCCATCAGAAAGGAGATCTTGGCTGTGGGTGGAACAGAGCAGTAAAGGTGTCCACCAAGCCCAATGAACAGGGATGGATTACCCAATAACCAAGATTACCCAATAAGTAAGGTGCTTAGGGTGTCTGTCTAAAGCAGAACCATAGATGCTAAGCAGAGAGGACACAGGGAAAAGTAAGTGCCACAGTGGAAGAGAACTGGCAAGGCACTAAATGAAACTGATACCATTTTATAAATTTTGCATCTGGTAACAATTATATTTTCTTTTTCATTTCAGGCCAACCAAGTATAAGCTAACATTTAGTTCTTTCTTTTTGATCACATAAGATTGCACCAGAGACACTGTATTCATGTGACTCACTGCGTATTGGGTCCTGTTCAGCAGAAAGCAAACCAAAAGGCATCTTCAGATTAAGCATACCCTTGTATTTGTATCACGCCCTTTGAGATCGCTTTTGCCCCCATTAGGTATCAGTGATAAGTCAACGAACTGTGAGGACACAGCATCAAAGGACGAAAAGTGAATGTTCAAGTTTTCAAGAATTATTTCAAGACCAAAAAAACACTTACGAAAATCTGCAAAGGGCCCACCAACAAGCATCATACAACAAATGAATAAAATTATTTTTAATTTCCTTTAGGTACAGTTCCTTTTGACTGTCTCAGACCTGAAAAACAAAATTACATGTTCCAAATCATTTTTTTTACTTACTAATTTTCAAATATAAATTTTTGTTTTAATATCCAAATTCAAATGTAAATTTTATTTTATAAACTGTACTTGTTTTATAAATTTTAATTTATTTTCAATTATTCAAATTTATTTTAAATGGTAGAGCCAAATTTAAAAAGTGATATAATTTTATATGTATGCAAAATCAAATGGCAACAACTAAGTGGAGAGCAAAAACTAAAGCTCGCAGAAGACACAAAGAAAATGATTTGTGAATTCCTAAAGACGATTCCAAAATTAACTTCCTTTTTAAAATGTAATGAACCAGAAGAGACTTCTTCCACTGAATGCTTGGGTTTACTGGGTGCCAATCATTATACTAGTACCACTAGTGCTGATATTACTATGAATATAACCGAATTTGTTCCAAATTCTGCGTCCATTCCTTGCTGTAGCAAAAAAAAAAACTACTAATGGTGCAGAAAGTGAAACTATTTTAGAATCTGAAAGTGTCACATCTGCAGACCCCATAACTAACAGAAATACAGGTCTTATTTTGTGAAATAATTTTTCTAATGATGTAAATCATTGGATCGAAAAAGGGCCAAGTGATTGTCAACATCACAGTGGACCGTCTGAAAATTTGTGTTGAAAATTTCTGGACAGTAAACAAACAAGGTTCTGTAGCCATAACATATTTCTAGAGTGCAAAGCTACTGTTCAAAATTATAAGAGGAGTGGCTATTGTATTCTCCATCCATCAGCTTGGTACATTTTTTGTTTGCAAATTATTTAGTCCTAAATCATGTAATTCTTGATCTGCTATGGATGGATTTCGTGATTGGACAACTCGAATATGATTGATAAACATGAGAACAGTTCAAATCACTGAAATTGTATGTTATATTTTAATCGAAGACATGGTTTTGGCTTAACTCATGAACTAGAAGCACAAATGAAGATCACTAATACTGGGAAGCCATATTGCAATGCATTGTTGCTGTCATTATAATAATTTGCTGAATATGAATTATTGAAGAAATGAAGTGTTTGGGTCCCCACAAAATGGAAATTTGGGGAGCTGAAGTTGTTGCTCAGTTTGATCCATTTTTAGCAGGTCATATCTCAAAATATGGTAACACAGGAAAGAACTATCCATCATATATACCTAAAACAATGTGTGAAGAATTAATAAACTGAATCAGTGATGAAGTTCCATTAACTATTTTCAGTGAAATAAGTATAGCTTGATATATCAGTTTGTAGATTTTACCCCTGATCTTTCTCATACAGATCAGCCAAGTATTGTTTTAAGATAAGTATCTCCAACAGATGGAAAACTTGGAGAGCGATTTATCATCTTTACTAGCTTAAAAAGTCATACTGGTGAAGAAACTGCAAATCAAGTACTTCACCGGTTATATGAAGTTTGCAAAATGGATTTTTCTATGTGCAGTGGCCAGTCTGATGACAATGCTGCCGTTATGTTCAAGGTGTTACATAGGATTGCAACAGAAAACTTTAGAATATAAAGAATACGCCATTTTCAGACCATGTGCTGTACATTCACTTAATTTTTTAGGTCATAGTGCAGTAGAATGTTGTCCAGAAACAGTTGGTGTGTTTTTGTTTTAGTTTTTCTGCTCTTTGGTTACTCTACACATTTTTGCCGCCTCTGCTCACTGACGGGCAGTTCTTGAAACATATTTAGGCAATGATCAAGCATTAAAACGTCTAATACATGTTGGGAAGTGCATGCTGTAGCAATGAATGCAATCCTGGAATTGTACACTCAGGTTCTAGATGCCTTAGAAAATATTGCTGAATACTGACACAAAAAGGAGATACCCAAAGAGAAGCTGAAAACATCACCAACAAAATGCAAACACCAGAGTATGTATTTATGAAAGGTTATGTGGAATAGTATACTGCAGCATTTTCATCAAATGAGTCAAGTTCTCCAAGATTCAGAAGTAAATTTAGAGATGTGCACAGATCTCTACTGGTAATTAACAGGGCATTTACATAATGTAAGAGAAGATTTTGAAAATGCAACAGAACAAATACTGATTCTCAACCAGTTCACCATTGCAGGAGCATTAGAAAGAAACAAGTAAAGGATAGAAGTGCTCCAGAAATATCACTGAGTGTCAGAAATCAGTTTCACATAACCTCATACTACTCCATCATTGACACACTTGAATCTTGCTTGAAAATGAAGGCAAAAGTATATGGTCTTTCAAATAGATTTTCCTTCTTAAAACAATGTGGATATACATTCTAATAAAGAATGCATGAAGGCATTCGAGAAATTAGTGCAGGTTTACCCTGATGACTTAAATACAAACCCTCATGGAGAAGTGTGACAATTTCATTCTTACATGAGAACTAAGTTTACACGTTCAGGAAAGAAAAATTTTGCTCATGGGCTTATATGATTTCATAATAGAGAATAAAATACAATGCATCTTTACCAATGTTGAAATTGCTTTATGCATATTCTTAACTTTAATGACCACAAACTGCACAATAGAACACTCATTTTCCTCCCTAAAGAGACTCAAAAATCCTCAGCATACAACAAAGATTCAAGAAAGATTCGATTCATTATCCTTATTATCTACGGAATTAGATATTGTTCAGCAGCTTAATTGTAATGAAATCATTGAAGAATTTGTAAGAGCAAAGAATAGAAAGAAATACTGTTAAGTATAACATGTTAGAGATGAAAGATCTAGCTAAAAATAAAATACAATAATTTGTTGTACTATTTGTTTTCTGATCATTAAATTTTCTTTTGTGGGATCTTTTCATTTTTTAATTTATAATTATAGCATTTATTACAAAATAAATACCAAAATTGAAGTATGGGCCATTTAAAGAAAAACTGATGTAAGTCAGTTTTTCATTGTGGGAGATTAACAAAATTTTACATTTATTGTTGAAATGACTAAGTTCACCGACTCATTTTTTGTTGTTGTAGAATATGTGGAATATTCTTTTTGTAGAAAATGTGGTGTATAGTAAAAATCTTAGCACCCTGCATCCACTAAAAATTTTATAATCCATTTCATCACCTTCTGTTAAAATGGCATATGCCATTTTTACATTCAATCGCTAATATTATACACTCACTCTTCATGTATCAACATAGTTAAGTTCCAAAGACCAGGTCATTATGTGAAAATCAGCATTATGAGAAAATGGAAGATGACTACATTAGATCACAAAATGTAATGTGGAACAAATATATCCCTCTGGATCTTAGAGGAGGAAAATGTAGATAGTGGAGACTATGTGTCTCACTGGGCATGAAAGAATTACTGCCAGATGTACAATGTAAAAGCACAAAATAGATTTTTTTACTATTGTTTACTAATGCAAAATGTCAGATAATGAGGTAGTTAATAAGTGAGGAGAAGGTGTAGTTGCATTTAAAAAGAAGTTACACCATAGTTAAGACACACACACATTTATATATACACACATATATATATAGCATATGTATATATATAACTCCACATATTATGTTCGAATGTGTGAGTAAGCAGAGGAGAGGCACCACAGGCTATCAGTGTTTAGGACCCTCTCATGCCTTAACCCAGCCAAGAACACCCTCCACAATAGAGCAGAGGATAAAATGCTTTGTCCAAAAGAAAGGTAAGGAGAAGAGGCAGAGGATTCCAGATCAGAGTACACCCAGCCTTGGACATAGCCGTAGCAACAAGGAACCATGCAGAACAGTTTTTATCCTTGCCTGTTTTCTATCTACATGTGTACTTACTTTGGGCATTTGACAGACCCTCTGAGGTTACCAAATATGAGTCCAGGGTCTTTACAGGAAGCTAAAGTATTTATGTCTTTAGCAGATGGACTCAAACATAGGAACCATCACGAAGATGGTGAAGGATCAGGCAATATTTCGTTCCATTATACATAAGGTCACCATGAGTCATGCCAACTTGATGGCAACAGTTATGGATTGAATTGTGTCAAAAATTATGTATTGTAAATCCTCACCTGTATGCCTGTGGTTATAATCTCATTTGGGAATGGGTTGTCTTTGTTAGGAGTCCTGGTGTTGCAGTGGTTAAGAGCTTGGCTGCTAACCAAAAGGTAGGCAATTCCAATCCACCAGCCACTCCTTTGGGGCAGTTCTACTCCATACTATAGGGTCACTATGAGCCAGAATCGACTCAACAGCAATGGGTTTGTCTTTGTTATGTCGAGACAGAATTATTGTAGGGTGTGTCTTCAATTTTTTTTTTTTTTTTGAGATATAAAAGAGATTAAACAACCAAGGGAAGAGCGGAGGTTGGGGAAGAGAGATGCCAAGCCCCATGAAGGTCACCCAGGGACTGAAGCTCAAAAGAGACAAGGACTTTTGTGCAGAGCCCTTGAGGCAGCACCCTGAATTCAGACTTCTAGCCTCCTAAACTGTGAGAAAATAAATTGATGCTGAAACTATCCATTTATGGTATTTCCATTATAATTAAGACAGCAACTTACAACAACATTTGTTGATGAGGGCAATGATCTTTGTTATTAATTTAGACATTTATATGACCTCATGCCTACTCATAAATTGACGAGACCAGGGAATTTCAAGTTTCACAATGTCATTATGTTCAAAGTTATAAGCAATTTCAAATTACATTATGCTGCATATTTGTTAACGGAAACTCAAGGGGCAATTGGATGGCCCCATAAACTGCAAAGCATACCAGAGGGTGAAAAAACTTTTAGAAAGAGTATATTTTGAAAACTGATCCCAAACATGTTATGTGGATTCTCTTTAGGTTAAATCACAAGAAACAAGCCTTCCTTACCTACATGTTTTGTGTTTTCCCTGATCTCTGCTTCAATTATCTTTTGTTTTAATAATTCATTTTCTGACATTCTGGCAATTCTTTGAAAATACAGTTACTATATTTTTCTGCAAAAAAAAAAAAAAGCAATGTCAAATCAATAGTTGATCTTGATCTTTCTTTTTTCTTTTCCTTTGTGTGTGTGTGAGAGAGAGAAACACTCCTACCTGTAACATCTCTCAAAGAAGCCACAATTCCAAACAAGGAGATGGCAAAAGGATTTCTGAATTTCTTAGTAATCAATAGTTTAAACATAAGCCCTCTCCACAGAATGTATAACAACTTCTAGGGGGTTATCTCATAATGGGAGCTCAATGAACATTTGCTGAACAATGGAATCACATTTTTATAAATTTGATTTGGTATCAAACTGACCTGTTATCTGAACAATGCATAAATTGCTTCTATGTTCTTTCCAACAGACAAATTCAATCTCTTGGACCCAAAAAATGCGCGGATCTCAAAATATCCTTAAGGCTTACTATCTTAATACCCCTTGATCTGGGGGACAATTCCTTCTTACATCGAGCTGAAGATTTGTCTCTGTGAAGCATCATCTATTGGGTCTATTGATTTTCTTTAAAGCAATATAGAGAAGGTCTACCACCCAACCTACATAACTTCCAAGATTTTAAAGCAGTCATTATATGTCCTCTTTGAAGCCTCTTTTCATTTTAACATCCCCAGTTATTTGAACTATTCTTTCTATACCTTTACACTCATGGTACTCCTCCCTCCATTTCATTTAACTTGCCTTGATCTTTTTAAATTATGACCCTTAGGATTGAACCCACTTTTTTAGATAAGAACACGTCAGCATTCCTATGCCAGTGATTGTAGTAATCACTAGCGGTTAACCAAGACAGACGCACTTTACTTACCTTGCGTGGCTTGGAGTCACAGATGGTGTGGGAATTGTGGTGGAAATAGCTGTACTGATACTAAATGTCAACTGACAAATGACAAAGGATGGCGCAAAAGCCTTTCTGTAGACAACATAATTATATTATAAAACTAAAGTCATGTTGGTATTTTCAACAACCACATTAAAATTTAAATTAAATTAAACCAGTGGTCATCCATTTTTTTGTATGATTTGCTACAAAGTTTGGTCAAAAAAACAAACACATCTGATATTAAACTTCTCAGAATGAAAGGGAAGAAAAAACAACACCAGAAAAGGAAAAGACTGGGACAAAATTGATAGAACAACTCTAGATCTCTGGTAAAATTTACACGTGCAAGAAAAAAGCATAGGCATAAACAAAAATAAAAAACAAACAAAACCAGAAAATGTATACTTAAAGAGCAAAGAATTTGGGTTTTCCTTGAGGTAGCATCGCACAGCAGAGAAGGCTAACGTAAAAATTATAAGACTGGATATTAATCCAGGTGGTTTAGGCCAAATCACTCACTCTCCTAAGGTTCAATATCCTTACCAGAAATATGAAATCTAAAAATGCCACTCTTCCCTGGTTACTTTCATGAATGCTGATTCATCTGATAACGCCTTCAGAATAAAATGAGATCCCTCATGAAAGTGCTTTGAAAAGAATAAGCCATAAGACAGAGGTGCCGAATTGTTTTTACATAAGAAGGAGAGAAATTGTGGATACAGCCATGATGAAATAACACGTGCTGGATTTACCATCCCACTACCAACAGCTTTAAAACTGGGGTTGTCATGTACAGATAATACAAAGCTGTGATGCTTGAAAAAAGGAAAATATATGAGGTGAGCCCCACATTCACTTCAGCTTCCTATCTAGAGGCAGTTTGCAAACTGAACCAGAAAGACATGGAGATGAATACAGAGCAGCACCATTGCTGGGCAGACAAAGAGAGATCAAGAGGATATGGGACTGCTGAGGTGGCTGGAACTGATGGGCCAGGGTATTAGAGAGGAAGAAACTGAACAAAGACTGAAGCACGGAAACATGCATGTGGTCTCCCTTGGTTCTTTTACTAAATTGCACTTGCACAGGGTGAGGCATAATGAGGTCTGGAAGAGACCTGAATGGAAGCTGATTTTGAGCTGAATGGAAATTTCAGAAGTTTTTCAGTGCATAAACCTCACTGAAAACCACAGATTTTCATTACAGACTTTGGAAAAACCAAATTTTTGGAGTAGTGCTACCCCAGACATAACCAAAACTGAAAACAACACAGACGCCCATGAACAGGAAAATGGACAAATGGCAGTGCATTCATACAACAGACTACTAAAAAAAAAAAAAAAAAAAAATTTTTTTTTTTTGTTTTTTACTCAGTAATAAAAAGAATCAACTACTGATGCAGGGGGGCAATTCAAGAAGTATGGCTACTTGGGTTCCAGTTCATACATGCATGCGTTTATTCCACACAAAATATCTCTGTGATCACAGTAATACACCTGTCTTAGTCTTGTTAGGGGGATCTCAAAAAAAAAAAAAAAAAGGATACTTTTCATGCTATGGAAAAACACAATTTTGAGGTCAGGGCTGATATCAAATTTTTTTACGAAACTCAAGGGAACATCTTCCCAAACTGTTGAAGCTTTGCAGCAAGTTTATGGGGATGCTGCCCCACATAAAGCAACAGTTTTTAGATTGATCAAGCATTTTAAAGAAAGTCAGGAAGACCTCAAAAATTAACCAAGAGAGGGAAGACCGCTCAGGAGGTTAGGCGACTGTTTTGGGGGATTCCGAAGGAGTATTTTGATAGGTTTTTTTTTGAAGGGCACAGGATGATCGTGGGGGCTTATTATGAAGAAATTGTAAGAAAATTGAAAACTGCATTGGTGAGCAAAAGGCCAGGAAAGTTGTGCCAAGAAAGTTTTTTCCATCGTGGCTGACATGGATTGAATTGTGTCCCCCCAAAATACATGTCAACTTGGTTAGGCCATGATCCCCAGTATTGTGTGATTTCCTCCATTTTGTGATTTTTCTATGTGTTATAAATCATAATCTCTGCCTATGGTTAAAGAGGATTAGGGTGGTATGTAGCACCCTTGCTCAGGTCACATCCCTGACCCAACGTAAAGGAAGTTTCCCTGGGGTGTGGCCTGCACCACCCTTTATCTTACAAGAGATAAAAGGAAAGGGAAGCAAGCAGAGAGTAGGGGCTTTATACCACCAAGAAAGCAGTGCCAGGAGCAGAGTGAGTTCTTTGGACCCCGGGTCCCTGCACCTGAGAAGCTCCTTGACCAGGGGAAGATTGAGAACAAGGACCTTCTTCCAGAGCCATCAGAGAGAAAAAGCCTTCTTCTGGAGCTGATGCCCTGAATTTGGACTTCTAGCCTACTTTACAGTAAGGAAATAAAATTCTCTTTGTTAAAGCCATCCACTTGTGGTATTTCTGTTATAGCAGCGCTAGATGACTAAGACAACGACAATGTACCTGCTCATTCTTCAAGGATAAAAAGGGTTGTTTTGTTAGAATTTCCTTGGGAAGCCTTACTCCATCTACCCTACAGCCCTGGTCTTGCCCCTTCAGACTTCTTTTTGTTCCCAAAACTCAAGGAACATTTAAAAGTAACACAATTTGAGTCCCTTGAGGATGTCAAAACTGCTGTTCTGACGTGGTATAAATCAAAGAGCGCAGAATTCTTTGGGGAAGGATTAGAGAGATGGAAACACCACCTTTAGAAGTGTATAGACCTAGATGGAGGATATGTTGAGAAACAGTAGCTTCACATTTTGATATTTTTCTTTAATAAAGGTTCCTATGATTTTGTAGTAATACTTTTTGACTTGCCCTCATATGTAAGAACTTGGATAATTCCAAAAAGCATTAACTTGAATGATCTCAAAAATACTTCATTTACATGAATTTCTAGAAGAGACAAAGCTAATTCATGGTAATAGAAATCAGAATTGTAGTTGCCTTTGGAGGAGTAATTGACTTAGAAAGGAAAGGAAGAAACTTTCTAGGGTGATGGAATGTTTCTCTATTTCGATAGGGCTGTTGGTAGCACAGAAACCCTGATGGCTAAGTGTCACCCGAAAAGCTTGATAAATACACAGATTATGAGCTCTAATTTTGGAGCTTCTATTTTAGAAAGACTAGGCAGTCAGATTTTTAAAATAATATTACAGATAGCCAGATTTGAAAGACAAATACACAAAAACTCTACAAGGAAAAAAAAATTCTATATGAGACATCACCAGAGATAAAATAGAAGGGCAGTATGAATGATCCCCTCTTCCCGGTACTTAACATCTCCTTCTTGGTTGCCTTAATTTTGTCTTTACAGCAGCCTCCAAGGGCATGGTTGTGGCCTTGCGGCAAGACCCAGAAACAAACAAAAATCCGTTTCCATTTTTCCCCTTGTTGAACAAAAGAAGATAAACTTTGAAAATAACTTTCCTAAGAGCTAAGGGAAAATTAGAGAAAAAATAAAGAAAACGTTGTTAGAAAAGTCTTAACCCAATAAAATGTAGATCTCTGATCCAAAAATAATTAAACCAAAGCCACAAATTCACTGGCCCTATTTACTAACATTCAGGTCAGGGTTTTCCTCAGTCTCCTCCAACACATTTTACTAATTGGAAATTCATTCATTTGGGTTAAAAAAAAAAAAACTCCCTTTCAATATACAAGATTATGGAGATTAAGTCTATCATAAAGTTTGATCAGATAAGGCTATGTTTGTTTTTTATTTTTAATGTTTTTCTGTATACAAAGCTGAAATAATGATGGTGGTAGCAGCAGGGTCAGGGGTGAACAGACAACTTTGAAACAAGAAATGCAGTGATCTCTCTGCTTTTGACTTCTAACTCTGTAGTCATTGTTCAGCATACTCATTCTGTTCACTCTCCCTGTAAAAATATGCAATTATCTAGTTTTCTTGAAAACAAATGTTACTTGACCCTGTGACTGCAAATAGCTACCTTCCTTTTGCTGACAAAAGTATTTGATGACAGAATTATTTGGAAGACTATTCGGCCAAAACATGTGTCCTCCCCCTGCCTTCCCAGTTTCTTACATGTTGCAGCTGGTTTCTGCTTTATCTCCGTCTCCATTCATTCTTGGACATCTCTGCTGCATTAAAAACTGAAACCTACTACATTAAAATGATGAAACCTTAAAGGGTGGAGAAGGTATATATTATGAAGAGAAACGGCGCCAGTAAGACAACGTGCAAATTGGAAAGCTACTCTCCTTTACCTATCCAAGTGAACATATGTTGTTGAGGTCTTACTATGTTCCAGGCAATTTATTTAAGTGATAGAGACACATGGTGGGAGAGAAAAAGAAACACACAAAATGCTTCCTCTTAAGCTAAAAAAAATATATATATACATGTATTAATTAGAATTTTATCTGAGTTAATTAACCTGAGTTGTAAAACTCGATTTGAAAGACCTTTGCCATCATCTTAATATCAACAAAAACTAAACTCAATTGTTCCTGAAAATGGCATTTTATGCTTTAGTCATCTGTTTCAATTGTATTTTTTTCACCCGTTTCTTACTGTCATTCATGTATATTCAGTGACCAAATCTTAATCTTTTCTGCTGCCCAAGTACTACGCTATTAACTCCTCTCATAGAATTGACGTACTGAGCTGAGCTTTGTTTTATATCATAAGTCTACATAATTAATAATGTAGTACTGCTAATATAACCTGTGAGTCGGAATCGACTTGAGGGCACTGGGTTCTGAGGGCTAATATACGAAAAAAAAATCTAAGGTGAAAATCATTAGAAAATACAAAGTGGGATATTTTCTGCTGAAAAAGAAATGATCCACCCACCCAGCAGATATAAAAATAGTGAAACTTTTTGAATCTAGCAAAGAAAAAATTAACATTTTTACAATAATAGTGAAAGATTTTACTACACATTTTTTTAGAAACTAGCAGGTAAACCAAAAACTCAGCAAGATGAAGGAGGATTTGAATAACATAAATAATAAGTGGTACTGAGTTCAAAAGTGAATAAACATTTGGTTGAAACTACAATGTTTACAAAAAATAACCACATACAATGTCACAAAGGAAGGCCTCCAAAATAAAATTTAACAAAACTATTTCACGTAAAAAAAGCTATATTCACTATTAAAGCAAAAAATAATAATAAAAGATAATAATCTTTATGTGAACAAACAAAAACTCCTAGCAAACTGGGAATATAATAAAACACTCAATCCAATACTGTGTATTTACTGGAATACCATGGTGAATATCATGCCTTAAACAACTCATGAAAAACATTAGACACTTCGCTATTATTTATAGTCAGGAACAGAAATGTAATTCCCACTAGCATCATTACTATCCATCACCATACTAAAAATCTTAGCCAATGAAATAAGATAATAAAAGAAATAAGATTAGAAGCTAAGAGATAATTTTTTAAATATTATGAATATTTCTTAGAGGAAACAGCTACCATATTTATAATAATTAGAACCAATCAGTGAGTTTAGCAATATATCTCCATTAAACAATAATATATAAATATCAATAGCTTTCTTAAACCTTGCCAAGAAATTACAAAATATAATACAGAAACAATCACATTAACAAAAATGTAAAGTACTTAGGATATACTATATAAGAAAGATTACAAAATGATGACTAAAGTATTCAACTTTTGATAGTAGGAAAAACTCAGAGTTTATGCTCAGAAAATGTAATACAGAGCTATGTCCATGGAAGTAATAGTCAAGAAATCAAACAACAATTGCATTGGGCAAATATGCTGCAAAGGACCTTTTTAAAGTGTTGAAAAGCAAAGATGTCACTATGAGGACTAAGGTACGCCTGACCCACGCCACGATATTTTCAGTCACCTCCTATGCATGTGAACAATGGACAATAAATAAGAAAGACCAAAGAAGAATGGATGCCTTTGAAGTATGAAATTGGCAAAGAATATTGACTATTTTGTGGACTGCCAAAAGAATGGGCAATTCTGTCTTGGAAGAAGTACAGCCAGGGTGCTCCTTAGAAGCAAGGATGGAGAGACTTTGTTTCACATAGTTTGTACAGTGTCAGGAGGGACCAGTCTCTGGAGAAGGACTTCATGATTGGTAAGGTCAGCAAAAAAGAGGAAGGCCGTCGACGAAGTGGATTGACACAGTAGCTGCAACAGTGGGCTGAAACATAGCAATAATTGTGAGGATGGCACAGGACTGGGCAGTGTTTTGTTCTGTTGTGCATAGGATTGCTATGAGTCAGAAAGACTTGATGGCACCTAACAACAACAACAACAAAATTTATGAGGCCAAAAAATCAATACAGATGACCAAAAAATGAAAACTTGATTTAGTGAAAAGATTAATAACACAGACAAACATCAGATAAGACTAACCCAGGAAAAATAAATCATGGAATACTAGGAATAAAAAAAAAAAAAAGAGGTTTAATTAGAGATGGAATAGGTCTTTTGAATCATAAGATAATGTTTTGACTTCTAAAAAGAAAATTATAAATACAAACTGAATGGCATAATCACATCTGAATAAATGAGGAGAGATAGCATCTTCATGGATTGGATGGCCAAATATAGTTTTCTTCCTAATTAATATTAAAAATCTCTGTAATATAAATAAATATCCAACAGTGTTTTATTGAATTTTGCAAGCTGATTCTAAAAAAAAAAAAAGTAAAAGATAAATTTGCAGGAATAATATCTACCTGAAGAAGAACAAAAAGGAGAACCTGTCCTACCATATTCCGAAACACACAAAGACACTTTTTAAAGAATTGTGGCACTAATGCAGGAAGAGACAACAAAAGCCATAAAACTAAATAGAATATTCAGAAAGAGATCTACGCATTGAGTATTTGAAAAAAGACACCATTTCAAATCAGTACAGAAAAACACTATGCAATAAATGGCGCTGGGATAATTAGCTAAATATTTGGGCAAATGAGGTATATCTCATCTGATCACAGGAAATAAATTCTAGGTGGATTTAATAAAAACATAAAACAAAACATTATAATAAGATAATACAGCAAAATGCTTTCCTAAGTGTGAGGAAGGATAGGATGGGGAAACTTTCTTAAAGAAAACAAAAAAGCAAAATATATAAATAAAAATGATACATGGACAAAACTAAAAATAATAACATGAGTTCCAGTAATATTCCATTAATTAAGCTAAAAGAAAAGCAAGACTAAGAGAAAATATTTGCAATATTTTTGATGGTAAAATATCCAGAGCAGTACTTCTCAAACCCTCTGTGGTGAAAGACCTTTTTTTTTTTTTTCCTATTTTTAATCCTTTACAGACAAAAAGATTTATAGATGCAACAAAATTAAATTAACAGGAAATAAAATAAGAAGGATACATAAAATACAATTCCTTTTAAATACAAAATTGGCTAGTCATACAATTACTCAGTCAACTTACTTTCAATTTCCCTACGTGTCTGGCTGTGGATCAGTAATAACCCATAAGTGGGTCAGTACAGACCTACAAGCCACACTCTGAGCTGTACAGATCTCAAGATGCCCTCAGAGCAGTACGGCAAAATATCATATACGAAAATGAGTCAAGTGTGTTCACAAGGAAGTCACAGAAAAGCACAAATACTCAATTCACACATAAACCATGTTCATAAATAATCAGCACCTTGTAGATTAACAAGAGCTTGTAAAAGTTTAATAACATCAAGTTTTAGGCAAGTTGTAGTGAAAGTAGTCCTTTATTCATTGTTGATGAGCATATAAATCGGAAGGTCCACTTTGAGAACAATTTGATGCTATCTCTTGAAACTAGCCAAAAATTGCCGAACCAAAACTCGATAACATCATTTTTACTTCATCTTCTATTCTGGAGGAAAACTTGCATAATTACACTAAGGGACATGTACAAGGATTTTTTTTTCATGATTGTTTATAAAAGAGAAAAAAAAAAAACAACCAGAACGTCTCCAGTAGAGGACTACAAAATATTTATACTACGAAATACTACATAGTGGATTAAAACATGTTAGATCTATTATGATGATTTTTTTTTTTTAGTCATAAAAGCAAAATGCCACAGTACTTTATATTTTCTGTGGGTAAAAACATGCATGTAAAAGTCTAGAAAAAGTGCTGGGAACATCCATTATATACTCATGAAGGTAGTCATGTCAGGTGAAGATGTAAGGTAAGGAAAAGAAAGCAGGCAACTTTGGATGTAATGGCCAAGGGGTTCTTCTTTCTCCCTTAGCCTACCATGTCTAATCTATTTCCTAACCTATTTAGTCTGTCTCTGAAGAAATTCTTCAAACTATCTTCCCCATTTTAACTGCACTGCCCCCTCCCAGAGCACTGGTGGCACAGTAGTTTAGAGCTTGGCTGATGAACAAAAAGTTGGCAGTTCAAATCCATCAGCTGCTCCTTGGAAGTCCTATGGGGAAGTTCTACTCTGTCCTATAGGGTCGCTATGAGTCGGAATCAACTCAACGGCAAAGGGTTTGGCTTTTTTGGTTTTGCTCCTCCCCTGATCTACCTGAACTACTGGAATGGCCCTTAATTTGTTTGCCTGCTTCAAATCTTCCACTATTGAGGCCATTAGCCAAAGTCATCTTTTGACATGTAAATGTGATGTCTTACACCCTCAAAGCCTCTTGAAGGCTTCCTTTTACACTTACATTAAAATCCAAATTCTTGGCTGAATCGATAGCTCCTTGCATGCTCTGGCCTCTGCTACACATCGTTTGGGCCTTAAGTCAGGTCCAGGAGACAGGAAATAACAAAGAAACAGAGGAAAGGAGAGGAGGAAGTGAGATCATAGGCAACAAATGCACATGGTTTTTAAAGATCGGAACCCGCAATAATGAGGTGTCAGCAAGGTCAAGTAGATAAGTACTAAAGTGAGAGGGTTCTGGTGACATTAGCATTTGAGTTTGTAAATGGATTGCACACTCTCTACCCACCCCCAACCACAGAAAGCTGTCACTCACTCTCCTCCTCCTTTGACAACTCCCCTTAGCCCTTCTCCTCCCACAGAGAGTCATGAGTAATAACCTGAAGCCCCTGCAAAGACATCCCTCATCCCCACTGTGGGCAGGTGCAATCGTTCAAAATATAGGCAAATTCCAGAGAGGGAAAGGCATCATGACAGCATTGCAATCGATCTCCTCACTGCTAAACAAGTTAAATCCACATGACCTATATTCATGTACAGATTAGCTCAGACAGAAAAAATGAGAGACAGTGAATCATGCAGTAAATACAGGGGGCTCATAAATAAATAAAATCTCTGTGGGTAAGAAACTCAGAGCTGAAATAAGAATGTCTGATAAAATGAAAAGAAGAAAAGTTACAATCATAATATAAAACTTAGGGGGAACAGGTCTAAAAAATTGCCAATATCCGTAAACGCACTTTTGCCCTGGATGAACCAAGTGATAGAAGGGGCAACAGGAGCCAAGCCACAGGTACAGCCTGAATTTAAGGGGTTGAATAATTCTGTTTTCAACTGACTCTTTACAAAGATGAAATTGTAAAAAATATTCAAAAGTGAATAAAAAGGAAACCAAAATTTTCTCATTTTATTTGCGTAGACTTATTCTCAAGTAGTAACCACTATTACAAAAAGATGTGCAAAAATACATATTTTTTAAAGATATAAATACATATTTCATAAATATATATTATAGTTACTAATGTAAGTGTAGGAAACGCTGGTGGCGTCATCGCTAAGTGCTACGGCTGCTAACCAAAGGGTTGGCAGTTCAAATCCACCAGGCGCTCCTTGGAAACTCTGTGGGGCAGTTCTACTCTGTCCTGTAGGGTCTTTGTGAGTAGGAATCGACTCGGCAGCAACAGGTGGGTATATATAATATAAATGTATATTGGCGTCTATACATACGGGTTGCTATGAGTCAGAATCGACACAACGGCACTGGGCTCTGGGTACATACACAGATGCTTTGGACACATATTTTGTACAATCCTTTTTTTTTTTCACTCGATATAGTCCTATTTCCTGAGTTTAGATCCTGGCTCCACCACTTAGTACCTATGTAACCATAAGACATGCTGTTCAAGCTTTTCGTGCCTAAGTTTCTCAATCTAAGAAATTGAGGTAATTGTGGTACCTGCCCCTTAAAGTTTCTATGAGGATTAAATGGAGTACTCTATTAAGATCTTGGAATAGTGTCAGCAAATCAAAAGTGCTATATAAATGTGAAGCTATTATTTTGACTACCATCATTAACATCATCATAATCATCTTCCTCACATACAGTGGATGGTGTGATACTCTGCCCAGAACCTCTCTTGCAGGGTTCTCATGATGACTCACAATCATGTCCCTTACTGGTAGTTGTCTTCGGCAAAAGGTTCAAGAGTAAGGTCACAGGCAATGCCCAGGCCCTTTAGCCTCAATTTGGACAACTCTAAGGGACCAGACTAAATTTAGAGCTCTCTGTGAAGTTATGAGCCAGCTTCTGCTTTTATCTAATCCTAACTTCCTTACTAATTTACACTTACAGCTATAAGTCCTAAGAACCACTTACCAATGAATGTGATGCATACGATTACCTATTTCTGAGTCTATTTTAACTCAATGCAAAATAACTGGCAGCCACAGTAGCCATAGGGGTAATGTTCTAAAATGGAATTTCAATTAGGATTACCCATTGATCAACCGGTAATGAGCACACTGTTACTAGTAGTAGGTGGAGCATGGATTGCCCCTGCCATGTTGTAGTGGTTTCATGTTAAAACTCCCACTGGTCCCACTTTGAAGTGTGACATCTGGGGTCTTAAACGCTAAGAAGCAGCCATCTAAGATGCATCAATGAGTCTAACCCACCCAGATCAAAGGAGAATGAAGAACACCAAGGTCACAAGGTAATTATGAGCCCAAGAGGCAGAAAGGGCTACATGAACTAGAGACTACATCCTGTGACCAGAAGAACTAGATGGTGCCCGGCCACGCTGATGACTGCCCTGACAGGGAACACAACAAAGAACCCCTGAGGGAGCAGAACAGTGGGATGCAGACCCCTAATTCTCATAAAAAGACCAGACTTAATGGTCTGACTAAGACTAGAAGAATCCCAGTGGTCATGGTCCCCAAACCTCCTGTTGGCCCAGGACAGGAACCATTCCTGAAGCCAACTCATCAGACATGGATTGGACTGAACAATGGGTTGGAGAGAGATGCTGATGAAGAGTGAGCTACTTGCATCAGGTGGACACTTGAGACTATGTTGACATCTCCTGTCTGGAAGGGAGATGGGAGGGTAGAGGGTGTTAGAAACTGGCAAAATGGTCACAAAAGGAGAGACTGGAAGGAGGGAGTGGGCTGACTCATTAGGGGGAGAGTAAATGGGAGAATGGAGTAAGGTGTGTATAAGTTTATATGTGACAGACTGACTTAATTTGTGAACTTTCACTTAAAGCACAATAAAAATTATTAAAAAAAAAAAAGAAAAGCTTCCACTGGTTGTAAAAGGGATGTGATGGTGCTCTGAGGTATGAGGAAAACGGTGAGCAAAGTCAGTGGAATTTGGTAGCTACTGATGAATTCTACTGATTAGTTACAGAGATAATGATAACTCAGGATGATTAAGCAACACTTCAAGGAAAAGTATGAAAGATGAGTAAAAAACCAAAACCAAATCCAGTGCCATTGAGTCGATTCCGACTCATAGCAACCCTATAGGACAGAGTAGAACTGCCCCATAGAGTTTCCAAGGAGCCCCTGGTGGATTCAAACTGCTGACCTTTTTGGTTAACAGCCATAGCACTTAACCTCTACGCCACCATGGTTTCTGAAAGACGAGTAGGTTTGGTATATTTAAGGAAATCCTAATCTCCTCCAGTTGAAAGATAGACAAAGTGAAGCCGACTCACAAGAGTGAATCAAAGTGGAGCTTCAGAGAAAGTTGACTTCTCAGCTCCCATAAGGTTTCCTACACCAAAGATTTTGTCTCCATTTCTGAAAGAAGGGGAACCCTGAGGCTTGGAATGGAGATATCTGGGCAGATGCATTCAAAAGCTATGGAGATGGTTAATGAAACATGTCATTGCTGTTTTTATTTACCACAGAGTCAGTTCTGACTCGTGACAACCTTACATACAATAGAATGTAACATTGCCTGGTCATGGGCCATCTTTATGATAGTTGGTATGTTTGACTTCACTGTTACAGCTATTGTGTCATGTTTTGAGTGCTTGTCTTCCAATCTAGGGGGATCATCTTCCAGCATTATATTGAACAATATTCTGTTGTGGTCCATAAGATTTTTAATGGCTAATTTTTGGTAGATCTCCAAGCCTTTTTTCCTAGTCTGTTTAGTCTGGAAGCTCCACTGAACCCTGTCCACCATGAGTGACCATGATGATGAAGAGCCTTCTCTTTAAATATTGATAGCATAACTTTCAGCATTATAAATAGCAATATGCAAACCACCACACTATGACAAACTGACAGACAGGTGGTAGTAATAAAACATACGAAAACCAAAAACCAAACCTGTTGCTCTCGAGTTGATTCCAACACATAGTGACCCTATAGGACAGAGTAGGACTACCCGCACAGGGTTTCCAAGGAGTGCCTGGTAGATTCTAACAGCTGACCTTGTGTTTAGCAGCCAAACTTTTAACCACTAAGCCAGCAGGGTTTCTGATGAAACACAGTATCCTGAAAGTCAAGAAATAAGGTATTCCTTAAGGAATCAAGGTTGCATATATGCTCAGGAATCTGAGATTAGAAGTCTCAATAAAAATCATGATCTCTTATCAGACCCATAACACACAGAACACCACAAGAATCACATTCAGTATATATAATTTCTTCAACCCTTCCCCAAAGGGACATAAGGCAATTTGGTAAAGTAATGATGTAAATTATGTCTGTATTAACATTAATGTCCAGGGACCCAAGCACCATCACAGCCCCCTGTTAAAAAACAGACTTAAGGATATATGGGAATGAGCTGACAAATGGAATCCTGTCCCATGTCAGGGTCACAGTGGGTCCATTAGGTCAAAAGATCCACTCGATGGTAATTTACCCAGTATCCAAATGTGTAATTAGAATAGAAATCCTTGATTTACTTGATCACTAAAACTTGCACATTGTTACTTGATACTTGTAAAAACCATTTTAGAAGGAAAGGTCAAATAGAGACTTTTGAAACGGCCTCCCTTTTTCCCCAAGGTTGTTATTGTTAGGTGCCCTTGAGTTGGCTCTGACTCATAGTGACCTTATGTATAATGGAATGAAATATTGCCCAGTTCTGCTCTATCCTCACAATCATTACTATGTTTGAGCCCATTGTTGCAACTACTGTGCCAATCCATCCTGGTGAGTACCTTTCTCTTTTTCACTGATTCTCTACTTTGCCAAGCATGATGTCCTTCTCCAGGGATCGGTCACTCCTGGTAACATGTCCAAAGTAAGCAAGACGAAGTCTCGCCATCCTTGTTTCTAAGGAGTATTCTGGCTGTACTTCTTCCAAGACAGATTTGTTCATTCTTCTGGAAGTCTATTCAATATTCTTTGCCAACACAATAATCTAAATGCATCAGTTCTTCTTTGGTCTTGCTTTTTCTCTTCCAGCTTCCACATGCATATGCATACCATGGCTTGGGTCAGGAGCACCTTAGTCCTCAAAGTGGCATTTTTGCTGTTTAACACTTTAAAGAGGTCTTTTGCAATAGATTTGCCCAATGCAATATGTCATTTGATTTCTTGACTGCTGCTTCCATGGGCATTGATTGTTGATCCAAGTAAAATGAAATCCTTGACAACTTCAACATTCTCTCCACTTGTCATGATTTTTATTTGTCCAGTTGTGAGGTTTTGGTTTTCATTATGTTGAGGCGTGATCCATACTGAAGCCTGTAGCCTTTGAGCTTCATCAGCAAGTGCTTCAAGTTCTCTTCACTTTCAACAAGAAAGGTTTTGTCATCTGCATATGGCAGGTTGTTAATGAGGGATTAGTGCCACCCTCAAAATCTTAAAAGAATGCAGGAGTTTTGGTACTTTCACATCACCATTTAATTCACCAGTTTGCCCCTTAAGTAAGAGATAGATCATAAGAGATGCCCATGGATTACCGAAAACTTAACCAACTAGCAATCTTAATTGCAAGGTACCCCAGTGACTTAATGGTTAAATCACTTAGCTGCTAACCCAACGGTTGGTAGTTTAAAGCCACCAGCAACTCCACAGGAGAAAATACCTTGCAATCTTCTTCTGTAAAGATTAAAGCCTTGGAAACCCTATGGGGCAGTTCTACTCTGTCTTATAGGGTTGTTATGAATCGGAATCTGCTCTTGGGCATCCAACATCAACAACACAATCTTAATTGCAGTCACTGTGCTTATTGTCATATTTTTGCTATAAAAGATTAACACAGACTCTGTCTGATGGCATGTGGCCACTGAGTTTGCAACTGCATTCTTCTTCATTGCAGTCAGGAAGGATGCTCAGTAGTAGAACATTTTTATGTGAGCTAAAAAACAGTCAAGTTTTTCAGTCTTAATCCAGGCCTACATTAACTATCCCTTCCACTGACATAATATAATCAAAAGAGATCAAGACCATCTGGAAATTTGTTAGGACATTACACAGGTCCACTAAATAGTTGACATCATGGTAATTGAACCAAGTGAGCAAAAACTGTCAAGTACATTGGAGGTCTTGGTAAGACATATGCACCCCAAAGGACAGGAGACAAATTTTGCCAAGATTCAGGGGCCCTCCACATCAGTGAAGTTTTTAGGGTTCCAAAAGACTACAGCATGCCAAAATATTCTCTCCAAAGTAAAAAAATAATTGATTATATCTCACTACTCCTGGCACTCTGAAGAAGCACAAGGCTTGAGAGGCCTGTTTGTATCCTGAAGACAATAAATTCTATACTGAGGAATACTGTTCCAATCCATTTACTAGGTGACAGAAAAGACTGCTCTTTTTGACAGGACCCTAAAGCAAGAAACAGGACTATAGTTCAAACAGCCTTGCCTTTTGGACCATATGGCCTAGAAGACCCAACGGTACTAGAGGTATCTGTGGTGGAAAAAGATGTCATGAGAAGTTCATATAAAGCTGTAACAGGAGAATCACAATCATGTGCTACATTCTGTGATCAAGTCATAAGACAGATGAGTCTTGTTAAATCAAAGGAATAAATCAAGGATCAAGCAGAAACTGAACCAGAAGGCAGGCTAAGTCATGGAAAGAGAAATAATCAAGTTAAGAATATATACAAACTCACGGGCAGTTGTCTAGCTGATTTGTCAGGTATTTTACAGGAGACAAACTGTAAGACAGGGGACAAAAAGGTCTGACCAAAGGGCATGAAACTAGTGAAGAAGATAAAAGTGAAATAAAATGTGAATATTTTTGTACCACATGTCAATCCTGGTCAGAAAGTATCTTCCATGAAACAGACACTAAGAAACAGAGTTGATGAAATGCCATGGCCAGTTTACAGCGCTGGTAAATTGGTTTATTAACAAGTAGTTATGGTGGCAAGGATGGAAGGTATGTAGGGCCCAACAGTATGCTACCCCACTCACCAAGCCTTGTCTAGCTACTGCCATTTCTAAATGTCCAATCTGCAAGCAAGGTTGAGTCTGCATATGGTACCTCCCCTAAGACCATCCAATCATCAACTGAATGACTTACCCTGCAACATGCAGTAGGTCATCTTGCCTTGTATTGACAAATATTCCTGGTATGGGTTTGCCTTTTATGCCCAGAGAGCCTCAGTCAGCATTATTTTTAGAACTTACAGAGTGTTTGATCCACTGACATGAGATCCTGAACAACATTGTTTCTGAACAAAGAAACCACTTTATAATATAGGTGATGTGCGAATAGGCAAACGACCATGGAATCCATTTACTCAATCATAAACCACACAACCCAGAATTTATCAGTTTGATAAAAAAAAAAAAAAAATTAGAATTTATCAGTTTGATAGCTTAGAGATAATACCCTCAGAAGATAAAATGCTATCCTCCATGTTATAGTGTACAACTTAAATCAATGACTACTACAACTTAAATCAATGACTACTTTGTGATACCGTGTCTCCAATAGAATGCATGAGTCTGGAAGTCAAATGTTAGTAAAAGTGACCCTGTTTAGCATCATTGCCATGGATCCACATGGAAAATTTTGCTTCCCATATCTGCAAATTAAAACTGAAAATCCAGAGGTTCTGAGTCATGGGACACAATAAGAGTTCCATAAAACCTTACACTATGTCTACCAACCGGTTACTTTGTGCTCTTCGTTCTAAGAGACTAGCAGGCAATGAGAAGAGTCATCATCCTAGCAGGTGCAATTTACTCTGATAATCAGGAAAAGGCAGGTCTTTCAGGTGCCCATTTTTAATGTTAGATACACAAGTACGAAACCACAGTCTGCGAAAAGCATGGTAACCAGGGGCTCGGACCCCTCATGGTCAAGGATCTGTGTCACCTCACCAGGTAAGACACCTAGATAAGCAGAAATGCTAGCCGAGGATGAGGAAGAAGGATCAAAGAGAGAATTATGATAATCACTTATGTACTATGGATCAGATGCTGCACTGAAGATTGTAATTTATCCCATTAATCTTTCTCTTGAAAGTTTTTCCAAAGATTCTTGATCCACCATAGTCTTGAAGAAGCATTTCTGAAACGAGGCAAGTTTACCTTGTAAAAAGTAAGTGGATCTGAGCAGCAGACTGGGTGAACTATAGTAGACACCATGATGTGCTGCCCAGATTCCCTCTTTCGAGCCAAAGCACTCACCATAGAGTCTAGGAATATCAGCTGCTGACAGGGTTAGTTGTACCCCAAATTAGAAATTGCTCTCAGCCACAAGGAATTCCCATACCCAAAGTTATGTTCCTTCTCAAGGAAGGCCATGGCCAATGGCTGCCTACTGCAGGGATACAAAGCCTCCCTCCCCACCTTGCCTCGATTTGGTGTAATTGAAGTGTCAGTCAAGGCTCCAGTTCTATATAATACCAACATATATCTGTAATATCAGTTATAATTACAGTGCAACTTCTGCCTTAACTCAATCCTGTCTTTTTCATTTCCTCACTCCCCAATAAACATTCTGCACATATCTCTCTTCTGAGTATGTTTCCTGGAAACCTAACTTAACACATCCATATCATGAGTACCTTGCTGGTATTATCATGCCTTGTAGATAAATATCTGTCTCATTATAATGCTACAGAGTTTTGCATTGTATTTATACTTTACTATCACTGGGTTTGGGTTATCCCATAATTTACTTAACCCGCGAGTTAGGTCGTTCTTAAGCCAACCTAGACAAGACCTCATGAAGACAGCAAGTGTAGATTTATTAGCAACCAGTCAGCCAAAAGTTTAGTCTCTCTGTTAATCATTTAAGATGACTTGTTTTGGCTCCCAACTCTTATGGTTTATTTAGTATAAATGACTCAAAAAGAAGCTATTTTTTGCTGACAGGGTTAAACCACAAAAAAAAAAAAAAAAAAAAACCAAACCTACTGCCGTCGAGTTTACATGAGAAAATCACTGATCCCATGTGGTAATGTGTTTCTTTGATGCTACTTTATTACATTGATTGATGGCTGGTGGTAAGTGTGGGTGAGTGAAGGGATGAGTAAGTATATAGGGAAGCTTGTAGTCTTGAGAAGAAAATATAAAATGGTAAAGCCTGCCAGACTGAATCAAAGTAGCAAAAAGAAAAAAAAAAATTGCAGGCTGTAAGCAGCAGGGATTTTTATTTGCAACTTTTATTTAAAATCTGTACTTTGGTTATTTTTCTTTTTTTCCTCCAGCAAGGTCAGTTATGTCTGAGTTTGAATTAAAAGCTTTAGAGAAACACAATATATCTTTGGCTGTCTCATACTGCTGCTCAATAATTTCTTTGTCCACAGACAGACAAAATCATTCCTTTTCCTTTTTCTTCCATACCAAAGGTTGAGATACATTAAAACAAAAAAACCCAGTACCATCGACATTATTCAAGGAAATTAAGAAAGGCAAAGGGAAATATTTGTAGTTGCTTGAAACTGTTTTCTCATTTGATCACATGCAAGTGCAATGCATCTATGTCTTTAGTAGAAAACACCAATATGGATTTATCAGACATATTTCATAAAAGTGGGTAAGTACTAGACAAAATGAAAGGGTAACTAATAACAACAGTCGACTGTAGACTTTTATACATGTGAAGGTCACTCATTCCTAGGCAAAGGCATAAGGTAAAGAAAGCTTGTTGGAGAAGTCTATCAAACATTCAGAGAAGAGTTGACACCAATTCTACTCAAACTATTTCAGAACATAGAAAAGGAAACTATACTCCCCAATTCATTCTATGAAGCCAGCATAACCCTGATACCAAAGCCAGAAAAGACACCCCTAAAAAAGAAAATTGAAGACCACTCTCCCTCAAGAATATAGAAGAAAAAAATCTCAACAAAATTCTAGCCAATAGAATTCAACAGCATACCCAAATAATAATAGTACATCATGGCCAAGTAGGGTTCATACCAGATAAGCAAGAACGGTTCAACATTAGAGAATCAATCAACATAATTGACCACATAAATAAAATAAAGGAAAAGAATTCCAAGATCATCTCAATTGGTGCAGAAAAGGCATTTGATAAAATCCAACACACTTTCTTGATTAAAAAACACTAAGCAAAATACAAATAGAAGGGAAGTTCCTCAACATAATTAAGGGCATATAAACAAATTCAACAGCCAACATTTTTCTCAACGGACAGAGGCTGAAAGAATTCCCCTTGAGAATGGGGACCAGACAAGGATGCCCCTTGTCACCACTCTTATTTAATACTGTACTGGAAGTCCTCATTAGAGCAATAAGGCAAGAAAGGGAAATAAAGAGCATCCAAACTGGTAAGAAAGAAGTAAAACATTTCCTATTTACAGATGACATGACCCTTTACATAGAAAATCCCAGAGATTCCACATGAAAATTACTGAAACTAATAGCAGGATTCAGCAAAGTGGCAGAGTACAAAATCAACATACAAAAATCCATTGGATTCCTCTACCCGAACAAAGAGAACTGTGAAAAGGGAATCAGGAAAACAATACCATTGACAATAGCCCCCCAAAAGACAAAATACTTAGGGATAAATCTAACTAGGGACATAAAAGACTTACACAAAGAAAACTACAAAACACTGCTGCAAGAAACCAAAAGAGATCTACATAAATGGAAAAATATACCATGCTTTTTTTTTTTTATGGGTAGGAAGACTTAACATTGTGAAAATGTCAATACTACCCAAAGCGACCTATAGATACAATGCAATCCCAGTCCAAATTCCAACAACATTCTTTAACAAAATGGAAAAACAAATCTCCAACTTTATACGGAAAGGAATGAGGTCCTGGATAAATAAAGCATTATTGACGAAGAGTGTAGTAGGAGGACTCACACTTCCCAGTTTTAGAACCTACTCTACAGCTGCGGTAGTTAAAACAGCCTGGTACTGGACACACAGACAAACGGAACAGAACTGAGAACCCAGAAGTAAATTCATCCACCTGTGGATAACTGATCTTTGACAAAGGATCGAAGGCCACTAAATGGGAATTGATAGTATCTTTAACAAAACTGACCATCCATTTGCAGAAAAATGAAACAGGACCCATATCTCACACCATACACAAAAACTAACTCAAAATGGACCAAAGACATAAATGTAAAACCTAAAACTATAAAGTTCATGGAAGAAAACATAAGGACAAAGCTAGGGCCCCTAATTTTTGGCATAAATAGGTTATCAAGCATAACGAAAAATGCACAAATAGCAGAAAATAAACTAGATAACTAGGACCACCTAAAAATTAAGCACTTATGTTCATCAAAAGACTTCTCCCAAAGAGTAAAATCAGAACCTACAGACTGGGAAAAAAAATTTTGGCAACCATATATTTAACAAGGGTCTAATGTCTAAAATGTATAGAAAACTTCAACACCTCCACACCAAAAATCCATATAATCCAATTTAAAAATGAGCAGAAAACATGAAAAAACACTTCACAAAAAAAAAAAAAAAACATTCAGGTGGCTAAAAACACAAGAAGAGATGCTTGGGATCGTTATGCATTGTTGTCGTTATTGTTATTACTGTCCTGGAGTCTGTTCCGACTCATAGCGACCCCTATGTACAATGGAACAAAACACTGCCTGGTCCTGTGCCATCCTCACAATCGTTACTACGTTTGAGCCTATTGTTGCAGCCCCTGTGTCAATCCAACTTGTTGAGGGTCTTCCTTTTTTTCACTGACACTCTACTTTTTTAACTTTTCACTTTTGCTAAAGAGATTAAGTCTATGACTGATGGATCTAACCAAATACCGCAGCAGAAAACTCATCAGCTTAGACTGGAGGGGACAGAGAAAGAACAAAAGGAGAAAGCACCGTCTGCCTCTTGGAATTCTACAGTCAAGAAATAGGCCAAAGAGCTACATCTGTTGTCTTCCAATAAAAGAAAAGAACCATCCCTGCAGCAGCTCAGAGATCAGCGGAACTGTTGGAAGGAGCAAGGGAAGCAGATCTGCCTCATCTTAAAGGATGGCACCGTTTTTGTCCTCTAGGGTTTCAAAGTGTGAGGTCATGGTCTCTACATTAGCCGTTACCACAGAGACCATATAGGACAGAGTAGAACTGTCCCACAGAGTTCCCAAGGCTGTGATCTTTAAGGAAGCAGACTGCCACACTTTCTCCCAAAGTGCAGCTGGTGGGTTCAAACTGCTAACCTTTCTGTTAGCGGCTGAGTGCTTAACCACACCACTACCAGGGCCCCCACATTAGCCATTAGAGAAATGCAAATCAAAACTACAATGAGATACCATCTCATGCCAGCAGTAATGGCACAGATCAAAAAACAGAAAACAACAAATGCTGATGAGGTTGTGGGGAGGTTGGGACTCTTATGCACTGCTGGTGGGAATGTAAAATGGTATAGCCACTATAGAAAACAGCATGGTGCTTTTTAAAAAAGCTGGAAATACAAATACATAAGACTTGGCAATCCCACTCCGAGGTATGTACCCTAGAGAGATAACAGCCATGATACGAATAGACATATGCACACCTACGTTCATTGCAGCATTATTCACTGCAGCAAAGAGATAGAAACAACCTAAGTGCCCATCGATGGATGAATGGATGAACAAATTGTGGTACACACACACAGTAGAATAATAAAGAATAATGATGAATCAGCAAAACATTTCACAATATGGATGAATCTGGAGGGCATTGTGCTGAGTGAAATAAGTCAATCACAAAAGAACAAATATTGTACGAAACCACTATTATGAAAAACTGAGAGAAGGTTTACACACAGAAAGAAATATTCTTTGATGGTTGCCAGGGAAGGGAGGGCTAGGGAGGGATGGGAGGACTAGGGAGGGAGAATCATTAACTAGATAATAAACTAACGCACTGCTGTCAAGTTGATTCTGACTCAGCAACACTACAGAATAGAGTAGTACTGCCCCACAGGGCTTCCAAGGCTTTAAATCTTTAAGGAAGCAGGCTGCCACATTTTTCTCTCATGAAGCATCTGATGGGTTCAAACTGCCAATCCTTGGGTTAGCAGCCAGTGCTTTAACCACTGTGCAACCAGGCCTCAACTAGATAATAGGCATGTGTTGAGTTTTGTTAAGGGAAATGCAACACACGATGTGGGTGAAGTCAGCGCAATGCAACCAAGGCAAAGGATGGCACTGAGAGGTATACAAGAATAAAGGGCAACTATGGTAAATACTATAGCATATACAATCCTGTAACAACAGGAATAACAAACAATAATTTGTGAGTTGACGCATAAGTAGATATGTATAAGAAATAGGTATGAGAGGTTGTATGAGAGTACACCCCTGTGCATAAATGGGTATGGTTGTGAATATTTCTACTTGATGTCAATGAGTTTCTTTTTTTGTTTGGTATGTATATTTATATATATAGTAGAGCACATAGGGGGCACAGTTATGGAAATAACCAAACACCTTATGGGACTGAGATACTGAAGGCTTAGGACCATAGTTTTGGGGAACATCTGGGCCAGTTGGCATAACAGAGTTTATAAAGATAATGTTCTACCTCCTACTGTGGTGAGTAGTGTCCGGAGTCTTAAAAGCTTGTGAGTGGTCACCTAAGATTCAACTATTAGTCTCTTCATGTCTAGAGCAAAGGAGAGTGAAAACAACCAGAGAGACTCAAGGAAGTGAATAGTCCAAAGAATGATGGCCCACGTAAACCACAGCCTCCACTAGCCTGAGACCAGAAGAAACAGATGGTACCAGACTACCACTACCAATCGCTCTGACGAGACACACAAGAGTAGGTCCTGGTTAGAGTGGGGGAAAAATGTATAACAAATTTCAAATTCATAACAAAGATCAAACTTATTTTCTGATAGAGACCAGAGGAACCACCAAGACTATAGCCCTAAGACGCCCTTCTACTGTGGAACTGAAGCCAACTTTCAGACAAATAATAGGCCTATAAAATAAACGGTAACGCCTATGAGGAATGTTCTCCTTATAATAATCAACTATAAGAGACCAAAAGGGCAACGTTTGCCCAGAAACGAAAGTGAGAAAGCAGGAAGGAGCAGGAAAACCAGAGGAATGAAAATGAGCCCCTGAAGGTGGAAATGGGGAGAGTGCTGACACATTGTGGGGATTGCAACCAATGTCACGGAACAATTTGTGTATGAATTGTTGAATGAGCAGCCAATTTACTATGTAAACTTTGACCTAAAGCACAATAAACTGTCCAAAAAAGAATGTGTGTGATGTCTGACTGCTCTGTTCCCCATTCTTAATAGTCATCCTCACATTTGTTCTCAGCATAGCTTCATCTTAACCAAAGACTGATTTCCTAAAGACACTCACCTGAATTCCTCACAAATAGTAACTGTATATTCTTTCACAAGTTAGGTAATTCAGGGTCCAGAAATGAGATTCATTTTCTCATTATCCCATCTTGCTACTCCCAGACAATTAGTTCCTCTCTTGTGAAGCTCCTGTTCTTTGAGGCTCAGGTCCTAGTCTTGGTCATATACTAACTTTTGGGTCACCTGCCCTCATTCATTGAAGACTTTTGCACATGACAAACTGTTTCTCAGTCCCTCAAGTCTTTCTATCAGTCTAGGTGATTTGAAATATCCATCTAACAAGTCCCCAGGTCTTTAAAACCAAAAAAACCCAAACCCATTGCCGTCAAGTTGATTCCGATTCATAGTGACCCTGGAGGACAGGGTAGAACCGCCCCACAGAGTTTCCAAGGAGCACCTGGTGGATTTGAACTGCCGACCTTTTGGTTAGCAGCCTTAGCACTTAACCACTACACCACCAGGAAACTCTGGTGGCACCAGGTCTTTAGTTTCCTTAATATCCTAATCTCCGGTGATTGTCTTCTCTACCTGCCCTGCTCCACTCACTCACATGGTCACACCCTAGAATTTTTCATCACCCAAAAGGTTCCAACTCCAGAATCATCAATTTAAGTACCTGCTCTCTCATAAACACTTCTCCTTCTAGGGCCTTACTTTTCCAAATATTTCACTATAGTTATATTTTTATATATGCTTTTGGTTATATTGTCCTTTTTGTTAAGTCTCTTAACCAATCCTCTCCTCTACTTTCTATTTATTTTTCTCCATTTCCTCTTAAGTCCCTGTATCTCTAACCCTTTATTGCATCCACCTGCCAGAACACTCATCCTGGATCAAGCCATTATCTTCTTATTTAATAACTGCACTTGAGCTGTAGAATGACACTGGAAAAGAGGACCATTTGATTTCAATGTAAATTTGCAATCACCAATAGAAAAATTACTGTTAAATTAGCACAGAAATTTTGGGCCTACTTTATTCCTTAAGAATTTCCGTTTGGACTTTCTCCTCTTATGCCCTTTCATCCATACTTAAAGTTTCTGTGTCCACCTATACACTGAGGACTCCAACTGTTATCTCCAGCTCACAATGGCATACACAATTGTCTTTATAACGTCTTCATTTTTGGTAGCTTAATACAGCAAGATTTTAGGTTCATGATTTTCTCTCTCCCCTGTCCTATATCTGGTCCTCTTCCTATTTCTTATATCTGTGAACGGCACTACCACGCATCCACCTCTGCAGAGCAAAAACTTAACATTCATTCTTGAGACTTCCATTTTTTTCATTTCCATATATAATCCCTTACAATTTCTTTTTTTAATTATACATGCTTTGTCTCCCTGGAACACCTCTTTCCCCACCCCCCAATTTATACCAAGTCATCAAACTATTAGCATGCTGTTTCTCAGTGGAAACCCTGGTGGCATAGTGGTTAAGAGCTACTGCTGCTAACCAAAAGGTTGGCAGTTCGAATCTACCAGGCGCTCCTTGGAAACTTTATGGGGCAGTTCTATTCTGTACTATAGGGTCAATGTGAGTGGGAATCAACTCGATGGCAATGGGTTTTTGTTTCAACGGGTTTCTCAGTGCAGTACTAATGGATTGTTATATCATAAAATTAAAAATGAACGCTTTTCAAGTTCCTTAGTAAATATTATCCAGAATAATTTGGGCCAGCCACTCATTTTTGAATGGAAACAAGCCATATTATATAAACAACACAACCATTTGTTATATGGCATGTGATTTCTAGTTGAAAATGTTTATTTGACTTATGGCTTAAAAGATCACTTGAGAAAAAAACAAATAACAATGAAGACCAATCTTTGATAATTTTGATAATTGTTATCGTTCTTAAAATTCTGTTGTCCTATATGCATATTTGTAAATGCTGCCTTTAGCATTTTTCAGGAAATGATAAGCTGTGAAATACACAGCTCATAAAAGGGGTTTTGTTAAAGGTACACATTAAATCACAGATAAGACTTACCTCTAAAGAACCATAAAATGTAAGTTGACTGTATAAAAGGCATATGTGGCAACAGTTTTGGTGTATGTAATAGTCATGACAGTAAAGGCTAAAAAAACACCCAAGACTTTGACCTTGTCAGAATTCACTGTTGAGAGGTCTTCTGTTTTCATACTTTAAAACCTGAATGCCTCATTTACATTTGTTGATTTTTGCGAATATATTAGCTATTCTAATGTTTCAGCTACCCATATGACATACGTTTTTAGAACTAAGATGTTGTTTGGTATTATGGGTTGAATTGTGCCCCCCTTAAATATGTGTTGAATTTCTGGCTCTTGTACCTGTGTTTGTAACCCTGTTTGGAAATGCGGGGTTTCTTTTGTTATGTTAATGAGGTCATACTAGTGTAGTGGATTTAGTGGATCCTAAATCTAATTACTTCTATTTTATAAAAAGATCAAAATAGACAAAGGAACACAAAGGAAGACAGATGCCACGGGAGGGTCGTCTATAAGCCAAACAATGAATGTGAAGGAGCCAAGAAATGCCCCAGGGCTATCAACAAGGATGGAATCAACACCGCCATGACCCCGATTTGGACTTTCAGCCACCAGAACAGTGAAAAAAATAAATTTCTGTTCTTTAAAGCCACCCACTTACAGTATTTATGTTACAGCAGCACTAGGTACATAAGATGTTCGGCATTTCTTTCTTTTTTTAATTTGAAGAAAGAGTAAGTAGAGATTAATTTAATTCCTGCTTCAACATTTTTGGCTGAGACACCTAGAATAATGTAGATAATCTATTACACTTTTCTGAGCCTCGGTTTCTTTATATACGTAATTGGAATAATAAGAAAGCTACTATTTACCTCAAACTGGTTATTATGAGGATATAAATATAAAAGCCACTTAGCAATGCTTAGCACTTAGGCACACAATAAGTAATAGTTGTTAATAGCTTTAGTATTGAGCTTTTTTCTTTTTTGCCTTTGCTCATAACAGAAGTAAAATTACACTGTTTAACTTCACAAAGCCAAGTAAATCTGATTTATAGAAACAAAATGAGACATAGGCTTATGTAGTTTTATTATTATTATCTATAGAGATGGTGTTTTCTTAGATCATGGTAAGATTATTTTATTAGAGAGTGGTATCTGGGACGTAAATTCTAACATATTGCAATGAAGAGGTGAGGATTCAAACACGTTTATGGTAAATAACTGATAAGTGAAATTTGAATGTGAGAATGTTGGAATTCTCTTAGACCATAGAGAATAACACAAGCCACCCTTCTCATTTTGCTGAATGGAAAGACTGAGGCTAGAGAACATAACTGATTCACACAAACCACACAGCAGATTAGCAAAAGGACCAATAGGAAATACATTTTTTTAAACTCCCTGCCCAACGATCTTTCTAATAGTATATGATGCAAATGAAGAGAAAATTAATATCCAAGTTATTTGCATCTCATATATATATACTACACATGTATCTATATATAAACCCAAAACCCAGTGCCATGGAATCAATTCTGACTAATAGCGACCATATAGGACAGAGTAGAACTGCCCCGTAGAGTTTCCAAGGAGCACCTGGCAGATTCGAACTGCCGACTCTTTGATTAGCAGCAGTAGCACTTAACTACTATGCCACCAGGGTTTCCGTATCTATATACACCAAGTATATATATATATATTCATATGTATATATATACCAAATATATTTATATATACCAGATATATATATATGTATACCAAAAAAGCCAAACCAAACCTGTTGCCATTGAATCTATTCTGACTCATGGCGACCCTGTAAGACAGAGTAGAACTGCCCCCTAGGGTTCCCAAGGAGTGGCTGGTGGATTTGAACTGCTGACCTTTTGGTTAGCAGCCAAGCTCTTAATCACTGTGCCACCAGGGCTCTCTCTCTCTATGTATGTGTGTGTGTATGAGTGTGTGGATCATTATCAAACCCTTTCATTATTTCTCTTTTCTCCTTTGAGAAAACAGAGTGGGCCTCTTTTTTCTAAACTTCCACCTAATAACATTTACATTTCCACCTCAGAAAAAACACTCAACTTCAGTCAAAAAGGTTCCTTTTCACACTGCCTCTCTTTCAAAAGATAAGCAGAAGAAATGCCGAGGAAGAAAACATAAGAAAGTCAGGCAGCTGTTTGGGCAATTACTGAAAAATCACCATGCTCATCACCATTGTTTCCTTTTAATGTTAATTTAAAATATGATAGACAATGCAAAGCACATTGGTACATGCAGCATTCTAGGGAAACTTTGTACTGAAATACGTAATATTTTATTTAAGAAAAACAACCAGAAGCCACAGCGTAATTTTCTTTCATTCTGTGGGAAAACAAAAGTTCATTTTTCTGGAAGTGGAATTTTCTAGAGTCATGCTGAGTTGGTTACATCTCATGAAATCACTACATGAAGCAAGTTGAATTATTTTTTCCCCAAAACCGTCATCTTAGCTTCTTGTAGGGTTTCACATTCTTTATGAGTATCTACTCTTATTATGAAAAAATACGTTAATGGTACCAAATAATAGGTAAGAGTGTAATAGCCAATGGTCAATGAAATATAACAAAAAATTAACATTCATTGAAGTCAAAAGAGAATTTATACGAGCATTTTCTAAACTTCTGGTTTTTATGTTTTATCTTAATTGAAGCCTTTTGGAATCCATCAAAACATTAGAGAATTTACCAAAAAAAAAAAAAAAAGCAGCATATGAGTGTCTATACTCTTGAGTCTAAATATTTTTTGCAAGGAAATTCATTTTATTTATGTTATACCCTCAGTACTCACCATGTATATACTCTTTATATAATGTCTTAGTGAAGGAATTAAGCATAAAGAAAAATAAATGACTAAGGAGGGTTTTAATCAGAAAATAACTGGAATATTTTTCACACAAATAGGAATGGAGAGTAGGCAGGGCAAAAGAGAATAATATATCTTAAATTCTAATTGCAGAAAAATATGAGGGGATGGAAGATAGAACATATGCTGATTTGCAAATTGCGTTCCATTTTGAAATTAAGATTTGAATAAAGAAGAAAATCATTTTGGTTTTTGGAGAATTCATTCATTACCTCAACAATATTTGTGAAGTACTTACACGTTCTATACACTGTTCTAGTCTCTGCAGTTTAGGAAAGATTAAAAACAAAACCTCGCCCTTACAGATTTTATACTGTTGCCAGGTGAAAACCCCAGGTTTTCCTTGGCATGACTTGTTACAGCCAATAAACAAGAGGCTGAAGTGGGAGGTCAGGAAGATGCCTTTATGTCGTTGTAGGAGAAAAGGAGCAACAGGGGCTGAGCCCTCCAAGACTGCTGGCAGATATCTTGGGGTGGTGGGCTTTTACAGAGAGTAGGCAAGGAACTGTAAATTCATCATGAATATTCAGGATTGACCTTCACTCAGGTGCTCAGAGGTTGGGGATGACTATGCATTTTCTTTAGACAAGAGTTCAATCCCCCAGGATAGAGGAAGGGATGAATTTTCCTTCATTAGGATGTTAAGTCTCCACCCAGAGGCAGGTTGAGGCCAGCTATGGCCTGTTCTGTGGTTTTCTTGTCAAGGGCAATTTCAGAAGAACAGGCAGCTTATTTTGCTTGGTGTACGAGGATAAGCCAGAGCAGGCATCTCTTAGAAAGGCTGGGCTCTGAGGCTACCTGCCTCAATATTATAGTGTGTGGAAAGAGACAATAAAAATATTTAAAATTGCCATCAGGGAAGAAAGACACAGCAGGAATGGAGGGTGTGGGCAGGAGTGTGTGAATGTTATTTTTGATAGTGTTACCTGAGAAGGCCTCTCTATGCAAAGACTTGGATGAAGTGAGGGAGTGAGCCCTACTGATGTTATTAAGAAAACGGAAATTGAGAGCTTCCTTTTCTGAGAACCAACAAAATACAGCAGCAGCACACATGAATAAATTCCAAAATAGGAATTAAATGTAAATAAGGAACAGGCAAGAAGGAACTTCAGCATTTGTTCAGAAGTGGAAATACCCATATATCTAAAGAGAAAATACAAAAGGTTGTGGATAAGACGGGGATAGCAGAAACAAGACATGTTTTTGTAGAAGTAACAGTGCAAAGTATATTAAGGTGTAATCAAACCAACTACAAACCCATTACCATCAAGTTGATTCTGACTCATATCAACCCTATAGGACTTGGTGGAACTGCCCTATAGGTTTTCCAAGGAGTGTCTGGTGAATTTGAACTGCCGACCTTTCAGTTAGCAGCCAAGCTCTTAACCACTGCACCAACATACATACAAATAATAAGAAACTTAAATAATATAAACATACATAAACATGGGAATGAGGGGCACCATTTTATGCTTTAAGAAGTTATGATCATCACCCTAATAAAGGTGTAAAGATGAGTTTTTGAAAGGTGTGTGTGCTGATTTGTTTATAAATCAATTTTTCCCTACCCTCTGGACAAGTTTAAAAATATATAGTTATTTCTTCATCTTTCAAAAAAGCATGCAGTGTGAGACTGAGAGACAGAAAAGCATGTTTTCAGCAGCTGTGCAATGCTACATGTTGTGAATATGCAACAAATATTAAGTGACATTGAAATATGAATCGACGGGTAATGAGTCACTTCAGGGAATTATCCTGCCAAAATGTTTTGGAAGATCCATGAAATGTTTGACAAATCCAAAGGATGGCAAGCTTTGCCTTTGCTAAGATTCATTTATTTATTTGGGGGATGGGGAGACAGGTTCTTAGTTTTCATCTGGCTCATTATGCCCTCTACTACAGAGTAAATTATGGTCAAATCATATTACTTTAACTTTTGTTAAGTAATTGATTTTTTAGTGGTTATGTAACCAGAAAAAAACAGAACATTCAGAAAAACTGCCTCTTTTTATTAAGTACAGAAATAAGATTGATTAAGTAGAACTTAATTATAGTAATGGGATTGACCCATGGGTGGTGAATGAGCACCAGGACAAGACACAAATGTTGCATTTAGGGAGTTTATACCTAATAATATCATTTGACTTAGCATGTACTCAAATAAGGAAGAAAAAAATCCAGCTTGTAACATTTTTTATCTTCATTTTCTTCTGATTATCTTCAAATCAACATTTGGGGTGTTTGACTAAGACCACATGGTGGTCTTATTATTTTTGTATAATGATTTTAAAATGATCTCACTTTAACTGCTAAAAATATTTTAGCCCATCTCTGGATACTTAAATATCTCCTGCCACATTTGTTTTGTGTACCAGTCTACTTACACAAACATTCTTAAAATACCTGTAATATGAGAAGCATTTGAATTCGCCAGGATTCATAGAGTTCTAAATTTACAAAAGCCAGCTTGAACTAGCTTAAGGAACAAAAGGGAGGGGGTTCTTGTTATCATAGAGGGGTCTCTAATAGTAGTTAAGGAGTCCTGGTAGCACAGTGGTTAAGAGCTGTGGCTGCTAATCAAAAGGGTGGCAGTTCGAATCCACCAGCCATTCCTTGGAAACCCTCTGGGCAGTTCTAGTCTGTCCTATAGGGTTGCTAAGAGTCAGAACTAACTCCATGGCAACAAGTTTTTTTTTGTTGTTGTTAATAGTAGTTAAAGAAATTAATGCAGTCTGATGTCTAGTAGGACTGGAAGGAGCATTAGAAGACTATTGGAAACTCTGGAACCATTCTCTCACCATTTCTTGATTCTGCTTCTCTGTGCATTTATTTTTATCCTTCTTTTATGGCAGATTACTTTTTCTACTCAAGCCACATGACACAGAAGAAGACCTGGTCCACCAGGTCTCAAGTATATATAGTAGAATTGAAGCCATATGCTGAGACAGACTCCCTTGATCCCATTTCCTAATTCTCCAGGAAGTGATCAGGGACCTGGACTAGGTAACCAAACAAAAACCAAACCTAGTGCCATCGAGTCCATTCCAACTCATAGCGACCTATAGGACAGAGTAGAACTGCCCCATAGAGTCTCCAAGGAGCGCCTGGAGGATTTGAACTGCTGACCCTTTGGTTAGCAGCCGTAGCCCTTAACCACTACACCACCAGGACTAGGTAGGATGTCCAATTATTTCCCAGTTAACTCTGGCTAGAAAATCAAGGCGCTATCATATAAATATGACTGGTAGATGCTAGCACTATGGATATGGAGAAGGCTGAAATGGGTGGCGTATTAAGTGGCTCTTTGTGAGTTTTGAGAGATACCCAAAGGAATATACTATATTATGTAAGTCACATTTTGTCTAAAGTTCTCCTTCTCAACTGTTTTACTCTTCATACTCACTGTAATTTTTTAGACATCTTTTTACCATTCAAAATCCATTTTTTAACTCATCATTTTCTTTAAGTCTTCATCTTGATAAAGAAACAAGCATCCAACAACGTGATCCTCATGAAAATAATAGCTATAAACTGTAAATATTATAAACACAAATACGTGAGGGTTCTGGAGACTGAAGTATGATAGGCAGATTTTGAAGCAGCACCTAAACTTTGGAAAATAAATCACAACAGGGTGAGCAACCCCTCCATTTTTTTTTTTTTTAGTTTGCCTTGAGTGCAGCCACTGTCACAGAGGCAGTGGTGGAAGGATGACAAAACTCCAATAGAAAACAGTTTTCTAGCTTAAGGAAATAAAGGGAGAAACAAAGGGTAGCCAGGGTCACCAGTGTGATAAGAGAACATCAGAAAGGAGAGAGCCAGAGAAGGAAAGCCCTGATTTCTGTGCTTAAACTCAGATCCAGTCTCTAGCTGACCACTAAACCACACTGAATGGACCAGCAGAAAGTGATGTGTAGTTATTGTTGAAGGAGCCGACCTCAGATCTAAGCTGCTGACCGCCTCAAGCATGCCTGTTTGCTGTTTGAGTCTAACCAATTTAATTGCCTACTAAAGCAAAAGCATCAAAACTTTTTGGAGCAATGTAACAGAATCCAGATTCTCCACAATTTAATATTCAGAATGTCCAGGATACAATCCAACATCATTCACATACAAATAGCCAGGAAAATGTGATCCAGTCTCAAGGGAAAATACTATAAACAGATTCTACCCTGATATTACCAGATGTTGGAATTATTAGACAAGGACTTTAAAGGAATAGCTATAATTACGCTCGGCAACACAGAGAAAATTAGGCTTGTAGTAAATGAAAAGGCAGGATGTTTCTGCAAATATTAAAAATGCAAATTTTAGAACTGAGAAATACAGTATTTGAAATAAAATTCACTGGGTTTTATAGCAAATTGTAAATGGAGATAAATGGGTCATAAATTTAAAAATAAATTAAGCCAAAGGATAGAATATGAAGAATGTAACTACTTATCAATTTCAAGGGAAAAATGACCAATGTTATGGTAAAGAAAGCCGACAGCATCTTAACAAATTGATTGAGTTTAATAGCACCATTATTGAGATATAACTCAATGTATATATATTATCTCTCTCCTAATATGATATGCCCAGAAGGATATAGCATCACTTCCACCGTATTCTTTCTAAAATTAAAGAGCCCGAATTTAATAATGAGGGAGTATAAGACAAGCCAAAATTGAGATGTATTCTACTAAGTAACTGTCTAGTACTTTTCAAATGTGCTGAGGACATGAATGATAAAGAAAAATTTAAGAACTAACTCTTCCAGGATAAGCACAACTTTTTTTTGTTTTATTTTGTTTTTATATTTGTAGAAACTGATGAACTGATTATAACACTTGCATGGAAATGAAAATGAACAAGAAGAGCCAAAGCAATCTTTTAAAAGAGAAAAAAAAGAGGATTTAAATGATCTGATTTCAAAATTTACTATAAAACTACAGCAATGAAGACAGTGCAGTATTGATGAGAAACAGACATATAGATAAATACAAGAGAACAGAAAGTCCAGAAATAGACACAACCATAACTGGCCCATTGATTTCTAAAAAAAAAAGGTAAAGGCCTTTCAATAGGGAAAGAAAAGTCTTTTCAAAAATGATGTTTTTGAACAATTGGCTATTCCTATGGGGGAAAAGTGAACATTTACCCTTACCTAACACCCTCACATTTAACTAAAAAGGATTTCCAAACCTAACTATCAAAGCTTAAACTAGAAAACTCCTAAAAGAAATAATGGAAAAAAATCTTTGTGACTTTGAGATAGGTAAATATATCTTTGATAGAATGTAAAATGTTTTAACCATTAAAAAATAAGATAAATTGAACGTCATCAAAGTTATAAAGTACAAATATTCAAAATGGGGGATCAAGTACATACTTATGTAACCAGCAAACCTTCCCCACCCCCTGGTCTCTTCATAATTCTTTCCATCTTTGAGGCCTAATTTTCCATAAACCAAATTCGGTAAATACTGCCAACAGCAATCTTGCTTGTTACTTAGCAAAGTAGGTTTACCTGTGCGTTGTGATGCTTTATAATGAAAACTGCTTTTTTTCTTCTTCCCTTTCTAATGCTTAGGAAGGAATATTTTTACTCAGTACATTTATTCTCACTAAGGTTAAACCATATGGGAATCATGTGCCCTGAACATACTGAGACTAGAAGGGAACAAGAAAGGATAGATTTTCTAGTTCCTTGCATTTGAAGTACTTTGCATGACCAATGTCCCTGCCTTGAGGTACAGATGAAAGTTCAAAAGTGAGGTGTAGAAAACATTTTTACGAGTGGAAGCTGCTTCTTCTCACTGAAAAACCTAGGAATATAGCAGTCAATGATCTTAGGACAGTCTTAGTGAATATTGTCGTTGTTGTTAGATGCCGTCAAGTCAACTGTGTTTTATAGCAACCCCATGTACAACAGAGCAAAACACTGCCCAGTCCTGAGCAATCCTAACAATTGTTGCTGTGTTTGAACCCATTGTTCCAGCCACTGTGTCAATCGTCTCATTGAGGGTCTTCTTTTTTGTTGACCCTCTACTTTACCAAGCGTGAAGTCCTTCTCCAGGGAGAGTGAAGACGCTAATCTGGCCATTACACAGCTGGCACATACTTAAGCGAAAATTTCTAGTAAACAGCAACATATTGAAGAGAATCCATTAGATTTCTGACACTCTCAAGGTATTTTTCAATTATTTGGCTCAACAGCAACTCATAAAAATTTTGCACAAGCAATTTTTCAAAGCCTTGTAATTCTTGTGGATGGGTATATGAATGCCATTTTTCAACTCTCTTTAGGAATCCAAACATGGGAGTTTCTATTTTTTAAATAAACAGAATTTGGATGTCACAGAATCCTGCTAAGGATTTCTTATAAGGTTTTACCCCTTGCTTAAAAGCTTTCCACTGTTTTCCTAAGAGCAAACCTATTCCAACGTTAAAAGGTTCCAATTAGATATGAAACTCCAAACCCATGAATTTTGAGAGGGTTCTAAACTTGCCAAAACAATTTCTCTTTATACTTGGTACTTGGATTACATACTCCCACTGTATATTTAAAAGCCTTTACTCTAAAGGTTTCCTCTAACAAAAGGGAGATGAAAAGATACTGTAATTATTCACGGAACATATTCAAGCCATCGCTGCTGGTGAAATATGATATCCACGACATTCCTCCACTGTAAATAACGTGGTGATTCAGAGGAGTGCCATTAGCTACAGAAAACCCATTCTTATCCTTGTTAACACATAAAACAATAGCTTCCATCTCTCACAGTACTCTTGCCTCTCAGCCTAAACTCTTTGGAAATAATATTTAAATTGCAGGTTAGTCGCAGCTTTTTATAGTTTTAACTCAAGTAGGAACTGTGGGTGCCTGTCCTCCACTGACATAGCCAAGGTAACATTCTTTCCACCTGGAAAAGGAAAGCCAATATTCTAGCAACCTGGTGCTCTTTGGTTGGACTGGGCTGGGAAACCAGGTTACAGGAGGGCTGCTCCCTCCGTGAGGGTTGACCTTATTAACTTGGGGCAGTCCTAATAGTTTCTTGAGAGGAATATAAGGCGTACATGACTCTTATTGCATGCAGTGCTTTGTAAGACCACATCAGCCCTGAACTGGGTACTGAACACAGAAATTAAAAGGAACGAAACATCATACCTAACTGCAGTTTGCAGCCTGCAGAGAGAGTGCGACTTGGCATTCGTTCTCAGAAGCTGTCCCTGACGCTGCTGATTCGTATAACAACAGAAATGCTGGTAAGTGGACAAACACTTGATTAGAGGAGCTTCCCAGCACACTGTGTGACGCTTTCCAGAGCATCTGTCTCTGCCACTGGCAATCCTTTTAGAAAAGGAAGCATGCACACATTGCACCTCCTGGTTTAACAAGGCCTCTAAGCTTCCCGTGCAATTATTAAGGCTTTCAAAAGCAGCCCGAGTAGCTTCAGTGTTCAGAGATCTTCTCCCAAATTTTATTACAATGCAAAGAGTGTAAAAATAAAAAATGGAGGACGGCAAGTTGACACACATGCCATTCCCCCTCTGCCATCAGAACCTGCTGCTCCATGGGTTTTCTTACGGCGGATGGTGTGATTAGGCGTGACCTCGTCAAGCCTTAGAAAAGCTGCAGCCACTTTACCCACTCGCTGAAAGCACACAGAACTGCTGAAGATAAAATTTCCAAGAATATATTAAAACAAAACTGCTAACTCAGCCAAATTGCCTACACACTTGGAAAGCCTATAAAACAGCCGTCCAACGGTAATACGCGGAAAGAGGAAAAGATAGTATAACTAAGTAGAAGCTGCTGTTTAAATGTCAAGGTTTTGAAAATTGGGACCATGTTTATGTGAGTGCCAGCGATGTTTTCGTGGCCACCGTGAGCTTTTTCAACTCACCTTTAGGTGATTTTCAACGCTGGAAATGGAGATGGCAGTTTGTTGACAATATCCACTTTACTTATTTTCTAAATTGAAGAAGTACATTTTGTAAATAAGTTTAGCTTTTCTGAGGAACTGTCATTTGTGCCAGTTTTAGAAAAAAATTGCGTTCCAAATATCCCCACCCCCTCATGGGAAATACTGTATGCACGTGGAAACTAATGGATAACACTCAGCTCCTTGTTATTGACATCACCAAGTAATTTGTGAACCATTCGATATCTTTATACCTTGTTCTGGGAACTGAATTTATATGAAATCATTTCTATTTACTCCCTGTTCCTCTTCCAAACCTCCCAAAACTAAAAAATATCTTGCTCAATTATCCCTCTACAATATGAATTACCCAGCTCTTTTTTTTTTTTAGCTTCTTATCCCTATACAGTTACAACAGCAGGTTGCAGGCTCTTCTATAAACTGGCTGTGTTTAATTCACCTCCATATTTCTGTGCCTAATAAGGTTCTTGGCAAATAGTGATGACAGAAAAATATTTATTTAATGGAACCAGAGCTACATTCGTCACATGATTCATTTTGATATCTTGTCTGAAAAAAATTTAAAACATGTTCAATTATTTCACAAATAAGGAAACATCATAAGTTAAACACTTCTGTTTTTACTAGTACAATGCCATTAACCACTTTTATTTCTATCTTATGCTTTTCCTGAATGTTGTGGGTGGTTTTTGTGTACTTATATCAATTGTTCAACTAATTTGAGATTAGTAACCCTATCATATGTGTGTGTGTGTGTTTTTCCCTAAAACCTCAGATCAGTGTTAGATACTAATTCTGTTGAACTTAACTGAAATCAAAATAAGGAATTTGGGGTTTCTTTCATGAGAGATAATGTTTGTCATTTAAATAACTGAAAAAAGTGTGAAAATATGCAAAAAAATATATACAAACATTTGTTTAAGGCTAGAATGTTAAAACGGGGTATCAAGTCAAGTAATGAACTATGACTTAATACACCATTTTAACATTCTAGCCTTAAATAAGTTCTCTGATCGTTTAAAAAACAGAAGAACAAGCCTGTTGCCATCGAGTCTATTCCCACTCACAGCAACCCTGTAGGACAGAGTAGAACTGCCCCTTAGAGTTTAAAGAGTTGCTGGTGGATTCAAACTGGCAACCTATTGGTTAGCAGCTGAGCTCTTAATCACTGTGCCACCAGGGTGCCCTCTGATCTTGTAGAAGGCCTCAATTTTGCCCAGTAACTAAGGACTTTTTAAGTATGGCTCAAAGTTATGTTTAAGACTCTCTCTTTCTTTCTTTATAGCTATTACATTAGTAGACATAGCAAAGATTTTTTTTGGAGAAATTGTATGAAAGTAGATAACAGAATGAAAAGCTATAAAAACTAGTTCTGTTTTGGGGTCACCTCAGCTTATGCATATGTGTGCTTGCTATGTGTATGGTGTGTGTGTTTTGCTTGTTCTTTTGTTTTCTTTGTTTCTTGCCTTTTTCCACTCTTGAGGATTTCTTACTTTCAAAACCCTTCGAGGGCCAAAAGAACTGAATTTATATGAAAAGATGTTTTGAAGCATTATTGCCAACCTTGATTTGAAACTGGAGTTTACAAAATCTTCACAGAGCCTATTTTAATGAGGTTTCTAGCTTTAATAAAAAGAGTGTGGTTGCTTAACTGAAATGGTCTGCCAAGAGTTTCTGAGGTTCATCCATGGCTACACTGAATATTAAATATATTGAATAATAGATTGAAGCAAGAGCGTAAGCTTTAATCTAGTAGGCAGGGTGGTAGCCCCAACCCTTGATATTAGGAACAAGCCCTCTTGGGGCATAAGTAGAAACAACAAATAATTCTTATTAACTAATCATTATTTATTATAGATACAAGTTATAGTAGTTAACATTTTGTAAAATTGAATTTGCCTCAGAGTTTTCATTAAAAATATTTATTTCAGGCTCTGTGAATAAAAGAACTCCAGTAAAAATGAAGATCTTACGAGTTGCTAAAACAAACTAGCCTTTGTTCTTGAATTCTTCAAAAAATACGAAAGCATATTTGTTTCCAGATGGAAGATAATTAACAAGAAAAAAAATCTGCTTTATCCATAAAAATGGTTCCTTCGTAAATTTCAGTAAGCTCACCAAAATATACACTTTCTCTTGGAAAAAATTAAACTGGTATTGGTTAAAAATTAAATAAGAAAGAATAGTAATTTTTTTCTTTTTATTAAAATCATGAGAAAGCTGGGTCTTACAGGTTTAGAAATTAAGTCTTTGTTATTTCTGTTTATTATTTCTTTGTTCAAGGTATTTGTTAGATTGAGAATCAGCTGTCTTTTGACTAGGCTATGTAACAATCTGCATAATTGTGTTGCATATACGTGAGGTTAGTCATGAATGATTAGATTAGTTGTTCAAAGTTAGAATGTATTTTAGAAAGGCCAATGACTGTGAGATGACTGGGATTATTTGTGACAGTGAAAATATTTCCAAATTGCAGAAATTAGGCTGCCGGCATTGAAAAAAGCTTAGACTAAGTAATATTATTTACTTCTATTCATGACAGATAGAAGCTAATTTTAAAAAAATCACATCAACACAACAGTATAAGTTACCACTAAGTATGGTGTAACTTAAATTACTTCTGTTCAAGTACATTTAAGTGTCAATTAATTGCCTCCTTTTCAAAGGCACACCTTTTCCCCAATTATCAAATTAAAATTTGCGCTGAATCAATGAGCACAATGATAGTTTAATTATATTAAACCACATGAAATAAACAGTGAGTCAGTGTTTGTGCAGACGGGCACCTGAGTCTGTCACCTCCAGGCACAGCCAGGGACAAGTATCATTCTCTTGGTAAATAAAATCACTCTATTTTACTGCCACTACAGCATTCCTACTTTTAAAGATAGGGGAATGGGCTGAGATAGAGAGATTTAAGGGAATTACAGAAGAAGAAATTGCAGGCACAGATGTATCTTTTTTTCTAAGGGCACCAGGTGTTTTAAATGCCACCAGAAGGGTGCTCCAGGCAATTCTGTGCTGTCCAAGATAGCTTGGCATAGATTATCCGAAAGCTTTTGTGTCTTTTCAGCTTTTGATTAAAGGCCAGTGTCAGGACTCCTCTGGGCTTTTGCCTGGTACAGTAAAGCCGAGGGATTTTTTTCTTTTTTTAAGCTGCTGCCAAAAACATGCCAGTTAGGATAATTACATTTCAATTTAAATTGGTAATTTTATGAAAATTTAAACCAGAATATGTGTCACCCAAATCTCCTCACTTTCATTCCTCCCTAACATGCACACACACACCCCTCTTGTTTTGGGGGAGACAATGACAGCAGTCCACCAGAACCTTCCCATGACCCAGAGCTATGTGCCAGGAATTAAACAGATGAGAGAAAATTGAACAGAGCCCGTTTTCTCTGTCCAGATTTATTTCTTAGCTTGGATTTATCACCAGTGTACATTGGAATCATCCCAGGGTATCCGAGCTTCTAGTATCTTTTTTCCCGTGGACCCCGGCAAAAGAAGCTTTAGACCATAACTGTATTATTTAAGACATTGTGTTCCATTCACAGTCAAGCTTTGTATTTGTGAACAGGATGTAGAAAAGGAATCCAACCTACTTAGAGTCTCTCACCCTCTTGGTGAAAGGAGTGGGGACACAAGTGGCTAGATGAATCCTGAGTTTTCTGTCTGCCACTTTCTTTTTCCAGGACACATACGCAAGCTTGGCAGCACCAGCAAAGTGGAAGTAATGTTCCTTTGTTTAGAATGCAGTGTGTACGAACATTTACATAATAAAATACACACACAAATAACAGATGGTGAAGAGCCACTCATTTCGCCACATGTTGTAAGCACGATACTGTTCCTTGATGATCTCATTTCTCTTACTTCTGCCTACAGATGTCTACCAGCTATTTAACCTCGGGGGTTATTCAGATGGCGAAAGGTTTGAAGACAGGCACAAATCTGTCTACAGAATTTTCCCCGTCCATCAGGTGCACATGTCCTTTCTACATGGAGTTATCAATCCACAAAAATGTTTTCCTCTGTCTGAAGGACTGAATAATAAACTCTTTTCTCATGATACTTGTTGGGCAGATAGGGTCTACCAAGAGGACAATAAATACTGCCAACAAGCCGAGTTTGAAAGAGGTCTTTTCCCTCTAACCTTTTGTTCTGAGCAGAAAGTGGCTTATTAATAATCTCAGTTATTAAATGAATAGCTTTCTTTTAGAGATGTGAAGAAGGGCCTTCTGATATGGAGTGGAAGTCTCACAGATGCTGTTTGCTCACATGTCCAATCTGTAATTAGAGTTAAGCCTCAAATATGTGGTAATAGATATGTTGTATAGATTTAACTGCCACTTCCCTCCCTAATTTACACTTAGATAACACTTCTCCTCCCAAAAGCACAAATTACATTCCTTTTAATTAGCTCCCAATGTACTTTATTAAAGCACATTGAGAATGTGTATTATTAACTTATTAATGTATGAGCATACATTATGCAAATACACATGATCATTAATTAAATATCACCACACATAAGATGGCATTATCATACCCATTTTACAGAAAGAATGTATGCCAAATTATTTGGACCATGACCCACAGAATAAGAACCCATGTTCATCTGTCTAGAATTCTTTGTTTCTCCCAAGAGGACGCATCTTTTACTGAACTCTCTCATTGCTTCTTACATAAGGAAAACCATAATTCTTTAAGCAAAATTGGTATAAGAGTGATGTATTTAAATAAATTTGCATTTCATTTTAGAGACACTTTATGGTTTAACAGCCACATAAATCTCACATATTGTCACTAGTATAAAATCAACAAATATAGATATTAAGAATCATCGGTCTAATAAGAAAATCTTAAGGAAAAAACAATAAAATTTCTTCAAAATTTATTGGAAAGAAATTTATCCTTCAAAAAATGTCTAGAAAATAATATTCAGAAGTAGGTTTGGTGATGGGTTGGAATGTGAGTGAAAACCATTAAAATTATCAGAATGGTTTTTGGGAAGAAAAACAAACAAGGAAAAAAAAATTCACTTAGCCATATTCCACAGGGCTGATTAAAGGATACTGACGATTGATTGAACATAGGCATAGTCCACAATTAGCTGACCACCGTGAGAAGAAAAAACAGTTGTCACAGAATCAGGAAGAAAGTGCAGAAGGGTAAAGGAGAATAGGGAAGGGTGGATTGCAAGATTTTTGGAGGAGTTGATAAAAAGTCCTTCTACTTTAAGTAGTCTAGGATTAAAAAGAACCTTATGCAGAGGAAGGGAAATGAAGAAGAAAGCAATGGGAAGCTTGTAAAAGCAGAAAAGGGAAAAAAAAATGTTGATAATCTGACAGAATTTACCAGTGAACCCTAGATTTAAGAGTTTTGCGACACCCAAGAATACACTGCGCACTTATACAATCACAGCCCTTAAGGGGAAAATTATTCCTGAGGACAAGTGCTCAGTTAAATGATTTCACTAGCTTATCTGAGTTGCTTTATGTTGGCTTTCCTTATGAAGACCCTTTTCCTAACGTGAGTCCTTTCCCATCCTCGGCACTTTGCTCGCTGTGTATAGTTCTGCGTGCCTCTGTCACTCATGCTTCTATGATTACATCCTTCCATCTCTTAGATTTTATAACCAACAACTGGGATAGAACAGTCATGGTGGACTGTTCCTTTTGGTTTACACCAAAGTTAAATTGCTGTTATTAGATGCTGTCAAATCAGCTCCAACTCATGGTGGCCCCATATACAACAGAAAGGAACATTGCCTTGTCCTTTGGCATCTTATCAGAGGATATTCTGTTGTGATCCATAGAGTTGCTATTGGCTAATTTTTGGAAGTAGATCACCAGGTCTTTTGTCCTACTCTGCTTTAGCCTGGAAGTTCTACCAAAAACTGCCAACCTCGGGTGCTCCTTTTGGTATTCAAAATATCAGTGCCATAGCCTTTAGCATCATAGCAACATGCAAACTACCACAATATGATAAACTGACAGACAGGGAGTGGATTGAAGTAATAGATATAAGAAATCCTTTGCTGGGACTCCCATACGCCAATGCTAAATAAAACTCCAGTTCCTTAGCCTCTGGATTCTTCTCTGCCACCTCCCCAGAAAATAAGGAAGGAAAACAGGGGTGCTGAAGGAGGTGTGTGGAAGCCAGCAGGAGGCAAATCCCAAACTGTAGACTAAAAAAAAACCCCAAAACATTTCGGGTTTTTTTTTTCAGTCTACTAGGATCCTCCAAAAAACTTGGAGCCTTTTCAAGTTGAAAATCAAGCCAATACTCTCGTTCTCTATGAAATTTACAGGGATTCCTAGGAGCCATAGAAATTTACTCATCAGCATCTTCACAAAAAAAATGTTATGGCCAGCATCCTTTACCTCATCTTGGGCTTTTCTTTTACTACCTTCCTTTCTCAACTTCTGCTGTAGCCTCCTAATTTCAGTCCCAAAGAAAGGAAGTTCCAGAACCAAAAAAAAAAAAAAAGAGAAAAACCAAAGCCACTGCTGTAGAGTCAATTCTGACTCATAGTGACCCTATAGGACCGAGTAGAATTGTCCCATAGGGTTTCCAAAGCTCTGATCTTTACAGAAGCAGACTGCCACATCTGGCTCCAGTGGAGCGGTTTGTGGGTTAGAACCCTTGGCCTTTTGATTAGCTGCCTAGTGCTACCTAGATTGCAAGCACTATGCAAATTGCTTACCTGTGTGTTATTTTAAATATTCCTCTAAACAATATCCTAGACCAGGCTTCCTTATTTTCAGTTAGGAAGAAACAATAATCATAAGCAAAAACATGAGTTTATGGTAGTGTCTGGGAACACTTCTATTAACCCTTCAGTCTCTTGCTGCCAGAGTACTCTTTCTAACCCAGTACTTTAGCATGTTGCTATTAGTTGCCACTAAGGAGGCTATGAATCATGGTGACCTCAGGCACGACAGAGTTAAATGTTGGCTGGTCTGCACTATTCTCACAATCTTGGTACGCTCAAGTCCATTGTTGCAGCCACTGTGTATTTCTAGTGTCTTACAACCTAGGGGGCACATCTTCCAGCAATATATCAGCCAACGTTATGTTGTGATTCATATTGGCTAATTTTCAGAAATGGACCGCCTGGCCTTTCTTTCTAGTCTGTCGTAGCCTGGAAGCTCCGCTGAATCCTTTCCACCATGAGTGGCCCTGCTGATATTTGAAATACTGATGGTACAGCTTCCAGCATCATGGCAATGTGCAAACCACCACAGTAGAGCAAACTGACAGATGGGTGGTGACTTTTAGCATAATCTTCTCCTATTTGAAAATCTTCAGTAGTTCCTCTGTTTCCTTAAGATTTCTGTGTTTAGAGCATTATCCTGAAACTCCTTGAACTCCAAGACACCTGCCCCCATCCTACGTCAAATCTTCATGCAACATAGTATCTAGGTCATTATATGCTACCTTTCCAGCACCTTTCCCAGAATCTCTTGCCACCATAATCATCCCTGCTTCTTCTGATTTCTAAATACCTTTATTCCTTTTTTTATATATCATTCACTTTGGCTGTTCATTTCATAATTGCTTCCACAGCTTGAAGATAGAGATGAGTTATTTTTTCTTTTCACTTACCTAGGAAACTTTTTTTTTTTTCAGGGAACACTGATAGCGTAGTGGTTAAGTGCTACGGCTGCTAACCATAAGGGTCGGCAGTTCAAATCTGCCAGGCGCTCCTTGGAAACCCTATGGGGCAGTTCTACTCTGTCCTATAGGGTCGCTATGAGTCGGAATCAACTCGACGGCACTGGATTTTTTGGTTACCTAGCACCTAAACCTGAAAAAAAAATAGATTTATCACAGTTATTTTTTTTTCAGCAAGGTGTAGTGTTTGAATCACAAACTGAGCATGTGAAATTTTCCTAGATGCTTAAACCACACTCAGTATTTTCACATTGCAATAATCTGTATGAATACAAAAAGTTTTACTGTAACAATTGATGGAAACTAATGACTAATTATGCCTAGTAACAGGAACTATCCCATGTTCTAGAAGATAGTTACACACGTGAGCATATGCATATACCCATACACATGTGTACATGTATGAACACAAAGAAATACAACCCAAAACATCAGGAATTCCTTGAACAGAGCTAGAAGAAAATGGAGATTGGTAGAAATGGGTTGATTCTTTATATTAGTACTTTACTATTTTACTTGTTTGCACATGATTTTAATCAAGAATTGTTCTTTCTCTTTTCTTTGTTTTCAGTCTCTTCCTCATTAGCTTTTTACTTCTTGCAATATTTTTCCAACTTGTTTTTCTGACATATTTTCTTGGCAATGCTGCTTTTTCCATCATTTATTTTTAATGAAGCCTTCTCCAAACACTTCTTGGTCTGAATTTCTGGAGCCCTTCAGGCAATTATATTGAAAAAGTAATGCTTGGAATTGGCTGTGACTCTGCCACCCATCTGTTACTCAAAGTAGCGTAAATTCATGATGACCACTACTCTTTATTTCAGTTTGTGTTTTTTATAAAGTAACAAATACCAGTGAAAATTATAGCTCTCTTCAATGCAAAGACCAAGAAAAAACTTTGCATCCCAGGCTGAATTGAATTAAAAAATACATGTATCCAACAAGAATCTAATAAACAAAATACATATAAAACTTTGACAACTTAACAAGAAGAAGGCAAATAATCCAATTAAAAAATGAGCCAAAGACTTGAATAGACATTTCACCAAAGGGGACATTCAAACACATGAAAAGATGCTCGACGTCATTAGCCATCAGAGAGATGCAAATCAAAACCACAATGAGCTACAATTTCACTCCCACTCGGATGGTTAAGGAGACCAGTGGTGCAGTTGTTCAGAGCTTGACTACTAACCAAAATGTCAGCTGTTCGAATCTACCAGCTGCTCCTTGGAAATCCCATGGGGAAGTTCTACTCTGTCCTACAGGGTTGCTATGATTTGGAATTGACTTGATGGCAATGGTTTTGCTTTTTTTTTGGTTTAGGATAGCTAAGATTAAACAGAAAATAAAAGTTTGGTGAGTATATGGGGAAATTAGAACCTTGTCTATTGCTGGTGGGAATGCAAAATGGTACAAACATTATAGAAAACAGTGTGGTGGTTCCTCAAAAAACTAAAAATAGAACTGTGATATGACCCAGCAATTTCACTGCTAGGAATATACCCAAGAGACTTGAAAGCAGCAACATGAAAAGATGTATGTACACTAATGTTCGCTGCAACATAATTCAGAATGGCCAAAAAGTCAAAACAACCTAAACGCCCATCAAAAGGATGAATGGATAAACAAAAGGTGGCACATGCATACAATGGAATACTACTCAGCCAGAAAGAGAAATCAAATCTTGATACATGCTGCAACATAGATGGAGCTTGAAGACATTATACTGATGGAAATACAGTTATTAAAAAAAGTCATTGTATGACCTCGCTTATATAAAAAGACAAAAATAGGCAAATGTTTACAGATCAAAGTTTATTTGTGGTTGCCAAGGGTGGGAAAAAGGGGGAAGGTGGTTATTGCTTATGGAGCACTGAGTTTCAGTTTACAGTGGTGGAAAAATTACATTGATTAAGGGTAGGGTTGTACAGCCGATTAATGTAATTGCTGTCAATAAGTTGTACACCTATAAAAAGTTGAACTGGAAAAAGTTGTGTGATTGATATATTTACAACAAGAAAAAGCAGCTACTGAGGCTGCTTAAGTACAATCAAATAGCTCATGGGATTTGGTTTCTTGGTTTAGAGGTTTAGGGTCCAGGTTTCACAGGACATCCCAGTTAATTGAACTAGTAACATGTTTAGTGCTTCTGTTCTGTCTTCTAGTTTGTTGTGTAGTGGGTCTTAAAAGCTTGCAAATAGCCATCCAAAGTACAAAAAATGGTCTCCATTAGCCTGGAGCAGCAGAGGAAGAAGGAGAATTCGGAATAGGATGAAGAAATGGAATGTGTGACTAATTGCTTCCGTGAACAACTGCCTCCTATACCATGAGACAAGAAGGGCTGGGTGGTACTGGCTACCATTACTGAACATTTTGATCAAGGATTCTAGGGAAGAATCCTCATCAAAAGGAAAATAACACAGAGCAGAATTTCTGAAACCATGGAGGTTAGGTGAATCCCTGAAACCACTGCCTTGAAATAAGCTTCAAACCTGAAACAAAAATATCTCCTAAAGTCTTTTTAAAACTAAATAGTTCAGCATAACTAGCAAAGACTATCTGCTTTGAGCATTGAGCTTTTTTAAGAACTATCTATATGGGATCAAATTGCAACAGCAACTCGAAAGGTTGGATGGGAAACTTAGTGGGTAGTGAGTTTATGTTAATGGTGGAGGAACAATTTGGAAAAGTAGTGTGAGTACAGCTGCATAACTTGAAGAATAGATCGATGTCACCAAACTGTATATTTAGAAATGGTTGAATTGGTGTATGTTCTTCAGTGTATATTCTCAAAAATAACAACACAAAATAAATGATGAAAACATTCAATTTAGTTCTCATTGCCTTGCCTTATCTAATATCAACCACAAATATTGGCAATGAACTCTGATATCTTTACCACAGATGTTGTCAGAAGCATAGGTCCCTGTTGCTGCCAAGCAGGCATCTTGTGCTATATATGTTTTTATGTACACTTCTAGATCAATTCCTTACACTTTTCCAGCTTTGTCCACCCTATTCTGTGCCCAGGATTGTATTATCCTGGCTCCTTTACTCTGTGCTTCTAGTTGGCTTGCTATGGGAGGCAATGGATGTGAGAGGATAGAGAGGTAGGAGTATTTATTCTCCCTGTCTCTCCTAGTTTGAGTGAGAGCTAGCAGAGGCTGTATTCTTCTAGAAAAAGTCATTTCTTAGCAGACGTTCCTTTCCTGTAGTTACAGCTTCCAAGGCTTTCAACAACTACTTCCTATCCTAACCCTTTTAGCCTCAGGAGTGATAAAACCTTCTCAACTTAGCTAGCTGTTAAATGTTTCATCATACCTCCTAGGATACCCTTGATGCCATCCATAACAATGGAATAGTCTGTTCATTGGACTCTTTTCTATTAACCCTTCTTGTGTGTGCTGTCTACTTTCTTCTGGGACACTAATTGATATTTTTGTCTTAGCATACTTGATTTTCTGTCTCATAGTCCTAATTTATTGTTGAAAATTTATCAGACTGACAAATAATCAGACTAAAAGAGTTTTTTTTAAGAAGAAAAGTTTTTAATGCATGAAAAATAAGCTGAAATTTTAATAGCTCTATTTTTCTATTTATATAAATAACCAAGCATTATAATTTTCTCCATAGTAACTTCTGTTAAGAATGCCCTTCACCATTGCAGCAGTATTCACAATAGCAAAAAGATAGAAAAAACCTAAATACCCATCACACAATGGTACATACACACAATGGAATACTGTACAACCATAAAGAATAATGATGAATCTGTGAACCATCTCACAACATGGATGAATCTGGAGGTCATTATGCTGAGTGAAATTAGTCAGTCACAAAAGGACAAATAATGTATGAGACCAATATTGTAAAAACTCAAGAAAAGATTTAAACATAGAAAAAAGCATTCTTTGATGGCTAAAAGGTGGGGAGGGAGGGTGAGGGGTAATCACTAACTACATAGTAGACAGGGATCAAATTTGATGAAAGAAAGGACAACACACAATACAGGGGAAGTCAGCACAACTGGGCCAAAGCTAAAGCTAAGAAGTTTCCTGAACACATCCAAACACTTTGAGGGACAGAGTAGCTAGGGCTTGGGCCTGGGGACCATAGTTTCAGTGAACATCTAGGTCAGCTGGCATAACAAAGTGTATTAAGAAAATTTTCTACATCCCACTTGGTGAGTGGCATCTTCTGAGGTCTTAAAAGCTTGCAAGAGGCCATCTAAGATACATCAATTGGTCCCTTCCCACTTGGAGCAAAGGAGAATGAAGAAAACCAAAGACACAAGGAAAATATTAGCCCAAAGGACTAAGGGACCGTGTGAACCAGAAACTCCACCAGCCTGAGACCAGAGCTAGATGGTGCCCAGCTACCACCAATGACCACCCTGATAGGGAGCACAACAGACAGTTCAAGGCAGAATGGGAGAAAGATCTAGAACAGAACTCAAATTCTTGTAAAAAGACCAGCCATAATGGTCTGACAGAAAATGGAGGCACCCCCGAAACTAGGGCCCTGGACACACTGTTAACCCAGAACTGAAACCATTCCCTAAGCCCACTCTTCAGATAAAGATTAGGCAGGAACAAAAAATAATACATTTGCTTCTTAGTTCAGTCAGATATATGAGACCAAATGGGTATGTCCTGTCCAAAAGCAGGATGAGAAGGCAGGAAGGGGCAGAATCTGGTTGAATGGACACAGGGAACCCAAAGTGGAAAGGGGGCGTGTGCTGTCACATTCTGGGGATTGTAACTAGTGTCACAAAATAATACATGTATAAATTTTTGTATCAGAAATTAACTTGAGCTGTAAATTTTCACCTAAAGCACAATTTAAAAAAAAAAATGCTCCTCACACAGTGTAAACATATGTGAAAGTGATAGAGCATTTCACAATTTCTATAAAATTTTTAAATTGTTTCTTGTGTTAAATGGCTTGAAAAGTAAGAGCAGCATAACCTTTGATATCTAAAATTTAACTTTCTCGAAAATATCGATAGTCCTACCGGCCTGTTCTTGAGAATCAAACATTCAAACACAAACTATTTCTCCTCAAGAGAGAATAATGACTTCCTATCTTGCATCCTTAATATCCTATTAACTCTCCACAATTGCTTACAAACTTTAAAGAATGCTTAAAGAGAATCAGATTTCCCAACAAATCTCTGCATGCTTCAGCTGTAAAACAGGGAGAATTTTTGCAACTAAATATCCTTCATGGTTATTTTGTTGAGAACATTTGCCAGGACATCCTTATATGAAAGTACTTTCAAGAACTTTCAGCCCCTGGAACATTTTCAGAGACTGAATATTGATGGCATCACTGATTAAAAGTTTTTCAGGAATTCACCTACATTTTTTCTTTTCATTCAAGAATAACGAAGAACCTTGAAATTGCTTTATGACTAGGACTTCTTTAAAATAGTTACATTAACTAAAAAATTCTTAAAAAATGCAGTTACCATGAGACAAGGATAAAGTAGGAAAGAAAAATGAAAAAAACTCTTTCTTGGGCCTGTGCTTCTTATGAGGTTTGGGTGTTTGCCACGAGCAGATTATCTAAGCATTGTGCTTACTTTGCTTACCAGACCACCTGGAGTGAACAATTCAGGTGAAACCCGTGTGAAATTGTTCACAACAGATTAGTAAGTAAGCACAAGTAAGCCCATGTTTACCTTGCTTCCTGGATCATCCACCCTTGTCAGAGATTATAAATTTGAAAAGAGGCTTTAATTCTGTAGGAAGGCTCTGTGGGATTTGGAGCGAGACAAATGCCAGCCATGCCTAGAAGCAGAATCTTTGATGTGATGCAAAAATGTGGAAGTGCTCACTATAGATGATCTGGTAAGCAAGATTAGCACAGTGCTTACCTTGCCTATTGGAAAATCCACCCATGAGTCTGCCCACTGTAACATATCAAGGAAAAAAATGTTCTTTAAATACCAGCTCTTCTTCTTTCTTCACTCTTCCCCATGAACTGTTTTTCCATTTTCCCTCTCCAGAGTCATTGTCTGCCCTTCTCTGCCCTATGCTTTGCCCCAGAGACTAACGCCATAAATTACAAAACCTGGGTGTTGTGGCTCTCTGGTTGCTGGATGAGCCAAAGGGTGGGATGTATGGGGCACCAGCAGGAGACAGGAAAAGGAAACAGAGACTGTCCAGGGTATTTATTGCTCCACTCCCTTTATTCTTTAACTTCATGGTGAGGGTGTAGAAGAGTTCTCCCCAGCTACAGTCTGGCCAGGCAGCCCTTCCCCATGTCTTCAGCTCTCCTGTAACACTGTTTCCTCTGCTTGACTTTTCAGGCTTAAAGATGGTGATGCCTTCTCACTGTTGCTAGTTGCTGGATACCTTACCATCTCTTGTTGCTTCTTTGAACATTGCTCTGTAAATAGTCTCCAGAATCACCCCAGTGAGCCCTGTTCCAATTTAGGATGCTGACTCATACATCCACTTTCAACCCATTCTTCTTAATTCCTCCATTAACCAATATGTTTATAATGCCTGGCCTCTAGTCACAGGATGTTATAATGGACTTAATGTGTTTTTTTTCTGCCTATGAGCGTTTCCAGATAAAAGCGAAAGTATGGTGGGGGTTCAGATACTCTGGCATCAGCTGGAAGTAGATTATCTTTTATGAAAATGGATCTCCTTGTATTCTTAAATTTCCCCCTGTATGCTACCACATATCCACTTGCCCATTGTATTACCTAACCCTTATTACCTTGAATTATTACTGTGGTTAAGGGTTTGAAAAGATGAATTACTTTTGTATAGTCAGTACAATACCTAACAGCTGCCAAAACAAATAGGGCAGTATGGCAATAGAACTATTAAATGTTGTGGTGTCTGGAGAGTAGATGTCCAGAGTAAAATTTCAGAATGGATAGAGTTTGTCTCCTGCCTCTGTTCTGGTTTCTCTCTAATTGCCTTCCTTAATTCCAAGCAGTCTGTATGTGAGTTATAAGATATGAGAAGGTAAACAATAGCCATGTGAAAAGAAAATACCTTGATGAGAGAGTATAGCAAACATAGTTTTTTGGAGAAGAGGTGGAGAATTGTGGGGACAGGAATTGCATTCTGAGTTAGTCCGCACCATTTTTTCATCATCTCAGTTATCTTTCATCTTTTTGGTAGAAATACGTCTAACATGAAGACGGAGGGATAGAATCTTACCAGTCTTTCTGGTCTCTTTTTTTTATCTCTTGTACTAAACACAGTGAAGTCACTGGGGAGGTTTAAAGTCCTGGAGGCTTAACAGTTACACTTTTGAATCCACTGTTAACTTGCCACAGATACCTTCCCTGGAGAATAAATGCTCCCTTCTTTTTTTCTATAACTGGGCTTAGAGTTCTTAGACAGGTAACCAAGAGAAGACTCAAACCGAGGACACTCAAAACTGCAGGCTGGTGAATCAAGACACTTCTCGGCCAAGAGAATACTGCAAAAAAAATAAACAGGGGGAAGGGTAGGTTACTACCATGAATTTTCTAGGAAAAAAAATCATTCTCCATATTATCAGCATGCAATATCCTTTTTTTCTTGTCCTTTGCCTGTGCAATGTGTCAAGGGTCCCCAAACTCTTACTCTGCTCATTAGTAGTTGCACTAGCAATTACAGTTTGTTCTGCTTTCTGTTCAACATTATTGATCTTTCAATTTAAAACACAATAGTATAACCTTCATTCCAGAGATTCATGTAAGCCTAATTATGCCTTCCATAATGTAAGAAAGTAAGACACTGCGAACATAATAGTATCTATTATTAAAACACAAAAAAATCAAACTCATTGCCATCGAATCAATTGCAACCCCATGGGACAGGGTAGAGCTGCCCCATAGTGTTTCCAAGGGGCAGCTGGTGGATTCAAACCACCTTTTGATTAAATAGTGGAGCTCTTAAACACTGCGTCACCAGGGCTCAATATCCTAGGTTCTGGGATGATGCTGCCTAGCTTCATGACATTGGGAAAATTACTTAACATTTCTGTGCATCAGTTTCAACATCTGTAAAATCTGTGCCTTTTTAAATATTAAATTGGTTAGAAAGTACCTTGTACATAAGAAAAGAAAAAAAATATAGAAGGTCTTAGACCAACCTCAAACACAAATATTATACATGGCTCCCTCAAAATAAAGAATGATGCTTTATGCTAGTTGTGTCTGGTGGGCATCCCCAACTCCCCTCTTTAGAGCAGTGTTAGAAGAAAAGTCTTGAGTAAATTTGTTCTACCTGTGCACACAACTTACTGGACAACCATAGACCAGGAATGGTAAGAGGGTAGAAATAGGGGATCTCATGGCCATGGGGAATGTTCTGGCATTCTTCCAGATATCCTGTACCCATTATTCCTACACCTTTTAATAAAATATTTATTAGCTATATTGTATATTAACATAATATAGAGTAACCAACAAATCAAACTCTTTGCTGTCGAGTAAATTCTGACTCATAGAGACCTTATAAGACAGAGTAGAACTGCCCCGTGGGGTTTCCAAGGGGCAGCTGGTGGATTTGAATTCCTGACCTTTTGGTTAGTAGCTGTAGCTCTTGACCACCGTGCCACCAGGGTTCCTAATATATGGTGTATATTTATAAATATACATTTAGGTATTTATGAAATATTTGTGCCCTAAAAAAGACTTTTCTTGTTCCCTAAACAATGAGGGTTGATCGTTTTCCAGTGTAGCATGCTTACGCTTACACAGCTAATGCATCTTAAGGCAATAATCAAAGAATGACCCAAGGTAAGAACTCATTATACATACCGAGATGTTGCCTCTCATTTTCCTCCCTCTTATCATTCCAGCCCCACCAAGTTATGAAATGAAGTATTAAGACCATGGTGCACTCTTCTTATTCTAACACAGTCTGATCTTGAGAAGGGATCAATTGCAAAGAATCATATTAATTGAGCTTAGACTAGTGGGGTGAGTTCATATAAACTGGCTTGGGAAAGATTCAATTTCATAGGCTCCGTTGATGTGCTGAGGAGATATGAGATCTGGCAAAGCCATAAATGGCTGGAAAATACAAGGCAGCAGATCCACAATGGGGAAATAATTTTCCCAAGGGACAATGTCTTAGAAAGTGAAAGCTGGAGATAATTTCAGAGGATTGCAAATGATCCCCATAGTCTCAACAAGGAAATACAAAGTGCAATACATAGACCATTCTGGATATGTTAGCTCAGAGAGGAAATCAGCTTCATTGTCTATTTCTGGAACAGATTTCCAACAAAAGTTTAATATTATGAGATTTGTAGACTAGTATGCACCACAAAACACAAGGTAAGTAAGAGAGAAAGGAGTCTATGTTGAGTGAAATAAAAATGCATGGGGTGACACCAAAATTTAGGTTGGGATATAGCTAGAAGCTTCACATTCATGTGCTTGTGTGTGTGTGTAGACTGAATACTTTTATATTGAACATATATTTCCTTTATAATAACAATCCTTTTACAAGTCTAATAAAACATAAGATAATTTCTAACCAAGTGAGAATAAAGCAGAAGAAACTCAAGGAAAATGTATGAGTCCTGGAATAGATTCAATTTTGTTAGACTCTTAGCAAACACTCAACTCTGCAGAATAATGTCCAGGCCTCAGTCTTGAGAGGAATCCAGTTACATTGATCCTTGCAAGGCCAAAAAACCTGTAGCTGTTGAGTTGATTCTGATTCCTAGCAACCCTCTAGGACAGAGTAGAACTGCCCCACAGGGTTTTCAAGGAAGATTCAAACTGCTGATCTTTTATTTAGCAGCCGTAGCTCTTAACCACCAGAGCTCCTCGTAAGAACAGCATCAGGATAAATTGAGGGAGCCTCTTCATCAATCAAAACAATGCCCTGCATAAATTATTGTAGATTATTCTATAGCAGCTAGCTAGAAAGTACTCTGAAATATATGATCTGAACACATTTACATAGGGTTTTAGTGTCAAACCAACATGCTATGAATTGAATTGTGTCCCCCCCCAAAATATCTGTTGTAAACCCTAACCACTGTACATGTGGATATAATCCCATCTGGGATAAGAGTTTTCTCTGTTGTATTAATGAGGCTACGTCCGCGTAGGGTTTGTCTTAAGCCAATCACCTTTGCGATATATAAAAGAAGCAGTTTAGACACAGAAGCATGCAAAGATAAACTGAGGAATACTGATGCCACATGGAGACCACCAAGAAACTAAGGAACAGAAGCTGAAAAGAGACAAGGACCTTTCCCTTAGAGGAAGAGCCTTAAATTCAAACTTCTAGTCTCCTAACTGGGCAAAAATAAATTTCTGTTCATTAAAGTCATCCACTTGTGGTTTTTTTGGTTCAGCAGGTCTAAGAAACTAAGACATACAGTAATATATAAGGGAAATGCAATCACTTTTCTAAAATGGGGTGAAGTACACTGAAACTTGAAAATTACCAAAGACGTTTTGTGAGCCATATACCGTATGGCTATATGTTTCTCCAACCAACATAAAATAACAAACCAAACATCTGATCAAATGTAGGACTTTTCAGGTTCCATTGTACAAAGAGACAGCCTCCTCCCCCTTCACCCACAAGTTTCCTTTATTTCTGTAGACAGCCACATGAGCTACTAGTGTGACCCTGCCATCATTTTTAAGGCCCATATTCCAAGTTTGAGTTCCATTTTTGTGACCTTTGAGTTACATCACTAATAAACCCAAGTATGAGGATAAAAGTGGGTTCCAGTTGGTACCCATCTCCTAATTTAATTGTATCAGCAGACAAGAAACTGCCAGAAATTCAAGCTGAATACAGAAGAGGACATGAAACAAGAGATATCATTGCTGATGTCAGATGGATCCTGGTTGAAAGCAGAGAACACCAGAAAGGTGTTCACCTGTGCCTTATCGACTATGCAAAGGCATTCGACTGTGTGAATTGTAACAATTTATGGATAACATTAAGAAGAATATGAATTCCAGAACACTTAGTTGTATTCATGCAGAACCTGTATATAGGCTAAGAGGCAGTTGTTCAAACAGAACAAGGGGATACAGCGTGGTTTAAAGTACGAAAAGTGTGGGTCAGAGTTGTATCCTTTCATTATACTTATTCAATTTATATGCTGAGCATATAATATGAGAAGCTGAACTACAGGAAGAAGAACAAGGCATCAGAATTAGAGGAAGACTCATTACCAATCTGCATTATGCAGATGACACAACCTTGCTTACCGAAAGTGAAGAGAACTCAAAGTACTTACTGATGAAGTTCAAAGGCCACAGCCTTCAGTATGGATTACATCTCAACATAAAAAAGACAAAAATCCTCTCAACTGGACCATTAAGCAACATCGTGAGACATGCAGAAAATATTGACGTTGTCAAGGATTTCATTTTATTTAGATCCACAATCAACACCCATGGAAACAGCAGTAAAGAAATCATATGGTGTATTGCATTGGGCAAATCTGCTGCAAAAATCCTCTTTAAAGTGTTGAAAAGCAAAGAAAGAAGTCTCTTTGAGGACTAAAGTGTGACCCAAGCCACGGTACTTTTGATTGTCTTAAAGCATACAAAAGTAGAACGATGAATAAGGAAGACCAAAAAAGAAATGATGCCTTTGAATTATGGTGTTGGTGATGAATATTGTATATACCACGTACTGTGAGAAGAATGAACAAATCAGTCCTGAAAGAAATGTAGCCAGAGTGCTCCTTGGAAGTGAGGATGGCAAAATTTCATCTCACATATTTTGTACATGTCATCAGGAAGGACCAGTTCCTGGAGAAGGACATTATGCTTGGTAAAGAGGCGAAAAAGAGGAAGACCCTCAATGAGATGGATTGGCATAGTGCCTGCAACAATGGGCTCAAATATCGCAATGATGGTGAGGTTGTCACAGGAATTGGCAGTTTCATTCTTTTGTGCATAGGGTTGCTATGAGCTGACTTGACAGTATCTAACAACATCAACATCTAAACGGCATAGATACAGAAATTGAGAATTTTCATTAAAGTATGGAAATTTGTTTTCTATGTAATATAAAATTGAACTTTCAAAGGATAGGAGAAAACTTATTGTTGTTGTTGTTAGGTGCCGTCTAGTCAGTTCCGACTCATACCGACCCTAGCTACCACAGAACAAAACACTTCCCGGTCCTGACTCGGTACAATCGTTGTTATGCTTGAGCTCATTGTTGCAGCCACTGTGTCATCCACCTCTTTGAGGGTCTTCCTCTTTTCCTGTACTCTGCCAAGCATGATGTCCTTCTCCAGGGACTGATCCCTCCTAACAACATGTCCAACGTATGTAAGACACAGTCTCACCATCCTTGCCTCTAAGGACCATTCTGGCTGTACTTCTTCTAAGACAGATTTGTTCATTCTTTTGGCAGTCCATGGTATATTCCCCAACACCACAAAGGCGTCAGTTCTTCTTTGGTCTTCCTTATTCATTGTCCAGCTTTCACATGCATATGATGCGATTGAAAAACCATGGCTTGGGTCAGGCGCACCTTAGTCTTCAAGACGACATCTTTGCTCTTCAACTCTTTAAAGAGGTCCTTTGCAGCAGATTTACCCAATGCAATGTGTCTTTTGATTTCTTGACTGCTGCTTCCATGGCTGTTGACTGTGGATCCAAGTAAAATGAAATCTTTGACAACTTCAGTCTTTTCTCTGTTTATCATGATGTTGCTCATTGGTCCAGTTGTGAGGACTTTTGTTTTCTTTATGTTGAGGTGTAATCCATACTGAAGGCTGTGGCCTTTGATCTTCATTAGCAAGTGCTTCAAGTCCTCTTCACTTTCATCAAGCAAGGCTGTGTCATCTGCATAATGCAGGTTGTTAATGAGTCTTCCTCCAATCCTGATGCCCCTTTCTTCTTCATATAGTCCAGCTTCTCAGGTTATTTGCTCAGCATACAGATTGAATGGGTACGGTGAAAGAATACAACCCTGACGCGCACACCTTTCCTGACTTTAAACCAATCACTACCCCCTTGTTCTGTCCGAACAACTGCCTCTTGATCTATGTAAAGTTTCCTAATGAGCACAATTAAGTGTTCTGGAATTCCCATTCTTCACAGTGTTATCCATAGTTGGTTATGATCCACACAGTAGAATGCCTTTGCGTAGTCAATAAAACACAGGTAAACGTCCTTCTGGTATTCTCTGCTTTCAGCCAAGATCCATCTGACATCAGCAATGATATCCCTGGTTCCATGTCCTCTTCTGAAACCGGCTTCAATTTCTGGCAGTTCCCTGTCGATATACTGCTGCAGCCGCTTTTGAATGATCTTCAGCAAAATTTTGCTTGCATGTGACATTAGTGATATTGTTCTGTAATTTCCACATTTGGTTGGTCACATTTCTTGGGAATAGGCATAAATATGGATCTCTTCCAGTCAGTTGGCCAGGAAGCTGTCTTCCATATTTCTTGGCATAGATGAGTGAGCACCTCCAGCGCTGCATCTGTTTGTTGCATCTGTTTGTTGAAACATCTCAATTGATATTCCGTCAATTCCTGGAGCCTTGTTTTTTGCCAATGCCTTCAGAGCATCTTGGACTTCTTCCTTCAGTACCATCGGTTCCTGATCATATGCCAGCTCTTGAAATGGTTGAACATCGACTAATTCTTTTTGGTATAATGACTCCGTGTTGTTACTCCTCTGAAAAAAAAGTACCAGTGTTAATACTTCATATATATATATACACACACACATATGTTTATATACACATATACATATATATGTATATATACACATGCATATATATATACATGTATACAAACACATACCTACAGTAACATATGTGTGAGTCAGAATTCTACGGGACTACTTTGTTTTTCCAGGTCTCACAAGTTTTCCACCTTCGACAGGGTGTAGGCCTGCCACTTTTCTGTTGTTCCTTTTAGTGGAAAATATTTGAGTTTTCCTTCTCTGACTGGTTTTTACCTTATACAGCTTCTGGCTTTTGCAGAAATGTGATGAATATATTATGAAATATAGAAACCATGATCTAGGCCATCCCCAGAACATATAAAATGTTGATGTTACTGAAGAATTCATTCTTCAGGAACCCTGTGCTAGTGTTTGGCAGAACTCAGAGAATGAAAGTAGAGAATGTGAGAGTACAGGGTTTCATCAATTGATGCATGAGGAATGAAGAAGGTGTCATATACATCCAGAGAGGCCATAATCTCCAACTCCTCCCATACCAAAACTGGCAAGATGAAGGAGTAAAAATTTCCTTTCCTTCCTCAGCCACAGACATCTCCATATTGTTTGTTTGTATGCTTTGTTTTGTACTTTTTTTTTAAAGTATTTACTTGATGTTCAAATACGTAAACATAAGTTCTAAAATGCTGAGTTTTCAAACACAGCCACTTATTCTGGACACTAAGCTACAACTCATGTAAAAAGGAAAGAAAGAAGATACTCATTTTGTTGCCATTGCTCAGATATTGCCAAACACAAAAAAGATAGCACCTATCATTCTTCTGAGAATTACCTTGCTATTAGAGATAAGAATTGAAGATGTCTAACCAAATTAAGATGTGTTCTGTCATTTATCCCCAGCTCCCAAACTAACAACTTTGTTGTTAGTTGCCATTGAGTCAATTCAGACTCATGGCAACCCCATGCCTTACAGAATAGTACTGCTCAGTAGTGTTTTCTTGGCTGTAATCTTAATGGAAGCAGATCACCAGAGCTTTTCTTCCACAGTGCTGCTAGGTAAGTTCAAACTGACAATCTTTAGGTTTGCATTTGAACATAAAAATTTACTCCGTATGAATTGATTATGTTTTAGACCATGAAGGAGTAATTTTTGATGATGAAAATAATAAATGGAGTTGAAACTTTGCATTTAAAGAAAAAGGAGGCCAAGTTTGGGTTTTTATGTCAAATACTCATTTGGTCAACAGGTCAACTTAATAAACATAATCTAAGAAATGTTTTAGATCCATATCACAAGTATTGTGGAGTAGGGTGTAACCATCATTTAAAAACCCATTGCCGTCAAGTCGGAATAGAACTGCCTCATAGAGTTTCCAAGAAGCGCCTGGTAGATTAGAACTGCTGACCTTTTGGTTCGCAGCCCTAGCTTTTAGCCACTATGCCACCAGGATTTCCTAAATAGATCTCCAATAAATCTATAACAATTGAATACTACCTAATGTTGACTTTAGCTACCTGAACTATTTGCAATAGTCTTATAGTGAGTAAAATTGTTATCTCTCCAGTAAAGGTATGTTAAATTCTTCTTTGCCCAGAGCATTAAAATGAAATATTCTTCAAGAGCACTCTAATAAGAAATTATTTAGAGGTACTAAGTAACTGTTTTTTGTTAGGTTTTTAAGTAACTGAGTACAGGCAGGAAACAAAAAATAGGGTAAGAAATTATGTTATTAAAATAGGAATTTCTAAATTGTACAAGGAAGAATGCAGTAATGGAAAACTCCATCAGTGAGTCAAATATATTTGGTGAGTCACTAAACCACTCTGAGACTCTTTCCTCATCTGTAGAGAAAGATACAGATATCTACTGTTTAATATGTGACAATTGTATGAGGTTCAAAGGAAGTAATGTGTGAAAGTATTTGATAAAATTATGACACTGTTTTCAAGCACATTGTTTCTGCACCTTCCCTCTTCCTCTGTTGAATACAAAATAAAGTACTGAAATTTTCAGATTTTTTCCATGTCCTGCCTTCCTCCTACTTGATTTGGAAAATCCTAAATCAATGAAAAGCCAATGTTCTCTCCTAATCTATTCTGCGGAAAGAATTTTTCCTCTACTTATATCAAGTATTTAGTTTCAGACATTCTAAAGGTCTTTAGGGAGCTCATGGAGCTCTTTCTATGGTGCTAAACCTGGGATTAGGTTCCTGGGTGGCCCAAACAATCATACTCTTGACTGCTAGCCAAAAGGTTGGCAGTTTGAGCCCACCCAGAGTCACCTCAGAAAACACGCCTAGCAATATGCTTCTAAAAAGTCACACCCTTGAAAATCCTATGGAGATGTTGTACTTTGCACATATGGAATCGCCATGAGTCAAAGTCAACTCGATGACAACCAACAACAACAATCCTGGAACTACTCACAAATGTCAACTTCGTTTTGGCGAGTATGTTAGACAGGTCATCTATGAGCACTACTTGACATTATTTGGTGCTATGGATCAATTGAAATTAGATCCTGCAAGACTTTGACTGCCCACTGCCCATGGTACCACTGAGGGGTACATGAGGCCTGTGAGATATTCATATCAGATGACATAATCTAGAGTGACCATTAAAAAAGAATATAAAGTAAAAAAAACTCATATTAACTAAGAACATTCTTTGTGACAGTCCCTAAGGTATTTAATACTTACAGCAATCTTATGATGTAGGCATTCCAATCACTATGTTAATAAAGATAAAACTAAGTCTAGCAAAGGTAACATAATTTCCCCCAAGATCATAAAGTTAGTTAACAGGAAAATCAGGATTTGAACCCATCTGTAAATATGTCTTAATTACATTTATCTTACGTTTTAAAATGAAGATGGGTATAACAGAATTTTATAAATCAAGTTATATTTCCCATTAAAAATAACTAGAAATTTAAAGATAATTCAACTGAGAAAAAACATACTTTCAAACTACCTCATAAAAGTTATACTTAGAAAAGAAGGACTTTGCAAATCACATATAGGAGCATTCTAATAAACAATTAACAACTTATTGAATTAAATGTTATTAAAAAAATCTTCAGTATATACCAGAAGTTATGGTGGGTGATTACCTGAAAGATTCAGGAAGAAAGAAGTTTTAAGTCAAGACATTTAAACTGGGGTTCGTGAATTTTGCCACACTTGTGAGGGCCTAAAATTTTAGGGAAAGTTTATATAAGTTGTGTTTACATAATTTTGGTTCTGGAGAAAAAAGAAGGTCTATAACTTTAATCATATTGTCAAAATTCCATCCTTCAAATAGACCCAGTATTTACTTTTTGCTAGAAGAAAATTATAAAACTGCTTTTTTAACACAGTTCTTAGTAGCCCATTACCTTATTTTCTGCTTCTAAATATTTTAAGGTAGGTAATGAAGCCAGAAGCCAGAGAGGAAACGAGATTTCTGTTCTTTTAGGTGCAGCAAATAAGTGTGTTGCCTATTTAAGAGTAGGCCTAATTTTCTCCCTAGGGGTAGAAAAGTTGCTTTAAAAACAGAACCCAGTGGAAATTCATTTAACAATGCAATAAACCTGCCTACATGGTTTCAAATATGTGCATAATATGGAAATTCAGTCATGATTAAATGTAAGAACTAAAACAGATTTGTATAAAATAACCCCAGTGAAGTTCCCTTATTTAGCAGAGCTTTTTTATTTTTTTTATTTTATTTTTTTTGTATAAAATCCAACCCAGAAAACCCAGTGCCATAGCTCTGCTAATTAGGGGAACTTCATTTCTCTTCATCTGTTGATGGACAATGGGTATTTCCACCTTTTGGCTATTGTTAGTAGTACTGCAATGAACATTGGTGTACAAGTACCAATTTAATTTTTTCTTATATTCTGTGTTTTCATTATAAGCCATGTGGGAGTTTGTTGTTGTTATTGCTAGATGCCAGTGAGTTGATTTTTGGCTTTTACTGACCCCATATGACAGTGTAGAACTGCCCCATAGGGTTTCCTAGGCTGTAATCTCTGTGGGAGCAGATAGACAAGTCTTTCTCCTGCAGAGCTGCTGGGTGTGTTTGAACCGCCAACCTTTCAGTTAGCAGCCAAGCACTTAACCGTTATACCACCAGGGCTCCGATATGGGAGTATATCATCTTACAAATTTTCCTAGCCTCTATTTTTTTACAGAAAAAGTCACCTAATGAGAATTCTCCTTGATTTGAAAAGTTAGCTATTCATGCTATAGCATTATCACGAATTGGTTGGAAAAACAAGTCGTCTTTACAGGTATATGATAAGGTTAAAAAATAAACATCTTTACAAGGGACCATTTGATGATGGAACTCTTATTTTCAAAACAGATCCCTATTGTGAGATCATATTCGAAATTGTATGAAGTTCTGATACATGCTACCACATGGACAAATCTTGAAAACATTATGTTAAGTGAAATAAGTAAGACACAATATGAGAGATATTGTGTGAATCCCCTTATATGACAAAGCTAGGATGGGCAAATGCATAGAGACTGAAGTAGATTAGTGGTTTCCAGGGGCTGCGGGGAGGGAGGAATGAAGAGTTACTGCTTAATGGGTGCTGAACTTCTGTTCAGGGTTGATTAAAAAGTTTTGGAAATAGCATAGTGGTGATGGTTGCACAATGCTGTGAATGTAATTAATGTCACTGAATTGTACACTTCAAAATGGTGAAAATGGTAAATTCTATGTTATGTATTTTACCACTACAAAATTAAAAAAGAGAAACAATGAATGGAGCTACGGGATGATGAAGTGTTCTGGAACTAGGTAGTACTTTCACAACAATGTGAAAGTACTAAACACCACTAAGGGTAAATTTTTGGGGATGTGTATTTTGCCACATGCACACACACAAATCCAACTAAATTACATTTTAATAAAAAGAAAAAAATTAAATTGAACACTAAAGAGCAGAAACATGTTTACATAAAGGTAAAAAAACTATAGATTGGTTTTGTGAAATTGTAATAATAAACCATTTAAAGATATAACTAAAAATAATCTTTAGAAAGAATCAGAATAAATTCAGTAGCTGAGTAGACCAGTGCATTTTTGCAAAGATGAGTGACTTCCTATCCCATTGAACTAACACCATTTTGATATTCCCACTTCTGTCAAGTTCAAAGATGTTTACAACTTTTTTATGCATCTCTTTCCCTTCCATGACTTTACCATCACCTTGTCTAGATTATCCCCCTGCATTCATCTTTTCCTCTCTCTGCTTTCCTCAAAACCTGACTCAAAACTTAACGCCTCACGGAAGAATTTTCTTTTTATTGTCCATTTAGCCCCTTTTTACTTTGCATCTCACTCTACAATTTACTCTTTTATGCATATTTGCCAATAAATTCCAGTGTGTGTGTGTGTGTGTGTGTGTGTGTGTTTATCTCTATGCTATCTAGAGAACTTAGCAAAGGCAAGAACTGTTTCTACTATATCTCCCACAGCTCAAGAACCAGGCTCTAATACAAAGGAAAAAATAAATGTTGCTGAACCATTGGCTGGAGGAACAATGATCTTAATTATCAGAATAATAACACAATAAGCATTTGTAGATCACATTAGGGCTTAATGAAAGGTTTCAGATATACTAGCTGATATGTTTATTACATTTTAATATATAGTCTACTGCAGTTTATCCATTGACAAAGTGTATAATAACAATGATTTGTAATTAGCACTGAAGTGTAAGTTTTTTTTTGTTTTTTTTACATCTATGTATGATGATATCTTGGGAATTCATAATAATTCAAACTAATCATATATCATTTGGAAGGTGGCTCAACTCTCCCACTATGCTTCTCTGCTGAAAATACACCTATCGAAAAAATATATATATGTATACACATATATATGTGTATGTGTGTGTGTGCGTGTACATCATCTATCCCCATGCTATTTTCAAAGTTGAATTAGTTTTTTCTTCCATCCTTGGATAACTATAATTAAAGATTTCAGTGTGTAAAAGCTCATACAAGAAAAACGCTGTAAATTGACACAATCCCTTTTCTTTTATTCCCACCAGACTTCAGGTAGGAAGCGGAAGAGGCAATGAAGAAGGTAAGAAAATCAACAGAACCCTGAGGGCACAACACCTGCTGGCCCACTTCTCAGCAGTGGTCATCTAAATGCAAAGGTAATGGCAGTCTTACTTGCTAGTAAGAGTTGGCATTTGATGAAGAACAGATCAACAGATTGGAGAGTGTTAGAGAAAATACTTTCTAAAATTAGCTGTGTATTTCCTTTTAGCCTAAGTTTCATGTACTCGTTTTACAATTAATTGGCCAATAAGTCTTTACACAGACCCTGTTACAATAGCTTGTCCTGCAAGCATGGGCTGAGTCGACACTGCAGGAGACCTGATAATGTATGAAAACCTTTCAAATGTGTCTGGAGACCATGAGGCTTTTTTTAAAAGAAGTTTTAAGGATAGATATAGTAAGACAGCCTCATAGGCAATTTATGTAACTAAAGAGAGTAGGATATTAAGTCAGACAAGGGAGTTCATTTTTAACCCCTGACCAGAAAATTTGGTGTTCTTTAAAAAGTCTCGTCAGTAAGTACATCTCCTGTCTTGAAATCCTCTTTAGATATAGCTGAAATAGTTTACACACAGAGAGGGAAAAGCAAACACAAAAACAAGAGGATCTTACTTTTTAAGAGAATGAATGTTAAAGAATCTGGCATGTGTCATTCATGCTTAAAACTGTAGGGCTTTTTAGAATAAAATTGCATGAAGACTAACCTCTGTGATTGAGAAGAAAGAGGAAAGTAAGCATTGTGCCCTGAAAATCAAAATCGTCTCTTCACATACAGCTTACTTTCTACTTTGATATGACTTTACCATTTGACTGTCTGCCTTAATACGACTTTACTCATACAGGAAACTCTTGCCCGAGAAGATAAGGTTACAAAGAACTTTATTGTTGCTTCGAAATCTTCCCCCAAATCCATTTATCTGAGAAGTTGACTACTTACCTGACTTCCTTGCCAGAACAATAGTTAGCTCACCAAATCATTATTGACTCACTTCAAAACTCTTGCCTTGATGGATCCACTAAAGTAAAAATACTATGTCATGAACTTTGCCCAATCTCATTCAAGTCACTTTATTGCAAGACCTCCAAAACCCCTTAAGTATTCTGCATTTGCTCTCCACTTTGAGAGACAACTAAGGCTTTCAAAAAATGGTCTCTGTCATTGTAGTGACCAATAAACCCAACTTTGTTTTATCAACAAGTTATTCGATGGAACTTTTGTGGTGCTGCCAGTCGACAGATCCAACAGTCCTACGAAAGTGTTCTCTCAAAAAGCACATATAGTCCGTAAGTGAGAAGCAACTCTCAGTTCCTGCAGCCAGGAAGAATTTTTCCAAAAACTGACATAAGAAGTAACCTAAAGATGGTGTTTCTATCCAGGCAGAATCCATTTTCCACTTGTACTTCAGCTGAATTTTCTTTGTCCCATCAAAATGAATTGAAATTAAACTTTTTGCTGTAATCCATCAAAGAATGTTGTTTGCATGGAGTGTATCAAACACACACAATAGCAGAAAAGTATATGCATTAGAGAAGACAGGAGGAGAAAAAAGAACAGGTTAAGAAAAACTGCCAGAGCCTCTGCCCAAACCAAGAGATAGACACCACTTTCCATTAGTAAACAACTGACAAGTGGCATTTGTAGATTTCTTAAACAGAGGCATAGTGCTCCTTAGCAAGACAATTGACTGAAATTGCATTTAAGCCTTATACTTGAGTAAGGATCTTAAAATAAAGATTCTAATTAAAGTTGTTAACACAGCAGTGCAAACCAACTCAGGACACAGTCAGGTGAACCACACAAAAGAGGATCAGAATCTTGAACAAATACGAAAAGGAGATTCTTTTCTTGGAATTTCATGACAGAAAATTTTCATTAATTCTTTAATGAGACATAAAACTTGAATTATAGATTAGAACCTCACAAAATGTTTTATACATTGCTCTCTATGAGTATTAAATTAGTCACATGGTAAAATGTACATAATTTCTTTTTCGGAATGGACATTCTGTCACTCAATCTGGATTTCTTCAGAAAGCCCAAAGAAAAACAGCCCATCTGAGATATTTTGATAAGAGATAGACAGTCTGCTTTCTCTTATGTTAACTCCATTTTGTCGGTGGTGACTCTTTTCAGTGCTGTGTGATGATGTATGTTAATGCTGTGCCCTTGGGAAAGAGTGCCTTTAGCAGTTAGACATATCTGGTATGGATATAAGTGGAGAAAGTACTGGCAAACACATCATGCATTTGCCAGTGCTGTTTACATATAGAGACCAAAACATAGACCCTCTCAAATTGTTATCAGGTGAAACAAAGCATATTTATATCTGCCTGTGTTACATCTAACACTAGGATTTTAATAGCGTGGGGTTAACCTAAATGGGGGTGAACAGATTATTTAGATGTGGAATTCTTAGATCAGTATTGTATTTTTACGCAAATAACACGTACCTTCTACATTTGTTTGCCAACTGTGCCCTCCCTTCGTGAGATAGTTACATAAGCACTTCTATACCAATTATTTTTGCATGTTGCTGTAAAAAAATTAGCACAATGCCCTTACGAAAACACCTCATGGGGGAGGGGCGAATTTGGCAAACAAACATTATTTCCTAAAAGATATGGTAATCTTAAAATCACAGTATTTGTTTCAAATTAAAAAATACTAAAAGGAGCCCTGGTGGCACACTGGTGAAGCGTTCGGTTGCTAACTGAAAGGTCAGCAATTGGAAGGCATTGGCTGTTCCACGGGAGAAAGATGTGATAGTCTGTTTCTGTAAAGATTATAGCCTTGGCACCCTAAGGGGCAGTTCTACCCCATCCTATAGTGTTGGTATGAGTCAGAATCAACTCGACAACAAAGGGTTTGGTTTTTTGGTTTTCTGTTTTAAAACTTTTTTCTTGCTTTTAAATATTGCTACAGGAGAAAAAAAAAAAAAGGCAGTGAGACGTAGTACTATAGTTGTCTTAGTTATCTAGTACCATCGTAACAAAAATACCACAAATGGGTGCTTTTGAAGAACAGATAATTATTTTCTCATAGTTCAGGAGGTTAGAAATTCAAATTCAGGGTGTGGCTCTAGGGAAAGGTCCTTATTTGTCTATTTCTGCTGTTAATAGATGCTGGCAATAGCTGGAGTTCCTGGGTTTGTAGGTGCATCTGCCTTGAATGTCTGTGTCTTGTGTGTGTGTGTGTGTGTGTGAGAGAGAGAGAGAGAGAGAGAGCACTCTGCTCTGCTCTTTTTAATCACTCAGAAGCAATTAGGTTTACTACTTACCCTACTCTGGTATGATGGTATTAACATAACAAAAGAAAACCCCTATTTCCAAACAGATCCATATTTACAAGTACAGAAGTTAAGACTTTCACATTTATTTTGGGGGGACACAATTCAACCCCTAGCAATAGTTCAACAAGTCACCTAAATGTTTTGTTGTTATATAAAGTTAGCCCCTGAGCCTAGCCCATGATGAGGTTTCAAGAGTAAAACTCTTTACCACAAGAAAATTAAAGAAGTGTTGACTCTTGCCCCCCTATTCCTCCTCTTAATCCCACTCCCCTTCAAGGGAGTAGTGTATGTCATTTTGGAAGAGAATAGAAAAGTAGAGCAAAGGTTGGAGCCTCAGAAGAGGAAACGTTTTATAGTAAAGTCTGATGTTCAGATTTTTTTTTCTTAAAATTCAACTTTATTGTTTGAATAGTTAACGCATATAAATGTTTCAAAATTCAAAAGATATTACTATTTTATTATTTTTTACATAAACTATAGAATATTTACTCACACAAAAATGCAACTTCCTCTTTTTTATTATTTAATACCAAAACTGGGAATTCTCCATCTATCAGTATACCAAATTTTCCCTTGTTCTTTTACCTGGTTGTCTGTACATGTGCATATGTTTGTATACGTATGATCTGCTACATGCTGTATGAATACACTTTATATTTTTTAAGACTTTTTACCTTTAAAATGAAGTTATTCTGAATAGCTGGGTATATTTATCATTTTGCCTATGAACACACTTATGTATACAGTGAAGTCCTAGAAGTGAAATTGCTGGGTCGAAAGGTATGCACATTTCTAATTTTGATAGATGTTGACGGTATCTAGAGTTGCTGTTTTTGTCAGAATTGACTCGATGGCAATAGGTTTGGTGTTGGTATTCTCATGAATTACACCAATTTAAACCTTCACAAATAATGTATGAAAGTTATTGTTTTCTACATGTTTGTCAACACAGTGAATAAGTTTTTGTTGTCTTTTTTGGGGGGTAGGTAGAAAATAGTATCATAGGATAGTTCTCATTTGTATTTATCATATAACAAGCATTACTCAACTTTTTCTGTTTATCGTTTGTATTTTCTTTTCTGCTCACATCTTTTGACCTTTTTTTTTTTCCTTGGTCATTAGAATTTTTCTTAATTTGTAGGAGCACTTTAATGAGTTCATTTTTTTTTCTTATTTTTTAATTTGCCTTTTGACTTTTCTTTAGGTGATTATTGCTAAGCAGAACTTTTTATAGGAACTGAAATTTATCTCTTTTTTTTCTTGGCTTTGAAAAGTCGTCCACACTGCAGCATTTTTTAATAATTTATTTTTGTTGCTGTTGTTGAGAACGTATACAGCAGAATATAAACCAATTAAACAATTCTTACATGTATAATTCAGTGACATTGATTACATTCTTCAAATTGTGTGACCATACGCACCCTCATTTTCCAAGTTGTTGCTCCCCCATTAACATAAACTCATCTCCCTCCAAGTTTTCCATCTAACATTTCTAGTTGCTGTTGTCAATTTGATCCCATGTAGACAGATCTTAAAAGAGCACAATGCTCAAGGCAGACATTCTTAACTAGTTAAGCTAAACTATTGTTTGGTTTAAGGCCTAAAGTTTAAAGATTACCTCAGGACAGCAGTTTCAGGGGTTCATCCAGTCTCCATGACTCCAGAAAGTGTGGAGTACATGAGAATTTAAAATCCTGTTCTGCATTTTCCCCTTTTAATCAGGATTCCTCTCTAGAATCTTTGATCAAAGTGTTCAGTAATGGCATCTGGGCACCATCCAGTTCTTCTGGTCTCATGGCAGAGGTGAGCTTTTAAGGAACAAAATATGTAACTCTGTGCAGCTTCTCTGAATGTATAGATGCTGATATACCCATATATCATAATGTAATATAATATGATATGATATAATACATCCACATGAAATATATCAATTTTTGTTTTTCTGGCTCTCAAGGATTCAATGATTTATTTTCTGTATTTTTTGCTTTGTTTTGTTTTTACCATGCAGAATTTCCTCATACCTCTGGTATGGAAGGCGAAGAATGAGAATATCAGTCAAAGAATCCTCTGTTACACAATAAGCATTCTGCTGATTTGAAGCAGAGTTTACTAAAGAAGATTACAAACTTTCACAAGGCAAGTTATAAGTAATAAATGGCCTAGTTTTAGAATGGGCCTGATTTTATTGTCTTGACACGAAAAAATGCTGTTTACTGTTTATGTATCAACAATCAAGGCTATACTTATTCCAGAGCCCTGGTGGTGCAGTGGTTAAGTGTTCAGCTGCTAACCAAAGGTCAGCAGTTCAAATCCACCAGGTGTTCCTGGAAACTCTATGGGCAGCTCTACTCTGTCCTAGAGGGTCCCTATGAACTGGAGTTGACTCAAAGGCAATGGGTTTGGTTTGGTTTTTGGTTCATACTTATTCCTGAACAATCCCTAGTAGACATTCCAATTAACTAAAAATCTGGCTCACTCTCCAACAGCAACCTGTCTTTAGGGAAATCTGTGTATTTGTTTAGTTTGTGGATGATGCATATCAGTTCAAATGGGAGAAACTGTATATTAATATAAAAATCATTATAAATACCTCATCTACTGATTTGTTAAGAAGTTCAAGGTTTCTTAAACTGAAAGGTAGTATTTCTTTGTGTCTGCTATTGTCTGGGTTTAAGTCATCTATCACCATGTGTATTTTAAAAGCAGGGGCTTTTAAAGGGTCTGATAATAAATGTCAAATATTGATATTTAGAGTATAAAAACTAGGAATATAATCTCATTTGTCTAGTTCATTTTTTTTTTAAATAATTTCACAGTGTATGAAAGTCAAGTAAAACCTAATTATAGTTTCTGTTCTCATTTCCAAAGCTTTTCCTGGTATGAAATACAACCTGACTGTCCATCCGAAACAGATGATCAAACACACTGACTGGACCAGAATTCCCTTCAGAGCAGGATGCCCTGTTTTCAACCCTAATCTCAGAAATCTGTCACTATGTTTACAAAGACCTACTATTTGAGGTCACAACTTACTCTTGTGTCTGTAATTAAGAGATTCAAAATTATAAATGAGCAAAACTCTGAAAATATAATAGCTATTTCATAGGAATTGTTCAGTAAATACTCGTATAATATTTTGTATGAGCTCAGTTGACCTAGAATATTTATACATTGTAATGAAAAGTTATTAAATAACATTCCATGTGAACTAGACTCATAAATAATAATTTCCTAGTTACAGTGCTATAATTGAGAGAAGGTTCTTATTGTTTAAAAGGATATACTTTAAATAGACACTCAAGTTCACAGAATATGACAAAGAGACAAGCTAGCTTTCATGCCATCCCTATGCCTCCTGAGGCCCAGTGGTGAAGAAAGGGAAGATAGTTTAGCACAAGAGGAATTTTAAGGGCTATAATAAAATCTCATCACTCCAGGCAGAGAAAGGTGAACTCTGATGGCAGAGAAAACAGGTGGCCATTGTCTCCAAAGTCATAGCTTCTAGAAAGTGCAACCATTTCACATACAGAATTAGAAATAGAACTTTATATTCCAATAAGAAGATATATATATATATATCTTTAGAAAGAGGATGTAGAAATAAGGACCTAACAAAATAATACCCAATCCTGAAATAAGATCTTTGCCTTTTGTTTGTTTCACAAAAATTGAACTATACTTTTTAATGTCAAGACCAATATGATAAATTTATTTAATTGAGGAGGATGTATCTCACCTTCTGTACAGGGAAAAAAATCACTGCCCAGGTAAAGGCACTTAAAGTATCACTGACTTTTATGGGTAAAGGAGAAGTGAAGACCTGGGGAACATTTGATGGACTAGACTTGTTTTAGTCTTGGGGAAGTCTTGAAGGATGAATTAGGGAAAAAATTGCCAATGGAATAAAAGAAAAATTATATACTGCCCAAATATTACCCTTCGATTTAACATGTGCTTTTAGCTTTTTTTTTTAGCTTGTCTTTAGTTAGAGTTTGCTACAAATCTCAATTCTAAATATTAAATCCATAATTGTTTTTATAAAAAAAGTATATCAAGATATCTTGAAATAAAATTATGAAATTCTCACCAGTTTATGTAGTACATTGACTCATGTTTCATTGCCTTTTAACCTACAGATTACCATGTTGCATGCAGAGAGTCGTCTTTCCTCTGTTGTGACCGTTTCAAACAAGCTGTCAAGTTATTCTGGAATGTCCCATAAACATATTTGTAATAAGCGTGTATATATATATAATATATATTTTATATACTCATGCTTAATCATATACACCAAATAACTTATGGCATTTGTCTTAATCTGACCTGGAAACATATTTATATATACATAAATACGGCAACTTGATCAGTGTTGTCCTTGGAGAGCATTTATTTATACTTGTGACATGTCAAGGACACAAAAGTTCTTTCTCACAGAAACAAAAACCACATCCAGATGGTCAAAGTCTCTTCCAGGAGAGGATGGTTAGCAGAAACACAGAACAAGCAAAATTTTAAAAGTAGAGGCCATGGTTTCTCAAAAGAAATACTCTATCAATGCATCAAAAGAGGCCTGGGGAATTAACCAGACCTGTCTGATGTCTTTCCTCTTTTCTTGGTGTTTGGTCAGCTTTTTGGCTGTTGAAAGTACCACATCTCTTGTTTCCAAAGAGCCACCTATGTTGGCCTGTTTTTCAGAATCTCATATTAAAATATCCAAAATTCTGTTGCAATAAACACCAGTTTTCAAGTGAAAAGCAATGGAAATTGTGCTGAGATTAAACTTTATTTTTATAGCAACAGTCAGTAGTAGCATGATCATTTGCCTAAACAATGCCTCTTCTTCCAATATAATATTAGATTGAGAAAGATAGATTTGTCATTTATTTGTGTAGGAGTAGACACTTGTTTTGAGGACATGTTTACAAAAAGCATATTTAGGCTTGGGGGGGCAGAGGGTTGTTATTTGTATAAACACAATAAATTTATCCTTCGAATCCTTCCTGAGGGAACCATACAAAAACAGCTAACTTTAGAACTGTGTTATTGTGGAGTGATTCTCAGTCAAATGTAGTTGAAAAATGATTGGGCAAGAGTGACGCAAATAGAAGCAAAATGCTTTACAAGATAAAAAAAAATTCAAAAAACCTAAGTCAAGTGAGAGTACAATATTTCAGGAATAAAGATTTTCTCTTGGTGTTCATTTAGTTTGAAATCTGGAATAGTGACCTCAAAAAAAAGTACCTCATGAGTTAGCTTTTCTTCATCTTTTAAGGACATCTTGGTTAACAGTATAGTATCTGTAACTTTCCAGGGGCCCAGAATAAAGTCTAAAGAAGATGAAAAGCTAAAGTACCAAAAAGTCTGAGATATGCTCATATGCTACTGAGAAAACCAATAAAATTATGCCGAGTGTACCAAGGCAATGGCAACACCTTGCTTACATTTTAACTCACTTTTCATTCCTTCTTAGTTTTAAAGGGCCAGGGCTCTCACAACCTTCTTGCTGTAGAAGTGAAAGCTCTCAGATACCCATCATCACAGAACGCTAGACCTTAAAATGTAATAATTTCAGTCCACCTATTTTCCAGATGTAGAAATTGAAGCTTGAAGAGATTAAGTGATTTGCCCTAAAGTAATAGCTAGCTGTAGCAAAATGGGGAATATAACTCAGGTCTTCTAATCACCAGCTCAAGTGTCTTTTCTAGTGTACTACAACTAAAGCCTCCTGGGTGAATATTTCTTGCAATATCTAGAATTAAATAGATTGGATGGGGAGGCATAAGGAAATTTAAACCAATTTTATAACAAATGATACAGATAAATTGGTGACCTGGTGGAGTTAGTCTACTATAATGGATATGGTGGTTGCCAGGAGTGGAGGGGGGTATTTTAGTATCAAATGTTTATCCTGGGTAGCTAGCTAAGACTGCCACTCAGCATAGGTGAATTTATTGTGGAATATGGTTCGTATAAAAATGATTTTAAGACGCCTTCTTGCGAGAGTTGCTGTAGGCACAACAGATTTTAAAATCGTGGTCAATGCACTTGTCCTGTGGGTAAGAGATACCTTCACTTGGAATTCCCTCTCTGTTTTTCTTTCTACGCTTTTTGTTGTTAGTTGCTGTCGAGTCTCCTCCAACTCATGGCAGCCCCACGTGTGCAGAATAGAACTGCTCCATAAGGTTTACAAGGCTGTGACTTTTCAGAAGCAGATTGCCAGGCCTATCTTCCAAGGCATCTCTGGGTGGGTTCGAACTGCCAACATTTCAGCTAGTAGTCAAGTGCTTAACGATTTGTGCCACCCAGGGACTCCCTGTCTACACTGTCTGCCATAAATTAATTATTGATGACTTTTGGGAGTAATAATGTAACTTTGTTATTTTGTGGGTTGTCCTAAACCTCATTAGACTGGCAAAACTAGTCTCGTTTCGGGTAGTCTCTCATTCTAGGAAGTTTCCATTGGGGTTCTGTGCCTTCCCCACTCCCCAGTACAAGGCTAATCACAGGCAAGTGAGTGTGACTGTTTTGGGGTAGAGAAATGTACATGGAGATCATCCCCAGAGGCTACTTAGAGGGCACTCTGTGAGTCTTACCACTCACAGCAGGATGAACACTTCTATTGGAAGTTTAAAAAATATATTGTAAAAGATGTTTTTGGTTTTTCTCCTCCAAGTAAAAAATAAAGTGTTAGAATGTTTGGTCAATTATAAGATAAAAAATGTTAAGACTCATCTGAGGAAAAATAGAAATTTTAATAGATTGGGGAAGATCATAGCCTGCTGAGCAAAAACTGAGAAAAATTGTAGATGATTGGTATATAAACCTTTAATCTTCAAACTTACATCAGAACGAATAGAGAAACTTAGAGTTTATTTTTACACAATTTATGAATGCCAATTCCATGGCATTTATTGACTTAAATATTAACTTAAAAACAAACCAAAAAAAGTCAGTTTGTATGCTGCCATTGTTCTCAAATGAATCCCTTTCAAAAAGGGTTAGAAAGCATGAGTTAATATTCCAATAAAAAGCAAATCCAATCCAATGTTTAGAATGTTGGAATGCGTCAATTCTTCTCGTCTTCCTTCTTCATTACCTGGCTTTCACGTGCATATAGGCCATTAAAATAATGTGTATTAGTTTACCTTAGGAAATGTGTAAATTGTTCTCTTAAATATTTTTGTCTAAACGAAGGCCTTTTTTATTATAATTGCTTGTCATTCTTTGGTTAATCTCATCCCAGAATTAACATTAGTGAAAGAGGGAAAAAGGAAGTGCTCTAGTGGGTCACCAAGACTCTTCTGTTGCAGGACATGCAACCTGGAGCCTGCAGAGTGGAAGTACAGTCTAGATGTAAGGAAGGCAAGGTGGAGTCAGGAGGATCTGGCCTTGACTGTAGCTCTGATGTTTTATAGCTGCATATCCGTTTTTGTCTCTGAGTCTTGATTTCCTCACAACCAAAATTGGGATTCTAATAGTGCCTGCTACCTTGGGCTGTTTAAGGATTACATGGCATACAACACAATTATTGGAGGGCCTGGTTCACAGGAAGCCCTCAGTGATTTTATTTTGTTCTAATATTTTTATTACTACAAAAATGGCCAGGGTCAGATCTTCTCTGCTGTAAATTGAAAATGTTTGAATCTCTTCTTAAAGAAAAATAATTTTAGTAGCTAAATAAGAGGACAGCAACTGCAAATATTTTTTGTGACACTGGAAGTCAAGAATAGTGAAAAAGATTGGAAAAAATGCTCTCATGAACCATTCCTGTAGCTCACTCTTCAGACAAAGATTAGGCTGGACTCTAAAACATAAAATAATACTCATAAAGAGTGTCATTTTTAGTTTAAGCAGGTACAGGAGACCAAATGGGCAGCTACTGTCCCGAGGCAGAAGGAGAAGGCAGGAAGGGACAGGAGCTGGTTGGATGGACCCGGGAAACCCAGGGTGGAAAGGGTGAGTGTGCTGTCACATTATAGGGGTTTCAACTAGTGCCACATAACAACATGTACATAAACTTTTATATGAGAAATTAACTTGAGCTGTAAACATTCACCTGAAGCACAAGAAAAAAAAAAATTTTTCTCATGATACCCAAAACACACCACTCATGATACTGAAGCTAAATAAGTACCAGGCTGAGTGTTAGGTTGCTGGAGTGCTAGTCCCAACTCTTTAACTAAGCTGTATAAGTTATTTCTGGGCCTTTGCTTACCCATCGGAAAATGGATTTAATTTTCATTTCCAGCTCTAACATTCTGTGATTAGGTTGCTCAGGACTGCGAAGTTGGAAAACTCTTCCTTTTACATGGTACATGAAGAAATATGCCAGTTTTTCTATGTTGTGTGTCTTAGGGGAGGTTCATTGAAGCAGATCTTATGAAGGGAATTCTTGTACAAGTGATTACTTATGGGAATGACCTCAGGAGAAACATGTACAAGATTAAGAAAATCAGGGTAGGGAAGCAGGGAAGCCACTTAAGGATGTGGTTTAGGTGAAGTCTAGGCCCATTCTGACCCCATGTTCTTCTCTGGAACATAAACTGCACCTCAAAGTTTGTCTTACCTTTGAAGTAAGAGAGGAAGGTTTTTGTACCCTAAGGGGGAGCAGTGAGGGCACAGCGGTGAAGAGTTCGGCAGCTTTTCAAAAGTTTGGGCCTTCAGATCCTCCAGCCACTCCCTGGAAACCCTATGGGGTAGTTCTACTCTGTCTTATAGGGTTGCTAGGAGTTGGAATCAACGATGGCAACAGGTTTGGTTTTTTTTTTTTTGGTTTTAAGGTTGGGAGTGAGGTGGCTCCAGTCACCTGAGGCCTAAGCAGCAGCACCTGCACCAGCCAGGAAAAGAAATTCCTGGGGATCCAGAAAAGGCCCCAACAGCTTCTACTGCACTATATTCTGATGGGTGCCTATTTAAAGCACCAGGCTGATTAAATACCATTCCACGGTGAGGGCAGCAGCAAATCTGCCTCTCCATCGCAGGGGACCATTGTACACAACTCTGAGTTCCATCACTTGGCGCTTTACTAGACAAACACTGTAAAGCCTTTTGAATAGTCTATTTGATCTTTACTATCAAGTTATGATGACTAAATTCACATTCCCCTCTCTTTTCTGAAGGTCACGAGGCCCACACTTCCCAGTGATCAAAAGGCAATTGGGGGGATATTCTCAGGATGTACTCTCGTATCATAAAGATATATACATTTAAACCAAAGTAGGGTATGGGGCGACTTAGGAACTTACTCTTGAATGTTTTCCTCTTTTCTTCCTGTTATGTAATTCTTGTATTTAAATCCTGAGACTCTGTCTTCTTTTTCTACACCAAGGGTCAATTTCGTTGTAATTATGCTAAAGCAAGTATCTTCCAGAAGAAAAATGAGATGCTCAGAGAACACCTTCAAGTTTTCCTTTTAAAATAAGTCAAGTCGACTCTGACTCGTGGAAAACCCCTGTGTTACAGAGCAGAACTGCTCCATAGGGTTTTCTTGGCTATAATCGTTATAGAAGCAGATTGCCAGGTCTTTCTTCTGGGGTACTGCTAGATAGGTTCAAGCATAAGCTGTTTGTACCACTTCCTAAAATAAGTAGAGAAGTATATAAGTAGATGTTTTCCACCTCTGGAACTTAAAAAAAAAAAATGCTTTTTTGGTTCCAAGATTACCATTCATGTTATCTAAACAAATTATCTAGTATGAGATTACATGGCATTTCACTGGCCCCTAGCTTCCAAGTTGCCTGTCTAACCACCATGGCCCCGCGTAAACCCTGGGAGAATATGACTCATTTCCCTTTTAGGCTTCTAGAATAGAATTTCCCTGGTTTTCATTTCCTTTGAGATAAATCACATTATTTTTTGACACTCTTGCATTGTTCCACCGGAATGCCTCCCTCCCAGCGCTGATTTATTTCCATCATTGTGGCAAGAAATAGGGAGTTGATCACAAAAATTAAGAAGCTTTTACATGTAAAATGAATTACTGAAATTTTTTCTAATCAGAATGGGAAATTTGTTTCAAAGGTAACATCTTTTAAATCTAACATGCCTTATTAAATTATAATAGTTTTTTTTTAAAGATTTTACATATAGACTTTTAAAGATTTCTACATAAACAATGTATAATTTAGCTCCAATTTGGTTTGGAATATGGGACCTGGACTAGTCAATTTATGTATCCTTTTTGATTCAGGTAAGGTTTTTTGGGGGGGAATATAAATTTCTATAAAGAAGGTCACTTATCTAGTTTGTAAAGTACATTAAAAACTCGGAAAAGTTGGGAATATTAAGCAATGGATTTCATTTCTCTTTGGTCTCATAATCTATGGACAAATGTGAATTTCACAGTTTTTTTGAGGCTAAGTTTGTTTTCTGGCTAGGACATTTGTGGCAAGTTGAATGCTTGCCCTATACAGTTAATTCTTTCTTAACAGTGTACATTTTCATTAGAACCACTTGTATTAAAATCATGCTACTTTGCAATAGCAGAAAGTGCTAATACCACAGTATAGATCGTGACAATTTTCTGTGTTAGTATCTTATTTTCAGGCACCTATAAAGCAGTCAGGAAACCCTGGAGGCGTAGTGGTTAGGTGCTAAGGCTGCTAACCAAAAGGTCAGCAATTCGAATCCGCCAGGCGCTCCTTGGAAACTCTATGGAGCAGTTCTACTCTGTCCTATAGGGTCGCTATGAGTCGGAACCGACTCGACGGCAGTGGGTTTTTTTTTTTTTTTTGGTTAAAAAGCAGTCATATGAATTCATTCAATACAAAGATGTGGCATAGACATCAATCTAAAAGCACGTTTTATTTTTCTTAACCTTCAATCTTTAACTGAGAAAAAGAAAAAAAAAAAGTATTTTTCCCCCAGCACGGCAAACTACAGAAATGAACATGCTACATCTGTTTTAGCTGGCATGGAAGGGGCCCTGAAGGATAACGCGTTACTTCAGATTTCAAAACTGACAGTCTTCCTGCTAATGGCTCTCCATGTTGCAAAGCAGCAGACATCCATGTGTGGAAATTTTATTTTCCCGGCAAGTTTATTTAAGATGTTTTACTGGATGAATTGAGCTTTGGAGTTTCTGAACTCTATTGAAGCAATTATCTCCACAACTGGGAAGGAGCTCTTGGAAAGGCTCACATCAGTACCACGAAGAAGCAGGCTCCCTCATCACAGAAAGCATTTTTGTGGCTTATTTGGAAGACATTTCCACGTTACAGCCCATTTTTCAATACCCTGCAACTTCTTCAAATGCTTTCTTTAGCCTTAATGTGAATTTGAGAGCAATTTATATTTCGAGAGATTAACGCAAGAGAGAAAGTGCTCGTAGGGTGTTTGAAGATGGGATAACATCAAATTAGGCCATGATAAAATATACTCAAAGCCCAGCATTTTAAATAGAAGAACCATACAAAGGCCTTGAATTCAGATATTTACATGCTGAAGAATGCACAGGGAATATTTTACACTCTACAAAGGATTTTCTTCCTAACCCCTCTTTCCCTACATCACCCATTTCCCAAGCGCAAACGTGCACATGCTCTTTTGAAGTATGGGAAGATGAAATCATAGCAGACCTGCCTCTCAGTCTACGCCTGTGGGCAGGGTTTTAAACAGACGCCTTGAGAGGGTTTATTTTCTGTTAAAATGCATACACAGAACAATGTTTTTAAAAATTCCTGGCACAAGAACTCAATAAAAGAAAGTCGATACATATATACGACCATATAAAGGAGCTTACTAATATAAATATATATTTATGCTACTGACAGCGATGGGCAATTAAACAATGTGCAATTGGGCGTATAAACTGAGGACTAGTCAGCAGACATGAGTGTGTTTGAGGGTAAAGCTGCCAGCTCGGGCTATAACACAATATGCTATTTACAGACAGCATCACATCATGAAGGAAAGAAACAAAAGAAAAATTTGCTTTCTTTATTCTATTTCAAAAGGAGACTTTTTTTTTTTGCATTGTTTTGATTACAGGAGAAGAAATAACAATGATGGTCTAATTGCCAGAATGCATGCATACAACATGAGATTTGGGAGTCTGCGTTCTTGAAAGCCATATCCAGATATTTTCTCAATGCCTTTATTTTCAGAGTGCCTTTCCCCAAAGGGACAAGATATCTCTACAGCCTTTTTCTCACTCATCCTCACATGATCGCTGTTAGAGGATCAGAAGTGCTCGGACTTCTGTAGATTCCACCAGTGAGGCAGACAGACAACGGCTGCTAGAGCGACTTGATTGAAATTATAGAACAAGTCGGGGGCACAGCTGGTGAAAGGATCTGGGTCTACTGTTTGCCAGAGCTTTCTTCTACCCGACAGAACATATTGCCTAAAGCTGAGAATCCCACAGTGCCCTTGATTACGTATTTTCAAATTATGGTTTACTTCAGAGATTCCCCTTAAAAATTGGATATGGCAGCCAGCCTGGAAATCATTGGGGAAACCCCAGGTTTCAAGCGAGTGAGTGGGATATTTAAGAAGAGCTGGAGGGATGGCATATCTAAAATGTAGGTGGGGATGTAATGTCTAAACTGCTGCCGTCTGGTCTTTCAGGATGGAGGTCATCATGCTAGGTGCCGTGCTGGTTAATCAGAAAGATCCAGAAGGTATTCCCCGGAGATTTGTTTTCTTTTACCAGTGGCTTCTTGTGAAAGTCTCATTTCTACTTTTAAGTTGCTAGAGAAGACAGATTAAGAATAGAAAGCTTTATAGCTATTTTAGAAGCCCAAGGGCAGCTTGAAATGAACTTGCTCGTAAAGAGGAGGGTAGGATTTATCTCCCGGGAAGGATTCAGGAGGCTCCCTTTTGTCCTGCTAGGATTTTTTAAGATGTAGTCTAGTAGGGATGGACTTTTTCCTCATGAATTATTGATACTCTAAAACAGTTTTAATTGTTTTTCCTTTCAGTGCTATATAGAGAAACCTAATAATGATTCTCACTGCAATATTAGCATATATTTTAAGCATGCCACAATACCAAGGGAAAGCATCTAATTTTTCTGAAACAATATGTTTCTTTAACTTCGAGAAATATGATTTAAATTAGTAATAAAGATGAGAAGTAATCTTACTTAGATTATGAAATTGATTTCTGTACTGAAAATAGTTTGTACAGATATAAGAATATATACTTATGTAAAATTTAATTTAATCATTTGAAAGCATGATTAAACATTGAAATATAGAATTTGGAAAAATGATAAAATAGATTTCTTAGAACTATGAAGATCTTTTCCTGGTCGAAGGTATAAAAAAATTAAGGAGAAAATCTTAGAATATATAAAGGTTTTAAACACCAAAATGTAATATTTATTAAATTCATGTTGTTTTCCTATGAACAGAGCAGTTAAAAATATTTTAAGTACCTCTGGGATCTTGAAGGCTTGTGAGAAGCAATCTAAGATACTCTGCTGGTCCCATCCCATCTGGAGCAAGGGAGAATGAAGAAAACCAAAGACACAGGGAAAGATCAGTCCAATGGACTAATGAACCAAAACTACCACAGCCTCCATCAGACTGAGTCCAGCACAAGTAGATGGTGCCCAGCTACCACCCCTGACTGCTCTAACAGGAAGTACAATAGAGGGTCCCAGACAGAGCTGGAGAAAAATGTAGAACAAAATTCTAACTCACGAAAAAAGACCAGACTTACTGGTCTGGTCTTCTTCAGGCTGGAGAAGCCCTGAAAGTATGGCCCCTGAACACCCTTTTAACTCAGCACTGAAACCATTCCTGAGGTTCACCCTTCAGCCAAAGATTAGACAGGCCCATAAAACAAAACAAGACTAAAGGGGCACACCAGCTCAGGGGCAAGAATGAGAAGAGAGGAGGGGACAGGAAAGGTGATAATACAGACAGCAAGTTTGAGAAGGAGAGGGTGTTGATACGTTATGGGGTTGTTAACCAATGTTACAAAACAATATGTGTATTAATTGCTTCATGGAGAAACTAATTTGCTCTGTAAACCTTCATCTAAAACACAATAAACAAATATTTTAAGTAAATATTCTTTAATGCAAAAAGTGTCACACTTTTTGACCTTAGGACTCCCTTACACTCTTAAAAATTATTGAGGATTCCAATGAACCTTATTTATGTCATACGTACATATTGATATTTCACATATTAGAAATTAACAGTGAGAAAATTTTGAAATGTTTATCCATTTATTAAAACAAGGATTAAAAACTTAATACATGTTGAGATAAATAATACATTTTATGAAAGAATTGTGATATTTTCCAAAACAAAAAAATGATAGTGAGAAGAGCAATATTGTTTTCATTTTTGGAAATGTCTTTACTTTCTGACTTAATGAAAGACTGCCATAGTCTGATTTCAGGTCTTGCCTTTAATTTGTTGTGAAGTCATGTACAGGTGTCTCTGGAAGACCTCACAGTAAGCTCTTTAGTTCCTTAGTGCTGCTGTAACAAAAATACCACAAGTGGGTGGTTTTCAGAACAGAAATTTATTTTCTTACAGTTTAGGAGGCTAGAAGCCTGAATTCAGGACTCTAGTTCTAGGCAAAGGCTCTCTCTGTTCGCTCCGGGGAAAATCCTCATCTCAGCTTCTCTAAGTATTCATCTAGGCATTCCTTGGAGATCTTCTCATGCCATCTATCTTTACCCCGTTTGTGCTTGCTTGCTTCTTTGTCTAATCTACTCTTTTTATATCTCAAAAGTGGTTAGGTTTCAAACATACCCTACACTGTTATGGCCTCATTAACATAGTAAAGAAAACTCTTTTCTCAAATGGAATTACGTCCACTGGAATAGGGATTACTATTCCAACACATATTTTTGGTGGGCACAACTCAATCCATAACAGCACATGTGATAGTAAAAAGCAAATAACATGTTGGTATTGCTGTGGAAAGAATTTTGATCTTGTAGACCCCTGAAAGGGTCTTATGAACCCCACATCACACTCCGAGAACAGCTGAAGAAAAGAGTCCCAGACTGGGATCATGTTGTCTGCATGTCTACTTCCGGGAGCACAATCAGCCAAATTGTTCACATTGGGCTGAATGTTCTCATCTGCAAAAATGGTGTTAGACCAGATTGTCTCTGAGGTCCTGTCTACATTTTCATGGCCCTCAAAAACAGTTTTCATCATGTTAATCCATAGCCACAAGTGTATTTTTGCATATGAATGTACTACTATGAATAAAGTCTAGAAATAATTTTACATCAAATATTGATGGGTTGAATGACAGTCCATATCTTTGTGTGGACACATATTTAGATTTCAGTGTACACCCAGTATTTTTTTTAATAACAGAAGTGAAAACGAATGGCTAATCTCTACCTCCTACAGTCACTGAGGTGACCTTCAGGAAACTCTTCATACTCTCTCACGGTACAATCCTGCCTGCAAAGAAAAGCTCGAATTGGAATCAAACAAACTTGATTGCAAATCCCAGCTCTCCTATGTGGTAGTGTGAGATCTTGGCCAAGTTATGTAAACTCTCTAAAGATGCATGTTTTTCAGTTGTCAAAAAGTAATAGCAATTGTCCCATCCCCTATGATTGCTGTAAGGATTAAATGAGTTAGTCCACATAAACCACCTAACATAGCATATAAAAATCCATTGCCATCGAGTCAATTCTGACTCATAGTGACCCTATAGGACAGAAGAGAACTGCCCCATAGGTTTGCAAGGAGTAGCTAGTGGATTCGAACTGCCAGCTTTTTGGTTAGCAGACAAGTTCTTAACCACTGTACCACCAGACCCAATAAAAATTAAGCACACAATTATATTGCTATTATCACAGAAATTTCCTTCCACACCTGCTATGCTACAATTATTTAGTGTATTATCATTATTATTTTACCTTTTAATTCTTTAGATAATTTTTTTCTAAGCATGATTATGCTCAATGTAGTAAACATTTACAACAGAGAAGAAAAAAGTGCAGAAATATCTATATTCTCACATATTTTGATATGTTCTTCTACTCTTTTTTGTTTTTATGTTTATATTTATTTTCAAATAGGATTTTATTATACACAAAATCTTTATAGCCTGCTTCTCTTTTTTATTAATATATTATCAGCACTTTTCCATGGCAAAAAAATTATTCTTCAATGTTACACTTACAGCCTGTGTTGCAATATATCATAAGGATGTTCACAATTTGTTTAATCACTTTCCAGCTTGGACATTTAAATTGTTCCTGTTCTTGTTTTTTGTTTGTTTCTTTGTTTTTTACTATCCTATTGAAAAATAGGATTGTTAACTAATCCTAGTACATATATCTCATGTCCCTTAGAATTCGGGGCGGGGGGGTAAGTTAGTGTTTTAAATATAAATATAGGAGCATCCACATTCTTGGCCTTCTGTAACTTATGTCAAATCATTTCTCAGGGCTCACTGTGGTCTCTCCCTAAACTATCTCCCTGAGTGATCTCTCCATTGGCTTAAAACCCGTTGCTGCCGAGTCAATTCTGACTCATAACTACTCTATACAGCAGGGTAGAGCTGCCCCAGAAGGCTTCTGAGGCTGTGATCGTCGCAGAATCAGACTGCCGCATCTTTCTCCCGCAGAGAGGCTGGTGATTTTGAACTGCCAACATTTTGGTTAGCAGCTGAGCGCTTAACCACCGTACCACCAGGGCTCCTTATTCTATTGCCTTCTTTATTAATTCTCCCAAATTGATATATCTAGCCCTAAATTTTCTTCTAAGATCCAAACTCATATATCCTCCTCCCTACTTAATGTCTCCACTTAGACATAGCACAAGAATCTAAAACGTAACATGCTCAAAACTGACTCAATTTTCCTCTCCCTTAAATCTCTTTTCTTCATTTTTTTTTTCTTCCCAGCAAATAACAGGAAATATGCATACCACATTGCTAAAGACAAGGATGCGGAAATCATTCTTGGTTCCCTGCCTTTCTCTCCCTTCCTGTGATCAACCCATCTGAAGTTGTTTAATGCTATGAGTTTTGTGCATGCCATTGGTTGATACTAAGAAAAGCCTATCTCCCATCTTAGCTTCATACAGCCCATAATCTTTGTATTTTCTCGGTACTTGATGCCATTTTCCTCTGAAAATATTCTTAAAAATTTATAGATCAAAGGAATCTCACTTTCTTGCACTCTAGGAAGCTCTTAACTAAAACAGGTAGATACATTATCAAAAGAAAGAAAAGATGTACAAATGTTAAAAAAAAAAAAAGGAAGAAGAAGAAGCAGGTGTGGCTTGGCTTGGAGAGTAAAGGGCCTTGCTAGAATATTATTCACTTGAAGGAGCCTAATAGTATATTGGCATAAAAATGTAGACAGAATAGGGATGATCTACTGGTTGGTAAAGCTTCATGAGCGTCTATTAGTTACCATCCAAGAAATCTATAAAACTCTATGACTTTTTCTCTCCATTTTCTGGAAAAAATAGACAGAAATACTTTTTAATCACGAACTCTGTCTTAGTTATCTAGTGCTGCTACAACAGAAATACCACAAGTGGATGAATTTAAAAAAGAGAAATCTATTCTCTCACTGTCTAGTAGGCTACAAGTCCAAATTTAGGGTGTTACCTCCAGGAGAAGGCTCTCTACCTCTATGAGCTCTGGAGGAAGGTCCCTGTCTTCAATCTTCCCCTGGTCTGGCAGCATGTCAGCACAGGAACCTCAGGTTCAAAGGACGCACTCTGCTCCCTGTGCTCTTTCTTGGTGATATGAGGTCCCCATGTCTCTCTGCTCATTTCTTTCCTTTATATCTCACAGGAGATTGGCTCAAGACACTACCCAAAGTTGTAGACCTCATCAACATAATTGCCATTAATCCATCTTAGTATATCATAGTGACAGGATTTACAACACACAGGAAAATCACATAAAATAGTGGACAAGCACGCAATACTGAGAATCATGGCCCAGCTAAGTTGACAGATATTTTTGGTGGACATGATTCAATCCATGACAAACTCCTTACTCCATACCTCCCTAGCTAATAAACTCTATTTCCAGTTTAAATACTTATGGCTTAACGCTAGGAAAAATGGCTTAATGTCAGCTGAGGTAATGGGAATGACTTTGCTATGTGTCTCTCAGGAACCAGTATTGGATTCGGTGGGTGCAGAGTTCCCAAGATCAGCAAGAGAGAGCAAGCATCTACGTGCAGTGTTTTTCAAGCCTCTGCTTGTATCACCATTCAGAGCAAATCACATGGCCAGGGCCAGATTCAAGAGGTTGAGAAATAAATTTCATCTCTTGAAAAATGGAGCAGCAAGCTCAGATTAAAAAGTGGAGGGGAGCATATGAAGGAATGGAAGAATTTCTGGCCATTTTCCCAGTCTATCACAGCAAAATTATTTTATGTTAGATGGGTATAATTTTTTTTTTTTTAATCGACAGTCTCATCATTTATAATTCACTAAATTTCCTATGGAAACCCTGGTGGCATAGTGGTTAAGTGCTACAACTGCTAACCAAAAGGTCAGCAGTTTGAATCCACCAGCTGCTCCTTGGGAACTCTATGGGACAGCTCTACTCTGTCCTATAAGGTCACTATGAGTCAGAATTGACTTGAAGGCAATGGGTTTCGTTTTTGGTTTTAAAGTCTGTATGCTTGATTTTTGGAGAAGATAGTTTTTATTATCATTTCCATAAATTAATGTTTATAAGACTGTAAAAATATATGTTTAAGTAAATTTAATTATAATTACTAATGTCTTAAAAAGAATTTGTTCTGTGAACTCTAGACAATGTTGCAAATTGTGTAAGCTTAGTTACTCCGCCCACCCTATCTGGATAAAATTATAAAAGATTATCTCTCTAGCAAACATTTGATACCTTTTTGATTGTGTTGCTCTGTAGGGTCAATTTAAATGTAATTTCCAACCTCCTTAAGTGACTTTAAGACCTTGGGCTAGTATTAAATTAAGTTAATGAATGAGTAATCCCTCTAATTAACATGGAAAATTCAACAAGTTATAAGCACCATGATAAGGTTATATTTTAAAGCTACAGTTCAAAGCTTTAATTTGTCTTCTAACCATATGTTTACATATTTATGCAAACTTATATCAAAAATCATTACATCAGCTTTGGTATGATAAAGAAGAGAGGACTAAGAATTCAAAACTGGTCTTAGAGTTTTCAATCTTTTCTTATAAGAGGTAATGAATTATTCTCTAATCTGGTCAGGGAGCAGAGTTCCTTAACTCATCAGAATCCTCTCACCTGAGGTCCTGTTGATTTTTCATCATGCTTATGAATTATATGATAATAAACAAAAAAGTCTCTCACTTCTGAAAGAACTCATAACTTTATTATGTTACCTCTAGCTATGCTATTTTAAAATATTGTCACTCTAATTAATAATCAAGACTGATCATTTCTTGTCTTTAGTTACCTCTGACTTACATACATATCTTGATGTAACGACCAACGTCTTCTCATTATTCTTTATATTGCCTTTTCCAAATTCACAGTTACAAAATTGTTTAGGTGACTTTTATACCCACGCTGTCTTGTGGAGTAACATTTGCTCACTTACCTTTTAAAAGGGGGATAGCTAGAAATAATCAGTGAAGTTTGGTATCCTTTGTATTTTAATTAGCTCTACACTATCGTAGGAGCCACTCGTTCACAGTATAGGAAGAGCTGTCAAGTTAAAAACAGGCTGACCTTCTCTAGGTCAGGAATGTACATGTAAGATATTATTAATACGCATGTGCTTCCAGTCGTGTGCCACCACCACCATTTCCGGTCGAGTGAACTCCGATTCATGAAGACCTCGTGTGTGTCAGAGTAGGACTGTGCTCCATAGTATTTTGAATGGCTGATTTTTCAGAAGTGAATTGCCAGGCCTTTCTTCTGAGGCACCTCAGTGTAGACTCAAACCTCTAACCTTTCAGTTAGCACCCAAATTCTTTAACCATTTACACCCCTGCCAGGGGCTCCACAAAACTAACAGATGGAAGTAAATTCCTTAACATTGTACTACGGCTCTAGCTCTGTTGAACACTGTAACAAGGATGTATTTAAATATTTATCAATCCTCAAGTCCTGTTAAATTTGTGAAGAGAACATAATCCAAATAGAGCTGTATATAAAATTAATTAATACTAACTTGAATATTGAAAACCAAACTTATTTGATCAAATTTGTGCATTAGGGCTGGAATCTGACCACAGTGAAGACCTGGTATTACTCCTTTATGTGCTTTTCAGGGTCAATCTCTAGCTACAAGCCTTTAAAAAATTTAAATCCTTTCCAAGACATGGTTTATAGCACATAAATAGGCATTGAAAAGTAGCAGCTTTCTACTATCATCCTAAATTACAACCACAACTAAAACCTTCAGCCACCATAAGGGCAGAGTCATTCCAAAATCCGTTTTCCTGAAACAAACCCCCAAAAAGAGAGAGACAGTATTTTGTTATTATAAAAGCCAGGACCTTCTGGTTTTATTTTCTTCATAAAATTGACACAAAAGTAATCCATTTATAATTTTTGATAGTCAAGTAATAACCTATATGTATGTACATATACATGTATGTGTGTGTGTGTGTGTGTGTGTATATATGTGTGTGTGTGTGTATATATATGGAGCCATGGTAGCGCAGTGGTTAAGAGCTTGGCAGCTAACCAAAAGGTCAGCAATTGGCATCCACCAGGCGCTCTTTGGAAGCCATATGAGGCAGTTCTACTCTGTCCCATAGGATCACTATGAGTTGGAATCAACTCAACCGCACATGACAACAACAACAGCATATATAGATATACAGATATATATACAATCCCTCCAATTATTCTGTGAGCTCAGTTGAAACCTAGATTCTCTTATATAACTTCATTATAAAAATATTTACTCAGTAATCAGAATCATCTGTAAGCTTTTCTTCTTTAATATATAAAAATAGTTTTTTTTTCTTATCAAAATGTTACGTACTGTCATTGTATTTGTGTATGTTGGTATACAGCTCCTGGCTATATGAAAACCAACATAACCCAATATTCCTGCCATGTTCTCTGTGATGACCCCTCTTTGCCAATTTACCCCGTCATAGGCAGAATAATGAACTCCCAAATATGCCCACATTCTAAGACCCAGAATCTGTGACTATGTTAGGTGACATGGTAAAGGGAAATTAACGTTGTAGATGGAAATAAGGTTCATCCGACCCTCAGATGATTTCCTCATATTACTTGGATGGGCTCAATGTCATCACAAAGGGTTTTTATAAGTGGAAGAGGGAGGCAGAAGACTCAGAATCAGAGAATGCTACACTGATGATTTCTTGGAAGAAATACAGCCTTCTTTCTTGGAAGCAAGGATAACAAGACTTCGTCTCATGTATTTTGGACATGTCACCAGAAGGGACCAGTCCCTGAAGAAGGACATCATGCTTGGTAAAGGAGAGGGTCAGCGAAAAAGACGAAGACTCTGGACAAGATAGAATGACACAGTGGCTGCAACAATGGGCTTGAACATAGCAACCACTGTGAGGATGGTGCAGGACCAGGCAATGTTTCATTCTATTGTATATAAGGCAGCTATGTTGGAACTGACTCAGCAGCACCTAACAATAACACTGCTCATTATGAAGATATAGAAGGCAGCCACAAGCCAAAGAATGTAGGTGACCTCTAAAAGGTGGAAAAGGCAAGGAAACAAATTCTCCCCGAAGACGCTAGAAGGAATGTAGCCTTGTTGATAACCTTGCTTTTAGCCCAGTGAGACCTATCTTGGACTTCTGACCTCCAGAAAAGTAAAATAATAATTTGGGTTATTTTTAGTCACTAAGTTTGTGGTAGTGTGTTATAGCAGCAACATAAAATTAATACACTCCCATATTTCTAAAGGCCATGAGAATAAAAGCTAGACTTCTTGCCATGTCCCATAAACACTGCATGAATAAGCCTCTCTTTCTCTTACTCATCTTGCCACTTTTTTCTTTAGTTATTCTGCTCAACCCATACCAACTGTCTTTGTTACCTAGCGCTGCTGTAACAAAAATACCACAAATGGGGAAAACACACACAAGCCCAAATGGCTGGCTTTAAACACATAGTTTCTCAGTTTTGGAGGCTGAAAGTTCAAATCAGAGTCTCAACCACGTTGATTCCTTCTGCGAAGCCCTCTACGAGTTTGTGGTGTCTTCCAGCAATCCTTGGCATTCCTTAGTGTTTCTTTGTATCTGTCCCCCCCCCCCCCCCGCCACACCCTGCCGTGTCTCTGTGTTTATTCTGTTCGTTTTATAGCTCACAAATGACTAGGTTTAGGGCACAACCTATGCTTGTATGGCCTCCTTAACATAGCAAAAGAAAACCCCCTCTTTCTCAACAGGGTCATACTTACAGGTATGGGATTAGGACTTCAACACACATTTTTAAGGGGTGCAATTCAATCCATAACACCGACTTCTTTTGTTTATTTGAACACTCCAAGTTCTTCTACCTGAGGGTCTTTGCACTTATCACTCCTTTGTCTAAACCTGGCTTTTCCCGCTCTTTCTCAGATTGGCTCTTCCTCCTACTTCAAGTCATGGGTTAAATGCCACCTTCACAATAAAGCTTTCTGTGATCATACTTGTAAAATAAATATCTCATACACACACACACATTGTGCTTCTTCTCATATAAGTGTTATTCCTTTATTACACTCATGATTATTTGTTGTCATTTTATTTGATAGTTTCTCTTTATTTCTCACCTCCACTTGAATGTTAGATGCACAAAATTGGAGACAAACTTGTTCTCTGTTGACTCCCCAACACCTAAAATGGACTCTTGTACACAGGAAAAGCTCTGTAATTACTGAAAGAAGCAGAATCCTTCAGCAATACCAAATGACTTGCAGTTCTCAAAATACTGTGTGCTTATTCTTGCTCCTGCGCCTTTTGAACATGCTACTCATTCTTTTGGTTCTCCTTCCTCACCTAGGCAATTCCAGCTTAAATATGATTTTCTCTACGAAGCTTTTGCTGACTGGTACTCTTCAATCCTCTTTTGGTTATCTATTGCTGCACAAGCCACTCCAAAAGCTAGTAGCTTAAAACAACCGTGGTTTATTATTTCCTAAGTTTCTTGGTTTCATTAGGCATAGCTGGGTGGTTCTTTTGCTTCATATAGGGTCATTCACTCAGCAGCATTCAGCTGGCAGCTGGGCTGAGCTGCATTGGAGCTGGAAGGTCAAAGGAGGCTTTACTGAAACGCCTGATGACTTGGCACTCTTTTACGTGGCCATTCAATGTGGCCAGCTTGGGCTTCCTCACAGCTTTGTGATTTTAGGCTATACATCTTACATGGCAGCTGGTTTCAAGAAAGCACATGAAAGGCCTCTTAAAAGCTAGAGCCAGAATGGAACTGGCACCGTGACACTTCTATTGGCCAAAGCAAGTGGCAGAGGCAGCCCTTATTCAAAGGGAGCAAAAGACACTCCACCTCTTGAAGGATGGAACACCAAGTGTGCACAGGGAGGGAAGAAAACAATAGCATTTTTGGGGAGATTAGCTAAAATAAACCCAATCTATGTAAAGTGGTTGGCTCTTTTCTTTGATGTGTCCTACCACCTGTGCTCCTGTGTTAGCCATTCATTACAGCCCCTGCAATCTAATCACTTGTCTGCCTTTCCCACTGGACTTGCAGTGCTCTAAAATGTGCCTAGGTCCTTACCCCAAAATCGTAGTTAGTAATACTTGTTGGATGAATAAGTGGCTGAATGAAAAATGTATCTTATATGCATGAATTTTTATTCTGAGTTTTATGTACTTTATAATTCCCTTTTAAGTCCTACCCAGTTACCTTGCACTCTCGCTAACAAATACAGTACACTATGAGATGGAATCAACTCAATGGCAACAAGCTTGGTTTGGTTTTATTTCTCTAAAGCAGCATCTCTACCTTTAAGATCTCTAAATAACCCAGAATAATATGGAACCAATGACATACAATTATTACTGTGTGGTTTCTGTTCTTCATTTGAGCAAAGGAAGATAACCCATTTTTAGCTGACATTTTCCCATAGAACAGTTGGTGAGATGAATTTTAAATCATGAAATTGTTTTTATACTTGTAAATTCCAAAAATCATTTTCTCTAGAGAGGTCTAATTTCAAAAACCTATTTATGAAAGACGTAATTTTGTGATGATCTTTTTTATATCTAGATGTACTAAATATCTCAGAGCTCTGGACTCTTGTGTGGTTTAAAGAAGGTTTAGGTGCACACCTTTTATAAAGATTATGGCTGAGTTAATATTGCTTATTCCTACCTTACTCTCCCCTTTCACCACCGTTCATCAGCTCTGCATCTCTAACAAAGAAAAGATAATTTCGGAGCTCTGGAAGGGTCTAAACTTTGCTTTATCCAGGACAATACTGGCAACTTTCCAGAAACCTGGAGGCCATGGCTCATCTGCAAATCATGTACATATATTTGCATGAATTTCATTTTGATTAGTAGCCTCAACCCTTGATGGTACTTAGGATGAATGAAGCATTTTACATATATGAATAAATGAAGACAATTTAGTAGTCTTACTGCTCGTGGGTGCTTTTTCCCTATTTCTCTAATTCTCTTTTTCATCCATTCTCATTATATTCTTTAAATTTGTAGTGAGTATTGTTTTTTGTTTTTAAAATATTGATTTGATATAGGTGGTGGGAAGGAAGACGCCTTGTTTTTATTGATTTATTGATCCATTTAACCTATATCTACTCTAACCAAAATCATTGTGACTTAGTGATTTTTGCAAAGTCCTTTATCCTAACTGGTATAAATTGGTCCCTTTTTGGGGGCTGAGTGAGTGGGATATACAAAGCTTGATAACTGCAATTTTATTTTGGAAGAGCTTGTCCCTAAAGTTCTCTATAAGCTAAAATATTCATAGCTACCCTATACAATGTTAGGGGAAAATATAGTAAAAGGAGAGGCAAAGGAGAATTACTATTTCATTATTAATAACTTTTTTTATTTTCCCTAAACTTTAAACTCCTCCTGAGTGTGTGTGTGTGTGTGTGTGTGTGTGCGCATGTGTGCTTGACTTGAGGTGGGAGAAATTGGTGAATGACAGTAAAAACTCCCAAACCAAACCCGCTGTCATCCAGTCTATTCCAACCCATAGCGACCTTATCAGACAGAGCAGAACTGCCCCATAGAATTTCCAAGGAGCGACTGACCTTTTTGTTAGCAGCCGTAGCTCTTAACCACTAAGCCACCAGGATTTCCTGAAGGACAATAGAAAGGGTAATTAGTTGATCAGGATAAAGAACGCAGATGATGGCATGAGGAGACTACTGTCAGAAAAAATGATGGAAATTAAACTATGGTTAGTGTAGAATCCAAACATTCTAGAGAGCAAGGGCGGTGAGGAAGAGGTGGTGATGAGTTTACAGATTAATCATGTTGGTTTCAAAATATTACCAAAAAACTCCAGATCTATTTCATGCACTTTCTGACTAATCATGAAAATGTTGTCTCTCTACACACTCAATGAAAAAATTTGCCCAGAGAATAAACAGCAGCCAATTCTAGATTCGGAGATTTTCCCCCTTTCCTTACTGCTTCGTTTTGTTTCTTTTCTCTGCTTCCTGTTCTTTTGTCCTTCATTTTAACATAGTCAACTTCTATCTAGCGTTATAGAGTAACTAGCTCTTCTATAAGCTGCAAAGTGTTCATTTTTGTGAAAGTTATTATCAGGTATAGCTTAGGTTATTTATGAGAAAACTGTTTTGAAAGATTAGAAACCTGATGAAATTATTTTTGAATATGATTAGTGTCTTATATTTATAAGTGATAAGGATGATAATAGAGTGCTAAGCATTAAAGAATAAAAAAACTATAAATATTAAAAAAAATATTACAGAGAATTAAATTAATGTCACAAAGTAATAGAAAAATACCAAGGAATTTAGTTCAAAATGAATTGAGGAGTTGTATTAGCTAGGTTGTAATCAGAGAAGAGACACAGAATAAAGAATTTATTATAAGGATTAGACTTTTGGGGGAGCTAGTGGGGATGATTGTGGGAAGACTATTGCCTTCATGTCAAAGGAAAAGGCTGAATCACCCTTAGTTAACAAGGCTAGTCGTTATGAAGGAAAGTCGAACATGAAGTGGTATAGAATGGGGACAACCTGGAGCCCATCAGTATGAACTGGAATCCATGATGATTAAACTACTCCTTATTTATCAGGAGAAAACTGGAAACCACTTCTGATTTTCACAACCTCTCACCTGGCATAAGTGACCAGCAGAAGAACCTGGTGTTCTTTTCCAGAGCTGCTAATGTACGTGTTGCAAATGTTGAAGTAGAAGATTCAGTGAGGTCTGAAGGAGTTGCCAGCCTGTCTGAGGCCACATACCAACTGGATGAGCTAGATCAGTGACAACACGAACAAGTTACAGCAGTGACACACGGCTGCCTGTGCTGACCTTCAGAGCATAGAGTCTGCTGCCTCACACTCATCTTCCAAGTCTTTCACATTTTTCTCCTGTGGAAAATCCAACCCTGGAACCATTATCAGAAAGGTATTCAGAGAAACATAGTTCCAACTTAACCTACATTAGCACAGAATAAAGGTACTAGACTCAACCTCTTGTTTATTTATCCTACATGTGTACCTCTAACCTCCAAATAGAGATTTAAGTAATGCTTTAGGTTAATATGATACAATCTCCCTTGTACAACTAAGTACAAGCTGAACCCCTCTGCAAAAGAAGACACAAAATCATTTTAACCATCTTTGGATGATGATCATTCTTCTTCTGATTCCATCTTGCCTTTTGGCATTCTGTAATGCAAATCCTGAGTGTCGGGAGACATTCCTCCAAGGGACTGAAATTTTTCTGTGTGTCTTCAAAATTTTAATATTTAATTTGCTACGACTGTCTTTTCAAAGATGTTTGTATAGCTTTGGAAGGTTAGAGATGTCTACATTCTAGGATAGTAATTATAAAGATGCCTCCCTTCCCCAAAGCAGATTTACATTCCAGGGTAAGAAAGATAATGTCTCTCTCCAGAGGGGAGAATAGTCAGGCTTGCCAGTAGCACCTTATATAAGATCAATGCTTCCTAATATCGGTGTTCCTTTCCTATAACATACCCCATTACATGGGCAACCAATACCCAGCTCTTATCATAGAACCCTGTGGTAATCAGGCCTAAGGAACTGGCACAATGCTGTTATCCTGAACATAACTATTGCTGAGTAATAATCTCTCTTTTGTCTCTGACCTTGTGCAACAAATTACTTACTATGGTACTTCTAGCCATGGACTTCCTGACTCACACACAGTGATTGAGTGGGACTATGCAAATAAGGTATATGGAACCTGTGATGGTTGGGGTTAAGTCAACTTGGCTAGGTCATGATACCCAGTAATACATGGTTGTCCTCTATTTTGTGAACTGATGGAATTATCCTCCATTTTATGTGTTGTAAATCCTAACCTCTGTATAACACATTTAGCTGGCGATATTAAAAATACCAGAAGGAGGTTTAAATAGGGACAGAGAAAATGAAGTTTATATTAGTGATATTACACTAAAATATATCCTTCTGTCTGATTCACAGCAAAACCCCCAGTGGCCAAAACAGTGCCTGATTCATCGTGAGGACTAAATAATATCTGCTGAATGAATGCTGATGTGTGGGCTTTTGCAACATTTGAGACATGCATTGGTAAATCACTCCATGAACAGTCTTATGCTTTATTTTGGACTACAAATCTCTGCTTTATACTATTTGGTCCTCGGTACCCTTCGCTTTTTTTTTTTTTTTACCAATGTTAGGGATCTGTACAAATAAGTAGACATTGTACTTTTTTACCTCTGCTACCTTACTATTTGGATATAGTAACAGGAATATATGTGTACAGTTACATAAAAATGCATGAATAAAATACGTAAAAGATTATATAGAATTTTATGTTGGTAATTTATAACAAAATGTCAAATGAATGACATGAGCATCTGCTATGGATTGAACTGTGTTCCTCAAAAATATATGTTGAAATTCTAACCCTGTAAACATGACCTTGTTTGGAAATAGGAGGTTTTCTTTTGTTAAGTTAATGAGTGTTCTATTATAACAGCACTAGATAACTAAGACAGAATTTGGTACTAAGAGTGGGGTGCTCTTTTAACAGGTACCTAAGATGTGGAAGCAGTTTTGAAACTGTGGATGGATAGAGGCTGGAAGAGTTTCAAAGTGCCTAATAGTAAAAGACTAGATTGCCTTGAAGAGACTGTTGGTGGAATTACAGACATCAAAGACAAATCTGATGAGGACTCAGGAGGCAGTGAGAACTTTTACATTGGAGATGACAGAGACAGCAAGAAGAGATAGCGGCAGAGAGGCAGCAGCGGCAGAACCAAGAGACCATCGGAAGGCGGCGCTGGAGCTGACCTATGGAGTAAGAGAGTTAAGTGCCTGTGCTCGGAAGGTTTCCTGGGGGAGTGGGGTGCCTCTGAGCACTTATTAATGGAGCTAAGCTTGTCAACCCACGGAGCAAGAGAGCTGAGTGCCTTCTGGCTAAAATTTACCAGTGGAGTGGGGTGTCTTCAGGTGCTATCACTGGAGCTACAGAACTTGCCACAGCAGATGCAGACAGAGAGGCCAAGGAACCAGCAGCAGAAGCTGAAGACAAGGAATGCAGGAAGCAGAGCTGCCTCAGTCTCAAGGGGTAGGTTTATGACCTCTAGAGTCGCTAAGGGTGGAGTCGCTACTCAGATGGACTAGGAGAAAGGGGAGCTCAGTTTTTAGGGAGCAGAGTTGGTGCTTCAGTGGGCCTGGAAGGCAGAACTGAAGCCCAGGGCCAAGGGGCCTCCACTCGGAATCTGTAGAGTGTGGCCAAAACCCAAAGTCTGGAGGGCAGGGACACTGCCTGAACGATCTCAGAGAACAGAGGATTATTTTCAAACCAAAAAAAATTTTTTTTTTGTTTTTTGTTTGAGAGCTAAGGTAACATGGTCTGCTGACTTGCATGGTACCCGTTATCCCTTCTTTGCTCCATTTTCTCCCGTTTGTAATGGAAATATCTACCTTGTGTCTGTTCCAACATGGTACTTTGAAAGCAGATAACTTATATTCTAGATTTCACAGATGAAGGGGAATTTTTGGATTTTGGTCTTGGTTGAAGACTTCTGCTGTGATATGATAGGGCGAATGTGTTTTACATGTGGCAAGGACATGAATTTTAGGGTGCCAAAGGGCAGAATACTATGGATTTAATTGTGTCCCCCAAAAATGTGTGTCAGCTTGGCCAGTCCATGATTCTCGGTATTGTGTGATTGTCCACCATTTTGTCATCAGATGTGATTTTTCTGAGTGTTGTAAATCCTACCTCTATGATATTAATGAGGTGGGATTAGTGGCAGTTATGTTAATGAGGCAGGACTCAATCTACAAGACTAGGTTGTGTCTTAAGTCAATATCTTTTGAGATATAAAAGACAGAAGAGAGCAGAGAGACTTGGGGACATCATTACCACCAAGCAAGAAGAGCCAGGAGCAACACATCCTTTTGACTCCGGATCCCTGCTCTGAAAAGCTCCTCAACTGGGGAAGATTGATGACAAGGACCTTCCCCTGGAGCTAACAGAGAGAAAGCCTTACCCTGGAGCTGACACCCTGAATTTGGGCTTCTAGCCTCCTAAACTGTGAGGAAGTGAATTTCTCTTTGTTGAAGCTATGCGCCTGTGATATTTCTGTTATAGCAGCACTGGATAACTATAGGGTCACTACAAGTTGGAACTGACTAGATGGCAACAGGTTTGGTTTTGGTTTTGTTTAGACAGCTAAGACAATGAGTTAATACAAGTGTAGGGTGGGCTCTGAACCTGATTATGTCTGAGTTATAAAAAGAGCAGAATAGACACAGGACATAAGGGGAGAAGTCACCATACGAAGGCAGACCCACATGGCAAATGCATCTACGAGCCCAGAAATTACCAGCTATCAAAAGCTGAAATAAATAAAGAAGGACCTCTCACTAGAACTATGTCCTGAACTTGGACTTCTAGCCTCCTAGCCTGAGAGAACAGAAATTTCTGTTAAACAGAGGTTTTGCTCTGAAGAATAGTCATGATTCATAGTTAGAGACTTTTTATTGCAATTTACAATTAAATGTGATTTTCACCCTGTGTGTGAGGGATACCCAGAAGTGCCTCGAGTCCTGTCTGCTGCAAAACGTGTGCTCTACCTACTGCCTCTCAGATGTAAGTCTGCATTTGGGTGCCATATGTACCCGAAGGGGCCAAATATACACAGTGTAAGCTGCGATGGCACGTATTGTATCTACTCCCGCAACCAAACTGGTTTTGGTCCCAGATTACAGATAATCTATTTAAAAAACTAGAAAAATCTATCCTCCTTAATAAAAACAGTAAATTTTCAAGATGGGAATGAAATAAAGGGCTGCTCTGCTCTTCTATAGGATGTTAATGGAAAAGAAGTGTTTATTACAATAACTCTAAGGCCTCTGGTTAACTTATGTAGCATCTGTAATTTTTTTTACATATTCTTCAAGGTGAACTCAGCTCAAAACAATGGAAAATAAAAAGATGAGAAAATTGTTTATCCTTTCTTATCTTCTTTCTGGATATGTGCTGCCTATTTAATTCCCTTTTGAGTTATTTTGTGATAATCACGAGGAGTGAGGAGAACTTGTCTCTAATGTGGTGTTCTGTACACTGTGTCCTGCGTATAACATAGAACATTTCATAATAGTGATCTATGATGACATAAATAATTGTCTGAAATTTCAGTACACAAAGCCCTAATCTGTAAAAGTACAATTAGATTGCCTAGGGACATAGCAAAATTAAATGAAAGCTGATCTGAACCTAGCCATTTATTTGAAGTTTGGCCAGCAACAACCAACATGGGAATAAAATACAGAAGCGTCCATAAAATAGACTGCACTATAAAGAAAAACCTCCTTAGCTGGTTTTGAGCCCTCAAGCAGAAGAGTATCTGCTGAGTAGTCACACAGAAACTTTATACCTTTCCCTCAAATGCAGCTCTTTAAATCAAGCTATAATGCATGAATGGATGTCATTTATGTTAGATGTTGGTTGATTTGCAAATGAAAAAATCAACAACATTTAGTTAATGAACTTAAGCTAAAATGAAAATGTGTGTTGGAGTTTGTTATGGATTGAATAGTTTCCTCCCAAAATGTAGGTTGACTTCCTAATAACCCCTGTACCTGGGAGTGTGATCCTGTTTGGAAATAGGTTTTCTTCCATTGTTAATTAAGTCATACCAGAGTACGGTAGGTCCTAAACCTAATCCCTTCTGGGTGGTGTTTGATAAAGGGGAGTACAACACAGTGAGACAGAAACACAAAGGAAAGGCCATGTAACAACAGAAGAAGATGTACCTAGAAGCATCAAAAATTAGGACAGAGGCCCACAGATGGAATAAACATGGCCAAGACTCAGATTTGGACTTCTAGCCTCCATAATTGTGAGAAAACAAATTTCCATTCTTTAATGCCACCCACTTTGTGTTATTTCATCATAAAAGCCCTGGGAAACTAAGACAAGCTTACTATATTTTAGCCCTCAGAAACTAAGACAAAGTTACTATCTACAGTTGTGGGCATGCAGAACGCATGATCTCAAATGGAAAAACACACCCATGCACACACTGCACATACACTTTGAAGCACACAGTTTTGAATGTCATTAGGTTGTATGTTTCAGTACTGCCAGTCTTTGCTTATATAGTAGATAATGTCGGATCCTGTCTTTACAGTGCTGCCTACTGACTGCCAGCATTCCTTCAGTACCTGTATCCCCTTGAAAGTACCTGGGAAGCCAGAATCAAGGAATATCAGATGAGTGCCAGATCTATAAGAAAACTTAGAAGTCATCTGAGAGCTTGTTTTAAAGATGAACAAATTGTGAGCCTAAGAAGTTTAGAGAGTTGCCTTATGTCACATAAGTCATGAGGGGTAAGGGAGGAATTAAACTGCAGTCCTTGGGAATCCCAGGACAATGATCTCTCCAGTAGACCATTAGGTCCTGTAATGAGGGGCCATCAGGTTTGCCAGTGGTCTTCTAGATAGGAGTCATTGGGAGTTTGGGGGTGGTTTGCCAGTACCAGACAAAAGATAAGTGTGAGCACTTATTTTTGAGAGTAGCTTGGTTGTGTTAGTTTCTTTTAATGACTTTCATTTTTTTTCTAAATAGCATGAGTTGGAATCTACTCAATGGCAACTAAAGACAATGATGATGACCAATATGACTACAATCTAGCCAATGGGCGAACTTATTAGTTTTTCTGAGTAGGAAATAAAATGGGAACACCACCAAGCTAGTTAGGTTGATACATATTTGGCAGGCAATAGGCTTTAAGAATATCGGAAAGTATAGATAAATTTCTCCTGCAATCTAACCCAAATCATTTTATTTGCATTATCAACTTTTTGTGCTCACCAACCCCTTTCATCAGAACTGCTTTCACAAAGCTAAAGTGACTAACAAGAATATTGTGTTGTTTTCTTTAGCTTCTTTTCCTTGCTCTGTCATTAGGTCTAAAAATCCTTGGAAATGGTTTCAATATTTTCTCATACAAATTATGCTACACTGAGTAGCCATGTACAATCTTCCTTGTACGTGTGTAAGTTTATCTCTAAACTTCATTTTAAAAATGAGATTGTTGGATCAAAAGTTAAGATTATTTTATATGTTAATTATGGTCAAAATTTCTGTAGTTTTACCTGTTTATTTTCCTACCAGCAATGCATGAGAGTACCTGTTACCCCATCCTACACTCACATGCTCACATTAATGCAGCAGATTCTCTCTTTTCCTATGTTTCATGTCACTGTTTTTTTTTTTTTAATTTTTCCCCCACATCCTTTGCCCATTTTTCCAAAGTTCATTATAAGGAACTAAGTATATTACTGTGTAGCCACTCAATAAAATAATATGTATCCACTACTAAAAATCAGGCATTTCTATATAACCTAATATGGGGAAACCTCCAATATATTGTTATTTTTTTTTTTTAAAGCCAAATGATGTGTATAATATGCTAACACTGATTTTCTCAGAAAGATTATAGACTTACATCCTTGTATGGGCAGGGAATATCTGTGGAATGAGTCACATGAAACTGAAAAATATTTTTGCCTCTGAGAAGACCAACTGATGTACTTGGAGGTAGGGATAGGAGGAAAATATTCTTTTTGCAATATACCATTTTGCATTTGGTAACTTTGGTGTCTTTTGAATTCTACCATGTGCACATCTTATACAAATTTGAATAAATAAATAGTAATATCTTTTTTTTTTTTTTTTAATATCTGGAAGCCTAAAAGGAAAAAAAAAAAAAAAACCATTAAATGGAAATCATGAAGAGAAAAGAAGGGTAAGAGCAAAGAGCTGTCAATGAATCATTCCCCTAACAGCTAGTGGACCCTGGAAACAGAATTGTTGGTTGTGTAACTGTCGATGGACAGCCAGAGGGCGATGTGATCAGGGCCCACCATGTTGGCAACCACACCCTTAGGTGACTAGTAATTCCATTTTCCCCTGGTAGAAGTTCTTTCCACTTGCAGGAACCCTGAGGCACACAGGCAACACGAAGAGTTTTTGGAATACCCCATCAGTAGTGAGTCTCCCTTCAGAGAGACAAAAGAACAACAAAAAGAAGCTTAATCAGCGTGCCGTAATTTTTATTCCTGTGAGTTTCTAGAAATCATGCTGCTTTCTGTATTTTACTACTTCACCAGAAAAAAAAAAAAAAAGACCACTATAATTGGAGTATTATTTATTAATGATATGTTTTTATGATAACAGAAATAGATGAGCACTACAAAAAATTTTAAGCATGAATAAAAATTAAAATCACCTATAACTCCACCTTACAGATAAATCACACGTTAATATTTGATTTTTCATACATATACTGATATACATATATACTCCATGTGCTTTTTAAATTTGTGTGTATACATATATATGTATATATATATGTATATGTATATATACATATATATATAGCTAGATAGATAGAAAGACAGGTTACATATTGCATTATATTCCTAGGGCTGCTGTAACAAATTATCATAAACTTGGTGGTTTGAAACAAGAAAAATTTATTCTCTCACAGCTATGAGGGCCAAAAGTCCAAAATCAAGCTGTCATTAGTGTTGATTCCTTCTGGAGGCTCTGAGGGAGACTCTGTTCCATGGCTCTCTCCTAGCTTCCGGTGGCTGCCAGCAACATTTGGTGTTCCTTGGCTTGTAGACTTATTGCTCCTATTCTGCCTCTGACTTAAAATGGCCTCTCTTCTTCTTTCTTCTTTTCTGCCTCTTATAAGAACAGCCATAGTTGGATTAAGCCACTCCCCCCAACTTAAACCAGAATGAGCTCCCCTCAAAATTCTTACCTCGGTTACATCTGCAAAGAGCTTCATTTCAAATAAGGTCACACTCTGAGGTATCTTTTGGTGGAGCTAACTTTTGGATACCACAGTTCAACTAGTACACCTGTATATTATATTTACTGTATATGTTTTCACATACTCATACATTTTTACAACTGAGTATAACCAGTTATCTCAGGGATTGCTTTTATGTCAATGTCAGAAGATAACCTGGGATGAATTCTATTTTGATGTGGCAAAATTTTCTTTTAATACACTGCTAATTTAACTTTATTAGAAAAGCATTTAGGATTATTCTATTCTCTGCAAGTGTGATTGTTGAGGAGTTTTCTCATTTCTCTGTGTTTAGCAGCTTTTGACATAAAGGTTATGCTAGGCTTCTAAAAGCAGTTTGAATGCCTCTAACTTTTTGTGAGCTCCAAAACAATTTACATAACATTGGAATTTTCTCCAACACTGTCTGGACCCAAAAAGTTTTATGGGGATATATTTTTAACATATTTTTTAAATTTCTTCCATGGTCATTGTTATATTTAGTTTTCTATAGGGTCGCTATGAGTCGGAATCGACTCGACGGCACTGGGTTTGTTTGTTTATTCCTTCTTGGCTTCACTGTAATAATATATATTTATTTATAACATACCCAATTCAAGGAAACTGTCAAATATATATATTTTAATCTCCTTAGTTTTCATATATGCCCTCTTATTTTCCAAAATTTTAACTAGGATATAAATAGCTTTTCCTTTTTACTTGATTGCAATCGTATATGTTTTTAAATAATTTTTGTCGTGCTTTAAGTAAAAGTTTACAAATCAAGTTAGTCTCTCACATACATAATACATACATACTTACTCCTACTAAAAAAAAAAAAATCCACTGACAATGCTCTTACTACACACTCCCAATTACTCTCCCTCCAATGAGACAGCCCGCTCCCTCCTTCCAGTCTCTCTTTTCGTGACCGTTTTGCCAGCTTCTAACCCCCTCTACCCTCTCATCTCCCCTCCAGACAGCAGATGCCAACACAGTCTCAAGTGTCCACCTGATGCAAGTAGCTCACTCCTCATCAGCATCTCTCTCCAACCCATTGTCCAGTCCAATCCATGTCTGATGAGTTGGCTTCAGGATTGGTTCCTGTCCTGGGCCAACACAAGGTTTGGGGACCATGACTGCTGGGGTCCTTCTAGTCTCAGTCAGATCATTAAGTCTGGTCTTTTTATGAGAATTTGGGGTCTGTATCCCACTGTTCTCCTGCTCCCTCAGGGGTTCTCTGTTGTGTTCCCTGTCAGAGCAGTCACCGGTTGTGGCCAGACACCATCTAGTTCTTCTGGTCTCAGGATGATGTAAGTCTCTGGTTCATGTGGCCCTTTCTGTCTCTTGGGCTCATAATTACCTTGTGTCCTTGGTGTTTTTCATTCTCCTTTGATCCAGGTGGGTTGAGACTCATTGATGCATGTTAGATGGCCGCTTGCTAGTGTTTAAGACCCCAGGCACCACTCTTCAAAGTCGGATGCGGAATGTTTTCTTAATATATTTTATTTTGCCAATTGACTTAGTTGTCCCCTGAAACTATGGTCCCCAAAATCCTGCCCCTGCTTCGCTGAGCTTGGAAGCATTCAGTTTATTCAGGAAACTTCTTTGCTTTTGGTTTAGTCCAGTTGTGCTGACCTCTCCTATTTTGAGTGTTGCCCTTCCCTTCACCTAAAGTAGTTCTTATCTGCTATCTAATTAGTAAATACCCCTCTCCGGCCCTCCCTCCGTCTCCCCATCTTAACCACAAAAGAATGTGTTCTTCTCAGTTTAAACTATTTCTCAAGATCTTATAACAATGGTCTTACACAATATTTGTCCTTTTGCAACTGACTAATTTCACTCAGCATAATGCCTTCCAGGTTCCCTCATGTTATGAAATGTTTCAGATTCATCACTGCTCTTTATTGATGCATAATATTCCATTGTGTGAATATACCGTAATTTATTTATTCATTCATCCATTGATGGACACCTTGGTTTCTTCCATCTTTTTGCTATTGTAAACAGTGCTGTAATAAACATGGGTGTCCATGTATCTGCTTGAATAAGGGCTCTTATTTCTCTAGGATATATTCCAAGGAGTGGGATTGATGGGTCGTATGGTAGTTCTATTTCTAGCTTTTTAAGGAAGTGGCAAATTGATTTCCAAAGCGGTTGTACCATTTTACATTCCCACCAGCAATGTATAAGTGTTCCAATCTTTCCACAGCCTCTCCAGTATTTATTATTTTGTGTTTTTTGGGTTAATGTCAGCCTTGTTGGAGTGAGGTGGAATCTCATTGCCGTTTTAATTTGCATTTCTCTAATGGCTAATGATCTAGAGCATTTCCTCGTGTATCTGTTAGCCACCTGACTGTCTTCTTCAGTGAACTGCCTGTTCATATCCTTTGTCCATTTTTTAATTGGGGTGTTTGTCTTTTTGTGCTTGAGTTTTAGCAGAATCATATAGATTTTAGAGATCAGGCGCTGGTCAGAGGTGCCAAAGTTGAAAATTTTTTCCCAGTCTGTAGGTGGTCTTTTTACTCTTTCAATGAAATCTTTAGATGAGCATAGGTGTATGATTTTTAGGAGCTCCCAATTATATGGTTTCTCTTCCACATTTTTAGTAATGTTTTGTATTCTGTTTATGCCTTGGATTAGGGCACCTAATGTTGTCTCTATTTTTTCTTTCATGATCTTTATCGTTTTAGACTTTATGTTTAGGTCTTTGATCCATTTGAAGTTAGTTTTTGTGCATGGTGTGAGGTCTGGGTCCTGTTTCATTTTTTTGCAGATGGACATCCAGTTATGCCAGCACCTTTTGTTTAAAAAGACTGTCATTTCCCCAATTAACTGCCCCTGGGCCTTTGTTGAATATCAGCTGTTCATATGTGGTTGGATTTATATCTGGACTCACAATTCTGTTCCATTGGTCTATGTGCCTGTTGTTGTACCAGTACCAGGCTGTTTTGACTACTGTGGCGGTATAACAGGTTCTAAAATCAGGTAGAGTGAGGCCTCCCACTTTGTTCTTCTTTTTCGGTAATACTTTACTTATCCAGGGCTTCTTTCCCTTCCATATGAAGTTGGTGATTTTTTTCTCCATCACATTAAAAAAATGTTGTTGGAATTTGGACCGGAAGTGCACTGTACATGTAGATGGCTTTTGGTAGAATAAACATTTTTACTATGTTAAGTCTTTCTATCCATGAGCAAGGTATTTTTTTCCACTTATGTAGGTTCCTTTTAGTTTCTTGCAGTAGTACCTTGTAGTTTTCTTTGTATAGGTCTTTTACATCCTTGGTAAGATTTATTCCTAAGTATTTTATCTTCTTGGGGGCTACTGTGAATGGTATTGATTTAATGATTTCCTCTTCAATGTTCTTTTTGTTGATGTAGAGGAATCCAAGTGATTTTTGTATGTTTATATTGTAACCTGATACTCAGCTGAAATCTATTACTTTCAGTAGTTTTCTTGAGGATTCCTTAGGGTTTTCTGTGTGTAAGATCATGTCATCTGCAAATAGAGATAATTTTACTTCTTCCTTGCCAATCCGGATGCCCTTTATTTCTTTGTCTAGCCTAATTCCTCTGGCTAGGACCTCCAACACAATGTTGAATAAGAGCGGTGATAAAGGACGTTCTTGTCTAGTTCCCATTCTCAAGGGAAATGCTTTTCAGGCTCTCTCCATTTAGGATGATGTTGGCTGTTGGCTTTGTATAAATGCCCTTTATTATGTTGAGGAATTTTCCTTCTATTCCTATTTTGCTGAGAGTTTTTATCATGAATGGGTGTTGGATTTTGTCAAATGCCTTCTCTGCATCAATTGATAAGATCATGTGGTTTTTGTCTTTTGTTTTATTTATATGGTGGATTACATTAATTGTTCTTCTAATATTGAACCAACCTTGCAGGGTTTCCTTGGAAACAACCTTGCATATCTAGTATAAATCCCACTTGGTCACGATGGATTATTTTCTTGATATGTTGTTGAATTCTATTGGCTAGAATTTTGTTGAGGATTTTTGCACCTACGTTCATGAGGGATATAGGTCTACAATTTTCTTTTTTTGTGTTGTCTTTACCTGGTTTTGGTATCAGGGTTATGCTGGCTTCATAGAATGAGTTAGGTAGTATTCCATCCTTTTCTATGCTTTGAAATATCTTTAGTAGTAGTGGTGTTAACTCTTCTCTGAAAGTTTGGGAGAACTCTGCAGTGAAGCCGTCCGGGCCAGGGCTTTTTTTTTGTTTGGAGTTTTTTGATTACCTTTTCAATCTCTTTTTTTGTTATGGGTCTATTTAGTTTTTCTACCTCTGTTAGTGTTACTTTAGGTAGGTAGAGTGTTTCTAGATGTTCATCCATTTCTTCTAGGTTTTCAAATTTGTTACAGTACAATTTTTCATCGTAATCTGACATGATTCTTTTAATTTCAGTTGGGTTTGTTGTGATATGGCCATCTCATTTCTTATTCAGGTTATTTGTTCCCTTTCCTGTATTTCTTTAGTCAGTCTGGCCAATGGTTTACCCGTTTTGTTAATTTTTTCAAAGAATCAGCTTTTGGTCTTGTTAATTCTTTCAATTGTTTTGCTGTTCTCTAATTCATTTAATCCGGCTCTAATTTTTATTATTTGTTTTCTTCTGGTGCCTAACGGATTCTTTTGTTGCTCTCTTTCTATTTGTTCAAGTTGTAGGGACAGTTCTCTGATTTTGGTGCTTTCTTCTTTATGTATGTGTGCATTTATTGATATAAATTGACCTCTGAGCACTGCTTTCTCTGCGTCCCAAAGGTTTTGATAGGAAGTGTTTTCAGTCTCGTTGCATTCTATGAATTTCTTTATTCCGTCCTTAATGTCTTCTATAACTCAGTCTTTTTTCAGCAGGGTATTGTTCAGTTTCCAAGTATTTGATTTCTTTACCCTGGTTTTTCTGTCATTGATTTCTATTTTTATGGCCTTATGGCCTGAGAAGACACTTTGTAATATTTCGATGTTTTGGATTCTGTGAAGGTTTGTTTTATGACCTAAAATGTGATCTATTCTAGAGAATGTTCTGTGTGCACTAGAAAAAAAAGTACATTTTGCAGCTGTTGGGTGGAGTGTTCTGTATAAGTCTATGAGGTCAAGTTGGTTGATTGTAGCAATTAGATCTTCCCTGTCTCTATTGAGCTTCTTACTGGATGTCCTATCTTTCACCGAAAGTGGTATGTTGAAGTCTCCTACTATAATTGTGGAGGTTTCTATCTCACTTTTCAATTCTGTTAACATTTGTTTTATGTATCTTGCAGCCCTGTCATTGGGTGCATAAATATTTAATATAGTTATATCTTCCTGGTAAATTGTCCCTTTGATCATTATTTAGTGTCCTTTATCCTTTGTGGTGGATTTAACTTTGAAGTCTATTTTGTCAGAAATTAATATTGCTACTCCTGCTCTTTTTTGATTGTTGTTTGCTTGATGTATTTTTTTTTCATCCTTTCAGTTTTAGTTCATTCGTGTCTCTAAGTCTAAGGTGTGTCTCTTGTAGGCAGCATATAGACGGATCATGTTTTTTTTTCCAGTCTGCGATTCTCTGTCTCTTTATTGGTGCATTTAATCCATTTATATTCAGCGTAATTATAGATGAGTTTAGTGCTGTCATTTTGATGCCTTTTTGTGTGTTGTTGACAATTTCATTTTTCCATTTACTTTTTTGTGCTGACAAGTTTTTCTTTGTGAATTGTGTGTTTCTCATTTTCATAGTAGTTGGTTTTTATTTTGAAGTATGGAATTGTTAGACCTCTTTGTGGTTACCTTAATATTTACCCCTATTTTTCTAAGTAAAAACCTAACTTGTATCATCCTGTATCACCTTGGTTTCCTCTCCATATGGAAGATCTATGCCTTCTGTATTTAGTCCCTTTTTTTTAAATTATTATTGTAATCTTTTACATGATGATCTTAATGATTCCCTGTTTTGAGCTTTTTTTTTTTTAAACTAATCTTATTTTGTTTTTGTGATTTCCCTATCTGAGTTCATATCAGGATGTTTTGTTCTGTGACCTTGTGTTGTGTTGGTATCTGATATTATCGATTCTCTGACCAAAGAATTTCTTTTAGTAATTCTTGTAGCTTTGGTTTGGTTTTTGCAAATTCTCTAAGCTTGTGCTTATCTGTAAATGTCTTAATTTCACCTTCATATTTGAGAGTTTTTCTGGATATATGATTCTTGGCTGGCAGTTTTTTTTCCATCAGTGCTCTGTGTATGTCATCCCTTTGCCTTCTTGCCTGCATGGTTTCTGCTGAGTAGTGTGGACTTATTCTTACTGATTCTCCTTTGTAGGTGACTTTTTGTTTATCCCTGGCTGCTTTTAAAATTTTCTCTTTATCTTTGGTTTTGGCAAGTTTGATGATAATATGCCTTGGTGATTTTCTTTTGGGATCTATCTTGTATGGGAGTTCTATGAGAATCTTGGATAGATATCTTTTCATCTTTCATGATGCCACAGAAGTTTTCTGCCAACAGATCTTCGACTATTCTTTCTGTATTTTCTGTTATCCCTCCCTGTTCTGGAACTCCAATCACATGCAAGTTATTCTTCTTGATAGAGTCCCACAGGATTCTTAGGGCTTCTTCATTTTTTTTAATTCTTTTATCTGATTTTTCTTCAACTATGTTAGTGTCAATTGCCTTATCCTCCAGCTCCCCCACTCTGCATTCCAATTCCTCGATTCTGCTCCTCTGACTTCCCACTGAGTTGTCTAATTCTGTAATTTTATTGTTAATCTTTTGGATTTCTGAATGCTGTCTCTCTGTGGATTCTTGCAGCTTATTAAATTTTTCACTATGTTCTCGAATAATCTTTTTGATTTCTTCAACTGCCTTATCAGTGTGTTCCTTGACTTTTTCTGTAGATTGCCTTATTTCATTTCTGAGGTCATCCCTGAAGTCTTGAAGCATTCTGTATATTAGTTTTTTATATTCTACTTCTGGCAATTTCAGGATTGTATCTTCATTTGGGAAAGATTTTGATTCTTTAATTTGGGGTTTTGTAGAAGCAATCATGGCCTGCTTCTTTATGTGATTTGATATCGACTGCTGTCTCTGAGCCATCTATAAGATATTGTAATGGTTTATTTTATATTTGGTCATGGAGGCTTACCTTCTTTTTTTGTTTTGTTTCAATACACCTAGATGGGCTACTAGATTGCACTGTCTTGATTGTTGTAGCCTTTAAATCACTTACGTCCTGTCACCAGCTGTTTTGGGCTGTTATCAGATATATGAGCCTATGAGTCCTTTCACTATTCATGAACAGAATCAGCTTAGGTGTCCTGATATTGGGTTACTTAGTGTGTGGTGTAGGTTGACACCTATTAACTTAGAGGAATGGTGGTGATGGTTGTATGCACCAGATTCTAGTAGTGGCAGGGGGTCACACTCTGAGGAGTGCAGGATGCTGACAGCCTCTCCCCCACGTGCCAGTGAGGTAGGAATGTCTGTGTTCCCTAGAGCACTATGGTGCGTGGGCTCTGCAGTTGTACTTTAGGCACCCAATTCTTGTACCTCTAAAGATTGGTAGGTGTTACTATCCTCAGACCCCTTTAGCAGGTGGCTAGGTGGTGTGGGTGGAGCTTCAGCCCTCAGTTCCCTGCTGTGGGTCAGTGAGGGCTCTGTTTAATAGGTAGAGAGTTATCAAATCTCCAAAATTTGTCTTTCCACTGCTCAGCTAAAACAATTACAGTCAGATCTCTATGCGAATTGCCTTTGCATTGTAGTAGCCACCTGCTTCCCTAAAGGGATGAAAGCCAAAGACTGTGCATCTCTTATGCTTGGCTGGAGCTGGTTCTGTATTATCATTCCAGTTTAGGGAAGTCAGAGAAGGATTTTCCCCCCTGAGTTTTAATTACTGTTTCTCTCAAGCCAGGAAAATGGGTTAGGAAAAAAAAAAAAAAAAAACCCACAGAACACTTCTCTCCCTTGCCCAGGGAATTCCAATGTTAATGAAGCCAACTGGGGCAGGGAGGGGAGGGATCAGGCAGATAGGAGAGGGTGGTGTGCAGCAAGATAAACAAAGTTACTTATCTTGTTTGGTGAGGACTGTTTTATCTGAGATTCCAGAGGGGAGTGTAGCCTGTGTGCACTGGCTGGGTCTAGTTTGCCCCCAAAGGTTAGGGCTGTATCCTGTGCTTGCACCATCTCGGGAAGCTGTGATCAGCTTCTCTGAGCTCAGTCCAAAGCCCAGCACCAAGGTTTTCTGTCTTGGTCATTGCACTCCAGGCTCCAAAACCAGCCGCTGCTTCCCTGTGTTTTCTCATTCTCCTGTCAGCTGCGTCGGTATGCAGCCTGCTTACACTGGCTGGTTCCCCACCAAGGTTACTCCAGGGGGTTAGGGTTGTGTCTGTGCTTGCCCCGTCTCGGTAAGCTGCAATCAGCCCCACCACTCTCGCTCCAGGGAACCACGAGGGCTCAAGGCTGTGGCATGGCATGCCGGCTCTGGAAGCAGTCACTGCTTCAGCGCACGTCTTTTCACTCCACTGTCACTCAGATCAACTCCTTAGCTCTGTGCTTGATGGTCAGGGTTCATAGATTGTCATGTATGTAATCGATTCACTTGTTTTTTCAAGTCTTTGTTGCAAGAGAGATCAGAGGGAGCTTCTACCTAGTCAGCCATCTTGGTCCAGCCACAATTGTATATTTAACTGACATTAAAAAAAAAAAGTCTTGAACTTATTCGTAATGTAACAATTTACCTAGATTTACAATTTCATTCTTCGATGTTTTCTAATTCTACTGTTCTTACTCACTTCCTCCTAAGTATTCATTTTCTAAATTCATGAGTTAAATGCTTAATTTCTTTTCCTTATTTAAAAAAAATAAAAGTTTTTAAGGCTAAACTGCATTGTTGATCAATATTCAACATTATTTCATAAGGCAAAGATGTATAAATCTCTAAAGCTTTCATAATCATTTAAAATTAAAAAATGGTGCCTGGAGCCACATACAATGTACTATCCATGTGATTATAGAAGAATCTTCAAAGCTATGTAAAAATATAGAATATAAATGTAACATTTGGGTATAATAACTTTGACCCCTATAAGATGAATATACAAAAAATAAGTAAAAACCAAACTCATTGCCATCGAGTTGATTCAGACTCATACCAACCCTATAGGACAGAGTAGAACTGCCCATAGTGTTTCCAAGGAGCATCTGCTGGATTCAAACTGCCAATCTTTTGGCTGGCAGCCATAGCTCTTAACCACTATGCCACCAGGGTTTTCAAATAATTAGTAACAAGCCATAAATTATCCAAATTTCACCTTCTAAAACTTTAGAACATTTGAAGATAAATAAATTCTACTGTAGAAAACAAAGTTCTTCAAAATATCCCTGAACAATGGGTTTTTGCTAAAAGTTGAGATCGTTTCTTTAACAAAAAATACCTCCAGTAAATCTGAATATTAAAATACCTCACTAAGGAACATTTTAAATAAGATTTTTGATAGAATTCCCCTAAATATAATCTCTGATTCCCATTTTCCCATTATTTCACTTAAACCACATCCCCTCCACTTCTTAATGTACAATATAAATTCAGCTTTCAAAATAAAAATAAATAATACAAAGGTGACTTGAGAAATATGACTGACTGGATACATCACTAACAATTTTTTGTGGAAGTATAACTATGAATGTTTTAATAACATGGTCAGCTATAAACTGCCAACACATCCTGTACACCCAGTGCCAAGAGCACCAGTATGAAATGTCATATTCATGTGTTGGGAGATATTCAACATAATCCACTCAGGTCTTTAAATAAGCAGATAAATAAATATGGCAAGAACTTAAATATTGGTTTTATTTGGTAATATCAAATAATCATGTTAATCAGACAGGTCATCTTGGGACCTGATTTGATTTGTGGCTATTGATGTACAATTTTGCATCCCCTTTACCAATCTCTCAGACTGCTGAAGGATTGAACCATGTTGTAAACAACTTGAATTTCTTCTCTGTGTCCAGCCATTGTCAAAATATATTTTGAAGGAATAGCTTTGTCTTCTGAGTATGATATGGACCAAAAAAAAAAAACTTGCTGTCGAGTCAATTCTGACTCATAATGACCCTACAGGACAGAGTAGAACTGCCCTATAGGGTTTCCAAGGAGTGCCTGGTGGATTCAAACTGCCAACCTTTTGGTTAACAGCCAAGCTCTTAACCACTGTGCCACCAGGGCTCCATGAAATAGATAGTAATCAAAATTTAACATGACATGAGAGAATTTCTGATATAAAGACAAAGTTTCTAAAACAAAGAACTTTTCTTTTTGACCTTTAATTCTCTTACCTTAAGCTTCTTTTCAACAAGCCTTGATTCTTGTTAATGATGGCAACAATTTGAAGGCATAATCTGTAGTCAAAGAATCATTATTATATCTTATACTACTGCTGAAATTATGACATGTATGCTGCTATTGCACTTACTATGAAATAGATGAAATATAAACGTTAATATGTTTTCTTATCCTTTTCTGTAATGAGCACTCAGGAACTAAAAAGGAATTTATTTGAAGAATGTTTACATTAATTCTCTTGATCTGGGCACTATTGCAAAAATGCATGAAATGGACAATCATTAAATGTCAAAACTGTTGTTTCCAGTTTTTATCCAGTAGAATTTCTAAAGCATGTATAAATCCTTAAATGTGAAACAAGTATGTTATTTAAATCAGGAGGGAATGTTATTTCTTCCTAATGCCCTTGTCAAACACCTACTCTAAAATAGTACAACATGTAAGTCTGAATGCCACAGATTAATGAGAGAGGCCCACATTCTGCAGCACAATTCATTGTTTATTGCTGGTCATGACTTCCTTTTCCCTGGCCTCTGGTTTTCTTTGTTAACTCATATATATGAAAATTGACAACTTTTCTAACATAACAGGCAATAAAAAATAGAAGATGGAAATGCACAGTAGAGTAAAAATAAGAAGAAAAAAAAAGACCCAAAAACCCATTGCAATCAAGTTGATTTTCACTCGTAGAACTGCCCCATAGGGTTTCCAAGGCTGTAATCTTTACCAAGGCATATTACCACATCTTTCTCCAAAGGAGCAGCTGGTGGATTGGAACAGCGGACTTTTTGTTTAGAAGCAGAGCGCTTAACCACTGCACCACCTGGGCTCCTTTGTTGGTAAGAATTATTTATTTATACACAGTTACTCATTTAATCTTAATTTATATACAATCCATTACTGAGATTTATTCAGCCTTCATTCTAAAGGTCCCCTATGTGGGGTGAAGTAAAGATGAATGTTTTGATTGCTTCATTTGTGACCAAAAAAAAGCTATACATTAACAATCAACTTACAGATTAAAGATTCTGTCATCCCTGTCTTTAAAACTATTTAAAATCCAGTATATCTTAAAATATCTTGAGCTTTTCTAAAAAAGTTGCTGATTCTATTTTTCTAACATATTAACCATTTGAATTATTGTTATTATTATTATTTTACTGAATTCAAAAAAGTTTGGGGTTGGCAAACTAGAAATTTAATTCTAACCAAGAATTCCTTCACTTTGTAACAGGTATAAAATGTGATAACTAGGAGAGAGACTAAATGGTTTTTCATCATAGCATCAAATAAAGTCTAATGTTGAGTTGCTAACTCTGTTTATATAAGGTTTGGTAGACTGTGAAACAAACTGTACAAAAAATTGAAATTAATCTGCTAGCAAATTTTCAAAACCGGAAGAAGGGATCAATATTTTAAATGCTTGGCTAATTAACCATCTTCATTTTATTTAAAAACACTATTCGGTATGGATTTTTGAAACACAGTTTTCATAGTTGTATTTTTATGATGCTTTTTATAAAAATATTTAATATAATTTAATTACATTTTCCAATGGCTAGAAGCAAAATTTTAGCTTCATCTAAACATTTTACACTTAAATTTTTATAATCATTAATTATAATTTTGTCTTTACACTTTAATAAATTTTATTATTATTTAGAAGAGCGATGTTATTTTAACAAAATACAAGAAATAATTCTTATTTTTACACACAATATTTTTTATTAAAATATGTTCAAATTTTGTAAATTTTATACACAACTGTATTTAATGTTTAATCATTTAGATACTTAGAATGAGTACAAGTTCATATCATGATAGAAGTATAAAGTACAAAAGCAGAGCTCAGAAAAGATAGATCTTAATAGAAAAAAGAAAATCTTCGAAGTGAAGATGTGCCTACATTTTTAAAAACTTGAAATAATGAAAGGGAGCAGATTTCTGTAGAGCATGATTCACATAAAACTTAATAAAAAGAACACTATGATGTTTTTATTTTAAAAAGTTGTAATTACTAATCAAAATAATGAGAATAGGCAATACAATTATTCCCATCAGATCCACAACTAGAACAGGTTAAATAAAATCACTGCAACTTCTAATTCTTTACTAAGTAAAGATTTGATTACTGATCAAAACAAAGAGAATCAGAAAGAGAAGACTTATATGAGATTCACAACAAGTGCAACTCTGGCCTGCCATGTAAAAGATATATTACATCTGTCCCAGTGAAAATACTTGACTGATGCTCCACTAGAAATTATAATAAAAAATTTTATTGAAGGAAAAAAACAAATAAGATCATTTCACTAAATGGAGAATCACATGGGCACTCAAACAAGAGGCAACATGTCTTCTGGCTCACAGGGAGGGCAGTGAGGTATTTACCAGGCACAGCAAAGGCAAAATGGTTTCACATCAAGAGGGTGCGCGGAAGGAAGGAAAAATTTACAAGGGGTTGTCAAACTACACACTTTCCTAACATCAATTTCTATCCTAAAATCAATGTCTTATTTCCCTATACAAATTGACTAAAGTAATATTTCTAAAGTAATCCATGTAAACATTCCTCAAGCGAAGGGTTTAGTGATCAGTTGTAGGCTGGCTGGGTCAACCCTCGTTAGAGTCCTTGAAATGTGAGAGTTGACCATTTGGTTAGAAAGGAGATTAAATCAGCTCTAACTTGAAAACTTTTTGAAATGTAAACATAGCCTATCTGGCTAGAATGGAGTGAATTAGGGCTTAGGCATTCACCAGGTGAGTTGCCTGAGGGCAATTAAAATGGCGAGATTATTTATATGAGTTAAGGCCCAGGTATCTACATTCTTTGTGTCATAAGCAATCAAAACTTTCACAGGACTCCAACTTGTCTTTTGTAGAAGTCAGGGGCAGGCTTTGAACTTAGTTGCAGCTTAATTTAAAATAGAATTTCAATTTAGGTCTGAGATTAACCATTTCAATCATGCCAAACAACCCCAGTTTTATGGTTTGTGTATTCATTTCCCCCCTTTTGATCAAGCTGTCACTAAAAATTAGTCAATACCAACAATGGAGGTGCCTGTCTTCTGCAAGGACTTGGAGTTTTTTGGAGTTTCTGGAGTCTCTGGGATAGCTGCTTTGTATGAGCTTTTAGGCCCAGAGATGCTACAGTTTTTGGGTGGCTGCTTCCTTTAGGCAGATTTAAAAATCTTGGGACACAGTCTTCTAGTAGCCAGGCACCATTTGACTTCACCTTGCCATTATTTCAATTCTCGTCTTCAGGGTGTGATGGTCTCCACTTGGGGTAAGTGTTGCAAACAACACCATATTAGGGGGATAGCTTGGCAGTTTTAAAAGGGTATGATCCCAGAGCTAAACTTTATTATCCTCAGTGAAATCAGTTTCTTCTAAATACATAAATCATTGCTGGGCCATATGCCTTGAGGGTTGGCTGTGACAATGAGAAACACAGTGCATTATATATTTAACAGGTTCTATAATAATTTTTTTATAATAATTTATAGTGATTTTTATAATAATATTGCAATGATTAGAAGAAGGAGACAGGTTAGCAGAAAAGAGCATATCCCAGACCCAATGCTTTGGTGTAACCCACTAAAAATATCAAGGAAGGAAGAAACAGTCATTGGAGAAATGGTATATACCCAGGAGGTATTTTGGTATATTTTTAAAAAAAAATTTTTTTTTTTTTTTGGTGTATTTTAGAGATGTTTTATTCTACTTCTTCAGGTGTATTTATCCATGAACAACAATAAGTATTGGTGACAGCACAAACTTTTTCTTGCTGAGCTAAAAAATAAAAAAATTCTAAGATTCTGTTGTTCAACACAACTTTCTCCAAGGATTTTAAAGATTTCTGTTGCAAGGCCCTTCCATTAGCAACACTATCAGTAATTTGAGCCATAGTGGCAGATCGGTTACAAACAGACATTTCTAATTGCTCAATCCCAAACTATGTTATAATAGGGCATAAGAAGGACCATCCCCATCCAGAATTATCAGCTATGGGATTGCCTAAAAGGATGAGTTCTCCCTTTTATACGGATATTAATTTCAAATCACTGTACAATAGGAAGCTGTCATTGTATGAATGCATATTCATGGGAGCTCCTAGTGACTCTAAAGTACATCAACCTACCATGTTCCAACTATCTACACATGGTAAAGACCAAGTATAGGGTGAGTCACCAGACTTATTACTCAAATAAACTGATCCTCCACATAAAAAGACATATCCAGATGGGGCACATAACATGCCTTTCCTAGTTTGCATATCAGGAAAAGGAATGGACTGGCTGGCTTTCAAAATAGTTTGCAGTCAGTGAATCATCATAAATGGATAATTCTCCAAAATTTAAGGGACCTCAGAGTCAAGCAGAAATAGGGAGATTTGGAGAAATTCTAATGCAGTTATCTTTTATTAAGTGATAATATTGAGCACCATTAATGAGAACTTTGCATAGTGTGGACAGAGTAGAACACTCTATTCCCTCATGGGTAAGATTATTTCCCTTAATTGCTTTAGTTTGGGGCACTGCCTTCTGTTGGTGTGCTTGTGTTTTACAGTGACTTCAGAAGGGAGCAGCAAGGTATCTAATGGGTCTGCTACTAAAGCCACATTTTTGATAGTGTTACCAGAGGTTAAAAACCCTCTTTGTTTCCATAATATTCCAAAATCATGAATAATCTTAAATGCATATTTCAAATCTGTAAAAACATTTACAGACTTTCCTTTAGCAAGTTTACATGCTCTGGTAAGAGCAATAAATTCAGCTTGTTGAACTGATGTTGCCTAAGTGAGAGTCTGTATCTTAGTCACAGGCTGTGTCTCACGCTTTCAAAAACTCCAGTAGAAGTTGTAACACTATAACTAGCCTGACAGTGAGAGTTAGGAGTTAGTTTAAAATAAGAGTCAACTGGAAATAATATCATATCAAGGGTTGTCAAAGGAATTTTCTTTAAATCACTACAAGGGGTCATAAATTGCTCAGTTAAGTCTAAACAGTCATGGGAAGGACAGCCATCCTTATTCTCTGTAGGGAGAAGTATAGCTGGGTTTAAAGTAGCTACTGTATGTAATCTAATATTAGAGGCTGCCAAGAGAAGGACCTCATAAGAAGTGAGTCTACTGGCAGACAAATGTTGGGTTAAAGCAAAATTAAGCAATGTAGCTACAGCATGGGTTACATATATATTTAAAAGTTTTCCCAAAACTGTTATCTGCTGTGTTTTCTACTAATTTTCCATTCAGCACATTCTAACCACAATTTGGCTTCTCCAGGCCAAACTAACATATGGACTACCCACTGCCATCGAGTCGATTCCAACTCATAGTGACCCTACAGGACTGAGTAGAACTGCTTTGTAGAGTTTTCAAGGAGCGCCTGGCAGATTCAAACTGCAGAACTTTTGGTTAGCAGCCGTAGCACTTAATCACTATGCCACCAGGGTTTCCAAACATATGAACTAGTTGATACAAATCAGATAACGTAGGTTGGTAAGCATTAATAAGTACCCTGACTTCTTTAGCAAATCTATGAGAGTCCTCAAGTAAATTTGAAAATCTTTGGCAATGCTATATAGTTTTGCATGAGTCTAGAGGACAAAAGAAACGACAGCACTCTTTGGATTTTCTCTAGAGCACACCCCAGATTCTGTAGGGCAAGTTTTAAAAGGCATTTAAGAAATAAGCTCTGAACTTTCTGATTTTGACCCTCCTGGATTTGGACTTGCTGCGTCAGGGTTCTTCTGTTGACTCTCTAATTTTGGCCTTTCTAGATTTGGGCTTTTTGGCTTTGAATCTGTAGCAGTTCTCTTTCTGAGAAGAAAGGAAGTTCAGACAAAGAGTTTCCAGATGGATAAAGAGGTAGAGGAGGATACAGAGAAGAAACTGGCAGCTGGGGGTAGAGGGAGCTGCAGGGAGGGGTATAAGAGCGGAGGGGTATAAGTACAGCAGAGCTCTGGATTTCTAATTCCTTATTTTTCCCAGTTAATTCAGTAATGGAATTCTTCAATTCTTCATTCTGCCCAGACAATTTAGAAATGGAACTCTCTAAAGAGGTTATCTTACTTTGTTGATGTTGAATAGAGGCCTCAAATTGTCAATCACAAAAAAATGTTCCATTGAAATTTTTTTACCCAGGACACCTTTTGTTCTAATTCATTAACAGGAGAGTTAATTTAGAAAGTTCAAATGTCCCATAAAGTGGCCACTTATTCAAACCGACTTTCATCAAATCATGCCAAGTAGACAAAAATAAACAAGCAGAAGTACCACAATGCTTATTCATATGAGTGGGAGTTTTCGGGGGAGGCTCAACATTGCTCTTAGAATTGGCATTTGCCATATTTCCAGAGGCAATGTAAGATTAAATTTGGAAGCTTTTCAAACAAAAGGTCAGAGCTTTCAGTTTCTCAGAGTTGGCTAATATTTTTAACAAACAAATGCTGCAAAGCTGGGAAACGAGGCTTCTTACACTTCTGAGGTCTTTAAGCAATGACTAGAAGGTAATCTAAAGCCAAAGGAAGTTATGTTCCTTTTAAGAAGACAGAAAGAAAAGAGGAAGACAAATCTTTCAGCAAGACTTGGGGAGCCTCTACACAAAGTAAGTAGGGCTCAGACCTGAGAGGTATTTACCTATCACAACTCTTGGGATCCTGCGAAAAGCGGACAGGCCCAAGAGGCATTTGCTGGTACCAGGTGATATGGTTTTCTCACTGCCCCAGAAGCTACAGAGGCAAAATCTCCTTCAGGTCCCTTCATAGTCACCAAGAAATGTCCTAGTGAAAACACTAAACTGATGTTCCACATAAATTATAACAAAAAAATTTATTGAAGGCAAAAAACAAAAACAAATAAAATCACTTTACAAAATGAAGAATCACATGGGCACTCAAACAAGAGGCAGCCTGTGTTCTGGCTTGCAAAGAGAGCAGTGAGGTATTTATCACGCAGAACAAACAAAGGCAAAATGGATTCACATCAAGGGGGTGCAGGAGAAGGAAGGAAAAACTTACAAGGGGTTGTCAAACTACAAACTTTCCTAACATCAATTTCTAGTCTATTTCTAAGAGAAATAGTCTCTCTTTTCCCAATACATATTGACTTTGACTAAAGCAATATTTCTAAAGCAAGCCATGTAAACATTCCTGATGTGAGAGGTTTTAGTAATTGATTGTAGGCTAGCTGGTTCAACCGTAGTTGGAGTCCTTGAAATGGAAAAGTTGACCATTTGGTTAGGAAGGAGGTTAAATCAGCTCTAACTTGAAACCTTTTGAAATGTAAACATTGTCAATCTGGCTAGGAGGGAATAAGTTAGGGCCTAGACATTCACCAGATGAATTTTCTGAGAGCAATTAATACAGCAAGATTATTTACATGAGCTAAGGCTCAGGTCTATACACTCTGCGTCACAAGCAATTAAAACTTTCACAGGAAGCCAACTTGTCTTTTATAGAAGGCAGGGGGCAGGCTTCAAACCTAGTTGCAGCTAAATTTAAAATAGAATTTCAATTTATGTGTAGGATTAACCATTTCAATGATGCCAAGAAGCCCTAGTGTTAAAGTTTGCTTATTCACATTCATGAAAACAGAAAATTGAGAAAAGAAAAATAAAACCTCTAGCTTCGTGATGCTTAGATTATGATTCTAGAAAATGACTGTTGCTTCCCTTCCACAATATCAGAACCATTCTAACTAAACACAAGTTCACTCAAATGAAGGTAACATCTTCCATTTGATGAACGTGATAGAAAATTCAGTATTTCATTATATGCAAAAATTATCTCAAATAGAAAAAAGGAAATAGAGAAGTTGAATTTTATATTTCAGGTTCAAAACTAAGTATTTTGTTATTGTTGTTACAGGTTTCACAATCAGCCTTTAAGGTCAGCTTTGGCCAAAGTTATTACTTGAAATGCTTTGGTTTTCAATTAAAAGACTATAAAGCACCACTTACAAGGGGCAGAGAAGCACATATTCAAGTACTTGAAGTACAGGAGAGTGAATAATTAACAGATCATTAATAGTGTTACACAAATATAAATGAACATCAACACAAAAAATTGGCATGGTGTCTTTAAAGAATATTTTATTTGGCCAGTAATTATTTGATTATAATGATGCTTTGTGAAGCACAAATGGCACAGTAATTACAGAAAACAATGGAAATGTAATGCTTTAGTAGACTTCATTTCAAAATTGATGTTAAAATGTCCAAACATGTAGGCAGATAAACAATAATGGGACACTATCCTTACTTACTATAAGTATAGGGTTGCTATGAGTCGAAATAGACTCAAAGGCAATGAGTTTGGTTTATTTTTATTTTTTTTGGTTTTATCCTTACTTAGAATGGAGAAATCAAAATCAAATTATTTATTTAATGGCCAAAAAGTGAGAGAAAAAAGCTTTTATAAAATACAAAAGTAAATATTATTAATCAATTAAAGTAGATTGTGCTGGAGGAGAAAAAATCCAAGTTGAAAACAACATTTATTGTGTATATTCTTGAATTAGCAGGGGAAGAAGATAAAGACATGGAAAATAATGAGTATTTTACTGTTTTTACATCTGTAATATAAAGTGCATGTTTTGATTTAAATGAAGATCTGACAAAAACACCTAGAGTTTTTAAGCCTTGGATAAAAATATTATGGAGAGCAACACTATAAAGTCATTAGGATGGTTGGTTAAGAAGGTTTACATGGTACAATTATGACCTGTAATCCTGACATATTGCTCGTCCACATCCAGCACATTTGTTACCAAAAGATAAGATCTCATCTGAACCCCAAAAGTGGTGATATATTTGGGAAGAGTTTAAAAGTCATGTATGACATTTTCTGGGTCTGCCTAAAAGTGGAATATCTTGAAGGAAGATATCAATTTGGACTTCACAAACATTCTTGGAGACATGATGAGAATGTTGACTAAAATGCACTTGAGAACAATTGATGAATCTCAAACTAAATTTTGGTCTTTAGTGTAAAATGCAAATGACTTTGAATTTACCTAATTCAAAATTATTTGATACAAACTTGAATTTTATGAATATTTTTACAAAAGCTACAAAAATAAATGTATATCAATTTGGCTGTTTCACTTCAAAAAAGATTGCAATTTACATTTTTAGAGGTTTACAGAGAATGTTCTTTCATATCAAAAGAAACTGCATTTGATAAAAAGAGAACCTACAGACTGGGAAAAAAAATTTGGCTATTATAAATCAAACAAAGGTCTAATCTCTAAAATCTATAAGAAAATCCAACACCTCAACAACAAAAAGACAAATAATCCAAAGAAGACATTCAAGTGGCCAACAGACACATGAGGAAATGCTCACTATCTCTAGCCATTACAGAAATGCAAATCAAAACCACAATGAGATGCCATCCCACCCTGGCATTACTAGCAAGAAAAAATAAAACAGGAAATAACGGATGTTGGAAAGACTGCAGGGAAATCAGAACTCTTATACACTGCTGGTAGGAATGCAAAATGATACAACCATTTTGGAAAATAATATGGTGCTACCTTAGAAAGCTAAAAATAGAAATACCATATGATCCGGCAATCCTACTCCTAGGAATATATTCTAGAGAAATAAGAGTCATCACACAGACAGACATATGTACACCCATGTTCATTGCAGCATTGCTCACAGTAGCAAAAAGATGGAAACAACCTAGATGCCCATCAACAGAAGAATGGATAAACAAACCGTCATATATACACACTATGGAGTATCACACAACGATAAAGAACAATGATGAATCTGTGAAACATCTCATAACATGGATGAATCTGGAGGACATTACGCTGAGTGAAATAAGTCAATCACAAAAGGACAAATTTTGTATGAGCCCATTACTGTAAAAACTCATGAAAAGGTTTACATACAAAAAGAAACAATCTCTGATGGTTATGAGGGAGGGAAGAGGTGGGGATGGAAAAACACTTAATAGACAATAAATAAGTGGAAACTTTGGTGAAGGGTAATACAGTACACAATACGGGGCAAGCCAGCACAACCTGTACAAGGCAAGTTCATGGTACCTCCATAGACACATCCAAACTCCCTGAGGGACCAAATTGCTGGACTGAGGGCTGTGAGGACCATGATCTCAGGGAATATCTAGCTCATAGCTCAATTGACATAACATAGTTTATAAAGATTATGTTCTACATTCTACTTGGGTGACTAGCTTCTGGAGTCTTAAAAGCCTGTGAGCAGCCACTGTGGATACTCCACTACTCTCACCCCTTCGGGAGCAAGGAAGAATGAATAAAATTAAAGGTACAAGGGAAAGTTTAGTTCAAAGGACTAAGGGACCACATCTATCACGGCCTTCACCAGACTGAGTCCAGAACAACGAAATGGTGCCCGGCTACCACCACTGACTGCTCTGACAGAGATCACAATAGAGGGTCCCAGACAGAGCTGGAGAAAAATATAGAACAAAATTCTAACTCAAAAAGAAAGACCAGGCTTGCTGACCTGACAGAGACTGGAGAAACCCTGAGAGTATGGCCCCCAACACTCTTTCAGCTAAGTAATGAGGTCACTCCTGGCGCTCACCCTTCAGCCAAAGATTCAACAGACCCATGGAATAAAACAAGACTAAAGGGGCGCATCAGCCTTGGGGCAGAGATTGGAAGTCAGGAGGGAACAGGAAAGCTGGTAATAGGGAACCCAGGGTCGAGAAGGGAGGGTTTTGACATGTCATGGGGTTATTAACCATTGTCATAGAACAACGTGTGTACTACCTGTTTGATAAGAAACTAGTTTGTTCTGTAAATCTTCATCTAAAGTACAATAAAAAAGAAAAAAAAAAAAGAGAGACTGGTTTGAAATATATAACAAAAGTGGAATTCCAAAGTAAGGCAATTAGAACAAGAAAATTCGAATATTTGCATGACTATGAAGGAGATGATACATGTATAGATAATTCCAAAGCTACTGTAAATGCAGGCTATTTTCTGACCACTACAGATTAAGACATAGTCTCAATTTTGCTATTTCCCTGTTTTCTTTATAATATACCAAAATTAAAAATGCTGAGTAAAGAATTTAATAGATATTCTATGAGTCTAAATACTACTTTAAGAGACAGTGAAATACATTAACTAACCAATAGTAATTTTTAGGATGAAACTAAAATATATAGTATTTTGTTATTTGTGATCTCTTTACAATGTTATATCTTGATATACACTGTGTATGTTTTATTTCTAATTTCAGCTTTAAGAATTTTGTTGACAATTCTAGTAGTTACTGACTCAGCAAGATAAAGTTTCTGCAAGTTCAAATAAGAATGATCAGAAAAATTTCATTATTTTGTTATTACTGTCAACAGAACACAAATTGTTTTAACATCTTCATAATAAAAGCATTATTGGTGATTTTCATGAAAAAAGAGAGAAAAAGGAATTTTACAAAATAACAATGTAAGTTATCACTTGTAATTTTATTCCTATCCGAAAATCACTGCCCATCAATGAAATACCCAGGCATGTGCAATAATAATTAAATTCACTCATCTTTGATATTTTTTCAACTTCTAGTCATAAAAAAGCCACAGTTGTACATATATTTATTGATTATGCCGTTATTAAGGTATATTTGTCAAGGTAAGAGAATAAAATATACTTTATTTAACAATTTTTAGCTTGCTACATCTTTTGAAAAATTAGAAACATGGCAAGTGGACTTCCATTTATACTATTGGCTAGGTCCCTGAAACTGTTAGTGACAGACCTAATCATTGGTGTTTCTCAAAAAAAAAAAAAAAAAGCTATTTCAATTCTGAGTTGATGACAAAGTCTGACTGCAAAATTTAAGGAGACTGTTGTGTCATAGTTAAAGACCAGAAGATGGACCTTGTCTATAAATCCCAAGTGACTTTCTCTACTGAAATTATTAGAAAAGCAATGTATTTCTTTGGTTCTCCAAATATGTCAGTCAGGGTCACAATACAAAATGCATTCAAATAAACATAATTCAAGGAATGGGATGATTCTTCAGAGCTTTCCTGCTATATCTCTGTACTGACCAATTATTAAATTGGGCTGCCCCCAGGAAGGGGGCAAGACTTTAGCGGAATAGGCTTCCTGCAGCTAAGGGCAGTAACTCAACTAAGAACTGTTGGTTGCCAAGATTTCCAGCAGCTGAGGAAAAGAGTACTTCAGTATATCATGACATCCACTACATTCCCAAATGGGATTATAACCACAAGTATAGATGTTAGGATTTACAACATATATTTTGAGGGCACATAATTCAGTCCATAACATTCCATCCTTTAGCCACAAAAAATTTGTTCCTTGCCACATGTAAAACACATTCATCCCATAATATCATCCCCAAAGTCTTAAATCAGTTCAAAGTCCAAAATCTCATCTTCTAAATCATCTAAATTAAATACGGGTGAGACATTAGGCATATGCCATCCTGGAGCAAAATTCCCTTTTTCTGTGAATCTGTGAAATCTAGACTACAAGTTATCTGTTTCCAAAATACAATGGAGGACCAAACATAAGGTATACGTTTCTATTACAAATGCAAAAAATTGGAGGAAAAGAGGGAATAACCAGCACTAAGTAAGTTCAAAACCCAGCAGAACAATTTACATTAGCTCTGAAGGCTTGAAAATAATCCTTTGTTCTTTGAGATCACCTGGGCAGTGACTGTGCCCTCCAGACTCTGGATGTTGGCCATGACCTCTGGATTCTGGGTGGAGGACACTCAGCTCTTGGCTTCAACTCTGCCTTTCAGGCCCACTGGGATGACAACTCTGCTCCCTCAGCTTTGGGTGGCCCCATTCTCCTAGTCTGCTTGAGTGGTGATCCTACCCCCTTAGCCCTTGCAGGCCTTGTTCTTCTACCCTTGGGCATAGAAGCCCCACCCCCCCAGCTTTAAGCAATGACCTCAGGCCCCTGGCACACTTAGTGGCTGCCCCACACTCCAGAATTGAGTCGGAAAATATGACTCTGAAACCTAGGAGGTTGTGACCCCACCTTTTGGCATCCAGGAGACCTTTGACCCACCCTTTGAAACCAAGAAGACCCTGCTTCCCCTGTTGATTTCCAAGCTGCCCAGTGATAGTCCTTTTCTTTTCTTGGAGGACAACAGAGGTAAATCCTTTGGCCTTTCTCTGGTCTGTGGAATTCCAAGAGGTAGATAGTGTTCTTTCTTTTTGTTCTTTCCCTGGCCCCTTCAGTCTAAGCAGATGGGTTTTCTGCTGTGGTAGTTGAATAGATCCATCAGTCACAGGCTTATTCTCTTTAACAAAAGATTGTGCAGCCAGATCACTCTAAGACATGTGTCCTTAGTTTGTACAACAGAATTTTCCAAGTCTTTATGCTCTGTTTTCATTTTGCACAGTTCATTTTTAAGTCCATCTCTTTCCTCTCACATTTTACTATAAGCAGCAAAGAAAAACCATGCAGCCCTTTTAAGGTCTTGCTTAGAAATGTCATCACTCAGATATCCAAGTTCATCCCTTACAAGTACCACCTTCCACCAAACATTTGAACATAATTCAGACAAGTTCTTTGCAGCTGCATAAAAAGCATTACCCTTCCTCCCTTGTCCAATCACATCTTCATCATTTTCTTTTAAAGCCTCACCAGAAACACATTTAATGTCACATTTCTAGCAACATTTTGTTTCTGGTGCCGTATCTATTCTCTAAGATGATAGAGACTTTCTCTATAGTTCTCCTCACTTCCTTCTGAGCCCTCACCGGAATTGCCTTTGATGTCCATAATTCTACCAACAGTCTCTTCAAGGCAATCTATGTTTTACTATTAGGCACCTTAAAACTCTTCTAGCCTCTACCCATCACCTAATTCCAAAACTGTTTCCACATTTTAGGTATTTGTTACAGCAGCGCTCCCACTTCCAATACCAAACTCTGTTTTAGTTATCTAGTACTGCTATAACAGAAATACCGCAGTTCGATGCCTTTAACAAACAGAAGTTTATTTTCTCAAAGTTTAGGAGGCTAGAATTCTGAATTCAGGGTGCTGGCCATAGGGGAAGCCTTTCTTTCTCTGTTGGCTCTGGAGGAAGGTCCTTGTCTCTTTTGAGCTTCTTCTCCTAGGTGATCTTAATACAGTTTGGCATGTGTCTGCCCTCATCTCTGCTTTGTTCATTTGTTTAATCTATTTTATATCTCAAAAGAGGTTGATTCAAGATACACCCTACACTAATCTTGGCTCATTAACATAACAAAGACAACCATTCCCAAATAGGATTATAACCACAGGCATAGAGGTTAGGATTTACAACACATATTTGGGGGGGACATAATTCAATCCATAACAATCCTCTTCTTCAAACTTTCTGGGATTATAAACTGTCTTAAGTCTGGGAAATAGGTAAATAGCCAAGAACTCCCATATGGAGACCATAGTTTAGTTTCTGACCAACACATCTAGCATTTTTCTGCCCTATGAAGGAAATAAGTGGCACTTTATGAATGAAATGAATCTATTTTATTTCTAGAGATCAGTAAGCCATTGCCCAGATATCTTCAGGATATAACACCATTATTACATCTCTGTGACTTATTATGGTAATTGTGCCCCCGCATAACTGATAATTAAAACCTGGCTTATTGTCTGGTATTATTTTATTAAGATGAAGAAATGTAATTTTATTGTGGTAATGGATAGCTACCATGGAGATCTTTAAGGAAGCATTGGTGCTTTCCTTGCCAGTGTGTTTCTTAATGCCTTTGTAAGGGAAGTGTTCTCCAAGGACTCCTAGGGAGTATGATTATATGATGGCTGAGTAGACGACATATAATAGACTTATTCTAGCATTCCCATTTATCTGAATGTTGGACTTCTTTTACTACAGCAGTGGCTCTCAAACTTTGGCATGCATCAGGAGGACTTTTAAAGCCCAGAATGCTGGGCCTCACCCTCCAGACTTCTAATTAATTAGGTCTAGAATAGGGTCTGAGAACTGAATTTCTAAAAAAATCCCAGGTAATGTTGATGCTGCTTGTGAAGACCACAAATCGAGGACCACTTCTGTACAGTATGCCAAGGAAGTTCTGGAATTTGACTTTATAAATTATAGGTCATCATTGACCCCAGGTTTCAATTAGCTATCCTACCACATTACTGGGAAACCCTGGTGGTGTAGTGGTTAAGAGTTCGTCTACTAACCAACAGGTCAGCAGTTTCAATTCACCAGGTTCTCCTTGGAAACCCTGTGTGGCAGTTCTACTCTCACGTGCTTAAACCAAAACATGAAATACAGACTCTTGGATGAGTACACTTATGTCAATGAATTCAACTTAAGGAAATTTTATACTTCATATCCTTTGAGTATCACCCTTAAAATTCATACCCCAACTCCGACATACTCTCCACGCTCTTGTCAAAACAAGCAACAGGATCTTGTAATGTGTTCAGTGTATACACTATACACTGGAACAGACCTGGTATCTTTTCAACAATTTAACTGTCATTTGGGACCTGGAGGTAAGAAGACACAGTGTAAGTGGGCCTTGGGGATACAGACACCAGTTTGTGAGGTATGTAGCTTTGACCAGTCATCACAACGCTTTTTTTCAGAGTTGGGCTGATTCCTTAAGATAGCAAGATACACAAATACATCCATTCCGCACATAACAGTCCTATTCCTCCCACAATAGTCCTTACCTTAATGAGAGACTTGGCAAGGTTTAATATGGAATTGATGTTTACAATCAAACCATGTTGGTCTTCAGTCTTACCTCGCCTGAGAATGTAAGAGATGAAGGACTCCTTTAAAACTGCCATGGATGTTTTCTAGTTTTTCATAGGTATTCCTAATCATCTCATCATAGCTCATAATTTCACTTTTTCTGTATGCATATCTCTAGGACGATAAACTAAATTCAGGGAAATAAACTATTTTGTAATCACTAGTTTTTTTTTTTAGTTTTTAGTATTGCTGTAACTACTAAGTGCCACAGCCACTTAATCTCCCTGTACCTATGCTTCTAATGATTTGAGATGATTAATCATAATACTATTCTGTTATCATGGATTACCCATGCTCCATCACCTTTAAAAATCACCTTTAGCAAGGAGTTATTATCTTTGTGTTTTGAGTATATATGAGTAATTCCATTCTAGAATTGCATCTTCAGGATATATTTCCTGGAGTCATTTCTAGAACCAATTACTGTATAAATCAAGATCAAATATGAAACAACTACATTTTAATATGGTTCCAGTAAGACACACTCAAGCTACAACATTCTGAGAAGACGTGAAGAAAGAGAAGCCAAAAGGGAAAGTGCATTACTCCAGGCATAACAATAACAATGGTACTTTGTTATGGTCAATTTTATGTGTCAGTTTGGCTAGATTATGGAGTCCAGTTGTTTAGTCAAAAACTAGTCTACACGTGGTCTATGCAGTATATACATTGCAACCCATATCATATAACAATATATGTATAAATTATTGAATGAGAAACTAATTTAAGCTGTAAACTTTCACCTGAAGCACAATAAAACAAAACAAAAAGACTAGTCTAGATGATGCCGAGAGATATTTACATGTGATTAGCATTTAAATCAATGGACCTTAAGCAAAGCAAATTATCCTTCACAATGTGAGTGGGCCTCATTCAGTCAGCTGAAGGCCTTAAGAACCTAAACTGAGATTTCCTTAAGAAGAATAATTCTGCCTCAAGACTAAATAGACATCCTGATGGAATTTCCAGTCCACCGCCTAGCCTACCAATTCAGACATCCACGAAGGGCAATGGTTAAGGGAAATTCTCCCAATGGGCAGAACTTTGAACAGTGCACCTGGCTGTTTATTTTGCTTGGACAAAGACATGGTCATATGTGTGAATTTATACTGATTTATGGCAAGTGGTCAATGGTTTAGCTGGATGGTCAGGAATTGGAAGGAACATGATTTGAAAATTGGTGACAAGGAGGTCTGGAGAAGAGGTATGTGGATAGACATCTCTGAATGGGTCAAACATATGAAGATATTTTTCTCTCTAATGCTTACCAAAGAGTGACCTCAGTTGAGAAGGATTTTAACAATCAAGTGACTATAACAATGATGCGTGCTGTAAATACGAGTCAGCCTCTTTCCTTAGCCACTTCTGTCATTGCCCAATGGGGTCATGAACAAAGTAGCCAAGGTGGCAGGGATGGAGGTTATTCATGGCTCAGAAACATGGATTTCCACTTAACTGGCTGAAGCCACTGCTTAGTGCTCAATCTTCCAGCAGCAGATACCAACACTGAATGATCTCCAGGGTGATCGGTCAGCTTCCTATTGGCAGATTGATTACATTTGACACTTCCATCATGGAAGGGGCAGTGTTTTGTTCTTACTGTATAAACACTTACTCTGGATATCGATTTACTGTCATTTCACACAATGCTTCTGCTAAAACTATCATGCACGGACTTACAAAATATATTATTCATCATCATGATATCCCACACAGCATTGCCTCTGATCAAGTAGTACGCTTCATAGTAAACAAAGTATGGCAGTGAGCCCAAACTCATGGAATCCACTGGTCTTACCATGTTCACCATCACCTTGAAGCAGCTGGCTTGATAAACTGTGGAATAGCCTTTCTAAGACTCAATTATGGCATCAGCTAAGTGACAATACCTTGCATAGCTGAAGCAATGTTCTCCATGAAGCTGTATATGCTCTAAATCAGCATCCGATATATGATCTGTTTCTTCTTAGCCAGGATTCATGAATCTAGTTGTTAAAAGATGGAGATGAGAATAGCACACTCACTATTAAACTTAATGATTTACTAGCAAAAATTTTGCTACCTGTCCCTGAGACTCTATGTTCTTCTGGCCTAGAGATCTTAGTTGTAATAAGAGGAATGCTTATACCCAAAGGCTCAACAATCACTCTATTGAACTGAATGTTAGGATTGTCACCTGGCTACATTGGCCTCCTCAAGCCTCATAATTACTGGACAAAGAAAGCAGTTACTATACTAGTTGGCATGATTAATTTGATTACCAAGGGAAAATTAGACTGTTATACAATAGAGGCAAGGAAGAGTACATCTGGAATACAGGAGATCTCTTATTACCACAGTCATGGGTTGAATTATGTCCCCCCAAAAATGTGTGTATCAACTTGGTTAGGCCATGATTCCCAGTATTCTGTACTGGTCCTCCATTTTGTGTTTGTAATTTTATGTTAAAAGGATTAGGGTAGGATTATAACGCCCTTACCAGGTCACATCCCTAATCTAACGTAAAGGGAGTTTCTCTGGGTTGTGGCCTGCACCACCTTTTTTCTCTCAAAAGATAAAAGGAAAGGAAAACAAGCAGAGAGTTGGAGACCTCGTAGAAAAGTAGCACCACGAGCAGGAGCACGTCCTTTGAACCTGGAGTCCCATTGCCTGAGAAGCTCCTCAACCATGGGAAGATTGAGGACAAAGACCTTCCTTCAGAGCCAACACAGAGAGAAAGCCTTCTCCCTGAGCTGACACCTTGAATTTGGAATTCTAGCCTACTTTACCGTGAGGAAATAAATTTCTCTTTGTTAAAGGCATCCACTCTTGGTATTTCTGTTATAGCAGCACTAGATGACTAAGACAACTATGCACCGTAATTAAAGTTCATGGAAAACTACAACAACCTAATTCAAACAAGACTACTAACAGCCTAGACACTGTGGAATGATGGTTTGGGTCACCCCCCCAGGCATACAGCCATGACCAGCTAAGGTGATTGATGAGGGCAAAGGGAATATAGAATGGGTAATAGAAGTAGGCAGTTAAAATTGCCAGCTATAATCATGTCACCAGTTACAAAATGAGTATCGTAATGGTTATGAGTATTTTTCTTATTTTTATGAATATGTTTTGTACTTGTGTATGTTTGACTGAGTGTGAAATATTTTTGTTTTCCTCTCTCTCTTATTCCTAGTATACTTGTCATATAACATAAGATGCATTAACTTTATATCATGGTATATAAGTTACAAGTTATACAGGAGAAAAGTGAACAACACTCAAAGACTGTGCATCCTCTTAAGGGGAAAAGATTACTGCATTTTCAGTTGTTTGCAGGATAGTTGTAATGTTAAGCAGAAGTAGGACTTTATTGTCTTTACTTGGAAAGTAAGTATGGTTTAAGGTGTGTAAGGGTGCCCTGGCTGCAGAGTGGTTAAGCATTTGGCTGCTAACCAAAAGGTTGGCAATTAGAACCCACCAACTGCTCCACTGGAGAGGATATCAGTCTGTTTCCATAGAAATTTACAGCCTTGGAAACCCTATGAGGCAGTTCTACTCTGACCTTACAAGGTCACTTTGAGTCAGAATCAACTTGATGGCAATGGGCTATTTCGAATTTTTTAAGTATGTCAAGTTAAGAGGTAGACTGTGATGGTTAATTTTATATGTCAACTTTGCTAGGCTATGGTACCAGTTGTTCACTCAAAAACCAGTCTAGATGTTGCTTTGAAGGTGATTAACATTTATAAATTCAGTTGACTTTAATTAAAGCAGATTACCCTCTGTAATGTAGGTGAACCTCATCCAGGGAGTTGAAGGTTTAAGCAAAAAGTTGAGGCCTCTCTTGGGGGAATAATTCTGTCTCAAGACTGTAAATAGACATTCTGTAGGAGTTTTCAGTCTGTCACCTGACTAATGGATTCTGGACTTGCCAACCTCCACAACTGCATGAGCCAATTTCTGATAATACATATTTATATACATATATAAGAATGAGTATGAGGAGTGAGCTTCTTGGATCAGGTGGACACTTGAGACTATGTTGGCATCTCCTGCCTGGAGGGTAGATGAGATGATAGAGGGGGTTAGAAGCTAGTGAAATGGACATGAAAAGAGAGAGTGGAGGGAGAGAGCGGACTGTCTCATTGGGGGAGAGTAATTGGGAGTATGTAGCAAGGTGTATATAAGCTTTTATGTGAGAGACTGACTTGATCTGTAAACTTTCACTTAAGCACAATAAAAATTATTTAAAAAAAAAAGAATGAGTATGGGCCTGGGCATGGGCATGGGTAAAGGCATGGACATGGGCATAGATATAGATGATATAGTTAGAGACAGAGGGACCGAGATATAAATATTATTGGTTCTATTTTTCTGTAGAACTCTAAAACAGACTGTTAACACCTCCAGACAGAAAAAGGGGGATGAGGAGAGTTGTTATCAGAATGAAGAAGTGGAGAGTGTTTTAGACAAGGTCAATCTTGAGAGGACTAGTAACCTTCAGTTAAGAGCCATAGCAAGTCATAGGCACAGGAATAAATAACCTGACCCATCAATTTTCCCTCCCTCTTGTCTACCCAAGGGCATTCCAATGGCCAAACATGAGAAGCTGGAGAACAAGGGAAACTATGGATATATTATTCCATTTAGATTAGTACTTACTTCGGGCAGAGAATAATGCACAAATAAGTGAAGAATAAATCTTGAGGGGCAAACATAACACCAAGTTGACTGAGATCCAAGATTCAGGTTACAATGAGAAATTCAAATGACAAGGATAACAGAGGCTCAAGTCCTCAGTAGAATATTCTCCACCAAAAGGTAAATTGCCATGGGAAGGAAAATCATAATCAGAAATCTGCTTGGAGAAGAAGAGCAGAAATGTTAATTAAGTTAATTGAATAGTATTAACACCAAGTTGCAATAAGCTGATGTACTTACTTTCTATAGTGACGTTCTTCATACTTTTTTTAAACAATCGTTTTTAATTTCTATTTACCAAGCCATGTGTTAAGCTTTGAGAACACCATTATGAATAAAAGGCCATCTGTGTCTTCAAGGGGCTCACACTACTAGTGGGAAAACAGAAACAAAGAATATAATTCACCATAATAAGTGCTATGGCAGAGGTAAGCACTGAGTCCATAAGACCTCCAAATGAGGGCACTTACTTAGACTAAAGGATCAAGGAAGTTTTCAACAGGGATTATCTGTTTAGAGTGCTAAAGGATAAGTAGTGGAAAAACCCAAGAAATATATTCAACAAGAACATTATGTACGAAGGTACTACAGACTGCTTCGAAAATTGCAATTTGCAGCCCATTATGTCTGGGATATATGTGTAATGTAGGATGTGACAAGGAATAAGAATAGCCAAGAGTCAGAAACAAAATTACGCCAAGGCTTTTACATGGTAAGAAATTTTTATTTTATTCTGGAGTCATTGGAGAGCGATATAAAAATGTAAAGCTTGGGGATAACCTAAATCCTAAAAGAAATCTACCTGCTGGTTAGCTACTTTTCTTCCCAGATAACCCCAAAGACATCCTGGAAAACTCCTGTGTTTCAGGCTTAACTTTTTTTAGACTTCAAGTTAATGACTACTCTTCTGTTTACTTGTTCTTCCTTCTAACAGTAGTCAACTAACTTGGTTAGTTCAATTTTCCGTGTTAAATCAGGTTCCTTTTTTTTTTTCCAAATAGCCTTTACTAAAATGGTTACCCAGAAATTCTTCAGCCATATATTTATTTTTTTTTTACATGTAGTCACTTACATAATACCTTTGTCAGTTATTCAAAGAAATTTTTCATAAATTTTATTCTTAGAGAATATCTTTAAATTTAGAATTTAATTAGGTTATCCCCAGGTCTCGTTAAAATTACGTGTGGAAAAATTTAGAAAACTAGACTGGATTTTAAGGAAGCTTCTCCATGAATGAATGTATACTAAGTCAAATTGTGTCCCCCCAAAAGATACGTTCAAGTCCTAACCCCTGATACCTATGAATACGACCTTATATGGAAATAGTTTCTTTGTAGATATAATCAAGATAAAATGAGGTCACAATGGATTAGGTTGGGGCCAAATCCAGTGACTGGTGTCCTTGTGAGAAGAGAGAAATTTGGACACAGATACACAGACACACACAGTGAGAACACCATGTAATGACAGAGGCAGAGATTGGACTATGTATGCAGAAGGCAAGGAACACCAAAGATTGTCAGTAACCACAGAAGCTAGAAGAGCGGCATGGAACAGATTAACTCTCAAAGTTTCAAGAAGGAATCTACTTTGCCAACATGTTGATTTCAAGCTTCGAGCCTCACGAACTGTGAGAAAATAAATTTCTATTGTTTTAAGTTACCCAGCTTGTGGTTGGCCCTAGGAGACAAATATAGGAAGGAAATATTTCATGTTGTGCCTGAAGAAAGTTCATGAGTATACACATGATAGATAGAAGCTAGATAAATGGATAGATACACAGATAAGTAGCGATTGAGCTTGATTGCGTCCAAATGGGAAAGAATCTCTGGAGGGATGAGACTGAATAAAGTCAATATACAAAGGTACAAGTTCCCAGACTATGCAAAAGGAGATTTATCCAAAAAACCATTGCTGTCAAGTCTATTCCGACTCATAGCAACACTGCAGGACAGAGTAGAACTGCCCCATAGAGTTTCAAAGAGTGCCTTGTGGATTTGAACTGCCAACCTTTTGGTTAGCAGAGGTGGCTCTTAACCACTGAGTCATGAGGGTTTTCTATTGAGTATATAAATAGGATAAAATTCAAAGCAAGAAAAAAATCTCATACATTATTTTTGAGATATAATGTAGAACAGAGGAAGTTCTCTTACAACAGCCTATATTCTTCCAATAAAATGGAAGAATAAGGTCATCGATGGAAAGTGAAAGCAATAGCAGTTAAGTAGTTATGGAGACTAGAAATGTGGTATGTGGGAATAATGGAGTCACAGTGACTACTGACTAAGAATGAAGAGGTTAACTAAAATTCAACAGAATAGAATTTAACCTGTGGTTATTTTTCTCTAGCAAGGCTTAAAAGCAGAAAGCAGAATTGAAAAAAGAAGATAAATGTGTTAGCCTACAGCATAAAATTAAGAAAGAAAATTTTTAAGTAGTTAAGAAGATAATTTTTATTCTCTGTTAATCATTAAAAGAAGCAAACTTTCAAATAGTCTTGTATCTTTTCTTACATAGAGGAAAGAAAATTAGTGAGTTATAGAATAATCTAGAAAAAATTCAGTTGTTCAGGAATGCAAGTACTATCTACATCATTGTCCTTCATGTTGAAAAATAATTATTAATACTGGTATTCAAAAATAACAGTAAAATTGAAAACTATACCAGCCTTATGTGGCCATAGGCTTCCCCCTGCGCCCCCCCCCCCATTTAAACAACAAAAGTGGTTAACTGCCAGGGATGATGTCTTTCTGTAGTAATGTCAAGCTGCCTCAACAACCCTGTTCTTCCAAATGAATCTCTTCATTTATGAATGGCAACCACCAAATTTTTCTGTTTTTAGCCTTCCATAAGAACTTAAAATGACTTTGTTGTTGTTGTTGTTGTTCTTTTCCCCATGGTACCCTTCAGTATTTTACCACTTGTTCCTGTTATCTTTGCTGTCTCTCTGGATCAAGTCCAGCAAGCCAGAGCTAGAGCATAGCAAATGTTTCCACGGTGGAGAACTGGGCCTTTCTAAAATTTCATGATTGATAATGTTATCATGTTAGTTAAAATTAAACATGGGTTGTTGAAAGTGCTCTAGAGTTATAGGTAGCCTTTTACCAACATTTATAAGGTTGGGCAGAGTTCATTCAGCTTGGTCTGGAGCCCAGTACCCAAGGGTTATGGATTATCGTTGTCAGCATCCAAAGGGACTGTTAGGTTTTGCTGGTTGTGGATTCACCAATGACCACTTAAAAAAAAACCATTGCTGTTGAGTCAATTCTGACTCATTGCAACCCTATTGTCCTCCAAATATCACTGCACAAGCTTATGAACAAATATTACATTTTCTCCACTTTCTTTTCCACATAATCACATTTTTTCTTCCTGATTAGAGAGCAGGAAAACAATGAGACAACCTGGGTCATTTGGGCTATAACATTATTGGGTCCACGAAGACAATCATGTTCTTATATACCCTTTCCACTCTAACCCTCAGTCATGGTTTGTTTGTCCACAAATAGGTGCTGACGAAACTCGATTAATCAGAGTTCTTCTCTAGAATTTTTTGTGAACTATATTGTTCCTGGTTGAAGGAACTACAAGTTAGGACTTTGAAGATCCGGGAACAGCCACATACCACCAATTTGGAAGAAATGCTTCTGTAGTGAGGGAGAAAAAAGCTAAGATAGGAAATATTAGCACCTGGTGCACAGACTTGGAAGATTTAAACAAGGTATTTCATGTAAAATACTCAACATTTTAGTGTTCGATAAATGTCGGGGAAAACTATTAAAAATTGTGAAGGACCTGAGATATCACCTTACTTGCAAGGTAACAATTTAACCTGTCATAGTTCCATGCCTGCTGACAGAAGATGTGAGACCCCTGGGTCAGAAACAAAGAATTTATTACTCATGACACAGCAGGCAACAAGAGCTTTATGTTTGCATCAGTTTCCCCTTTCCTCTAAGTCTGATAATGGTGACACAGAGGTGGGTCCCAATGGATGCTGCACACACAGTGAGAGTTCACACAAGCTAAATAATTTGAGGAACCTCCAATTTTTTATAATGGACTGCAAGGTAACCTGCTCAAACTTTGCCTTGGAAGGAGGCATTGTCTTTATTTCACTGGACAGTAATCAAGCCTGACTTCTGCTCCAGAGGGAAGATTCTCTCTTCATCTTACAAGGCTGTTACCTGTACATACACCCTTGGAAAGATAGTTCAGAATGAAAATTGAAAGCTTCTGCTTGCAAGAAATACAGAAACAAGACACAAGGGAGTTGTCTCCTAACAATAATTAATAGACATTTAGACCTGAGAACACTCAAATACGTATTAAGCATATGTAAATAAAGAAGAGCATAGATTTAGAAATTAAATTGCTAGTAAAATGATACATTCTTTGATGTATATAGGTGTGGTCCTTTATCCTATGAAAGAAAGCTAGTTTACCTTTAAACATGGTGAATATGAGATGCTCATCAGGTCCCTAGGTGAAATAAATGGTTTATGCTTGACTACTAACCTAAAGGTTAACAGTTCAAACCCACCCAGCAGTGCCACAGAAGAAAGGCCTGGTGCCCTGCTTTCATTAAGATTACAGCCAAATCATCTCCTGCCTGGAGGAGGGGTGAGAGGGCAGAGGGGGTTAGAAGCAGGCGAAATGGACATGAAAAGAGAGAGTGGAGGGAGAGGGCGGGCTGTCTCATTAGGGGGAGAGTAATTGGGAGTATGTAGCAAGGTGTATGTAAGTTTTTGTGTGAGAGACTGACTTGATTCGTAAACTTTCACTTAAAGCACAATAAAAATATTGAAAAAAAAGTTTACAGCCAAGAAAACCCTATAGAGCAGTTCTACTCTGTAATACATGGGGTTTCCTTGAGTCAGGAACAACTCAATGGCAATGGTTTGGCTTTGTTTCATTTTGTTTTCTTTTTTATATATCAACCAAAAGGATATATAATAGAAATATTCAGTGGAAACCAGTAACTTGAATTCAGATGTTGGGGAACAGTAAAAACTGGTTATATCGACCTTGGAATAATTCTTATGGAAAAGCCAACAGAAGCTTCCCCCCCCCCCTTAATGAGATCTTCCAGACCAATGGTGAGAAAACTGGGCCCATAAGCCAAATCTTGTCCACTACCTGTTTTTAAATAAATAAAAACTTTTATTGGAATATCGCTTTCACACTACAATGGTAGAGTTTAGTTGCTGCAACAGGAACTGTATGAACTGCAAAGCCAAAAATATTTACCATATGGCTCTTTATAGAAAGTTTGCTGACCCCCGTACTACATTTCTGAGTTTATAAGAGAGCACGCTGGGCAATCATGTCAATGTCTTTGGGATCTTGGCAGATAATTTCTTTTCATCAGAGAGATTGGTGAAATTACACAAAAATCAGCCTTCCTTTCCAAAGGCTTATGTCATGGAATCATACTTACTTTTGGCTTAAGACTTTTGGAATTTGCCCTCCCATAGTTGTGTTTATCCAAATAATTATGACTCAGATGAAGAACGAGGTTAGCACTATACAACGGTAGAGCCAGAAACAAACAAACAAAATCATTCAGATGGAAAGGACCTGGAATGTCCTCTTAGAAAATATGGCTTAAAGAAGGTCTTAAATGACAGGGGCATTGTCAAGTAAAATTTCAGTTTGTGAGGGGATTACATGAGCAAAGGAAAGGAATTGTGGGAAACAGGTGAATACCTAGAATAGCAGGGAGCCAATCTTTATGATTAGGTCAAAGCACTATGATAGGAACATACTTTTTCATATTGTTTTGTGATTCACATTCTGTAACTGCTGAAAAGTCTGGACCGTATTATGTGTGCATTATGCAGGACAAGAAGGAAAAGTCAGAGTCAGCAAAAAAGAAGTCCAAGATAACCCGCTGTGACAAGCAAAGCAAATGAGAAACTTGTTTGACAAAAATAGATTCCACAGCCCAGTGCTTGTTCCTGAAGTTGACAGAGGCTGAGGAGATGTGCATAATAAAGAAAACACTTGTCAAGGTGATGTCAAAGGGTGGTATTTCTCAGCTGGCAACTCAAGTCTAGGATTATTTACAAAGGGCAATGAAGAGTAGTAAATTTAGAGGTCATTACAAAAGAAAAAAAAAAAACTATCATTAAAGTTTTGGGTTTTTTTTTTTTTTTTTTACCCTTAGTCTTGAAAAGCTATTCTAAAAAGAGAATGGTTTGGAGGTATAAATACATTTTGAAAGGGAATGTGAGTAAAATGTCTGACAGTTACACCAGGCTATGACAAGTAATTAATGACTTTATTAAATCTAGAGTTAAAAAAAAAACTACCTGTAGGTCTTTTAAAGTCATGACAAGTAGTATACCAATCTTTACTTTTTTTATTTTATAGCTGTGTGATTCGCTTATACCATTTCCATATGTAGTAGATATGAGTCTCAATTCATAAACTTAGGTGCTCAAGAAACAGCATTTTTTTTTCTGTAATTGAATTTAATTTCTGCTTCCATGTCACTTTCCATTCAGTCACTCTTAAGTTTTCTCTATGCCCAGAGTTGTTCCGTGATTCGGTGTAAGGCATTGTGGGAGGGGTCACCCTCTGATCGTCAATCACTGTTCCTCATAGATGACCACATGGCTGCTTCAGATCGGTCAGCTCCGTGCTGTTTTTCCATGCCTTGATTGGAACCAGTAATGTTTTGAAAGACTGTCCTTGGTTCCTCTAAGGAGAATCACCATGCAGCCAGTTCTCTCTAGGAGTTTGCTTTTTATCTTGTTCCCTCTGCATAGGTACTTCCTTGGAAACAGAACATGATTCATATGATTTTAGGACCCTCCATCCTCTCTTTATTTCTCCACTCAGGCCAAATTAATTCATTTTATGAATTTATGACAGAAATGTTTCTTTAAAATATCTGTGCTATCTCCTTCCCTTCTTTTTCCCTTTGAGAATTCAGTGATTCAATGGCATGAGTCAGTGGCTTTCAGGTTGGGAAGGAATTTAGTCAACGTAACCAGCATGTCTTGCAAAACTGGTGCCAAGGAGACAGCCTATAGGATTGGGGGGTGGGGTGACTAGTTAAATACAAGAAGACTGAACAAGTATGTAAATATATTGAGAATATTGGGACCCCAGTGTCTATCATAGAAGAATCAGTGATATGGAGGTATCAGTATGATTTTTACTCTAAGTAGATAGGGATATATAAAAAAAAAAAAAATAGATACGTATATATATGAGTTTGTGTATACACGCATGTATTTCTTGACTCTGCTCTCTAAGAAATCCTAGAAGCAATGACGCTCTAGCAGTAACAAATACACACCGGCTCTGATTTTTATTTCTAAATCCATTCTTCAATTAAAAAAAAAGTTTCATGGCAAAATGGCTGGTTACAAGGCTTGGATAGAAAAGTATAAGATTAACTTAGAGCTTAAAAAAGTATTCAAAGACTGATGGGGACTGTCATGGATTGAATTGTGTCCCCCCAAAATAACTGTCACTTGGCTAGTGACATGCAATACTGGTTCCCAGTATTGTGTGATTGCCTGCCATTTTGTCATCTGATGTGACTTTCCTATGTGTTGTAAATCCTATCACTATGATGTAATGAGGTGGATTAGTGGCAGTTATATTGATGAGATCTACAAGATTAGATAGTGTCTTAAGCCAACCTCTTTTGAGATATAAAAGAGAGAAGCAAGCAGAGAGACAAGGGGACCTCATACCACCAAGAAAGCAGCACCAGGAACAGCGTGAGTCCTTTGGACCCGAGGTTCCTGCACAGAGAAGCTCCTCGACCAGGGGAAGAATGATAACAAGGACCTTTCTCCAGCATGAGAGAGAGAGAAACCCTTCCCCTGGAGCTGAAACCCTGAATTTGGCCTTGTAGCTTACTAGGCTGTAAAAGAATAAATTTCACTTTGTTAAAGCCATTCACTTGTGGTATTTCTGTTATAGCAGCACTAGGTGACTAAGACAGGGACATTTCAAAATAACAGAGAAGCTGACTTGAAGGGCTCCCACTAGCTAACCCAGGCAAATTTTAGCATCAAAATAAATAACATTAGTGTATTATAGCACACTGAATAAGATAGATATCTGTGAGTCCTTATTGACATATATAAATGAATGAATGAAAGAACAGAGAAGGGAAATCTCTACCTTATAGTAGAATGCCAACTAATAAATGTAGAAAGAACGGTAGAATTAAAAAATGACTATTGGCAATTACTGTAGTAATAAATTCAGGCCCAAATCATCAGCAGATGCTAAAATCTGCAGGTCAGTGTTTGATGAGGAACAGGATATTTTTCACATAGTCTCAAGGTACCTCCCCCCAAAATGCTTTTTATTTATTATTAATTAATAAGTACAACACACTTATTAATGAACTTTAGAATGGAGAAATCTGACGGATACAATTTGTATCAGTCAAGGTTCTCCAGGGAATCAGAGTCAAGAGGAGAATATATGCATGCATACAGAGTAAAACTTGGGAAAGCCAGAGCCTGTGTAAGGTGGAAACCTATCAGAGAAGAAAAACTCAAAAAATTTTACACTAAAATGAGTGATAGAAAAGTGGTAAGACTGCACTCTGTCAAAGGAAGAAAACTTGTGAGACCTGGAAAAACAAGGCAGTCCTGTCGAGTTCCGGCTCTCATAGGTTTCACTGTATATATAAAATCTCACTATACATAGCTCTTTTTAAAGCAAGAAAGGGAAAATGAAAAATTCAGACACGAGATTTTCACAGGATAAGTGTTATCACCTGAGAATATTACCAAGGTCTTAGACATTATGGGTAGCCCCTGACTTACAACGGGGCTCCATTCTGATGACTCCTTCATAAGTCCGGTTCTGGTGTAAGTCGGATACCTCTTTTTTTTTTTTTCCATTTTCATAGCCTGCTGTACTGCAGTGTTTTGTATAGCAAATCATGGCATCGAACATATGCAAGTAAACACCTGAGAATAACATCAGTAAATTACACACTGCAACATTGTATATAGTACATATTAGTAACCATAAGATGAACAAAAACAGTCCTAAAAGCGGTTCACTGTAGCTCAAACACATCATAAGTCAGGGACTACCTGTATATAAAACAAGTAAATAAATGCAAAACAAAACAAAACCTATTAGTTATTATTTCCTGTGTTACCTAAACTGTTCATTATTTTTATAACTTTGTTATTGTGGTTGTTAGGTGACATTGAGTCAGCTCCAACTCATAGAAACACCGTGTAGAACAGAATGAAAGTTTGCCCAGTCCTACACCATTCTCACAATAGCTATATTTGAGCCCATTGCTGCAGTCACTATGTTGATCCATCTCATTAAGGGTGTCCCTCTTTTTCACTGACCTTCTTCTTTACCAAGCATGATGTCTTTCTCCAGGAATTGGTCCCTTCTGATGACGTGTCCAAAGTAAGCAAGTCGAAGTCTACGCTTCCTCACTTCTAAGGAGCATTCTGTCTGTATTTCCTCCAAGACAGATTTGTTCATTCTTCTGGAAGGCCATGGTATATTTAATATTCTTTTCCAATACCAAAATTTGAATGTGTCAATTCTTTGGTCTTCCTTTTTCATATCCGGCTTTCACATGCACATGAGGTGATTGAAAATATCATGTGCTTGTTTTTTTTTTTGTTTTTTTTTTTGAGTCAGGCACACCTTACTCAGCAAAGTGACATCTTTGCTTTTTAACACTTTAAAGAAGTCTTTTGCAGCAGATTTGCCCAATGTAATACACATTTGACTCCTTGACTGCTGTTTCCATAAGCCCTGATTGTTGATCCAAGAAGAATGAAATCCGCAACAACATTAATTTTCTCATAATTTATAATGATGTTGTTCATTGGTCCAGTTGGCAGGATTTTTGTTTTCTTTATGTTCAGATGTAATCCATACTGAAGGCTGTAGTTTTTTATCTTCATCAGTAAGCGCTTTAGGTCACCTTCACTTTTGGCAAGCAAGGGTGTGTCATCTGCATATCTCAGGTTGTTAATGATGCAACATTCTTCATCATATAGCCCAGCTTCTCAGAATCCTAGAAAGAAGAGGTTCAATAAAAAGTAATTTGAAAAATGCAGAATAGATAAGTGTCATACATTGAATTGTGCCCCCCAAAAGTATCTGTCAACTTGGCTAGGTCATGATTCCCAGTATTTTATGATTGTCTACAATTTTATCAACTGATGTGCTTTCCCTACATGTTGTAAATCCTATCATTATGATGTAATAAGATGGATTAGCTGCAGTTATATTAATGAGGTCTACAAGATTAAGATTGTCTTAAGTCAATCTCTTTTGAGATATAAAAGAGAGAAGAGAGCAGAGAGACTAGGGACCTCATTCCACCAAGAAAGCTGCACCGGGGGCAGAGCACAAACTTTGGACCTGAGGTTCCTGCACTGAGATGCCCCCAGACCAAGGGAAGACTGATGACAAGGACGGTCCTCCAGAGCTGACAGAGAGAGAAATCCTTCCCCTGGAGCCGACACCTCGAATTTGGACTTCTAGCCTGCTAGATAGTGAGAGAATGGATTTCTCTTTGTTAAAGCCATCCACTTGTGGTATTTCTCTTATAGCAGCACTAAAAAAAAAAGATGACTAAAAAAAAGACTAAAAAAAAATTTTTTTTTTTTTTTTTGACAGTAAGTATTAAAGTTGCCCTTTGGCTAAAGATGGGTTCAAATCCAAATAATAACAACAGAGCAAATTTCTGGGGTAAGAATAAATCAAATTTTATTAAAATCAATTTTAATTAAAATTTTATTATTAAAGATTTTACTACTCAGGCTTCTAAATTTTGACATTTTGTGCAAGAATAATTATTTCTCATCATGATAAACATTTATAAATGCTTCTTTGGGCACAGCAGTGCACATTGTGATACTAAGCATATGCTTAATGTTAACTGAGGTCAGGGAAAAAAACAAAATCGTTTTTGGCTCTGATATTATATGTTGCTGCTGTTGGTGAAATCACCTCAAGTCATTCTGAGTTACTTCCTCTGTAATATAAAATAACAATATAAAGATTTATGTCTTCCATGTTTGGTGTCAAAGAGTCAATTAATGATGATAATGCAATCTCACTGAAACAACTCCACAAATTAAAGTTTTGTGCAATGTTGAAGAAGAAGCCTTCTGATTATTTTCAGAAGCAGATTTAAAATATTATCCCTCAAGAGATGCACTTCTGGAATGGCAGAGTACAGCCTTTCAAAAATAGGCTCTTCCATGTAAGAAATGAGAACACCAACAAAAATTGTCAAAAATCACCTTTTTTCAGAAACCTAGAAATTAACCAAAGCCTTATAATAACCTGGGGGACATTTATCAAAAAAGATGTCTAAATTTTTCTAAGAACAGTAAGCTTTGTGGCATTTTAACTGGCCCTATTTCCATCCTTTTTTTTTTTCTATTTCCATCCTAGAAAGCCCTGTTTGCACAGTGGTTAAGTGCTTGGCTGCTAACTGAAAAGCTGGCAGTTCAAAAGCACCAGCCACTCCACAGAAGAAAGATATAGCGGTCTGCTACCATAAAGATTTAAGACTTGGAAACCCTATGTGACAGTTCTACTCTGTGTTATATAAGGTTGCTATGATCCGGAATCAACTTGATGGTTTTGGTTTGGATTTCCATCCTTTTATTCCCACCTCCATGGTAGCCTAGAAAATCAGCAAGCCTAGCAAGATAACTGTTACAACCAGCAGCCTAACAGTCACTGAAGTGGGCAGAATGGTTTGGAACATCCCCAGAAGACTCATTCCCAGAGAAATGTCAATATTTGACCTTAGATACCTCTCTGAAAAGCACACTCAAAGGGTTTGTCTTTATTTAACTTGATTTTAAGAGCACCCTGGAGCCCTGGTGGCACAGTGGTTAAGAGCTATGGTGAGCTACGGCTGTTAACCAAAAAAGGTTGGCAGTTTGAATCCACCAGCCACTCTTTGGAAACCCTGTGGTGCAGTTCTACTCTGTCCTATAGAGTCACTATGAGTTGGAATCGACTCAACAACAATGGATTTGGAAGAGCATCCTCAGTGACCAAAGATTTTTTCTCAGGGCATTTATCAAAAACAAATTACAGAAATTAATAATTTAACATTGTCACTGTCTGAGGTAGTAATATCAGTTGAGGTAAACAAAAAGCTGATCAAGAAAAAAACTTAAAAGAAAATTCTTGGGAATGAGATTTTGATATGGGACTTTAGAAGGCTCTGATATATTTTGGGAAACCTAAAAGGAAACCCACATGTGCAGGGTTGTGTTTATACACAGAAAATATCTGAAATTATCATAATCTCTTAACTCTGTCTGATCTTGAGGCTCTGTGAAAAGATGTGAAGGCTAAGGCAGAGATGTAAACTGCTGGAGTGCTAAAGGAGTGCCTCAAAACACACAGAGAACCCCTTGGCAAATGCTGGGAGACATGGTTCAAAGGCATTTAAGAATATCTCTGTAAAATCATTAGCTGAATACTAACTCACTGAGCAGAGGCTTCAATGGCTACACATGACAAAGAATATAGATTTTATAGAAGTAGTTGAGAAAAATCATTAAACAAACTAAAACAACAGCAAAGAACAACATTAACAAAGTCTGGGGAACAGGGTCAATCTGAGTTCCAGTGTTGCCATATTATATTGTTTAAAATCCTCATTTTTCTATAAAAAATTATGAGAGATGAAAATATAAAGGAAAATACAGCAAATACCCAGGAGAAAAAAAGCAATCAATAGAAAAAGTTTGTGAGGAAGTCTAGATGTTGGACTTACCAGATAAAGTGTTTAAATTAGGGATAAGTATGTTCAAAGAATTAAAGGAAATCATGTCTAAATAATTAAAGTGTGAATGATGCCTCACTGAATAGAAAATATCAATACAAAGTTAGAAATCACACGAAAAAAAGAAAAAATGGAAATTTAGGGGTTGAAAATGACAATGTGAAATAAAAAAATTTACTAGGTATGCTCAACAGCAGATTTGAGATAGCAGAAGAAGGAATAAGTGAACTCTAAGTCGATTTAAATTAATCTGTATCAGAATTAGAAAGGAAAAAAAAAAAAAAAGAACTAGAAGAAGTGAACACAGTCATAGAGACCTGCAGGATACCATCAGGTACGCCAACATACACATAATGCAAGTCCAGAATTGCAGGAAAGACATAAAGAGGATGAAAGAATATTTGAAAATAAAATGGCTAATAATCTCTGAAATTTGAAAATTTGAAGAAGGTATTAATTGCACATTTAAGAAGCATAGGAAAAAAAAAAAACTTAAAGAAGTCTACATCTAACCACATCATATTCAGTCCAAGGCCAAAAACAAAGAAAGAATCTTGAAAGCAACAACAGAAGAATGACTCATGTACAAAGATAATATTGACAGTTAAATTCTCATCGAAAACTATTGAGGTCAAAAGACAGGGATGATATAGTCAAAGTGCTGGAAGAAAAAGAGTATCAACCAAAACAAACCTTCAAAAATGAAGGCAAAATTAAGACACTTCCAGATAAACAAAAGCTGAGAGCATTTGCTCCTTACAGACTTACTCTACAATAAGTACTAAAATAATTCTCCAAACTTCAATGCAAGGACACCAGACAGGAACCCAAATCTGCGTGAAAACATAAAGAACACCCATAATGTTAACTGTATAAATATAAAAGAAAATGTAAGTCTACTTTTTAACACTTTTAGGCTTCTTTGTGATTTAAAAGACAACTACACAAAAATAATCATTAAAAGGTGTTGATAGGATTATAATGTACAAAGACATAATTTATATGAAAATAATAGAAAAAAAGGGGGAGGAAATGGAACAATATGGGAGCATTTTTTTTAACATACTGTTGAAATTAACTCAAATCATAGTTGAAAGTAAAATGATTGAAAAACACACTGGACAAACAATAACCAAAAGAGAGCTTGAGTGACTACAGGAATATAAGAAAAAACAGTCTAAGAAAAGAAAAAAATGTTGCTAGTGACAAAGAAGGACTCTTTATAATAATAAACGGATCAATCCTCAGTAAGGCATAACAACTATAAACGTATATGTACCTAAAAAAAGAACCCCCAAATACTGGGAACAAAAACTGACAGAACTGAAGGGAGAAATACACAAATCAAAAATAATAGTTGCAGACTTTAATACCACTTTCATTTATGGGTAGAATAACTAGTCTGCAGCTCAAAAAGGAAATAAAAGACTTTAACAACAATATAAACATATCGGATATCTGTAGAACTGTCCACTCAACAGCAACAGAATATACATTCTTTGTAAGTGCACATGGGATATACACCAGTATAGACCATATGTTGGCCCATAAAACAATATTCAATCAATGTAAAAGCATTGAAGTCATGCAAAGTATGTTCTCCGACAACAATGGAATGGAATTAGAAAACAGAGGAAATCCAGAAAATTCACCAATGTGTGGAAATTAAACAACACCTTCTTAAATAACCAATGACTCAAAGAAGAAATCACAAAGTAATTTATATTTTGAAATAATGGAAATAAAAACTAAATATACCAAACCTTACAGACACAGCTAAGACAGTGCTTGAGGGAAATGTATAGCTGCCAATGCCCATATTAAAAAAGAGGAAAGACATTAAATTGGTAACATAACATTTCACCTTAAGAAACTAGAAAGAGAAGAGCAAACAAAACCCAAAAAAAGCAGAGAGAAGGAAATAATAAAAATTAGAGAAAAAAAATAAAGTAAAATAGAAATACAACACAGAAAATCAACAAAACCAAATTTTTTTATTTCATAATATCAAGAAAATTGACAAATTTTTGGCTAACTGATCAATAAAGAAAGAAGGCTAAAATTACAATAAGCAGGAATGAAAGAGGCGACATCACTGCCAATCTTAACAAAATAAAATAAATTATGAAGTAATACTATGAGCAATTGTATACCAACAAATTAGATAACCTAGATGAAAAGGAAAAAATTCCTAGAAAAGAATAAACTGCCAAAACTATCCCAAGAAGAAATACATAATCCAAATAGACCTATTACAAGTAAAGAGATTAAATTGGTAATCAAAGAACAATCCACGAAGAAAAGTCCAGGCCCATATGGCTTCAATGAAGAACTTTACCAGATGTCTAAAAAAATAATTTACACCAGTCTTTCACAAATTTCCAGAAATTAGAAGAAGAAGGAATACTTGCCAACTCATTCTGACCAGCATTACCCTGATACCAAAAGCAGGCAAGACCTTATTTGAAAAGTAAACTACTGACCAATATCTCTTATGAATAGAGATGAAAAATTGTCAACAAAATAATAGCACACCAAATACTGCAACATATATAAAAAAAAGAATCCCCTCCTATGACCGAGTGATATCTTTACCAGGAATTCAAGGCTGCTTGAACATACAAATATCATACAGTAAAAGTATAATAAGCCATATTAGTAGAACAAAAACTCCACGATCAACTCAATCGACTCAGAAAAAGCATTTGATAAAATCCCACACCCATTCATGATAAAAACACTCAACAAATTAGGAATAGAAGGTAATTTCTTCAATATGGTGAAGGTCAAGTGCAAAAAAATCCACAACTACAACATCATACATGATGGTAAAAGATTTAATGTGTTTCTCCTAAGATCATGGGCAAGACAAAGATGTCTACTCTTGCCACTTCTATCTAATATTGTACTAGAGGCTCTAGCCAGGGCAATTAGGTAATTAAGAGTAATAGAAGAGGCATCCAGATTGGAAAGGAAGGAGTAAAATTACCTCTATTCACAGATAACACGATGTAGAAAATCCTAAGGATACACACACACACACATACACACACTCACACAGAATTGTTAGAACTAATAAATGAGTTCAAAGATCAATGAAAAACAAAGACCAAGGACTTAAGTATGGATTACACCTCTGCATAAAGAAAACAAAAATCCTCACAACGGGACCAATAGGCAACATCTTGATAAATGCGGAAAAGATTCAAGTTGTCAAGTGTTTCATTTTACTTGAATCCACAATCAACACCTACGGAAACAGCCGTCAAGAAATCAAAAGATGCATTGTATTGGGCAAATCTGCTGCAAAAGACTGCTTTAAAGCATTCAAAAGCATTGATGTCACTTCAAAGACTAAGGTGCACCTGACTCAAGACATCACGCTTTCAATCACCCCATATGAATGCGAAAGCTGGATGATGAATAAGGAAGACAAAAGAAGAACTGATGCCTTTGAATTATGGTGTTGGTGAAGAATATTGAACATATCATGGACTGCCAGAAAAATGATCAAATCTGTCTTGGAAGAAGGACAGCCAGAATGTTCATTAGAAGCAAGGATGACAAGACTTCGTCTCACGTACTTTGGAAAGGTTATCAAGAGAGACCAGTTCCTGGAGAAGGACATCATGCTAGGTAAAGCAGAGGGCGAGTGAAAAAGAAGAAGACTCTCAACAAGGTGTATTGACACAGTGGCTGCAACAATGGGCTCAAGCATAACAAGAATTGTGAGGATGACCCAAGACTGGGCACTGTTTCGTTCAGTTGTACCTAGAGTCTCTATGATTCAGAAACAACAGTAAATGAGCTTAGCTAGGTTTCAGGATACTAGGTCAACACAAAATACTAATTGCATTTCTATGCGCTAACAATAGACACTCTGTAAATGAAACTAAGAAAACAATTCCATTTATAATTGCATCAAAAAATAAAACACAAACAACTTTAACAAAAGAAGTGAAGACTGTACACTCAAAACCACAAAACATCAATGAAATTAACAAACAACTATATATATGGAAAGACATCCAGGTTCATAGATTGGAAGACTTGATGTTGTTAAGACGGCAATACTCCTAAAATTGGTCTACAGATTTAACACAACCTCCAATAGAAATTCTACCAAAATCCTAACTGCCTATGATTTTTGCAGAAACTGACATGCTAAGTCTCATATTAATATGGAAATACAAAGGATCCAGAACAGCCAAAACAATTTTGAAAAAGAACAAAGTTGAAGCACCCACTCTTCCTGATTTGAAATTTATTACAAAGCTAGAGTAATCACGGCAGTGCGATATATGTACATATATCAAATAGAAATGAAAGTTCAGAAATAAACCCATATGTTTATTGTCATTTGATTTTTGGCAACGGTGTCAAGGCAATTTAATGAAGAAAGAATATGTTGTAATAAACGATGCTGAGAAAAATACATATCTACTTGCAAAAGAAGGATGTTGGACCCTATATCACAACATACACAAAAATTAACCCAAATTGGACCATAGACCTAAATTTAATAGCTAAAACCCAAAACTCTTAGAAAAAAACATAGGAGTAAATCTTCTTAATCTTGCATTGGGCAACAGTTTCTTAGACATAACTTCAGAATTACAAGCAATATGAAAATTAGAAATTTTTTGTACCTCAAAAAAAAAAAAAGTTTTTTTTTTGAGGTACAAAAAACCTCAAAGGGTATCATTAATTAAGGGAAAAAGACACCCATGTAATGTGAGAAAATATCTGTAAATCATATATCTGATAAGGGACTTGTGTCCAAATTTACAGTGAACACCCACAAAATTCAACAATGGAAAAATGATTCAATTAAGATAATCAACACAAGATTTGGATAGATATTCGTCCAAAAAATATATAAAATGCCCTAGAAGCACATGAAAAGGTGTTCAACATCATTTGTCTTAGGGAAATGCAGATGACAGCCATAATGAAATATCACTGTACACCCACTAGAATGGCTAAAATAAAAAAGACAGACGATAACAAGTGTTGGTTAGGTTGTGGGGAAATTAGAGTCCTTATACATTGCTGATGGGACTGTAAAATAGTGCAGCCAATTTGGAAAACATTTCGCAGTTCTTGAAAATGTTAAAACATAATTGCCACGCTGTTGTTATTGTTAGATGCTGTTAAGTCGGCTCTGACTCATAGTGATCTTATTGATAAGAGAATGAAATATTGCTCTGTCCTGCACCATCCTTGTGATCATTGCCATGTTTGAGCCCATTGATCTGGTTATTGTGTCAATCCATCTCACTGAATTTCCCTCATTTTCAATGACCCTCTACTTTGCCAAACATGATGTCCTTTTCTAATGATTGGGCTTTTCTGATGACATGTCCAAAGTAAGCAAGATGAAGTTTCTGAGTCTCCATCTTTGTTTCTAAGGAGTATTCTGGGTGTCCTTCCTCCAAGAGAGATTTGTTTATTCTTCTGGCAACCCACGGTATATTCAACATTCTTTGCCAACACTGTAATTCAAATCCATCAATTCATAAGATGCAAAAAATTGACAAATAACACTGTTTAAGCAAAAATCAAATACATAACTTTTCTTATTTAGTTAAATGCTATAAATGATATTTCTGTATTTAACTATTTGAAGTTCATAATCGCTATGAATAGAATATTAACAGCTTTTATAATCGTCATTAATTGCTGAAGTATTTTACCTTTGAAATAATATCTATTTCAACTGATTGATGGATTGTCAACATAGAAAATATGTAAGGAAATTTTTTACTCCAACTTACATTTAGAATGTTCACCTATAATGAATATTCAGATGTCAAAAATACAGCCAATTTGTATACTCCTCTGTGTTCCTGAAATTTGTTGGATGTGATGATAATCTGTGTGATCAAATGATCTCTGATAACACATTAACTGGAGATGAGAAAAATGATCTCATTCTAGGCATTCACTATTTGGTATCACAGAACGTGGAAGCCAAGGTCAAGGCTAGCCAGGTACTTGTGGCAATCATCAAGACCTAAGATGAGACTGGAACATACAAATAAAGCACACATAAAAGCAAGGTTAATAGTATCTTCCAACACTCTTTCAGAATATGTCAGTCCTTGACTAGGCTACCGGGAGGCACCAGAAAAGCTGTGACCTTTACAGTTTGCCTGAAACAAATACGCAAGCACAGCAAGGTGTTCTTAACGTTCTTTACTTAAGGTTGCCAAATCATTAGTATTTATTTTCTTGGAAAGTCACAAAAATTTTTAAAATAACATCAGCCTTCTCTTTTTCTCTTACAAATTCAGTTTCAAGGGACGACAATATCTTCAAACTGCAATAGAACGTTTATAAACTCATCTTTTCCACATTTTGTAACTGACTTTCTATTGTATTTCATTTAGTTATTCAAACTGAATTGTTCATATCAACTGCCCTATTGAAGTAAATGCCTGCAGAATGTAACTTGGATTTGGTGCTAATTTATATTCATGTTGGACAAGTTGGAAAATTCAGGATTATTAGTTATTAGGTTTTCAAAGAGATAGTGAAAAATGTGAATCTCTGTATTTTATAGTTTTTAATATACTTTGGAGAAGGATTTATTTTATATCTTTTATGTACCTTGTTGGTGTTGGTGTTAGCTGCCCTGAGTCAGCCTTGACTCATGGTAACCCCACGTACAATGGCACTAAACACTGCTCAGTTTTGTGTCATTCCCACGATTGGTTGCAGAAAGTTGTTATCTGTAGGATTTTCACTGGCTGCTTTTTGGAAGTAGATCTCCAGATCCTTCTTCCTGGTCCATCTTAAGCTAGAAGTTCCACTGAAACCTATTCAGGATCATAGCAGCATACGACACTCCACTGATGTATGGGTTGTGGCTACACACGAGGTGCATTGGCTGGGAATTGAACCCAGGTCTCCTGCAGGAAGGCAAGAATTCCCTACTGAACCACCAATGCCCCCTTGTGTACCTTAAATACATGCTAAATTCCCATTCTGTCACCAGTTCTGTCCTTTCCTTATGTTGTCCACTTCATGACCATATATCCCTGCAAATGTAGCATTTCTATCGATGTCAAAGCAAGCTCTAAACCATGATGCAATCTGCAATTGGTAGGGCTAAATACAAATCTATTATCATGTTTCATCATAAACATCTTTTATTTCAAACATTGTCGATACTTAAAGCAAGGAGGGAAAAAATCCCAGAGAAAACTATATATTAAAATATTTGAACCACAAAAGTGAACACATGGGGAATATATCTATTTAAGTGTTTTGTCAATACCAGTTTTAGTGTTGCTACTGGGCTTTATAAAATTTTTAGAACCTAGATTTTGTTTTAGCAGAAGTGGAGCTACATTGAAGTTTTTGTTATCCATTTGGAGATGAGTGTTCTTAAAAGTCTGATTATCCCTTGAAAAGAATTTGAGTTGTAATTTGCCCCCATCCCACCACCCCCTACTCACCCAAGAGTATTCACATAGATTTTCCCATTCTCTCTTTTGAATCCCACACAAGATGTATCCGTTGTGACCTGTTGCCCGCCAGAACTCTTCCTGAGATGCCTTAATCATATTTCCTTTGGCATGGAGTAACTCTGAAAAGGATATGGGATGAATACAAAAAACATTCATAAGTTTTTACAAAGTAAACCCACAGGTTTGTTTTAAAAACAAACAGTTCTGTTTCAGGAAACTCTTGCCATTTCAGTAGAAGTTATACAGGAAAAACATTTTGGATAGCACTATCTTGTTCCCTGTCAAAACATAACCTTTCATATTTACTCTTTTTAAGGAAAATGTATATACAGAGATATATATAGATGTATCTGTATATCTCTGTTATATATGTATGAGCATACACACACACAGAGAGATGAGCCTGTGTTTACAATAATACTGTCTCAGCAAAAAAAAAAATGAAACACAAACGCTGAACAAATACATAAGGATTAAATCAGAGTTTAGAAAAATAATTCCCAGAAATTCCAAAGCCCTGAAGAAGCACCCTTAACCTTATACAAAACATGATTAGCTCCACAGTGACCAACTGAGCTTCCTAGCAAAGCAGAGTGAAATAAGTCATATTAAAAAAAAAAAGGGGGGGCGGAGCCAAGATGGCAGACTAGGCAGACGCTACCTCGGATCCCTCTTACAACAAAGACACGGAAAAACAAGTGAATCGATCACATACATAACAATCTATAAACCCTGAACAACAAACACAGACTTAGAGACAGAGAACGAACTAATACGGGGAAGCAGCGATTGTTTCCAGAGCCTGGAGCCAGCGTACCAGTCAGGTACGGCACAAGCACAGAGAGCTGCCCCACCCCCCTGAACTAACCCCGGGAGGGGGACCAGCCGGTTCCGCGGGCAGCGTGGGACGCAGCCGGTAGGAGAAGTCCCCGGGAGGCAGTGACTGATCTTGGAGCAGAAAGAGCAGCATCCGAGCCGGGGAACCGTCCCGCAGGGATTTGGACTGCACGCAGGTACGCCATAAACACGGAGAGTTGCTCCACCCCCCTGAACTAACCCCGGGAAGGGGACCAGCCGGGTCGTGCGGGCGGCGTGGGACGCAGCCAGTAGGAGAAATCCCCGGGAGGCAGCGACTGGTATTGGAGCGGGGAGAACAGCGTCCCAGCCGGGACACTCGGTCACCGCACAAGCACCGGGAGCTACTCCACCCATCTGAACTAACCCCGGGAGGAGGCCCAACTGGTTCTCGGGGCGGCACGGCCACGTGGCTGGAGGGACGAGAAGTCCCCGGGAGGCAGCGACTGATTTTGGAGTCGAGAGTGCACCGTCCCAGTAGGGGAGCCTTGACGCTGGGCGTGGGGCTGGAAGCGGAGGATCTGACCGTGACTCCAGCGGGCCAGACCCCCCGGGGGCAATCTCCACACACCAGCACACATAGGCGACGCGCCCCGCGGGAATCTCAGATATAATAGTCATTCCAAGCAAGACAAGCAACTCTGGCTATATTCTGAGGTGCTACTCTCCTATCTCTCTGTTCCCTCCCCCACCCTCCCCAGGCGGCTTCATTAACATCTGAATAGCCTGAGCCAGAGGGAGAACTCTGATAGGGATCTGACTGCATTTTTTTTTTAGCGGATTTTCTGGAAAAATTAGTTTCCCAGTGATGGCTCGGAGACAACAATCCATACCAAACCACTTAAAGAAGCAGACCGTGACAGCTTCTCCAACCCCCCAAACAAAAGAATCAAAATCTTTCCCAAATGAAGATACAATCTTGGAATTATCAGATACAGAATATAAAAAACTAATTTACAGAATGCTTAATGATATCACAAATAAAATTAGGATATCTGCAGAAAAAGCCAAGGAACACACTGATAAAACTGTTGACGAACTCAAAAAGATTATTCAAGAACATACTGGAAAAATTAATAAGTTGCAAGAATCCATAGAGAGACAACATGTAGAAATCCAAAAGATTAACAACAAAATAACAGAATTAGACAACACACTAGGAAGTCAGAGGAGCAGACTCGAGCAATTAGAATGCAGACTGGGACATCTGGAGGACCAGGGAATCAACACCAACATAGCTGAAAAGAAATCAGATAAAAGAATTAAAAAAAATGAAGAAACCCTAAGAATCATGTGGGACTCTATCAAGAAGGATAACCTGCGGGTGATTGGAGTTCCAGAACAGGGAGGGGGGACAGAAAACACAGAGAAAATAGTTGAAGAACTCCTGACAGAAAACTTCCCTGACATCATGAAAGACGAAAGGATATCTATCCAAGATGCTCATTGAACCCCATTTAAGATTGATCCAAAAAGAAAAACACCAAGACATATTATCATCAAACTCACCAAAACCAAAGATAAACAGAAAATTTTAAAAGCAGCCAGGGAGAAGAGAAAGGTTTCCTTCAAGGGAGAATCAATAAGAATATGTTCTGACTACTCAGCAGAAACCATGCAGGCAAGAAGGGAATGGGACGACATATACAGAACACTGAAGGAGAAAAACTGCCAGCCAAGGATCATATATCCAGCAAAACTCTCTCTGAAATATGAAGGCGAAATTAAGATATTTACAGACAAACACAAGTTTAGAGAATTTGCAAAAACCAAACCAAAGCTACAAGAAATACTAAAGGATATTGTTTGGTCAGAGAACCAATAATATCAGGTATCAGCACAACACAAGGTCACAAAACAGATCCTCCTGATATCAACTCAAATAGGGAAATCACAAAAACAAACAAATTAAGATTAATTAAAAAAAAAAATACACATAACAGGGAATCATGGAAGTCAATAGGTAAAAGATCACAATAATCAAAAAGAGGGACTAAATACAGGAGGCATTGAACTGCCATATGGAGAGTGATACAAGGCGATATAGAACAATACAAGTTAGGTTTTTACTTAGAAAAATAGGGGTAAATAATAAGGTAACCACAAAAAGGTATAACAACTCTATAACTCAAGATAAAAACCAAGAAAACCGTAACGACTCAACTAACATAAAGTCAAGCACTATGAAAATGAGGATCTCACAATTTACTAAGAAAAACGCCTCAGCACAAAAAAGTATGTGGAAAAATGAAATTGTCAACAACACACATAAAAAGGCATCAAAATGACAGCACTAAAAACTTATTTATCTATAATTACCCTGAATGTAAATGGACTAAATGCACCAATAAAGAGACAGAGAGTCACAGACTGGATAAAGAAACACGATCCATCTATATGCTGCCTACAAGAGACACACCTTAGACTTAGAGACACAAACAAACTAAAACTCAAAGGATGGAAAAAAGTATATCAAGCAAACAATAAGCAAAAAAGAAGAGGAGTAGCAATATTAATTTCTGACAAAATAGACTTTAGACTTAAATCCACCACAAAGGATAAAGAAGGACACTATATAATGATAAAAGGGACAATTGATCAGGAAGACATAACCATATTAAATATTTACGCACCCAATGACAGGGCTGCAAGATACATAAATCAAATTTTAACAGAATTGAAAAGTGAGATAGATACCTGCACAATTATAGTAGGAGACTTCAACACACCACTTTCGGAGAAGGACAGGACATCCAGTAAGAAGCTCAACAGAGACACGGAAGATCTAATTACAACAATCAACCAACTTGACCTCATTGACTTATACAGAACTCTCCACCCAACTGCTGCAAAATATACTTTTTTTTCTAGCGCACATGGAACATTCTCTAGAATAGACCACATATTAGGTCATAAAACAAACCTTTGCAGAGTCCAAAACATCGAAATATTACAAAGCATTTTCTCAGACCACACGGCCATAAAACTAGAGATCAATAACAGAAAAACGAGGGAAAAGAAATCAAATACTTGGAAAATGAACAATACCCTCCTGAAAAAAGACTGGGTTATAGAAGACATCAAGGAGGGAATAAGGAAATTCTTAGAAAGCAACGAGAATGAAAATACTTCCTATCAAAACCTCTGGTACACAGCAAAAGCAGTGCTCAGAGGCCAATTTATATCAATAAATGCACACATACAAAAAGAAGAAAGAGCCAAAATCAGAGAACTGTCCCTACAACTTGAACAAATAGAAAGTGAGCAACAAAAGAATCCATCAGACACCAGAAGAAAAAAAATAATAAAAATTAGAGCTGAACTAAATGAATTAGAGAACAGAAAAACAATCGAAAGAATTAACAAAGCCAAAAGCTGGTTCTTTGAAAAAATTAACAAAATTGATAAACCATTGGCTAGACTGACTAAAGAAATACAGGAAAGGAAACAAATAACCCGAATAAGAAATGAGAAGGACCACATCACAACAGAACCAAATGAAATTAAAAGAATCATTTCAGATTATTATGAAAAATTGTACTCTAACAAATTTGAAAACCTAGAAGAAATGGATGAATTCCTGGAAAAACACTACCTACCTAAACTAACACATTCAGAAGTAGAACCACTAAATAGACCCATAACAAAAAAAGAGATTGAAACGGTAATCAAAAAACTCCCAACAAAAAAAAGCCCTGGCCCGGACGGCTTCACTGCAGAGTTCTACCAAACTTTCAGAGAAGAGTTAACACCACTACTACTAAAGGTATTCCAAAGCACAGAAAATGACAGAATACTACCCAACTCATTCTATGAAGCCACCATCTCCCTGATACCAAAACCAGGTAAAGACATTACAAAAAAAGAAAATTATAGACCTATATCCCTCATGAACATTGATGCAAAAATCCTCAACAAAATTCTAGCCAATAGAATCCAACAACACATCAAAAAAATAATTCACCATGATCAAGTAGGATTTATACCAGGTATGCAAGGCTGGTTTAATATCAGAAAAACCATTAATGTAATCCATCACATAAATAAAACAAAAGACAAAAACCACATGATCTTATCAATTGATGCAAAAAAGGCATTTGACAAAGTCCAACACCCATTTATGATAAAAACTCTTACCAAAATAGGAATTGAAGGAAAATTCCTCAACATAATAAAGGGCATCTATGCAAAGCCAACAGCCAATATCACTCTAAATGGAGAGAACCTGAAAGCATTTCCCTTGAGAACGGGAACCAGACAAGGATGCCCTTTATCACCGCTCTTATTCAACACCGTGTTGGAAGTCTTAGCCAGGGCAATTAGGCTAGACAAAGAAATAAAAGGTATCCGGATTGGCAAGGAAGAAGTAAAGTTATCACTATTTGCAGATGACATGATCTTACACACAGAAAACCCTAAGGAATCCCTCAGAAAACTACTGAAACTAATAGAAGAGTTTGGCAGAGTCTCAGGTTATAAAATAAACATACAAAAATCACTTGGATTCCTCTACATCAACAAAAAGAACACCGAAGAGGAAATAACCAAATCAATACCATTCACAGTAGCCCCCAAGAAGATAAGATACTTAGGAATAAATCTTACCAAGGATGTAAAAGACCTATACAAAGAAAACTACAAAGCTCTACTACAAGAAATTCAAAAGGACATGCTTAAGTGGAAAAACATACCCTGCTCATGGATGGGAAGACTTAACATAGTAAAAATGTCTATTCTACCAAAAGCCATCTATACATTTAACGCACTTCCGATCCAAATTCCAATGTCGTATTTTAAGGGGATAGAGAAACAAATCACCAATTTCATATGGAAGGGAAAGAAGCCCCGGATAAGCAAAGCACTACTGAAAAAGAAGAAGAAAGTGGGAGGCCTCACCTTACCTGACTTCAGAACCTATTATACAGCCACAGTAGTCAAAACAGCCTGGTATTGGTACAACAACAGACACATAGACCAATGGAACAGAATTGATAACCCAGACATAGATCCATCCACATATGAGCAGCTGATATTTGACAAAGGACCAGTGTCAATTAACTGGGGAAAAGATAGCCTTTTTAACAAATGGTGCTGGCATAACTGGATATCCATTTGCAAAAAAATGAAACAGGACCCATACCTCACACCATGCACAAAAACTAACTCCAAGTGGATCAAAGACCTAAACATAAAGACTAAAACGATAAAGATCATGGAAGAAAAAATTGGGACAACCCTAGGAGCCCTAATACAAGGTATAAACAGAATACAAAACATTACCAAAAATGATGAAGAGAAACCCGATAACTGGGAGCTCCTAAAAATCAAACACCTATGCTCATCTAAAGACTTCACCAAAAGAGTAAAAAGACCACCTACAGATTGGGAAAGAATTTTCAGCTATGACATCTCCAACCAGCGCCTGATCTCTAAAATCTACATGATTCTGTCAAAACTCAACCACAAAAAGACAAACAACCCAATCAAGAAGTGGGCAAAGGATATGAACACACATTTCTCTAAAGAAGATATTCAGGCAGCCAACAGATACATGAGAAAATGCTCTCGATCATTAGCCATTAGAGAAATGCAAATTAAAACTACGATGAGATTCCATCTCACACCAGCAAGGCTGGCATTAATCCAAAAAACACAAAATAATAAATGTTGGAGAGGCTGCGGAGAGATTGGAACTCTCATACACTGCTGGTGGGAATGTAAAATGGTACAACCACTTTGGAAATCTATCTGGCGTTATCTTAAACAGTTAGAAATAGAACTACCATACAACCCAGAAATCCCACTCCTAGGAATATACCCTAGAGATACAAGAGCCTTCAAACAAACAGATATATGCACACCCATGTTTATTGCAGCTCTGTTTACAATAGCAAAAAGTTGGAAGCAACCAAGGTGTCCATCAACGGATGAATGGGTAAATAAATTGTGGTATATTCACACAATGGAATACTACGCATCGATAAAGAACAGTGACGAATCTCTGAAACATTTCATAACATGGAGGAACCTGGAAGGCATTATGCTGAGCGAAATTAGTCAGAGGCAAAAGGACAAATATTGTATAAGACCACTATTATAAGATCTTGAGAAATAGTAAACCTGAGAAGAACACATACTTTTGTGGTTACGGGGCGGGGAGGGAGGGAGGGTGGGAGAGGGTTTTTTATTGATTAATCAGTAGATAAGAACTGCTTTAGGTGAAGGGAAAGACAACACTCAATACATGGAAGGTCAGCTCAATTGGACTGGACCAAAAGCAAAGAAGTTTCCGGGATAAAATGAATGCTTCAAAGGTCAGCGGAGCAAGCGCGGGGGTCTGGGGAACATGGTTTGCGGGGACTTCTAAGTCAATTGGCAAAATAATTCTATTATGAAATCATTCTGCATCCCACTTTGAAATGTGGCATGTGGGGTCTTAAATGCTAACAAGCGGCCGTCTAAGATGCAGCAATTGGTCTCAACCCACCTGGAGCAAAGGAAAATGAAGAACACCAAGGCCACACGACAACTAAGAGTCCAAGAGACAGAAAGGGCCACATGAACCAGAGACCTACATCATCCTGAGACCAGAAGAACTAGTTGGTGCCCGGCCACAATCGATGACTGCCCTGACAGGGAGCACAGCAGAGGACCCCTGAGGGAGCAGGAGATCAGTGGGATGCAGACCCCAAGTTCTCATAAAAAGACCAAACTTAATGGTCTGACTGAGACTGGAGGAATCCCGGCGGCCATGCTCTCCAGACCTTCTGTTGACACAGGACAGGAACCATCCCCGAAGACAACTCATCAGACATGAAAGGGACTGGTTAGCGGGTGGGAGAGAGATGCTGATGAAGAGTGAGCTAATTATATCAGGTGGACACTTGAGATTGTGTTGGCAACTCTTGTCTGGAGGGGGGATGGGAGGATAGAGAGAGAGGGAAGCAGGCAAAATTGTCAAGAAAGGAGAGACTGAAAGGGCTGACTCAAGACGGGGAGAGTAAGTGGGAGTAGGGAGTGAGATGTATGTAAACTTATATGTGACAGACTGATTGGATTTGTAAACGTTCACTTGAAGCTTAATAAAAGTTATTAAAAAAAAAAAATACGCCAAAGGAAATGGATTGGATTTGGGTGCCATGTAGGCAGTTTGGTCACATAGCTATGTGGTTCAGAAACTATAATTCTTTTACTAGTGGGTAAAATTTTCCAATGGAGAACCAACTAAAAGACCCATTTGCCAATTCTAATCCTCGGGTTGGCCATAAGTAGAAGTCTGGCAACTTTCTTCCAGGTTCTTCTGGAATTTCTTTTAATAAATCAACAAGATAGTACTCAAGTATCTTCTCTAATTCAGAGACTCAAAATGCATGATTTTTAACATCAGGACAAAACTATGGAAGACAATTAAAAAAAAAAAAGATTATCATGGTGCTGGCAAAATTAGATGTCCATCTGCTAAAAAAATGAAACAGGACCCATACCTCACACCATACACAAAAACTAACTCAAGATGGATCAAAATGGATTTAAATATAAAATGATAAATATCATGGAAGAAAAATAGGGACAATGCTAGTGGCCCTAATACATGGCATAAATATAATAACGAACCATAAATAACAATGCACAAACACCAGAAGATAAACTAGGTAAGTAGAAGCTCCTAAAAATGAAACACTTAGGCTCACCGAAAGACTTTACCAAAAGAGTAAAAAGAGAACCCACAGACTGGGAAATTTTTTTTGGCTACAACACATCCAACAAGGGTCTAATCTCTAAAATCTGTAATATACTTCAACTCCTCAATAACAAGAACACAAATAATCCAGTTTAAAAAATGGGCAAAGAATATGAACAGACACTTCACCAAAGACATTCAGGCAGCTAACAGACACATGAAGAAATGCTCGCAATCACTAGCCATTAGAGAAATGTAAATAAAAATTACAATGAGATACCATCTCACCCCAACATTACTGGCACTAATCAAAAAACACAGAAAATGACAAATGTTGGAGAGGTTACAGGGGATTGGAACTCTTATGCACTGCTGGTGGGAATGTAAAATGATACAACCACTGCGGAAAACGATACGGCACTTCCTTAAAAAGCTAGAAATAGGAATACCATTCAATCCAGCAATCCCAGTCCTAGGAATGTGCCCTAGAGAAATAAGAGCCGTCACATGAATAGACATATGCACACCCATGTTCATGGCAACATTAGTCACAATAGCAAAAAGATGGAAACAATCTAAGTGCCCATCAACAGATGAATGGATAAATAGATTATGGTACATACACACAATGGAATACCATGCAACAATGAAGAACAACAATGAATCTGTGAAACAACTCACAACATGGATGAATCTGACGGGCATTATGCCACATGAGATAAGTCAAACACAGAAGGACAAATATTGTATGTGATCGCTATTATAAAACCCGAAGAAAAGTTTTACACATAGAAAAAAAAATCTTCAATGGTTACAAGGAAGGGGATGGGTGGAGAGGTGAAATCACTAACTAGATAGTGGTGGTGTTGTTGTTAGGTGCCATCAAGTCAGTTCTGACTCATAATCAAAAAAAAACCCAAACCCACTGCTATTGAGTCAATTCCGACTCATAGCGACCCTATAGGACAGAGTAGAACTGCCCAATAGAGTTTCCAAGGAGCGCCTGGTGGATTTGAACTGCCAACCTGTTGGTTAGCAGCCATAGCACTTAACCACTACACCCCCAGGGTTTCCTTCTGACTCATAGCCACCCTATATACAACAGAATAAAACACTGCCTAGTCCTGCGCCGTGTTCACAATCATTGTTATGTTTGAGCCCATTGTTGCAACCACTGTGTCAACTCACCTAGTTGAGGGTCATCCTCTTTTCCACCAATCCTCTACTTTACCAAGCATGATGTCCTTCTCCAAGGACTGGTCTCTCCTGATAACATGTCCGAAATATGTGAGGCAAGTCTTGCCATCCTTGCTTCCAGGACCATTCTGGCTGTATTTCTTCCAAGACAGACTTGTTTGTTCTTCTGGCAGTCACTCCATGGTATATTCAATAATCTTCACCAACACCATAATTCAAAGGCATCAATTCTTCTTTGATATTCCTTATTCATTGTCCTTATTCATTGTGCATGCCTATTAAGCAATTGAAAATGTCATGGTCACCTTTTAGTTAAATAACAGATTGGCTCATAAAATAAAGAATATTACCCACGAGTAATGAACTCCTTTAAAAAATCATCTATATGAGACTGAATGGTCAAAAATTACTCTAAATGAAAGATGAATAGGTAAGAGGACAGGGAAACTAGAGTACTGGAAATGGTACAACCAGAACAGAATGAATGGGAATGGTGACATATTGTAAAAAATGTAACCAATATCACTGAATAATTTGTGTAAAAATTATTAAGTGAGAACCTAATTTGCATGTGTACTTTCACCTGAAAAACAATAAAAATTTTTTTTTCAAAAGTCTGATTTTGAGTCCCTTCTTCTGTATCCCTCTGGCATTCAGTGTACACCATAATCATTGCACTACTCACCACATAATACCTATTACAATATAATAAAACTAAACCCAGTGCCATCGAGATGATTCCGACTGATAGCGACCCTATAAGACAGAGTACAACTGCCTCACAGAGTTTCTAAGAAGTGCCTGGAGGATTCGAATTTCCGACACTTTGGTTAGCAGCCGTAGCACTTAACCACTGCAATCTCTTTGAAGGCGTAGGTTATGTCTTCTCTATTCTTATATATCTAGTGCATGACTCATAGCAGTGTTTCAGCGTTTGTCGAATGAATGTATGAACATAATGTCACAGAAAGACAAAGTGTATCGGAACTGCCATCAATGATATGCCCATCCTGAACCTAACCCTGTGCTAGACACTTAGGTATTTTACTCATTTATCAAATCAACACAATGAAGTGACAATTTTACAGATAAAGATGCTCAAGTTTAAAAAGATTAAATACCATGCTCTGGCCCTAGCAACTGATAAGTGATGGAGTTTGACCTTTAAATTCAGCAGTTCTTGATTCCAAAGATCATTGTTCTCTTTCCCAAACTCTTCTGCCTCAAAGGGGTAGAAATTAACAAGATTATTCAAAAAGAGCAAGCTTCTATAGAAATGGCTAAGTATTAGCTCTGCATCCTTAACCCTCATATTTGTTATTTCTCTTTTATCCCTGTGTCATAACTACCTTTCTAACAATTTCCCACCTTTTGATATAGGATAATTTATTTGACTCATACTTGGATTCTCTCCCCTTTGAAAGCTCATCAGAATCCCATCCTTCTACTAGTTTTTAATAGACTTCAAGTACAGAGGGCTGACTAATCACAGCACTCATTTCATGGTATAGTCTCATTATTAGCCCACACAAAACACCATTCTTGTTTCATTTATTCATCCCATTATATTCCCCTAGCCTATGCCCTTCTCCCTCCCAAACATGGGCAAGTATTCTAATAGGTTTAATGTGGTTTTGTTTGCATGTGTCGTTTCAAAATGTATGTTTTTTGGTGCACATATATTTTATATTTACATAAATTATTTTTACTGTATATCTTATTCTTTTTAGTTTTTTTATGAAACACTCCATTTTAAAAATACATCTATGTTGATATGTATGCATTAATACATTGCTACATGGTGAGCATCTCATTTTCTACTAGAACCACCTGGAAACACCCTCACCTCCTGCATCTGTCCTCTTTTCCAAAGCACATGGAAACCAAATAAATGCAAAGGACATCAATTCATTGTTACTTCACCTTTCACCATTAGAGGTTAACTAAGTTATTTTAGTTGTTGTGGGTGCCATCAAGTTAATTCTGACTCATAGTAACTCCATGTGACAGGGCAGAACTGCCCATACGGTTTTCTTGGCTGTAATCTTTAGAGGAGTAAATCACCAGGTTTTTCTCCTGCAGAGCACTTTGAAACATTCGAATCTTTTTTTTTTTTTTTTGAATACTGCTAACCTTTCAGTTAGCAGCCAAGTGCTTAAACATTTTACCAGCAGGGCTTCTTATTTAGTATGTATTATTATGAAATACCTTGAATGTCCTTATACTACACATTCACGTGTTCATATTTAGGGATCTTGTTAAGATTTAGCTTGAAATACAATATACAGCCTGAGGTGGAGAAAATATAATGAATCTGGAAGAATAAAATGATATGAATTAGAATTGAGTTAGGGAGCAGATAAAAGTATCAAAATTTTTTTTTTTCTTTTTTTACTAGTGGTGAAAAATGACATTCACTTTGGAGACAAGGAAATATTGTCATTTAAGCAAGATTTGTAGATTCTTCTTATAATATCTTTAACTTCTAACCCCTTTAAAAAGTAAATTTATGGAGCACTATGATTCACTTATTTTAATTTAATTTTGATAACAACTCAACAAGCTATAGGTTATTATCTGAATTTTATCAGTAAGGAAACTGAGAATGTTGAGTAATGTGCAAAAGTCGTAGAGCAAAATCGAGGCAGAACCAAGGGTTGGATAAGCACAGGCTTTGATCAGAAATAGTCAGCTCATATTTCAAACTCTGCTATTTATCAGTGTTCTGACATTTGTCAAAGTTATCTACAATCTCTGATCCTCAGTTCCTAATCTATAGAATAAAGTCCTCATTTCCTACCTAAGGAATTGGCAGGAACATTAGCGATAGTATATACAAAGTGCCCAGCACAGTGTCTGTCACACGATTGGCACTTATTATTTATTTATTTGTTATTTATGTATTGTACACCCCCACAGCATCTGATGTTTAAACCAATACAGTTCGTCCATTTACAGGCAGTCCCTGGGTTACAAACGAAATACATTCCGAAGTGTGCCTGTAAGTGGAATTTGTAGGTAAGTCAGCACAGGTACATATGGCTCTATTTTAGCCTTACTTTAAAAAAAAAAAAAAAAAATTTTTTTTTTTTTTTTAGTGCAAGAAAAGCCTGGAAGCCTTTTCAATGACTTAAAAGTTGCACAGGCAGCAAGTGAAGGTGTTTGTGATGAAGAATTTATTTCGAGTAGGGATTCGTTCAGTAAGCCCTGATGGTGCAGTAGTTAAAGCGATAGACTGCTAACTGAACGATTGACAGGTTAAAACCACCAGTAGCTCCACGGGAGAAAGACGTGACGGTCTGCTTTCAGAGAGATTTACAGCCTTGGAAACCCTATGGGGTCGCTGAGTTGAAATTGACTTGAAGGCATTGCGTTTTGGTTTAGGGGTTGGTTCAATCCTTTCAAAGGAGGACAAATTTACATAACATTGAAGGGCAAGTACAAATAGTCCATAAGTCTGAAGTTTGTAACCCTAGGACTTCCTGTGCTTGCCTTGTTCTCTTTTTTCAATCCCTGTTGGCTTCTTGGAGCCCTGGTGGCACAGAGCTTAAGAACTTGGCTACTAACTAAAGAGTCAGCAGTTCAAATCCACCAGCTGCTCCTTGGACATCCTATGGGCCAGTTCTACTCTGTCTTATAGGGTCACTATGAGTTGGAATTGACTGCACAGCAACAGGTTTGGTTTTGTTTTTTTGACTCCCCTGTAACACCAGAGTAACCTTCCTTCTGGCCTATTGCTTTGATCACGTTACTAATTTGCTTAGAAAAGCACCACAATTAAAACCCTTCACAAACTGGACTCCATCTACTTTCCAAATTCATCTATTTCTGTTGCCTGGGTTTAAGCCTGTAACAGGCTTAATTTTTGATCGCATCTTCACTTTTGGAGCCCTGGTGGTGCAGTGGCTAAAAGTTTGCTAGCCAAAAGATCTGCAGTTCGATCCGCCAGTTCTCCTTAGAAACCCTACGGGCCAGTTCTACTCTGTCCTATAGAGTCACTGTAAGTCAGAATCAACTTACGGCAACAGATTGGGTGCACTTTTATTCATAAATTTAATGGACCAACACTCTAATCTCCCTACCACTTCTTTTCAAATTTTTATTCATTCTTCAATCCCCATGTCTTCCATGAAGCCTTTGTCTCCCCGTGCCCCACCTCCTCAACTTGCTGTGTCTGGGACAGAGCTCCTTTGAATTCTCACCCAAAGTTGTTTTTTTTTTTTCTTCTTTTCATATCATATGGCATTTACATAGAACTTCAAATTATAGACATTTGTATTCTTAACCCATTCACTCTAATTAATTATAAGCTTCTTGAAAATAGAAACTGTCTTACTTCTTGTTAGCTGCTCCACATAGTACATAAGACCTTACATATGGTTGGCATACAGTAAACATTGTTGATGATGTCAGTTGCCGTCAAGTCAATGCTGATTCATGGTGACCCCATGTATACAGAGTAGAACTGCTCCATAGGATTTGCAAGACCTTGACCTTTCGGAAGCATTCTCCAGGCTGTCATCCCAGGCACCTCTGGGTGGGTTTGAACTGCCAACCTTTTGGCTAGTAGTTGAGCATTTAACCGTTTGCACAACCCAGGGACTAATATTAGTTGAACATCATTAAATTAATAGCTTGAAGGTTTAATTCCTGGCTTGCTAGAACTATGTTCCTTAGCCTTCAATCCTCCATGTAACACATATAAAAGCAAAATCAGCTAGCAAGGAGACAGCAAGGAACAATTACTGAATAAAAAGAGTCAAACTTTCAGGAAGCAATGACAGCATTCATTTTCTTCACCAGCCAAGACAGACTCAACAAAGCAATTAAAAGCTATTGGAGTGAGCCGGGATACTTGGTGAAACACCGTTGCATAATATCTCACAGTGGCTTTAAGTCACCACAGTGCAGTGGGTTAAAGCATTTTCCACTTGGAATCCAAGGCAACTTAAAAGGATTATTGATTTTTCCTCTACTTATAAATGAGACTCACATATTAAGAGTGAAAGCTGCAGACGCAACATAATGACCTTTCCACTTGGCTTCTTTTTCCTAACATAAACAGAATCGCTTTCAGTGGTTAAGAGGATATGAAGCAGTAAATCTCATAATTGTGTGTCTCTGCACCTTGAGAGCAAAAATTAGCAGCCGCTTTTTTAATTTTAAAAATATCAGTTCTGTTCACTTAGCATGAGAAATATCAATATTTAATTGTGTGTGGGTTCTTGTTTTTTTTTTCCCCTATTGTGCTGAAAAGTCCTGTGTTTACATCACACCTCAACACTAACACACACATTCCACTTGAAACAATCACTTTATTGAAGACACAAGACCTTGCCTGACCTTGTCTGTAAGGCATAAGATTTAAAATAAACTTGTTGATTCCTGCCACGTTATCTTAAGGAGAAAGATCCAAAATTAGGAAACAGTGGGGAGGCCCATATTAAAACTGCCCCAAAACAAAAGCTGTGGGACTGATAAAGTTATTAAAATCAGATTTTGTTTTGAGCTTGTTGGATTTCAACCTGACAATTTAGTTGAGGACTTTATGAAAACGAGTTGAGGCTTGTTGGATTTCCTGCTTTTTGGTGTTAGTTTCTTTCTCAGGGATTTAAAGTAACTGCGTTTCCACTCACTTTTCACATTTTGGGGGTTACCTTTTTGAATCATTTCTGTGTATGTTTCAAGTTTTTTGTTTTTTCCTGGCTTTTCAGTGAAATCTATGATTCCCTATAAGTCTACAATGCTAATATGCTCTCCTGTGGTCATCCACAGCTACTTCAGTGAAAACAAGGACAGTTTTGTGATTTAGAAGATTCAAATAGGAGTTTCTGGGTTGCTGAAATGGTTATGCATTTGACCACTAGCCAAAAGTTTGGCCACTTGAACTGACCCAGAGGCACCATGGAAGACAGGCCTGGTGACCTGCTTCTGAAAGGTGTATAGCCTTATAAAAACTCTACAGAGCAGTTCTACTCTGTGAACATGGGTTGCCATGAGTCTGAATCAACTCAAAGGCAATTAACAAGAACATTCTCACTTAAGGACCGAAAGATACCAAATAGATAATTATTGTCTAAACATACCTGCTCCTCTACCACCACTGCCTATTGTTATGTCTGAAATTCTCCCACTGAATATCAGTTCATGTCAGTTCAACAAACATATGTTGCACATGCTATGTGAGTCATCCAGTTAGATATTAGAGTTTACCCACATTCAAAGCCCATGGAAGCAGTAATTGAGAAATCAAATGACATATTGCATTGGGCAAATCTGATCTCCTTGAAATGCTAAACACCAAAGATGTCACTTAGAGGGTCAAGGTGTGCCTGATCCAAGCAAAGGTATTTTCAATTTCCTCATAGGCATGTGAAAGCTAGACAATGAATATGGAAGACCAGAGAAGAATTGATGCCTTTGAATTATGGTGATGGCAAAGAATATTGAATATAACATGGACTGTGAGAACGAACAAACCTATCTTGGAAGAAGTACAGCCAGAATACTCTGTAGAAGCGAGGATGGAGAGACTTCATCTCATGTACTTTGGACATGTTATCAGGAAGGGCCAGATCCTGGAGAAGGACATCATGCTTGGTAAAGTAGAGGATCAGCAAAAAAGAGGAAGACCCTCAATGAGATGGATTGACACATTGGCTGGAACAACGGGCTTAGACATAATGATGATCAAGAGGGTGGCGCAGGACCAGTCAGTGTTTCCTTCTGCTGTTTATGGGGTCAGTACGAGTCAAAACCGACTCAACCGCACCTAACAACACAATTTACCCAGCATTAGTTATGTGCCAAGCATAGAGCTAAGTGACTTACATATTTTCTTTCATTTCATCCTTACAACGTCATTATGAGGTAATCCTCAGTTTCTGTACAAAGAAAGTGAGGTTCTGAGAATTGTATAACTTTGCCAAGGTCACGGGGCTGATAAGTGCTAAAGTGAGCAGGTTTTTCTGATTCCAGAAAGAATATAGGAATAGTAGGTATACGGGGCAGCCACTACCCCCAGGAATTTGATAGAACACCCATGGGAGGGAAAAATTCTGAAAGACCCTTCCACCCAAGACCTGACTGCTCTATCTGAAACTAGTCTATGAATAAGAAATTCCCACATTTAAGAGGTTGATGGCTAGGTGAAAAAAATGGAAGTAATTCTTAAAAAGTTTAAAAAAAGCCTTCAATTCTCGCTACCCAGACCCAGTGCCGTCGAGTCGATTCTGACTCATAGCAACCCTGTAGGACAGAGTAGGACCACTCCATAGAGTTTCCAAGGAGCACCTGGTGGATTCGAACTGCTGACCCTTTGGATCTCACTAGGATCCCATTTTTATAGATAAGAAAACAGGTTCAGAGAATTTTAAAATGTTCCCAAGCTTATAAACCTGGTTATGTCATTTATCCATTTGTTATGTCTCAGCTCCAAACCCACCCTTCATTGTCTACTCTCCAACAATGGAAAAAGAGCCTGTAAATATTTCTCCTTTGCAGTTGGCATGGTATTAAGCTTTGTCAGTAGAAGGCACACCGGAGTAGGAGTGTTTCTTCCTGGTTCTGGCTCCTGCAAGCTCCTGAAACATACACAGTGTGACTGAAATACCAGGTTCCTGCAACCTGGGTGGCTTCTGCGACACCCAGCTCTACCAGGGCACACAGGTTCTGCAGCACCCACCAGTCAGCAGCACATGGCAATTCCCTGTGGGTAGCTTCTACCAGCTCCCTCTTTGGGGGCATTGTAATGAAGGGGCATCAGCATGATACCTTCTATGAGAAGCTTCCCCAGACATCCCCTTGGATATCTTCACAGCAAAGTGCAGCTAGCCTAGCTTATTTCCTATCACCAGTTTCCCTAGGCATTTCCTAGGGCAGCTTTATATTGAGTTCCAAGGCACAGAACTTCTCCAGGGCAACTTTCCCAAGCATCCCAAAGAGCAGTTTTCTGCAAGTGCTGCCAATATGACACCTCCCTGTAGAAGGCTTCCCCCAGGACTCCCTGGGGTTTCTTCATAACCTCAATGAACATCTCTGCCATCCAGTGAGCCAACAAGATCTGGGTCTCAGTTTCAGGGAAGAAGGATCTTTCCTTTTTTTTTTTTCATCCTTGGAAAAAATCCTTGGGTGTAGTGGCTGCTCCTCCATCTGCTATTTCTGTATTCTTTTGTGTGGTTTTACTCCTCACTATTCTATCCCCTATTACTCCAATTTACAGTTAATAACTTTATATTAATCGCTTCCTCTTCAAATTACTGTGATTAGACCCTGACTGATACAACTGGTTAGTGGCAGACCCATTACCCAGATAACCCCACAAGAAAAGAAAAATATCTAAGTGTTCTAAAGGTTGGAAAGGAATATATAACTGTCATTCCTTCCAGAGAGTTTCCTATCTAGAAAACCCAATAGAGTCACTGGAAAATTCATTAAAGCTAATGAGAGCATTCAGCAGACCGACACCTCCTGCAAATCAACAGCATGCGTTTAAGGCATGAATATACGTAGAAAATATAAAAGAAATTAGCATTCTATTTTTACAGCAACAAACACTGTAGAGAATCTAAGAATTAACTTAAGAATTCATAAGATCATTACAGAAATTTTTAAAAATAATCTAAACCAAACCAAAACCCACTGCCATCAAGCCCATTGTGACTCAGCAACCCAATAGGGTTTCCAAGGCTATAAATCTTTAAGGAAGCAGACCGCCACATCTCTCTCCCTCAGAGCAGCTGGTGGGTTTGACTGCTGAGTTTTGGTTAACCACTGCACCACCAGGGCTCCTTAAAATAATAATAATATAAAGGATACAAAAGAACAACTTAATAAATAAAGAAAAATATATATGTTTGTCGGAGCTCTGGTGGCACAGTGGTTAAGCATTTGGCTGCTAACCAAAAGGTCAGCAGTTCAAATCTACCAGCCACTCTGTGGAAACACTATGGGCAGTTCTACTCTGTCCTGTATGGTTGCTATGAATTGGAATATACTCGACTGCAATGGGTTATACATGTTTGTAAAAGAGATCAATAAATATTGTAAGAAAGTCAATTCTCCACAAATTAAATTCAATAAAATTCTATTCAGAACCTCAGCACAATTTGAAAAATTTACATTTAAACAAAAAACTAATGATCCACAAAGTGCTAAATCATCTTTTAAAAAGCAAAGAGTGGGAATAGACATTTACATATACTGATAAATGTGAAACCAAAAATAATTAAAACAATGTGATATTGCAGAAACAGATAAGCACAGCACTGAGATAGAATGGAGGGGCCAAAAAAAAAAAAAAAAAAACACGTAGGTTTAGGAAATTGATAGGAGATAAAATTAAACCACAGACCAAGTGGACGGGAACGAGTGTTGCAGATGACTTTAGGAACTCTGGCACACTCTAAGGAGAAAAAGAAAATTAAACCCATACTGCTGAACTCATGTAAAAGGTCCAATTATATACCCAATAAAAGAAAATGTAATAGAAGATCTTTGTGACCTACGACTGAAAAAAGGTTTCAAGAAGCACAAATAAAGGGTCCTGGATGGTGTAAAGGGTTTGTGTTCTGCTAGTTACCAAAAACTTGGTGGTTTGAACCCACCTAGGGGTACCTCAGAAGAAACAGTCCTCGAGGTCTGCTTCCATAAAGATTAGAGCCAAGAAAACCCTATGAAGCAGTTCTAGTCTGTAACACATGGGGTCTGCTAAGTCACAAATTAACATCAAAAACAAAATTAACAACAACAGAAATGAAGAAAACATGATGAATTTAACTGCATTGAAATTTATATTTTTCACTCAAAAAAAGCCACTATAGAGGAAGTTAAACACACTGATTATAGACTGGGAAAAAATACTTGCAATATCTACAAATTATAGTGGATCAGTACCTGGAAAGAGGTACCTGAAAAACAGGCTAACAGAAATGGTAGAAAGCTGAATATAAATTATAGGCAACTGATAGGGATAGGCAACTTTTAAAAGGAGAAAATGGCGTATATTACAAGATACTCAAAATTACTACTCATCAGAAAAATGAAAATAACAGTGGCATACCACTTCACATCTAATAAAACGGCAGAAATTAGAAACCTAGATAATACCAAGTATTGTCAAGGATGTGGGAAAATGGGAAATTTTAGGCATAACTGATGGAGATATTAAATGAGTTAGTCAACATAGAAAGATATTTGGCAATATTTAAAAAAATTAATGTTCATGTGACTTATGGTACAATGATCCTATTCTTAGATAAATTGTTGCACAACTCTGTCAGGGAACATATACCAAGATTATCATTTAGACATCATGGCGTTAATGAGAAATTAGAAGTAAACTAGTTGTTTATTCCTAAGGAAGTAATTAAATTGGTAGATATATACTCTAGAATACTATGCAGCATCTAGAAGCAGCAAATTCATCAACAAGGAGAGATATTAAAAATATAGACTTGAATGAATATGCTAAAAACAAAATAAGAGTATAGCACAATGTCACTTAGGAAATTTTCAAAACCACTCAGGCTATAGATACATTTTAGGATAGGAATATTTGTAAGAATATATGTGAAACTCATGAGAATGGGTACCTAAGGACATGGAGAAATGGAGATCAACACAATAGACAATAGAAACACAATGAAGAGAAAGAAATGCATAGTAAATAAAAAAGCAGATCCTTGCACAACTTAATGATGACAAATAGCCGTGAAGTTAGGAATGTGATGAGCTCTGTACCAAAATTCAAAATATTAACTGAAATGAAATCAAATGATATGAAATGAGATAAGTGAAAGGCTATAAGAAAGAAAGAGATCACCTAGGGAGAGATTTATAACCAAAGGGAGGGGAGAGGGCTGATCACAACATGAGAGTTGGTAGAGAAGGAATAGCCTGTGAAAGAACCGACAAGAAATTAATTCAAAGGTAGAAGAAAAATCATCTTTGAATGGCATAGAATTCCAAAGAACAAGGGTCTACAAACTACAGCCTGCAAGCCAAATCCAGTCCTCTCTTGCCAATGTGTCCTCCACCTGGTTTTCGACATCTTTAAATGTTTGAGAGGGAAAAAAAGAGGAATATTTTGTGACACATAAAAATATGTGCAATTCAAATTTCAGTGTCCATGAATAAAGTTTTACCAAAACATGCCACATCCTTTCTTTCAAGGATTGTCTATGGGTGATTTCATGCTACGACAGCAAAGTCGTGTAGCGGCAACAGAAAACTGTGTGGTTTGCAAAGCCTCAAACACTTCTTATCTAGCCCTTTAGAGAAAAAGTTCAATGACTCCAGCTAAAGAAGAATAACTTCAAGAAAGAGAAAGTAGGCAGCTATGTCAAATGCTATTGTAAGACAGAATAATTGAGGACAAAAATAAAACTATTGGTTTTCTTAGATTCGGTGTCTGTCTTAGTTATCTAGTGCTGCCTTAACAGAAACACCACAAGTGTATGGCTTTAGCAAAGGGAAATTCATTTTCTCACAGTCTAGTAGGCTAGAAGTCCAAATTCAGGGCATCACCTCCAGGGGAAGGCTTTCTCTGTCAGCTCTGGAGGAAGGTTGTTGTCATCAATCATCCCCTGGACTAGGAGCTTCTCCATGCAGGAACCCCAGGTGCAAAGGACACACTCTGCTTCTGGTGCTGTTTTCCTGGTGGTATGAGTTCCCCTCTCTCTAGATGCTTCCCTTTCTTTTTATCTCTTGTAAGATAAAATGTGGTACAGGCCACACCCCAGGGAAACTTCCTTTACATTGGTTCAAGGGTATGACCTTAGTAACGGTGTTACAATTCCACACTAATCCTCTCTAACATAATCTAATCTTGCCTTGTTAACCACAGGCAGAGATTAGGGTTTATATCACATAGGAAAATCAGATCAATAACAAAACGGTGGACAACCACATGATACTGGGAATCATGGCCTAATCAAGCTGACACATATTTTTGGTGGGACACAATTCAATCCATGACAGTGTCTATAGAGTATCAGTTTCACATCACTAAATCACAGATATGTAAAAATATAAGCTTTTTCCCATTCAAATTAAACTTCACAAATTCTTGAGCTCCCGTTCTCAAAATTTAAGGTATACTCAGACACATTTAGATTGTGTTTTCCTCAGATGCTTTTGAGCAATCCATTTTAAGGTCCCCAGCTGTTTCCTAACAGAGGGGTGATCTAAGTCCCAGGCAGCTAATTTATCATTCTAGAATTGAGGAGAAGGGCTGTATGGTCCATAACAATCCTCTGACCTCCACTGACCTCTACCAAGATGCATATTGCTCACTGATCTTTAATGGCTGGCATCTACCTCTGCTACAGTATCTAGATTTTGATCATCAGGTTGATGCCAGGCACACTCTGTCCTCATCACATCAATCATGCTGTCAGTCCAAGTCTTCCAGTTTACTCCCAGCCCCTTTTTCACCCCTCTTTCTTGAATATTAAGAACCTTTCTAAGCTCTGTTATGTACCACACTGGGTGAGCAGAAATCTGTGACAGCTTACCCATCTAGTGACACTCTACTATGCAAGAAGCTTTTCTGGGAGCTTGAATTCTCTCCAAACTACATCGAGGAAGCAAGACACAAGTCCTTTCTGATTTTCTTTGGCCCAAATTTTAAGAATGTAGATGAAATGGGTGTCTGGGGTTGCTTAGAAACATACCCCAAGGTCTGAATCTTTTCATTTCCTCTCAAGATTCTGAAGCTTCTCTCAATTTTAACATCTTTTCCAATGAAGGAAAAACTAATTCTTACAACTTTTTTATTCTATTTTCTTATTCTATTTAATATGGTGAAATAAGGAATGAGAAAGTTGACATCACATTGAGTCCCTTTGTTGAAATTAATAAGGAAATATTATTAAAATTTTTGTTGTTGTTAGGTGCCATCGAGTCTGTTCCAAGTCATAGCAACCCTATGCACAATAGAATGAAACATTGCCCAATCCTGCACCATCCCCACAATCTCTGATATGTTTGAGCCCATCATTGCAGCCACCGTGTCAATCCATCTCATCGGGGGTCCTCCTATTTTTCAATGACTCTCTCCCAAGCATGATGTCCATCTCCAGGAACCGATCCCTCCTGACAACATGTCCAAAGTACGTGAGACTAAGTCTTACCATCCTCGCTTCTAAGGAGCATTCCATTCTGGCTATACTACTCCCAAGACGGATTTATTTGTTCTTCTGGCAGTCCATGGTATATTCAATATTCTTCACCAACACCATAATTCAAAGACATCATTTCTTTTTTGGTCTTCCTTTTCCATTGTCAAGCTTTCACTTGTGTATGAGGCAATTGAAAGTACCATGGCTTGGGTCACATGCATCTTAGTCCTCAAAGTAACATCTTTGCTTTTTAACACTTTAAAAGGAACATCTGTGATTATTTGATTTGACTGCTGTTTCCATGCTCATTGATTGTGGATTCAAGTAAAATGAAATTCTTAACAAATTCGATCTTTTCTCTGTTTATCATGATGTTGCTTATGAATCCAGTTGTGAAGGTTTTTGTTTTCTTTATGTTGAAGTGTAACCCATACTGAAGGCTGTGGTCTTTGATCTTCATCAGGAAGTGCTTGAAGCCCTCTTCACTTTCAGCAAGCAAGGTTGTGTCATCTGCATATCATAGTTTGTTAATGAGTCTTCCTCCAGCCCTGATGCTGCATTCTTCTTCATATAGTTCAGCTTCTAGGATTATTTGCTCAGCATGCAAACTGAATAAGTATGGTGAAAGGCTGCAACGCTGACGCACACCTTTCCTGAATATAAACCATGCAGTATCCCCTTGTTCTGTTTGAACGACTGCTTCTTGATCTATATATAGATTCCACATGAGCACATTAAAGCTTTCTGTAATTCCCATTATTTGCAATGTTATCCATTTTTTATGATCCACACTGTCAAATGCCTTTGCATAGTCATTAAAACATAGGAAAACATCTTACCAATATTATCTGCTTTCAGCCAAGATTCATCTGACATCAGCAATGATATGCCAAGTTAGAAGTCCTCTTCTGAATCCGGCTTGAATTTCTGGCAGTTCCCTGTTGATGTGCTGCTGCAGCCACTTTTGAATGATCTTCAGCAAAATTTTACTTGTGTGTGATATTAATCATATTGTTTGATGATTTCTGCATTCCATCGGATCAATTTTCTTTGCAATGGGTACATACATGGATCTCTTCAAGTCAGCTGGCAAGGTAACTGTCTTCCTAATTTGTTGGCATAGACAAGTGAGCTTTTCCAGCACTGAGTCCCTTTGTTGAAACATCTCAACTGGTATTCCATCAATTCCTGGAACCTTGTTTTTCACCAATGCCTTCAGTACAGCTTAGACTTCTTCCTTCCGTTTTTGATCACATGCTACCTCCTGAAATGACTGAACATCGACCAATTCTTTTTGATACAGTGACTCTGTATTCCTTTCATCTTCTTTTGATGCTTCCTGCATCATTCAATATACGCCCATAGAATCCTTCAATATGGCAACTCGAGGTCTGAATCTTTTCTTCAGTTCTCTCAGGTTGAATAATGCTGAGTGTGCTCTTCCCTTTTTGTTTTCTAACTCCAGGTCTTCTGTACATTTTATTATCATACTTTGTCTTCTCGAACTGCCCTTTGAAATCTTCTCTTTAGATCTTTTACTTAATCATTTCTTCCATTTACTTTAGCTACCCTTTTTGTTCAAGAGCAAGATTCAGAGTCTCTTCTGACATCCATTTTGGTCTTTTCTTCCTTTCCCGTCTTTTTAATGACCTTTTGATTCAGCTCTGGAGCGCAGTAGTTAAAGCACTGGGCTGCTAACAAAAAGTTGGTGGTTCAAACCCACCAGCTGCTCTGTAGAGGAAAGATGTGGCAGTCTGCTTCTGCAAAGATTTACAGTCTTGGAAACCCTACGGGACAGTTCTTACTCTGTCCTACAGGCTCACTATGAGTTGAAATTGACTCTACGGTAGTGCATTTTTTGGTTTGGTTTTTGCTTTCTTCATGTATGATGTCTGGTCTTAGGTCATTAGTGTTTAATATGTCAAATTTATTCTTGAGATGGTTTATAAACTCAGGTGGAATATCCCCAAGGTCATACTTTGTCTCTCACAGACTCGTTTTAATTTTCTTCAGCTTCAATTTGAACTTGTGTATGAGCAACTGATGCTCTGTTCTGCAGGTGGCCCCTACTGAGCTTTTCCATTGTTCCTTTCCACAGATGTAGTCAATTTGATTCCTGTGTTTTCCAGCTGCCAAAGTCCACGTGTATAGTCACCATTTATGTTGGTAAAAAAAGGTATTTCCAGTGAATATGTTGTTGCCCTTGCAAAATTCTGTCCTGTGATCTCCGCCATCATTTCTATCACCAAGGCCATGTTTTCCAATTACCGATCCTTCTTTGTTTCCAGCTTTTGCATTCCAATCCCAGTAATTATCAATGCATCTTAATTACATGTTCAATCAATTTCAGACTGTAGAAGTTGGTAAAATCTTCAATTTCTTCATCTTTGGCATTAGTGGTTGATGCGTAAGTTTTAATAAGACTATTAACTGGTCTTCCTTATAGGTGTATGGATGTTATCCTATTACTGACAGCATTGTACTTCAGGATAGATCTTCAAATGTTCTTTTTCACAATGAATCTTCAGCTTGTTATTGCCAACAGAATAGGCCATATTATTATCAGATTCAAAATGGCCGATATCAGTCCATTTCAGGTCACTAAAACCTAGGATATCGATCTCCAAGTGTTTCAATTCATTGTTGACAACTTCCAATTTTCCTTGATTCATACTTTGTACATTCCATTTTCTGACTACTAATGGATGTTTGCATCTGTTTCTTCTCATTTTGAGTCATGCCACATCAACAAGTGTAGATCCTGAAAGCTTTACTCTACCCATGTTATTAGGATCAGCTCTACTTTGAGGAGTCAGCTCTTCCCCAGTCATATTTTGAGTGCTTTCCAACTTGAGTGGCTCATCTTCTGGCAATATATCAGACAGTGTGCTGCTGCTATCCATAAGGTTTTTACTGGGTAATTCCTTTTTCTAGCCTGTCTTAGTCTGAAAGCTCCTTTGACACCTGCCCACCATAAGTGGCCCTACTAGTATTGAAATATCAGTGACATTGCTTCCATCACCACAGCAATATGCAAGTCACCACACTACAGCAAACTGATAAACTATAAATTCAACAAATAAATGAAATTAACAAATTTCTTAAAAGACACAAACTACCAAAACTCACTCATAAAGAAAGAAGTTCGATAACCATATATATTAAAGAAATTGATTTTTTTAGTTAACGATCTTTCCCTATTGAAAAATATGATTCCACTTAGCTTCACTGGTGAATTCTACCTAACAATTAAGGAAGAAATAATACCAATTTTAAACAAACTCTTCTAGAAAATGAAGAGAATGTAAGACCCCTGAGCTATGAGACCAGAATTACTCTGATACTAAAACTAGATTACATTACAAGAAAAGAAAAGAAAAAAAAGACCATATTCTTCATAAGCATAGATGCAAATATTCTAAACAAGATTTCAGTAAATCACATCCAATAATACATCATTACCAAATTGTGTTTATTCCAGGAGTGCAAGGTTGGTTTTATATTAGGAAATTAGTCAGTATAATTTATCACATTAACAGACTTAAAAAATAAAAACCATATTATCATCATAGTAGACTCAGAAAAAGAATTTGGCAAATTCCAGCATCCATTCCTAACAAAAACTCTTCTTAAGAGGGATATAAGGGAACTTCTTCAAACTGATAAAAGTCATTTACCAAAAACCTACAGTTAACATCATACGAACAAATCTGTCTTGGAAGAAGTACAACCAGAAAATTTCCTAAAAGCAAGGATGGTGAGGCTGCATCTTACATACCTTGGACATGTTGTCATGAGGAATCAGTCCCTAGAGAAGGACATCATGGTAAAGTAGAGGGTCGTCAGAAAAGAGAAAGACCCTCAATGAAATGGATTGACACAGTGGCTGCAACAATGGGCTCAAGCATAACAATTGTGAGCATGGCGCAGGGCCGGACAGTGTTTCATTGTGTGGTACATAAGCTCACTGTGATTCGGAACCAACTTGACAACACCCAACAACGACAGCATCATACTTAATAGTATAAATCAGATTAGGAGCAGAATGTGAATTGTGTTTGTGTCAGGTTAAAAACTGAAACTTTAGTTCAGATATGCTAAATTGGTTTCATCTCAAACTGCCAGTTCTGATCTACAGGTAGTGACAGCATGAAGAACTACACTGATAAGGATTCTAAGACCACATTTAGCCCTGAGAAGAAACAGTTTTGACAAAATAGCAATGTAAAGTGGTATGTCTATGTTATCCTTGCTACACACAGTGGGATACCGCTGACAACTAGTGACCATGAGAGTAATACCAATGGAATCTAAAACTTGAGGGGACATGAAAAATTAAACTTATGTATTAGAAAGAACATACTGATAAAGGCACGCAGAATAACTCATGTAAGAGACAAAACATGAGATTGTGTATTATACACAATAATGAAGTGTCTTCCAAGAATTTAGGAAGTGAGATATACAATTCCTTGTGCCTATAAAAATCAGAGCAGAGATATGCCAAACCATATTAAAGAGACAAAGTGGTCCTTAGACAAAGATTTACAGGAACTCAATGGAGTGTTTTGTCATATCTAAAGAAATTTTTTTTTCATTAATCAAAAGGGGGTGACTATTATTATGATTATAGAAGTGGAAGGTTAAAAAAAAGGCTGTCTATATCACTCCCCAAAGTAAAGAATATTATGGACCATGAAAAGAATTGGCTAATGGTGGTGACAGCTATGGCGCTAAAGGTGATATGGATTTGCTAGACTGCCATAGCTCTGTGACACTAGCTGTTATAATCTTTTGACCAACTCCCCTTGCTCTGATTCTTTTCTCACCACCAAATTTCTGATTATCTTTTGGTTTGCATGTGACTTTTCTTTAGGGAAAGAATGTACTGACCAATTAACTCTGCCTCTGGTCTGACCAACGTTTATTACTGGTTTTAAAATTGGCATTAAGTTTTACATAGTCATTTATTATGCATCTGGGTAGTTAAGCTCAATAAATAAATAAATAAACTAGTTGCTGTCAGCTCAGATCCTACTCATGGTGACCCCAAGCATCTACCCAGAGTAGAATCGTGCTCCATAGGGTTTTAAATGGCTGATTTTTTAGAAGTAAATCTCCAGACCTTTCTCCTGAGGTGCCTCTAGGTGAACTTGAACTTTCCAGCAGCTGGGTATTAACTGTTTGAAACAAATTAAGATCCAGACCAAAGCTGTCTGATTTCTACCTGTATTAACTCTCATACTTCTAAGACTACAAGAGCTGAGGCACTACCCTGAACTGTAATGGCTAAACCAATTACTAAACCAAGTGCTTTCATAGATACCACCACTGCGGGAATACATAGATCTGTCTCACTGTTTACCTTTGAACTGTAGCAAACAACGTAACACTTATTTGTTCCATTGCAGCATAAAGAAGATAAGGGCAGAGGGTTATATTTAAGCAGAGTAAGTATCCTAACACTAATTTCATTGCCATATACCTAAACACAAATAAATTTGTGTTGTATAACACGAGTAAGAATAATACAGCTATTATGTTTAAAAAAATAAAAACTTTTGTCATAGACACCTATATTTTAGAATTAAATTGACTGTGATGGAAGATTTGAATCATTGCTTAAAATTCTGATGACCTGATGAAATCTATTTCACTTTTCTGCTCCTTTTAGTATTAAAAATGGTATAATGGCGTAAGTTAAATATTTTTTAAAAGCTCTATTTTAATATAATTGTCCATGTTGTGTTGATTTTTAAACAATTTTAACACTGACATAACTCTGTAAAAATATTAAACACTTAAATTGTTGCCTCCTTTAATAGATTTATTTTATCACAAATAAAACGTATTTTTGCAAGTCCACCCTTCATTGACTCTCTTTTATTCTTGACTTTCTTAGGGCCTTTAAGGATATGTTCTCATTGATGCCTTCCACGTATTAGTCCCTTTCTAATTTTTCTGAAATTAAAAGAATATATATGTGAATAATATCAGGCAGGCTTTTGGCATTTCTACATTCCGAAGCTTACAAACGTAGTTCAAGATAACAAGCTGCCAGAGACTACAGGGGAAACAGATAACAAACATTGAGTGTGCCAAAACAAGTTGTTGGCCATCAGTCATATTGACATAATGTGCACACACTGAGAGACATAACAGCATTCTGCTAAATAATCCCGGGGGAAAAAAAAGGGTAAAAGCTTAATAGAACAATTAGTGAGATTTTTTCCACCTAGTTGAAGCCTGGTTACAAAACAGCTCCTCGGTTTGGAGGTCTGATTGATTTTGACTCATTTACTCTAAGTGTTGCTAGCACAGTAACTGGAGAGTGAAGTATAGACAGTTTGTTTAGTGAGTGATGACCCACAAGGCAATCCTGAAACAATGCAAGGGTGATAAATTAATAACTGGCACACTTTCATATGAGAAATAAAATTTTTATTATGCTATAAATGTCATAATATAATTTCTGTCAGGAAATTTTGGAATAAAAGTAAAATTTTTAAATCCTAATTTAAGGAAATTTGTGCACATTCTCTCTCTCTGCTCTTTATCAATAAATCTACATGTATCCCCTAACTTAAAAAGAGTTCTCAGAAATAAGAAAAAGACTAAAGATTAAAGAAGAAAACTGGTCTCATATCCTGTCTTGAGGGAAAAATATTCACCTCAAAGGCAGTTTTGTAGTGGTAGACAGTACCAATATTATTTCAGAGGTACTTGCCTGATGAGCTAGACGAACTACAGAGGGGTATCTACACCATTGCACCAATAAAACTGACAGTTTCTGATTCAATCAGCAATTAGCCCTGGTAGCATGGAGTACAAGCTTAGGGTCAACAAAAATACATACAGAAAAGTTATGTCATAACATGATAAGATAGAATTTAATCAGAAAATAATGCATTTTACATGGCTGGGATTTCCTCCATTTAATTCCTGAACTAAAAGTTCAAAAGTTCCACTGACCAGCTTAAAACCAGACAGCTGAAAATTCCATCTAGATGCGTCACTGCGCTGCAAATTCATCATGCTGAAAATTGGATTCATCGTATTTCATTTTAAAACTATTTTGAGAATATACTCTGTCAAAGCAATATGAATTTTCCCTCTCTCCATTCCTACTTCCCCTTTCAGAAAACATAAATCATAAGACAGTTGACTTAACGCTAAATATTTCTAGTTACTATATAAACCAACGTTAGCTGCTTTATCAAATGCTTTTATATCATCTTCGTGAGTATGGACATTAGTCAGCAATAATTGCACCAAATAACCTGTTAACTTGGCCAGGGGCCTTTGTCTCCCTCTAAGCCTCCTTGTTTCAGAAGCTTCCCATATCAGTACAACACAATATCTGCAAGCTTCTCTGTTTGTGAAATCCTATACAATGGCTCTCTGTAGTGCCAGGATGTTTATTGACAATAAAGGAACCCAAAGGCATGTAAATATTGTTCTTGGAAAAGCAGACTTTCACTTCTTTCATAATTATTCTTTGGTATGACTGATAGTACACAGGAAAATTACTGCTTTACAATACATACCTCTACAAATTGTGAAGGTATTTGGGTTTATATCCAAAGGAGACAGAAAGAGAATGAAAGATGTTTTTACTGATGAACTCAGAGCATAATCACTAAGGACAATCCTTTTTTTCCTCCCTTATTTCTACCACCTAAACCTATTATAATTCTCTGTCTCTGAACAAACACATGCGCGCACACATGCACACACACACACGGAAGGGTGAGCGGGGAGAGAAAAGTAGATACCTTGCTTTTTCACTGGAACTTGAAATAGTTTTACTCTGTTTAAGGCCCATGATACTTTACACATTGAAATGATGTAGTCTTTTCCTAGTTTTGTTTCTTCCATTCTGCTTCAGGATGAGTCAGAACCGTGAATATTCACAACATTCTGACCAAGATCTTAAAAAACAAAGGAAGAAGAAGAAAATCTTATCTCTGTAGGATCCGCTTGCTCTTCCCCAAAATCAATTCAGTGCTACTGAGAGATGAAAAATTATTTGGCAAAGCCAAATGTATCACTACCTGACTTTTTTTCCCCTTTGAAGAAGGTTTTTCAGAAGAGGAGAGATTCTAATCCTTGGAAATCTATTAACACATATCAAAATGCCAGCAAAAATAGTGTTCTGAAAATACTTAGCATATTTTTATAATTAGTATACTATGTTTTGAAAACTACTTATGCACCAGAAGAATTAATTTTATATACTTCAAGATTGTTTTTATTCATCTCTACTGATCATACTCCTAACCTGGAACTACTTATCCAAAAACTGTTAACCACTGTTGAGAGAAATAGGATGTCCCTGGGTGGTGCGAATGGTTAATGTGCTCAGCAGAACACTGAAAAACTGACAGTTTAAATCCACCCAGAGGCACCTTGGAAGAAAGGCCTGGTGAACTACTTTTGAAAAATCAGCCCTTGAAAACCTATGGAGCACAGCTGTATTCTGACATACATGGGGTCACCACGAGTTGGAAGCGACTCAGTGGTAGTTGGTTTTTACTGTACAGGCTAAAGTAATAAAGGAACTACAAATTTCATCAACTTAACAAAATTGAAGTTTATTTCTCAGTCATATCACAGTTCAAGGTGTGTGCACCTGGTTGGTGGAGGCTCTTCTTTACCCTGTAACATAGGGACACAGAGGCTTTTTACATTGTGACTTTGCTATGTTCTAAGGACTTCAACATTATTACCTGCTTCTAGATAGTACAAGAGAAGCACTCTTGCTTCTTAAAATTCTTGGCCTAGTTGTTAAACACATCATTTCCACTCACGTTCTACTGAGAAGAACTATCTGCAAGGCCACACCTAGCCTCAGGGGTGGCTGAGAAATAAAGTCCCTGGTTGGGGATTATGAAAACATCATTCTTCACTTCAGGAGGGTACATAAATTTTGGTGGTCTATAAGCTGCCTTTGCCACCATTATGCTCATGTGAACATAAAAGATTCAATCAATAAACCCTCAAAACTAGACAAATAAGCAACATCATAAAGAAGGGAGAACAGACTGAGGTTTTCAAGGATTTCATTTTACTTGGATCCACAATCAACACCCATGGAAGCAGCAATCAAGAAATAAAAAGACACACTGCATTGGGCAAATCTGCTGCAAAAGACCTCTTTAAAGTGTTGAAAAGTAAACATGTCACCTTTAGGACTAAGGTGCACCTGACCCAAGCCATGGTGTTTTCACTCGCCTTATATGCATGTGAAAGCTGGACAATGAATAAGGAAGACTGAAGAAGAATTGACGCCTTTGAATTGTGGTATTGGTGAAGAATATTGAATATACCATGGACTAACAAAAGAACAAACAAATCTGTCTTGGAAGAAGTACAACCAAAATGCTCCTTACAAGCAAGGATGGTGAGACTGTGTCTCACATACTTTGAACATGTTATCAGGAGGGATCAGTCCCTGGAGAAGGACATCATGCTTGGTAAAGTAGAAGGTCAGCAAAAAAAGAGGAAGGCCCTCAATGAGATGGATTGACATGGTGGCTGCAACAATGGGCTCAAGCATAACAATGATAGTAAGGATGGCGCAGGACCTGGCAATGTTTCGTTCTGTTGTGCATAGAGTCACTGTGAGACAGAAGGGACTCAACAGCACCTAACAACAACAGGAAATCAATTGATGAATTTGTAATAATAAAGTAACCATTAAAACTGAAGGGAAAAAGAAAGGAGAGAAAAGAAAAACTTTTCTAAAGTAATTGTCTTTCAAAATGAGGATAGTATAAATAATGACTCAAGAAAAATATATTTATTATTTGCACTGCAATGATATTTTTAGCCTGGGTTCCCCAAAACTGAGCCTGAGGCTAAAGCTTGTGTGCAGATAGTTTACCTAAGAATCTCAGGAGTCAGGAATTTCAGGAATCAGGAGCGATGAAAACAAAAAGTGGGTGAAATAGGGAAAGAAGGAAAGCAAATATAAGAACAGTTCATTGAGCTGGTGACTAAAACTTAATTCCTGTGGAGTTTCTGAAGAGCATTAGGGAAGCTATTTTGCATTATTCACCCAGGGAATGACATGGGAAGACATTTATGTATCCACTCTCAGCCCCATTGGTAGAAACCAACAATTGTGTTCTATCGAATGTCAACACAATCAAGACTGATCAAAAACAAGAGTTAATACAGACTTGGGGTAAATGAATGTGTACACTTGTCCTTTCCATGTGAAAGCAAACTACTTTCAATCCTCTCTATTGATTAGCATTAAGAAGATTGCATTCACTGATCAATAGCTGCATACCAAGTACAGGAGGTTGTATTTATATTTTCTAATAAAGATACCATACCCAGCAAAGAAACTGAGAGTGGGGTACCATTTGATTAACTTTAGTTATCCCGTCATAATCTGTCATGATCAATTTGTGTTTGCAGGGGCCATAGCAGTGAATTGAATGGAGATATAATGTTGCCAATCCCTCCCCACATGATCCTTTAAATCTTTGATGGTGGCACTAATCTATGCAATTCCTCTGAGAGTGCATTATTCGTTCTGATTTACTATCTTTGCTAGTAGATAGGAAACAGATTAAGGGGCATCCACTTGACCCTTTCTACACTGATGGCTCTTATTTGATGTCAGGAAACGAATCTGAGGATTCTTCCAGTCATAAAATAGATGCTCAAAAGCCAGGGAAATGACCCCAGGGTGGATACATCAACCATTGAATTCAAAGAGAATCTGGCTTGAACCCGAACTCCCACTTATTTCCTGGTCTCCATAAACCCCTATATATCCAGAAGACCATAGTGGTGTTTTGGGTTCTCTGATGTTAGTGTCATCTCAGATTTGTAACCAAACAATCCTCAAAACATCTGGGTGTTTCACTGTCTCCCGAGTACAGTTACCCTGATAAAGAGTTGCAGGCATTCCGGGGGGAAATCAGAAAAAGATTTCTCAAATATTTTTGTGTTTGTATTGTGAAAACCTTTCTCATCATGGTCTGGTGTTCTTTTCAACCAACGGACTGTGGGTCTGTGAATTGACTTAAATCTGGAAACTGGATGAGGAACTGTGATTTTTCTATTGCAATGTCTGACTTCAACCTTCCGCTCACCAGATACTGTATTTTTGCTGCTTTGTAAATTCAAGTCATGTAGCATCCTATTTGGCTGTCCATCTCTCATGCACTGTGGAACACCACAATCTATTGGCTATCTCCTGAAATCCATATGGGACAAAGCACCTTGATTGTTTTCCTCTAGCAGGCAGATTTTTTGACAGCATAGAGAATTTAGGGAAATCTAGGTGTACAACATCCTCAACCCTGCTATTTTCAGTAATTGTATCTAACTTGTCTCTGCTGCTTAAGTGCCACAAGCTAGCTTCTGTCATTCGTGACTCCCATTATCCTTATTGATTCTGGGAACTCTAGTCTCCTAGCACCATATTCTTATTCTCAGCCCCTATCTACAGAGGATTACTAACACTGAGATTCTCCAAGATGCTAATACCTTCCTCACTAGTACATTTCTTATTGCTTTATTGCTGTTGTTAGTTGCTGTCAAGTCAATTCCAACTCATGGCTATCCCATGTGTGCAGAGTAGAACTGTTCCATAGAGTTTTCAAAGTTGTGACCTTTCATAAGCAGGTCACTAGGCCTGTCTTCTGTGATGCCACTGGATGGATTGGAACCGCCAACCTTTCAGCTAGTAGTTAAGCACTTCACTATTTGTGTTACTAGGGACTCCTCTTATTATGAAACTGAAGGGAATGTCCACCATTTAAATGAAGGGATTGGCCACTGGTACCTACTGGGAAACATAGCCAGCTGGTAGATTCTCTGGGTTCACATAATGAAACTATTCAAAACTCCCACTTCCCTGAGCCTTCTGGCCCTTCCTTAATTGTCAAAGCAGTCTCATTTGTGGACTTCTAAAAACTATTATTTTATTGGCCATTTTTATGTCCAAGCTTCAAGGAGCCATTCCAGAAGCACATTTGAACTATCTCCTTGGTATCCTTATTGGAACATTAAAACCTGGTTCCATGTTAATAGATTTTTCCCAATGCAGGGTTACATTATATCTTTTAAATTCTAACATCTTCAAAATCTATTCCCACATGTGTTCCTCTGGTTCCTGATAGCACACGTTAGTGAGACCTTGCAGATTCCTTGGTTTATATTTCCACTTATAATAAGAACTTTATTTTCTATCTCAGACTATGTTTAACTCTTATTATTTGGGCATGAAGGAAATGAGGGATGGCAAGGGCAGAAGTCATGGACTACAAAGCATCAAGTTTTAAGACACCAGTCTTGGGTAAGGTTTATGCAGTTTCTCTAAGCAAGTGTAGTCCATTTTCTTCCAGAATGTAGATTCTGTGCCAGCACAGAGAATTTGAGGAAACCTTATTTTTCAATATCCTCAGTCTTGCCTATCCTGATGTCTCCATCCCATGTCTCAAGCTCCCATTCCCTTCTCATCAAGGCCTTGTCTCTTACGTAAGAGACCTGTTGAGACTGTATAGTCTATATACCTCTACTACACTTAGAGGCAGGACCTGAATTTCGGAACAGCATTTTCTGTAAATCTAGGAGATGAGAATATCCTCAGAAACTGCCATCGAGGCTCTCTGGTTTTGACAGCATGTCTTGAGTTGATCATTACTGGAAAGGAGCCAGTCATTTTGTTTTTTCGATGCACCCACCACAGTTTACAATAGCTAGACAACTCCACTGTCCTTCAAATTACTGTTGCTCCTTTCTATTCAAGTGCAACAGTCTATGCATAACCCAGTGCTTCCTCTCTCCACTCTGCCTTCATTTAAATCCATCACAGGTGAGACTTAGTAATTTTTCTGCCACTGCAAGACAGGAGAAATCACTCCCCATTTTACACCATCAATAGAGTTCTTAATGCCAATTTAACAGTAAGGGTTCCAGCTCCAAAATCCCATCCTGAGAGCGTGCTTTTGAAGATCATCCCTAAAATCAATTATCTTAGCATGAGTTCTCCACAAAGTAGAGCCTGGGAGCAGGCATAGGTGCACAAATAGTTTATTTGGGAAGTGATCCCAGAAAGCAGAAGTTAGGAATACCAAACCGGACCAAACCCATTGCCATCTAGTCAATTCCTGTTAACCAAAAGGTTGGCAGCTCGAATCCACCAACCGCTCCTTGGAAACCCTATGGGGTAGTTCTACTCTGTCCTATAGGGTCGCTATGAGTCAGAGTCGACTTGATGGCAATGGGTTTGGTTTTGGAATCTTTACGGAAGCAGGCTGACACATTTTTCTCCCAAGAAGCTGCTGACCTTTTGGTTAGCAGCCCAGTGCTTTAACCACTATGCCACCAGGGCTCAGAAGTTAGGAATAGGTGTTGTAAAAGGGGGAAGTAGGAAAAGCTGATAATAGGAGGCACAATTGATTTGGCTACCTCTCCAGGTAACTGATATTCTTTTCCTGGAAAGCTTTAAGGAATGAGCTTTTTATGCATTAACTTCCAACCCCTGTTGAGCAAGGGTGGTCCTATGCCCTTAAAGTCCCCACACATCTGTGTCCTGCATACCAGTTACCATCCTGTCAATTCTGACTCATGGTGACCCTGTGTGTGTCAGAGTAGAACTGTGTTCCACAGGGGTTTCTGTGGCTAATTTTTCAGAAGTAGGTAGGCACTTTCTTTCAAGGTGCCTATGTGTGGACTTGAACCTCCAATGTTTCATATCACCCAGGGACTTTTTCCCTGCTTATGTGAGTACCAAGTGGGTTCTCTGAAGTATCAGTATGCCTTGGGGTAGAAAGTAAGAAGCAAGCATAGTTCTGAGGTAAGATACTGTCAGGCTATAACTCCATGAAGCTGGTGGAAATCTGCACAGAGCGATTTCCAGAACACAACTGGGGTAAAAGGAGGGGCTGAGAGGTTTTGAAGTGTTTCATATGAGGGGTTCAACACAGATTGCAATCATCTAAGGATTTTAAAGAGAATCAACTGAAAACATTTTAAAATGGAGAGCAGGACTGAGAGGTATGGTAGGAATAAAGAGGAAGATACCTGATTTTCATTTTATGTCCTTTCGAATGATTTGGTTATTCTTTACCACATGAATATGTTACTTTTAAATTACATAATAACAAACAAGTAAAATATGCTTCTCCTTGAGTCATTCCAACAATGTTTCCCAATTGTTTTGAATATAAAGCCTAAGCTTGGTAACACCCTATAAACAGCCTTCGGAATCTGAATTGACATCTTTCCCCAACCTCACCCCTTGCCTTTCCCTTCTTTACATCCCACATTTTATATATCATACTTGACTTTCCCCAAATGCACCATGCTATCTCCAATTTGTCATACTGTTACACATGTCAATGACTCTCCCAGAACATCCTTGTCCTCATTTTATTTCACCAATAATATAATAACAATAACATTATTAACAATATGATCTAGTTTTAATATGATAGGCATATTTCTTCATGCAATTCCTGCATGTTTTTCCAGGTACGTGTCAAAAAGAGCTTCTCCAAAGTCTGCTCATTTCCCAACTAATCTAGATTAGATAACCTTTTCTGAAGTCCCATGGAATCCTTTGCATATTTGCATGACTCAAAAAAAAAAAAATCCACTTTATTGCAATTATTTTCTTGTCTAATTCTCTCACTAGGTTGTAAATGCTGATCTCTTTTAGGATAGAGTATGTGGTATCTTTGCATTTCTAGTGCATAGCACAACATCTAGCATCCCAAAGCCTGATACCTCATATCGGTGTCAATTTTTAATTATAATGACTTCAGAGCCATCGTGAAGCTAAACTATTTTGCTTTTGTGTGTACTTAGAGTTTAAATGATTTCTTTGACCTCCTTATGTTTGCGTATATGTGTGCTTTAATCCAAGAACTACATCATTACATTTTTCTTGATGCTCATATAAACTTATTTTGATCAATATTTTTACTCTGCTTTGTTAATGCACATTGTCATAGAAGTCTCCTTGGCAATGCCTTACTATGTTAGCATTCAAAATTTCCTGCTCTGGCATCCCTAGTCATGTTTGGTAGCAATAGATTAGAATATTGATCATCTACATATGACCTAAAATTCATTTACTTTATGATCTTATTTTATAATTATTTTTCGACACCCCCAGAACAGCATGAAAATCTCAAGATTCCAATAGCCCAGTAGGAATAAATTTCTACTTTACAAGCTAGAGCTATTTCAGTCAAAATCACTTTTTATATTATGTCCCGCTATAGGTAATTACATTATTTTTACCCAGCTCTGTCCTATTAGAAAAAAGCGTTCAACTCTGCTGCCTCTGCATTACTGTGGGCATTAAACAAGAGAAAACGCAATTGCCATATCGACAGCTCTGTTCAAACTCTCATCAGAGAAGTTTGGATCATGTAGCACACTGTGTCTGAAAGCAGATATTTATAAATTGCTTTCAATTATTATACAACGCCTTTCTTCTCTCAAAAAGCTTATTCTGATAGTATTTATTCTGTGGCATTTCAAGTAATTGATTTGTTTTGCCGTGCATGTCCAGAGGCCCCGGGGCCATGGTCATGTTTTTCACAGACCTCATCAGTAATATTAACTTAGGGCAAAAACCAACGAAGATAAGCTAATGCAACCGAGTCAGAGGAACGATGACTCAGCGCCTTGTGTGTTGTTCATCTCATGGAATCTTTTTCTGTGTGCTGCAAAAATATTAAAGATATATCAGTTATTGAAATATCTATTTCTATTCCTGGCCCTATGCTGACTCAGTGACTTACTGTGGGCAAAGTAACTAAACTTTTGCAGCTGCAACACATTTATTTACTAGAAATTCTACCGTTGGCCAGAAATGTCCTAACAGCATTGTTGTTGTTGTTGTTAGGTGCTATCGAGTCGGTTCCGACTCATAGCCACCCTATGCGCAACAGAATGAAACACTGCCTGGTCCCGTGCCATCCTTACAATCGTTGTTATGCTCGAGCTCCTTTTTGCAGCCACTGTGTCAATCCACCTCATCTATGGTCTTCCTCTTTTGTGCTGACCCTGTACCCTGCCAAGCATGATGTCCTTCTCCAGGGACTGATCCCTCCTGACAACATGTCCAAAGTATGTAAGATGCAGTCTCACCATCCTTGCTTCTAAGGAGCTTTCTGCTTTTACTTCTTCTAAGACAGATCTGTTCGTTCTTTTGACAGTCCATGATATATTCAATTTTCTTCTCCAACACCACAATTCAAAGGCGTCACTCTTCTTCAGTCTTCCTTATTCATTGTCCAGCTTTCACATGCATATGATGTGATTGAAAATACCATGGCTTGGGTCAGGCACACCTTAGTCTTCAGGGTGACATCTTTGCTCTTCAACACTTTGAAGAGGTCCTTTGCAGCAGATTCGCCCAATGCAATGCGTCTTTTGATTTCTTGACTGCTGCTTCCATGGCTGTTGATTGTGGATCCAAGTAAAATGAAATCCTTGACAACTTCAGTCTTTTCTCCATTTATCATGATGTTGCTTATTGGTCCAGTTGTGAGGATTTTGGTTTTCTTGATGTTGAGGTGCCATCCATACTGAAGGCTGTGGTCTTTGATCTTCATTAGTAAGTGCTTCAAGTCCCCTTCACTTTCAGCAAGCAAGGTTGTGTCATCTGCATAACGCAGGTTGTTAATGAGTCTTCCTCCAATCCTGATGCCCCATTCTTCTTCATATACTCCAGCTTCTCAGATTATTTGTTCAGCATACAGACTAAATCGGTATGGTGAAAGAATACAACCCTGACGCACACCTTTCCTGACTTTAAACCAGGAAGTATCCCCTTGTTCAGTCTGAACAACTGCCTCTTGATCTATATAAAGGTTCCTCATGAGCACAATTAAGGGTTCTGGAATTCCCATTCTTTGCAGTGTTATCCATAGTTTGTTACGATCCACACAGTGGAATGCCTTTGCATAGTCAATAAAACACAGGTAAACATCCTTCTGGTATTCTCTGCTTTCAGCCAGGATCCATCTGACATCAGCAATGATATCCCTGTTCCACGTCCTCTTCTGAAACTGGCCTGAATTTCTGGCAGTTCCCTGTCGATATACTGCTGCAGCCGCTTTTGAATGATCTTCAGCAAAGTTTTGCTTGTGTGTGATATTAATGATATTGTCCTATAATTTCCATATTCAGTTGGATTACCTTTCTTGGGAATAGGCATAAATATGGATCTCTTCCAGTCAGTTGGCCAGGAAGCTGTCTTCCATATTTCTTGGCATAGATGAGTGAGCCCCTCCAGTGCTGCATCTGTTTCTTGAAACATCTCAGTTGATATTCCATCAATTCCTGGAGCCTCGTTTTTCACCAATGCCTTCAGAGCAGCTTGGACTTCTTCCTTCGGTACCATCGGTTCCTGATCATATGCCACCTCTTGAAATGGTTGAATATCGACTAATTCTTTTTGGTATAATGACTCTGTGTATTCCTTCCATCTTCTTTTGATGCTTCCTGTGTCATTTAATATTTTCCCCATAGAATCCTTCACTATTGCAACTTGAGGCTTGAATTTTTTCTTCAGTTCTTTCTGCTTGAGAAATGCCGAGCGTGTTCTTCCCTTTTGGTTTTCCATCTCCAGCTCTTTGCACATGTCATTATAATACTTTATTTTGTCTTCTCGAGAGGCCCTTTGAAATCTGTTCAGTTCTTTTACTTCATCATTTCTTCCTTTTGCTTTAGCTGCTTGACGCTCAAGAGCAAGTTTCAGAGTCTCCTCTGACATCCATCTTGGTCTTTTCTTTCTTTCCTGTCTTTTCAGTGGCCTCTTGCTTTCTTCATGGATGATGTCCTTGATGCCATTCCACAACTCATCTGGTCTTTGGTCACTAGCGTTCAATGCGTCAAATCTGTTCTTCAGATGGTCTCTAAATTCAGGTGGGAGATACTCAAGGTCATGTTTTGACTCTCGTGGACTTGCTCTGATTTTCTTCAGTTTCAGCTTGAACTTGCATATGAGCAATTGATAGTCTGTTCCACAGTCGGCCCCTGGCCTTGCTCTGACTGATGATATTGAGCTTTTCCATTGTCTCTTTCCACAGGTGTAGTCAGTTTGATTTCTGTGTGTTCCATCTGGCAAGGTCCATGTGTACAGTCTCCGTTTATGTTGGTGAAAGAAGGAATTTGCATTGAAGAGGTCATTGGTCTTGTAAAATTCTATCATTCCATCTCTGGCATTGTTTCTATCACCAAGGCCATATTTTGCAACTACTGATCCTTCTTCTTTGTTTCCAACTTTCACATTCCAATCACCAGTAATTATCAATGCATCTTGATTGCATGTTCGATCAATTTCAGGCTGCAGAGGCTGATAAAAATCTATTTCTTCATCTTTGGCCCTAGTGCTTGGCGCATAAATTTGAATAATATTTGTATTAACTGGTCTTCCTTGTAGGTGTATGGATATTATCCTATCACTGACAGTGTTGTACTTCAGGATAGATCTTGAAATGTTCTTTTTGACGATGAATGCAACACCATTCCTCTTCGAGTTGTCATTCCCAGCACAGTAGACTATATGATTGTCCAATTCAAAATGGCCAATACCAGTCCAATGCAGCTCACTAGTGCCTAGAATATCGATGTTTATGCATTCCATTTCATTTTTGACGATTTCCAATTTTCCTAGATTCACACTTCCTACATTCCAGGTTCTGATTATTAATGGATGTTTCCAGCTGTTTCTTCTCATTTTGAGTCGTACCATATCAGCAAATGAAGGTCCCAAAAGCTTTACTCCACCCACGTCATTAAGGTCGACTCTACTTTGCAGAGGCAGCTTTTTTCCAGTCATCTTTTGAGTGCCTTCCAACCTGGGGGGCTCATCTTCCAGCACTATATCAGACAATGTTCTACTGCTGTTCATAACGTTTTCACTGGCTAATGCTTTTCAGAAGTAGACTTCCAGGTCCTTCTTCCTAGTCTGTCTTAGTCTGGAACCTCAGCTGAAACCTGTCCTCCATGGGTGACCCTGCTGGTATCTGAATACTGGTGGCATAGCTTCCAGCATCACACCAACACACAAGCCCCCACAGTAGGACAAACTGACAGACACATGGGGGCCTAACAGCATTACCTGCTAGATATTACAGTGACAAAGGATATCATATTGTAAATAAATTAAAATTCCTTGGATGGGAAAAAAAAAAAACAAAACACTGCCTTCAAGTTGATTCCAACTCATAGCAACACTATAGGACAAAGTAGAGCTGCCCCATAGAATTTCCAAGGAGTGTCTGGTGGATTTGAACTGCCGACCTCTTGATTAGCAGCTGTAGCTTTTAACCACTACACCACCAGAGGAGCAGTAACAAATCATAAAACATATCTTCCTTGAGGACCTCCGACCGCAGCCCTGCTCCAGGCCAACTTTAATGTTACTTAAAAAAAAAAAAAAAAATTTTTTTTTTTTTAACCCATGAAAATTTCTTGGATTCTGCAATAGATCTTTGCCTCAAGAGAACTTTACAGTATTGCCTGAGTTGAGACACCAATCATCAAAAAATCTTATTTAATATAATAACAGAGATTGAAACAGAAAATAGTTATAAAATCACCAATTTTCAATAAGTACTTTTCATAAGATATTACCACCGTACCTTTAATTTACAATATAAATATTTTCTATTCTTTTTCGTGAGTGGAAACCCTGGTGGCGTAGTGGTTAATTGCTACAGCTGCTAACCAAAGGGCCAGCAGTTCAAATCCACCTGGTGCTTCTTGGAAACTCTATGCAGCAGTTCTACTCTGACCTATAGGGCCGCTATGAGTTGGAATCGACTTGATGGCACTGGATTTTTTTTTTTTTTTGGTTTGCCATGAATTTAAGTATAATGTACAGATGCATTTAGTTAAATTCAGTTTGTATGAAACACTGGAATCTTAAAAAAAAAATGGAAAGATATTTAAGTCATCATTTATTTTGTTTCAGTATGAAACTAGACCCTATTTATACCCTCAATAACGTGTTCTGTTTTTTAAAATAGATGTTGTCTTGGTCATCTAGTGCCACTAAAACAGAAACACCAGAAATGGATGGCTTTAACAAAGAGAAATTTATTCTCTCACTGTCTGTCTAATAGGCTACAAGTCCAAATTCAGGGCATCATTTGCATGGGCAGGCTTTCTCTCTCTGTTGGCTCTGGAGGAAGTTCTTTGTCATCAATCTTCCCTTGGTCTAGGAGCATCTCAGCACAGGAACCTCAGGTCCAAGGGCGTACTCTTCTCCTGGCACTGCTTTCTTGGTGGTATGAGTTTCCCGTGTCTCTCTGCTCGCTTCTCTCTTTTATATCTCAAAAGAGATTGGCTTAAGACACTACCTAATCTTGCAGAACTCATCAGTATAATTGTCACTATTCTACCTTGTTATGTCATAGTGATAGGATTTACAACATATAGGAAAATCACATCACAAGATAAAATGGTAGACAGATGTCAAAAGTCCATACATTTCCTAGGAGCGTATTTTTCACTACTATGTATATCCAAACTGTCAGTGTGTCAGACTCAGAGAAGAGAGTAAAAGAGTGTGATATGTCTACATTTATTTTGTATGACTTAATGGTGATTCAATCCCATTTGAAATAAAATGCAATTAATATATAAGCATAAAATTCTATCTACCATTCTTGGTAAAAGACTCAGCCTGAATAAAAAACAACAGAATTTAATAAAAGCCTATTGTTTTGTTTTCTTTTTACTTAGTGCAATCCATTTTCTACTTTTTTCTATTAGTTACCAATTCCATGGCTTCGCCCAGGGCCAACAGCTATGCTTTGATCACATATTTCTAACAAAACTCTGCCAGTGGAGGCAATAGATCACAATGTTTCATCAGTTCAGTTCGGTCCTTACCTCTTTTTCTAATTGATCTGATGTCCTCAGGATTTCGCGTGCCAAAATGATCTGTCTATTTTGCAGTTCCATTGGCCTCAGCCAGTTTCCACAAATAGGGAAATACTTCCTGCACTAAGGCTGTTTTGCAAATGTATGGGTTTGAAAAAAGCTGAACATGGGATTTACATAAAGGTCATTCAAGACTTTTCATATTGTCCTATGTCAGCCATTTTCTTTAACAACCTTAATATTAGAATTCTTTTTTTTTTTTTTATCTTAATAGATAAAACCAAAACCAAACCAAACCCCATGCTATAGAGTCAATTCCGACTCATACCGACCCTATAGGACAGAATAGAACTGCCCTATAGAGTTTCCTTTTTTTTTTTATAGAGTTTCCAAGGAGTGCCTGCGGGATTCGAACTGCCAATCTTTTGGTTAGCAGAGTTAGCAGCCGTAGCATTTAACCACTACACCACCATTTTAATATTATTTTTTATAACTTATATTGTTTGTTTATGTTCTTGTTGTTGCTGAGAATATACACAGCAAAACACTGACCAATTCAATAGTTTCTACATGTGCAATTCAGTGATATTAACTACATTCTTCAAGTTGTGCAACCATTCTCATCTTCTTTTTTGCAGTTATTCCTCCCTCATTAACATAAACTCACTGCCCTGTAAGGCTCCTATCTAATCTTTCAAGTTGCTGCTTTCATTTTACTCCCATATAGATAGTTCTTGAAAAAGCATAATGCTCAAAGCAGACATTCTTTATTAGTTATGCTAAACCATTTTGTGGCTTTAAGAAAACTTCAGGGGATATTTTTGGTTTAAAGTTTAAAGATTATCTCAGGGCAGTTGTTTCTTAGCCTCCATGACTCCAGAAAGTCTACAGTCCATGAGATTTTGAAATTCTGTTCTACATTTTCCTCTTTTGATCAGGATTCTTCTATAGAATCTTTGATCAAAATGTCCAGCAATGGTAGCCAGGAACCATTCAGTCCTTCTAGTTTCATGGCAGAAGTGGTAGTTGTTCCAGGAGGCAATTAGCCACACATTCCATTTCCTCCACCTATTCCTGACTCTCCTTCTTTCTCTGTTGTTCCAGAGAATAGAGGCCAATTGTAGTGCCTTGGGTGACCTCTTGCAAGCTTTTAAGACCCAGGCACTATGCAACAAACTAGGAGGTTAGAACAGAAGCGCTAAACACATTATTAGGCCAATTAATTGGGATGTCCCATGAAACCATGAATAATAAATAACATTTTGATGATCATAAATTTTAACTAAGAATAGCTGTCCTAGTTGTGTCTTTTTGTCGAGTGACATTCATTTGGACAGGTGTAGACAATAAGTGTGTGGAGAGCAGGATTTTACCTGGTTATAAGTCCATTTCCGAAAGGTCACAGCCTTGAAAATCCTATGGAGCAGCTCTACTCTGCATACATGAGGTCACCTTAAGTCAGGATTGACTCAAGGGCAACTAACAACAATAACAATCTTTCAGGAACCAAAGACAAAGACCACATCAAGTTTTTTTGTGTCACAGATATCAATTCTTGGCATTCCTTGGGTTGTAGCTGCAGCACTCCAAATCTGTGCTGCTGTCTTCACATGGCCTTCTTCCATCTGTGTGTCTCTCTGTGTCTTTTCTCCTCTTTATAAGGACATAACTCATATTGAATTAGGACCCACCCCACTCCAACATGATTTCATGTTAAGTTATAATATCTTCAAGGGCTCTATTGTCAAATGAGTTCACATCAGCTCGTACCAGGTGTTAGGACTTCAACATATCTTTTTGGGGGAACACAGTTCAATCCATAATAGTGAGTAAAAATCAAAACAAAATTATCTCATTAGAGATACTATTCAGTGCATGTATTCTGCACTGAATATTACCAGATAATTCTAAAATGCCATTTGATTCTGATTCTACAGTCTGATGCCAAGTTCCATAATGGGGCTATCACCACTTTTATATATGTACTTTTCTCTAGAGCTCCACCTGCCTTCAATCTGTCCATATTTAAGAGTAAATTTTCATACTTTCATAGGTATGTTAAGTGGCTATAATAGCTTTATCATACTGGGCTCCCTTGCCTTCATTCCTACCCATGATTCCTGCTCATTGTGGTAAGATGGGACATGATCTGGCGTCTGAGAGTTTAGTCACCAGACTTGTTGAGCAAAATCTCTAAAACTAACTCCAGATGTTACCCACAAAAATAAATGAATAGAAAAAACTCAGCAACCCTGTAAACAACTATCCATTTAAATCTTCTTTAATAAACTTTCAGGAAAATTTAAGTATAACTAAAAGACATGAGAAAGAAATGAAGATTTGAAGAGAATTTCATAACACAAAGCAAGGGCATTGAGAAAAGGGCATATGCCATGGAAAATATCACCTTACTGTATGCAACTTTTTATATTTTACTGTGCTTCCACATTCATTATTTCATTTAAACTTCTCTGTAAATCTGTGCGATAAGAAGTCAAATATTATGATCACCAATCCCAGACAGTTACATGATTTGTCCAAGGTCACTTAGCTGGGCATTCAAATCTGGGTGTTTCAACTTCCAGCCTAGTGTTCTTTCTACCAGCCCAGATTGCATGTATGAAATATCCTGTGAAAGACACTGTGAAGATCTCTTCCAAGTTTCACATCTACTCATTTTAATTAATGACCCAAACAAATGCCCTGTGGCTTTTGTTCTCATGAAGAGCCAAATGTGAAAGAGTTTGATGTCTAAATCAAAATTGTCTTTGAGCAATTTTTTTTTTTTTTTTAGTAGCAGGGGCTTATAAACATATCTTTATCTCAAAAACAAATTGTCCGTTTACCTAAAATAAAACAGCCAACAGGGTTAAATTTGATTTGGTAAAAAAAAAAAAAAAATAGAACTTCTGGGTAGGAAGTTTTTTTTTTTTTAATCTGGAGAAAGTTTTTTTGTTTTTTTTTTTCCATCAAGTAGTTAATTCTAGTGAGTTCCAGATGTCGTATTTTTAAAAGGAACTGTTCTCATACTTTTTTCTACTAACCAAAGAAAACTTTTCCCTCTTTAAGTAAATTTGTTATATTTCTTTTAGCTTTTATCCTGCGGTTTGCTATCATTTGTATCTTTTTTTTTTTTTAAAAAAAATGACTATTCTCCTTAATTTCTTATTAAAGAACTCAACAGAAATAGATAAAAACGACACCTACAAAAGAACATTTCTGCTCCTGGGCATCATGAAATTTCAAATTTAAACTTGGAAAAATACCTGAAGCAAGCCAAAATGAGCACAGAGCAAGCACAATGCCAAATGTTCTCTCTTTTCTTTCTTTTTTTTTTGGACAGGGGAGAAGATTTGTTTCGTTTTGTTTTGTTTTACATTTGGTCAGCTGGCACACTGCACAGTAACTTGAGATTTTTTTCCTCTCTTTCTCCTTTCAGTTGCTTTTAGATGTGCCCTAAATTAGCTTTGCTTTATGTCTTGAAGGGAGTTGGCCTCCATTCCCTAAACAGAACAATAGTTTCTCTTGGATGAGAGTGCCAGCGACATATATTATCTGTCCTGTGCCCAGCAGGAACATTCCAGTGCCTGCTTAGAAAAATTAGTACCGTGGACTTTTAGATTGGGGAGGGGTGGCTACCTTCTGTTGTCATCTTTAATTTGTGAGAAAATCGAACTCTTTCTCTCTTTCCACGTCTCCTGTTCACCCATTTTAGACTTTTTTAGACGCTCCATTTTTTCTTCATGCCAGTCAAGAACGGGCCCATCTTTGGAATGCTTCAAGAACTGGGCACACTTAGCTTATTAATACTGCTTAGTTTGGCTCAATTCCAATTTGGCTAATTACATTCTGTTCTTCAAGAAAATCTCCTTGCATTTTTATTCGGCTATGAAAAAGATTGTTTTCAACCTCCTCTTCTAATCTAAAGCTCAGCCTTCAAAAACTCAGCACGGAACCATCCAAAGTTGCCTGAGGAGAAATGCTCTGAGTGTGCGAGAATCCAAGAGAACAGAGCCATTCCCAGAGAACAAGCTGGCCATCCCCGCACCCACTCAAAAATCAGTATTCAGTGAAAAATATACGAGTATCGGACTGCAAAAGTTTGCCTTTGCTTAAAAAAGAGATACATCTTTACCAAGAGGTAGTGATGACATATTTAAGGATCCATCCCAAATAGTATCCAAGAGAGGAAGCACTCCCTGGAAATACGTTGTATGGTGTTGGGGCTGTTTGTTTGTATGAAAAGCATCATAAAATAATCCAAAACGTTAAATTCTTGCAGTTTCCAATCTCTTCTTTGATTTTACATGTTGCATGCTTTGAATGGGTTTAGCAATCTGAAGACATTCAATGAAATATATACATCTTACCATGATGCCTTTTTTTCACTACAATGTTTATAACAAGAGCTCTGCTTTTATTTCATTTGCATAAAACAATGCGACACTTACCCTTGTTGTTTTAGCTTTATTTCAGAGGTTTCAAAACTCTTGTCTCTGCAAGATTTCCTTGATGTTAAGATGTAGGAAATTGCTTTAGGCTCTGCTGACTCAACAGTTACACATTTTTCTTCTGATGAAATATTTTGTTTGCTTTAAAACTAAATGATGTAATGCAACTTAAAACAATGTATAATTACACTAATTATGGTCTAAGGGACACATTTAGATGGTATCATACTTTATGTCTGTTTCTGTAGTATATATAGTCATTACCTATCAAGTATTCACAAGTAGATTGGAAATTTTCAAACCAACTGCCAAAAATACAAACCAAGCACTTAAAAAATGGTTAACTTCAAAAGGTTTAAATGTTTAGTTTGTACAGAACCACTGTTATAGATTGAATTATTACCTCAAAATGATATGTTGAAGTTCTAACCCTCACATAATCTTAACCCAGTGAATATAGCCTTGCTTGGAAATAAGTTCTTCCTTTAAAGATGGTATTATCTAATAAGTTAAAAGTTCATAGGGAAGTAGGGTAGAACCTAATCCATTCTGAGTAGTGTCTTATAAAGGTGAGAAAAGTCAGGGACGCTGAGTTACACAGAAGGAAGACATCCTGTGAAGATAAGTCTACGATCCAAGGAACACCACCAGAAGAGACAAGGAAGGACCTTCCCTTGAGCAGACAGAGAGATCACGGCCTGCCAAAGTCCTGAGTTCAGGGCCCTAGCCCTCAGAACTTTGAGACAATAAATTTCTGTTCTTTAGACAATCACCACAAAGTTGTAGGTAAACAAATTCATTTTGCCAGTCCTTGTGACTAGAAAGTTCCATGATTAATTATGTTTTGTGATTCATGAGCTAAAATATGTTCACAGCTTTTGTTTTAGTGTCATATTTTTACATTCTTGTTTTGTATAAATCATGTTTTGTATAGATTATTCTACCACCATTTACGTAAACTTACTGCCCCCTAAGTAAAAACTTCTCCTTTCCCCCTACTGCCCACTCCTGGTAACCACTAATAATCTTTGTTTCCCATATGTGTGCTTATTTCATATAAGTGCGATCACGCAGTATTTGTTCTTTTGTGACTCATTTATTTCTCTTAGGATGATGTTTTCAAGGTTTATGCATGTTGTGGCATGCGTTAGGATTTCATTTCTCTTTATGGCTGAGTACTCTTCCATTGTGTGTATGTACTACATTTTGTTCTTTCATCTGTTGACAGACATTTCAGTTGTTTTCTTCTTTGGCCTGTTGTGAAAAGTGCTGCAATGAACACTGATGTATGTGTGTCTGTTCACATTGCTGCTTTCAAGTCTCTTGGGTAGACACAGAGGATTGGGATTGCTGGGTCATATGGTAGTTCTATGTTCAACATTTTAAGGAACTGTCAAACTGTTTTCTAGAGTGGCTATACCATTTTATATTCCCATCGGCAATGGATGAGTGTTCTGGTTTCTCCACAACGTTGCCAACAGCTGTTATTTTCCATAGAACAAAATTCTGATGATGAACAGAAGCACCAAAGAAAGCCAGGTGGTGGAATATGAAGAAATGGAGTGTACTGAAGAACAGACATGCCAGAATGTCTACCAACCCACTGAGTCTTTAATAATTTCTCTCTCTTTTCCACTAGTCTTAGGACACTTTTTGAACTCAAAGAGTCCTAGCTACTTTATAGATATCTTGTATGTTATAATCTTGATTCCTATCCAAATTATAACTTACCAAGACTCTTACAGTAGTCCATTTTTAAGTTTCTAAGAATATGAAATGATAGACTTCTGTTCCCAAAATAAATTGTCAACCTCCCTGTGAGAGACCAGAGTCTATATAAATTGGTCCCTAACATTTTTTCTTGCATTCTCTCTGAATTTCACTGAAGAAAACAGCATCCAGTGCCACAAAAGCAATATGAGATTCTTAACCAAAACCAAATCCATTGCCATCAAGTTGATTCCAACTCATAGCAAACTTCTATAGCAGAGGGAAACTGCCCCACAGGGTTTCTAAGGAACAGCTGGTGGATTTGAACTGCCAACCTGTTGGTTAGCAGCTGTAGCTCTTAACCACTGTGCCACCAGGGCTCCATAAGATCCATAGTCTACAGAATTTTCTTAGTTATTCTGATCAAGAAACAGATTTTTCTCCTCTCCCCATACTAGAAAAATTTAACACAAAGAGCTGATTTCTACTTTAACACGTAGTACTCATTGATGAAGCTGCAGACCATTTGGTGGTTTTCTCAGCTACATATGTCTCTTAGGAATAACATCCTTTTGGCAGCAGCAAAAGCTCAAATTACAAAAGAAAATAATATAATGCCAGTGACCTCTGTTGCTAAGTGAACACAGAAACTTAGAATTTAAAACATCAAAACGTTTTAATAATCTTATTGTCACCCTATTCTTAATTTCACAAATTCACTCAGTTTTAACTACATCATTTAGCTGACTTAACACAATGATAAATGGAAATTTAAACAACAGTGCCTTTTGGGACACACTAAATTACCTGCCATGAGTGGTGTAATTATTCCAAATCCTAACTGTACAGCACGGAGTACACTTACATGAATACTCACTTGCGGGTTTTGACTCCAATTTAAATTTTTGTAACACCTGCAGCAAAATTTTCCTATTTGGATTTTCTAAAGGTAGAATGTCTTCATATAGGAGCAAAAAGTGGAGTATCTGAATAATCCCTGGAAGCCGAATCCAGAGAAGTATTCAAACGCAAACTTTCTTCATTTGTATGTGACTGAGTTTGAATCTACAAAGCTGTTTATCTTTTTTTTTTTTTTTAATGGAAAATGTGCGTATAACTATCTTTTTTGGGTCTCTGTCACTCTATCTGTGAGACATATAATATCCAGGGGCCAATTGTGGGATAATACATGGCTGAGCATTGATAAAGCAATCCCTGGGTACTCAGGTGTTCAGGTGTGTTCACGTGATTAAATTGTTTCTAGCTTATACAATTCAGCAGAGACTTTAATGGGAAGTGGAGGGTAGGGAGTTGTGAACAGCTCATATATATACCAGGATTGTGGATTGGCAGGACTCAAAATCGGTATTTTAGGGAAGGTGATGTTGTGGAAGAAGGAGTAGACAAGAGAGTAAGAGTGCTGGTCAGATGAAAAGCTGAAGCAAAATAAAATTTCTTTTAATGAATGAAAAATCAGATATGCAGTGAGTGAAAGAGCTAAGATTCTCAAGAATAGGGTAGCCAAAACCTAAATCAGAGGAGTCAGAGGTACACTGGAAAGAGGCAAGAGAGCCTGGATTACGATATGCTTTAGTCCATGGAATTAGTTACCAATAAGTTTCTTTATATGAGATTTATAGTACCCCGTGCTCTTCCTCCTTCCTTGGAATACTTTTGTGAAGGAGAAAGGAGAGGAAAGGGGAAGCTAATATTTAACATTTTTAAGTATAAGCCAGGCAAAGTGCTGTATGATCTTGTTTAATTCTCATGATGATGAAGGTTGGGAACTCTAGAAGAGTGACAAAAACTATAAAAGCTAAATAAAATTTGTAAATTTTCTGATTTCCCATAGCTTATTTTATTTGTTAGTTCCCATTTACTTTCATGAAGTGGTTGGTTTTATAGCAAAAGAAGTTTTATGATCTGAGTCATAAAATACATTGGCTGGAGAAAGACATTGCCAAAGGCAACCCAATACCACCATCAAAGGACATTTTAGATTTTGCCTGCTACAGAAATAAATAGCTAGATAATAGATAGATAAATAGGTAGATAGATAAATGAGAAAAGGAAAGGAGAGGAGAGATAAAGGAAAGGAAGGGAGAGGAGAGACAAAAGAAAGGAAGGGGAGAGGAGGGGAGGGGAGGGGAGGGGAGGGGAGGGGAGAGAAAGAGGTTGAAGGACCAAATCAAGAAAAATGGACCTGGAACTAAGACTTTGCCCTAGGTCTGAACAGTAGAACAGTCTGTGAGCTTCCTAGTAACCCATGAAGTAGACATTACCCCATATTTCTGTTGGTAATTTAGGGTCATGAAGTTTTGTGATCTGCCCAAAGGTCAGACTTCTAGCCAATAGAAAGTTGGAATTCAAACACAGTTGTGATACTCTCCAAGGCTCATAATGCTTCATCATAATGACTGGAGCATGAGAATATTATGTCAATAATGAGAAAACAGAATCATAAGAGATGGTAAAAGGAATATATAGCAAAAAAGTGACAACATACATTAATAAAACCCATGTAAAATAAATTGAAATAGAAAAGAAAAATATTCTAGCATATAATAAAACATAAAAAAAATAGCGACATAAATATTTTTTAGTCTAATGAAGTACAATTTGTACAAAAATAGATTTTGGTAAAACACCTTAAGTTAACATAGGAAAATATTTTGATGTAACAGGTTGGGAAGAACTAAATTCTGTTTTCATTGAACAGGACTTCTATTATAGCCCATTTGTATTATAGCTGAGCTTTACTGGATATATTCACTACAGTTTGGGAAATATGAAAAAACACTAGCTGAGGTTCTGATCCCTAGATTGTTATAAGATCTATGATAAATCACTTCAAGAAATGTCTGGACCTTTGTAATTTATAAAAAATGAGGCAGTTAACCTAGATCAGTGATTATTAAATATTGTTTTATTATAGACCCCCTTTTTCAAATAAATTCTTAAGTTGATTCCCAATAGGTAATGCTAATAAAATTGCAGCAGGATAAAGACTAAAAAAAAAAAAATTATTTTTCTTTCTTAAGCTTTTGGATTTATGATTTTGAGTACACATAGCCTTAAAACATGTGGAAAATGATACTAAAATGAAATGTAAGAAGATACTTCAACATTTCTCCCATTGTATTCCTTATGCTAGTTCTTGGAGGTGGTGTTTTTAAAATTTTTTTCTGGCTAATAAGTTCGTTAAATGATGAATACCGCATCTCCCTTTTGAAGAGTTATAACATGTTAAAGCATCTGTGAACTCCTGCAAAAAAAGAAATCTATTTAACTTTGTCCATCCATAAGTATCATATATGACTGCAAGACATTTTTTTTCCACCTGAAATGAATGCTCCTGTATATTTTTTAATATGGCTTACAAGCTCATGAAATTCAAGGACCCCAATATAAACACCTTGACCTATTTTACAGATTTTGAAATGATGACATCTATATGACAGCCACTGAATGAATATTACTCCTGCATATTTAAAGCTGAGTTCTATAAGCACGGGATTAACTAAGTACAAAAAAAAAAGTACAAGCCATGGCATATTTAAGTTACCTTTTAAAGGCGGAGGGAAGTTATTGATGATACAATGAATAGTTAAAAAAGCTCTTGAAGAAAAACAAATTTTAGACATATATCCTAAACTGATCCATATATACATGTATGTATATATGTTATCTCTTTTGAAAAAAAAAAAATATATATATAATACATTTTGAAAATTCTCACATTTCACCTTTTCTCCTTGGCTTCATGCTACCTAAGACCTCCTCTTATTGACTTGTCTTCTCTCCACTCAGCTTGTCCCTTAGTTAAGCACAGAAGAGAAAAATCCTCAAGAAAGAGACAATGCTAGAACCTCAGTAGCCCCTCTACCTCCACCCTGCTCCTCGCCTAGATCTGTTCATTCACATTGGTGCTGTATACTCACCAGCTCCTCTCAGCCTTACTTCCGTAACAAGAGTTTCTTTTCATCCCAAAGCCAGTGCCTTTAGCACGTCTTCTATAATAAGACAATCAGTGTAGCTCAATTCTGGTTTTCCACTGAAAAGTAGATAAATGAGCTTTAAGCCCTTTTTATACAGAGATTAACATCCACCAAGAATTGGTCAACTTTCAGCCATTTCAAGAGGTAGCATACGATCAAGGACCGAAGGCACTGAAGGAAGAGGTCCAAAGTGCACTGAAGGCGTTGTCGAAAAACAAGACTCCAGGAACTGACAGAATACCAGTTGAGATGTTTCAGCAAACAGATGCAGCTCTGAAATCACCCACTCATCTATGCCAAGAAATTTGGAAGAGAGCTGCCTGGCCAACCGACTGGAAGAGATCCATATTTGTGCTCATTCCAAAGAAAAGTGATCCAACAGAATGAGGAAATTATCGGACAACATCATTAATATCACACACAAGTGAAATTTTGCTGAAGATCATTCAAACCAGTTGCAGCAGTACGTCAAGAGGGAACTGGCAGGAAAGATAGAGAGAGAGGGAGAGATAGAAAGAGATAGATTAGAGAAAGAGAATTCTTGTTAGTTTTAGAAATGGAGTGTAAAGAAAAAATAGTACTGTTTTTTTCTATATTGGATCATGATGGAGAAAATTTTTACTTCTCAAGCATAGATGGTTGCTGTGAAAGAGGTGGGTGAATCCCTCAAAAAGAGGGGAGGGGGCTGAAATTAAGCACAGAATCCAGCACCAAAAAGTGAAAGCTTTATCACCAACTCTTCTTCTGCTGAGATTCTTAAACTGATTCTGGTACCCACAACCATCACTTTAAGAAGATTCTACATTCCTCCTGCCAGAAGACAGGATGGTTGTAGGAGGAAGTTTCTTTATTCCACAACAGTAAAAGAAAATGCATTGCTGCTATCCCAATTGAAATTGCATGATTTATTTCTCATAGGAACTTTTTAATATGTAGTGTTAAGTTATGAAGCATTGTCAACACAGTATTCTTCTGTTAGTATACAATGTGATTGAGGAGCTGACTTGTAGACTGAAACTCTGTTGTAACATGGTTCATACACTTTTGGAACACACCCTTCTCATGAAATGGGGTTTGTCTGCTCAAATTTTCAAGAAAGAAAAGCGTTGAGTTTTCTCTAATCCAGAGTAGGTTAAATATAGGAAATATTCCAGAGAATAGCAATCAAAATGATGAATGAGTTAGACAGTTCATTCATGTGGAAATATAAATGATGCATAAATTCCACAAGAAAAACTTGCTGAGATTGAAAAAAAAAAAAAGCAAAAATAGTGTGATGGTCTACAGAATTTGAAAGGCACAGACATCAAGGCTAGAGAAATAATTTAGTATGATTTAAGGGTTAGTAGTATAGATGATGAGAATATTTGCAAAGTAAAACAGAAGCTACTTCCTCTATTGAAAAAGTAGTAGAGAAAATACACCGACTTGATTACAGTCTAAGAATTCAAAACATGTGAAGATTTAGGAAAAAGATCTAAACAGTATACTCACTTACCTTAAAAGAAGCAAAACCACCTAATGAGGAGGTCAATAACAACTCCTCTACATTTTCTAGATTTGAATTTTGACCTATCAGAGTTTTAGTCTTTTATGAAAATTGAACTCAGTTGATTTATTACCAATTCTTCCTACCACTGGAAAATCTGTTGGAAACATTAATATTTGGGTAGAAAGTTGCTTGTGCTTTTCTTTTGTCAGCTAAAAAATCAGCAGATGTGTTATAAGCAGTTTAAAAACCATAATTAGCTTATTTCCAATGACAAATGAATAGCAAACCCACGTATTAATAGTCCCCAATGCTGTCCAATAGAAATATAATATGAGCCACATATATAATTTTAAATTTTCTAGTAACTGCGTTTAAAAAAGGGAAAAGAAACAGTTGAAATCCATTTTAATAATATATTTTATTTAACTCAGCGTATCAAAAAATATTATTTCAACACATGACACTAGCCACATTTCAAATGGCTAGTGGCTACCATGGGCCCCTTGTGGCCCTGTACTTGAGAGCTATGGTGTGCTACAGCTGCTAACCAAAAAGGTCAGCAGTGCAAATTCACCAGCTTCTCCTTGAAAACCCTATGGAGCAGTTCTATTCTGTCCTACTGGGTCACTATGAGTCAGAACTGACTCAATGGTAATAGATTTGGGTTTTTTTGTTTTTTAGTGGCTACCATATTGGACCACTAAAAAAATATGGTAACCACTAAAAAAAAAAAAAAAAAACATAAATCTGTTACCAGGTTTTAGTGGCTACATATTGGACTATCGACAGGGGACTGCCAGTACTTCAGGCCGGATTCAGAAAAGGATGTGGAACCAGGGATGTCATCGGCTAAAGTGAGATGGATCCTGGCTGAAAGCAGAGAATGATGAAAGGATGTTTACCTGTGTTTTATTGACTACACAAAGGCATTCGACTGTGTGAGTCATAACAAATTATGGATAACATTGTGAAGAATGGGAATTCCAGAACACTTAATTGTGCTCTCGAGTAAACTGTACATAGATCAAGAGGCAGTTGTCCGGACAGAAAAGCAGATACTGCATGGTTTATCTTTGAGTTGGAATTGACTCGACAGCAGTGGGTGGGCATGGTTTAAAGCCAGGAAAGGTGCGTGTCAGGGTTGTACCCCTTCACCATACCTATTCAAACTGTATGCCGGGAAAATAATCTGAGAAGCTGGATTCTATGAAGAAGAACACGGCATCAAGATTGGAGGAAGACTCATTAACAACTTGAGTTATGTGTATGACACAACCTTGCTTGCTGAAAGTGAAGAGGACTTGAAGCATTTACTGATGAAGATCAAAGACCACAGCCTTCAATATGGGTTACACCTCAACATAAAGAAAACAAAAACTCTCACAACTGGACCATTAAGCAACATCAGGATAAATGGAGAAAAGATTGAAGTCTTCAAGGATTTTGTTTTATTTGGATCCACAATCAATGCCCATGAAAGCAGCAGTCAAGAAATTAAAAGACACATTACACTGGGCAAATCTGCTTCAAAGGACCTTTTTAAAGTGTTGAAAAGCAAACATGTCACCTTGAAGACTCAAGTGTGCCTGACCCAAGCCATGGTATTTTCAATCACATCATATGGATGCTAAGGCTGGATAATGAGAAAGGAAGACTGAAGAATTGATGCCTTTGAATTGTGGTATTAGCAAAGAATACTGAATATACCATGGACCGCCAAAGGAATGAACAAATCTGTCCTGGAAAAAGTACAACCAGAATGCTCCCTAAAAGCAAGAATGGCAAGACTGCATCTTACATAGTTTGGTCATGTTGTCAGGAGGGATCAGTCCCTGGAGAAGACATCATGCTCGGTAAAGTACAGAGTCAGTAGAAAAGAAGAAAACCTTCAATGAGATGGATTGACACAGTGGCTGCAATTATGGGCTCAAGCATGGCAACAATTTTGAGGATGGCACAGGACCAGGCAGGGTTTCATTCTGTGGTACTTAGGGTCGTAATGAGTTGAACAGACTCAACAGCACCTAACAACAACAACCATATTGGACATCACAAAAACTAAGAGAAAGCAGAGGCACAATGTAAACAAGAAGAGTTTCTACATAGGTCATTTAAGAAACACTCTTTTAGATAAAAGGTAATGAACATAACGATTGAATTGAGCACTCTACAGGCAACATCACTGGGAACAGGAAGGAAAGCTGTGGGTACTCTGGGTGAGGTGAGGTAAGAACGCCATACAAATAATAATGAACCCTTTTCTGTGATTTGCAGAGAGGTTATTGTCTGGAATAAAAATGCTTTTCCTTATACCCTCTATAAGTGATCAATCAAAATGTATCACAACATCATAAAAACATCTTCACATTTTGGAATTGTAGTGATGCTTGTCACAATGTTGTGACAGGAAAACAAAATGTGATGAAATTATAAATAAAATGATCAATGAAAGCACTTAAAGGTAGCACTTAAAAATATTCTAGGAGTATTGAAGATGCCTAGATTTAGAATATCAGTTGCAGGTGTTCTTTCAGAAATATGCCATCATTCATTCTTTTATTCAATAACCGTATCTTTAGTATTTACTATTTACCAGGAGTTTTCCTAGGCCCTGAATGCAAAACAGGGACAAAAATAGTTGAAATTTATGCTCTCTAGGAGCAAATATTCTAGTGGAGAAACATAAATTCGTGTGTCTACCAAAACTGTTATATAGCTTCTTCCTTCAGCAACAAATCTGATGTAAATTTGCTCTCTCAAAGAGAACATATGCAGTCTAGTTGTCAGTCTCAAGAAGTCTGGAACCTGTTTTATCCATCTCCGAATCTTCCTCAGTACATAGGAGAATGTTTTATACATAATTTAATGATATTATTGAATTAAATCTAACCAAATAGGATTGAATTGAATTGGAGGGAATATCTCCGTTAACAATTAATACTGAAACTAGATAAATACATTACAAGAAAGAAAAAAACTACAGACCAATATTTTACATGAACATAGATGAAAAAATCTTCAACAAAGTGTTAGCAAATCTTATCCAACAACGTATAAGAAGATGTATACACCACGACCAGATGAGATTTACCCCAGGCATGCGTGGCTGATTCAACATGTGAAAATCAGTTAATGAAATCAAGCAAGTCAACAGGTTAAAGAAGAAAAATCATATGATCATATGAATACATGCAGAAAAAGCATCAGACAAAATCCAACATTTGTTAATGATAAAAACTGTTCACAATCTAGTGATAGAGAGGAACCTCCTCAACTTGATGAAGAATATCTACAAAAAATCTCCAGCTAACATCTTACATAATAGTAACAAAACAGATCCTTTCCCACTAAGATCAGGAACAAGGCAAGGATGTCCCTTCCCACACCTTCTATTCAGCATCATACTGAAGTCCTACTTCATGCAGTAAGACAAGAAAAGAAAATTAAAGATACACAGATTTTGGAGGAAGAAATAAAACTGTCTTCGTTCACACATGACATGATGGCATATGTGGAAAACCTAAAAAAAATCAATCAAAAATTCCTAGAACTAATAAACAAGTATACCAGGAGTGCAGGATACAAGGTTAGTATACCAAGATCAAGTGTTTTTGTACGTACCAGCAACAATTGGAATTTGAAATTAAAAAACAAAATACTAAGAATATAAAACTCCGATGAAAGAAATCAAAGAAGAACTAAATAGAGAGATACCCCATGTCCATGGCCAGAAAGACTTAGTATGCTAACATGCCAATCCTTCCCAAATTGATCTATGTAGTCAAGGCAATACCAGTCAAAATCCCAGCAAGTTATTTCATGGATATCAACAAATTGATTCTAAAGCTTATACGAAAAGGCAAAAAACCTGAACAGCCAACATAACATTGAAAAGCAACAAAGCTGGAGGACTGACACTACCCAACTTAGAGACTAACTATAAATCTATAGTAATCAAAATGAGATGGTATTGACAAAAGAACAGACACGTAGATCAAGAGAAAAAATAAAGAGCCCAGAAATAGACTCACATGTATAGTCAACTTACCTTTGACAAAAGAGTGAAAGCAACTCAATGGTACTGGAATATTTGGCCATTCATATGCAAAAAATAAATCTAGACACAGAACTAACACCTTTCAAAAAATAATTAACTCGAAATGGATCAAAGACCTAATATAAAGCATAAAACTATAAGACTTCTAGAGGATAACTAGGAGAAAATCTTGGAGATCTTAGTCTGACAATGTGCTTTTAAATATAACACCAAAAGCACTATCCATTAAAAGAAAAAAAGTTGGACTTTGTTGAGAATAAAAATTATCTTAAAAAAAACAATATTAAGAGAATGAAAAGACAAGCAACAGAGTGGGATAAAATATTTGCAAAACACATATCTGATTAAAAAAAAAAAACTTGTATCCAAAATATACAAACAATTCTTAAAACTCAACAATAAGAAAACAAACCACTTATTTTAAAAATGGATGAGACAACTCACCAAAGAAGATATGCAGATGGAAAATAAGCATATGTAAAGATAGTCAACATCATATGTAACTAAGGAATTGCAAATTAAAAAAACAATGAGGTATACTTCACACCTATTATAATGGCTAAAATCCAAAAAATTGACAATAGTAATCGCTTACAATGATGCAGGGCTCATTCGTTGCTAGTGGGAATGCAAAACGGTGCAGATACTGTGTAAGTTACTGTCTTAGACTAGGTTCACTAGAGAATCAAAACCAGTTAAGCATATAAATGTATATAAAGAGCTGTATAAGGAGAGTCACTGGGTTTTTGGGTGGGATATAAGGGAAATGGCTCATGCAGTTGTAGAAGCTGGAATGTCCCGAGTCTTTGGGTCAGGATAGAGGCTTCTCCTGATTCACATAGCTGCAGGGGGTGGGGAACTCAAGATTGGCAGATTAGAGAGAAGGGCTCTTGCTCACAGGCTGTGAAGATCGACGAATCCCAAGATTGGTAGGCAAGACCACAGGTAAGCTGCTAGCTCAAGCCCCAAGATCTGGAGGTCAGATGAACAGGAGCCAGCTGCATGATCCAGAGGAAGCAAAAGCCCATGAGCCCGAGTGCCAGAATGTGCACTTACATCCGATGCAGGCCACATGCCCAAGGAAATTCCCTTTCTACTGACTACTCACAGCAGATCCCATCATGGGGATGATCACATATCAAATCTCAACATGGAAGCGATCACAGTATATGTCTGCCAAAAACACTGAGAATCATGGTCCAGCCAAGCTGACACACAATTCTAACCATCATAGTCAGTTTGTTGGTTTCTTACAAAGCTAAACATAGTCTTATCATACTACCGTAACTGAGCTGAAGACTTAAGCCCACACAACCACTGCACTTCAATGTTAACAGAAACTTTATTTATAATCACCAAAAACTGGAAGCAACAAAATGCTCTTCAATAGGTGAATAGATAAACAAGTTATGGTACATTCATACAAGGGAATATTAATCAGTGATAAAAAGAGCTATCAAGCCATGAGAAGACATGGAGTCACCTTAAATGCATATCACTAAGTAAAAGAAGCTGTTCTGAAAAGGCCAGATCCTGTAATATTACATGTTGCGTGGAAAAGGCAAAAACTATATAGACTGTAAAAAGATCAGTAGTTGACAGGGGTTTGAGGTTGGGGGAGGAAGGTCTGAGTAGGTGAAGCGTGGGAGATTTTTAGGGCTGTTAAACTACAATATATGACAGTGCAATTTTGGGCATATAACATTACGCGTTTGTCAACGCCCACAGAACTGAACCTGAATGTAAGCAAAATTAAAAAAAAAAATTCACTGAGGAGATAGCGGGATCTTAGGAAAGAATGCAGACCATAACAAGAGGATCTAACTTTATTAAAATGTATGAATGGAACTAGGTGGAGGGAAAACGACTAAAGTTTGGAAATGAATGGAGTCTACAAGACTAAAGGCAAAAGGAACCACATATAAACACTGGACTCTAGTTGATACAGTTTTTTTTTCCCCCACAGGGTTGTGGGTTAACAATTGTGATAATGTTTTTACCTGCATACTGGCACTGAACAATTAAGCAAATGGATGGCAGATGGGAGGAGTCAGATTTCTCACTGTTGGAATGGGAATTTACAGATAAGCAAGGAGAGGAGGCTAGAATGATTCATTTGGTAATAGTTTCGAGTTGATGGCATCAGAAAGAGCTCATGTTTTACTTAACGTAGATACAAATGGTTACAGATAGGAATATTTATAGATGTGTGTTATGCATTGTTATTGATTGAATTATGTCCCCAAAAAAACATGTGTTGTAAATCTAACCTCTATGCCTGTAGTTGGAAGCCCTGGTAGTGTAGTGATTAAGTGCTACGGCCACTAAACAAGAGATCGGCAGTTTGAATCCAACAGGTGCTCCTTGGAAACTATGGGGCAGTTCTACTCTGTCCTATAGGGTCGCTATGAGTTAGAATCAGCTCCACGGCAGTGGGTTTGTTTTTTTTTCTCTTTTGGTTTTTATGCCTGTAGTTATAGTCCTATTTGGGAATGGTATGTCTTTTTTAAGTTAATGATACAGGACTAGTATAGAGTGTACTGAGATACAAAAGAGATTAAACAAGGAAGTGCATCAGCAGAGATGGGAGAAGAGAGATGCCAGGTCACATGAAGATTGCCCAGGAGCAGAAGCTCAGAAGAGGCAAGGACCTTCCGCCAAAGCCAACAGAGACAAAGCCTTCCCCTAGAGCCAGATCCCTGAATTCAGACTTCTAGATTCCTAAACTGTGAGAAAATACATTTCTGTTTGGTAAAGCCACCCATTTGTAGTATTTCTGTTACGGCAGCCCTAGATAACTAAGACATGCACAGATTTGGGAATATACTTAGGTATATATATATTAAAAAATATATAAATATTTTATGTATATATATATATATAAAACCCATTGCCATTGAGTTAATTCAACTCATAGGGACCCTATAGGACAGAGTAGAACTTCCCCATAGATTTTCCAAGGAGCTCCTGGTGGATTTAAACTGCTGACCTTTTGGTTAGCAGCCATAGCACTTAACCACTATGCCACCAGGGTTTCCACTTAGGTATATAAAAAAAAAAAAACTTTTATTTTTTAGGTATATACACACATGTATTTATTTCTTTACTCTTTCAGCTGATAGGTCTAAAAGAAACAACATCCCAGTAGCAATGAGCACACCTAGCACCCAGATCTTAGTTTCTGTGGTGCACCCACAGGTTGTTTACTAATAGTGATCCCTCCTTAAATATCACCTTTGCTGGGCCCCCGGTGGTGCAGTGGTTAAGAGCTCAGCCACTAACCAAAAGATCAGCATGAATCCACCAGCCACTCCTTGGAAACCGTTTGGGGCAGTTCTACGCTTCCTGTTGGGTCACTATGAGTCACAATCAACTGGAGAGCAATGGGTTTGGTTTTTGGTTGCTGAACAGAGCCAGAACACACAAGGTGTTCCAGTGTCATCACATGGAAAGTAGATAGCAAACAATAAATAGAATAGCTTCATGGTAGAAGGTCAATGTTTACTCTTATGTCACTGGATTGGAATGTCTTACGTGTCAGCAGGTACACGGCGGTTTAGGTACTGGCTTTACCTCACCAGCTCAGGTGAGGTCAGGTGTGATATGGCTGCACTTTCTGTCTCTCCCTGTCTCTCTAATTCTTCTGGGGCCTCGCTCTGTCCCCCATCACTGTCTGGCCCAATTATCAACCCAGAGCCTCGGGACAGCCCTGGACCGGATCATGACAACTTTGAAAGCAGAACTACTCTGAGGGTGCTCCCTAAACAGGGTGTACCCAGGCTCGCTACACAGGGCACCCTGTCCTCTAGACAGGCCTCCCTGTGCTCTGGATATGCTCCCTTGCACTTTGGGCAGGGTTTTGGCCACTGCCCTGGCCTAGTCGTAGCTGCCCTGGCCAGCTCATTTGTGGTCTCCACTGCTTATGGTGCTGTGGAAGCCCTTAGCGCATTACGGTTCTTGGCCCACTCATCTCAGATTGCTCTGCCTTCTCCTGGCCTCTGCTGCAGTTTCTCCCAGCTCTGCCTTCTATAGGGTCCTGAGTTTCTGTTACTGATTCTCTTGTCTTCTGAAGGATTTATAGTTTCTTATCTCCAGGCAGACATCTCCACCCTGGGACAAGGATAGGGGTGGGAGTGGGAATGTTCTGCACAAAGCTCCTGGTTCCCAGGGGACGTCTTAGGGTAGAATGTTCTGTATTCTCCAACCCCGAAAGCTCCCCTGAGTCTCCATCTTCCCACGCTTTTATTGGCCTCACCATGGGCCTCCTGAGGCTTAGTCAGCATCTGGCCCCCACACATTTGCCTCAGGCGTGGGTCCTACCCTCAGAATCAGGACAAAAAGACCAAATCGTCTAATGCAAAGGGGTTCCATACCTCGCAGTTTCTAATATAGGCAGTTGACAGGTAGGAAGGACGTTGGTTCCTAAGTGTGGTCTTTAACTTGAATTTGTAGGTAAATTGGAACAGACACATAGGCTTTATTTAGCCTTACGTAGGCTGGAAGCCTTTTCAATGATTTGAGAGCAGCAAGTGCAGCAAGTGAAGGTGATTGTGTTGAAGAATTTGTTGTGAGGACGGATTGAGTCCATCGTTTCAAATTGAGGGCAAATTTACATAACGTTAAAGGGCAAGTACGAGTTGTCTATAAGTCTGACTTTTGTAACCCAGGGACTTACTGTACTGTCTTAGTTTTCTAGTGCTGCTGTAACAGAAATACCACAAGTGGGTGGCTTTAACAGACAGAAATTTATTTTCTCACAGTTTAGGAGACAAGAAGTCAGAATTCAGGGTGCCAGCTCTAGGAGAAGGCTTTCTCTCTGTCGGTACTGGGGGAAGGTCCTTGTCTCTTTTCGGCGTCTGTTTATTGGCTCCTTGGTGATCTTCATGGGGCATGGCATCTATGCTTGCTTCTCTATGCCTCATCTCTGTTTGCTACTCTATGCCTAATATGTTCTTCTACATCTCAAGAGAGACTGATTAAAAATGCACCCTACGTTAATACTGTCTAATTATGATAACGAAGAAAACCCTTTCCCAAAAGAGATTTAACCACAGGTATGTTGTTTTTGTCAGGTGCCGTCAAGTTGTTTCCAACTCATACAGACCCTATCTACAACAAAATGAAACACTGTCCAGTCCTGTGCCATTCTCATGACTGTTGTTATGCTTGAGCCCATTATTGCAGCTACTGTGTCAATCCATCTCATTGAGGGTCTTCCTTTTTTATGCTGACCCTCTACTTTACCACCCATGATGTCCTTCTCCAGGGACTGGTCCCTCCTGATAACATGTCCAAAGTACATGAGACATTGTCTCACCATCCTTGTTTCTAAGGAGCATTCTGGCTATACTTCTTCCAAGACAACCACAGGTATAGGAATTAGGATTTACAACACATATTTTGAGGTGACCCAGTTCAATCCACTACAAACACCATTCTACAATAAAAAGAACTAGTTTTCCTTAACGAAATAACTGATTCTAGAAACTGAGGCAGGAGAAATATAAAATTAGCCTGGAACATCTTGTAATGTCAGAGGTAAGGAAGTGCTAAAAACAAAACACAATAATGAAGTTATATCAAAGAGGCACAGTAACCAACTGAAAGAGCTCCCAATGTCCAAAGCTGGGACAATTTGAGCAAGAAGTAGTATTTTATTATAATCAAAAATAAAAAACAAATATCCATTAGTCCATACTGATATAAATGATTGAATAAATTAATAAAGGGAGAAGAGAGAAGTCTCCCATGAAGAAGAATTCCAAATATATTATACACTCTAAGGAGGAAGGCATAACTCACCTACTTCTCAAGTATGGATTTCACATACTGACTTCCTTTCAAAAAGTACAATATAAAAAGAAGGAAAAAGATTACAATGGAGAAACCTGACAAACCCTATTTAGCAAGTGATCGCTATCAACATCAACAGTCATAAATCATATAGCTAGTATGTACCCTTAATATGATGTGATGGAAATGAAATTTTACCTCTATGATATGCCTCTTAAAAACTCATAACCCCAGTATTATTATGAGAAGAACATCAGACAAATTCCAACAGGGGGCATCTTATATTCAACCAGTACTCCTCAGAATGGTCAAGGTTATCAAAAACAATGAAAGTCTGAGAAAATGTCACAGCCAAGAGACACCTAAGGAGACATAACAACTAAATGAAATGTGGTATATTGGATGGGATTCTGGAGCAAAAAAAAAAAAAAAGACATTAAGGAAATATGAATAAACTATAGACTTTGGTTAATAATACTATATTAGGATTGATTTATTAATTGTAAAAAATGCTCTATACCAATGTAAAATGTTAATAATAGGGAAAACTGTGTGCATGGGGTGGGGGGCATATGGGAGTATGTGGAAACTGTCAGTCTTTCTGTAAATCTAATATTGTTCTAAAAATAAATTATGTTATTTTAAATATTAATATTCTGACTAGTCCGCTGACACAGTTACACTTTAATATAAATGAGTAAGATCAGTTTCTGGAAACAACATAACTGATAGCCAGATCATGGACCTTTGCGATGCCCACCAAATTGCAATACCAGGAAGATCCATTGTGAATGAACTTGCCATCCTTGCTCATTTATTATGAAAAAAACAATACTACAATTCTCTATGGCATCAATTCTAATCAGAATATAAAATGTTCAAGTTGCAACCTAGTCTAACAACTACTCTCTTTCATCTCATTCACAGCTATTCTAGAATGATTTCTCTATACTTATTGTCTTTATCTATTTACCTTCCACTCATTCTTCAATCCACAATAGTCTGGATTCTCCCCCAATTATTCTCCCAAGGTCAATAATGTCCTACCTATTGCCAAACCAATGGACACTCACACTTTAGATTATTTTTTGGAAGGATTTGACACATTATTCATTCTTTTATTTGTAAAAGACTCTCTTCCTTTGCATTCATCATATTTAATTCTCCTAATTTTCTTCCCACCTATTTTGCTTCTTCTTCTTGGTGATTGTGTGTATGCTCGTGTATGTGAGGGGGAAAGGGGTGTTATTCCTATCTTGTCGTTATATGTTATTGTCCATAAAGTTCAATTCAGCAATTTTTCTTCACTTTACATTACCTGTTTTTGTGTGTGTGTATGTAATTACATTAAATCCCATGGCTTTAGTAGCAGCTAATATGCTGATATATTCCAAATTTCAATCTCCTGCCCAAGCTTTTCTTCTGAGCTTGGAGAAATATTATCTTACTTACACTGGTATTTCCACTTGGCAGTCCCACTTGCATATCAAAATGAACATGTCCCAGAATAACCCATGATCTTTTTTTCAAAATTCCTTCTCTTATATTCTCTATCTCCTTATATGGCACCATCTTTCTATATTATAAAGACAATAATGTAGGCATTTTAACCAATTTCATTCTCACTTCCAGCATTCAATCAATCCTGCTGTTGTTAGTTACTGTTGTGTTAGTGCTTCTCAATTATACATGCCCTAAAAATTTCTCATATCCGTCACTGTCTACCTACCATCCTTGCTCAAACCACTATCATCTCTAGTGTAGTTGCTTACAACAGCCTCCCACTGGTCTACACATCTCCATGCTTCTTCCCTCCAATCCTTTGTCATTCTATCTCATCATTCCTAATTCAACACACTATAATACCCTTTGGTGTTGGTTTAAGGTCCAAATCATTTAACTCAGCTGCAGGGTCCTTCATCATCAAGACCGTACTAAGTCCCTCCAGTCTAAATTTTCCCTACTTCCCTCTCATGCTATGAGACACTGCTATCAGCTCCTCAGTCTGTGATGTTCCCTCTGCATAGGCCATTTCTCTATCCCACTCTCACTGGCACTTATTTTTACTTCAGGATTCGACATAAAGAGCCCTTCTTTCAGGAAGCTTTTTATAAATCCTTAAATCTCGGATAGCTGCCTCTCCTACATGTTTCCACAAAGGCTTTTAATTCTGCTCTCAAAAGACTTACCAGACACACACGAACACAACACATGCATTTTTTTTTAATTTCCAGACTACTTGTTCATACTACTAATTAAAGTCCAAACGTTATGAAGGTAGTGAGAGTATATAACTTATTGTTCTTTCCGCAAGAATATCTAGGGCAATGATTTACACTCAATAATTATTTGATAGGTGGATTGATGGATAGAAAGATGGATGGCGGGTTGAAGTAACTCATAAAAAACTTGAAACACGGAAATTCTATTTAAACTCAGAGGTTAAAAAAGAGAGCTCTCTGGATGAACTTCATGCTTGCCTAGTGCTTTTGATTCTAATACATTATCTCTGAAGTAGCCTGGGTTGCTATGTGTATAAAAAATGTGTAAAGAATACCCACTGTATCCCAGGTTTAAAGTGAGGATTTTCAAAAAGAGTATTTCTTTAAGTTGCAGTAGTCATGTTAATCACCTAATACCATGTTTGGACTACACATGAATGGACAGGACCAAAATTCCAATACATCAAAGGACTCAAGTTTGATAATAACAGCTTGGAAGTAATTAGGGCTTGGTTAAGGAAGATGTTGTCAGCAATCGAAGAATAACAGTGGGAATGAACCAGGACATATCATGGGACTTTGACCACACACTCAATATGGGATGTATAAAGAGCTATCCATGCCAAAATCAAATCCCTAGCTTGGGCAGCTTTTAGACACATTGTAACAATTGGACAGTCCAGGAAGGTTTCAAACTTCAAGGAAACAGACCCAGAGCACATTAGGAAAGTTTGAATATTAGTAGCAACAAAATATATAAAATAATAAGGATGAGATCAAAGATATTCTTCACACACTGCCTCATGTGCACCAGAGGACTGAAAAACAAAACTAAGGAGTGCAAAATTTGAGGGGTCAAAGATACACGCTGTATTTTCCCCAAATCAACTTTGCTTATTCAAAAGCTTTATTTTTATTTTGGTTATACTTTAAAATTAAATTAAAAAGATATATTCTACATAAAAACTTCTACTAAATATTTTACTTTTAAAATTCATAATCATTATGTCGTATGTTACATGGAAAGAAATAAGCACCAAAAGAGTGTTAGTGATAAACTCAATGTTAGCACAAAAGTAATAGAGTGATAGATAAAATCTTCTTTTGACTTCTAATCAAACACTCATTATATCATATTACTCATTACAGGCCTCCCCCAGGTTATGAACGTCAGACTTACGTACAACCCCGTAGTTATGAACCAACCGCTATAAAGCCTATTGTATAAAAACTTATAGGTACATACAATGGTTTATAATAACAAACAGGTGCTACTTTGTGAGGCACATCAAAATATTATTATTATTACTGTATTATGTTAAAGATGTTTAGGTGTATCTGGAAGTATTTCTTTAATGTTTTTATGCATAGAAAGTTACACTATATACTATAAAAAAAAATTATACACTAAGATAAACATTTGAGTGACTTTAGATCAAACCATACCTAACTATTCCAAATTACATACAAATTCGACTTAAAGACAAATTTAGGGACAGAACTCATTTTGTAATCCAGGGACTGTCTGTATTGTGTTTTCTAAATTAAAACACTGTTAAAGAGGGAATGATTTTTATCAATTTTGAAACCTATTTTACATCTTTCTTCACTGGTGTTATCTCCATTTAGTAATTCACACATCATTGGGCTAGGAAACAACCATTCTTTATTTTTGTCCCAATTTTTCTACATAAAGTAGCCCTAATGCTTCAAAGGAAACGCTGGTGCATATGTAGTGGTTAAGAACTACTTCTGCTAACCAAAACATCAGAAGTTTGGATCCACCAGTTGCTCCTTGGAAACTCTATGGGGCAGTTCTATCTTGTCCTATGGGGTCGCTATGAGTTGGAATCTACTCGACAGCAATGGGTTATGTTTGTTTTTTGGTTAATGCTCCAAATCACCAGATCATTGCAAATCCTCCACTTGATCTCTTCTGTTCAGATTTGACCTTAATCACATGTTCAGCATCACTGCAAGCCCCTTGAGTCCAGGAGTGCAGTTCAGTGTCTGTTTTCATTTTGTGTTTATTCTTTAATATGTCACCCAATAATAAGTGAAGGACATTCTCATGATGAGTGCTCAAAAAGTACTTCAGTGAATGAGTGAACTTTGTGCCAAGTATTCTACCTGATTGAAAACATACTCGACCAGTTATCTTGTACCCATAATATCAAGCTACTTTGAACTGATAATTTCTGAAGGGTGTGAGATACCTTGCCACGTCTTTTTTCTCTATATTTTTTTGTTGATATATTTCTAGGAGTTCCTCATTTTCTCATTGTCTCTCCTTTCCTGCAGCCATTGTGCATTTAATTGCTTTAAACAATAAAGTTGTTGTTACAGATAGTACTCTCTTTGATGAAGAAGACCGTACTTGACAGACTAATGATATTAAATTACTTAATAACCTCCTATCTTTCAATAAATTATAAAAGATGTAATTCATTTGTTTATTTTTAGTCCTCAGACTTGGTATAGGCAGTTAGCGTATAGGAAAGAATTAGAGCAAGCTCATTTCTGCCTCAGGAAGTAGAGTTGAGCTCTTCTCCCAGCGTAGCATAATTATTTGAATTTCCATGCAGAGTCATGTTTCAATTACAAAAAAAACAGTCTACCAAATAAAAAAAAAAAAAAACCCACTGCTGTCAACTCGATTCCTTCAAAATCTAAAGGCCCATTTATTGCATAAATTGGACTCTAATATTTATGGAAATAATGATTTCATAGACGCCTGTAGTAATTTTTTCCCCTGGCTCATGTGCCCATTGAACTAAACAACTCAGATACAAAATTTTATGGAAAAATTATACTAGCCAAAATGAAAACAACATCTAATTTTGAACCTAGTTTCTCTTAAATAAAGAACATTAGGTATTATGAAATATAATCTATTATTTAGATCTTCATTCCCCAAAGACTAACAATTCCATGTTTTAGAAGACAGGCCTACCTGTTCATTTAAGTTGATGAAGATTGAGAACATGCTTCAGTGTTTTTTGTCTACTCCCTTAGATTTTTATTCTTGGATTTTTTTTTTTCAATCTTGGTAATTTTTGTACAGTTATTTTGATTTAACATTTTCAAATGGTAGAGTTTTTGTGTGTTTACTTGTTTGTTTGATTTTGTTTTTCTACAACACAAATATACTCTAATTTCTTTTCCATATTTTCTTTGCTTTTTAAAAATAACTTGATGTGTATAACTAGAATGAAATTCACTGTGGATTTACATAACTATATTAGCGAGAAATTTAAATTGGTTTTTATGAAATGTATCTTTTAATTGGTGAATAAGTTCTAGAAACCACTTATTTTTGGTTGGTAGATAAACTACTTAATTTTCTAAAATAGGTTTATCTATTTAATTATGCTCTGTTTATATCAATTATGACATCCACTGTCATTTCATAACTTAAAATCCTTAATCTCAATGCAAGAGTCCCCCCTCCCTTAGGCACAGTTATTCAGATTTGTATACCGTGACAGCAGATATTATGATTTTGCTACAGTCATAGAAAAAAACCAGAGCCCTGGCAGTTCAGTGGTTAAGAGCTACAACTGCTAACCAAAAGGTCAGCAATATGAATCCACCAGGTGCTCCTTGGAAACCATATGGGGCAGTTCTACTCTGCCCTGTAGGCTCATTATGAGTTGGAATTGACTCAGAGACAACAGGTTTTTATAGAAAAAACCTTGAGTCATGCGTTTCTTTCCTTAAGATTCCAGGTAGAGGTGACTGGTTGTTCTTCATTTTAGAATGAATGTTCACACATTTTCTTTATGGCAGGCAAAGAACTACTTAAAAGTCATTATTTCAGGCTGTGGGGACCATGGTCTCAGGGAACATCTAGCTCAACTGGCATAACAGAGTTTATAAAGAAAATGTTCTACACTCTGCTTTGGCGAATAGCATCTGGGGTCTTAAAAGCCTACCAGTGGCCATCTAAGATACTCCACTGGTCCCACCCCATCTGGAGCAAGGGAGAATGAACAAAACCAAAGACACAAGGGACAGATTTGTTCAAAGGACTAATGGATCACAACTACCACAGCCTCCACCAGACTGAGTCCAATACAACTAGATGCTGCTCGGCTACCACCACTGACTGCTCTGACAGGGATCACAATAGACTGTCCCGGAGAGAACTGGAGAATAATGTAGAACAGAATTCTAACTCACACACACACAAAAAAAAAGACCAGACTTATTGGTCCGACAGACTGGAGAAACCCTGAGAGCGTGGCCCCTGGACACCATTATATCTCAGTACTGAAGTCACTCCTGAGGTTCACCATTCAGCCAAAGATTAAACAGGCTCATAAAACAAACTGAGACTAAAGGAGCACACCAGACCAGGGGCAAGGATGAGAAGGCAGGAGGAGACAGGAAAGCTGGTAATGGAGAACCCAAAATCGAGAAGGGGAGACTACTGACATGTCTTGGGGTCAGCTACCAATGTCACAAACCAATATGTGTTTAATGAGAATATTAGTTTAATGAGAAACTAATTTGCTCTGTAAACCTTCATCTAAAGGACAGAAAAAAAAATTTTGTCATTATTTTAAAAGATGCATATTCTGAGGACCATTTAAAAAATAAATGCCTTTGATAAAGTTTACTATTGATTTATAGCATTTATTTTTAATACATTTGTGTATGCTACCTTGTGTTTTATATTTTACACACTCTTAAGCTCAGATCTAAAGTGAAAATCCCCACGGCTCCCTCTCTCTGAGTGGGCAGTGATTTTTTTTTTAATTGCTTTTACTTAGTGACAATTTTTTTTTTTTAAGCTCAGATCTAAAGTGAAAATCCCCACGGCTCCCTCTCTCTGAGTGGGCAGTGATTTTTTTTTTAATTGCTTTTACTTAGTGACAATTTAATCACTATATGTAGGTTGTCTAAAATAATCAGAAGGAGGAGATTTTACTTTTTCAGTCTCCCTGCAATTCTATTCTGAAACACATGGGGTCTCCATGAGTTGGAATCAACCCAATAACAACTAGTTGGTTGGTTGGCTCCCATGGTGAGTACCATACCTTTTATTAAATGCAGCAGGAGAAAGAGAAAATGAAAAAGCTCTTCTAACATGACTCTGCTTTAAATATCAGCAAACTGTTGTGATTCTTCTACAGTTAAAATTTATCTAATTCCCCTTCTCCTAGTAAAGAAAATACTTATAAATTTGACTGTCTAAAAATTAAACATATATACTAAAATACCACCATGAACATAACTGAAATGCAAACATCATTGAGAAGAAAAAAAAAATGCAACTTGTAACATAGACAAAGGAAACATTCATATTGTATACAAACAACTTTGCAAATCAGTTTTTTTTTATCTTATTGAAATATGGCAGAAGATATCATCTGAGAGTTCACAGAAATGGAAATAAAAAAGGCTCTTAAAAATGTGAAAGATGCAAAATTTTACTCATAATAAGATAAATGTAAGTTAAAATAAAACTAAGATCTACCACTTATGTGTTTGACAAAGATCGCAAAGTTTAATAAGAATGACTAAATGTGTGTGAAAATCTGGACTCTCATATATTGCTGATGGAACAGTTTCTTGCTCTGATCTCCTTGTGGGCAATTTGAAGAATCTGTAAAATGTATCACTGATATACTCTTTGACCCAGTATTCCACTTAAGAAATTTACTTGCAGGTGTTCCTGAAAAATAACTATATTAATTTCATATTGGCACCATAGCAAATTGCCACAAATTTAGTGGCTTAAAACAACACACATTTATTATCTCGCAGTTCTCTAGGTCAGAAATCCAGGAAGCTTTGCTGGTTTCTCTGCTTAGAATCTCACAAAACTGAAATCTAGGTGTTGGAAGGGCTGCCTTCCATCCTGGAGGCTCTAGGGAACTCAGACAAGCAGATCCCTCTTGCTGGCCAGAGTGGTATTTCTTTTGCAGGGTTGCGTAAGACTGGACAGCTAAGATAGTGCTGACATGCTGTGTTTGAGTAACGCTCACTCATGTCGTCAGACATAAGATGAGTTCAGGATTCTGGGCTGTTGATGTTCATGACCATCCCTTGAGCTTGAGCTTGAGCCATGGTGTGGTCTGGTGCAAAGATTCATGACCATCGAATTCTGACTATATCACTCATGGACACCTGGGGTGGCAGCAGACATCCTTTACCCTGTGTGCCCCCCAACACAGACACCCGTAACAGTCACCCCAAACCCTCTGTAGGCTTTACATCATATGTCAGGCAGTCCTTCAGGGATGGTTGTCCATATGTCTTCTGAAGACTTTTGAAGTCATTGCTCCTTATAATGCCAAAGGAAGCTTCTGATTGATGTCCTCTCTTGATTCTGGTGGACATAGTCATATACTCTCCTGGGTTGGTCTTCAACCATACCCGTCAAAAGGTATGTATTCCTCGCACAAATGGAATCCTTCTTATCTATCCACCCATTGACCCCATAACTATTCCTTCACTGGTGAAAGTGTATGGAAGGCAGGGATAAAGTCAACACTGAAAGAAATCACAGTATAAAAATGCAGTAATTTTGGACTGAAGAGTTCAAGAGAAGATATGGTTGGAAGATGTGTTGATCTATAATTATACTATTAAATTCTCAATGGGAAATCTAACATGACCAGAAAATAAATTATCAGTCAGTTTCCTGCATACTCTCGATAAGATTTGTACTTGTAGTCATCAACAACAAAGCTGAGTACATCTTTTGAGAGAGGCAGTAAAAGCCTGTATTCATTAGCAACATGACGGATGGTGCAGCACCAAAGAGCAGTAAATAAATGGTATAAGGGCATTGTTTCAGTACAAACAGGTTCCAAAGAAGCAACAGTGTCATGAGCAATAACAGCATTGCTAGCTTTTTCCATGGTGGGGGATATGAAATTAGGCATTTGACAACAGAGAACATGAAGATGTAGTTTACCAGACCTGAACATAAAGGGACGATGCCTGGGTATTATGACAAACCTTGAAAAATAAACAAACAAGTACCTCTTTCCTATCATTATTTTAAATTATTGATAAATCACTATGCCTCACATGGGACCATGAATTTTGTAACATATTTGTAATTATATTGTTTACATAGACAGGTGTCTGCAAAAAATATTTACCCGAGGGGCCCAACTCCTATTGGTAGCCTTTATTCATAATTCTCTCCCAGTTCATCTCCTCTCTATCTCTCTTCCATTATCCAACTCCCACCTCTACTCTAATTTACATCTAGTGAGCTGCAGGGAGGCTGCATTAGGGGAACACAGAATTAGAGAGGTTATTCATTTGGCAAAAGTCACTAAACTTGGCAAAGCACCTTGGAGAAATCCACAAACTCCTGAAGGCCTGGCCTATAGATCTAAACTCATACAAGTGAAGCAAAATCTCATTTCTGAGTCTCATTTTGTCTTAAGAAGACATTGTCTCTAACCTAATTTCACCACGTGAAGGCTGCTCTAGCATCTTCTCCTGTTTCCTGCCCTCTTAACCCTTATCTTTCTGCTTCTGTTAAATTCTAACGTCTGCCTCAAGTAAGAGTTAAAAACAAATGGTTTCAGCAGAGACCTTGATAACCAATAAGTCAAGATCAGCGGTCCCATAGACAGAGCTTTTACGTTTCTCCTTAAAAGAATAAGATAGATTAAAAAAAAAAAAAAAGTAGAATTCATGAAATGGGAAATGGAAAACATATTGCATGCATTTAAAATAACTGATTTGAATATAAAGAAAATCCCTTTTGCCCTCAGTTCTCTCTTTCTCCACAATGAGAGAATGAAACTTTAGAAAGAAACAAGAGGGCTGTAAGGCATGAGAAAGTTTTTAACTATTCCAAGTCATTATCCATATGTGGATTTTAAAATCCATTAGTCCTCTGAGACTGTTTTTAATTTCTAACGTTCCATAGGGCATTCTTTGGTCTTATTTCCGGTATTCCTCCTTTGTTTGGATGTTATAAAGCAGCACAAAAACTTTATCGTTCATTCTGATTAATGGCTTTATTTACTCAGGAATATGATCTTCGTCTCAGAAAGACTAGATGTAACATTTGATACAAAGGTCACCATTGCTATACTGCTTACAAATCACAATTTTTAATAGCTCTTCTGCCTTACTCTTTACCCTCACCAACCATATATGACTAGCTTGCAAAGGAAATCTGTTCTTCTAGTGTTGAATGTAAAACACTAGAGTTTTTGTTTAAATCATTTTCAGTGAAGCCTCTTGTTAATTCAATTAATGCATATGGAAACTTGATGGAAGCAGTAATTCGTTACTGTTATTATTGCTTATTTGGGAATATGGATATTTTAGAATATATTTTCAATTTATTATATCCCATGTTTAAAAAAGTTACCAGTTTTGAAGGAAGTACAGCCAAAATCCTCCTTAGAAGTGAGAATGGCAAGACTTCGTCTCACTTACTTTGAACATGTTATCAGGAGAGACCTATCCCTGGAGAAGAACATAATGACTGGTATCTTAGTCATCTAGTGCTGCTATGGGGGACACGGTTCAATCCATGACAGTTGGTAAAGTAGAGAATTAGTGAAAAATAGGAAGACCCTCAATGATGTGGATTGACATAGTGGCGGCGACAATGGGCTCAAACATATCAACGATTGTGAGGATGGTGAAGGACTGGGCAGTTTTGTTCTGTTGTATCTGCGGTCGCTATGAGTCAGAGCTGACTTGATGGCACCTACACGCTAAAATATTTTAGACTAAAATTTCCTGTCCATCAAAGGTTATGGACAATTATCAAATATGTACTGAGAATCTCTAATGTAAGTCAACAAGGTGCGAAGACCGTATAGAAGTAAAATCCCTGTCCTACTTAGTTGGGTTTAGTGAGAGGTTACACACTCATAAAAATAATTATTATAATTAGCAAATAATTATGAAAAAGGCGCTATCTAGATTGACAACCCGTGTTTGAAAATTCAAAGACCCGTAGAAGCCAAGCTGGACATATGTGACAATGAGGAGCTAGACAGCACTCTCTCATTCATCTAGTTTCCACGATTGGTTTCAGCCAATATTTGCCAAGTAAGAATGTGTCGCTTGATTTGTAGCTCTTCTGACTTTTCAAAAATGTCAGATAACATATTGTTTGTGAAATCTATCAATTTATAGATGTTGGCCACCAACCAAAATTTTTTTTTAATGTTCTGCAAACCAACCCAAGCACATCTGCAGGCCAGATGTGGCCCACAAGCCATAAGTTTGCTGGTCCTAGTGTAGGATAATCCCTGGAGAAGGGCATCATCAACAAAATGGATTGACACAATGACTGCAACAATAGGATCAAACATACCTACTATTGTGAGAATGGCACAGGGCTGGGCAATGTTTTGTTGTATTATACATAAGGTGACTATGAGCTGAAACTGACTCGACAGTACCTGAGGAGGGAGGAATCTAGACAAGTAACTTCTGACGTTGTTCATTACCAGCATCATTCAATTATGTGTGATTTCTCCATTTAACATATATCTCTCCCTCTATGCCTTCCTCCCTTTTCCATCTTTTGCTGGGGCATGATGGACTCTTCATTGCCTCACTTCCTAGAAAATGCCTCTGAACCCATGGAAATACACTTCTCTAAGCACATGATCCCACCACCTGTTTGTTGTACCCTGATGGCTTGCATGTTTCTGCGATGCTGAAAGCTTTGCCCCTGGTATTGCAAATACCACCAGGGCCACCCATGGTGGAAGGGTTCCAGTGGAGCCTCCAGGCTAAGACAGACTGGGAAGAAAGGCCTGGCCATCTACTTCTGAAAATTAGCCAGTGAAATCCTATAGATCACAACAGAATATTGTCCAATATAGTGCCGGAAGATGAGCACTTTGGGTTGGAAGGCACTAAAATGCATAGTGCTTACAACAATGGACTTGAACATACCAGTGATCATGAAGATGGCACAGAACCTGAACCTATTCTCTGCTATTGTATGTGGGATTGCCATGAGTTGGAATGGACTGGACGGCAATAACAACAAAGCACATAATCACTATGCTATGTTACAAGAAAAAAGTCCAGATATAAATCTGTAAAAGTAAGTCCATTTTGTGAGGAGGTAAAAAGAAAGATAAATATGTACATAGATACGTGACTGAAAAGATATATACCAAGGTGTATTTCAAAGCCTGTGCAGCATGTCCCATACAATGCCATCTTTCCTGCTGATATCCTCTGAGTTTTCAATTCGCCCACATGTCAGCATGCTTACCTCAAGGACTACTTTTCTTTTATAGTCAAATCACTTATACAAGTTGGAGAAAACTACGATTTAGTTCAAACACTCTAAAATAGAGCCTCCACATTGGGCAGACCCAATCTTCTAGAACTTTTTATGTATTAGTCATCAGGTATTCTTTCACTCCTCTGAACTTCATCACATTCTTACTAAAATTAAATTTTTGTGTCTTTGCAACACAATGTTATAATAGGCATTTGGAAATATATTAAAAAAATTAAGATACATAGAGATGAATGCAAATGATTAGGTGTATAAATTATATTTGTATTACATTTTCAAATTGATATTATATTTTAAATTTCTTTTTTAAATTTACCCTTTATTTTTCTGTTATCAAGAAAACTAATCCTGCCTTCCTTTCCCACAACCCCTTCTATCTCTTCTCTTTTTCTTTTTCACCTTTTCTTTCTACATTTTTCTCCCTGAAAGCTTCCAAAGGTAGTTGGGAAGGAGAAAAAAAAAAATCACAATTTAACTACAGAAATAACCTCATTCATTCATAAAAATGAGTAGTAAGGAAAAATCAAAATATATAACAATTCAAACACACAAATAGATATGTCTTAATAATTAACGGGTAAATTAGAAGTAGGTTTGTTAAGTGATAAAACATGTACTAGTGACTTAAATAAAGTTTATTTTTTCTCGAATAACAAGATACCCAAAGCTAAGTACTTGCTGGCATAAGTTTAGCTGTCTTGAGGTGCTGTTAGGGACACAAGCTGTTGCCATTCTTCTTCTCTACTAGTTTCAGAATGTTGACTTTCATCCTCATGCTTATTACTTCATGGTTACAAAATGGATGCTGCAGCTCCAGGTATCACACCAACACTATAAAAATAGAAACAATGAAAAGCAGTACCAACTGCTTTACCCTTTCACCAAAAAAGATAAAGCTTTCCCAGAGATCGTAGTAGACACACACTTCAATTTCATTAGAACTATATCAAATGGCCAAACATAGCTGCAAAAGAGGCTGGGAAAGAAAATATTTACCTAGCGATATTGCTGCATCAAACAAAATTCAGTTTTGTAAACAGTAAATATTGGATAAATAATTAACAATATTTGCCACAGTGATATCTTTTAAGAATAACAAAAGCATTCCCTATCATCATATATACCAACTCAAATAAGCTAACAGAAGACCCAGTAAGGCCCTTAGGAACGTATTTAAAAAAATATATCTGGGTGATTTCTCACTAGCATAATAGCTGCTCTTACTGGAGTGGGTGCTTTTAAAGTACTTTGATCCCTTTGAAGAAAATTGTCTTAGTGTTTAAAGTTTTCCTTACCAAGGATTTTGTCCTGTTGAATTAACAATGCTCATAAAGATAGGTTTTTCTTTACAATGGTAAACTTAAGGCAGTTTATTCATATATTACCAGTGCCAAGCAGGTAGAGTTTGAATACTGTATTATTACATTGTTTTCAAAAACAAAGTATGATATTTAATTCAGAATGCTAAATTCAGATCTTTTAAGTTGGGTATTCAATATCACACAAATGGTACTAGACCTCCCATTGAAACGACAAATTATTTCATTTCTGATCCTTTATGGATAGAGTTTTACAATGTCCTAATAATGTGGTCTCGATTAAATGAAACTAGTTAAAACCTGTGATGCTAAAAATAGTATTAATACATCATAAAGAAGCCAAAATAAAGTTCCACACTGCCAGCAAAAAAGTAGTGCTAACTTCAAGTAAATAAATTACCTGATTTCTAAGACTGGTAGCTTCTCTGTAAGGAGAAATCACTTAACTTATAGGCTCCCAGTGTTGCTTCTCATTTCTAAGTTCTCTAGAATATTCCAGATGTCAAGACTAGGGTACCCAGTGTAACTCTGAATTCATTTTCCTTTTGTCCAATTATGCCGTACCTCTCTATTTTTCTTTCTTTCCCTCAGGTCTTCTCCAGCCCTGTTCACATTGCTCCCTACCTCCCATTCGTTTTTCTCCTCATCTTACCAGCCCTGTTGATTGTTTCCCTTTTAAATTTCCTTGAAGGTTGTTCCAGGTCTCTCAGAAAGTAAGTGGCAGAACCAAGTAGAAAAGATCCAAGGCAGGGTGTTGTCCACAGTGCACCTTGTAATTTGGAGCTTGGCTGTTCCATGAGTAACAACCTAAATTACTAACACACTGCCTTCAGAACTTCACCATCCCAGTTTAGTTTCTTGTTTATTTGTTTTAGAGAAGATTTTCAGCTTTTTCCCTCTTTTCCAGCTCTCATTTTATCTTTTTCCCCTTTTCAATTTAGCTAATGTTTTTAGATATTTAATACCAAACTATTTAAATTAAACTTAATTTACGGTGACTGAGAGGATCAATTTTAGAAAATGGAAAGGTTTCTGGATAAATGCCAACCCCCCCCTTCCTGCCACCCACACTAACCTATTCATTGAGCACAAAGCTGCCATAGTAGAGTCTGATATGGGCTACAAAGAAGTAAGGGTTTTTTTTTTTCCCAAATAAAACTCCTTTTTATTGTTTTTTCAGGCCTTCTTAAATAGCCAAGTATGTGTCATTAAATTAATCTTTAAAGTGTCTCTTTAAATGACTAACAATTCTCATTCCAACTGCTATGGCATAAAGTTTCAATGTAATTATACACAAAGAAATTGCCTTCTTCCTTTGTACCTGATAATGACATGGTCATAAGCTGCCTTAAATCTATAGCTCTACCTAGCCATTTGCAATATAGTTTATCGTAGGTATTAAGTGCTATTTAATGGAATAGCTTATAATATTAAGAAAGTGTTTCTGTTCTCTAGAGTTGAAACAGTAGCAGTTTAGACCTTTACTGAAAAGCTTTTGGAAAAATTAAGGTCTGATATGGCTTTCAGGTGTGAACTAATTGTATGGCTTTCTGAACACTTCATCTTTATTCATCACTCTCCACGTTTCTGGATCACAAAAAAACAGAGCTTTTGGGGCAGAACTTTGCCTTTTTTTGTGAGGCAGTCTTAATTATGAGGACTAAATTTTTGTTTAGCTTATTCACAGACTCATTCATTCTTTTATGTAATGCATGGATTCTGTTTATGTTTGGCTTAAGTTAGGAAGAAAAAGGTCTGGAAGAAATAGGTTGCCATCTTCAATCAACTGGGGCTAAGATACAGTCATCACTTGAACAACTAATTGGTGGTTGCCATCAAGTTGGCTACAACTCATGGTGACCCCAAGTGCAACAGAACAAAATGTCGTCCATCTTCATGATCACTGGCATAATTCTAGTTCATTTTTGTGGTCACTGTGCACCTTGAGTGCGTTCAAACCTGGGGAGCTCATCTTCCAGCACTATATTGTACAATACTCTGTTGGATCCATATGATTTTCAATGGCTCATTTTTGGAATTAGATGGCCAGGGCTTGCTTCTGTCTTAGTCTGGAAGCTCTGCTGAAACCTGTCCACTATGGCTGACCCTGCTGATATTTGAAATACCAGTGGCATAGCTCCTAGCTTCACAGCAACATACCAGCCATCACACTACAACAAACTGACACAGGTGGTGGAACAGTTAATTGTTATTAGGTGCCGTCAAGTTGGTTCTGACCTATAGTGATCCCAAGTGTAGGAGGATGAAACACTGTCTTGTCCTGTACTATTCTCGTAATAGCAAGTATGTTTGAGCCATCGTTGCAGCCACTATGTCAATCCATCTCATTAAAGGTCTTCCTCTTTTCTGCTCATCCTCTACTTTACCAACCATGATGTCCTTCTGCTAGGATTGGTGACCCCTGAGATGAAGTCTTGCCATCTTCACTAGGAGTTGGAATTGACTTGATAGAATAAAGACTGAAACAACTGATTACATGAATGATACTAAAAAAAAAAACATACTAAAGCGTACCAAATAACAAGAGAAAAAGTGAGGAGGAGCCAAATGCCCTGAAAAGTAGAATTTATTAGTTTTGAAAGTTACTTTTTTCTGGAACTGGAAATTACTTCGGAGACAATCTAGCACAGGCCCTTCACTTTGCAGTGACTTTAAATCCAGAGAGGCAAAGTGACATGCCTGGAGTCCCACGACTGCTCGCCTCAGGAGAGCAGGTTGTTTTCTCACACTGAAGCTTGTGGCCTCTGGGATATAGTCTTCCCATTTTTCAGTAAAGACATTACTTAGACTTAACAATATGTGCAATATGATTTTGAAAGTTGACCATCTTCCTTCATCAGTGTAAAATTGAACAGCATGAACATATTTGTCTGTAGAGCAGCTTTTAATTGATGGAACATATATAGTATTATTAATGTTAATAAACACCCAAGGCCAAGGTGTTTCTAGGTATGTGTGTGGTGGGTGTTGAAAAGTAGTAACGATGTTCAAATCGATATTAATGTCTCTGTTGGTTTATGACTTGCCAAATGTGAATTCTCTCCTCAAATACACACATGAATTGGCCGTTGATCATTATTTGACAAGACATATTTTACCTGCAGCAAAATTCGACATTTTACTACCCATAGCATTATTTGAAAGCTAATCAATTCTTTTTGCTAAAGCTCTAGGCACTGGAAGTTAATCCTATGCAACACTGCTGGATGGAAAATATAAAATCAGATTTACATGTTTCTGCTTCCCTTTAAATGGTAGTAGGGTTATAATTATCAGGTAAGATTTGCTACTGCACCATGAGGTTTTGGATTAACTGTTAGGACATGGGAGTTTCAGCAAACATGGATTATGCTTCTGATAATATTTTTCATACTTAATGAGATGGTTAATGTCAGGTCAGGTGAGAGAGTGACTGAGAACTCTATTTTGACTCAAAAATGCAGAGAAAGATTAAAAAAAGAAACCATCCAAAACGCTAAGATCTGGCTTTATGCTCAATTTAATAGTTTGAAACTTGAACAGGAAACTCATATACTAACCCAGAGATTCAAAAATATACTGGTAGTAGCAGATTTTCAGACCAAGAGAAGGAAGCCTATGTGTGATTAAATTGAAAGGGGATAAGTTTGCTTGGAATAATTATTCACCATTGGTAACACAATTTAGACCTGTAATTTACAGGTGCAATAAATCAGTATTAGAGTATCTTTTCCAACAGGTTTATCAATCAACTTAGATATTTTTGAATAGTTAACTTAAATGCTTCAAGGAACTTAAAAGTTGTATAATTCCTCTTGATTGTTTTAAAACTTGACTCTTAAAAATAGTCAAAACATCAGGAAGACAACATGCTAATATGAAAAATTAATTCTTTAATCGTGTTCTTCTATTACTTGCATGCTTTAAAACACGCAAGCAACGTGGATTCACGTTTCAGCCATCACAAGCTATCCAGACTCAGTCAACAATTAGCCTCATTTTACTATTAATAATAAACTGAAGCATTCATTAATATACTTGTTGATTTACATATTAAACCTAACTCCCAATCCAACATTTCAATATAAAACTGAGGGCAGAAGAAACAGCATTAGCTTTTCCTTGCTAAAATACCTAGGAAGGTTGTCTTTAAAATAAGCCACTTTGCTGTTATAACCTATGAATTAATGTGCCTTTTAAATATGCCTTGTTGACCGATTAATTAAATGCTTATAATTACAAACCGTAAATTAGATTGAGGCAGACGGATAAATGGATTGATTTGAAATGTGCTACCTGTTTCATTAAAGGAGTCCTTCTTATTTTGGAATTGGTTAGTAATAAATGTTGAGATAATCTAAGGTGATTTTCTGCCCTGAGCACAGATCACACTCTTGTTCAGTTTTAGTGACTAAAATGACCGTTGTTCTCCACCCCAACCTTCAATACTTTAATTTGCAGTTGATTTTTTACTCATTTTTGTCAGAAATCAGCAGATGATCACTTTAGGAAGAAAATGATATCTGCATTCCAGTTTTTTATGGAAATGATTGCTTGGGACTCTATATGGCCTACAAACTCACTGTAGATGTTAGTTGGATGTCATCAATGTTTGTTCACCTTCATTAATTTTCTTATTAATCCTCTTGAGATTTCATCCCCATTCCATTTATAACACCTAAGTGTTAGCTACACAAAGCCAAAAGATGGACTCCAACTTGTTGGCCATCGTGAGGATGATACAGGACCAGGCAACGTTTTCCTCTGCTGTACGTGAGGTCATCATGAGTCAGGGTTGACAAAATGGCAGTTATCTATCTACCATCTATCTATCTACCTATGGCAAAGTGTGCTGTTCTTAAAAAAAGCATGGTCTACATGGGAGACAGATAAAGATAAGTTTTAGTCAAACTCAGCATAAAGAGTTCTGAACTTCTGAACAAAAGAAGCAGAGATTATTCAAATGGGGAAGAGGAGAGGCATTTGAATTGGTTTTAAAGGGTGAGTGGAATTTTTTTCTTAATATCTCAGATTGACATAGCATTTCATGCAAAAGGAAGTTTGAACAAATAATGTGAAGATTAGCTTCTCTTTCTTAAAATTTAAGTCAAATTATATCACTGTAGCTTTCCAGAATTAGTCAAAAGTTTCTCCTGGTGGAAATACTTAGAAATAAATAAGAATTGGGGTCAGGAAAGCAAAAGGGAGGTAAAGCAGATTGTAGAGTGAACATTTGTGCAAGGTCCTCTTGAAAAAAGTCAAGGTAGATAAGAGAAAGCTTTGAAATTGCATCCCTGTGTCTGTTAAGAGGATGAAGTTCATAAATTCATCCTAAAGCAAGAGATGGACCCAGGTCAGGATATAAGGCTATATACTTATGTGCCTAATATGAAATTACTGGAACCCCGGAATTTCTCATAAATACAACTTGGAACATGCCTACTGTGGCATACTTAAGAAGAACATGAGATGTTTGTAGATAGAGTACAAAGTGTGTGGAGGCAGGTAAATGTAAAAAGTTGCATTGAATTGACAGGGTTTTTTTTTCTGGAATAACTTGAAAACTGTTCTAAATGATATAGAATGAATTAGCTTAATAAAGAACACCTGGGTTTGAATGTGGGTCCTTCCATGTCCTTGTTTTCAGTCCATGAATAAGTTACTAATTCTATTCATTAAGAAAGAGTGAATAATAATAACTGCCATACCCAATTCATTCAGTCTGTCAAGTATTAATCATACACTACTTACTGTGCATTCTAACTGAGCCTTGTAATGAGTATGTGTGGTCCATACATACACTCTGATATGAGGAATGTCTAATATCCCAGCAATAGATAACAGTTCTCACTTATTCGCCAAATGCCTCCCTAATGATTCAGGGCACCCTATTTACTGTGCCTTGTGCTTGCCTTTTCTAATGATGAATCCCTTGATCTGAACTTTGGTGGGAGTGTCCCTGTCTTCAAAGACAAAACAGCCGTATATCTTAGTTATCTAGTGCTGCTGTAACAGAAATAGCACAAGTGAATGGGTTTAACAAACAGAAATTTATTCTCTCACAGTTTAGGAGGCCAGAAGTCCAAATTCCAGGTGCCAGCTGTAGAAATCTTACTCTCTCTGTTGGCTCTGGGGGAAGGTCCTTGTCTCCTTTCAACATCTGTGGGCCCGGCATTCCTTGGAGATCATCTCCATGTGTCTTGACATCAATCTTCCCCTGGGTCTAGGAGTTTCTCAGCACAGAAACCTGGGTCCAAAGGATGTGCTGTGTTCTCAGCTCTTCTTTCTTGGTGGCAGTGAGGTCCCTCTTCCACTTCTCTTTCCTTTTATCTCTTGTAAAATGAAAGTCGTGACTCAAGCAAAGGCATGACTTGAGTAAGGCTGTGACTTGAGCAGAAGTGATGACTTAAGTGAGGGTGTGGCTCTAACAAGGGTGTGACTCAGGATATATCCCACTCTAATTCCACCTCATAGAGGTTTTAGGATCCATATCACATCAAATGGAGGAAGTTCACAAAACAGAGAATAATCACATGAGATCACAAAATGGAAGACAATTACACACCACTGGGAATCATAGCCTAGCCAAGTTGACAGATAATTTGGGGGTACACAATTCAATCCATGATACCATGTTTATCCATTTCTGTGCTTGCTGTCTATCTCATCCTCCAGTGAAACACCCAGAGTTGTGGGAAGAGATGATCACTTTGTCTCGCTCCAGCAATACTGGGTTCATCTTGACTGAGCCAACAGGGTTGAATTGCTGCGAGGTGGTCAGAAAATTTTAGTGTGATGGCTTCTGCAGCTACTAAAATGGATGACATATGAACAAGTCATTACACTTCATGGCGACGAGTGTTTAAAAAATATGTATTTAGGAGAAGAAGAGGAAAGAACTAATTGTGAATGTAGAGCATCTGAGAAGAAACAAAAGTGTTGGTGTTCCAGGATGAAGAAGATAAAGCATCAAAGTACCAGGGCAAAGAAGAACCTGATGTACCTAGGCAGCTGCATACCTTCTTCTGGCAAGGACAAAATAGATAATTCCTACATTTTTCTTCTTCAAGTAAATGTTAATAATTTGGAGGAATAAAATGTGTTTGGATATGAGGTGTGGGACTAAAATTGTTGTAAAGATTTATAGTAGCAGCTCGAAGAATGGAAGAGATAGTGGTCAAGACAAAATATTGCCAAATATCTTTCTTTCAGAGCCCAACTAAGATTAAAACTCTAAAAGAGTGCTCACAGTTTTGCGATTTCTCCATCAACTCTTGTCCGTACAAGAATCAAAGACAGGAGACAGGTAGGCAAGTTGAATTCAAAGGTCAGTGGTTCAAACCGACCAGCCAATCTTTATGGCGGTCTGCTTCCATAAAGATTACAGCCTTGAAAAGCCTATGGGGCATTTCTACTCTGTCCTATGAGGTCGGTATGAGTCACAATTGACTCAACAGCAATGGGTTTGGTTTGTGTTTACTGACGTTATGACTGGCTATGTGACTTTGACCTATGGAATGTTAGCAAAAACGATGCAAGTGAAGATTAGAAATATACTTACCTGCTGGGTACTTACTCTCTTGCATCCTTCCTGTCAATAAGATCATTTCTTGACTAACCCATAGTTCCAAAGATACGTGGAGTAAAGTCACGCCGTCCAACCCACAGACCTGAAGTTTGAAACCAAGCCCAGCCAAGGCCAGCCAAGATCTGCTCACCTCAAGCTGAGACTATGAGTGAGTATAAATGATTCCTATTTTAGAACTCTGAGTTTTGAACAGGACTGTCCCAGGTTTGAAAAAATGCAAGTGGTTTTTACTTAATTTTTTTTTAACCTTCTTTGAAAATGTATTGTTTTGTATTTGTATAGTAAAGAAAATTTTAAAAACTAGTGGTAAAATACATCATTTATGCTGAAAGAATCTCTCAAAAGATTTTAATGCCTGGGATCTTTCATCTTCAAAATTGTCAAATCTTGAGGATTGCTTTAAATTATATCTTTGAGGACTCATTCTCAATTATTTTTGAGGACGTGCATGTTGTTGTTGGTATTGCTGTTGTTGTTAGTTGCCATTGAATCAAAATCCAACTTATGGCAGCCCTACGTGTGCAGAGTAGAACGGCTCCATATGCTTTTCAAGGTTGTGACCTTTCAGAAGGAGATCACCAGGCCTTTCTTCTAAGAGACCTCTGGGAGGGTTTGAACAGCTATCCTTCTGGCTAGTAGTTGAGTGCTTAAAGCAAGGGACTCCTTGGGCATACACGTAGGGAAGTAAAATCCTTTGTGAACCCTGGGAACTTTCTTCTCAATACACTGTTATGGAGACTACCTCAGGAAAAGATGACACCCAGACAGAAAGGGGAAAGAACAAGTTTCATGTATAGAGCGATTTGATCTAATATACTTAGATAATTATTTGAAAGTACCTAGTGCAGTGCCTGTGCATAGCAGTAGACAAGCAAGACATGTCTGATTAGCTCACGGCCTGACCTAGCATTATAATTACCCAGTTTCAGAAAAGCTCTTCTGAGGATTTTCAAGTTTATGTTCATTGCATTTATGATGCCCCAGGTAAATCTTGCTGCCCCCTCACTGAGACAGTCAAGAAAATAGAAGTTCCAGTCTTTTAAATTTGCATGGACTTTTCAATGTCTGTTTTGATGTTTGAACTTCTGATTCTCTGTGATCTGGCATTTATGAATGCTGCTATGAATAAGTAAGAGCTTTTAAACAGTTGCACAATTTGAGACTTTTCATAGGCCTGCTGAAGGATTCAGCAAGTAAGCAGTGAGGACCAGGCACAGAAAAACAGTCAGGCATATTAATTTGAGTAATATTAACACTCACAAATTGCCATGTGGTGGAAATTGTTGGTCATATTTGAGCTCTGCTATTGGAAGAAAAAGGATCCCTGGTGGTGCAGTGATTACAGTGCTCATCTGCTAACCAAAAGGTCAATGGTTCAAACCCACCAACCTCTGTGTGGGAGAAAGATGTGGTAGTCTGCTTCTGTAAAGATTACAGCTTTAGAAACCTTATGGGGCAGTTCTCTGTCCTATAGCTTTGCAATAAGTCAGAATTGACTTAATGGCAATGGATTTGGTTTTGGTTATTGAAGCAAAGGCAGGAAAATCAAAAGAAGAGGAACTTGGGATTTCCAGGCTGCCCTTCATGGCTGGCAACTGGCATAGTCAAGTGAGCACGTAATGTGGCATTCAAGAAAAACAAGTGTAGGACTGAAGGAGACAGCTACAGAAATCCCCAGGAAATTCCCAGGTTCTCCAAAGCACCTTTCATTCTCCTAATACACCTTTCTATGAAAAGACATTCTGGTCCCTGGCAGTCAGCCAACAATGTTTCTTTATTGAGAAAAGTACATTACAGAGACATTAAATCTATGACACAGCCCCTGGCTTCAACGAATGGACAGACTCCTGATGAAACTATTTGTGCACACAGATACCTACACAAAACAATAACTGACGTACACATGGAGCAGTGACACGTGAGTGAAATTAATATGGCTTAATATAGCTCAAAATTCATTTCTAAATGCTGTAGCAATGAAGTTATCAAGAATATCAAGCCAGGCTTATAATGAATAGCCTCTTGTAAGAAGTTAATTTTGAGATGAATTTTGACAGAGATGAAGGACAGGGTTGGTGTAGAAAATGGAAAATGCACAGACAAGAAAATGAAATGTAATATTACCAGCAAGGCTAAAACTGCTAAGATAAAATCATGGGGGACAAAGAACAAAAATATAAATGGCATAAAGTCAACCCTGTGCAACCTCGCAATTTGTTGGCATAGTACCAAATTTTTGTAAGGCCCTTTTCCCCCACGGGCACTAATCTGGTAACATCCTTGCCAAATGCAATCCCTTCAGCAACAACCCTGAAATGAAAGCCTCACACACAGTTTCAGAGAAAAGCCACCTGGGAGCAGAATTGAAGGTCATCAGAGTTATATGGGGAGAAGAGATTAGGTCAAAAGGACAGTAGCTGAAACTCTCTGACTGGTGAAACAACATCTGACAACACTCTTTTCCCTTAATTGCAGTTTACTGGCAAGATCACTGAGGCAGGAGAACTGATAACTGTTGTTTTTGTCATTGTTAGGTGCTGTTGAGTTGGTTCCAACTCATAGCGAACCTATGTACAACAGAACGAAACACTACTCAGTCCTGTACCATCCTCACAATCACTGCTCTGCTTGAGCACACTGTTGCAGCCACTGTGCAAATCCATCTCACTGAGGGTCTTCCTCTTTTTCGCTGACCCTCTACTTTATCAGGCTTGATGTCCTTCTCCACAGATGGATCCCTCCTGACAACATGTCCAAAGCTTGGGAGACATAGTCTCGCCATCCTTGCTTCTAAGGGGCATCCAGGTTGTACTTCTTCCAAGACAGATTTATTTGTTCTTTTGGCAGTCCATGGTGTATTCGATATTCTTTGCCAACCCCCCAATTCAAAGGCATCAATTCTTCAATCTTCTTATTCATTGTCCAGCTTTCTTATGCGTATGAGGTTATTGAAAACACTGTGGCTTGGGTCAGGTGCATATTAGCCCTCAAGGTGACATCTTTGCTTTTCAACACTTTAGAGAGGTCTTTTGCAGCAGATTTGCTCAATGTAATACATCATTTGATTTGTTAACTGATGCTTCCATGGGTATTGATTATAGATCCAAGTAAAATAAAATCCTTGACAACTTCAGTCTTTTCTCCATTTATCATGATGTTGCTTATTGGTCAAGTTGTGAGGATTTTTGTTTTCTTTATATTGAAGTGTAATCCATACTGAAGGCTGTAGTCTTTGTTCTTCATCAATGAGTGTTTCAAGTCCTCTTCACTTTCAGCAAGCAAGGTTGTGTCATCTGCATAATGCAAGTTGTTAATGAGTCTTCCTCCAACCCTGATGCCACTTTATTCTTCATACAGTCCAGCTTCTCAGATTATTTGCTCAGCATACAGATTGAAAAAGTATGGTGAAAGGATACCACCCTGACTCACAACTTTTCTGACTTTAAACCACACAGTATACCCCTGTTCTTTTTGAATGACTGCTTCTTGGTCTATGTACAGATTCCTAATGAGCACAATTAAGTGTTCTGGAATTCCCATTCTTCACAATGTTATCCAAAATTTGTTATGATGCACACAGTCGAATGGCTTTGCATAGTCAATAAAACACAGGTAAACATCTTTTAAAACAGAAGTACTGAAGTACTAAAACCTGTCTGCAACAGGTGACCCTGCTGGTATTTGAATACCGATGGCATAGCTTCCAGCATCACAGCAACACGCAAGCTCCCACAGTACGACAAACTGGCAGACACTCAAAGGGAGCTGATAATTACTAACTGGTACAGGAATGAACTGAGAATTACAAATAACTTTCTTTTTATATTTGTTGTTAGATGCCTTCAGGTTAGCACCAACTCATGTTAGCTGCCTTTGAGTCATCCCCAACTCATCGCAACACCATGCACAAGGGGGTCAAACCATTGTGATCCATAAATTTTTCATCGGCTGATTTTCACAAGCAGATCATCATGCCTTTTTTTCTAGTCTGTCTTAGTCTCAAAGCTACACCGAAGCCTATTCAGCATCACAGCAACACACAAACATCCACTGACGGACAGGTGATGGCTCTCCTGAAAGTGTATTGGCTGGGAATTGAACCCGGGCATCCTGCATAGAAGGGGAGAATTCTACTACTGAACCACCAGCCCATAAAAATCCCTCCCTTTATGACCCTATTGTAAAAATCCTCTCATCTACATGCACAGGAGCCAAGGAAATTAAGCGGGGCCCACACTGCAGATAAATTAAATATAAAATTTGCTTCTGAATTCGTCCAACAGAAGTACCAAAACATCACAAATAGATAGAATTTTGATAAATCATTTCTGTATTTCCAGTTTCTTTTCCTTAAAATATCAGTTATTTTCTAATTATCTTTGAATTGGCAATGGCCTTGAGTATTTGGATGTAAGAGTCTTTGTGTTTTAGCCATTTATTCAGAAAATAATCGTTTGACACTGTTATAGATTGAATTGTATCTCCCCAAAAGATATGTTGAAGCTCTACTACCCAGCACCTCTGAATACGACCATGTTTGAAAGCAAGGTCTTTGAAGATGTTAACATGAGGTCATACAGGAGTACGTGAGCCCTAATCTAATCTGAGTGACTCCTTATAAAAGAGGGCAAGAGACACAGAGAGACAGACAAGTACAATAGCCATGTGAGATGCATCTGCAAACCAAGGAACACCTGGGGCCACCAGAAGTTGAGCAAGAAAAGATCTTCCCCTAGAGCCTTCTGAGAAAATGTGCCCTGGCCAACACCTTGAAGCCACAGTCAAGAAATCAAATGACCTAGCACATTGGGAAAATCTGCTGCAAAAGGCCTCTTTAGAGTGTTAAAAAGCAAAGATGTTACTCTGAGGATTAAGATGTGTGTGACCCAAGCCATGGTATTTCCAATCACCTCATATGCATACGAAAGCTGGACATTGACTCAGGAAGGCCCAATGAGAACTGATGTCTTTGAATTACGGTATTGGCAAAAAATATTGAATATACATACCATGGACTGCAGAAAAACAAACAAATCTCTCTTGGGAGAAGTACGGCCAGAATGCTTCTTGGAAGCCAGGATGGTGGGGCTTCATCTCACATACTTTGGACATGTTATCAGGAGGGACCAGTTCCTACAGAAGGACATCATGCTTGATAAGATAGAGGGTCAGTGAAAAAGAGAAAGACCCTCAATGAGATGGATTGACACAGTGGCTGCAAAGATGGGCTCAAACACAGCAACGATTGTGCAGATGGTGTAGGGCCAGTCAGTGTTTCATTCTGTTGTATATAGGGTGGCTATGAATTGCAACCAACTCCATGGCACCTAACAACAACGACAACAGCCAACACCTTGAATTAGTGCTGCTAGTCTCTGAAACTGTGAGACAATAAATGTCTCTTTTTATAAACCACCTAGTTTTTGGTATTTTGTGATGGCAGGCCTCGGATACTAATACAGACACATAACACTTAAAAGAACCTGGAGAAGAACCATAAAAAGAATCCCCCTGTGCTACTAAAACCCACTCAAATACTTCTCAGAGAGTGAGCTTTCAAGAGTTAGATGTATCTTTATTTTCTTCCTTTTATTTATTATTAATCTTCTTATTTTTATGGTTGAGCTTCTCTGGTATTAGTACTAGCTTGCACTCATTAAAAGCAGATTTTTTTTATAGTCTTCAACATTCTTCAGTCCAACGGTAGATGAAGCAGCAAAAGTTGATAAGGATGTTTAGGGTTGAAAAAATAAAGGCAGGGCTGAAACAACATTGGATGATTGAGTTGACTTTTTTTACAGCCTAATCCACATCCTACATTTTTTAGTAATATGTATTCTGAAGCAAAAAAATTTTTCCTGACTATTATTTCAGAAAAACCTCCTAGAGAGGTTAGAAAGATGGCAGTTTAATATGTATTCTGAAGCAAAAAAAATTTTCCTGACTATTATTTCAGAAAAACCTCCTAGAGAGGTTAGAAAGATGGCAGTTTAGGATAAGGAAGTTACTATTCAAGAAGTTTTGCAGCAGTGGCTTTGTTAAAACTTGACCAAGAAAAGAACAGCAGAACTATAATAAGATAGAAAGGAAAGATGGAAGAGTAGAATAAAGCCGAGAAGAAATGAAATAATTAGTAACCTTAAGAGTGTCGAATTAAGGTTCTGTTTGGTGGAGTGACACATTTCAAGGTGATCTTTCCTTCATCACTCACCAGGGGAAGATCTCCATTACCTCTCCTCCCAGCTCTCTTGAGCATCATGGCTGGGTTAGGCTTTGTTATCCCTGATGTGACTATGATGCCCTCTTGCTTTACAGTTAGCAAGATCTAGGATTATTGCTTATGGAACTGAATTCACACTCTTCAACTGACAGTCCCCTGATCCCATATACTCTCTGGGCCTTATTTTTCACTCACTGCTTATAATGAGTAGGAATCGACTCGACAGCACTGGGTTTTGGTTTTTGTTTGTTTGTTTTTGCTTTAATGGATTGAATTGCATTTCCCATAAAAATAAGTTGAAATCCTAACCCCTGATAGCTGGAAATGTGCCCATGTTTGGAAATAGGGTCTCTGAAGATGTTATCAGTTAAGTCATCATGAAGTCATACCGGAGTAGAGTGGGTTCTAATATAACCTGAGTGGTGTCCTTTTAAAAGAGAAGACACACAGATAAACAGAGGAAGGAGGGCCATGTGAAGATACAGCTACCAGTCAAGGAATGCCTGGGGCTATCAGAAGCTGGGAGAGATGAGAAAGGTATTTCCCTTAGAGACTTCGGAGAAAGCATGGCCCAGCCAACACATATACTTGGACCTCAAGCTTCTAGGACTATGAGACCAAAAAATATATATATATATATATGTTTTTATAAGCCACCTTTTGTTGTTGAAGGATCTCTGATGATGCAGTGGTTAAAGCACTCAGATGCTAATCAAAGGTCGGTGGTCCAAACCCATCAGCCATTCCTCCAGAGAAAGATGTGGCAGTCTGCTTCCAAGAAGATTACAGCTTTGAACACCCTATGGGGCAGTTCTAGTCTGTCCTATAAGGTCACTATGAGTTGGAATTGACTGGACAACAGTGGATTTTTTGTTGTTGTTTTGTGCAGTCAAGTCGATTCTGACTCATAGCAACCCTATAAGACAGTGGAGAACTGCCTCATAGGGTTTTCGGGGCTGTAATCTGTACAGAAGCAGATTGCCACATCTTTCTCATGCAGAGAAGCTGGTGGATTCAAAAAGCTGGCTTTTAGGTTAGCAGCTGAGTGATAAGCCACCTAGTCTGTGGTATTTTTGTATGGCAGCCCTGTGAAACTAAAACATCACTATTTAAAATTTTCTATACAAGTCAGCTTTTTTGCATCCTTTTTTTCTTTTTTTTTCCCTTTGTCTTCAATTTCTATACCCATTCCAATCTCTTGACTCCTTTGATGCCACCATTTCCTCCATGTGAAATTATTGTTTTCCATAAATCTAAATTGGACACTATTTTCAAGGCAATGTGGGAAATAACAGCCTAATTTTCTGTCTCTTGATTCAAATTCCTAAGGGAAATTGATCATCCCAGCTCATCTTTCATAACAGCCCATAACAGAAGATGCTGGCCAGCCTATATTCATGGATCTATTTTGAATCCTATCAGTTTGGGCTTGCAAGAAATGGAGGGACATGAGTGGGTATGTGTATGTGTATTGAAATATGACATATATAGAGCTGCCATTTAGTGGAAACTGTAGGTTGGGAATGGGAACAAAAAGGATAGACCTGTGAGCTGTTAGTGCTATCATCCATAACTCAAGGTCTTTGCCTTTTAATTTTCTGTGCATTCCCATGAATGACAGCTCTCAAATTGTTACCTCTTCTCAGTCAGTAGAAAAACGCTTTTCTTCTAAATCCACCAGGGTAAAGATTAACGGGCAATTCTTCTGCAAAAGACCTCTTTAAAATGTTAAAAAGTAAAGATGTCACTTTGAGGACTAAGGTGTACCTGACCCAAGCCATGATGTTTTCAATTACCTCATATGCATGCAAAAACTGGACAATGAATAACTAAGACCAAAGAAGAATTGATGCTTTTGAATTATGTTGTTGGTGAAGAATATTGGATATGCCATGGACTGCCAGAAGAATGAACAAATCTGTCCTGGAAGAAGTACAGCCAAAGTATTCCTTGGAAACAAGAATGGCAAGACTTCATCTCAAGTACTTTGGACATGTTATCAGGAGGGACCATCACGCTTGGGAAAGTAAAAGGTAGATGAAAATGAGGAACACCCTCAACAAGATAAATTGACACAGTGGCTGAAATAATGGTTTCAAACATAGCAATGATTAAAAGGATAGTGCAGGAATGGGCAGTGTTTTGTTCTGTTGTACATAGGGTGGCTATGAGTCGGAACCAACTCCATGGCACCTAACAACAGCAAAGATTAACAAATGAATTTAGTTCCTATGTAGTACCATATCCAAGATCATGTTGAATTTCCATAATTGAAGAAGACATTCTTATTATTTTTAGAAATAATAAATTTTGGCTGGATATAAAGCAGCCATCAACCTTAATCTTGAAATTTTTGGTTTGGAGTCAACTGTCTTATAGCATTGTGCCTGATTTAATCTGGCCAGGCAATAGACAAATACATAACCTCTCACTTGACTTTTTCTTATTTTTCGGTGACACCCAAATACCTTTCGGTGAAAGGCGAGCACTACAAAATGACCAATATATATTATTATTTCCCAAAATGTAATTGTAAGCATCATGCATATCTTTCCCTTAAGTATTTTCAATTTCCTTTATGGTTGCTCTGTAGGCTGGAGTACTTATATGCATTAGTAATAAATAGGAGGTGTTTGTCTGAATTCAATTGCCAAAGCAAGCCTTCCTCACAAATACTTGGAAAAACCTAATACCCATAAATTCTTTTATGTTTTGGAACTTCTTCACTTTCATGCTCCAAGCAAGCCATTCTTTCATGAGCACTATGGAAATTTTAGTAAAACTTGCTGTTTTTGCATTGCTCCAAATGCTTGAATCAATAACATATTATTTGTCCTGCCTGATCAAAAGCCTATTTCCCTTCACTTCTAATAAATTTGCATCAAAGCCAATTTTTCTGTTTCAAGGTTAGCTTTTAATTTAATCTTGATAAGGCACATACTATTTTCAGAGAAAATATCTTTTTCTCTGAAAGGATTTTCTGATTTAATAGGCAAAGCTTTAAACCAAAAGTTTTATTCTCCGATTTTCACATTATTATAATAGTATCTACAGCATGTTGTTGTTGTTAGTTGCCATTTGGTCAGCTCTGACTCATAGTGACCTTATGTATAATAGAGGAAAATGTTGCCAGGCCTCCATCATGCTCACAATTGTAGGTATGCTTGAGCCCATTGTTGTAGCCACTGTGTCAATTAATCTCATTACAGGGCTCCTTTTTTTTTTTTTTTGATGGCCCTCTACTTTAACAGGCATAATGTCTTTCTCCAGTGATTAGATCCTCTTGATGATGGGTCCAAAGTGAGTAAGACGAAGTCTTGTCATCCTTGCTGCTAAGGAGCATTCTGGCTGTATTTCCTCCAAGGCTGATTTGCTCTTATAGAATAAAATAAGTTCATGGTATATTCAACACCACAATTCAAATGCATCAATTCTTCTTTGGTCTTCCTTTTGAGCATACATTTGAGCGAATGAAAAGACAATGGCTTGGGTCAGGCTCACTTTAGTCATCAAAGTGACATCTTTGCTTTTTAAAATTTTAAACGAGTCTTTTGCAGCAGATTACAGCATAGTCTTGCCACCAGTTAGATGAACCTGTGGTACATTTTATAGGTAGAGTCTTAGAGTGGCGGTACCATGACACAAAGGGGAGATGGGAGAGTTTGAGCCACCAAGGGCCATTTATGCTTTATCTCATTTACATTGGTAAGTTGGAATTTCCTCTAGAGTTTGTCTATGGTATATTGGAAATTGCATCAAATTTCAATAATTTGAATACAGTTGAGGCAGTCCACTTATACCATTGAAATGGGTAACACGGATTATTGCCACAGTGTTGTCTAGTTGTAGAATTGAAAGGGTCCTTATATGTGCCCCACTCCAGAGTTTTCAAATTCCAGTTCCCAAGGGGTTTCGGGGGCTATATTCTTTCCTAGGAGTCCTTGACTGACGCAAATGATTAACACATTCAGCTACTCACTGAAAGTTTTGCGGTTTGAGTTCACCCAGAGGTGTCTCAGAAGAAAATCCTGGTAATCTACTTCTGAAAAATGAGCCATCGAAAACTCTATAGAGCACAGTTTTACTCTGACACACACGGGTTTACCATGAATCAGAGTGGACTCAAAGGCAACTGGCTCTTTTTTCAAGGGCATTCCTAGGGAGGGGGAAGTGATGAGAAGATGCAATGTCCTCAGCCCACCTCAGTTTCAACCAGTGACAACTACTTTGAACTGTTGCACAAATTAGAATAAACTGAATATCTCTCAAATTCTCTTTTTTTTTTTTTGGTCCCTCATATTGAGAGGCTGTTTATTGGGTAATTTTTCTCATCAAGCATGACTGCAAGAAAAATCCAGTTAAAATTGTATTACTCTACCTTAATATTTTTGACAATCTTGAAGGCACATGTACGTAGTTCACAAATTTGCTGTGGTTTTGATTTATCATCTTCCAGTAGACAACTCCTCAAGTGTCTTCCTTCTATACAACTGTATCTCAAGCATGAGCTCAGCACACTCTCCTTGTTTCCCAAAGTAAACTTTAACCACATCAATTAACAAAACTTTACTAAAGGTCAATGATTTTTAAAGTACATTGATGACATGAAGACACTTGACCCTTAAATGTTTCATCATGTAGCTCTGGTATAATCACAACTGCATTATCACAGTTGGGTCATTGATATATTTTTTTTTTCAGGTTCCCAAAAGGCATCTTAGCAACATTCGAGCACCATATTGAGTTCTTGCCAGAGTATTAAATGCTGTATCCCAAAACAGTACCCCCATATACTTTCCCTTACCCAGATTTATTTTCTGCCTGTCTTCATCTAGCACCTTCAGAATCCACTGCCAATATCCTCTATCTGTTCCTGATGGCACATGTTGGCTAAGTCTTGAGATCCTTCTTGGTATATTTTCTTCCTATTCTTGTCCAGCTCAGCCCTTTGCCAGTGCAATAATAACTCTAGTAATTGGTCTAGTGGCCAACAGAGGTAGTAGGGACAGATTTGAGAAGGGCAAGAGTCCATGGATATATTTTAAAAGGAGGCTAGGTATACTCTTTTCTTTACAAAATAAAGTCAGTTAATTAATGTAGACTAAGAATTAATTTTTTTTTTTTAAGAATTAGAAAATCATTTTGCAAACATCAGTGTAATGTCTGATCTAATAAATGTTTGTTGCTGACACTATTGACTGAGAATTTGTTAAATATATTCACATAGCTTCAAAGTGTCAACACAGAGAATACATATTAATTACCAATGGGAAAAAGCACCTTTACAATGGTGAGCTCTGGTGGAACTCCAGTGACAAAATACGTGTCAACTTGGCTAGGCCATGATTCTCAGTATTGTGTGGTTCTCCTCCATTGTGATTTGATGTGATTATCCTATGTGCTGTAAATCCTAATCTCTATGCCTGTGATTGTGAGCTTATTTGGGAGTAAACTGTTCTTTATGTTAATGAGGCAGGACACAATCTACAGGATTAGGTTGTATCCTGAGTCAATCTCTTTTGAGATATAAAAGAGAGAACTGAGGAGAGAGGAGGGGGACTTCATAGTATCCAGAAAGAAGAGCCAGGGATGGGGCTCGTCTTTGGACCCAGAGTCCCTGTGCTGAGAAGCTCCTAGATACCACCTTAACCAAGTAGTGAAACTTAACATCACTTATAAGAGCAAAAACAGACATCATTATCCATCTGATTTGATGCAGTGGGAGATGTCTTAATTATCTCGTGCTGCTATAACAGAAATACCACAAGTGGATGGCTTTGACAAGCAATAATTTGTTTCCTAACTGTTTAGGAGGCTAGAAGTCCAAATTCAGGGTGCCGGCATTAGAGGAAGGCTCTGTCTGTTGGCTTTGGAGGAACGTCTTGTCTCTTCTGAGATTCTGCTACTGAGTGATCTTCATGTGGTTTGGCTCTTTTCTTCCCCCGTCTCTGCTTCTAATGTGTTTAATCTCTTTTATATCTCAAAAGAGATAGATCCAAGATAGATTCTACACCAATCCTGTCTCATTAACATAAAAAGACGACTCATTCCCAAATGGGATTATAACCACAGGCATAGAGGTTAGGATTTACAACACATATTTTCGAGGGACACAATTCAATCCATAACATTAGGTACACATCATCTATGTTCTTGACTAAATCTGTAACTTGAATCTAGTCATAAGGAAGCAATTGGACAAATCCAGACTGTGAGATGTCTTTTAAGGCCACTGACCTAGATTCTTCAAAAATGCCATAATCATGAAAAACAAAAAGTATAAGGAAACTATTCTAAATTAAAAGAGCTTATAAAAATAAGAAAAACAAATGTCCTATGAGATCATGGTTGAAAATAAAAAAGCTAAAAAGGACATTTTAGGCTTAATTAAGTAAATATGAGTATGGATTATGTATTAGGTATTATTATTATATCATTATAAAATTTTATTGAGTAGGATAATACAGTTGTGATTATGCCAGCTCTGTCAGCTGAAATATTAAAGGCCAAGTGTCTTGATGTCATTATGTACTTTAAAATATTTTTTTAAAAAAAAGATCATTGAGAGAGATATTGCAAAATGTTAACCATTGGTGAATCAAGGTAAAAGTTATATGGGTATTTGTCATATAACACTTTCAACAGTTTTTCTATTGGCTTCAAATTTTTCAAAATTTGAAGGTGGAGGGAAAATTTCAAAATCTAACTTTAACACAAACCTTGATACAATTTCCAATAAGTTTAACTGTATTCTGAATTCTTATCATGACCTTCCCCATACCAAATTATCTTTCTAGTAGTAAAAGCAAAATAATTTTTAAGAGACAATATTTGCAATACCACACTCATTTTTAACTACATTACCATAATTCTGGTAAAGAAGGTTGTCTTTTTCCAGGGATCACTTTCAACCTGACAAATACCTCCAACTGCAAAGTAAAATCTCAGCCCTAGTCATTGGCACTATTTCCTTTTGACATATTTTAGGTTTCAAGAGATTACTTCCTTTGAATGGGGTGAAGGAAGAACTTTTAAGTATTCTGGCCAAAAGAAAGAAAGAGATTTTTTTTTTTTTAAGTTCTTTTCAGCTTCCCTTTTCTGAGGAATATTTTCTCCTTTCTCATTTTTTCATTCGTTGCCACTTGAATTCTTTTAAAGCCTTTATACACAAGTAAAAAAACACACACTCCTGTCCATTAGAATCACATATTAAACCTATTTTTGAAGAGAACAAAACTAAAATTAAAATTCTACATTAGCTATTTTCAGAAGGATTAGGGGAAAACGGAAGTTGAGACTTGTCTTAGTTATCTAGTGCTGCTATAACAGAAATACCACAGCGGATGGCTTTAACAAACAAAAGTTTATTCTCTCACTGTCTAAGAGGCTGGAAGTCTGAATTCAGGATGCCAGCTCCAGGGGAAGGCTTTCTCTTTCTGTCAGCTTTGGCAGAAGGTCCTTTTCATCAAACCTCCCCTCGTCTAAGAGCTGCTCAGGGCAAGGACCCCAGGTTCAAAAGACCTGCTCCGGTCCCAGCACTGCTTTTTTGGTAGTAGGAGGTCCCCCATCTGCTCACTTCTCTCCTTTGTATCTCAAAAGAGATTGACTCAAAATACAACCTAATCTTGTAGCTGAGTCCTGACTCATTAACATAACTGCCTGTAATCCTGCCTCATTAACATCGTTGTTGTTGTTACTAGGTGCCATGGAAACAGTTCCGATTCATAGCGACCCTACGTACCACAGATCGAAACACTGCCTGGTCCTGCGCCATCCTCACAATCGTTGTTATGCATGAGCCCATTGTTGCAGACACTGTCAATCCATCTTGTTGAGGGTCTTCCTCTTTTTCACTGACCCTCTACTTTACCAAGCATGATGTCCTTCTCCGGGGACTGATCCCTCCTGACAACATGTACAAAGTATGTAAGACGCAGCCTCGCCATCCTTGCTTCTAAGGAGCATTCTGGTTGTACTTCTTCCAAGACAGATTTGTTTGTTCTTTTCACAGTCCATGGTATATTCAATGTTCCTCACCAACACCACAGTTCAAAGGGGTCAATTCTTCTTCTGTCTTCCATTGTTCAGCTTTCACATGCATATGAGGCTATTGAAAATACCATGACTTGGGTCAGGCGCACCTTAGTCTTCAAGGTGACATCTTTGCTCTTCAACACTTTAAAGAGGTTCTTTGCAGCAGATTTGCCCAGTGCAATGCATCTTTTGATTTCTTGATTGCTGCTTCCATGGCTGTTGATTGTGGATCCAAGTAAAATAAAATCCTTGACAACTTCAATCTTTTCTTGGTTTATCATGATGTTGCTTACTGGTCCAGTTGTGAGGATTTTGGTTTTCTTGATGTTGAGGTGTAATCCATACTGAAGGCTGTGGTCTTTGATCTTCATTAGTAAGTGCTTCAAGTCCTCTTCACTTTCAGCAAGCAAGGTTGTGTTATCTGCATAACTCAGGTTGTTAATGAGTCTTCCTCCAATCCTGATGCCCCGTTCTTCTTCATATAGTCCAGCTTCTCGGATTATTTATTCAGCATACAGATTAAATAGGTATGGTGAAAGACTACAACCCTGACACATATCTTTCCTGACTTTAAACCAGGAAGTATACCCTTGTTCTGTCCGAACAACTGCCTCTGGATCTATGTAAAGGTTCCTCATGAACACAATTAAGTGTTCTGGAATTCCTAATTCTTCACAGTGCTTTCATAATTTGTTATGATCTACCCAGTCGAATGCCTTAGTATAGTCAATAAAACACTGGTAAACATCCTTCTGGTATTCTCTGCTTTCAGCCAGGATCTACTTGACATCAGCAATGATATCCCTGGTTCCACATTCTCTTCTGAAACTGGCCTGAATTTCTGCTGCAGCAGCTTTTGAATGATCTTCAGCAAAATTTTGCTTGAGTGTGATATTAATGATATTTGTCAATAATTTCTACATTCAGTTGGATCACCTTTCTTGGGAATGCCCATAAATATGGATCTCTTCCAGTTGGCTAGCCAGGTAGCTGTCTTCCAAATTTCCTGGGATAGAAGAGTGAGCATTTTCAGCACTGCATATGTTTGTTGAAATGTCTTAATTGATGATGTCTGTTTATTCCTGGAGCCTTATTTTTCACCAGTGCCTTCAGTGAAGCTTGGACTTCTTCCTTCAGCATCATTGGTTCCTGATCATATGCTGCCTGTTGAAATGGTTGAATGTCAACCAATTCTTTTTGGTATAATGACTCCTTCCATCTTCTTTTGATGCTTCCTGCGTCATTCAGTATTTTCTCCAGAGAATCCTTCACTATTGCAACTTGAGGCTTGAATTTCTTCTTCAGTTCTTTCATCTTGAAAAATGCCAAATGTGTTCTTCCCTTTTGGTTTTCTATCCCCAGCTCTTTGCACATATTGTTATAACACTTTACTTTGTCTTCTCACAGAGGTAGGATTTACAACACATAGGAAAGTCACAAAATGGTGGACAGTCACACAATACTGGGAATCATGGCCTAGCCAAGTTGACACGCATTTTCCGGGGACACAATTCAATTCTAAAGAGACTACAAACATGCCTCAAATTATATCAGTAGAGCTTAAAGAAACTCTTTAATGCCTATTTTAAAGTGAAGCATCAACCCTCTGCCCTACCATTTTTTAAAAGAGCTATAGTACAATCATTTCAGGAATATGTCTCTCATTTCCTACACTAACTGGCGTCACTGTAATTCTTACAGACAAAAGATGTCAGAACAAAATGCACATATTTATAAAGCTTCAATCCCCTAGATATGTGTGCAATCTTAGAAACAACTTTAGTTTCAGGTTTTCAATTATTTCAAAAGTGAAGATTCGCCTTCTGTAGTGCATTTTCTGAAACAATAACCCTTTGATAGAGCTCAAGTAGATTTTAACAAATATGTATTTGTTCAAGATTTTTCTTTCTGTTACTTAAAGGCTCTCTCTCATCTCACAAATGCCCTAGTACCTATAGACTCATATATTGAAATATATGCACACATATACCTATAAACCCTTATAATATACTTATATAAAGGTACAACTAATCCAATGCGTAAAACAGGGGAGCTATTTTTATTTTATCCCAGGAAATATGTGAAGTAAATGGAGAAGACAAAACAGAATCTCAACTCACTGTTTTTTTATTGGAAAAACAGTCTAGATGTTTTGTGAGAAATGAAAAATCTCTATAGGATTGAATTACAACAGAACTTTTATGTAAAGCAGTTTTATTTGAAATATATTGTTCCAGACAGCAGTGAAGAGAACAGTTTTAATCCAAAATGCTTCCAGGCTCAGTCCCTTCTGGCCAATTAATTTGATTTCAGTAAAGCTCTGGTTGCTTCCACTGCTATTAAATATAGTGCTGCGCCTTTTAGAAAACTCTTACTTTACATGACAGCCAAAAGGTAAATCTGTAGAAAATTGGACTAGGAGTTGAAATATGATTTTTAAATGGAAAAATATATTTGCTCAAACACTAATAAATTTTGGAAAAATTAGGTGACAACAAGTGCTAGTCAGTGTCTATCAGTCCTCAATCACATTTCAACAAAGATGGGCAGGACTGGTGACTACCCAGAGGTTTTCAAATGTTTCTCTGTAACTCAAATTTGGGGATAATGCCAATATTTTCTGATAACATTAGGTTTAAATTCAACAAATAGTTATTGAAAAGTATTGGGATAGGGACTGTATGATATATAAAGGTGAGAAAGACATGGACAAGGAGCCCTGGTGACACAGTGGTTAAGCACATGGCCGCTAACCAAAAGGTCAGTGGTTCAAACACTTCAGCCTTTGAATTATGGTGTTGGTAAAGAATACTAAATATACCATGGGTAGCCAGAAGAACAAACATATCTGTCTTGGAAGAAGTACAACCAGAGTGCTCCTTAGAACCAAGGATGGCACGACCTCATCTAATGTACTTTGGACATGTTATCATGGGGCCCAGGCCCTGGAGAAGGACCTCGCTTGCCAAAGTAGACAGTCAGTGAAAAAGAAGACCCTCAATGAGATGAATTGACAGAGAGCCTGTAGGAATGGGCTCAAACGATTGTGATGATGGCACAGGACTGGGCAGTGTTTCATTCTTTTGTACATAGGGTCACTATAAGTCAGAACTGATTCAATAGTACATAACAATACAATCGAGGGAAAAAGCATTTCAGGTAAGGATATGAAAGGATTCAAAGGCATGTTTGGGAACTAAAATTGCTTTTGTTCCTGTACTATATAATTATTATCTGGGGAAGTAGTGAAATACTAGGTAAAAAATTTAATTTTACTGGATCTCATGAACAAAAAACTGTTTTCTTACTGTTGGAATTGTCTTTTATATTACCAGGTAAGGATACTGAAAACAACCACAATAACAATAATGAGTAACTATTTCTATTTATGTTTCCCTGCATTTTGTTAAGATGTTTACCTGTGTTTTATTGACTATGCAAAGGCACTTGACTGTGTGGATCGTAACAAATTATGGATAACGTTGCGAAGAGTGGGAATTCCTTCAGTATCATCAGTTCCTGGTCATGTGTTACCTCCTGAAATGGTTGAACCTTAACCAATTCTTTTTGGTGTAGTGACTGTGTATTCCTTCCATCTTCTTTTGATGCTTCCTGCATCGTTTAATATTTTCCCTATAGAATCCTTTAGTACTGTAACTCATGGTTTGAATTTTTTTCTTCAGTTCTTTCAGCTTGAGAAACTCTGACCGTGTTCTTCCCTTTTTGGTTTTCTATCTCCAGGTCTTTGTATATGCCATCATATATATCCTAGAGAAAGAAGAGCTGTCACATGAATAGACATATGCACACTCATGTTCACTGCAGCACTGTTCACAACAGCAAAAAGATGGAAACAGCCTTGGTGCCCATCAACAGATGAATGAGTAAACAAATTATGGTGCATACACACAATGGAATACTAAGCTACTATAAACGGCAATGATGTATCCATGAAACAACCCTCAACGTGGATGAATATGGAAGGCACTATGCTGAAAGAAATTAGTCAGTCACAAAAGGACAAATCTTGTGTGAGACCACTGTTATGAGAATTCAAGAAATGGTTGAAACACAGGAGAAAACATTATTTGATGGTTAAGAGGGTGAGGAGGGAGGAGAAGAGAATTCACTAACTAGATAGTAGACAAGAATCTTTTTAGGTGAAGGGAGGGACAACACAATACAGGGGAGGTCAGCACAACTGTACTAAGCCAAAAACTAAGAAATTTTCTGAACACAACCAAGCACTTTGAGGGATGGGGTAGCAGGGGCTGAAGTCTAGGGACCATGGTTTCAGGGAACATCTAGGTCAACTGGTATAACAAAGTTTATTAAAAAAATGACCTGCATCCCACTTTGGTGACTAGCTTCTGGGGACTTAAAAGCTTGAGAGCGGCCATCTAAGATGAATCAGTTGTTCCCAACCTACTTGGAGTAAAGGAGAATGAAGTGCACCAGAGACACAAGGAAAATATTAGCCCAAGTGACAAAGGAGTCACATAAACCAGAGCCCCCATCAGCCTGAGACCAGAAGAACTAGATGGTCCCCAGCTACCACCAGTAATCACCCTGACAGACAACACAACAGACAGTCCCTGCCAGAGCTGGAGAAAAATGTGGTGCAGAACTCAAATTCACGTAAAAAGACCAGACTTAATGGTCTGACAGAGACTGGAGGAACAATCGAAGCCATGGGCCCCAGGCAGTCTATTAACCCAGAACTGAAACCATTCCTGAAGCCCACTCACTCTTCAGACAAAGATTAGACTGGACTATAAAACATAAAATAATACTCATGAAAGGCGTGCTTCATAGCTCAAGCAGATACCCAAGATTAAATGGGCAGCTCCTGTCCAGAGGCAGAATGAGAAGGCAGGAAGGGATAGAAGCTGGTTCGACGGACACAGGAAGCCCAGGGTGGAAAGGGGAAGTGTGCTGTCACATTGTATGGATTACAACTAGTTTCACCTAACAATATAAGTACAAATTTTTGTATGAGAAGTTAGCTTAAGCTGTAAACTTTCACCTAAAGCACAATAAAAAGAAAGAAAGAAAAGACATTGACTAGGATTATAGTCATCTAAAGACATCACTGGGACTGAAATATCTGCTTCCAATCTCACCCACGTGGCTATTGGTAGGAGGTCTCAGTTCCTTACCTTGTGGTCCTCTCTATAAGGCTATTTTAGATCCTAACAGTGTGACACTGACTCCAAAACAAATGATCCAAGAGAGAGGGAGCAAGGAGGAGATGGATATGCCTATCCTACTCTCAGAAGTCACACGCTGCCACTTTCACCATATTCTATTCATTAGAAATAAGTCAATAAGTCCAGCCCCCATTAGAGGGGTAGGGAATGAAGCTCCAGCATTTGAAAAGAGGCATATCACAGAATCTGGGGGCATATTTTCGAACCAACAACAGGCACTGAGTTTGAATTTCTTGTGGGATATGTGGATGGAGATACCCAGTAGATAGAGTTCAGAATCAGGATCTAGAAATGAGAAATCTTCAGTTATTTAAGGAACTGGAAGCTGTGAATGGAGGAAATAGTAGACAAAATTGACATCATACAAAGAATATGTGAAGGCTGAGATAAGAAGAAGGCGAAGTGTGGAAACATGGTGGGTACCTATACCGAAGGCAAAAGCAGTAAACGATGTAAAAGCTAAGAGAGAATAATTTTTATTTTCTATCATAAAAGCCATGAGAGACTTTTTTTTAAATACTTATTCAGAAAATATTGTGTGCCTCGACATTGACCAAAAGTCACAAATGCCAAGGAAAAACCAAGTCAGGTAAAGATCATTCCTAAATTTTTCTATAAATAATTTATTGGTGAATTTTTTGCAGGTCGAAAGGTCTAGAGGAGGTAGGAGACAGGCTAAAGTTGTGTGCACGGTGAACGGAGAAAAAGGAACTGATACAGTTTTTCTTGGAAGAAGTTTAGCTGAGAAGCAAAGTGGAGAAATGGATCTATAGCCAGTGGGAAGGTTTTGTTGTGCTTCGTGTTTGTTTTTGTCTTACCTTTTTATTATGAAGTTTTCAATTATGCCTTAAACTCAAACTCTCATTGCCGTCGAGTCAATTCCAACTCATAATGACCCTATAGGAGAGTAGAACTGCCACATGGGGTTTCCAAGGGCACCTGGTGCCTCAAACTGCTGACCTCTTGGTTAGCAGCTGTAGCTCTTTAACCACTACGCCACCAGCGTTTGCATGTCTTAAACTAGAGATTGGTGTAATGAACCTCATGCACTCACCACCCAGCTTCTTGTCTCTCTGGGCACCGCATTTCTTAGAAACTGGCAAATAGATCTAAAGGCTTGAGTACACGTTTTCTTTTTAAATATAGTCTTGAGCAAGAGCATATGAGGTGAAAGCCAGCAGAAATTGAGAGGCTAAAAACTCAGAAATAAAAATTGATAGTTTATAAATCAGGTCCATTTTCAATGTAATCCTTTTTCTTTTTCCAGATGTTGTTCTAACACTCTGCAGGAGGCTGATTATTATATTACAGGGCATAGGAATGACGAGAAGAGTTTGAGTCTGTAAACCTATATTTGGACCTTGACTACAATACTTGACTTTGGCAAAATTGCTTGACATCACTGACTTGAGTCTCCTTATTTATAAAATGTTGATGACAGTGAAAGAAGATGACAGGGTGATAATACTTATGTAAAATGAATGATAAATAAGAGGTTCTTAGAAGAAATAAATAAAATAATAGAAATAATTGAACATGAAGAGCTATACCAAGTCTATGTATTATCAATTTACCAAAGAGAAAATGAGGCTCAGGTTAAATATGTTATCTAATGTCACTCAGCCTGTAGTAAGTCAAAGGGCCTGGATGCTATTTATTCCATTCCAAATTCTGGGCTCTTTATACTTTACAGTGCAGTCATTCTTTCCCATAGTTGATACTCAATAAATAATTATTAAATTAAAGTAAGAGATAAAGCATTACTGAAATGGTAAGATCAAGGATTATACTTCAGGGTAGGCTGTTTAATGATCTGTAAACTTTAGGATCCTTGATGCCAGACCCTGTTTAGTTTTAACTTAATATATATGTTGATTAAGGTAACACTAGCTACTGTAATAAACAAAAGTTAAATATGAATAACAATACAGTAAGAGTTTCATCCAGGTGCTCATGATTAATAGCAGGCCATCTTCCACATGGTAATTTAGGAACTTGGAGGTTTTCTATCTTGTGGTTCCAACAATTTTCTATAGCCTTATATTCCACTGGCATAAACCAGTTACTTGGCCATACTGAAGGGAAGCAGATGAATACCCATATAGTCCTTGGCTGGGCAGCTGCTTTGCATCAATAATACAATACTGTAGGGGGGAAAGAGGGTCAGGTCCAAATCATGTGTGAAAATGTGACAGCTCTGGTTTTCTAAATATCTTACCCCAAGCATCCTCTCACCAGTTCAGGGAACTGTGATGGGGATGGCCAAATGGGCTGGCATTTTTTCTCCTCTCAATCCTGACGCTCCATTCTCTGTACATGTCATTAATTTTTACTTGCACACCAGTGCCATCTCCCACTTCAGGTCCATTCTACATATTAGTCCCTCTGCCCGGATTTAATTTCCCACTTCTCTCCTGGACCTCCAGCTCCTACGCATTCACCGTATACTCTCATATACTATGAACTGGTAATGTCATGAATGTCATCATACATTTTTAAAGTTTTTATTTTGAAGTAAGTTTAAACTTACATAATAGTTTCAAAAACAGCACCAGAAATTGATATATCCCTCTCTTACCTTCCCCTAATATTAACATCTTTAAACCTTCTTCAAAGTGACAAGGAGGGCATTAAGTTTCAGGAGGGCTAGTTGATCTCATTCACCTTTATATTCCTAATAATTGGCACAATGTCTCAATCACAACAGATACTCATTAAATATTTATTGATGAATATATGATGACTTCACTAAAGCTCCCTGTTTTAGGCTGGGTTCTCTAGAGAAGCAAAACTAGTGAAATGTATATATACACATATACACACACATATATATGTTGTTAGGTGCCGTCAAGTCTGTTCCAACTCATAGGGACCATGTGTGCAACAGAACAAAACACAGCCCCATCCTGCGCCATCCTTACAATCATTGTTATGCTTGAGCCCATTGTTGCAACCACTGTGTCAAACCATCCCGTTGAGGGTCTTCCTCTTTTTCTCTGACCCTCTGCTTTACTAAGTATAATGTCCTTCTCCAGGGACTGGTCCCTCCTGATAACATGCCCAAAGTATGTGAGACATAGTCTCACCATCCTTGCTTCTAAGGATCATTCTGACTGTACTTCTTCCAAGACAGATTTGTTTGTTCTTCTGGGAGTCCATGGTATATTCAATATTCTACGATGACACTATAATTCAAAGGCATCAATTCTTCTTCAGTCTTTCTTATTCATTGTCCAGGTTTCACATGCATATGAGGCAATTGAAAAGACCACGGCTTGGAGCAGGCGCAGCTTAGTCTTCAATGTGGTATCTTTCTGTTTAACACTTTAAAGAGACCTTTTGCAGCAGATTTGCCCAGCATAATGTGTCTTTTGATTTCTTGACTGCCACTTCCATGGGCGTTGGCTGTGGATCCAAGTAAAAGGAAATCCTTGACAACTACAATCTTTTCTTTGTTTATCATGATGTTGTTTATTGATCCAGTTGTGAGGATTTTTGTTTTCTCTGTATCAAGGTGCAATCTGTACTGAAGGCTGTGGTCTTTGATCTTCATCAGTAAGTGCTTCAAGTCCTCTTCAATTTCAGCAAGCAAGGTTGTGTCATCTGCATAAAGAAGATTGACAGTGAGTCTTCCTCCAATCCTGATATCCCACTCTTCTTCATATGCTGCAGCTCCTCCGATTATTTGCTCAGCATACAGACTGAATAGATGTGGTGAAATGATACAACCCTGCCACACACCTTTCCTGACTATAAACCACACAGTATCCCCTTGTTTTGTTCGAACAGCTGTCTCTTGATCTATGGTTCCTCAAGAACACAATTAAGTGTTCTGTGATTCCAATTCTTTGCAATGTTATCCATAATTTCTGCCTTTGCATAGTCAATAAAACACAAGTACACATCTTTCTAATATTCTCTGTTTTCAGCTAGGATGCATCTGACATCAGCAATGATATCCCTGGTTCTACATCCTCTTCTGAATCCAGCTTGAACTTCTGGAAATTCCCTCTCAATGTACTGCTGCAGCCCCTTTTGAATGATTTTCAGCAAAATTTTATTTGCATGTGATATTAATAATATTATTCAATAATTTCCACATTTGGCTGGATCACCTTTCTTATTAAGCATAAATATGGATTTCTTCCAATCAGTTAGCCAAGTAGCTGTCCTCCAAATTTCTTGGCATAGACGAGTGAGCATTTACAGTGCTGCATCTGTTTCTTGAAACATTTCAATTGGTATTCCATCAATTCCTGGAGTCTTGTTTTTAGCCAATGCCTTCACTGCAGCTTGGACATCTTCCTTCAGAACCATTGGTTCCTGAAATTGTTGAATGTCAACCAATTCTATTTGGTATAGTGTCTCTGTGTATTCCTTCCATCTTCTTTTGATGCTATCTGCATCATTTAATATTTTTCCCATAGAATCCTTCAATATTGCAACTCGAGGCTTGAATTTTTCCTACAGTTCTTTCAGCTTGAGAAACGACAAGCGTGTTCTTCACTTTTGTTTTTCTAACTCCAGGTCTTTGCACATGTTATTATAATGCTTTACTTTGTCTTCTCAAGTCGCCCTTTGATATCTTCTGTTTAGGTCTTTTACTTCATTTCTTCCCTTTGCTTTAGCTGCACAACCTTCAAGAGTAAATTTCAGAGTCTCTTCTGACATCCATTTTGATATTTTCTTTCTTTCCTACCTTTTTAATGATCTCTTGCTTTGTTCATGTATAATGTCCTTCTACAACTCCTCTGGCCTTCCATTATTAGTGCTCAAGGCATCAAATCTATTCTTGAGATGGTCTCTAAATTCAGGTGGGATATATTCAAGGCCATACTTTGGCACTCATGGAATTGTGCTAATTTTCTTCAGCTTTGACTTAAACTTGCATGTGAGCAATTGATGGTCTGCTCTGCGGTCAGCCTCTGGCCTTATTCTGAGTGATGATACTGAGCTTTTCCATTGTCTTCTTCCACAGATGTAGTCGATTTGATTCCTATGTATACCATCTGGTGAGGTCCACGTACATGGTTGCCGTTTATGTTGTTGAAAAAGTTATTTGCAATGAGGAAGTTATTGGTCTTGCAAAATTCTATCATATGATCTCTGGCATCATTTTTATCACCCAGGCCATATTTTCCACCTACCAATTCTTCTTTGTTTCCAACTTTCACATTCCAATCACAAGTAGTTATCAATGCATCCTAATCGCGTGTTTTATCAATTTCAGACTGCAGATGTTGGTAAAAATCTTCAGTTTCTTCATCTTGGTCTTAGTGGTTGGTGCAAAAATTTGAATAGTACTCGTATTAACTGGTCTTCCTTGTAGGTGTAGAGATATTCTCCTACCCTTGACAGCTTTGTACTTCAGAAGAGATCTTGAAATGTTCTTTTTGACGATGAATGCAACCCCATTCCTCTTCAAGTTGTCATTCCCAGCATGGTAGGTCATATGATTGTCCAATTTAAAATGGCCAGTACCAGTCCATTTCAACTCATTAATGCCTAGGATATGGATGTTTATGTGTTCCATTTAACAATTTCCGATATTCCCACATTCACACTTCATACATTACACGTCCCAGTTATTAATGGATGTTTGTAGCTGTTTCTTCTCATTTTGAGTCAGGCCACATCAGCAAATGAAGGTCCCATTAAGGTCTGCTCTACTTTAAGGGGGCAATTCTTCCCCAGCCATCTTTTGAGTGACTTCCCACCTGAGGGGCTCATCTTCCAGCACTATATCAGACAATGTTCAGCTGCTATTCATACGGTTTTCACTGGCTAATTCTTTTCAGGAGTAGACCACAAGGCCTACTTTCTGGTCTGTCTTAGTCTGGAAGCTCAGCTGAAACCTGTCCATCACGGGTGACCCTGCTTGTGTTTGAATACCAGTGGCATAACTTCCAACATCCCAGCAACACACAATCCCCCACAGTACAAAAAAAACTGACAGACACGTGGGGAATACACACATATATAAAACCCAATGCCAAAAAAATATATAGAGAGAGAGATTTATCTCCAGGAAACAACTCATACTGCAGCTGAAGCTGGAAAGTCCCAAAGTCTGTGGGTCATGCATCAGCTGGAGACAACATGCCTGCAAGGGCTGACGAACCCAGAATTGGCAGGTCAAACAGCAGGCTGTTGGTTCACAGGGCTTCAGAGCTGGAGGATCCCAAATTCAGCAGATCAGACAACAAGCTGCTGGCTCAAGTCCCAAGAACTAGAGGTCAGATGATGACAAGTCAGAAACAGGATCCACAGCAAGCAAGCGAGCTTTGCCAGAAAGTCCATATATATATGTGTGTGTGTGTGTGTGTGTGTGTGTGTGTGTGTGTGCAGGCCACACCCTCAGGGTAACTCTCCTTACAGCTGATTGACTGATCACATCATGGAGGTGATTTCATTATATCAAAAAATGGAGGATAATTACGTAAGGAGAATCATAGCCTAGCCCAAGTTGACACATAACATTAACTATCACACTCCCCCTCATTACTTCAGCTATATTTATTTGTATTGTTGTGGACCTGGAGATTCTGACACTAGGACAGGAACTGGTATATTCCTTCTAAATTCTATAAATGATAAGCAGAAAGCTATGCAACATTAAATATGTCCCCATTATCTGAGCAACCCAGCACTAAAAATATTAAATAGAAATTAACATTGTTATTCAATGTAGCATAAAAAAACCACACCCATAGCCATCAAGTTGATTCTAACTCATAGCATACGACCTCATTAATGTGAGATATATTTATGATATGCACAATGGTTATCTTGCCAGAGTAGTCAACCAAATTGGTAAAACAATAATCATGAATGGAAGCTATTAATATAATTTTTAAATAGTCAGACTAAGTTTGGATTCTTCTCATTTTTTTGTTGACCATAGCTCTTAAATGGACAGTTTTTTCTGAAAAAAGAACACAGTCCAAAGTCAAACTCTTTTGTAGCCATGATCCTTTGTGCCTCTGTCATACCTATCACAGCACCACACTCCTTGTCACCTCTGCCCAGTTATAAGGCTTTGGAGTCCTTCATTGACTTTTTTTTTTTAATCTCTTTTCAAAGATTCCCCAGGCAAAACATGTAACTCTCTAATCATCAAGATAAAGGGCCAAGCTCTGAATTCTTGAAACTAAAGGACATGGACTAGGAAAAAATTCAGCAGTAGGTCCGTTGATCCCACCAGATGTTCAATACCGCACTTAGATAAAAGAGAAGATTTTGCCTACATGGAACCAAAGACCTTCCTAAGAACTGAGAGTTCTATGGAAAGATGCCTTTCCCAGGCGGGAGGGGGGGTGGGGGTGGTGGAGGGGGTGGGAAGGTGGCAATATATGACTTCCCAGTGTTTTCCAGGCTTAGAGATGGCACCGAGTAGGAACATCATGCTTATATCATTTATACTTAGGGGCTGAATCATTCCACATGTTTTTACCTGCTATTGATATGGAACCAAAATAACTGCTAAAGAAAAATTAAAAAACATTTAATTCTGGTGGAAATCTGAAATATTATGATTGCTAATTGTCCTCACCAGACCAGCCTCAGTCTTGCCTCAAGTTTCTTGCTCGTATTTCTGTCCTTTTTCCCAAACACATCTTCTTGGTATCTATTCCAATCCTATCTACTCCCTAAGTCTGTTTGTCTTAATCCATTAAACTTTCCCTGAATATTCCCAGCCAAATTAATCTCTGTCTTCTCTAAGTTTCTTGAAAGACATAGAGCCTATTCTCTACATTTTAAGTTAATGACTCCTGATATTTGATGATTATTTCACTTTTATTATTCTCATCTCCTCAAATAAAATGTGTTCCTTAAGATGGATTCTGCCCAAACTTTTCTATAGCCTTCACAATACCTAGCATAGAAATAAATGCAAAGTAGATACATAGCACTGGGATACTAACCAAAAGGTTGGTGGTTCAAACCTAACAAACTGCACCATGGAAGAAAGGCCTGGAGGGAGATCTACTTCCAAAGATCACAGCCATTGAAAACCCTATGGATCTCAGTTCTACCCTGAAATACATAGGGTTGCCATGAGTCAGAATCAACGGGATGGTAATTGTTTTGGTTTTGGTTTAGATGCTTATTAAACACTCAGCAATGGACATTACTAGTAAACAGATAATCAGGTAAAGAATGAGACTCACTTTCTGGACTTTTTTGAAAACAAACATAACAGACTTTTGGTAAAAGCATCAACCAGTTTTTCAACTAAAAAGCATCCAAATCAGATATGTTATTTGACTTTTAAAGAGAACCTGTCTCCCAAGTTTTTCATTTTTGTCCTCTGATAATGAGATATGGGATTTATGTACTTTCTTGCATAATGTGTTATCTTAGTACTCCTTTAACATCTTCCAATATTCTCTTTTCATTGACCTTCCTGCACATAAATAAGTGATCTGACTCAAACTCATATGAAGCACAAGATTTTATTATTCTGTTTTATAAGTGAGTCCTAGAATAAACTTGAATTCTTTCAACAAAAGAAATTATTTACAAAATGAAAGTCCTTGGTCTTCATGTGTTTCTTAAATGGAATTATGGAAGACATCAACTCAACTTTATTGTTTTGTAAGAGTAAGAACTGTGTTCTAGACAAGATGAGTGATTTGTGTGTAAAATCACAGTGTTTGTTAGTGATATATTAAGATTTAAACCCAAATCTCCTTCAGTTGTATCAGAAACAGTAGGTATTATATTTATGAGCCTCAATATTTTATTTAATTAATGTATATATTGGGTAAACAGCTTCATGTTTTACCACAGATTGCATATAACCAAAAGTGAAAATACTTTAAATTGACTCACACTTATCTTTTTTGCTATTATTGAAAATTTTTCATTTGATGACTTTAACCTTGAGTTTCATTTTCTTTTATATATTAAAAGAATTGTAATACAAAAGGAGGGAGGCCGATATCATTGATGGCTATTATTTCTTCAAATTATAGGATTTCATGGTCTATGACGTCCTCATGATCCATCTTCATTCAATACTGGGTCCATGCCTCTTTGTCAATAGCAGGCAGATATTAGAAATATTCAAATATTTTTCTCCTGTCTACAGAATCGAAGAACAACAAAAAAAATATTTTACATTTTTTACCCAGTTCTTGTTTGCAGTGAGGACAATTCAATGAAGATTATAGCTAGAAGAACTCGTGCAGAGACTTAAGGACCAGTATGGGTCAAATCAGTTATTGGGTTCGAATTCATGCTCAAACCCTAGCTGGGTGACACTGAACAAATTATTTAAGTTCTCTGTGCCTCATTTTTCTCATCTTGAAAATGGATATGTATATCTAGCTTATAGGTTATTATGATGATTTAATAAGGTAATATATGTCAAGTGCTTAGAAAAGTGACACTATTTTAGTAATAAAAGCTAAATGAGGTCTTGCTAAATAAAACTAAGGGGTGAGTACAGGGAAGCCAGAGTTTAGAACCTGAAAACATAACAAGCTTTAGATTTGGGGTGATGAATTTAAAGCTACCAACCAAAGTATTAAGAATCAAAGATATGTGGAGCAAAGTAAGAAATATGCAAGAAGTTTAATATGAAATAGATTCAAGCAAATTGGCTCAGAACATAGGCTCCATTCCAAGCATAAGTGCGGGAAGTCCATCTGGTTGGGTTTTGAGCTATAGAGAAGTAATATTAAAATACAGGACCTGGGCAAATAACTTCCTCTTGCCTCTACCTTACATGTCATTTTAGTCTGTAGAATATTTTTTATGAAGTACTGGCAGCAACATTAGCAGGTTTGATGGAAGAAGAATGTTGTCCTCTCCAAAGCCTACCAAACCAAACCAAACCCGTTGCTGTCAAGTTGATTCCGACTGGTAGGGACCCTGTAGGACAGAGTAGAGCTGCCCCACAGGGTTTCCAAGGAGCAGCTGGTAGATTCAAACTGCCAACCTTTATTTAGTAGCCTGAGCTCTTAACCGTTGTACCACCAGGGCTCCCCAAAGCCTACAATACCCATAAAATTCAAGTATAAACAATAATCCAGTTATACAAAAACACCTTCAAAAGAAGCCCTCTATTTTTCTGGCCTTTGACAGCTTTCCTACTCCATCTCATCCCCTCTTATATGTTAAGTTCTGGAATCACTGCAATTTTGGAACATTGAATGATGAAAGATGATAGCCCCCAAAATATTGCGAAGTTGATCATTAAGTCTTATTAATGTTGAAGCAGGAATGGTATCAGAATTTAAGAAACTCATGGTTACTTTGTAGTAGAGTTGAGAGAGGCAACTCTACAAAGTCTTAATATTATTCATATTATCTAAGAAATTGCTAGACATTAAAATTTTCCTTCTGATTCATGGACATCATTAATAAGTACAACTATAAAAATTTTTCAGCTTAAACCATATATGTAGCTAAGCAATGCCTCCTTTCCTACCATTATCAGTTACATGTAGCAGTTCACCCCTTTTACTTCCTAAATATTTGTTGTAATAAGTATCTATTAGTTCTTGATTCTCCTAGCCTAGATCTCTGGCTTTCTCGTTTCCTCGTGGTAGTTCAATAACTCTTCTTCCTAAAGCCCTGGAACTTTCCTTTGAAAATGAGGGTAAGAGCAATAAGTTCAAAGTAGAATTGACAATTACCTTTATTCAGTTGTCAAGAGTAGACAAATGAGGGAGGGAAATATTTGAACACTTCATCTCATAAGTAAGGGTAAGAACAGAGCCTGAGTCTTTGGACTGTTTTGTTCACATCCTCATAACCATCAAGTGATCTGAAACATAGAAAGCATTCACTTTCTCAAGACCAAGAGAGGAACACAAAGACTTAGAGTCTAGTAAAGTACAGAAACTGAACAGATGGGATTTTCTTTCATTTAATTGGATTCACAGACTCTGAGGAGTGGGAGAGAAAGTAATTTGAAGGAGGTCAACCTGGGAGGAAATTGGTTTCATGGTTAGTAGGAATGGATTCACCATGTAATAAGCGTAGTAAATGTAAGAAATATACTCTGAGAAATACTATCTAGAGTCAGTTACTTCAGCTGCATCTCATAGCTTTCAAAGAGGAACAAAATATTCTCCAAATTTGGAAATCCTTCCTTGTTTGTGATTCTTTTCTTTAAACCTGTGAGGTTAAGTTTCACATGACATCTTTAGTAACCATAAATGGTGTACCACCTAAAGAGGCATCTTCATTGGGTGATAGATTATGATGTTGAATTTGAAGAGCAGGGATTCCACAATTCTATATTCCAATGTTTCTCTTACAGATCTTATTTGTGGAAATTAGGTTATAGAAAAAAAAGGCAATTCATCTTGGAATATGGGATGCGGAGATTATGAATTAGAGTCCCATTCCTTCCCAAAAAAATTTTCTGTGCCTTTAGACATCCTGCTTAATTATTAATGCCCTCTAATTTCTCACCTATAAAACCTGGGAATACAAATTCATACTATATAACAAATCTTAGAAACCTAATGATAAAATGGTCTTTTCATTGCTATTGAGCTTTGGGATGAGAATCACTCACTGTCAAAGAAGTCACTAGAAACATAAAGAGGATAAGTAAAAATTGAATTCCATCTCATAAGTATACTAGCCCCTAACATTTTCATCAAGCCATCTTTAAGAATTCCCTTGAGAACAAGTTTGATCGTAGGTAGTAATGAAACATATTTCCCCAGTTCATTCCTTTGGTATTTTAACTTTAGAAGTTGGGTTTTACACTAAGTAGACGATAGATAAGTGGTAACTTTGGTGAAGGATAAGACAGTACACAATACTGGGGAAGCCAGCACAACTTGTAGAAGACAAGGTCATGGAAGCTCCATAGACACATCCAAATTCCCTAAGGACCAAATTGCTGGGCTGACAGCTGTGGGACCATGGTCTTGGGGAACATCTAGCTCAATGGGCGTAATATAGTTTATTTAAAAAAGTCCTATGTTCAGCTTTGGTGAGTAGATTCTGGGGTCTTAAAAGCCTGTGGTCTCATCCCGTCGGGGGAAGGAAGAATGAAGAAAACTAAAGATACAAGGGAAAGATTAGCCCAAAGGACTAATGGACTGCGTCTACCATGTCCTCCACCAGACTGACTTCAGTACAACTAGATGGTACCTGGCTACCATCACTGACTGCTCTGACAAGGATCACAATAGGGAGTCCTGGGAAGAGCTGGAGAAAAATGTAAAACAAAATTCTAACTCAAAAAGAAAGACCAGACTTGCTTGCCTGACAGAGACTGGAGAAACCCTGAGAATATGGACCCTGGACTCCGTTTCAGCTCAGTAATGAAGTCACTCCTGAGGTTCACTCTTCAGTCAAAGATTGCACAGGCCCATAAAACAAAACAAGACTAAAGGGGCACACAACCCAGGGGCAGGGACTAGGGGGCAGGAGGGAACATGAAAGCTGGTAAAAGGGAACAAAAGGCTGAAAAAGGAGAGTGTTGACATGTCTTGGAGTTGTTAACCAATGTCATAGAACAATGTGTGTAATGACTGTTTAATGAGAAACGAGTTTGTTCGGTAAAACTTCCTCTAAAGTACAATTTAAAAAAGTACAATAAAAAATTTTTTAAAAATAAAAATAAAAGTTGGGTTTTATTCTAGTAAAAACACTTGGAATAAAAGCTTATAATGGGTTCTAAGGAATGCTTGAAATAACACATATCTCTAAAAAGGAAGTGAAATAAAGGTTTATAATGCCAATTTAAGAGGTAGTTAAAGTACAGTAACAACCTTTGCACCATTGTGATTAAATACAAATTGACACTAATTTTTAAGGTAACTCAAACTATCATCTTTAAATATTTAAATTGATTTCATTTTAATTATTTTAAAAGGAAATATTTGTGAAATTAATTGTCACTCTATGGCTCTAATACGTGGATGTCTAAGACTTGTGAAATGTTACTTGATGTTATGTAAATGGCCCAAGCTCTTAAACTTAGTGCATGAAGCTGCTTTTTGTCATTTTTTGTCTCTCCTCTTACTGTTGGTCATCATTATTAGATGTTACTTTTTACTGCTATGGTGTGCCTTCTTCTCATATATACTTCTTCTCATACTTTCCCTTTAGGAAAGGAACATAGAATTTCATAGACCGAGAATTCCAAAGTTAACAAAAGAAGACAAATTTCAAAATTAGTTGAATAAGACCAATATTTACAAAAAAAAAAACTTGACTTAAGGCTGAATATTAAGGAGTGCACTATGATGAAATGGATTCTGAATCACAGGAATGAAGAATAACAAGCTACACAGGCAAGGTGAGGCATAATATTTACTCTTTCACAGATAACATGCTAAGTTTTCTGTCTTCAAGGGAAGCATACAAACAACCAAAGTGCAAAATAGTTTGTATGATACAAACACAGTAGTTGCATTGACAGAGAATAGCAGAATCTTAGCATGGCTCAGGATCAGAAGCTGGGGCTGAGCATGACCTAGATTTAGTCCTTGGGCTGGATAAAACCACCTTAAAGACAGCAGGCATTAAGAAAATGTGTCTGATAACTACCCATCCCACAATAATAAAAATGAAGAAAAAAATCTTTTGAGAGAAAAATTACAAAATGATTCAAAATTCCATAATCACCTTTCTCATCACCTGAAGAAATAAATCAAAAATAGCAAAATGTAGTTAAATATTTACAAATACAATACCAAAAGGGAAATAACCTGATGACATGAACTTCAAAGGGTGAAGGCCAAGGAAAAGTTTAGCAGTTCTGAAATGGTTGACTTAGCAGTTAACCTCACCATCCTTTTAACAACAAAGGTGCTTAGACAGGCAAATAAAGAGTAGTTGAGCCCAGCTTGCTGTACTGGAGGCTCTTTGCCACAAACATGCCCCCATACACATTAAATGACTTGCAAGAGAATAAACTATGGCCTGACTGTACTCCTACCTGTCAAATACACTCTTCTAGTGACTGTGATCGATGGTTCCAAGGAAGCATTGGAGGAGGAGGCAGTAAACGAGATGTCTGAAGAGTACAAATACGAAGCAGAAATGACAATAAACGAAAGCAAAATAAATGGATAAGATAAATCACCTTTATTCAATCAACTTTTTCAAGAAAATAGGAAAACAGCACAAATTAAAAAAACAGAAAACAACAAATGCTGGCAAGGGTTGCGGGGAAATTGGAACTTTTATCCAGTGCTGGTGAACTGCAAAATCGCACAGCCACTATGGAAAACAGTATGGCACTTCTTCAAAAAGCTAGATATAGACATACCTCATGATTAGCAATCCCACTCCTAGCGATATACCCTAGAAATTTAATAGCAGTGAGATGAGTAGACCTATGTACACCTATATTCATTGCAGCATTATTCACAATAGCAAAAAGAGGAAACAAACTAAGTGTCCATCAGCAGATGAATAGATAAACAAAATGTGGTACATACATGCAATGGAATACTATGCAGCTATAAAGAATAATGATGAGTTTTCAAAACATCTTATAACATGGATGAATCTGGAGGACATTATGAGGAGTAAAATAAGTCCATCACAAAAGGACAAATATTGCATAATCTCACTATTATAAAAAGACAAGAATAAGTATATGTACATAAATCAACGTTCATTGTTGGTTACAAAGGATGGGAGGCAGAGGGAGGGGACTCATTCTCTAGATAGTAGATACTTGCTATTTTTGGTGATGGGAAAGGCAATACCAAATACAGGTGAAGTGTGCACAACCTGACCAAGGTAAATGATGACATTAAGAAATACACAAGAATAAGGGACATTTTTGATAAATGCCAAAGTATATACAATTTTGCAATAACAACCAAAAAACACATGTGTGATTACATAGGTAGATAAGCGTGCATATATGTGTATAAGAAGGTATATGTATGTATATATACATGCATGTATAGATGTAACTGTACACATATGCATATATATGTATATATGTGCTGCATATATAATCATATATATAATAAAGCACATAGCAGGTAGAGTTATGGATACTTCCTAAACATAACCAAACACATGGTGGGATTGGTTTACTGGTTTTGAAAGCTTAGGACCATAGTCTCATGGGACAACATGGTCAATTGGCATAACATAGTTCATTAAGTTTAGGTTCTGCATCTTACTTTGATAAGTTGTGTCAGGGGTCTTAAAAGCTTCAGAGCAGCCATCCAAGATACGACAATTTGTCTCTACTCATCTGGGGCAAAAGAGAAAGAAGGAAAACCAAAGACTCAAAGAAGAAACTAGTCTACAAGACTAATAGCCTACAGGAACCATGGCTTCATCTATCATGAGACCAGAAGAACTAGATGGTGCCCAGCTACCACTACCAACCATTCTGACTAGGAACATAATAGATGGTCCCAGATAAAATGGGAGAAAAATGTAGAGCAAAACTCAAATTCTTTAAAAAAAAATCAGACTTACTTGACCTGTAGAGACTAGAGGAGTGCCTGAGATTATCGCCCTGAGATATTCTTTAAATTTTATAGTAAAACCACACCTTTGAGCAAAAAGCCAGATTGAGTCATGAAATAAACAATATCACCTGTGAGTACTGTGCTTCTTAAAAAATCATCTATATGAAACCAAAGCATTTATCCTAAAGCAGAAAATAAGAAGGTAAGTGGGGACAGGGAAGCTAGATTAATGGAAATGGGACAACCTAAACAGAAATAGTGAAAATACTGACACATTGTGGAAAGTGTAACTGATGTCACTGAACAATGTATATAGAAATTGTTAAGTGGGAACCCAATTTGCTGTGTCAACTTTCACCAAAAATACAATAAAATACTTAAAAAAAAAAGTTCAAAGGGTTATTTTCCCCAGTGATCAGTCTTAGAGCTCTCTAGTTGAGTGTGTGGGTGTCTGCACTTAGGAAATACTTTGGGGATGACATAAGACCCTCACATCTACAGCCTTGCCGTCAAAGGAAATATAAGCTCCAGGTCTGGAGAATTTCCAAACAGATAAACAATTGAGTTGTTTTTAAGAACTGAACTGCCAAACCACATCAAAACTAGGCACTTTGATGTGAGAACATTAAATTCAGGATAATCTGATTTTAGACATGCCAGTAAATGATTACTTTCATTTAAGGGAAATAAAATCAATGTTTCTGTAAAGAAATTAATGAGAATCTTGAATCCCATAAATTTCTGTCTTGTGTAGCATCAATGGCTATCTATTATGTCCAAAGTCACAGGCAGAGTTAATCCAAACTGGGGGTTGTAGAGTCTTCTTTATAGCAAAATAGGGTTTTCCCCAACTTTCTAACTACAAATGCGATGCACTGGAGCCTGAATTTTGGTGTGTCACTGGAATCACAGCTGAAGCATCACCAATGACATCTGTCTGCAAAATCTGCCACAATTCCATGACCTGAAAAGCCAAAAATTTATAACGTGTTACCTGTATATTCATCATAATAAAGTAAGATTGGCCTGACATTTGCTGCAACCACCAAAGTGGAAAACAAATTTGGTTATATCTTGAAGATGGCTGTGGGTTAACTTTTAGTCAACATGGACTGTTGTTCAGTCTTTCACGTCCTCCAAATAAAAAAAAAAAAAATGTATTTATAACAATATATCCCAAGTGTTATATCTTATGTATGTGTGTATATGCACTTCCTTCATTGGATATTCAGATGGTAAATCCTTTATATGAGTATTTTCTTTGTATTATTTTTAAATTAAAAAAAAAATCCAATTCTTTGTTCTAATCTAGGAAACTTCCCTAAACACCTCACTTTTTTAAAGCATTAGTTTTTCCTCTCTTGAATCCTCTTAAAATTCTTCACGTCTAATATGAATCCAAAGCACATATAACACATTAAATAAAATAGGTTTTGCAACTTCTACTTTGCATGAATAAAGGAAAAACTATCCCTTGGGAAAAATAAATAGAAAAACAGCAAAATTACCAACTCCTATATAAAGTTAATATACTCTTGTGTGATTGTTGTTGTTAGGTGTCATTGAGTCAGTACTGACTCATAGTGACCCTATGAACAAAACAGAACAAAACACTGCCTGGTCCTGAGCCATCCTTACAATTGTTGCTATGTTTGAGCACACTGTTGCAGCTACTGTGTCAATCCATGTCATTGAGGGTCTTCCTCTTTTTTGCTGACCCTCTATTTTACCAATCAGGAAGTCCTTCTCCAGGGCCTGGTCCCTCCTGATAACATGTACAAGGTACATGAGACAAAGTCTCACCATCCTTGCTTCTAGGAAGCATTTTGGATGTACTTCCTCAATTAAATATAGAATAGGATATAACATAAAGAATAAACCAGATCCACAAAATCTTAAGTAAAGAGAAATAGACATATAGAGAGATATAACCATGCTCATGTAGAAATTTTTTCAATAACGTAAGAATAATTTAATCTCATATATGCACTGTAATACACCACAATCTTCTGAATAAATGCAGTATATATAACAGCAATTCAATAACTAGGATTATGAAGAAAAGAGAAAAATCTTAGAAAACTGAAAATAGAGAACTTTCCTGATTAAATAATGACTATCTATCTACCCTGGTGACATAGTGGCTAAGTGCTACAGCTGCTAACCAAAAGGTTGGCAGTTCAAATCCACCAGGCACTCCTTGGAAACTCTATGGGACAGTTCTACTCTGTCCTATAGGGTCTCTATGAGTTGGAATCTACTCGACAGCAATGGGTTTGGTTTGGGTTTTGGATCTTCTATCAAAAACTACAGCAAATATCATACTCAATGGTGAAAACTTTAGGCAATTTCCTCTAAGGTATGCAATCAGACAAGGATGTTCAGTGTTACCACCATAGTTCTAGAAAGAACATGAGATTTTAGTCAAGACAATAATAAAAGAAAAAAATTAAGAGGTACATGAACTGGAAGGGAAGGGGTCATTCTCAACTGGGGGGGGTAATTTTGCTCAAATTTTGATTGTCACAACTGGGAGATGCTTCTAGAATCTAATAGATACACGGCAGAGGTGCTACTAAACATCCTACAATATACTGGACAGCTTCCTACAGCAAAGAATCATCCAGTCCAAAATGTCCATAGTCCTACTTTTGAGAAACCCTGCTGTACACTAATGAGAAAATATTATTGAAAAAAGATACCACGCACTACATTAATACTAACTGTAAAGTGTCCAGAAATTAACCTAATGAGACATTTATAGGAAATTCACAGAAAAAAAATGTTAAAACCCTCTTAAATGACCTAAAAAAAAAAGAGTCCAAACTGATGGAGAAATAATTCATAATCATGGATATATTTACTTCATATTATAAAATTATTAATTCTTTCCCAGATGAATCCTTGAATTCTAAATAATTTTGATTTTTGAAAAAGTCATCAGTATTTGAGTCAATTTGTCAATCTAATTCTCAGGTTTTTATTTGAGGTATTAGATAGGGAGTCTTAACTCTGACACTTTTTGAGAGGTTGCTAACTTCTCCAAAAACACAATAAGAGACAGGAAATAGAAAAAAAATTGAAATGTGGACTTTAAGGGCATTGGTTTCTTAGTCCAGTGTAAATTGTAGCAATCCTCAATATATAGAGTTTAATCTATTTGAAGACAATCAAAATTTTTCATCTTGAAGGATAAAATTATATGTCTACATTCACTAGAAAATTGGTTTTTTAAAGAACATTAATGATATTTCAACATCATCATTGTTTAAAATATGCACACATATAGCTGCACACTAAGTAAAGCCTAGATGATCAGATGGAAAAGTTATAAATGCCTTTTTTCCTTTGTTCTTCCCTGACGTGGCATTCTACTAATTTTGATACATGTTTTATATCAAAACTCCCTAAATCTAATCTCTCAGAAACTCATTAATCTGCATTAATAGACTTTCTGGGAAGCTGTAAGTTTAATCAATTCTTATTTGATAAGGGTCTCTAATGCTTTCAGTGATGGGATACTTACTAAGCAACAAACTGTTTTAAAACCATCAGCATTTTCTGAAGTTATGTCAGATGTTGATAAAGTGAAATGTCTTGTACAATACAGGAATGTAATTCTGAATTCTTTATACACTGAGAAGGTTAATAAAATAGAAGGCCTTCAAAATGTTATCTAAATTCTTGAAGAGAGATAACTTATTAAAACACAGCATTTCTTCATAATCTGAATATTTTTGCATTCAAATAGTGCAGGCTATTTTGTCAATGACCTGATGGCATATAAAAGTCCCTGTCAGGTTCAGTTTTAAATGTCTATCCACCGCAGCAAAGGCGATAACTGTGGTTAACTGTCACTTTTTGCAGTGAAGCCTATCTCTGAACTGCACCCTAAATCAGTCATTGAAAACCCTATAAAACGCTGTTCTAATCTGACAAACATGGGGTCACCGTGAGTTGGAGATGAATTGACAGCAATTGTTTGGTTGGTTATAGCGTGTTTTACAGCTTACAAAACCCTTGACATCAACCATCTTATTTCATCCTCACAACTCCATGCAGCCAGCAGAATGGGAACGATATTTTTACTGCTGGGAAATGGAGGTCAGTGACCTTAAGTACAGATGGCTATAAAGTAACAAAATTGGAATCAGGCCCTGGTCACCAAACCCCAAGAAGAGTACTGTTTTACTACTTTGTGCTGGACAAGAACCACAATGATCTGAGTAGAAGTTGCTTCAGGAAAAAAAAAAACGAATTTAAAAACCTATAGGAAATGGACACATTTCTAGGAACACACTACCTACCTAAACTAACACAAACTGAGATCAAAAAAAAAACTGAACAGACCCATAATAAAAGAAAAGATTGAAGAGGTAACAAAACAACAACAACAAAAAACCTCCCAACAAAAAAAGCCCTGGCCTGGAGGGCTTCACTGGAGAATTCTACCAAACATTCAGAGAAGTGCTCACAACAATTATACTCAAACTATTTCAGAGCATAGAAAAGGAAGAAATACTCTCAAATTCATTCTATGAAGCCAGCAAACCTTGATACCAAAGCCAAGCAAAGATACACAAAAAAGAAAATTACAGAACAATATCCCTCATGAATACATATACAAAAATTCTAGCCAATATAATTCAACACCATATCAGAAAATAATAATAATGCATCATGACCAAGTGGAATTCATATCAGGTATGCAACGATAGTTCAACTACAAAATGAATCACTGTAATAAAAATGAAACAGAATCAATACCTCAAAAAAATAGGGATGGGGGTGAAGCCAAGATGGTGGACTAGTCAGATGCACTAAGCCATCCTGCTGGGACAAGGACCCAAAAAACCAGGTAGAACAGATACAGATGTCAATCCTGGAACTCTGAACCTTAAATGAAGGTATAAAGTATTAGATTAGAAGTCACTGAGAAGAAGAAATTGATAGAAAACAGCAAAGGAGTAGAGACACAGAGTAGAGGTTCCCAGTCAAAGAGCATGACTCAGCATGACCATCTTAGAATAAAGCCAACAACCCTGCAAGCAGAAAGGTGCCTACACAGAATTCCCAATAGGATACAGAGGTATGGTGTGGACACATCCAGGGCTAAGTAAGATCACATTTGCTAGCTGCAACTCAAGGAGCCTGGAGTCTCTCACCTAGTAACCACAGGAGCACACTCCTACAACCTCCACCCATGTGGTGATTTGCAGCAAGAACCACCTCATCCTGTAAGCCCTGAATGCCAGGAACCACAGTACCAACCCACCTTATTGCCCTCCTACATCTAGCTCCCTCTGTCCCTGCCTTTGTACCCCTTCATGCCCCTCTCCTCCTCCAAGCCAGCTGGACCCCAGCCCCCTCCCTGTCAGCTCAGACCTTGCCATGCTGCACTCCTGGGCCCTGAGGGGAACTGGCCCAGACTCCAGGCCCTTCCCTGCCAGCTCCAGCCCCACCCTGCCAAGGGCTTCACTCCAGCACCCAGCTCTGGTCCAGTTCATGTGTAGGCAAATGACCCATTTCCACCCCTTCCCCCCCTGCTGGACCTGCCATGTTACATCATAGCTGAGCAACCAGCCCAGCACACCCAGAAAAGGTGATGAGAACTACCATGCCCACAGACAAGCAAGCAACAAAGCACTCCCAGCCCACCTGCCCAGACATAACAAAACTAAACAAAAAAGCAGGACAAACATACAAACCTGCAATCAATAAATAAAGAAAATAATAACTAAATGTCTCAGAAACAGCATACAATACCAAAACACACACACAAAAAAAGGACAAGATGACTCCAGTAAGTGACAAAAATAAGGCACCAGACAACATTCCAGCATAAGAAAAGGCACTGGAACTGTCCGATAGGGAATTCAAAAGTCTAATACTCAGGGTTCTCCAAGAGTTTAGGAAAGAGATCAAGGAAAATGCAGACAAAATCATGAAAAACGCAGACAAAATCATGAAAATCACAGACAAAATCAACCAAAACATAGTCAAAATCAAGGAAACCACAGACAAAGCAATAGGAGAATTCAGGAAAATAATACAAGAACAAAATGTCAAAATAAATAAACAATTAGAAATCTAAAAGGTAAACAACAAAGTTTCAGAAATGGACAACACAACAGAAGATTTTAAGAGCAAATTTGAAACAATAGAAGGTACAACCATAGGATCAGCAAAATTAAAGACAAATCCATGGAAGCCACTTAGTTTGAGGAAAAATCAGAGAAAAGAATGAAGAAAACCTAAGAACTGTGTGAGATACAATCAATTGCAAAAATTTATGCATCATCAGAGTTCTAGAATAGGGGAAGAAAATGGAAAACACAGAGAGGATCTTTGAAGATTCGCTGACAGAAAACTGCCCTAGTATCATGAAAGATAAAAACCATACCATCCAAGAAGCTCAACAAACCCAATATAGGATAAACCCCAAAAGAAGTCACCAAGACATATCATAATCACATTCATCAAAACCAAAGACAAAGAAGAATCCTGAGAGCAGCTGGAGAAAAATGAAAAGTCACATACAAAGATGAAACAATAAGACTAAGCTCTCGCTACTTGGCATAAATCATGCAGGCAAGAAGGCAAAGGGATGACATATATAAAATTTTGAAAGGAAAAAATTGCCAAACAAGAATAATACATCCTTCAAAACTCTCAAATATGATGGCAAAATTAGGACATCTCCAGATAGACAACAATTAAGGGAATTTGTAAAAACCGAACTTAGAAGAATTATTAAAGGGAGTCCTTCAGTTACAACATCAGACGACAACCTGACTCTAGGACACAGTTCAATATTAGCCAGATACCAACCTAGGAAATGAACTCTCCAGGATAAAGCAAAACTAAAAGATTTAAAACACAGAACTAGAGACATCAATCTGCAAATGACAACAGTGTCAGAACAATAAAAGGGGTAATACACAGTGTAGGAATAGAACTTTCAAATGGAGAGGAAGTCAAGGTGATAGCAAGCATTAAAAGACTTGTTCAAACTTAGGAGGGTAAGGGTAAATTTCAAGGTAACCACAAAGAATGTTCAAAAACTTCTTCATCAAAATAAAGAAGAAAAACAGAACCAAAGGGTCGGCAGTTCGAATCCGCCAGGCACTCCTTAGAAACTCTGTGGGGCAGTTCTACTCTGTCCTATAGGGTCTCTATGAGTCGGAATCGACTCAATGGCACTGAGTTTTTGGGTTACAAAGAATGTTCAAAAGACTTATTCATCAAAATAAAGAAGAAAAACATAAACATAAAATCTACAACAACAAAAGAAACAAAAAGAAATTCTGTAAACAAAAGGAACTCAGCACAGGACAGTAAGAGAAACAAAGAAAACACCAGCATCACAAAAAAAAAAAAAAAGCACCACAAAATGGCAACAATAAACTCACAATAATCACACTGAATGTAAATGGCTTAAATGCACCTGTGAAAAGACAGAGTAACAGAATGGATTAAAAAATGACCTATCAACATGCCATCTACAAGAGACACACTGTAGACACAAAGGCACAAATATATTAAAAATCTAAAGATGGAAAAAATACATCAAGCAAACAGCAACAACAACAACAAAAAAGATTATAAGTGGCAATGCTAATTTCAGATAAAAAAGACTGTGTGGCAAAATCCACCATAAACAATAAGGACAATCCACCACAATGACATAGCCATAATAAATATCTATGCAGCTAACGACAGGGCTCCAAAATACAGAAAACAAACTAATACCAATGAAAACAGAAATTGACAGTTCCACAATAATAGAAGGAGACTTCAACACACCACTCTTGGTAAAGGACAAAAAATCTAGAAAGAAACTCAGAAAAGATACAGAAGATCTAAAGGCCACAATCAACCACCTTGGCCTTATAGACATATACAGAACACTCCACCCAACCGCAGCAAAGCATACATTATTTTCCGACGCACATGGAACATTCTCTAGACTACACCACATCTTGAGCCAAAAAGCAATCCTCAAAAAAATGAAAAATGTTGAGATAATACAAAGTGTCTTCTCTGATGAGAATGTCATAAAAGTAGAAATGAGCAACAGGAGGAACAAGGAAAAAAAGAAACATGGAAACTGAAAAACACCATGCTTAAAAACCACTGGGTAAAAGAAGAAATAAAAGATGGAATAAAAAATTCTCTAGAATCAAATAAGAATGAAAACAACATATCAAAACTTTTGGGACACAGCAAAATCAGTGCTCATATGTCAATTTATAGCAAGAGATTCACACATCAAAAAATAAGGGACAAAATCAAAGTGTTAGCCCTGCAACCCAAACAAATAGAAAGAGAACAGCAAAAGAAGTCCACAGCCACCAGAAGAAAGGAAATAATAAAGTTCAGAGCAGAAATAAATGAAATAGAGACTAGAAAAAAATAGAATCAACAAAACCAAAAGCTGGTTCTTTGAAATTGACAAACCATTGGCCAAACTAACAAAAGAAAAACAAGAGAGGAAGTAAAAAACCCAAACAAGAACTGAAATGGGGGCCATTACAACTGACCCAACTGGAATAAAAAGGATCAAAACAAAGTACTATGAAAGACTGTACTGTAACCTTCATCTAAAGTACAATAATGAAAAAAAGAAAAACTGTACTCTAACAAATTTGAAAACCTAGAGGAAATGGGTGCATTTCTAGAAACACACTACCTACTTTAACAAAAACTGAGGTCAAAAATCTGTACAGATCCATAACAAGAGAGTAGATTTAAAAGGTAATTAAAAAAAAAAATTCACCAAAAAAAAGTCTTGGCCCAGATGGATTCACTGGAGAATTCTACCAAACATTCAGAGAAGATCTACATATACACCAGTACTACTCAAACTATTTTAGAATATACAAAGGAAGGGATACTGTTGAATTCATTCTGTGAAGCCTGAATAACCCTGATAACCAAAACCAGGCAGAGATACCACAAAAAAAGAAAATTACAGACCAATATTTCTTATTAATGTAAACGCAAAAATTCTCAACAAAATTCTAGGTGATAGAATTCACATCATATTAAAAAAATAATACACCACAACCAAGTGGGATTCACACAAGGTATGAAAGAATGGTTCAACATTAGAAAATCAATCAACGTAATCCACCACATAAATAAAACAAGAGAAAATAATCAAATGATCTTCTCTATCAGTGCAGGAAAAAGCATTTGATAAAGTCCAACACCCATTACTGATAAAAACTATCAGTAAGATAGGACTAGAAGGAAAATTCCTCAACATAATAAAGGGCATCTGAAAAAAAAAAATTTTTTTTCTATATAAAACCAACAGCCAACATCATACTCAATAAAAAGAGGCTGAAAACACTTCCCCTGAGAATGGGAACAAGAAAAGGATGCCCTTTACTGCCTCTTTTATTGAACATTTGTGCTGGAAATCCTAGCTAGAGCAAGAAGGCAAGAAAAAGAAATAAAGGGCATCAAATTGGTAAGGAAGAAGTAAAACTATCCCCATTCAAGGATTGTGTGATATTATACACAGAGAACCCTAAAGACTCTACAAGAAAAATACTGGAACTAATAGATTCATCAGATTAGCAGGATATGGGATAAACATACAAAAATCAGTTGGATTCTTCTACACCACTAACAAGAACTACAAAAATGAAATCAGGAAAGCAATACCATTTATAATAGCTTTGAAAAAAAAAGAAAAAAACTCTTAGGAGTAAATCTAGCCAGGGACATGACAGACCTATAAAAAGAAAACTAAAAAACATGCAAGAAACCAAAAGAGACCTACAAAAATGGAAAAACATAACATGCTTATGCATAGGTAGACTCAACATTGAAAAAATGTCAATTCTACCCAAAGCACTCTACAAATACAAAGCAATCTCGATCCAAATACCAACAGCATTCTTTAATGAGATGGAAAAACTAATCAATAGCTTTACATGAAAAGGAAATAGGCCTTGAATAAGTAAAGCATTACTGAAGAGGAAGAACAAAATAGGAAGACTTGCACTACCTGATCTCAGAACTTACTATACAGCCACGGTAGTCAAAACAGCCTGGAACTGGTACAATGACAGATACACTGACCAAAGGGACAGAATCGAGAACCCAGATGTAAACCCATCTACCTACGCCACCTGATCTTTGACACCCAGAGTCTATCAAATGGGGAAAAAATCTTTTTAATAAATGGTGCTGCCAAAACTGGATGTCTGTCTGTAAAAAAGAGTGAAACATACCTCACACCATATGCAAAAACTTATTCAAATGGATCAAAGAGTTTAATATAAAGTCAAAAACCATAAAGATCATGGAGGGAAAAATAGGGTCAATGCTATAAATAGGATATAAACCATAACTAACAATACACAAACACCAGAAGATAAGCTAGATAACTGGAACTTCTAAAAATTAAACACTTAGGCTCATTAAAAAGACTGGGGAAAAAAAATTTTGGCTATGACATGTCCGGCTAAGGTCTAATCTCTAAAATCTGTAGGTAAATCCAACACCCCTACAGCAATAGACAAATAATCCAATTAAAAAATGGGCAAAGGATATGAACAGACACTTCACCAAAGAAGACATTCAGGCAGCTAACAGACACATGAAGAAATGTTCAGAATCACTAGCCATTAGAGAAATGCAAATCCAGACTACAATGAGGTATCATCTCACCCCAAATTACTGGCATTAATTAAAAAAAAATAAACAGAAAATAACAAAGGTTGGAGGGGTCCTGCAGAAATTAGAACTCTTATGTACTGCTGGTGGGAATGCAAAATGGTATGACCATTTTGGAAAATGATATGGCACTTACTTAAAAAGCTAGAAATAGAAATACCATAAAATCCAGCAATCCCACCCCTAGAAATATATCCTATATATCCTAGAGAAATAAGAGCCATCACATAAATAGACATGTGCACACCCATGTTCATTGAAGCTTTATTCACAATAGCAAAAATTTGTAAACAACCTAAGTACCCATCAACAGATGAATGACAAATAAACTATGGTACATACACACAATGGAATACTACACAACAAATCTGTGAAACATCTCACAGCATGAATGAATCTGGGGTGCATTACACTGAGTGAAGTAAGTCAGTCACAAAACGACAAATACTATATGAGACCACTATTATAAAAACACGTGAAAAAGATTCCATACAGAAAGAATCTGATGGTTATAAGAAAGGAGGGAGGTGGGGAAGAAAAAACACTAACTAGATAGTAGATAAGTAGTAATTTGGGGAAGGGTAAGACAGTACACAATACTAGAAAAGTCAGCACAACTTGACCAAGGCAAAATCATAGAAGCTTCACAGACACATCCAAATGCCCTACGGGACTGAGTTACTGGGCTGAGGGCTGTGGGGACCATAGTCTCAGGGGACATCTAATTCAATTGGCAAAATGGAGCTTATAAAGAAAATGTTCTACATCCGACTATGGTGAGTATAGTCTAGGATCTTAAAAGCCTAAGAATGGCCAACAAGGTACATCTACTGGTCCCATCCCAGCTGGAGCAGAGAATGAAAAAAGCCAAAGACACAAGGGAAAGATTAGTCCAAAGGACTAATGGACCACAACTACCACAACCTCCACCAGACTGAGCCCAGAACAACTAGATGGTGCCTGGTTACTACCACCAACTGCTCTGACAGAGATCACAATAGCGCGTCCCGGACAGAGAGGAAGGAAAATACAGAACAAAATTCAAATTCACACACACACAAAAAAGACGGGACTTGCTGATCTGACAGAGACTGGCGAAACCCTGAGAGTATGGCTCCCAGACACGCTTTTAACTCAATACTGAAGTCACTCCTGATGTTCAGCCTTCAGTATAACATTTGCCAGGTCCACAGGGCAAACAGTAACACATGCGAGGAACGTGTTTCGTAGCTCAGTCACGTGTATGAGACTAAACAGGCACACCGGCCCAAATGCAAAGATGAGAAAGCAGGAAAGGATGGGAAAACTGGATGAATGGAAACAAACCTGGGGTGGAGAAGGGAAGTGTTGATACATCACAGAGTTGGCAATCAATGTCACAAAACAATTCGTGTTTTAATTGTTTAATTAGAAACTTTGTAAACTTGCACCTAAAGCACAATTAAAAAAAAAAAAAAAAGGGGCAACGTTAGGGAATCCAATGAATAGGATACCAAACAATTAAAAATCCACAAACTGCAGAAGACTAAATAAGTGGGACCTCCTAAAAATTAAACCCTTATTGTTATCAAAAGACTTTTCCAAAAGAGTAAAAATAGAACCTACAGACTGGGGAAAAAAAATTGGCTATGACATATCCAACAAGGATCTAATACCTAAAATTCATAGAAAACTTCAACACCATAACAACAAAAAGACAATCCAATTAAAGAATGGGCAAAGGATATGCAGGGACACTTCACCAAAGAAAACATTCAGGCTGCTTAATAAACATATGAAGAAATGTTCGTGATTATTAGCCCTTAGAGAAATTAAAATAAAATTGCCATGAGATACCATCTCACTCCGACAATAATGGCACTAATCAAAAACAGAAAATGACAAATGTTGGCGACGTCATGGGGAGATTGGAACTCTTGGTGGTGGGAATGTAAAATGCTGCTGATGGTAATGTAAAATGGTGCAGCCACTATGGAAAACAGGGTGGCACTTCCTTAAAAAGATAGAAATAGAAATAACATATGATCCAGCAATCCCACTCCTAGGTACACACCCTAAAGAAATTACAGCTGTGACAAAAATAGGCATATGCACACCCATGTTCATTGCAGCATTATTCACAACAGCAAAAAGATGGAAACAATCTAAGTGCCTATCAATAGATGAATTTTCGCAAAAGCAAAGACGAGAAGGCAGGAAGCAGTAGAAAATCCAAATGAAAGGAGACGGGGCACCCAGGGCGGAAACGAGGAGAGTGCTGACAAATTGAGGGGAATGCAAGCAATGTCACCGCACACTTTATGTACAAACTATCAAATGGGAAACTAATTTGCTCTGTAAACTTTCACCTAAAGCACGATAATGACAAACAAAACAAGGATACAGGCACGTTTAAAGGAATCTATGGGTTATTTAATAAGTTAGTTATTATGTTCTGCTGTGTTTATTCTCAGCAACAAAAAAGTAAGATAAATTATTAAAAATAAATAAGCAAATTAGTTACTTAGCTTTAATGAATTATCCTTCTTATGAAAAGTTGATGCAAGTGGTCAGCCATCAAGATAAATGGTTTGCTATTTGTTTCACAAAGATGTGATGGTGTTGTATCAACACTTTTTTCTATTTTTCTGTAAATGCTTCCACCCAATATGTCAAGACACACTGAGGTGGTTGATCAAGACAGGATGCAATTTGTGGCTGGTAGACTATAGGATTATTGATGGTAATGACCTCCCTTATTCATCTCTGTGTCCCCACTGTGTCTCTGAACCTTTCTCCGGATTGTTTCCAAATCTGAAGTGATTAGATTTCCAGTATTAGTTAACTCTGTGCAAGTCACCCTTCTAAACTCTCAACATTTATTAATCCGTTTAATCCTTACAGAAATTATATATATATATATGTATATAAATTAAATTTTGAATTCCTATCGAGGGCACTGGGTTTTTTGGGTATAGTTTGCTCCTCTGCCGTGGCCCGCTGACCCAGCTAGCCTGCCTGAATCTCAATACTATATGGATGCACCGCTTGTGTCTAAAAAAATTAAAAAGCTGCTATTGTGTGCTGTCAAGCCAATTCCAACTCATGGCCACCCCACGTGCATCGGTTCCCTGACTCACGATGATCCCTGCATTAGAATAGTACTGCGATCCATAGGGTTTTCACTGGCTGATTTTTGGGGGAGTTGTATCACCAGTCCTTTTTTCTGAGGCACCTCTGAATGGACTCGCACCATCAACCAGCGTTAGCTCTTTGTGCCACTCAGGGACTCACTGTGCCTCCACCAGAGCTCACTAAATTAAATTACTTATTTGGCAAATGCCAGACAGCACTCTGGTTTCCACATCTTTATGTCTTTCCACCCAGTATTCCTCTCCTTCCTCGTCCTCCTGCAGAAATAAGTCCTTCTCTTCCTTCAAGATTCAGAACAAATGTCACTTCTCTGTAAAGTTCTCTCTGATTCCCACTGCTGGCCAGACCACGAGAATAAATTACGCCCTGCTTTAGACTGCGTTTCACTGCCTTCCGTTATTGCAGAGGGAGACAAGATCTCTGATATAAATGGCTGGTTTTACGAGGGATTACGACACTGAAGTGCTTGAGAAAAAAGAAGAAAACTATTCTGCTTTGATGTTATTTAAGCCATTTCAATGAAACCTCATTATCCTTTGTTCACACAGGGATTTTCACTGCACAAGGATGTTTATTTAAGAGGTAAAATTAAAAGGTTAATTCCAGAATGGGAGGCGAGAGGAGTGTGTCCCATTGCGATCGGACTTCTTCGTGTTACCTTGCAACTTCCCTGTATAACGTAGCTAGAGGCCAAATGTGGAATAAAAGTGGCAGGGAAGATCAATTAGCAAATTCAGCGCTTAAAATTCTATATATAAATGCATATTATTATCTTCAAACAATTATTTGGGTGAATTAATGTCTTCAGTATCATTACTGGTGTAAAAAAGAAAAAGCAAACTCGTTGCCGTCGACTCCTATGCATAGTGACCCTATAGGACAGAGAAGAACTGCCCCATAGCGGTTCCAAGCAGCGCCTGATGCATTCGAACTGCAGACCTTTTGATTAGCAGCCATAGCTCTTAACCTCTACGCCACCAAGGCTTCCCAAAAGTACTCATTTATTTTGATTTACCAAGTAAAACTCTGGATAGCCTCAATTTTGGTTTGAGTTTTTGTGTTTATATTCATGCATAAAGCCACGGTATAACTAAAATCAATTTTTAAAAATGTAATTTTATTTTGTTTAAACATGGAATTGTTTGTATTAATCATAACATATAATTAAGACTTTAGCTCTGATGATACTTGAGAACGTATAAATTTTTGAGAGTTCTGCCCTTCTAGTGTAAAATCAAGATTTGTAAGTATAGAATAGTGTCAGTTCAAAATTGGCCTCCAATTACAAATGGCAACAACGCTTAATGAATTAACTTTGGAAAAATAAATACTAAAAGGAATCTAATTTATGAATTTGCTTGTATCTTTTTTTTCTGGGAATTTTAGTGATTATAACACAGAAATCTCTGTATAGTAAAACCATATAGAAACAAAGAAGTCCTGTGTATTTCTTAACTGGACTGTACCTCCCTCCCCAACTGATCTAAAACAACAGACAGTGAATCCAAACTGATCAAATGAGAAAACACATGAAATTACATTAAAAGAAAGTGCTGTGCGCTTATGACATTGTTATTATTTAATTGCACTAAATGAAACCATCTGCATACTAGCAATCTGCTATCCAGGGTTTTTTTTTTCTTAATTCTCAGCTCCAAGCTAACCATTTGTAAGAATCTCTACATAGATAACTGTAGGGAGAAAAACACACAAAAATACAAAATATCTGCTCCCTGAATAATAGAGGCAAATCTTTGTGGATACTTCCAAAGAAGTAATAAAATCACCTGAAGAAATTATTATAGCAAGTAATGTGCTTTCTATTTAACTTCATTTTCAATTCTGGTCTGCAGTTTGGTTTTCATTTTGCTTTTCTGGTTCATACATTGTTGTTGTTGTTAGGTGCCTTTGAGTCGGTTCCGACTCATAGTGACCCTATGCACAACAGAACGAAACACTGCCTGGTCCTGAGACATCCTTACAATCGTTGTTATGCTTGAGCTCATTGTTGCAGCCACTGTGTCAATGCACCTCGTTGAGGGTCTTCCTCTTTTCCGCTGACCCTGTACTCTGCCAAACATGATGTCCTTCTCCAGGGACTGATCCCTCCTGACAACATGTCCAAAGGATGTAAGACACAGTCTCAACATCCTTGCCTCTAAGGAGCATTCTGGCTGTACTTCGTCCAAGACAGATTTGTTCGTTATTTTGACAGTCCGTGGTATATTCAATATTCTTCGCCAACACCACAATTCAAAGGTGTCAATTCTTCTTCTGTCTTCCTTATTCATTGTCCAGCTTTCACATGCATATGATGTCATTGAAAATGCCATGGCTTGGGTCAGGCTCACCTTAGTCTTCAGGGTGACATCTTTGCTCTTCAATACTTTGAAGAGGTCCTTTGCAGCAGATTTACCCAATGCAAATGCTTCTTTTGATTTCTTGACTGCTGCTTCCATGGCTGTTGATTATGGATCCAAGTAAAATGAAATCCTTGACAACTTCAATCTTTTCTCCGTTTATCATGATGTTGCTCATTGGTCCAGTTGTGAGGATTTTTGTTTTCTTTATGTTGAGGTGTAATCCATACTGAAGGCTGTTGTCTTTGATCTTCATTAGTAAGTGCTTCGAGTCCTCTTCACTTTCAGCAAGCAAGGTTGTGTCATCTGCATAACTCAGGTTGTTAATGAGTCTTCCTCCAATCCTGATGGCCCGTTCTTCTTCATATAGTCCAGCTTCTCGGATTATTTATTCAGCATACAGATTAAATAGGTATGGTGAAAGAATACAACCCTGACACACACCTTTCCTGACGTTAAACCAATCAGTATCCCCTTGTTCTGGCCGTACAACTACCTCTCAATCTGTGTAAAGGTTCCTCATGAGCACAATTAAGTGTTCTGGAATTCACATTCTTCACAGCGTTATCCATAGTTTGTTATGATCCACACAGTCGAATGCCTTTGCATAGTCAATAAAACACAGGTAAACATCCTTCTGGTATTCTCTGCTTTGAGCCAGGATCTATCTGACATCAGCAATGATATCCCTGGTTTCACGTCCTCTTCTGAACCTGGCCTGAATTTCTGGCAGTTCCCTGTCGATATACTGCTGCAGCCGCTTTTGAATGATCTTCAGCAAAATTTTGCTTGCATGTGATATTAATGATATCATTCTATAATTTCTACATTCAGTTGTATCACCTTTATTGGGAGTAGGCATAATATGGATCTCTTCCAGTCAGTTGGCCAGGAAGCTGCCTTCCATATTTCTTGGCGTAGACGAGTGAGCACTTCCAGCGCTGCATCTGTTTGTTGAAACATCTCAATTGATATTCCATTAATTCCTGAAGCCTCGTTTTTCGCCAATGCCTTCAGAGCAGCTTGGACTTCTTCCTTCAGTACCATCGGTTCCTGATCATATGCCACCTCTTGAAATGGTTAAATATCGACTAATTTTTTGGTATAATGACTCTGTGTATTCCTTCCATCTTCTTTTGATGCTTCCTGCATCATTTAATATTTTCCCCATGGAATCCTTCACTATTGCAACTCGAGCCTTGAATTTTTTCTTTAGTTCTTTCAGCTTGAGAAACACCAAGCGTGTTCTTCCCTTTTGGTTTTCCATCTCCAGCTCTTTGCACGTCATTATAATACTTTACTTTGTCTTCTCGAATGGCCCTTTGAAATCTTCTGTTCAGTTCTTTTACTTCATCATTTCTTCCTTTTGCTTTAGCTGCTCAAAGCTCAAGAGCAAGTTTCAGAATCTCCTCTGACATCCATCTTGGTCTTTTCTTTCTTTCCTGTCTTTTCAGTGGCCTCTTGCTTTCTTCGTGGATGATGTCCTTGATGTCATTCCACAACTCATCTGGTCTTTGGTTACTAGTGTTCATTGAGTCAAATCTGTTCTTCAGATGGTCTCTAAATTCAGGTGGGGTATACTCAAGGTCATGTTTTGACTCTCGTGGACTTGCCCTGATTTTCTTCAGTTTCAGCTTGAACTTGCATATGAGCAATTGATGGTCTGTTCCACAGTCGGCCGCTGGCCTTGTTCTGACCGAAGATATTGAGCTTTTCCATTGTCTCTTTCCACAGATGCAGTCAATTTGAATTCTGTGTGTTTTCTCTGGCAAGGTCCATGTGTATAGTCTCCATTTATGTTGGTGAAAGGTGTTTGCAATGAAGAAGTAGTTGGTCTTGCAAAATTCTATCATTCCATCTCTGGCATTGTTTCTATCACCAAGGCCATATTTTCCAACTACTGATCCTTCTTCTTTGTTTTCAACTTTCGCGTTCCAATCACCAGTAATTATCAATGAATCTTGATTGCATGTTTGATCAATTTCAGACTGCAGCAGCTGATAAAAATCTTCTATTTCTTCATCTTTGGCCCTAGTGGTTGGTGCATAAATTTGAATAATCGTCGTATTAACTGGTCTTCCTTGTATGTGTATGGATATTATCCTATCACTGACAGCTTTGTACTTCAGGATAGATCTTGAAATGTTCTTTTTCACGATAAATGCAACACCATTCCTCTTCTAGTTGTCATTTCCAGCATAGTAGACTATATGATTGTCAGATTCAAAATGGCCAATACCATTCCATTTCAGCTCACTAATGCCTAGGATATCGATGTTTATGTTTTCCATTTCATTTTTGACAATTTCCAATTTTCCTCGATTCATACTTCATACATTCCAGGTTCCGATTATTAATGGATGTTTGCAGCTGTTTCTTCTCATTTTGAGTGGTACCATATCAGCAAATGAAGGTCCCAAAAGCTTTACTCCATCCACATCATTAAGGTCAACTCTACTTTGAGGAGGCAGCTCTTCCCCAGTCATTTTTTGAGTGCCTTCCAACCTGGGGGGCTCATCTTCCAGCACTATATCAGGCAATGTTCTGCTGCTATTCATAAGGTTTTCACTGGCTAATGCTTTTCAGAAGTAGACTGTCAGGTCCTTCTTCCTAGTCTTAGTCTGGAAGCTCAGCTGAAACCTGTCCTCCATGGGTGACCCTGCTGGTATCTGAATACCAGTGGCATAGCTTCCAGCATCACAGCAACACACAAGCCCCCACAGTATGACAAACTGACAGACATGTGGGGGGGGGGGTTCATACATTGCATATTGGAAATTATATATAGCTTCATTTTTCTCATTTTCTAGTAGCCCATATATACTGACTTGGGTCTCCAGTTTTGATTATTGAATTTTCTCAGGTGATATTTTAATTTAGTTTCACTTTTTCTAACAATATAATAGTATTCAAGAAAAGGGATTGGTCTCTCCCATTATACATGTTCAACACAAACATGAGCAGAACATGTCAGGCCAGGACAAGCCAATAAAGGTCCTATCTGTGCAAAGGTAGGTCAGCATGCCAGCTGGCCCAAAAGAATGACACTCCCAAGCAACACTCAGGAACAAGGGATGGTGATTCAGCTTCCTTGTGGCCTATGAATTAGAGTTACTATAACACTGTCTAAGGGTGCAGTGATGTTTCAGTGACAGAATTCTCACCTTCCATGACAGAGATTCAGGTCTGGTTTCCAGCCAGCGCAGGTCATGTGCAGCTACCTCTCATCTGTCAGTGGAAGCTTGCATGTTGCTATGATGCTGAACTGGCTTTATCAGAGCTTCCAAACTAAGACAAACTAGGAAGAAAGGCCTGACAACCTACTTTCAAAAATCAGCCAATGAAAACCCTATGGTTTACAATGGCTTGATCCGCATCCAATCATAGGGATGGCTCAGGACCATGCAGCAGCAGACCCGGTGGCACAGTGGTTAAGAAGAGCTCAGGCTGCTAACCAAAAGTCAGCTGTTCAAATCCACCAACTGCTCTTTAAAAACCCTATGGTGCAATTCTACTCCATCTTACAGGGTTGCTATGAGTTGGAATTGACTTGATGACAACAGGTTTGGTTTTTTGGCTTGGTGCATGGAGTTGCCAAGAGTCGGGGCTGACCTGACAGCAGCGAACAACAACAATATTGCCCAAGAAAAAATGCATTTCATTTTCACTTTTACTTTAACACTTTATTGAAACATTTCTATTTCTGCCATGAATTGAAGATTTGGGTACCAAGAGTATGATAAATATCACAAAGATCCGAAATTCCTACGGATGAACTCTTTTCTCTGCTGAAGAGAAAATAAGAAGATTGTGGTATTGAAAGCTGGTCTAGTTTGCCTCCTAAACCAAACAGGAGAGTGACATTTTACACAATCTCACACACTGGATTGTTAAAAATGCTTTCACGAGCAAGTTTTAACTCACCCTTCTTGGAAAGTTTCTCACAATTACATTGTTCTTATTAATAGAAAGCATCTCCTTCTTTCTTTTGTTTTTTTCTCTTCCTTCCCGATATTCAGCCAAAATATTTTTCTTTCTAGACTTTGCCTTATTAATTATAGTATTACTCCTTTGTACCATGTTAAATCCCGTTGCTGTTGAGCCAATTCTGACTCATAGCGTCTCTAGAGGACAGTAGAACTGCTCCATAGAGTTTCTAAGGGGCATCTGGTGGATTTGAACTGCCAACCTTTTGGTTAGCAGCCGTAGCACTTAACCACTACGCCACCAGGGTTTCTATGAGTCGGAATCGACTCAACAGCACTGGGTTTTGGGTACCATGTAAAATAATCTCTTTACTATTTGAACCTTTCAAAGATGCATAGGCTATTATTATGTTCTCCTCCTTTGTCCTTTTGCCAGGCTATGAATATTTTATGCTCTTCCCCCCTGCCCCCTGCCCCATAAGATTACAAATTCTTCTATTCTCTAAGTCATTCCTATTGCTCTTCTCTGAACCTTTCTCCGGATTGTTTCCAAATCTGAAGTAATTAGATTTCCAGTATTAGTTAACTCTGTGCAAGTCACCCTTCTAAGCTCTTAACGTTTATTAACCCATTGAATCCTTACAACAGCTCTGCAAGGTACAGGCTAGTTATTTTAGCCTTTTTTCATAACAAACTGAGACACAGAGAGGTTAATTAATTTATCTAAATTTATTCAATTAGTAAGTAGCAGAATTAGGATTGGAACCCAGGCTTTTTGTTCTAGAGCCTATGTCTTAACCACTATACCATATTACCTCTCAGTAACAGTAGGATTTTTAGATTAAGTTTGAACTTTTATTTCTTTTACTTATAATATAAGCATTTTTTAGGAAATTGGAAGCTAAATCAGGTTGGGAGGGAGTACATTAAAACAATATTTTCTTATGCTGTGACAATAAAATGCAGTATACATTCTATCTTCACTTGTAGGTGAAGATTTAATCTATTTAATCTCAACTCAAAACATGAATCAAACAGCCTGTCATTCCACCATTGTCATCTCATGGGTCTTGAAGATGTTTTGACTACAAGAGCTTCTTTTTAAGGTGCAAGTATTCCCAGGGAGAGTTAGGTCTTAGCTATTATCAACTAACATTGTATATATTTCTTATTGCTCTATGGAGCAGTTCTACTCTGCATACATGGGGTCATCATGAGCTGGAATCCACTTGACAGCAACTAACAACAACAACAATCCTGAGAAGGTTAGATGACAGCACAAATTGGACCCTATATATATCGTGCTTCTCTGTGTTTTTCTGATTTGCTACAAGGAACATTTATCAGTCTGTCATCAGAAAAAATATTTATTTTTTTAATATATTATTCTGATTTGTAGATTAATTTCTGGGCTACAAGGTACTTGCCCATCATTTTCCAAGCTGAATGATGTACAGTCTAAAAAATTATTTACTCACTCATTTATCAAATCTTTATGAGGCACCTATGACATTGTAAGTATTGAGATAGGTGTGGTAGAAGAAAAAACCAAAAAAACAGATTTCAAATAGGCATCCTGCCCTGAAACATGGTAAAGGAGATGAAACAAGAATTGACATACCATATGGATAATAAAACAACTATTGTTGTTGTTAGCTGCCATCAACACAACCCTTGAACACATGGTGACCCCAAGCACAATAAGATTAGACCATTGTGATCCATAGGGTTTTCATTGGAGATCTTTTTTCAGAAGTAGATCACCAGAATTTTCTTCCGGGTAAAACAACTATAGGAGCACTAGTGGTGTGGTGGTTAAGGGTATATTACCAAATAGAGATGGCAATTGATATTTTTAATCTTAGAATAAACCTGAACAAACATATGCACTTAGAATAATTGGAGCAGTAAAAAGAGCAAACTATAGACAGCAATAATAAATTATGTACTGGAAAAGGTAACCAAAGAAAATTTCTTAGTAAAGATCACTGCTGAATACAATGATTAGCCCAGTGTCTTGCTTAAAGCAGGTTAAAAAAAAAAAAAAAACCCAGTGCGGTCGAGTCGATTCCAACTCAGAGCGACCCTATAGGACAGAGTAGAACTGCCCCCATAGAGTTTCCAAGAAGCACCTGGTGGATTCGAACTGCTGACCCTTTGGTTAGCAGCTGTAGCACTTAAACACTACACCACAACAAATAAATCTAGAGGGAGCAATAATATAATCAGTGCTGTTCAGATTGTACAAAAGTTTATGGTTTCTTTGATTTACATAACAGATCTGAACCTATCATTCATAAGCCATCTCCCACTGGAAAATTACATAATAAGAAGACTAATAAGAAAGTGAATAATTATCTTACTCTCTTCCAGAACAAAACATTCTCTTTCAGATAGACTCAGCTCTAAATTTTTAGGCTTTTTAGTAATTGCCGCAAACACTCAACAAACATCAAGCAAAAATAAAACAGAGAAATAGTGTCTGGATGGAGGAGAAGCCCCTCCTCACTCACTGTCCCGGGAGCCTTCAGTGTTCTCTGTTGTTGGGTGGTGCCCTGGTTAAGGCCCTGGACATCTGACCGCCATTTCATGTGAAGTCATAGCTGGTGGAACACCTGGTCTCCTCTCTCTGAATCTAACTGCCTGTGTCCTACACACCTAATGTCTAATCTCTGTCTCTAGATGCACTTCGCTGCTGGCTCTACCCAAGCAGCAGATTCAGTGGAAATCCTGGGGATATAGTAGTTAAGAGCTATGGCTGCTAACCAAAAGGTCAGCAGTTCAAATCCACCAGGTACTCCTTGAAAACCCTATGGGGCAGTTCTACTCTGTCCTATAGGGTCACCATGAGTCACAACCAACTGAATGGCAACAGGTTTGTTGTTTTGGTTTTTGGTTGGGTGGTCAGTTGTGTACCCTCTGTAACCTCTAAAGGAGGGTAAAACCTACAACCAATCTCTCCCTCCACTGTGCTATTTCTCTTACCTGAGTCCCATCCACACATATCAACATGGTTGGGTCTGAAAGTTTATCAACATAAATATTAAATATAAAGCAGAAAGAATGGCCCAATGTCTTCTTTGAAAGACAAACCAGTTGCCTACGGACTCATGGTACCTCCCGTGTGTCAGAGTAGAACTGTGCTCCATGGGGTTTTCAGTGGCTGTGACCTTTAGGAAGCTGACCACCAGGACTTTCAAGGCACTTCTAAGTAGACTTGAGTCTCTAACCTTTCAGTTAGCAGCCAAATGTGTTAACCGTTTGCACCACCCAGGAATTTCCATAATAGACAAGTCCTCTATTACATTCTTTCTCAGTTTATGAGCTCTTTTCCAGTTTGCTAGTGTCACCTAAGAGTTTGAATATTTAAGGATCAGTTCACTTAAACTCTTGGCCTTTGTTGTTATGTTGGGTTATTATTTATTGACTTTATATAAGACACAGTAGCCCTGGTGACACCACAGTTAAGTGTTCAGTTGCTAACCCAAAGGTTGGCGGTTCAAACCCACCCAGCCACTCTACAGAACAAAGACCTGGAGATCTGCTTCTATAAAGAGTACAGCCTAGGAAACCCTGTAGGGCGATTCTATTCTGTCACTTGAGGTGGCTATGAGCCAGAATTAACCAACAACAATAGAAGACACATTAAATTACTTAATCAAAATTTTTAGTAAAGCAAAGATATTTTGTCTTTTCTTCATGAAGTACAGAATGGCCAGATGCACCAAAATATTAGCTTAATTTTCTCTTTAGTCAGATTTATGTTATAATGCAGAATTAAAGAGAAGAGAAGTAAGAGAAACATACCGAGTCAGAGCTATCTTTATAACCGCTACGGAGTTGCCCTTTACGTCATCCCCAGTATCCAAATAGATAATTCAAAGCTTCATGCTGCACGTTAACCACAGTCGGGAAGAAAGTGAGCTCAACTGTGTATGTAAAAACTTAGTTGTTTTTCTTTGAGATTCATCTGATAGCATCACATTAGGTCAGTTTCTTGTTTATGCTATCTTTATTGTTTCTGGTCTTAGAATAATAAACAACCCTAAGTGGTTTCAGTTACAGCAGCAAAACTGTGCAAATGAACTTTGGCTTTGTTTCATATTGGATAGGGGGTTTTTATGATTTTATAAATGGTGAAGTTTAGGAATCTTGCCAACCCTGTTCTATAAACAGGGAAGAGTCACATTTGCCAGCTTTAGGCCTTTAATCATCCAAATAGCCTCCTCTTGATAGAGATACAATATTTTTAACCTGTTCCATGGCAATGAATAGGAATGATCAAATTAGCCATGGATTCAGCAACAATTTGCGTAAACAAGGTATTGGAATGCTTTTGAGAGTCATGTACCCTTAAACTGATACATTTTTCTTATGTCTTCTTCAATTACAGGAAAATATTAATTAGTTGTCACTCATTTTCAACAAATTTAACATACAGTTGTATCAGGAAGGATAAGTTACACTGTGTTTACAAATTGCTCCCCAAATCTCAGTGGATTCACGCAATACGGATTTATTTCTTGGTTATTTCAGCCCACCCAGGAGGGCTCTGTGCAGCACAGTCACTCCAGGGCTATCCTGCCTCATATTTCCATGATCACCTGTGCAGAAGAAGAATGCTTCTAGAGATTCTTGCACTAACAATTAAATGGTTCACTCACACTTTATTATCCAGAACTAGTAACACAGGCCCTTCATCCACAAGTGGGCCAGGAAGTTCAACCTTTCGTTTGCATTAAAGTAGTGACATACACAGTAAAAAGTGTGAAAGTCAGAACCTGTGTAAGGTGAAAACCTGTCAGAGAAGGAAAATTCAAATCTTTTCCACGAATAGAGAGCAATAGAAAAGTGGTAAGAGTGCACTCTGTCAAAGGCAGAAAACTTTCAAGACCTGGAAAAACAAGATAGTCCTGTTGAGTTCTGGCTCTGACAGGTCTCACTGTAGTAAGACACTAATTCATTTACAGAGCCTGAAGTTCCAACGTTATAGAATATTCTGGAAGAAAGCCGTCACATTTAGTGAGCCCTCTCAGTCCCGTCAGTGTGTCTTTTCAGTTCAGATTTAAAAGTTAAAAATAATTTGCTTCAGAAATGGCTAAGAGTGATGATTGAACAACATGACAAACATAATTAATTTACTGAATTGTATGCAAACGTCTGTCTGTCTGCCTTGCACATGCAGACAGGCTGTGCCTCAAACTTCCAGGCAGTCATAAGACTGCCAGAAACGGGGCATGTACACCCACTGGCATCAGCCATTCCATGGGTGCTACGTTCATCTGTGGTGGAGCCAGACATGTGAGACACTTGCATAGTGTTGGCAAAGTAATTATTATTTAGAGAAAGCAAACAGTAACTAATAACAACAAATGAAGAACCGCTTAAAATCAAAACCTGTTGCCATCAAGTTGATTCCGACTTATAGCAACCCTTTAGGACAGAGTGAAACTGCCCCATAGGGCTTCCAAGGAGCAGCTGGTGGATTCGAACTACCAACCATTTGGTCAGCAGCCAAACTCTTAAATGCTACGCCACTAGGGCCCCTGCAGAACCACTTAAAAATTACCCTTCCCCAAATAACCCATCTCCATCTTCCATCACCAGGCAGGAACACTGTGGTTCTGGACAGATGTCAGATGCTGCCTCATGTCACTGTTGCCTCTGGCTACCACCACACAGCCCAGGGATCTTCATAGCTCCCCAGGCTTCTGCTACCACTGTACCTCACTGGCGTCTGCTGCTGGCTCCTGCCACACTACCTGGGCTTGCAGGGCTCTCTTGCTGCCACATCACCCAGGCACTACTACCCAGGGGAGGAGGCTGGCAACCACTGCATGGGGCACACTCAGGCCTCTCTTGCCCTGCACAAGCAAGTGTTACAGCCCTTTTAACTCTGCTGGCAAGCCTCCTGCCTGGAGGTATCTGGGTCCACCCTGCTGTAGGAAGACCTCTGCACAGGATTCCCCAAGGCAAACCCTGCAGGGGGTATGCTCAGACCTCTGCCCTGCACAGTCAAGTGTTCCAGTTCTTTTAGCTCTCCCAGCAAGCCTCCTGACTGAAGGTGCTAAGCTGTTGCTCTGTGAACCAGCAAGCCCACAGCAGCCACCTCAGTCCATGGGCCAGCAAACCATTTGTTGCTGTCTCTCACTATTTTTCTCATGCCATCTTCACTATTCACCCTTTCTTGTGGGTCTAGGAGGTTTTCAGCACAGGGACCCCAGGTCCTTGGTCTAAAGGATGCACTCCACTCCAGGCTCTTCTTCTTGATGGTAGTGAGGTTTCCCTCAAACCTCTGTGAGATTGGCCCTTATATAAGCAAACTCCTTGTCAATTTCAAGGCACGGGCCCCCCACCAGGCCCACAAACTGACCATTCCCCTCAGTAGACCATAAATCACTCAATTTGTATAGTCCCAGATGATCATTTTGTGAGAGTTAAAACACCATGGCTAAAAAGGCCATATAAAAGTAATTCACTGCACCGCAATTGTACGTGTGGAGATTGTTGAAATGGGAAATGCTTTGTTACCTATATATTTACAATAAAAAATCCTAATAATAATTTGCAAGCCAAAGAAAATTCAAACAATATTGTGAAGCCTACATGTGGAATTTAAAGGGCCTCAAGTATAAGCAAATGTTCTAACTACAGAAAATCTTTGATTCAAGTTTATTGGGATTTTAATGGAAAACTTGGAAAAGGATATTTAGAATATTGTCTATATTGTTCCCATGGATGACTTCAAGTTTTTTATAGAATGTGCTAAGTCCTAATTACCATTAAAATTTTAAGAAGACAGGAAATTTCCAAGAAAGAACTATTTGATATTAAGAATTAGAATCCACTCACTGTTCGTCAAACCTAAGAAGTTCATTCAATAAAACTATTTGCCTTTAGAAGTCTGTTACTTCTTCTTCATTTGACCTGTCATTAAACATCTTGATTCAGCAGAATTAGGAAAAAATAGATTTACATTTATAAGCTACATGCTTTGAAATGTAATTCTGTTGAATGAAACTAGGCTGCACTATTTATAACTATTTATAATTTTTTGTGTATCCTTGTTTTAATCAGTTAACCTCACTAAGCTTCAGTTTCATATGTGCTTAAAAGAAGATAATAAGACTAACTTTCCGTCTTTCATGGAGGATAATATTTGAAAGTGGGTCGTAAATAGGCAATCATATAAAACGTAACGAAAGCCAACTTCAGAATATAAAGATTCCTAAGATATAAAACTTGAGTTTTATGAGGGGTTGGTGGGGATGGTGAACCATCAACAGAGAAAGGTTGTTTATTTTTGTAAGATTCATTTATATTCTTCTCTACGGTAGATGGATAAACAAATTCAACAATTTAATTCAGATTGCTTTCAGTGACTCCTTTTTGAAATTGTATAATTACATTTCAATTCATATAAATCATAGAGGTCACCTAACACAAAGGGTAGTGCTGATCACATTAAAACTCATCAATTTAAAATACCAAGACTGCATAACTTAAAAAAAAAAAAAAAAAAAACTCCACAGATGTTTCTGGGAAAAAGCAGTATTTCTAATAGAAGCCCAGAAAGAATATTAAATGCTATTTAAGAAGTAGGAAATAGGGAAGGAAGAGGACAGTACAATGCAAAGCTTAGAGGGGAGTTTATTGTATTCAACTGAAATTGTGTAAATAGGGAGTCTGTGCAGTGGTTTCAATTTTGTTAATGTCATTTCCTTTTTTAAAAAATTAAATCATTGATGTTAACAAATAAGTAATATGGAAAAGATAGACTATTGCATTGTAAACACTTTTAAGAACATTCTTAATTTTTTCTTTGAAGGATTGTTTCTATGTACATAAATGGGTGACAATTGTGCATCCTGCCCAACTCAAATGACATTCATTCCCAATCTACTTCAACTCCTCACTCTGCTGTTTTTAACTTCTGAAATCCAGAACTCAGAATTTCCCCTATCCTGCCCTAGGGCCCATGTTGCTGAGCCTATTGTCTTTGCTCCTCCAAGACTTCATTTCTTGCACCCTTTTTGTGCCCCCTAGTCTGTCTGTCTCTCTGTACTTCTTGTCCTCCTAGTCTGCTCTCAAACCCATAGATGGCCTCTTTAGCCAGTTTCTCACCAGTATCTTTAAAGCCCCTCTATTTTTTTTTTTTATCGCCTACCCACTTTGTTTTTAGCCCCTAATATTTAATCTATTTCAGTGTATTTTGTGACTATGATTCATAGGCTGCCAAAAACAGGGCCGAATAAAGACACTTTCTACCTCAAATTCTTGCAAATAAACACCTCTAAAGGATATAAAGGAGCCCTGGTGGCACAGTGGTTAGGAGCTTGGCTGCTAACCAAAAGGTCTGCAGTTCAAATCCTCCAGCAGCTCCTTGAAAAACCCGTGGGGCGGTTCTACTCTGTCCTATAGGGTCACTATGAGTAGGAATCAACTGAACGGTACCCGGTAAAGGATAAACACCTTTTCATTTATCTTGTATCAAAATTAAAATATCAGTTTACTCATAAGAATTCATTTTCTGTGGAAAAAAAAAAATACAGGAAAGCATACAATGAGAGTAAAAAAACGGCCCCAAATCTCACCACCACACTATCCAGAGGGAATTACCTTAACATTTAATTTCCTCCAGCCATATTGTTTATTTCCATGTTAATTATCTTTCAACCCCTTTCCATATTCTCTGCTGAAATCAGCAAGGAAAAAGCATTAGTTAGAATAAGTTTCCCTGCAAGGGACCGGATGCCCAAATAACAGAGCCTCGTTGTTGGCTGACAGGTGCCATCAAGTCGACTTGGGCTCATAGCAACCCCATGTGACCGAATAGAACTGCCGCATAGGGTTTTCTAGGTCGTAATATTTACAGAAGCACATCATCAGGTCTTTCTCCTGCGGAGCTACTGGGTGGGCTTGAATCACCAATCTTTCAGTTAACAGCCAAATGCTTAACCATTGCACCATCAGGGCTAATTAACAGTGCCTTAAACAATTTTTTTTTTTAAACAATATGAAAGTATAATTATCTTTCACACAAAATTCCAGAAATGAATGGGTCATGGCTTGAATGGCTCTTAATGGTATCTGGGACCCAGATTTCTACCCTGGGCTCTTCCTTACATAGTCTCTATTTCCTGGTGCCATTTCATGCGCCACAATGGTTGCTACCGCAACAACCACCCTTGTCTGCATTCCAGTCAGCAAGAAAAAAGAATCAAAAGAGAAGGGCAAACGGCATGAGCTAAGTGAACCTTAAGTAAAGTCCCTACAAATTCCAGACAACACTCCACTTGTTTCCTATTGATCAGAACTGAGTCAAATGACCCTAGGAAGTCTGGCAAATGTGATCTTTATTTTGAACAACAATTATGCCACCAAAAATTGTGTCACTTTGGAAGAAGGGGTGAATAGATATGAGGAAAATTGTATAGTCTCTACCATAAAAATTTTCTCCAGTGAGTTTTGAAAAAGTGGGCATACTTGGCTTCATTCCTCTCCTTTCTCCTTGTGGGGAACGCTCAGCGTGAGGAGGCTTTCTCTGCCTTTCCCAGGAGCAGGCCATTCAGCAAGGCTCCCTCTTCTCCCTACCCCCTCCAACCACCACCACATAAGGCAGCCTGTCTTGGTCCAGTGTTGCCAGTTCCCTGGTGGGCATGGCTAACTAACTCTTGTATTTGCATAGCCAACGCACTTGACTCCTTCATTAAGCTCTGCCTTTTTTTTTTACCATCTTAGCATCATCAATGGCAAAGGGAATATTTTGTCTCAATCTATGACTTGTTTTATTTTCACTTTGTTCAGAACGCCAGTGAGATAGGAGAATATCATTACTGGGTTCCCTCAGAGATGCCAACTTATGGATACATAAAAAATTTATTTAATTATTCCCTTATTGGTGAACAATTGCTCTTTTTTTTTTTTCTGCTATTATTTAAAACAAATCCTTCCAAGAATATTGTTCTATATACATCTTTGCATTAATAGTACATTATTCGTTTACATTTTGAAGGGAATCACAAGGACAAAGAAAATGTACATTAAGTTTTTTTTGTTTTTTTTTTTTTAATTGTGGTGAAATGTATTGTCAGTTGCCATGGAGCTGATTCGAACTTACGGTGACCCCATGTGATGAAATAGACATAATATAAAATTTACCATTTTAACCATTTTTAAGTACACAATTCAGTGGCTTTAAGTACACTCACAATGTTGCGTAACCATCACCACTATCAATTTCCAGAACATTTTCATCATCCCAAACATAAGCTCTGTGCTCGTAAAGCAATGGTTGTCCATTTTCCCGTAACACCTGGTAACCTCCATCCTACTTCCTGTCTCTACCAACTGGTCTATTCTAGATACCTCATATCAGTGGAATCATATATCATCTGTCTTTTTGTGTCTAGTGTATTTCACTTAGCATAATATTTTCAAGATTTATCCATGTTATAGCATGAATCAGAACTTCATTCCTTTTTTAAAAATATTTTATTGTGTTTTCAATGAAAGTTTACACAGCAAATTAGGTTCTCATTTCTCAATTTCTGTGCAAATTGTTCAGGGACGTTAGTTACCTTGTGGCACAATGTGTCAAAATTCTCTCTAATTGCATTCTGGTTTTTCCATTAGAACTTCATTCCTTTTCATGGCTGAATAATATTCCAAAGTATGTATACACCACAACTTTTATCTATTCATCAATTGAGGGACCTGTTGTTTCTACCTTTTGGCTATTTTGAAAAATGCAGCTATGAACACTGGTGTACAGTATCTATTTAAGTACCTGTTTTCAATTCTTCTGTATATATATCTGGGGGTGGGGTTGTTGGGTCAGATAGTAATTCTATTTTAACTTTTTGAGGAACCACAAAACTGTTATGCACAGTGGTTGCACCATTTTACATTTTCACTAACAAGATTTCCAATTTCTCCACATCTTGCCAACATTTGTTTTCTCTGCTTTTTGATAATGGCCATCCTAGTGGATGTGAAGATGTATCTCCTGGTGCTTTTGACTTCAATTTCCCTAATGACTAACGATGTTGAACATTTTTTTATGTGCTTATTGGCCATTGTATATATCTTTTTTGGAGAAATATGTATTCGAGTCTTTTTATGGGGTTGTTGATTTTTATAGTGTTGGGTTACAGAAGTTCTTTATATATTCTGGATATTAACTCGTGATCAGATGCATGATTTGCAAATATTTTCTCCCATTCTGTGAGGAAGCCCAATTTACCTATCTTTTTTCTTTTGTTGCCTACACTTTTGGATCATATTTAAGAAACCATCGACAAATTCAAGGATAGAAAGAGTTTGCTTATGTTTTCCTCTAAGAGTTTTATGACTTTAGCTCTTAAATTTAGGGTTTTTTTAACCCATTTTGAATTTATTATTGTGTGTGATGTAAAGTAAGTGTCAAACTTTATTCTTTTACATGTGAATATCCATTTTTCCCAGCATCATTTGTTGAAAAGACTTGTTCTTTCCCAACTAAGTGGTTTTGGCCACTTATTGACCATATATGTGAAGATTTGTTTCTGGACTCTCTATTATTTTCCATAGGTCTATGAGTCTGTTCTCACGCCAGTATCAGACTCTTTTGATTACCGTAGCTTTGTAGTAAGTTGCAATATTAGGAAATGAAAGTCCTAATTTATCATCTTTTAAGATTATTTGACCTCTTGCAATTTCATATGAATTTTATGATGAATTTTTCTATTTATGACAAAAACACTTGGGATTTTGACAAGGATTACATTGAATCTGTAGATTGCTTTGGGTAGTATTGACATCTTAACAATATGAAATCTTCCAATCCATGAACACAGATGTATTCCCATTTATTTAGATCTACTTTGATTTCTTTTTGCTATGTTTTGTCGTAATAACTGTATAACTCTTTTGCTTCCTTGTTTAAAATTTTTCGTAACCAAGGTGCTGGCAAAAAACAAGGCTCCAGGAATTGACCAAATATCAATTTAGATGTTTCACCAAATGGATGCATTGCTGGAAGTGCTCACTTGTCTATGCCAAGAAATTTGGAAGACGCTATCTGGCCAACTGGCTATAAGAGATCGATATTTGTGCCCATTCCAAAGAAAGGTGATCCACAGAATGCATAAATTATCAAACAATATCATTAATATTACACACAAGTATAATTTTGCTGAAGATAATTCAAAAGCAGTTGCAGGAGTACATCGACAGGGAAGTGCCAGAAATTCAAGTCAGATTCAGAAGAGGACATGCAACCAGGGATATTATTGCTGATGTCAGGTAGGTCTCAGCTGAAAGCAGAGAATACCAGAAAGATGTTTACCTCTGTTTTATTAACTGTGCATAGGCATTCGACTGTGTGAATCATAACAAATTATGGATAACATTGCAAAGAATGGGAATTCCAGAACACTTAATTGTGCTCACGAAGGACCTGTACTTAGACCAAGAGGCAGTTCTTCGAACAGAACAAGGAAATACTGCGTGGTTGATTAAAATCAGGAAAGGTGTGTGTCAGGGTGGCATCCTTTCACCATTCCTTTTCAATCTGTATGCTGAGCAAATAATCTGAGAAGCTGGACTATATGAAGAAGAAAAGGGAATCAAAATTGGAGGAAAACTCATTTACAGCCTGCACTATGCAGGTGACACAACCTTGCTTGCAGAAAGTGAAGAGGACTTGAAGCAGTTACTGATGAAGGTCAAAGACTACAGCCTTGTATGGATTGCACCTCGACATAAAGAAAACAAAAATCTTCACAACTGGACCAATAGACATCATCATGATAAATGGAGAAAAGTTTGACATTGTCAAGGATTTCTTTTTACAGGGATCCACAATCAATGTTCATGGAAGCTGCAGTCAAGAAATCAAAAGAAATACTGCATTGGGGTAATCTACTGCAAAAGACCTCCCTGAAGTCTTAAGAAAGCAAAGATGTCACTTTAAGGACTGAGGTGCACCTGACCCAGGCCACAGAGTTTTCAGTCTCCTCACATATGTGCAAACACTGAACAATGAATAAGGAAAATCAAAGAATTGATGCCTCTGAATTATGTTTTTGGCAAAGAATATTGAATATACCACGGACTGCAAGAAGAACAAACAAATCTGTCTTGGAAGAAGTACAGCTGGAATGCTTCTTAAAAGCAAGCTTGGCAAGGCTTCATCTCACATACTTTGGACATGTTATCAGGAGGGACCACTCCCTGGAGAAGGACATCATACTTGGTAAAGTAGACAGTCAGCAAAAAAGAGGAAGACCCTTGAAGAGATGGCTACAACAGTGGGCTCAGGCATAACAACGATTGTGAGAATGGTACAGGATGTGACAGTATTTCATTCTGTTGTATATAAGGTCGCTGTAAGTCAGAAATGACTTAACACAGGTAACAACAAGCATTTTTTTTTTCTTGTTGATGCTTTTGTAAATGGAGTTGTTTTCTTCATTTTTCAGATTGATCATTGCTATTGTATGACTGGAATTTTTTTTTGTAGATTTTGTATCTTGCAAGTTTTTTAAATAATTTTATTAGCTCTAACATTTTATTATTATTGTTTATACTTTTCTACATATCCCTTATGTCATCTGAGTGCAGAGATAGTTTTATTTCTCCCCTTCCAATTTTGATACTTATTTCTTTTTCATGCCTAATTTCTCTGCCTCGACCTTCCAGTACTATGTTGAATAAAAATGATGAAAGTGGGCATCTGTGTCTTGTTCCTGATCTTAGGGAAAAAATTGTCAGTCTTTCACCCTTGGGCATGATGTTAGTCATCCCTTTTTCATATATGACTTTTATCATGTTCAGTTCCCTTCTATTCCTAGTTTATTGAGTGTTTTTTAATCATGAAAAAGTATTGTAATTTGTCAAATGCTTTTTCTGCATCAACTGAGATGATCAAGTGTTTTTCCCCCTTTATCCTGTTATTGTGATGTATTATATTGATTCATCTTTGTATGTTGAACCACCCTTGCATTCCAGCAATAAATCCCACTTGGCTAGGTCATATATTCCTTTCCATATTATGCTAAATTTGGTTCACTTAGTATTTTGTTGAGGATTTTTGCATCTACATATTGGGCCCTAGTTGCCTTTTCTTGTGTCAATATCTGGCTTTGATATCAGGATAATACTAGTTTTGTAGACTGACTTAGGAAATGTTCTCTCCTTTTTAAATTTTGGGAAGAGTTTTAACAGAATTGGTGTTAATTAATTCTTCTTGAAATATTTGGTATAACTCACCAGCAAAGCCTTCTGGTACTGGGCTTTTCTCTGTTTGCAACAGAGACTGCCCTGGGAGGGATGGCTGGTGTCAGAACTAGTAAAAAGGTTGTAGTGTGGAGATGTGTCTTACCTCTACCTCACAGGGATCAGCCTTGGGCTCATCTTGATTCACATTATCCTCCGGAAGTTAGGTGAGGTTTAACACCACCCTTTTATACCTATATAAATGTTTTTATTAATTTACACTCCCACCAGTAATATAATAGGATATCCATATCACATATCCTTGCCAGTTCTGGGTAATATAATTTTCTGGGATATTCGTCGATTTAGTGAAAAAAAAAAAAAAAACAGTTGCTCTTTTTGCATGTTTGAGTTTTTATCTTTGACTATTAATGGAAATTGGTCACAGATAAAGCGTACATAGGATACTTGGAATAGATCATTTTTTGTTGTTTTGTTATCATGATTATTTGCATAATACAGTTCACTCAAGAAGTACCACTTCAGTGACTTGTACTAGCCATGCAAAGAGATAAAATTTGTGTTCTATTTGATTGTGTGAGTCTGCTTTAGCCCGTGATATAAAGAGTTAGGAACAAACCACACCCTCTTCCGTTACACACACATCCCACAGGAATCATGGATCAATTTTCATAAGAAAGCAATAGGAATAGATGAGGAAAGGTACTGAGAACTCAAACTCTGTTTTCAAGAGTCAACATAAGAGAAGTTTTCAGGAGTGGACAAGAATTGGTCTATACATGATTAGGTAGCAAGAAAGGAGACCAAGGGAGAAATCCTCAAAATAGAACCTAAAGGAAAGTGAGGGGAGTTTGGGCTGTTAATCCAAGTTCAATGCAAGGCACTACAGGCTACAAAGGCAAACATGCTGGTCTGGCCTATCTTGTGGTTGAGATCTGACACTTTTTTTCAACCCCAGTTACCCAGCCAGGATATCTTATTGAAGATCAGAAACTGAGCCTGTGAATTAGAATAGAAGTGCATATTCCTTTGCAGCTCAAGTTAAGGGCACGATGAAGTTCGTGAGAGATCTAGAACAGGAAGAAACTCACGTGCGAAGAAACACGTGCGAAGAAACTCACGTGCATCCATCAGAATGAGCAGGGCAAGTCTTCAATAGCAACTTCATATGGCAGCCTGACCAAGAATGGTATCTACGGACAGAGCAGATTACAAATTCCTCCCCACCTGGGCTTTAACAGCAGGACTTATGCCCTTGGGACTAAGTAAAACTACAGGGTTCTAAACTGAAAAATCAGTTCATAGCAGGTAAATTGGAGATTATGATAATTTGTTTTAAAAATTTTTTATCATTGTCAGTTGCCATCTAGTTGTCTCTGACTCATGGCAACCTTATACATAATAGAATGAAATGTTTCCCGGTCCTGTCCCATCTCCATAATCTTTGATATGTTTGAGATCATTGTTGAGGCTAATGTGTCAGTTCATCTTATTGAGGGTTTTCCTCATTTTCAGTGACCTTCTACTTTTTTTTTTTTTTTTTACCAACTGGTCTTTCCTGATGTGTCCAAAGTAAGGAAGACAAAGTCTCACCATTCTGATAGTATTTATTCCAAGATTAATTTTTCCATTCCTCTGGAAGTCCATGGAATATTCAATGTTCTTTGCCAAGACCGTAATTCAAATGAATCAATTCTCCTTCTGTCTTCTTTTTTCACTGTCCAGCTTTCAAATGCATGAGTTATGGAAAACACCATGGCTTGGGTCTGGCACACCTTAGTGATCAAATCTTCATCTTTGCTTTTTACCACTTTAAAGAGGTTATGATAATTCAGCTTTATTAATCCTCTAGTCTTACTCTTTGCCAATTTTTTATTATCATGCCTTTTTTCTTAATGTTGTGAAAGGCCTTTTATACATGTTGTAATTATTTTCCTGCATACATTCTACCTCTTAAATCTTGATTGTGTTTCTTCTTTATAAAACCTGATCTCTCAATCATTTTCTCTTAAAATTTCTGCCAGTGGCAAAGGGTACCTCCTACTCATTCATTAATTCATTGTAAGAATGGTGTAGTGGGGGCATCTGACCTCCTCTAACTTTACAAGTGGGGAGGAGAATCAAGATGAACTGCCCAAGGGTGATTTTTATGAGGTGAAAGTCAGATATACCCCCTCTCTCCAAACTTTTTACCATTTCTGATATCAGCCATCCCTCCCACAGCACTCTGTAATTCTCTACTGGGTTTGATAATTTGTTGCAATGGCCACACAGAACTCACAGACAATACTCGTGATTATGGGATTTATTAGAGAAGTAACAGGTTAAAATTCAGGATCAGAAATGACTCAGGATACAGTTCTTTGGTCAGGACAGCATTTCAGCCGTGCCCACAGGCAGGCCTCTCTCTGGCCCCTGCGGCCCTTGTCCCCTTGGCCAGCCTCTGACCTTCTCAACCAAGTGTTACAAATCTCTTTAGCTCCACAGATAAGTGCCCAGAGATACCACATTCTGCCAGTAAGCCTCTATCCAAAGGCTCTCAGCTCTCTAACTCCATGGGTTGTCAAGTCTAGGTCCACTGATAAGTGCCCAGATGCTCCTCACTCCACCAGCAAGCCTTCTGCCCAAAGGTGATCAGCTCTCTTGCAGTGTGGGTTGGGAAGCCCACCACGCTATCTCCTGCCAATCTCCTGGCTCTGCAGCCATTTCTCTGCTGCTGCTTCTCACCATTGCCCAGTGTTAGAGCTCTCTCTGTCTCCTGGGTCCAAAAGGTTCCTATTTCAGGGCTTCTGGGTCCAAAGGATACTCCCCACTTGCATCTCTTCTTGGATGGTGATGTCCCCCCATTCTCACCTCTGGGATGGTTCATTTTAAGCCTAGCAGGATGATGAAACTGACCAATCCCCTTGTTAGGGTTCCATACACCTTATTTGCATGGCCCCACATCCACAAGTTTGCCATGCACCATATTTGCATTATTAGCAAGATTTGCAATCCCCTTAGTGGGCCACAAGCACCTTATTTGGACGGTCCCACCCAATTATTTGGTGAAAGTTACAAGACCATGGTGAGAAAGGCCATATAAAAGTGATCCATCACACCACATTTGTGTATTTCTATATTTTTAAAAGAAAGAAACCAAAGCCAGGCAGCTAGCCAAACTTTCATGAAGTTTCAATCTCAAGTATATTATCTGAGCTTAAAACATTGCTAACTCAGAAAATGCTCAACAATCATGGTTAAAAAGCTTAAAGGTGTTTCTTTTCCTGCTTTGGGTTTCTTTTCTGCGTCGTAGTAAAAGTTACAAAATTGAGGAATCCGCTGATTTAACTTGCAAGCCAGTGACTCAGGAAAAGCATATCCCTCACAATAGGAGACATTTTGGTTAGAATCATGGGAATTTCTCTTTCTTCTCTTATAAAATATGAATATTCATTACTTTTTATTAATTGAATTTGCCTTATTAAAATGGTTCCTGGTCTCTAGCTATATACCAAGACTACAACTTATTTGAAATGACCATAGGCTAAAATATGTGGAAGAATAGAAAATTACACACACACACAAATGTAATCATTTGTGTATGCGTATTACATCCTGTCACTTTGGAGGCCTTGATTTGAAATTGCTCTTATTTTTCCAGAAGTGAAGATGAAATAATCGTAGCAGGTGTTGGAGAAACACGATGGTGAGGTACTCTTTTCTATTCCGTTTACCTGCCATTTTCTCCAGGAGTCTAAGGCTGAATATGATAGCAGATCTGCACATAAGAAAGTAGAGTAGAAGACAGGTATTTATATAGCATAAGTTTCAGAGACAGAAGGACAATAAATATGATCTGGCATTTTGGCCATCTTAACTTACTTTTCCTTTGATGATCTGGAAAATAAATGGGATATACCAAAAATCAAACCTGTTGTCACCGAGTCGATTCCGACTCATAGCAATCCTATAAGAGAGAGTAGAACTGCCCCATAGCTTTCCAAGGAGTAGCTGGTGAATTTGAACTGCCAACCTTTGGTTAGCTGTGAAGCTCTTAACCACTGTGCCACCAGGACTCTAATAATTATAGCTGCCTAGCACTGGCTTAACTGAAATACAGAAAAAATACAAGTTAAGTGCAAGTAATTGTGGTTGCCTAGAATTAACTTAACTGAGACATAGAGAAAATAGAAGTCCAGATAACAGTTCTGGAATGATTTCTGTGCCTTTAACTTCCAGCTACTCTACATTTTGAGTGAGATGCCTTGCAAGTAATAGACACTAAAAAAAAAAAAAAAAATCTGTGAAATGGATAAATGAAAGGAGACACACATAATATCGTTAGGTCAGCCTGCTTTTCATGCATTTCTTCCTTTTCTCCATAGTCCAACTCCTCACAAATATGGTCTAAACACCTAGCACAGTACTTTCATCTCAGCTGTGATGAATTTTCTCAAAATAGAGCAAAAGAGACAATCAAACAAAAACTATATCATCTCGCCACCACAAAAATCTATCAACCTCCCTGCCATCTGTGCCACACATCCTGTTCTCTCTTGTTAAAACCAACAAAATCTCCCTTTTCCAATCTAAGGCTAACCTGACACTTGTCTGCTTTTGCCTACGCAGACTTCAATCTTCTCCTCCGGCATCATCAACTTTTTATGGCAACATCCCCTAAGTGGCATCAAATTTTATGGGAAAATTCCTGATGGCATACCAGCATTCCTCACTGTAGTCTATCTTCTTTGACCCATGCTGCTTCCAGCTACAGTACTATTTCTCTCTTCCCCTTCATATGTGTAATCAAAGAGTTAAACATTCATGACCTCTATTCTCTCAATCCATTTCATTTGTCATTTTTCCCACCATGCCACTCTAGATGATCTTTCCAAACTCACCTACAACCACTGTCTTGCAAAATCCAAACCCTAATGTTACTCTACCTCTCAGCAGTATTTGATATAGGTGACTGCTTTTCCCCACTCATTGGCTAACAAATATGTATTGATTATTTACCACCTATGGGCAATGGTCTAGGCGCTGGAGATGCTAAGGTGAAAAAAAAAGAAAAATATACTTGCCCATTGGAATGGAGTTTGCATTCTTATATAGAGCCAAAATTAAACAATATAAATAAGTAAAATCTATGGCCTATTAGGGAATAAGAAACCCTGGTGGGGTAGTGGTTAAAAGCTACAGCCGCTAACCAAAATGTCAACAGTTCGATTCCACCAGGAGCTCTTTGGAAACCCTATAGGGCAGTTCTTCTCTGTCCTATAGGGTTGCTATGAGTCAGCATCGACTGGATGGCAACAAGGCTATTAGGTAATGATAAGAAATATAAAGTAGGTAAGAGGAATAAGGAGTATTGAGAAGCACACTTGGAATTTTAGATAGGAAGGCCAGAGTAGGACTTTCTGAGAGGTGATATTTGAACAAAGGGCTGAAGGAAGAATTTGCCTTATCTGTTGTTGGTGTTGTTGTTGTTAGTTGCCATCAGATTGGCTCTGACTTATGGTGACCTTATGTATAACAGAATGAAATGTAGCCCAGTCCTGTGCCATCTTCATGATCATTAGTGTGTTTGAGTCCATTGTTGTAGCTATTGTGTAGTGCCTTCCAACCTTTGGGCCTCATCTTCCAGCTATATCAGACAATATTCTATTGTAATCCATAAGGTTTTCAAAGGCTAATTTTTGGAAGTATATCACAGGCACTTCTTCCTAGTCTGCCTTAGACTGGAAGCCCTGCTGAAACCTGTTCACCATGGGTGACCATACCAGTATTTGAAATACTAGTGGCATAGTTTCCAGCATCACAGCACCACACAAGCTACCACAGTACAACAAACTGTCAGACAGATGCCTTATCTAGGGAAATACAATTGCAGATAGAGGGGGGGGGAAAAACAACATGTGCAAAGGCCCTAGGGGAGAGGTGTCATTAATGTGTTTAAAAATCAAGAATGCCACTATGGAAAAGGTTAAGCAAGATGGAGGGAGATGACAAGGGATGAGGTCAGAGAGGTAAAGAGGGCCAGACTATAGTAAGTTTTTCTTGTTTTTTATTCTAAGTGAGATGAGAAGCCACATGATGATTTTAAGCACTGGAGAAATTGAATCAGGCCTGCGTTTAACAGAGTCACTCCAGATGTTTTAATGTGTATAAACTGTAGAGGGACGAATCATGAGATCATGAGAGTACTATTACAATAATTATAGGAATAGATGCTGGTAGCATAGAAAGCATTGAAGTGTGGAAGTTGTACGAAGTGGTTGGATTCTGGATATATTTTTGGAGGTAGAGTTCACAGGATTTGCTGAAGGATTGGGATGTGAAAGCTAAAGGTGTCTCTAAGGCTTCTGATTTGGGGTACTGTTATGGTTTACTGCAATGGGAAAAACTGCAAAAGAGGAGTTCTTGGATGAATTATATGGAGCTCTATTTTGAATATGTTAAGTTTGAGATGCCTATAAATTACCTAAGTGGAAATATAGATACAAGTCTGGAGTTTAGGAGAGAGGGTTGGGCTGGAAGTAAGTTTGGGAAGATAAGATAATCACACATGGAAACTGAGAGACAGCAGCCACTCAGGAAGGAGGAAAACAGGTGAACGTGGTGATCTGAAATCAAAGGGAAGAAATTGTTTCAAGGAAGAGTGTAATCAACATGTCAGATGCTAAAGACATGTTAAGACAGGTGAACAGCGAGCAGTGAGCATGGATTCAGCTTGTGGCTACAAGCACTGACGCATCAGTGACCAATGGGTAGGTTGGTGAAGACATGATTGGCAAGGAGTTGAGTCTTCTTGTTAGGTACTGCTGAGTTGATTTCAATTCATAGCAACCCCATGTGACAGAGTAGAACTGCCCTGTAAAGTTTTCTTGGCTGTAATCTTTACAGAAGCAGATCACCAGGTTTTTCTTTTGCCAAGCTGCTCGGTGGGTTTTAACTGCCAACCTTTGGATTAGTAGCCTAGCGGTTAACCAATGTGCCAGCAGGGTCCCTTGAGTTGAGACTATCAGAGACAGAAAGTGCAGATAACTATTCCAAGCAGTTTTACTGTAGAAAGGGGGAGAAAAATGAGGCAGAAGTAGGATGGAGAAGTGAACTCAAGAGAAATAAGGTCATGTTTGTGCTAGTGGGATAAATTAAGTAGTCAGGGGAAAACTAATGTCAAAGAAATGAGGGCGAGAATATGGGGAGCTAAAGCATTCTTTACTGAGCAAGAGGAGATGGAAGATAGTGGATGGGCTGGTCTTAGCTAGAACCCACACATCCAAGTAACAGGAGAGAAGTTATAGTGTATGCGCATCATGACAGGGAATGGGATGGATGGAATCGTCTTGTTGAAGCCCTCTTCTGATTGTTTCCATTTTCTCAGTGTAACTAGTAGCAAGTTTATCAGCTGGGATTAAAGCTGGGGAAAGAAGAGTTAGAAGTTAGTAGAGAGGAGAGGAGGTATAAAATAGTTACTCAGCAGAGATGAAAAGTGACTGGATGAGAAAATGTACCATTACTAGCCAGCTTTTCCAGGCAGCAGGAACCCATTTGAAGTTAGAGATCATGAATTTGTGATACCACCACATGTAGATATGCTGGGTGCCCCCTACCACATCCCCTTGACCTGCCCATAATTTAACTGTAGTTGTGGTGAAGAATTTTCACACACCCTCATAGCATTCCAACTCAAGCTCCTATTGAGTCTACTAGACATTCTTCAACAGGTCTTTTACTCCAATCCGTGAAAACTTGCCCAGCCCTGGCATGTCCTGCATCCTAGAAGGGTGAGAGAGTTAATACCCCCCTGGTGACAATTTTAATTGGGCAAGATTAAGTAGATATTCTCTGGATCTTTGGAAGGAAAATTCTAAAGAGCCTTCTACATGGAGCTTCATGGAGTCCCGGGAGGATAACCAGTTCATAATGCACACTTTACTGGCTTTTTGTCTTTGGCTCTACCTCCAATATACATCCCCAAATGAAGCAGAATTGGTAGAATTATAAGACTATCTATCTATAATGAATCTAAAAATGATCACCAATGGCTGCTAATATTACAAAGATAGAGACAATCAGATGTATATGCCTCTTGATGTAAGTATACAACACCATCTTTGAAGTAGTCTTGCCAGGAAATCAAACCTGAGCTGGATCAAGCCTTTAGATATAACTACAAACTTCCAAGAATTAGAACGGACAGAAGAATTTACTATGTGATCCAACAGGTATACAATCAACATTATCCAGGATGTGGCAAACTCCGGAAAACAAAAATGACCCTGTTTCTTCAACAAATAAACTCCAAGGAAAAACAGAGAGAGACAGAATGTGTGTGTATGTGTGTGTGAGAGAAAGAGAGACAAAGACAGACAGTCAGAGAGAGGAAGACAGAGAGAGAGAGTCAGAGACAGAAAGAGTGAAAGAGATAGAGAGAGGAAGCAAATTTACAGATTAAAAGATCCTTAAGAGATATACCAATCTATGAAGCTGCAAATGCTATGTGTAGATATTGTTTGAATATAAAAAATACTTATTCAAACAAACCAATTAAAAATTACAGGGCAATCTGGGAAATTAGCACCCTAAATGCATATTTGCTGATATTAAGGAATTATGGTTAATACTGTAGGAGTGATAATTATATTGTGGTTTTATTTTTAAGTGGCCTTTATCTTTTATAGATCTATGCTGAAATAATCAGAAGTAAATAATTTTCTATATGGTGGTGATTGATGATTATATGATTGTTTCAAAATAATCCAGTAGAGGGACGGGAAAGAGATAAATACAGATGAAAAGAGATGACCAAGAGTGGAGAAATTTGAGGGGGATGATGGTTAGACATGAGTTCATTCTACTGTTGTCTTGACTTTCGTTTATGTTTAAAATATTCCCATAATAAAAAGGTTTTTTTTTTTTTACCTCTGTTAAAATTTACTATCATGAAAATTAGAAATGCCATGAAAACAAATTGCTACAGAGATGGAAAAAGAAGTAACTTAAAATATCAGAAGTATTTTTGCTGACATTCTAATAGAAAACAAATACACTCTGAGAAACAGAGCAATAAAGTAGAGCGATTGCTTCTTCCTGTTGAAAATTTACTTGAATTTCTTTTAAAGACAGCCTTATTTTGTTAAAAAAATAAAATAAAATTGTTAGGACAATTACAATGCCTTTTCATTAATAAAAAGCTCTACTCTTAAAAAATCTAGGACAATTGTTTTCAGATTCAGCAAACAGGTGAAATTCAATTCGTAACTTTCTGAAAGCATGTTAAAATACTTTTCTCCTTTTTCCATTCCACATCACATGATTCTATGCTATTTTTAAAGAACACAATTTGCCAAGCGGAAAATGTTTTTATATGCTAAAAAAGATAACTTTTCCCCACGAGGGGTGTTTTACGGGGTTACCTATTTTGCTTTCTGAGTATTAATCACACCCCCTTGCTCATATCTTTGAATTTGTTTTCCTTTGATGAAGAAAAAAATTATACTGTGGGGAACTTCAAAGTCATCATAATTCTCCAAAGATGTGACTCCTGTAATCAGCCCAGGCCTGGTGCATTATTTTAGACCGGTCCTTAGTCATCATGGTTCTTGACAGGCTTCTGCAAAGCAGACAATTGGCTTGTGTTGACAGCAGTAGCTGCTGCCGACTGTCATTCCTTTGGTTTGAAACTCAAGGACCTCCACTGGTGCAAAGGCAGAGCTTTTCTTGGCAGGTGAAAGATTACTAAGCTGAGGAAGTGGTGTCAAATGGAGTATGTCAGAAGCCTTCTGAGAACAAGGTCACCCTGACCCTAAATAATGAATACCACAAAAACCCACTGGAGACATTGTTCTTCAGATCTGGACTGCAAACCAAGAGGAAAGAGATCACAGTCACAAAAGCTTTTCTTGCCCTTCAGATTGGGGCCTGGAAAACAGAATCAAAGGCTCTTGTCATTTCCTCTTCACCGTCCTCCTTCCACAGTCACGGATTTTCAATTTAATCATAAGTCAGGGAAATAGAGTTATGCAGATGGACCCAAATAAGGGTGCCTTGCATTCTTGGAGGAACGGTGTGGTTGGTACACAGCTCATCAAAGACTGCATCTGCGCTTTCCCTTGCATCGGCATTACGCTCCGATAAGTTAGCATTACTAACCACATTTCAGGAATGACAACACGAGCTAGGCCTACTCATCATGTGGAAACCCTGGTGGTGTAGTGGTTAAGTGCGATGGCTGCTAACCACAAAAGGTTGGCAGTTCGACTCCACCAGGTGCTCTTTGGAAACGATGGGGCAGCTCTGCTCTATCACATACGATCTCTATGAGTCTGAATCGATTGGATGGCAAAGGGTTTGGTTTTTTTGTTTTGACTCACTGTATGAGTAGGTCATACAATGAAGAAAGAGGAAAACGCTTGTTTGGACGTCTCTTTCAGACTTTTGGCCCAACACGCTTTCCATAGAAGCTGTTCAAAGACAAGGAGAATTTCTCCATCTGTCTTTCTGCAACTCTCCCACCCTCTTCCCTAATCTTACTTCGACCGAAAAAGGAAATAAATGAAGAATTTTAAATTCTTCTTTAAACACTTAATCCTCTGGCTGAAGACTCAGTGAGGACGCCTCCCACCTCCCAAGGCGCCCACTGACCGCACATGGATTCCACTGCTGCCTGAAGATCGCTTTGCGGCCAGATCATAATAACTCTCAGGAAATGCACTATCTACCCCTCAAACCAGCACACACTGTAAAAGAATTGTTTCACATTTCCTCAATAAAATCCAGGCAATAAATCTGGTTTCTTTTACTGTTTTAATAGTGAAAATGTGTTTGTGATATTAAAAAAAAAAATTAGTTTCCGTCAAAACACAGCACAATACACAATATTCATCAGGTTCAGGATGCCTTGTCAAAGGAAATAATTGCAGAGCTTTAACATAATAATACAGTGATATAGAGAAAATAATAACTTCAATGTAGCATATGGTTTCAGTCTATAGGGATGATATGTGAATACATTTAAGGCGATGTTATAACCACATGACCAGGAAGTTCGAAAAGCCGTGGCACCCACGCTGCTAGAAAAGGATTAAGTAAAAACGGACATGGTCTTTCATTGGGAATAGTTCCCAGGTTTGCACAGTGACACAGACCTGTGGGATGTTACAGCAGTCCCTAATACCAGGAGCAATTCATATTTCCTCTGCTTAGAGAATTGAGTTATATTTCACATGATGAATAGTTTATAAAGATAACACAAAGGGGCTTTGTGGAAGTGTGGTTAGAAAACTAGAGTTGGATGGTAAAGCCTATTGTAAGCCGCTTAAAACATTATTTCCCAAAAAGGGAAGAGAAAAATAAAAACTATTCGTTACCCCTGATTCATCATCTCTTTCTCAGTTTCAGCCTGAAGTTGGTGCTCATCACATTTTGACTTAAGAGAATCCGGCCAACATTTTAAGATTCTGCTGAAATTTAGCTTCTCCCCAGATTAATCTGCCAGAAGACTCTTCCCTTAACATAATTCTCATATTTATGAACTGTACCAGTATTGACTGTATAGTCTTATCACGCTCACCCTCATCACAGGATAATAAATAAAAGCACATTAAAAGAGTTAACAGGGAATATTTATGTAATGCATCCTGGGGAAAAGACTTAATTGTATTGCCGTTCTCATAATAAATACTGAAGAAAGGAGAATTTTAATTGTTTGATCTACCTAATAAAGAAAAATACATATAAGACAAATAAATGTTCTGGATGATGATGTGGAAAATAAGAAGGAGATTATTACTAAAGATCAGAAAACTTTCTTAAGGTTTAAAGCAATTCTAAATGTATAATAGTAAATACCAATTTCCTGGTGATGAAACGCACTTGCAGCTTTCGGGTAGATAGTGAATTAGGGACTTTATTCTGGAGAAACGGCTACTTTTGTAAATACAGGCAAGTAAAAACTCCAGCAAGGATACTATCTTCAGTTTTGGATCATATCAGGCTGCTCTGTTGAATTTTATAATCTAATATTATTGTATAATATAATGTCATTTTTCTACTGAAGAAATTTCGATAAATTGGTACATGTAACTTTACACTCTATAGTTATGAAATGCAAAAAGATTATTGAGCAAGGATGTGTGAAGCTTCATCCAGAGAGAGTTTTAAGAACTGGATAGGCAGCTATCTCCTGAGTCGAGTCAGGCGTAAAGAACTCAAAGGAACAGGAGGTTCTGTTCAACTCTTTGATCCTCAGAATGGAGAATCTGCTGGGGCACAAGGCTTACAAATAATATTTCCTGGGCTTGTGTTACACAGAGTATTTTGTATGTTCATAAATTTTCCAGAAAAGTTTTATTTACATATATATGCAAAGAAATCATTAAAGGTCCCTCAAACAAATTTTAAAAAAAAGAAAGAAAAACTGGTTGGATTACTAGAAATCTGAGCCTAACGTGTTCCACTCAGATTTTCTGTATGAACTTTAAGCCATCTATCTCCTGTTTTTCAATCCTCTCAGTGAAAAATGAGATAATAATTCCTGGCTACCTCATGGGAGATTTATAAGGATCAAATGAGACAATGAATATTCATGTACTTCATAAAGTATAAAATGCTTACCAATATAAAGCATTATTTTTTATTGTATGTACTCAATGAGGAAGAAAAGTTTGAGGTCTCCAGCTAATTTTCTTTAAAATCTGAACCATATGTTGCAGTAATTATCCTTTTGTTTCTCTCCCTCTCTCTCTTTTTTTTTTTTTCCTTAAATTCTTGAGTGATGGATGGGTCAGATCTGAAAATCATCATGCTGGAATATCTCCAGCCTCTCAACCACAAATACGTGTCTATCAAGCAGCGTTCTATGTTGGTGCAATTCCCTAATGATATTAATAGGACCTATACATAGGATCCCCATTCTAAAATAATATTGTGAACATTTCCAAAGTTCTGCCGTTCCTAATTGGCTAGTGGTTGTTTAAGAAAAATCATGAGTTTATTTTGAAGCAACTCAGAAATGATCAAATGAGATTTTACTCAAACCCTCTCTGTAATTTTATCTGAGTGCTAGAATCATCTGGTAAATTATATCACCAAGTATTTTAATTGGCAACAAGGAAGAGAAAACAGAACATTATATAGTATATTATATAGTAGTTCTCTCTAGCATCCTAAACATAGTGTTTACAGGGAAAGAATATTAACAAGTAAACTCTCAGTGGTGAAAATACAGCAGCTTATTTTTATAAACAAATCAGTTGTTTTCCTGCTATGGGCTCCAGAATAGAACACACACACCCTACAAGATAGGCAAGAGGGACGTGGAGGTATGTGGTGAGCATATTAGAACTTCTAATAATTCTTATCCAAAAAGTCAGTGATCAAGCTTTATTAATATTTAATATTTATACTTAAAGGGTACATGCTAATAATGGATTAATAAATATATTTACATCGTGGGGTATATGCTTGCTCAACTATTTTTATTGATAGGGATACAAATCAAAAATATTTGGAGAAGCACAAACCTAAATAATAAGGGAAACTTTACACTCGGTAAATGTTCTCTCTAGAAGATACTTCAGCAGCTTCTTAGAATAAGATGTCTTGTAACAAAAACTACATTCTGTAACCATTTTAAAATTAGACAATGATCCATGAATCTAGTACATTAGTACATCACTTTTCGAAAGCATTTTGTACTATATATACTTCAGAAGCACATCTTTTTAAGCCAGAAATTCAATCTTTAAAAAATTTCCCAAGTAAATAATTACTTAATTACATGAACTTTCAGCTATATTAATGTCGTTTATGGTTGTATTTACAATTACAAAACCAATGACATCAACCTAAATTCCTCTACAAAAGGACTTTAGCATGGGTCTCATGGAACATCTAGGTCAATTCACGTAACGGTTCATAAAGAATATGTTCTACAGCCTACTTTGGTGAGTAGCATATGGGGTCTTATAAGCTTGTGAGCAGCTAAGATACATCTATCATTTGCATTCTTTCTGGAGCAAAGGAGAATGAAGAAAGCAAAAGACACAAGGAAAATTAGGTCCAAAGAACTAATGGATCACCTGAACCATAGCTTCCACCAGCCTGAGCCCAGAAGAACTAGATGGTAGTGTTACCTGGCTACCACCATAGTGGTCTGACAGAAACTGGAGGAACCCACAAGTCTGTGAACCCCAGACACCCTGCTAACTCAGGACAGAAGCCAAAGATTAGACAAGCCTATAAAACAAACAACAACATGCATGAGGAATGTGTTTCTTAGTTCAATCAAGTATATGAGACCAAATGGGCAACACCTGCCGCTCCCCCCCCCCCCAAAAAAAAGAGAGAGAGCAAGAAGGCAGAAAGGGACAGGAAAATGGAAAAAATGGACATGGAGAACCCAGGCTGTAAAGGGAAAGGGGGAGAGTGCTGACACACTGCAAGGATTGCAATCAATGTCAGAACAATTTGTGTATAGATTTTTGAATGAGAAACTAATTTGTGCTGTGAACTCTCACCTAAAACACAATATTTTTTTTTAAATTATCATACATAAGAATCACCTGGGGATCTTGTTAAAATGTAGACCATGATTCAGTATATCTGGGGTGGAAATGCAAATTCTCAGCAGAGGTTCTAACCAGAATGAACTGGTTCAAAGCCCTAAAAGAAACTCCAAGAAGTGTTAGGTCATGTAAGTCATTGAAAAATGTTCAGGGTAAGGAAAATAATCTTAATTATAACCTGATCACATAATGAGCTAATAGGCAAATAATTCTAATTGTAACCTGACTATATAATTAGCTAAATGACATAGCAGGGAAGTCTCCCATGTCCCCACACACCCCCATCTACCACCTTTTCATGACAACTTGAAGGGGACACGAGGCAGTGGTTGAGAGGTTAAACCAAGTGCATTTGAAGTAGCCACCCTACTTCCATGGCAGCATGCTAGAAACAGTGAGATTCCTTTTACAGAAAGATGGAGGTGAATTTAGAATTCATAAGATCTTGAATATTTTCTACCTGCAGAAACAAATAACAATCATCATCTCACTAACTAAAACCCAAAAGTTAAAAGCCAAAGATATGGTTTTAAGGATTAGGGAAAAGGGCAAGGATATGAGTGGCTTTAGGAATCGAAAACTGAATGAACAATGTAGATCGTTATGAGATGGCTTTCTTTTTGGCAGTTATTTTGGATACATTAATCATAATCAACCCACTTTAATCAGAAATTGGGATTTCCGGAGGACTTTTCATTAATTGCAAACCAGAGCAGTAGGCAAATTTTTCTTCACTGTAGATCAGAGTACTCCTTTGTGGGTTATGTTCATCTCCCACAGAATTAAGTTCAAATAGAATTTTTACTGAATTTTCCTATCACATTATACATCCCGCATTAACTCATTATTGCTAATAGGATACATATGTGTCTCTAAAATGGCGTCCTAGGAAATGCCTGAGCTACTGAGTAAAAGTGAGCTTCAGCAGGTAGAGCTGGGAGCCTGTAAGTGAAGGGTTTGAGGGCTGATGTTTTACTCAGCATGGAAGCAGTTAAGCCAGCTCCATATCCTTGTCTCTTATGCACTGCCTTCTAATGACATTATATCAAATTATATTTCTTCATAAGATTCAATGTTTAGCTTTTCTAATTTTACCTTGTTAATGAAACTGAAGTAGTTGTGTGTAGTCATTTGGGTAAAATTGAAAGACTATCAGCTATACTCTTCAAACTGAATAGCAGCTTTTTTGTTGTTTAAATTTAGTAAGTGGCCCAATAATTTTATATAAAAATCTTCTACCTTTTTGGCTGGAATTGGTCCAAAAGCTTTGAAACTACAAATTAAATTGCTTATCCTAAGTGGAGGATGCCTTAGAAAGAAGATGACAACCTTAATGCATTACACAAATTACAATGTTTGTGTTTGAGGATATACATGTTTGAGAACAGGTACCCAACCTTTCGATATTTACACCTAGTAGTTCAAGGCCTTTTTGTCGAAAGACAGCTTCACCAATGAAGTGATTTCTGAAATCACTTCACTTTTATCATGACCTTGAAAACTCAGGTTCAAGGGCAGCCTTGTGCAGGGAAAGCACTGGAGTGGAGTCAGTGACCGAAATATTTTGCAAGTTCTGATACTGCTAACCATGCAACTTTGCCCAAGTCCTTTCACATCTCCAGCTCTGTTGTTTCTTCAACAGTAGAATTAGGGTGCAATAGTAATTATTAGTTACACTATTACTATTATTATGAAGATAACAGTTATTAACATTTATTGGATGTCACAGAGTAAGCTAGGAACTTTTCCCCATAAAATATAATTTAATTACCACAAAGATGCTATAAATAGTAGGAATTATTTCCCCTTTTTACTAGTGAGGACACTAAGGTACAGAGAGGTTTAGAAACTTGCCCAAGTTTTCATAGGTAGTAGAGGGCAGGGCCAGAAAATTAACTAAGGTCTAAACTGGAGATAAAAGACAATGGAACCACCTGCTGAATTATAGCTCTGCATGAAGGTAAGACTAGCTTTAAAAAAAAAAAATAGAGCATCATACAAAAATTATACTTATGGAGCAATCATATAGCTCATATTTCTAAAAATTATTCCCTGTTGGAATATCTTTTTAATAATATCTAATATAATTTGATTGAAATGCTTTTTTTTTTTCAGAAGCATTGCTACTATTTTGAAGGAGGACCGCCTGTCATTTTTCTATAAAATACAATGCAGTGTAATATTACTCCTCATTAATCTTCAATTGGTCATTTTTCTCTTTTAAATCACGTCTATAATTACTATCTGTACCTGTTTTGGCACTGCAACTGAAATCTCTGACTGCAAGATAATTTCATCATTTATAAGGGCAGGAAGCAATGAAACCATCTGTGTTCATATTAATTTTAGTAGAGGAAATACTCTAATATGTTCAGTGAGAGCATTGAATTTCAGGTCAATCCTAGTTATTATCAGCCTAGAAAACCCTTAGAATTAGAATCCATTGAAAAACCAATTTCTGGACTTGATTCTCTTGGTAAAACAGGACTGTTCTACCCACTAACCTTCTAGCAACAATAAACTTATATTTAGTTTTCTTTACACTATGCCTTTGCTAATCTTGAGTTTTGGTGTGTAATATTTACCCTTCCTTGGTAAATTCTTACATACCCATTATTCTTTATGACTCAGCTTTGTGTCATCTCCTTCAAGAACATTTTTCCTGACTGCCCAGGTATTTTCTAAAACCCACACATATACATATACTTACCCACACAAAATGGAGTAAGTGTCCTTCTCTGGAGATCTCTATTGCTGCACTTACTGTGTGATAGAACAATTGTTTGTTTATGTGTTATTTGTATCATGCAGTTTTCATGCATAGAAAAACAACCAAAAAGTTTCAAAGGCATGCAAAAATAACCATGTTTCTCATGGGTCTGTGTGTCGGCTGGGGGTTGGCTCATCTGAAGTTTGGTTGGCTCATCTGAAGCTTGGTTGGCTCATCTTGGCTGACTCTACTGGCCAAATCTCCTTCAAGGTTTAGTTCTGGATGGGCTTGACTCCTTGCTTAGATCTGTATGTACACTGATTCTGAGGTTTGGTTTCTACTCAGGGTGATGAAGGAGAAGTAAATAAATCAAGTCCCATTGCAAAAACACATTCTGTGCTACAACTTATATCATATATGCTAACATCCTTTTGGCAAAAGCAAGTTATATGGAAGAGCCCAATCTCAGAGGAGCAGGGAAGATATACTTCACCCCTAAGAGGCCATGACTGGGCTGTGGATATATAGCAGTACTATAAGCAAATGAAGAGCTGTGACCAATAAGTCTAATATTGGAGAATAATAACCATTTCTTATTCATCTTTACTTGTTTATCCAATGCCTGGAACTGTGCTAAACCATAGTGAGTACTCAAGACATGTTTGCAGAATGAATGACTCTGATACTGCTAATGCTGTCCTCACATTAATCCATTTTGTGGGACATAGGCCAAAACCACACCAAACCATCAAAGATTTGAGAGAGAGAGAGAGAGTGATGAATCATTCTCTGCAACTCACTCAGACATTCAATAGCTTCCAATACAAAAATACAGCTAGGTTATAATTTGGAGGGGGGCAATACGGAGGGGCAGAGAAGCATCTAGAAGAAACTCACTGAACTCACTCATTTATGTTTGTGGCATATGCTTTCCCAAAATGGCTGCAGCAATTTTTCCTTTCCCTTTTGCCTCTTTGCAGTATGACTACATCATTCCATTAAGAGATGGAGTCTATTGCCACTCTCCTTGAATCTGAGATGTCTTCATGACTTGACCAACAGAATGTGGTGTAGTGACCTTGTACTAGTTGTGAGCCTGTCTTAAAACGTCTTGCAATGTTTGTTCCTTCAGAATTCGTATAAACAAACAAACTCAGACAAGCCTTTGTATAAATACACTCAAGCAAAACAACTGAATGATGAGAGGCCATGCGAAGAGAGACAAGACACACGGAGAAGAACTGAGATATCCTGCCAACATGCAGAACTTAGGTTCCAGATAAATGAGCGAGGCCATCTTGGATACTTCAGCTTAAGTTAAGCCAACCCAACCACCACCAGATGAGGCAGAGACAAGCCATCCTCACTGAACTCTGCCTGGACCCCTGAGCAATAAAATGGCTGTCATTTTACCAAACCACTAAGTTTGGAGACAGTTTATAACAATAAAAATTTTTCAATACATAATTAAAAGAGTGCTGAAAACTGCTCCTGAAAGAGCAGAATATTGATGCTGAGAACTCCGAAATGGACCAACTAGAATCACTTTATGAATGACTAGTACAAAATTTACATCTGAACTAAGGTACATTTTGTATTAACATATTTAATAAGATAAGCACAAAGAAATTTAGAGAAAAGGAAATTAGACCTCCTAGTATTTCTTGTCTAATCTTGGATATATGGATATAAATATTGTTCAGTTTAACATTGTCAGAAAAATCAGCAAGATGTCAGAGCATTTTAAACATTAAGTGTGATACAAATGATATACTGTCTGAAAATTGTATATTATAATTTTAAAAGTCTCTAACTTTCATATAAATAATCTTTGTACCATTGAAACCAATGCCTAGTCTCTATGAACACTTAACCTCAGGTAAAAAATAGTAATTGGTAAATAAGTAAATTTGGAAGACTCAATTCCAAGCAAAACTCAACTGGTTATTTTTTTAAAAGTCCACTGATAATATTAACTTAAGGGAAATTGATCTTCTGAGAGGTGTGATTTCAAATCAAGCAGAAGAGTTGACATTTTTTAGGAATACTTTAAAAAGATGAAAATGCACTCATTTGGATTCCAAACTTCCTTTAAAGCTTGTATAATGAATGTAAAAATAAACACATTTCAAGTTGGAATTCAATTCCACCTGAATATATTACAGGGCAAGTATGTCACATCCAATATTGAGGGAAGCATGAAGCTCCTTAGGAAATGTAAGCATTTCTACTTTAGCAAGTCTAATCTAATTCATCATCATCAGTGGGTAATGGTGAAAAAAGGGAGGGGAGTAGTTTGGAAAGAGTCCAAAGATCATTAAAAGTGACAGAAAAATGCTATTAATTTTGCATTTTGACTATAGAATTAGCAACAGGAAAGCATTTTAATTAGGTTACACTCATTTCACTTTCTATATTCTAATGCTTCATTGTTATGAAGAATTGTGCTCCTGGCGACACCTTGAAGAGAATTCTCTCTAAATTGTGATCCTTCTTCCTGAGGGAAAACGCCACTGCTCATGATTACTGCGGAGAGGCTAATGGGGTCATGGAGTGAAGAGGTAAAACCAAGAGTCATTCCACGTTCTGTTCTCACATACAAAGGGTTCATCCACTCCAGCTGCTTTTGGCGGCACCTGTTGTTTCCTGGTGTCTCCCTGTGAGTGCTATGTGTATAGTTCACCTCGTTGTTCAGAAAGATCCATTCACCCTCAGATAGTGTGCAGACTAGCCTATCTGCTGCTTGTTTCCCAGCAGTCCACAGTGACGGCATGTTATTTGAAGATGTGCATCGTTTTATTCTTAAGCCAGTGTTTCAACTTGCTATTACTCCCTTTCAGCTTATTAGGCAAGACCCATACAGCTATTTGGCTCTAATCCTTTATCATACCCATTTTAGTCGAGATGCATGTGAATTCTACCATGATGTATTTTCATTAAAGATCCTGTCTTGTCATTATTATTGAATTAATTAATAAGATTGGATGATTTTAAATACGTCACTTACCCTCAGTAGGCTATAGATACCTTATCTGCTATGAAAGTTGTAATTTGTGCTGTGTCTGGTTCTCCGACTTTTGGGACACATGCTGGATCCTACTTCCTTGCCCCTTTATGTAAGGTGCGATCATCCAACTGGTTTTAGCCAATGAAATATAAGCAGAAGTGTCGTATAATACTCTGAAGCAGAAACTTTAAGTGTCAGTGTGTAATTTGCCTTGCTTCCTTCCTAACCTGGGCCTCATGAAAGCGTATTTTGAAATGGACCCGAGGTTAGCCTGGGTCCCTGAGTGATTAGAATGAGCAGACACCCTTCCCACCAGCCAACTAGGAATGAACATGGAGCATTTATTATTTTAAGCCACTGAGTTTTGGGGGTTGTTTGCAGTGCAGCCTAATCTAGCCTATGGAAGCTTATTCAATGTGGCTACAGCTTTCACAATATACTGGTTATGAAATATTTTCACAGAAGAACCCCCTGGATCTGGTGTATTTAGGAACGAAGATGTTTAAAGATATTAACAAAAGAAATAATTCTCAGAAAAGGGCAGGAATGCATCTGCAGCTGGGACCCCAATCAGGAAGATATTTTCCCTATCAAATGTTCAGAATGCCTCTCCCAGCCTCACTGTGGCAAAGAACGCCTCACACAAGAAGACTGTACTAATTAGTGCGGAGAGAAAGAAGGTGCCATGTGAGCAAACAGAAGAAATTAACTTTGCTAATTCATAAAATAGACAGCAAGAATTCTATGAACCTTAGAAGAGAAAGCAATCATCTCCAACAATTGAGTGTAAAAGGCTGCACTTGAGCAAGCCCAAAAGGAGTGGCTGAGGATTAGAGCGCCGGGACACAAGTGTGACATTGCCGTACAGGGGACAAGGACACTTCAGGATAGAGAAGTCAATCAATAGAATAAAAGGAACCTGTATTCAAACAAGACCAGAATCAGATGTTTAAAAAAAGTTTTCACATCTCTTAAATAACGAAGTTAGAGATTTTATCAGAACCCTAAGTGTGGTGACTGTAGTTGCTGTTTACATTTAGGTTTCTGTACATCACATAATGAAGGATTCCTTTTTGTCCTCTTTAAAAGTCCACAAATTAAAGAGACCCTTTACTTCCTGTAAATGTTGTCAGACACCTGCCTTGAATGGGCTATAGATACTTCCTGTTAAGTCAAGGTTCTGGTGCCCGAAGTAAACAACGGAAGAAACGGCACGAAGTATGTAGTGTTGCTCTACCCAGTCTTATTTCTGGAAGTCTGTGGGCCACATTTCACAAAACTATATGGATTCTGAAGCACTTGTCACATTTAGTGTAAGATTAATCTAGATCTCGCTAATTAGCTATTCATGAAGCTGAATATATTAGGAATCTTGCTATATATGTGGGAACCCTGGTGGCGTAGTGGTTAAGTGCTAATGGCTGCTAACCAAAGGCCAGCAGTTCAAATCCACCAGGTGCTCCTCGGAAGCTCTATGGGGCAGTACTACTCTAATCCTTTAGGGTTACTATGAGTCGGAATCAACTCAACGGCAACGGCTTGGTTTGGTTTGGGTTTACTATATACATATGTATATGTGTATATATATATATATAGACAGAGAGAAGAGAAAGAGATACAGTATTACAGTATGTTTACAATTGCTTTAGTTTGATCTCGGGTCTAATACCATGGTACTATATTCTGTCTCTAGTCTCAAAGCTCTGTGTTCACTTGAAATTGGAGTCTTGTAATTATAAAAAGCAATAGTATACTGTGACATGGAATGATTTCTGTGAACTCCACTTAAATGAATTTGGAATTGTGTTTTGTTTAAATTTAAATTTTCATTTTAAAAATCAAGGACTACCAGCATTTGTCTAGAAGTATGGTCATCGTTTCTTTTTATTCATAATAATTGCCATCCTTTACTGAATGTATTACTATAACCATGGTCCAATGGCTAAACAATGGCAAGGCTGGAATTTAAAGTCTTGTTAATAACAAAGCCTGTATTCTTTTCTTTAAACCACACTGCCTCTATTTAATTAAGCAAGGGTAATTAAAAGATTGTCTTATATTATTACAAAAGATTTTCTCTCATATGCCTTCTCTTATTCAGAGCCAATTCTAATTCTGGCAGTAGATTTTGTATTTCTGTCCTGGGTTTTATGCTTTTTACTCACAACTTCTCATTCTTGATTCAGTCAACTGTTATTTTTTTTTTAATATTCTTTTTAGGCCAGACACTTGTCTCACCCCTGGAGACTCAGAGATGGTCCCTTGTCTCAATGATTTTATAATCTGGTATAAAAAAAAAATCACTATCTGGTATAGCTCATGTGTAGGCTTCCCTCACTGTTTTCTGAGTGCCTCTCATTGTTACTTTCATTTCCCTAAAATCACTGGAGTCTCTGAGAGCTGACAGCAAGAAGGGAAAAAGGGAGCTTGCACCATTACTGGTTGAATTTTGAGGATTCCGGGATTCTAAAATCATAGAGAAACAAGGTCAGCCATTCGAATCCACCAGGTACTCCTTGGAAAACCTATGGGGCAGTTCTACTCCGTCCTATAGGGTTGCCATGAGTCAGAATTGACCAGTTTTAAAACCACAGAGGTATGATAGAAAGTGTATAAGATGAGTGCAAGATGTGGAATTCCACTCATAGGTGAAACTATGAGTTTTTTACTCTTAATACATAACTAGGAACCCTGGTGGCACAATGGTTAAATGTTTGGCTGCTAATCGAAAAGGCCAGTGGTTTGAACTCACTAGCTGCTCTGCAGAAGAAAAGACCTGGTATTCTATTCCCATAAAGATTTCAGCCTAGGAAACCCTCTGGGACAGTTCTAGTCTGTCCTATCAGGTCTCTATAAGTTGGAATTAAATTGACGGCACACAACAATACCTAACAGTATAAATGCTTTTCTATTTGTAAAGGGGAGACCACTCGAAGCTTTTCAGTGTAAACTTCTACAGCTAAAAAGAAATCTGGGGAGATGTGTATTACGTCTAAAAACACCATGACAGAAAAAGTAATAGCCTTCAAACAGGATCAATATGAGTTATATCTGCAACGGTGGAAGGAAATTGACTAATAAATTTTATACCACAATAAGATATTTACTATTGTTTTTTAATATGAATGTCTAGTATATGATTATTTCTCAATGTTCTGAGATCACATTTCAATATTCCCTGAGGCTTTAGGTTTTGTTTTTTTAACTGATGAGATGAAGTGGGGACAGAGAAAGAACAAGCACATGGAGTTTAAGAAGCCCCAGAATGAAACATGCTCTATCAAGTGACTATTATATGTTGTCATAAATGGGGTTGGGTGGCCATGAAATCTCATAAATTGTTAGAACACATTTTAACTTACCCTGTTAAATCATAAATGTCATATAACCATTTTAGGCTTTATGTTTATAGGAGACATTGAAAACTCTGATGAATACAGAACAAAATAATTAGGAAAGGGAGAAGTCCCGAAAATATGTCCATTTCAGAAGAGCTGATGAAGTGGGTATTGTTAGTGTTTAGAACAAGAGGGATAAAAAACACTCTTTGCTGTGGAGTCAATTCAGAATTATAGCAGAGTCTGAACTCATAGCAGAGCAGGACAAAGTAAAATGGCTCCATAGGGTTTCCAAGGCTGTAGTCTTTATGGAAGCAGACTGCCACATCTTTCTTCTGTGGAGAAGCTGTTGGGTTCTAACCAGCAACCTTTCAGTTAGCAGCCAAATGCTTAACCACAGCATAACCAGGGCTTCTTAGGCAAGGAATAAAAAAAAAAAAAAAATGCCTAATTCCTATGAAATACATGAAAAGATGAGAGGCAGAAGAGGCAGAAAACATCATCTGTATTGTTCCAGTATATTAGTATGGAATGTAGAAGACATAATTAGGTAAGGACCTGAAGAAAAATGAGAAAATAACTCTGTTCAATAATGGGAAAAAACTCCCTGTTAAGAAGGGAGTTTCTCTTCACTTAATGTACTTTAAAAAGTCACTATCTACATACCTCACCAATTGCATAATACTTTTTTTTTTTTTTGAGTTCTTACTAGGACCAGGGACTATGTAATCATAGCATCTCATGAATTATGTCATTTACTACTGACAGTAACACTTTGAGATTAATACTATTGTTATTGTGATTTTTTTCAGGTGAGGAAACTGAAGCTTTAATTTTTTTTTTTAATGCCCTAAGTCTATAATGGGTAAAGGTATAATTTCTATGACAATAATAGCACAAAAAAGAGGGGAAAGGAATGAAGTTATAGTGAAGCAAAGTTTTTGTACAATATTGAAATCAATTAGTATTGATCCGAACTAGATTCCTTTAAGATATTAATTGTAATCCTGAAGGCAATCAATACCAAAATAACTCATAAAATATAACAAAAGAAACAATAAGGAAATTAAAATTATATTCTAGAAAAAGCCTATTTAAAACAAAAAAGTCAGTGATATGAGAAACAGAGGGAAAAAAAGTCATAAGGCACATAAAAAACAAGTAGCAAAGTGACAAACATAAATCCAACCTTATCAGTAATTACATTAAATGCAAATGGACTAAACATTCTAGTGAAAAAGGAAGAGATTGGAAAAAGATTAAAAGGAAAATTATCCAAATATATGCTTTCTAAAAAAAAAAAAAAATTATATTTTAGATTCAAACCAAAAAATGTTTAAAGTAAAAAGATAGAAAAAGATATATCATACAAATAATAAGAAAGGTGGAGTGGCAATATTAATAACAGACAAAATAGACTTTAAGAAAAATATTGTGACTAGAGACAAATTAGGACATATTATAATGATAAAAGGGGCAATTCAGCAGGAAAGCGTAATAATTATAAACATATATGCACCTAACAAAAAAGTCCCAAAATACATGAAGCAAAAAATGACAGAATTAAATAGAGAAAGGGACAACCCAACATAATAGTTACAGAATTTAATATTCCATTTTCAACAGAACAACTAAGCAGAGATGGTTCAACATTAGAAAAACAATCAGTGCAATCCATCATATAAATAAAACAAAAGACAAGATCCACGTGATCTTATCGGTTGATGCAGAAAAGGCATTTGACAAAGTTCAACACACATTCATAATAAAAACTCTCAGCAAAACAGGAATAGAAGGGAAATTCCTCAACATAATAATGGGCATTTATACAAAGCCAACAGCCAACATCACCCTAAATGTGAAGAGTCTGAAAGCATTCACCTTCAGATTAGGAACCAAATAAGGATGCCCTTTATCACCACTCTTATTCAACATTGTGCTGGAGGTCCCAGCCACAGCAATAAGGCAAGAAAAGAAATAAAGGGGATCCAAACTGGTAAGGAAGAAGTAAAAGTATCCCTATTGCAGATGATATGATCTTATACACAGAAAACACCAAAGAATCCACAAGAAAACTACTGAAACTAGAAGATTTCAACAAAGTATTAGGATACAAGACCCAAAACCCACCGCCATCAAGTCAATTCCGACTCATAGCGACCCTATAGGACAGAGTAGAACTGCCCAAGTTTCCAAGGAGCAGCTGGCAGATTCGAACTGCCGACCTCTTGGTTAGCAGCTGTAGCACTTAACCACTACCCACCAGGGTTTCCGGATACTAGAGAGACATACAAAAATCAGCTGGATTCCTCTATACCAACAAAGAGAGCTTCGAAGAGGAAATTACCAAATCAATACCATTTACAATAGGAATAAATCTAACCAGAGATGTAAAAGACCTATACAAAGAACACTACAAGACACTACTGCAAGAAACCAAAAGAGACCTAAATAAGTGGAAAAACATACCTGGCTCATGGATAGGAAGACTCGACAATGTGAAAATGTCATTTCTATTCAAAGCGACCTACAGATACAATGCAATCTCCATCCAAATTCCAACGACATTTTTTAATGAGATGGAGAAACAAATCATCAACTTCATATGGAAAGTGAAGAAGCCCCAGATAAGTAAAGCATTACTGAAAAAGGAGAACAAAGTGAGAGGCCTCATGCTACCAGATACCACCACAGTAGTCAAAACAGCCTGGTACTGGTACAACAGATACATAGACCAATGGAACAGATTTGAGAATTCAGATGTAAATTCATCCACCTATGAGCAGCTGGTATTTGACAAAGGCCCAAAATCAATTAAATGGGGAAAAGACAGTCGCTTTAACAAATGGTGCTGGCATAACTGCATATCTATCTGCAAAAAAATGAAACAAGACCCATACCTCACACCATGTGCAAAAACTAACTCAAAATGGATAAAGACCTAAATATAAAATCTAAAACGATAAAAATCATGGAAGAAAAAAAAGGGACAACTCTAGGAGCCCTAATACATGGCATAAACAGAATACAAAACATAATTAACATTGCACAAACACCAAAAGAGAAACTAAATAACTGGGTGCTACTAAAAATCAAACACTTATGCTCATCCAAAGACTTCACCAAAAGAGTAAAAAGACAACCTATGCACTGGGGAAAAAATTTTGGCTACGACATATCCAATCAGGGTCTAATCTCTAAAATCTACAAGATACTGCAAAACCTCAACAACAAAAACACAAACAACCCAACTAAAAAGTGGACAGAGGATGTGAACAGATAGTTCACCAAAGAAAACATTCAGGCAGCTAACGGATAAATGAGGAAATGCTCACGATCATTAGCCATTAAAACAGATGCAAATCAAAAGTACAATTAGATACCATCTTACCCCAGTGAGGCTGGCACTAATCCAAAAAACACAAAATAATAAACACAGGAGAGGTTGTGGAGAGACTGGAACACTTATAATGTAAAATGGTACAACCGCTCTGGAAATCGTTTTGGCACTTCCTTAAAAAGGTAGAAATAGAAGTGTCATAGGATCTAGCAATCTCACTCCTTCGAATATATCCTAGAGAAATAAGAGCTATCACAAGAATAGATATATGCATACCCATGTTCGTTGCAGTGCTGTTTACAATAGCAAAAAGATGGAAACAACCTAGGGGCCCATCAACAGACAAATGGATAAACAAATTATGGTATAGTCACACAACAGAATACTATGCAACGATAAAGAACAATTTTGAATCCTCGAAACATCTCACAACATGGATGAATCTGGAAGGCATTATGCTGAGTGAAATTAGTCAGTAGCAAAAATACAAATATTGTATTGGACCACTATTATAAGAACTAAAGAAAAGGTTGAAACACAGAAGAAAACATTCTTTGATGGTTAAAAGGGTGGGGAGGGCAGGAGAAGGGAATTCACTAACTACTGTATCCAAAAAAAATCAAACCAAACCTGTTGCTTTTGTGTCGATTCCAACTCAGAGCCACCCTTTGAACAGAGTAGAACTGACCCATGGGGTTTCCAAGGAGCAGTTGGTGGATTCCAACTGCTGACCTTTTGGTTAGCAGCTGTAGCTCTTAACCACTATACCACTTAGATAGTAGACCAGAATTGCCTTAGGTGAAGGGAAGGACAACACACAATACAGGGGAAGCCAGCACAATTGGACTAAACCAACAGCTAAGAAGTTCCCTGAACAGGGCCAAACGCTTTGAGGGACAGAGTAGAAGGGGTGGGGGTCTGTGGACCATGGTTTCAGGGGACATCTAGGTCAATTGGCATAACAAAGTTCTTTAAGAAAACGTTCTACATCCCTCTTTGGTGAGTGGCATCTGGAGTCTTAAAAGCTTGCAAGCAGCCATCTAAGAGGCATCAATTGGCCCCAACCCACCTGGAGCAAAGAAGAATGAAGAACACCAAAGACACAAGGAAAATGTTAACCCAAGAGACAAAAGGGCCACAGAAACCAGAGACTCCATCAGCCTGAGACCAGAAGAACTAGATGGTGCCTGACTACCACCAATGACTGCCCTGACAGGGAACACAGCAGAGAGTCCCTGATAGAGCAGGAGAAAAATGTGGTGCAAAACTCAAATTCATGTAAAAAAAGACAGAGCTAATGGTCTGACTGAGACTAGAGGAACCCTAGAAGACATGGTCCCCAGACTGTCTTGTTAATCCAGAACTAAACCATTGCCTTAGTCAACTCTTCAGACAAAGATTAGACTGGACTTTAAAACACAAAATAATACTAGTGAAGAATGTGCTTCTTAGTTCAGGTAGATACACAAGACTAAAGAGGCAGCTTCTGCCGGGAGGCTGGATGAGAAGGCAGAAAGGGATAGGAGCTGGTTGAACAGACAGGGAAAACACGGGGCAGAAAGGGGGAGTGTGCTATCACATTATAGGGATTGCAACTAGGGTCACATAACAATATGTGTATAAATTTTTGCATGAGAAATTAACTTGAACTGTAAACTTTCACCTAAAGCACAATTTAAAAAAAAAAAAAAGGAAAGAAAAAGAAAATCAGCAACCAAAGTCCAGAGGTACAGATGGGTGCACGCTAGTCATGGGGTTCGAGAACCTTAAAAGTTCTGTGATAACCATGTAGTTCTAGATAATATTTCTCAAAATTCATATTACCAGCCCAAAATTTAAATACTCTCCATGACTCAGCATATTTCCATTAATGAAAACACATAATATCAAAAAAATTCAAAGCAGAAGATAATTGGATCTTGAAAGGGTTAAGAACTAACTCTCTGAACTCACAGTGTGAAGACAGCTCCCCCAGAGCACAGAGACACATAGTTCTCAGCAACTTCATCCTTTAAAAAAATAAAATCCTCCAATATGTAAGATGGGTCGTAATTGACCCTTCTCCTCTGTACCTGTTTGAATCACTATTGCTCCACTTTTTTGTACTTCGCATATTATCAACCCTAATGTAGATCCCCACTCCATCAATCCGCTAGGATAACCTGCCTCATAAAAGTATCTCCATGCTTCCAGAAGGACTGTCTATTTTCATTAACTCAGCTAATCAACAGGTCAAATATTATCAACTGAATAGTCCAATCAAAGCTTTAGAAATATTAAATTTGTAAGGCGCAGAATTCTACAATTCTACAGAACAGAGATAAGAAAAATGGCAAATGTGAGGGAGGATAATCAAATATTCACAGGTCTTTGCTTGGTATTTATTATATGCACTCAGTGCACTCAAGAGGCACAGCTGTTTCAGTTCTTGGAATAAAGGAGACATAGAACCAGCTATTCTAAGAGCTTGAAGAGACCTTAGAGTTCATCTAAACCAATCTCATTTTATAGACCAGAAAACTGCAATGCCAAGAAAAAACATAGGTATGATTAGGTCACATAACATAGCTAGTTGCAAATAGAGGACTTGTTTCATGGACTTTGCTTTATGTCCTTTGGCAGTTGTAATTCCACCTCTTCGAAGCACCTGCAAATAGTCCCATCTGCCTTAACAGTAAAAAAGTGTGCAACCTATGGGTAAAGTTCATGTGAGGAAATTTAAATTACTCCTCTTCACCCTCTAAATTGCTCAGAGATAACCCCAGTGCCATAAAATATATTTTCTAGTTAGCTCATGGTTTGATTCAAAGCTACGGGTATAAGTTGACATGACTCTTTTGAAGACAGCAAAGGTCATTGGGTAATATCCTTTCTTCAGAAACCAAGAACTCAACCTCACAGATGACTCAGAAGAGTAGTTTCTTCATCATTATTTCTTCCTACTTTTCTCTTTTCATTCTTCTTTGTTGCTTTTAAACTGGTTTCCATTTCCCCTTGCCTTCTTTCCATATCTCTGCTCTTAAGTCCAAATATATAGCAAAAAGAGTGTGGAGCCAAGTCAGAGGGTTGAAGGTGATATTCATTTCCCGACTCCCTTTATTCTCCCCACTCAAAATATATGCACTAGCTGCAGCCCACTGCCTGTTTTCTATTAGTTCCGTCCTTGTTTATTTTAAAGTCTCAGCACATTGTATATAGATGACAACATAAAACAGTATTAAGTCCTCTCACAATTTCTCACGAAATGAAAAAACTAGCAATGGAGGTGGGGAAGATTGACATTCTGATCATTTATTATAATAGTAGCATTTTGTTTTTATTTTAAACAAACTGCAGTTTGGAAAAGCAATGTGTTTTGTTTATCTTGTCAAGTTCTTATGAAAGTATTTGAGTTGGATTTCATCCAAAATCTATAACTCACCATGTAATGCATAATTTTGCTGTCATATGGTTGCAAATTTTGACACTTATTTTGCCAAGAAACACAGGTATGAATATGAAAGAGGCCCCCTCTGAGATTTACTGCTTAGTATCCAGCTAGTTCCACAGTCTTTCATTGTCAAAGCTCAACCATCCATTATTTACCAAGCAGATTTTTTGCCCTTTGTTTCTGCTCAGATTCACTTAAAAATCACCCTTGAAAGACAGAGAGGCTAATTTATTTATTTTTATTGTTTTCACTCTCACAATATTAAATGTCATGAACTGTACTGGACAAAAGATTTTCAGAACAAAAATAAATGAGACAATTTTATAATTCCAGATATTAACAGTGAAACTTTTTATTACTGTTTCAGTCTTACATAGAAATTTCTCTTCCGGCTTTATCCACCTCTACCTTTTTGTTCAGGTACACAAAAGAGTCATTAGTGACAGCAAAATAGGTACTTTTTTAACCAAAGAACTGTTAAAATTAAAGTAACTTTAAAAGTCAGCATTTTCTGGGTTAAATTAGAGCACTACTTCAGTATCTGCAATTTAAATCAGTCCTCTGAGAAATTGGCCTCCATACCAGTGACGTGATGCTGAACTGAACAGATCTCCAAAATATCCTAACAGATTTCTTTCTTTCATTCTAGAATTGTTTCCATCTGGTGCCTAGATATTAAACCTGGAATATATAAAGGCACTCCCCTCTCACCCTGTTTGACTTCCAAATGCTGGCAAATAATTTGCATTGTCAATGAATTGAGAATTAAAATTTTGAACTTAAGCATGAAGCTGTAAGATACAAAATTTAAAGTGATAGGACTTCAAAGTAGCAGATTTCTCTTTCTTTTAATTTTTGGAAATGGAGACCTGAAATGTTCACTGTTTGTAGAGCATTCTAATTCAAGCCTGTTCTACTTGTAAAGAATGAAACTTTTTCTCAAATTTTGTCCCAAGTTCGGGATGCTGAAACTTGGGTTTATAAAAGGTATTATAGACCAATATACCAATGTATCTGAATTTGTCTATAATTGTATCAGACTGTGAGCATCTAAAAATACATGTATTTAGATAGAGAAAGAGATAGTACAATAGTTAAGAGTGTGTGTCAGCTTGGCAGGGCTATGATTCTCAAAGGTCTGGCAGTTATGCAATGATGTAATTTGGTAATTATGTCGTTATCCTCCATGACCTGATCTGATGTGATCAGCGAATCAGTTGTATGGGGAGCTTCCTGAGGGCTGTGGACTGTACCCAATATATATATGGACTTTCTGGCAAAGCCTGCTTGCTTGCTCTGGATCCTGCATCCAGCTCATCATCATCTGACCTCCAGTTCTTGAGACCTGAGCCAATGGCTGGTTGTATTGCCTGCCAATTTCAAAATTCATCAGCCTCCACAGCCTGAGCCAGCAGCCTGCCATCTGACCTATTGATTTTGGATTCATCAGCGCTTGCAGCTACATGAGTCAGAAGAAACCTCCAGCCTGACGCCTGACCACTGGACTTGGGACTTGCCAGCCTCTACAACCATGTGAGCCATTTCTTTGAGATATACATACATATATATATATATATATATATATATATATATATATGCTTCTCTAGAGAATCCAGCTTAAGACAGATTGGTTTATTTACTCCTCACCACTATGGCTCATTTCATATAAACATTCCCCTTCTTCTAAGGCAGATAGATAGATATAAATAGATAGGCAGACAGATAGGAAGCTAAATATTTAGATGTCTACATGGTGAAGTTTCTAAGACACTAGGTTATTGACAGAGATTTCTGTTGAGAATCTGAGAATTATAAGGAGCCCGCACAGCAGTAGAAAACGTCTGACTTTTAAAACTGGCAAAAATCTTCATAACACCTTAGCTGAAAAGCACAGAGTTGCTTTTAAGAAACATAATTACTTCCAGAAATGTTTAAATCATTAGGGGAATGTTTATATGAAATGAGCAATACTGGCAAGGAGTAAATAAACCAGCTCTATGCATGCTGGAAAGGACCTCTTGAAAGTGTTTAAGAGCAAAGATGTCACCTTGAAGACTAAGATGTGCCTGACCCAAGCCATGGTGTTTTCAATCACTTCATATGCATGTGAAAGCTGGACAATGAATAAGGAAGACCGAAGAAGAATTGACCCCTTTGAATTGTGGTGTTGGCGAAGAATATTGAATATACCATGGACTACCAAAAGAACGAACAAATCTGTCTTAGAAGAAGTACAGCCAGAATGCTCCTTAGAGGCAAGAATGGCGAGACTGCGTCTTACATACTTTGGACATGTTGTCAGGAGGGATCAGTCCCTGGAAAAGGACATCATGCTTGGCAGAGTACAGGGTCAGTGAAAAAGAGGAAGACCCTCAACGAGGTGGATTGACACAGTGGATGCAACGATGGGCTCAGGCATAACAACGATTGTGCGGATGGCTCAGGACCGGGCAGTGTTTCGTTCTGTTGTGCATAGGGTCGCTATGAGTCGGAACCGACTCGATGGCACCTAATGACAACAACACAACATGCATGTAGCAGTGTAAAAGCCTGGTTGCACACAAATGGAGAGCTGTAAGAGAACAGTTTGCAGAACACAATCATTACGTTCTATCACTTTCTTTTTGTAACTGGGCTGGTAACTTCCACCCAACACTTTTTAACAACATGCCTTCTGGAGCATCCAATTCCCTTACCATTCCTCTCTTCTGATGTCTCATCATAATTTCTTTATACTGTCTCTTACTTAATTGCTTTCTTTGATGTCTTTCTCCTAAATTTGATCTGCCCTGATTTTCTGGAATGTTCTCTAATGAGCTGAAGTAAAATCGTGCACTCTTCATTTCATGGCTAGTTAAAAAATAACTTTGAGTTTCTACACAGAACATGGAACTGCTCGCCATCTCTGATCAGAGTGTTTACATTTAACTTTAAAAACAAGTTTGAGAAGACTCACAAGAAAGGAACTGGCACAGCCTTGGGGAGGACAGTTAACAATTTTTTTCTGATAAGCATTTCGCTGGTTCTGATAAGCATTTGTGGGATTCTTTTAAAGCATTTTGATTCAGCTACAGCTCAGCAAGACTTGACACCTTGACCTAAAAACCTCCAAATAAAAAGATTCATTAAAATGAGCAAGAATTTTCCCTAAACTTCAAGTTGTCATAGAAAGAATTTGTATAGTTCCTTGCCATGCAAAATATTTTATTACAAATTTGGAGCTAATATTAGAATTAGACTAGTTTTTACCAAGACAGATATTCTCAAAACACATTGTATGCTTTAAACTAAAATTTGAGAAAGGCTTGAAACATCCATTGCAGTTTGTAACATATGAGCATTATTATAGAAAATTACAACTTGTACATTTGGCTAAAAACAGCAAACACAAAAATCTATGCTAAGAAGTGATCGATGTATTCGTTTTGTATCTTTTCATCCATTTTCAGAAAGCAGAAAGAAAGAAAGATAATTTCATTTGATTAAGAGTTGAGTTTTTTTTTCTGTCTCATTTTTTCTCTCCCGCATCTGCCCTCCACGTCACATACACCCCTAAGTTTTCTTCATTTGTATTACAGTGGCAGGCATTCAGAAAAGGGGTGGAGTCTGATTTTTTGTGTGGTCTTTGTAAAGCTTTAGTCTTTGGCTAACCTTTCCTTCAGTTGGAAAATAGCCAAGTATTTCCCATACTCAGGACGGAACCCGTTTGGAAAGCTGTATATGTATGTCAGGGTGCATGTCAATATATTTGCCCTGGTTTAAAACAAAAAAACACCAACAGGGCCTTGTCGGACAAAGCAACAGCTCTTTTTTCCCAAACTTAAAACACATCCGTGTCTAAGTTATGGTTCTGATTTGGTTTCAATGTTCATTTCTTTCAGTTTATTGTTTAACATCTACCACTAACTGAGCCAGAAAACTCATGGCAGTGCTTCAAAAAATAACTCCGCCCCCACTTTTTTTTTTCTTCTTTTTTTTTTTTTCTGACCCTTTACTCTCTCTTACCCTCACAAAATTTCATGGAACAAGCGCTCAAAATAAACTTTAAAAAAGTCAAATTTGTTTTTCATATCTAAGTACAGTTTTAGAAATCATACATGAAGTCTTCTTCACAGCTCCTCTTTTTTATTATAAAATTATATTAGATTGAGATTCATTTTGAAATGTCAGTTGTATTTTTTTTGGTTAAAGGAGGGAATGAACTGTCCCTTTTCCTTAACCAGACTGTCAAAGAATGTAGGAGTGATGTCTCCCGACAATGATTAACAACAGAGGTTTGAGTCGCCTGAACGGTGATGAAGATTAAAGAGAAAAAAAATCACCTGCGCAAAAGCATACACTACTAGGGAATTTGAAAGGGCCTGTAGGGTTGCTATGGAAACCCTGGCGGCGTTCTGGTTAAGAGCTATGACTGCTAACCAAAAGGCTGACTGTTCCAATCCCCCAGGCACTCTTTGGAAACCCTATGGGGCAGTTCTACTCTGCCCTATATGGTGGCTATGAATCTGAATCCAATAGATGGCAGTGGGTTTGGTTTAGGTTTTACAGGGTTGCCATGGGGCCGCTATGAGTTGGAATCCACAGGACAGCAAAGAGTTTGGTTTTTTAGTATTGTTGGGGAGCCCTGGTGGCACAGTAGTTAAGAACTAGGCTCCTAATCAAAAAGGTCAGCAGTTGGAATCTACCAGCTGCTCCTTGGAAACCCTATGGGGCAGTTCTACTCTGTCCTGTAGGGTCGCTGTGAGTCAGAATTGACTGAACAGCAACACGTTTGGTTTTTGGGTTTTTAATCTTGTTGGTACCTGGCAACATCTAGTAAAAATACTCACAGGGTACAAAAGTGCCAACATCACTTCAAGGAAAATATCCAAACTGTTGTCAGAAGACAAAGCAGCAAATCCATCTAGGTCTGGAATTTTCCGCACAAAACTTTGAATCAAAGGAAAGTTTGAGCACTTTCCTACAAGATCAGTAAAGGTAAGCTACAATCTATGCAACTTTTAAGAGTTACAAATCTCTATTATTCAGATCTCTTCAACTGGTAAGAGCAATCTTGTTTTATTTGATTGCTGTTTGTCTGAAGCAAAGAAAGAGATATTTAAAATGGAGGATTTTTAACATGTTACTGGTTTCCTTTCTTAAGTGGCTTTCCTTCCAAAGAATGCCAAAAGCCTTGTAAACTTGATGAGACTGGTACTGAAAAAAGTAAACAACACTACACAATGATGAGAACATTTTATCCAGGTTAGATCAAATGGATAAGCCTTGTTTATTAAGTTAAAAATTCCATGGAAACTGATGCACAAAAGGAGGTAGCATTTCAAGCTCACATTAGAAAGGCCATTGGCAAAAGCCAACTACATAGAACTGAGTGTATCTGTCTTGGAACAAAAAGGGGCTAAATTGATTGAGCAGAGATTTAAGCCTGTAAAAGGAGTAAGTTTAGGTATTACAATTTACATCTTAAAGAGCTACATGCTGTTTAATTTCAATATTCTCCCTTTATTTTATTTTATTTTTTGGAGCTCTTGAGTAAGTTATAGAAGGTACTCCATATTAGCCAAACCATCTTCAATATGCTAATGGACACAAAATAAAAAGCCCCAAATAAACAGTCTTCTTTAAGTATGCTTCTAGTCCAAGAGAAAGTGAGAATTACTTTTCTCCAAAAAGTTAGAAACCTAATTTCTATGATGATGACTTTTCCTTATTTTCAAATGAGAAAGGAGTAAAGCTCAAGCTTACCGTTTGACTTCTAGAAGCCTACATTTGAGGAAAATCTTTTTCACTTTTATAATTTTTAAAATCATGCTGATAGTTACTAGCATGGGCACTGTTTTAATATGGCAGATTAAGCATGTGCATCTAGCCACAATGTCTTCCAAAATCCTACCAAAACTACGGAAAAAAAAAAATTTTTTTTTTTAAGACATAAACTCACAAGGATATGGTGAACAAAAAGGCACCCACATCACATCTAAAAGTTAAATGAGAGAGACAGTCTTGTGGGAAACCTCCCTCAAGCCCCCGCCATCAATGGGAAAACTTAAGATAAAACCTGATTCGCACCACAGAATACCTCAAAGGCATAGGAAATAGCAGCAACAGGCACGTTCATAACTGGAGTTAAAGAGGGACGGGGATAAAAAGAGGCCCAGGTAAAGCTCTTTGATAACAATAAGATCCCAAGCAACTGCCGCTCCAACACACTTACAGAATGCTGGAACTGTATTCACTGGAATTGGTTGGAAAGAGAGAGAATATTCATTTTCTGTGGCTGCTATAACAAATTACCACAAACTTGGTGGCTTAAAACAACAGAAATGTGGTCTCTCTTAGTTCTGGAGGCCAGAAGTCCAAAACCAGTTTCACTGAGCTGAAACGAAGGAGCCAGCAGTGCCATTCGCCCTCTGTAGGCTATAGGGGACCATCCATTCCTTGCTTCTTCCGGTTTCTAATGGCTGCCATTTCTTAAGTGGTCACATCACTCTAATCTCTGCTTCCATGGTCACATTGTCTCCTCCTCTTCTGTAGGTGTCAAGTCACTTTCTGTCCCTTTCTTATAATGGTACATGTGATTGCATTTAGGGCCCACTGAGATAATGCAGCTTATTCTCCTCATGTCAAGGGCCTTCACTTCGTCACATCTGCAAAGACATTTTTCCTTATAAAGTAACATTTACAGGTTCCATGGATTAAGACCTGACATTTTTGGGTGGCCATTATCCAGCCTACTACAGAAGGTGTCTGATTTGAGGGTGCCAGGCAAAGTTGAGGGCACAGATAATTATAGTGACTACGCATACAGTAAATGGAGAGAACACAGTGTTTTCTTCACTTAGCTCCCATGATGCTAAAACTCAGACCCTCACCTCCCAGGAAAGAGATCAAAAAGTCAAACTTCTAGAGATAAAACAACCATAGAAACATTCTACTTTGGAAAACCATACTATATAACAAATATAAAAGGAATGTTATAATCAGAAAAATGACCATTTTGCAAACCCCAATATAATAATAAATCAGGCAAAAATCATTAATGAATGATAAAGCATGGTTTACACGCCTCTATATATTTTAAATTTTTTAAAGCTACTAGTCTTCTTGATCTAATAATTCTATATTCGCTGATATTCCTCACTCTTGGATATCTCCCTCTCATTTCCTTTGCATAAACTCAACCTGGTGAGCTTCTCTTGCAATGGGAGGCAGGACTGATAAAGGTGAGTTGAACCATGGCACAAGATTTTATGATTTGATGCAAATGAATAATTCTGTCAATAATGCAGAGGTTATTTAAAAGTTCTGCTGTATCCTGGAAACTAAGTTATATCTCTGTTTTAAACCATTTTCACAAACCATACAGATGTATATTCACAAGTCTCAATAACAATACTTTTTCAGTGACATTTTCTGAGCTTTTTGCACTAATAAAAAGGATAAGAATAAAATGTTCTTCAGTTTCTATACATATTTCTTCAATGAGATTGAAGCAAAGAGATTGGCAATGTTTATCTTCCATTTCTCTGCTAACTGTGATTAATATCTTGAGAGAACAGACTGCCTAAAACTAAACATCAAGCTAGTCAACATATCCATCATTCCCAAAAGTTCCCTCATGGCCCTTTGTAATCTCTTCCACCTGTCCCTTCTCACCATCCCTAGGCACCCACTGATCTGCTCTCTGTTACCGTATATTAGTTTTCATTTCCAGAATTTATATAAATGGTATCATATAGCAGGTAGTCATTTTCATTTGGCTTCTTTCACTCAGCACATGTTGCATTTCAGCCATCTAAGGTGTATTCATAGATCATTCCATTTTATTGCTAAGTAATTTTCCCTTTTATGCATATGCCAAAACTTGTTTATCCATTTATCTGATGGTGGACATTTCTATTGTTTCTAGTTTTTGGCTATTGCAGAGAAAGACGATATGAGCATTCATGTAGAACTCTTGGTATGGACATATTTTTCATTTCTCTTCGGCGCACATCTAGGAGTGAAATGGCTGGATCATATTAGAGGTGTATGTTTAACATTTTGCAAAGTTGCCAAAAATGCTTTCCAGGGTTAGTCTATCATTTTGCACTCTCATCAGAAGTGAATAAGCTTTTCAGTTCTTCCACATCCTTTACAACCCTTGACATGGTCAGAGTTTTTTTTTATTTTGGCCATTCTAATAGGTGTTTGGTAGTATCTCCTTGTGGTTTCAATTTGAATTACTCTTAAGACCAACATTATTGAGTATCTTTTAACAGTTGTTGGCCACGTGTACATCTTCTTTGGTGATGTGTCTGTTCAAATATTTTGCCCTATCTTTTTACTGGTTTTTTTTTTTTTTTTCCTTATTATTGAGTTTTAGAGTTCTTTGTATATTCTGGGTGCACTTCCTTTATCATATATGTGATTTGCAAATATTTTCAGTCTGTGGATTGTCTTTTCATTCTCCTAACAGTGTCTTTTGAAGGGCAAAAGTTTTTCGTTTTGATGAAGTACAGTTCTTTCAGGGATTGTGCTTTTGGTGACGTATATATCTTTGCTTAACCTAAAGTCATATGTTTTCTTCCAGAAGTTTGTATGCCTTTAGGTTTGGCATTTAAGTCTATAAACCATTTTGAGTTAATTTTTGTTTATATTGAATATATAGATTAAAGTTCATTTTGTTACATAAGGATATTCAATTTTACAGCATCATTTTTAAAGACTATTCTTTCTCCACTAACTGACCTTTGCATCTTTGTCGAAACTCATTATCTATATCATCTATATCTATATCTGTATCTGTATCTGTATCTGTATCTGTATCTATATCTATATCATCTATATCTATATCTGTATCTGTATCTCTATCTCTATCTCTATCTGTATCTCTATCTCTATCTGTATCTGTATCTCTATCTGTATCTGTATCTCTATCTGTATCTGTATCTGTATCTATATCTATATCATCTATATCTATATCTGTATCTGTATCTCTATCTCTATCTCTATCTCTATCTGTATCTCTATCTCTATCTGTATCTGTATCTCTATCTGTATCTGTATCTCTATCTGTATCTGTATCTCTATCTATATCTATATCATCTATACCTATATCTATATCTGTATCTGTATCTGTATCTCTATCTGTATCTGTATCTATATCATCTATATCTATATCTGTATCTCTATCTCTATCTGTATCTATATCTATATCATCTATATCTATATAGATATGGGTCTATTTATGGACTCTTTCTGTTGTTCCATTGATTTATTCATCTATTTTGATGTCAGCATAGCCCTATCCTGATTATTGTAACTTGGTATCAGATAGTTTTCATCCTCCAATTTTTTTCTTTTTAAAAGTTATTTTGACTGTCCCAGATCCTTTGTATTTCCATAATTTTAGAATTAGTGTGTAAATTTCTGAAAAAGATTCCTAGGATTTTGTTTGGTATTGTGTTAAAACTATAGATAAATTTAGGGAGAATTTGTATCTTAACACTGTTTCTACCTGGGCTATCAATAAAGAAACAATATTATTTTCAATAATGCTAGAAATGTTGGAATTTTCTTTTGAATTTATTTTAATACTTTTTAATTCCTAGGAATGCTGTTAGTAAGAAAGGTTACTATTCAAGAAATATAAGTTGGTTGAGATCAGTTACTCTGTCTTATCATCTTTGTGTACACAGCACTGTGCCCTACATATAGCGTACCCTCAATAAAGAAAAAAAGAGTAAAATGAAAGGAAAACGTGAGAAATAGAAGGAAATAAGACAAAGTAGAGAGAAGCATAAAAATAAAGACAAGTATATGAGTAAATGAAGTCCTGGTGGTACAGTGGTTAGGAGCTACAGCTACTAACCAAAAGGTCAGCAGTTTGAATCTACCATCCACTCCTTGGAAACCCTATGGGGCAGTTCTACTTTGTCCCAAAGGGTCGTTATGAGTTGGAACTGACTTGAAGGGAATGGGTTTGGTTTTTTGGTTTATATGAGTAAATGAAAGACAGAAGAAAGAGGAAGAGAATAAAGAAAAGAAGAACATGAAGTAGAAGAGACAGAGACAAAAATAAAAGAATTCTTTTCTATCACACAACATAACATGGCAAGAAATTCTCAAGACTTATCCAAGTTTTGGCAAAAGCTGTAAAGGTTACAGAATTTGTCTTTGAAACCAATAAATAAAAGTGGAACAAGTCAAATAAATGCATAACATAACTTTTATCAGAATTTATGAAAATGGTTGTCGTTGTTCTGTGTGCTGTCGAGTAGATTCTGACTCATAACAACCCTATAGGACAGAGTAGTACTGCTCCAAAGTGTTTACAAGGCTGTAATCTTTATGAAAGTGGACTGCCACATCTTTTCTCCCAGTGGTTGTTGGGTTCATACAGCCAACCTTTCTGTTAGTAGCTGAAGGCTTTACCACTGTGCCACTAGGTCTCCCCTGAAAGTGATCAGAGATATTAAAAAATAACTAAAGATAGGCAATTATTTTTGCTTCAATATGTTTAAAACAAAAACAAAGAATATTATGTAAATAAATTTAACATGTTTAAGAACATTCTATCTGATTGAAATACTATTACAAAATAAGAATGGTAATTTTTTATATTATTAAGTTTTTTTTCTGTTTTGTTTTCTCAGATCATTATTTTCACCTTGCATGGCCTAAAATCCGTTGCCATCAAGACTCGTAGCAACCCTATAGGACAGAGTAGAGCTGCCCCATAGGATTTCCAAGCCTTGGCTTATGGATTCGAACTGCTGACCTTTTGGTTAGTAGCCAAACTCTTAACCACTGAGCCACTAGGGCTCCTTGCGTGGCCTAGAAGATAAATTTACAGCAAGGGGTGCAGGTAGTGGTAAAGTATGGGAAAGTAGATTTAAGTTGCTATGGAAGAACTGCCCATATAAGGACCCAGACCCAACCCAGTGCTGTCGATTCAATTCCGACTCTTAGTGACCCTATAGGACAGAGTAGAACTGCCCCATAGAGTTTCCAAGGATCGCCTGGCGGATTTGAACTGCTGACCCTTTGGTCAGCATATAAGGACAGAAGTGATATTTAGCTCCTGACATCCAAACTAGGATTATGCAGCAAAATCATAGACTTACAAGCCCTTGGTTACCATGTTACCAAAAAATAACCTGAAATCAGGTGAAAGTCTGGCTGAAGAGGCTGTCACAGATGAAACCCACAGGCTCAGAAGAGGCTCTGCAGTGAGTGCTGTTAAATGGAGAGTCACAGTCTGTGCTGAGAGCTCATTCCTATTACTCCCTTCCTTCAGTCCACCAATATACATGCCTTTCCCCACCCGCATTTACTCAGGCAAATTTTTTAGTCCTTGTTATGGATTGAATTGTGTCCCCCAAAAAATATGTCAACGTGGCTAGGCCATGATTCCCAGTATTGTGTGATTGGCCACCATTTTGTCATCTGATGTAATTTTCCTATGTATTGTAAATCCTATCTCTATGATGTTAATGAGGCAAGATTAGAGACAGTTATGTTAATGAGGCAGGACTCATTCTACAAGATTAGGTTATAACTTGAGTCAATCTCTTTTGAGATATAAAAGAGATAAAGAAGCAGAGAGACATGGGGACCTCATATTACCAAGAAACAAGAGGCAAGAGAATAGTGAGTCCTTTGGACCCGGGGTCCCTGTGCTGAGAAGCTTCTCCATCGGGGAAGATTGATGACAAGAACCTTTCCCCAGAGGCAAGAGAGAAAGCCTTCTCTTGGAGCTGGCACCCTGAATTTGGACTTCTAGCCTCCTAGACTGTGAGAGAATAAATTTCTCTTTGTTAAAGCCATCCACTTGTGGTATTTCTGTTAAAGCAGCACTAGATGACAAGACAGTCCTCAAAACTCAGCAACTGTCATATCATTTAGGAAGCTATTTCTGACTCACCACTCTGATATAAATGCCCCTTACCTGTAGTTCCACAGCACCAAGTGAAAAAACTCTCTTGGAGTCCAGATCACACTGTGCTTCAACACTTTTTTTTTTTTTTTTAAGCTGTGCGTCTTCCCCAAATGACTGTAAATTCTTTAAAGGAATTCACTATTTCTTATTTGATGACATATCTGTATTGGGTGCTCATTAAATGTTTGTTGAATGAATAATTTTAGGCTAGAGTTCTGACAAAGCATATTCATGTTTTTAAGACTTCAGAATCCAAGGCTGTCATTTTTGCACTTAAGCTCATTTGATTGAATTTTTATATAATTCAAGCACATAGAGTCTTATCCTCAATAGCTAAAAGACAAGGTTTGATTACCAATCCCAGTTATTGCATGTAAATTCAACCAAATAATCTTCATTTTACACTTAGATGGTACTTTGGTCCTTCTAGAATATATCTTTCTTATTATGGAGATAATTCTTAGCTTTATTAGTTATCTGATTGGGAAATATGGGCATTTTCCTTAGTCTTGAACGTATTGTACTTTACGTGGTAGGTTTAGCTCAAACCAAGAATAAAAGAGATATAAGCAATCCACCTGGGAATAAAATAAAGCAGAAAACCAACAATCACCTCTCTTTCCTCTTTTCCAATGAATGATGTAAACCTAAAAAACCCATTGCCATTGAGTCAGTTCCAACTCATAACAACCCTATAGGACAAAGTAAAATGCCTATAGGGTTTCCAAGAAACAGCTGTTGTATTCAAACTGCCAGCCTTTTGGTTAGCAACCAAGCTGTTAACCACTATGCCACCAGGGCTTTATAAATGATATTTAAAAAAAAAAAAAAATCAAACCCAGTGCTGTCGAGTTGATTCCGACTCATAGCGACCCTATAGGACAGGGTAAAACTGCCCCATAGAGTTTCCAAGGAGTGCGTGGTGGATTGAAACTGCTGGCCCTTTGGTTAGCAGCCATAGCACTTAACCACTATGCCACCAGGGTTTCCATAAATGATATAACTGAGTAGAAATCAAGACAGTATTAAGTAGAGTGATTTAATGAATCAAAGCAGTCCTCCTATCGTGGCTTAGAATTACAGTATGTTATATCCAATCAAGCTTTCATTTTCAATACAGCTGTAAAACCTCAATGTATGCATAATTAATTGTATACAGTGCAGGAATTTAGAAATAAAGACCTAAAACCTCTATAAAGCTCAGCTTAGCTAAAGTCACATTTGACTTTAACTATAAAAAAATTTCACAGAACTTCACCTAGTTTTATATGTGACACACAAATTTTGTATTCATTGAATTTTGCCTTAAAAAAATTGAGTACCCGAGTAGTTCCTTGCAATTTGAAACAAGAGGTAGATGAATATCATGATCAGTCCACAGAATATTCCCATTATTTTGATGTTGAGAAATTCTGGGACTAAATCTGGGTGAATGTGAATAGTGCTTCAGGCTGGGAGAGTAAACCAAGTTCCCAAAGAAACTGGCTCACAGTAGTAAGGCTGGGACAGGTAGATAAGCAGCCTGCAGAAGCAAATTAGGCATTCAGAGGGCCTCACAGGGCATGGAAGTCATACTTTGTCCCTTTTATACCCTGCTAATGTATCCATTCAAATTTGTGGTACCCAGTAGAAGGAGATGCAGAAAGCTAGGCAATGCCAATAATTGGAAGTTAGATGAGCAGCAGTCATTGCCTGATATCTTTCCATGTTAGGCATGAACAACAGCATCCTGTGAGCAGAGGTGACAAGGATTGGCCTTGGAGCAAAGGGTTCCAAAAGATTTAAGCAGATTCCCAACCAATATATAAAACAACTATTTATGTAGGGTTCTCATCTGTCTTAGTTATCTAGTGCCACTATAACAGAAATATCACAAGTGGGTGTCTGTAACAAACAGAAATTTATTTTCTCACAGTGTAGGCGGCTAGAAGCCCAAATTTAGGGTACCAGTTCTAAGGCAAGGCTTTCTCTTTCTATCAACTTTGGGGGAAGGTCCTTATTCCTTGGCTCCTTGGCGAATTGCATGTGGCATTGTGTCTATTCTCTCCCATCTCTGCTTGCTTAATTTGCTTCTTTTATATTTTGTAAGAGATTGACTCAAAACACACCCTACACTAATTCTGCCTTATTAGCATAAGGACAACCCATTCCCAAATGGGATTATAGCCACAGGCATAAGTATTAGGATTTACAACACATATTTTGGGGGGTCACAATTCAATCCATGACATCATCTTAGAGGAGGCCAGGGGGATTACTGAATTACCTCCAATAGGAAGTTTATATTAGAGATTCTGAAAAAAGACCAAGATTCACTTGTGTCAAAAGAGTCTTCTTAATGCAATCTGGTAGATAATGTTGCTACTACACAGCTATGAGCCTCAGCACCCAAGTACTCCCCCCATCCCCTCTGAGTGTAATTATCAGTGCTGACAACTCACAGATGAGTCTGTCTACAAAAATTGCCCCTGACCAGAGGAAGCCATTTGCCACTTAGCCCAAGATCATGTCCTCCCCTTCTCCTTACCTGGGGCAGTCCTTAACCAATGAATCACACAGGAATATAAAGACCTGGACATTTTTCCTCAACTAGAAAATCTCTGAAGGATCACAGTTCCAGATCTCCTTATCAGATAAGCTGAGATCTCTATTGCAACTTCATAATAGTTGACTTCTCCCTCTGCTCAACCCTGCTTCCTTTACTCCCCTATAGTGCTGTTTTCTAAAGCACCCTTGTGGACTGTAAAGTCACTCTTTAAGGAGCTTTATTATATCACACTAGTGCATTTTCCCCTTCCTGTCTTTCTTCTAATTAGACAAATCCAGAAAGGATTTGAGGTAAGTAATGTGTGCCACATAGGAGGATGAATGTCAGTAGTTAGCTATATCTTTCTTCCTTACAACAAAATAATATTACTTTGATTACTTATAGCTTCATCCAGAAGGAAAAAAAATAATATAAATTCTGTTTATTTTTGATCATTTGAAATATTTTTATCTATAATTATTTTGTGTAATGAAGAATTTAGCTGGCCTTTGTGCCCAGCTTCTTGGAGGTAGTCTCTAACCCTTACAATTTCCTGAGTGATAAAAGGGTCTTTGTTATTCATGGTGGACTATTTGGACTACACCCTGATAATCCGTGCTAATGAACTAACTCATGGTGGGCTCCTAGATAGTTAACGTTAATAAGATGAATCAGAATGGCTGACCACACCAGAAAGACCAATATGTGATTAGAGGGTTGAGACTTTGAGCCATGTAATATCTACCTGACCTCTAGGGAGGGGAGAGAGCTGGAGATTGAGTTTAACCATGTGGGCAATGATTCAATCAATCATGCTACCTACAGAATATAACCTCAATTAAAACTCTGGACATCAGAGCTAAGGTGAGCTTCCATGACTGGCAGTACATAGTTATATTCTGTGGATAAGGAAGCTTCACATTTGGGATCCTCCCAGATCTTGCTTAGATGTGTCTCCTTTGGCTGCCTCTGTTTTTCCTACAATAAAATTGTAATTGTAGGTATAGTGCTTTCCTGAACTCTGTGAGTCATTTTAAAGAATTCTCAAACCTGAGGGTAGTCATGGAAAACCCCACGTTTGGAGCCAGCTGGCAGAACTGAGGATGGCCCTGAGGACCCTGAACTTGCAGTTAGTGTCTGGAGAAAGGACAATCTTACGGAGAACCTTAACCTGTGAAACCAAAACCCATCACCATCGAGTCAATTCCGACTCATAGTGACCCTATAGGACAGGGTAGAACTGCCCAACAGAGTTTCTGATGAGCGCCTGGAGGATTCGAACTGCTGACCTTTTGATTAGCAGCCATAGCACTTACCCACTACTCCACCAGGGTTTCCTTAACCTGTGAAGTTTGGCCTAATTCCAGGTATTTGGTGTCAACAGTCATTGCAGCAAAGTTTGTGGTAGTTGGACTCAGATATTTTAGTTTAAAAAGTTGTTTCTGTTGCTAGCAAGAGGACATCTAAGATGAATAAATTGGTCTCAACCCACCTGGAGCAAAGGAGAATGAAGAACACCAAAGACACAAGGTAAATATGAGCCCAAGAGACAGAAAGGGCCACATAAACCAGAGACTCCGTCAGCCTGAGACTGAAAGAACTAGATGGTGCCTGGCTACAACCGATGCATGCCCTGACAGGGAACGCGACAGAGAATCCATGATGGAGCAGGAGAACCATAGGATGCAGATCTTAAATTCTCATAAAAACACCAGGCTTAGTGGTCTGACTGAGACCAGAGGGACCCTGATGGTCCTGTTCCCGAATGCTTTCATCGCCCAAGATTGGCACCATTCCTGAAACCAACTCTACAGCCTGGACTATAAGATAGACAATGATGCTGGTGAGGTGTGAACTTTGTGGCTCAAGTAGACACATGAGACTATGTGGGTGACTCCTGTCTGGTGGCGAGATGAGAAGGGAGAGGGGGACAGGAGCTAGTTGAATGGACACGGGGAGTACAGGGTAGAGAGGACGACTGTGCTGTCTCATTAAGGGGAGAGCAGCTGTGAGTGCACAGCGGGGTGTGTATGGCTTTTTTGTATGAGACTGACTTGATTTGAAAACTTTCACCTAAACAAAAGTTGTTTCTGTCAACTCAACATTATCAGTCTAAATACTAAGGAAAATTTGGATTTTCTACTAGAATATAGCTTCTAATATTACCTACATTTTATATTGAGGTAAACTGCACCCTCTTAAGATTTCAAAGTCACTAAACTTTCTAAAGTAAATTTTAAAGAGTAAAAACTAGATTTCACCATACTTTGAAAAATTGTATTTTAAAGAGAAAGAATTGATTATTTTGAAAAACTTTTACATATTACAGATAGATGAAAGATAGGCAATATATCCAAAGAAAACAAACCTGTTGCCGTTGAGTAGATTCCAACTCACAGAGATCCTATAGCACAGAGTGGAACTATTTCATATGGTTTCCAAGGAGTGGCTGGTGAATTCGAAGTGCCAACATTTTGGTTAGCAGCCACAGCTCTTAACCACTGCACCACCAGAGCTCCAGGTGATACATAGATAGGTGATAGATAGATGATAGATTGATAGATAGACAGACAGACAGAAACACAGACAGATGGATAGATAAGACATAAACTGACGGATAGATGACTTATAACACATTTATGGAAAAAAAATGGTGAATTCAGATGGTAAAAGGAGAACTAAGCAGAGAAATTCAACTCCCAAATAAAAGATGATTCCTTTACCAAATAATGACCCAGTATTTGTGGCAATAAAATTTGGATGCTAATTGCACGAAGGTTTACAAAATGAAGTAAGCACAGTTAAAATTATTCCAGCACTTTCGACCACAACTCATCGCAAAAACAATGTAATTGAATACAACTTTGAAGTAGAAATTTCCTAGCTTGCCATTCATCTTCTAAAATAAATTGGTTAATAGCTGTTTATATGGGGATACCACAGAAGAAAGAAATTTGTTATCACTGCAGTTATCATTCATGTTTTCAGAAAGATTGTTGTACAAACAAAACAATGTGGAATGTTGAGTAATTGTCTGAGGGACTAAATCAATGTACATAGAGTATTAGGTTTTTAAGATTTCACATAAACCGCATGCCGTTCATTAATGGCAATTTTTGCCTACCTTATCACATAATCAGTTTTTCAAATACTAAATTAAGGTCAAGGCAATATAGCACGAAAATAATCATTTAGTTCAAGTAATAGGAAATAAAGAAAACCGCAACTAGCTATGCTTAGGGAAATGCTGAGTCGTTCTCGGGGACTTGCCTAGTCTGGCTGTGTAGCAAGGACATTTCTGACCCTTTATGATCAACCCAAGCATTTTTTGTCGATTGTTGACCCAAACACTTAGTGGAAAGGGTACTTTGTTCTAAAGATAATTAACATAATATGTAAGAAATCAAGGAGACAAATGCAAATCTATGTGTGTAGGATATATCTTGAATATACCAAAATAATGCATATACTTGACTTTTTTTAAAGGGCTAGTAACTTTTTTAGAAGCCCTGGTAGCACAGTGGTTAAAGCACTTAGCTGCTAACCAAAAGGTCAGAGGTTCAAACCCACCAGCTGCTCTGACAGAGAAAGATGTGGCAGTCTGCTTCTGTAAAGATTTATAGCCTTGGAAAGAAACCCTATGGGGCAATCCTACTCTGTCCTATAGGGTTGCTGTGAGTCAGGATCGACTCCATGGCAGTGAGTGTGGTTGGGGTTTGGAGTAACTTTTTTAAAAAGAGGAAAAAATCAATATGGTTTATAGCACACAATTGAAGTAAAAATGTATGTGTTCTATTCTTAAGCACAGCGGAGTAATAAGCTATTTAGACATGTGTTTAATCCCTGCTGGGCAGCTTATTCACTGTATGTTATCAAACAAGCCATTTAAACTCTATGAGAATCCTTTTCCTCATCTTTACAAAGGGAAAATTAACATCTGCCTTAAGAGCTGTGAAAACGTGGGAGAATCTGTAGAAAACAACGAGGACAATGCCAGGCACGTAGTATGCACGCTCTTTCTCTATGTATTGATTCCCCTCCCTCCCAGTCCCTGTCCCGTTGCTAGCCCACCACGAGGTTTTAATCAAGTCACTCTTCAGGGCTCTGGTTTATCCTCTGTAAACATACAGAGCTGAACTAGTTCAGCAATTCTTCACCCCAATGTCATGACACCCTGCTATGCCATGAGCAGCTGGGCAATGTGTCACAATTAGTTCAACCCAATAATAGTTCAAGTACTAAGATTTACAGATAATTTTCTTTCAAAAATGTACACCTATTCCAAGGTTATCCCCATTATAACATCAAAATCAGTCACTGGCAGTTCCATTTGCTTTTGAGGTGGAGTGAATGAGGCGAAGTTGCAGATAAAGATGGAACTGATCATAACACTCAGCCTACTTTGTCTCATGTAACAGCCCTTATGCATCCTGAACAGTTTAGTAATTATGAATTATTATAGTTCTTATAGATTATACTTTTCTTACTGCAAATTTCTTAGTAATTTTATCTAACATATTTTTAAAAGGAAGATGATAAAGCTCATCAGGGTAAAATATCTGTGGTTCTATACGCTTTACTTCCCTTCAAAGCTCTTAGGCATTTCTCCAATCGGGGTACACTGAGAAGAGCATTCTGAAGTGTGACTATCATCATCCTCGGTGTTTCTCCCATCGTGGGGAGGATATTAGGAACCAATAGATTACATCATCTATGAGGACCCTTTCAGCTGCTAACATTTGTGATGCAACACTGTCCCAAATTTTTTGAAGTGAACACCCCATGGCTAAAGAAACCCTTTCAGAGGCTGTGGGGAATTTTTTTTTATAATAATGTTTATGAGCATTACAGTATAATTTGGATATGTCATAAGAGCACAATGGAATTGTTCTTTGGTTCAAATGACAGAACCCACTTTAGAAAACATATCTAGAACATGATGCAGAATACATGGTCCAAAAATAAAGGATCTCCAATGCATTTGACTCGATTTGCAGTGTTGTTGTGTGCCATTGAGTTGATTGCAACTCATGGTGACTCCATATGACAGAGTGAAACTGCCCTATAGGGTTTTGTTGGCTGTAATATTTATGGAAGCAAATCACCAGGTCTTTCTCCCACAGAGCAACTGAATGTGTTCAAACCACCAGCCTTTTCGTTAGCAGTTTACGTTATAAAATAAATAAATAAAACCAAACCAGTTGCCACTGAGTCAATTCTGATTCATGGCAACCGCATGTGTTTCAGAATATAACTGTGCTCCATAGGCTTTTCAGGAGCCCTGGTGGTGCAGTGGTTAAGTGATACAGATGTTGACCAGAAGGTCAGCAGTTCAAATCCACCAGTCACTCCTTAGAAACCTTATGGAACAGTTCTCCTCTATCCTCTAGGGTTGCTATGGGTCAGAATTGACTACAGAGCAATGATTAGTGAGTTTTCAGAGAAGACCACTAAGCCTTTTGGTTAATAGTTGAGCACTTAGCCATTTGTAACACCCAGGGACTTCCCCTACATTATAAGATCATATTAAAATGCTTAAAGTAATAAATTCATTTTCCAGGTTGTGAGACAGGAGAGCATAAGAGAAAAATGGAAGAAAACAATAAGTATGTTCTTGGGGAAATGTGGTTTTATAATACATTGAGGATGGATTCCCTGGAATGGAAAAAGTAATAAAAATATATCTCAGGAACAGATTTTTTTCACATAAAGAGTTTCTCAGGGCAGAAATCTCAAACGAAAATGAGTTTTCAGGTAATATTTCTGCCAAAGCAGAGGATAGGGAGAATTAAAGAGAGGGAAGGAGGGAAGAGGAAAGGAAGATAAGAAGGATTACCCTAGAACTCATAACATGGATGATAAACTATCATATTCGTGGGCATAGGGGCCCAATCCAGAGAAAAGCATACCAAGAATAATAGACTTATTTTACTATATATTAGATACTACCTTAAGTTTCATATTGCATATGACCGATACAATAAATAAAATTAAAAATAGTGAAAAGGAAGATGGTAATCTAATATCTAGAAACTGTTGTTAAACAATCAGCATGCCAGACATTTTCTTCATAATAATCCAGAAGGCAAGAATTGTTACTTCCATTTTGCAAATGAGGAAATCAAGGCTCAGATACAGTAAGTTAATAACCACTAATAAAGGTCAAGATTCAAACATGTTTGAATCCTCTACTTGATTCCAAAGTCCATACATTCTCTACTGCTCCTAATAGCCTCTCGTAGGAATACTCACAATGTTTCCAGGATTGGACTTCCAGTGTGTACAGAAGGGAACCTTTTCCTCACAGCCAGCTCAACATCGTGGTCAAACTGGAAATGCACACGCACCCATGAAAAGTGAGTTATATTTCCAATCCAAATAGAAAAATATATATATATGTTCAAAGAAAGTTGGAATTTGGAATTAAATAGTTTTTTTTTTTTTTTAACTGCAGAATATTTCAGGGCATTTAATGTATTAATGTGCATTGTGAAACTTCAAACGGTATGCTCTCCCCCGCCCCCCCCCCCATTGATCTACTAGCCAGCATCCTCTGGTATTTCAGAAATCACCAGAAAGACTGGTGTTCAATCTTAATTATGAATAGTTTTGAAGCAGTCATTCTTTTTAGAACTCCTTGGAATAATGTAACCTGGAATTAACTATCCCCAGCATAATAAGAAATACTTTTTGTTTGTTTATATATTACCAAACTTAATGGATGTAACAAGCAGAAATGTTTCTAAACATACAGCTCTCTTGCTTAAAATCCTCTAAAATATATCTATTTGACCTGCTGTTTTTCAAATCCTGTTTCCTGCCTACATTTCCAACCTTCTCTCTCCCACCTTCCAAAGTACAAAAATTCCTTTTTTAAGATGTATGTAAGAAGTCAGCTCTTCTGTGATGCACTCAATCTTCAAGAGTTACCCACCCTTTCTTCTATGTTCCTAAGATCTTTGGAGGCCTACCGATTTGTTGCACTTATCACATAGTACTATAATTATGTGTTTATTTTTCCATCTGTTCAACTAGATCCAAAGAGCCTTGGGGTCAGGGACAAATTCTAGTATAAGTACTGGTATCAGTATCACTATTAGCATTTGACTATGTGGATCATAACAAACTATCGATAATATTGCAAAGAATGAGAATTTCAGAACACTTACTTGTGCTCATGAGGAACCTGTACACAGACCAAGAGACAGTCATTCCAATAAAACAAGGGGATACTGCGTGATTTAAAGTCAGGAAAGGTGTGCATCATGGTTGTATCTTTTCACCATACTTATTCAATCTGTATGCTGAGTAAATAATCTGAGAAGCTGGACTATATGAAGAACACAGCATCAGGATTGGAGAAAGACTCATTAGCAACCTGCAATATGCAGATGATACAATCTTGCTTGCTGAAAGTGAAAAGGACTTGAAGCACTTAGTGATGAAGATCAAAGACTAAGCCTTCAGTAAGGATTACACCTCAACGTAAAGAAAACAAAAATCCCCACAACTGGACCAATAAACAACATCATAAGAAGCAGAGAAAAGATTGAAGTTGTAAGGGATTTCATTCTACTTGGATCCACAATCAACACGCATGGAAGCAGCCATTAAGAAATCAAACGACGTATTGTATTGGGCAAATCTGCTGCAAAAGACCTCTTTCAAGTGTTAAAAAGCAAAGATGTCACTTTGAGAACTAAGGTGTGCCTGACCCAAGCAATGGTGTTTTCAATCGGCTGATAGACATGCAAAAGCTGGACAAATAATAAGGAAGACTGAAGCAGAATTGACGCCTTTGGATTATGGTGTTGGCGAAGAATATTGAATATACCACAGGTTGCCAGAAAAACAAACAAATCTGTCCTGGAAGAAGTGCAGCTAGAACGCTCCTCAGAAGTGAGAATGGCAAGACTTAATCTCAAGTACTTTGGACATGTTATCAAGAGGGCCCACTCCCTGGAGAAGGAAATCATGCTTGGTAAAGTAGATGGTCATCGAAAAAGAGGAAGGCCCTCTTTGAGATGGATTGACACAGTGGCTGCAACAATGGGCTCAAGCAAAACAACTATGGTGAGGATGGCAAAGGGGCAGGCAGGGTTTCATTCTTTTGTATATGGCGTTGCTGTGAGTCGGAACTGACTCAATGGCACCTAACAACAGCAACATGATAAGGTATAGTAACCATTTGACGATATAAACATCCCATATCCTCAATGGTTTATCTGAAAACAGTTAGTTACCAGGATGTCCACCAACATAATTAGAGATTAAAGGAGAAAGCCCAGTCATGGAGATTATCTTCAAGGAAGACTAGAGAATCACATTATGTGTCTGTTTCTGAAGATGGAATAGAATGAGCAGAAGCAGAGCTACCAATCATTTTAGAGGACCAGAGATCTGAACACAGAAAGGGGGAAATTTTTAAAAAAGAATAAGAGAACAAAATTTGTTTAAAAGAGTTGTAAATAAACAAATCTGCTAAGAGAAAAACAAAGAAAAGTTAAGTTTTAGGCAGCATTATGAGGACACTCCTTCCTCTGATTAATTAAACAATCAGATCTTTTAAGCATGGATACTCACTGCCTAAGGAGAAGATTAAATAGTCATGACAAGAGAACCAGTGCAAGTTAGAGATCCTGTTCAACTAAGTTAACTATGTAAACACATCCTCCGTTCATGTCTTTCTCCAATCTCAAAGGTATCCAAGAAATGTTCATTAATAAATACTTATTGAACCTTTCCTCTGTGCCTTATACCATGATTGGTGATGGTGAGAAAGAATTTAAAAGAAAAAGCTATAGTCCCACAGTCACGTGATCCTGTATAGTGGTCTCAACATTTTCTTTCCTATAGCACACAATTAACATATAAACAATGGTTTTATCAGTGATAGGTCTCTTTACATACAGTGCTTTCTATGAGCATTCCTCTACTCTAAAACGTTACATACCAGAACCTTTGAAAAATCATGATATTTTGAGTATTTCGAAAGTCCCCACTTTGTTGTTTCGATATGTACCTTCCCCCAAGGATATGGAGCCCTGGTAGTGCAGTGGCTAAGAGCTATGGCTGGAAACCAAAAGTTCAGTAGCTTGAATTCACCATCCACTTACTGGAAACCCTACGGGGCAGTTCTACTCTGTCATATAGGGTCGTTATGAGTTGGAATCGACTCGACAGAAATGGGGTTTTTTTGTTTGTTTTTTTTCTCAAGGATATGCTATTCCACAGTTGAGAATCATAGGCTTAGTGGGATTTGGGGTCTGGGAAATAAAGGAAAAAGTGGAGACAGACATCAACTTGTATAATGTTGTTGTTGTTAGGTGCCATCAAGTCGGTTGTTTCTGACTCACAGTGATTCTGTGTACAACAGAACAATTAACACTGCTTGATCCTGTACCATCCTCACAATCATTGCCATGTTTGAGCCCATTGTTACAGCCACTGTGTCAATCCATCTTGTTGAGCGTCTTCCTCTTTTTTGGTGGCCCTCTATCTTACCAAGCATGATGTCCTTCTCCAAGGACTGGTCCCTCCTGGTAACATGTCCAAAGTATATGAGACAAAGTCTCAAAATCCTTGCTTCCAAGGAGCACTCTGGTTGTACTTCTTCCAAGACAGACTGGTTCATTCTTCTGGTAGTCCGTGGCAAATTCATTATTCTTCTTCAGAGCATAACACAAAAGTTGTATACTACAAAGTCACTCATGAAAATTTCTTAAATGCAGTGTATATGGTTTTATATATGCAACTTTAAACTATTAATGTGCATAAAATGTGCTATATATTCAGTAATTAAAAGTATTTTCTCATAGAAATTACAGAAAATGTTTCACAACTTGAAAAGCTTTAGCAAATTTATTAAAATATGAACTTGCTAGCTCTATTATAATCATTTGTATCTTATCAAGACCATTATCTGTTTCTGTAACTCTTCTAATCTATGTTTCTGAATTATACTTGGTACAATATTATAAGCCATCATCGCTTACCTGCCTGGAAGCACAAAAGCTACATTTCTCTTCTTTGCCAAAGATAGAAAAAAGAAAATCTTTAATGTAATTCTCATTCTCTTGCTTTAGATATGCATGAACTCTTTTGGACTTCAGCACACCCAGATCCTGAAGTCAACACTTTTGCCCCAACTTTTAATTTATTCCGTTCTTTGGCAAATAGATGTAGTTAATTTGTGTAAGTTAAACGTCCATCTGGTGCTATGCTACTATAATTAGAACATGAGCCAAAGTTGTCTAGAATAGAATCGCTTCAGACACACAGAGGACAAAGTCCCTAACTCTCCCTTGGAGAAATCAGAAGAGCATCAGAAAGAAGATAATATTTGGAGTCTTAGAAAATGAGTAGAAAACCAACAGTTGAAGAATGGTGGTGATGTTAACATAATTGGAACATATTTGAAGGAAGAATGCTAAAAATAAATCCCAGACAGATTAAAGATCTAAATGTAAAAAGTTAAATAATAAACACTTGGAAGAAAATCAAGAAGACAATTTGTATAATCTTGCAGTAAAGGGAGTTGCTTAAGAATACCAAAAACTCAGAGACCATGAAAGAAAAAGAGACATATTTGGGTATATGTAAAAAAAAAAAAATTTAATTTGTGTGTTAACATAAAACCAGACCAGTTCTCACAGAGTCACTTCTGACTCCAGGCAACCCCGTGTGTGTCAGGGTAGAACCACGCTCCATAGGCTTTTCAGTGGCTGATTTTCCAGAAGGACATCACCAGCTCTTTCTTCTGAGTGGCCTCTGGGTAGATGCAAACCTCCAAACTTTTGGTTAACAGCTGAGCGTAGGGACTGTTTGCACCACCCAGGGAACAAAGCTGAAAGATAAATGATGAACTGGGAAAATTATCTGCAGTAATAATGACAATCAAATATTAATCTGTAACATAGAAATAACTTGCAAAAAACAGTAAGAAGAAAGGCAAACAAAGCAATTAAATCATGAGCAGAAGATACAAATTTACAATTGAGAGGAGGAAAAAAAGCAAATGGCCAAAGAACATATGAAAAGAAGTTCAATCTCCCAAAAAATCAAGAAAAAAAGTGAATTAAGCACAAATGAGATACCATTTCTACTGTTAAATGTTTACAACTTTAAAGAGAAAAAAATCTAGAGTTGCTGGGGATAGAGGATAATTCGAGTTCTCTTATATACAGCTGGTAAGAACACGAATAAACACAACTTTGGAAAATAATCTGACACTATTAACATAATCAACAAATCAAATTTGGGAAGCCGTTCTATATGATAAAGAAACTATTCTATATGTAAAGATATACACATGAGGATAGTCAATCCAGCATCATTTGCGGCAGCAAAAAAGTCAGTAACATCCTAACTATCTTTCTACATGGGACATTGATGTCCGATCCAACCATAGCATAGAATATCGTGTTGTTATTAAAAGATCTAGCTATATCTAGTTCTTTACCTGGAGAGAAGTCTATGACATACTTTTAAGAGAAAAGGGCAAATTGTAGGATAATGTGTATTGTACAATCCTATTGTTAAAAATAGTTACATATTTCAAGAAAAATAGAATAGTTGTGAAGGTAAATTGAGCATTCTGTGCAAAAACACGAATAAGAGACATAAAAAAAACTATAAGTTTGAGAAATGATGAAAAGTCTGAATTGTTAAAGAAAAGGATATTGGTGAGTATACACAGGGAGAGAAGGATTGGCAAAAATAATAACGATGATGATTATGATGGAACCAGTCGAGTAGATAGATGTCAGATCGTGGAAGGTATTGAAGTCTTGAGAAGGCATATAGACTTAATCCTATTATTAAAAGGTAACTAACGATGGTATTTAAGCAAATAGTAACCTGATTAGTTTTTTGCTTATTTATTTGTTTTAGAAACATAACTTTGATAACTATAATGAGTATGGATCTAAAAAAAAGAAAAAAGAAATCCATGGCCATAAGTCGATTCCGACTCATAGGGACCCTATAGGACAGAGTAGAATTGCCCCATACAGTTTCCAAGGAGCAGCTGGTGGATTCAAAGTGCCAAACTTCTAGTTAGCAGCCGAGCTCTTAACCACTGCTCCACCAGGGCTTCTGAGTGTGGATTAGGGACAGGAAAAAAAAAAGGATATGTAAATCTGTAGATCCTCCAGAAAAGCAGGCCTTGACTCAAGCATAGGTGGGAATGAAAAGAGGCTTCAAAGGTTCAACACTTGGACTTGGCAATTTGGTTGATTGCAACACACTGTGGAGGTTAATAATGTGGGCTTAAAACCAGACTTCTAGGGTTTGCATATAGCTCCATCATTACAGCTCCACGGGGAAATTAACTCCTCTAAGCCTCAGTTGTCTGTCAGTTAGATAGTACCTCTCATATAAGATTGTAATTGACATAAAGCATGTAAAGTACTCAGCACATCTCAGGGATGCACTAAGAATTCACTAACTGTTAAATATCATTACTGGCTATGGTGAGAAGAGAGAGATGAAAAGAGGGAGAAATCAAGGATAATTCCACCAGAGAAAAGATTTTGAATAAAGGTAATTTCCCTCTGTCTCTGTGAGTTGTTATCTGTACCTCTTCCCTACTCCAAACTCAAGAGCAGCTTTTATGCCTTTATCACTAGGCCAGGAAGCTGAGTTATCTGAGTCTCTTCCACTTACTCCTTCAGATTGATTCTCCACCTGCCCTCTGGTCAGGAGGCTGACGGGATTGTATCAATGGATGCACTGCATTAACGGGCTCATCTCTCTCTGGCTTCCTGTTGTATTCAACCAATGGGAAACAGCTAGAAAGATCGGAGTGAGGAGAGAGGAGTCAGGGTATTTACCACCTCAACCCTGTCCTTGCAGGATTACCACATGCTGGCTGCATGTACCAAGCAAAGACTCCAGCTTCTGCCCAGTGGTCCTACTGTCTCCAACCTAAGTCCTACACTGGCCCTTGGGGTTTCCCCCACACCTTTGTAAACAGCCTCTCTATTAACCTGTCTTGAAATCACCCAATTTGAGTGTGTCGTCTATGTCCTGCCAAGATCCTGACTCACACACTAAGATAGGAGTGTCCGGGAATCAAAACTCCTGGGGGGAGTACTAATAATAGAAACACACTTAAACATTTTGTGGGATCAGTGGAGCAATAAGTCCTAAAAATCTTTGTGTGTATTCTTCCCTGGACGTAGCCTGGGGAGTTGCAACTAGTTAAAGAAACCCAGTAGAGAGAGTGGCACAACAGCCAGCATGGCATGGGTGTTGTAAGGTAGCAATTACTGAGGGAGAGCATAACGGTGGCTTTACAAGGTAAATATGGCACTGCCAGACAGGATGGGCAATAGAACAGGCTAGAAATTTTGCAAAGTCGATGATATAGCTAGAGGCAGTTACAAGGAAAGGGGTCATCAAGAGTAGGTGCAGCAGAATACGTTCCCAAAAAAATCGTGGGGCAATTCACACTCAATAGAGACCAGCTCAGGTCGCTGGTAGAGCAGATAGGCTAGACTACTCTGCAACAGATGGAGACTGGTACCAAAGACCAGGTGAGAAGGGCTGGAATAAGAGGGCAAGTGGAGAACCACCACCCGGATGTCCATTGTCCAATTCCGAAAGGAGATAAAAGCTTCCTTCTGCACCAAATGCCAGCTTGGAAAGGAGGAGGAAGAGAAGAGAACCCTTGAAAGTGGGAAGAAAATTTGAAAGATTGAGTAATTGCCAAAAAAAAAAAAAAACCCAATATTTAAACCAGAGCAGACTGATATACATATATATTTAAGCAGAAAGATAACATGATATCCACCCTCGATAAGAATGAGAGTCTGAGAACAAAATGAGATATTATAGAGCTCAAAGTTACATTTCTGCTTCCCAGTCTGTGACCATGCAAAGTGAACTCAACCATGTAGATAGGCATGCAATTTGCATTAGGATATGAAAGCCTATGGGACATCCATGCGAAGATGGCCTATTTCAGTATTAAAGACAAAGATTTGGAAGTCATTGACATACGGGTCATGTTGGAGTCATAAAAGTGGATGAAGTAGCAATGGCAGAAAGTAGAGGAAGGCAAAGTAGAACTGAAAAATGGCATACCCCAGGGTAACACCAATATTTAAAAGATCCCAAACCCATTACCCTGGAGTTAATTTCAACTCATAGCGACCCTATAGGACAGAGTAGAACTACCCCCCAGGGTTTCCAAGGTTGCAATTTTTATGGAAGCAGCTTGTCACATTTTTCACCCAGGGAAAGACTGATGGGTTCGAACCACCAACCTTTCAGTTAGCAGCCAAGCACTTAACCACTATGACACCAGAGTTCCTTATTTAAAAGATAGTGATAAAGGAGGAGAAATGAGCACAAGAAACAAGCAATAGAGAGACCAGAAGGTAATCCAGAGACCACTGTTGAAGAAAAGCCTCACAATCAGGACAGAAGGAGAAAATTCTAAAGACGGAACAACCAACACTGCCAAACTCTTCAGAGAGAAAAAGAAAAAAAGATTATTTGAGCACATTCCTCAAAGACAAAAGAAGAGAAAAGATCTAAGTCTACAGGCGCTTTGTGCTGTCAGTGGATTGAGACCTTGCCTAATACTGACTGGCTAAAGGAGTTACTGTGTTTAACTGTAAAAAGAACTCACTCCCATTGAGTAAATTCTGGCTCATGGCAACTTCATAGGGTTTCCAAGGCTGTAAATCTCTATGGAAGTAGACTGCCCCATCTTTATCCCGAGGAGTCGCTGGTGGTTTCAAACCACTGAACTTTCAGTTAGCAGTCAATCACTTTAACTGCTGTACCACCATTCTAGAAATTTAATATGGAGGTTTATTACTCATATGCATATTTGAATAACATCAAAAATATTCACACAACTGTTAAAAAATATGAAGCAGCTATATAGTAAACCAATATCCGCATTTTTAACAGAAGTATCTCTACCTGGATTTAAATATATGAATCTTTTATGTTAATTTCTTCATGCTCATCAAAAAGTTACATATGGTTCAGTGTCCATTTGTGTTACAGTTAATTGCACACTTGTCTTTGCTCTCTACTAATTATTTGTGTTCAAATAAGGAGGGAGGAAAGGACAGAAGAAACTGATGGGTGCGGGGAGGGAAACAATTTGGTAGCAAGATTTTGTATTGAATAATTACTTGTTTGAAACACTTGTATTTCTGTCAGCAAGACTTCAGCAGAAGTTTCAGAACTTGATGGTTGATGTGGCTTAGTGCCCAAAAGAAACTGTGTTTACGTTATATGACTAAAATCTGGGACGGAAGATTGCAATAAATGTATCACAAAATGAGGTAATGATATTTATTACACACTAAATGGAAATGTTTGTTCTCATATTTGATCTACTGGCCCATGATCTAATTTTTCTCTGAACTTAAGGAGTCACAGTTGTTTTTCCAGAAAGATATTATGTTTATAGAGGTAGAGTAATGAACATGCTATGTACTTATTTCTCTAAACAGTATGTTTTGTCCTTGATTAAGTCATTGATATGTAACAGTGATACTGAATGGGCTGCCTGGTCTGTAAAAGAAGTCTTGTCCTCTCTGGGTGGTAACCCAATCATAAATTTTGTGCACGTGTTTGGATAACTAGGTTTCAATGAGATATTTTGACCATCGATTGGCAGAAAGTTATCAGTGATTTCTACCTGCTCAGTATAAACTAAAAAATCCATTGTTGTCAAGTCCATTCTGACTCATAGCAACCCTCTAGGACAGAGTAGACCTGCCCCATGGGGTTTCTAAGGCTGTAGATCTTCACAGAAGCAAACTGCTACATCTTTCCCCCACAGAGTGGTTGGTGGGTTCAAATTGCCAACCTTTCTAACTGAGCCACCAGGGCTCCCTAAAAAAGCATGAACTAATCCAGCCTACAAAGTTATAAAAGTGCATATTTGCAGAAACATAGCAGCCCCTGTGATTAGGAAAGAGTTTTAGTAAACTTCAGGAAATTTCGCCCCTTAACATCAAGATTGGGAAAGGGGTGCAAATAACACAGCAATTTTGGGACTTAACTTTCTGGATGCTGCCTCCAGGAGGAGTTTTTTACCCCCTTCCTTGAAAACTAGGACTGAAAGTGTTATCCTATGCACTCTAGCATCTTATGTATAAATATTTTAAGTAGAAGCTAGTCTATCTATGCCTGGGACCTAATATAGAACATCTAAGATATGTCACTCAGGAGCATCCTTCTGCACCAAGCCACTCAAGATCCCAGCTTCTGGGAGTTTTGGCTGCTGGTAGCTCACAGCTGAGTTCCTCTGCTGAAATCTTGGGAGCATCTAATCCAAGGTTATGCCCCTCCCCAAGGACAGTCCATATCCAATGACTGGTTAATTGGTGGTAGAGATAGGGGAAGGACTGGTCCCCCATGCTTTAATTTGGGACAACTCTGAAAAGCCATATATACTTCAGAGCTTCTTTGATGTCACTACAAATCAGTTTCAATCTCTCCGTCTGCCTAATCCTGCTTCTCCCAATTTCTTCAGGACTAATTCCTGAAGGCATTCACCAATAAAATTCCCACATGTAAATCTCCAACTCAAAGCCAGTTTCTAGCGATACTATACCAGAAATCATTTCCTCTATCCTTAGTGTTAAATCAGAAGAGAAATATTTGGTAGTTAGTAGATGCCTGGCCCCCTCATCCACAGATTGATTACTTGGCCTTTGGGATAAGAGCTATCATAATGAGAAAGGCCAAGTGGATGCCTCTGAAATCACCTCCAAGCAAGACTGTTACTGCAAATCGCTGGTTCGAGCCTCCTGCCACAAAGCCAATACTGAGACAGGAGGAGATAAGCAGTAAGAGGGCTTTATTGAATACCGGTATTCAAGAGACAAAGGGGGTTAAATTTCTCCCAAATTCTGTCTGCCCTAAAGAGTTGATGGGAGGGTTTTATATAGGGGAGATCAGAGTTACCTAATGTTTTGAGCACGTATTCTACAGATGGTCTCATACGTGACAAAACAACTACAAAAAAAAAAAAAAAACTATTTAACTAAAGATATGCATATCAGGTATCTGGACTCTAATTGCTTTATTTGCAACAGGCTGAAAAACTCACATAAGAATCTCTCAGCTAGTGGAACTGTTTTGTCAAGTCTACTGTGGCTGAGGTGGGGAGCAAGAAAGTTGCAGATTAAAAATGCCAGAGAGCCTTCCTGTCGGTTTGCAGGCTGAAGGCCATTTCTCAAGAGAACAAAAAAAGGAAGAAGAAAGACTAAGGCCACAGGAGCTGAGATAGCTCCGCACCCCTTTGGAAGAGACCAGTGCAGTTGGTATAGTAAAAAAAAATGTTTAGAGATTATTTAGAGTATCATTATAGTGTTAGTCATGTCAAGCTCTCAATCACCTATTTTGAATGGGGAAACCATGTTGTAAGGTATTAGGGTGTGTGTTATGTTTTAAGAGTGGAACAGGCTGCTCAGCTGTATCTTGAACAGAGCCTGCACCATTTTCCAAAGACTAGAGATTAATCACAGCTTATACAGCTGTACTAAAATAAATGAGAAAATATATTCTCTCTAACATTAAACCACTAAAGAAAATGCATTTTCTCTACTTTAAGACAGTAAATCAAAAAACAATAACATATCCTGAGGGGAATGGCAGAGATTAGTGCCACCATTACCAATTGCCAGTGAATTGATTCCCACTCATGGAGACCCATGTGTGTCAGGGTAGAACTATGCTTACAGTAGAATTGTGCTTCAAAGGATTTTCAATGGCTGGCTTTTCAGAAGTACATCACCAGGTCTTTCTGTCAAGGCACCTCTAAGTAGCCTCAAATCTCCAACCTGCCCATTTAGCAGTGAAGCATGTTAATAGTTCTCACCACCCAGAAACTCTGTTACATTACAGTAAAAAAAACATAAAATTTAATCAAGTACTGGTACCAATCACAGTTGCCATCCCTGATTTGATATCTTTGCTAGAGGTTAACATAGCCTTGGGTATACAGAATGCAACCATTAATCTGACAAATATATTCTCTTCTAATCCTATTGACAAGGAGGATCAGAAGTATTTGCATCCACTTGGGACAGAAAGCACTACATATTTATATTAAATCAAGGTTATGTTAACTTTCCTGCCCTTCAACATAAAGGGACCTGGACAGTCTGGACATCTCACAGAACATCACATTGGTCCACTATCTTGATGATATTAAGATAATCAGACCAGATAAGCAAAAATAGCAAGTCCATTGGCAATCTTGGAAATTCATGTTTACTTCAAAGCATAGCTATAAACATTATGAAGCTTCGAGGTCCCACCACAATGGGGAAGTTTTACAGACAGGTCCAGTGACCTGGAGCATTTACAACATCCCCTCCAAAATGAAGGATAACCTCTTACACCTCACACTTCCCACTACTAAGAAGAAAGAATGTTATGGATTGAATTTTATCCTCCAGAAATATGTTGCAAATCCTAGCCTCTACATTGCTGGTGATCCAACAGAAATTGGAAATTATCGAACAATATCGTTAATATCACATGCAAGTAAAATTTTGCTGAAGGTAATTCAAAAATAGGTACAGCAGTACATAGACAGGGAACTGCCAGGAATTCAAGCAGGATTCAGAAGAGGATGTGGAATGAGGGATATCATTGCCGATGCCAGCTTTATCTTGGTTGTAAGCAAAGCATACCAGAAAGATGTTTGCCTGTATTTTATTGACTATACAAAGGTATTCAACTGTGTAGATCAAAAAAAATTATGAATAACAATGTGAAGAATGGGAATTTCAGAACACTTAATTGTGCTCATGCAGAACCTATACATAGATCAAAAGGCAGTTGTTCAAACAGAACAAGGGAATACTGCTTGGTTCAAAAACAGAAAAGGTGTGTGTCGGGGCTGTAACATTTTACCAAACTTATTCAATCTGTAGGCTGAACAAATACTCTGAGAAGCTGGACTACATGAAGAACACTGCATCAGGATTGGAGAAAGACTCATTAAAAACCTGGAATATGACACAACCCTGCTTACAGAAAGCAAAGAGAACTTGAAGTACTTACTGAAGAAGATGAAACACTACAGCCTTCACTATGGATTACACATCAATATAAAGAAAACAAAAACTCACAATAAGCAACATCATGATAAACGGAGAAAAGAGTGAAGTTGTCGAGGATTTCATTTTACTTGGATCCACAATCAACAGCCATGGAAGCAGCAGTCAAGAAATCAAATGATGTATTGCACTGGACAAATCTGCTGCAAAAGACCTCTTTCAAGTGTTAAAAAGCAAAGATGTCACTTTGAGGACTAAGGTGCACCTGACCCAAGCCATGGTACTTTCAATTACCTCATATGCATGCAAAAGCTGGTCAGTGAATAAGGAAGATCAAAGAAGAATTGATGCCATTGAATTATCTTGTTGGTGAAGAATATTGGCTATATCATGAACTGCCAAAAGAACCAATAAGTCTGTCTTGGAAGAAGTACAGGCAGAGTGCTCCTTGGAAGCAAGGATGGCAAGACTTTGTCTCATATACTTTGGACATGATATCAGGAGAGACCAATCTGTAGATAGGACATCGACACAATGGCTACAGCAACGGGCTCAGGCATGACAACAATTGTGTGTATGGCACAGGACTGGATAGTGTTTAGTTCTGTGGTACATAGAGTTGCTGTGAGTTGGGACCCATTCAACAGCACCTAACAACAACATGCTTGTGGGTATAATCCCCTTTGAGAATGGATTGTCTTTGGTATGTTTATGAGACAGGATTAATGACAGAAGCTGAGAGGGGGCAAGAGAGATACTAAGCCACATGTAGATCTCCAAGGAACTAGAAAACAAACTGAAGAGACAAGGACCATCCTCCAGAGCCAACAGAGAGAGAAAGACTTCCCCTAGAGCCAGCACCCTAAATTTGGACTTCTAGCCTCCTAAACTGTGAGGAAATTAATTTCTGTTTGCTAAAGCCATCCACTTATGGTATTTCTATTATAGTATCACTAGATAACTAAATATCATGGATTGAATTTTATCCCCCAAAATACATGTCTTCAACTTGGTTAGGCCATGATTCCCAGTATTGTGTGGTTGTCCTCCTTTTTGTGATTGTAATTTTATGTTAAAGAGGATTAGGGTGGGATTGTAATACCCTTATTAAGGTCACATCCCTAATCCAATGTAATGGGAGTTTCCCTGTGAGTGTGGCCTGCACCACCTTTTATCTCCAAGAGATAAAAGGAAAGGGAAGCAAGCAGAGAGTGAGGAATTCACACTACCAAGAAAGCAGTGTCAGGAGCAGAGCGCATCCTTTGGACTCAGGGTTTCTGCAGAGAAACTCCTAGTCCTGGAGAATATTGGTGAAAAGGAACTTCCTCCAGAGCCGACAGAGAGGGAGAAAGACTTCCCCTGGAGCTCACGCCCTGAATTTGGACTTATAGCCTACTAGGCTGTGAGAATGCTTTTGCATAGTCAATAAAACACAGGTAAACATCTTTCTGGTATTCTCTGCTTTCAGCCAGGATCCATCTGACATCAACAATGATATCCCTGGTTCCACGTTCTCTTCTGAAACCAGCCTGAATTTCTGCCAGTTCCCTGTCAATATACTGCTGCAGTCACTTTTGAATGATCTTCAGCAAAATTTTGCTTGCATGTGATATTAATGATATTGTTCTATAATTTCCACATTCAGTTGGATCACCTTTCTTGGGAATAGCCATAAATATGGATCTCTTCCAGTCAGTTGGCCAGGAAGCTGTCTTTCATATTTCTTGGCATAGACGAGTGAGCACCTCCAGCGCTGCATCTGTTTGTTGAAACATCTCAATTGATATTCCATCAATTCCTGGAGCCTTTTATTGACTATGCAAAGGCATTCATCTTTGTGGATTATAACAAATTATGGATAATATTGCGAAGAATGGGAATTCCAGAACACTTAATTGTGCTCATGAGGAACCTTTACATAGATCAAGAGGCAGTTGTTTGGACAGAACAAAGAGATACTGATTGGTTTAATGTCAGGAAAGGTGTGTGTCAGGGTTGCATTCTTTCACCGTACTTATTCAATCTGTATGCTGAGTAAATAATCCGAGAAGCTGGACTATATGAAGAAGAATGGGGCATCAGGATTGGAGGAAGACTCATTAACAACCTGTGTTATGCAGATGACACAACCTTGCTTGCTGAAAGTGAAGAGGACTTGAAGCACTTACTAATGAAGATCAAAGACCACAGCCTTCAGTATGGATTATGCCTCCACATAAAGAAAACAAAAATCCTCACAACTGGACCAATGAGCAACATCATGGCAAACGGAGAAAAGATTGAAGTTGTCAAGGATTTCATTTTACTTGAATCCACAATCAACAGCAATGGAAGCAGCAGTCAAGAAATCAAAAGATGCATTGCATTGGGTAAATCTGCTGCAAAGGACCTCTTTAAAGTGTTGAAGAGCAAAGATGTCACCTTGAAGACTAAGGTGTGCCTGACCCAAGCCATGGTATTTTCAGTCACATCATATGCATGTGAAAGCTGGGCAATGAATAAGGAAGACCAAAGAAGAGTTGATGCCTTTGAATTGTGGTGTTGACAAAGAATATTGAATATACCATGGACCGCCAAAAGAACGAACAAATCTGTCTTAGAAGAAGTACAAGCAGAAAGCTCCTTAGAAGCAAGGATGGCAAGACTGCGTCTTACATACTTTGGACAAGTTATCAGGAGGGATCAGTCCCTGGAGAAGGACATCATGCTTGGCAGAGTACAGGGTCAGCAGAAAAGAGGAAGACCCTCAACTAGTGGACTGACACGGTGGCTGCAACAATAAGCTCAAGCATAACAATGATTGTAAGGATGGCTCAGGACTGGGCAGTGTTTCGTCCTGTTGTGCATAAGGTCACTATGAGTCAGAACTGACTCGACAGCATCTAACGAGAACAGGCTGTGAGAAAATAAATTTCTTTTTGCTAAAGCCATCCATTTCTGGTATTTCTGTTCTAGCAGCACCAGGCAACTAAGGCACTAAGAAAGATAACAATGCTTGACTGGCTTCTTCAATGTCTGGAGGCAGAATATTCCACACTTGGGAATACTGCTCCAACCCATTTACAAAGTAGTAGTTTTGAATGGGACTCAGAGCAGGAAAGAGCTCTGCAGCCATTCCAGGCTGAGGTGTAAGCAGGACTGTCTCTTGGATTCTGTCAGACCCGCTAGGCCGTAAGATCAGGCAGACCCAACAGCCAAAGCTAGCACAATGAGTTTAGAAGAACGGAGTATCCATGATGGCAGGGATGGAGTCCATGTATGGGCTCAACAGCATGGGCTCCCATTCTCTAAAGATGATCTAGCTACTATCATTGCTGAATATCCCACCTTCCAGCCACAGAAAGTGAGGCAGATGCCTCAATACAACATCTTTCAAGGAGACCATCAGCCATTTAGAGGCAAATTTATTATATAGGACCCATTCTACCCTAGAGGAGTCCCTGAGTGACTCAAAGAGTTAATATACTTGGCCACTAACTAAAAGGTTGGAGGTTTGAGCCCACCCAGAGGTGCCTTGGAAGAAAAGCCTGGCAATCTACTTCCAAAAAATCAGCCATTGAAAACCCTATGGAACACAGTTCTACCATGACACAGTGGGGTCACTATGAGTTGGGGTTGACTCAACAGCAACTGATCTTTTAGTTCCACCCTAGAAGGGGCAGCAATTTATCCCTTATTCTGGGTATGGATTGATTCTCCTTGACTTACAAGGTGTTTGCTCCACTGATACAGTACACTGCAAAACATTACCTCATACCAAGGGATTCATTTTATAGCACGTGACTATGGAAACCTTTAGTTTTATCATACACCGTACCAACTAGTAACTGCTGACTTGGTAGAGTGATAGAATGTCCTTTTGAAAGTTGAGCTCTTTTGTCAGCTTTGACATGAAACCTGTGAAAATGAGGTGCTATCTTCAGGATTCAGGAAACATCTAAATCAATGACAATTATATGGTTCTATAGCTCAAACTGGCAGACTACTGGGGTGGAAGTACGAGCGGCCCTGCCTACTCTCAGCAACCCACTTGGGGAATCTGTGCCTCCTGTCTTTGCAACTTTAAGCTCCCTGGACCTAGGGTTGTTGGCACCTAGAGAGGGTACAGGGGACAAAGAAAAAGCTGACACTGGGACATTTCAAGCCCCTTGAGGCAGGAGGTTGGCAGGTAGGGAAAGGGGTCACACACTGGCCTAATAGGGCTGCTGTGATGCAATGAGGACAAGAAGGAAGAGGCTGGCCACCAAGTGATACACTGGGACTTATCGTCTGCCTGATTTGACAGTAGTAGGCTGCTGTATGGCCCGAGAAAGGCATGGATGGTCTCCAACAGTTCATAGCCTTCAGAGATGAGGGTCAGAATCACTCACTAGAGGAGCCACCTAGACCAGCTAACCAAGGGTGAAGGGCATCTAGGATAGGTAGGAGAAGAGTAGGACAATAGTATCAGCTGTAGCCTCAAGGCCAGCTGCAGCACCAGTGGCTGTTTTTTATCACATATTGAAATAACAGTATTTTTTTATATATTAGGTCAAAGAAAATATATTATTGAAATTTAATTTTACCTGTTTTATTATTTTTTTTTTTTTAATGTGGCTACTTGAAAATTTAAAAATAACATTTGTGGCTCACATTTGTGGTTCACATTATATTTCTATTGGGCAGGGTTGGGCAGGTATAATATTGGCATGCAGCATATATTCCACCTAAAACCACTCACCAGTAAGAAGTCTTCAATTTCTAAATATGTATGATTTAGCCAATAAAGTAAGACTTATTCAGGTGACCACAGCCTGCAAGGGAGAAAACAGCATAACGCAAGCCAGTTAGAAACTGAAAAGGAAACATCCTTCCAGCTAACTCCTTTTCCCAATTTGTAAGTATGTCAAAAATCCCACCCATGAAGCAGGGGAAAAAGCTGCAGGAATCTGATTATTTCATAATTTTAAAGGATCATGGGAATCTTTCCTAATTTTTCTGAACTCAAAATCTATATCCACATCACCACATCAAACAAATATTTCTGCAACAATGGATCTGCCTAGACTGTGGAGGATACTATGGATTGGCATGCCTGGAGGAAATGTATCTTAAAAATGAAAACTCTAAATAAGATACGAAAAAAAAAAAAAAGCCCATTGCCGTTGAGTCGATTCTGACTCATAGCAACCCCATAGGGTTTCCAAGGAGTGGCTGGTGGATTTGAACTGCTGACCTTTTGGTTAGCAGGCGAGCTCTTAACCACTGTGCCATCAGGGCTCCAAATAAGATATAGTCATTGCGTTTTTAGAAACAAAGTTTAAAATAATGCAGTAACTATAATTTTCAGCCACTCGCCATAAAATTATCTGTTGAAATCACCACTTTGGGATACGGATAGCTAAACAGCAATATATAAACAAGCAACATCAAAGTGCCTTTCTGGCTAACTGCCACCCTACCACTTCTGAACTAAGGCCAATTATAATGACATCACCCTCTAGCTTCGTGTCCTTTACTGACCTTCCTACTTACGTTGCCAAAATGTATTAAATTTCTCCTCTCCAATTTGTCTTTTTCCCTTTGTCTTTGTTCCTTTAAATAATGACTTGACATCACTGGACCTCAACCTACAATTTTGGCTGATAATATCACCGAGCAATTCACTTAAATAAATGGCCTTGCATAATCATCTGTTGTGTCACAGAAAAATTCACGCAAGAAAAGGCTGAACTTATATGACATGAAATTGAAGATTCTTGTAAAGGCTCTAAAAATCATACCTCCGTTGGGCAAGTGAGATGAGATGTGCTATTAAGCTATAGAAATCCGGTTTCTATGGTACTATTTTTTATGGCTATGCAAATATATAGTTAGTAAGCTCACTTGCACATGTTTATTTTAGAAATCTTTATTGGGTGTGTATGTGTGTGCTTTAGGTGAAAGTTTACAGAGCAAATTAGTTCCTCATTAAACAGTTAATACACAAATTGTTTTGTGACATTGGTTACCAATCCCATGATATGTTAACACTCTCCCCTTCTCCACCTTGGGTTCCCTGTTTCCATCCATCCAGTTTTCTTGTCCCTTCCTGCATTCTTGTCTTCGCTTTTGGGCTGGTGTGCCCATTAGTCTCATATACATGATTGAACTACAAAGCACATTCCTCACGTGTGTTACTGTTGGCCCTATAGATCTATCTAATCTTTCGCTGAAAGGTGAACCTCAGGAATGACTTCAGTACTGAGTTAAAAGAGTGTCCAAGGGCCACCCTACTGGGGTTTCTCCAGTCTCCATCAGATCAGCAAGCCTGGTCTTTGTTTTGTTTTGATTTGTGAATTTGAATTTTGTTCTACATTTTTCTCCTACTCTGTCCAGGACCCTCTATTATGATTCTTGCCAGAGCAGTCAGTGCTGGTAACTGGGCACCATCTAGTTGTTTATTTTAGAATTCTTTAAGTAAAAGTCATTCTGTCCACTAAATTGAAAATAAAAGTGATGTCCCATTCGTTTAGGTCTTCAAACATAATTGAAGTCTCGAATGTGTGTGAAAATCCACAAATACTAAGAAAACTAAATTATTTATCAGTTTGAAAGAAAATTAATCTCTTTGGAATATTAAAATTCAAAGTTATTTTTCTGAGAACAAAAATGTGCTTCAGTTAAAAAACAGTACTTACTGGTGGGATGATCATGAGGGGCCCTGGGGGCGCAATGGTTAAGGACTCAGCTGCTAACCGAAAGGTCAGCAGTTCAAACCCACCAGATGCTCCACTGGAGAAAAGACCTGGTGATCTGCTTCCATAAAGATTGCAGCATAGGAAACTCTATGGGTGGGGCAGTTCTACTCTGACATACAAGGTTGCTATGAGTTGGAATCAATTCGACCTCACACGACAGGATGATTATATAATAAAAATGTATGCTAGTCTATATTATAATAATGTAATACTGTATAATATAATAATATTATGTTTCCTGGGTAGTTTAGATGGTTAAGTGTTGGGCCACTAACCAAAAGTTTGGCGATTCAAACCCACACAGGGGAGCCTTGGAAGTAAGTCCCGGTGATCTGCTTCTACAGAGTCACAGCCTTCAAAGCCCTGTGGGGCAGTTCTACTCTGCACACATGGGGTTGTCATGAGTTGGAATCCACTCAACAGCAAATAATAACAACATAATATCATAATAAAATTAATATAATGGTGTACTATAATCCATGAGGAACCCTGGTGGTGTAGTGGTTAAGAGTTCAGCTCCTAACCAAAAGTTGGCAGTTCATATCCACCAGGTGCTCCTTGGAAACCTATGGGGCAGCTCTACTCTGTCCTGTAAGGTCACTATGAGTCCGAATCAACTTAAAAGCAATGGGTTTGGTTTGGTTTTGGTTTTATAATGCATGAAATCACATATACTAATTAAGGGCCACTGTAGTTGTTCAAGAATGATTATTTTTTTCTTTGTTTAAAAGACTATGACTCCCAAGAGACAAAAGGGGCCACATAAGCCAGAGACTCCATCAGCCTGAGACCAGAAGAACTAGATGATGCCTGGGTACCACCAATGACCGCCCTGACACAGCATACAGCAGACAGTCCCTGACAGAGCAGGAGAAAAGTGGGGTGCAGAACTCAAATTCTAGTAAAAAGTCCAGACTTAATGGTCTGACTGAGACTGGAGGAACCCCAGAAGACATGGCCTCTGGACTCTCCGTTAACCCAGAACTAAAACCATTCCTGCAGCCGATGTTTCAGACAAATATTAAAATGGACTATAAGAAAAAATGATACTCGTGAAGAGTGTGCTTCTTAGTTCAAGTAGACACATGAGACTTCTTGGGCAGCTCCTGTCCGGAGGTGAGATGACAAGGCAGAAAGGGATAGGAGTTGGTTGAACGGACATGGGAAATTCGAGGTGGAAAGGAGGAGTGTGCTCTCACATTACAGGGAGAGTAACTAAGGTCACATAACAATGTGTGTATAAATGTTTGTATGAGAAACTAACTTAAGCTGTAAACTTTCACCTAAAGTGCAATAAAAAATACTACTACTAATAAAAGCTTATGACATATCCTGACCTTTTTCTTATTGTACCCTCAGAGCTTGGCACAGTGCCTGACATGTATTTTGTATTAATACATGTGCTGTAAATTGTTGAATGGTTATAGAATACTAACACAGCATAATGGTTAAAAGCATGGACTCTAGAGTCAAATTGTTGTGTTATTTGTTGTTAGTGGCCATCACGTCAGACCTGACTCATGGCAACCCCATGTGATACAGAGTAGAGCTGCTAAGGTTTTCTTGGCTGTAACATTTAGAGAAGTAGACCGCCAGGCCTTTTCTTCCACAGAGCATCTGGGTAGGTTTGAACCACCAGCCTTTCAATTAGCAGCCAATCTCAAATTGCTTTTACCACTCAGACTCCTAGACAGTCAACTCATCTGTGTTCGAGTCCTAGCTCTGTTATTTACTGGATGTGTTGACTTAGACAAATTATTTAATGAACAATTTAATATGGAGCCCTGGTGGCATGGCGGTTAAAGGACTTGGCTGTTAACCAAAAGGTTCACTGTTCAAACTCATCAGCTGCTCTGTGGAAGAAAGATGTGGCAGTCTGCTTCCACAAAGATTTACAGCCTTGGAAACCCTATGGGGCAGTTCTACTCTGTCTTATACAGTCACTATGAGTTGGAATCGACTCAACAGCGGTGGGTTTATTCTACTTTTTCTCATCTAAAAAATTGGTATATTTATAGTCCTGATCTCATAGGAGTGTTATGAGGAATAATGAGTTGATACAGGTAAAACTTTTAGAACAGTAACTGCAGCATACTAAGATCTCAATAGACTGTAGTTTATAGTACAAGCTCTTTTCACATATAACATTCAGAATTCTCTAAAACCTTGTGACCCAGGTAAAACAAGTACATATTGTTAGTTTTATTTACAGCTGAAGAAACAAAAGCCCAAGGCCACACTATGAGAAAGGAGCAAAGCCAGAACTTGACCTCAAGGTTTTGAACTCTGAATTCCGAATCTTTTTTACTATATCAAAAGACATACGGCTGGAAGGGATTCTTTACATTCTTTTCCTAATAGTATCAGATATGTGAGTATAGTTACTGAATAATGTTGGGAGAACTGCTGGAATTCACTACTCTCAGTTACCAAGTCATGACGGAGAAAATAAACATAATGAATGATCAGTTTCTTTTTTCACTGATTTGCTCACATGGTCAGGGGTGACTCTTAAGCACAAGTCTTGCTGGGCACTATACCACAGGTTAACAGGTACTGCCTGCCCTTGGAATGCATCATCTAAAAGGAAAAGTAGAATATACACATGTGGGGAGATATGACAAAGAGGTGTCACACAAAAGAACATATAACATAGAGACCAGAAATGCTGAGAAAACATTGTGGTAAATAGATTATTAAAATCCAGCAGACACCTGGGTCTCTTCTTAAGAAAGGAACTTATCTTGAACTAATGCATGTAAGATCAGTGTGTCTTGTTTTCATCTTACATAAAACTCAAAGGTGGATCAATAAGATAATTTCCAACTTTATACCATTGCTATTTTTTTTTTTTTATACATGTTCATAAACTGTCTTAGGCTGGGTTCTCTAGAGGAGCAAAACCAGTGAAGCCTGTATATATAAATGTATAGAGAGGGATTTATCTCAAGGAAATGGCTCACAGAGTTGTGGAAGCTAGCAAGTCCCAAATCCATGGGTCAGGCATCAGGCTGGAGGTTTCTTCTGACTTGCATGGTTGCAGGAATTGACGAACTCAAAATCAGCAGATCAGGTTGAAGGCTGCTGGGTCACAGGGTTGCAGGATCTGCAAGTCAGGCAGCAAGCTGCTAGCTCACGTCCCAAGAACCAGAGATCAGAGGGACAATGAGTTGGATGAAGGATCCAGAGCACACGAGCTTTGCCAGAACATCCATATATATTGGATGCAGGCCACACTCCCAAGGAAAACTCCCTTTTCAACTGATTGGCTACTCACATCAGATCACAAAATGAGGAATGATTACATCATTCCATAACTGCCAAACCACATCATTACATAATTGGCAAACCACTGAAAATCACGGCACAGTAAAGTTGACACACAACCTTAACCATCACATACACCAATGGAGGAGCGTAAATTAGTAAAATATTTTTGGAGAACACCTTGTAAAATCAAAAAACACACACATATTGACCCAGAAACCCCACCAGATCCACTTATTTCCACCTCTATTGCACTGCTCATAGCCACCATTGTGTCTTGCCTGAACTACTACAATACCATCCTTACAGGTCTCCTGCTTCCACTCCTGACTTACTACAATCCATCCTTCACACAGCAACCGGAATGCTCATCAGATAATGCAAATCAGTTCATACTTCTTCCCTGCTTAAAATCCACCAACGGCTTCTCATCATATTTGGGAGAAAATCCAAATTCCTTCGATGGCTTACAAAGCGCTAGAGATCTGCCTACCTCTGTGCTCTCAGTGGATCCACTCTCCTTCTCACATACCACACTTTGGCCACCCTAGCCTTTTTTCTGTTCCTGTCTTAGGGCGCAAGCTGTTCCATCTGCCTGGGATAGTCTTTCTTCTGCTCATCTGTTCAGATTTCAATTTAAACACCACTTGTTTAAATAGGCTTTACCAGAAAGTCCAATCTAAAGTGGCTACCTAACCAATCCCCAGTATTTTAATTTTCTACAGAGCATTATCATAAGGTGATACTCTTCTTGTTTAGTTACCCAATCACATTTTTTTGTCCGTACGTGTTTTAATGTATGTATGTCTGTTGGTATGTATTTATTTGTTAGTTTTAGTATTTATTTGTTTTCCCCTCATCCCCACCCACTCCAAAGAACTGAAGCTCATAACTACAGGAAGCTTGCCAATTCCGTTCATCACTGTATCCCCAGCTCCAATAGCAATGCCTAGCGTATGCTAGGCATTCAATCAACTAGTAGCTAATTTTAGGAATATAACTATGAATATTTCTCATGTACTATAGTTCCAAGCATGCACACAGTATAAATTTCCAGTGTTATAGTTCACAGAAATATCATTCATTAAATCCCTATTAGCTCCATGTTTTGAAGAACTGGGAATAAAATGAGGGTGAGCAGAATATCAAAGGGACGAAAATATAATTTGCGTTCCTCTCCAAGAACATGAAAGGAAAAAAGATAAGACTTTTAATAAGAAAGAAAGTTTAAATGTCATGTAGAGTCAATCCTGGACAGCTAGCATCCATTTAATAGAATAACAAAAGAGAACAGAGAAAAGATCAAAGAAATCTAGGACAACACCTCTGAAAACTGAGGAAAAACAAGAGTCTTCCAACTGAAAAAAAGCCTAAGTGTTGAACATGCAGAATTAAAAACAAATACAAAAAAGAAAAAAAGCCAAAAATGTCTTATGCATATCTTCATTACGGTCCAGAATATCAAGGAACTTATATGGAAGATCCTAAGCTACATTCTACACACTCTTCCCGAAAATTATTTGAGAACATACTCTAGCAAGATAAGTAAGAAAATGCTAAAAACATACAGACGAGGGATCTAAAAAATGGCAAAACAACTTCAGATCTCAGGAAAAAGAAGACCTAATCTTCGGGCTACAAAACAAGCTTGAAAACAATGGATACAGATTAGAAGAGGAAAGAGGACTCCAAGAAAAATGTCTTCAAAACAAAAGATTAAATGGGAATCTTAAAATCGTACGATTGAGAATCTGAAACATCCTAATGACAATAAACAAGACAATGTAGAAAGAAATTAGAAATTCCAGAAAAACTATACACATAACTCATGGTCCATTATGAAATAAACTAAAGCGAGACATGATTTTGAGAAAATGATAGAAAGCTAATCCATTTAATCTTGATATTTGGCACATTCTAGCTAGTCGTTAGAATGCCAAGCACAATAAAACATTTTTAGTGACATAGGATTACTTTCATTTGCTGTGAACTGAATTACACTACTTGATTCTATAGTTAATAACATTTACATTTTCAAAGTGTTATAAACACTCTTTCTTCCCAGAGTTTAGAATCAATGTATGGATTAAGATGCCCAAAATGGTTATGGTTGCATAACATAACGTTAACTTTATACTTTGACAGTAAAGATGTAGCTGACAGAAGTTAGAAAGTGAAGGCTGGTGGAGAGGTGTAGGAAAATGTAGGAGTGCTAATTTCCTCATCCCACATAGAGGCGAGTCAGAAGGAACTATCTAGGGATGATGGAAAAAGAACAGGGGATTTGAATTTAGTATATAAAGTTATAAATGTTACCAGTAGAAAAAACAAACGTAATATATAGTTGGTAAACTGAAGGATCTGAACTAGTCATATACAAACAGGAATTACCTCATTTTCTTCTAAAAACTGCCTTCAAATGTGCTCTGTCAGATTTCTCTTCCCTTCCGTTGTTAACATCTGGGCAGATCTGTTACCTCTTTGGCCACTTTCACTTATAAGAACAAGTCGCAGATAAGAAAATGTTTAAAACATAAAGACGAGGGATCAAAAGTATGGCAAAACAACCTAGGATCTTGGTTTAAAAAAAAAGAAAAAACTTTTTTTTAATTATACAAAAAAAAGAGCCCTGGTGCACAGTGGTTAAGCATTTGACTGCTAACCAAAAGGTCGGCAGTTCGAATATACCACTCACTTCTTGGAAACCCTGTGGGACAGCTCTACTTTGTCCTATAGGGTCATTATGAGTCTTAATTGACTCAACAGCACAGGTTTTTTGGTCATACAAAAATCTTATATGATTTTTGTAATTATGGACTTCCAGGTTGAAAATTATACTACAGTCTAGATCAAAACTTTAAACTCATATACGAGTCAAAATTTCTCCCTTCACTCCATGTCCCTCCCTTAGGTCTGGACCTAAGGTCAGCTCCAAATTGTTGAAAGGACGAGCTTCCATTCAACATCCTGTTATAAATACAATCAACAAGACTTGAGTAAGGGAACAGAGAAGGAGAAAAGTGCAAGTTTTTTAAAACTTATACTTGGTATAATAATAAGTATAAATTTCACATCTTTCATTTCATAAAATCATTTGCCACTATTTAAGGTTAAAATAGCAAGAAACAGCGGCATAAGTTTAGAAAATTTAAATTGTGATAGTAACCACTAAAAATCCATACCCATTGCCATTAAGTCCATTTCGACTCATAGGGATGCCATAGGACAGAGAACGGCCCCATAGGGTTTCCAAGGAGAGCCTGGTGGATTACCTAAAAACAGAAATAAATGAAGTTATCCTGGAGAGTGGGACTGTGGATAGTGATTTTCCTTTCTATTTAACACTATTAAAATATACCCTAAAATATTTTTATCCTGTGTATACATTACATGAGGAGCCCTGGTGGGACAGTGGTTAAGAACTTGGCTGCTAACTGAAAGGTTTGCAGTTTAAACCCACCAGCTGCCCTGCGGGAGAAAGATGTGCCAGTCTGCTTCTGTAAAGATTTATAGCCTTGGAAGCTGTATAGGAAAGTTCTACTCTGTCCTATAGGGTCACTGTGAGTCAATCCACTCAGCAGGCCATGGGTTATATATTACATTACAAGATGGCTTGACACAGCTGCTGCAACAATGGGCTCAAATACAGCTACTATTGTGAGGATGGTACAGGACCAGGCACTGTTTTGTTTTGTTACACATAAGGTCACTATGAATCGGAGTCGATTCAACAAGACTTAACAACAACAACATATACTACATTTATACAAAAAAAAATGATGTAAATAATAATAAATCACAATAGTAGAAGAAAGAGAGAGTGGCCAAGAATATCCATGTCAAATACTGCTGAGAAGTTGAAGTAAAGTAAGAATTGAAAAACGCTCACTGGAATGGCAATATGAAGGCCATCGTTCATATCAAGTGAGAGTTTTACTGGAGAGATGGGAGCCGTTGCTAAATTTTAGTGGGTTGAGAATTAGTAGGTGATGTGGTCACAAAAGAGTGAACATCAATTCTCAAGATATTTGACTCAAGTAGTAGAATAGAAAGAGGACTATAATTGGAAAGGGGAGTGGAGCCAATATTGGGGTTTTCTTGCTATTTTAGGGTATGAGATTTAAATGTAGATGGGAAAGATCAAGTAGAGAGGATGAGGCTGAATATTTAGGAAAGAGGAAGTATGCTAAATACCTGAGAAGGGTTAAAGGGACATGATTAGAAGCCAAGGGTGAAAGACTGGGCCTTAGCTAGGAAGAAGGACCAAACCAAAACCAAATCTGCTACCGTCAATTCCAACTCACAGTGACCCTATAAGACATAGTAGAACTGCCCCATAGGGTTTCCGAGGAGTAGCTGGTGGATTGGAACCGCTGACCTTTTGGTTAGCAGCCAAACTCTTAACCGCTGTGCCACCAGGAAGGACAGTTCATCCTGTGTACAGGAAGACTGGAGAGAGAATGAATGCAGATGCATTGATCTGTAGTTAAGTGCACAGATTTGGTGATGAAAAGTTGAGAAAATACAACTAGTGGTTTCTGTATACTCTGAAAAATATAAGAAAGCTACATTCAGAGGCTTGAGAAGAATAGAAAAGTTTTGAAGTAGTTTCCACACAGAATAGGAGAGAATTGGCTAATAGCAGTCTCCTTGGGCAGTGCTAAGGCTCCAAGTAAGGAACTAATGAATTTATGTGAGAAATAATCTGCCGACTTCACGATTTCCTCTAGTCGTGCTCATTTGCCCATGTACAGGCTTAAAGGAAGCAGATAATTTGGGTCAATGAAGCTTTGGTATTTTTGGTAGAGAGATGTGATGAAAGACAGAGAACGAGGAAATTTTGCCTATTTTTGTAAAGGTATGAAAACTGTACCAGGTAATGTTATTTTTAAAAAAAATATGTAAAACCCGTTGCTGTCGAGTCAACTCTGACTGATGGCAGCCCCATGTGTGTCAGAGTAGAACTGTGCTCGGTAGGTTTTCAATGGCTGAGCTTTCAAAAGTAAATCATCAGACCTGTCTTCCAAGGTGCCTCTGGGGAGACTTGAACCTCCAACCTTTCAGTTAGCAGCCAAGCACATTAACCCTCTGCACCATGCAGGGACTGAAAAAATATATAACTTCCTTTTTTCTCTAACTGAATTTGACTTCTCTCTCAATCTCCATTTAGCCCAGGAGCAGAAAAAAATTTACTTCAAAAAATTAATACATGGAATCTAAACTGGATAAGAAGGGGAAAGTGAAGGCTAAGAGGGATAATAACTAAGAAAGATGACACAAGAGAGACAGGATTTAGGTAATTCCCACCTATGGATGATTATGGGGCTATAAATGGTTTCCAGCCTGGTCTAAAACTGGCTCCAACGCTGGGTAATGCTGGCCTAGTTGATCAGTACTTGGGAAGGCCGGGGTTGGTCATAAACCACTGCCAGATGCAAAAGCTGACCAGAATATTAAGAAGCCCTTTTCTCAGCAATTGTAATACTTAGGGGTCTTTCCATCCATTTTTCCTATCCCAGTTTTGTCATGTGATTTTCATTTAGATGGAGAATAAAGATATTTGGTCATTGTAATGGCTTTATTATCTGCTTTAAAACTAATGCCATTTTCAATTCTTGTTCAGAAGAAAAGTGAAATTATTTCTGACTACATAAGAAAGGTGATATTTAGTAGTTTAAATCCCTCTCCTCTACTTAAAATTGGTTTCTGTCTCTAGCATCAGTTATACAGCTGTCTACACTTTGCATTTTAAGTGAATCCCAGCCACAAAAGCTTACTCAGCTGGGTTGTTTCTTAATCCTATCAACTCAAGCCAGAATCATCCTTTTTCATCCACATATAGTTAGCTTTCAAGTCTAAAATCCAAAGAAACGTTTAAATTATTAAAGTCAATCTTGTGAGACAGGATTTGTCACAGTGTAAGGCAAATAATTTAAAGAAATTCCAATATAAATCTGAATGTCATTGGCTAGCCAAGACTCTCTCTCAGATTAAACCAGTAAAATAATATTTGTTGTATTTTGGTGTTTTGTTTTAAAGACCAAGTTTGGACATTATTTTTATGCTTAATTATTTTTATTATTCCTATAATAGAGAGTTCATAAAGGTAAAAAGTTAATTTAACAAATATCTATCCAGTATCAGGGGCAGTGCTGGTTCAGTAGTAGGATTCTCCCCTTCCACGTGGAAGTCTCCGGTTTGATTCCCAGCCAATGGACCTTATACCCAGACACCACCCCTCTTTTTCTATGGGTGTTGCTATGATGCTGAACAGGTTTCAGCGGAGCTTTCAGACTAAGATGGACAAGGAAGAAAGGCCTAGTGAGCTACTTCCAAAAATCAGTCAGTGAAAACCCTGTGGATTACAGCAGTTCAACCACATTGTACGTGAGGTCGCCATGAGTCAGGCACCAACTTCAGCAGCTAACAACATCGAGTAACTGCAATGCTTAAGACGCTATGCTGTGTGCCACTGGCGTGAAAAGTAGAAAGTCACAACTCCTACTCTATAGGTTATTTTAATCCCCTGATGTGAATAGATCAAGTACATGCATAACCACAATATGTATCAGAATGCTTGCCATCAAATATTTGCAAACTGGAAGCTATAGTGTTTCAAAAGGAGCAGATCTTAAAATGGTACTTAAAGTGGGGAAGGAGTATTGAGACAGTGGAGTAATGCAGAATTAAGGAGAAAGGTAGGAAGAAGGAGATATCTGATTAGTGAGAGAGATGAAGGGCTCCAACAAAATGCCGTATTTTTCAGGCTGAGTCAATGGGTGAAAGTTGTTATATTTGGCAGAAATTTGAAATGTAGGTAGTATAATGAGTTGTTATGTGGAGGAAGGTGATATACCTGGTTTAAGGAAAGTATTGTCGTTTTAGGTGCCATCGGGTCAGCTCTAACCCATATTGACCCCATGAACAACAGAACTAAACACTGCCCGGTCAAGTGCCATTCTCACAATCCTTGCTATGTTTGAGTTCATTGTAGCCACAGTGTCAATCCATCTCATTGAGGGTCTTGCTCTTTTTTGCTGACTCTCTATCTTACCAAGCATGATGCCCTTTTCCAGGGACTAGTCCCTCCTGATAACATGTCCAAAGTGCCTGTGACAGAGTCTCTCCAACCTCACTTCCAAGGAGCACTCTGTACTTCTTCCAAGACAGATTTGTTCATTCTTCTGGCAGTACATGGTATATTCAATATTCTTTGCCAACACCATAATTCAAAGATATCAGTTTTTCTTTGGTCTTCCTTATTCATTGCCCAGCTTTCACATGAATATGAGGTGACAGGAAATATGTGGCTTGGGTCAGGTGCACCTTAGCCCTCAAAGGAACTTCTTTGCTTTTTAACACCTGAAAGAGGTCTTTTGCAGCAGATTTGCCCAAGGCAAACCATTGGTGATTTCTTGAGTGCTGTTTCTGTGGGTGTTGATTGTGGATCCAAGTAAAATGAAATCCTTGACAACTTCAACCTTTTCTCCACTTATCATGATGTTGCTAATTGGTCCAGTTGTGAGGATTTTTGTTTTCTCTATGTTGAGGTATAACCCATACTGAAGGTTGTAGTCTTCAGTCTTCATTAGTAAGTGCTTCAAGTCCTCTTCACTTTCAGCAAGCAAGGGTGTGTCATCTGCATATCGCAGGTTGTTAACAAGTCTTCCACCAATCCTAATGTCACGTTCTTCTCCATATAGTTCAGGTACTCAGATTATTTGGTCAGCACAAAGACTGAATAAATATGGTGAAAAGATACAACCCTAACTCACATCTTTTCCTGATTTTAAACGATGCAGTATCCCCTTGGAAACCGTGGTGGCATAGTGGTTAAGAGCTATGGCTGCTAACCAAAAGGTTGGCAGTTCAAATCCAACTGCTGCTCCTTGGAAATTCTATGGGACAGTTCTACTCTGTCCTACAGGGTCATTATGAGTCAGAATTGACTTGACGGCAACAGGCTTGTTTTTCTTTTTCTTTTTTTTAGTATCTCCTAGTTCTATTCGAACTACTGCCTCTTGATCTATGCACAGGTTTCACATGAGCACAATTAAGTGTTTTGGAATTCCCATTCTTCGCAATGTTATCCATAATTTATTATGGTCCACACAGTGGAATGCCTTTACATAATCAATAAAACACACATAAACATCTTTCTGGTATTCTTTGCTTTCAGCCAAGGTCATCTGACATCAGCAATGATATCCCTGGTTCCACATCCTTTTCTGAGTCCAGCTTGAGTTTCTGGCAGTTCCATGTTGATGTATTGCTGCAATTGTTTTTTAATTATTTTTCAGCAAAATTGTACTTGCATATGATTCTGTATTTGATAATTTCTGCATTCTGTTGGATCATCTTTCTTTGGAATATGTATCTCTTCCAGTTGGTTATCTTCCAAATTTCTTGGTATAGACGAGTGAGCACCTGCAGTGCTTCATCCATTTGTTGAAACACCTCAATTGGTGTTCCGCCAATTCCTGGAGCCTTGTTTTTTGCCAGTGACTTCAGTGCAGCTCAGACTTCTTCCTTCAGTACCGTCAATTCTTGATCATATACTACCTCCTAAAATGGTTGAATGTCAATCCTTTTTGGTAAAATGGCTGTATATTCCTTCCATCTTCTTTTGATGTGTCCTGAGTAGTTCAATATTTTGCCCATAAAATTCTTCAAAATTTCAACTCAAGGCTTGAACTCTTTCTTCAGGTCTTTCAGCTTGAAGAACGCTGAGCGTGTTCCTCCCTTTTGGTTTTCTAACTCCAGGTCTTTGCACATTTCATTAAGTACTTTACTTTGTTCTCTCAAGCTGCCCTTTGTAATCTTTTGTTCAGCTCTTTTAGTTCATGATTTGTTCCATTCACTTTAGCTGCTCTATGTTCAAGAGCAAGTTTCAGAGTCCATTCGGACATCCATTTTTGTCTTTTCTTTCTTTTTAATGACCTTTTGTTTTCTTCACGTATAATGTCCTTGATGTCATTCCACAACTCATCTGGTCTTCAGTCATTAGTGTTCAATAGTTCAAATCTATTCCTGAGATGGTCTCCAAATTCAAGTGGGATATACTCAAGGTTGTATTTTGGTTCTCTAAGTTTCTTCAGCTTCAATTTGAACTTGCATATGAACAATTGATGGTCTGTTCCAAAGTCAGCCCAGTCTAGACTATCTGATGTTATTGAGCTTTTCCATTGTCTCTTTCAACAGATGTAGTCAATTTGATTCCTATGTTTTCCACCTGGTAAGGTCCATGTGATAGTTGCTGTTTGTTCTGTTGAAAAAAGGTATCCGCAATGAATAAGTCGTTGGTCTTGCAAAATTCTAATAGTCTAACTAACTGGAAATAATGATGTCTAGCAGGCCGTTGGAAGTGAATAGCTAGAGCTTTAGAACAAAGTCAGGAAGCTGATTTCTACAATCGGGAGCCATTTGCATGAAGCAGTAACCTTGGATAGTGAGATAGAATAAAACAAATTGTGAGTAGGGGTGGGATTGTCTTAGGAAATAAATTTGGGGAATTATGAGGAGCCAGCAAAGAGGATAAAGACAAAATTGACATTCAGAGATAGTCAAAGAATCAAGTTAACATTGAAGAAATCAGAAGAGGGAATTTTTTTCATTAAAACTAGTGTGATCAACTTTGTCAAATGCCACAGAGATTTTGGAGATAGACCATTTCCAAAATTACTCAGTATTGTGAATCTTGGGAATAGAGACTATATTACTCCTAATAAGAGCTGCCAACATTAATTAATTTTCAAACTAATAATTATATTTTAATTTGCTTTTCAAATTTAAGAAAGGGATATTACACATATAAATGATGAGTACAAATGTCTTTAAACTTGTGTTAGTTGAGTTTCTCCCTAACCAGGCAAATATTCACAGATATCCCAAAGAAAGTGCCTCCATTTGTCATCACGATTATGCTCCTTTTCTAACCAACTTTTCCAAGTCGGTGTGTTACAGATTGAATCGTGTCCTCAAAAAAAAAAAAAAATTGTGTTGAACTCCTAACCCTTGTAGCTGTAAATATAACCCTGCTTGGAAATAGGGCTGGGGAGTGCCCTGTTAATGAGGTCATATCAGTGTAATGTATGTACCTAATCACTCCTGAGTTATAAGAAGACTAGAATAGACACAGAGATACACAGGGGAAAAACAGACGCCAAGGAATACCAAGAAATGCAAAGAAAAGCCAAGACAGCAGAAACTAGGAAAGAGGTTCACAGAAGGAATCTACATAGCCAAGACCCTGAAAGCTGGAGATCACAGCTCTCAAGAACTGTGAGAAAATAAATTTCTGTTCTTTAAAACCACCCACTTGTCATATTTCTGTTACGGCAGAACTAGGGAACTAAGACAAGATGTCACTGGTCTCAGGATAGAAATGTTCCTCTCCCAACTCAATGTGTGCTAAAATTCTGCCCCTTTCTTCAGCTTCCGGCACTCAATAGCACATAACATTTGGAGATAAGGCTGCACGTTGAAGTTATAACCACAGTTGCTAAAGTTCTGAGGCTCATTGCACTGAAAATTTAAATCAACTGGAAAATAAAATAAATATCCACAAGAATGTATGTCTAGGATCATGACATTTGGTTGAGGAGCTGTTTAGGGAAAAGCACCCCTTAAAATAACAGCATATAATCAACCTCTAATTTAACCTACCCTAAAATTGACATTGATAGATAACATGTTTGAGATTATTCCATGAATTTTTTAAAACCAGAGTGTCTTAGTTATCTAGTACTGCTATAACAGAAACATCACAAGTGGGTGGCTTTAACAAACAGATATTAATTTTCTCACAGTTTAGAAGGCTAGAAGTCTAAATTCAGGGTGCTGGCTCTAGAGGAAGGCTTTCTCTGTGTCAGCTCTGAAGAAAGGTCTTTGTCTCTTTGAGCTTCTGCTCCTGGGCCATCTTCATGTGGCTTGGCATCTCTCTTCCTCCATCTCAGCTTCTTTTACTTGCTTGTTTAATCTCTTTTATGTCTCAAAAGAGATTGACTTAAGACACACCCTACACTAATCCTGTTCCTTAACATAACAAAGACAACCCATTCCCAAATGAGATTATAACCACAGGCATAGAGGTTAGGATTTACAACACATATTTTGGGGGGAACACAATTCAATCCATAACATTTCACTCTCTGGCCCCCCAAAATTCATGTCTTTCCCACATGCAAGACACATTTACCCCATCGCGTCATCTCAAGTCTTAAATCGAAAAGTCTTAAGTCCAAAATCTCATCTTCTGAATCATCTAAATCAAATATGGATGAGACTTTAGATGTATTCCATCCTGGGACAAAATTGCTCTTCATCTGTGAGCTGTGAAATCTAGATTACAGGTTATCTGTTTCCAAAGTACAGTAGTAGAACAAGCACAAGGTAGACATTTCCATTACAAACTGGAGAAATTGGAGGGGAAGAAGGGATAACAGGCCCTAAGTAAGCCCAAAACCCAGCAGAACAATTTACATTAGCTCTCAAGGCTTGAAAATAATCCTTTCTCTGAGACCATCTAAGCAATGTCCCTGTTCTCCAGACTCTGGATGTTGGCCATACTCTCTGTATTCTGGGTGAAGGCCCTTCAGCCCTGGGCTTCGGCTTCATCTTCCAGACCCACTAGGCCGGCAACTCTGCTCCCTTGGCTTTGAGTGGCCCCATTCTCCTTGTCCATCTAAGTGGCGACCCCACCCCTTCAGCCCTGGCAGGCCCCGTTTTTCTGTCCCTTGGGCATGGCAGCCCTACCCTCTGAGGTTTGAGTGGCGGCCCCATCCCCCTGGAACACCTTAACAGCAGTCTCACACTCCAGAACCCAATTGGCAAAGATCAAACTCTTTGAAACCTAGGAGGCTGTGACACCACCCTTTGAAACTGAGAAGATCCTGCTTCCTGTACTCCTTGCAACAGCTCTGCTGACCTCTGAGCTGCTCCAGGAATAGTCCTTTTCTTTTTTTTTGGAGGACAGCTGGTGTAGTTCCTTTGGCCTGTTTCCTGCCTGTAGAATTCCAAGAGGAAGACAGTTTTCTTTCCTTTCACTCTGTTTCTGATCCCTTCAGAAGTAGCCTGAGTCTACGAAAGTTATGTCACTTTAAATCCAATTATTCATATAGTTGGTTACCTTCTTCTGGGCTTTTCAGGAAGTGTTAATGTTAAAAAAAAAAATTGCTGCAACAAAACATGCAGTGTGTACCTTGAGGCAATAAAGAACTTTATAACAATCAGATTGCTCCAAGAATCACTGCGTTTAGAAAGATATCTTAGGTCCTTATAAGTCAAACCATGGTCTTCAGATCAGCAGCACCTAGGAGTTTGTTAAAAATGCAGAATCTCAGGTCCCAATATTTTGTCTGTGTTTTCCAATATCCCCAGATAACTTGTATACACATTGAAGTTTAAAAAGCACTGTTTGAATGATTTTGGAAATGCTTTCTAATCTCAAAAGTGTATGAGCTAAGATATATGCGTTTAAATGAAATCAAGTGTGATATACACTAGGGTATCTTACTCAAAGTAATTCTGATGAAAATATTTCCATAAAGTGAAGAATCTTTTTTCAAACAAATTACTTCCAAATTTATCTTAGCTGTCAATAGGGAATTTTTTTATATTTGGACTTTATATTGCATATGAAGGCCAGTCTAAGAATTATAGAAGCAGAAGTATAAAGAAATAAAATTCTCTCAAAATTAAATATTGGACAAGCAATATATAAATTGCCCTTTTCAAAAATACACTGGATCTACAGTTTATTAGTTCAAAGCTGATTTGTATGAAATTTATTTTAAGTCAGTGAGAAGTTAGGTGAAACTACCCTTGCACTATTTATGGACAAGGAAGACTCTAAGTAAATTAATTCAAATGAAATCTTTCTTTTCTAAAAGAAAAATACTGTTTCACAAATTTACAAGTCTGTACTTATTCCAATTAATTGCTATATAAGCAAGGGCAAGTATTGTTATGTTTGTACCCTTGACTAATTGCAAAGAATTCTTACCTAATAATTAAAGTTTAACTTAACAAAGGCAACATTTGGTTTACTTAGTTTGCCTGGCAGGTCACATAAAAATAATAAAACTGTTTTTTAAATTTCCTAAAGTAGCCTTTTCATGAATTCAGACAAGCCCAAATTAGGCTTAATTACTGGTTTAGTAATTAAAATTTTTTAGTAATTAAAATTTTACTCATTTAATATCTGGATCTTTTCTTTCCATAAGATCCTTTGAAAATGTTTAAGGACAATGTTATCATTCCTATTTTATGAATGTCTTAAAATCGAAACTAAATGCACGGTAGGATATTTCAAGCAAAACTAAATCAACTTCCTGCATATAAGACCTGCATACAAAATTCAACGTTTTGTTTTGTAAAGCAAAAATCCTTATAAGCCTAAACATACAGTTTTGTTACTTTTTAAATACACAACTGTCATGTAGGTGTCCTCTGGTCATTTTTAGTGACTGTTTTCTACCTGCAATGACAGGCTTCAGTGCATATTTGGAGGATTTTACATAAAACAAAAATGCGCACACAAAATAGAAAACAAATTTAGTGGTGTGATGCAGATCCTTTCTGCGCATTGCAAAGAAAGTGCCGTGTTACATATGCCTGAAACTTCCCCAACTACCTCATTCCAACCCACTCTTTAAAAAAGACATAATTTAGAAAATGTATGTCTTTTTATGTGTTATCTCTGGTGGAAGGTCCCTCGGTGGCTCAAATGGTTTGTATTCATCTACTAAAGGTTGGCAATTTGAATCACCCAGAGGCGCCATTGAAAGAAGGCCTGGCAATAGGTTTCCATAAAGATTACAGCCAAGAAAACCTTCTGGAATTCGGTTCTACTCTGTAACACGTGGGGTCACCATGAGTCGGAATCAACTTGACGGCAACAGATTGATCACTGGTGGGCCACCGTAAAAACTGAATTTTGTAATTTCTGCTGACCTGTGCTGTTTTATCATTTATCAAATCTGTAACCCTAGCAAATGTAATCCCACCTGACCTTTTAGGCTGCTTCTGAACTTTAAAGCTTTCAAACAACATGGCACACAACTTTAGTAGTGCCTATAGCATGTGCTTTTATTCCATTTAAGTCTTGGACTTCTATATGTATTTCATATTTTTAAAATATTTCTTTACATAGAAGTCCTAAGTTATTAATAACAAACAGCCACTGGCATTTTGCTTGTGCCTGTCACATATCTAATATAGAGTGTGTTGTTGTTGTTGTTGTTGTTAGGTGCTGTTGAGTTGGTTCTGACTCATAATGACCCTAAGTACAATGGAACAAAACACTGTCCAGTCCTTCACCATCCTCTCAATCTTTGTTAGAGTATTTATTTATTGGCCTTATGTAATATTGGCTTTCTAAGTTATTAAAATAAAGTTATGACCAGAATCACCCACTTAAAAGAATTAAAGAATAAATTACTCATTTTTATAAATGGGTTACTTCTAATAATCTAAATGAGAATGAAAGCAAAATAAATATTTTGGGGCCTTCTTGGGGTGCTAAGCAGGGTTGAGCACTGGGTTAATAATGAAGAAAGTTTAAAAAACAGGGCATATATATGTATATATAGTTTAATAGTTGTCTCTTAGGACACTATTTTATGAAGATCCTAAGGAAAAAAAAAATTTTTTTTTCCTTCTGACTGCTTGTGCTGTGTAAATATTACCTCAGATAAATTCATATTTTGGTTAAATGAGTCTGCATAAACATAAGCCTGTTTTCTGTTGGTTTCCTTAGTTTTTCTGCATCAGTTCAGAATTCAAACCACGATTCCCCCAAAACACTCTATAAAATAGCATTCATGACTTCATACGGTGAGGATGATATTTTCCTTTATAAATGCCACATAAAATCTGTGGTAAATTTTTAAGCAGAAAAATTGTGAAAATCCCAGTGTAACCACAAATTGTCCTCCAACCCCAGTCCAATAAATTCTAACTTTAGGTTTTATTATCTGACAGAAATTCTTTACAGCCCTGGGGTGGGGGGAAATTAACCGTTTGTTTCTTACACACTTAACTGTGTGACTTTCCCTTTTCCAGTTGAGAATGCATTACTAAGCACAAACATTATAATTCATATCTGTGTAAAGAAAATTTAAGGAGGGTGTTTTTTCCAAAAATAATACCCAGGGAACTTAAAAGAGAATTTTATCATACAGAAGGAAAAGAAACAAATGAAATCAATTTTTAAAAATACATGGAGTTTCCAAAAATATACTGGAGCTGAAGACATGTAAACTATGAAAGAACAATAATAAATATCTTTTTAAATTGACTTCAAATGCTTTAGCCATGAACATGAGTTTATTATTCAAGCCTAGGATGTTAAAGCTTGACTAATATATGTTTTTGTGTTAGATGATAAGTTTAAGTTTTTCATTTGGTTAGTTATCAAGATTAGCAATGGGTAAGAAAAATGTGGTACCATATTTTACACATATAACATGCACCATCTACATTTGCTTGCCAACCACACTAACCCCACCACCACAAGGTATTTTTGTAACTGCACTATGATAATTTTTTTAACAGCAACACTTAAAAAAAATTGGCATAGCAGCGCTTATGAAAATACCCCGCAGCAGGGGGAGGGCATGGTTGGCAAACAAACATAGAAGGTACACGCTATTTGTGTAAAAGTACAGTAATTCATTTAAGTTGTTTACAAAAAAATACTACATTTAACATCATATTAAAGTATACTCACACTCAGAAATTAACTAAAGACAGGAATACCCTGTTGTTGTTACATATGATATCATTTAGCAGAAATGATCAGTGGAAAATTTTCTGTGTGAAAAAAGATAAATGGAACAGCTAATATCACAGCTGTTATTAAGTTAAGATGGGTAGTAGCCCCTTTGTCTGACTGAGTTACACGCAGAATTACATTCATTAAAGTAGGATCGGTCTCTCTGTTGCATATAAAATCAAATTTTAATTTCTACCTTGTTAACTGAGATGAATTACTATGCTGGTATACCATGATATCACTTGCCCTCATGTCACAGGCTTCCAGGCCTTTCCAATCGACATGTTCAATGTTATCTTTCACCTTTTATTTTTGCGATTATTTTGGATGAAGATTTGGGCAGGTAGAAATATTTTAGTGCACACACAATACTTTCTATCCACGTCTGAGAGGCTGAGTATGTGGTTTTCAGGTTCCCAAGATATCTAGAAAAATTAATACAAATTAAATTAACATCCTGCTCAGTAGACTGTTAGAAGCTCATTCTTACTGCTGTGTCCTAGATATAACATCTCATATTCCAGACTGTGAGGATAGGAAACCCAAGGAAGCAAAACATTGTGTTCAGCAGTGAAAGGAAGAAAATTTGCCACACGGCAGGGATTTTCCCATTGACCAGTTAAAATAAGAAGCCCATATTCTCTTTTTTAAACTGGAGGATGGTCACAACAAAGGATTTTTAGAGTAGGAGATAAAATAGAGACTCACTGATGAGCATCTTCGAGGCTTCTCAGGGACATTAAATGTCCCCTAACAAAGACCAGACGGAAGACACACACTGATACGCTTTATGTTCTTTGGAATATTGGGACATGTTAGGGAGGAACTAGCAATTTTGTTCTCTGAGATCACAGCAAAAAACTACATATTCAACAATTTCAAACCCACTTCAGAAAAGAAAAAGAAAGCATACCAAATGCATAGCCCATTAGAGCTAACATTTCCTTTCTTTTATATCTACCACATGACCCCAATGTTAAAAATCAAGTATAAAAATATGGATTATGTTTTGACTTATGGTTTTGGGTTGGTCAGAGCTCATGATCTCAGTCTAAACCTTGAATTTGCTATTGAGCTGTGGGCTTATTTGGCTTTTTAAGTACAATTTGTTTTTTTCTTTATTCATACATTATTAAAAAAAAAAGAATATTAAAGACAACTAACGCACATGAGGAAATACTCTGAGATTGAGTGTTCTCTTTGGCTCTGATGATTAAAATGTTAATAAAATGGTAAAGCAGCACTTTTAAGAAGATGAGGCAATAAACATGAAGGAGGAAGAAGGTAGAAAAATAGAGCAAGCCTCACCACCGACATCGAATACTGAATACCCAGCACCAAGACTAAAGATTTCACTCACTGCAGGTGTGTTACAGTCCATACCCTGAATAAACACCAATTACCTGTCTTATCCCAACTTCAGCCAAAAGATAAATTAGATGCTGCTTTGTGGATACTTCTTTTAAAAGATTATTTCCCTGAATCAGCTAACTCCATGTAGTTAGAAAGTCTGTCCTCAAGAGTTATCCTCACCTGTTAAAGGTGAGGGGCTATTGACAACACGGGTCATATGGATAAATTCAGCAACCATAAAGATGCTCCACTGTGCCTAATGTCTAACGTTACAATTTAATTATCGTTTAGTTTTATTAAATAAATAATTTTCTATGCAAGTGGTTATATATTCCGTTTCATTTCCCCCAATATAGGTGACTTGATACTGAAAGAATTGAAACCAATAAAATCTGGGGAAGGGAAATCTAAATTGTAACCATCCTTTTACTAGTTCCAGGAGCCCTGGTAGTGCAATGATTAAGAGGTCAGCTGCTAACCAAAAGGTCAGCAGTTGGAATCTACCAGCCACTCCTTGGAAACCCTATGGGAGCAGTTCTACTCTGTCCTACAGGATCTCTATGAGTCAGAATCAAGTCAACAGCAACTGGTTTTTTACTAGTTCCATGTTCACGCTTGGCAAAATTAAGCCCATTCTCCCACTTCCATCTACAAGAAAATAATCTAGAGTTTGCAGGTACTAGTGACTTAATATAGCATGTATTCTCTTTGGGCATTTGCATTTTAAAAGAAAAATTAAAGACAAAAAGCCTAATGGAAAGTAATAAAGGTCTAATAATAAAATTCTCTCTCCTATATTCTTTTACAAGAGTGACAGGAAATTATTTGCTGCTCCTGAGAAACTGATATAATTTCTCTCTGTGGATGATGAAAATAATTTGATTGACTGCCGTGAAATATAGAGCCAAATTTGCAGGCCGTCTTTATTAACTTTCTCAGATCCTAGACCCTCTACTTATCCAATTCCTGAACTATTATAATTTATATTTTCTGTGATCCTAAATTTTTATAAGCTGATTCGTTTTGCGGGAATGAAGCTACACGCATAATGCGTAATGCTACATGCATAATACCTGTCCTGCCTAGGTCTCCCAAGATTTGGTCTTCACCACCTTGACCACCTTCCCACAAACAGTTTGGAAGTTTTCTCTGTTCAGTTTTTCTCCTCCCATACTTAAGCTCCCATATGTACAATACGGGAAGCAGTGGTGTTTCAATGGTAGAATTTTCACCATCCATCAGGGAGACCCAGGTTTGATTCCTGGTCAATGCACCTCACCAGAAGCCACACTCAGCTGTCAGTGGGAGCTTGTAGTAGGACAAAGACAGAGTAGGAAAGAAGGCCTGATAATCCACTTCCAAAAAATCAGCCAATGAAAATCCTATGGATTGCAACAGTCCAATTCCATTGTGCATGGGGTTGCCATGAATCCAGGGCCAACTCAACGACAGCTAACAACAAACAACAGTGTACAATATAGTCCTTCTCCCACTTGAAGAAAAATTAGTTCAGAGTGCTCGTAATACAGTTCTGAGATAACACAGTTTGTGATCTGTTCCTCTGTCTTCCTTAGAGTCCGCCGGTAGAGTTAGACTTCCAGGACGCCTACCACAGGTGACCTCACGCCTTTCCTCAGCCCTTGCCTCACTCTGACTCAGGTGCCCCCACCTCACCAAACTTTGCCAATCCCACACCAAAACTTCTTTGGAATTTCTCACATCAATAATAAAATAGCTTCATAGTAAAATCTGAAGTGTGTTTATGTCATTAGTGTGTCTCTTGGTGTAACCTTGACATCAAACCAAGCCAAATTTCTCTTCACATACATTTGGGTAGGGTTTTCTATGTTACATGGGATTTACACTCCACCTCATTCTCGGGCTGAAGAATACAACTGAATTTGCTGCAATACAGGCACACGTTTCTCAAAAAAAAGTATAGAATCCATACTTAAGTTTTTATCTTAAAAATTTCAGAGAAAACATTCCTGGGAATACTTCCAGTTTCATTTTGTTGTCAAATGAAAAAAAAAAATTTTTTCATATTAAATATAGAGCACTAATTAGTCTAAATATTCTTGATGGTGTTTCCACACTACAAACTAACTTCTGGAAACCCTAGTGGTGTAGTGGTTAAGTGCTACGGCTCCTAACCAAAGGTCAGCTGTTTGAATCCACCAGGCGCTCCTTGGAAACTCAATGGGGCAGTTCTGCTGTGTCCTATACAGCTGCTGTGAGTCGAAATCGACCGGACGGCAACAGGGTTTGGCTCTTTAACTTACAAACATCTCTCACTTTTTAGATAACACATATTTAATGTCCTAAATCTAAAGTAACCCCTTGCCAGCAGAGTCCATTTTGATTCGTAGAGACCCTACAGGACAGAGTAGAACTGCCTCATAGGGTTGCCAAGGCTGTAATCTTTATGGAAGCAGACTGCCCCATCTCTCTCCCACAGAACGACTGGTTTGTAACGCCGACCATTGGGTTAGCAGCCATGTGTTTAACCACTGCGCCACCAGGGCTTCCTAAAACTAAACTAAAATAGACAAACTGCTGGGTCATAATGTAGTTCAAGCACCACTGTTGCACCTTCCTAAATTTCTGGTCAATCCACCCTCAAGTTGTATAGTGCTTTCCTGTCAGCAGGAGTTACTGCTCTTCTAAACGCTGAATGTTTTCATTTTGTCCTTTGTATCATTTTAGCAAGTAATTAATGTGTTTAGATAATTTTCTGCATGATCCTAATTGTATCTCACTAGTTTTTCACTCCGTGGTATTTAACATTTATTGACTCTTTGTTTTTAGAAAGTATTTTTAAACAACGATAAGTTAGCTAGCTTGGAGCAGGAAGCATTTGGTTTGTTGTATATTTGTACAATGTGGAATAATAATTTCTCTAAACTTCTGTTATGGGAAGCATGCTTCTCCCCTCTGCCTCTAAATACATTCAAAATGGTTGAAGGCATCTTATTCCCTTGTTTAAAATTTCAGGAAACAATGGTTTAGCACCATTATTTAGCAGACAATAGTTATGGAGAGACTTGTTGCAATAAATCCACTCAAATGAGCTCACAAAGGAAAGGGTTATCTAGGTTAACATTGTAAAAACTTTACGGCCCTGAATTGTTTCCTGAATGTTCCACTGTTAATTATTTAAGCAACATATCTCAGTAAAAATAGAGTCATACAGATGCCACTTTACATTTGTTCAGTTTATCAACTTACTAAACAGAAGGCAGTAGAATAATAAAACGTGTCATTTTCCCCAATATTCCAATAAAATTGTTTAGAAACTCATTTATGTAAATGTAAATTCACTCACTTGATTATACAGCCTAGTTACCATTATTTTGAAAATTCACCAGAATAAAAGGATTTTTTCTATTTTTTTAACGATAGCCAAGAGGGGGAGCCTTGGTAGCACAGTGGTTAAGAGCTGCACTGGTAACTGAAAGCTCAGTGGTTCAAACCCACCAGCTGCTCCATGGGAGAAACATGTGTTAATTTTCTTCTGTAAAGATTTACAACCTTAGAAACCCTATGGGGAAGTTCTATTCTGTCCTATAGGGTCACTGTGAGTCCAGATTTACTCAGTGGCGACTGGTTTGGTTTCTTTGGCTTAACCACAGCCAAAAAGATTTTTAAAAATATTGTGAAATTTGGCCTGGGTATTAAGACAGTATTCTAAACTATTATAAACTAAGGAAAAATAACCAGATCTATGGGGGAAAAAGTTGTCAAGGATTTCATTTCACTTGGATCCACAATCAACAGCCATGAAAGCAGCAGTTAGGAAATCAAAAGAGGTATTGCATTGGGCAAATCCACTGCAAAAGACCTGTTTAAAGTGTTGAAAAGCAAAGATATAACCTTGAAGACTAAGTTGCACCTGACCCAAGCCATCGTGTTTTCAATCACTTCTTATGCATGTGAAAGCTGGACGATGAATTAGGAAGACAGAAGAAGAGTTGATGCCTTTGAATTGTAGTGTTGGAGAAGAATATTGAATGTACCATGGACAGCCAAAAGAACGAACAAGTCTGTCTTGGAAGAAGTAAAACCAGAATGCTCCTTGGAAGCAAGGATGGCGAGACTACGTCTCATATACTTCAGACATGTCAGGGGGTCTCAATTCCTGGAGAAGGACATCATGGTTGGTAAAGTAAGTAGAGGGTCAGTGAAAAAGAGGAAGACCCTCAATGAGATGGATTGACACAGTGGCTGCAACAGCGGGCTTAAGCATAACAATGATTGTGAGGATGGCACAGGACCGGGCAGTATTTCGTTCTGTTGTATGGAAGGTCGCTATGCAATGAGTCAGAACCAACTCAGCAGTGTCTAACAACAACAACAACATGGGGGAAAAATCCATTTTCATGGAAAGCTTTCAATTCAGCCAAAAAAAATTGTTATTTTTAAAACAACCTATAACTAAGCAGTTACTTATCAACTGATCCCCAGCTGTTTAAGGTTAATTGGGATAGTATTTGAGATTTTTTAAGTTAATTTCAGTTTAGAGCTGACATTTTTTAAATTATTAAAATGATCATTGTTATTAGTCAATATAATCAAAATCGTGAAACCGAGTTCTCTAAGTCAACAAGCTGCTGAAGCTAACAGTAACACTGGATTGGAGGTGGGGAAGCGAGGGTTGTGTTTTTAATTGAAACCACTGCGCTCTGAATACAAACCAAATCATTTCTACAAAATCAAATCTAATGTCTGAGTCTGTGTAGACCAAGCATCAACTTAAAGTGCAACTCTTTGACCTTTTAATTCAAAATGCTTAAATCATCTTTTTTGTTCATTTTTTGCATTTTAGCTGAATTTGTGTGCAATACATTGTTGTTCCAGCTGAAAAATCTCCTGTGTGGAAGAGGGGTGGGCTGCCCTGTGAGAGCAGGCGAACACTGTGGAATTCAGCACAGTGCATTTGGTAACACAAGGAAAGCATGGATAATATTTAGAGATCTAGCACACCTTAGTGGAAGCACTTATAACTACAAGTGTTTTTGAAGATATTTACATTTTAAATTCCATTGTTTTAGTGAAATTCCTTTTCACTTAAAAAGAGAGGCTTTTTTCAGGCTGATTTTTTTTTTTTTTTCCTTAACCGTATGGGTTACCTCCCCAAACATCCCACAGTTAAGAAGATGCATTTCATCATAGATTTCTAAAGGTAGAAATCATGATTTCTTTCAGTATGTATATAATTATCTATACAACCTCCCTGAAGCCATCAAATTAAGGGCAGTGCCATTTTCTTTGCTATCACAGTCAAGTGTACAGTGTTAGATTTACCTTGTTAAATTATTGCTGTGCATTTAACTTGCAAAAGCCTGTTAGATCAGTACTTGAGGTGCTTCAAAGACTTTTGGTTTCACCCAGGTTGTACATGTTGTACCATTAAGTACTGACCTCCCTTATTCTGTACTATTACAGTGGGGCCCTGGTGGGTGCAGTAGTTAAGCATTTGGCTGCTAACCACAAGGTCGGCAGTTCGAATCCACCAGCTGCTCCTTGGAAACTCTACAGGGCAGTTCTGTTCTGTCCTATAGGGTCACTGTGAGTCAGAATTGACTCCACAGCAACAGGTTTGGTTTGGTTTTATTAAAGTACCATCAAGAAAAAGGTTATGAAAAAGACCTCATAAATATATATTCCACTACAAAAATAATCTCAAAAGCTTTCAGTTTTATCAGGAGGTCTTCCATCTTCCTCCACCTCAGAGTTGAGATTAATAAGAAATCCAAAAAAATCAAAACATTCATTCTAAAACACGAAGAAAATTTGTTCTGTCCACGTGTACCTCAGTATGTAGATAAAGTTCTAAAAACAAAAATATAATATTTATGAATCCATAGATAAAATTCATTTGGTTATTATCTAGGAACTTCAACTATCTGCCACATGGCTGAAACTGAGAAGGAAGTAAACATCACTTCTAAACAATCAAAACTATGTATTGTAGAGCAGGGAACTTCTAAACTAGTGGAGTAAGAAGTTCACCAAACACTCTCCTTCCAAAGCAATGGTAATGCTAAAGAGAATTGTCAAAAACAACTATTTCAGGACTTTGGAAATTGACTAAGGCCACACAACAAATTGCAAGGCATTTATTCATGAAAAACTTCTAAACCTCCAGGAAGAACCGTGGAAGCCTGTGTCATTTTTGTCTGGGGCTACTCCCATCTCATATGACACACAGAGGGAGAAGATACCAATTACAAAAATTAGGAATGAAAAAGAGGCTGTCACTGCTGAAAAACCAGTTGCCAGTTGCCATCTGAGTTGATTTCAACTCATAGAGACCCCGTGTGTGTCAGAGTAGAACTGTGCTTCATAAAGTTTTCAAAGAAATGAATTTTTAGAGGTAGATCACCAGGCCTTTCTTCCAAGGTGCTTCTGGGTGAGCCCTTAACCATTTGTACCACTCAGGGACTCCTATCACTGCTGACCCTACATAAATTTAAAGGATTATAAGAAAATGCTACAAAAAATGTTTATGCTAAGAAATTAGACAGCTTAGATGAAGCAGAAAAATTCCTAGAAAGCCACAAGCTGGAAAAGAAATAGAAAAAACTGACTGAAAAAGAAATAGAAAATCTGAATAGTCCTACATATTGGCTTCATATTGTTTTTATAATAAATTATCACAAACAGTGGTTTAAAACACCACAAATTTATTATCTTACTATTCTGGAGGTAAGAAGTAAAATAGGTCTCACTGGACTGAAATCAGTGTGTTAGCAGTTCTAGGAAATAATGAATTTCTTTACCTTTTCTACCAACTAGAGACCATTCAAAACCTTTGGCTTCTGTTCCCATTCCTCCATCTTCAAAGCTAAAAAGATCCGGCAAAGTCCTTCTCACACTGCCGTCTTTCTGGTTCTCTCTCTTCTATCTTTCCCTTTCACTTCTAAGGATTCTTGCGATTATGTTGGGCCCATCTGGATAATCTAGGATAAGCTCATCATTACAAGGTCATCTGATCAGCAACGGTAATTCCATCTGCAACCTTAATTTGCCTTTGTCACCTAACCTAATGTATTCACAGGTTCTAGGGATTAAGACATGGACCTCTTTGGAGAGCCATTAATCTGCCTACCACAACCTGCAACAAGTTAAGAAATCAAATTACTAATTTAATCTTCTTTAGAGGAAAGTCCAAGCACAGGCAGTGTCTCATTAATTCTATCATATATTTGAAGAAAAAAATTATAACAATCATTCACAAACTCTTCCAGATAATAGAGAAGGAGAGAACATTTCATAGGTGATTTCATGAGGCCAGAATTACTCTAATACTAAAGCCAGGCAAAACATCACAAGGCAAAAAAAGAAAAACTCCAGACCAATGACCCTCATGAACATAAATACAAAAATCCTCAGAAAAAATATCAGGAAGCCAAATCTAATTGGGATTTAAACCAAGCAAGATTAGTTTAACATCCAAAAATCAATTATTGAAATACACCAAAGTCAAGCATCCATTTATGATAAAAAAAAAAAAACTGTCAAGAAATTAGGAATAAAAGCGAGCTTCCTGAACATACTAAATATGTGAAAAACCTTCAACTAAGGTCATACTTAATGGTGAAAGATGGAATGCTTCCCCTCTAACACAGATAACAAGGCAAGGATTTCCATTCTTGACACTTCTATTTAATATTGTACTGGCAGTTCTAGCCAACAAAATAAGGGAAAGAAAGAGAGAGAGAGACAGGGAGGAAGGGAGAGAGATAGAGGTGAGGGAAGAAGGAAGTGGGAGGGAGGCAGGGAGGATGGGATGGAGGGAGGAAAAAGAACTAAGCCTTCAGTGTTAGAAAAATAAAAGAAAACCATCTTTATTTGCTGATAACATGATCCTCTGTCTAGAAAATCCTACTAGAACTAATAATCAAGTTCAAAAAGGTTACAGAATACACAACCAATATCCAAAAGTGTGTTGTATCCCCTGTATACTAACAATGAGCAATCCAAAAGTGAAATTCAAAAAGCAATTCCATTAACAATAGCATTTAAAAGAATAAAATAACTAGAAGTAATTTTAACAAAAAAAGTGCAAGACTTGTAGAATGAAAATTACAAAACAGTGCAAAGAAAAATTAAATAAACTCTATATACATAAAAGGACATCCTAATGTTCATGGATCAGAAGACAATATTATTAACATGCCAATACTCTCCAAATTAATCTACAGATTCAACCAAACCCTATAAAAATCAGAGCAGGATTTTTTTTGCAGAAATTGAAACACTGGTCCTAAAATTCATAAGGAAATGCAAGGATCAAAGAAATTTAGCCAAAAATATTCAAAAAAAATTTTTTTTACAGAAAAGCAATATGAGAGGACTTATACTTACTAATTTCAACACTTACTATAAAACTACAACAATTAAGACAAAATTAAAAGATAAGTCACAAACTGGGAGATAATATCTGCAAGTAATATATCTGATACAGGGCTTGTATCCAGAATATATAAACACATTTCAATAAGAAGAAAACAAACAATACAGTTAAAAAATGGCAATGGATTTGAGCAGACACCTCACCAAAGAAGATGCATGGATAGCAAAGAAGCACATGAGAAGATGCTTAACATCCTTAATCATTAGAGAAATACAGATCAAAACTGTAATGAGATTCTACTTTATACTCACTAAAATGGCTATAATCGAAAACACAGACAATAATAGGTGTTGACAAGGATGTGGAGGAATCGGTACCCTCACACTTGGTTTCTGGAAATATAAAATGCCACAGCCATTTTTAAAACATTTTGGCAATTTCTTTAAAAAGCTAAACATACGCTTACCATACAGTGCAATCCAGCAACTTTACTTCTAGAAATTTACCAGCAAAAAGGAAAATATATATCCACACAAAGATTTTGTATGTGAATGTTCATAGCAACACTATTCATAGTGGGTAAAAACTGGAAAGAAACTAAATGCCCGTTAGGAGGTGAATGTATAAACAAAATGGAATACTGTTTGTTAATAAAAGGAACAAAATATTGGTACATGCTATAATAAAAATGAACTTCAAAAAACAAACCATTATGCAAAGTGATAAAAGCCAGACACAAATTTACAATCCCCTTTATATGTAATGGAAACCCTGATGGTGTAGTGGTTAAGAGCTACGGTTGCTAACCAAAAGGTTGGCAGTTTGATTCCACGAGGCACTCCTTGGAAACCCTATGGAGGCAGTTCTACTCTGTCCTACAGGACTGCTATGAGTCTAAATCAACTCGACGGCAACAGGTTTGGTTTTGATTTATATGTAATGTGCAGAAAAGGCAAATCTGTAGAGGCAAAAGTAGATCATTGGTTGCCTGGGCCTGGGAGCAAGGGTGAGGCTTGGTTAAAAAAGGGACCCATGGATCTTTTTGAGAAAATAGAAATGTTGCAAAACTTGATTGTGGTTGTCTCAGAACTATAAATTTACTAAAAAGTCATTGAATTTTACACTTAAAATGGATAAATTCCATGTTTTATAAATTAAACTTCAAAAAAGGCAATTTAAAAATTAAATACTAAAAAAATTCATGTGCTAACTAATAAATTTTACTCAAAGGAGAGTCCCCATGGACCCTTACATAAAGCCTGCTGACTCTTTCCCCAGTGTCCTAACAAATCCTCATTGCCACATATCACCTGACTGGGGAGCGGGGGTGGTGGGGGAGAAGTAGGACAATGATTACTACTCTATTTGGAAGCCCAGAGAAACAGAAGTGGCAAGTGATAGAAGAGGGAATAGAGAAACCGGCATGTGATCAGGCACCATAGTTTGTGACCATTTAGCTTAGAAGTGAACAATACTGCCCTCTTCAATTTGTGCTTGGTAGCATCCTTGCATCTGAGAACAGCATGATAATGAGATTTCATAAAGAACAAACCCAAATCCAAAAAAAATTAACTTAATTTTTTTAATGCAGATAAATATATTACTACTGTGCATTTATTTAACAGCCTTCTCACTTCTGAATTCTTTTTTAAAGATGGATAGAAGAGGTAAGGATTTGGATCCTAAATTAACTATATCACCTCACTACCTTCAATATTTCTTACTGAAACTCTTTGCTTTGCTCTCCCTCATGTGGAATATATTCTCAAATGCTCCCACTAATGGTGCTCAGAAGATTGTATAGCTATAATGTGGTACAATACAATTTAGAAAGGGTGAGAGAGACATCATCTTTTTTTAAGTGACAGAAAAAAAGATGTGAGGGACAAGTTAGGAAAGAGATTTGCAAGACCACAGAGAGGCTCCCAAGTAGATAAAATTCAGAAAAGAGTACTTACAGAAGTGATGGATACAAATAATGCTTTCCCTTCTACAGATCCATGATGACTTACCCTCCAGAAAACACTCCTGGAATCCAGGGCTATGAATACTTCAGCTTAAGGATTATCGGACTTGAAGACAATGGATATGAAGACTATGAATATGAAGACTGATTGGTGTTTTATTGTCATGGATTGAATTGTGTCCCCCAAAAATACGTGTCAACTTGGTTAGGCCATGATTCCCAGTATTGTGTGGCTATCCTCCATTTTGTGATTGTAATTTTATGTTAAAGAGGATTAGAGTGGGATTGTAACACCCTTACCCAGGTCACATCCCTGATCCAATGTAAAGGAAGTTTCCCTGGGGTGTGGCCTGCACCACACTTTATCTCTCAAGAGATAAAAAGGGAAGGGAATCCAGCAGAGAGGGGGGACCTCATACCACCAAGAAAGCAGCGCAGGAAGCAGAGCGCATCCTTTTCACCTGGGGTCCCTGTGTGGAGAAGCTCCTGGTTTGGGATAAGATTGATGAGAAGGCCAACAGAGAAAGCCTTCTCCTGGAGCTGTCACCCTGAATTTGGACTTTTAGCCTACTTTACTGTGAAGAAATAAATTTCTCTTTGCTAAAACCGCCCATTTGTGGTATTTCTGTTATAGCAGCACTAGATAACTAAGACATTTATTTTACTAAATATGTATTTAGCTCAAATTGAAATTTTTTTCATTGTCACCTTATAGTTGAAGATTTAAATGGGAGCACATGTTAAATTCATGTTTAAAAACATATCATTAACCAAAAATTTTTTTTTTTTTTTTTTTATAATAACTTTTATTAAGCTTCAAGTGAACGTTTACAAATCCAATCAGTCTGTCACATATAAGTTTACATACATCTCACTCCCTACTCCCACTTACTCTCCCCGTCTTGAGTCAGCCCTTTCAGTCTCTCCTTTCTTGACAATTTTGCCGGCTTCCCTCTCTCTCTATCCTCCCATCCCCCCTCCAGACAAGAGTTGCCAACACAATCTCAAGTGTACACCTGATATAATTAGCTCACTCTTCATCAGCGTCTCTCTCCCACCCGCTGACCAGTCCCTTTCATGTCTGATGAGTTGTCTTCAGGGATGGTTCCTGTCCCGTGTCAACAGAAGGTCTGGAGAGCATGACCGCCGGGATTCCTCCAGTCTCAGTCAGACCATTAAGTTTGGTCTTCTTATGAGAATTTGGGGTCTGCATCCCACTGCTCTCCTGCTCCCTCAGGGGTCCTCTGCTGAGCTCCCTGTCAGGGCAGTCATCGATTGTGGCCGGGCACCAACTAGTTCTTCTGGTCTCAGGATGATGTAGGTCTCTGGTTCATGTGGCCCTTTCTGTCTCTTGGGCTCTTAGTTGTCATGTGGGCTTGGTGTTCTTCATTTTCCTTTGCTCCAGGTGGGTTGAGACCTCATTAACCAAAAATTTTAATGGGGAATTTCTAATCCCTTTTGTAGCGTATTGTAAAAGCAGTAGCTACACAAAATTTTGTTTAAATTTATGGCAATGCTTCTCAATATCAGCACTATCTACATTTTGACCCAGATAATTCTTGTTGAGGGGGCTGTCCTGTGCACTGTAGGATGCGTAGCAGGATCCTTCTAGCCACTAGATAGATGCCACTAGCAACGCCCCACCTCAGTTGTGACAATCAAAAATATCCACAGATATGGCCAAATGTCCCTCAGGAGCAAAAATCACCCCAGGATGAGAATCACTAGACTAGAACTATCTAGCCTATTTTTTTCCAAGAGCACATGGAAGGTTATTGTTTTGGGTTTGAGTTTTGGTTTCCAATCATAATCTCGCTTCTCCCTCTTTTACTTTCTAAATGTTAAACCTGTCTTTTCTGGAACCTCTTTTTCTACTTGAACTGCTACATTCTGTACCTCTGTAATAAAATTTCTCTTTATTTACTCACTTTGAATGACAACCCCATCTCCCCAAAGATCATTACTTCTACAATTCTCTTAATATTGAGAAGTGAAACCAGCAAGCTCTTCACTCTTCTGTCTTATATTCATGCCTTTAATTCTCAACCTTTCTTGTTTATAACAAAACAAAAACTCTGCTTTCTTGAGGTTGATGCCATTTGGCTATAACACCAATTCCCTGTTCTCTTTATTGTCATTTATGACCTCATGTTCTCTTCCCTTGAGCACATGAATCCCAGGCTTTCTTTCCAGGTTGAGTTTTATGATCCATCCAATTCATCCAGCACAATAAAGCCAATGTGATCCATATAAACAAGTAGGTCTCTTCCCTTCATGGTCTGCCTCTTTCTTATGCCTTTACCTGGATACTATTTCTCTCGCTCTCTCGCTCTCTCGCTCTCTCTCACACACGCACACACACACGCACATACACACACACAAACCTGCTCAGCTTCAGCCATGAGCTGAAGTTCCCCAGTTCCCTAAATGCTCCATGTTCTTTCTCCCCTCTACACTTTTGCATGCACTGTTCCTCTCACTTGAATACTTCCTCCTCTCTCTTCTTCATCCAGCTAATTCCTATTTATCCTTTAGCTTTCAGGTTAGACCTCACTTCCTTAGTTTCTCAACCACCTACCACCCCAAATAATGTGTCCCTCATAAGTATTTTATAACCCCTAGTACTTTCCCACAAACTTGTAAGGGATTATTTACTTCTCTTTATCATCCACTGGAGCCCTGGTGATGCAGTAGTTAAGAGATATGGCAGCTAACCAAAACGTCGGTAGTTCAAATCCACCTGCCACTCCTTGGAAACCCTGTGGAGCAGTTCTACTCTGTCCTATAGGGTTGTTATGAGTCAGAATCAACTCGATAGCAAAGGGTTTGGTTTTGGTTATCATCTATTAAGGTATAAGCTGTAAGAAAGATGAAATGTTGCTCCCCACTATATTCTCAAAGATTAAAGAGAACCTATCACATAAAAACAAAAACAAACCTATTGCCCTTTAGTCGATTCTGACTCATAGAGACCCTATCACATAAAAAATTGGTGCTAAATATATACTTGTTGAATGAATGACATTATTTTATAATACAACCATCTGAATAATTTATGGCATGCTCATAATTAAATTGGGTTGATTGGAGGCCAACCATAAAAACTTTTGGTTAGATATATTTCTGTTCCAATCAATTCTGTCATCCCTCCAGTGTGCAGAAACATTTGAGAGCACTTTTTATTGGTGAAAACTCTCTGGCCATTTCTAACCTTTTTGTCCCAGAGTTTCTTATTATGACAGCATAGTAAGTGTGATTGTTAAGGTTGTGTATGAACTTAGCTGGGCCATGATTCTCATTAGTTCGGCAGTTGTGATGTAGTTTGGCAGCTATGTAATAATGTAATCACCTCCATGATGAGATTCACTGTGAACAGCCAATCAGTTGGAAGGGATTTTCTTTGGGGGGTGTGGCCTGTGTCCAACATGTGGTGCTGTTTTGCCCATCGCCAGGACTCATGGGTCTAGGAATCAAGGGGTGGAAATGGAAGTGGCACTACTCACTATTACTCCTAGTAACTCACTTTTTTGCTTCCTGTCTCCAAAACCTTAGGCTTTGCAGGTCTATAGGTCTTAGTTCCAAAGGGAGGAATGCTCCCACCAGGAGACACAACACTGATTCAATTGAACTGGAAGTTAAGAATGCCACCTGGCCACTTTGGGCTCTTCATGCCACTAAATCAACAGGCAAAAAAGGGAGTTACTGCATTGGCTGGTGTGGCTGATTTTGATTACCAAGAGGAAATCAGACTGCTATTACATCATGGAGATAAAGAAGAGTATGTCTGGAATGCAGGCAATCTCTTAAGGTGTCTCTTTGTACTACCATGCCCTGTGATTAAAGTCAATGGAAAATTACAGCAACCCAATTCTGACATGAGTACTAATGGCCTAGAGCCTTCAGGAATGAAGTTTTGGGTCACCCCACCAGGTAAAGAACCGAGACCAGCTGAGGTGCTTACTGAAGGCAAAAGGAATACAGAATGAGTGGTGGAAGAAGGTTGTTCTAAATATCAGCTACAACCACATGACCAACTACAGAAATGAGTACTGCAATCGCTATAAGTCTTTCTTCATCATACATGTGCATCGAATATTTTTGTTTCCTTCACTTATAAAACATAAGATGTAAACAGGGCTAGTGTATTTCCAGTTGTACGCATGTTAGTTGTATCAAGTTAGGTGTAAGTATGACTTTATAATTGCCTTTATTTAGAGGCTGTGTATGGTTTAGAGAGATGTTTATGGGTTTCAAGTTGACAAGGGGTAGACTGTGATGTTTAAGGCTGTGTGTCAGCTTCACTCAGCCATGAGTCTCAGTGGTTTGGCAGTTGTGATTTAGTTTGGCAGCTATGTAACAATGTAATCACCTACACGATGAGATCTGCTATGAGCAGCCAATCAGCTGAAAGGAAGATTCTTTGGGAGTGTGGCCTGCCTCCAATAAATGTGGACTTTCTGGCAAAGCTCGCTGGCTTTTGCTTAGTCTGGATCCTTTTCTGATCTCTAGTTCTTGGGACTTGAGCTAGCAGCTTACCTGCCGATCTTGAGTTCACCAGCCCCTGCAGCTACATGAGTGAGGAGAAGCCTCCAGCCTCACCATGGACTTTCCAGCCTCTACAACCATGTGAGCCATTTCCTTGATATAAACATATATATATATATATATGTTTATATGTATTTATATTTACATAGATACTTCACGGGTTTTGCTACTCTAGAGAACCCAGCCTAAGACAGTAAAAAAAAGACAGTAGGCATACAAAAAAACAATCTTCCATCCACTTAGCGACTCACACATTGTATCGTGAGGTTAAAGCCAACCTGGAGAAAATTATCAGTCAGAACCCTTCATGGAGAAGAAAAGGACAGAATCTGACACATCTGGGCTTGGTTTCCTGCAGACTTAGCCCTCCATTCATATTCCAGGCTACACAACATTGTCCTGAAATATTTCTAGATATACTCTTAAGCTACTCAAAACATGTCTGAGTTTTCCCTTTTTAGCTTTCATTTCTTGAAATGAAATTAGATAGATCACTGCCTTAACTCATGTCAGTCCTTTGGTCTAACAACTATTTGTTTCATTGAGTCTAGTTCCTAAAAAGGAATTAAAAATAGAACATCTCAAATTAGCCCATAGTTAAAACCAAAAAAAACCCAGTGCCCTGGAGTCAATTCCGACTCATAGCGACCCTATAGGACAGAGTAGAACTGCCCCATAGAGTTTCCAAGGAACGCCTGGTGGATTCAAACTGCCGACCCTTTGGTTAGCAACCATAGCACTTAACCACCACGCCACCAGGGTTTCCACCCCATAGTTATTTCCCCCAATTTGGTAGCTAGACTAACTTTAAAATTGTAGAAGATATCCGTAAGAGATGTAATTTCTAAAATCTGTTGTAGAAGTTCTTTTTAAAGGCTATATTGTTTCCACGGACGTCATCATACAGTCTAGTTATTCTTGGTAGGTTGCCTCCTATACAATAGGCTTCTTCAAATAAAAAGGAAACAGCAAGTGGATCATTTGATCAAAATTGTTTTATTTGTTTGGGAAAATGTCTCACAGGAGGCTCTAACTGGGAGGAGAAAGAAAATCCTTCTGAGTTTCTTTCTTTTTAGAAATTGTGTTACTATAATCAGATCTTTGTAATATAATGTTTTATTCTTTCCTTTCATTAAATGATGGACACATTCACCCTCTTGTTATCTTTTTCTTCCAGTGGAAAAATTAAGCTATTCTTACTGCTGGAAACAGGGACAGCAGCCAAGTCCCCAACACCTGCAATTTGTTGAAAGGAGAATTCTATTCTATCAGATTCTGTTCACATAAGCCATACAATAACTACAGGAGTGGTGATATTTACATCCTCCTCATTAAAGTTAATCAGCTTCCAATTGTAAAAAAAAGAGTGCCCCAACTGTCCATTCATATAATGGAATACACTTTAAATGGACACACTTAAAAAGAAACAAAAAAAACTATTCATCCTTGTATACTATTTCTTGAGCATCAATTTTTCTTCTGATTTTCAAGCATTTAGTTACATACGCACAAGTACAAATCTGATTTTATGCAGTCAATATGCATAATTACATCGTATCTACTAGATAGAAAAAAGGAGAAAACAAATACCTATCCTGAAAACCGTAGTATTTTGGTTTTAATTTACATATCAAGCTAAATTGGCTGTTTCCAATGATTAGTTACAATTATTTCACATAAAATAAATATGGATTTGGCAACAAATATTGATGATGGTTGCACAACAAGATTGACGTGATTAGTGTCACTGAATTGTACCCATGAAAAATGGTGAATTGACAGATGTTGTGTTATATATATATTTTTACATAGATACATAAATAATCAATCAGTGATTGATTCATTCATTTATTGAACAAATATTTATTGAAAGCCAAATATATGCCAGGCACTATGGTAGCACTGGTTTGAATTAACAATGGGCATCTATCCCATTGTTCACAAAAGTTTTTTTCAACACACAAGCTATTTATAATAAGTCTCCTCCAAACGCCTTTTTTCATACTTCATTGAGCTATTTTAAGTTCTTCATGGCAGTAAATCAATAGATAAAGAAGCATTGTTATTTTTTAGCCATTCTATCCTAACTTATTTACTATTCCCATTATGACTCAAACATACCAATAGTCACGAAGATGGCACAGGACTGGGCAATGTTTCATCCTGTTACACATAAAGCCACCAGGAGTCAGAGCCTACTCAAAGGTGACTAACAACAATAACAGCTATAGGACCAGAAGAACTAGTTGGTGCCTGGCCAGAATCGATGACTGCCCTGACAGGGAGCACAGCAGAGGACCCCTGAGGGAGCAGGAGATCAGTGGGATACAGACCCCAAATTCTCATAAAAAGACCAAACTTAATGGTCTGACTGAGACTAGAGGAATCCCGGCGGCCATGGTCCCCAGACCTTCTGTTGGCACAGGACAGGAACCATCCCCGAAGACAACTCATCAGACATGAAAGGGACTGGTCAGCGGGTGGGAGAGAGACGCTGATGAAGAGTGAGCTAATTATATCAGGTGGACGCTTGAGATTGTGTTGGCACCTCTTGTCTGGAGGGGGGATGGGAGGATAGAGAGAGAGAGAAGCTGGCAAAATTGTCACGAAAGGAGAGACTGAAAGGGCTGACTCAAGAGGGGGAGAGCAAGTGGGAGTAGGGAGTGAGATGTATGTAAACTTATATGTGACAGACTGATTGGATGTGTAAACGTTCACTTGAAGCTTAATAAAAGTTAATAAAAAAAAAAAAAAGAACAACTATAGCCATACTTCACTGTGACATCTAGTTCACTGAGAGGTCTACTTTCCCTTGATCTATTATCTCTCTTTCTTCCTTATCTTCCTGGTATTCTATGCCCTTTATTTCAGCCAGTCTTGGGCCAATACCCCAAGTTCCTTTGCTTTGGTGACTTTTCATAAAATGTTATATCAGTCAAGGATCAATTAGAAAAACAGAACCACCAGAAGAAGTATAGAATCTAGGATTTATTACAGGGATATGATCTTACGTAATTGTAGGAGTTGTAGTAAGTTTATATGAGGCTGTTCCTTCTGTTTTCTCTACTGAGCCTGGCCCCGGAATCAAAGAAATTGAAGTTGGAGATCCAGCAGAAACTCCAGAATCTGTGTGCCGGGCTGCTGCCCCATCCCAACAAAATGAGCGAGCTGATCAGCTCCAATGTATGTGAGCTGCAACAGCTCCTAGTGCCACTGCACTGATCTTCCAGGCATGAAAAGAATATAACTGCTGCTTCCCTTCCACCTTCAAAATCATGTGCAAAATGTCTCCTATAATCCTTGCTAGCCAATACCTTTTTAGGGAAGCAAATATTGTCCCAGCTTAGGTAACACCATACAAATCACCACAGTCCAACCCTGGTCAACTTGGCATCGATATACATCTCTTTTAACAATACTGAACTTGCAAATAAAGACAATAGAAAAATTATGCTTTTACTTAACATAATTAAGTAGATTAACATAATTCAATTATCTCTCACACAACCAACAACCTATTAGTTCTCTACTAGGGGAATAGTGAGGAGAAGCAGTACCCAGGGACAACCTCTAAGTTGTGCTCTCCCCCAATTCAAGTGCTTAGGGACAATCTCTAAACTGTGCCCCCCTTCCCAATTTCAAGATGAATAGATGTTGACAGCAGCAAAGACTTCCCCCGTCTTGAGTGGCTGCCTCAGCTAGACGTCTCCCTTTGGACTTGTGACCAGGGGCAAGTGCCTCCCCCTGCCCACCCCCTTTGCTAGCCTCTGGCTCCCTCCATAAAAGAGAATGTAAAGTTCTTTCATGCATATTTGAGCGGTATTCCTTCCTCTTCTAGCTGAGTCAAATTACTTTTTATGCTGTAACTAAAATATTGGGATGTAAGTTTAACCACTATAATAGAAGAAAAGACAAAATGGATTAATATATACACAATATATACACAAACATATTTATAACAAAACATTCTCATAAGTATTACAGTCCTTATTTCTGAAACTGGTCATGCGATCAAAGTTAGTATTTATAACTGCCTTCTTCTCCATTCCATATTCTCTTTGCCTTCAGAAAGCTCTTTAGCAAGTCATGGTTCCTTGCCTGAAAGGGTAAACCAAACCTTAATTCCTGAAGTGTCTGGGTCATTGGCATCCTGTATGATTTGGATTATAGGCTTTCATGAACTTTAACAAGAGGAAAGGAGAATGCAAAGAGGCACCTCAGGGGGTCTCCTGCATTTCAGAAATACTCCTCCTTACCTTCATTAGGTAGAAGCAACCTAATTTCCTCTATACAGTTAGGATTAATCACCTGACCCATAGTGACCTCCTTCTTTGCCTATTGATGTACTAGCCTGAAGAGTCCAAAGTAACCAGGTGCCGTTCAATTTAATAGAGCCGTTGCTGTAGTCTCTGGTGAAAGCACCGTATCTTAAGAATTAAAATTTCTAGACCGACAGAGCACCAAAATGTTCCTAGTTCATCTCTATGGTTCATAGTGAGAGAATCCATTCCCATGTCCACTCTTTGATTCCCAAAACTATGATAACTGGCTATGGAAGAAGCAGTGCCACATATTGGTTACTGCTGTAGAACATATACTGTATCCTGGAAGAAAGTATCTCAGCTTCACAAGTTGTTGCCTCTAGCTGGCACCATAAAAGAGTCTTCAAAAAGCCATTCCCTCATTCTATTAGGCTAACCGCTTCAGGGTGATGGGGAATGTGTTAAGACCAATGAGCACGAGCCTGTTGATGAACTCCATTTGCTGTAAAATAAGTTATTTGGTCAGAAGCAATGCTGTGTGGAACACCATCCCTAATAAGGTAATTAATAAGTTCATCAATGGTAGTTTTGGCAGAAGCATTGTGGAAAGAAAAGCTAAACCTATGTCCATTGTAAAGGTCAGTTCTAGTAAGAACAAATGTTACCCCTTCCATGGCAGAAATGGTCACATGTAATCAACCTTCCACCAGGTAGTTGGCTAATGCCCAAGGAAGGATGCCATATTGGTTCAGTTTTGGTCTCCACTGTTGGCAGGTTGAACACTCAGCAGTGTCTGAAGCCGAACAGACCCTAGTGAGTGAGCATCGATGTTGCCAAGCCCATGTATAATCTCCATCCATACCACCATGGTTACTTGGTTCATGAGCCCATTGAGCAAGGACAGGGAGATCTGGGGAAAGAAGCTGACTGATACCAATGAACAGGTCATCTTATCCACCTATTATTAAGATTTTCCTCTGCAGAAGTTGCTCATTGGTGAGCATTCACAAGGGATACAAATATATATATGCTCTCTGTGCCCATTCTGAAAGGTCTATTGATATACTTTTCCATTAACCTTTGTGTCATCGATTTTTCCAATCATGTTCCTTCCAAAATAGATCTGTATTTGTAGCCAGTTCTACTTCTAGGAATAATGAACAACCAGGTCACTGCTTTCAGCCTACTGGGAAGATTTTCCTTACCCACCGACATTCACGGCCACCCCAGAGTGTGACTATAGTGCTGCAGCCAGCCACATCGGGGTGATGCCAGCAAAATGTGAAGAACTGTCTTCCTCAATTAAACTGATCATAAGAAAATTCCCATTAGATCATTGGTGCGTGCAAGTTAAGAGGAAGGAGATAATGTAGAAGGAATCTGGGCCACTTGCATATGTTACTTATGCCTTCAGTACCTGCTAAATCTTGATCTCAATATATACAAATTTGTCTGATGATCAATTTTGCTCTACACTCCCAACATGAGAATACTCTCCTTTTGAGAATCAGCTTGATTATGTGCCACCAAGTTACCGTGTAACCTAGGCTTCTCATAAATCGGATCAGACACAACATAACTGTGCCTCAAAATCCTAAAGGTCTTGGTGCTACGATTTATCTATAGGGTCCTTCCAAATGCTCCATACAGCAACTCTATCAACCACTGACACACCAAGCACCATGTTATCTCCTGGGTATGAGCAAGTTGCAGAACAGTTTACATGGCAGCCTGGACTTATTATAGGGATTTCTCTTATTCTGGGCCTCTCTCAAAACTACTAGAAGCTTTTCAAGTTACCTGGTAAATGGTCCAGAAAAGCATACCAAAATGAAGTATGTATTGTCTCTAAAGTCCGAAGAAACTCACTAGGCGTAACATTTTTTTCTTAGTGGTGGTGTTGTTAGGTGCTGTCAAGTTGGTCCTGAATCATAGCAACCCCATGTACAACAGAACAAAACACTGTCCGGTCTTGCACCATCTTCACACTCACTGTCATGCTTAGGCCCATTGTTGCAGCCACTGTGTCAGTCCATCTCATTGAGGGTCTTGCTCTTTTTTTGCTGACCCTTTACTTTACCAAGCGTGACATCATCATCATGCTTCTTAGTGGTAAAAGAGTCAAAATGTAGAATCTTGTCCTTTAGTCTGGAAAAGATCTGAAGATACTCCAGACTACTGGACCCATAGAAATTTCACTATGGTGAAAGATGGGGCAGTTCTACTCTGTCCTATAGGGTCGCTATGAGTCGTAATCAACTCGAGGGCACTGTGGTTTTGGGTTTATGGTGAAAGATCATTGGATTTTGCAGGATTTATTTTTCACCTTCTGTCATTCTTGGATCAGCTTATTCTATCAGCATTCTGTCATCAACGTAATGATTCATTGTGATGTATTGTGGAAGGGAAAGGTGATTAAGGCCCCTGAAGGCTTGATTGTGACATAAGGTTCTGATGGATTTTAATAGAAGTATTGGGTATAGAGAAAAAAATCATTTGCTGTGTTAATAGCTATACACCAGGTGATGGGGGTGCGTTGGTTTGTTCCAGCAATAAAATATATCTGAAACAGCAGCAACAATTGAAGTCACCTCCTAATCAAGTTTGCAATAATTGCTGCCATTCTCCAAGATCCGTCTATCTACACAGGTCAAATAGGCAAGTTGACTGAGAATATGGTAGAAATCACCACCCCACAACTTTGAAGACTTTGATGGGGGGCATTAATCTTTGAAACCCCTCCAGGAATACTGTATTACTTTTGGTTTACTATTTTGATAGGTAGAGGCAATTCAGGTGAGCCAAACTTGGCTTTCCCTATCACAAGTCAGGATACATATGTGACAATTCTGCCATTTCCTAAGTATGTTCATCCTAATTATGGCTTCTGGAACTGAGGAATAACCACAGGGTGGGTTCAGAGACCCACTTGGCCCACTATTAGGTGGACACAAACCAAATTCTATCGATCACCTGATCTTATTAAGTCCCAACTCTGATTGGTGAGCCATAATGGCACTCAGGAACTCCACAAACTAATATCAGTTCTGAGTCAGTGTCCAGAAGTTCCTGAAAAGTCTGATTTCCCCTTCTCAATGCATAATCATCTGGTAAGTCCTTTCTCAGTGGGAACCCCCTTCATTCAGGGGTCCCTGGGTCTATAAACCTGTCCAGCCTGGGAACTGGTTGCAAGCTTGTCTCAATCACTAAGCTCTGAAGACTCTCCAATACTTTCCCTAAGTATCTTGCCTTCTCACTCTACACTTTCACTATAGTAAAATTCATCCACACCTACAGATTCAATTAGCACGCATAACCAAAAGTCTTACATTTATATCTCCAATTTAGACCACTCTAAGCTTCAGGTTGCATATGCAAGTGTCTACTAAAATGCAGCTCAGATTCAACAAGTCCTAGATCAAACACAATCTCATTCCACTGTTCCATATCACAGTGAAAAGCATCACCATCCACCTGAGTGAATCTCAATCCTAGGAGGCATCTTTAATACCTACCTCTGACTCTCTCAATCCATCTTTGATCCTTATGGATTTTATCTCCTAAATATGTCACAGACCCACTAATTCTCTCTGCTTTCACCCCCAACATCCTACTCAAATTCTCGCCTTTACTGCTGCAGCAGTCTATGTGTTCTCCTTATGCCCATATTTGTTTTTCTCCAGTCTATGTTCCAGGTGACAGTCAGAGTTAATGAAGTTAACAAAGTTAATGAAGGTAAAGTGTTTGTATGTAATTAATGTACCTAGCACTGTGTACTACACCAGTAAGTCAGCAGGTACTTACTGCTTCTGCTGACATGTCTTGCTGCTAAGGATCACTATGGGGAAGAAATTTAAAATGGACAGATTAATGCTTTATCCAAGAATCTTAAAGAAGCAGTGAACAATAGTTTAATTCTAGAAAGACACAAGAACACCTAAGCTTCTTTTTGTACTTGGAAGCCTCATCACTTTCCACAGACTCTGTAAAGTCAATGGACTGCACAGACATGTTTGTTGTTCTCTTTGTCTGATCTCAAGGTTCCTAGAGAATTAGTTGGCTGAGATATCTGAAAGGGAGTTAAATGCCTTAGGAGATCTAAAACTTTTTACTGAATGAGACACTTCTAATTAATTTTAAATTAAAGGTATTCGATTGATGGTTTTTTGTAGCAAATTTCTTCATACCAATCAAAATTGATCTATATCTCTTTCATCAGAAATATGCTTATCAACTTACTGAGTTAAATCAATTTCTGGCCAGAATTCTGTCACATGACCTTGTCTAAGTAGAAAAGAGACCGGGAAACATAGCTTAGCTATATACTCAGGTAGAAAACAAAAGAAAGAGGGGGAAGCCTAATTTTCTTGTCAGTGCAGTATTGGTAGAGAAATTTACTGTTCTCTTTGACGGACTTTCAATCAATGCTCCATTTTTTTTTTTTTTTCCATTTTCATCATGTTTTAAAGACCTTTCCACTTATGTTATACATGCTTACGGTGTCCACTCAATCCCTAGCCCCGTTTTTAAAGAACCTGCCCACACGCACTTCCCTGATAGTCTGCTACCCGATAAGTGGCAGTGGGCCACATGCGCTTATCATCTGGCAACCAAAGCTGCAACAATGCAGAAACACTTGATGCAAACCAGGCTGCCTCAGCTTAGCTTCTCCAAAAAGCAGAGCCTGTGATGAGACTCGTGAGCAGGGAGCATATTCATGAAGTGATCCCGGTGAGCAAGAAAGAGGGGATGAGAAAAGGGAGACAGGGAAGGAAGAAGGGCCATCGTAAGAGTGTGTTGTCGAGGTTGCTGCTGGGGGCCTAAGGGGCTCAATTCTGGTTGGACCTCCAGGGAAATATACAGAATGCCTCCCACAGTCATCTGCTGGAAGGATAAAGAGCAGGAGCATATATCTATCAGCTCTCATTCCTCATTGTTTCAGGGTGCTAACTCCCAGGGATGTTGACTGTCTCACATTTACAAGCCCAAGTGTGGACAAAGTGACTCCCCCAGGCATCTCTCCTATCAGAAGGACTCCAGGACAGAAAGTGAAGATTTGTGGGTAAGACACCATCAGGCTTAAGTGAGCGGAAGCCCACCCAGAACTTTCTACCTGGCACATCTAAATCACACATGTGGCTGAGTGGAAGTGAACCAGGCTACCAGATTCTTTCTCCTAGGGACTTAGGATTGGGAATCAGAATCTCTAATCTGTGGGTTGAAGGCACTTTAAAAAAAAAAAAAAAATCCGTTGGCATCAAGTCAATTCCCACTCAAAGCAACCCGATAGGACAGAGTAGAACTGCCCCATAGAGTTTTCAAGGAATGCCTGGTGGATTTGAACTACCAACCTTTTGGTTAGCAACTGTAGCACTTAACCACTACACCACCAGGGTTTCCAATGGCACTTTAGCAGACAGGAATTATAGGGACTAGGAGAGCCATAGGAGACTTGGTAGAACAAACAGTTAAGCACTCGACTGCTAACCGAAAGATTGGTGGTTCAAACCCACCCATCTACTCTGCGGGAGAAAGACCTGGCAATCTGCTTCCGTAGAGATTACAGCCAAGAAAACTCTATGAGGCAGTTCTTCTAAGTCATGTGGGTTTGTTCTGGGTTGGGATCAACTTGATGGCACCGAACAACAACAACAAGAAGGCCATGGGTAGCACAGTTTGCTCTCAGGTTAGCTATTCAAATCCACCAAGCAATGCCGTGAAAGAAAAGTCTGGCAATTCACTTCTATAAGATCGCAATTGTTGTTGTTGCCCTCTGCCATCGAGTCAATTTTGACTCATAGCAACCCTACAGGGTTTTCTAGATTGTAAATCTCTAGGAAAGAAGACTGCTACGTCTTTCTCTCACGGAACTGGTAGTGGTTTCAAACCGCTGACCTTTATGTTAGTAGTCAATTGTTTTAACAACTGTGCCACCAGCGTTGTTGTTAGTTGATACCAAGTGAATTCCAACTCCTGATAACCACATGTTTGTGCAGATTAGAACTGCTCCATAAGTTTTTCAAGGGTGTGAACTTTTGGATGCAGATTGCCAGGCCTGTCTTCCAAGGCACCTCTCAGTGGATTCGAATCAAACTTTTCAGCTAGTAGTCAAGCATTTAACCATTTGCACCACCCAGAAAGCCACTTCATAAGATTAAAAAAGAAAACAAACCCATTGCTGTCAAGTCAATTCTGACTCATAGTGACCTTATAGGATGGAGTAGAACTGCTCCAGAAGGTTTTCAAGGAGTGGCTGGTGGATTCGAACTGGCAACCTTTTGGCAACCATTAAAAGCCCTATGGAGCAGATATGCTCTGAAACAATTAGGGTACCATGAGTCATAATCAAGTGACAGTGACAGGTTCGTTGTCCTGAAGAAAGACAGACAAAGCAGACCTGCAGACAATGCACAGAGAAGAGGGCATGTTTTTCTAGACAAGAAAGAACTAGATAAGGCGCCTGCTTTGCTGCCTGGCTTCTCTCCTGTTTCAGGTCTTTCGTGAAGCCCACTGATCTGTCTCCCTTGGAGTCCAGATGAAAACTCTACATTCTCCAAATAAATGTCTCTCTCTCATTCTTTTTTTTTTTTTTTTTTGTAACCCAAATGTCACATGGACGCTCCTGTCTCTGAATAGCTGGGTAAATTTGAATCTATCCCTATGAATGTGGATGCCTATTCCACAATTACCATAAATACTCAGGTTCCTTATGGGAGACAGGATAAATAAAACATGACGGTATAAGGAAAAAAATGGACTGCATATATACTGCCTATCTTATTATTTTTGCTTGTGAAATACGTGCCCATTATTGCCAGATTTTACAAGATGGCAAGATATCTGGATCTTTATGTAAACCCTCCCAATTTAAATGATGTCATAGAATTAAAAATGTATTAAGCGATCTACCAACCAAAGCATGGTTGGGCCCCAGATCTAGCCTTGTGGCTCTAGTTTTAACCACTGTCTTGTATTTCTGGAGCCACCTTCACCTCCAGTCTCCTGTGCCTTCCCAAGCATCCCATTTTATAGGTTTTCACAACTCAAAATCCTCACAATAAGAATTGTGAGTTTAGTAAATGTTCTTAAAGATTTGGGGAAGTTCCAAAGGGGATTGACATGATATCACTGTCTTCTACTCTCCTTTCTCTCTCTCTCTATCCATTTCTCTCCCTCTCAACCTTTCCTGTGTTGCCCTGGACACACCAAGTCCCACTCCCTCTATTACAAAGACAATCTCCTAAACAATTTTCTAAATAATTCTATGCAAAAATAATTCTGTTGATTGCTATTTAAAAAATAAAATAGTCCCTTCCTTATTAAACATAAATTAGACTGACTGACATTCTGCTTTTTGGAACTAAAATAATCTTTAACTATAACACTAGTACTTACATATTTTCTTTCTAGAAAAAGTGAGATGGTGTTTCTTAAGTAAGAAGCAAGTAAGTCCTCAATCTATGCCTGAATGATACGAATCAGAATAAAGTTGTAGTGTAGTGAATGGGGCATATTACGTATTCACATTCCCATAGTTCTGACCTATGTTCCAGCAGAGACAGACAAGAAGTGTTGGAGAGATATCAAAATATAACTCTCATTTTCTAGCTTCTAAATTAGCAGTGTATTAGAAAGCCATCCTGAATATCTGCAAACAGCAGAAAGGAGAGCTGCCGCCTCTCTAATATAATGCCAAACTCCCAGGAGTAGTTTACTGTCAGTGTTATCATGTATTATGGAGACAACTATTGGCAGACTTCCAGAAGATCCATATAAGCTTTTATCTCTTCCCTAGATCAGGTCATGTGACCAATAGCTGGATCCTTACGTGGGCTTTTACCATCCTTTTAGTAATACACTTGGTGATTGAGCTGAATCCCATAAATCTAGTCCAGAGCTACTGCCCCACTGAGGCTTATACTGTTGATCCCCAACCATCCACCACACTTGTGCCATTAACGTTTTATAAAAGCGCCACTTACAGGTCTCCTGAAAGCTTTCTTATATACAGCCTAGAGTCTCCCAAGCCCTTTTTCTTTCCCAAAAATCAAAAATACTATTATACTTTAGTAACAATTCAAAAACAGAAGATGACTAGCTTCCATTCTGCACTAAAATGCCACAACAATTGTTAATAGGTGACTCTGACTTTAAAAGTCTTAATTGATATCTCTCCACATATAATAACAGAATATCAGCATTTGAAAATTCGTTAAAAATAAGCTAGACTAGTGGTTGCAAACTGCTCATTTACAGGGTGGGTCTGTTTTGCAGGTACGTGTTGTTTAGTAAAAGCATGCTTTCATACATTTAAAATTATTTATCACATTTGAAAATGTGGAGTTGTACACCAGCATTCAAAGATCTGGTAACATAGGCCAACGTTCCTTTATAGCATTAATGGGTAGAGCCTGGTAGCCCCTGATATCTGTGGACAGAACATGCGTTCTTCACTTCACTGCAATCTTCAACATGCTGTGCTGTTTCACACCACATCCTTTATTCAACTAAGTTTTCTGCCTGGACTTTGTTGGCTCTTGAAAACTTGATTTGCATTATCTTAGAAATTAGAAAATCTTATCATTAGAGATCTTAATTAATTCTCCTAAGAGAGAACGGTCAGTAAGTGGCAAAGGTACCCGTAGCCAAATCCTGTGTCTTCACCAATTCTCATAAATCATAGAGCAAATTCTTCAGGAAATGTTACAGTGTTCCGAATGACACAATCTGAGGAAATGTGCATTACACCCACTCCTCACATATTGACATGGTTAGTTTCCAAAGACCAGGTTGTTATGCAAAAATTAGTGTTATGCAAAAATGAAGGATGACTACATCATTACATAACTGCCCAATTACATCATTACATAACTGTCAAATTATTTCATTACATAACTACCAAACCACTGAGAATCCCAGCCCAGCCAAGTTGACACAGAGCCTTAACCATCACTGCCAGTATTACTCTCTCCTCATGCCTCAGGGTTCATTATTACCAGATGTACATCATTAATGCACAAAATAGTCAGATAGTAGACCTTTTACTGTTGTCATAAATGTAAAACATCAGGTAACAAAACAGTCAAAATAAGTGAGGAGTAGGTATATATGACTATACTTCTTTATCAATTTTATTAATACTTTATTATCTCTGTCTATTTCAAATGTCAGCTTCAATGTAAGCAATAAATGCTTTAAAAATATTTCATGATGTATAACTAGTAAAGATATTATTATTCTTATTAAATACTACATTCCAGCAACATTATAGGCTTTAGCGATGATTTATACTTTTTTAATTGGTAGCCTTCAATTAGATTTCCTTTTTATCTAACAGAAACCCTGGTAGTGTAGTGGTTAAGTGCTACGGCTGCTAACCAGAAGGTCAGCAGTTCGAATCTGCCAGGTGCTTTTTGGAAACCCTGTGGGGCAGTTCTACTCTGTCCTGTAGGGTTGCTATGAGTCAGAATTGACTCGATGGCAGTGGGTCTGGTTTTTTATCCAACAAATTTAATACCAAAAAAGAAAACATCAATGGATGGACGAATGTACTTTTTCCTGTATCTTGAACCATTTCAAACAATCACTATGTTTTTATAAAGGGAAACGTGACTATTTATCTATTAAAATAATGCTTTTTCTATTTTTGTAGTCACAATATGCCTTTAAAATAACTTCAAATGAAGATTTTTGAAATAAAAATAAATTTGGCAACAATACAATAAAATTACAATTTTTTTTTAAGTGTACAAACAAAAGCAACCACTTGGGAATTTTAAGATATTCTCCTAAACACACATACACACACACACCTCTGATTGAATGGGACTCCCTGCCTGCCAGCCTGTTCCCCATTTCCTGCATCTCAGTTTGCTTATAGAACACTCATACCCACTTGAGGGAAGCACACCAGAAGAATTTATCAGTGACCTATGTAATTTCCAACAAAACAAACACAGGCACTAGTTTCTAAACCTGATCAATCAAGACATTTATTTGTAATAATGAAAAGATAATGAAAAAATCAATGAGCTTATGAAAAATATCACAGCTCAAAAGAGAGAAGCTGAGCAAATGGCCCCCACAGAGTGTGAATAGATTTTAAAAAATGAAATGTCCAAAATTCAGTGAAATTTGAAACGGTACGTTGTTAGTACAAATATGCACAAACTACCATTAAGAAAGACACTCTTGAAATTAAAAATATTTCATGAAAACATAAAATATCACTGCCAGAATTAAGATGTTAACAGAGTGAATGGAACAGCAGAAGACATACTACTAACTGGAGATTTTGAGAACTAATTCAAGTAATTCTCCAGAGAAGCAATGTAAGAATATAAAATAATTAAAATATATTTTAAAACATGCAGGGCCACAGAGGCTAGATGCAGAATATCAGTTTCAGAAATAGAAAAAGAACAGATTGAAGAGAATAATCATCAAAATAAAACAACATTAATTGACCTTGAACTGAAGAAAATGTGGGATTTCAGATGAAAAGAAAATCACCAAAAGCAGAGCAGATTATTTAGGAGGAAAAAAAGCTAATGGTAGAAATAACCTAGAAAAATACACGGTTTCTAAGGCTACAAAAATCATTTGAACAGCCTCCAAAGAGAAAAACAAAAGGAAATCAGATAATTCAACAAAGGAAAATAAATTAGCAAACATCAAATTTCCATCTACAACACTAAATGGTAGAATACAATAAACGATAACATTTCTGCAAATTCAATAAGCATCCAAACAATCATTCATAGATGACAGGAAAGAGATAGTAAGACTGTGTGCTTGTGTGTGCGTGCACACAGATGCAAGCACATTAGGGGCCAGGAGTGGAATGTAGTTAACAGATGTTTTTGTGTCCCAGCATCCCTTCTTTGTGGATCTTCTTCTCTCCTGCTGCTCACCACTCAACAGGCTGATAATTATAGGACCCTGCCACCTTGATCAGTTGGGGGCACTCAGGTTCTCTCCCTCAGTGACTTGAATCTTCAGTAGAGATGTACATGGATTGAGCATGATTGAAGTTGAATCTTCTAATAATATTTTTCTAGAGAGATTGACCCTGAGTTTCCTCTTCTTAAGGGTCTTCTTCCCATAGGAAATGGGGAAAATCAGCAAGAACGACCCATGGAATGCAGTGCCATTTTGTCACTGGTAATAGTTGGGAATGAAGTGTAGATAAAGGGCAAGTGTTAAAACATCAGCTCACTGCGACACTTGTTTGCTATGGTGACAATAGTGATTATTAAGATTATAGGATTACTTGACTTCTTCTGATTGCCCTAGAGTGTGCACATAGTTTAAAAAAGAAAGAAAGAAAAGAAAATTAAACTGTGATATGAAATTAAGGATATTGAAAGTGACTAAAAGAGGTGGAGCCAAGATGGCAGAATAGACAGAAGCTTCCAGCGGGCCCTCTTTACAACAAAGAACCCCCCCAAAAAAGTGAAATCAGTATATTTATGACAAGCTAGGAGCCCTGAGCATCAAAGGCAAGCTTAGAAAATGAACTGAGGGGCAGGGGGAGGAGAGATGGCTCAGAAGCAGAGAGGAACTACGAGACCTGAATCACAGGGAGCCCTCAGGCACCATACCTGGGAGCCGCGGTGTTGAGCTGGTACTAGCATTCAGCTGCAGTTTCCTCAGGGAGAAGCGGCCAGCCACGCAGCCTACTCACACCTCCAGAGCCAAAGAACAGCACTCTTGGCAAAAGCTTACTACTTGCATATATTTTACCACCCCCACCCCTGCTCCCAAGCCAGCTTCAGGGGCTGACTTCCCTGGGCCTGAGATAGGCCCTGTTGAGCATCTAGAGTCTTTCTCCCGGCCTTGGAGAAGAAATAAATTTGCAATTGGGGGAAAAGGTAATTTGCCAGCTCCACTAACTGGGGGAGCTCAGGACAGAAGCAGCTCCTGTCCAGGCATAAATGGTCTGTGGACTTTGAGTACCTTTCCCCTCTGCATGGACCTGTGTGGGCCTATTTCAGGAGAATAGGCCCTTGTTGGCAGACTCCAACCTTTTCAGCTGTGCGGGAGAGAGATGGGTGCTTGATGTTTGACAGTGCTTTGCCTATTAAACAGTGTCCTCTCCAACCCACATCAGGGGCCTAAGGACTGGTAGCTCCACTCAGGTCACCCAGCCACCTGTGACAGGGGTTCAAGGATAACTGGTACTCCCAGTCCTTACAACCAAAAACACTGAGTTCCCATGGTCTGTCTGCAGAACTCACTCACCTGTACGCTCTAGGGAACAGGGACGCACTTTCCTCAGAGACACGTGGTGATGATTCTCAGCCCCCTGCCTTGTTCAGAGTGTGACCCCTTGCTTCAACCAGATACCAGTACCTACATCAATCACCCCTGCCCCTCTAAGACTGTAGGACAGAGCCTGTACCACACACTTGATGATCAGCTACCTGGACACCTGAGCTTAATTCATACAAGAAAATTGAATGGACTCCTAGACTGATATACCTGATAACAGCTCTAGGCATCTGGGGACTGGAGATAAGAACTCCAAAGGTGAAAATAATCAAGCTAGCTCACCCAAGCAACCTATTTGGGCATATCAAAACAAAACAAAGCAAGAAGCTACGACACAGTAAAAAAAAGCCAACATAAAATTAAAAAATACAATAACTCATAGTTGGCTTGGAGACAACAGTCAATATCAAGTCACATAAAGAAACAGACCATGATCACCTCAACAAGCTCTCAGAACAAAGAATCCAGGGATCTTCTAGATGGAAGTGCAATCCTGGAATTACCAGAGGCAGAATACAAAAGATTAATATACAGAACCCTTCAAGGTACCAGGAAGGAAATGAGGCAATACACACAACCAGCTAAGGAACACACAGATAAAGCAATTGAAGAAATTAAAAAGTATATTCAGGAACATAATGAAAAATTTAATAAGCTGGAAAAACCCATAGACAGACAGCAATCAGAAATTCAGAAAATTAACAATATAATTACAGAAGTAGACAACTCAATGGAAAGTCAGGGGAGCAAAACTGAGCAAGTGGAAGGAAGAATTTCTGAACTTGATGATAAAGCAGTTGGCAGTAATATATTTGAAGAAAAATCAGATAAAAGAATTTTAAAAAATGAAGAAACCTTAAGAATCATGTGGGAATCTATCAAGAGAAATAACCTATGAGTGATTGGAGTACCAGAACAAGGAGGGATAACAGAAAATACAGAGAGAATTATTGAAGATTTGTTGGCAGAAAACTTCCCTGATATTGTGAAAGATGACAAGATATCTATCCAAGATGCTCATTGAACTCCACATAAGGTAGATGTTAAAAGGAAGTCACCAAGACATATTATAATCAAACTTGCCAAAACCAAAGATAAAGAGAGAATTTTAAGAGCAGTGAGGAATAAACAAAAAGTCACCTACAAAGGAGAGTCCATAAGAATAAGCTCAGACTACACGGCAAAAACAGTGCAGGCAAGAAGGCAATGGGATGACTTATATAAAAAATTGAAGGTAAAAAATTGCCATCCAAGAATCATATATCCAGTAAAACTATCTCTCAAATATGAAGGTGAAAGTAGGACATTTCCAGATAAACAGAAGTTTAGGGAATTCATAAAAACCAAACCAAAACTACAAGAAATATTAACAGGAGTTCTTTGGTTAGAAAATCAATAATATCAGGTATCAAGCCAAAACTAGAATGCTGGGCAGAGCAATCAGAAGTCACTCCAGACAGGAAAATCAAAAAATAAATCAAGATTAAAAAAAAAAAAAAAATGCTCAAAACAGGATAACAATGATGTTATTACGTAAAAGAAGATAACATTAAAACAATAAAGAGAGACTAAGAAATGTAGTCATAGATCTTCCATATGGAGAGGAAGATAAGGCAATACAAAGAAATAAAAGTTATGTTTAAATTTAGAAAAATAGGGGTAAATAATAAGGTAACCACAAAGGAGACAAACTATCCTACTCATCAAAATAAAATATAAGAGAAAAAATAGAGACTCAGCAGAAACAAAGTCAACAACGAATATGAAGGAAGGACAGTATATAAAGATAATCTACTCAGCACATTTTTTTTTTTTTACTCAGCACATAAAATTAAGTGGGAAAAAGAAACTGTCAACAACACACAAAAAAAGACATCAAAATGATAACACTAAATTCATACCTCTCCATAATTGCACTGAATGTTAATGGACTAAATGCACAAATAAAGAGACAGTGGCAGAATAGATTAAAAAACATGGTCCGTCTACATGCTACCTATAAGAGACACACCTTAGACTTAGAGACACAAACAAACTGAAACTCAAAGGATGGAAAAACATATATCAAGCAAACAACAATCAAAAAACAGCAGGAGTGGCAATATTAATTTCTGACAAAATAGACTTTAAAGTTAAATCCATCAGAAAGGATAAGGAAGGACACTATATAACGATTAAAGGGACAATACACCAAGAAGATATAACCGTATTAAATATTTATGCACCCAATGACAGGGCTGCAAGATACATAAAACAAACTCTATCAGCATTGGAAAGTGAGATAGACAGCTCCAAAATAATAGTAGGAGACTTCAACACACCCCTTTTGGTGAAGGACAGGACATCCAGAAAGAAGCTCAATAAAGACACGGAACACCTAAATGCCACTATCAACCAACTTGACCTCATAGACATATACAGAACACTCCACTCAACAGCTACCAAGTATACTTTCTTTTCTAGTGCACGTGGAACATTCTCTAGAATAGACCACATATTAGGTCATAAAGCAAGGCTTAGCAGAATCATTCCTTAATCCAGTTTTTCCCAAATAAATATTATATAAGAATACTCTGGATATTCATTAAAATTGCAGACGAGTGGGTCAGTTGTTACTAAATTACCATCTCTGGAAATAGAGTCTTGAATATGCACTCTTAAAATACTTGCTTCTCTATTAAAAAGTTTGAGAATCACTAAAAAAAAAAAAAGAAAAGAATCAAAGATTTCCATAGTAGCCTTGGGGTCCCTCATCTTCTGTAGTCACAGGGAAGATATGACTGAGAAACAAGAAATTGGCTGAAAGGACAGCAGAGTTCAAGTGCCAGTTAAATGCTTAACTGTGACAAATCTTCTATATTGGGGAACACCACTGGAAAAGGTGTGGCACCCAAAGACATCGGGTGGTAGCACTGAGCAAGTAGAGACAAGGGTGAGAATCCCAAACCTCCCAATTTCCGTGAAACACCACTGCAGCCCCTTTCCCCTGCTCTCTTCTGCATAAAAGCCTCCTGGGGGCTGCATTTGAGGCAACCTCATCACCAAAGCTAAAATGGTTACCTTCACAGCAAAGTACCCAGTCTGCAAAAGCAGAGGCCAGTGCTGAACCTCAAACACAACACCTTATCCAGGAACCAAGTCTAGTGTCTGTAGTAGATTGATTATACTGAATCTGCCATCAAAGTGGGCAGTCATTTATCTGCATAGGACTACATGTATATTTAGAATATGGATATTCTATCCCTGATTGCAGAATTTCTTGATACACCATTATTTATGGGCTTATAGACTGCCTTATTCATTATACAACCTTGTCTTTGACTGAGGACACATTTTAAGGCAAGTGAAGTCCAACAGTTGACTCATAACTATAGAATTCACTGGTCTTGCCATATGCTCCATAATTCAGGAGGAGCTAGCTTGATAAAATAACTAGATAAAGGCTCAGTTCAGGTCTGACTGATTGAAAACATCTGTGAATTTGAGCAAAATGCATAGGTAAAAAAACAAACAAGAGGAAGAGGTGCAAGCAGCTCGTCTTATTACTATGATTCTTAATAACCTTTGCAAGTTCCTCTTCTAGTTTGGTGGAGTAAACCTCTAATACCCAACCATCTTGCAGATAACAACTAAACACTGAACAAAATTTTAAAAGCAACTACTGAGAGGCTCAATAGCAGAAATAAAAGCAGGCAGATATCAGGGGACAGTCAAAATTTGTAGGAAGGAATCCAGGGCCTACACTGATTTAAAAAAAAAAAAAAACACTGAAATCGTTCTTGCCTTAAAAACCAGAGAACAGGCTGCAGGGCAAACACAGCTGCTGAAAATTGAGGGGAGAATATCAGAAACAAGAGAGCCGGAGAAGATCAACCACAAATTGTGTTAAAATTCTTCCTAAGTCTCTGACTAACCCATTAACCATACATGAGTAGAGTAGATTTAAAGCAGCTTACAGCTAAGGCTAAAGAACAGAACTGACATTTGAGCTTCCACTCATTGCAGAGAAGGCAGAATTACTGTTTGAATCTAAACAATTTAATTGCCTGATAAAAGAAAACATCAATGCTCTTTAGAAGAGTATAATGAAATCAGTCTCCAAAATTTCATAATATTCACAGTGTCCAAGTTACACTCCAAAATTACTTGACATAAAAAAAAAATCAGAAAAATGTTACCTGTTCAAGGTAGAAAAGACAACCCACAGTGGTCAACTCTTAAGATGACTCAGCTATTGTCGTTATCAAACCAGGACTTTGAAACAGGTATTACAGCAATACTCAGATGAGATGAAGGCAGATATGCTTGTAATTAATAAAAAGAGAAAATCTCGGGAACAATATGGAAAATATTTTTAAACACAATGATAATCCTAAAATAGAAAAAAGAGCTGAAATAAAGAAATTACTAGATTGGGATTAACATAAGAATAGAAATTACACAGGAAAAAGTAAACGAGCTTAACAGAAATTTTCCAATCTGTACAAGGGAAAAAGACTTTTTTTTAAGGAAATAAATGGGTGCTTAGAGGGATGTGGGAAAACATCCACAAAAAAAACCTAGTGTGTGTGTGTATATATATACACACACACACACACATATACATACATATGTATGTAAATATATATATAATTAGAATACTACAAGTAGAGGAGGGAGAGAATGAGTAGAAAATAAACGAGTAATAATGGTCAAAAACTTCTCAAATTGGAAAAAGAAATAAATTTACAGATTCAAGAAGCCCAAACAACATACATAGGAAGAAAACCACACTTAAACAGTAATAACCTGTTGCCTTTGAGTGGATTTAGACTCATAGCGCCCCTATAGGACAGAGTAGAACTGCCCCATAGGGTTTCCAAGGAGCAGCTAGTAGATTCAAGCTGCGGACCTTTTGGTTAGCAACTGTAGCTCTTAACCACTGTACCACCAGGGCTCCATATTCAAACTGCTGTAAAGCAAAGAGAAAGAACAAAATTTTGGAAGAGGACAGAAAAAAATGAAACATTACTCATAGGGGAGCAACAAGTAATAACTGTGGACTTCTCTTCAGAAACTATAGAAGCTAGAAGATAATGCAATAACATCTTTGAAGTGCTGAAAGAAAAAAAAAGCTTTTGTGTACTATCAGTTACATGAAATATCTGGAATAGATAAACGCATAGAGACCAAAGTTTATTAGTGGTTACCAGGGATGTGAAGGACAGGGAAAGACGGAGTCATTGCTTAGAGGGTACTGAGCTTCTGTTAAGAGTGATGGAAAAATATGGAAATGGATAGTGAGGATGTGCGCATAATTTAATGAATCTAATTAATGTCACTCAATTGTACGTGTAAAAAAATGTTGAAATGGCAAATGTTTTATATATATATTTACCATAATAATTTTTTTAAAAACTAGTCAAATTAAAATGAAATTCTATAAAATATTCAAATAAGCTCTTGGGAATAATTTTGCATCCCGTCCTAGGATCTTGAACACGGTGTGCTTGGAAGTCCTATTGTCCAATAGGGGATGTTTTAATCAGAGTATATGGAAGGCTTCTGACGAGTTGGAAGTAGAGACTGTCCCCTGACTATTTTCAAGTACTTACAACATTGAACCACCAAGCAGAGAAAGGGAATTAATTTTCTGGGAGGGGTTATTGATACCAATTACCTGGGGAAAATAGAGTTGTTGGTACACATTGGGGACAAGAAAGATTGTAGCTCAAAGGATTCACTGAAGCATCTCTTCATGTTTTCATGAAGGCATGAAAAGGTTTTCATGAAGGCATGGTCAATGGAAAACTGAAGCAATTCTATAAAGATTGGGCCACCAAGAACTCAGATCCTAGAAGAATGTACTTCCCCTGTTTTATGTCACTGAACCAGGTAAAGAATCATATCCAGCCAAGGTTTTGACAGATGGTAAAACACATGGAATCAGAGATGGAAGAAGGCAGCTGTAATTGCCAACTTAAGTTTCATGGTTATCTATAAATTTTATACTGTAGCAGCTATATTTTACATCACTTAATTTTTTCTCCCCCTCTGTTTTAGTCACCTAGTGCTGCTATAAAAGAAATACCACAAGTGGATGACTTTAACAAAAAGAAATTTATTCTCTCACTGTCTGGGAGACCAGAAGTCCAAATCCAGGGTGCCAGCTCTAAGGGAAGGCTGTCCCTTTCTGCCAGCTCTGGGAGAAGGTCCTCATCATCAATCTTCCCTGGTCAAGAAGCTTCTCAGCTCAAAGGACACGCTATTCTCCCGACTCTTGTCTCTTGGTGATATGAGTTCCCCCGTCTCTCTGTTAACTTCTCTCTTTTATATCTCAAAAGAGGTTAACTTAACACAAAACTTCATCTTATAGATTCAGTCCTGCCTCATTAACATAACAGCCTCTAATTCTACCTTGTTAACATTATAGAGGTAGGATTCGCAACATACAGAAAAATCACATCAGGTGACAAAATGGTAGACCATCATACAATACTGGGAATCATGCCCTAGACAAGTTGACAGATATTTGGGGGGGACACAATTCAATCCATGACAGCCTCCTTCTATTACTTTGTATGGAGAACACTAAATCATGTTTCGTAAAGTAGGGGGACAACAAAATTGAAGGAAACCCTCAATGAGTCAGATTGACCCAATAGCTGCAACAATGGACTCAAACATACCAGTAGTCATGAAGATGGTGCAGGACCAGGCAACGTTTCATTCTGTTATACATAAGTTCACCATGAATCAGTGCCAACTTGATGGCAACAACAACGACGTAGCTTTCAGCAGGAGTATGACTGAGCTGATATTATCCTATAATGACACAATAACTAATAAAAACTCATTTGTCCCTTGCGTTGGCAACACAAAATTACCACCCAGAAGCCCCCGCCCCCCCCCCCCAAAAAGTGAATGCTGAGAGGCCTAAAAAGCTAACTGTAGCAAAATTCTCCGTTTTCTACTGCAGATCCACTCTGCACCCATTTCTCTGCCCCAGGAATGTGATCTACATCAAAATTCCCATACCTTCCATCTTCCAGTTGGCGTCTACCAACAGAGAGCGCTAGTAGAAGAATTGATGAAGGCAGAAAAGTGAGCTCAGTGTGTTTATTCCCCAAGGTCCCTCTTTGCATAAGCTGGCTGTGTCCCTTGTTCCAAAGTCAATAGTAAGCTCACGTTAATGCACTCATCCCTTATGATTCCCCTACCTGCACCTTTACAAATAGCCACTTTGTAAACAAACCCTCCTTGAATTTCCTATTTTGAATACACTATTCCTAATGGAAGCCTGACTGATACAAGAGTCATATTTTATTTGTATAATATTTTAAAAATTAAAATAAAGTGAAACACTAGATCAAAGGAAACAGTATGCACAATTACTAAAGGAAGCCAAAAGAAACTTCAGCTCTAAGCATTTTGTCAAAATAGCTTTTTAAATAAACAGTTTCCTCCCTATGAAGAGTTGTAGGAGGCTCTGTTATGTAAGTCTTTCCCTCCCACAAAACATATTTTTGCTACTTTTTTATCATCTCTTTAAGTTTTTTTCTCATTTTATTAAATTAATATAGGTACTTGCTCCACCTTTTTTCATCTGTAAGCCCATTTTCTAAAAACAACTATTTCTACCCATATCATTTTTGCTTGATTTTTACCTCCATGGTTTTTAATAATATGCTTCTCATCCTATTTCCTAATTTTTCCATTTTAAATGTAATATAATAAATGAGAAATCAGCTGGCTTACCGCTAGCCTTCTTCCAACCAGCTGTTATGTATCTCAGTTTTGAGTTCCTCATGTGGCGATGTCATAAATTTAGTAAAACACTAATGTATTTATTCATTATCTCAACAGCTGTGCAGAATATATTTTATAGCAGAAAACCAAAGGCATATTTTGGCCACGTACCTAGTGGCTAAATATTAAAATCAAAATTTGGATGAAGTCAGTGCTAAAGCTGAATTATCACCAATTTAAAAGACATAAGGATATAAAAATCCGGGAGGGCTTCTGGGCCACAGCCTGTGTGTGAACATGGACTGTCACAGTGGAGGTCCCAGGTTGGCTGGGCCAGGGTCAGGTGTGTGTGTGATGCATGTGGGCACTGCTGGGAACTCTTGAGGCCCCCCATTGTAAGAAGCAATGTCACCTGATAAGTGTTCAGGTTTTAGATTCAGGCCTGGGTTCAATATCCTTATATGTGACCTTGGGTAAATGCTTTAACCTCTCTGGGCCTCTACTTCTTTATCTGTAAAAAGGGACAATGATGATACTTAATACAGAAAGCTTTTAGCAAAAAGATAGAGGTGAATGTATACTTGACTTCAGTTACTAGTGATAACCTAAGTCAACATGACATACTGGCTTGGATCATTGAGTCTTTGCAGTTGAATCTGACAAAGATCGAACAGCTGGGCTCAGTGGCTCCCTGAGGTTGACTACAAAATTTCCAGTTTATGTTTTTGCTGCACCTTGGTGGCATCATCTTAAAAAAAAAGTGAAATTCCAAACTAATCTAGAACATGAGTACATCCAGAACTTCAAAATATAACAAGCAGGTTTTAAGAGAATGGGTATTGACAAAATAATTTATTTTTGTTTTTATTGCTGTTGTTAGTTGCCGTCAAGTCGATTCCAACTCATGGTGCTCATGTGTGCAGAGTAGAACTGCTCCACAGGGTTTTCAAAGGTGTGACCTTTCAGAAGCAGATCTCCAGGCCTGTCTTCCAAGGTGCCTCTGGTTCGGTTCAAACAACCAACATTTCTGCTGAACCGTTTGTACCACGCAGGCCTCCCATAACAAAATCATGCCTGTGGACAAATTAATAAAAGGAAAGTTTCAATTTTGAATTCATTCAGTGGTTCAAGTTTTTGAAGCAAATGATGATGAAAATTGATGATGGCCCTGTAGCTGCCAGACAAGGTCAAGAAACTGCAATGGCTCCTTCCCTTGTTGCTCCAGTTCTGAATCAACTGAAGAAACCTCTCGCCCCTAGCAGTGCAGCTCCACAGAGCCCATTTAAGCACAGACAACTACTGCAACTTCTAAGGCTGGTCCAGATGTGGCAAGAAAGAGTCATGGTGTGGGCAACCGAATTGACGCAATAGGCCACCTTATTGAAACTTACGGTAAAAGGGTGGGGTAGTAGTAGTAGCATCATCAGAACCTGTCTAACTTCAGGAGGATCAATTCAAAGCTGATCCCTGTGAGCGGGAGGTCAGATATACCTTCACTCTCCAAACTTTTTACCAATTCTGACACCAGCCCTCCCTTCCACGGCACTCTCTACTTCTCTTCTGGGTTCAATAATCCATTGAGCTCACAGACCGTAGAGTTAAGTGGTTTATTAAGGAAGCTAACAGAGTACAGTTGGGATGAGAATCAACAGGCTACAACTCAGGATCAGAATCACGATCAGGAAGAACACAAGCAAAGCCCGGGAGGCTCCCCTGAAGAGAAGAGCACATCCCTCCCTTCTTCAAGCAGAACAGCTCTCTCAGCTCCTCTCAGCCATGCACACAAGCAGGCCCTCTGTCTGCTGGACATGCCTCCACTCAGCTGTGCAGGCCTCCTCTCAGCCCCCTGAGAACAGGTCTCTCCTCAGACCCTGAGGACCAATGCCTTTCAGCCCCCTTGAGTTCCTCTAGTGCGCCTCAGGACAGGCTCCTCTAGGACCCCTCAGGACATTGCTCTTCCAGGCCTGTCACTGTCATCAGTATTACAGCCCCTGACCTGTGTTACAGCTCTTTTAGGAGGTTCCTTGGCTCTTCTCTCTCTCTCTCTCTCTCTGCTTCTCTCTCCTTTCTTCCTTCTGCCTCTGTCTGTTTTTTTCTGAAAAACCTCTAAAGGGTTGGCTGTACATATATATATATATATATATATATACACAAACTCCTCATTAATTTCAAGGCATGGCCCTCCCACTAGGGCCACAAACTGACCAATTCCCTCTTGGTAGGCCACAGATACTTTATTTTTATAATCTATAGTCACTTCATTTGCATAATGTATTGACCAATCCCTGTAAGCCGTATACCAATCACAGGGCAGGCTGCAGCCCAAGACCAGACAAAAAGTATCAAACCAAGCTGTTTAGTTTACCCAGAAAATATAACGAACCCTCTAGGGTAGAAAACTGGGCTTACAGGAAAAATCTCTCAAGCTGTTTTTCCAAACAACCAAGGCAAAAGGCCACGTAAAGGAACTTATTTCACCATGCTTATCATCAAAGATTTGGAGAAGAAGGAAGATTTCAACTTTGGAAAGCTAAGGAACACTGAATTGATTTGCCAGGAGAATGAGGAGAAATGCAAAGGATTATGGAAATGCTCTATGCCACAGATGAAAGCTTTGTGATACCTGATGAAGGGGGCCCACAAGAGGAACACAGAGAGTATTAACAGTATGGACCAGCAAAGCAACACTGGAATTCTTTACTCCAAATCACGTGCTTGACTGTAAAATACTCTTATTATTCTTAGAGGAGTCACTGGTTTCTTTCCACAAGCAAAACATATTTCTTCTCAAAGCGCATCTTGCAGAAGTTTTACTCCTTTTCCAATAAATTTGAGTTAGGGGCTTGTTCCTTACAGCAGCAGTGACATCTAGTTGGTTCACCTAGAGAACAAAGAGATTGACCATGGAGCTCACCATGAGGTTGCTGGAGAAGTTGTCAGTAGAGAAATGTAAAAACTGAATTAAATGTTAAGCTAATGTGAAATCTTGGCAAAGAACGTTTAACAAATGCCTTCAGAGTATTTAAAATATGTTTCCATATTTCAGAATATAAAATGTAGCATAACAGGAGATTTTGTGTGTTTGACATTGTTTGGGAAGGAAAGGCCAGACCTTAGAACCTTTGGAACTTGCTATTACAGGCCATGTCCAAACCAAACCAAACCAAATCCGGTGCCGTCGAGTCGATTCCGACTCATAGTGACCCTATAGGACCGAGTAGAACTCCCCCACAGAGTTTCCAAGGAGCACCTGGTGGATTCGAACTGCCAACCCTTTGGTTAGCAGCCATAGCACTTAACCACTACGCCACCAGGGTTTCCGACAGGCCATGTAGGGACTGCTTAAATCCTTGGAGGCCTAGATGTTGGAGCAGAAGGAAAGTTTACACGTTGCTCTGTAAAGCCGTTTGGTGTCATTAAGCAATTGTAGTCCTGCTAAAAACAAGTAACAAGAGGCATTGTTGCCTGGATGAACAGAGGGTGTGTTTCAGCCCCGAGATGTTTGAGTTAAAGACTTTGATTTTTACTGAGCATTTCTTCAACAATTTTTCCATTTAGCCATGAAATTTCTAAGTACTGTGTTTTTTGAGAAATGAGGTGTGCCCAGTTTTTCAATCTAACAACCACTTGGGGGGAGTTGACCACATCTCTGGGTTTTGAATGTGGATTGTATCCTATTTTACTGTGTTTTAAGTTTACATTGAACATGTTTCTCTGCTCCTCTTGCACACTGGGAACTCCTCTTTGGCTCCTTAAAGTTTACTAAGAATGGAAGTACAGCAAGCAGGTGATGACGCTGTAAATTCTTTCTGGGCCTCTGGCAAAGAGAATGATCAGTGAAGGCCATCACTACCTTGGAATCTGCAAGGCTCAGGCGTTTATTATACCTGTTGTCCACAGCTCTCCAGTGTTATGGAAATACTTTGCCAGTGTGCTAATCTCTTTGGAGATACAAATTCATTAGCAAACTACTTAGTGTTAATTTTCTTTTGCAGAAAATACAGTACCATTTCTGATTTAATTACTAATATTTAAAATATTTCTGCAAAGACTATCACCCACTACTAAGTTTGCTCAGCCTCTGATGTATTTGTACTGATTTGTTCTGGTGACAGCTTATCCTAAAATATCTGCATAAAGTAGGTATTTTATGATAAAATTGTTGTGTAGTATCTATTCTGTGTGGAATTCAGAGAAAATTCAGATTCGGTGATTAACAATGCCAAAACAAATGCAAGCACTTAGCCATTGCTCAAAAACACAGGAATCAAATCGACTACATCTGTGGAGACAATGGAGAAGCTCAATATCATCAGTCAGAACAGGGCCAGGGGCCATCTGTGGAAAAGACCATCAATAGCTCATACGCAAGTTCAAGTTGAAGCTAAAGAAAATTAAAACAAGTCCACAAAAGCCAAAGTATGACCCTGAGTATATCCTACCTGAATTTAGAGATCAACTAGATTTGACACATTCAAAACTAAAAACCAAAGACCAGATGAGTTGTGGGATGACGTAAAGAACATCAGAAATGAAGAAAGCAAAAGGTCGTTAAAAAGACAGTAAAGAAAAAAAAAAAAAAAGACCAAAATGGATGTCAGAAGAGGCTCTGAAACTTGCTCTTGATCGTAGAGTAGCTAAAGAGAAATGAACAAATGCTGAAGTAAAAGAGCTGAACAGAAGATTTCAAAGGGCCACTCAAGAAATGTGCAAAGACCTGGAGTTAGAAAACAAAAAAGGAAGAACACATTCAAAGCATAACTCATGCTGAAAGAACTGAAGAAAAAACTCAAGCTTTGGGTTACAATACTGAAGCATTCTACAGGCAAAACATTGAACACCACGGGAAGCATCAAAAGAAGATGGAAAGAATACACAGAGTTACTGTACCACAAAGCATTGGTCAACATTCAACCATTTCAGGAAGTAGCATATGATCAAGAACTCATGGCACTGAAGGAAGAAGTCCGAGTTGCACTGACAAAATTGACCAAAAACAAGGTTCCAAAAATAAGTGGAATACCAATTGAGATGTTTCAACAAATAAACGTAATGCTGGAAGTAATCACTCATCTATTCTAAGAAATGTGGAAGATAGCTACCTGGCCAACTGACTGGAAGAGATCCATATCCATGTCCATTCCAAAGAAAGGTGGTCCAACAAAATGCAGGAATTGTCAAACAATATCATTAATATCACAGACAAGTAAAATTATGCTGGAGGTAATTCAAAATGGTTGCAGCAGTAATTCAACAGGGAACTGCCAGAAATTTAAGCTGGATTTAGAAGAGGATGTGTAACAAGGGATATCATAGCTGATGTCAGATGGATCTTGGCTGAAAGCAGAGAATACCAGAAAGACGTTTACCTGTGTTTTATTGACTATGCAAAGGCATTCCGCTGTGTGGATTGTAACAAATTATGGATAACATTGTGAAGAACGCAAATTCCAGAACACTTAGTTGTTCTCATCAGAACCTGTACGTAGATCAAGAGGCAATTTTTCAAACAGAACAAAGGGATAGGTCAAGGTTTAAAATCAGGAAAGGTGTGTACCAAGTTTCTATTGTTTCACCATATTTATTCAATCTGTATGCTGACCAAATAATCCAAGAAGCTGGACTATATGAAGAAGATTGGAGGAAGTCTCATTAATTTAACCTGCAATATGCAGATGACACAATATTCCTTTCTGAAAGCAAAGAGGACTTGGAGCACTTACTGATGAAGATTGAAGACTACAGCCGTCGTATGAATTACATGTTAACATAAAGAAGAAAAAAAAAAACCTGACAACTGGGCCAATAAGCAACACTATGATAAATGGAGAAAATATTGAAGTTGTCGAGGTTTTCCTTTTACTGGGATCCACGATTAACACCCATTGAAGCAGTAGTCAAGAAATCAAACGACAAATGTCCTTCATACTTCAATCAAGTATACGAGACCAAATGGGCAACACTTGCCCAAAAGCAAAGACAAGAAGGCAGGAAGCAACAGGAAAACTGGACAAATGAATGTGGGAAACCCGGGGTGGAAAGGGGGAGAATGGTGACACATTGTGGGGATTGCAACCAATGTCACAAAACAATTCGCATATAAATTACTGAATGAGAAAATAATTTGCACTGTAAACTTTCACCTAACTTAACCAAACCCATTGCCATAAAGTTTGTTCCAATTCATAGCAACCCTATAGGACAGAGTGAAACTATCCCATAGGATTTTCAAGGCTGTAACCTTTGCAGGAGCCAGCTGCCATATCTTTCTCCTGCAGAGCAGCTGGTGAGTTTGAACTGACGACCTATTGGTTAGCAGCCAAGCATATACCCACTGAGCCACCAGGGATCCTTTAAAATTTTCACCTGAAGCACAATAAAAAAAAAAAAAAATGTTTTTCTTTCCAGAAGACAACTTCTTGATGCCTTTTTTTCATAATTTTTATCATACTTTAAGTGAAAGTTTACAAAACAAGTCAGTCTCTCACTTATAAACTTATATACACCTTACTACATACTCCCAATTACACTCCCCCTAATGAGACAGCCCGCTTCCTCCTTCCAGTCCCTTTTTTTGTGATCATTTTGCCAGCTTCTAACCCCCTCTACCCTCCCATCTCCCCTCCAGACAGGAGACGCCAACATAGTCTCAAGTGTCCACCTGATGCAAGTAGCTCATTCCTCATCAGCATCTCTCTCCAACCCATTGTCCAGCCCAATCCATATCTGACGAGTTGGTGAAGCACAATAAATTTTTTAAGAAATCAAACAACTTATTGCATTGGGCAACTCTGCTGCAAAAGAACTCTTTAAAGTGTTAAAAAGCAAAGATGTCACTTTGAAGACTAAGGTGAGCCTGACCCAAGCCATGGTTATTTTCCATCACCTTATATGCATGACAAAGCTAGGCAATGAATAAGGAAGACCAAAGAAGAATTGATGCATTTGAATTATGGTGTTGGTGAAGTACATTGAATGTACCATGGACTCCCAGAAAAATGAACAAATCTGTTTTGGAAAAAGTACAGCCAAAATGTGCCTTAGAAGCAAGGATGGAGAGACTTTGTCACATACTTTGGACATGTTACCAGGAGGGACCAGTCCCTGGAGAAGGACATCATGCTTGATAAAGTAGAGAGCCAGTGAAAAAGAAGAAGACTATCAACAAGATGGACTGACAGCGTGGCTGCAAAAATGGACTCAAACATAACAACGATTGTGAAGATGGCACAGGACTGGGTAGTGTTTCGTTCTGTTGTACACAGGGTCACTGTGAGTTGAAACCGACTTGACAACACCTAACAACAACAGCAACAGCGCTCATTGTTTAGGCAAATTTCAAAAATTCTTCATCTTCGACTTTGAAAATGTTTGACAGTTTATGACAATTATTTCGACAAGCTTTTTTTTTTTTAATTTTTAGCCCCCTTAGTTTCAAAACAACAAACATTAGGTAATGTCCTTTTGAATTTCAATTTTGTGACAATAAATATATTTTGGGTTTGTTCAATTAACTTCAAATTTAATACAGTTCTCAAAGTTTCTTTGCTTAAAGTTGTAAATGTTAATTCACCAAGCAATTCTATAATGATCACAATATAGAATATACTGTCTGCCACAATAATATACTGTCTGCCATTCTGCTTTCAGTATTATTTTAAATTTTATGTACATTTATTGCCTCAACAATATAATATTCTTCCTCAAGTTACTTATAGATTTTTAATATTTGTATTAATGTTTGATCTATTATCCTAGTTAACCATTTAAAAATTCTTAATAATTATTTTTATAACAATTAGAATAGGCTAATTGATGAGGTAACAAATGAGTCAAAAAATTCCATTGCCCACAATAGCAAAGATTTCTTTCTTCCTCTCACAATGCGTCTGTCTGAAACGCTTGGCTATATCGTCTTTACTCCTTGACTCATATTAATTGGATAGCTTCTCTCTGGATTATCACCAGTCTTCGTGGAAGAGGAGAAACATACGTGGTTGTCAGAGCAAAACTGTCCTCCACAACGGCTGTAATCTTCCAAAAGCAGGTCTCTAGGCCTTTCTTCTGAGGTGCCTCTGGTTGTCTTAGTCATCTAGTGCTGCTATAACAGAAATGCCACATGCAGATGGCTTTAACAAAGAGAAATCTATTTTCTCACACTCGAGTAGGCTACAAGTCCAAATTCAGGGCTTCAGCTCCAGGGGAAGGCTTTTTCTCTCTGTCAGCTCTGATATACATGGGGTCATCATGAATCAGAATTGACTCGACAGCAACCTGTTTGGTTTTGGGGGGTGGGTGTTGTCATCGTTTTTTTTTTTAAAAGAGGTTAATCAGCCTCTCTCTCTGGGTCCCCACATCTGTTTTATATAAACCCAAAAAATAGCTCTTGGAAGTCAGGTTTGTCTACTAAAGTAGAGAAGAGATGGAATCAAGTTTGCAAAGAGAGAGAGAAGAATTAAGCAAATGTAGAGTAAAAAAGAAAACTAGCAAAGAGGCAAAGCAAGAAGCCTTTTGTGTCCTCAATTAGACCTACATCTTGAGACCCTGTTATCCCATCCTGAGGTTTTGTGTACCACCCCAATATCACATACAAAAACCCTCTTTTCGTTTAAATCAGATTTCTTCAACCTAAAGAGTTCAAACAGCTGCAGGAAGGTACTGTCTTATTCAGGTGGTGACATTAGTGAGGAAATTTTGAATAATTGCTATTAATATGATCCCATTGATATGTAGAAGCCCAGGTTTCAGTTGCATTTCCCTCATATCCTGGCCCTGTTACAGTTCCTGCCTTCCACAGGCCTCTTCTAATGCTCTCTGATGAAGACTACCCACCCTGGAGACAATGAGATCCAGACCAGGCGATATGTCTGGAGTTCTTCCCCTCTAATTGAACTTAGAGACCCTGGGGTCTAGATGAGCACTGACCAGATGTTTCACAAACTGACACTGAAAACCGGTGCTGCCCAGAAGCACGCATACCATAGGTCTCTCCTCCCTGATATCTCAGGGGTATTAATGCTAGCCTGGAGGAATTTGAGATTGTTTTTCCACTTTGGTCTCTGTCTCCTGGCTTGCCAATACCTCTGCCTTGCTCCACTACTCCACCCAAATTTCTTTTTTCTGTAGTATTTCTTGATCTGAGATCACTCTTCAGTCTCTGATGGAAGGTCCCAAAATATCACATTGGTACTCAGTGTTTTGCCCATTATACTATACACATACATATAATTAGATTGGGCCCACCCACAACATATAAAGCCTAAAGAGCAATTTCATTCAGTATCAAAAACAAACTTTTAAGGTGGATATTATTCTAATATCACAAATTAGAAAGCTGTCATTGAAAGATTCATGAACTTACCTGACACAGTATATGATGAAGCTGGGATTCAAACCCAAGTCTTCTGATTCTAAGGACCATGCCCATTCCACAATACCATACCATGCATTAAAAGATGACTGAGTGAAGCTGCTTTCTTATTCCTTAGTTGAAGAGAATATACAGGAACCTTATGTGGTAGTATTCTTACCAGGACCAAGAAAACCATCAGACCTGCATATATAACCACCCTAGGGTTCCACTGATCCCATTTTACAGAAAAGGTTAGAGAGATTTCTTCCTTTCACAAATATATGTAGTAGGTATGAGAAATTAAAGGTCTGATTTATTATTTTAATGGCTTGCAATAATAAATGAAAATGTGATTCCAACTTCACCTTCTTTAATTAAACTATAACTCAAAGGTATTTTTGGAATTTAGATTTAATTTTGTTTTTAATTGCAAGCTAAAATCCAACTTTATATAAAATGTACAAACCTCTCTAGACTGGATTTACTGGAGGCCATTTATTTAATAACTATGCATATTTCAAATAAAGCTGCTGTATTAGTTTTCACTGCTGTTGTAACAAATTACCATAAACTTAGTGGCTTAAAACAACACATATTTATTATATTAAAAGTTCTGTAGGTCAGAAGTCCGACATGGGCCTCATGGGGCTAAAATCAAGAGCTGCGTCCTTTCTGGAAGCTCTAGGGCAGCATATGTTTCCTCTATCATTCAGGTTGTTGGCAGAATTTACTTTCTGGTAGATCTAGGATGGAGGTCTTCTTTCCCTTTTTTGCTGTCAGCTGAGGGCCGCTCCCAACCTGTACATACCACCACGTTCCTTGGGTCATGGCCCCCTTTTTCCATCTTCAGAGTTAACAATGACAGGTTGATTCCCTCTCAAGTTTCAAATCCCTCCTCTTTTTTCTTCCTTCTCATCTCTCTGACCCATCTGGGAAAGATGTTCTGCTTTTAAGAACTCATATGATTAGATTCGGCCCACCCACATAATCCAAAATAATCTCCCCATTTCAAGGCCCATACTTCTTAATCATATCTTCAAAGTCCCTCTTGCCATGTAAGGTAACATATTCACTGACTCCAGGGGTTAGGGCAGGAACATCTCTGGGAGGCCATAATTCTCCCTATCCCAGCTGCTATACCCTGCAACTTTCAACCACAGTCTTTTACGGTAATTTAAATTTCTCACATTCATTTGCTGAGTTTGAATAAACAAAAATATTTTTAACTTTTCTCTTCGTTCCAAATTGTCTTAATTTTTCTTCCCAAGAAAAATGTGTGCTATGTCCATAAAATTTAGGAAATGAATTTATTCACATTGAGTTTTCTAACCATTTTCGTGAACAACACATTTGATGAGTTCTGTTTGTCTTCTTTTTGTTTCTTCCTAAACCATCTATGGACTTAATTTGATTTCAGAGGAATTTAGAGCTGTTTCTCTCTTCTTGAATGTTGAAGATACGCTTTCACTGTAAACTTCCCAAGAAATAAGGAATACTTCTTTTCTATGTGACAAAATTAAAATTTCCAGTTATACCAGAAATGCTTTTATCTTTGAACAATTGCTAGTTGGTTTTCAATAATGAGATCTGACTCCCACTCCGTCTTAATAAAAAATTTAAAATACTGCTTAATTAACAATAATCTGATTTTTCCAGTGACCAATTATCCAGCAAATGCATTATATAAATCTCCAGTTCTCCTTTTCTCTGTCACTACTTAGCAATGTAGCTTCTACATTAGAAAGGTCAGAAGAAATAAGAGGTACAATTAAAAATAAGCTGATATTACTGTAATTCTTTTTTAGTATCTCTGGCAAAGAATGAGTGTTAAGTTATAATTATAATATGCAGCTTAAATGAAACTTCTCTACTTCTTTTATAGTTTTTCATCAACTCTCTGAAAATGCCTACTAAGTCTAGTTCTCTGAACCTCTTTTTCTGTCTTTATCCTCCATGATCATATGCACCACTGGCTTTAGCTATCACACCTGGGCAGGTGACGTTCCAATCTGGATTGCCAGTCTGTTGAATGGTCTGTTCTCCCGTTCTTAACAAAGCTGTATTTGAGTACTCCTGTGAATCAGAATTGACTCAAAGGCAACGGATTTGGTTTTGGTTATATTAACTCAAACTCAAAATATCAAAAACTTTTTTCGTCAGTTGCACTATCATCATAATTTTTGTACTTAAAGGGTTGAATGGTGGAAACACAAAGGCTGGACAAGAACTTTGGAAGTGGAATGTCTCAGAAGTTAATGGAGAGGGTGAGTTTGACCACGTGGTAATGGAAATGGAATGAGGCAACACTACTGAATTCTATAGCACAGCTCGAGGAGAGGGAGAACTTTAATGAGGTTATTAGACATTGTCAGATTGTCTTCAAAAAATTGTGACAATTACCCTCATAGAGCGATATATGACAGCACCTGTTTCTGGACTCTTTGGGGAAAGATGGAAGGAATGGGATGTAAGGACTACAGAATGCAGCTAGACTGATCTCCTAATATTTTCCAGATATAAATCCCCAACCCCCACCTCCTGCTTTAAACTCTTAGGCTAAAGATCAAAATCATTACCATGACCTAGAGTGGGGTCTTCTAAACTTTTCAGTCTTCTAAACTACAGTAAGAAATATATTTTACGTCATAACCCAATAAATACACAAAGGCAAACAAACTGAAACAAAATTTCAATCAAAAAGCACAGTTCCCGGCACAATAAAAAATATTTTTTTTAAAAAGTACAGTTCCCTTATTCATTATACTGTGCTCTGATATTATCTCTTCTTTCTTTCTTTTTAAATGTTGGTTACAATCTACTGAATTACATTTGGAATCAACTAATAGGTTGAAACGTTAAGCCTGAAAAATATGTAACACTCCCAGCTAGTATCAGTTGTACACACTCCCTCCTACTTTTCTGTCCAACAACCGCACTTTCCTTTATTAAGTTCTTTAGATGCCTACAATTCTTCCTTCCTCCCCAGTGCCTTTGCACATGCTATTACCGCTGCCAGGAAAGCTATCCCACCTCACTTTTCCCTGCTTTCCTTCCTCACTGGGTTAACTTACTCACTATTTAGATATAACCCACAAACCCAGAGCTCTGGAGTCGATTCCGACTCATAGCAACCCTATAGGAAGGAGTAGAGCTGCCCCATAAAGTTTCCTCTGTGTGTCATCATAATTTACTTAGAGAATATTCCCTTCCCTGACTGTCTAGTCTAGGTCAGTTTCCTTTAGTACATACATCCATAGATAAGGATTACTAATCTCAGTACTTAAGTCTGTTCGTAATTATACACATTTGTGTGATTAAATTACTGCCAATATTCTTCACTTAACAGTAAATCCTGTGAGAACAGGGATTGTGTTCCTTTTTGCTCAACCTTACGTCTTAATTAAGCAGTACTTGTTCTATTGGTGGTAAGGAGCCTTCTAAATATCTCCCAATGACCCCTGCCTCCTGGCGTTCATGCCTTAGGATCCAAACAAGGATACTGGGCTAGAGAATAGCAGCAGCAAGAATCCACTAAAACTCTTAACTTTACTTCCTCTACCACATCTTCCATATTCCTTTTCCTGAGCCAACACCTCACCTGGTTTGGGTTATTTATGTGATGGGATAATTCAAACTTGTATTCCTAATGGACTATAAAAAAATATATATATGGAATTAGTGCAGTTTACCAATAAATCTTAACATTTGATATGGCAATACTGGGTTCAAGACACTTTTCTCATTCTCTCCCAGTATAGCAGCAGCCCTGGTTCCTTTTACTTACCAATTTCACCCCCAGCCAACACTGCAACACTTCTGTTAGCCTAGAGCCCCTTGATGGTGCAAACAGTTGGTGTGCTTAGCTGCTAACCAAAAAGTTAAAGGCTCAAGTCTGCCCAGAGGTGGCTCAGAAATTTCCACCTACTTCCAAAAACTTAGCCCCCGACAACCCAATAAAGCACAATCCTACTCTGACACATATAGGGTCACTGTTAGTTGGGATCAACTTGATATCAACTCCTTTTTTGTTTTGTTTTATTTTTTTTCTCTATATTTGCCTATTTATCCAGTACCATGAGGGGTCAAAACTGAACAGGTATAGCTCTCAACTTTCAATTCAATGGTACTATTACTATGTCCTGCAGTGAAATATTTCTATTCAGGTGTGAAAACCTCAATTTCAAATTCCATGGAAGCATTTTTATGTCTCTAGGTCAAAGTCTTTCTTATTTGGATGTTAAGACTTTCAAACAAGTTAAGACTTTCAAACAAGTTAAGCCAGAATTGTGAAAATGGGAAGCAAAGTATTGTTGGGAAAAAAAGGGGGGGGGGGTGGGGGGGTCGGGGAAGAAGGAAGAAAGAAGAAACATTGAACAGTAAGAGATATCAGTCTTATTTGCACTCTTGATTCCCAGATCCATGTATTCTGACACTCTGGGGCAAGCATATTTTCACTTTTGTTTCAGAGAAGATGGCTGTAGAATTTCACTTAACCTAGCTGGTATCCTAATTGAAGTTTTTCAGTAGATTCAGTTCTACAAGGACACTGTTTTAGCAGGCGACGGATGGAGTATATAATAATACCAGTGAATCTCATAGGTGTGAGCCCATTGCCCTCTTTCATTGTAAAATAAATAGATAAATTCTCAGGAAAAAAAATGCTGTATGCGATGACACAATGGTGAGTAAGTATCATAGGTAGAATTCTGTTTCCCCCAACCCCCCAAGGTTTCTATCCCCATGGTTATTCAATCAAACACCAACCTAAGTAACTACTGTGAAAGGACTTTACAGATGTAATTAAAGTTATTAATCAGCTGACTTTAAAATAGGGAGATTATCTTGGATTTTTTGGTGGGACCAATGTAATTACATGTGACCATAAAAGCAGAAGAGTCAGCAGAAGAGATGTGACAGAAGACATGTCTTGGAGAGATGAGGCAGAGAAGTTCAAAGCATGAAAGAGACTCAAATGGTCATTTCCAGATTCGAAGGGGGCCGTAAAACAGGAAATGCAGACAGCGTCTAGAAGTGAAGAGTAACCCCAGTTGACAGCCAACAAGGAAATGGGAATCTCATTTCTACACTGGCATGGAAATAAATTCTATCAACAACCTGAACGAGCCTGGAAGTTGATTTTCCCTTAAAGCCTCCAGAAAGGACCCAGCCCTGGTGACATCTTGATTTTGGCTTTGTAAGACCCTAAACAGAGAACCAGCTGAGCCATGTTATGCCTAACTGTCTGACCTACACATATTCTGAGATAATAAATGGGCTTTGTTTTAAACCATTAAGTTGATGATAATTTGTTGTGGCAGCACCAAAATATTAATACGATAAGGCACAGTAAGTCCCTAGATAGTGTTGCTGCAAAACCATAACCATTGTTGAAGGCAAGTGAAAATCTAAAATACTTATCCGGACTTCTAAGAACAAATTAACCACCAGTTACTGCTGAGTTGATTTCAACTTACAGGGACCCTATGCGTGTCAGGGTGGACCTATACTCCATAGGGTTTTCAATGGCTAACTTGTTGGAAGGAGATCATCAGGGCTTTATTCTGAAGCATCTCTGGATGGACTCAAACTTCCAACCCTTCTGTTAGCAGCCTAGCACATTAACCATTTGCAGCATCCAGGGACTAAGAATAAATTACTTTCCTCTATATGTTTCTCTGTGTCCAGTGGAGTCAACAGGGTGTCAACTGAAGAATTTAATAATATACTGTGGTCTACAGTTGGTTGCTGCTGGTGGCAAATTGGGCATTCAGTCGTGACAGCAACCATGTGAACCATGGTGTGAGGAAGGCTGTTTTGTTGAAACCATGCTTATCGTATGGCTCTTGGTTATAATCACTATGGCTACCCCACATATAAACCCATTAAGCAAAGACTGGATTCCTGGGGGAGTCCCTGAGTGGTGCAAATATTTAAGTGCTAACCAAAAAGTTTGGGGTTTGAGTTCACGCAGAGGCACCTTGCAATGAAGAGCTGCCAATCTACTCCTAAAAAATAAGCCATAGAAAGCCCTATGGGGCACAGTTCCATTCAGACACACATGGAGTTGCCATGAGTCAGAGTCAACTCAACAGCAACTTGTTTGGTTTTTGGTTTGGGGTAGTAATTGGAAGAAAAGTAAAGGAGGACAAGCCATTTTGTCTACTCCTGCCTGCTTATGCAATTTAATTTGGTCTTTTGGAACTGAAATACACTATTCCAACTTGATGTTAAAGTGCTGCTGAGCCACCTAAGCTTATGGCTTGGGTTCAGATATCACCCATTCCTTGGTGAGCAGCACAGTTCTTAGGAACACCTAGGGTGCCATGAATAGGAATTTAATCTCTACTAAAAACCAGAAGGGAGCTCCTGAGCTGTGCAAATGGTTAAACACTGGACTACTAACTGAAAGGTTGGTGGTTAAACCCACCCAGAGGCACCTCAGAACACAGAGCTGGCAATCTGCTTCTGAAAGGTCACAGCTTTGAAAGCCCTACTGGAACCCTGAGAGTATGACCTCCAGACATCCTTTTAACTCAGTACTGAAGGCACTCTTGAGGTTCACCCTTCAGCCAAAGATTAGACAGGTGTATAGAGCCAATAATAACACACACAAGAAACATGCGTCATGGTTCACTTCAAGCATAGGAGACTAATGGGCACACCAGCCCAAAAGCAAAGACAAGAAGGGAGGAAGAGACAGGAAAACTGGACGAATGAAAACACGAAACTCTGGGAGAGGGCTTGCCATACACAGGGCTGGCAGCCAATGTCACAAAACAATTTGTGTATTAACTGTTTAATGAGAAACTAATTTGCTCTGTAAACTTCCACATAAAGCACAATTTAAAAAAAAAAAAAACTTATGGAGCAGTTCTACTCTCCATGAGCTGGAATCAACTCAACAGTGACTAACATCAGCAAAAGGAACCAGGTGAATCTTGGTGACCAAGAGAAAACCAAGAGCTGTTGGTCAAAATGAATAGTTACTGACAAAGAAAACATGACTTTCCTCCAAAATCCTAAATGCCTTTATTGCAATTCTCCTATTAGGGTTTGTCATAGATTTCATCCAGCATCCAGGTCTGCCAAAGGAATTTGGATCCACTGCAGCATAAAGGACACACAGCAGGTCTGTTGGGCCAGCTAAAGTGCTTTCTCTTGCTCTGGTCCCCACTCTGATGGGGCTAACAGCCTTTCAGGTCACTTGGTGAAAGGTTTAGAGTAGATACTTAGGTTCCTCCTAAAATCCAAAGAAGACCACAAGATACTTTGCTTCCTTTTTAGTGGTAGAAAAAGCAAATCTCACAGATGTTAAGAAACAGACAAAACCAAGAAACTCAAAAGATTAGATACGAACCATAGGCGGCAGTGAGTTGATGTTAATGGGGGAGGAACAACTCAGAAAAGAAGGATGAGAATGTCTGCACAACTCAAAGAACATAATGTCACTGAATTGTACATGTAGAAACAGTTGAATTGGTGTGTGTTTTGCTGTGTATATTGTCAAAAACTTCAACAAAATTTTCAAAAATCACCTATTGAGAACAAACAGTCAAGATACAGGTCAAAAACAGTCAACAGAAATACCATATGATCCATCAATCCCACTCCTAGCTGTAAATCCTAGGGAAATAAGAGCCATCACAAGAAAAAACAGATGCACACCCTTGTTCATTACAGCATTGTTCACAATAGCAAAAACATGGAGACAACCTAGATGCCCATCAACAGAAGAATGGATAAACAAACTATGGTACATACACACAAGCGGAGTATTATGCAATGAAAAGAACAATGATGAATCTGTGAAGCATCTCACAACATGGATGAATCTGGAGGGCATTATGCTGAGTGAAATAAGTCAATCACAAAAGGACAAATAATGAATGGAACCACTACTATAAAATTTCCTGAAAAGGTTTACACATAAAAAGAAACAAGCTTTGATGGTTACAAGGGAGGGGAGGTACGGAAATGGAAAAACACTAAATAGATAATAGATAAGTGGTAACTTTGATGAAGGGTAAGACAGTACACAATACTGGGGAAGCCAGCACAACTTGCATAAGACCAGGTCATGAACTCTCCATAAACACACCCAAACTCCCTTAGGGAACGAATTACTGGGCTGAGGGCTGTGGGGACCATGGTCTCAGGGAACATCTAGCTCAATTGGCATAACATAGTTTATAAAGAAAATGTTCTACATTCTACTTTGCTGAGTAGCATCTGGGGTCTTAAAAGCTTCTGAGTAGCCATCTCACCCCATCTGAAGCAAGGGAGAATGAAGAAAACCAAAGACAAAAGGAAAAGACTAGTCCAAAGGACTAATGGACCACAACTACCACAGCCTCCACCAGACTGAGCCTAGAACAACTAAATCATGCCCGGCTACCACCACTGACGGCTCTGCCAGGGATCACAATAGAGGGTTCTGGAGAGAGCTGGAGAAAAATGTAGAATAAAATTCTAACTCACAAAAAAAGACCAGACTTACGGGTCTGACAGAGACTGGAGAAACCCCAAAAGTATGGTCCCTGGTCACTTTTTAGCTCAGTAATGAAGTCACTCCTGAGGTTCACCCTTCAGCCAAAGATTAGACAGGCCCATAAAACAAAATGAGACTAAAGAGGCATGCCAGCCCAGGGTCAAGGACTAGAAGTCAGGAGGGGACAGGGAACCTGGTAATAGGGAACCCAAAGTTGAGAAGGGAAAGTGTCGACATGTCATGGGATTGGTAACCAATGTCACAAAACAGTATGTGTACTAATTGTTTAATGAGAAGCTAGTTTATTCTGTAAACCTTCATCTAAAGTACAATTAAAAAAAAAAAAAACAGTCAGTAACAGTAAGGGGGCAGGGAAACTAGATTAATGGAAACAGAGCAACCAGAACTGAAATAATGAAAATGTGCACATATTGTGAAGAATGTAACCAATGTCACTGAACAACTTGTATAGAAATTGTTGAGTGGGAACATAAACTGCTGTGTAAACCTTCGCCAAAGACACAACAAAATACTATTTTAAAAAAAGAAAATGAAACAGATAAAACCAGATGTTTTGCTCATTTTAATACTTTTTCTATTTCACAAATTTGAAGGACAATAGATAGACAAAATTAAAAGTACAGTATCTGAAACTTTGACATGGTGTTAACCTCTGGAAAGAATAAGAAAAAATGTTTTAATGCTAAAAAGTAAAGCCTAATAATATCTGTTCTGGAAAATAGTTTATCTTATTTATTATTTAAGCTTATTCATGTTTAATCTTCTGACGCGCATTTGAAAAATTCAGAGATTAATAAGGCACATGTGCAAAGAGGACTCAAACTCATAAAAAAATTTATAAGTTTCCAGTACCTACCACAGAGCCTGGCTCTTTTTACAATATCAATAAATGTTTCCTAGAGTGACTGATGGGCTCATTCCACCAGTATCATATGACAGCATCAATGTGAACCTTCAACCAAAACACATCCAATTCAAATCTCACCTCAGTGCTCACTGACTCTGTGGCCTGCAGAAACCACTTCAGATTGCTGTAGGCAGAAAAACAGCCTACAACAGATGTTCACCTTCTAATTCCCTGGGCCGGTGACTGTATCACTTTACATGGCTAAAGGGACTCCATAGATGTGATTAAAGTGAGGGTCTTGAGATGCAGAAATTATCCTCAATTATCTGGGTGGGCCCAATGTTATCACAAGAGTCCTTATAAGGGAGGAAAGAGGACCAGAGGCAGAGACGGAGATGCGATGATGGAAGCAGAGGTCGGAGTGATGCGGGACCTCGAGTCTAGGAATGCAGGAAGCCTCTAGAAGCTGGAAAAACAGAAACGGATCCCTCCTCTAAAGCCTGCGGAGGAACACAGCCCTGCCTACAACTTGATTTTAGGACTTCTGACTTCCAGGACTATAAGAGAATAAACGCGTGTTGTTTTAAGACACTGAGTTTGAGGTAATTTGTCACAACAGTAGGCAATTAATCTAGGCACTCGGAGCCTCAATTTCTTTCTGTGAAAAGTAGGAGTAATATATTTGTAATATGAGGAGTAAACATGATTTCAAAACACTCAATGCATAGTAAGTGCTTAAGAGGCGGCACCTATTACGGCTCTTAGTTTATTGTTAGAGACACTGTTTAGCATATTGGTTAACAACCTGGAAGGACTCTAGCAGTCAGATGGGCAGTATTCCTTTCCAGTCTCTTCCACATACTAATTTTTCATTCCCTCACTTGTGAAATAAAGTTAATTAACATATCATAAGAATGTTGTGAGGGTTAACTGAAATAATTTATAAAAATACTTAGCATTGTGCTTAGCCCATAGTTACCGGTAAAACCAGTTGCCGTCGAGTCAATTCCAACTCATGGCAACACCATGTGTGTCACAGTGGAACTGTGCTCCATGGAGTTTTCAAGGCCATGACTTTTCAGAAGTAGATGGCCTGGCCATTCTTCCGAGAAACCTCTAGATGGACTCGAACCGCCAACCTTTTGGTAAGCAGCCAAATACTTTAACCACTTGCACTGCCCAGTGACACTATGTTACTTGGTTAAAAAAAAAAAAAAATTTTTTTTTTTTTTTTAGAATGTAGTAAATGTTGGCTCCTCTTCCTCCTCCTCCCATTTGTTTTTGCAGTCCCACCACTCAAGCACTCAAAAAGTATCCCCATACTTTAAGATGCTGCCCTGTAATTTCCTGCCACCAGATGACTATAACTTACCAGGGTTGTTCTCAACTTCAAAGGCCGAAATTTGCCTGAGGTATAAAACAGCAGCTTCATCCTGGGCTCACCCAGAGCTAACCTTAACTGTTAATTCCCTCCATTCCATTCCAAATTAAAAAAAAAGAAATCTTTATTAAAATAACCGAGCTAGGCTTAAGTGAACATTAACAAATATTAAAACCAATGATGTTTTTAGCTTTAGTAAACCAAACCCTTAGGATAAGATTACATTTTTTGTCCTTGTCCTAAGCATTTCTTTCCCAGCTTCTTCTCAGCTGGTCCTTATATACGAGCATTTCTTACTGACCTTTATATGGAGTACTAAAGATATATACTCTAGTGTTCACGTCTTGATAAGACTTGATCACGACGGCAGTGGAGTGAGTGGTCTCTTAATTAAAGCCCCTGTTTCAGCACCCATCTTGTACCTTACAAACCTTTAATTATAAATTAAAGACCCAAAAACCCATTGCCATCGAGTCAATTCCGACTCATAGCAATCGTATAGGACAGAGTAGAACTGCTCCATAGAGTTTCCAAGGAGTGCCTGGTAGATTCAAACTGCCAACCCTTTGGCTAGCAGCCATAGCTCTTAACCACTATGCCAGCAGGGTTTCCTAAATTAAAGACAGAATGTAGGAAATATCCATCTTGAATATTTATGTTGAACAAAAACATTCAACATACCTAGACATGAATTATTACTTGATTTTAAATCATTTACAAAATGAGGAACTGAAAAAATAGAGAGGGTTAATTTCTATGTTTCATTGTTTTCTTCTGATAATATGTTCATGAATGTCACAATAAATGTTATGATGAAAACTATACAAAAAAGAATATTCAGCTTACATGGACACTTGATTCGTTTTCTATTTTAGGTTTAAGGCTAAGTTGTATATATTCACAATATTTATATTTGCACTCATTCACATCAAATGAGTCAGTCAACATAGGAAATTTAGTGTCTATGGAATAAAGTTTCTAAGAAGGGCCTGGTGGACTCAAACTGTGGACTTTTCAGTTAGCAGACGTAGCACTTAACCACTACACCACCAGGGTTACCAGAGTTGAAGTAGAGTACATATATAACTTGTCAATCAAACAAGACACTTTTGAGAGTAAAAGAGGCCACTGTGAATAATTATGTTGGAACCAAAGGTGGAAACTCGGACTATTCGGGACATGTGGTCAACGTGGTCATCTTTATTTGAATGGATATGGGCATCGTCCTGGGTGAAGGCAGTTGAAGGGGTGGGAGGGGAAGCTATTAGCACCATACCAGCCAGAAGGAAGCAGACTCTGCCTTTAAATATACCCTTCCCTTTAGCTGGTGTCTGTCCCTCCACGTGCTGCTTGGCCCCGTGGGTTTCACGATAACTTAGCACACAGGAGGAGGAAACAGAAGCCCTTGTACATCCATTATAATTCTTTTCATCCCCATAATTATCTTCATTCACACTCTGCTTCTGATGTAATTTCACTCGTTTATCATTCAATGAGCTTTTATTTAGCACCTATTATGTGGTAGGTAAAAAGGACCCTGGTGGTGCAGTGGTGAAGTGCTTGGCTGCTAACCAAAAGGTTGGTAGTTTGAAGCCACCAGCCTCTCTGTGGGAGGAAGATGCAGCAGTCTGCTTCTATAAAGATTTACGGCCTTGGAAACCCTACGGGGAAGTTCTACTCGGTCATACAGGGTTGCTATAAGTTGGAATCAGCTGTAAGGCAACAGGTATGTGCTACGTATATTTAGAGATGAATAAGAATTCTCCAGGACCAGAAAAATCCTATAAAAAGAATAGACTTAAATATGAACATTCATAATACTGCCATATCAGTGTGGCCCTTGTTATATAAGTGGGGTGGTAAGAAACGTGTATAATAGGAGAGATGAAGCATTCAGGACCCATTGCCTTCAAGTTGATTCCGACTCATAGAGACCCTATAGAATAGAGTAGAACTGCCTCAAAGGGTTTCCAAGGATTGGCTGATGGATTCGACTTGATGACCTTTTGTTAAGCAGCCAAGCTCTTGACCACTGCACCACCAGGGCTCCAACATTCAGGAAGGGGAGCTTAAAAAAATGAAAGGAGTCAGAAAAGTGTTTATAGAGGATATAACCCTTGAAATATATGTAAGATCACTATGAGTCAGAACCAACCCAATGGCAACTAGCAACAATAAAAACTCTTGAAATAAGCCATTTTAGGCAGGAAAAAAAGCACAATGAGATAGTAAACTATAAATATATATATTTACTACAATAAAAAAAGAGAAAAATTTTTTAAATGACAAAAGTTTCATTACATAAATTTTGACGAGTATCAGTTTTCTCTGTGAAGCAGGAAGCAAAGCCTGGCTGAGAATGAAAAGTCAGGAGTGGTTTGGGGCTTGGAGAGAGGGATGAAAGTTTGGAATGTCCACCAAGAGGTTGCTAAACAGGCTTAGCAGCATCAGAGGAAGGACCAGCTACATAGTTTGTGGGGCCCGATGCAAAACAAAAATCAGGGTCCCTTGTTTGAAAACTAAGAATTTCAAGATGTTAAAAGTAGAGCGTTAACCCCCAGTACAAGGACAGGTCACATGCCTGTGAAGCCAGCCCTGACTGGAGATCACAGGTAAAATGATTCTGTAAATCTACGTTGGCGTCAGCCTGAGCTTACACATACCAGATTTCCGATTCACTCTGCTATCTCTAAAAAAAAGAAAAAAATCCAAGAGGAAGAAGAAGAGAGACAGGTGGTGCCAAACTCCCTCTAATCACAGGCAGTTTTCCACCTCTTTATTTTATACCTGAGTGAAACAATTACTGTCCCCTTTCCATACAGAGGAAACCCTGGTGTGGTAGTCATTAAGTGCTACGGCTGCTAACCAAAAGGTTGGCCGTTTGAATCCACCGGGCGCTCATTGGAAACTCCGTGGGGCAGTTCTACTCTGTCCTATAGGCTCATTATGAGTTGGAATTGACTCTGAAGCAATGGGTTTTCCATTTAGAGGATGTTGGTTTTATTTATGAACAACTCTTGCTTATCATCCCAAAATCTTTTGCTAGATTTCTCTATAGCAATAACATCAGATAAAGTATCCGCTAAAAAAGTGACTGTATTCCTTACAACCAAAATCACAATTCTTAACAGAAAATAAAATCTTCTCACTTCACAAGATTAGAAAATATCAGAGGGCAATAGGAAAAAAAAAAGTTATTTCTGTAAAGGAATTTTGCAACTGTCAAGTTTCCGATATCTATGTAGCAGTAGAACGAGTTACAGTTATATTGTATAAACACTATGTAGTAGTTTTCAGACTGTATGTCAGTTTCAGGTAATCGACATTTTATCAGGCATTTTCTCTCAACATAAATGTCACTTTCTACAAAAAAAAAATCAGTGTTTTCCAAATGGAAATTCTTTTCAATCGTTGGTTATTTTTTCAGAGCTAATGAGATAATCAAATATTTTTTTTTAATACTTAAGCAGCCTGACTTGTGTATATAACTCTATAATCATTTTTGTTGCCCAGGAACTCGCAAGATAATGAGTGTGCCTGCTGGTTATGTTTTCAAAAACATTCGTATTATCAGACTAGCTGAAACTATGCAAACTATGTTTGGTGAGATTTCGTGGCAGCCAGAACGCACCTGAAGAAACATTTTCAAAATAAATAGAATTTAGAGATAAAAAGAAGCAAGTGGCATTTTCTCATTCTCCCTCTTGTCTTAAGAATATTTAGTAGTATAAATATGCCCTTTTCAAAATTCTTTAGAAATGTAAACTATAACCGTTTGGTTATATATGTACTTTTTTTTTTTTTTTTTACTGCCACTGCAGAAAATTCCACAGAGTTGAACTAGGATCAAATTTTGAGCCTGCTAATTATTATTTTTTTTAATTATTATGTCTCATAGCGACACATAGGACAGAGTAGAACTGCCCTGTAGTTTCCAAGGAGCTCCTGGTGGATTTGAACTGCCAACCTTTTAGTTAGCAGACGTAGCTCTTAACCCCTCTGCCACCAGTGTCACTATGAGTCAGCATTGACTCTACAGCAATGGGTTTTGTTTTGTTCTGGAATTACTATGCCCAAAATACGTGAGACAAAGTTTCTCCATCCTCACTTCTAAGGAGCATTCTGGCTGTACTTCTTCTAAGACACATTTGTTTGTTTCTCTGGCAGTCCACGATATATTCAATATTCTCCGCCAACGCCATAATTCAAATGCATCAATTCTTTTTCGGTCTTCTTTATTCGTTGTCCAGCTTGATATGCATATGAGTCGATTGAAAATACCATGGCTTGGGCCAGGCGCACCTTAGTCCTCAAAGTGACATCACAGCAACATGCAAGTCACCACAGTATGACAAACTGACAGACAAGTGATGGGAAGACACAATAAGGATACACAAATAACTGTAGCACAAGGAAAGATTATAAATGCCAAAGAAGTAGCACGTGGGGACACCTCTCTTTTTTCCTTTTTGTTCCTCTTACACAGAACTATTTCTTCTTAGCCAATTCAGGTGTCCTGGTTTGACTAGCTGGGCTTTCAGGAAAGAAATATCAGTCAGCATTCTTAGACACAAGCAGGGTCAACTATATATAATTTGTGGGATCCAGTACAATATAAAAATGCAGGGCTCCACGTTCAAAAACTATTAAAAATTTCAAGACAGGGGCAACAACAGAGCATTCAGCCAAGTGCAGGGATCATCCAAGCACAGAGGCCCATGTGGCTACACAGGTCACATGCTGATGCAGTCAGCCCCGGGTACAAGCAAGAAAGTGACTCAGGTTCACTTGAGCAGAAATGATCACATTTCCAGGAAGGCTGACATATGTAGCTCAAAGCTGCACAGAAAGAAAGAGTGCTCAAAATTACAGCCCTAAATTAGACTAGGGAGGGTACCACTGCTGCCACCACAAGTACCGTATGCTAGAGTTTGCATTGCTGCTGCCATGGACCTAAGAGCTTAATTTTATCGCAGCCACAACCAATGCACTACCTGCATTTCTGTAGGTTACTAGCTCCTGATTCAGTTTCTGGTGTAGAGACATCTGACTAACAGACCCTAAGCCACTCTTCTAGCTACAAGGGATACTGAGAAAGCAACCATCTGCCATTTCTCTCAAGCATAGTAGAAGAAAAGAAGCCCTGGTGGTGAAGAGGTTAAAGTGATGAACTGCTAATAGAAGGCTGGTGGTTCCAAACCACTAGTGGCTCCAAGGGAGAAAGACGTAGCAGTCGGCTTCTGTAGAGATTTACAGCCTTGGAAACCCTATGGGGTTGCTATGAGTTGGAATTGACTCGATGGCAGTGGGTTTGGGTGTTTTGGATAGTAGAAGGAAGGAGCCCTGGTGGAGGAGTGGTTGAGCTCTCAGCTGCTAACCAAAAGGTCCCTAGTTCAAACCCACCAGCTGCTCTACAGGAGAAAAATATGGTAGTCTGCTTTGGTAAAGATTACTGTCTTGGAAACTCTACAGGGCAGCTCTCCTCTGTCCTATGGGGCCACTACGAGTTGGAATCGACTGGACGGCAGTGGGGTTTATAGTAGAAAGTGTGCCCTGCCTCTCACCAGATGACATCACACAGAGAATTACCCAAACATAAGAAGGAGGGTCATATGTTAGGCCTCCAATAAAGCCAACAAAAGTCCTTTAGAAAAAATAAAATAACTTTCTCAGGCAGGCAACAAAATTATGAAGTTTGCATTCTTATTTATTTCATTCAAGAACTCATAAATTTATCTTGTAAAGAAGATCCTGATAGTAAGAGATATGTATAATATGTAAAATCTCTACTTGGGCCCTGTCCCCTTTCCAGTAGAAACTATCCTTGAAAAAAAAAAAAGTTCCTGTGGTGACCCTATATGATAGAGGAGAACTGCCCCATTCAGTTTCCAAGCCTGCAAATCTTTATGGAAGCAGACTGCCACATCTTTCTCCTGCCAAAAGAGTGGTGGGTTCTAATTGCCAGCCTTTCGGGGTAGCAGCCGAGTACTTAACCACTGCACCACCAGGGCTCCTTAGAAACCTTCCTGGAGGTCCTCAAATTGTTTTCAATATTTTCTCAGAAATAACGTTGATCCTAAGCCCTAATTGCTGTGAAAAGGCATTGTTTTTCACTGTCCATCTCTATACCCTTCTTCTGCGTTACATTTTCTATTCATTTGGATGTCAATGACAGCCAGGCCCAGCCAATGAGAAAAGCCCTTCTCCTGGCCACAGTAGTCTAGGAGGGAGGCTTTCAAACTTCAGTGTGCACATCAAACACCCGGAGTCTTGTTAATATGCAAATTATGATTCAGTAGATGTGAGTAGGACCAGAGAGTCTGCATTTCTTTCCTTCTTTTTCTTTTTCCTTTTTTTTTTTTTAATTTATTTTGTTTCCACCCTGGGTTCTCTGTGTCCATCCATCCATTTTTCCTGTCCCTTCCTGCCTTCTCATCTTTGCTTTTGGGTGGCAAGTGTTGCCCATTTGGTCTCGTATACTAGATTGAACTAAAAAGCACATTCCTGTGTGTGTTATTGTTTGTTGTATAGGCCTATCTAATCTTTAAGAGCCTGCATTTCTAACAAGCTCACAGCTGCTGCTGCTCTGTGCACAACACTTGGAATAGCAAGGACCTAGATATCTCACAAGTGTCTGGAGTTGCCAACTTTTAACCAAACCAGGCCAGCTGGTCAACACAGAGAACCAAGGGATGGGGGAGCAAAGGTGAGGTGAGAGAGGATGATAAACCTGTTTCATTCTTGATCTAGTGGTGCCTGGTGCCAGCTCTCCCTATCCCAGTTACACAGGCCAATAAATCCACTCTTTGTTTAAATAAAGCTGAGTTAGGCTTCTTAACTTGCAACCAAAAGAATACACAGAATATAAACATTCTTTGGATATAATCTAACAGTGCAGTTCAAACTGTCCTGGGCAAAGCCATATCTCATCTGCTACAGTTGCTACCTATCTTAAAGAATTATGAGTTCTGACTCATGGTTATAATAAGTAAATAGGAACAAATACATAGTTGCCAAACTACTTGTTACATGTTTGAAACTCATTTTTTTCTGTTATATCAGCCATCTTCTAAGAAAGCTAATACAGTATCTCTCTTAAGGTGTCTCTGATCAAACGACGGAAAAAAAAATGGTATTCACTAGAAATTTTTATCCCCAATCTGCTGGCTTCCTGTGTCTACCTATTGACTTATCTAGATGGTATAAACAGTTAACCCACTTAACTGCTATCTGAAAGGTTGGTGGTTCAAATCCACCCAAAGGTGCCTCAGAATAAAAACCTGGTCAGCTACTTCTGAAAAAATCAGCTGTTGAAAACCCCGTAGAGTACAGTTCTGCTCTGACACACATTGGGTCGCCATGAGTCAGAATCCACTCAGACGGCAAGAGCTTGGCTTGACTTCTCTCTGGGTGACTATAGTCCTGGAATCAAGAAAAGCTGTACAATGCAGCTACAGTCACTGTGAACTGCAGACAGCTGTGGACTTCATCTAGTATTTTAAACACCACCCTGCTAGGTCTGTGGTCCTAAAATTCTACCAAGTTCATATGTTTCTACAAACTACAGTTATCTGTAAGAGAATAAACTGTTTTTAATCAACATTAAAGATAAGTTGAGATCATTTTTCATCTTTAAAATTAGACTCCTCCATTAACTGCTTTGCCAATTAAATCAGTAGTTCTGTATTCATATGGCATGAATTATTAACCACCCTTGGAGAAGAGATGGGTGGCAATTTTGAAGACAAGGTTAAGTAAAAACTTGGAGAAGTCTCCCTAGTGAAAAATGACTCATCATGCTGAAAGGGGGATACTGTCACAGCTCTCTGAGACAGAAGATATATTCCCAAGCATAAACAGAGTCATTAGCAAATTCACAAAACCCAGTTGTCATCCTTTTGTTAGAGCAATTTATTTTTACTCTAAGTAGTAGTTCACTGAAGCCTTCATTTTGGAAGGCTGGGATGGTCAAGAAACCAAGACAACTTTACCAAGTCAGCTTTAGCTCACAAGTGATAAATACTCCCTTTGGGAGGCGTTGGAAACCCTGGTGGCGTAGTGGTTAAGCGCTACCGCTACTAACCAAGTAGTCGGCAGTTTGAATCCGCCAGGAGCTCCTTGGAAACTCTATAGGCAGTTCCACTCTGTTCTACGGAGTCAGTCTGAGTCGGAATCCACTTGACAGCAGTGAATTTGTGTGTTTTTTGTTTTGGAGGCGTTACCTGTGCCGGCTGGCTGGGTGAGGTGCCTTGCGTGGGCTCCGCTTACTCCCCATCACCTCCTGAACCAGGCCACACTTGTTCACGTTTCTGAATCCCTCGCTGTCTCTGCTCATACTCCACACAGTTAAGTGTTTCCTGCAGGTTAGCGTTTTAGATATTTCTTTACTGTGTTGTTGGGTGCCGTCCAGTCGTCTCTAACTCATACCGACCCCACGTGACAGAGCAGAACTGCCCCATTGGGTTTTCTAGGTTTTTTTTTAATCTTTAGGAAGCAGGTCACCAGGTCTTTCTTCCCCCAAACCACTGGGTGGGTTTGAACCACCAACCTTTCTGGTAGCAGCAGAGCGCTTAACCATTGTACCACCAGGGCTCCTTTGTTCACTCTCTGAACTTGAAAGATGGAAGATATTACGTTATAACCAATTTAAATTCCTAAGGTAAGGGGCACTTGTACTCCTGGTGTAAATTGTTTGCAGAGTGCTGATGTAATCTCTGAGAAAGTTGCCTACCTCACTGAGTTTTTGTTTCTTTAATGTACTGTATTAACATGAAAAGGTTTTGTTTCCCCTATACAAAATAACTCTGGGGCAGTTCGACTCTGCCCTGCAGGGTCTCTGGGGGTCGGAATCTACTCGGTAATGAGTTTTGGTTATACAAAATAAAGCTACCCAATACTGCTGAGCTTGGCTAAATAAATGAAGGATAGTGTGCTTGCATTCAACGAACTTCGAATTCAAAGCCGTAACTAAGGGCTTAATAGCAACGATGAAATAAAGAACTGGCCTTTTCAAAGTACGTTTTGGACACTCGCTCAAGGTAAAGGGAGGAACTAGCGTTAGTTTTTTTCTGCCACTGAATTATATCAACAACAACCACTAGGGGGAGCTTTATCTCTTCTTATTTTCAGCAAACAGCCTTAAGAATGCGGCGCTGACGGCACGTTTTTACTATATCCATAAATTGATACTTCCATTCTTCATTGTATATGCTAATTAACTCGTCCTTAAATTTGATATTAGCCCTTACACATTTGATATCTATAGGACGGTAACTTCATTCATATTTATGGGATCTTGGCCAATTTCCTCAAATACAACAGCTTCCCTTAGGTGATAGAAGTTAATTCTGAGGCAAATTTCCTTCGATTTTCACAGCTCCAATGAACTAATAAGAAAATAAAGTCTTCAATAACAAAAGTAGTAAACTTTTCCATTCTAAAATTAGAGAAGATTTAGCATCTTTAGTTTAATGACGAGACTCTCAAACTTTGTCAGTTCGTGTTATGCATAGTGTCACAGAAGAAGCCGAAACAACATATTTTTATTTCATTCTTTCGTATTTACTGATATCTATTGATGACTTAAAAACTACTCCCAAATTTAGAGGCTTCAACAAGAAGTCTATTATTGCACCGTTTCTGTGGTCAGGAATCCAGGAGGGGCCTCAGTGTCGCTCACGAGCCTGCAGTGGACATGTGGGTGGGACTCCAGTCACCTGAGGGCTTGACTGTGGCTGGAGGCTGGGTTTCTAAGACGGTTATCTCACAGGGCTACGGGCTCCCTGAGTGTCTTCACGACGTGGCAGCTGTTTTCACCTAGAGCAAGGGATCCAAGAGAGAGAGCAAGAAGGTGGCTACTTTTCCTTTTAAGACCTAGACTTGTAAGTAACACCCAATTACTTCCACCATATTTTTATTCCATGTGTTAGAAGCTAGGTATTATTAGGTCAAGCCCATTATTAGGTCAAGCCCACATTCAAGGGGAGAGCAATTGGTCCCTACTTCTTGAAAGAAAGGTTATCAAAGAATTCGTGAACGTATTTTAAAACTACCACACTTACCAAAGATACGTGCACCTGCCAGGCACTACACACTAACACATGAGAATCATTTTAGACACACCACCATCGTCATCTCCTGTGCCACACTGATTTTCATGTGGGACTTGCTTCTTATCACAGCAACTACTGAAAATCCTGCTTCAAAAAGACATGCCTCCTATAAAAGCAATGCGACGTGGTCTTATGTTCAAACTGCATGCTACCTTGAGCTGGTAGTCTTAGAGATGTCTGACTGTGCTCTGTTTCCCTCAAACATTGAAAATATCTCACCTCACCACTGTGCGTTCACTGCAGCACCCTGGGGTGCCTCAGCACACAGTTTGGCAACCATAGACTTCATGGCCTTTTTCTCAGAGATGAAAATTAAGGTTGAAAGTGTGTTTAAAAAGCGGTCCTAGATATGTCAAGTTTCTCTAGTATTCTTACTTCGGTTAGATAATAAAAGAAAAATAAAGAGGCTCTTTCTATGATATTGAAATAAAATGAAAGCTTTATTTTTTTATAAATCCTGTTGAATGGAAAAATATTCTAAGGGCAGGATATTATTCCCCTGCCCATTTTCACCAAACAACAACTGGGTTTGAAGAAGAAGCCATCTAAGAGTGAAAAACTACAACTTAAGAAAAAAAGTTCAGTTTGAAAAAAAAACCTGTATCCAAGAAATAATCCTCTATTAAAAAAGAAACTTTTTTTCTTCCTTTGCTGATATAATATTTGCAGTGTTGGCTCTGAATCTTTGCCAGTTGATAACATGGTAATCATTATGGACTGAACTACATTCCCAGAAATCTGTGTTATAAATCCTGACCTCTACGCCTGTAGTTATAATCCAAATTTGGCAGCACTTGTCTTTGTTATGTTAAGGAGGCAAGATTAGTACAGGGTGTAACTTGAGTCCATCTCTTTTGAGATGTAAAAGAGATTAAATACAAGCTAGCAAGCCGAGATGAGGGAAGAGAGACACCAAGCCATATGAAGATCACCCAGGTGCTGAAGCTCAGAAGAGACAAGGACCTTCCTCCAGAGCCAACAGAGAGAGATATCCTTCCCCCAGAGCTGGCCTTCTGAATTCAGACTTCTAGCCTAGATAGTGAGAAAATAAGTTTCTGTTTGTTCAGGCCATCCATTTGTATTTCTGTCAGAGCAGCGCTAGATGACGAAGGCAGTTCTACTTCCTCCGTCATGAGAAGTTAGTCTCTAATAAAAAGAAAGTTCACGTAATGAAAGGTCTTTTTGTTAATTGCAACAGATAGAAAAAAATTTTTGAGACACAGTCCTCTCTACTTCTTCCTGAAAGGCCAAAAAATAACAAAATTTTTTTTCCCATATGTTTTGAAGACCTAAGTGGGCTAAGAGGGTTTTTTTTTTTTTTAATTGTGCTTTAGTTGAAGGTTTGCAGAGTAAACCAGCTTCTCAGGAAACAATCAGTACAACGCATTGTTTTATGAATTTAGTTACCAACCCCATGACATGTCAACACTCTCCCCTTCTCGACCTTGGGTTCCCTATTACCAGTTTTCCTGTCTCCTCCTGCCTTCCAGTGCTTACCTCCTGGGCTGGTGAGCCCTTTTAGTCTTGTTTTGTTTTATGGGCCTATCTAATCTTTGGCTGAAGGGTACAAAAATAATCTTTAAGGGCATAATTTCAAAAAGAAAGAAGAGTTCATTACAGCAAACAAACGCTGTCAACAAAATATCAGGGGAGGGAAAGCTGATAAACCTACCGGTAAATGATGGGTTTCGGCTTCCTCTGCTCTGCCTAAAAAAGAAAAAAGCCAACTAGATGGAAGCCAATTCATGCCACAGAAACCCAGAAAATTCCTGTTCATGGAGGAACCAGGGGCCTCTGAAGGCGATGAGTAGCAAGCAGGTTGGAAAACAGGAGAATTTGTTAAAAGTTTAAGACTCTTTTTTTTTTTTTTTTTTTTCACTGTCCATGCAGGGAAGAGATCTACATAACACAGAAGAGAGTGAATTTCCTGCTGACAACAGAAATATTCAATGAGTCTTCATTTGGAAGAGTGAACTCCCTATTTGCCTTTTCACACTACCAACCACTTGCCTTTGGGTCAACTCCGACTCATGGTCATGAGTGTGTCAAGTAGAACTCTGCCCCACAAGGTTTTCAATGACTGATTTTTCTAAAGTAGATCATCAGGCCTTTTTTCTGAGGTGCCTCTGTGTAAACTGGAACCTCTAACCTTTCAGTTAGTATCCAAGCATATCAATCGTTTGCACCACCCAGAGACTCTCCTTCCCATACTAACACCCAAAAAAAAAACCCAAACCCGTTGCCATCAAGTTGGTTTCGACTCATAGTGAACTTATAGGACAGAGTAGAACTGCCCCACAGAATTCCTCAGGAGCAACTGGTGAATTCGAACCGCCAACCTTTTGGTTAGCACCCTGAGCTCTTAACCACTGTGCCACCAGACCCTGATAAAGCTGACTACCAGGCTTCTACCCCATCAGGTGAGATAGTGGAGAAGTCCTCTCAGGAAACTGTTTAACCCTATAAATATTGACACCCAGGAGACCTACAACAAGACAGCCAGCTTCTGCCTGATCACCCTATAACGAGACCTGTGACTCAGTAAACTTCACTCATTAACATAGGGCTCCCAATCAGCAGTTTAGTGCCCCATTCTTTTAAAAAAATAATTTCTTTTGAAATAATATCAAGCTTTCATAAATATTGCCAGGTCAGTACAAAGAAATCTAAATTCCTTTCATTCAGATTCCCCAAATGTTAACATTCTATGGAATATGCATGAACACCAACTCTCTCTACACATGTGCGTGTGTATTTATATGTCTGGGATGTATATATATATATGTGTGTGTGTGTGTGTGTGTGTGTGTGTATATATATACCCATTGTCATTAGTGATGATGTCCATCACCCTATATACTCCGGTGTGTATTTCCCCAAAGCAAGCACACATTCCTACATAACTAGTATAAAATTCTCCAACTAAAGATATCAATACTGGCACAACACTATCTTCCAACCTGGAGATTCCAATCATTCTGCTACCTAACACTATTTTGTTTTTGTTTTTTTCCTTTCTGGTCCTGGATCTTACCCAGGAATATGTGTTGCATTTAGTTCTTAGGCCTCTTCAGACACCTTCAACCTGGAACAGTATTTATCGGTCTTTTATGTCCTTAACAATGTTATGTCATAACATCAGTAAGCATAAACCTCTCAAAGAGGAAAAAAAAGCATTAAGTCTGAGATACATATATATGTATACAAAGAAAGGAAGTGAAAGCAGAGTTCACTATTGTTGACAACTGAGAAAGATCTGAGATTTTACAGTACTTGCAAGCTAATAAGTTAGCCCACCAAAATATATTAAAAAAAAAAACTTTTGCCATCGAGTTGATTCCAATTCACAGCAACCCTATAGGACACAGTAGACCTGCCCCATAGGGTTTCCAAGGAGTGGCTGGTGGATTCGAATTGCCGACCCTTTGGTTAGCAGCCAAGTTCTTAACCACTGTGACACCAGGGCTCCCTCAAGTTAGCCCACCACAGTTTTGTAATGCTGGCTAAAGATGCGAGACTCCTAGATCAGAGACACAGCAGTTCTGCAGACATGAGTTCATGATCACTCTGGTTCTCCTTGCCATCCAAGTCCAATGGGGGTGACAGAGAGTGGCCAGATGGGTGCTACACATGCAGTGGGTTTATATCACAGCTGAGGCACCCTTAGCTTAGGGAACCCCAATCTTTTATAATGGGCTAAAAGCAAACCTGGAAGACTTTTATGGCACAGGATTTTTATATTGTTTATTATACTGAACAGCAAACAAGCCTGACCTCTGCTCCAGAAACCAAAAAAAAAAAAAAAACCCAGTGCCGTCAAGTCAATTCCGACTCATACAACCCTATAGGACAGAGGAGAACTGCCCCATAGAGTTTCCAAGGAGCGCCTGGCAGATTCAAACTGCCAACCCTTTGGTTTTAGCAGTCGTAGCACTTAGAAGGAAGGTACTGTATCGTCTAAGGCTGTTTGCTATACATTAAAAAAAAATATATCAAGCCAGTTGCCGTCAAGTCAGAGTTGGCTCGTGGTGACCCCATGTATGTCCAAGTAGAACTGTGCTCCATAGGTTTTTCAGTGGCTGACTTTTCACAAGTAGATCACCAGGTCTTTTTTTCAAGGTGCCTCTGGGTAGACTCAAACTTCCAAACTTTTAGTTAGTAGCCAAGTGTGTTAACTGTTTGCATCACCAGGGACTTGCTATACATAAAAACAGCATCCTTAAAATGATAGAAACAAAAGCTGTCATTGCTCTACTCATAATATGTGCAGAAATGTGAGAGACTCATGGAAAACTGTTTCCCAAAAACTATGTGACTCACCTCTGAAAATAATTAGTTAGTCATAAGAGTAAACCCTGAATACTGAGTTAATCAAAATAATGACAAATACATTGGGAATGTAGAGGAACAGGAAGAATGTATTGGGGAAGGTTAAAGGACATAAACCAGTTGATGTCGAGTCAATTCCGACTCATAGTGACCCTACAAGACAGAGTAGAGCTGCCCTATAGGGTTTCCAAGGAGCGGCTGTGGATTCAAACTGCTTTAGCAACCGAGTTCTTGTTAAAGCACTTAAAAGATAGCAAATTTTAATGTCCTATAGCAGAAAGTAATTAGATAACACCTACATTAGAAAATTAAGAAATAATAGTAAAACTTTGCTAGTTAAAAATATGGAAAATAGCTAAAATGATGAATGTGTTATTGCCATTTGGATACAAGTTTCACAATATGGGAAAAATGGAACAAGGAACTGCTTTTTTTTATAAGCTATTTGACATTTTAAACCATGCATATGATTACCTTCACAAAATTAAAATATAATTTAAAACAAGAAAGTTCAATCCTGGGGCACAGTAGGTTTATGATAATCATTAGATTATGGTTCGAGGAAATTTAATCTGCCCCAACTATCCTTAGGAACTAATTGGTATGCAGGGACTCTATTTTATAAAAGGTGGCTTTTAAAAGGCGTAAAGTCAGCCCCTTATCTTAAGGAAAAAATATTCACTGAAGGGTTATAGGGCAACCCCCTCAGCCCTGGAAGCTGTGATTGGATCTCAGCTCTAGCGTGTGCTGGCCTCAGAAACTGCATACCCTTCTCAAAGGACACTGGGAGAGAGAAAATGGCCTCATGGGTGGCGTGCTGACTGTAATAAGCTCTCCCAGCTGCTTTGGGCTGTATACAAAACAAAGGAAGCTTGCCTTTGTGCAGTCCTCCAGGCTATTAACTCTCAGGAGCTTATCCAACTCTGCAGACAATATGGATGGGTGGAAGGAGGAAAAAAGACAATAGAAAAAGAAGAAGGCTAATATGTTAAATTTTATAAAAGGTCAAGTGTTATGCTACGCCATTTAATCTTTGTTCTCCACATATAGGCTCATTGTATTTAAAAAAATGTAAAACCAAACTAAAATTACAGAAGACTTTAAAGTAGCAAGTCAAAGATCCTCAGCCTCACTTACCATCCCCTAATCCTACCTTCATAAGCAGGTATTTTTAACAGTTTGAAATGCTTCCTTCCAGACTTCATCTACATAAATGAAAATATTCATACATATATATGCACGTCTATACTGAATCTGGAAACCCTGGTGGCGGAGTGGTTAAGACCTAGAGCTGCTAACCAAAAGGTCGGCAGTTTGAATCCAGGAGGCGCTCCTTGGAAACCCTGTGGGGCAGTTCTACTCTTTCCTTTAGGGTCGCTTTGAGTCGGAATCTATTCGACGGCAACGGGTTTGGTTTAGTTTTGATTTTATACTGAATTAATTTCTTTTACCTAAGTGTTATTATACTACACATATTATTTTGCCTCTTGTTTACTTCACTTAAATAAATTGCGTGATTGTTCCATCAGTATGTAATGATTATTTGTAATGGCTGCATTGTTTTCCATGGAAGAGTTATATCATAATTTACCTAACAGGTTTTATCATTAAGTATTTAATTTCTTTCTTGTTTTTTCCTATTATAAACAATGCTACAACAAGCATCCTTGTAAATATATCATTGTGTTCTTATACGAGTATAAGATGTTGCTGTGTTTATAAATTCTCCAAGTGGAATCTGTGTCAATGGACATATAGAACTTTAATATGGCCACATCATATCATCTTTACAACTATATTGTGAGGTTGATAATATTATATTGCCTCCATTTTTAATGATAAAGAAATTGAGAATCAGAATGTCTAAGTACCTCTACCTAAGGTCTGGCAGATATTAAGTGCCAAGACTAATGCTCCATTTTTCTGAATTCAAGTCCAAGGCTGGTCTAAGCATACAACTGCAGGACCCACAGTAGGGAGAGAGGAAGCTTCTGGAATTGGCAACAGCAAGAGGCATCTAGACAGCTTTAAAGAATGCTTAAGGTTAGTAGTACCAGGAGTGACCAATACCTAGAGCACTAACTTTTCGCTTTCCCTAAAGATAAGAGCAGCGCAGAGAAAGCAAAGAAACAAGGATTTGACAGCACATTAAATGAAAGTAGCCCTAACCATAACCATTCTAATGACCAAGGAGAAGCAGCTGGACTTGTTGTTTTAATAGTTTGAGAGAGCCACACCTCAGTCACAATAACTGTCACTGAGTTACAGAAAAACTTGGTGGCTATAGCAGAGTACAAAAAACATAGAAACATATACTTACACAAGCAAGTGTAGAGTATTAGCTATACCTCAGAGGTTTTGGTTTTGAAACATATGAGTCAGAATCGAATTGATGGCAATGAGTTTATTCTTCTTTTATAATGCCCCCCAAAAGGTTTCTTCTTTTTTATGGTGTAAAAGTGCCATTTATTGAGCACCTACACCTTCCAGGGTTTTAAACACAATATATCTGTCTTCAATACTTGCAAAAATCAAAGTTGTTTTCATTTAAAGAAAAAAAAAACCTATGAGTATACAGTCAAAGATTAGCAAACATCTGTAGAAAACTTATGTAACAATGTAGGACAGAAATAAATAATAAACAGAAAAAGGAACTTGAGAAAATAAACACTATACAGAGGGAAGAAAACTAGAAAAATAAAATAAAAAAGCAAATATTTTAACATCTTCTGAGAGATAAAATTTTTCATACATAAAAATAGAAATCTATATTTTTAAAAAGAACATTTAGAAAACAAATAAAAGCATTTATAAATAAAAATGTGAAATTAAAAATATATGTGTGTGTAGATAGATAAATAGATAGAATTAAGGAAATCTTCTACAGAGTCAAACAAAATAAGAAAGAAATTTAAATTAGAGAGCCAGGCCAAGAAATCATACATTCACAGAAAGAAAACAGAGAGGAAATCATTGAAGAAATAATTTCACAAAATTGCCAAGAACTAAAAAACACAAGTTTCCAGATTGAAGGAGTTCATTATATACTCAAAGTCATGAATAAAAATAGTTACACCATGAAGTTTCAGAAAACTGCACAAAGAGAAAATCCTAAGAGTTTCCAGAAAGAAAACAAAGGTCATGTAAAAGAATTTGGAATTAGAATGACTTTGAACTTCTCCAAAGTAACACTGCATGGTAAAAGGCAATGGAACAATGTCTTAAAATTCTGAAGGAATATTTTTCCAAACTGAAATGTTATATTAAGTAAACCCTGGTTGCATAGTGGTTCAGCTGCTAACCAAAAGGTCAACAGTTTGAATCCACCAGGCACTCCTTGGAAACCCTATGGGGCAGTTCTAGTCTGTCCTATAGGGTCACTATGAGTTGGAATTGACTCAACAGCAACGGGTTTTGGGTTAAGCTTGTAACTGATTTTAATGATTGGGAGTGGGGAGATAGCTTTTAGACATACAAGGATGCAAAAAAAATTTACTTCCTGTACACTACATGGCAAAGCTGTGAATACTTTATATAATTATAATAACGTGAACACTGAATACTGATTCAAACAAAATTACAACATAGCCATAGTGGGAAGATGAGTGCATGGGAAGGACGAGGAAGGAAAGAGAACTAAATCCTCATCTTCTACAGGGGGAAGCTGATAGACAATACTGAAAAATCAAGAAGTAACAATATAAGTATGTTATTTAGAGACAAAGAGTAAATACAAAATTCAGCAGTTAAGAACTGCAGCCATTCCTGGAAACCATCTTCCAGCCAAGCAATCAAACCAAACCAAACCCAGTGCCGTCCAGTCAATTCCAACTCATAGCAACCCTATAGGACAGAGTAGAACTGCCCCACAAAGTTTCCAAGGAGTGCCTGGGGGATTCAAACTGCCGACCCTTTGGTTAGCAGCCGTAGAACTTAACCACTACGCCACCAGGGTTTCCAGCCAAGCAATAGACAGGCCTATAAAATAAACAATAGCATTGAAAAGAAAATGCTCCACAGAACAAGCAATTATATGAGACCAAAAAGGCAACATTTGTCCCAAAGATGAGAAGGCAGGAAAGGGTAGAAAAACCAGACGAAAGGAAACAGGGAACCCAGGGAGGAAATGGGAAGAGTGTCGACACTGTGGGGATTACAACCAATGTCATGGAACACCTTGTGTATAATTCGTTGTGTGGGAAACTGATTTGCTCTGTAGACTTTCACCTAAACCACAATAAAATACAAAATTTTTTTTTTTAATTTGGCAGCTAAAATGGGTGAATGTGCTTTCATCTGGGGAGAAGAAGACAGATGGAAAAGAGCAGCGAACTGCTTTTTTCCATAATTATTTGATCCTTTAAGCTTTATAATCTCATATCTTCGATACAAATAAAAAAGAAGGGAAGAAGGGAAGGAGAAAGAAAGCAACCTATCTGTTTTTCATCCAGTATAACTAAAAACATAAAATAGAAATATCAAGACCAAATTACATTTTACTGGATTTTCCAAGATTTATTTTGTTTTGGTGGCATGCAAGAAAGAGGTAGGTGGAGTTTCTAACATAAATAATACTTCTTAATGTTTACAGGAATAAGGAAATGGGGGCAAGCTTAGATGATGTGGTAGCATGTCTTGGAAACACATATTTAGAAATGAATTATTCAGTATTCGTTTTTAAGGCCATGAACAGTGGATCTTTGGTTTTTCTTAGCTGGGTTTACAATAACCAACAGATGTTATTGAGCAATCTATAAAAGGAAATTGTGAAAATAGAGTGGGTGAGAGCTACTCACACTACTCTTTCTTTGCTATGTTCTTGTGGCTGCTACTACGTCACCCTCGCAGATATTGCCTTTTAAGAAAGCATCAGCTACCCAATCGTAATTTGATTTTTAGAAATCTCAGCCAACGTGTTCTGATTAGACCTAAAAAGAATGTGGTACAGACGATGCCTTCCAGTCGTTGACCTACCCCCTTCATGGATTCAGGAAAAAGCCTTTTTTTTATTTTCGTCAATGACACATTTTTTACAAAGCTCTATGTTGAGGCTATTGTCAGCAGCTGCTTCCTGGTATAACTATATCCATAGGACCCAGAAACCCTCTGTCATGGACACACATTCTTTTCACTCTCTCTGAGTGAAATATACCATATTTTTATGCAAATAATGTGCCTTCTATATTTGTTTGCCAACCACTCTCCTCCCCCACTTAAGTATTTTCATCAGGGCTTCAAAACAATTCTAAATGATTCAGTCATGGCCGTCATTAACAAGGTCAGCAAACGTGTTGCATAGCAACCAAATCTGTTGCCTATCAGATTTTGACCCAAGTAGGAAACAAACAGCGGTGCCCCCCACAAAGATGGCAGTCGACCTCACCATTTTTAATGTTTCAGGAGCCTGACGTGGGAAACTGGATTATTGGCAGGTCTGTGGAGAGTGACACATACTCAAAGCATGTGGTCAACTGCCATCTTTGAGCAGGACGCTATTGTTTGTTTCCTATTCAGGTCAAAATCTGATGGGCAACATGTATGCTGCTCTTGTTTATGATGACCAAGACCTTCCCAATTGTTTCGAACCGGTTTGAAGCTCTGATCTTCATAAGCTCTGCTATGCCGATTTTTTTTTTACAGCAGTGCTTATGAAAATACCTTGCTGGGAGAGGGAGTGGCTGTCAAAAAAAAAAAAAACCAGGAGAAGGCATGTTTTATTTGTGTAAAACTACAGTACTCATAAAGCTATAAAAAACTGGTAGGTACAAAGAACCTCAGTCGTCACCAGTTCCCAATAAGGATGTCCATGTTGTTGTTGTTAGTAGCCATTCAGTAGATTCTGACCCATGGCAACCTTATGTATAACAGAATGAAACACTACCTGGTCCTGCACCATCTTCATAATCATTGGTATGTTTGAGTCTCCTGTTGAGACTACTGTGTCAATCCATATTATTAAGGGTTTACATTATTTTTCTTGGCCCACTACTTTACTCAACACCGTATCTTTTTCTAGTGATTGGTCTTCCCTGACAGCATGTACAAAACAAGTTAAGCCGAAGTCTCACCATCCTCACTTCTAAGGAGCAATCTGTTATATTTCTTCTAAGACGGATTTGTTCATTCTTTTGTCAGTCCTTGTTGTTGTTAAGTGCCATCGAGTCAGTTCCAACTCATAACGACCCCATGTACAACAGAATGAAATGCTTCCGAGTCCTGTGTCATCCTTAAAATCATTGCTATGTTTGAGCCCATTGTTGCACATGCTGTGTCAATCCATCTCATTGAAGGCCTTCTTTTTCACTGACCCTCTGCTTTACCAAGCATGATGTTCTTCTCTAGGGACTGGTTGCTCCTGATAATATGTCCAAAATGAGATGAAGTCTCACCATCCTCACTTCTAAGGGGCATTCTGGCTGAACTTCTTCCAAGATAGGTTTGTTCATTCTTCTGGCAGTCTGTGGTATATTCAATATTCTTCACCAGCAATTAAAGTGCATCAATTCTTCTTCGGTCTTCCTTGTTCATTGTCCTGCTTTCGCATACACATGAGGCAATTGAAAATACCATGGCTTGGGTCAGATGCACCTTATTGCTCAAAGTGACTTCTTTGCATTTTAAAACTTTAAGAGGTCTTTTGCAGCAGATCTGCCCAATGCAATACGCCATTTGCTTTATTGATTGTTGCTTCTATAAACAAGGGCGCCCATAGCACTATTTTTTTTTTACTGTAATCCATTATAAAATATTCACTAATTCAACTCAAATCTTTGCATTTAAATACAGAGAAACAACCAGAATTCTTTTAATGTCAACAATTGCTGTAGCAGTCAGACCCTCAGAGGACCACCTTCTGGTTTTATTAGCACAGAGAACCCAGCATGGTAAGACAGGAAAAGCAGACATGTCTAGAACTGAATTCTGACTCCACCTGTTTCTAGCTGTGTGATTTTAAGTACATTTAAACTCTCTGTACCTCCATCTCTTTATCTGCAAAATAAAGTAATGCCTTCTTTACATATGCTGATCACCATGAGTAGGAGTCTATTTGTTAGCAACTGGTTACCATGGTGAGCACCTTTCTTAAGCAAGGCACTCAACAAGTTTTAGAGCTCCCTTTACTTTTTACTAGGTTTCCTCCTATTTTATAAGGCATGAGAAATGAGTGTGCAGATGTCATGGCTACTTTTTCTTTTACATGAACCATACTCTCTCCTTTTTGTCTGGCATAGGAGAAAAAAGTAGCCTATGAGAGACCACCTTGTAAATTTGCAATCTGAAAAATCAGGTCAATCCTTTGAGTTCTGCTTTTTCTCCCTAGTGCCTAAAAGCCAAAACCAAACCCACTGCCATCGAGCCAATTCCGACTCATAGCAACCCTATAGGACAGAGTAGACCTGCCCCATAGAGTTTCCAAGGAGCCCCTGGTGGATTCGAACTGCCGACCTTTTGGTTAGCAACCATAGCTCTTAACCACTATGCCACCAGGGTTTCAGACTTTGTTAAATCATAGGAAGAGAGTTTTTATCTAGTGACACTGTCAAATCAAAGGCTAGCCAGGGCCAGCTGGATTGCCCTCTTGGAGAAGGTTCTTCACACAGAGATTACATGCTAAAAGTAACTCATTTGTGTTCTGTCCTTGGTTGAATAGCATTCCCCCAAAACTCTTGTCCTTCCTGGAACATCATTATGTGATCTTATTTGGGAATGGGTCATTGCAGATGTAGTTAAAATGAGGTCATATGGGAGCAGAGTGGACCCTTAATGCAATATGACTGGCATCCTTGTAAGAAGAAGAGAACAGACACACAGTGAAGGCAGAGATTGGAGTGATGCATCCACAAGCCAAGGAATGCAAAAATTTCTGGCAACACCAGAGACTAAGAGAAAGGCATGGAATAGATTCTCCACTAAGGTCTTCTGAGAGAACACAGGCCTACAAACACCTTGATTGCAGACCTCTAGCCTCCAGAACTGTGAGAGAATAAATTTCTGTTGTTTGAAGTTATCCAGTTTGTGGTAATTTGTTATGGAAGCCCTAGGAAACAAATACATGTTCCTTTTCAGAAAGTTAAAAGGAAAGGCAATAAAGACTAGCCATAAATATAAACCATAAAGGAATATGTAGAAATGGGGAATGAGGATTTTTCATAAATTAGCAGATTACAATCAGGACTTCTTCATCTTTTCTCCTTGAGTATCACCTATCATACAAGCTTGTGTTTGTTAGAATAGAACACACAGAAGTCTAAAAAGACATTAACCCATTGCCATTGACTCTAACTCGTGGAGACCCTGTGTGTTTAAGAGCAGAGCTGCGCTCCACAGGGTTTCCAGTAGCTGATTTTTCAGTAGATTACCAAAGCTTTCTCCTGAAGCACCTCTAGGTAGACTTGAACTGCCAACCTTCTCATTAGCAGCCAAGTACATCAACTGTTTGCACCCCCCAGGGAATTCTGAAAAGACATTAGAGATCCTTAAAATAGATAATCCCAGTTTACAGGAATAGAATCTGTTCACAGTGGCCAAGAGTCTTTTCCAACTTAATTCAGTTAATCACTGCTGGATCTCGTGTCTAGCCATATACTTTTCTCTTTAGTTTATGTGTTCAAGTACGTACAAAAACTGCATTTTTGTGTGCTGTAGATTTATACCACTGTAGCATTCTGCTATTTAGGAATTAGCTAATAGGTGTTATTTTAAGAAACTTTCAACAAAAGTCATGCTTTCTGTTTAGGTGAGAAATCTTGAAGGGTGTGTATAAAAGAAGGGCTGGATGTTTAAAAACTAAGGAAATTGTCTGACACCTTGTTGGTACGTCTGGAAATAAAATTAAGACTGTTGCTTCCCTCCTTTGTATTGTTAATAAGCTCTGTGCTGAATGCAGAAATGTCAAGGATGCTTTGCTAAAACCCAAATGTTCCTTATGCAACCTTCACATAAAATTACTTCTTCCCACCTTAAATCCTGAGGATCTGTAATTCTGCTACCTAAGAAACAAAAACGCCCTGTTGGAACAAAGGAAAATAGAACACGGGATATCTGAATCAAATGTCAGTCTAGTTTTCCTGTTTGTCATGGTTCCTTAGACTCTATTTGAGGAGATGTCATAAATGGAACTGATTTACCATAAAATGTGTCTATTTTTCATTAAATCTTGCTCTTGGCTTCAGTGAGGCATTCAAGTTACCAACGTTTTACTGTTTTGACCCTGCAAGGCTATCTCCAGGTCTCGTTAGTCCAGAAAATGGACCGTGCAGAAAAAAGGCCTTGGAGGAAGACGTTTTATTCGCATGGGTTGTTTGGCACATTGTTTAAACTAGAGACGTTAGCAGTTTCATGACGAGAAGAGCATTGGTCAGACCCTTGGGGCGAGAGTGGAAAGTGGAGCTTACACTGCCACATGCTTGAGAGAAACATGTCAGTTGAGACAGACGCAGGGCAGGAAATAAGCAAAATGTTTTCAGAGCCTTAGTGGAATGGGAGAAGGCTCTGGAGTTCTTCATATCCCAGTTAAAATCCCAGAGCTCCTACTTACCCATTGCATGGCTTTGTTGAAATTACTTAACCTTTAAAACTCACCTTCTTCATATATAGAATACGTAAGATACGACTAACTCAAGAAGTTATCGTGGAGGTTAAATAAAAGGACATATACAATATGATCATCTGCGATATGGTACCTACTATGCACACGATGGTCCTTGAGTGGTACAAACGGTTAATGCGCTTGGCTGCTAACAAAAGGTTGGAGGCTCCAGTCCACCCAGATGTGCCTCTGGTGATCCACTTTCAAAAAATCAGCCATTGGGGAAAAAGTCTATGGAGCACCGTTCTACTCTGACACACACAGGGTGGCTATGAGTCGGAATTGACTAGACAGCAATTGGTATGTACACAAAATGCTAGCAATCTTAATTGCTCTGTTTCCAAAATGATCTTGAAATCCCATAAAGTATAAGATACTATCATGCTTTCAAAATATCCATGTATAAGCACTCATAATACAAACTTGGAAATAGAAATATGTCTTCCTTTGAGAGGCTTTCTAACATGAGCTACAAATTATTAGAAAACTGTAAGTAATAAGAAAACTGTTTAGAAATTTTCTGAATTTAGACATAGAAATATGTAAAGAACATAAACAGCCTGTAAGTTCACTTCGATCCAGCATGTAGTGATGCAAGAAAACATAAAATTTCTAAACAACCTCCCTAATCTCTAACCTTGAAGAAAAGATGTGTTTTTGGCTACTCTCTAACCCTGGGGAAAAGACATAGCATACTTGTCATTGACATCACACCAGCAAGCCATTGCCATGTGGAGCCAAGGTGACAAATTCACATATAACCTTAAATTTTTTGCTCATTTACTGAGAGAAGGCAGAGATGGAACTGAGAGTCTGTCTGCCGACAACTACCTTGACCCTGGCTATGAGGCACCTCCACCAGGTTTGAGTCGTGGTTAGGCCTTCTTCCTGAGATCTCTCATTAAAGGTAAAAGTCTGAAGTCTAAAGATTTGGACTCTAACCGCTGAACTAACATCGTAATTTTTAATTCTGATTCTCTGGTTCTGAATGAATGTTGTGAGATGTTACTTGCGTGCCTTGCCATGACTACCTCACAGTAACTAAACAAGTTTATGCACGTCAAACCTGAGTACCCAAAACCAAACCCAATGCCACTGAGTCGATTTCAACTCATAGCGACCCTGTAGGACAGAGTAGAACTGCCCCATAGAGTTTCCAAGGAGCACCTGGTGGATTCGAACTGCCGACCCCTTGGTTAGCAGCCGTAGCACTTAACCACTACGCCACCAGGGTTTCCCAAACCTGAATAGCTTTCTATTAATTTCTAAGACAAAATTCTACAAGATATTAATAATTATGATGATGATATTTATTCTAACAAAAAATATATATATAATATTTTTTTCTAAGCACTGCCATTTACCAGCTGTGTGCCCATGGGGGTAGAATTCTGAGTTTCATTTTCTTCATCTGGAAATTGAGAACAATAATATTTACCTTGCAAGGTTGCTTTGTTTTGGGGTTGGTTTTTTAATTTTTTGTTTTGTTATTTTATTTTTATTAACTGTTATCAGGTGGTGCAAATGGTTTGTTCTCGGCTCCTAACCTAAAGATTGGCTGCTTGAATCCATCCAGCAGTCCCAAGAAGAAAAGGCTGGCAATCTGCTTCCCTTAAGATTACGGCTAAAAAACCCCTATGGATCTCAGTTCTACTCTGTAACAACTCATGGGGTCACCATGAGCTCTAATCAACTCAACAGCAAATATGTAGGTAGTAAAACGTTTGCTACTTCAACAACCTTCATATGTGCAGTTCAGTGACACTAATTATGTTCATCATGTTGGTCACACCTTTATCCATTCCTGAATTGTTGCAGGGTTTTTTTGAGTACTAGAAATGATGTGTGGAAAGTATCTAGCCACAGTATCTAGCCTAGCACAAGTAGACTCTTGTTTTTGCCACCACATATTTTTTTACATAACAGTATGTTTAAACTTGAGAGAAACCATGTTCCATATAAACACTGGCTCTTCTTGATATATTACATATATACTGGTCCATCTGATAAATGTTTACTCAAGAGATAGGCTACATTTCTCTTCTTCTCATAAGACCCTGGTTAAGTTTCCACAGGCATAACTCCCAAGAAAGGTGTATTTGAAAATCAAAGTAATGTTGTATACAATTAGCAGGGCTTATCAGAACCACTTCAAAAGGGATGCAAAAAAAACTTCCCCAGCTAATGGAGGTAGGTGCTGTCATTACTTTGGTCAAGGCAGAAAAAAAACTACCAGGATTAGAAAGAGTCCTAATCCTAGACTTGGAGCCCTGATGGTGGCAGTTCAAATCTACCAGCCACTCCTTGGAAACCATATGGCAACGAGTGTGGTGTATACCTATGCATGTAATTCCATTTCATGAACAGGACTTTCTTCGTTATGTTAATGAGGCCCTATCAGCATAGGGTGTATCCTAAACCAATCACTTCTGAGATAGAAAAGGAGCAGACTACACACAAAGACAAATAAACACAGAGAAGACAGACACCACGTGGAAGAAGCCAAGAAATGCTGAAAAGAATCTAGAGAAGCTGAGACATGGATTTCCCCAGAGTGAACAGAGAGAGCCTTCTCCAAGAGCTGGCACCCTGAATTTGGACTTCTAGTCTCCTAAACACTGTGAAAATAAATTTCTTTTGTTAAAGCCACCCACTTCTGGTATTTCTATTATAACAGTACTAGATAACTAAGACAGTAAGCCTAGGGAACATTTTATTCTCTTTGGCCTTGACCTCCCCTGTTTCTAATTGCCACACACTAGTTTATCCATCAAAAAAGAATGGGTTTTATTTAAGTAGCATTCTACAGGATCTGTTCCATCTAAAATGCCACCCTGGACACCAGATTCTTGACTTAATTATCAGTTGAATCAGCCTGGTTCCAGAACATCTTTTAAACAAAAGGCATTCTTTTCAACTGAAAAAATAGAAGAGATTAGTTGAGAGTGCAGAGTTCAGATTGTGAAAGAACATGACTTTTAATTGATGGCATTTAACTTGAGGTTGCCAGACTGCAGAAGAACGTAAACGAACTACCAACCCAATCCTATTTGACTTAATGGAGATAATAGAGTGTGAAGAAAATAACAGGTCTAACAGTGTTTCCAGGGGTTCACAACCCCTCTGCTAGAAGCAGAGAGGGAAAAGGGCAGGCATTCGTGTTTACCATTCAGAAAGCTTCTCTGGAATATTTTGTCCCCTCATTCTGTTCCTCATACCGTGACTGTACTAAATAGCACAACTTACATTCACATTTAAGAGTAGATTAGGAGATATCAACAAGTGAAAGATGTCAATAGTGGGGGAATTGAGAGACTGGCTGTGTGTTTGCTGGTGACCTGGTGTTTCATGACGAGTCACCGCATGGAAGGCAAGAATTCTACCACTGAACCATCACTGCCCTCATCTTATTTACTCTAATGGTTCTAAATATCCTTGAGCTCATTTGCAGAGGCAAAGGAGGCTCTATCATTTTAAAATGCAATCACCTGTGTTATAAATAAAATTGTGCATTTCCCTTTTCCAGTAAATGAAGTGAAAATTTGAACAAATGAATGTGTAACACACTGAAGCAAGTTGGGAATTCTTGTCCCATTGGGGATAGTATAAGCTCATTTTCAGGTATTCCAGTAAGTGGGAACTTTTTGATACAACTGTATATATGGGAAGAAGGGTATACGTTGATGCCGGATGACCAACGGGGCAGCTAGGTTGGTCTTGGCTGGAGGAAGCACCCCACCTCCCCTGGGTCCTTGCTCTCCAGCCATCATCTTCATTCCCACCTTACACGTCAGGATACAAGCAACTGATTAAGATTTAATCAATCTGCTGCTCACACTCAGGACTTTGAGTTTTGAGTGAGTAACAGGGAACCAGATAGTTAAACTCCATACGGCTGCAGTCACGTGGACCATGTGCTCCATAACGCCAGCAGCTTCCTCTCCAGAGGCCTACTGTACTGTCTGTTTGATGGCTGTCCAGAGCTATCTTGGTTCTTGTCATAAAAGGGACAAAAGTCAGGAGGTGGAGCCAACGTGATGCCCTAGACTGACACACTACGCCATCCTTCTGCAACAAAGACCAGAAAAACTAAGTAAAACAGATAAAAACATCAATCCTGGAACCGTAAGCATCAAATGAAGGGATAAAAAACTAGATCAAACACAAAATGGAAGACGGGAGAATGGAAAACAGAGAACCAAGAGAGATACAGAGTGGAGGTTCCTGCCACCTAACAGCACAGCATCGCAGTCTGGGAACACAGCCAGCAATGACCCCGTACAGGGAGTGCAGGAAGACAATTTCACGGCGCTCCCAGCCGGAGACAGAGTACCCAGTAACCAGAGAAACAGGCTTTCCCACTCCTCAACCTTCTGCCTTGTATGTCACCCCCCTTCCTGCCTCCCCCTCACTGTGCTTTCAGGGCTAGACCTCCCTGATGCTCAGGCCTACCACTGCAAGGGGCCCACACTACCCCTCCCCTTCTGCCACTCAACCAGCTGCTGAACTGTGGGAAGCAAGCTGATACCACTACCCATCTGACACCCCTGCCGATCTGGAAAGGGACTGTAACACTCCCACACCACTAGACCAACATCAGAAAGCAAACAGTGCTCACCCAGTCTTCCCTCAGCCATCTTGCCCAATCAGTACATAATGAAGCAGGCTCCCCCTGCCTGGTGCTGCCCTGCTCAAGGTGGGTGAGATAAGGTGGTGAGAGCTACTGTGCCCACAGATGGGAAAGCAACAAAGCACACCCTTCCCACCTGCATTGATATATCAAAGTAAAGCAAAAAACCAGGATGAAACAAATGAATATGTAATCAATAAATAAAGAATATAATACCTTAATGTCTTCAAGACAGCAGACAATATCAAAGTATATTAAAAAGCAGGACAAGATGACACCAGCAAACAATGAAAATAATCAGATAACCTCCCAGTAGAAAAAAAGGCAGTGGAATTACCTGATATGGAATTCAAAAGACTAATATTTTTAGGGCTCTCTAAGAGATTAGGGAAGAAATGAAGGAAAACACAGGCAAAATCAAGAAAAAAATAGACAAAATCCTGGAAAACACAGACAAAACCAATGAAAACATAGCCAAAATCAAGGAAAACACAAAGCATTACAAGAACTCGGGAAAACAATACAAGAACAAAACAGCAAAATAAATAAACGATCAGAAATTATGCAAAAGATGTAGTTAATCCAAAAGACAAACAACAAAATTTCAGAAACGGACAAATCAATAGAAGGATTTAAGAGCAAATTTGAAACAATGGAAGATGGAATCAGAAAGATTGAAGACAAATCCATAGATGTCCTTTTTTTTTGAAGAAAAATCAGAGAAAAGAATGAAGAAAACCTAAGAATTATGTGGGACACAATCAAGAGCAAAAATTTGTGCATGATCTGAGTTCCAGAACAGGGGTAGAAAATAGAAAATTAGAGAATATTGTTGAAGACTTGCTGGCAGAAAACTTCCCAAATTTCATGAAAGACAAAAAGCTGACCACCCAAGAAGTGCAACAAACCCCACATAGGACAGAAACCAGAAGAAAGTCCCAAGACATCAAATCACACTTGCCAAAACCAAACAAAAAGAAAAAATCCTTATAGCAGCTTGAGAAAAAAGAAAAACCACTTACAAATGAGAAATGATAAGACTAAACTATGATTACTTGGCAGAAACTATACAGACAGGAAGGCAATGGGTTGGCATATATTAACCACTGAGGGAAAAAAATTGCCAACTAAGAATAATATATCCTGCAATACTCTATCTCAAATACAATGGTGAAATTAGTACATTTCCAGAAAAACAGAAATTAAGGGAATTCATAAAAACCAAACCAAACTTACAAGAAATATTAAAGGGAGTCTTTTGGTTTGAGAACCAATAACATTAGACAGCAACTGGACTCTAGGACACAGGACAGCATCAGCCAGATACCAAACTAGGTAAAGAACTCTTAATAATAAAGCAAAGCTAAAAGACTTAAAACAGGAAAACAGAGACATCAATCTGTAAATGACAACATCAAAACAATAAAAGGAGGAATAAACAATGTAGGTATAGAACTTTCAAATGGAGGGGAAGTCAAGGCAATACCAAGTAATAAAAGACTTGTTCAAATTTAGGAAGATAAGAGTAATTTTCAAGGTAAGCACAAAGAAAGATAACAAAGCTACTCATCAAAATAAAAAAAGAAAAACATAAAGTTTCAGTAAACACAAAATCTATGACAACAAAAGAAAAGGAATGAAAATCCACAAGCAAAACAAACTCAGCACAGGAAACGAAGAAAACACCAGCACCACAAAAAAAGTACATGAATATAACAGCAATAAGCTCATACCTATCGATAAACACACTGAATGTAAAGGGCTTAAATGTACCCGTAAAGAGACAGAGAGTGGCAGAATGAATCAACAAACACAACCCATCAATATACTGTCTAAAAGAGACACACCTTAGACACAAAGATATAAACATATTCTAAATCAAAAAGGATGGAAAAATATATATCAAGCAAACAGTAACCAAAAAAGGCAGAAGTGGCGATACTAATCTCAGATGAAATAGACTTTAAGACAAAGTCAACTATAAAAGACAAGGAAAAACATTGTATAATGATTAAAGGGACAATCCACCAAGAAGACATAACCTTAACAAATATCTATGCACCCAATGACAGCGCTCCAAACTACATGAAATAAACTCTAACAGCACTAAGAGAAATAGACAGTTCCACAATAATAGTAGGAGACTTCAACACATTACTTTCAGTTAAGGACAGAACATCTAGAGAGAAATTCGACAAAGATATGGGAGATCTAAAGGCCACAGTCAACCAACTTGACCTCATAGACACATAGAACACTCCACTCAACAGCAGCGAAGTATATGTTCTTGTCCAACGCAAATAGAACATTCTCCAGAATAGACCACACTTTAGGCCACAAAGCAGTTCTTAATAAAATCCAAAACATCAAAATAATACTTAGCCTTCTCTTTGATCACAATGCCATAAAAGCAGAAATCAGTAACAGGAAGAGCAAGGGGAAAAAAATCAAATACATTAAAACTGAAAAATACCTTGCTTAAAGACTACTGGGTAATAGAAGAAATCAAAGAGGGAATCAAAAAATCCCTAGAATCAAATAAGAGTGAAAACACATCATATCGAAACCTTCAGGACACAGCAAAGGCAGTGCTTAGAAGTGAAATTATAATAATAAACACACACATCAAAAAAGAATGAGCCAAAATCAAAACGTTAGCCCTACAACTCAAACGAATAGAAAAAGAACAGCAAAAGAAGGCCACAGCCACCAGAAGAAAGGAAATAACAAAGATTACAGCAGAAATAACTGGAATAGAAAACAGAAAAACAAAAGAATCAAGAATTCCAAAAGCTGGATCTTTGAAACGATCAACAAAATTGACAATCCATTGGCCAAACTTTCAAAAGAAAAACAGAAGCAGAAGCAAATAACTCAAATAAGAAATGAAATGGGTGATATCACGACAGATCCAACTGCAATAAAAAGGATCATAACAGAATAGTATGAAAAATCGTACTTCAAGAAATTTGAGAACCTAGAGGAAATAGACAAATTTCTAGAAAAACATTATCTACCTAAGCTAACACAAACTGAGAAAGAAAATCTGGAGACTCATAACAATAAAAGAGATTGAAGAGGTAATTTAAGCCCCCTCCCCCTCAAAAAAAAAAAAAGCCCTGCCCAGGTGGCTTCACTGGAGAATTCTACCAGACATTCAGAGAAGAGCTCACAGCAGTACTACTCAAATTATCTCAGAGTATGGAAAAGGAAGGAATGCTCCTGAACTCATTTTATGAAGCCAGCATAACCTTATGCTAAAGCCAGGCAAAGACACCACAAAAAAGAAAATTACAGACCAATATTTCTCATGAATATAGATGCCAAAGTTCCCAAAATTCTAGCCAATAGAATTCAGCATCATATCAAAAAAATAATACACTTTCACCAAGTGGGATTCATACCAGGTATGCAAGGATGGTTCAACATTAGAAAATCAATCAACATTACTGGCACAAGTAAAAAAAAAACAGAAAACAACAAATGTTGATGAGGTTGCACTGCTGGTGGGAATGTAAAATGGTACAACCACCGTGGAAAATGATATGGTGCTTCCTTAAAAAGCCAGAAATAGAAATACCATAAGATCCAGCAATCCCACTCCTAGGAATATATCCTAGAGAAATAAGAGCCGTCACACGAATACACATATGCACACCGTGTTCATTGCAGAATAATTCACAATAGTAAAAAAGATGAAAAAACCTAAGTGCCCATCAACAGATGAATGGCACGTACACACAATGGAATACTACACAACGATAAAAAACAATGACGAATCCAGGAAACAACTCACAACATGGATGAATCTGAAGGACATTATGCTGAGAGAAATAAGTCAAATACAAAAAGACAACTATTGTATGAAACCACTATTATAAAAACCCAAGAAAAAGTTTACACACAGAAAAATAAATAATCTTCGATAGTTTGAGGACGGAAAGGAGTGGAGTGGGGATAACTAGGTAGTAGACAATTGTTAACTTTGGTGACGAGAAAGACAACACACAATATAGGGTAAGTCAGCACAATTTGACCAAGGCAAAGTCATAGAAGCTTCCTAGACACATTCGAACACCTTGAAGGACTGAGTTACTGGGGCTGAGGGATGGGGACCATGGTCTTGTGGGCAATCTAGGTCAATTGGCATAACATAGTTCCTAAAGAAAATGTTATACATCCTACTTTGGTGAGCAGTGTCTGGAGTCTTAAAAGTTTACACGTGACCATCCGAGATACATCTATTGGTCCAATCCCATCCAGAGCAAAAGAAAATGAAGAAAGCCAAAGACGCAAGGAAAATATTAGCCCAAAGGACTAACGGACCACATGAACCACAGTCTCCACCAACTTCAGCCCAGAACTAGATGGTGCCTGGCTACCACCACCAATCACTCTGACAATGATCACAATAGACCACCCCCGACAGAGGAGGAGAAAAACGTAGAATAAAATTCACAAAAAAAGACCAGACTTACTGGTCTGACAAAGACCAGAGGAATCCCTGAGACTATGGGCCCCGGATACCCTGCTAAGTCAGAACTAAAGCCAACCCAAAGCCCGCCTTTCTGCCAAAGAGTACACAGGCCTATAAAACAAATAACAACACAGGTGAGGAATGTGCTTCTCAGTTCAATCAAATATATGAGACCAAATGTCAACACCTGCCCAAAAGCGAAGATAAGAAGGCAAGAAGGGGCAGGAAAACAGGACAAGTGGACGGGGGTAGAGTGCTGACACATTGCAGGGATTGCACCCAATGTCACAAAACAGTTTGTATATAGATTTTTGAATGAGAAACTAATTTGCGCTGTAAACTTTCACCTAAAGCACAATAAAACTAAAAAAAAAGGAAAGAAAAAAAAAACTAAGTTTCCCCGTAATTAAAGACTGATGAGATTAAAAAAAAAAGGACAAAAGTCAAACCTGTCCTGTAATCTCATTGATTTTTCTTGTTAGCTGCTGTTGAGGTAGCCCCTGTCTCATAGCGACCCCAAGTACAACGTATCGAAAAGCTGCCCAGTCTTGGGCCATTCCTATGATTAGTTGCAATCCATATCGTTTTCATTGACTGATTTTTAGAAGTAGATTGCCAGGCCTTTCTTCCTAGTTCATCTTAGTCTGGAAGCTCCACTGGAACTTATTCAGCATCACAGCAGCCCGTCAGCCCCCACTGACAGAGGAGGGTGGAGGCTTCACATGAGGTACATTAACCAGAACCAAACCTGGGCATTCCACATAAAACGAGAGTGTTCTACCACGGAAATACCACTGCCACATTTTATTGATTCCTGGAGCTCTCAGTACCCTTTGGAAAAAATGACATACCAAGGTCGTCTGATCTCCTCTAACTTCAGGAGGGAAAAGAAGAATCGAGATCAATAGCCCAAGGCTGATTCCTATGAGGTCAGACAGGCCTCCACCCTCCAAACTTTTTATCAGTTCTGACACCAACCATCCCTCCCACAGCACTCTTTATTCCACTAGTGGCTTCACTAAGTTATTGCAATGACCACACAGTACTTGTAGACCATACTCACAGTTATGGGGTTTATTAGGGAACTAACAGGTTGCAAAGATGTCACCTTCAAGACTAAGGTGTGCCTGACCCAAGCCATGGTGTTTCCAATCGCCTCATGTGCATTCCAAAGCTGGACGATGAATAAGGAAGACTGAAGAAAAATTGATCCTTTGAATTGTGGTGTTGGCGAAGAATATTGAATATACTGTGGACTGCCATGTAAATACATCTGTCTTGGAAGAAGTACAACCAGAATGCACCTTGGAAGCAAGGATGGAGAGATTACATCTCACATACTTTGGACATGTTATCAGGAGGGATCAGTCCCTGAAGAAGGACATCATGCTTGGTAAAATAGAGGGTCAGTAAAAAAGAGGAAGACCCTCAAAGAGATGGACTGACACAGTGGCTGCAACAATGGGCTCAAGCATAACAATGATTGTGAGGGTGGCACAGAACCGGGCACTGTTTCATTCTGTTGTACATGGGGTAGCTTTGAGTCAGAACCAACTTGATGGCACCTAACAACAACAATAACAGATTACAATTCAGGTTCAAGAATGCTCAGGATATAGTTCTTCCATCAGGACAGCCTCTTCTCAGCTGTGCCCACAGGCAGGTCTCTCTCTAGCTCTTAGCCCCTCGGCTTGGCCTCTGCCCTGCTCAAAACCAAAAAACCCACTGCCGTCAAGTCAATTCCAACTCAAGCAACCCTGTAGGACAGAGTATAACTGCACCCATGTGTTTTCCAAGGAGCACCTGGTGGGATCAAGCTGCTAACTTTATGGTTAGCAGCCATAGCTCTTAACCACTATGCCACTAGTGCTTCCCTCCCCTGCTCAAGCAAGTGTCATAAAGCTCTCTTAACTCTGTCAGTAAGTGCCTAAAGGCATCCCACTCTGCCAGTAAGCCTCAGCCAAAGGCACTCAGCTTTAGCTCTGTGGGTTGGCAAACCTAGCTCCACCAAGTGCCCAGAGGCACCCTACTTTGACAGCAAGCCTCCTGCCTGAAGGCACTCAGCTTTCTTGCTCTGTGGGCTGGGAAGCACCCGGCACCACCTCCCGCCAGTCTCATGCTGGTCTCCTGCCTTTGCTGTTGCCATTTTTGTGCCTCCACTTCGCACCATCTTTGGTGTTAACAGTTTTTTCTCTCTGTCTCTTGGTTTCGGGAGCTTCTCAACACAGGGATCCCAGGTCCAAAGGGTGTGCTCCACTCCTGGTTTTTCTTTCTTGGTGGTGATATCCTCCCTTCTCACCCCTGGGATGGCTCATTTTAAGCCTAATAGGATGGCAGAACTGACCAAGTCCCTCATTAGGGTTCCATACACCTTACTTGCATGGCCCTGCTCCCACAAGGGTGCCATGTACCTTATTTATATTATTAGCAAGCTAACCAATCCCCTTGGTGAGCCACAAGCAGCTCATTCACATAGTCCTCACCCAGTCATTTGGTGGAAGATAAAAGGGCAATATTAAGTAATTCACTGCACCACAGCTTTTAACAAGTCTTCTTTTTGCTTAAGGTTACTGTAAAAGTGGTTTTGTAATAAAAGGCAGCCTCACTGATAACCAGCCAAATTGGCAAAAGTCTGCATCACTTCTAATCCCAGCAGAGGATCAGGAAGCTAAACAGGAGCCTGAGGCCAAAGCTGAGTCACAGACGGTTAAGAAAAAACTAAAGGTCAGTAGGCAGATACTTTGCTTGGGGCTCTCCCCAAGCAGCTGGTTGCTAGCCCTTTAACAGCTCAGCTAATTCCCTGGCCATCAGCTGGTGAGGATGGGGGTCCTTGAGTACCCCCTGCCCTGATCAAGTGTGTCTGAGAAAATGGCTAGTACTGAATCTGCCAGTGCGTGCCAGTCTCTATGACTTCATGGGCAGAGCCAGAGAAAGCAGAGACTGGCAGGTCGTGGACACTGGGGTCACACATGGATATCTGTAATCATTGACTAACCCATTGCTTAAAACTCTCAAACTGGCAAAAATCAATAAGGTAAAGAATAGCCATGGAAGGATCTTTCTGCACTATGTGGAGATGTACTTCTTCCCCTGAGACAGAACCAAAATTGGAAAAAATGGGAAAATAGGCAGCAAGTTTGGTGAAGGTAAGAATATATGAACCTGAGAGGTGAAGGCCAAGGGGGACAGAAGCTGGCTGAATGGACACGGAAATACAGGGTAGAGAGGAGTGTGCTGTCTCATTAGGGGGAGAGCAAATAGGAGTATATAGCAAGGTGTTCATAAGGTTTTGTATGAGAAGCTGACTTGATTTGTAACCTTTCACTTAAAGCACAATAAATTTTTTTTTTTTAACTCCAATTCACAAAAATTAAAAAAGGCCAGACTTACTGGTCTGACAGTGACTGGAGGAACCCCCGAGACTATGGCCCATAGACATCCTGTTAACTCAGAACTGAAGCTACTCCAAAGTCCCTCTTTCAGCCAAAGATTAGACAGGTCTATAAAACAAACAAAAACACACATGAAGAATGTACTTCTTAGTTCAATCAAGTATTTTAGACTAAATGCACAACATTTGTTCAAAAGCAAAGAAGAGAAGGCAGAAAGGGACAGAAAGGCTGAATGAATGGTCACAGAGAACCCAAAGTGGTAAAGGATAAACAAATTATGGTACATACATACAATGGTATCCTACCAAATGATAAAGAACAAGGGAAATGGGGAGAATGCTAACGCATTGTGGAGATTGCAACTTATCTGAGAAAACAATTTGTGTATAAATTTTCAAGTGAAAAACTAACTTACACTGTAAACTTTCAACTAAAATACAAAAAACTTTTAAAAAGTAAATATATATATATACATATATATATATATATATGAACCTGTTGCCAACAAGTCAAAAACTGCTCTGAAGGGTTTCCAAGGAATAGCTGGTGGATTTGAACTGCCCACCTTTTGGTTAGCAGCTGAGCTCTTAACCACTGCACCACCAGGACTCCAAAAATATATGAGGTAACTTATATTGGCAGTTTCTATTTTCTATATGATGCAGGAAGCCAGGCCATCTGCTGGGTGAGAAAGTGAGAGACTGGACAGAGTTTGAGGAGAGAGTAACAGTTTTGAATGATCAATATCAAGCAAAGGTACAAAAGAATCCTGAATGGTGGTTAAAAAAAAACAAACAAACTCAGTGCCGTCAAGTCGATTTCGACTCATAGCAACCCTCTAGGACGGAGTAGAACTGCCCCATAGAGTTTTCAAGGAGCACCTGGCGGATTCAAACTGTTGACCCTTTGGTTAGCAGCCGTAGCACTTAACCACTACAACACCAGGGTTTCCGAATGGTGGTTAGGTCTTGATAGACTGAAAATAACAAACTTAAATGGATTCAGTCTAATGATATGCTTTTTCTCTGGCAACACTGAGCCCAGGAGTAGTAGCTGTAGAAACAATGGTCAGATCACTCCAGAGCAAAGGACTATTGACCATTAGCAGAAGTCTAAACAGGAGATTAAAGGTTCTGATAAGGGGGTAATTGGGTTGTTGAAAACACAGACTCTGAGGTAGTGGAGGGAGGGAAGTGAACCTAGGCAGGCACTGACCAAATGGGAAACCACAGAGGAGGCCACATCTGGGAGGTCATGACAAGGTGAAAAACAGGTTTTGTTGGAGGAAGGAAGTGGGGCTGGTAGGGAAAGTAAGAAGGATAGGGCTTTGTGGTCGGAAAATAGAATAGTCAGTGTGAAGAGAATGTGACTTCAGAAATGAGTGCTGGGGAGGAATGGAGCCAAAGGTAATTCGGTAGGAGATCCATTGTCATAAGGCTATTGAAATTCCCTAGAATATAGCAGGATTTAAGTAGAGAAGACACATGAGTCAGGTGTTGATTTCCTAAATGAGTGTAGAACGACTACTGAGAGGTCAGGGATGATGGTGGGAAGACAGTAGCCAAGCTGAGTGGCATGGTTCTAAAAGGAGGGGTGAAATGGAACAACGACGTAGAAATGAAGAGTGAAAACCAGTTAGGCTGTTTTCGTTTAAAGACGTGTTTTAGTTATCAAAACACCAAGGCCTGAGGTGGGATGAGTGTCCAGGATGGTTGATTCAAAGGCTCAGTGATGATATTCAAACCTTGGTTATTTCTGTCTTTATGCACAATCAAGAGTGGCAGCCTAACTTGAAGCCTTCAAATGGCTTCTAGTAGCAACCAGAACTATGTGCTCCCTGTGTACATTCAGCAAGAGAAAGAGAGATTGGTTTCTCATCCAGCGCTTTCAAAAGGACAAGAGAACTTTCAAAATACCTCCAGAAGACCTCCTCCTGCATCTTATTGCCTGGAATTGGGTCACATACCAATTTCTGAACCAATCACTGACATGAAAATAGCATTTCCCTTAGACTAGATGTGCCCAACTATTATGCTGAGCTCAACTCTCCCTACTATATTGTTGCATTTCAATAAATATATTAGTTTTTTCCTATTGCCGCTTAGGTCCATGGGAGGCATAAATGGTTTGCAGCTGGCCTACTAACCAAAAGGTTGGCAGTTCAAATCCACCCAGCTGTGCCACAGAAGAAACTCTGGTGATGTACTTCTGTAAGCACACATGAGGTCACTGTGAGTTGGGATCTATTCAATGGCAACAGGTTTGGTTTTTGGTTTTATTGCTGCTGTAACAAATTACCACAAACTTAATGGTCTACAGTGATGCATACTAATTATCTTACAGTTCTGGAGGTCAGGAGTCTAAAATCAATCTCAGTGGGCTTTAATTTAGATGTCTGCAGGGCTGCATTGCTTCTGGAGGCTCTTGAGGAGAAGCCATCTCAATGCTTTTCCAGCTTGTAAAGGCCACCTACATGCCTTGGTTCATGGCCCCTTCCTCCAATGTCTAAGCACATTCCTCCAATCTCTGCTTCTGTCATTACATCGCTTTATTTGACTTTGACCCTCTTGCCTCCCTCTTGTTAAGGACTCTTGGGATTGGACCCACTTAGATAATCCAGGATAAAGTGACTATCTCAAGACCCTGCATAGTTTCTTTTGCTATGTAAGGTAACATATTCACAGGTCCTAGAGATTAAAACATGGACATTTTTTCAGGGAATTATTCCATCTACCACAAGAGGGAGGTGGGAGCAGATGTTGGGGTGGTCCACCACAACCTCTGTTATTCACATATGCATTTGTGACTCCGAGGTTTTCTCAGCTTCTTCCCTTGATGTAGTAGGTCTAGAGTAAGTAAGAAATAATGACTTCAGGTCTCTAACTAAACAAAGTTTTGGCATTTTATTAAAGAATCAAGCTTGCATTGGTGCCTGTTATGGATTTAATTGTGTCCCCCAAAAATGTGTGTCAACTTGGCTAGGCCATGATGCCCAGCATTGTGTGATCATCCACCATTTCGTCATCTGATATGATTTTCCTATGTGTCATAAATCCTACCTCTATGATGTTAATGAGGCAGGATTAGAGACAGTTATGCTAATGAGGCAGGACTCAATCTACAAGGTTAGATGTGTCTTGAATCAATCTCTCTTGAGATATAAAAGAGAGAAGTGAGCAGAGAGACAGGTGGATCCCATACCACCAAGAAAGCAGTGCCAGGAGCAGAGGGTGTCTTTTGGACCCAAGGCTCCTGCACTGAGAAACTCCTAGACCAGGGAAAGATTGATGACAAGGACCTTCCCCTAGAGCTAACAGAGAGAGAAAGCCTTCCCCTGGAGCTGGTACCCTGAATTCAGACTTCTAGCCTTCCAGAGTGTGAGAGAATAAAGTTCTCTTTGGTAAAGCCTTCCACTTGCAGTAGTTGTTATAGCAGCGCTAGGTGACTAAAACAGTGCCACAGGAGACACTACTGGATTCATAGCATTTGCATGAGGGTAGAACCAGTATAACCGCAAAGGGAGATAAGTGCTGCAAGCACATCTCATTCTGTTTTGAAAAACTGCTGCAATCTTGCAGGTTCTTTGCCGAGGCTCCAGGAAAGTCCTTAGGCTTATTCCACTGAGTCTAGAAAGAGGCTCTTCCAGCTGTTGTTAGCTGCTGTGAGTTGGCGTCCAACTCGACAAAATGCTGCCCAGCGCTGCATCATCCCTTTGATTGTTTGCAGATAATACCCTCGTGATCCACAGGATTTTCACTGATTTTAGGAAGTAGATCGCCAGGTCTTTCTTCCTTGCCCCTCTTAGTCTGGAAGCTCCGCTGAAACCTGTTCAGCATCACAGCAACACACAAGCTCCACTGACAGACAGGTGGTGGCTGTGGATGAGAAGCATTGGCCAGGAATCAAAACCAGGTCTCCTGTACGGAAGGCAGGACTCTACCGCTGCACCAACAATGTCCCACGCCCCCTCCTCCAGTTGAGTAACCTGGAGCAAGCAAACTGCTCCAGAGTTTGGCCTGTGGTTCCTACATGCTGAAGCTGGAAACCATAAATGGTACTCAGCCCTGGAAGTCCTCCTCAACTTCTGAGATAGGCACAGAGACAACAGACAGATGCCAAAACAAATAGGAAACTTTCAATCCTCTGCTTAAAAACAGCCTGTGGTTCTCACACACAGAAAAAATGTCCCAAGTCCCTTAGAACTGCATAAAGGACTATTTACATGCGGGTACAACCAACTGTACCAGCTTCACTGGCCACCTTGCATTCCAAACACCTTCTTAACCTCCCTGAAGACTCCTTTACATGTCCATACTTCTGAATATTAATTTTCTTCTACCAAGAATTCTTTCCCATGCTCTTCCAATTCATGACTCCCTATTCTTCCTTTAAGGATACAGGCCAAATATCACCTCCTCTGAAGCCTTCCCAAACATCCCGAACAGCACCTCCTTTGTTCCTCTGTGTTCCTGTAACAACTTCCACCTGCCTTCACTGAGGTACTTCTCACGATGTTTTGTGATTGTGTACTTCTGCACTTGTCCCCCATAATTAGAAGGCAAGTAACTTCAAGCAACTTTATTCACCTTTGAATTTTTAGTGCCTTGTACACTGCCTGGAAGATAAAAGGTTTCTATGTTTGATGACGGTTAAGCACACAGGTGCTAACCAGAAGTTGGCAGTTCGAAACCACCCAGCGGCTCTTCAGGAGGAAGACCTGGTGATCTGCTCCCATAAAGATGACAGCTTAGGAAATTCTATGGGACGGTTCTACTCTCTCACATGGGGTCACTGTGAGTCAGAAGCGCCTTAACAGCACCCAACAACAGCAATGTTTGATGAGTGTATAGATCATTTATCTTGAAAAATATACTTTTAAAGTTATCATTTGTTACGTGGAGTCACTTTTTCCTACTTTGATAGTTACTTGTCAATTATTCTTCATTAATATAACTCACTGTATTAACTCTTAATGAGTCCCTGGGTTGCACAAATGATTAAGGGCTCGACTACCAGCTGAAATGGTGGTGGTTCAAACCAACCCAGAGGAACCTCGCAAGAAGGACCTGACAATCTGCTTCCAAAAGGCTACAGCCTTGAAAACCCAATGGGGCAGTTCTATTCTGCACACACAGGGTCACCACGAGCCGGAATCAATTCGAAGGCAGGCAACAACAACAAAAACTGTAAGTAGTTAAGCACATCATTGTGAATAAATAACTGGATTATTCATTTTCAGCATGGAGTTTGGTGTTGTGCTGCCACTACTTCAGACATATGCTGATGATATATAGAGACACAGTGCCCAAAGAGGTGAAGTGAAGCAAACCTGTAGGGCAGGATGGAAGTGTCGAAACTGATTGGCCATTGTAAATGCTTTAAATGTGTAGGCAGTTCTCCGGGAAGCCAAACCCACTGGATGGCTTGTTTTGAACATAACAGCATAAACTTCTTAAGCAACTGTTCTATTGTATGTACATAAAACTACTGCATCGCGCAATTAAGTCACAGTGTTTACTTTGCTCCTTTGCAAATAAAAGAGAAGAAAAAAATTTTTTTCTTTATATGATAAGGATATCTTAAATACCATTCCCAGGCTGAGAGAACACTGGGCCAGTGACTCCCACAACATACTTCTTCTAAGAACACAGAACTCCCATCTGATGGGGCGGCTCTTGCCAGGCCTTGATACTTCCAAATTATGTCATCCCTGTCGCTATTAAGGAATGGGATGAGATTTAGCCCTTAGAGCAAAGTTCACATCTTTATTTAAACATTATGTGAGAAACAAAGTACAAATGTAAAGCTTTCTCCCCCCATTCCATTCCAAATCCCAGCAGTAAATAACTGAGAGGCCAGGGAGGGAAAGGAGGGAAAGGAATACTTACTGTGTCCATGTAATTTGCGAGGCAAGGCTTCTTGGCTGTAACTGCCCCCAGGATGGAGACAGTGTTGTATTCCTCCCTACGTCCTCAATATCTAGCACAGTTCCTGGCACCTAGGTGGGTGCTCGATAAATATTTATCTACTGAACCAATCTAAACCCATTCCAGATGTTATCTCATTTAATCCTTCCAGCCACGCCCTAAAGTTGGAACTGTTTTCTCCATGTAACAGAGAGATGAAGTAACTTGCCCAAGGTCACATTGAAATGACTGGATTACAAACTAAGGATGTGAAAGCAAAAGCCATCTTAGAGGTCATCTAGAAAAATGCAACTTTTTATAGAGGAAACAAAAGATCCAGAGAGTTTAAGTGACGGGTTTACGTGACACATGGCTGCAGAAACAAAAATCAAGAAAAACACACGTGTTCCAGCTTAAAACATTCTAGACAGTGAGTCTGAACATCCAGGACGAAGGTACATGATTCAATTCAGCATTTTATTGAGAGCTCTTTTGAGCATCCCTGCTATATGATGGGAATAAAGATGGCTAAGCAATAGATCCTGTCCTTAAGGATCTCAGCACTTGGCGAACGTGAAAGATGTAAACAGAAATAGCATAATAATAAAGACCCTGTGCTTTCACGGAGTTATGAAACAAGTACTGTGGGGCACAAATGACGGAAGAAATATCTGTGCACTAAAGAGGAAGAGGAATAGGGATATTGCTCAAGAAACAAGAGCAGGAGCAAGGCACAAAGCCACAAAAGGTCCTGATGTGGAAAGAATCACGAGAAGATCTGCAGGGTGCTTGATAAGGGTATGTAGGAGGAAACAGTAGGCTATGGCATTGGAACTACAGACTGTTACCAGGCATTCATGTTTCTCTGATAAAGGGACAAGAATGATTCTCTTAAACTGTTGGTGCCAAGTACCCAGAAGGTTTCTGTATGTTGACCCATGGTATCAATATACATCTCCTATGAGACAATTTTCTTTTATCTCTAGGGGCTCTTTCCCAATCTTCTGTTTCCTTCTTTGTCTTTGATCATTCTAGAAGAAAAAATGAGTCTGATAATTGAAATCTTTATCCAAACTCACAACCAATAATTTCAACAGTATAAAAGCATTATAGATTGCCTAGGTGACACAAACAGCTGAGCACTTGGCTATTAACCAAAAGGTTGGCTGTTCAAATCCATCCAGAGGCACCTCAGAAGAAAAGCCTGGGCAATCTACTTCTGAAAGATTACAGTCATTGGGAAAAAAATAAAAGCATTATATTCCCCCTAATATTGCAACAAAGTAAAAGTTTCCTCTTCTAGATGAACCTACCTTTTTCCCATGACACAGAACAAGATTCGTTGTACAAGGGATTGATTAAAAAACATACATGGCTCAATTTACATAGAGCATACAGGTCAACAAGATGGGCAGATAGTTTAAAAACTAAAACACAATTAAAACAACTTAGGCAATTGTTTTCTCAACTGAGTTTTGAGACATGATGTAGGGATACATCAGGTTAAGGATATGTGCGTGCCTTTAGGAGCACTGCTACAATAACTTATCATTAATTATTTCTGACTAAAAAACTTTTTGATTAGGTAATATAAATTATATTTTTGCCTAATATTTGAGAGTATCTTGAGATAAATACTCCCACCACACATCTCTCCTAAGACTCTGGAAATCCCACGAGCCTATGTGTACCTAACCGTGGCATCTGTACATGACATCATGATTTCACTTATCAGAGAATGGAATGAGTCACACCTGAAATTGCTTCATCTCGTGAAAGCCATAAACTCGTGGCTTTCTAAAATATGGAGTCAGTTTTTTATTTCACAGACAGTGCATAACTAAAAATGCATGACTTTATTCTATTGAAGCAAAAGACGACTAATTTCAGGTGGGTGCGTCTCCACCTTCTTTTTTTTAATCTTGAGGAACTTGTGTTACTTCAAAAAGAATAGAACAATTCTTTCTGACACATTTTTTTCTTTGGAGCCCTGGTGGCACAGTTGTTGAGCACTTGGCTGCTAACTAAAAGGTCAGCGGTTAGAGCCTACCCAGCAGCTCCGTGGCAGAAAGATGTGACAGTGTCCTTCCGTAAAGATTTACAGCCTTGGAAACCCTATGGGCAGCTCTGTTCTGCCCTACTGGATCACTATAAGTCGAAATCAACTCGATGGTCACAGGTTTGTTTTGGTTTTGTTTTTTCTTCAGTCATGAACATGCTTCTAGAGTTTCATTTCCTGAAATTGTTCCTGTCTTCTTTTAAAGCAGACCCACATGAGTTTCAGATATTTCACCTGCTTCTTAAATTGGTACAGGTAGAGACTCTGCTAGATGAGTCATAACGTCTTAGTCCCATTTTCTTTTCTTTTGCTTTCTGAGTTATGTGTTCTGTTTCCTAACATATTTGTCTAGATTTGACCTTCTGGAATGCCTGATAGCGAAAGATACAAATTTATATATGTTAATATTTATTGTATTTATAATATATTCTCTATCAGTTTCTGGGTCTGCTAGAAGCATCTATCATGCAAACAAGTCTTGCCCATCCTTATCTCCCCTACTTGGATAACTCTACCTGAATTTTATTCTTCCATCAGCCTAACAGTTGATTTTATTTAAACCTGATTCCTATCTATTGTCCTGGCTGGCTGTCCAGTTGTGTGTTCCTGCCTACCTTCCTTGGAGGCCTGTAAATTTTCTGAGCATAATTCCTAATGCCATGTACTTTACAAGCTTCTCTACTTATCGTAAATATATCATCTTGAAGCACCTAAATAGTGCCTGATGCATTCTGTGCTAAATTTCCAAATCTTCCTCTCTCTCAAATCTACCCACATTATCTAAACTCTCCTTGTATACAGTTGTTTCAGCATTTGAGGGTCGGTTCTACAACAGTTGCTATTTACGATCTACAGCTTTCAGAAGGTACATCTCACTGGTTTCTCAGATTCTTGTTCCATCTGGTAAAATTAGTGCAATATGCTCTCTATAATCTTGCCTCTCTTCCAGCATTAGATTTCTTTGTGCTGTAGTCCTTTTTGTTTAATACATCTTTAAGAGTAGTTAGGCTAATTTAAACAGAAAAAGGGATCTGTTGGAAGGCCATCTGGCTTCCACATTTCTGGGAAGGCTAGAGAACTACATGCAGAATGGATAGAAAAAAAGGGAAACTATACCGCCAAAACCACAGACAAAATTATGCCACAGAACCAGTCCAGGAGGACACTACTGCATACCAGGGTGGCACCGATACTGTCCATCCTGCTGGCATTGACACTGGCCCTGAAACTGCACTGGCTGCCACTGTGCACACCAACACCCCACAACCAGAAAAGATTTCCCCAGTGTTTCTGGCCCTTTACATCACTACCTTCTCAGATTGGAAGTCTGAGATAAAGGGGTCTGATTGCCAAGCCTAAGTCATGTGTCCGGGCCCTAGCTTTAAGGGATTCTGGGAAACTAGGTATCAAGCCTAATCAGATTCTATAGTGAAGAACCTTGTATTTACCCTACCTTATTAAAAAAAAAAAAAAAAAATTTTTTATTTTTATTTTTTTATGGAATACTTAGTTAACCACATATCTGTCTGTCATATCGTAGTTGGGATCCTTAAATGAAATGTGTCTTTTTTTTTTTTAATTTATTTATTGTGCTTTAGGTGAAAGTTTACAAATAAAGTCAGTCTGTCATACAAAAAGTTAAACACACCTTGCTTTGTACTCCTAAATAGTGCCTGATGCATTCTGTGAGACAGCACATTTCTCCTCTCCACCTTGTATTCCCTGTGTCCATTCAACCAGCTCCTGTCCCCCTCTTCCTTCTCATCTCACCACCAGACAGGAGTTGCCCAATATTCTCACATCTCACCAGCGTCATTGTCTGTCTTATAGTCTGGGCCAATCTCTGTCTATAGAGTTGACTTCGGGAATGGTTCCAACCTTGGGCTATCAAAGGGTCTGGGGACCATGACCACCAGGGTCCCTCCGGTCTCAGACCATTAAGCCTGGTCTTTTTACGAGAATTTGAGATCTGCATTCCAATGCTGGAAATGCGTCTTTTTTTATCTTTTGTTTCCTACCCCTAGCACTGCAGTTCCCCAACTGTGCTCTGAGATGCCTTAGGGTGGCCCAGAGAACTCAAGAGACCTGGCAGAACATTTATATTTCCAAGGACAGTCCAGTAACATATGCTAGATACCACACAAACAGTGGCTTCAAAGTCGTTTGCAGTTTCAAAGTTAGATCACTCTACATTCTGTTCAAAGACATTCCTTTCTTTACAAAGTTGGAAGGTTGCCACGATATAAAGCAAGTACCACATTAAAATTAATGTGGAATAGGAAATGAGGATGGTAGTGTCCAATCTGGCTCCAAGGTTTGTGAACTTGTTCCATGTCCCACAGGTGCACACATTCCATTAATAATTCTGGTTGTTTGAGAATGAAATTTAAAAACTTTTTTTTTCCTTTATTTATATATATTTATTTTTAAATGGCTGCTGCAATGAAGAAATAGCCCCTCCAAGATTGTCTTCACTTCGGACACCAGCTGCAAGTTCAGGAGTCATTAAAACTACACTTACTTTAGACTCTCTGGCTACATATTTGGGGATTCCCATGACTACCCTCAGGATCAACAATTCACTAGCATAACTCACAGACGTCAGAAAAATACTATACTAGCAATTACACTTTTATTACAGTGAAAGGCTACAAACTTAAACTAGCTAAGGAAAGACACCCCGGGTGGCACAAACAATTAAGAGCTCAACTACTAGCTGGAAGGCTGGTGGTTTAAACCCACCCCGAGGCACCTCAGAAAAAAGGCGTGGTGATCTGCTTCCAAAAGGTCACAGCTTTGAAAACCCTACGGAGCAGTTCTACTATGCATACATGGGGTTGTCATGAGTCAGAATAGACTGGATGGCAACTAAAAACAACAACAGAAGAGACACGCAGTAATAAATCTGGGAGGAGTCCAGTGCAGAGCTTCTAGTCATTCTCTCCCCACGGAGCCGTGGAAGGCACTACCTCCTCCAGGACACAATGTATGACGATATGTACAGAGTATTGCCAACCAGGGAAGCTCACCTGGGCCTTTGCCACTCAGTTGTTAAAACTTAAATACTTAAGGTGTTTGACCCTAATAACTTACTAAATGGAACCAAAGCCAAACCCATTGCTGTCAAGTCAATGCTGATTCATAGCAACCCTATAGGACAGAGTTAAACTGCTCATAGTGTTTTCAAAGAGCACCTGGTGGATTCGAACTGCTGACCTTTTGATTAGTAGCCAAACTTTTAATCACTATGCCACCAGGGTTTCCAATAAATGGAACAGTTAAGAATTTATTTTGATTTTGGTATATCATGAAAAAATTAAGGAATTAATGGTACCACAAAATCAAAATTGTTTGAGAAATTGTGAACTACACAATATCTATTGATTAAAAATAAATAAATAAATGTTTTATTCTTCACATTCCTGCATTGCTCATGAGAAACTTTCACTGTCATCTCTCAAAGAATAATTTATGAGTAAAGTCAAGGGGTAATAGATGAGCTGTAACATCCCACTCATATGATGGGTGTCAAGTGAGTGACCAGAATTTCCATATGCAGAGAACATAGCCAGGAGAGATAAGATGAAGAAGACACACAGGAGGACACAAATAAATGCTTGAAAGCTCTAAATGACAGATTCAGCAACCACTGGGTCATCTAGAAAAGGGACTCATGTGTCCACTGTCTAGCAGGATTATATGGTATCACTGCTGACAAACATAAGAGTGCATGTATATACATTACATAGCTTGGAAAATTATTCTGTAGTAAGTGGAGAAAATATGAGCATAATGCTTAAAACTTCCAAGTTTGGGAAGAAGAAAAAGCTATCAAGGATATTATTGAACTGACTCAAGAAAAAGTAGAAAGTTTCAAGAGGCTCATAAAAAGTGAAGCATTAGAATCATGATCAAAAACCTCCCAAAAAAAAAAAAAAATCTGGCCAAGTGTTTTTACCAACATTTATAGAAGAGATGATACCAATCCTGTTTAAACTCTTCCAAAAGACAGAGAAGAAAGGAGTGCTCCCTAGTCCATTCTATGAAGCAAACATAATCCTGATACCAAAACCAAACAAAAATACCACAAGAAAAGAAAACTAGGGCCAATATCTCTTATGAATATAGGTGCAATAATCCTCAACAAAATACTAGCAAACAGAATTCAACATCATATTAAAAAAGCCATACACCATGACCAACTGGGATTTATTCCAGGAATTCAGGGATGATTAAATATTAAAAACAAAACAAATGTGACCACTCTCACCACCTCTATTCACTATTGTATTAGAGTCCTAGTTAAAGCAGTAAGATAAGAAAAAATAACAATAACAGGTGTCCAGATTGGAAAAGAAGAAGTAAAATTATCTCCATTCACAGATGACATGATCCTATATATTGAAAATTCCAAAAAGTCCACAAGAAAACTTCTAGAGCTAATAGAGGAATTTAGCAAAGTTACAGGGTACAAGGTCCAAGAAAAAATCAATTGGGTTTCTATGCAGCAACAATGAGAAATCTGAAAGGGAAACTAGGGAAACAACTCCATTTAAAATAGCATCTAAGAGAATAAAATAATTAGAAATAAATTTAACCAGGGATGTGAATGGCCTTTACAATGAAAATTATAAAACACCGCTGACAGAGATTAAAGAAGACATATATAAGACTTAATACCATTAAGATGTTAAAGCTGTCCAAAGCAATCTATAGATTCCATGCAATTCCAATCAAAATTCCAACAGCCATCTTTACAGAAATGGAAAACCAATCCTCAACTTTATATGGAATGGCAAGAAGCACTGAATATCTAAATCAATGCTGAAAGAGAAGAACAAAATAGGAACTCACACTTCCTGAATTTAAAACATGTTGTACAGCTACAGAAAGCAAAACAGCCTAGTACTGGTATAACAACAGACACATAGAACAAAGGAATACAATTAAGAGTCCATCAATAAACCCACACATCTATGGTAAACTGATATTTTAGCAGGGTGCTAAGTCCATTCAATGGAGAAAAAAAAGAATCCCCTCAGTAAATGGTGCTGGGAAACTTGGATTTCCACTTGCAGAAAAATGAAACAGGATCCATGCCTCACACCATACACAAAAATAAATTCAAAATGGATTAGGGACCTAAATGTGAAAACTAAAAACATAAAATTCTTAGAATGCAGGGGCAATGCTGTCTGACCCGGTTTTTAACAAGGGATTATCTAACAACAAAAGCACAAACAGCAAAAGACAAAATAGATAAAAGCAACTTCATAAAAATTAAAACCTTTTGTTCATCAAAAGACTTTACCAAAAAAATGAAAAGCTACTGACCAAGAGAATATCTTCAGAAACTATATATATCATAAGACATAACCAAAATATATATAAACAACTAAACAAGAAAAAGACAAATTAACCCAATCATAAAATGTGCAAAGGATTTGAATAGGCATTTCACAAAAGAGAACATTCAAATGGCCACCAAACACATGAAAAGATGTTCAATGTTATTAGCCATCCAAAAACGTAACCCGTTGCCGTAGAGTCGATTCCGATTCATAGCAACCCTACAGGACAAAGTAGAGTTTCCAAGGAGCGCCTGGTAGATTTGAACTGCCGACCTTTTGGTTAGCAGCCATAGGTCTTAACCAATACACCACCAGGGTTTCCATGCTCTTTTAAGATTTATCTATATGGGATGAAATTGACAATAGCAATTGGTACTTTTATGTAGATTGTACATTTTTTCAATGACATTCTTTTTAAATTTTCTCATAAAACTGTAAAAGTTACCTGTTATGGTTAATCAATTTAAAAACATTTGCAACTGCAATTGACTATATTCTTTAGAATATAATTTTTCTGTAATTTTTTGTTTTGAAAATTTTTAAACCTAGAAAAAAAAATACAATAAACCTACATATAATTTTTTTTATATATGTTAGCTTTACCAGTTGTTAATTTGTCCACATGTTCTTAATCTACCTCTCTTTCTCTCTCTCTCCTGAGACGTTTGAAAATCAATTACAGATATCTTTAAGTACTTCAGCACATAACCACAATAAAATTCTCAGTCACTACTTTCCCAATATTATTTTCTCAATAACGTACTTTATTGCAATTTTTTCCATCCAGGGTCACACATTGCATTTGGTTATTGTATTTCTTTAGTCTCTTTCAATCTAGAACATTCCTCTCCCCCTCTTTTTTTTAATGGCATTGCCATGTTTGTAGAGTATGGGTCAGTTGGTTTATAGAATGTCTCTCACTTTGGTTTGTCTGATTTTTTCCCTCATGATTTAACACAGCACTTTGGCAGGAACACTAAAAAAATAAAACAGTGTCCTTCTCAACGCATCTGAAGGCTCATAATGTCGATTTGTCTCATTATTAGTGATGTTACGCTTAATCACTTCTTCACTGTGAAGGTATCCATCTTTCCTTTTGTATTTAATAAGTAATCTGTCTTATAGCAGAGGGCAACGGTGGTTCAGTGTAGAACTCTTCCCTTCCATTCAGGACACCCAGGTTCAATTCCCAGACAATGCACCTCGAGCATAGCCACCACCTGTCTGTCAGTGGAGTCTTGCGTGTTGCTACGATGCTGAACAAATTTCAGCATCGCTTTCAGACTAAGATGAACTAGGAAGAAAGGCCTGGTAATCTACTTCCAAAAAGCAGCCAATGCAACCCTATGGATCACAGTAGTCCATTCTACAGCCAATCATAAGACTGGCACAGGACCAGACAACATTTCCTTCCGTTGTACATGGAGTGTCCACGAGTCAGGGGCCTACTTAACAGCAGCTAACAACAACAAGCTTGTTTATAGCAGCTACATCCACTATTGCCAAAAACTGGAATCAAGCCAAACATCCTTCAATATGTAAATGGATAAACAAGCTGTACATCCATACGCTGGAATATACTCAGCAGTAAAAAGGAACAAACGATTAATACTTGTAACAGCTTGGATGAATGTCAAAGGCATTATGCTGAGTGAGAAAAGCTAGTCTGCATGACATTCCTAGAAAGACAAAACTATAGTGATGGAGAATAGCTATGTGGCTGTTAGAGGTTGGGTTACTTTTGGCATACAATTTTATGAATTTCAACACCAGTATAGATTCATGTAACTATCACCAAAATCAGGATACAGAACAGTCCTACCACCTCAAGACTCCTTTATACAATCCCTTTATAGTCATATTTCCTTTAGTCCCCATCCTGGGACAAAGACTGAAGGGGAAGGCTGTTCATTATAGAGATTCCTTGTCCCCAAGGGAAGGCTTATCCCTTCCCCAAGAGCTGAATGTTCACGCTGTCCAACCCCAAAACTCCAGTGAGTTTCCATCTTCCAAGGCCTTTACTGGGCTCATTGCGTAGCCTTCTGAGGCTTAGTCAGCACTGGGCCCCCAGGCAATCCCTCTTAGTTGGGTTGACTCTCACTCATTGGCCTCATGGGTAATCCTACTCTCAGCTCCAGGGCCAAAAGACCAAACAGTTTACCACAAAGGGGTTCCACACCTCGCAGATGGTGGGGAAACGTAGTCTATAACTAGATGGTCATAGACACAGTTAAAAGATGGGAGTTCAATTATTAAAGGAAGAAAAGAATAATGAATATTATTATATGTCTAATCTTAGGTTTCTGCAAAAGTAGAGATGGAAGCTGCATCTTGAGGACGGACTAAGCTGTCATCTCACCCTGTGCTGCCCAGGGCTTCGAATCAGTTCATTCAGGTTCTACTCCCAACTGAGAATTTGCATTTCCAACTGAGGTAAACTGAATCAGAATCTATAGTTTAACAAGACCTCCAGGTGATTCTTATGTATACATAAGACTCACTTGGGGATCTCTAAGAATCACCTGGGGATCTATATGAATCACCTGGGGGTCTTGTTAGAATGTAGATTCTGATTTATATATCTGGGGTAAAAATGCAAATGTTGAGCAAGGGGTCAAATCAAAACAAACAAGTTTGAAGCCCTGGTGCTGCCTCACTGTGGGCTATTACAGAGAGAAGGAAAGCTTCTGTCTTCTTAAGCCACTGTAGTGTTGGCATTTCTCCGTCACAGTAGTTTAGACCATACCCTTAGAGAGGTTAAGACACTGGACAAAGTCACACAGCTTTCGAGTAAGGTATAGAGCAAAGGTTTCTATCCAGGTCTGTGGGACTTCACAGCCCAAGCTCACAGTGAGCCATTAATCTTATTTTGGGACTGTGACATCCCTCATATGTTGGGGCAGTAAAAAGGCTGAGAAACGTTGCATTATCTATGACGCCTCCCAGAAAAGAAAGAATATCACCTTTTTTCCTGTGGGAGTGGTGGAGAGAGGAGACCCATCAAAATACAGATGAAAATGAAAGAAACCACGAAACTATGAGGAAAACTTGAATCTATTCGGGTCAATTCTGTCTTTTATAAGGCCCAAGACAAAGTATTTAATCATTTACCTTCAAGACCAAGGAAGAACATAGCACCTGTTTCCACTAGATAATTGGAAACATCAAGAACGTGTACTTGGAAACATCAAGAACATTTTACTCTGTAACTGTCATTCATTAAATAAATATATTTTAATTCAGCTTGACTGAGGGAGAAGAATGATAGCATGACCTAGCTACGATATGGGTAGCAATCAGAAAGAACACAAGAGTCTATGAAATATTTCAACTTTGTTAAATACAGAATGGCAGTGGCCTGGATGCATCTGTAGCCAAGTCAAGAAATCTGAATTGATGAAACAGCAGAATCCAGAGCCACAGGCTCAGCTGCTGCACGAGTTTCCAGAAGTGAAGAGTTTCTTAGGTATACCCTTAAAATATTATCAAAAGCAGGCCACAGCTGGAGGTTAGAGGAAAACAGGGTTACACAGTCCATTCATGTTGGATTTTGAATACACCAATTATTTCCACGGTTACTGAAAATTTCCTATATAAAATACTTTAAACACAAAATGTCAAAACTGAACCCATTACCTTCTGGAACTTACCTTCTAGTATATTCTCTTTTCTTTGTTGATGCTATCACCTTCCTAATGACCCAAACTGGAATTTCATTTTTCTGTAGACCTAAGAACAAACTTTCTCTGTCATCTCTTTTAGAGAACAATATCCTGAGATTCCCAGGTAGCCCTTTTTTAAAACAGTAACCATTTGCAGCTACTCCTCTGGTGAATCAAAATTATCTTGCCACTGTACAACAAAGAAAACTCAGACATAAAGAAAACGCAACGCTGAAGATAATATAAGACACCACTGTCACCCATAATGTCTATACCAATTTTGCACCCAAACAAATACCATGATTCTCATTGTTTTAATTTATAAAATAAATGCATACTAATTAAATTTCCTTTTAATCTAATTTAGATACTGATATATAACTTTTTTTTCAATTTTATCTTCGTTTAAGTGACAGTTTACAGCACAAATTCGTTTCTCATTCAAAAATCCATGCACATACTGTGTTGTGACATTGGTTACAATCCCCTCAATGTGACAGCATGCTCCCCCTTTCCACATACAAGATTTGTCTTGGAAAAAACTTTCTTCCACTAAAACCACTTGAAACTAATCATTGATCTATAAAATAAAAAAGCAAGCTCCTTAGCAAGGCACACAATAGCATGATACCACTTAACCTCTTCAGCCCCATCTTTTATTACTAGTCACACGTACATCCTTGAAAAACCCCTTTGTTTCTCACCTTGTTCCTCCTTCCTTCATCCTCATCTACATTGTCTTGCTCCTCCACTTCACATAAGGCTCATGCCTATACATTCTTTAAGACTCACCTCAGACCTCTCTGGAAAGTCTTTCCTGGCCCACCGAGGCCCAGTTAGGAATACCTCTTTCATCTACCCCTTATTATAACACATGTTTTCAATTTTTATATTTATTTATCTAACTTGTTCACTAAACTCTGAGCTTCTGGAGAAGGGGCTATAGTAGACACTGCCTAGCACAGGGACAAGTTACTCGTTGCCGGAAACTGACTCCAGCTCATGGCGACCCCATATGTGCCAGAGTAGAACGGTACTCTATAAAGTTTTCAATGGCTGTTTCTTCTGAAGTAGATCAACAGACCTTTCTTTCAAGGCCCCTCTGGGTGGACTTGAACCTCCAAATTTTATATTAGTGACTGTGTGTGTTAGCCATTTGCACCATTCAGCAACTCCCTAGCACAGGGAAATATCTGATAAGAGAAAGCAGGAAAGAAGCAGGCAAGTATATATTTAAACAACAACAACAAAAACCCAATGCTCTTGAGTGATTCTGACTCATGGCGACCCTATAGAACAGAATAGAACTGCCCCATAGTGTTCCCAAGGCTGTAATATTTATGGGAGTAGACTGCACATCTTTTTCCTGTGGAGCGTCTGTTGGGTTTGAACTGCCGATCTTGCGGTTAACAGTTGATGGCTTAACCACTGCACCACCAGGGCTCCTAAGTATATATTAGGGGACACATAAATTGGGTAAATGTTGCTGTTATGGTATGTTTTGAGGGGAATATATGCCAGGTTCTTTGCTCAAAATTATCTTTAATATCGGACTTCCTAGTAACTGAAATTCTCACTATTAGAAATTCATTTTGAGGGTGAAGCGTTAGGACGCTGAAAGTACTCATTTACGCCGGAAGTATTGATCTGAATCTAAACTATAACAGCATGTCCCTGAGGCTTCAGAGGAGGCTGACTGGGAGGAGAGCACACGCTGGGAAAAAAGGACAGAAAGGCCGAAAATGAGACCATTCCTCACCAGTTTCCCAGACAGGGTGGGAGACAAAAGGATGGAACTGTACAGGCTCATAGTAGCAATTCAGTGCCCTGTTATGATATCTTTAAACACTCCCTTTTTGTGTGTTTTTTTCAGCAACTCTGTGAGATGAGAGGGGGCACGCATTCCTTCATTTGGAGAAATGAGCTCCTCAAAGATTAGATAGAGGCAAAGCTGGCAACAGCAGCAGAGCTTTTCGATAGTCTCCTCTCTCCCAGAGCAAGGCTCTGTGGAAGGGAAACGATGTTGCCTCCCTAATGATAATGTGCTGATTCTGTTTGTTTAACTAAGGCTCTACCAGATTAGCAGACCATAATTACAGCTAAAACCCATGTCTCTGATACAGCTGAGAGAATGTCTGTGTCAGGGAACTGAACTCCCAGGAAAGGTTTTGCTGAAGGGGAAGCCAGGCAGTCTGGCTCTCTGAAAGTGACAGTGCTGCTTTAGTGTCACATTGGATAGTTACCTGAACAGTGGGATTTCCTACAGCTCGGGTTTCAGAGGGTTTACTTTGATTTCTTGTGGACATAATGAAGTTAGTTCATCTTTAAACTGTATTTTTAGTGGCCACATTAACCACTGTAAAACCTTGAGCACTTCCTTTTTGTGTCTGGGTAGGAAGAAATCTGCTTTCCTAGTCTTACACAACGTTACCAGGACTCGTTTTAGTGATCTGCCCCTCCACCCCACACACACACAATAGTCTTCTCTTTCATGTTTTGCAGAAAATAATGAAGTCTGTCACTCTTGGCGACATCTTTCATCTGGTCAAATTTGAATTTTATTTTTAATTCCTTGAGACTTAAAAGAGAAAAACAATCAGTTCCCTCAGTCACTCACTGGTAGTTATCGATGGTGGCTCAATGGTGGATACGGAATGTTCTTACCTTTTGTCAGAAATCTTTTACATTTCCTGCTCTCTGTCTGGCCTTTCTATTCTCTCTTGTTTACTTTCTCAATCATAAAATAAATTATAAACTGGATTTGACCAAAATTTCAAGAAAAAAATGAAGGTCACTGAAGTCAGCTGTGCGAAGACTTAAGAGTAAGGGGAGAAGCATTGGAAATGTTGTGTTTTGTTTTCTCCAAACCACCTTAGACTTGCCTTAAATAGAGCCCACAGTTTGTGGGCTCGCTAATGAATACTGGCCTAGTAGCAGCATAGGCGAGGCATGCTATTATCGGTTTTTTTTCGTTCCTTCTCCTTAATTATGGTCTTTAAAGGGAGGTAGCCCACAGTTTCTGATGAACAGCATTAGCTTCACCAAAACCTGATGCTCTTTCTTGAAGAATCAACTGTTTCCATTTGAGGGGGCTGCACTGAGTCTGTGACACTCTCTTCATTTGTAGAATGAGGGAGGAATACCTCAACTGAGGATTAACCGCGGAGGTTATGAAATCCTTTTCCTGAAGGCCTTGTTTTCTAGAACTGATTTTAGTATACCTCAGTAATAAGGTAGGCGGATGGACTAGACCAGTTTTTAAATGTTTTTGACTGAGACCCACAGTAAGAAATAGGTTTTATCTTATAACTAAGTGCACACACACACACACACACAGGAAACAAAAGGTTCATAAAATAATATCCCCACTACATGCAAGGCCCTCCACTTTCCAGTCTATTATTTTATCTCATTTTTAAACTGCAAATCACCACCCTCTAAACTGATTTCACACACTAAGGATTTAAAACTGACCATATGAAAAACACTCAGCAGGACGCCTTTTCACTTTCTCTAACCCCAAAATTCAATATAGAGTGATTTTGAATTAAGGACTAGACCAGCCTGATGAGTTTGAGCTACAGAATAAAGGGATCTGGTCAGCTCTGTGTTTGTTGTGTTTTTAAATCTTTCTCTCTGTGTTCATTCTCTTCACCCCAGAGAGGACTCCATTGTCCTTGCTCAAAGAGCAGACACTGGCCTGGCTGCTTCCCTCTGTTTCTCTTTGATCCCAGCAGATGCGATCCGTCCCTGCCCCCTCCAAGCCCCTCCTAAACTGGTTGAGGCTGTTATGACTCTCCAGGGGTTTGCTGGACCAGGGAGTCTGGGTGTATTTATTCTGCTGTTTGGTTATTGCCACCTCCAACCTGCTTCATCCCCGACCCAGGATCTACCAGGTTAATGGGATTATTGTTCTTCTCTTATTGTTACTCTCATTTAACATGGGGCTCATCAGTTTGTTCCTGGGCAATCTTAAATGCGTTGCTGAGATGACATAAATGGGTGAAGATTTTGTTTTAGGAATAAGTGTTTCTTCATCAGCCAGGATTTAATCTGGGAAGAATTTATCCACTAGCAATTACTTTTGAAGGTGATTTAAAAATATGACTTTTTAGCAGGTAAAGACAATGCAATGTATTGCAAGCCACATTTTTAAAAAAATTCATATGTCATCAACATCAGATCAATTATATGGCATTTGGGGTTCAAATGTTAATTTTGATTAGGAAGACTGTTGTATATAACAGCACTAGATAGGGTCGCTATGAGTCAGAATTGACTCAACGGCAGTGGTTTTTTTTTTTTTTTAGACAACTAAGACAAAGACAAATGGATAGAACGATTACATCATTTATTTTGTGTAGGAATGGGTTACCCAATAAGCAAGGTACGCATGAGTTTACTTGTGCTTACTTACTAATCTATAGCGCACAATTTCACCTGTTTTTGTAGTAAAACTCAAGTGAACTTGTACACTACAGATTAGTTAAACCAAAACCCAAATGCATTGTCATCGGGTCAATACTGACTCACAGTGACCCTATAGGGCAGAGTAGAACTGCCCCAAAGTGTTTCTAAGGAGTGGCCGGTGGATCCAAACTGGTAACCTTTGGGGTAGCACTTAACCACTATGCCACCAGAGCTCCACAGATTAGTTAAGTAAACACAATTAAGCCCGTGGACACCTTGCTTACTGTAAGCTGGTGTGTACCTTGCTTACTGGTTAAGCCACCCCTGATTTAATGCATCACAATAAGCAACGTTTATTGAGTATCTATTAGGTACAATGAGACAGTGGTAGTTCAGCGGCAGAATTCTCATCTTCCATCCAGGGGAGCTTCCAGACTAAGGCAGAGTAGGAAGAAAAGCCTGATGATCTACTTGCAAAAATCAGCCAATGAAAACTCTACGGATCACAATGCTCCCATCCGCAACCAACCATGGGATAGTGCAGAACCCAGCAGCATCTCATTCCATTCTGGATGGGGTTACCATGAGTCTAGAGCTAACTTGAGGACAGCTAACAACAACATCAGGTACAAAGCAAGATATGTAAAACACATTTCATGACCTCAAGGCATCTAAAACCTCTAAAAGGAGATATGAAATGCATGCAAATAACCATCATATAAAATTAGATTTTAATAAGTAACTTATACACAGTATAGTACAAAGTCTAATCACAGTATCTCTTCTTTTTTCAGAAATCCTAAGAGTGAAAAGAGAGAAATCACTTGTTCCTGGTTTGTCTTTTCTAAATACGAGATTGTCAAATATCTCTAGTCCTCATTTTGATTAAATGCATGATCGAGTTAGTTAATATTGAGTGACCACTTTGTGCCATGTGCTATAAGGACAATAAAATAGCCTTCATGTTGATCTTTCTTTGGTTTCTTTCTTTTTCTATTATTTATTTTATCATTGTTTAATCATTTATTTTGTTGTTATGGTTGAGAATATACACAGCAAAAACATATACCAATTGAACAATTTCTGCATGTACAATCTAGTGACATTGATTACATTCATCAAGTTGTGAAACCATTTTCTCCTTTTCTAAGTTGTTCCTCCCCCATTAATACAACTCACTATTCCCTAAGTTTCCTACCCAACCTTTCAAGTTGTTGTTGTTGTCAGTTTTATCCCATACACAGAGATCTTAAAAGAGCACACTGCTCAAGGCAGGCATTCTTTACTAGTTAAATCATTGTTTGGTTTTGAGAAGACTTCAGGGGATATTTTTGATACTAAGGTTTAAAGATTATTTCAGGGTAATAGTTTCAGCGGTTCATTCAAGCCCCATGGCTCCAGAAAGTATGAATTCCATGATAATTTGAACTTATCTTCTGCATTCCCCCTATTTGATCAGGATCCTTCTATAAAATTTTTGATCAAAATATTCGGTAATGGGAGCCAGGCACCATCCAGATCTTCTGGTCTCATGGCAAAGGAGGCAGTTGTTCATGGAGGCAATTGGTCACACCTTCCATTTCCTCCTATTCCTGACTCTCTTTCCTCCTCTTCACTCCAGGAGAATAAAGTTCTTTGGAGGGCCACCTGCTAGCTTTTAAGACCCCAGGCACTATTCAAGGAACAAGGAGGTAGAACAGAAGCACTAAACACATTATCAGGCCAATTAACTGGAAATGTCCTATGAAAACGTGACCCTAAACCTCCAAACCAAGGAACCAAATTCCACTAGGTATTTGATTGTACATAAGCAGCCTCAGCAGCTACTCTTTGTTTCTTGTTTTTGTTGTAGTTGTAAATATATCTATCACAATACCATTTATTGACAGCACTTATAATAATCTGCTGTGTAACCCTACCCTTAATCAACTTGAATTTTCCATCACCCTAAACCAAAACTCAGTACTCAAAAAATGGTAACTCCCCCCTTTTCCCCTCCCTCCCACTCCTTGTAACAACTAATAAACTTTGGTCTCTGTACATTTGTCTGTTGTTGTCTTTTTACACAAGTGAAGTGAGGTCATACAATATTTGTCCTTTTGTGATTGACTTATTTCACTCAACATAATGTCTGCCAGCTTACTCCATATTGTACCATGCATGTATCAAGCCTTCATTTCTCCACCTGGTTGAGTAGTATTCCATTGTATGTATGTATCACATTTTGTTTTTCCATTCATCTGTTGATGGACATTTAAGTTGTTTCTATTTTTTGGTTACTGTGAATAGTGCTGCAATTAATATTGGTGTACAAGTCTTTGTTTGAACCTCTGCTTTCAAGTTTTTTGGATATATACCTAAA